>NC_139536.1:51638375-54488942 GCF_965153285.1 Podarcis tiliguerta
GCCAGCTCCCTTAGCCAGTAAAGCGAGATGAGCGCCACAACCCTAGAGTTGTCCGTGACTGGACCTAATGGTCAGGGGGTCCCCTTTACCTTTACCCCTCCATTCTAGTGTATGCACACTCCTGGCAGCTGTTTAAAACATATAAAATATTGAAATATATCAGACAAGCAGAACAAAACAAGATAAGTGGAAAGACTTTGTAATTGGGCTGCGTGAAAATGGTCTCTCAAAATCGTCTGTGCTGTGGGAATGCGTCTACCTTGCATACGGAAGGTTCCAGGTTCAGGCCCTAGCATCTCTAAGCAGGGCTGGGAGTGTCCCCTGCCTGAAACCCTCAAGAGTCACGGCCAGACAGTTTGTAGACAATACTGAGCTAGAAGGACCAAAGGTCTGACTTGGAGTAAGGGAGCTTGTTATGTTCTTGCTATTTGTAGGTGGTAAAATGAGGGGAGGGAGTTTGCCAAATATTATTGAGGGGGGGTGATGGTCTTCAACAGTTTCCCTCAGAAAATAATTTTCTGAGGAGTTTAGGCTCACATAATGCTGAATGAGACTCTCCATCTTGGTGGCAGGAGAGGAATACTAAGTGAGCTAAGAGAGGAATACTGGAAGGAGAAGGAGGCGAAGGGCCCGGCCCATTGTTTCATTCAACCATACTTAAAATAATATTAAACAATTCCACTGATTCCCCATCTGTCCTATGGCAATTCAGTATACTTAACAGTCACTGGGCAGTGGATGGGAAAAGGAGAGAAGGTATCAATTTTGCTATGTGAAAAAAATCCACTTAAGTAATAGAACAGTACCTGCTACCCTGGGTATTATTAGGAATAGTGAAAAAATATCTTGCTTCTTTTTCTTAAAACTGTGCATGCTGAAACCTAATTCATGCCCTGTAGCCTGACTTTTAAATAATAATCTCAAAGTTGTCATATGGAGGTTTGATTTTGCAAAAAGCCTTAATAGGAATATTATTCTGTACCCAAAGGAGTCCGTATGCGTCAGATCTAATAAACTACCAAATCCTGAGAAGCTTACACCAAACAGGAAACTGAGAAACATTCAGTAACACAGTGGCATATAATATTAAATTAGCAAACATTTCCTAATTATTACTTAATGACTTTCTGCAATCCATGCATAGTATCAGCAAAACTAACCTGATGTTAGCTACCTGAATTTCACCTAATCATTCTGCACCTACCTGTCTGCTATGTAGCCAACACATATGGATCCAAGAAAATATCCAGCATTTACAGATGACTGAAATGCATCTAACTTCCAGGAGTCTTCACATACTAAATTAAACTGTGGGGACACAATTAGGAATAAAATTACAAATCAGTTCTAAGTGCTGGAATGTAGGAATGACCAGATGGCAGAGGAAGCTACAATATCCCCATAGTCCACTGCCATTAAAGACTTAATTCCATGTTTGCTCCAACCACATGGGTGCCAGTGGAACAGGATTTCTTTTTCTGAGCTAGACACCTTACCTTTGCATCCTCTCCCTGGTATCCACTTCTCGGCCACCTTTGTAGTTTTCCTTTACAAGATAGTCAGGATCCTTGTGGGAAGCACAAGCCAGTGTCTCCCCAAAAGAAAAGTGTGTTCTATTTTGGAACTGTATTTAGACACATCCAAGGAATGCGGGTGGTGCTGTGGGTTAAACCACAGAGCCTAGAACTTGCCGATCAGAAGGTCGGCAGTTCGAATCCCTGCGACAGGGTGAGCTCCCGTTGCTCGGTCCCTGCTCCTGCCAACCTAGCAGTTCGAAAGCACGTAAAAGTGCGAGTAGATAAATAGGTACCTCTCTGGCGGGAAGGTAAACGGCGTTTCCATGTGCTGCTCTGATTCGCCAGAAGCGGCTTAGTCATGCTGGCCACATGACCCGGAAGCTGTACGCCGGCTCCCTCGGCCAATAAAGCGAGATGAACGCCGCAACCCCTGAGTTGGCCACGACTGGACCTAATGGTCAGGGGTCCCTTTACCTTTTTAAGGAACCCAGAGTTGGATTGGATAAGAGTCAAGCAAGGCCTGAACCTTATTGGGTAGTGAGAAAAGCTCAAAACTCAGAATGAATAAAATCTGTCCTATGAGCAGCAACAAACCCCCTCCATATAAAGAAGCCACTTAGATTGTGCCAGCCACTTCCTGGACCCAGTTGCCTTGGTCCCCTAGGTCATAGTGAAAACCTGAAAAGTTGCTTCTCTTTGCTCTTCCTTCCTTAGGACCACTACATGCCAGTTGTCTTGCTTCTCTTTACCTTTCTTATTTCACAGGTCTTGCCCACTTTTAGCTTTTGTGGGATGTGAACCTCAGCTCTGTGGAACACCTTTCCAGCAGATGAAATCCTGAGTGTGGTCACATGCCTGCTTTCACTAAAAATTATCAGATGTGGATCATCAGGATCCAGGCTTTTAAGAGGCATGTAGTACTGCCTGGTCTAACATGCCTATATTGAGTCTTACTGAAACAGTGGCAACATTACAGTGGGTCACATGTTGGACCTCTTTCCACATATCTCTGTCAGGAGAAAAGCTGTTATGGGGATATCAGTTTTCGTAACTGATCCAATGTTGAATGCATGGGTCAGTACACCAATGACCTTGTGAATTCTGACCTGGAGGCCTGAGCTGTTACAACATGTTAAAAAGACACACCAGCCACGATAATTCTACAAAAGCATTATTGTCTCTCTTAAACAAATATAGAACAGCAACAGAAAACTCCTGACCACACTCAGATGTGGTCAAGTCCAGTGCCACCTAGCAACTAAATTATATAATGGCACAGTCCACACAAGGGGTGACCTTTTAAAAAAAATTAAGGAAGTGGTTCATAAGTAGTGTAAAAGCTTTTGAACCTCCAGATAAGAGCTTTCTAGGTATATGTTTCTGATGCTAACAATTAATTGACACATAAATCTACAGAGGCATTCAGTTTTGGTGACGGAGTTAAGAGATTGGAAATCACAGATTTTCCATTTGGTTCTTTGACATTACATGTGGAAATGTGGCAACTCCGCCTAGTGAGATTTACAGCCCAGCAGAAATGCCTGTTCTTTTCACAATCACTGCTCAATCTACCTTCATCTTGCTAACAACCTTGCTAGCTTTGAGCAGTTCCCACATATTGTGCCCTCAAGTTATTTTGCACTACATCTTTCATCTTCCCCAGCTGACATGGCTGTCCTGGTTGAGAATGGGGTCCAAAACATGAGGAGGACACCAGGCTGGTGAAGGTCAGCCTCATTTATGCGAACTGTAAATCAAGCTGTATGATTATTTGCCTGAAGCTGACATTTCTAAATTTAAAAAATACAGAGGATGGCCATCACAAAAAGGACTGGATTTTTCAGGAAACAAAAGTGAATGCTATTGATTTCAGTGTCTACTCAGCTTCCAAATGAAGCATCAGAATCTGACATGAGGGCTGGCAGCATTAATGCAACCTAACCTGTTGTAAAATGACTGCTTATCCTCTATGTGGAATGTTGTTGGTATTTCCTGAAGCCCACCTGTACATACCACAGTGATGCCCCACATCATCACCCTCCTCTTCCCAGTTTTCACCTATTTGCCAGAGCATCCTACCCCACCCTGGTGACGTTGAGATGTTTTGAGCTACAGATCCAATCATCCCCCACTACTGGCCACATTGGCTGGGTTTGATGGGAGTGGTAGCCCAAAACATCTGGAGGTCATCAGCTGGGGGATGACTGTACTAATAGACCAAGGGAAAGGCAGCAGCATGACCTTACCTCGCTCACAATGGACCATATTGAAGGATCATAGACCCAGCCATCTTGGCAGGTTGTAAGAGAGAAGTTCTTGTTACTGGAAAAGGCTTCCAACGGTTCTGTGCAGCTCAGCTCAGTTGCATTCCAGTCCACATCGTATCTCATGCATTGACGGGTGAAAGTCTCTCCATTTGGAACTGTGTAATTCACCTCCTGTTCGGGGCTCCAGCCACATCTGCTGCTTAACTCGGCAGCTCCAGGATTCAGGCAACGGTGCTCAGGTATGAAGCCAAGGAAAACGACTCCCACATAGATCGGGGCAAAGGCAACAGAGACGAAGCAAATGAGAAAAAAGGCTCTTTTCTGGAACAGGTCAAATTCTCCAATGTGCTCTAAAATGTCATCGAAGTTTGGCATTTTGTACAAAGCCTGTCATTCACAACACTGTTCCTAATTGTGCCGAGCAGAAATATGCTTAAACAACAGGACGTCTGACCCCCAAGTCAAAGTATTAGTTTATAAATTATTAAGCCATCTGTGTCAACTTTTATATAAGCTTCATGGGGGGGGGAGGGTAACTAAACTTGAAGGCTAGCATTCTTCAGTGTTAAAAGCAGCGGGAAGCACAACAAAGATGGGTTGCTTTAAAGAAATCCAGCGGTCCCCTTTTCTCTACTTTGCTTCAAGTGAAGTCGCTAGCCATATTTAGTCGCAGACAAGCAAGTAAAAGGTGGAAGGTCACCAGCGCAAAAGCCAACATTGACTTGTGACAAAGCCTTTTGACAGAGGTAAACAAACCCCTGGCTGATAAATCTGTCCAGCCTTGGACATTGGAGCTGCTTTTACAGAGAGAGATTGTGTGCTTCCTGCAGTCCCTCAGATGCTACCCCACTTCACCCTGTTGTTGATAATACCCTCGCAAAAGCATTGTAGGTGGCTGTAGGGAGTCCTGTGGATGCAGCGCACCTCAGGATACTCCAGTCCACAAGGGGCCCCTGCCATTAGAAGGTGGGCCTCTCACTGTTGGGTTTTGCCCCCTCTCCAGCATTATCCCCAGATACTGAACTTTACCATTCCTTCCCATGGGAGAAAGCAGCTATTCACTTCTTTGGTGGAAAGTTACGAGGTGCATTGAAGAGCATCCTGGGCAGGAGACAATGACTAAATATGCCTCTAGTAAGCCCAGGCCACATTCACACCATTCATTAAAAGCACTGTGATACCACTGTAAATAATCATGGGTCATTCCCCACCCTCAACCTGATTCCTGGGAAATGTAGTGTTTTTAGAAGACTCCTACTCCCTTCACAGAGTTAACATTTTCAGCATTCCTTAGGAAGAGGGATTGATTTGTCAAACCATTCTGGGAATAGCCAGTCCCTCCCTCCCTCTGGACATACATTAAATTCAGGGAGCGTAAATGCACAAACGGCCTTCATGGCAACTAGTATAGCAAGACCAGCTTTAGGAGGATTAGACAAATTCATGGAACCAGATCCTGTCTACTTTGGCCTGCATACCCCCAACTTGTGTTCTCATATGATGCAGAGAATCACAGAACTGATAGGGACAATCACCACAGAAGACAGGTTTTCCACTTGCAATGCCCATGCAACAGAAGGGCAATAGATCTCTATGAAGACAATTCACGTCATCTTCAAGGCCACAGCATTCGTGGAAGATCAGTGGCCTCGTCCCAAGAATGTTATATTCCAGGTCTTTCTTTTTTTAAATGGGTAACCTAAGAATGTGAAGGTGTTCTATGTAAACTGAAGTCCAGTGAATAACAGGAGTACTGAAGCAGAAAAAGGCTCAGAGCTAGTTAATGTATCGCTCAGTTGGTTTGGCCTGTGTTGCTGGAGACCCATCTACACAGCATGTTATTATCTTGGTGTCATGAAGTCTGTTTGGCTTTCTTAAAGCCCGTTTGCTACCTCATCACTTCTTTTCTTCGTTTGATGCTCCTTGTACAGCCACACTCTGCTGGGTTACTTTTCTGCAATAGCACTGGAAATGTATGTTTGCATGTCTTACGTTAAATCTTCAAGGATAATTGTGTACTAGTTGGGGGCAGGGAGGCGACCATATCAGGATGAGGGCTTCTCCTAAGTATCTGGTCTGATCTGGTGGGGCAGCTGCTTCCTATGTTTTTAGATTTTGTGTTTGTAGATATTAGTGGTGTTCATAAAACTCGTCTCACTTTACATCAGTTTTTGCTTTAAAAAACCCCAAAACCTGTTTTTGAGGTGCTGCCTATTTCAAGTTGTAATTTGTGTTGTGAGTTGCACAACACAAAATGAAGCTCCAAGTACCCAAAACCCTCTTTCTGAGAATCTAAAAATTGCTGCATCCCGGCCCCTTTTGGCCTATCTTCCCATCTCAGGTAGATTTTAAGTCTGGAAAAATAGTCCACAGGCTTTCATGGCAGAAGTAAAAGTATTTCACTTTCCTCCATAATGGATATTAGAGGAGTACCTTTTTTTTGTTTTAGTTGACCTAATGAAGTGTCATGTTCATATTCCCAAGGGGGAGTGGAAATTTGTGAAAACATAGAGATTAAGGAAAGTTAACCTGGTCATTCTTGGCCAGGAAAAGGCCATTTGAAACATCTGGGCAATGAAGCAGTAGTGACAAAAAGAATGGAATATATTCTGGTTGGCTGATTGTTTGTTTTGTGAGTAAAAGCATTCCTATCCCACAGAGCATCTGTTAGAATCTTGTATGTTGCTATCTTGGCTTGTGTTCAGTTATCAGTGTGCTTTTTGAGTGTGTGCAGTTCATACAAACTTCATTGATCCTATGTTCCATTACTACCATCGTTTTTCAGGAATAGGGACAGCTCTGGGCCAATTAGTTTGACTGTACTGGTCAAGGCCTGGCACAGAAGGGGCCAGCTGAATCTATACATTGCTATCATGTCAGCAATTCAGAGCTGGTAACCACAGAAGCCATGTTGTGCACTGATAAAGCAGTGTAATTTGAGTCCAGTTCTGTACCACTCCCTTGCTTGCACTAACTTTTTATGTTATTATCCTATTATACGTATTAGGGATAAATGCCTGTGACTGCTTGGAATCATCATCGTGCTTGTTGTAAAAGGTAAAGGTAAAGGTACCCCTGCCCGTACAGGCCAGTCTTGCCAGACTCTAGGGTTGTGCACTCATCTCACTCTATAGGCCGGGAGCCAGCGCTGTCCGCAGGCACTTCCAGGTCATGTGGCCAGCGTGACAAGCTGCATCTGGCGAGCCAGTGCAGCACATGGAACGCCATTTACCTTCCCGCTGGTAAGCGGTCCCTATTTATCTACTTGCACCCGGAGGTGCTTTCGAACTGCTAGGTTGGCAGGCGCTGGGACCGAACGACAGGAGCGCACCCCGCCACGGGGATTCGAACCGCTGACCATGCGATCAGCAAGTCCTAGGCGCTGAGGTTTTACCCACAGCGCCACCCGCGTCCCTCTCATGCTTGTTGTACAGGTATGCAACTCTGAACTGACACTGTGATGCACATTTCAATGAAGTTCACTTTACATATGGTAAACACGTGTGCAAGGGTACATAACAGAGAAGACAAAAAAAAAAAAGATTTAGGGCACAGTGGAGAGAGAAGCAGAAACTAAAAAAATGGTTATGCTCTTTTGTAAAGCTTCTTGACTAGTAGAGACTGCCAATCATCTGGGTGGTCTTCAGATTTGTGGACCAAGAAAAAGTAGAAAGACGTCTAGAAGAGCAGCTTGGAGAGACATGAAAGCATTTTTAAAAGGAAGAACAAATACCACAAAAGGCAAATCATATCTGGATTAAAGCCTAAGGTAGTGTGTGTAGTGGTTAGTTCCCACTTGGCCAGAAAGATCACTGGGTAACCTTGAGCGAGTGATCATCCCTCTTGCCTTACCTATCAAACAAGGCCTGTTAAAAGGGGGAGTTCCTTGGAAAAAAGGTGAGAGTGAAACATAATAGAATAGGATGGCCTTCTCCAGGTGTCTAAACAACAGGAACAGGCAAACAAGTCATGGAGTGTTGTTACTTGGGGGCCACCAGAGCAAGCAGACATCCGGTTGCCACCTGCCAACCAGAAAAGGCAGAGTGCTCAGAGAAGGGCCTCCAAGAGAGTTTGGCTGATGGGCAAGTTTATGTGGGATAAAGTACAGTTCTGAAAGTTGTTCTACCATATAGCACTTTCCTTTTGAGAAAACAACAACATACCAGCACCCAATAGTCTTCTGAAATGTCATTCCAGCTCACCAATTTTAGGCCATTTTGTTCACTCTGAGACATCCAGTAGTGATGTTCAGACTACCCTTGGCTTTAAGTTAACTTGAGCTAAGCATTCTGGCCAATGCTTTGTGAAGCAGAACTGAAATTTTCTAACTCAGAAATAGGAAACATACATCCCATCAAAGAGAAAACCAAGGGGACTTCTACTGTGCAGTGGGGATCCAGAGGCCCCTTGCAGTTTCCAGTGCTTAGAAGTCAGCCTCCCATGGCTGGCCAGCTGGTCAAATACTTGAACCAAGCCCACTCAAAGCAATGAAGTGGACTGCCCCTCTTCCTAATGATTTTGACAATTCATTCTGCTTCTGCGGTAGTAGTCTGGCAGATCTTAAGAACGTGTACTCAGAATTGTACAGAAAAGTTCTCTACATCTCCATCTCTGTTCTGAGACCCATTACAAGGTTATTTAAAATCATGAAAAATTAATCTTGTATAGATTCCTGGGAAACATAATTTAGCTTTTATTGAAATCATTTGAACACTTTTTGTTACATTAAATCAGATTCCTAAGTGGAAGCCAACCTTAAGCAAACCAGTGTAAATAGGAAAAGGTATAAACAAGGAAGAGCTTCTAGCCAGTGTTAAATACTGGTGCATTGTCCATAGAAACTTGCTCTTTGCCCGTGAGATCCGTCAGAAACAGAGTAGATGTCAATGGCTATAGGGAGATCTTCGTTCAATGTTGCCAACAACACTTTAATTTCAGTGGCTCCAGCAGGCAAAACTGACCTGGATGTTCAGTGATATTACCCAAAAAACATTTGTTGCCTCTCAGTGTCCACACACAGTGTCCGCCAAAATTCAAGTTTGTGTCTGTGCAATTAAGGCTTCTGTTGGCCTGTGGCTTTGAGCAGGCATACATCTCCCAGGGCAGTGAAGCTGATGTTCTAGAAATTCCATAGCTTGGCTTGGAATAAATTAGTTCCATATGGTAGGGTTAGGAGACTCTTCCAGAAGGGCCATTTCCCAAAAAGGACAGGGTTTTCCCTGCCTTCTACAGCCCCTGAAGCAGGATTGCATTTCAAAAGAGGTACAGTGTTCTTCTCATCACGACAACATTAGGAGTTATAACAGTGAACATCTGCCTTCCTTACTGCTCTTCGAAAGAAACAGCAAAGCTAAAGGAGAGCTCTGGGTGATTTCACCAAAAGTTTTGTAAATACTGATGAATGACTTAATGTGATTGGCTAACCCCACCCCCCAAAAAGAGACTCAACATGCAACGAACAGCCACTGTTCAAGGCTAAAGCTATGAAGATTGGTACCTTCCAGTAAAAACACTTTTCAAATCATAACGCATTTTAAGTTAGGATACGGGAAATCAAATGTACAGGCAAGTTTAAACAGACCAGCTCCAAAATGTACATCAAAACAACCCAGCAAACATACAGAGGACCCCTCATCTCCATTTCATGTGATGGGGTGAATCTGTAACACAAACACCCTGGCCTGCAGGAAGAGCAAGTTGCTTATTATTATTATTTTCATGAACCTGAGTACCGAGAACAATAAATAAAAATAAGAGTGTTAAAATGCAAGTCTCGTCTTGAAGGTGAGGGGACTTCGTTCAGATCTGAGCCTACCTTTTGGAAGCATTATGAAGCCTCTACAATCTACAGAGCGGGGAGAGTGCAAATCCTGGCTGAGGAGAAGAATTGCCACAATTCATTCCGGTGGATGCTATAAATCCAGTAATCACTAAACAGACCATTGTAAACAACTAGGATTGACCCTTCTTTCCTCCTCCCACCTTCCCTTTGAAACACTCCCTTGCAAAAGGCATCTGCAGCTAAAGTCTTCGTATTTGGTTGGAAGTATTTTGTTTGTCCCACCTTTATATATATATATATGTATGTACACACACACATGGAATTTTGATTAGGCACAATGAAGGTTAAACGTTCAACAGGTCCTCATCGCTGTCATCATGAAAGGAAGCTGTCTTCACTGAGTTCTGTAGCTTCCGTTGGCCAAAAGCGGTGCTGCCTTTGCTATTCTTGTTGCCATTGAGCAGGCCAGGCTTATCGCTGCTTGGGAGGTTAAGGGTCTTGTCATGAGGAAGCCTACTAGACTGGACGCCCCTCGCTGAATGGATCTTCACCTCTGGTATTGTGAGGACTTCATCCTCGCTGTCCATATCATCCACATGAAGAGAAGTGAGAGCATCCGACTTAACTACTTTGCTGGTGATGTGGCCGTTTTCGTGCCCTTCATTTCCTGACTTCTGGTTGGGTGCAGCTACCTCCTCCATGAGCCATTCCATTTCATTCTCGTTCAGTTCTTCAGTGCTTATCTGTCATGTTCAAGAGGGTGCAGTTAACAAACAGAATTTTAAAGTCTTTGCACAACCATTCTATGGATCCCAAGATAAACCTCATCTTGGAAATGGATCACAAGCTCAGTGGCAAAGAACCATGGAGAATACAACCTGGCACCAGTTTATAAAAATCAAGCAATAACGGGGGGGGGGGGGGGGATATTAGGAGCAAGTGATGGGAAAGGCCTCTGGTCTAAGACCCTGCTCCCCGTCAAGTAGGTAATACTGGGCTATATGGACCATAGATCTGACTGACCAAGGCATCATCTTATGACCAACTACAGTTATACCTCGGGTTGAATACGCTTCGAGTCGAGCGCGTTTGAGTTGCGCTCCGCGGCAACCCGGAAGTAACAGAGCGCGTTACTTCCAGGTTTCGCCGCTTGCGCATGCGCAGACGCTCAAAATGACGTCATGCGGAGAAGCGCTGAAAAGCGACGCGTGCGTGCGCAGACGTGCCATTGCTATTTACGTTTACCTCTAGATGTGAACGGGGCTCCGGAACGGATCCCGTTCATATCTAGAGGTACCACTGAATTTCATTTTACTTTTCCAGTCTGCAAATTTCTTCTTACATACATATAAAAGTATAGCTGAAACAATTCCTATTCAACAATTTTAAAGGAATTACTACAAACGTAACCTGGTGTTATTTCTTGGCCACAAAGTGCACCCTCACCTCCACCCCAGGCCCCGTATGGATTTCTATTAACTATGTCCCCTGAAGTTCATATTGGGAATGGGAAACCATTTAGGAAATCTATGTACACCAAAAAGAGCTGGATCTATTCACTGTATCAATATGCTTTTTTCTTGCTCCCAAGCTTCAGCACTGAGCTTGAAAAATAAGTTCAATTCTCAGGGTTTTGGCTTAAATCCCTTAACACAGCTATATTAGAAAGCCCAATGTTCTGAGTATTCCCCACACCAATCAGATATGAAGCCTGGAAATTCTTTCATAGGAGTCTTCAAGAACTGGAATAGGACAGGAGGGGATAACCCTGACTCTCAACAACAAAGTTATGAATAATCAGGTTTGGGTTTTTTAAGAGATTCTATAGGACTTCAATTGCTAAGTAAATCTACTTTATATTATATCACAAGTAGCCCCTGATTACATGGAAACAAGTATGATTTTAAGCAGAGTTTGCAACCATGCATACAGTTCATAGTCAAATGGAGCAAACCCTCTGAGTCACACAGAGAAACAATTACCTTTGTATACTTATAGGAAACGTTAGATGTTCTCCGACAGCAGTTGGCTATCTTTTGCTTCATGGTCTCTCTACAAAATAGCAAACATTAGCGTTACATACTTTGAATAAAATGCCATTTACAAATTCACTACTTCATTCACCTCTATTATTAACTGATGGCTTAGCCCTACCTCAGCTTCTACAGAAGTGATGGGGAATCTGTGGCCTTCCAGCCATTTTTGGACTTGGATCAAACCCAGCCAGCAAGGCCAACAGGTCCAGCAACATCTGGAGGGCCATAGGTTCCCTATGCAATATTTTATGTGGAAGGGTGCACTAGAAGGCGCTTGCTCAGAGCAAGAGCACCCACTAACCTTTCCATACTTCCCCTTGCATACTTCCCCTGTACACCATCCCTCTTCATTTGTTGAAGGATTTAACAGGATGTTAGCAGGTGAGAGGAAGAGAAGCCTGGTGGTCTGCTGAAAAAGTCAATTTTGAGGAGCAACTTGGGGAATAGAGGAAGGCGACTTGATGAAGGGAGGAGGCAGGGAGTGGATTGGTCGCAGTAGAAAGCATGAAGGCAGGAATGGGAGAATGACCATTGTACTAGTGCTTAGGAGTTTTAGCAATGAAGCATGTAGCCATGGATGCTTCTGGACACAAGATTCCCTAAGGAGAGTTGAAGTATCCCAAAGCGGAGATCATAGAATCAGAGTTGGAAGGAAGCCTGAGGATCATCTAGTCCAACCACCTGCAATGCAGGAATATGCAGCTGTCTCTTATGAGGATCAAACCTGCAGCTTGGTGCTACTGTTGCTGGTTGTGTGCTGCCAATGGACTAGAAGTGATCAACATAGCCCCTGGTTGGATTTGCAAAGACTGAATCCGTTGTTCTGAATGCATGGCACTCACAAAAAATTGCATGAGGGTGAGGACCAGGAAGTTATTGCAGAACTGGAACCCCATTCCATCCCTCCTCCTTACCGTCTTTCCTTTTTATGAAGTAACAGGATAACTAGGCATGCTGTAAGGACCACAAGGAGCAAACTCAGTATGGCACCAACCGCTTGGCTTCTTCCTGAAAGGCCTTTATAAATTTCTTCTACAAATGTTTCGTTGTTTGTTGGCTCGGAGCTTCTGCAGGCAATAAAAAGAAAGAGTATTGAGAGGGAGGGGCCTGCATTCAAAAGGTTATCTTCTTACACAAGTGTTCTTTTTGCTTCCAAACCCAATTCAGGATTCTGCCTGTGATTTTTAGAGAACTTCAAGGCTTACTAGTTTTAGTTTTAGTTTATTACTTTATTGAGTTTCAGTCTTTTATTGTTTTAGATTTCATTAGTATTGTGTTAAAAACTCTTCTTCTTCTTCAATTTAAAAAAATAAGCTGTTATATAAGGAAAAGCTAGAGACATCCAGAATAAGCAGTTTAATCAGTGGATTCTAAATCTTTTTTTAATATACACACACTAGGGAGACTCAGAGATTTGTCCTTATGTGAGATCCATTTGCCAATCACAACACCCCTTAAAAAAAGGTAGGTGCTATCTAACCCACATAACTATGACTGCAGATTTACTATGGCTGCCACTCTGTGTGGTTATTAGGTGTTACTCAAGATTCCAACATGGCTTTTAGTAATGTACAACCCCTCTCTGTTATCCCATATGGAAAGAAGTGACAGGTTTCAGTGTTCTCACTTACACCAATGGACAGACTGCCGAGGTGTACCAGGTAAACAAGTACTGGCAATCTGATGACTCATGAAGGAATCGGGGGATGCCTTCCTTGGCCTGCTGGCTGCAGTGGAAGAAAATGGTTGAAGATGCAAATTTTGTTTTGTCTCTGCCACATTGGGACTCTGAGGAGAACACGACATCCAAATCACCATCTACAAAAAAGAGAGAGGAAAGATTCAAAGTTTCTAAGAAATTACAATTTACCTATTCATATTCAAGACCTCTTAAAGAGAGAACAGTATTAGATTTGTTGCAGCTATTTGGATTAGGGGGAAAAAATAAGGGAGTTCCTTGAGCTAAACTAATGTTTGATCTATGCTTTCTCAACAGATGTTGCATTTCCAAGACATGTCGCTAAGCATGTTTGCTGTAACCCAATAAGTTAATATTAGAAGCAATAGGTACTTGCCCTGAACATGATATTTAGCCTTGTTAGAAGATCCAATTTTCCTAAAATGGGTATCTGATGTTTTAACTTGACATATGTTGGCTCCAGAGCATTGATGGTGCTTTGAATCAGTGATGGCAGAAAGCTGAATTTCATAAATGTAGGTGTCACCATTTGCTCTTATATCACCGGAAGCATTGTATAATCTGAAAAAGAGTAGATTCATGGTTTTTAAAAGACACAGGGAACAAATATAATCAGAGTTAGCAAATAAACAAACAAACAAAATATTCAGTATGCATTAGTCACCTTAAGCACCTCTTCTCACTTGATTGTTAATCCAAGTTCATATTTCAAGTTCAGTTCCATTTAACAAGGAGACCAGCACAGCACATCTCCAACTTATCATGACTCTTCCAAGTAGGCTATTCTTTCAAGTATATTGTGTTATCTTGTGTTGTTACTTGATACTACTCTACAATATGCACTAATCTTATTTGGTCGCCTCCAAGCACGTCTGAAGCAGCGACTGGAATTTTTGTACCCCTGCCTTTTCTACCACTTCTTTTACACCAGGAGAGTATACTTACTTGTAATATATATTGCCCAGACTGAAATTCTTCCCTGTCACTGGATTTATGATTGTGCCATTCTTCATTGTTACTTCCTGGGGTTTCACAGCGCAAGCAGCCCGAGTTTCCCATGTGATGTAGTAGGCACAGTTTTCTTCATCAATCCTAACAGGAAATATAGAGAAGCAAGGAAAAGGTTTACCAGCAATAAGCATAAATGACACGATGGTAGAGGCCGCGTGATGGAGAGGGAACAGCTAAGACTTATTTGCTGCACATCTGTGACTGTCTATATTCAAGTGTTTCATTTCAAGTTGATAAAACTGTGCCCCCTTTAGCACGTTTCTATGAATACATCTAAACTTGGAAATCACACCAGGTGTATCCACCTATTCTACAGCAGAATATCTAAGAGAGTAATTTGTGGCCCACGAGCAAGTTGTGGAACAGTTGGAAATACCTGCTCTAAGCTCTAAACTTGATTTAAGTGCTTTGATGGACAGTGAGACCATTTTGATCAGCATCAGATTATCATTCAGGCTAACAAGGCTCTAGCTCTGAGTCTGTGATTACCTTAATAAGCACTGGTGTGCTCTAATTTCCCCCTAGAAAATCACCAGTTAAACTGGCCCTTCTTAGCAGCCTAAGGCCTGTGATTTTTGTAACACGGAATTGGTTTTGATAATGTAAGTGAAGGGGAAACAGGTAAGCAGCCCCCCAAGAGACCCAGGAATTAAGCTATCCACACAAGAACCATTGTCCTCCAGCAGCTGCTCACTTGGTAATAACTCCTCAGTAGACAGCAACACATGACACCGTTCCTCCCTACCACAATCCCTGCATGGACATCATACACTCTTCCAGAAAAACCTGGTTATCAACAAAAGAACAAAACTTCTGCATCTCAGTCTAGTGCCAGTGTCCCATAGAAACATCTTCCAGTTTGAAACACAGAACACACACATTTTAAGACCATCAACACCACGGAGTTGAATAAAATTACACTTGACCAGGAAGGAACAAAAAGAGGATTACCAGCATCAAGACTGGGAGTGAATGCAGCTGCATCTATGCGGTCTTTTAGAAACGAAACAAGAGAAAGAACTGGGATAGAAAAGAGAAATAACTTTGCAAAAGGAGGCTCTGAAGAGGATCTGGAAATATAAGCGGCATGTCATATTTATGCATGCATTCTACAGTCCTCAGCTATTCAGCGGGGCCAAATTGCATAATAGTATCCCAAGATTCTTGTAAGAACAATGCTTTTGACACTCAGCACTGCAGAAAGAAGTTTGTAAAGATATACAGGAAAGCTCAAAGACACCAGGAGTGCATAAATCTCCCTCTTGCCTGAAGGCTTTATTAGAGATCTGGCAGTAAAACTGGCAGAAGTCTCCAACAAAGAACTGCTCTTTATAGGAACATTTCCAAGACCATGTGACAGACAAGACAGAACAAGGAAAACATGGAGCCTTAGGTAAGCACTAATGACATGGAACAGCACCCCCTAGTGGTTGGTGGTGTTGCTTATACAATTAAAATTCCATCCCCACCAAGTTGCTAACAAACAACCTGAGGCAATAACTGTCTACTGAGCCCAAGGGGCAAGTTTTAGCTCAAGTCAGGACCCTCAATAAGAAGAAAATGACTCAGGAAAAGTAAACAAGAACTATCTCTGTTTCTTAGCCCTGGCAGAGCAGAGTGTGCTTGTGAGAGAGAGGCCTTGCCAAGTACGCCAAGGAAGATGCATGGGAGAGGGCTGAACTCAATGGAGAAAAACCGACACTTGGAGAGGAACCACCCACTAATCCATGTAGAGACACAGAATGTGCCACATATCAAGGCCCAGAGAAGACTCTTGAGCCAACATAAAGCTGGCATTGTGACTTAGTTACATTTTTACTTCAACTCATGCCTGTGGGACACTGTTGTGTTTGAACAAAGGAAAAGGGGACGTGATGCAGAGCAAGCTGATTAAATGACAATATGCTGTAATTCAAACATTGCAGGATTTATGTATCTAAATACTGCTTCATTTCTTCCTTCCTCCGCTTGTTGCAGGTCAACCAAATTCTATTTCTATTCATGCCAAGAGCACAAATATTATTCCGTTTATGCTGTTTTGTGGCAAAACTCGCAGCTAATGCTACTGGTCACCCTGAAGATACCAAGGTCAAAAACTCCACCCAGATACAAGTCCTTTAGCAAGGCCACTTTAACATTCACGGCTTCCGCCCCCAAAATCCTGGGAACTGGATTTTGCCAAGAGTGCTGAGAGCTGTTAGGAGACCCCCATCTTCTCCTCACAGTTCCCAGAGCTCCTAGGGAAGAACGCCTGATAAGCCACACTGGGAACTGCAGGTCTGTGAGAGGAATAGGGGTCGCCTAACAGCTCTCTGCATCTTTAGCAAACTACATTTCTGAGGATTCTCTGGGAATAAGCCATGCCTGTCAAAGCAGAATAACAGTGAGGATGTGGTCACAGTGCCAAGTAGCCTTGGATCCCAATCTTATGAATGTGTGGTGGAAAAAGGTGGCAATTCTCTCTCCCCTCACTGTCAATTCAAGGAACACTGCAGGTACTACCAACATATCTGAGGTGTACCCATTAATCACAGTAACATTCAAGAGGCCCTCAACTACACTACAGCAGCCAGTTATTCTTTACACTTTACCTATTAAACCTTGGCATGCCAACTGTTTTTCCACATTTCAGTTCTATCACGGTGGTTGCTTTTTTGTTCCTCTGTGGACACTCGTGGCCGTTGGAGTAACTGACAAGGATTCTATCGTCTGAAACAGAAACATCACATTCTTGTAAATTAAAAAGCAAGATACAATGCTTTTTTGAACCAACACAAAAACACAAGCAATGCTTTGCAAGCAAAAATGGACCAACCCCATTTTGACCTTGCATTAGTGACATTTCCTTCAATGTAATTATTGGTTCTTGTAACAGAAGAGCTCAAGATTTTACAGCTAGGTCAAATGGCCCAAAATATATCAGAATGTTTGTGAATTTAGTTTTCAGGACTTTAGTGTGCAGGACTTTCATAAAAGGTAAGGACCAATTGTTTAAGGAGTATTTGTCCTTTGGGGAAGGTTTTACCAAGTATTAATGGCACTTCTGCACAGGCCAGTGTACTGAACAGCAGGCAGAATCCACAGCCTGTTGAGGCTTTACAGCAGACTATCTAGTAATTTATACAGGAGCTGGATTACACCAATGAATGTTGGGTATTAAATGTTAAGATCTGTCTATGCCTCAATAAAAAGTCTAGCTTAAGCAACCCTGATGAGAAGAAATAGAAAACTAAATACAGTGGTGCCCCGCAAGACGAATGCCTCGCAAGACGGAAAACCCGCTAGACGAAAGGGTTTTCCATTTTGGAGGTGCTTCGCAAAACGAATTTGCTATGGGCTTGCTCCGCAAGTTCCTGCGGGGTTCCCCCCCCCTTTTCCCAAGCCGCTAAGCCGCTTAACAGCTGATCCGCTAAGCCGCTTATCAGCTGATCCGCTAAGCCCGCTAAGCTGCTAATAGCGCTAATCCGCTAAGCCGCTAATGGGCTTGCTTCGCAAGACGAAAAAAACCGCAAGATGAAGAGACTCGCGGAACGGATTCTTTTCGTCTTGCGAGGCACCACTGTATAATATAGATTTCAGCAGTTTAGAGTAATAAATGTAAATAGACACATTTTACATTAAAAATTTTACTTCAGTTGCCCCTTTTTTAAAAAAAAACATGCACTGTATTTAGGTACATACCTGTTACATTTAGTTTCTGAGTATGCACTAATCCCAGAACCTGCACAGCCCCGTTCTGACTTCTCCGGCAAACACTTGCTCGTTCTGGGCAACCTGTGGGTCCTTCGTGGACTCTTTGACAGAGATTCATGTAGTAACTTTCAACGGAGGAGGAAAATAAAACAGGTAATAGATCAGCCTAGTATATGACTGCATATTTACCATAGCTATGTGTACTTTAAAACATTTAAATTCTGCACCAAGAAAAACTGAATGCGGCATCCTGCATAAATTGTGTAAACTAAATTACCGTATTTTTTCGTCTATAAGATGCCCCCATGTATAAGATGCCCCCTATTTTGGGGGACTCAGATTTAAGAAAATGGGGGTGGTGTGGCCCAGAGTATAAGACTCCCCCTAATTTTTGACATTATTTTTAAAGGGAAAAAATCTAGTCTTATACATGGAAAAATACGGCAATTTGTCTATTTGCTAGTATCTTCCATAATTTTGGTATGCGTGTCACAACAGTGTTCTCCATTTCTCTTTTAATCATTTGGGGACTACCGCCATCTCATGTCTCAATAGTTCTATCCTGAATCTGTTCCTGTTTGGCAACTTCTGGAATCATAGTAAGCCCAGTATTCCAGTGACACTGGGCACTGCCAAGTAGCAACACCATTTCTGGCTAATGTGCACCTCTTTTCTGCTGGTATACCTCCCCCATTGTTACTTTGAGATACAAACGCCTCATGCATTCTCAAAGAAATGAGATCAAAAGGCACAAGAGTTAAGCACAGTCCCAACTGTTTCTGTGTGACACTGGCAGCCTCTTGTCTTCAAAAGTTAACACCAACATTTGTAAGGTGGTTGTCCTATCCTTCAAATAAAAATGTACTGGGAATATGGTTTCCATTAGAACTGTAAAACAGACTCACGAGCTGGTCTTGTCAGCGAAGATCCAAGATCCCGTGAGGGAGGAAAGCACTCTCAAATCGTAAGTTTTGTGCTTCTGAATAAACTTGCACTCCATTTTCCTGGGCGGACACACAACTTGTGTCTTCCATTCGAATGTCACTGCACAGCCATTTGTCTCACTCAGTAGTTGAGGGCTCCCATCATCAGCGTTGTCATCACACTTGAAAATAATAGTTGATTCCCGGCGGCCATTTCCTGCAAGACACAAGCAAAGGTTTCACCATCATAAGCAACTGTAAATCCACACCCAAACTCTGACCACCGTCCCACCACAGTACACGGGCTGCAACCATGTAGTATTTGAGAAACATTTGCAAGCACAGGGAGCACAGCTGGCACCATTATATTCCAGGTTTTGCAAAAAAAAAAAAGCTTTAAAAAGCTTGACAACTTTGGCCAAAACTAAAAGATGGCAACCCTAAGTAAGCCTACAAAAGTTGTTAGTTCACAAAGAGGAATCATTTGTAGCACCTTAGTGGCTGGAGAGGAGACTAATTCTCCCCACTGCCAACAGCTTTCCTGCCTAGACACCTGGAAATAAAACTCATTACAGGTGATTTACAAGTCTGTAAGAATGGAGTTAAATTAATGGTTGAGTGCTGAACACAGACTCTCTGCAAGAGGGTGGTGGAATTAAGAAATCTAGGACAACTGTTGTGCAAGACCATTAGCAATACCAGAGGGAAACACAAAAGCAGCATCGTGAATTTTGTTTGATCTACATAATATCTTTCTGAAAGAAAAAGTGTATATTTCACTTCAATAGTCTCATTCTAAATGCATCTTCTCCAAGGTAAATCCTTCTGATTTTGACGGTGTTAACGTGCAAGCTTTGGATTACAGCCTCATATTAAAATTTGAGCACCAGTGTGGTGTAGTTGTTAAGAGTGCTAGACTAGTACCCGGACAGGCCAGGTTTCAAATACCCTTCAGCCATGAAACTGTGACCTTGGGCCAGTCCCCATCTCTAAGCCTAACCTCTACCACATAGAGTTATTGACAGGATAAGAGGAGGAGGGGAGGGGAGAACATTTTGTCACCTTGAGCTCCTTGGACTAAAGGTGGGGTAGAAATTTAATAGAAATAAATAGATGAATAAAGGGGAGGAACACACACTGTTTGTTACTGTCCATCCCTGACACTGCACAAAGGTGCTAACTTTGATGACCTGTTCTATGACAACCTTTGCTGCGCATCTTGTCTTGCACACTGGCAAACTGCATGAGCCCTGCATCTCTTTTCCAACTCAAAATCAAGTTGGTCATTCATCAATAGGCTAATCTAATGCTCTATGCAAATGACTCCTGGTGTCGATTGGGAGAGTGTCATGGGTTCACAGAAATATTCACTATCAGCATTCACCCTAACTCAGAGCAAAACATCTGGTTGCGTGCAGAAGTACTGTGCAGGCTGCAGGCCAGTGTTTGTTGCTTTTCTTTTCTGTGGTTGCTGCTCTACCCCTAGCTACCAACTTGTTCCATCTGAACCTGCCCCAAACTGCATTTTTCCAACGCTTGCTTACCGTTGACACAGAAACCCCATTTTTTGTCTCTTTCAAAGTTATTTGTAGTGGCACACCATGGCCGCTCTCGTCCCTCCTGAACACATGTGTCGTATGTTTTACCATTGTGTTGGAAAGGGAAGACACAAAGCTCGTCCAGATCAGTCACTGCAAGTGAAAGGAAATATCAATACACGCAGAGAGAGCCACAGGCTGCACCTTTCATGAGCAGGCAATTCCTGCAGACAAGCACACTGGGTAGCCACTGCCACTCGTAATTGAAGGCAATGGCTTGCATCCCATATTAGTTCTACTCAGAGTAGACCCACTGACACTGAATGGCAAGATGAACACAAGTCCACTCATTTCAAAGGATCTGCTCCCAGGTATTAACTTTCCCAGGTAACCCATTGATCCACAATGACTAGTTATGCAATCGTGACTGATAACTTCATGGGGGAGACTGCTGTTAACTGTGACAAAACTGCAATTATTTCACAGCTGTCATGCTAATTCCTTTCAATTATTATTTTTCCCAATATAAACTGTGCGTGTTTAATACACACATAGGGAGGAAGGAACGATCACCACTCATTGTTCAGCCCAGACACTGAGGTCCAGCTCCAAGGGCCTTCTGGCGGTTCCCTCACTGCAAGAAGCCAAGTTACAGGGAACCAGGCAGAGGGCCTTCTCGGTAGTGGCACCCGCCCTGTGGAACACCCTCTCATTAGATGTCAAGGAAATAAACAACTATCTGACTTTTAGAAGACATCTGAAGGCAGCCCTGTTTAGGGAAGCTTTTAATGTTTGATGTTTTATCGCATTTTTAATATTCTGTTGGGAGCCGCCCAGAGTGGCTGGGGAAACATAGCCGGATGGGCGGGGTATAAATAATAAATTATTATTATTATTATTATTATTATTATTATTATACATGATTTTGAATTTGCCAGAAATAGGAGGTTCAAGTCTACAACAAGCAGGCACAAATAGAGTTTCAGCCTTAGAAAGATATGCAGATCTGGTGGGTTTTGCCCACCTTCCTTGTCTTGGCATTGATACAAATCAGACAAGAAACAGGAAGCTGTCCTAGGAGGGTCACAACTTTGCGCTTTGCAGAAGCTCCATTTCAAAATTTCCCATGGGAAAGTACCCAGGGCTACTATAGTCTGCTTAGCCTCGGCTAAGTTACCTCTCACTCAAAAATGAGAACCTCCTTCTTGCAGAGGGCTGCTGCGAGGATGAATGAGCTACGGAAATAATGTTGCTTTGAGCTACTCTTTGGCTTAGAAGCTGGTCAAGTCTAACTACCACATGGGTGTGGGCTTAAAAGCCTTCTCAAAAGTAAAGACTCCTGCTAGCTTTAGAAGGCCTTACCTGGAGGGCACTCATCACCACCCGTATACTGCAAAATGACAGCTTCATCTTGATGCCGGTAGTCCATTTTCCTTTCATTTCTGTTGCCAAACGAGACGGCACTGTTGCCTGAGACCAGGCACACTGCTGCATCTTTGCACTTTCCTTGGGGCACACCAGCAGCACCAGAACACACGCCTAGGTGGTAATTCTTGGACCCAGCAGAGATCTGTATGGGCAAACACCATTGTTAAAGTGCAAGTAAGAGTAAATGAAAATGTTAAACATGGCTCCAATATGCTGACATCCAGAAGACTGGGAGCAGAAACAGAGCACAGTGTTACTGTCATCTTGGTTTGTCTAGTTGCTTAAGAGAGAAAACAAGAAGGAGCACCGTGAAGGCTGCCATGGGAAATATTTACTTTGGCTGCTGCTTGCAAACAGATGGTGGTCTCAATTTCAACAAGCAGTAAAACTTCAAGAGCGTAAGAGCCCTGCAGAATCAGAACAACAGGTCCACCTAGCCAAGCATCCTGAACTCATGCTGGTGAGGCCTTTGGGAAGCCAAAAAGCAGGACATGGATGCCAACAGCCCTCTCCCGCATGCGTCCCCCACCAACAGAGGCATGCTTCAAAAATAAATACTACTGGAACCACTCAAATACTAACTTGTCAGTCTCCCCCACACAACCCTATTGTTCCATGTAACCATTGTTTACAAAAAGCTTTGGGTCTTCCCCTGAAAAAAACCCTGAATATTCCAACCCTGAATATTCTGGAAGAATTGTATTATTAGTCCACACTGTGAGATCACCTAGGGAAACACCCCACGAAACACCATCGCTTGAACTTTCAAAAGCCTTCAGAACCAAATAGATGCAAGTTATACCTTCCCCCCCCCCAAAGGAGATGGGGGCAAATCAAGTGCAGTGGAATTCGCAGCAGCACAACTGGATACTTTTGGGGAAGGGGAATAACCAAAGCTGGCATATGGCAACTGAGCTGGAGAGGCTGAGGATTAAACCTGGGACCTGACACATGTAAAACACATGCCCTGCCGCTGAGCTACAATCCATCGCTTAGCACAAAGCTTGAACCAACCCCTTTCCCCCCGCCATGATAGAAACAAGGTTCCAGTTCAAAGCATCCAGCTCCCTCATTAGCCACAGCACCTAAAGTTTGCAGCACATCACCTGGTAAGGCTTTGCAGAAAGTCTGGATAGGTTGAAAGTGTAGTGCAGCTGCTCATCAGCCACCGAGCAGCCCGAGACGTCCACTTTATCAGGGCAAACAACTGGAGTGCTCCATTCGAATATGTATTCGCAGGTGGACTGCCCTATCATTTTTGGCTTCCCCTGTCACCAAAACACAAACAAGAGAAAACAGAAAATTGTTTAGGCTTGGCTTACTGCAACCTTCTGATTTAGGAATCTGATACTCAAGAGCAAACTTTGGGTTAGCACTGTGATTCGTCGGATCAAAACAAACCATGGTTCGGGTGCAACACTAAGCCTGTGATTATGATTGGTTGCTCCTGCGCATGCCAGAGACAGCTGTGTGTTCACGGTAAGCCACTATGATGTGCAAACGCTGCCAGTGAAATTAATCCCATTGCATTCAGTCTGTTGTAAGGTATATATTCATTTCTTCATCTGGACAAGTGCTGGGTAAGGTTGTAGGTAGCTAATAAAAAGCTGATCTGCCAACATTATTCCTCTCCACCGCTACCCCCTTATGGTGTTTTAGACAATGGCTCTGACTTCCGAGGCCCATTCTTATGTAACCCAAACAGATGCTTCCCATGTACTCTGGTAGTGCAAGAAGCCAGAGGTGATATGGGAGGCATCAGTGATGGACTTTGCAGGAGTGAGTGGATAAATCAACTCTCCCCCATGTGATTAAGGTTCACAGGGTAACTGAGTAGCACTAGAAATCTCATCCTGCAGAAACTCTTGTGCCAATGAGGCAGAATACAAATGCCCTTTCTCCCCCAAGGTTTGTGCTGTCTACATGGAGAATCGCTTTTTAAACTGTTTGATTTTCTATCTATTTTAAAGTGGAAACATGCCATGCACCTATGCTCAGACTTAGACCCATTAAGCAGAAGAATTTACCTCTGTGATGTGGGGCTTGATAGAACATTATGGACCCAGTGTTCCTGCTGTCTGCGTAATTTGCTGTCAGCATCCCTCATTAAATTCACATTAGAATCATCAAGACATTTTTAAAAAGCAGGAACAGCCTTTGAAGCTAACAGCACACATCTGCCAAGGCTTGCAACATTTTCAAATGTACACGGAGATGTAAAAAATACATTAAAGGCCAGGTGTTCTGACTGTATGTAATTTATATGCATGCATGGAACCAGCTAAGCAACACACACACACACAGATTCTAAGAATCCCAGCTTTCCATTCAAGATCTTGTGAAGAAAATCTAGCAAATACTCAATACCTTCCACACCCCAAGAAAACTGGCAATGCCTTGCACATCTCCCTGCTCTTCTCCAGTAGCAGCTACTCCATTCCTTAACCCCCACCCTAAACTTTCATGCCCTTCCTATTGCCCATTGCTCAACAAAAAATTGGACCACAAAAAGCTTTGGACACCTGGATTTTGGAAGAGCAGCATCTTATATAAGCTTCCTGTTTTCAGAATTCAAGTCTACATTCAAAATCTGCAATGGTGACCTAGTTATAGAGTTTAGAAATAACTAGCATCCTCTATGGTTGAGAGTTCATCAGAAGTATTATTTGGGTGAGTTGAGGGTCAAAGATGGTCAGAGGCAAAATACGTATTTCCCGCCTCATGTCAAGGAAGATTTTAGTACTGAGTTTTGAGTTTCTGTGGGACACGAGTGTAATGCACTTTGAAAATCTCTGCAGCAGATGCACTACAGGCTCTTGTGGCACTTTGCAAATTAGCATTTGGAACAGATTTAATCATCCTTCACTCAATTCACTTTTGTCCTTTCCTCCCAAAGATTATTCTCTTCCCCACCACCACCCTTGATTCAGGCTTGGCAGTACGCAAAATAAGATGACCATTACCAGATCTGTCCCTCTGCTGCAATGGAACACAATGAGAGAAGAATACTTGAGACTTTTATCTTCCAGACAAGGAGTGCTACTGTTAAAAGCAATGTAAACTTCATGTGTTGCAGGGTTGAGCTTGGGAGGCGAAGTAATACGGCCAATATCCTAAATGAGAAAACACAACAAGTTAACTTGGTTGTGACACTTTCACACGAAGCACTGGCATGATTTTCCAGTAGTGCCAGTGAGCACCAAGACAAGATGCACAAAAAACCAAGAGAAGATTCCATTTCACATGGGGAATGGCAATGAACACTGGAAACTGCAAGAGCAGCTTCACAAGTAATGTGGAACAAGGCGGCAGTGTTCTTGGGTTGTACAGTGATGGTAGACTAAAGGCAAGGTACTGGATTTTTGAAGGCAGCCTCACATTGAAAAAACAGAGAAGTTAATTTCAACGTTCTTACAGATGGCCTAACGGTGGGCCATTCAACAACGCACTTCCCCTACCTGCAGCCTGAAGGGAAACAGCCCAGAATTCTTCCACCTCATCCCGCATGACAAACAGAACAGCTATTAGTGTCCCTCTTTATATGAGAGGCGAGGCGGCTAATTTAATGTAGTACTCATGGTTGTCCCATCTTACTGTCTTTGGTCTGCTGCCTTCCTCCAGTGTCAAAGACGGAAAAGCAAGGAGCATAAGCACCTTTAGAAAGACAGTTAGGACCAAGAAGTCTGCATTTTGGTACTGCAAAAAGGCAACAGAACTAGCACAACTCTCTGAGGCTTCCACACATGGCCCTAGAATCCAAAGCTCCTTTGTGTCAGGCTGGGGAGGGGGAGTTTGAGTTGAGCAGGTGTCCCTGCACCAGGCGCTGCCAGTCTCTGCGGGCTACAGCCTGCAGAGTGATGCCAGCATTGCTCCTTAGGCACAAAGTTCCCCATTCTGCTCACTGAACAGGCAGGCAGGCGGAAGTGCCACCATAAGGTGCTCCACTAGCAGCAGCCGATGCAAAGCCCCAAGAGGCTGGCTTTGTGGGAGAGGAAGGCACTGAGCTTGCCGAGGTCCCACTAGATTTGCCTGCCCCCACCAACCTTCTACCCTGGTTGGTGTGAGCAGCAGGGCTGTGGGCCCACCGCTCTGTTAGTCCCTGCCAGAATTTCAACTGCAGCCTTAGGACAGCACCCAACAGAACGTTGATCATTATAAAACAATCTGGCAAAATAAAAACATTTCCACATCTTATTTCAGACTTTCCACATTGCTTGGGTTGTAATACAATTCAATGTTGCCCATTTGCCTAATTTTTATGGCATTTTTTTTTTCCTTTTAAAGCAGACACCACACTCTCCCACAGACCACATCACAAATTGATTTTGGAACACATATTTTGTCTTGAAATAGGTTTGCCATGAGATGTGTGGATCTGTCGCTCAAAAAATAGCCCCAAAGCCTTGAGTACAAGTAAAAAGTTATGCACTTCTTTGGATACAGACCATGATTTGGTAAGCAGCCACTTCTGGACAGTGCCCCCCCACCCTCGGATTGTGAGGGTGGGAGAAGGAAGAATGTACAAAGAGATCCCTCTTTCCGCAGTGGTTCAGACCACATGCAGTTATAACAATAGTCACCATGCAGAATCAGTGACTTGTCCAGAGAGAGGCGACCCTCAATTAACCATAAGCCAACACACTGGTTATGAATTACGAAAACACTAACACATTTGTTAAGAGGATTGTTTGATACATAGGGTTAACTTACTATAGGAGGACCAGTAACTGGAACCATGCAGACAGCTGCTCCAGGTGGGCAGTTGACATCTTTGATGGAATTCAACGGGCGGCAAATATTTATATAGAAATCTGGAGTAAGGTCAGAGGAATCATCAAACGTCTCATCAAATGCCTCATAGGAGCCCGTCCGATGTATCAAAGGAGAGAGGTCAATTATTGTGCTGCCATTCGTAACTGAGCATTCCACCTGTTTGCAGTGGGAGGAAGTTCCACAAATCAGCACTTGCAGCTACTATTCCCCAAATGTCAACAAGAAAAAACGAAATCTAATTTATCAGGGTATGTTCTTTTCTTAGTGCTCCCCACCCCCCTCTACTGCACTGCAAGCCAAGGTGTTCATTTGATCATGTGTTCAATCTGACCCCATCCCACCCTGAATCTCCCTTCAGTCTCTTTGTACTTCTCCAGCAGAGGTCACTTCTGTCTTGGTCCTGGATACACTTGATTGAAAGCAAATACCAGTGAAATGACACATGTTCCTGGGCTGAGCCATAGGAACAAGAAGATCAACTTTGCAGTTTATTTATTGGTCAAGGCAATAACAGCTAAAGGCCTTGATTAGCCTCTCCCTTCTTGACATTTCTGCTTCACAGCAGTTGCTGATGCTTTGAGAGCACTGCTAAGTTGTCCAACACACAGTGATATATTAATCTCAATGGAAAAAGAGGTCTCCATTGACCTACCGTTGGGATTCTTCTTCTCTTGACCGTTACTCACAACACGGAGCTCTGGAATTGACATAATGCTACCCAGTGTCAAGGAACTGCACTGTGGGACTGTGAACTCCTTCACCCCCTCTTTCCTACTCCCTTGCATGCAAATTTGCTCTGCCCTCCATGCCTGGGGTGGAGGGGGGTTGTGACTGACCATTAATGATTTGGTTAAGTTTAATATGAATTCCGTTCCAGATATCCTGTGGATATCTACTGTTCCCTTAATCAAATGTAGAATTATGCCTGCACTGTACCAGAGTTATTGGCAAGAACTGCATTGTTTGGCAGGACTTTCAACTTCTCATCTGGCAACACAATTATACTGCCTCTGTTCTACTGTTACCTAAACAGAACACATCTATTCCTAAACAAAACAAAACCAAAAAGCCACCAGCTACCCCCTTCAACAAAAAAGAACAAGATACCACAAATTTTATGGATCTGAGAATTTTGTATTGCCTCCTCAAAAACACACAAAACCAACATCTGAAACTGGAGCATTTAAACGTGTGCCTTTTCAAGCTTAAAAATATTGCTTGCAGGTATTGTTGTTACTTTGACATTTTAGGTAACAGGAGCTTGATGAAATTGCCAATTCACTTACCGGACTCTCTTCTTCACAAGCTAAAGCCGTATGCCAAGAGAAATAATAGGCACATGCCGCCTCATCGAAGGAGACAAGGAAGGGCTGGCTACCTGGCCCAGCATCAGGCCTGCACACAAAGCTGAAATAGCTTGTATACTTCAGTTTAGGATTTGCAGGGCAGGGCTCTCCTCCGCTGTAGCTAAGTTTCAAAACTCCATCTTCATAAGTTAATGCTTTGGTCAGTCTTCCAGCACTGACTGGTTGCTGATGGCCACCAGTGACACAGACACCTATTAACAAGTTTAGAAGTGCAATGGGTGGGTTATGACGGAAGGAAGCTTGAGTTGAGCAGCTGCGCAATCCACTCCTTGGGCTGTTATATTTCAACAGAACTGAGAGGGGTTACATTAGTTACACCAAGTAGTTGAGAACTTTGAGGACTTCGCTCAGAAAAAGGAGGGTGTGAAAAGCACTCGTTCTTAGAACACTGGGTTAAAATTGTTTGTTGACTCACTAGGCAGCCTTAACACAGTCACTTGCGCTCAAGCTCAGTTCCCAATTTATAAAATGGGAAGAACTGTGACCTACATCCAGTTTGTGCAAGAAAATAATAGAATTCAATGTTAGCATTTTTAATTAGGTGAGATTAGATGATTCACTGGGCCACTTCCCACATGCTGCAGGGCATGATCCTGCACTTCCTCCTCTATGCACCCAGCATTTCCATCCTACCAACAGTGGCAGCAGCCATTCAAGTGTGCCTGCAAAATCCCAGTCTGTATAGGCCCAAATCCCAGTTGACATGCCAGATGAAGTGTGCAATCTGATCAAGAATCTTATACCCATATGCATGGAGAGCCAGTCACATTAGAGGTGGCACTGGTACACAGGGTAGGCAGGAAGGAGAGCAGTACAGGGGAAAAGCTATTTCCAATTAAAGTAGTAGAATTGCTGGTTGGATTTAGCCTGGTTATAAGTACAGGGACTGTTTCATGAGAACTCCACAGAACTTCCATGAGCTCCACTGAACACATTGCTGATATGTCCAGGCTTACCAACTCCACTGCCACAGGGACCTCTGGCTTCATCACACACACTCAGTCGCAATGTTCTCTGGTTCCTGTAATCAGGGACAGTATAACCATCCTGCCTCTTTAAAGAATTAAGGTCAAAGAGATGGCCTGCAAGAAAAGGGAGGGGGGGGGGAGAGGATAATTTAGCTTTTTAGCTTCCCTGCAGAGAGCAATTGAGATTTTTGTTTACCCAAGGAGTAGACCTTGGTGATACTTTAAATCACAAGATGACCATCAACTCAGATTGCTTTCAAAGGGGATTAGAGAAGTTCATGGAGGAAATTGTCCTTCTGACTATGTATTACCTCTAGGATTAGAATACCAGTTGTGGGGAAACACAAATTGGGTGAATGCTGCTATTGGGTATCCTTGTGCGCCCCTAGCTGGGCACTGTCAACCAGGATGCTGCACCATATGGGCCTTTGATCTGATAAAGCAGCACTCTTGTGTACTTAGACATACACTTAGGAATATGAACAGGCACATGACCCATACAGGTACATGCACCAGAGATATGTGATTGGTTGCAGCACCTTGCTGTGTGCATGCATACACACTAAAGGGAGGTTTACCCAGTGTTGCGTGTGAAGCGGCCCATAAAATGAGGTAGCAACCACTCTCCCTCGATTACAGACAATCCACAAATAAATGTGACATTATTGGTAGCTTATGTTGTTTGCCCTCACAAAAGGATTTGTGTGTTCTGTTTCATATAACCTTCTGTCCTATTGGTGGATATTTGGGCATCTTGTTTTTTCTTCCACAGAATAAATAGCTGTACCTTGTACAATTGCACTGTAGCCCCAATGCAACCTTCCACTTGCATTTTATGGGTGCATTCCCTGTGATAAAACAGGAATGACATTTACCTGCAAGATTCAGGAGTTAGGGAAGGGCTCTTGCTTTACATGGCTCAATCCCAGGCATAATCCTTAGCATATTCAGGTGGGGCTGGGAAAACTCCATCTGAAACCCTAGAGAGCTGCTGCCAGCCAGTGTTGACAATACTGAGCTGGATGGGCAGCCTGCCTGCCTCAGTATAAGGCAGCTTTCTATGTTCCACCAATGGACATGAGCAAGAACGAGTAACTATCACTAGGGTGTAGGAGGCTGCTCCCTTCAGATTAGCCTGGGATCTCCCAAGATGGTTATTTGAGAGTCCTAAGTCCACTATTGCTCTCTCCCATGGAAGAACGATTAGAGGTTGATTCCGGTTACAGCTACCCCAGCCAGGCCCACGTGTGTGTCAAAGGCTTACCTGTAAGAGGGTTGGATACTGTGCAATTGTTGTGCACGTTGGTTTTCAGAGGACACGCAGCAGCCGTGAACCATATAAAAGTATATTCACAATCCTCAATGGCTGTTATAAGTTCAGGCTTGGAATCCTGGACGAAAACGGATATCAAAAAGTCAACATCTGCAAAACTTCTGCGCTGGGGTACTGACAATATTTCTTGCAGCACACTTTACCCTTTTGGGGGGAGGCAGCTGGAATGTTGACCCCTGGTAGCAGCCTACCTTCCCTTCAGAAGATCTTAGCAAAGTTATTGTGGCCCAAAGACCCAAAAGTATAAATCCCCTTGGACATCCATCAGTTTAAGCTTCTGTTATAAAACCCTCATCACCACCCAAGATTAATCTGGACCACACACTGTTTGTTTCCTTTCCAGGGAACTACTCTGCGACGAGTTCCGCAGGGCAGCACAGTTACTGCCTCGTCCTGCCAAGTGTTTTGTTACCCACAGCTGCAGATTTGGGGGTAAATTTGTCATCTGCATGCTATCTAAGATTCCAATCCAATCCCATGGTACATTATTACCCCCAGGAACCTATGCAATGGCGCTTCACATGGGGGGGGGGGCGAGGAGAGACATAAAAAATCCAACCTACTTAGGCATACTTACAACTGCATTTTCGTCACACTTGAAGCGGATTATTGTAGACTTCTTCCTGATCTGGTCTGGACACTTCTCACCATTGATGTATTTAATAACAAAAATGCCATTTTGCCATTGGATTCCCTCAGACACCTCACCCAAGTTTATATACTTGGACCCATCCATTAGGCAGGCTGCAGAATCCGGTGAACAGAAATCTATGTTTGGCACCAGAAAAGAGGGTGGGGAAGAGAAAATAAAGGGTTTAGCGTTGCCTGGTAGCCTACCCCACATTCTCTGGGTGATGGTGTTTTGGCACAAATAACATATTCAAGAAATGCTACCAAAAAACTTTTTGAGTCGATTCAAGCACACGCTTCTGAGGTGGGTACACGACTTCAACTTACCATATTTTTTGCTCTATAAGACTCACTTTTTCCCTCCTAAAAAGTAAGGGGAAATGTGTGTGCGTCTTATGGAGTGAATGCTGGCTGCACAGCTATCCCAGAAGCCAGAACAGCAAGAGGGATTGCTGCTTTCACTGCGCAGCGATCCCTCTTGCTGTTCTGGCTTCTGAGATTCAGAATATTTTTTTTCTTGTTTTCCTCCTCCAAAAACTAGGTGCGTCTTGTGGTCTGGTGCGTCTTATAGAGCGAAAAGTACGGTAATTCAGGGAAAAGTTGAGGCTTCTGAATGGGCAAAGTCTATATTATTTTTCAGAAATTATTTCGACATTATTTTTCAGGACCACAATACCTCATGGACCACTTCTCCCAAAATGAACCACCCTGAGATCACCATCTGAGGCTCTTCTTTGTGTGCCTCCTCCATGAGAGGTCTGGACGGTAGCAACATGATAACAAGCCTTTTCTGCGATGGCTCCCCATTTGTGGAATGCTCTCCCCAGGAAAGTTCACCTGGCACCCTCATTACATATCTTTGGGCACCAGGCAAAAACGTTCCTCTTCTCCCAGGCTTTTGGCTAATTAAACTATCTATGGCCTTTAAAAGGGGGTGTGGGGGTGTTACTATGTTATGTATTTTTGTGTTTTTATATTGTAAACCACCCTGTGATCCTCGGATGAAGGGCATTATAGAAATTTAGTTAACAACAACAACAACAAACTTGCTGGTGTGCCAGCAAGGATTTGGCTCACTGGGTCAAATACCTCCCCACACAAAATTGAGACGGCATAGTTCCTGGGCAAAGAAACAACACATATAATTAGCTCTATGTGTCATTTCTATATATACTCAGAATCAGAAAGTCTAGTAATAAAATTTAGGTTATTACCTGCCATCTTAATAGTAAGATGTTTGGGGTGTGCCAGGGAAAAATACCTTATCACATTAACCTTCAGTTAAACAGGGAGGTATACAACATTACAGTGGTACCTCTAGTTACGGACTTGATCCGTTCCGGGGTGCCATTCGCACCCTGAAAAGTCCGCAAGTAGAGTGCCGCTTCTGCGCATGTGCGAAGTGCACAGAATGCTTCTGTGCATGCATGCATGGCGAACCCAGAAGTATACACTTCCGGGTTTGTCGTGTTCCAAGCCAAAAAGACGCAACATGAACCTAACGCAACACGAGTCATATTCAGAGCAGACCTATTGAAATAAATGGATCTATTCCCAAGTATGTCTTGGTTTGCTGTTATTCCCAAGATAGAACACATTCCACGACTATACAAAAATAAATACCAGGGTTAGGAAAAAACATTGCAAAGAGCAATAGGAATCAAGGACAGTGTGTTCACAATCATAGGTAGGAGCTGTTCCATTTACTACTCTTTTACCATGTAAAAAACCTATGTTCGCATTCACAGTGGGTTACAACAGTGCTTTTTAATCTCTTTTCCCACATCCAACTCATTGGACACCAATGTTCTCAGTTTCAAGGAAGCTATGTAGGTCATTCCTCCCTTGCTCCAGGGTAATTTTTAAGACAATGAGGCAGAACTGGTACACTGTTGCACAAACAGAGAATGCTAGGAGAAGAATCAGATTACAGGCTGCTTACAGCTTTCACTTAGCCTTAAATAGGACAGAGCAGGTTTCATAACACAGCTGCAGCCATAAAAGAGTGAAGACAGCATTCACCTGCCCTCTCTACATGGAGAAGCCCAATATGAGAAACAAGATGGAGCGGGTGCACAGTGGATTGTCTTCTTCATAACACTCCAGTTCCCAATATACAGCTTATCTTGCAAGCAACATCAAATTTTGCTATGCTTTTCACCTGGTGTCGAGGCAACAGACAGGATGCTTAGCTGTGAGGTAAGTGGGGATAAGTCTTCCCCCTCTCCTTAAGGGATCTTGGGGCTCCAGTCACTTTGCTACAGGATCCAACACTACTGCCACACACACGTTTGGGTAGCAGCAATGGGAAGAACTTGAAATGTCAGTGGGTGTGGCTTTCCGCCTTCTAACATTTAACCAGCAGGCCGTCAAGGCCATGCGCTTCTAGCAGCACATGGGTTTGCGTAAATGCCTTGCTATGGTGAAGTGGTCCCCAAAAGAGCTGTGCCTCCCTTCTTTCCCACCCTGCCTTTGTTCAATCCCTCTACTTGGCCCCACTCCTGCCTGCGGGCACACGCAGCCTGCGCTGTCTCTCCAGTTCTTACCCGTTCCTCGATGTGGCACCAAAGATTTACAGACGTTAATGTAGTATTTTTGAGTAGAGTTAGTCATTGAAATGGCTTCCCAGTTCTCCTTATGCCGTGTCAGAGAGGAGAGATCGTACGAGTTGCCGGTACTGTCTCTGCAACAGAACAAAGGACGTTTTACAGCAAAAAAGTTAACAGGAGACATCCAGCGGAGAAGCACATCAACAGCGTAAGGAGTGCCGAAAAGTGGCATCAAAATCCAAGCAAAATTTCCTGTCCTGCCACATAGCTTATCTAGCAAAACGACCACCATTCTTCTGTTAACTACTCTAGCCACACAAAAGCTTCTCAAGTATCTAGAGGTTCAGTATCTGAGAATCTGTACAACAAGATGGTCTTTTGACATACACCATCTCACCACCACCCACTTGTTAGTTGTTTCTCCTGATGGCTAGGGAACAAGAGTTCTCCCCCACTCTCCAAAAAAACCACACTGAATAGCTGCTTTAATGGCCTAGGTATCGCCATTTAACACAGACGGGACAGGAAGCCCTAAAGAAGGGATGGGGAGGAAATAAATTTATTGTTTTGACAGGCAGGTGAAGTCAACTTACTTATAGGAGCACTCGATAGACCTGGAAGGTGGGCAGGCAAGAGGAGTGTGCCACTCAAACAAATAGGTGCAATCCTCCATTTCCTTCAGAAACACTGGCTGAGAAAAGAAAGGTAAACCCCCCCACAACCCGTTACATACAGAAGGCGACAATACCAGTAGGGCTGAAAGCAGACAACCCTACTCCATCCGAGGTCTGGACTACGGATTATGCAAAACAGTAACCATCTGCAAAATGGAGCTTCTGCTCCAGTGCACCATCTACATCTACTGGGGAAATGCACTGTGGTCCTATTCATACAAAAGTTTAAAACAAGACCAAATGGATTTTAATCAGAAGGGTGAATTTGAAGTATTTTGGCTAACTTAAATAATGGATTCAAGCTCATCGCCTTGGCATGTGCTGCTTTCACACTTTATTTATTTGCTCAGCCATTTTTACCTTTTCTTTTTAAAAAACAAACTAATTTTGTTACTAACATATTTAGCTGTCCTAACGATATTTGGTTTTTCAGTACTTTTGGCCCAGCCTACTTACCTGGTTCACATGCTGCATATAAATAAGCTCAATGAGAGCAGAATGAGGGCCTACCTGTGCAATTATGATTGGTGCCACATAAAGTCAGTGGAGAGGGAAGGGCAATGGCCATTATGGAATGAACTTGCAGATATCAAGCTCTATGCACAAAGCTACATGGTGGATGTAGTGTTCATGCAGGGCCCATCAGGTGGGCTCAGGGGCTGGGCACGCCTGTGCAACCCTGATCTCCAACTGCACATATAGCCAGCAGGGGCAGAATGTAAATCTGGGAGATGTCTCAATGATTCGCAGTAGATCAGTAAGTTCCTGATTCCCAGTTGTTTAAAAATACCAGCACAAAAATGACTCCTTTTCCTCCTCTAAATTATACAGCTGAAATGAAGAAAGCTTGCCAGGGCCAGGGCAGGGAGGAGATAAAGAGTGGGGGTTTTTTGTGCATAGACGTATTGTGTCTCCACTCCAGTCTGGCAGGCAAAGTAAACTCCTAGGTTCAGACCATTTTTATTCAGACTATTCTTTTTCACCAGGCTCCGGAAGGTGGATCTCTAGATTCCAGTTAATTATAATAATTAAAAAAAATAGCCCATGCAGATCCTGCAAGGGGTTTTGACAATCACATCTGAGATTAACACCCAAGTCTGCTTACCTGTGAATTACTTTCAGGATCACAATAGAACAATATGGCTGTTGACCGCTGATATATCTTGTGGCATGTCTCCCCGTTGGTGTAGTTAATTTTGATTAATCCATTTTCGTATGTCAGCTTTGTAGTTTTCAAACCTGAACAGTGAATTATAAAGAGTATACTAACTGAAGGCATAGGAGTTTTGTACTGTAAACATTAGCCATATAGACTAAAGTTAATTCGGCCCAGTGGGTCCCCCAATGCTGCCTTATTTTGTCAACAGTCAGCTTGCAAAGCACACTAGGGAATGACAGCTCTAAAAAGAAAAGCTTAGACTCATCCCATTTCAGTATCTAGTTGTTTTTTTAATAGCAATTCCACCCCCACTGATGTTAAGATTGCAGATTTGTTGAAATTGGGGAGGGTGGGGGGGGGTATGCTGACCTGAGCATGACCTGGGACATGATCTTGGCCCTTTCCCATCTCCTCTTCCCAGTGTTCCCACTATCCAACCCAGTTTCCACTCAATATACTACAGAAATGCAATGACATCTCCAGAAGGGCTCTACAGGCAGCATGACTCAACACTCTGCGCATACACAATACCTAACTTGTTTTCAGCCTGCCCAACAAGAACATAAATAGAAGTCAAAACACATTATATAATAAAATGTATTCATATAAAAATAAAGGCGTACGTACACATGTACTTTATTTACACCCCACCCTGTGTGTTTAGTTACAGTATGCATACATGTGCATGTCTAGCGCCTGAGTGTGCATGTGTTCATACACAGAATCTGAGCACATAACCCCACAGTGGTGCATCTGATCAGAAATTGTGGTGGAAGTATGTGGAGGGAGGTGCCATCTCCAAACTCAACTGGGTTCTAGGTTATTTTACTAGTTCTCAACTGTGTACTTCAAGATTAAATGCTGTGGGAATAGCCCACAACAGCCATCACAGCTACATGATGACTTAGCTGGAAATCTCAGGAGCGTCAAGAGATATTCCTTCCACTAGATAGAAATACTAGACAAATGTGTGGATTTTAAAATAAAACTATTTAAGGTGGGCATTTGCTCTGGAAGTACACCTTGATGCTTCCTGCATCCTCCCCTCTGAAGCCAGGCAAACTTCCCCTGGTAAATCCAAGCCGCTACATCCCAGAATGACATCTTACCTGCTATTTTTTTAAAGCTGGGGTCTCGTTTCTTAATTTGACATGCCGACACAACATCTGCAGTTGTTCTTGGTTCTGTGCACTTCCCCGCTGTTAATCCATCACAGACTCTGAAGTAGTAGTCATATTCCTCAGTGCTCACTTTCACATCCTTCCCACGAAGCGGTGTCAGATCATACACATGACCATACCTTGGATCTTTTACTTGACAGTTCTCACCTTAAAAGAACACCAAACCCAGGGGAATGTTACTCGCATGCACACAAAGCCTTATTCCCAGGTCAACGCCTTGGTCCAAAGGTGGACCAGAGATAACATTTTCTGCAGATGAATTTGTGCATCTGTTCATTTCAGAACGTTGCAGTTATTTTCGGAAAGTTGTTTTGTATGAGAAAGGAGTCCATTTGCAAACTTTTGCAGAATCATTCCATAACAAAAGCTACATATGATTTTCTTATTTTCTACTCAAAATGCTTTGCAAGTTAAGATCAGCTGTGCCATGTATCTGGAATCTCAGTAGATAGATAATTTAAGGCCATCTGAATTGTCTTATTTCTTCTTGCATTCCAATTATGTACTACTTTTTTGCCAAGAGTTTTACACACATTAGTTAAATAATTTTATTTAACTACAAATACTTACCCTCAACCCTGTGCACAGGACAAGCTGCTACTGTTCTCCAAAGAAACACAAACTCACAGTCGTCTTCATGTTGAAACACTGGTGATCCCTAAGTAAAAAGGAGTTTGTTGTCAGCTTTAGACATGAAGTGTAACCAGGACTCAAACTGATCCAAATTCCTTGTGGTGAGAAAACATGTGAATCTTAGATACTTGCTACTCACTGATCTGTTCAGGGTTATTTTATATACCTGTTATGCAGAAAATCAGCCTGGACAAAAGTATATTGCATAATTAAGCCTGAAGTGCCACTGAAGGGTCTTTTTCAAGCTGCTGGCACAACTTTAGGCAAGAACTCAACATGGCCCACACTTCAAGCATCACATATTGTTTGCCTACACAGAGGGATTTCCATGTAGAAAGTTGTAACCTGTTGTTGTTGTTGTTGCTGCTGCTGTTGTTGTTGTTGTTAACTGTTACAAGAATTTATATGCCACCTTTCATTTTAAGAAAAAATGCCAAGGTGGCTGGCACGAAATGAAAGTACTTGCTTCCATGTGGAAACAGCAGACTTTTGAACTTGGCACAAGGCACTGCAATATTGATGCAATCTTTTCAGTTGTACCACACAAAGCGGATTACACAGAAATGTTTTAAGGAGAAATTACCACTAGATTGTAGAACAGCGGACATAAGCCATGAGAGAGAAGAATCCCTTTTGAAAGCAAAATCTGTCTTCTTCTCAGAGCAAGATGGTTCTTGAGCAGGTAGCAGTTGGGGGAGTGAAAGGCTGCCTTAGCTGGAATATGAGGAGCCAGATGATGGCACCACATGTACATGTGTCCCACATACTCACAGCTTTCAGAGGGGTCTACCTGGGACTATGTTAATTCACCATAACGATTTGAAAGTTCAGAACGTCACAAAAAATGAGAGAGTTGTTGCTTGCTCAGGAAACTGGAGCACAAGAATGAATACTGCAACTCATTCGCAATACTGAGGTGTGCTTCTCAAGTAAATGTACATTCCATGTCAATATTATGAGGGTCCTTGAAGTCCACTATGTAAATAAGCTGCTATATGCTTTGCAAATAGAAGCAAGCTTGATTAGCTACTCTGGAGAGCTCAGCTGCTTCCTATCTCATAACAAAATAATGTTGCTAGTTCTAAGCATTTGAATTCTCTCCAGATGGGGGAAAAGAAAGAAGAGAACACAGTGGTACCTCAGGTTGCATACGCTTCATCTTACAGACTCCGCTAACCCAGAAATAGTGCTTCAGGTTAAGAACTTTGCTTCAGGATGAGAACAAAAATCGTGCTCCGGTGGTGTGGCGGCAGCGGGAGGCCCCATTATCTAAAGTGGTGCTTCAGGTTAAGAACAGTTTCAGGTTTAGAACAGACCTCCGGAACGAATAAAGCACTTAACCCGAGGTACCACTGTATGATCAAATGTTAGTGGCAAGTTACAAGGGTCCCTATGCCACACCTTGTTTGTCAGGATGAGCAGCAATCACTTCAAAATGACCATCTGGGCAGCAAAGGATGCAGCTATGTGGCAGCTTTGCATGTGGTACTCACTCACTCACTCACTTGAAGAGCTACTGGTCCTTTCAGGCTGGAAGTGGGGGAAGGACCCTGGCAGTGCATGTAAACACACCTCCAGAGCTGCACAGGCACAATGGAAGGGGGAACTGCAGCTACGCAGGCAAGCCCTTCAATAAGCTTGCAAGGTTGCTAAAGGAAGTCAAGTTTTTTTACATCCAGACTATTCGGCATCAATAGACAGACCCAAAAAACTTACCATACTTTGATCACACTGGAAGATGATCCGCGTTGAGTACTGCCTGTTACCTTTGCACGTGTCCCCACTTGAGTACACGATACTGAGGGACCCATCAGCGGCAGCCTGAGGACGCATGTGAATCATGCCAAGACTCTGACCTTTGTCCGCGTATTTCACACAAGATCCAATTATACCACCTGCAGCCAAAAGGAACACTTAAACATGTGCTTTTAAACTCCACTAAAAACTTGCATTGATCTCTTTTAAAAAAAGGGCAGAAGTAATTCATAGCAGTTTTCATTTTAAGAGTATTGAAGCCAGCAGTGCCTGGGCTGACCACCAGTTGCACTTGGGGATCCTGTGAGTGGAGCTCCACCCATGGGATGCTCCCATGAAGATCAGTAGAAGGGACTCTGCAACTGATTCTTTCCCCCTAAAGCCCCTGAAAAACAGTTTCAAAGAGTTCAGGCACAATCATTGTAGTGGGAGTCTCTACTGGATCAAAGTCCCTTCTGTGAATGGAAGCAGGTACTACTCAAAGAAGGTCAACTCTGGATATAACCCGGTGTAAGTCAATGAGTTACTGAAATGGGAATATTTTCCCTCAAAGTTATTAAAAACCATTACTTTGTAATCAATTTCTTTTCCGTAAAAATAAGTTGCCGTAAAAGCTCTATCTCTGCCTTTTTGTTAACAGCTTAAGGGTGCTTGTCCTGGCCATAAAGCTCACCAGCGTGGCATTTTCACATAAGATTCCTGAAACTAAAGGTCATTTCCAACTGTTCTTCCCTAGTAAAATATAAATTCAAAGTTAAATACAACACGAGCAGGAAAATAAGATAAATTGCATGCATCCTGCGTGCTTCCCCATAACATGCCACAGCACCCTACACGTAGCAGGGACTATCTCCCCATCTATCAAAAGGCTCAGAAACTGTTCACCTGGATTTCACCAACCCTCTCTCAGTGGCAAGTTAAAGTGCAAGGACTGCCTTTATTAGAGTTGGCTGGTGGATGTCTGAATAATTTGAATGTCAAGCTTCTCTAAGTATTCAAGTGTATCACCGAAGCTACCCAGAGGGGCTATGACAGCTCTGCTGCGCAGTATCAGGAAAAACTATCCAAAGAGGTGAAGCAGACAGAGACTGCCAGGAGTGAGGAAGTCAGAGAAGAAGAAGGGGAATTGAGGTGGTGGGATATAGCCTGTTGCACTGACAGCCCCTCAGTTCCCATAAACCAAGTCTAATGCTTACCAGGGCACCCTGGTATGGGGGGAAGGCGCTTGCAAACACTTAGAAAGAAAGTTCTTCCTTTTGCATCTTTTGATGTATCCAGGGCAACCCAAGGCTCACTTGCTCTGCTTAAGTCACTCAGGTCATACTCATTACCAGCTGAATCTGAAAAATAGTAATGCCAGAAACCACAAAATGCTTAATTAAGCTAAGTCTACAATATTCAGTTGACTCCAGTTTAAAGGATTACAGTAATCCAAGCCAGGCAGCCAAGATAGCAAAATGCTGTGTGATCATGTAAAAACCAAGAAGTAAAAAGCAAAGACAGGCTCAACAGCTAAAATCACAATGAGGCACAGAGAAGGGGACTGACCAGAACCGAATGCCTTGACTTGTGGGAGTGGAAGAGCTTCTGCCAGCATAAAATCCAAAATGGAGGGTAGAAGGCAGCTTACACAAGGCAGATAAAAAAGGAGAGGAGAAACAGAATACTCAACATCTCCAAAACATACTGAAAACCTGAACGCTCAACATGTGTTGCCATAAACATTCTTCAAGGGCACTTACTGAGAAGAGATCCCCCCCAACTCTTTAAAGAGAAATGTTGGTTTAGTAGGGCGGAAACCCCCTTTTGGGCAAGTGCCCCTGAGGAAGGTTCGTATCAACACCTGTTAGGTACTCCATTTTGTATCAGAAAAATAGTTTCACTGCATTTTTTTATAGAGGTTGCCTCTTTATGTTTGCTGTGCTAGGGTAAAGCAACCATTGAGACAACTCAACGTCACAATCACTATGCTATTAAGCACAAAAACAAAACCTTTGGCTGGAGCAGCCAACGGATTTCATTTAGAGTGGAATGCCTTAACTTTCAGTGAGTTAATGGTAGTCAAACACTTCAGGTGTTCTAAGGCAAATGCTTTTCAAAGCAGCCCAGTTTTAAGCCAGGGAAAGGTAAAATCAGCTTTTGTGGGGGAAATACTAAATATGGTTTCTGTGGGCGAGTAGTATGTGGCAGGGGGAATACAGATTTCTCTACGCTCTGTGTTCTTTAACAGTCTCCCATCCACCCAAAGTGCATCCTAAGGGGAAAGGAAACTATGAGCATGTTGGAAACAAGTCATAGCACTTGCTGGAGAGAAGAGGGAAGGAAACATGCCACCTGCAGGACATCTCTACCACTGAAGCAGATTCGAGTGACCTTTCCAATGAATTTCCCTACATTCATTTACTTACCAGTAACTTGACAATCAACTGGAGAAGGTGGGCAGGCTAAGGCCGTGTGAAACTCAAAGAAAGTATTATAAATTCTACGTGCAGAGTTAATCTCTTCATGCACAAATCTGAGTTGTCCGGGGTAGGAGGATTGATTGCAGATAAAGGTCACAGTGAAAGTGTCATTGATTCCTAAGGAGCGGAAATAAAAACACCAAGAAGTATAAAGTAAACCCACATGAGTTATTTGACAAAAAAAGGTCAGAGCTCCAACTATCTGCCTTTTTCAGAATTTTGCGTCTACTGAAAATTCACCAGTTTGACGGGAAGGCCGATGATGTTGCTGCACTTTGCTTGAATTCACAAAGGGATGTTTTCACTCTGTGACAAACCCAGCTGACAGGAACCAAAGAGAGAACCTTCCCACTTAACACCTCCTAAACCGATTTTCCTGAACTAAAGAAGATGTCAAGCATTGCCTTTAGGCTGTGTATTCAATTTAGTAAGCCCAAGGGTCCTATTTGACTGGGTGCTTGCTTTGCCCTCGTCAGAGCCCTCCTGCAAACACATCACTAAACGGGAAGCCTGAACACGGCTTGGTCTCCATTGCTCAAGGGAATGTTGCCTATTCCTCAGCCTCAGTGGGCCCCTTCCATCTCCCTGTGTGAAATGCGAAGATGCTGGTGGGACAGTGAACACATATGCTGTGTCAAAGATTTGCTGTAAAATTGCTACCCTTGGTTTTATGCAGCTTCTGATCTTACTCCATTATCTTGATTCCTTTAAGAAACTATCTTTGATGAGAATCCTGGCATTGATGATAGAGCTGATTTGAACACAGGCTCACCCAATGTCTAGCTGCTTTGCCTAAATTACTGCTTGAAGTGAGAGGTCTAGCTCTACCATCTTAAAGGTATCATACATCAGGAAATCTACATGCCCTGATTTAGGAAACCCAATTGAGTAGCCACAGCTCTACCTGGGCTTGTGTTGCATGAAGGACCTCTCTCAGCTGCCCCTACTTGCAAGGAGGGTGGAAGCAAGTGGCTCTTTGTAACAGATAGCAAGGCAACTTTACCTGTGTATTTAAGAGACAGTTCTCCTTCGGTAGACAGCTGAAGAGTTTTGTTCAGTTTCACCAAACGAATGTGTTTCAGATCTTCTGTTTCACATCCACCAATTGAGTCATCAGCTGGCTGGCTACTGTTAACTGCACATTCCTCTGCTGGTCCACAAATGTTTAGCTAAGAGATTCAACATATAATATAATATCTGAGATGCCATAGAATTACTAACTTGCAGCAAAAAACAAAAGGCGTGAACTCAAAGGACATGAAGTATTGTGTTTGGAAAAGAAAAGAAAAGAAACATTACCATGTAGGACTTCCCAATTCCAATGGCTATGTATTTTTTTTCTGAAGCCAACGGTTCCAGGTTAAACACAAAGTCACTGTTGGGATCTTTTACAGTGCAGCTCTGTAGAAAACAAAACCATTTATCAAGAGGAGAGAAAAAGATATGATAGACCAATGGGTATCAAGCAAAAGATCAGAACTTAGTTCGAGGACGATTATGGTGCCCACATATACCAATTCCTTTTACAGCTCTATCATCAGAAACAGCGCACTGTTAAGTCACACCCAGCTAACCTTCCATTTAATTGTACAGTTGTACCTTGGTTCTTGAACGGAATCCATTCCGGAAGTCCGTTCTGACTTCTGAAAATGTTCAAAAACCAAGGCACAACTTCTGATTGGCTGCAGGAGCTTCTTTTTTTTTTAATAATAATTTTATTAAGTACAAATTAAAAAAACATACATATTCACAGCAAAAGAAAATACAAAAGAAAGAGAAGAAGAAGAAGAAGAGTTTGGATTTGATATCCCGCCTTTCACTCCCCTTCAGGAGTCTCAAAGCAGCTAACATTCTCCTTTCCCTTCCTCCCCCACAACAAACACTCTGTGTGGTGAGTGGGGCTGAGAGACTTCACTGAAGTGTGACTGGCCCAAGGTCACCCAGCAGCTGCATGTGGAGGAGTGGAGACGCGAACCCGGTTCCCCAGATTACGAGACTACCGCTCTTAACCACTACACCACACTGGCTATACATCTAACCAAGGAAAAACAATTAGAGAAAGTTTTGTCTCTTTTCATATTTACAGTTATTTATACCTTTATAAAATGCTGTTTACAATAAAGCAGTGAAATGAAAGATAAGATATCGAGGGAAAAGAAAAAAAGAACAAAGAAAGAATAAAGAAGTTGGGAGCTTCTTGCACTCAACTGGAAGCCGCAGAAGCTGCGTCGGAAGTTTGGCTTCCAAAAAACGTTCGCAAACCAGAACACTCGCTTCTGGGTTTGCGGCGTTAGGGTGCCAAAACACAAGGTGTTTGAGAACCAAGGTACGACTGTACTTTCTATGTCTCACACTTCTCACTACAACCATGGGAGGTCAAATAAAAGCTACCCAACGATGCTTAAGAACTGGGTTTAACAGTTTTGCTTCCAATTAAACCTGCATTTCTTTAGGGACACTTAGAAGCTAGTATCCTGCATTTCTCCCAAGGATGCTGTGTGAAATAGAAGAAGGGAGAGCCCCTGTTAAGACCCTTTGCAAGTAGGCTTTGAGTCGATCAGAAATTTGCTTATCGTAGATCTCAAGCAGCCTCTGCTTCACCTTTCCCCAGTTGAAGGCCTCCTCCCTGGTGGGCTGAGGGTAATGGCAAGGTGAAGGGAGGTGGGTACCTTTTTGTAAGAACTTGAGCCAGTGCTCACAAAGACCTTTGAGCTTTTTCAAGTGCTTGACTCAAGGGCTTACAAGAATGCAATAGTTCTTAGGTTAAGCTTTGGGGTGCTCATGCATCTTTGCCTCAAGCAGACATGAACAGCACTGGGTTGTAAAGATGCCTGCTTACCTATTCATATGGCACATGGGTAAAACCCCCACAAATGTCCACCATGTGTTTTCTGCCACTCACCTGAGCATCCCCTGCTGCAGTTGTGACTGGACAAGCAGCTTCTGTTTCCCACAGGAAAACTGCAACACATTCTTTCATCTCAATGAACCTTGGGCTACTACTCTGAAAATACAAGTTGTCAGAAAGTTATGGCAAGGAATGCATACAAGCAGCCTGGCTTCAAGAGCACCATAGGGATACATTCCAAGTGTGCTGCAAATTTTTGGTCCAATAATTTGGGCGGGTCGGATTTCAGGTTCTTTGCTTGTAAAGCAAATGTGATCATTTTATTGCAAAGCATTAGAAATTTTCCCAAGAATAATTTATCCTTTCCCCCATCCAACATACACCAAGAAAAAAAAAAGTGGTAATCAGCAAGTCACAGCCTAACACAAGGATAGCAATTTCCGGGGGGGGGGGGGGGGGATGAAACAGATTCTTTATCAGTTGCACTGGGCAGCCTTTAAAATCATGCTTCAACTGCCTGCATAGATGAGTGGCTTTTACGCCATTTTGAAACAGCTAAGCAATTGGGCACTAGTAAGATCATTCTGCATTTCATAACAAAGGATATTCAAGGGAGACTTGAGTATTTATCCACAAATGCTCTGTGCTCTTACATAATGGTGGTCTAATCAGATAACATTATGACACCACACTGAGAGGAGAAGCAAGCTAGCTGGAAACTTACGAGAGTGGCCTTGGAGCAGACAAGATGGACGAGGCTTGTGAAAGGCTCACTCTTACCCTCCGCCGTGATGCACAAAGAGCCACCGGTATAATTTAGGAGGATTTTGCCAGGGCCTTCAACCACAGGTTCTTGTTGGGCAATCCCCACATTACTGATGGAAACCTCAAGCGAACCACTCTGAAATTAGAAAAAAGAACATCATTCTGAAGCAAAATAATTATATGATGAATTCGGGAACATATGCAGTCATGCTATGAAGAGCGCCTGCTGGACTGACAAGAGAAATCCAAAATCTAACTAGGCAGTGGCAGGAGTGGTGGTGCGGTATGGCCACCATTATATCCACAGCCCATGCTGGCTAGGGTGGAATCTGGGCGGAAGCAAAAGCCTGCTCCTTTCTACCCCAAACCTGGAATTGAAACAGCAATTGGGCCTGACTCAGATCCAATGCTGTCAAGTGAAGGCTGTAGGGCAAGCTCAGGATCTCCCTGCTCAACCCTGTTTATGGGCTATGTGCAGGCTCCTGCTGGTGGGAAGCCAACAGGCTACAATTCAACCCAGCTGCACTTATGCAGTCAGAACTAGGAGCCCCGTGCTGTCCTGGACTGGGTGAGGGGAGACCTCTGCCCCATTCAATCCTCTCTCACCAGCACAGCAGATGGGGGCTTCGACTGCATAAATTAGATACAAAAGGGAAGCGCAGAAGGCAGGCCAAATAAAAGAGTGAAGAGGAACTCTACTGATACAATGCTCACCTTGCTGTACGTCATTTCACAGACAGATGCCCGCCTGTCACAGCCTGAGATGGGGTTCAAAGGTCGGCAGACATTTATGTAGTATATTTTGCGTGGACCCTGCTCAGAATTGTCCACTGCCTGCCAATTATCCCTGTCTGCAGACAAGGATAAACTGGAAAATGTGCAAAACAAAAATATTGAGTTTGGATACATCAATTTGTATTTTAACTTATTTTTAACAAGTTATTATCAATGACGCAGAATTTCTTCATTCATCTCATTGCAACGATATGCTAAAAAGTAACTGAATTATACTGATCAGTTTTAGAGCACAAAATGAGGAAAGCAAGAATATATATATACACACACACACACACATATTCAGGAATACCAATTACTTTATAACAATAACTACAAATGGACAATCTTTGTGAGTAATATGTCCACTCCCTCTTTCCTTCTTTATGATCCATTTGTTCGAAAATTTTGCAACACAGCAGCAACATTGCTGATCTTATCCGTGACAATGTTAAGTATGAAATGTACGTTTTGTGCTTTGGTCAGGAAGAACTTGCCAGCTGAGCATTTCCACCCCGACTTTACATTCACCAAATTTTGTTTTGCTTACCGTGAAAGATCATATTGCTTCATGGTTTGTGGATCTGTGACAACACATTCTGTGGGTATTTCTGGGCAGGCATATTGAGTATACCACCTAAAGTTGTAAGTGAAGTTGTCTTCTGCCTAGATTACCATAATCATATATACACAAAACAAAGAAGTTAAAACTGCAAAAGGTAACAATAGAGCTCTTTCTTATGCTGAATCTGCCATTTTTAATTTCAAAGTGGTATGATTCTGCTGTCACACATGGAAGCTTAACTTTTACTGTCAGAAAGTCCACTCAAATCTATGCTGATATATCCAAATGTACAACATCAGCTGGCAACGTTCTCTAACACACACTTTTCATACCTGCCCCTGTGTATAGAGCTCCTTCTCACTACAGGGATGCAAGCCCTCTGCACAAGACCACTGAAATGACTGCTTTACTGGAAAACTTTTAATGCAGAGCTGTGCAAGTACCCTTAAGGCTAAAATCTATTATGGAAGTCTCCAAGAACTATCTGTAGATATTAAGCAATCCTCTTGCTGCTACTAATCATCCCATAAAGGAAGATCTAAAAAAGCAGTGTGTGTCATACCTCTGAACTGGCTTTCCCTCTCCCCTTAGGAGAGTTTAACTTCTCATTATGTTAAACTATTGGGGACTTAACTAAGGATGTGATGCACAAGAATTATCCATAACTGGCACTCACTTGATATTCAGGTAAACCTGCGCCTGCACCACGATCACACAGGAAGGTAATATGGGTAGACCGTTGCATGTGCTTCTCGTTGTTGTACGGTGTGCCATTTCGATAGTTCAACTGAATCATTCCATCATAATAGGAGAGCTCAGAACTGGGCAACCCCAGACTCCATGTGTCCTTACCACTAAAAATATACATTAACAGAACTTCATATAGGTTTCCTTTAGGGATGCAAATACCCAAGTACCAATGCGTTTGAATTGCAAAAGCTAATATAATGCCCTAAAGGATACATGCAGTGTCTGACAGTCCAACCTTACGGCTCATCTTTGGCCCACTGTATGAAGGCAGGAATGCCTGCTGCTATTTGCACCAGTGCTCTCTACTCAAAGCCAATTTACTGTTTGCATACTGGACCATTGCCTACATTCTTCATGACGGTACTGGAGACTCCAACTGGCTATGCAACAGCAGTTCATTGGACTGGGTTCTTGGAACCATTTCCCACCTAACATAAAACCCACCAGCAAAAACCAACCATTCTGGTTGACACAGGTACAACTTAAGGCATGCTATCGTCTATACAAATAGTACCTAGATGATGTGCATACCATTGAGATTATACGTTTGAAGGGAAGTGCTAACTTATGCACATTCTAAGGTAAAATATTATCTATAGCTATACTCCAGTTGATCAGACTTAAAATATGATAACCCGGTTCCAGAATGTGAATCAAGTAAATCTGTGTGCCCAATAAAGCTTTTATACTTGTATTCCTTCCATAGAAGTATCCCCATCCAAACACCATCCTGCGGCGTTTGTCCACAGCCAGCTTTCCGGGTCCTGGGGCCAGCATGACTAAACTGCTTCTGGCGCAAAGAAACACCAGAGTACATAGAAACGTCGTTTATCTTCCAGCCGCAGCGGTACCTATGTATCTACTTGCACTGGTGTGCTTTCGAACTGCTAGGTTGGCAGCAGCTGGGACAGAGCAATGGGAGCTCACCCCATCGCGGGGATTCAGACTGCTGACCTTCTGATCAGCAAGCCCAAGAGCCTCAGTGGTTTAGACCACAGTGCCACCTGTGTTCCTCAGTACACACATAGAGCAGGAGAAGGCATAAACAACACTTACTTTTTCTTCACTTGACATGCCGCAGACTGTGACGCACACAACTGGTTTGACACGTTGCCACAAATACTGATGTAGAAAGTATAGTCACTTGTGTTTGCCGAGTAAGTGTGATGCATCAAAGGTGATAAGTCAAAAGAGAACCCTAAGCAGAAATGAATGAAAATCATTTGTTCACCACAAAAGTTTTAAAGACTGAGAGGTAAGATGGGCAAACATGATTTAATAGACTCCATGTGCTACCTTATAACAGTTGCCCATAAATGATTCTAACACTCAAGTTTCACAAAGTATACACCCCGCACCCCCACAACACTTATGGCAGTATGCATGCTTAAGGACACAAAACACCATGTTTTCAATTTTCATTGCACTAGTGCAGTTGGATTTAAGAAAATACCAATATAATGTTGCATTTTCAAGATTCTGTCACTGGATATGCACCAGCAACTTGTCATATACCTTCTGTTCTAGAAAACAAAATGTACTAATTTTTAAGGGATAAATTATGTTTAATACATAAGATACAACAGCATTTGATTGTTTTACTTAAACTTTATGCTACATTTGACTTAACTCTTTCAAGGCAGCTTACAATAAAAACACAGAAACAGAACAAAAATTCTCATGAGTAGGATTCTGGGAGTTCAGCAATAGAGGCAGCCCATCGTAAAATATAAATCTAGGCCAGCAACAAAAACAGACTAAGTTTTTTGTATGGAAAAAAACCCACACCAAAACTTCTGGCAAAAGCCAGTATTAAATCCTTTCCAGAAGGCCTCTGGCAGAGCACGACAGGCAATGAATTCTGAAGTTGTAGGATTCAGATTTGTTTTGTTTTTTTAAGAGATGGAAACAGCTCTATTCCTGCTACTTTGAGACACGTGATGCTAGATGAAAAGAGGGAGTTGAACTAGAAGCTGGAAATTGTGACACAGACTGAAATCCCATGCCCCAGTTGCCGCTTTACCATTTTCAACAGGTTACTCACCTGCTTGAGAGTCGGAGACTCTGCACTGGTCACCTTTTGTTTGAGACAGGACACAGGCAGCAGCAGTGTGCCATTCGAACTCATACAGGCACCCGTCGTACCCAGAACTAATCAAAACAGGAGCACTTTCCAGGTCACCTGGGAAGATACAGATAATTATTAAACTGAACCACCAAATACACACTTCATTTTTCAAGAGGCCAGTACTTGATCAGATACACAGATTAGTTACTGAAGCAAGCCAGAAGAGTCATTTTTGCATGTCCTTACACCCCCTCCCCAATTTAAAAAAGGGTGCAGGTACCATGGGGGATCTGCATGTATAGCAGGCACAGGGAACCTCAGGCCAGAAGGCTAAATGTACCCCTCCAGGTCCCCCTCCTGCCCCTTGAGACTCTTCCCCCTAACCACACCCCAGCCCAACATCCCTCACTGGTCTTCCCCCATACCCGCCTTTAGTGTTTTTGCCCTGCTGGAACGTGTGCCTGAACAGGAAGAGAGAGTGTGGTGAGTGAGAGAGAGAGAGAGAGAGAGTGTGTGTGTGTGTGTGTGTGTAGAAACTAGCCTACCATACAAAGGTAAATTTTACATTTGTTGTTTTGGCCACTTTTGCCTCTGGCCCCATTCACCACTGGCATGCTGCCTCCAAATGTTGCCCAGCAAGAAAAATGTGACCCTCAGGCTGAAAATGTAGCCTGTCCCTGACTTATGGACCTTACCACCACTGCCTTCATGCGGGTTAGCGGCTTGAGACTGCATCCCCAGACCTTGGCTTTAATAAAAGCCAGAGTACTCACCTGGCTTGCATATGAGGAGTATCTTTGTTTCAATTGTCTTTTTTGGTCGACACTCATCGCCACCCGAATAGTAAAGCTGGATATTCTCTCCAACTTTTGTGGGAGCAGACATAAACGTCCCTAGGTTTTTTGTGCTGTTGTCTTCACCTAAAAAGAGCCACACACCAAACAAGAAATACAGATACTTGTTTTAGCGAGCAATCCAATGTATGTCCTTTGAAGGAATTACTATTTTATACAGCATTGTATTCAACTGTTGAATGTGGTTCTTTTAACGTGGGGAGCTCATACATGGATGTTACTCACCAACTGAGCAAACAGATGCCTCTTCTGAACAGTTCACTGCCCCTCCTTTCTGAAGTACTTGGTGACAGACGTTTATGAAAAAACGTTTCTTTTCTGTTTCCACAGGGTTACCGTCTACAGCTTCCCAATTCTGCTCTAACTCTAAAATTAAGAAATTGCATTTTAGATGAACATTCCTCTAAAAACCATATTATGTGTAGTGTTAAAATTACAGATCATTCCCCATCCCCTATCCAACCAACGAATGGCCATGTAGAAACTCAACTGCAGGTCAAACCACATATTACTTCTAATATGTAGAGTTAGAAACCACATTGGGTTTTTAATTTATTTACTTCGTAGCAAGCACAGCCTCCTGCATTTTCATCAGGGGGCTGAAGCATGCAGGGAGGAAGGGTTCCCAGAATGCAGTCCCAATTAAAATCTCTCTCCACACACACACACACACAGCGATTAGCCTTAAGGGAAGGTTGCCATTGGCACCGATGCAGGTCTTTTTTCCTAAAGGCCAGCTGCTGCATTCTAATTTTCATCAGAACTTTGACTGGGAAAGAAAGGGTTAAGCCCCTCCCACTCCACACACACACACACACACACACACACACACACACACACTACAGTCCTGTTGAAAAGTTCTCCTTTCTCCATGCTTGCAATGGGGCAGGTTTTTTTTTTGGGGGGGGGGGGGTTAAGCCTGGTGTACTTGCAAGTCACAAACTAAAAAACCTAGTATCTAGTTTAGGCCCCATTACACTTACATTTTGAACAATTATGGGTTAGTCTTTGTTAGTCTTTTCTTGCAGTTAGTTCTTTGAACACAGTAGATTAGAGAGATTTATATCATGTATGACTTATACTCATGTTAAAACCCACCAAGAAGATTTAGTTTTTGCAGTAACTTGCTAATGCTAGGTGCAAGCAGGACAACTGGAAAAGGAGCCCAGGCAAGACTGACAGTGAAAATCTGACAGACCTTTTGACCTGGTATCAGGAATGCTGACTGATGGTGTTACAACCCATATTCTGTTTGTGGAAGGCTCTCCCCAGGGAAACACGCCAGGCAACTTGACACTTTCTGGGGGCCAACCTAAGTCATTTTTATTTACTCAGTCTTTTGGTGGTTAATTTAGCCTCTAGTGTGATGCTCATCTTTTAGTGGGGTAGGACTTGTCCTCCTCGTTGCATTGTTGGATGAGCATTTTAGGAATTTTGAATAGTAACCCATTTTATATTTGGCTTTTAATCAATTTTATCTCTTTGTATAAAGCAACTAACGAATGCTATAAACACCACAACACCGCCAATGGAAATAATACAATTTATAGAGCTACTGAAACTGGGGTTTATATAAAATGCTACAAAAATTATACACAGGCTATTGTAAAACCATTAAAGCATAAGTAAAAATCATGTGCTTATAACTGAGGGGATGAAAGTCACCCAGGAAAAAAAGGTCCGAGAAGCATTAGTGTTCCTTGTAAGCTGGTTAGGGGTTTTGCGGTGCTTCTGAGCCCATTTGGGTGCCTGCAAAGACAGGCAATATCACTGGCCAAGAGTGTGTTTTAATGGAGTTGTAGTGAAAAATTCCACAGAGAAACCTAGGAACTGATATAACCCCAGACTTTTACTACTGTAATGCACACTGATTCTTGAAGTTTAGTAAAAAATGCAACAATCCCAAAATATGGTTAGTTTACCTCATGGCAGGACAAATCTGCCAAGGAGCATATTATATAAGTGCTCTAGCTCCAGGATCTCTGCGAGTTGCCTGATAGCTTAAGAATTCCAACACATTTGCTGCGTTCCAACAGCCAGAACATACAAAGCCATTTTCTGCTGATATACCACAATTCTGAACTCCAACTCTAAACTCCTTTTGATTTGGAAAGTCACCAGCCTCCGATCTGTGACCGAACAGGCTAACACCCTACGGTATTAACTTGCCAGTAGTATAGACTTCCGTTCACACAGAGGGACTTCCCCTCCCTCTCCCCAGCAATGCATGTACCCCAAATCTGCTCTGGGGAGTTGGGGGACATTACTAAGCAAACTGGGGTGGGCAGGTTCAGGAATGGAGGAGAAAAAAGAGAATTCTCACCACCCACAGTCACCACCTGGAAGGAGTATAAGCCATTTAAGATAGCACTTAAAATAGCCCTCTATTTACTGTTTTCAGGTTTAAAACATTACTGGACATCTGAGATAAGGCAAAATGAACAAAAGTTTTAAAATGTAGTGCATATCTTAATGATTTATTTTTTTAATTGCCATACCAGAATGACGAATCAATCGTGTCAAGTCATATCGTTTCCTTTTGTCTGTAACCATACAAGGAAGATCTTCTTTTGCTACACATGCGTATTTGGTCTCCCAGGTGAAGAAGTATGAGCAGTCTGTTTCTCCTGTAAACACTGGGCTTCCTTTGCCATCATTGTCTTTGAGAGGTTCATTAAAAACATCGGAAGATTAGGATAAGGAAAATATAAATTACACAAATTATAGCATTAAAATATTCTCATAGTGCCTTATAACTTATGATTAAAACAACAGCACTGGCACTTTGCCCGGAGCAGCTGAAAGCCAGCCCAAAAACTATTAAAAACCCAGAAACACCCAATTTAGTGCTGGATTAGTTGATGTGGGGCGATGCATCACTAACCTGTTGGCCAACTATCTCACCACAAAGAGTGAGGGCACCCAGAGGCATAGCTGTCAACTTTTCCCTTTTCTTGCAAGGAATCCTATTCGGAATAAGGGATTTCCCTTTAAAAAACGGGAAACGTTGGCAGATATGCTCTAATACTGGGCAGGTTAATGTGGGAGTATGTAATTCTAGCTTCAAAAGTTTTACTTCTCAAGCTTAGGGTGTACATTAAAGTACTGGGTACAGAACCATCTATGGATTTTTAAGATTCTCTGAAGAATCAAGGGTTGTGCACTATAACATCTGATGGGTAAGAATGCAAGAATGGTGTTGGATAATTCAAAGAGCCTCTCTTGGCATTATGTTTCTGAATACCAAATGCTGGGAAATCATGCGTGGAGAGAGCATGTTGTACTCTAGTCCTACTTGCAAGCTTCCCATAGGCACCTGGTTAACCACTGAGAACAGCACACCTAAGAACCTCACGAACAAAGTAAGAAAGCAAAATATCTGCTGCTTTGCTCCCAATATCTGAACTCTGAGGAACATGATACCCCTGAACACGAATGTTCTACTGTTCTCATAACAAACACCCAGTTATATACCAATCCTCCATTAATTAGAAATCCTCTTCCCTACCAACATTTCTTAAATGCTTGTATAACTTTTAGACTTCAGAACAAAAGGAGGTGGTAGCATTCAAGCGGTAGCGGGCTGTGGTGGGGCAGCTGCAAGTATTCTTGGAGGACACAGAATATTGCTCAAAGCGATCCATAGATAACTAGCATGTTCATTACCTGCCGTATGATTGCATTCAAAGTTTATGACAGTCATTCGCTCAAATCCAGAGCTGCAAGGATCTCCTCCTGGGTAAGTCAGAATGAGGTCTCCATCAGCATACCTGATTGCAAAAGCCAAAAAGGGTGAATGTTCAAATATAGCTCGTCTAATTTAAGGAAGAAAAAAAACGCACCAGTGGCCCACACTCAATGGAAACCAGAAAAAGGTTCATTAGATGGGTATCACAACTCAAAAGAGGCAAACAGATTTCTAATTTGGAATGTTATCCATTTTAGCTCTACATCTGTCTAAAAGATCTTTGTCTTGTTAAGGACTTCTCTTCCAAAACTAAGAGCAGAAACTAGACAGTAGAAGCAGAGTCCAACAGGATTGTCCTCCACAACACACTTTGAATTAGTTGGTTAGAGCATAGTGGCGATAACGCCAAGGTTGAAGGTTCAATCCCTGTACAGGTGCATATTCCTGTTTGGCAGAGGGTTGGATTAGGTGATCCTCAGGGTCTCTTCCAACTCTAAGATTCTATGAATCTAGAATTGCCAAGAACCAACACTGCATGCAGGAGCTTTAGTTCCTAACAAATACTAACCCTCAAAGACTGTTTTCTAATTAAGCACTCACCTGAGAGTTTGGTGGGTAAACCTTCCTGCCACTTTCTGCTGAGGAACAGCTGCATGTTTCACCTGGCACGCCGAAGCATTGGCATCACTGCAGTAGCCTCCAGCTGCTTTGCCACATACATTCAGATAATAGGAATACTCTTCTCTGTCTTTAGCAACATAAGGTGTAACATACTCTGAAGAAAGGAGGGTCGTGATGATTGAAGCACATATTTGGTAAAAGTATTTAGGTGGCTACACAGACAGAAATACACATTTGCAGCCACAGAACTTGTATAATCAGTTTACAGCCCTGTTAGCGAGCTGCTTGTGTTGTCATCTCATGCCCCACAAACTCACAGCTGCATCGCTGCTCAGCTCTTTCCATTGGCTGCTTCAGAAACCCATGCAAAAACACCAAAAAACTTTCAACCACAATGTGACACAAACCACACATTTGGTTTATGCAAGTTAAGGATTGCAACTACAGATGCCATCACAATCTACAGCTCTCTTCTTCCTCACTGTCAGATTTAGACAGAGGCTCTGCCAACAGCTCACTGAGCAGTATCCAATTCTGAGGTTTTGCAATCTTAATGCGGGCATGTTGGTACAGTCCACACAAGACTGCATCACCTCTGGGTGGAGGGGGAAGAAACAGTCTCCAGCGACCATGAGCTAAGAAGCTGGGTATTAGGGACTTACAACCTAGTTTTCTCTTCAACAGTTTAGCTCTGGGGTCCCCAACATGGAGTGTGTGGGCACAACACTCTCAGAAACCTATTCTTGGTGCTCACCAAGGCCCTGCCTCTTCAAATTTATTTTTAACCACTTTTATTGTTATTTGTTTTTGTTATGGTAGTTGTAAATTTTGGGGGAGGGTTGTTTTTTTAGGTCTGAGTTTTGCTGCGGGCAGCCAGGGGCGGGGGGTAAGCGTGAGCAATTTTCTTCTATGGAAAAGGGTATTTGTGGGGTGACCAAAACATTGGCTTGATTTCCAAATGTGTCGTTGCTCCCAGAAAATTTGGCAAGCCACGTTTAACTTTTCCCATGCAGCAACCTATTTATACAAACTACAGCTGTGTCCTGGATTCAGCCACATCGGGCCGATTCAGGGGAATCTGGGCTTGGGAGAAGTGAAGTCAGGCTGAAACAGTCCCAGGCCACCCAGCGTAACCAGGGGTAGAGAAGGGGGTGGGAAGGCTGCTGATTCCCCAGCCCATTCTCAATCCTCTGGGATGCAGTTGCTCCTTTGCAAGGCTCTTCCCGTCAGGAAAGCAGCTTGCAAAACAGCACCCCATAGGTTGGTGGATACTATTTTCCAAAGGTGCCTTGCAGAATTCCATTTCTCTCCTCTGGCCTCCTTACAGCCTGTTCCCAAGGATCTATTGCCACAGCAACTCCCTGGGCCTACTTCTACCAGCTACACCTGGACTGCAGAAAACTGGTGATGTTGTTACTATGGAAGGAGCAAGCAGGGAGCCATAGGAGCAGAGCATGTGGTCCCTGGGTTGGGGAGGCTATGCACAGCCCTACAATAAGGAACATTTTCAACACAGACCAATTTAGAAATGGTGCAACCCTGTACAGGACTATACCACACACTAGCACCAATGCTTCTTCCTCTGCCATACCTACTAACTTGGTTTATATTGATGCCACTGCTTCACCCTTAGAAAAAAAAAAGAGGGTGCTTACCTGGAATTTGTTTGAGGGGTGTCAAATTCACATAGATACCATGCTGCTTGCTGGTCAGGACACAGTTGTTACTCTCTAGGTAGTCTCTGTGACAGGCAGACTCTGTGACCCATTCAATCTCGTACTGGCAGTTACTTTGAGCAGTGAGTCTGGGACTTGTCACCTAATACAAAAGAAAAAAAGTGTGCCCAGAAAGGGGAAGAGAAACTCCCTTGGGTTGGCTCCAAGTTATAGCCCCCTACAAACTTCAAAAGGCATATTTAAAATGACATTTGTAAAAAAAAAAAACCAGAAGCATTTTTGTTAGGGATTGTTGGACAAGACCTGCCAAGAAAAACAAAGAATTTATTTATGTATGCTACAACAGCGGCAAGAGTCTTGATAGCACAAGGATGGAAGAATGAAGAAATCCCAACAAAAGAACAGTGGTAAGAAAAATTGATGAGCTATGCAGAGTTGGCTAAATTGACATAAAAACTGTGACTTTAAGGAAGAATGGGAGCTTTTTACAAATTATCTAAAAAGGCAACAAAATAAACTGGACTCCTTGGAAGGTTTTGAATAAACATACACAAATTTATTGGTTGATAACATGATAGATAGATAAGGCAAGGATATGTATAACTTTATAACATGCAGCGAATAATATGTGCAGAGAAATCAGAGAGAGGAACTGAGGGAAGTCCCTAGTGGGGGGGGAGGGAGGGATGGAAGGGGAAAAAATAACGTACGTGATTATACGGTTTGATAATTTGATATGTTGAAATTGCTTAATAAAAATCTTTTTTTAAAAAAGGCATATTTTGCATACACACACACTAGCACACACAAGATGTGCTGTATGGAATAGATCCACAACAAGACAAGCAACAGAGCTTGTAATTTTATTTTGTGGAGGAAGGAGGAAAGAGAAAGAGAAACTGCACCCCATGATGCTTCTAGACTTCTACCACTTTGTGTTGGACTAAGAACTGGGAGCGGGATGCGGGTGGTGCTGTGGGTTAAACCACAGAACCTAGGACTTGCCGATCAGAAGGTCGGCAGTTTGAATCCCCGCGACAGGGTGAGCTCCTGTTGCTCGGTCCCTGCTCCTGCCCACCTAGCTGTTTGAAAGCACGTCAAATGCAAGTAGATAAATAGGTACCGCTCTGGCGGGAAGGTAAACGGCGTTTCCGTGCGCTGCTCTGGTTTGCCAGAAGCAGCTTAGTCATGCTGGCCACATGACCCGGAAACTGTACGCTGGCTCCCTCGGCCAATAAAGCGAGATGAGCGTCGCAACCCCGGAGTCGGTCAGGGGTCCCTTTACCTTTAAGACCTGGGAGATCAGGGTTTAGGTCCCCCACTCTGCCATGAAACGGAGTGACTGTGGGTGATCTTTAGCCTAACCTACCACACAGGGTTGCTGTGGGGATTAAATGAGGAGGGAGAGAAGGCCACCTTGAGCTCCTTGGAGAAAAAGCTGAGTGATAAATGCAATGAACAAATAAATAATATCCTAGTTTTAACTAACCTTTGCCTAGAACAAGCCAGAGTTTCCCTAGTTTGTATGTTCACAGGCTAACCTATCATTTAGTTCATTTAGGCCACTGTATCCATGTTTTAAATGAAAATATAGAATAACTGGGTTGGAAGCTGGCTCAAAAGTAATTGAACCCAACCTCCTGCCAATGCAGGAAATCCATTGCTACGCCATCCGTGACAGGGGGCCAGCCAACCTCTGCTTAATAAACAACTTTAGGCCCAGGATTTTGTCCATCAGTTTCTGTCATCAAGCAACAGGATTTGAAACCCCAGATATCAATTACCTCTTTTTTCCTCCCCTCTGGGCACACAAAAGTAACAGTCACTGCTGGATCATGGTCACCACAGAAGTCAGGCCTCTCATTTGCATTGCTAATTTTGCTTTCGTATCTCAGGGAAAGCCTGGAAAAACAAGGGGGGCAAGTTTGAGAGAAGAGACCATGTAAGATACGCAGAAACAGCAAGAGTGGGATTTAATACAGCTACCTTATACAGTGGTACCTCGGGTTACATACGCTTCAGGTTACATATGCTTCATGTTACAGACTCCGCTAACCAAGAAACAGTACCTCAGGTTAAGAACTTTGCTTGAGGATAAGAACAGAAATCATCCTCTGGTGGCGCGGCGGCAACGGGAGGCCCCATTAGCTAAAGTGGTGCTTCAGGTTAAGAACAGTTTCAGGTTAAGAACGGACCTCTGGAACGAATTAAGTTCTTAACCCGAGGTACCACTGTACTTTTAGTTTATCAGCTACACTGGTTCCCAGTCCATTTCAGACTACAATTCAAGGTACTGGCTACGTATTTTGGAAAGCGGTTTGTTCATCTGTTCTCCCTAGATTTGGGTGTATCTTGAGATATCATCACAAAACTCAGCATGAGGGTTCCCAAGGTGAGGGAAATCATCTTTGTTTGTGTTTAGATGCCGGAAGCCATTTTGAATCAACATGTTGCGCCAAAAGGTGACTTTGGTGTGATTTCATTTGATTTTGGGCTTACCAGGTCCAAACTCACAAATTATACTATCCATTTAAAAATCACAATATTTTTCATTTTTTACAAATTTCTGGCAATGCCGGGCACTCCCCGCTAGTTACCTACAAAGCCCAAAATGTCTTGGGACCAAGATGCATGAAGGACCACCTCCTTATGTGAATCTCCATTTTTCCAGCTCAGCTATTGCTGTGCAATTGCTTTCTGAGGTAAGGTTCGTGGCAACATTTGGGAGAGCTCTCCGAGGTGGCCCTCCATATGTGTGGAATTTCCTGTCCCAAGAAATTACCTTACTCTTTTTAATCCACCAGCAGATGACCATATTTCCCTTCATACAAATGGTTGATTCCACTGCTGCTAAAGGAATTGAATAGCAAGCGCCATCTTCGTGTGCTTTTTACCGTTTGTTTTAATGGCTGGATCATTGTTGCTTTGTTGGTTGATCTCCTATTTTTATTTTTATTTTCATTTTTAAAATTATATGCAGGTTTGTGTTAACAACTTTTGATTTTTTTATGAATAACAGTATTTATTTTTACAAACAGATGTCTGCTGTTGTATTTGTAATATGCTTCGAGCAACTCTTTTGTGAAAGTCAAAGCAGGACACAAACTTACTAAGAAGACTAATAAAATTTAAATACTAAAAAGTTTCTAGATCGTGCTTTTATAAGTGGTAAGCTAACTACCATTCTCATAATTCCTGACTGCTGGCCATACTTAAGGGAGTCAAAAAGCACTGTAGGGGACCCGGTTTCCTCAAACTGGTTTAAAATGCCATTAAGGCTGAAGTCATACCTGTTTTTATCAAGCTGCTTGAGCTGTTCTTTAGGATGTCCCAGGTCAAATGCATGACCATCCTTCAACAGGCAAGCTGAACTGCCTTCTGGACAACCCTTGCCTTCAACAGAGGATTTTCCTGTCAATACAATGTTTATGTAAGAAATAAGACCATAAATAAGGTTTCAGAAGGAGGTTAGGGCAAAGTCTTCCATTTAAATGTAAACTTAATTTTGACCACATAGTGCATAAGAATAAATGGGACAAGGAGACTGCTGGGCCGGACTGAAAAATCAAAGCTACAGAAATCAAAGACTATCTTTACATATAATACCCACTAAGCTGGAGGAGTAGGCAATACTTATCTTAACATCTTTATGGTTGCAGAAACATTCTAGAATGGCAAAAGATACTCTGTTCAAGATACCCAGAGTGGAAAAAAATTAGATTTACCAAATACCTGCATGCACTATGCATATCAACAACAGTTCCTGGCTGAATGGCTCTCTAGAAACGATACTTTAGAGAATAGGAACAGCCTTTTAGTAACTCTTGAGTTACGTCTTACTGTCCTAAGAGGGGTAAGCTTTACAAACTAGTATTACCCCAGTGATCTGTTAAAAGTTTGGAATAATCTCAACTCCACATATTATCCTCATTTGGCATTGTTTCCTAAAACTCGCAAGCTTTTATCAGTAACTTAAGATGGGCAAAGCCAGTTCTAATAAGGTGTATTGATCCATCTACTAATGATTGATCTATTATCTGCTAATATCAGAAGCTGAGCAGGGACATAGATGACCTTTTACTTCGTTTTCTTCAGCATTGTATTAGAGAGGAAATGTCAGGACAATAACTTGGAAATCTGACAGCATTTGAATTACAGATCCTATAACAATCATGTACAAGAGGAAATCTGGGAATGAGTGTAGTTCAGTAGCAGAACATCTTTTTTGATAACAAAAGGCCCCAGATTCAAATTCCCAGCACCTCCAGGTATGGCTGGAAAAGACTCCTAACCCCAAACCTTGGAGAGCTGCTGCCCAAGTCAGCAATACTGAGCTACGTGGACTAATGGTCTGATTTCATATAACGCAGCTGCCTGTGTTCCACTGTTCCTCTGGAAAGCCTAACAAATCTTAACTGTAAAAAATAAATAAATTATGATGCATGCAATGCAACAGAGAATTTAGGAATGTTTGAACACAGGAGATTTGTTTTCTATGTCTCTTATATTGAGGAAGTTCGCTGTAAAATTGTTTTTTGGAGAAGCTCAGTCGGCACAGCATGAGACTCTTAATTTTATGGTCATGGTTTGAGCCCCACGTGGGGCAACAAGATTCCTGCATTGCAGGGGGTTGGACTAGATAACCCTCACGGTCCCTTCCAAATCTACCATTCTTTGATTCCAACACATGGAGGCTGGAAAGAGGTTACTCAGGCGTATCTTGGTTCATATTTGAAAGGTCTGAGGCATCTGAGGTTTGACTGTTTAGATGCATTCAAGATTCTGCTAAGAAAGAAAATGTGCTCTTAATCAATTAGAGATGTAAAAGCCTGGTGGTGGGGACAGAAAAACTGAGGGGAATCTCTGTTCTTAATTCTGACCTTAAGGGGAAAAAGAAGCAGCGTCTCATTCTATTCCAAAATGTATCCCAAAAGCAAGTCTCAAAAAAAGAAAAAGGGGTCATTATAGTCAATACAAGATTGTGTAAAACAGTATCATGATGCATCTAGTAAAATATTTTAGTGGCCCAAGTAGTCACCAGATACTGCAAAGTACTGACTAGCAAAATAATTTTCCAAAAGAAATTAAGCATGCTTCAACCTGTTTAAAAAATATGTATCAAATATGTATCAGACTGTTTTACAGGAAGGTGCGCTTCAAGTTTCTGAGGGGAAAATGTGACTCAGATGAAAAAATATTAGACACAGAATGTATGCCAAGGTTCAGACCTATGTTTCTACAGATGTTGATGTAGAGCTCCACGTCATCATCCGAGTCCTCTACCAAGTATCCTCCAGAAGTTTTAATCAGTGGGTTCAAGTCACGTTTCCTCAAGTCTCCATCAAATACGTAACAAGGCACCTAGAAATTAAATCACACTAATGACATGCAGAAGAGAAAGCATCACACCATTTCTGAGACCATTTCACACATTTCAGGAAAGAATCCCGATACCGACACTCCCACTGGAGACCTGCCTATGGAAGAATCATGCTTCAACATGTATAGCTGATATAGCTATTGCATCAAGCTTTGCTGAAATGGTTAGGTAAGTGCCTTGCTGCCAATGAAAATGTGCATTAATTCAAGGTACTGGTTATGTAGCTCACCAGTGGAACCAGGTTGGGGCTAGAATGCTTAGAAGTATACCTTAGGCTAGTCAAGGCTTCATTGTCCCAGAAGGGTCCATTGCAGCCTGGAGCCATCTCTGGCTGCTCTTTACTGCCATTATTATTTGCTCACTAGGGAAACCAGCAACAGGGCTGAGGAGCAACCACACCCACCTCCCTGTGTTCGCCTGCCCTCTTCCTGTTCTTGCCGTTGCCACTTGCTCTCTTGCTTAGCACTGAGCATGAGGTTGACAACTTTCCTTGTGATGTGGGTCCCAAGTGGTTCCCAAGCAGTAACCCTGTGCAAGAGTTTTTAAGAGGTGGGTGGGACAAGCCACCAATCATGTGATGTCATATGATTGGCAGGTGGCATCACCACCCTCCTTTCAACTTTGGCCCATGAGACTGATCCTGATCAGGACCTGGCATGTGGAGCCAAAAAGGTTCCCTACTCCAGCCTAGAACTTGCATTACCTCTTCAGTTGGTTTAAACAAATCTTTCTTGCAGGCCACATATGTCTTCCATTCAAAGTAGTGCACACAACTGGTTGAAGTCACAAATTCTGGGGAACCCTGATTAAGAAATTGATGAAATACAAAGTGTGCTGTTACTCATTATTAAACCAAAAACTGAAAGCTTAATCGTTCAAACGGGTAACAGAAACCAATTACCTAGAGCTAGAACAAGAACATTCTAGCAGGTAATTAATTGCTGAATGACTTTTCGTTGGCAAGTTGGCAGATATGACAGGACAATTAATTAGAATTCGGGTTCTCAGATGCCTTCTCAGATGCACTTTTATTTCCCGATTATACATGAAAAACATGCCCCAGTAGCCCAACTTTTTATAGATCTTAATTTTAAGCTGCTCTGGCAGTCAGTTAACGTTGGCTGAGAAAACAGGTGTAACTAAAATAGAATACATCTTACAGTCAACCCGTGTGCATAAACTGATTAACTGTACAGTTACTGAGAGATAAAAACAAACACTTGGTTTGGGTATCCCTTCTAAACAAAGCCCATGCACTCCAGAAGAGCCAAGGAAACACAATATACAGGTAGATTTATAGCAGAAAGAATCCATAAATTAAAAGTAACAGATGCCATATTGAAAGAAATAAAGCATATGAATTGACATTAAGTCTTTAAAATATTAAAAAATGCATTTCTCAACATGTTTGTATTTTCCTATTGTGATTAATCAATTATACTTTTGTATTGGTTATCATGTTCAATGTTTTAATAATAAAACTTAGTTTTCAAAAACACATTAAAAATTGAGGAAAATATGTCCTTGCATATATTTTTAAAACAAGAAAGGTTTTTGGCAATAATGCCATACTGACCAGAGTCTTCCCACAATAGAAATTAATGTTGCTTTGTAATTTGTGCTCGGTTCCTTGCTGTCTACAAGTCTGTGTGGTGTTGAACTCCAAGAGCAGTTTAGAACTTCTCATCAACGAGGAATCCCCTGAACAAAGCAACAACGAAGTCAAAATATATTTATACCCCTGCCTTTTATTGTGTAAGACTAATAAAAGCTTGGGCCAAATTGGATTTGCCAATCCACACAAGCCTTCTGTAATCCAATTTTAACCAATTCAGAACTGATACTTTGAAATAGATCTTCTGTAATTCAGAGGGTAAATGCCTATATTTCAAAAGCTTAGTACAGGGCATATTGTAGTTTAAAAAAAAAAGCCCACCTGATATTCATTTACAGAAAACACATTTGTCTTGATTACCTTTATGTGCAAAGATTGAGCTAAACATGTTTTGGGGTAGTCTAACACCTTCATGTGAAATTTCTTTAGGTTAAGAATGGATAGAACACCACCTACTGCTGAAAGTCCCATTAACCTACTCTCATTCCTCTGATCTCTTGGCCACCCAAGAGCAGCCAGCAGAACTCCACGCTTGTGCAACAGGGCTCCCCTAGATTCATCCCTCACGAAAACCCTCAGCACCCAAAGCAAAGATGATGCTCCCAAGGAATGAGAACCCTTTTCAAATGGTGTGGGGTGAGGTGCAAGGGGCTGCAGGGGGTGGAAAACCGGGAAGAATTCTGCAGGGATACTTGTGTACACGGGAGGGTCTTGCCCTGCTTTGGAGCCAAGCCATATAGAAGCCATATAGAGCAGAACAAGGGCACCCCCCTCAGCTAGTTCTTTTCTGTAGGGAGAAACATGTGGGTTTTGACCTTGAATGAGTAGGTTGGCTAGTGACTTAAGAAGCATTTTTAAAAAAATCAAGGAAACATCTATCTCTATTTCATCTTTCTAGCGTTGAGGAAGTTTAGCTTTCGTAATGAGGAGCATCCAGTCAGGTGAGCCTCCACCTGCAGTCTGATGCAATACAGCTTCGCTGCCTCTGTGCAAAGTAGGCCTCTGTTCTCCCCCCCCCCCCTTATTTTGGCATACAGCCAAAACATGAAGCTGGAGCTATTCACTCACCTATCTAGACCACAACTTTCCATTAAAGGTGCTTGAGCCAGCTAATGCAAGAAACACAACAAAAAGCAATAAAAGGAAAACCCAAAAATAAGGCTCTTAAAACCAACCATAAAAACACACACACATTAAAACCAATCGAGACACAGATCGTATGAATCAGAGGCCCAGCTAAATAAAATGCATCTGCCTAGCAAGCCCCCCATGAGAAACTGAAGGATAGTTCTTCCCTAGGTGGGTCTAGGCACAGTCTTCAGTCATCTGACTACAATGCATTCTTAGTCTTAGGCAAATGTCTCATCCAGTCCAGCACCCTGTTCTCACCGTTGCCAACCAGATATCTGTGAGAAACCCAGGAGGAGGACCCTGTGGTTTCCTGCAAAAGATATGCAGAAACATGCTGCCTCTGACCATGGAGACAGGGCATAGTTTTCATGGCTAGTAGCCACTGACAGCCTTATTCTCCATGCATCTGTCTAATACCATAAAACTAGGAGCACAGTGTCTGTGGGCAGCACCCCATTTTTTAATTATATCCTGGTTTTAGCAAAGGCTAAATCATGGGAGGCATGATTTCTCCTCGGTGTCTCATTTCCCCATCTTAGTGCACACCCATGTATTTGCCAAGGAGTTTTGAAGAAGTCTTTAGTGTGCCACCATCCAGAAATACTTGTGTACAAGTTACTTCAATGAAGTTCCCTCTCCTTTTGTCGTTTTCGTTCTCTTGTGACTACGGCCAAGTCCAAAGTCGGTGAAGATGCTCAGCAAAACATAGCTAGCATCACTGCTGCAGCTTGGACTTTTGCCAACTCAGAAAGAGTGAAAATAGCTTCGATTTTTGACTGGCTCTGCCAGGACTATTAGGAGTTATATATTGCTTAAAAGGAAATCAACTCCTTTCATTATTCCACAGTCAGGGGCAAAAGATAGAGACAGTCTGCAGCTATGAAGGTCAATGGTTCTCTTCGTCCCCATCCCTGAGAACAAGATACTGGCTCCAGAACTCAGCTTACATTGACAAGTAAGAAGTCTAACCCTCTATAACAGCTGCCAAGGAAAGTCCTTGAAATCATGCAGAATTAATATGCTCTCAAGGCCTAATTGCAAAATTAGAAATGTTCTATAGGATGTGTTCTATTTGAAATTGAAGTCCAGAGGTTGGAGGATGATAATTTAATAAAAGTGTATGGCTATTTTTTAATTACCACAAAATGCAAAAAATATTACATATACAGTGGTGTCCCGCAAGACGAATGCCTCACAAGACGGAAAACCCGCTAGACGAAAGGGTTTTCCGTTTTGGAGGTGCTTCGCAAAACGAATTTGCTATGGGCTTGCTTCGCAAGACGAAAATGTCTTGCGATTCCTGGGGTTTTTTCCCCCCTCCCAGCCTTTTTCCCAAGCCCCTAAGCCGCTGAACAGCTGTTCCCTAAGCCGCTTATCAGCTGATCTAAGCCGCTAATAGCCTTTTAGCAGCTAATCCGCTAATCCCTTAAGCCTTTAATAGCCGCTAATAGCGCTAATAGCGCTAATCCGCTAATGGGCTTGCTTCGCAAGACGAAAAAACCGCAAGACGAAGAGACTCGCGGAACGGATTCTTTTCGTCTTGCGAGGCAGCACTGTACATATACTGTATATACACATGACCACCAGACGCCATTTCAGGATGGGTGTGGGTAAGTAAAAATAAAAGAGTAACTGGGTTGGATCCCAACCTGGTGCTCCAGGACTGCCTCAATTCACAGACGTTACTGGGAAAAGGTTCCCACTGAAGGAACACAAGGGAGAATCCATTTTCAACCCTTTCCCTTGCAGCCCCCACCCCCTCAGCTTTTCACAGTGTTCTGGTGTCTCAAACAACGCTCCAGAGAAGCGATTCAGGTGGAAAGAAAGTTGGGGAATGTTGCCTTTCCCCTTCTTCCAGCATGGAGTGGAATTGAGTGCTGAGGGTCTCTATATTTTGTTTTCCTTACAGCCACCTTGGAGGTGGTGTGCCACTCATCTACTTTTAAAGCAACTATCCCCCCAATCTCAAGAGCATATTTCAGGGCGAAGCGGGAGTATGGAGGAGGTGATGAAGGCAAAGTCTTGTTGCACAAGCAGAAGCCTGTTCTGCAGGCAGATCAACCTATGGTTCTTTCCAAGGAAGAGAGGGACAGAAAAAGCTTTTTACCCACAGCTTCAAGCTTTCTAGAACTTTTACATCTTTATCTAGGGCAGGGAACATGAGGCCCTCCACCATCCCATCACTAGTCAGCAGTTTAGGGATAGTGTGTGCTGCTTGTGTAATGCTTTAATTGGCTCATGGCAGAGAGATGGATTTTATGAAGCATCTAGGCTGAGCTGGTCATGTCACACCCCTCTCTCTGGACCCATTTTGGGGAGGGAGCCAAGGCATGTAGAAGGAATAACAGGAGCAAACCAAATCCTCATTCTCAGGGAAAGCTAGATCACAAGGGTTGAGAAAAGCCAGCTGGCTCCTAGCATCACACAGGTTATGCGGCAGATGAGAGACCAGAACACCCCCAAAACAAAAACTCTGCCCACATACCCTGCCTGCTGCTGCAAGATTTCATGTGCACAAACCATTTTGCCTTAACGGATTCAGTTATTTCTGCCTCCTCAAATTGCTGGCCGAAAACAGAACCAGACTGAACTTTAGGATGCCAACCCACATACACATGAATTACGAGCCAGGAAAGAAAGAATAGATTTGTTTTGAAGCAGTCCTTATCAGTTTAAGCCATTCTCCTCCCTTTGCACACCACACCCCAAAAGTCAACTGCTGCAAAGGGCAGGCGATATAGCTCACCAGCAAGAACATGAAGCTTTCAGGACAAGGAGAGAAACCTTGAACACAGGCACACGCAAGAGAATTTAATGGGTGGTGTTTCACATTTTAACATCCATATAGCAGACAAACCTCTGGACTTACCTACTGAGAAACTGGCATTGCTTTTTATGTCATATGCACAAATGGTACTCGACCCTCCACAGCCTGTGGCACTACCACAGAGGTTTATTTTGTAGTGTACTTTATCTGGATCAACAGCTTCCCACGTATAACTGAAAAAGAAGAGTGGGAGGGAGGTACAATGAATATGTGCTGCCAAACTACATGTTTCAACTAAATAAAAAAATCCTTCCAGTAGCACCTTAAAGGTAAAGGTAAAGGTACCCCTGCCGTTTGGGCCAGTCTTGCCAGACTCTAGGGTTGTGCGCTCATCTCACTCTATAGGCCGGGAGCCAGCGCTGTCCGCAGACACTTCCGGGTCACGTGGCCAGCGTGACAAGCTGCATCTGGAGAGCCAGTGCAGCACACGGAACGCCGTTTACCTTCCCACTAGTAAGCGGTCCCTATTTATCTACTTGCACCCGGAGGTGCTTTCGAACTGCTAGGTTGGCAGACTCTGGGACCGAACGACGGGAGCGCACCCCGCCGCGGGGATTCGAACCGCCGACCATGCGATCGGCAAGTCCTAAGCGCTAAGGCTTTAACCCACAGCGCCACCCGCGTCCCTAGTAGCACCTTAGAGACCAACTAAGTTTGTTATTGGTATGAGCTTTCATGTGCATGCACACTTCTTCAGATACACGTTTCAGCCCAGGCTACTCATCAGCATCTTAAATCTAGCAAACTTTTTCTTCATATTTAACACACACCCCTCCCCCCAATGAGCTTTCCAGCACACTGTCAGCAATGCAGGGAGCTGCAACAACGAACATCTTTTTGATAAGGCACACTTCAGATTATATTCTGAAGCAGTTTAACCAAAATAAAAATTCATCTTCGCTAAACACATGCAAACCATCTATTGTCACCTCAAAAACATGGAACAAACTAAAAGTTGTGAAGTGCCCTGTGATCTTCAGATGAAGGGTGGAATACAAATTTATATAATAAATAATAATAATAATAATAATAATAATAATAATAATAATATGGTGAGGATGTATTTTTTTCTGAAATTAGCATTTAATGCTCAGGAACGTAAGACACTGCCTTCCACAGTGGTCCAGCTAGCTTCAGTATTTCAGTCCTACCTAGAGACACCAGAGATCAAACCTGAGAACTTCTGCATGCAAAATATATGCTCCACCTACCACCAAGCTACAGCCTCTTTCCCAGAATGTCATAGAAGTTTGGCCATTAGTTCAGTGGGACACTGTTCCAGCTGCAGTTAATATTTCAATAACAAACTTCTAAGTATCTATGTACCAGGAGTAGCTAAACAGATGTTTGAGGACTAAATTCCCATCATCCCTAAGCATTGGCCATGCTGCCTGGGACAGATGGGTGCTGGGAGTGCAACAACATCTGGAGGGCCACAGGCCTCGTACCCACTTACTGGAAAACATCAGACAAAGGATTCAACGTGTCTTACAGAAGACAAAAGCAAGTTGTTATTGAGAACTGAAGTGGCACTTGACACTTCCATTTTCACATTTGTGTTTATTGAACAACAGGTCCTGTTCCCCCTGCATGCAAACATATTCACCCTCGGAAGCATATGTATTTCTCCCAGTGCTGCCACCCGTACAATATTCATAGGCGCTCTCATCTCAGGAGCCTTAACTATATTGGCCTGACTAACGTTATGGGACCTGCTTCTCCATGGAAAGCCCCCTGCAGCTGAGGTCATGTTCAAAATGACTCAATTAATCAGACAAGAACTTGGGCCACAGGAGTTTCATTTATGCAATCTGACACGGAATAAACATTCAAAAGAAAAGCCTTTTAAAAAAAGGTTGGTGTTAACAGAGAGAAAAAGCTTTCAGTTTCCAGTCCCAAATCATGAGACTTCTAGTCAACTGGAATGTATTTGTTATGCCCATGACACAAAGCCAGACAAAGGGAAGTACAGGCTACTTAATGCTGTAAGCAATTCTACAGTAGTCATGGCCCACTTCTCACCAAGGGAGCCAACCTGACTCAGAGCAGCATTGCTTGTAGGTAGGGCTGGGCATTCGACTGGCCCAAAACAATTCAGTCAACTGATGGTCAAAGTACTTAAAACAACATCAGTAGAGAATACTTTTAAATCAACAAGTCTGAGACTTGTGCTCATTACAAAAGCAACTTAAATTGTTAACTGTTTTGGCATGGGCCCACAGATCTTAGCTAGCCCGGGTAGCCAAGCAGGGTCACCAAGTCTGCCAAGGTCTTGTTCCCAGTCTCACATTGTGACAATGGTCACCATCCTTGGTTCCAAGAAAAGTATTTACCCAGATGCTAGTGAGGCACACAACACTGATATTGGACCAGCTGCACTCCTGAGCACATTTAATGTGCCTATGCTGAACTTGAACCCACTGAATGGTTTGTGGTCAGGTTATCAGAAGAAGCCCCTTCAATGGTACAAACCTGCCTGCACTCCGAAATAAACTCCAGAGGTCCTATCTCTAAAAATCAAAGATACTGAAAAGGTTGTTTCGCTGGAGCCTTCCATTTGCAGCCCCACATTTGTGGAAACTCCCTCCCAGGCACAAGACAAGGTCTTTCAAGTAGCACCCCCCCCCCAAGTTTGTGAACTCTCATCCAAGTGATATACAAAAGGCCCAATCAGTACAAGCTTTTGAAACTCACCTATTTCAGATTGTTTTTTCTTAACGGTAGAAGGTTTGGCTGCACCCCAAAGGCACACTTCTCCATTGTTTCCCCGAGACAAATGGCTATCAGCAGCAACAACAAATGGTGCTGATTTTGGAAACCATTTTAAGTTGTTACAGCTAATATATTATAATAGTCTGTTGTTTTAGTTAGACTACTATTTTAAATAATTTCAACTGAAATATAGATGGCATTTTATACCCAAAATAAGTTGTCATTTCAGGTAAGATGCCCTGTGAGGGCCTTGCCCAAGCAACAGCCTAGAAATGTTTAAATAGATATGTAATGTGGGGCTTTTAGGTGAGGCTACAAAAGATTAATAAATGGGGTGCAGGAGACGAGGGCCTGTGCGGAGGTAAGGGGAGAAGTTATGGGAAGGCAGAAATGTGAATTAAGTCCAAAAATAGTGCACTAGGCACTGGAACAGACATAGTGATCCCGTATGGAGAACAGTCACTCTCCATCCACTCTACCATAAGACCAGCTCTATCAGATTTCTCCTGCCACTGTCATCTCTAGTAGCCATTCCATCAGGCTATAGGACAAGGGGACACATAGAACTGCAAGGCCTCTGCTCTAACACCAACACATTTTTACTCCTCCTCTCCTTGAACTCTTTCAATTCCTGCTAGTCATTACAATAATTCTGTAACTAACAAATGGTGCCCGATATTGCTTTTCTGTCCTCCCTCCCAAACTGCATCTACTCCAACAAGGCATCTAACAGTGAGAGATTTTTTCCCCTTAAACTACAGTATTGCAAAGCACCACTGAACTGCATGAGGTCAGGGCGTAACTTTCTAAATATTCCCCCTTCAAAAAGCTGCAACCCATCCTAAATGGAAAAATATGGTAGATTGTCCTCCATAATTTTGGGTCTGATCTCTCTTCTGGAAATGCAACATTAGTAGTGGCGTAAATCTGCCTATTTGCACTGTGTTGGATTTCAACACATCATGGATAGTTAAAATTTTTCAGAAGCATATATAGATAAAATTTTAAAATGTGGCTTTACACTAAAGTTTGTATATTGTTCACATCTTGCATTTAAGAAGCAATGTTCTAAATATTTCAATATTGCTACCTCAGACAAGAGTATAATTGGAAAAATCCCAAAGACTCCACACTGAAATTTACCAAGGGAGAGCATATTTAAAATGCTGGCAGGAAAACAAGAAAGAACAGGACATATCCAAACAAAATACCATATAGATTTTTTTTTTTAACCAAGAAAATATAGTCAGTTATGTGGGCAGTTATGAAAGATAATGAAGCTGTAATTGCAAGCTGACACGCAGAAGACTGACTAAGGTGAAGTTAAGTGCTGGTACCAGTGGTGTTGAATTTAGAATATTTATGTATTTTCCAAGTTTCAACAATTTATTTTGTTGTTGCTGTTTCGTTTTTGGTAAACATCACTTTATTTTTTCCCCCTGAAAACAAATGATACTGATAAAGACACATCAGTTCGTCACCAAGTCAGTTTTAATCTTGACCCAACCAGGCTTTTTCTTAATTTCTGCTCTCTGCTCAATTGCAAGTCTGCAGGCGCAGGCCAAAATTACCTGCCATGTTCTACTTTATACAATGGCAAGCTTGGAATTGCTGGCACAGCACAACCCAACAGTTTAATAAATATACACAGAGAGAGAGACCAACCCACTTGCATTGGAATGCTACACAGATTCTCTAAAGCAATGAATTGCTTTATGCATTGCAAAAATGAAGCAAAAACCTTTTCAGTAAAATCCTGCAGGTATACAGCTCACCTCATTCACACAATGAAACACTGTTTGTGTTTATTCAATGTGGAATGCATTACTGCACACATAAAGAGTGCTTTTCCAACTTAGTCCTGAACAAAATGTACTCCAAGTATAACCAATTTCTTTTTTGGTTTGAAAATGTATCTACAATTCAACATGGCAGCCTCTCTCCACCTCCACGCAAAAATCAACAAAACAGAAGAAAAAGATTGTAGTGTAACATTGTGGCCAAAAGACAAAGCCAGGAATCAGTGCAGTCCCCAGTTCAAATGTCACTTCTGCCATGAACTCATGGGTGGCCTTACTCAAGCATTCTCTCTCAGTCTGCGTATCCCCATTTGCAATATGGGGATAACTGTTATAGCTGCTGAAGGTTATCTTTTATAGCAAGGCAAGAAATACTGACAAACCAGTTGCTGAAATTTCCACATTGGCAGGGAATTACTAAAGAATATTCTTCTGAAAAGACAATTCACCTGCAAGGGTGGAATCTAAAAATATACTATTTAAGGATGGAGTGCATGGAGAAGATGAAACAAAAGGAAGCAAAGGGTTTAGTTGTGTTGGCTTGAGACAGGCTTCATGGGGCTACAGCAGTGATCTTCTGGGATTGTAGAGCAACCTCAGCTAATTAAGACATGCCTAAACTTGCCTTGTATGGGAAGGGTCATAGCTCAATGGTACAGCATCTGCTTTGCATGCAGAAGGTCACAGGTTCAATTCCTGTCATCTTCAGGTAGGACTGAGAATTTTCCGCATGAAACTCTGGAGTGTTTGCCAGTCACTGTGGACAGTAATGAATACATGGACCAAAAGTCTGGCTCAGTATAAGGCAGCTTCCCCTGTTCCTTATTAGTTCCCAGTGTTCTCCCCATCCAAAGTTTATTGTTTCCTTGGAGGGAAAGTTTCAATTAGCAATTAACCTCATTGGGCTTGGAATAGCTCACCACTTAGGGGTTCCTCTCTTCCATAGCAATACAAAATGAGATATGTAATGCATATGCAATGCATTTTGAACACCCAAAGGTGCTAAATATTTAAGTATTCTGAATAAATGCTATTTACAGTTGCTTAGCCTTAGAGTAACAAGATGCAGCATACTAACGCAAGACATCTATGCATGGTAGGCTACTCCAATTACAGAGTTGCCTATGAAGGAGACATAGTTCAGTGATACTGTAAATGCTTTCCATACAAAAAGTTTCTGGCTTCTCTAGGCAGAGTCAAGAAGAGCCCATCTGAAATCCTGGAGAACTGATGCTAATCAGTAGAAACTATCTTCAGCTAAATGTATCATATCAGACTTTGTCTAAAACAGCGTCATACATTCATAAATGTTTGCATAAAAACATGATGGGGGCTGAGTCTGCTTTCCACAGAAAGTGAAACATACTGAACTTTTGAGCTGGCTATCACAACGCAGGAGAGCACGCAAAGGTTAAATTAACAACTTCCCAAGTTAACAGCAGGAAAAACCTGTTCCACTTACTAGATTTGCATTGTTCCAAGCATACCATATGCAATTATTTTGATGGTGCAGGATCCAACCCACTGAACAAGTTAAATACACAAGCAATAACTCTAGTTATAGAATCATAGAATCATAGAGTTGGAGGAGAACACAAGGGCCATCGAGTCCAACCCCCTGCCAAGCAGGAAGCACCATCAGAGCACTCCTGACATATGGTTGTCAAGCCTCTGCTTAAAGACCTCCAAAGAAGGAGACTCCACTACACTCCTTGGCAGCAAATTCCTAACAAAGAGGAAGGTCTGAGATAGGCAATTAAGTTCATTTCGCAACGCCATTTTCCCAAGGGAAATTTTATGCAAATATGTTTTGACAAAGTGTAATTGAGTCAATACATCACAGCTGTGAAAAAGCTCAATTACTATCTAGACAAAAACTGCCTAGGAATGAAGACTGTTTTAACAGTTGATAGAAAGCTGTGGAAGGGAGCCAGTGCCCCTCACGTCCAGGCATTAAGGACACTGCTCCAGCCCAGTACTGTACTTGTATAGTACAGCAGATGGCACCCCAGCTAAACTCCTTGAAGAAAGCACTCCTCCTTGCATAAAATCACTTTAGAAGTTACAAAGCAGCCCTACTGCCTGCACAGATAACATGTCTGAAACAAACCCGAGCAGTTCCACCTATGGGCGGGATGACATTAGGATCGGTTGCGTCCTCTGCGAATTAACACGGAAGGCGGCTTTTACCAGACACGCAAACGCACATTTCCCTAATACAACCGAGGGAATACAGAAGGGCGGGAGGGGGGGGGAATTAAAAGGTACGAAAAGGCTACTTGAAAGACTAAAATACGAGATGTCCCATAACCGTTACAGATACAAAAGAAGAGGAAGCCGAAGCAGCGCTTGTCTGAACGCCCAGCGTTTCCACCTGCGCGCCAGGTGCTGCACGGAAAGGGGAAGCAGCAACTCGAGTTTCCCGTTCCGCGCGCCGCCCTTGGGCCCCTGCCAGCTGTTCACCAGGGGCAGCTCCCCGGGACGGAGGAGGCGAGCCAGGCACTCACTCACCGGCACAGCTCCTGGTAGCTAAAGCTGCCCTGGGCCGCGGCGGCGGCGGCGGCGCTGCCTCCCTGCTGACTCGGGAGGACGATGGAGAGGAGCAGCAGGACGAGGGGGAAGCCGGGTCGAGCCCCAGGCGAGGAAACCCGGAGCGGGCGAGGCCCCCCAGGCGGGGCCCAGGCGTCGCGTCTCATGGCGGGGCTCTCGGTGCAGCTTCCGGGGCTACTCCGCTGACATGGTCGAGAAGACGGGAGAACAGGCAAGCGGGTCATGTGACTCCCGCCCCAACACACGCCAGAGCCGCTCATGTGACCCGCCCCGCGCCTGTCACGTGGCGGCAGTCATGTGAGGCGGGGCGTGAAGAGCGGCAGGTTTCCGACGGTGAGGGGCGGGGGAAGCGGCTGAGCGGCCGATAGGCTGATAAGGCTGCCGCTAACAGGCTGAAGCTCACACGGGTGGCTGCATCCAAGAATGGATAAGCCCAGATAAGCCCCCGGATAGGAATCGTAGCACCGCAGAGTTGATTCACACTTGCATGAGCCCGCTTCACTTGATTTGACTCCGGGGCTCAGCACTTCCGACTCGCGTCTCAGCTGCCGGGTGGGCGGAAGGATTCCCGCCGGGAACGCGATGCGTTAGGTGTGCAATGGCTCGTCCACACGTGCAAGGCAGCCAGGAACATGCGTGCGTGAACCAGCCACAAGTGCCTAATTCCCAAAGAAACAAAGGCACGGGGGTTCTTTTTGGAGGCCGTGACAGGGCGCCTAGAAACTTGTTTGTTACATGGAGGAATTAGAATAGCGGTTTTACTCAGCCAGGGCGGTGGTTACTAGAATGGAGGAAAACCTCCGTGGGCTCACAAGTGGAGAGACAGCTGCTGCACTCCGGTCCTGCTTTTGGACTTATATAGGTGTCTGGTTTGCCACTATAAAAACAGGATGATGGATGAGATGGACCATTTTCCTGTCTCAGAAGTACATACTCTTCCTATGTTCAGAGAAATCTTTCAGGACTCTTAGAAAAGAGGCATTGGGAAAACTTCGTTGGGTTTCCGAAGGCAATTAAGGCATGAGACTAAGCCTCACCCAGAGTTTACTGGATGTGTTTTCAAAATAAACCTTTTATTTTTGCTTATTGAATACATTTTGCTTGATCTGTGATTACTTATTTATATTGGACATGCAGGCCTGGTTCTCACGACACTTGGATCATGTTCATCCTCTGGTCCTCCAATGTCTTTTTTATAACTCACGATTACAGAGTTTAACCATGAGCCATGGTTTGAATGACACATAGCCTTAGCTCTGTGGTGTGGAGTAAAAAAGACTGGAGGAGAAAGAAGGCTGCTTATTTGTAAAGTTTGGCTTACCGTGTCATGCAAACCAGCTTGTAGCCTTGTTCTACCCATATTTACTCAGAAATAAGCCCTGCAGAGTTCACTAGGGTTTGTTTCCAAGTCTGTGTAAGTAAAAGAGAGTAATCTTAATTTGAGGAGCGCTTTATAATCTTTATTGTGTACACCCTTGCAATGAGCTTGTAAAGTAGACCTATGTCATCACTTGGTTCAATTGTCTAAGAGCAAACACATTGGACAAAATGTAAACATTTGGGCCATAAAACAAATCCATTCCAGTCTTTTAAATAGTTAAAATCCCTCTCCCCAATCAAAGGCATCAGTTTATTAAAAAAAAATATCAATGACATAAAAAGGTAAAGTTAGCCATGGTGGCCCATAAAATTTTTCCAGAATCCGGTGTTAAGCTGATACCTGCATTAAGCCACCCTAGATGCCACAGAACAATGTGCAAGCTTTTAAGTTCTCTAGAACTCTCCTGGGTAGATGGTAAAAAAAAAAAAAAAAGGAAGAGTGCAAATGGTTAGTGGTGAAGCCCACATCTGGAAAGACTTTTAAGATGAGGCTTTGCTGTGTCGTGTAGGTTTCAGGTTGCACCAAGAGCCATTGGGAAGGAGAAATATAGAATGGCTGGATCCCCATCTCCGTGAATAGTTCTCTGTTCCTGTTTCCCTTCTACCAAAGAACCTGTGTGTTTTGCCTAAGGAAGGAACACACCTGGGTAACATCTGGCTTTGGCATTCCCCCATGTTAGCCATGTATGCATGAGCCAATCCTCACAAAGTGTTGGGGGATCATGAATTTCTGTAGTGCAGGCAAGTGCTCAGCAACAAGGAGCCTCCCAAAATTCCTTTGGTTAGATGGGCTGTGTACCATTCAGTTTCCAGGCACAATGGGGAACAATTAGTACTGGAATACATCCAGTTAAGTCCCTGGATTTTCTCTTCAGTATTTTTGGTAAAAACATATCAAGCCACATGTGCCACACCTTACTGTCCATTTTCCAGAATCCTATTCTTAGCTTTAGAACTCAAGAAATGGGTTCCAATGGACTCCTTACACAGAGATCACTTTTAGATCAAGTCCTCAGAGGAAGCCTCTCATTATTGCTTTCTTGTCAAGCTGCCCACTGACATCCTAATTTAGCCCTATTTGGACTTACTAGTTTCCTTCTTAGGGTTGGTGGACATCTCCCTTGCTGTGATCCCAGTTTGGAAGAAGATAACCCGGCTGCCCTGTTCTCACCATCAGCTTCACCCTCACCTGCCCTCTGCTAAGTGCCTGGGTATCAATGAGTGTAGCTGCCTGTGAATAAATACTATCCACCTCTTGCCTGCTGTGTGAGCAGCAAGTTAAATATGCACTTGTGATTCACACTATCTCTCCAACAAGTCCTGGATATGCAGTTAGTAGGATAGTAGTAAATGAGGAAGGGACTTACATATCTTAACATTTGCCAATATTCTTTCTGCAGAGCAAAGGCTCCCTCTCTTGTGCTGTGATGATAAAGCACGAACCGTATACTATTTTTATTTCCACTGGGTGGCAGTATTATGCTGTCTAAATCTATTTTAATTTGTGTGATCTAATTCTGAAATATTGTCATAGTGATTTTCAGTATGGACAAGAGAACATAAGCAAAATTGCATTCTTTTATTTTAGAACCCCTAACCCACCCTGTGAATGGTACATGTAATCATTAGATTATATTTAGGACTACATATATGAATAGGGAAATCCACCCAAGCAAGACAGTCCCCACCCCTAGGAGCAGTGGGTCAGAGTAATGATTGCTGCATCCAATGTTTTCCTGATTCCTGCTGGCCAGGACTGCTGAGGGGCCAGCAGAGGTCAGTGGAGAGTTACTTTCACAATGCATAGGTGGGCAAACTAAGGCCCGGGGGCCAGATCCGGCCCAATCGCCTTCTAAATCTGGCCCGCGGACAGTCCGAGAATCAGCGTGTTTTTACATGAGTAGAATGTGTCCTTTTATTTAAAATGCATCTCTGGGTTATTTGTGGGGCATAGGAATTCGTTCATTTCCCCCCTCAAAATATAGTCCGGCCCACCACAAGGTCTGAGGGACAGTGAACTGGCCCCCTGCTGAAAACGTTTGCTTACCCCTGTCCTAATGCCTTCCAGGAGCAAATGCTTTGTTTGGCTGCAAGCTTACTCCCTGGGACTTCTGAGTAGGTATGTTTAAGGTTGCCCTGTTAAATATCCAGGTGTGGGTCAATAAGTGGCTTGTGTATGTTTAGGTCAGAGCTTTTGAGTTCAAAAAGCAAAACAAAATGGGGGAAAAGATAAATTCATACATATAAGGAGATAATAATAACAAGCCCTTTCTGTTAGGAAAGGACTGTAAATTATGAAGCAAATAAGGGAAATTCCCATTTCCCAAGTAACTCCTCAAATGTTGAAAGAACGCCTGGTTTAAAGGTAAGGAACTGCAAAAAGAGAAGCCTTGAAGTTGCCCATCAGCAGTTAGACAGCAGTGAACAACATGTGCACAGACCCCCTGTTCACAGTCTTCCCCACTATGGTGAGATGTGCAGCACTTCTACTTAAGATTATAACAATTATTCCTAAATTTAGGTAGAACTGCACCACCTTTTGTCGTCATTTTTTGGTGACACATTTCTTCTTTAGCAGCGCCTAAATGGCCACTTTAAGATAAGTTAAACATTAAACTATCAACCTAAAGCCCTTGGTTGCATCCATACACCACTTCTGGGATCTGCAATCTTCCTATACATATTAGGCATGCATGCATGCATACATACATACATACATACATACATACTCACTCTTCCCAGAATGGCAGACTTATGCCTTTTCCTTATTTTCACCAAATGGATGCTGGATTTGTACAATTACACCAAAGACGCCTCAAGAAAACTGACACAATTCTTAGAAAAAGGAGGAAGAACCTTGAGGAGACACTTTAAATCGGCCAAGAATCACCCTTGTTGAAATTAGCAGAAATTAACAAGGTCTTTACAGAGAATTTCTGTGTGTGACTCCTTATTGTGGGATGCAGTGCTGAGGACTGTATCATCTGCTCAAGTGTAGCACATCATGTACAAAATTAGGACTGCCATACATCCACAATTTCCCAGACACAGCTAGGATTCGTCCATCGAAAATTTCATCCGGGCAGAATTTTTGAAAAGCAGCAAAAATGTATGTGAGAACCCAGGCATATGGCAGCCCACATTGGAAATGTTGACTTTTTGACGATTTCCCAAATTTTGGTGATTTTGCAAAGAAAAGTAAACGACTTTGGCCAAAAAGCTCAACAACTATTGTGTCCAAGTTTTCACTTTTTGAAATATGGCAATCATAGGAATATAAGCCAATCTGAATATGCTCCTAATAATTTTATTGAGATTTAAACTCTCAAAACTTTATCCGGGATACCAGCATTCTTTCCAATCCTGAATATATCTAATTGTTGAGGTTTCGTATGTATAGCATTTCTAACCTCTGCCAAGAGAGTGCAGAAAACATTTAATAGACATAGCCTGTCGTGGTAGGATCAGCATGAACATCTGACCAGATGTGTCATAGGCTTAGGTTTGGGAAAATATAATTCCATATCCTTATATTCTCAGATAATTACATGTGTTTGTTGGACAGTCAAATTCAGTCTGCCAAATGCTGATAAAACGAATAGAAGTCCAGCAAGAGCGTTTGATTGAGTTGAAAGCAGATAACGTGGGAGCAAAGAAGTAACATTTTCTTTCTCCTGCTAGCAAGATATATTTTCCAGCTGTTACAATTCTAGGAGACCACAAATCCCTTCCTGATTAGAAGGAAATATTTTGAAACGGTTCCCTGGATAGCGATTGGTAAGTAGTGCTAATAAGATACATGCATTTTGTTACTATACAGCAATTCAATCCGCTCCTTTCAGTTAATTTAGATAATTGCCCAATCTTTAAAACCTGAATTTAAGGAAGCATGGCAATCTTTATTGATTTTTGGAAGGTTAGATACGAAATTAAAATGGAGTACTTCTCTATTCTTTGATTATAAGGTAGAACAGAAGGTTAATATTGATATTTCTGTCTGATATAAAACAGGAATGTATTGATTAAATTCATGAGTGTAAATATCTTTGTGTAATAATATAATTTAATATTTATGATTCACATCCAAACAGTTGAAGAAGACAGAAACTGAAGCATTTTGCTTAAGTCTATAATCTCTCTGTTTTGTTAGTCACTATAGTATATGAGGTAGTTTTCAACAAAGTTTTACTCAGAGTAGGCTCGTTGAAATTAATTAACCTAATGTCATAATATGAGTTAATTACAATGGGTCTACTCTGAGTAAAAGTTAAGCCCTATCCTTGATTTTACCCATGATTGATAGCATCCTTCTAGAATTTAGGGAACAAACTTGGTTCAGAGTTGCATCTTTCTCCTGACTTCTGTTTCCCCCAGGAACTGAGGGTCTGGCTTCTGAGTAGACTTGTGTACGATTGCACTGATATAAGCACTAATATATTGCACTAATATGCCTCCAGGCATATTATAAGGAATGCAGCATAAGGAAAGGGGTGATGCTTCAAAATGAGAAACAATGGTTTCTCTGCCCCTTTCCTTTCCTACAAGTTGGCCTCTCTAGCTGCTCTTCAGATTCAGAAAATTTGGTCTGGCTTAAACAGCATGAAAGCAGTTATTTTCTGACTAGTGAATCTGCAAATGTGCCTGGTTATTATTTGTACTGTAATGGTGGCTAAGTAGCCTAGTTGGTAGAGCACACATTTTGCAGGCAGAGGATCACAAGCCCATGATGAGGCAGGTCCAGGAAAGGCTCCCATCTGAAATCCTGGAATGCCACTGCCAGTAAGAGTGGACAACACTGAGGTACATGGATCAGCAGCAAAGCACAGCTTCCTTTGCTCTAATGTAATGTTGACTTTTGGAGATATAAAAAATATGGATGCGCTTTTTGCTTTGAATGCCTTTCCAGTGCCAGTTCTCCATTCACACACATCCAACACCGTATCCTCTTCCCAGAAGTACTTCACCGGGCAACTTGGAGCCTCTATGCTCTCTTCCCAGCAGCTGGGCAGCTGTTGTTTAGTGGGAGAGAGGGAGAGGGATGAGGTAGCAATGAAATACTGTATTTTTCGTCCCATAGGACGCACCTAGTTTTTTGGGGGGGAAATAAAGGAATAATTTTTTTCCCTTTATTTCCCCCCCAAAACCAGGTCGGGGAATCCAAACCAGGTCGGGGAACAGCGGGATGGCGGCGCTCCGCATCCCCGCTGTCCCCCGAGCTTGTGGGCTGCAGGCTGCTGCCCGCAAGCCTTGCGAGCCCGCGGGAACTCCCGCCAAGCTTGCAAGGCTTGCGGATAGCTTCCTGAAGCCTGGAGAGCGAGAGGGGTCGGTGCGCACCCACCCCTCTCGCTCTCCAGGCTTCAGCGAAAGCCTGCATTCGCCCCATAGGACGCACACACATTTCCCCTTCATTTTTGGAGGGGGAAAAGTTTGTCCTATAGGGCAAAAAATACGGTAACCTTACGCTGTTATATGCCCAGCTGACTGCTTTAATCAGTGGAATTGGCACCATTATAGGTGCCACATAATATCCCTCCCGCATTTGCAAGAACTCGATTGTTTAATGTGGCAGCACATGTACTTTGAAACTCCCTGCCTGTTTATATCAAGCAGGCACCTTCACTGTATTCTTTTTGGCGCCTGATAAAAACATTCTTGTTTAGACAAGCCCACCCAGGTATTTAGAAAGTCTGTGTGCGTTTTACTTTCTGTTGTGGTTTTAACTTTGTCTTTGTTTCAAATTATTGCTGTAACATTTTTTAGCAATTAATTTCATTGTTTTATCTTTTTTGTAAACCGCTTTGAGGTTTCCCCCCTCCAATCAAGCAGTGTATACATTTTTTGAAATAAAATGATTAAAGAGATTGGTGCAGATGCACTGGCAGGAGCACCAAAATTGGGTCCTGCTGGTGTGTTTGCACTGCACTGACCTCCCTGCACCTTGCTCCTCTCCCTCCCAGCACGCAGCAACAGCAGCCCACCTGCCAGGAAGCTGGCACAGCAACTCCATCCCAGCTAGTGGGCTGCTTCTGTCTCTTCCTTGTTGGCAACCTGATCCTTCTCTTAGAGACCATTCACAACATTCCTGCTTCACATAAGACTTGCACTCCATCCATATAGAATCCCTTCTCTCTCTCTCTCTCTCTCTCTCTCTCTCTCTCTCTCTCACACACACACACACACACACACCCTCTATTGATCTGCCTAACTGTACTGCTCCTGTTCAGGATTTCAGCCAATCAAATACACCCTCTAAGATACTACTACAGTGGTGCCCCGCAAGACGAATGCCTCGCAAAACGGAAAACCCGCAAGACGAAAGGGTTTTCCGTTTGCAGAGGCGCTTCGCAGGACAAATTTCCCTATGGGCTTGCTTCGCAAGATGAAAAATGACGAAAAAAATTGAATATTTTTTTTTTGCTCCAAAACCCCTTATTTTGAATCGCTAAGCTGCTAAAAGCATTTTAGCAGCAAAACCGCTAATCCCCCACCCCTTAAAAAGCCATTTTTAGCCCTTAAATCGCCAATAGCGCTACTCCGTCAATGGGCTTGCTTCGCAAGACAAAAAAACCGCAAGACGAAAAGACTCCCGGAACGGATTCTTTTCGTCTTGCAAGGCACCACTGTATTTTAATAAATTCATTGTATTTTGAGACAGACGAAGGCCAACAAGTAACTAAAAAAAATCAGCCAAGGCTGTCAAGGATGGAAGCAACACAAGCAGAGTAGCAAAGGAAGAGGCAGACAAATAAATCAGGGGTGGGGAGTGGGGGCAAGACTCCACAAACACTTCTCCTCAAGGAAAAGCCTTTGCAGAGTCTCGCTACAGGGAGGAGGCGAGATTCCACAAGCATATTGAGGCTCTACCAGTACTGGAGTGTACGCAAGCCGCTGCTGCGAGAGATGAGGAGGAGGTGGGCTTCAGCCAGCTCTCATTCCTTTCTGCTTTGGCTTGTTTATGCTGCGGTACTGGCCAAAACCTCAGTGCACCTGCGTCACCCCACACCTTCTCCCCATAACGAACCTCATCACAGCACAGGCTTCCTAACAGTGGTGACAAAGTGCTGGTGTGTCTGAGCATAGTGGCAGAGGAGGTCATGGGGCCTGCAGAGGTCAGATCCGCTGCCCCACGGATCCTGCCACCCAAGGCAGTTGCCTCACCTGGTCTCATGGGCAGGCTGGCCCTGATATCGGTCGTGTTTGCCAAATAATGTGTCCACTTGAACAAGAGAAATGTGACTGCTTTCAGATTGGCAGAACCTTCTCCTCCAGGGGCATAGAAGAAAACTGAACGGACATGCTCTTCCTTTTTTGGTATTGCTAGGATGTACAGTGAAGTAAAACAACTGGTGAGGCTCTATGGCTCCCCCCCCCCCTTTCTTCTACAGTACTCAATTTGTTTTGCTGTTCATCAGATAAATTCCAACAGACTACACTGGCAGCCTAAGCCTATATACGTATACTCAGAAATAAGCTCCACTAAGTCCAATGGGGCTTACTCCCAGGTAAGTGTGCTTGGGACCATGGCTCGAATTCAGTGACTAAGTATTTGGTGGGTATGCATAGCAATGGGCACAGCAGAAGTGTGGGGTTTCTGGCCATCGTGAAGCCTTGCTTTGTGAAGAGGCAGCTTCTCTTCACGCCACCCCCAATCTCCAAGTGGTACAAGATTCCAGGGGGTTCCTGGTGCTTTACCCAAAGTTCATGTTTCCTTTCAGGAATGAGCCACAGCGGAGACTGTGGTGTCTTTAGGACAGATGGTTTACTCACACATATATACAACCTGAGTCTACAATGGAGAGGTTCACAGCATCAGCACTCCAAGAGAGTCTTCCTTCCATAGGCGCGACCTAAAATAGGATTTTATGTGGTCCTATAACTCCCAACTCCCTTCTCTAAACCATATTGCTTCTAACCCTAACCTTGCCAAGCTTTGGCTTTATCGTTTAACTCTGAATAGAGAGAGGGAGCCCAACAATTTACCCCCTCACGGCAAGACCCTTTGATTCTTTTTCCTCTTAATGGCTCATCCCCCCCCGGTTATCACCTCATAAGGAAGTTAGCCTGGCTTAGCTTTTGACATTTGACTTACTTAAAGGATTAGACGTGTCAAGAGCACACTGCCTAATACTGGCTATATTCCAGTTTTAACATCCCAAGCTCTAATTAAATTCTAACACCTACTGGACCTAGGTACTTTGGGCGTCTGGCACCCACACATTCATAACACCATTAAGATGCTTCAGAATTTGTGTGTTCTGTTGTGTTATAGAATCCAATAAAAAACTAGCAGCAGAACAAAACAGAAAATGCAGTCAAGAAAGGAAGGGAAGGGAGAAAAGGATGTTGCACAGGAATTGGGAGGCCCTCAATGGATATAGCTGTTTGTGCAAGAATCATAGCTGCTTCAAACCACAGGAGGGGAGAGTTCTCTTGTGTTCAAATCCTGCTTTCCCGAGCCACTGAGAGAACAGGATGCTGGACTAGATGGGCCACTGGCCTGATCCAGCCAGTTCTACTTTCGTTCTTGTGCACAATGGTGGGGGGGGGAGAGAAGTGGCACAAGAGCATATTATTAAACAAAGGAAAAAAGAAAGTATATGTGTGTTGGTGCAAGGAAAAAGAAATATATATAAAGGGAGAATTCCCTGGCTGCCAAGAACCAAGTTTGAAGCAAGTATTCTGGTGAGAGAACCTCAGTAGAGATAGAAAACAGAGCAAAGCAAAGCATGGAAATATAGACTGTTAGACCTTTAAATATGTCTTCCCAAGCGAGTTCCAAAATAGTCCCCTCTTCCCCTAGCATAGGAAAAGACCGCATGTTTAGTAAGTTAAAAATGGTTTACTTAGAAACTCTCCAAAGGTCAGGTTCATGTGTTTTTCCATACATCAGTCAGAGAGGTAATAAAACTCCATTTAGTTCCAAAGTGATGAAAGTTCCTAAATGATTAGCAAAGGAACTGAAAAATTGTTTGTGAGATCAATACGGCAAAGCAGGAGCAACCAGCTTAGCCTCTTCACATGCTGAACTTCTTATGTAGACTGAAGGGGAACAAAGGACTGGTTATCTCATTCCTTTTAAGGTGAGCTAAGCTTTGCAGGACAGCTAATTCTATGGTCTCAACCCCTTCAAGCATTACTTAGACTTAAGCATGTTGGTTATATGAGGCTGGTTGTCCTGGAGGCTGGAGGAGCTGCCTTTAGCTTAATTTAGAATTGGGATCAGCAGATGGAGCTATGACACATACACCCCATCAGAAAATAGTTTTCAGAAAAGTTTTTCAAATTCATAATAATCTGAGGAAGACAATAAGATCTGAGGTTGGGCTCTGTAAACATCTTGGAGTAATGTCCCTTAGGCCTCCATCTTTGCTTAACTTGTATATCTGTAAAGAAAGGTAGTTACTCCAAAACATCAGTTAGCCTCCAGTGCCCTTCTTCCAAAGGCGATCCAAACCTGGTAAGGACTGCACTCCTGGAACTTCTCAGGAAAGTTGGGTGGATATAATGGATAATGTACTGTTAGGGGTAGCATTCCTTGCAGCCTCAATTTGGAAACACGAAGGAGACCCTTATGAATATTGTTCTTTCCACACAAAGAAATAAGGCCAGCTGTTTGTGTGTGTGTGTGTGTGTGTGTGTGTGTCTGTCTGTCTGTCTGTCTGTTTCAGGACCATATTGGGTATGCTCCCTAAAGGATTCATACTAGCGCTCACGCGCGCTCTCTCTCGCTCTCTCTCTCTCTCGCTGCAAAATCCTAGCTGCCTCTGTTGAATTCCCAATGTCACCCCAAATTTAGAGATCAGTCTTCTGCTAGAAGTGCCTTGCAGACAGAGGAGACTGGGAGAATCCCCATGGAATCATGGAGTTCTGGAGTTCAGATCAGGGTCACAGATTTCTCACATTGAATAGAGCAGTATTTCTCAGATAAGGTTTTGTAATCAGTCACGGAATTAGCAGCTGAAAAAATTGTTTCCTTCTTTGGTTTAAATACCAGCTACACATATGTTTTCCATTGGGAGGGGAAGGCCACTACAGGGGGAGGGGAGACGAATCACTTCGTGTGGCACATAACGTATTTTGTATTTCTAGAAAGTAAGAACATAAGAAGAGCCCTGCTGAATCAAACTAGGCCAGCTTCCTGTTCCCAGAGTTGCCAGCCAGATGCTGCAGGCAACAAACTGGGTGCTACTTCACAAAGGTGTTCCCCAAGAGGGTTGCACTCTTCACTGAATTGCACTCAGCAGTTGTTGAGTTCCTGGTCTTTACAGTGCAACTGTCAGTAGGGAGGAGAAATGCATTGTCTCCTTTCCCCCCTGTCCTCCTCACAATTAGGGTTTCAAAACCCCAATCAAACATTAGCCCTGCCCCCAAATTTAGTTGGAGCCAGATCAGGATTTCCCTGGGTTTGCCCAGATTGTGAGTATGAGCTTGGACCCGTCATGCCAAAAATTGGATGACGTCATGCCAAAGTCACATTGTGGTCCACCATCTTGATTTAAAATGGCTTCCGGCATCCAAACATCAACAAATACTGCAGTACTCACCACAGGAAACCACATGCCAAAATAGTTGATGGTACTCTTGAGAGGTGGCCCAACCTATGCTAAAAAATGGGTGAGGTCACACCAAAGTCACATTTCAACTCCCCATCTTGATTCAAAATGGCACTCAATCTCCAAACGTCAACAAAGACTATTGCCCCCACCTTAGGAACTCTTGTGCCAAGTTTGACAATGATATTGCAAAAGGAGGCTGAACCATGACGGAACTGGAAGACAGACAAACCACTTCCCAAAAAGATATAGATTTTCAAACTAGTGAAACCAACATGAAGGGGAGCAGCTGTGAAATCCATATTAAGTGCAAGTAATTTTATCCTTGTTTACAAGGTTTCATTCTTTTAAAGTCCAGGGTTGGCCAACTTATGGCCCGAGCTAGAGTGACCAGTGGTTATGATGATGCGAGTTGTAGTCCTGCAACATCTGGAAGGCCTTCTTTGTAAAATGTTCTTTGTAAAATGTTGCCTCATTCCTGCTTGATGACTCTCCCACTTCACCTTAAATAGACCTGTTTCCAGGGCTGGACTTGCCATACAGCAGGGTGAAGCAAGCTGTTTCAGGGCACCATAAAAGTAGGCAGATGGAGTCAGGCATTCCAGTCTGAATGGTGCAACAATGCTTGCTAAAGTGTTGGTCCTGGCAGAGAGTGGATTGAGACCATTTGTGTTCTGCACCAAGCAAATGACACGGGCTGGCACTGGATCATTTTTAAATTTTCTCAATATATTGTCCCCACATCACTCATTGTTGATAAGCCAGACATTTCCTTTGTATTCCAAAAATACACCTCATTTATCTTCTGCATAGTGAACTAAAGTAAAATATTGTGAGGGTTGCCATACTCCTTTCTCCAGCTCTGAACCTGAGACGTTTTGTAGGTAAAACATATGTTCTACCACTTCCTCAGTCATGGGCTCTTCCTTTCAAAGCAGCATTTGTGAAGCCTCTTAAATTGGCCTTATATCTATGAGGAATTTTGTCTTCCATACCTTTAGGGACTCTGTATACTATCCCCATGTGCCTTTTCTTTGCTTAATATGAACACTTGGAAATGCCCATCTGCAGATCTAATACCGAGCAACCTAATAATGGAGTTATTTTTTTTTCCACAGGGAAGACAGCATTCTTGAACATTTGGGAAGTGTCCTGATAAGAACCAAGCCAAAGGCTCATTTAATTCGGTATTGTGTTCTCAGAGTGCCCAGCCAGATGCCAACACAAGCAGGACCTGGGTGCAACAGCACTCTGATTACAGAGACAAGGTCCTTTTCTAATCACACTGCTAATGAGACACGAAGTGACACTGCCAGAGATGAAGTCATCATCACCATTGTGACCTTTGCTTCCATGCCTGTCCTCATTTTGGGACTAATCGGCAACGGAGCCATTTTCCGGTTTCTCTGTTGTGGAATCAAACGGAATACATACACCGTATATATACTGAACCTGGCCATTGCAGATTTCACAGTACTCATCTCTTACACGATATACATTGTTTTCAGTGTGTTTATGTGGGGGGAACTCACTTTTGAGAACTACCTCTATCCTGTAATTGATATCTTGGCTCTTTTTGGCTACAACACCAGTTTTTTCCTATTAACAGTCATTAGCATCGAGAGGTGTCTTGGTGCTTTTTTCCCATTCTGGTACCATAGTAATCGGCCAGAACATCTCTCGGCCATATTATGTGCTCTTCTGTGGATCTTCTCCTGTGTGGTGACTGGTGTAGAATATTTCACCTGCTGGGGAGCCTATCTTTCATTTGAAGAACCATGTTACAGAAAGCATGCCATAGCAAATCTATTCCTTCTCACAATTTTTGTGATTTTTATTCCAATAATAGTCCTGTGCAGTCTGAGCCTGTTGGTCAAAGTATGGCGAAGATCTTCAGCACAGCTTTCCCTTACCATTGTTATCACAGTTGTCCTCTTCCTCATCTTTGCATTGCCACTCAGGATCTCAGCCTTTGTCGGATACTGGCATCCAGGAAAAAAACTAAACGGGGCTTTCTTTAATATTTCTTGCATTCTCAGTGTAATCAACGGCAGTATTAATCCTTTTGTGTACTTCCTTGTTGGAAGACGAAAACAGCAAAGGTCTCGGGAGACATTCTCTGCTGTGTTTCATCGATCCTGGAAGGATGAGACAGAAGTGGTGGTGACACAACAAACACACGTTCACTGAACGCTGCCCATGTGGGCTGGGGGCTGATGAGTATTGGAATCCAACAGCCTCTGGGAGGCCCCAGGTTCCCCACCTCTGCTCTTGAAGCTGTTAGAGTAATGTGACTGAAGTTATTTTTAAAATTCGTATTTCATTATATACATTAAACATACATCTAAACCAATCTTATTACAAATGTATTGTGTTACATATGAGCATATTTACAACAGTCTGTTGATGAATGCACCTTATTGTGCCAGTGTTCAATAAAGGATTTCCAACCCAACAGAGATCTGTTCCATTTCTGACTTCACGCTGACTTAATTTGGCAATTTACATATGACAGTATGACCAGGACCTGCCTTTAAATTTCATGCCAGAGCCCTCCTTCCGCTCTGGAGATGGTAGGCTCTCCTCAGTCCTAAATTCCTCCATCAATCAAAGCTTCCAATAAAACAGTTGATTAAAAACAAGGTATGGAATATAAATACAGACCAATATCTCAGCAGCATGCTGTTTTCACATGACTGGAAACATACTCCATCAAGCTTAGAGTCATATGAAATTTAATGTCGCATTAATATGATCGTTACAATAGCACAAGCATTTCTGCTTTCCAGTGGAACCATCTACCATTTCCTCTGCCTGTGTGCTATTCTAGGGGTTCTCCTGACCCTTCCCCCCAAAAGAGGATGGTAGAGCTGGAAGAGTCCAGAAGGGTTGAAGAGGCAGGAACATCTCCTTCTTTTTAAATCTAAGGGCTTATCCACACTTAAATTTTGCCCTGTTCTTTCCAGGCTGTGCTTTAAATATCCACCTCTGAGTGTGTTCAAGGAGAGGTGTGGCTTTCCCTGCTAAAACCTGCTCTTTTAGGCCGGAAGGTTTGAGGCCTAGTTCTCCAACTGTCACTCCTCATTGGAGTGACACTCCTCCAACTGTCACTTCCTTATTGAGAATGCCTGCCGGAAGGAGAAAACGAGGTGCAAAGAGCCAGAAGACCATTATTGAGACTCACAATTCCTCTAAAACAAAGAATTGTCAGAGAGCCAACGCCATCTGCCCTGGCTCAGAAATAGAGCGGGTTGAGGAAACCGAGAAAACAGAGCAAATAGAACAAACAGTGAGCAACAACGTTGGGGAAACCTCACCCCCCCTTAAGGAGGATGTCAATGACCCGACCCCCCTCCTCCCAGAAAAAGCTAATCCGTCCAAGAGGGCAAGAGCAGGAGCAGGAGGGATTTCTCCCACTCCTAACGCTGACCCACCCATGCCTCTAGAACAAGATATCAGAGGAGCCTGCTTTCAACCAATTCAGGATACGCACCCCTACCAAGAGATTTGCATGTTGTCTGCAGAAACTATGGTTCTGGTTCTCCAAAGACTGGATGAAATCCTCACTAGAATAGAACTCTATGTTGCTGACAATCTGGAGATATCCAGCACCAAATCTACATCTGGACCTTTGCCTAATGTTCCAAAAACTTATCAGAATGATCAGCCTTCTCTACTGTACTCCTGGCGAGACAGGATGGGCAGATCTTCCGAATTCGAATCTGGCTCTTTGTTGGCCAGTGATCCACATTTTATAACACATACCTCATTAATACTTCCATAGCCACAGATAGAAACAACAATCCTCCAATTAACCCAGGAGGGAGAGGGGGATTGACAGTTAATGAAACACCATGGGACTGTCTCCCCCGCTTGGGGTGCGGTTGGTTGGGTTTTATCTTCTAGGGATACTTACCCTATCAGACCTCCACCTCTTTCCCATACCATTTTGACCCAGGAGTCCTGGCCCAAGGATGACTTGTTATTGAGGGGATGTTACCCATCTATTGGGGAAGCTAGTATGGGATCTGGGATTTCCACAATTGAAGGGCTAGGGAGGAATGGCGGTGGGGCTAGATATCTCTATCGGCGAAGGGTTTTGAGATGCAGTGATCCTCGAACCCCTTCCAATCTACGCCCCATCCCAAGGGATGAGGGTAGGGAGAGCAAGGATTACACACCTCTGTCATTGGTGCTGTGCAATGCCAGGTCCATAGGCAACAAAACCGCCACCATGCGTGACTTTTTTGTCTCACAGGGGATTGACCTGGCTTGCGTGACGGAGACCTGGGTACGGGAAGGCGAAGTAGTCTCCCTACATGAGATAACACCCCCAGGTTTCTCTGTCCTCCATCAATTGCAGACTGTGGGCCGGGGGGGAGGAGTAGCGTTGTTATTCCGGGAGGATAGCTCTTTCAGAGCTCTGCCATCACCGGCGATCTCCGGCATTGAATGTGTTGGTCTCGTGTGGGGCACCAAGGAGAGCTTGGCTGTCTGGCTGGTGTACTGACCACCCAGCACACCTGCAGCCACCCTGTCAGACCTGCTGGAGGTGGTGGCGGGCTGGGCCTTGGAATTCCCAAACCTACTGGTTTTGGGAGACTTCAATGTCCATGCCGATGCCGCTCCCTCCTCACAGGCTCTGGACCTAGTGACTTCCATGGCAACACTAGGGCTCTCCCAGTTTGTTTTGGGCCCCACTCATCAAGCAGGCCACATGCTGGATCTGATCTTTGGGGCTGGCATAGATGTAATCATGCTCCCCGCTGTGGAAGTGCCATGGTCTGATCACTACGCTCTGAAAGCCAAGATTGACTTCCCGCTCCTCCCTGGCTCGGGGGGTGAACCTATTTGGGCTCGTCCGCAAAAACTGATGGATCCTGATAGATTCCGACAAGCCTTGCGGAACCCTGTTCCTCCTGGCGACTCATTAGATGACCTTGTTGAGGACTGGAATAACCGGCTCTTGGAAGCCATTGATGAGATCGTGCCTAAGCACCCTCTGCGATCCCATCGAAACCGAGCCCCTTGGTTTACTGAGGAGCTCCGGAAAATGAAGCGGGATCTCAGACGGCTAGAGTGAGTATGGCGACGGACTCATGACGGAGCCTCAAGAACATCTTATAGGACGCTTATGAAAGCCTATGAGATGGCTATGAAAGCTGTTAAGAAATCTTACTTTGCAGCTTCCATTGCATCCGCTAGCTCTCGCCCGGCACAACTTTTTAGAATAATTAGGTCAATAACATCCTTAGGAGGACAACCAAATTTAAGCACAAATTCGACCCACAGCTGTGAGGCATTCGCGAGCTCCGCCGTGACCTCCCTGCCAATTTAGATACAGTGACTGAACTGGAGGCCCCTCGATTGACTTCAGGTCCAGTGTTGGACCATTTCGATCGGATACTCCCTACTGATGTGGATAGATTCCTCCAAGTTGGTAGGCCCACCACCTGCCTCCTTGATCCATGGCTGTCTTGGCTGATTAGGGAGTGTCTAGATGTTGCGCGGACCCCCCTGGTTGAAATTATCAATTTGTCCCTTGACACGGGGACATTCCCAGGGGAACTGAAGGAAGCAGTAGTGTGTCCGCTCTTAAAGAAAACTTCATCAGATCCCTTAGACCTATCCAATTACCGCCCAGTTTCAAATCTTCCATACCTGGGTAAGGTAATTGAGAGAGCGGTTGGTGAACAGCTTGGTAGGTTTCTGGAGGAAACATCGGCATTAGATCCATTTCAGTCCAGTTTCCGTCCTGGTTTTGGGACGGAGACGGCTCTGGTTGCCCTAACAGATGATCTTTGTAGACAACTGGATTGAGGCGGGTCAGGACTGCTGATCCTTTTAGATTTGTCAGCAACCTTTGACATGGTCGATCATGATCTTCTGGACCACCACCTCGCAGACGTGGAGATACAGGGCATAGCCCGGAACTGGTTGTGCTCTTTTACCTCTGGTTGGGGACAGAGGGTGGCGCTAGGAAGGGAGATGTCGTCGTGCCACTCCTTAGTGTGTGGAGTGCCACAGGGCGCAATCCTCTCCCCGATGCTTTTTAACATCTTTATGTGCCCCCTTGCCCAGACTGTCCGGAGCTTTGGGCTGGGCTGTCACCAATATGCTCATGACACTCAGCTCTATCTGCTGATGGATGGCCACACCAACTCGGCCCCGAACACACTGACCAGATGCTTGGAAGCTGTAGCTGGATGGTTTCGTGGGAGCCGATTGAAACTAAATCCTTCAAAGACAGAGATCCTATGGCTAGGTCAGGATGGCATGGGGATGAGGGACCAACTCCCTTCTCTTGCGGGGGCCCAATTAGTGCCATTGCCTTCCGTTAAGAGTTTGGGTGTAATCCTTGACGCCTCCCTTTCCATGGAGGCACAAGTTACAGCAACAGCCAAGGCAACATTTTTCCACCTTCGCCGCATCAAGCAGTTGGTCCCTTACCTTTCCCGCCCCAACCTGGCCACAGTGATCCATGCGACGGTCATCTCCAGGCTTGACTACTGTAATTCGCTCTACGCGGGGCTGCCCTTGAAGCTGTCCCAGAAACTCCAGCGGGTACAGAATGCTGCAGCGAGGCTCCTCATGGGGTCTCTGCCGTGGGAGCATATTCACCCAGTGCTTTTCAAGCTACACTGGCTCCCGGTGGAGTACAGGGTCAGATTTAAGGTGCTGCTTTTGACCTTTAAAGCCATTCACGGCCTAGGACCCTCGTACCTACGGGACCGCCTCTCCTGGTATGCCCCACGGAGAGCCTCAAGGTCCATAAATAACAACACCCTAGTGGTCCCAGGCCCTAAGGAAGTTAGATTGGCTTCAACCAGAGCCAGGGCCTTTTCAACTCTGGCTCCAGCCTGGTGGAACGCTCTGCCTCATGAGACCAGGGCCTTACAGGATCTTATTTCTTTCCGCAGGGCCTGTAAGACAGAGTTGTTCTGCCTGGCCTTTGGCTTGGAGCCAATTTGATTCCCTCCCTCCCTCTCTTTCTTTTTTCTTTTCCTTCTCCTCCTGCGATGAGGCTACATTTTAATATTTTAATGTTCAATTATTTTAATGTTGTATTTTATTTTTGTTTTTAAGTTGTAATCATTCATCTTGTTTTTATTATTGCTTGTAAGCCGCTCTGAGGCCGGCCTTGGCTGGGGAGGGCGGGGTATAAATAAAAAATTATTATTATTATTATTATTATTATTATTATTATTATTATTATTAAAGAGCTGATTCAGAGAGAGCAGAGGGGCATGAGGAGAGGACCAGTTGTGCTGACTTGCACTACTGCAAGTATTTTTTGAATCTTGCCCAAAGAAATCAATGAGACTTAAGTTTGTCATGAGTAACTGGTCCGATTGATTTCATTGCATCTTCTTGAAGCATGACTAAGTCTAGAGTCAATCTATATTGAACAAAAGCAATAAGAACACTTGGCAGAGCGCAGACCTCTTAACATTCTGAACCTGTTTCCTCACAGTAGAGTAGAACCTGTAGTACCTCACAGTGCTACAGCTGTACCTTGGGTTACAGATGCTTCAGGTTACAGAAGCTTCCGCTAACCCAGAAATAGTACCTCAGGTCATAGCTGTCAAGTGTCCCTTATTTGAAGGAACAGTCCCTTATTCCAGTGCCATGTCCCGCTGCTGTCCCTTATTGATGGATGTCCCTTAAATGTCCCTTAAATGATGTCCCTTAAATTTCAAAGGAAGCAGCTCCTCTCCCTCCCTCCCTGCCGGCCAGGGAGGAGGGAAGCTCCAACTGTGTTGCTTGGCTGTGTTGCTCACCCAATAAGAAGTCTAAGAACAACTGGGGGGGTGGAGCTTGCATGCCTTGTGTGTGGATAGTTAATGCAAGCTGAGGGGTTTTTTGAATGCTGGAGGCCATTTTGTTGCACGTGCTGCTGCAAACTTTGCAGTGCAAAGCCAGGCCGGGGAGTCATCTTAAGTTGAGGCTGCATAGGCCTTGTGGTGCATGTGATTCAGATTCTATTCAGTTGAACCTCTGGTTACAAAGTTTGTTGGACAGTGTTCTCGAAGCTACCAGCATGAGTTTGACCAGACTGCAGGAGGACAGGAAGACTGGAGTGCCTGGAACAGGTGAGGCTGCAGGCCCCTTATTTGGGCTGCTGGTCCCTTATTTTCAAGGCTGCTGGTCCCTTATTTTCAAATCTGTAAGTTGACAGCTATGCCTCAGGTTAAGAACTTTGCTTCAGGATGAGAACAGAAATCATGTGGCGGCAGCGGAGGCCCCATTAGCTAAAGTGGTACCTCGGGTTAAGAACAGTTTCAGGTTAAGAACAGAACTCAAGAACTAATTAAGTTCTTAACCCGAGGTACCACTGTATACAGGTGCCACCAAAAAAAAATACACCCACAGCTGTATTTCAGGTAGTTGTTAATCATGCACCAGGTGGAAGCGGTAGTTGAAATAACAGCTCTCAAGCAGATCCCAACTCAAAGAGTTCAGGGAAGAGATTGTATTCTATTCTATATCTAGTATGAGATCATTTGGGGCACTGGAAGTTAAAATGAATTGTATTTGGCCTAGAAATACATTGGTGACCAACAAAGTAAATACAAAATCAGTGTAAAGAGGATATTTTACAGCTAGTACAATAAATAGTAAAGCCAGGCTGCTACATTTAGAACAAACTGACATTTCTGAGCTGTCCTAAAAGGCAATTACACACAGGGTGCATTCTAGAGGTTGTATTCAACCTAGTGCTAAGGCAAACATTCTGCCAGTGCAAGTTTTTTCTCTCTCTGCACAATTGAACATTCTCCCCCTATAAACCTTGAGTTTGTTCTGGTGTCCCCGCCCCCCAACTTTCAGGATCGGATTTGTGAACACTGCAGAACACGGATGGTAGAAAATATAGAGGAAAGTCCCTGTGTGCAAGCTGAAGGTGTCCACTCAATGCATTTTTCTTAATTGAATACTGTCCTCGTAGTCATTTCAAGAGATTTCCAAAGCATACAAAACAGTGACCCAGTTCCTTTGTCTTTAGAAAGGGGTACCGCTGATTATGTGGTGCTAGAAATCACTGGATGACATCACCCTGTGGCTTCATATTATCATTATTTATTATTATCAAAGAGATATTAAGAAGCATTAACAGTTGAAGATATTAAGAGTTGTAACCAGTGCTATTTTTCTAGAAAAAGAGGTTCCAGGACTCACAATGAATGCCTCCCTTGTTCTCTTATAATGGCAATGGTACCCACCTGAGAGGTGCCTGAAATGAGTTCCAGTGACTTTTGACTGAGAAAAAGCCCTGGTTGTAACTTTATAAAGCCACATACGAGAGTTCTAGCATGGAAAGCAGTAGCATAGTACCATATTTTTAATATTTTGTTGGAAGCCGCCCAGAGTGGCTTATTATTAAAATTATTATCACCACTTTCAAGTATCTTCCCGCCAGCAGAACCACAATGAGATTGCTAGAAGAAACTATGCTGATGGTATCAAAGTTGCTGAGAGGACCAGGGGGGATGTATCTCCATCTTTGCCCAAGAGCAGGTTATCTAGAATTATCATAATCATCATCTACCAGGCTGATCAAGAAAGTCTCCATCTGAAACCGGAGTAGGAAGCTGGATCCAGTGTAATGATATTGTGATCTTCACAATACTGCAGCTAACAGTTTTTGTGAGGTCATGAAAATCTCATGTTGTTTGTTACATAGGACGCTCATCATCATACTGAGGTGGGCCATACAATTGCAGCAGTACAGTTTTATGAAGGACAGAAGCATGAACACAGGAAGTTGAAAAGAAAACTGGAGAGCGATCACGGTAGTATTCAGATTTCTGTCTTGCGACTGCTCTTACTAATTTTAGTAAAAGAAAGGCCAAGAGTTTCATTACTCACATGCGTCTGTTTAAAAGGCATCATAGAGGAGCATTTTTAAGGAGCACAGTGTCAAACAGATCACTGCTGTACCTTGAGTGGAAATGGATGGATGAGGGAAACAAAGGTAAAGCGACAATGTCTTATTTCCATCAGTCACTTGCCTCTGAAGCCTTCTCTACAGAAATAAGGTTAAAATTTATTTGCGTGGACAGGCGGAGTCCCCAGATCCCGAGCGGTCCCCCCCGTCATGTGGAATAACGACTCAAGACAACGTGCTATGGGATTAAATTGGCCACAACTTTATTAAATTTCAAAAGTGGGTAGACCTTGGCTCAGGCATTGGGTGTTCTCCCTCCCCAGTCCCCAGCCGGGGACCTAGGGAGCATCAGGGTTACCCAGTGTGTGGGGGGAGGGATGTGCCAGCTCTGGAGAACATATGTTCAAGCAGAGATAGCCGCCCCCGTTACGCCGCCGCAGGGGAGAGCAATGACGACCTTTCGGCGTACAGTCAAAGCCTCCCTTCAGAAACCCTTTAACAGGGAACCCTGGTATCGCCGCCGCAAAGAGGAAGATGGACTAAAGGATTCTGCCCAAGGCCTGATACCGCCAAAGTTGTGACGTTTTGCTACGGGAAAGGCAAAACCTGCCAATGCAGGGAAATTCCTTTCCAGCCCTTTAACAACGACCTTAACATAGCAGCACCCACATACCTGTGAAGAAAAGTTAACTTGCAAAAGAAGACATTAACTGAGGGTGGGTAGGGTGGGAGAAGCTCTGGAGCCAAGTGAGGATTCCCAGGTAAGATCCTCCCTCTATTGTGTGGGCAGGTAATCCCTCCCCTACCTGGCCTGGTCTCCTTGGCAACGCTTCGCCCAGGTGGGATTGGACAACTGGCTGAGGGAGGCGGAGACCTCCAGGTATCCCACCTGAGGGAAGGCAAAGCCAAGCCTATGCTGATGGAGCCGCTCCAGATCCAGGGGCTGCACACGTCCACGCAAAGGGCAGCCCCCGTTTTAAGCGGGGAGTGGTCATTCCAGTTCACTGGCATAGGGAGATAAATACTTTAGAAGGCACATTTCTAGTCTGGCGCACAGATTTCTAGACCACCAGTCTTAACAGTCAAATATGAGCGGGCCCCTCAGTTCAATCATCTATTACTTCACAATAGCTAGAGACTTTGCCCAGACTTTTGTTTCACTGGGATGGAGTTGCTTCAGTCTACTGGTCTTGCCCTTAGTCCAAGAGGTATGTCTGGTCCAGGAGAAGATAAAACCATGACCACTCAGAAAGATATGCCTTCTGGAAAGTCAGACATAGAGCTGAAGTCTTAGAGCTGAGGGTGTCACAATCCCTTCTCTCATTCTTCTCCTGTTTTTATCCTGAGTAAGGGTTGTCCTGGGGTGCCCTGCTGACATTCATAGGAAAACAGTTGCTCATTTCCCATTCGCCATTAAGCAAAGAGTAGCTTGCCCATGTTCCCAAATCATAAATATAAGCAAAATTAACAGAGGATTTAAAAGTTAGGCTGCGGAAACCAAGACACTGGGTCCTTTGGAGGAATGTTGCCTCCTGCCAAATACAACCCTGATACACAAAAAGAAGGGTTCATGAGGATTCAAGGATGGCATGGGAAGTATCTTTTAGCTGTCTGGTGGGAAAATATGGCATACCATTCATGTTTTCAAGAGAGAAGGATAACTGCTTTCATGTAAAGTGATGGACAAGTAGTAAATACCTATTCCCAAGTCATGAAGCATTCCAAAATGCCCTGAAATAATCGCTTGAAAAACATATTCTGTCATAGTTCAGACAAAAACAGTTGCTTGGATCCCAAATTACCATGAATTCCCCCTCTTCTTTTCTCACAGGATAGGAGAAAGAGTTGGTTTTTGCCAGTTCTCTCTCCCTCCCTTCCCATAGTCCTCCTTGATCCCTTAAAATCTGGGCTGCCAAAAAAAGACATTGAGGTTCACATGAGCCCCTCGGGCTGCATGTTGAACCAAAGCAGTATTATATTTTGATATTCCCATTAACTCATTTCTTCTTTCACAATTATTTTATTACATAAAAACTGAATTCCAAATTTGGTACATGCTAATATTTAGGTGAAATCGGGTTAGTGTGAAACTGATAAACTTAGGCTAAGATAATTACACCTATTTCATGGTTTTCCAACATTTGGTATCAAGTATTTCCATGCAGTAGGGCTATATAGGCAAAATGTGCTGGTGTTGTGACTATTTTCTGTTCTTTATAATTGTCCATGCAACAATTTACTTCACAATAGCAGACGCCATCTGCAGTGAGAAAATTAGCTATGTTATATTTTAAACAGGGGCACCTGCGGGAAATAACAATCAATGACAACCTTCCTCAGCCTGATGCCCACCTGCTATTTTTGATGATGATGATGATGATGATATATTTTCACGCTGCCCATCTGGCTGGGTTTCCACAGCCACTTTGGGTGGCTTCCAACAAAATATTAAAAATACAATAAAGCATCAGACATTCAAAACTTCCTTAAACAGGGCTGCCTGCAGATGTCTTCTAAAAGTCAGAAATATGTTTATTTTCTTGACATCTGATGGGAGGGAATTCCACAGGGCAGGTGCCACTACTGAGAAGGCCCTCTGCCTGGTTCCCTGCAACCTCACTTCTCGCAGGGAGGGAACCGCCAGAAGGCCCTTGGAGCTGGACCTCAGTGTCTGGGCTGAACGATGGGGGTGGATACGCTCCTTCAGGTATACTGGACCAAGGCCGTTTAGGGCTTTACAGGTCAACACCAACACTTTTAATTGTGCTCGGAAATGTACTGGGAGCCAATGTAAGGTCTTTCAAGACCGGTGTTATGTGGTCTCGACGGCTGCTTCGTGTCACCAATCTGGCTGCCGCATTCTGGATTAGTTATAGTTTCCGGGTCACCTTCAAAGGCAGGCCCATGTAGAGTGCATTGCAGTAGTCCTAGTGGGAGATAACTAGAGCATGCACCACTCTGGCAAGACAGTCCATGGGCAGGTAGGGTCTCAGCCTGCGTACCTGATGGAGCTAGTAGACAGCTGCCCTGGACACAGAATTGACCTGCGCCTCTATGGACTGCTGTGAGTCCAAAATGACTCCCAGACTGTGCACCTTATTACAACTTCCATGAGCCCCATCCAGCATGGCCAGTGGACAGGGATGATGGAAGTTGCAGTCAAAATGTTTGGAGGTCACCATGTTGTGCAAGGCTGTTTCATTTGGATGAGTTATGCATACTAAGGTTTTACTGCAGAAACTGATGAAAGGCCACACCAGTTTTTGTAGGCCCGTGCTCTCTAAAGAAAGACACAAAGTCCAGTATGTAGAAGAAAGCCATGGGAGAAAATTCCAAAGTGGCAAGTGGAATATTGTAATACAAACATTCTTGCCTTGACAGTTTCCTACCTCTATCACTACTTCACAACACCATAATAATGACAATTTGTGTTTGATTTTTGGCAGGTTGAAGAGAATTGCTTCATACATTAACAGTCCCAAGATGGCAGAGTCATACTCCTTGTCTTTCCACACTATTGGTGGAGTCAAAAACCCCGCAGGGCAACTAGATACTGGCTACGCCATGCAAAGAACAATTATGATAATAACTATTCCAATTTGTGCTTTAGGATTACTTGGCAATGGAATTGTCTTCTGGCTTCTTTGGAACAGGATTCAGAAAACTAACTTCACTGTGTATTTCCTGAATATGGCAGTTGCTGATCTTACTGTACTCTCCTACTATGTAACAGCTTTCGTTTTATTTTTGAAATCTGTTCCGATCAGCATATACCATTTACATATAGTAGAGTTGGTGCATTCATTTGGATTCAATGCCAGCACCTATCTGCTTACAGCTATCACTGCTGAAAGATACCTCATGGTCTTTTTCCCAGTTTGGTATCAAGGTAGACGGCCAAAGTATCTCTCTGAAATTATGTGCACCGTTTTATGGGGTCTGTCTGGCCTAATGTCACTGGTGTTGTATTGTGCCTGCTATCTACAATTTGAGTCCACGGTCAACGAAAAGAACGCAAGTTGTGAGCCTTCAAAAATGTTCAGAGTGATATTCAACCTCCTGGTTTGTCTTCCCATCATGGTCTTTTCCACTTTGATCCTTCTGATCAGAATGCTGAGGACAGAGCAAACGCCTCCGGCAAAGCTGGACATCACCATTGTGGCCACAGTTCTCCTCTTTATTCTGTTTGCTGCTTCCGTGAGGATCATTGATATCATGGCACGTTGGGTTCCAACCATACATGTACCAGTGCTCTTTTTAATCTTACATTTTCTTGATTCCATAGACAGCAGTGGAAACCCTTTTGTGTATCTTTTTGTTGGATATACAACAAAAGGAGAGGTTGGCGACAAGCCCATCCAGACATATCTTGAGAGAGCTTTATTGGATGAAGGAACTGAGAGTGCTCCAATGAATACAGGAAAGGCTGTGACCTGGGCCTCAGACATAAGATAGAAAGGATTATATGTAGAGGTATATTGCAAAAATATTCTACACGTGGGAATACTAGCTCCAGAATAAATGTATTACAGATACTTTAGATTCTTCCTTAATTCTAATAATTCTCTAGGCTCCTATTCCGATTCCTCACCTAGGAGTCTTCCTGGTCCTTAGCCATTTGTGCCTTGTCATATGATAGAGAATAAGGAAAGTGAGGAAAGGACAGAGGAAAGTAGAGGTGTAAGTGTACATGAGCCTTGCTGGGGCAGAAGTGAGTTGGTTGCTTCCCAAGGTGGTTCATCAACAAGCATCTGGAAGAAAGGAAGTGAATCTTGAATACAGAGGTAGATGGTCTGCAGATGACCCAGATAAGAGATCTGTACAGAGGTGTTAATGTAAAAGTGCAGCTTAAAGGTCAATAAAATATAAATTGAAAATAAGCTCCAGCTAGTAAGGATTGTTGGTGGGGCAGTGGTTCTCAAACTTTTTCCTCTGGGCCACACTTTCAGAAAAAAAAAATTGCTTTCAGCACACTGAATGTTTTATCAATAATAAATACTTTGGAAAACAAAAAGAAACAACTCCCAGCAGTAATACGATTTATAACATACTGTAGAACACAACTACTTTATAATATGACCGTGGGGCATCCAGAAAGTTTAAAACTTTTGGTCTCGAAGATATCTAATTTTTCCGGTTAGTCTGTCCAGTTCTGAATAGTCTGTCAGCTTCAGTCTCCATTCTTCTATCGTCGGTATTTCCTCTTGTTTCCATTTCTGGGCCAGTAGAATTCTTGCTGCTGTGACTGCATATTGAAAAAGTTTACAATATTTTCTTCTTATTTCATTCCCTGTAATTCCTAAAAGAAAGGTCTCTGGTTTCTTTACAAATGTATATTTTAACATCTTTTTCATTTCATTATAGATCATCTCCCAGAAGCCCTTCACTTTCTTACACTCCCACCACATGTGATAAAACATACCTTCTTTTTCTTTACATTTCCAACACTTATTACATGTCTTATACATTTTTGCTAACTTTACCGGTGTAATATACCATCTGTAAAACATTTTCATAACATTTTCTTTAAGTACCGTACAAGCAGTAAATCTTAAATTCTCTTTCCACAGTCTTTCCCAATCCTCAAACTTAATATTATAACCAAAATCTCTGGCCCATTTCTTGTTTCGTTCTCTTAAATCCCTCCTCCAGTGAATGAGTTCTCTTAGATACCTCTTTTATTTGCCCTTACAGTTCATTAACTGTCTCATCAATTTTTTTATCCATTTTCCCAATTTTATTGTCCACTGATTCTAATTTTGATTCTAAATTCTTTTCACTTTGTTTTATTTCAGCAAACATCCTCAAAATTTCTGCTTTAAACTCTGCTTCTTGTTTAGACACTTTCCGCTCTGCTGGTGTCCCCCCATCTGCTCCCTTCTTTTGCTGGTGTGACATTTTTCAGATTTTATATTTAACCAACTTAGTATAAAATATAAAAAATAATCAAATTAATAACCTAAATAAAACAGAAACAATCTTCTTGCCACCAATTAGGCTATTCCACCAGATGATTAGTTCGGGTATAAACCAAGCGGAATGTAAGATGATATTAATCTTCTTGCCACCAATTAGGCTATCTCCGAATAGGTTATTGCAAATTAATCCACAACTGTCTTCAAGGAGGAGTAGCTAAAAGTCAAATTAAATCCACCCAAGGAAAAAGGAGTTTCAAAAGAGAGAAAATATCTTAGTCCAAAATTATATCCAATTATCAGCTCTTTCCAAAATTTATCTAGGTGTCCAATATCCAGAGGTAAAGTTTGTAAATGCAGAGAAAAGTTACTGATTTCTATATCTGAAGAGGCACTTGTCACTTTCAGATGTTATGTCTTTCACACACAAAAAAAAGAAAGGAAAACTTGAAAAACAAAATGTAATGTCTCATTCCCACCACTAGGGTTGTATGTAATTTACCGCTTTAAAAGTTCCAATTCTTAAAAAAAAGAAAAAAGAGAAGAAGAAAAAACGAGAAGTTCCAATACTTATGTGTCTTAAGTGACAGGAGAACTAAGTTCTTCTTTAATAATAAAGCTCCAAAACAAAGATTTAAGAGTCTTATATTCTTTGTCTCCGCAATACTGCAATGCTGCGGACCCAAAAGAGTCTTAACAATGGAGTCGGAAGCTCCCTTTCCGTTTCAGAGCTCTATTTCTTTGTTCTTTTAAAAGTGAAAGTAACATACCGCAACCACTCTCTGCTTTCCCTTCCGTAACACCGAGGGCTTCAAAAAAACCTAAAATCTTCACTTTCTGCTCCCCCTTTTGGCTTTAGAAATCCTTAGGGCTTGTAACTTCTTAAAGAGTTACTTTTTAAAAGTTCTGGGGGAGAATTGAAACAATAACTGCTAGCGGCAACTTACTTTCTGTTTCCAGCTCTGCGCGCTGCGCTGCGTCTGTGTTGATTCCAGATGACAGCCGAACTCCTCACTTTTATATTTATACTCCGAATCCTTCCTTAGTCTGTTTCCATCAAATTTATAATCCAATTTGGTTCAGATTTCTTCTATTTTGAGAATGAAGTGCTCCTCTTGCAAGCTCGGGGCTTCGCTATTTGGATATAGAAAATGGTTTCCCTTAGCCCGCTGCCCACTCCGCCGTTCTCTTCGCCCCTTTTGGGGTTACCTGATGGCCGTGTGGGTTGCTCCTGGCTTCGCTGGGAACCTGTTCCTCTAGATATCCCCCCAGAGGTTAAAATTGGGGGCTACTGCGCCCTGTAGCACCCCTTTTTATCCAAAATAGCACGGGATTCACCTCGCGGTAGAATCCCCGCTTGTGGGAGAGTCGTGCTCCACCGGAAGTCCTAAGAACATGAATCATTCATTGCCAAAATGTAATTTTATTTTTATTTTTTTTAATAAATATTTTATTCGGTTTTACATAAAAAACGACAAAGCAAAACAAAAACAACAAACAATACACCAAAAACATACAAAATTACACAAACATCACATACTACAGACAACAGAAATAAAAACAATCTTATCTTCATATTGATCTTGCATTAACTTGTTTCTCTGACTTCCCCAAGTCTACCTTCCCTGTATTCCAATTCATACATTTAAACAACAAATCCCTTCCCTCTGTCATAATTAACCTCCTTTCTTAATTTGAATGTTTTAATATAGCTTATTCAATACTTAAAACTTAAGATGTTGGATCTTCTAGTCTTTAAAGTTTTACTCCAGTACCCTTATACATTCAATCTGATGTTATTTTAACATTTATTAATCTTGTAGTGTTTCTGTAGATAGTCTTTAAATTTCTTCCAATCTTCCTCCACCGTCTCTTCTCCCTGGTCTCTGATTCTACCGGTCATTTCTGCGGATTCCATGTAGTCCGTGACTTTCATCTGCCATTCCTCCAGCGTGGGTAGTTCTTGCGTCTTCCAATACTTTGCAATAAGTATTCTTGCTGCTGTTGTAGCGTACATAAAAAAAGTCCGATCTTTCATACGTACCTCTTGATTGACCATGCCCAGGAGAAAGGCCTCCGGTTTCTTCTGGAATGTGTATTTAAACACTTTCTTCAGTTCATTATAGATCATCTCCCAAAAGGTCTTAATCCTTGGGCATGTCCACCAAAGGTGAAAAAAGGTACCTTCAGTTTCTTTACATTTCCAACATTTGTTATCGGGCATGTGATAAATTTTTGCTAGTTTGACTGGTGTTATGTACCATCTGTATATCATTTTCATAATATTTTCTCTTAAGGCATTACATGCCGTAAACTTTAACCCAGTGATCCATAACCGTTCCCAGTCGGCTAGCATTATGTTGTGACCCACATCTTGTGCCCATTTAATCATTACTGATTTCACTTCCTCATCCTGTGTATTCCATTTCAGCAGCAGATTATACATTCTTGACAATATCTTAGTTTTGGGTTCTAGCAATTCTGTTTCCAATTTTGATTTTTCCACCTGGAAGCCAATTTTTCTATCCAATTTATATGCCTCCATTATCTGATGATAATGAAGCCAATCACGGACTTTACTTTTTAATTTGTCAAAACTCTGCAGTTTCAATTTATCTCCATCTTGTTCTAGTATCTCCCAATATTTTGGCCAATTGGCCTCCATATTGAGTTTTTTGACTGCTTTTGCTTCCATCGGAGATAACCACCTTGGAGTCTTGTTTTCAAAAAAATCCTTATATCTAATCCATACATTAAGCAATGCTTTCCTGACAATGTGAATCTTAAACATTCTGTGAACTTTAACCTTGTCATACCATAAGTAAGCATGCCACCCAAACGCGTTGTTGAATCCTTCTAAATCCAGTATATCTGTGTTTTCAAGAAGTAGCCATATGTACATATGTAAGGAGCTTGTTTAAAATGGCCAAAATGTAATTTTAAACAAGCCCCTTACATATGTACGTTAAGCATGTATACAGACTCAATGAAAGGTGTGGGTTTGCTTTTTCTAGGTAATCTGATTTATATTAGGACTAGTTTGAAACAAACTCTCATCAACACAAATAAGCCTTTCTCTTTTGTGATCTTTCATATTTGTCAGAGTTGAAAAATCCTGTTCACAACAATATGTTGTGGAGAACTGTATAAGAACAGCCAATGCTCTTGAAGAGAGGTGTGGATGCTATGCTATACTATACTACACTGGAATGTTTAAATGCTTCTTTGCTCGTCCTTAATTTTCCTGCCACACTTGCTATCCTCTCCTGCCACACCCTCTGAGAACCACTGCTCTAGGGCAAGAATGAGTAGCTTGTAGCATTCCAGAAGTTCTTGGACTCCCAACTCCCATCAGCCCCAGTCAGCACAGCCAATGGTCAGGGATTATAGGAGTTGTTACCCAACATCTGGAGGGCCATAGGTGCCACACTCCCACTCTAGAGAACATGTAAAATATATGTATTAAGAAAGCATATTTACCCCATTCTCACTTTATCATTACAATTATTACCAAGTTAAACCTATTTTCTACTTCCTTTGAAATGTATTTAGTCTAAAAAAGACAATTCCTTTTGCAATGAGCTGGTTTTTGAAGTGTTGCCCTTTGAAAGGATTTGCTTTAATCAGTAAGGAATGAAGAGGGGAGAAAGTTGTCTGACTTTTCAAAGAAGCAAATGTTGCTTCCCCGTGCTCTCAGTATATAATATCCCATATTCCTGCAAGTCTGTCTATAAGTTATGTCCCTTTAAACCACTTTGTGGGAATGGGCTGGAGTGGTACTAATACAAAATTGGAGAACAAATGGGAAATTATGTTTATCTTGCATAAAGGCATAATTGCAAGAGTCTATAAGCTTTGTTTACACTTGGACCAGAACCAGGATACATATATGGGACAATGGGCATGAGATTTGGATCAAAGAGTAACCAGGAAACAATAGAACTGGATTTGAAACAACTTCTATTCTAATATAATTACAGCAGAACTATTTTAAAAACCTTTTGTCAATGAAGCCTCTGGTGCGCAGACAGCATCTTTCCACTCACTGCAGAAACCCTCAATACTTTCCCTGCTTTAACCTTCTCCATGTTAGAAATGTAACAACAGGGGTCATTCACTTTGTAATCTAAGGATTAATTCTGTTCTCAGTAAACCAACTAGGCAAGAGGGAGGTGTTTGGAGGTGCTGCTTAGCAACCAGGTTGGGAGGCATGATGCTTATTGAGGTACTGCATGCTCTAATTGATCGTGTATTTCTGATCTAGTTCTCTGTTTATTTCTCCTTGTACTATATACTGTTTTCGTCAAGTTTCCCTCAGTAAAGTGTTATCAGTTTCTTTTCTCTCTGGACTCCGTCTGCATTATTACCCACCTGCATTTATTACCTTTTTATATATAATGGAAGCTGCACAGAGTGGTTGGGGAAACCCAGTCAGAAAGCTGGGGTATAAGTAAAAAATGCAATCTGGAAATCTGGAAGGAACTGTTTATCCCCTGCAGAGAGCCATGTGTGTGTTTGAATTTTTTTGTGTGTTTTTTCCCTAACTTGCCGCTTCTGAAATAAACTACAGCTTTTAAAAAAATCATAAAATCATTTTTAAACTGTTGAGGAAGAGAAATTACATTGACATAGAGTACAGTTAAGAGCACGGGCCCCACAAATGAAATTCTACTCCTGGGCCTCTGCGAGTCTTAAAAAAGCCATGTCTGGGGGTGATAAAACTGTGGATGTTGCCACACTCCAGAAAACAGTTGCTGTGAGGTCATAAGATTCTTACATTCCATTTATTACATAGGAACACATCACCACAGTGCTGTGGTTCATACTTTTGCAGTATTAAGCTCCTGAGAAGAGCAAGAGAGTGGCTTCCTAAGGTTGAAAAGACAACTGGAGGTTAACTATAACGGTAGCATTTATTTGTTTATCTTGAAGCTCATTATGTTATGCTTGTTGGTGTTTTAAAATGTTTTTAATGCTTTAACTATGCTTATATTTTATTTATCATTTTCATTAGTCACATCATTACATGTCTTTAACAAATGTCCTGGGAATTTGCTAGACTGAATTTGGTTTTTTTCCCTTCCTATGAACCTTCAGTCATAACCATGGTGTTGAGTAGATCACTGTACACCTTTTGTACATGCACCTTTTGTACTGTGGTGAGGCCTGGGTATAGCTGTGGCAGCGTCAGAGGAGAAAGCAATTGTACAGATGGAATTGCATTTCCATCCAACACCTGCCCCTGACACCTTCTCTCCAGAAGATGCAATTGCGTTACATTACCTTGGAGTCAAACTCCCACAATCTGGAAACATAGTGGGAACTCCACAGATGAAACAGATGGCAAGAAAATTCCCTTCTGCTCAAACCCCAAAGAAGGACCCCCTCCAACCAGAAGCCCTTGTGCCACAAGAGCTGCTGGACAACCCTTGCAACCATATTTGCAGCCCCCTTCCTCCGATTCCAACAACTCCGTTTCAGAACTTGTGACAGAGTCAAGGTACTCCTAAAACTTCCAGAGCCAACATGTGAAAAATTACCCAGACAAGGAGGTAAGCACTCTGTCTGGGCAGCCACATTTATAAACCTTCAGTGAGTTCCAGATCTTTGCTGGATCAACAGATCAGCCTACTCTATGTGGATGACTGCATCTATTTGAAAATGTTGCCTTCTTTCTTGCCTTTTGTGGCGATCACACAGGGTCCCCGGATGTTTGACGGTCTATTGATCCCTGTGCCACCACTGTGATTGCCTCTTCGCTGCCACCAACCCGTTAATGTTAACATTAACAAATAATCAAGTTTATTGTTTAGCATGAACAAGTTTAAGGTTTCAGTTAATTTTTCTTGTCAGTTTCTTAATCTTAGTTCCTTAACTGTCCTATACGTTCCTAACAACTTCAAACTGATTATCCCAACTAACTATCTGACTCCACCTAACAGTTCCTCTCACTCCCTCACAACACAACTCGACCAACCCACAGACTTATCCTTCCTCTTCCTTCACCAACTCCCAACTCTCAACTGACTTTCACACAACACAGACTCTAACTCTAACTCCTCCTATCAGTTTCTCTCTGGCCAGTCACATCACACTCATTTAACTCTTTCCTTATGACCCACCTAGTAGGCAAACGCCACACCTGCTAGTCCTGTTTTAGAACTTTGCCTAGGAACCAGATAATGCCTTGTATCCTGCTTGTGTTTTTCTGGCCCTACTAGTGGGCCTTTCACCACATTCAACTGGCTTCTTCATAATAGGCATGCACTTTGCCAAGTGACTCCCTGGGACGGAGCTTGCTTGATACAGGCCTTGCAGGTAGTTCAGAGGGCAAGGCCTGGTCTATACATGCAGCACTGTGAGATGATAAAGTCCTGAGATGGCACAACCGACTGCGCCACAAAAGATTGCTGCGGAGGCGGTAGAAGTCAAGATATGGGGCCCTTAGTGGGAAAAGCCTATAACCAATTGCTGTCACTAGTAAACCCATCTTGGCTGCACAAATTGAAAGGTGTGTCAAAGCCCAAGGCTCTTAAGGCACTTTCAGGACTGGCTTGTTTGAAACCTGGTAACTCTCATTTCAGATGACAGCTGTGCTGAATTGGAGATGCCTGGGTTGGACTGCTGCACATTGTGAAGAGAGGAGGGAAAGAGCTGCATGAGCAAAAGGTGTGTGCACACCTAAGCTTATTAAGAGAGGAATGATGGTCTGAACTGGGATATTTTGCACATTTAGATATCCTGAATTAACTTCATGAAACAGAAGTTTGGATCATGGAAGTTAGCCAAATGGCATCATGTACATGTGTGTGTGTGTGTGTGTGTGTGTGTGTGTAATTATGAGGAAATTGCATACTCTGTCACTCACTTCATTAAAAAAACCTGAGTGTGTGATTGTTCTAAAATGAGTTCATTCTTGCGAGTTGCTCAATATGTTTCCAGTGCAAGGTAGGCTGTATTTTCTTACCCGCAACAGCTACAGAGCACTGGTACTTGATAGAAACTGAACCACCATAAAGCCTCATTGCTATGTAAAGCAATATTGACTATTTGAATGCTTTTCTGCATATGAGTATATTTGGTACAAAACATTTCCTTGCAGAAGGGTTGTATAGCTGAAACATATTCAAATTTGACTCAAAATAAAAAAAAATCCTTCCAGTAGCACCTTAGAGACCAACTAAGTTTGTTATTGGTATGCGCTTTCGTGTGCATGCACACAAAAGTTCATACCAATAACAAACTTAGTTGGTCTCTAAGGTGCTACTGGAAGGATTTTTTTTATTTTGTTTCAACTACGGCAGACCAACACGGTTACCTACCTGTAACTCAAATTTGACTGTTTCCTATTCATCTTTTGCAGATGACTTCTGGAAAAATCCAGTACTGACTGTAATTTCTGTCTGTACTGAGAAAACAGGTACAGAATCAAACATGTAGATCTGGGGTGCATTATCTTCTGGAGGTTGTGATATTTTAGGGGGAGTATCTGGATGGTTGATACCTGCTAGGGCTTACCATAGAAGCAGCAAAAGGCAACAGAAAATTGTGTAATGATAAAGCACCCCCGTGTCATCTAAATGAATGCAGAAAGCCGCTGTACCGAGGAAGCAGCCTAGGGAGGAAAATAAATTCCAGTTTAGCCTTTATTAACCAAAGCTTTGGAGAAGGAACTTGCAACCCACTCCAGTATTTTGCCATGAACACTCCATGCACAAAAGGAGAAGCTTTGAGAAGAAATTCCAAGGCATGCTCTGGTTCATGGGGTCACGGAGAGTTGAGCACAACTAAGACGACTGAACGACGAACCAAAGCTTATGGGACTGGAATATTGTCTGTCAAGTGATCTTCTTGGATGTTTTCTACCTCTATCACTACATCTTACTAATGACAAATTGTGTTTGATTTATAGCAGGTGAAGAATTGGTGGACACATTAAGGCCATGGCAGATGCAATTGCTTTGTCTTCCCACACTGCTACAATCAATACAATTTATGCACAACTGGAGAACTGGGCAAAGAAGCAATATTTCTTGGAAACAATTATCATTTTATCTATTCCAACTTGCATCTGGGGATTAATTGGGAATGGAGTTGACTTCTGGCTTCTTTGCTTCAGGATCAAGAGGACTAGGTTCTCAGTTTATATTCTCAACTTGACAGCTGCTGATCTTATTGTAAACATCTACTACATTATAGTTTTTATCACATTTTTGACACAACTTTATGTCAATCTCTACTTTTCACGTGTAATGGAGGTTATATATTTATTTGGATACAACACCAGCATCTACTTGGTAACAGCTCTCACTGCTGAAAGGTACCTCACTGTCTTCTTCCCAGTCTGGTATCAACGTCACAGGCAAAAGTATCTCTCCATCATTGTGTGTTCCGTGTTGTGGCCCTTGTCCTGCCTGGTGTCACTGGTGGCCTATATTTCCTGCTATCCAAGGTTCCTTTCATCTCACAACGAAGAAAGAGCAGATTGCACAGCTGCAACTATATTTGAAATCACAATAACTTTTCTGGTTTTGCAACCCATCATGCTTTTTTCTACCGCAGCTCTTTGTGTCAAAATGCAAAGAGAAGCCAAGCAAAGTGCTCCAGCAAGACTTGATATCACCATCACCATCTTAGCTGTTGTATTTCTTATCTTTTCTTTTACAGTTAGAACTGTTGATGCCATCGCATATTGGCACCAAAGACTAGATGCACCAATCCCATTTCTACTTTCTCTGTTGTTTGATTCCATCAAGAGCAGTATCAACCCTTTCATATATCTTGCTGTTGGATGTTGGAAGAGAGAGAGGCCCATCCATATGTTTCTTGAGAGAGCTTTGAGTGGCAAAGCAGAGAGAACTCAAGTCGACCAAGAGGAGACTGAGAAGCATCCAGAGCCTCAGATGTGAACTGAAAAGGCTTCTAAGTCAAAGAATATAGACTGGCATTTCTGGTTCCTGAATAAATATATTATGACTTGTTTATTTTACTGTTTGTTACTTGTAGGCTACAATACTCACCTAGGGACCACGGAAAAGTCATTTGCAGATGGGGTAACAGGGCCCTCAAATCACCAAAGAGGTGTATCTTTGCAGGATTAAGCTTCTACGAAATTCAGAAGTATGATCAAACAAGGTGGAAAAGAAAACTGGAGAGTAACCCTGGTGATACTGACAACTTTGTTTTGCTAAATAAATACTAGGCCTGTAATCCTCACTCGACATACCTGGAAGTAAGCCCTATTGAATTCAATAGGACTGACTTCTGGATAGACACAGTTGGGACTGAGCAGTAACCATGCCTTTTAGATAGGCATTGTGTCTATCTAAAAGGTATCAAAATGCCACAGCCCAGTTAGGGAATGGAGTTAAATAGTGAGCCTTGAACAACAGCTTTGCTCTGTGTGCCAAGTTGACCAGGCTTAAGATATGCAGTTAGTGCCGGATTTACATATAAGCTAAACAAGCTATAGCTTAGGGCCCCACTCTCTTGGGTTCCCCTCCCAAAAAATGATACATATATATATGTATATGTATCTCTCACAAATAAAATAAAGCCTACATACAGCTACAGTGTTTTGTGTTGTGTAGGCTCCTATGATGTAAGTTACTTTGATAAAATACATATTTTGTTATGTGCAAATGGCTTTAGATGCCTATTAGGTCCATAAATTACCATATAGCATATATTCAACACAAAAAACAGTGACAATTTGTTGTTGACAAAGAACAGCTGGACATATAAAGGGCCCCATTCCCTTCAGTAGCTTAGGGCCTCATCAAACCTAAATCCGGCCCTGTATGCAGTTCAGGAACCCTTCTTTCCAAGAATACTAGGATGAACAACCAAACCACAACTGGGGGTTTATCATTGCAAGGGAATATAAGGACCAGACAAAAATGAAGGTTAAAATAGTGAATATATTACCCAACCTAGGTTGAGGGGAAGTTTGGTTTGGTGGAGTTCCCCCCTCAGTGAAGAGGCAGAGGGGGGAGAGTAGCTGAGGGATTTATCACCTACTTCCGACAGTGTGGGATATGTATGGCACTGGGTCTCAGCTTACTATTCTGTAGCCCAATCCCTCAGCTGTATATTGTGGAATGGGTTTTAATAGATAGGAACAAATATATTAATTGTAATTTACCCCTCCAGGCGCCCACATGTGTGGGTTGAACAAAGTCTCATTCTTAGCAGCAAAATTGAAGCTGGCTCCCCCTTTTCATTTACCTCACTTAACAAAGAAATCAGACAACAGATGGTGGAAGCAAGCTTAAAATAGGATTTACTTATTGGTAGTCTTGAATTGGTTCTCAGCTATAGCAGCAGTAAAAACTATGCAGGTAAAATACTTATATTTGTTGGGATACTGCTAGGGAGACAAAGTCTGTCATGCCCCGACGCCGGACGATCCATTGATCTCCCGTAGAAACGCAGTATCTGTCAATTAGCGACACGAAGCTTCAGAAATAGCTTTCCACATTCCAGAGCTCGTGCACGCTCTATCAGCAGAGTTCGCACAACGAAAGATGCACTCAGGAGAGCATATTTACAAGTTTATTCAGCGTTGGTCAGAACAAAGAAAAAAAAACATGACTGCCTGCTTCGATGTCTCAGGCACAGAGAGAAACGAAAGCATAAACATCCTGTGAACAGGAAATACGCAGACTCTGTGACTCACAAAGCCTGCTCCCTTTTAAGGTGGAACGGAAATATCCTAACATCCTCCCCCTTTCCGTGTAACCTGTAGTACCTGTGGTTCAACCCAATTGCAACCTCTGTACATAAACCTTAAGTTGTTCTCTGTTAACAACCTTAGACAACAGATCAGCAGGAATTTCATTTCCTGGCATGTAGGACACCTGAATGAGTCCTTTCTGAATACACTCTCTTGCACGATGAAGCTTAATCTGCAAGTACTTGGTTCTTTGCTTGCAACTCTCTGAGTTCAGCAAAGCCAAACAGGATCTATTGTCTTGATACACTTGTATAGGACATTTCACAGAAACTCTGATGTCCTTAAACAGTTGCACCAACCATTCACAATCCATGAGTGAAAATGACAGAGCATTGAGTTCTGCTTCACAGGAACTTAGGCTTACTGTCGTCTGCTTTTTGCACAGCCAGTCAAACAGACAGTGGTTGTACATGTAGCATACTCCAGAAGTGCTTGTACCATCCATGGTGTCACTTCCAAAACTAGCATCTGCAAAGATTTCAAGACCTCCAGTCTTCTGACTGGTGAACCTCAGCCTGTAGTGCAAAGTCCCTTTCAAATAGCGGGCTATGCGCTTCAGAGCTTTCCAATCCTGAACAGTAGGATTGTTAGCATGTCTGCTAAGCAGGTTAGTGCTTACAGCTAAGTCAGGTCTTGAACATCTAGCAATGAAATTCAGCTTACCTAGAATGCATCTGTACAGCTTGGTGTCAGAAAACACTTCAGCAGTACCTGGCATCTACCTGGTAACCTGTCACCATCGGTGTGTCTGCTGGGTTTGCATCAACCAAATTCAACCTGGTTAATACATCAGCAATTTTCTGTGTTTGGTGTACCAGAACATTACCTGCTTGGTCCCTCTCCACCTGCAGAGAAAGATAGTTGGATACCTCACCAAGATCCTTCATGTCAAAGTGCTCCTTCAGCTGAGCTAGGGTGCTTTGGTACAAAGCCTGATTCTTCCAAAACATCAGAAGATCATCAACAAAACATAAACAATACAGTTTGTTTTGCCCCTCCTCCTTGACAAACACACACGGATCAGCTTTGCCCTGGTGAAAACCTAGAGAAAGCAATGTCTCAGTGAGTTTTGTGTTCCAACACCTGGCACTCTGCTTGAGACCATATAAGGATTTCTGAAGTTTACAGACCATTCCCTTCTGTATCTGCATTCCATCAGGTGGAAGCATAAACAGCTCCTCCCCCAAAACGCCGTACAAAAAAGCTGTATTAATGTCATGATGGGAAACATGCAGTTTCTCCTCTGCAGCAATCTTGAGCATTAGCCGAATGCTCTCATACTTGACGGTGGGTGAGTAGGTCTCGTGGTAATCCTGTCCTGGTACCTGTGAAAAACCTCTGGCAACCATTCTGGCTTTGTGTCTGACTACCTTGCCATTCTGGTCTGTCTTGGCCTTGAAGACCCATTTGCTGCCCACCAGTCTCATTCCTGGGACTACTGGTACCAGTTCCCAAGTTTGGTTCCTATTCAAGGAATCAACTTCAGCCTTCATGGCATTAAGCCAAGGCTCAGCATCTTTAGAGGTTAACTCCTGAACCTCTTTGAAGCTTGAAGGTTCCCACACCTTCTCTGAGCTACTAAGAACAGCAGTTGCTGTCTTAGCAAACTCATCAGCAAATCTCTTTGGAGCTTTGCCTTTTGTGGCCCTTTCAGACCTGCATACTAGACGCAAGTCTTCTTGACTCATCTCCTCCTTCTTAGGAGAAAAGTTACCAATGGTGAACAGTGGTTCTTCCAGTTCATTGTCAGACACATCAGATGGTCTGACTGAGGCCTTTGCGCTCTTGTAGTCTGCTGTGTCATCACTGTCGCTGACATCAGCAGCAGCGCCGCCCACTGAGCTAGAATCCGAACTCTGATCATCATCATCATCATCCTCAGCTTCCTCTTCTACCTCAGCACCATCTGCTTTTTTCACATCACCTTCATTTTCCTCTGGGTAACTCTGGAAAATTCCCACATTTCCCCCCCACTTAGGATTGTACTCAACACTCTTTGTGAACTTAATAGACTTAGAGTCAGTCACCCATACCCTGTATGAACCTTTTTCGTACCCCATGAACAAACCATGTGCCCCACGCTTCCCAAGCTTGCTGCTCTGTGGGGTGTGTACCCACATGTCAGAACCAAAGATTCTCATGTGCTTGACGTACGGTTTTTTTACCAAACATCTTCTCATAGGGAGTACAACCAATAGGTGATGACAGTCTCCTGTTATAGGAATAAACGAACATGGACAAAGCCTCCCCCCAATACTTCTCAGGGAGATTGGCATCATGCAACAAGGTTTTTAGGCCTTGTAGCAATGTCTGGTTTGCTCGCTCAGCAAGTCCATTCTGCCATGGCGATCTAGGCGTTGAGAGGTCATGCTGGATTCCCTTCTCAGTCAGGAAAGCTTCAAACTGCTGAGAAGTGAACTCCCTGCCTCGATCAGTAAACAAACAACCGATACGTTTACTGTGATCATTCTCCAACCAAGCACAGAATGCCTTGAACCTAGGAAATGCTTGCGATTTCTGCTCGAGCATAAACACATGAATGTACCTGGAAAAAGAATCAATTAGAACCATGAAGTACCTTGCTCTACCCAAAGAGGGTGCAAGTGGACCAACCAGGTCTGCGTGGACTAGCTGCTAGGGTTTGGAAGCCTGCCTGCTAGACTCCTTGCCTTTTGGAGCAACCTTCACCTTGTTCTCTGCACAAGATACACATTTCATGTGAAACTTACAGGGCTTGATGTTCAAACCCTGAACCAACTCAGGCATCTTGGCCAGTGCCTGCCAAGACATGTGAGCAAACCTTCTGTGTGCCTCATGAATGCATCCTGCATGAAGAACTTTGTTAGTTTGTGCAACACAACAAGAATCAACATTAGACACAGCAACAGCATTGTCATCATAAGTTATACAGAATAAGCCATCCATAAACTTTACATGCAAAATGTCCTCTTTGCCTTTCCTGATGACACAGACGCTCCTCTTGAAGGAAATCTCAAAACCACGCCCAGTCAGCTGTGGGACACTGAGCAAATTGTCTGCAGCACCTGGAACATAAAGTACATCTTTGATGGTTGTATGCAGACTTGCCAGTTTCACAGTCCCAACTCCTGCGATCCGCAATGTCTTTCCATCAGCCTGGTGGATCTCTCCATCTTGAGGTGTGAAGGAGATAAAAAGGTGCCGATCCTTTGCCAGATGGCGGGTCGCTCTAGAGTCAATAACAAATCTGGCCTTGGCCTTTGGAGCAGCTTTTCCAGCAAGCAAAACCTTGTTTTCCACCGGCGTGGGCTTTTGCTGCTTGCCCCCCTGCTCCTGGCCATCTGCAGGCATCTGTCTCTGTTTACTTCTGGCCTTCCGGCCTCTGCAAAGACAATGACCTTGGTTCTCACAGGAAACAGAGCTCTCAGCTGCCGACTCCTTGGCTCCCCCTGGAGGCTGGAATGCTGCCTGGGATGACATCACAGTCAGCTCCCCCTGCAGCTTGCAACCGGTGCCCTCAGCATCCCTGCTATCACTCTCGATCTGGGAAACAGCCAGGACCTCCGATGCAGTCAAACTCTGGGCTGGGATGACCGGCAGATGGGCTACCTTCAAAGCATTCCACATCTGACGTGCGGTCGTGTTGCCAGCCAGTGTGGCAATTTCCTCCAGAGAGACGGACAAGACAATTACGTCTATGGTCCGTGAATCTTGGGCCCTCCATCTATCTGTCAGAGGAACTGGAGGGGCTTCACACACAGTATGCCACACTCCAAACTGTCATAGTAAACTCTCACACCACACAGCCCAGGTTTCATAATTGTGCCGATTTAACTTTGGGCACTCAGTACCTTCAGAGGCTTGGAAAAACTCCATTCCAGGCTTTTATTTGAGCCGTGAGCCTTTATGCCTTCAAAAACTTCTTATCTCGGCAGCTCATTAATCACGAAGCCTCTGGCGCGGCTCCCAGGCCAATTAAGCCAGCCGGACATCAAAGAGGCTGCCGCGGCAACAGAAAAGCCTCGCTTTAGCCCACATACCTCAACGCAGTCTTTTGCAGTCTTACTCTCCTGTAAGTGCCGTGAATCTGGGCCCATAACCTGTTGTTGGGATACTGCCAGGGAGACAAAGTCCGTCATGCCCCCACGCTGACGCCGGACGATCCATCGATCTCCCGTAGAAACGCGGTATCAGTCAATTAGCGACACGAAGCTTCAGAAATAGCTTCAGAAATAGTAGAAAGTCTCAGGCATGTGCTTGATCTGGAGCAAGTGAACATGTCATCCTGCATGGCTGATCAAAGAAATTAGGCAGCACTGAGAGAGGGCCTTTCGACCCTCTGGCAGCTATGTTATGGGCTGCTGCAGGGGACTATTTTCTCTTCAGTGCTATATAATATTTATATGAAGCTGTTGGGGATGATCATGAGTTGTTTTAGGGCAAGGTACCATCAGTCTGCCGATGACACTCAGCTCTATTTCTCCATAACATCTGAATCAGGAGGGACCGTGCAATCCCTGGGCCATTTGGCTGGGTACACTGGTGAAATAGATTAGAAAAACAAGCGGAGCTTGCATCCCGGCAAGATGGAGACACTGTGGGTGAGGAGTTCCCATGTCTCAAAAACTGGTCAGCTGCCTACCCTGGATGGGGTTGCACTCCTCCTGAAGGAGCTGCTTCTGGATCCAGCTGTCACTGGAGGCTCAGGTAGTCTCTGTGGCTAGAAGTACCTTTGACCAGCTGTGACTGGTTTGACAGCTATTACTGGACCAGGAAAGCCTTGTCACAGTAGTTCTTGAATTGGTTACTTCAAGGCTGGATTACTGTGCTGTATGTGGGTCTTCCCATGTGCTTGATTTGGAACCTGCAGTTAGTGCAGAATGCTGCAGCACAATTGCTGACAGGAAAGGGCCTTGTCAGCATATAACACCTGTGCTCAGAGATCTGCACTGTTTGCCAATTTGCTACCAGTCTAGGTTACTGTTAGTATACATAAAGGTAAAGGGACCCCTGACCGTTAGGTCCACTCGTGGAGGACTCTGGGGTTGCGGCGCTCATCTCGCTTTACTGGCCAAGGGAGCCGGCGTACAGCTTCCAGGTCATGTGGCCAGCATCACTAAGCCGCTTCTGGCGAACCAAAGCAGCGCACGGAAACGCCGTTTACCTTCCCACCAGAGCGGTACCTATTTATCTACTTGCACTTTGATGTGCTAGGTGGGCAGGAGCTGGGACCAAGCAACAGGAGCTCACCCTGTTGCGGGGATTCGAACCGCTGACCTTCTGATCGGCAAGCCCTAGGCTCTGTGGTTTAACCCACAGCGCCACCCATGTCCCATATATGCATATACATAGCCCTTAATAATTTAATAATTTGGGATCAGTTTACCTACAAGATCACTTTTTCTTACATGTGCCCACTTGACAGCTTTGATTGGCGGAATTGGCACCACTACAGGGGCCACATAATACCCTTCCTGCATTGGAACGAACTCGGTCATTTAGTGTGGCAGGTCAGAAAGAGAACTGAGATAATAAATCAAGTCACACTACCCTATCTCTCCAGGTACAGGTCATATACCAGGGTAATCAAAGCAGTCTCTTTCCTTGATCTGAAGCCAGATTTAAATAGGTACAGAGAAGTATGTGAGTTTAATCATATTGTGGCTGACAGTCACTATGAGGTCATGAAATTCTTGTATTCAGTTGTTACACAACCAACACTTCATAATAGTGGCACTTGGTCACATCTTTGCAGAATTCTATTACCGTGAGAGGAAGACGAATGAGAAAAGGTTGAAACGAAAATTGGAGTGCAACTATGTTAGTATTGACTTTTCTGCTTTGCAGCTGCTTACGTCAGTGTGATTCTCAACATCTATATTCATGTTAGTCTCATCGAGTCTGCTTAACAGGCTTTATAGGAACTTGTCAGAGATAATTTGGGGTATCTCTACTTGCATCTCCCAACAACATCCATTCAGTAATCAAATTGTGAAGCAGATCACTGTATAAAAGTATATGGCCACCCTTCATATTTTGTGATGGTTGCAAAGGAATGAAAAGGGGAAGAGGAGAGAAAAGGCAGAAATTCAGACAGCCACTTGCCTGCGAATATTTTTCTCCCCCTCCCCCAATATGGCAAAGGGTTAGTCATAAGAGGCTGGTGCAGCAAAAATAATAAAGAGTCTTGTGCTGCCTTAAAAACTAACAGGTTTATCATAGCAGAAACTCTCATGGTCTAGAGTTGACTTCATCAAATCTAAATTATGCCACAATATAAATCTTTAAGGTGTAACAAGACTCTTCGTTTTACTCTCTCCAAAAGCATTGACTTCTTATTCTCATTTGCTTGAGTATTACTCAGCCCAAGTCTGGCAAAGGGAGCAAAGAAATTCAGCGGGAAAGCCTTCTCTTGACCTACAGGTCCCTAGACATCTATGCCCACCAGCCAGTTACTGGTAAGATCCTTATCCCATTCACTTAATTCCCTCCAGTTGCCAAAAATTGTGGGAGTAGAATCTAATAACAAGAACATCCTTGCCTGGCAGGTGATCATTTGAAGCTTTCCTACGGCTATTACAAAATCTAGGTACCTTAATAGTAACTGTAACTTATGTTTGATTTTGACAGGTGGAAAGGAATAATAGCTTATATTGATAATGTGATACCAGAAGAAGGCGTACCGCCTTCCAGCTTTGCTGGTGTAACCAAGAAACCCTACAGACTTCCCAAGGAGCTTGGAACATTTTTTATTGCAACTATTCCAGTCAGCATCTTTGCATTCGTAGCGAATGTAATTGTCTTTTGGCTTTTCTGCTACAAGATCAAACACACTAACTTAACCCCCTATTTTTTAAATCTTACTATTGCAAATCTTCTGACAAGCTTCTGCAGTGCTGAAGTTGCTTTTTTATATTCTATAAATGTACGACTAGGTTCTCCAATTCAACGTGTAATCCAGATGCTCTATATATGTGCCTATGACACCAATTTATACATCTTTACAGCTCTCACTGCTGAAAGGTACATCACTGTCTATTTCCCAGTCTGGTGGCAACATCACCGGTCTGAGTATTTCTCAACCATACTGTGTGTGATTTTATGGATGTTGTCTTGCAATCTGTCACTTCTGTACTTTTTTTTCTGCTTCCCAAAATTCTTCATAACCGCTAAGGAATTTGAATCTCAATGTGGAACTTCAACTATAATATCCTTAATAACTGAGGTGGTTCTTGTCCCATCCAGCGTGTTGTTTTTCTCTTTGGCCATTTGGATCAGAACCCTAAGATCACCGCAAAAGCCTCGAGAAAGACTTGACATTACCATTGTGGCCATAGCAACAGTGATTCTTATCTTCAATGTCCCAACCAGAGCTTCATTTACTTTTTCATTTTGGAAACTCTCAGTAGATTTGACTACATTGAAAATCATTACTGTGTTACTGGATTCAATCTGCTGCAGTGCCATTGCTATTGTGTACCTTATTGTTGGGTGCTGGAAGAGGTGGGAAGCCTTGAAGTCCTTCCATATGTTACTTGAGGGAGCACTGGAGGATACAGAAAACATGCCAGAGTCAACCAAAACAGATGAGGTGCAAGCCTGAAAATATCTCTGGCATCAGAAGCCAACCCCCCCCCAACCCCCGCATCAGATGATTATAGAAAAACATGGACATTCTTTCACAGTTCCAGAATAAATTTATTACGAATGCTTTGATGTTGTGTTAATTATTTCTAATGCACCCATCTAGGCCCTATACCAGGGCAATCTCCAGTCCGGATGGCTGCTTATGCAGAGCCAGTTGGTGGGCTGAGAGTCAAAATCAGAGGGCGGAGGTGACTGAGCCACCAAACACCGAGTTTGACATTTCTCAGTGTGGTCAATAAGCAGGGATCCTACAAAGGAAGCAAAAGTGCAGTCAAGGTAACTGGACAGCGGAAAAAGGCAAGCAGACAACCACTATGAAAAGGAGGTCAGAGAGTTGGAAGGGACCACGAGGGTCATACAGTCCACCCCCTGCAATGCAAGAATCTTTTGTTCAACGTGGGGCTTGAACCCATAACCATGAGATTAAAAGTCTCATGCTCTACCAACTGAGCTATCACAGCTTCATGAGGTGGATGGGCAATAGAAGAGGAAAGCGAGAAGCCAGGAAGCCCAGAGAAAAGAAGTGTGTTGTTGGATATATAAGTATATCTGGAATAACTGAGAACAGCATCCAGTACATACATCTCTGAGAAAAACCTTTGAAGCAAATGCTAGAGAAGTAGCCTGGTGTTGTCAATGCTGAACGGAACATTTTAAAGTGCAAGAGCTCACTATGGTATCTCCCATAGGCTAACCATGCTGCCGCCAGATCTGTTCATATAAACATCTGCATGTACATAAGGTATTTTCCCCAACTCATGCAATTTGTTTTATGTGCCTGAAACTTCTGGATTTCTGTATGCTTCCTTTTATATGACTTTTGTGTTTTTACTGTTGCTTTACTGGCTATAAGTTTGTGTTTTTGTTTTAATATTAGATGATAGATAGATAGATAGATAGATAGATAGATAGATAGATAGATAGATAGACAGACATGACACCACTTAGATATTTTCAAAATATTAGGCAGTACAGTTGACCCACAACATTGGGAGGGGGGGTTGCGTTCTGGGGGTTGCACATAAAACTAAAATTGTATATAGTTGAAACCACCCAAGAATTATCCCTGCATGAGCACCCCCAACCTTTCTGAAGCTGGAGGGCCGAGCAGGCTTTGCCTTTCCCATGAAGGTTCTGGTGAGATCTCATGGAGCCGTTCAAGATCTTGTGAGATCTCACAAGATCTCCCCAGAAGCAGCTTCTGGTTCCGCTCTGCCTTAATGGAACCAGACCCCACGACAGCAGGAGATCATTGGCAAAGGAAAAACAAGGATGATTGAGGGTAATTCTCCTTGCAAATTGCCCCCCAGGGATGGGGAGAATGGGCTTCACTCGCAGTTCGTCTCAGTACCTAGCTCTTGCTCTGACATGGAATGCGGGGGCAGGGAGGCGCTGAGTGCAAAATCACTTTGCCTGGTGAAAACCCTCCAATGCTTCCATTAAGAAGCAGAGGTTCTCCTGTCCATTAGAACTTAATTGGACTAAAGTACAGGAACGTGCTAGAAGAGATGAGATCACAAACTGTGGAACAAAACCAACTGCAAGGACTTTAAGGTTTGAACTCGAGATAAGACTTCATTAGGTGTAAAAGATGTGGGGAGGGGAACCTATGGTTTCTTTATTTAAAGTTCTCTACATTTATGATTTGACAGTCTCCTCTGAATGTTAGTTCAAATTATATTTGTACAAGCGAGGATGGAAGAAATTGGATTATACATATGGAATATAACATTAAATGGAACTGTGTGTATTTAAAAAAAGGAAAAAGGGAGGGAAGTTCTATTTTGCAAAAGTTTTACAATGGAAACTTAGAGCTGACTCTTCCTCACCCTTAATTATTCATGGAGTGACTTGGAATTTATTTATAAGAGGACTTGGAATTTAATTTAATTGGAAGTATAATTGCTCATATATCCTCAGTTGGACAGAAGGATGAAAGGAGTCTGCAAACTGCCAAGGAATTGATAAGGTTCATTATTGAGTCATCTGCAGTTTGACAGACCACTCTTCTTCCCAGGCTGAGAGGAAAAATGGTGAGAACAGGTTATTTATTGGGACAGAATGACTTTTGCAGCTGTTGTTAAAGTTGCAAAACAACGAAGCACGGGACGGAGTGATGGAGAAATTTCTGGAACAACAATGGGATATCAGCTCCGTCCAAGGCATGACAGATAACAGCAACAAACGGGGGGAGGGGAGAAAGAGAGAAGAGAGACATAACATCTTACAAGGACAGGAAGGAACACAATAGACAGAACAATTGCCACACACAGGAAGAAAAAAGATATAGTTTGAGTTCCTCGCTTGCAGTTTTATAAATCATTTAATGTGTCAACATGAATAGAACTTATTAATACTGCAGTTGTTGTAGAAGGGATTGTTATTATCATCAGAATGTAATGGTTATTAATACTGCAGTTGTTGTATAAGAGATTGTTATTATCATCAGAATGTAATGGAAATTAATAAGATTTTGAATGCAGAATTAAAGCAAATTATCAAGCCATCAATCTTTATCTAAATTATCAGTATTTGAACGATTGGTAATAATAATTGTATTATAAGTTGGTATTCTTATAATGAGGCTATTATTGAATTGTAATTGAAAATAAAAATGTACACACGCACACACACACACATATATAGAGAGAGAGAGTTCTCCCCAGAGCCTGTAGGAAGGCTTCCCAGAATCTGGTTAGCAAGGTGGAGAACTTAAAAGCTCCTTCTGTGGTGGGAAAACCAGGCCCAGAGAGAGCTTTTAAGCTCTCAACCTTGCTTACCATGCTCTGGGAGACTCTCTTGCAGGCCCAGGAAGTTCTCACAAGATTTCACAAAGCTGTCCAAGATCTTGCCAGAGGCTCCCAGAGCTCATTATCCGCAGCCCTTCCTCATATGCCCCTTCCATGGGAGGTTTGAAGGGTGGCAAGAAGATAGCAGGCCTTTCCCAGTGATGGTCCCTGCATGGGAAATGCTCTGCCTGGGAAAGCACACCTGAAACCATTCTTATCTAGTTATAGGTGCCAGGCAAAGACTTTTCTCCCCCACTCCTAGCCTTTTGGACCTTAATTTAAAGAATATTGTGGCTTTTTTAGTTGGGCAGGGCTTGTAACCCTGACTAGGTCTCTGAGCTATGGCTAAGGACAAATGCTCCACGATGCATCATTCTCCTGCCTTCTGCTGTGGCTGAGCAGTTAGAGAATTTCCATGTGCAATATGTGGACCGTAAGAAAGTTGTTTCCTTTCCCTGGGTGGAAATGGAAGCCTTCAAAACTTTTTTAGAAACCATGCAAGGAGTGGCTCCAGTCCCACTTTCTGGTATCTCTCCACCATTCAGGAACGGAACCAGTCCAGACTGTTGAAGAGCTTACGATGACTGATGATATGAAAAGATCTCCGGAAGACTGAGATAACAAATGAGGCAGAGGCGCTGGCTTCTCCAGTGGATGGGGGTGTGTGTGGCTGGTGTGACATTATGAAATGTGGCAAGGAGCCGGGGTGGGGCCAAACACCCCAGACCCCTCAAAATATACATTTGGGGGGCTGAAACTGCCTTGGCCCCTAGGAGTCGGAAATGAGGTAACTCTGTTCTGTGAACTGCCCTGAGACCTCCGGGTATAGGGCGGTATATAAATTTGATAAATAAACAAATTAAAAAATATATATAAATACTCTCTCTCCAGGTACACGTCATCTACCAGGGAAATCAAAGCAGTCTACTTCCCTTCATTTGAAGCTATATGTATATAGGTACAAGGTGATATCACTGTGAGCGTAACCATATCGCACCTGACAGTAGTTGTGAGGTCATGAGATTCTAGTATTCAGTTTGTTACATATGTCACACTTCATAGGAGTGGAACTGGTCATATTATGCAGAAGCATGGTCAAAGAAGTTTGAAATGAAAATTGGAGTACAATCACGTTAGTACTGACTCTTCTGTCTTGCTACTGCTCACGTGAGTTTGATTTTTAAACACCCACATTTCTGCTAGTTCCCCTCATCATCTATCTGTTTAGCAGGCCTTGTAGGAACCTGCAGAATTAATTCTGACTGTATGTGGTCTATTTCTCCAAAGAGAACCCAATCAGCGACCAGATCTTTAAGCAGTTTACTGCATAAATAATATATACCTAGCCTTTGTACTTTTGTGATGGGTAGGAATGGCAGAGGGGCAATGAGAAAAGGCAGGAAATCTTATATCTGTTATCGCAAAAAAAAAAAAAAAAAAAAAAAAAAATCCTGAAGGAAAAGTTACGAGATTATGTTCTATTATGCTACTGAAACTTTATTTTCCCCATAACAAAAATATTAAAATTCTAGTTGCTGCTAACAAGGGAGAAGGGGTGAAGGCGAAACTTTTATTATTGACCTATTAAACTGCATTTTTATTGGAATCCATTTTGCTCAGGCAATATATGAAAGGCCTCCAAGTGGAGTTAGCTTGTTTTTGCAACTGCTCAGCATTTCGTTGAAGTCAGCAGTTGCTAATCTTAAAATACATATACAGTGGTACCTCAGGTTAAGTACTTAATTCGTTCCGGAGGTCCGCACTTAACCTGAAACTGTTCTTAACCTGAAGCAGCACTTTAGCTAATGGTGCCTCCTGCTGCCACTGCGCCGCCGGAGCACGATTTCTGTTCTCATCCTGAAGCAAAGTTCTTAACCTGAGGTAATATTACTGGGTTAGTGGAGTCTGTAACCTGAAGGGTATGTAACCTGAAGCATATGTAACCCGAGGTACCACTGTACCTTAAAATGCCTTACTGCGGCTGCTGTGAGTGTGGAGGAAGCAAGTGTCCCATCCCTAGGCCAGATGGGAAAAGGCCTAGCATCAGGGAGCAGGGCCCACACTTCAGGTCGTGGCGGATGTTCTCCTGGAGACACCTAGTTTGGTTGTCTTAGGGGATTTTAACACCCATGCTGACACAACCTTACAAGGGGCTGCTCGGGACTTCATGGAAAGCATGGCTTCCATGGGGCTGTCCCTGAATAAGTCTGGCCCAACTCATAACCGCGGACATGCCTTGGACCTGGTGTTCACCTCTATGGATGTTAGTGATCTGACACTAAGAAGTGCCATGGTCAGATCACTTCTTGGTGCATCTGGACTTCTCCACGACCCTTCCCCTCTGCAGGGAGGTGTGACCGATTCAGATGGTCCGCCCCCGCCACTTAATGGACCCAAATGGTTTCCAGAGTGTGTAGGGTATGTTTTATCCCATGTTGATGGCCTTTCAGCTGATTCCCTGGTGGTCCGCTGGAATGCAGAGTTAACCAGGGCTATTTACTGTTTGGCTCCGAAGCGCCCTCTCCGATTACATGGAGCCCGGACAGCCCCGTGGTTTTCCCTGGAGCTGAGGGTGATGAAACAATTGCTGAGATGGGTAGAGCACCGGTGGCGGAAAACTCATTCTGAATTGGACCGGAAACAGGTTGGAGCTCAATGTTGAGCCTACCAAGTGGCTTTACCGCCTCTATTGCATATGCAGAAAGTAGCAAAGTAGCAGCAGGAGACTCTTTCAGGTGGTTCGCAATTTAACAGAACCACCTTTGCCATCGGGGCCTAGAAAAGACCCCAATATCTCCTGCAATGATTTTGCAAAGTTTCTTGCAGATAAAGTCTCTCAGTTTCGGAAAGAGGTAGACTCCACCATGGGAGCAGGGCCGGAGTGGGGAAGTGCTAGAGTCCTGTCTAGTCAAGTTGCATGGAATCAGTTCCAATCTGTTACCTCTGAGGATGTGAACATGCTGCTTAGGCTAGTGAAACTCACCACCTGTCTCCATGATCCTTGCCCATCGTGGCTAATAAAAGCGAGCCAGGAAGGGCTGGGCGATGGGCTCTGTGGGGTGGTGAATGCTTCCCTCTGTGAGGGAGCCTTCTCAGCCATGCTAAAAGAGGCGGTTATTAAACCGCTTCTTAAAAAAACATCTTTAGACCCGGCTAATATAGCCAACTATCACCCAGTCTCAAATCTTCCATTTTTGGGCAAGGTGATTGGGCGGGTGGTTGCTGAACAACTCCAGGCACGCCTGGAGGATGCGGACCATTTGGATCCCTTCCAATCGGGATTCAGACCTCATCATGGGACTGAAACTGCCTTGGTCACGCTGGTTGAAGATCTCCGGTGGGCTAGGGACAAAGGTGAAAGCTGTTTCCTAGTTCTGCTGGATCTCTCAGCAGCCTTTGATACCATCGACCATAACATCCTTCTGCACCATCTAGAGAAGCTGGGAGCACTGTTATAAAGTGGTTCTGCTCCTTTCTCCTGGGCCGTGTCCAGAAAGTGGTGATGGGGGATGAGTGTTCAGACCCCTGGGCTCTCACTTGTGGGGTCCCTCAGGGTTCCATCCTCTTCCCCATGCTTTTAAACATCTATATGGAGCTGCTGGGAGAGATCATCAGGGGAGAGGTCTGCACGATGCTAATGAAAGAGAGGAGGCGGACTTAGCATGGCTTTCCCGATCGGGGAAGGGGGCGGCTGCCGGGGACGGAGGGAGGGAAGAAGGAGCCATGTCTCTGACAAGGGAAGGCGGAATCAGTATCAGCTACAGCAACAGCTATTTTCAAATTCTTACTTTGAGTATTCTACCATAGGATAGCGCTTTGTCCCACTTAAACTAAGCATTCATATGAATTCATCTCTGAATTTTCTAAGATTTTGCTTGAAAAAAATGGTCCCCCCCCCAATTATATTAACTGAGTCACTTAAGTCACTCCTTACTCATATTTTTGCTAAACTAAAAAGTCCTGAATGCTGCAACCATTCCTCATGGGAGGTGGGGCATGAATTCTGATATCCGCCTATTACAAGCAGCCAAACAAGGGAGAGCATAATTAAATTCCAAATTGGCAATTCTCTGCCAGATTTTGGGAAGTGGAATACTGAAAAACTCAATACCTTAATAATTACAAATTATATGTGATTTCTATAGGTTGAGAAGAAAAATGGAATACATTGATAATGTCATGATGGCAAAAGCAGACACCTTGTCTTCCCACACTGCTGGTGCACCCAAGAAAATGGTCAAATACATGCAGGCTACATACTATTTCAGATTAAATATGCTGATTGCATCTGTTCCCATCTGCATTGGTGGATTAATAGCTAATGCAATTGTCTTGTACCTTTACTGCTGCAAGATCAACAAGCCAAAGTTAGGCCCATATTTTTTAAATGTGACCTTTGCAAATCTTATTATAATCTTGTGCAACCTTGAAGTGGCTGCTTTTTTCCTTGGAGACATGAAAACCCCTACAGTAGTCCAACGTGTTATGGAGATGCTTCATCTTTTTGCATATGATACCACCTTATATATCTTCACAGCTCTCACCGCTGAAAGGTTTCTCACTGTCTATTTCCCAGTCTGGTGGCAACATCACCGGTTCAAAGATTTCTCTGTCTCAATGTGTGCGATTTTGTGGATGGTTTCTGGCCTGGAGTCACTTATGGCATATTTTTCCTGCTATCCAAGATATGCAATCGTTAATGCTAACATTGCCATCTGTACAATTGCAAACATAGTGGAAGTCATCATGGAAGCCATCGTTTTTTCCCCCAGCTTGTTCTTCTTCACTTTGGCCATTTGGATCAGAAGTCGAAGACCACAGCAAAAGCCTCTAGCAAGACTTGACATCACCATTGTAGTCATAGCTATTCTGATTCTGATTCTCAGTGTCCCAACTAGATTACTTCATGCTATTTCATATTGGGTGGAATCAATGAACTGGTATCTGTTGACGACCACTGCTCTGTTACTGGATTCTTGTACCTGCAGCAGCATTCCTTTTGTATTCCTCATTGTTGGAAGCTGGAAGGGGCAGAAAGGCTTTGAACCTTTCTGTATGTTTCTTGAGAGGGCTTTAAAGGATACTGAAGACACATCAGAGCCAACAGCAGCGAACCAGGAGCAGGCATGACAATATCCTTGGCCTCAGAAGTAATTTCTTTTTAAAAATAAAATAAAATGTATACGTTTTATGGAGAAAAAACGACATTCCTCCCAAGTTTCAGAATAAATTTATTTCAAGTACTTTAAGGTTGTTCTTTACATTGATTCTAACACACCCACCTAGGTGTGGCACTAGGGCCACTTTCTCCTTTGGATGGCCAACTAGGCAGAGGCAGCAGGTGGCCTGAAAGTAGAGGACTATAGTCAAAACTAGAGGGCGAAGGTGACTGAGCCACCAAAGACTGACAGTGATCACCATTTCTCAATGTGGTCATTTAGTAAAGGTCCTCAAGGGAGAGCAAAAGTGTGGACAAGACGATCAGACAGTTGAGAAGGGCAAGCAATCAATACGAAAAAGAAGTTAGGAGTGGCAACAGAGGATGAAAGTGAGGAGTCTGGAAGCCCAGAGGAAAGAAAGAGACCTCTTAGTGTTATCACTGCTGCAGGGATAAGATCTTAAGTACAGGTGCTCACCGTAACACTTCCATTGCCATGCTATGATCAGTTCAGCTCCTGTATCTATACACACATTTGCATGTATAGTGGAACCTTGGTTTTCGAAAGTAATCCATTCTGGAAGACCTTTCAACTTCCAAAACATTCAAAACTCGAAAACTGAATACGGAATCCTCAGTAGAACAGGGAAACTCAAAATGGAAGCCACGTAGCATGTTCGGCTTCTGAAAATCATTCAAAAACCGAAGCAGTTACTTCCGGGTTTTCGGCGTTCAAAAGCCGAAACGTTCGACAACAGAGACGTTCGAAAACTGAAGTTCCACTGTAAATGTGTGTTGTCCATGCGTATTCACGAAAAGGCTCATTTTGGGGAATTAGCAATATTACTCTTCAGATATTTGAGACTGTTAAAAACGTAAGGACATAAATTGAGCCTTCTGAATCAGGCCCACACCCCATCTCGGCCCCTTCTCATGGAAGCCAGCCAGGTGCCTGGGAGAAGCCTTCAAGTTAAGGCATAAGCACAGCAGCATTCTCCCCTACTCGTTTCCAGCTAGTAGCCAGAGGCATAGTGTCTCTTGACAGTGAAGGTAGAACACAGACATGTAGCTAGCAGCCATGAATAGCCTTATCTGTCAGTGTTTGTAAAAAGCAAAAAAAGGAGGAAAAGGTTCTGACCTCCCTTTGTCTCCTCAGCCTGGTCCTCGGACCCTTGTCAGCACAAAAAGAGTCCACGAGAATATCCTTGCAGAGGTTTATTCTTAAAAGTCTTTGTGCAAAACACGACTGAATAACTATACACACCAGCACTAACTAACCAACCAACCCAAACACCAGCCTCAGCACAAACTAACATTTCTCACTTATATATACAACCTGCTGCAGGCCGCTGAGTCATGCTGACCCAGCTTTATTCGCATTAAAGAAACAGCGGCCATTTTAGCCGTGACACCCCTTCTGCGAAAAACCCCAACAGAAACAATACATACATACATTATATACATAAACCCAGTTTTGTCATTAATTCATTATGGCATGTTGCTGGCAAAGGCTTAGTAAACAAATCAGCAATATTATCTTGTGATTGACAATACTCCAGTTTGATCACCCCATTCTGTATACAATCTCTAACATTCGCATGACGGATAGCAATATGTTTTGATGCAGATTTCATTATTTCCGAGCCCGCTAATGCAATGCACGATTGGCTATCTCCACACACCTGGATAGGTAAATCTACTTTACAATCTAGATCTTTTAGTATCTGTATAAACCACATGATTTCATTGCATGCTAGCGACAGGCTCCCATATTCTGCCTCACAGGATGAGGTCGCAACAAATCCTTGTTTCTTTGACCTCCATCCAATTATGGAATTGGCAAACATCATAACCATTCCACTCGTAGATTTTCTGGTAGTTACACAACTTCCCCAGTCCGCATCAACAAATACTTCTAGTTTTTCATCTTGTGTACTAGATATCTTTAAACATACATTTAATGTCCCCTTTAGATATCTGATAAGCCTTTTCAAAGCACACCAATCGGCAGTACTGGGTTTAGATACACGTTGGCTCAGAACATTTGTAGCACATGCAATGTCTGGCCTTGACCACTGGCTTAAATACAACAGTGATCCTATTTTTGAGTGATACAACTCAGGCTGATCAAACTCATCATCACACACTGTCTTTGGGAAATCTGGTGTCATGGGAGTTTGAACTGGCTTGCAGTTTTCCATGCCAAACTGTTCTATTAAATGAAGAATTTTCTCTTTCTGGTTCAATAGGAAGCTTCCATCAGCTTCCTGCCTTACTTCTACTCCCAAGTAATTGCTTACAGGCCCTAAGGCTTTAAGCTTAAACCTCTTTTCCAGTTGACTTGTGAGCTTCTGGATCTCATCTGTGGAACTCCCTGCTACAAGCAAATCATCAACAAAGACTAAGAGCATTAGGTATTTGTTGCCTGTCCCCTTAGTGTACAGGCATGGATCAGCCACACTCCTTTTAAAACCAAGTTTTACAAGGGCTTCATTTAAACACTGGTTCCAACACCTTCCACTTTGTTTGAGACCGTAAACAGCTTTTTTCAAATGCCAGACTGCACCATTCTGCTCTTCAAACCCAGGGGGTTGTCTCATTAACACTTCATGGTCTAAATTTGCATGCAGATATGCAGCATCAACATCAAAATGGTGCACTGCTAGTTGTCTTACAGCAGCAATGGAAAGCATTAAACGAAAAGTTTCACTCTTTACAGTGGGAGAAAACACTTCATCATAACTCTCCCCTTTAATCTGAGTGAACCCTCTGGCTACTAATCTGGCTCGAAAACGTGGTTCCCCAGATGCAAGGGTTTTTCTTTTGTAAACCCACTTGCATGACACCACTCTGCCACCAGGTTGTGGCATTATAACCTCAAACACTTTGTTACATTTAAAAGAGTCCATTTCTTCTTTCATAGCTTGTTCCTACAAAAGCACGTTCCCCAGGGGGTAAGTCTAATACTTCATTATAACTTTGTGGTTACACACAACTCACATTGCATACTCTCACTCCTCCTAGGGTCAAACGCTGAGGAGGTACACCCTTGTTTGAACGCTGGGAGCGCCTAGGCACAACTACTTCTTCTTCCCCCCTTATCTCTGGCTCTTCTTCCTCTTCCTCTAGAGAAGTAGTATTGCCATATCTTTTGGGGAAATCTTTGCCTCCTCTTCCTCCTGCTCCTGTGTTGACAATGGCTGAGAAGAAGCCTCTTCTCTTACTTGCAGGGGCAGTAGGCAATCTGGGTTGGCATGGATCGCAGTCCATCTGTCCTGGTCAGCAAAGTCTGCGCTTTGTGACAGAACCACGCGTCCTGGGTGTAAATTGAAATGCCACCCTTTGCCATGGGACTGATATCCTACAAACCGCAGTCTCTGCGCTCTAGCGCCCCCTTTCTGGCGCTGAGCTTTGGGGATATTTACATGTGCCCAAGCACCCCAGTTATGGAGCATTGTCCACTCTGGTTCTTTCCCAAACAATACACGATAAGGTATATCTTTTATAGAGCTTGACCAGGTTCTATTAATCAAAAAGTTCACTGTCAGAAAAGCCTCGCCCCACAGCCTATGGTTGTGACCCAATCCTGCATCCACTAGCAGGCAGTCCTTTACTGACTGTATTACAGCCCCACGTCTTTCACACAGACCATTTTCAGCAGGGCTATAAGGGTTAGTCAAACGATGAGTGATTCCCTTACATCGCAACCATGCCCCAAATTGTTTGTTCAGAAATTCTCCGCCCCTATCTGTTTGCAACTGCACAACAGGCCGAGCGAACAGCTTTTCAGCTTGGGCAACCCATTCTCTGAATGTGGGGAAACACTCAGATTTCTGCTTCAACAAAAACAACCAACTAAAACGTGATTTATCATCAATTACCAGAAAAGCATATCTGGCGCCCCCTTCAGTCTTCTGTGGAAAAGGGCCTATCACGTCACAATGGACAAGTTCTAAAACCTCTTTAGATACTCTGTCACTTTTAGAAGCCACAGGCTTCCTCTTAGATTTGGCCATTTTACATACATTGCAATCTAGGAAACAGTTACAGCTATTTACTTTTAGGTTCTTGCACACCTTTTGCATTTCTGAAAGCACACGGAAATTGGCGTGACCCAGTTTTCTGTGCAGTTCATGTACACACCCCTTATGAACTGGCAAATTATCCTGAACCACCTGGGCTGCTTTAACAGGCTTGTCCTGCATTACATATAACCCATTTTCCATCTTTGCATGGCCACATACCTGAGTTCCATTCTTTATCAGACAGCCATCCTGCGTGAACTTAACACTATACCCTGCCTTAATCAAACAGCTTACAGACAGCAAACAATAGTCCAAACTGCTGACAAACAGAGTCTCTGGTAGAGTAGTGTTCAAGCACTACAGGAAACATGTTCCCTGGCCATCAATCTTGCTTCTACGGCCATCAGCAAGATAAATTGAGTCTTTTCCATCAGCTGGCTTCTCCAGGGTCTTAAAGTCCTCCCGACTGTTGCAGATAATCCTGCTGCTGCCAGAGTCCAGCAACCATGTTCCTCGAGGTATCTTCCTCTCCTCTCGAGCAGAACGTGTGTTCTTCTTCCCTGAAGAGAACCCCTTCTGCTTACATTTCTGTGTCAATTGCTGTCTCTGCTCCACGTCGTCTCCTGGAAGTTTTGCCCTGACTGAAGTGAACTGACTGAATTGTACACAGTATTGCAAATCATTGCAGTCACACTATAGATTAGGATTGCCATGTTTCAAAAAGTGAAAATCCAGACACAAAAGTTGTTGAGCTTATTTTAATAAAATTCATCAAAATCTACACTACCAGCATGGCTATGTCTGGAAGATTCTGGAGATGTGGCAATCCTGCTATAGATTTGTATAACTGCATTATGGTATCAGCATAATTCCTTTCCATTCCTTTCCCTAGAATGGAATTCTTTTTTTTTTTTTCACAGCAGCAGCACAGCTTTACTGGTACAAAGAAATAATTGCACTGGCTTTAGTAAATCTGCTTTGTTCGATGAATATCTTGTGGATTAATATTACTGTACTTTCTTCAGAGAGTTTGCTTTAAGCACACAACAGCTACAATTATATTTACTTATAAATATTAAAGGCAGAGCTTCACAAACTAAGATTCACTGGAAATATAGGTCATCGCTCTGTTTGATTTTGCATTTTAAATTTATTTGGTTTTGCATTTTAAATGTTTTTAAAAAATAAAAAATGAATTAAGTTTTTAAAATAGTATCATGCTGATATAAATTGATTTAGAAGCAACACAAGCAGCTCTTTGGCTTGAAATGCCACTTGTGTAACAAACTGAATGTTGGAATCTCATGACCTCACAGCAATTGTTAGCCAAGGTGAGCATTAGCTCATCTGTGATATCATTCTGTATCCATTCCAACATTCAGTTTGTTACACTTCACAATAGTGAAGCAAGTCACAACTTTGTAGGAATGTTTTCTGTACAGAGCAGAAGTATGATCAAAGAAGGTTGAAATGAACATTGGAGTGCATCTACTGGTATTGTCTTTTCTGTCTTGCAGCTGCTTTTGTGAGCTTGATTCGTAACCATTACATTTTTGTTATTGCCATCATTACCTAACTAATTAACTTGCCAGACTTAATTCTGATTCTATGTGGCCTATTTATCCTGAGTATCCTGTCAGTGACCAGATAGTTAAGCACAGGCATAGGCAAACTCGGCCCTCCAGATGTTTTGAGACTACAATTCCCATCATCCCTGACCACTGGTCCTGTTAAGCTAGGGATGGTGGGAGTTATAGTCCCAAAACTTCAGGAGGGCCGAATTGCCTATGCCTGGTTAAGCAGATCACTGCACAAATAATATGCCTCCAACTTTGCCCTTTTTTGTTGGTGGAAGTGGCAGAGGGGCAAAGAGAGGAAGATTTTAAAAGGCAGAAAAACTGATATCTGTTAGTCATTTGCCTATCAGCACTTCTCTCCAAAATTACAATGGGAAAGTCATAAGTCTCTTGAAGCAAAAACGCATCATAGCTATGTGCTTTGCTAAGATTGTTTAGTGGGGTGGAGTTCCCTCAGTCCACTTTGATTCCAATCCACGATGTAAGTCAGTTCTGAGAGAAGGTAAAGCCAGGATCACTCAGATGTCCTTTAGAGAAGCCTTCCTTGGTGACTTCCCAATGTTGTTTCACCATAACTCCCACCTTCACTAACCTTTGGCCATGTTTCCTGGGCCAATCTGAAGTTGGAGACCAACATCTGGGGACACCAGGTTGAGGAAGTTTCATGTAAAAGTATCTGTGCTAGCCATCATCCCATGTGACTACATCTTCCATGGCCTCAATGCCAGTTGTTCCTGCCGATCCCATCAGCTTAACAACAGAAAAGGATAGTAGCCACATGGACACATAACAGGCCTGCACTGCAGCAGCAATAATGGCTATGCATCCAACTGCTACATGAAGGCAACTACTCCAGAAATTGGAAAATGTCCCGGTCCAGTGGGGTTACTAGACCTTAGTACCATCTCTGATGGATTCTACAAGTGGTGTCCTCACTTTGAGATTCCATCCAATTGTGCCACCTTGTGCCCGAACAAGATTTGTCTGAGCAATAGTTTGTGATTATCTTGGGATATGGGATCAATTGACCAGCAGAGGCCAAATTTGTAACTAGATTCTTGAAAAATATCTGCTATCCAATGGGTGTGCAGAATGTCAGAAGCTGCTGGAATCTGTGGATGGATTAACGTCCAGAGAACTGAAGCAGTAAGTCCAATGTTTCTTGAACCATTACGAGAATAACAAAATCATGGTATTCTTTCTCTCTCAATTTGATTACAATAGTGCAGAAACCATATATCTCTGTTAGTTGCTACCTATGATTGCACACATCAGTCCCCTCCCCAACAGAATATCCAGAGCAAAACAGGTTATAAAAAAACATCCATGGTACACTATCCAGCATTTATCATTTGAAACACAAACACAATTTGAAACTCTGAAGAATTCTAAAAAAGTCAGTATCAAAACTACTGTTATAATATGTTAGATTATAGAGTCCTACAGCAGTCAGGATGCAAACAGCAATCTAGATTGCTATGGAATAACACAACTTTTGAATTTCTTTCCAGTTCTATATACTCAGCCACCTTGGAATTAACCATTCTGGAAATACTGTTTACAAAGAAAGAAGTAAAAAAGAATTAAGAATCTCAGGAAAAACAAAGCACTGAGTCCAAATTCCCCTCTAAATTTCTAAGTCTTTGTTGAACAACTGGCTATCCTCTTCAAAACTATGTTAAATGAGTCACTTGAAATTTCGTAAAGACCAGATCTGAGGCAGTAATCGCAGTAATATCAAACACAGGTAAATATCAAACAAATCCAAGCTTTTTCTGTCTAATTTCTCCTTCTTAATCAAGACTACTCATGAAATAGGGCTGCACTGCATTAATGAGCTGAGCTTCTGAGTGTGTTAATCTTTTTACATTACCTTTGGGGATGGGGGATAATACACAACAGCGATTACTATGTGCCATGAGAATGCATTCTTTATACCAGGCAGCAGGGGGGTCTCTGACACATGGGCCTTATTATCCCTGTCACAGTTCCCAATTTGGCCCACAAGGTCATTTCCCCTCAACCATGCCCACCGTCTCCATGCCTGAAGTCATATGTGACATCAAGTGTGGGCAAGTGGAAATGAGCCTTTAATGTGCTCTCAACAATTCTTTGGCAAGGAGTGGCTCACTATCAGCACCTGTTAGCCTGCCTACCAGTGCTTTCAACAGACAAATCTGAAGGACATGGTCTTCCCAGACAGGGATGGGGAATGTTTAAGCCTTCACATTTTGTTTGACCACAGCTTCCATCAGCCCCAGCAAACCTGGCCAATGATTAGGGGTGATTTGAGTTGAAATTCAGCAAGATCTGGAAGGCCATGTGCTCTGCCTCCCTGTTCTAGGGAATATCCATGGGGGTGATGTGTGCTAGACCTTTCTGTAGAAAGAGTGGGTGGAAGTCCACAACAGATTTTGTTGTGGCCAGACATTCTCATTACAGTGGTACCTCTGTTTACGAACTTAATCCATTCCAGAAGTCTGTTCTTAAACGGAAACCATTCTTAAACCAAGGTGCACTTTTTCTAATGAGGCCTCCTGCCGCTGGTGCCCTTCCACCGTTCAGCTTCTGTTCGTAAACCAAGGTAATGTTCGCAAACTGGGACACTACTTCTAGTTTTGCGGAGTTCGTAAACTGAATAGTTCGTAAACAGGGCTGTTCTTAAACCGAGGTACCACTGTACCTCCAAATGGAGGCTTATATCCCTCTTTTACAATCCAGTACAAAGCAGCCAGACAAGCGAGATCACAAATTCGAACTGGGCTGTTCTCAGCTAAAACATAGGCAACTAGAATATTGTCAGGCAGGTGGTCCTTTTCAAAATTTCCTACCAATGTTACATAAATATCAGCACCTTAATAATTACAAGTTGTATTTGATTTCCACAGGTTGAGAAGGAAAATGGAAAACATCAATAATGTCATGATGGCAAAGGCAAGCACCTTGTCTTCCCACTCTACTGATACACGCAAGAATACTGACAAATACATGCAAACTTCATACTTCTACAGATTAAACGTGCTGGCTGTATCTATTCCCATCTGCATCATTGGATTAATAGCTAATGCAATTGTCTTGTGCCTTTACTGCTTCAAGATCAACAAGCCAAAGTTAGGCCCATATTTTTTGAGTATGACCTTTGCAAACCTTATTATAATCTTGTCCAACCTTGAAGTGGCTGCTTTTCTTCTCGCAGGAGTGGAAAGCTCTTTAGTGATTCAACGTCTAATGGAGATACTTCATGTATTTGCATATGACGCAAATATATACGTCGTAACATTTCTCACTGCTGACAGATTCCTCATTGTCTATTTCCCAGTCTGGTGGCAACATCGCCGGACCAAGCATTTCACGGTAATGATGTGTGTGATTTTGTGGTTCGTTTCTGGCCTAGAGTCACTGGTGGAATATTTTTCCTGCTATGCAACAGTCAGTACTTGGGCTTATAACACCTGTAGAACTGCAAGCGTGCTGGCACTCATCATGGAGGTCATTATTTTTTCCTCCTGCATTTTATGTTTCTCTTTTGCCATTTGGATCAGAATGCAAAGATCACCGCAAAAGCATCGAGCAAGACTTGACATAACCATTGTGGCCATAGCAATTCTTATTCTTTTGCTTACTGTCCCAGTTAGACTTGTTAATATTATTTCACTTTGGGTAAGTGCAATAGATTATTATATGTTCACTAGCATTAGTCTGTTACTGGATTCTTGTACCTGCAGCGCCATTCCTTTTGTATTCCTCATTGTTGGAAGCTGGAAGAGGCAGAAAGGCTTTGAGCCCTTCTATATGTTTCTTGAGAGGGCTTTAAAGGAGACTGAAGACACACCAGAGCCAACAGCAGCGGACCAGGAGCAGGCATGACAATATCCTTGGTCTCAGAAGTAATTTCTTAAAAAAAATAATGTGTATGTTTTATGGAGAGAAAAACCACGTTCCTTCCAAGTTTCAGAATAAATTTATTTCAAATACTTTAAGGTTGTTCTTTACATTGATTCTAACACACCCACCTAGGCGTGGCACTAGGGCCACTCTCTCCTTTGGGTGGCTACCTAGGCAGAGGCAGCAGGTGGGCTGAAAGTAGAGGACTATAGTCAAAACTAGACAGCAGAGGTGACATATGTCAGGGCAGGTGCCAGGAGCAGCAGGACAGCAATAACTCACATGGTTAACTCTCTTCCAAGAAACAAAAAAGCTCAGGAGGCCAAGGCTAGTGACCATAGCAACTCTTCCCAATAAGTCTAACTAAACGTCTCCACCTTCCCCAGGTCCTTCCCAAGCAATCTGAGACTCCAATGCCTTGTCTTTATTCCACCCTCTTCATATGTCTTCTGGTTCTTAGTGACCCAGGGGGAGGCAAGCTGGTCACAGAAGGAGGGGGAGACCCCCAGCTTCTTCAGCAATCAGCCTCATCTCTGCCTCTTGCCCTCCCTTCCTCTCCAGCCTTCGCTTCTGCCTCTGATTCTGGATTGCTCTCTGACGTAAGACCCTTCCTGCTCGCTAAACCATGTTATCTCTTCAGTTTCTGACAACTCCTCCACTCAGTCTTCTCCCTCTGACCACTCTTCCTCGTCCCACAACGAATCCCCTGAATCAGAGTCTTCTTCCCTTTGGGTTCCCCAGATGGTGCCTCCCACCGTTCCTCTGCATCTCGCCTGTCCATCACATCAGATTAGTGGGGGCAGAAGTGGCTGTGCCGCCAAAAACCAAGCGTGACCTTTCTCAATGCAGTCATTCAGTAAGTCCACTTACCTCGTAATAGGTGCAGCAGTGTTGTGGGCCATCCGCCTCCTCCTTTAGATCTGACAAGGGGTTGATTCAGACTTGATGTAGTGGAGGGCTCCTGGCAGGCGGGAGGCCAAAAGGGCCTACTCACCAGCAAGAAGTTTGAATCTAAGCCTGCTGCCAAATTGGCCAATGGTGATTCAGTTTAGGGACAGATGCTCATGCAGTGGGGGATTTGACCCAACTGAACAGCAAGCTTCACTTGGGTCTGCTCCTCACTTGAGGCCCGCCTCTTCCTTTGCACACAGTTCCTTGTCAGATCTTGCTGCAAATGGAGCTGTGTGGGCCACTGTAAGAGGCCAAAGACAATAGTGCCAGAAGAGGCTGAAGATCAGCGAGAAACATCCGAGGAGTGGGGAGAGCAAGTGGCAGCAACCAGCAGCTCCAAGCTAAATTGCCACAAAGTCAAATTCACACCCAGATTTCAGAGTGCCTCCCGGTTGCCAGTTGAGGTTTGCATGTGGATTTGCGTTGGCTCATGAAGGAATCCGAGTGGGACCATTTTGTGTTGGTCCACGTGTGCCATCCATCACCATGTGGTTTGGTGAGGAGCTCTACTGCAAGCACTATTGTGCTTCAGCTGAACTGAGTGGTCATGTGATGCATTTTCCTGGAACGAGCTTGGTTAGTTTTTTTCAGCATTGCTCAACTAGCCATCTAGGAGCCTGGGTTTATAGCTCCCCCTTTTCCCCTGAGCTTATTATTTTTTCCTGTGTTGAGCAAGTAGCCATCCAGCAGCCTTGGTTTATAACCCTACCACCACCTTTTCTGTTTCGGCAGAGACTGAATAGCAGGGTGATTGGTTTGTTCGCAGCATAACGCGGGCTACCATCACTGGCTGCCCCGAAGCAAAACTAAGAAAAAGAATGTTTATGGGGGGCAATGAAAGGGTTTTCACCTCATAGGCTTGCCATGGCTGTTCTGATGTCAGGACTGCTTCAGTTTGTATTGGTAAATACAAATCTCGGGAATTTATGGTGCTTGTTGGATTCTTGCTCAGTTGCTGTGGGGGTGTTTAATCATTCTAAGCAAATGTAGTCTGTTGCCATTGAATTTTGAGCAGCACAGTGTTTAAGCAACATGTTTGCAAATGACAACAATTCTGAAGAGTTATAATTGATTCATCAGGCTACTGTAACTTCCTCTATCTTGAGCAGGGATTGGGATTGGGTGGAGTACAAGAACTGCAGCTGTTGATTGGTGTTTGATGCAAAGGATTTTTGTGGTCATCCGGTTTCCCCCAATGAACTGTTGTTTGTTTGGTGCAGCACTTGGTTCTCTCCCTTGAATGAAATGGAAATTTGATTGCTAGTTGTTTCCCCCTCCCCCGCTTGCTCAGTTGCTTGTGTCCAAATTAATTCAACAGTCGATCCTTTGTGCTGCTAGATCTATCAGTTCCCTCATTTATCCTAAAATTAATTTTTTAAATTTTAAATTTTTAAATTAACTCACAACTAGTTTCTCTCATACTCCTGTATTCATGCTGTTTGGTGGGTGCACCTCTTTATAAAATGGTGATCAGACACATTGAGGCGAAGTCCCTAGACCCATGGTTCCAAACGTGGGGCACACACCCGCCCCACAGGGGGGTAATTTGGTTTTTAAGGGGGGGGCAATTCAAGAATGAGTTATGAACAGTGAATGGCCTTTTAGGCTTCCTCCACGTGAATAGTTCACTTTTTGAATAATAAGAATTATATGTCATGGGGGGGGGGGGAATCAGGATATTAGAGGTGCTTAGGTGGGCACGGCCAAAAAAAGGTTGGGAGCCACTGCCCTAGACCCTGAACTATTTAAGTAACAAGCAGCACACTATGGCAGTCATCAGTCCTGGACATGGTGTCTGGGATGGAAGATAGGGGAAAGTGATCACTATCACAACATGGGTCCTGCAACACCAAGTAATAGCTATGGAACAGAGGTACCTCTATCAGCTTTGGCTGATACACTGACTGTACCTACTACTGGAATAAAGAAACCTATCCATCCATATTTGCAATATAATCCTGGTCATGTTTATATGGAAGCAAGTCTCGTTCTGCTCAACTAGGTTTGTTCCCCAGTAAATATGTTTAGGGCTGCAGCCCTCATGACTTTCAGATTGTAAAGCATGTAACACATTCTACATGAGGCTGCCCCCAAGATGGTTCAAAAACTTCAGCTACTGCGGAATGCTGATACTTATTTATTAATAAGTATGGAATGTTGTATCACATCTATTTTGAGACATCTGTGCTGTTATTGCCTACTAGTCTTCTACCAGTCATCTACCTGGACAATCAAGTCAGGTTCTCTGTCAAACCCAAAGCAGATGCAAGGTTGAAATGGATCCAGAATGATGCCATGGCGTACATCACCAGACTATGGCTAACAGTTGCTATGAGGTCATGGGATTCTCATATTCTCTTTGTTACATCATCATAGTGAGGTGGGTCACGCTTTCATAACTCCTACAGTGAGCGGAAATGTAACCAAAGAAAGTTGAAAAGAACCTTGGAATCATACTAGCATTTATTTTTATTTCTTGCAGTCATTCACTTCAGTTTGATTTTTTAGATTTTCATTAGTTTCATTAGCTCTTCATTTAGCGGGAATTCTGGGAACTTGCCTGTTTCATAATTCTGGCTATATCTGAACTGATCTGCTTTTCCTGTGAACAAGCAGCCAGCACAAATAATATGCCTCAATCACCTGTCTTATCATTATCATCATCATCATCATCATCATCACCCTTATAATATTTATTTATGTCCCACTTTTTTCTCAGTCCAGGACTCAAGGCAGCATACACAGGTAAAACAGAACAAGCTACAAACAGAAAAGGAAATCATTAAAATGGAATTATAAATACCAATAGTATTAAAATAATATAAAAAGATGCATTAAAATACTATGGCTCAGGCTTCCACAACATGGTGCCCTCCCAATATTTTTTTTATATTACAGCTTCCATCAGCACCAGCCAGCATGGGCAATAGTCAGAGATGGCAGTTGTAGTCCAAAACATCTGGAGGGCACCAGATTGGGAAGCTGCCCTGGTCTCTCTGTTAAAAGGGTCTCCATATGATAGCTTCCAAGTGTCTTTTCATTCTTGTAGGGCACAATCGGTCACCTAGTTTGCTAGGGAGCCAAGGGCGATGAAATGGTTGGTTTGCAAGGGGGAGGGGGAAGTCTCAATGTGAACTTGACAAAACACAGGCAGAGCTTATCATCAAGTGTACTCTGCACACTCTCAATATGTTTAGCAGTGGTCTGTATAACAAAACTTGTGCAGACCGCTTCACAGAGGTATCAAGCATGCTGTCAACTCTTGTTGTGTGCCACTGTACAGTTCCAGCTGTTCCAGCCTGAGCTTTGAACAAGGTGTCTGAATGGATCCAGCCTACCACAGGGCCACTCAATTCCTGCCTCTCTTCTCTTCTTACATCTACCAGGGGACTGTGGCTCCAACAATCTTAAAATAAATGGTTCTGAGACCACTACTAAAGAAATTCTTCCCGGACTCTGAGACTGGCCGCAACCACCACCACCACCACCAAGTCGAAATGCCTTGTCACTGCGCAGTTCCAGCCTCTGTAGGAAAACACCTATTGCATGGATCCATTTAAATTGGCTTTCTTGACTGAGTTTGACTCAGAAACTGTTTTGTTTGCCCTGATGAATTAGCTACACCAGTACATGTTGCTAAGATCCACAAATGGAAGTTTGAGTTCCAAGGATATAATGAGACATATCATGCAGTTGTCTAGTGGAAAGACCCTGCATAACATCCACAGCTTGACAAAGGAAGTCAAGCATATAACTATTGTGATAGGCAGATTTTTCCAAGGCCTATTGGAGATTATGTATATCAACTAGGAAATGTGCACAATTCCTTCTTCATGGGCAAATCATGTGTACATTCTCCACGATGCTTGATTGTTATGTGCATTAACTACTCAGCTTACATTCTCCTTAACAAATGCATCAGAGCAGTTAAAATAATTTGTGAGGTACCTTATTTTTTGCTCTATAAGACTCACTTTTTCCCTCCTAAAAAGTAAGGGGAAATGTGTGTGTGTCTTATGGAGCGAATGCAGGCTGCGCAGCTATCCCAGAAGCCAGACCAGCAAGAGGGATCGCTGCTTTCACTGTGCAGCGGATCAATCCCTCTTGCTGTTCTGGCTTCTGACATTCAGAATATTCTTTTTCTTGTTTTCCTCCCCCCAAAATTAGGTGCGTCTTGTGGTCTGGTGCATCTTATAGAGCGAAAAATACGGTATTTTAAAATGCTGCATGAATCTGAAACCCCTCTTGCTGAAATAATACAATGTTAGTTACAATGTTTCAGTTTGTCAACCTGGGGTGGATCTACACAGAGGGGGGGAAATGCTATAAATAAGTCAGAAATTAGACCCTTATAACAACAACAACAATGGAAAAACACATATATAAATTTCCTGCTCTCTTGCACCATCTCGTGTTGCATGTTTATAGCACATTCAAATTGTTGTTTCTTTATTAATGTAGCTGAGTCCCTGGTTTTGTTCCTGAACTGGCTCCAAACACTGGTTTACCACATCCACTGCCTCTCTTGCATTGGATGACAGGAACATGAGTTATGAGATATCAGACGTGTCTAAAGAGCCAAGGCTTATTGTAGCAATAGAAGGCAATGAAAGGCTACATCACATTTTGTAGACTTCAACAATATCCCATGTCCCCTAAATTGAAGGTTTACAGTGGTGCCTCGCAAGACGAAAAGAATCCGTTCCGCAAGTCTCTTCGTCTTGCGGTTTTTTTCGTCTTGCGAAGCAAGCCCATTAGCGGATTAGCGCTATTAGCGGTTTAGCGGCTATTAGCAGCTATTAAAGGCTTAAGGGATTAGCGGATTAGCTGCTAAAAGGCTATTAGTGGCTTAGATCAGCTGTTAAGCGGCTTAGCGAACAGCTGTTAAGCAGCTTAGAGGCTTGGGAAAAAGGGGGGGAGGGGGAAAAACCCAGGAATCGCAAGACATTTTCGTCTTGCGAAGCAAGCCCATAGGAAATTCGTTTTGCGAAGCACCTCCAAAACGGAAAACCCTTTTGTCTAGCGGGTTTTCCGTCTTGCGGGGCACCACTGTATAGGCCCCTGAACAATCGAGTATTAAGCAGCCAGTGAAGAAGAGAAGGGAGATCATTCCCTGCAAATACTAGTGAACATTATAACACAAATGTCTTTGTCAGACAGGAGATCCTCTTGAAACTTTGCCTCCTCTTTTACAATATTTCAGCACCTAATAATCACACAAAATGTGTTTCATGTTGGCAGGTTGAGAAGAGTTACTGAACATACTGATCATCTCATGCTGGAACAGAAAAACAAGCTATCTGCCCATGCTGCTGATGCAGAGAACGAGAATGTCAGCAATGAAGGCAACACGAAGGAAACAATGATAATCATATGCATTCCAATCTGCATTTTGGGATTAGTTGGAAATGGAATGGTCATTTTGTTTCTTCGCTATATGATCAAGAAGAATAAGTTTAATGTGTATGTCATGAATATGGCTATGGCTGATTTTGTTGTTATTCTCTATCTATTGAGTTATTTTGCATTATTTATAGAACCAGCTCCTATCAATGCACACACTTCACGTTTTCTAGAGATAACATATATTCTTGGACGCAACTCTAGTTTCTATATATTAACAGCTCTCTGTGTTGAAAGGTATCTGTCACTTTTTTCCCCTGTCTGGTGTCAACGTCACAGACCAGAGAACCTCTCAGCTATTGTGTCTGCTATTCTGTGGGCCTTCTCATGCGTAATATCTTTTGTAGAAGAATTTACATGCTATCCAAGATTCTATGCACTTATGAATGAAGACACTTTCCCTTGTGATATTGCAAAAACAATTGAAGTTATCACCGACTTCCTGATTTTTGTGCCCATCATGGTCTTTTGTACTGTGGCCATTTTTATCAAAAAGCAGGAGAAAACACGAACAATGCTCGACAAGACGATTGCAGCGACAGTTATTCTGTTTCTAATTTTTGATGCGTCAGCTAGACTTTTGGAATATATAGACTACTGGCATGATGATATAGTAGAAATACCAGTGTTTACATTCTCTGTGTTATTTGATTCCATAACCAGCAGCATCAACCCTTTTTTATATTTTGCTATTGGATGGTGGAGAAGGCAAAACGCCTGGGAAGCCTTAGAGATTTTTGTAGAGAGAGCTTTGAATTATGAAACAAACACAGAACAAACAACACAAGCAAACGAAGAGGAGACTTGAAAATAGCCTCACCTCAGAAACCAAACAACATTCCTCATATAAAGAGGAGTGCTGACTTGCATTCCAATCTCCAGAATAAATGAATTACAGATAATTTATCTTGCTGTTCGTCACTTCTATCTAACCCACCCAAGATCTACAGCAGAGTCAACTGCATCTTTTATTTGAGCCAGAGGCTACTTGTCCATTTCTGCTATGTCAGGGGGTCAAGAACAAGGACGTTGAAGGAGAGGTAGACCTGTGGAAGGTTAAAAAATGTTAACCTTACCAAAAAAAACTTTGAAGTGTGTTTCAGTGATTGGACGACTACAGAATGAGACTGAAATCTCAAATCACGACATAAACTTCGGCAAAAGCCACAGAAAAGAAGGATCAGAGAGTAGCCGATATATACAAAAACCAGAAAGAATCATAGTGGAGGAGAGGAAAGGAGGAAGGGAGAAAATTTATGGGCAGGTATCTACTGTCTGAAAGACCACAATTATTCAGATTGAGATGCAGCTGGGAACAGAGAATGATGGACTGTCTTCTAGCAAAATCTTAATACAGAAATATACCCCTCCCTATCCGCTACTTTACAATGGCCTGCTCTTCCATCGCACTTCCCACATTAGGAACCACACATAGGTTTGGGACTACTAGAGAAATGCAATGTATTTTAATATATTGTAAGTATCGCTTGCAGTGATGATGAGGAAGAAAAGGACACACAGCAGATAAAAATGCTTCCCCTAGATGATTGCTTACGAAGCATAATTGGCAGATCCTCCAAGGAAGAATGCCAGCAGAGACCAAGAGGTCACAACGCCACAAATTCTGAAAAGAGAGAAGAATATCCAGGAGAACATCAGCCACAACAATCAACATTTTGAGCCCTCCCCGACTCTGTTTTTATATTCACTTTCACAACATGACTTCCAATGTCTATTTTTATACCAAAAATTATATACTGTTTGATTGTAGTAAAACCTTTAAGCGCTTCACAAGAAATATCAAAACCATCAATAAAAACAGTTCTTTTTTTAAAAAAAGTCCAGAAAATGTACCTTTTCCAGACACCCTTAATCACAACCTTAGTTTTTGTCTCCCACCTGCTAAAGTACTGAAAATAAAACTGAGTACAGATATAGAATTGCTACATGTATTATACTATACCCAGATCCATGCTTTGCAGCAAACTGTCAAGAATAGGAAGGGATTTATTTCAGTCTCTCTTCCCTCATTTTTGGGTGGGTGGGGGGAGATATAACTTTAAAAAGCTAAGTTTCATCAAGGCCTCTATTAATAATAATAAAAAAATGAGATTATGTATACTTACTGAAGGAAGAAATTCACTTGTGGAGAATGCCTCCAGTGGTGGTATGGGGAAATCTGCACGTTGGGATGATTTTTATATTCTCTCAAAACCATTCTGACACTGTAAGAATAATTAAGAAAAGTACAACTTTGACCTACAAAGGAGAAGAATGATCTGATAGCCAAAAATTAGCTTCTGGACCCAAACTGGTGCTGTTTGAAGCTGTAAATCTGTTGATCCAACTGCTGTTTTCACCGGACAATTCCCTCCCAAAATAGACTCTACCCACCTGCCATTTATTTATGGACAATACATATTAAACACACCGTCACTCATCCCTATTCTTGCAGCTCTCATGCCCACATGTTGACTGTCTGCCATGAGGGAGGGCAGGCTCCATCTACCTACACACCCTCTCCCCCCCCCCCCCATTTATAGCAGGACTTGACATCTTTCCGCAGGGCCTGCAAGACAGAGCTGTTCCACCAGGCCTTTGGCTGAGGCACAGTCTGACCCCCTCCTTTGGTAATCCTCACAGAACTCTACCCCAATGGTTGCCCTTAATTTGATTCTGAATTGATTTTAGAATGAATTGATTTTAGACTGTATTTCTATTAATTGATTGTGATTTTAGGTAAATTGTGTTACTTTTACTGTTGTTAGCCACTCTGAGCCCAGCTTCGGCTGGGGAGGGTGGGATATAAATTATTATTATTATTATTATTGAAAAAAACAAAACAAAAAGTGCCCTTCTCTTCCCACTTTTGAGCCCACAACCAAAGAGGAGGTGTGTGATGGTTTTGTTTATACGCTTCTACAACTTTGGGGGGAAATTAAATTAAAAAAAATAAAGAGAATATCTCCCAGCCACTCCCAAGATCAACCCCAGTACAAACCCAGGTTAGGGCAATTTGCAATGTCAGCCTTTCCTGTGCCATCCTGCCCCCCCTCCCACTTGAGAGCAAGCAAGCCCTTACTGACAAATTTCTAGAATGTATAAAATGTTGTTAGAATGGGAAACAAAAGATGAGCAGGTGAAATCTGTGATGATTCAATGGGCAAGAGACATTGGTCACAATATTGAAATGGCTGCATGGGATAAGTTGTGGAATGTTGATTGAAAATTCACAGCATGTTATGTACACTGAAAGAAAATTATATGAAAATGATGTATGGATGGTATTTATCTCCTGGTATTTATCTGTGTTGGAAATGTAAAGTCCTATAAGCGAACAAAAGCCTTCTGGGAAATGATCTACATATAATGAATTGAAGACAATGTTCAAAATAACCTTTAGTAAAACAAAACAGAACCAGCAGCTTTTCTTTTAGGGATAGTGAATACAGAAATTCCAAAGGACCGTAGAAACTTATTTATGTATGCTACAAGCGCAGCCAGAATGGTCTTTGCCCAGAGGTGGAAAGAGGCTGTTGTTCCAACCAAATAAGAGTGGCTGATTATTTTGCTGGATTATGCCAAAATGGCCAAATTAACGGGTGTGTTAAGAAACCGGGGGGGGGGGATGGGATGATTAAGGAGTGTGGAATATTTGTGGAATATTTGAAAAATCGTGGTATGCAACTAAGTGCGTTGGTAGGGTTAGCTTAAAAGTATTATTAATTGTAGAATAATTAAGAAATGGAGTAAAATGGAAAATGCAGTGTTAAAAATTTCAACAAGAGTAGAAACCACAAAAGGAGGGAGGGAAGCTTGATTTGTATTTGTATTGGAAGTATGACATTGTAAGATTTGTATTTGTAAATTCCAGAAAACTGATATATACACACACACACATATATGAAATTACATTAAATTTGAAAATACGTGCACACTGGATTTCCCCCATTTCCATAGGGTATCATTGTGTTTCTTGCACCCTTCGATTTGCAAGCATTTCAAATACCCAGCAGCATACATGGGTGCGGCTATTGAGCAGAGTATAAGCATATACTTCCCCTGCTGCTCCAGATGTTTTGGAATGAGACTCTGTCTGGTCCAACATATATCAGAGAAAACTGGCAGAATAACAACTGCTAAGGTAGAGAGAAGGTGGTTTTTGATCACATACTTTTTAAAATTATTGGAGAGTAAGAGAAACTGGTTCCTCTTTAGCCGCCGCACATCAAACCTGCAGAAGATTTTAAACTCCCGATAGATCTGCTCTTCATCAACCCCAGGCCATCCTCGCACATTAATGATGAGGAGTGGTGGAAGCTTTATAGGGTCATCCATACCGGAAAAATTCTAAGGAAAGAATTAAGTTAACCCTTCGGCTACTGAAGGCACCATGAGGAAGATTCACAAAAGGTTCTAAGTACGGTATTATGAATCATTTCAATAAACTATGCCAAACACAACACACACAAACACCATGGTAGTTTAGAATTGGTGGTTTAACATTAATGCTTAACATCAGGTTTTGGTGGTTATTTTTATTAAGAATCAGTCACATTGAACACCCCCCAAAACAGTTTTTGTTATTCATTTGTGGTTTGAGCACCCTGGGGTTACGGCTCTGGAAGGGGCAAGTCCACTCACCCTCATTGGTTGTCACAGCCAGGCCCCGGACCTCGCAAGGGATCACACTATGAAGAACTGTTAGCTAGGTTGAGGAAGGGAAGAGCCAAGGATGTTGTAGACTGACTTTTTTTGGAATACAAGTCCTTTTATTGTTTGCTGGTGTCCTCAGTGGCTAGGAGTGCCTTTTACAACAGCTTTTCCTGTTCCTGGATTGGGATAGCTTGAACATGGTTGCCCATGCATTGACAACCTCATGGTTGGATCCTGCAATTTGTTCTATGCCGGGCTACCCTTCAGAGGCTGCATCTGGGGCAGAACACAGTGGCTAGGGGCAAACTTGTGGGGGCAAACTACTGCCAACCTATAATGCCTTGCTTGCAGGGTTTGCTCTGGTTGCCCACTATTATTATTATCATCAGCATCATCAACAACGACACCACCAAAAACAATACACCACCCGGCACTGTTTAAAAAGCCACAGATTGCTTAATTAGCCAAAGGCCTGAGAGGAGGAAGGTTTTTGCCCTGGTGCCTAAAAATGTGTAATGAAGGCATCAGGCAAAAACATTCCTGTTATTGTTTTTTAGTCTTTAACTTCCTTTTTGTGTGTTGCCTTGAGACACTGGTTTAGAAGGTGATTAATAAATTAACTGCAATAATAACTATACTGTTGTATGCCTATATAAAAATGTGCATACAAACATATTCAGTATGCTAAAACTGCATCACCAAGTACAACAATGCAGTCACACAATTTTTGCCCCAGCTCCAAGATCAAGAATTATAAACAGGATAAACAGTGCACTGTTATGAAAATTATGAATATTTGTATTGTCTGTCAGATGACATGGGCATGTGTTTTCTTTCCTCATCATGAAGAAATACTGTTTTGTCCAGTTTCTGGAAAGTTTGGGGTATTTTAATAAAATGAGCTTACTTTTTGTCCTTGCATGTGCCCACATGTAACATAATTGTAAATTCCTTTATTTCCTAATTGCTTTTCTCAGTGAATCAAATTCAATACAACAGGGGTAGCTAGCATGGTAGGCTCTAGATGTTGACTATGACTCCCATTATTGGAAGTTCTAGCAAGGGAGCGCAGCTATCGTATTCCCTTGACCGAAGAACAGTACACTCCTTCTATCTGGGATGGTCATCCTCATCCACCGAGCGCGCAGCTTCAGGAGGGATACACATGGAGCGGTGCGGGAGGAAGGGGACACCTGCCTAGCCAGCCAGATCAGCCAAATCAACCCTGGTGATCAATGGGGTGACAGATGTCGCAGCCAGATCGCCTTCACATCCAGATTCCAACAACTCGGGGAAACTATCCAGCTTAGCCAGATAAGATATAATCAGGCATGTTGGGATACGCTACTCTCAGCCATCCTAACAAAAGATCCTAAGAAATTTTGGAAGACTATAGCAGACTCCCCACAGACACAGGATGATTCGCTGACATTGATTCCATCTTTGTCATGGGTAGAGCATTTCAAGGAGGTTTTCTTCAATGACTGTATTCCACCTGACAGTCAGGACCATGACATTTTTACTTTCGCGGATGAGTTGCCCCCTGTCTCCATTACCGAAGTTACAAGTTAAATTGATCAGATGAAAGCAGGCAAGGCTGCTGGCCCTGATGCTATTCCATCTGAATTGATCAAAGCCAAGTCAGAGTGGTGGGCTCTTATACTAGCGGATCTATTCACTGTGATAGATAGATCTGGTATCATGCCTAACTCATGGCAGCAATCTATAATTATCCCAATCTTTTAAAAGGGTGACAAAAAGCTGCCAACCAACTATCGGCCAATAAGTCTACAGTCAAACATTGGGAAATTGTACGCTAAACATCTGCTAAATAAACTAACTACTTGGCTTGATGAAAATAACATCATACGTCCAGAGGAGGCAGGGTTTAGGTCAGGGAAATCCACTTTACGCAACTGCATGGTTCTATTATATTATGAAATATAAAAATTATGTGAAGACCACCTGCTGGAAACTCTTACTCATGTGGTTCTTAAATGTAAACTATATGCTGATCTCCGCCAGCAGTTTCTAGATCAACTCTGCATCCCCAAATGGAAACCAGAGTTGGAGGTCATACATTTTCTATTACTGGGGAATGATCAGGAGCTCACCAAGTTAGTGGCTAAATATCTCTATTTGTTTTTTTTGTCACAGATACACATTGCAGACATCTGATCTTCCTGGAGACCTAGAGATGTAACATTAGACTGTTTTGCCTCTTTTCATTTGACAAATGTTCTGTGACACTGGGGAGGTGGTAACTCTGTACTGATTTACTATGGGTGTTTGTATGTGATGCCAATAAAAGGTTTGATGACGATGATGACTCCCATTATTCCTCACCACTGGTCAGGTACATCTGGAGGCAACACATCTGGAGGGTCTACCTTTTAGCATCACTCTTTGCCTCATCTTCCATTCTCTAACATTCCAGGCTTCAGCCATGCAAACTACAAAACTATCTCCAAAACAACAGAGCTCACAAGAGCTCCTGCTCCCTGCTCCTATTCCATCTGAGCTTGTGGGGATGTTACACAAGTGGTTTCTCTTGGCAAGTGGCTAACTGGAATCTTTTCACATTTCATACTCACTATTTTCCGAACACCAGCTCGGATAATGTTCACTTGATTCACACATGCAGCCAATACATCAAGGTACTGAGAAAACGAGGGAGCAGTCCTTGTTGGATCACTAAATTAAGGAGAGGCAGCGGATCGTAAAAAAAAAAATCTTCTGTGGGGAATAATATACTAGAAGAACTTAGGAATGCCAAGATTGCATGCATATATCTATATCTATATCTATATCTATATCTATATATATAAAACTATTTTTCTTAGAAAAGGGCAAGGTCTCTTCTACTACCCGCCTCAGAGCAATTCCCTCCGCCCAATAATGCAAACTGAAACTAGAGTACCATCACACAACACATTCCAATGTTATAAAATACAATAAATTCTTTAATTTTTATATTTCATGGAACTCCATGTCAAAGGAAGAGTGTTCCTCAATTTGACCCCTTTCCACTGCTACCTGGTCCCTTAGAACAGGCTTCCTCAACCTCGGCCCTCCAGATGTTTTGAGACTACAATTCCCACCATCCCTGACCACTGGTCCTGCTAGCAAAAACATCTGGAGGGCCAAAATTGAGGAAGCCTGCCTTAGAATGAGTTTAATGGAGCTTGGTATGATAACTGGGATTTTTTTTATTGAAGGGATATTTTATACATTAAGAGAATATTGATATTTACTTTGGGGGTCTTAAGGGTGCTTGATGACAGTTTCTAAGGTCTGTTGCTGACAGGCCCTGTCTATAAGTATTAAAACCACCTTTCAGAACCTGTCACCAAGCAGCTACTACTAAATACAGTCATAAGAAAAAGAAAGTGCACCCTCATTGAATTTTGTGGTTTTACATATCAGGACATAATAGCAATCATTATCAGGTAAACACAACCCCAAATTTGGTAAATACAACCCCAGATGAACAACAACACAACATATTATACTGTGTCATTATTTATTTAACGAAAATAAAGCCAAAATAGAGAAAAAACTAAGTATACCCCTACTGCTTCCATAGGAATTAATAGGCTAAGTAGCGGACAGGCGCTGCTAATCAAATGTCCTTGCTTAATTGATCATCAGCAAGTGTGCCCAGCTCTATTAAAGCCAAAGTTTCCGCAGTTTGCTGGTCTGGAGCATTCAGATGTGTTTTAACACAATGCCAAGGAGGAAAGACCACACAATGCTCTTAGGGAAGCAAGCGCTGCTGCCCATGAAACTGGGAAGGGTTCTAGGCCACCTCCAACCAATTTTAAGTCCATCATTCTACAGTGAGGAAGATTATTCAGAAGTGGGAAACATTCAAGCTATTTACTTACCAAGAAATTCTGTCAAAAAGCAAATGGGCTATTTTCAGAAGAACTGGAAAAATAAATAATTCCATTGTTACATCTAACAACTTATAAACGGTAAGACTGCAAAATTGGGGTGGAGAGGGGAGACTCCTAGAAAAGCTTTTTGATGCTCAAAAATAGGAATTAGATTGTTCTGAGAGTTGATCAAATAAGACATCAATCTTTTAGGCCTTCAAAACTTTACTAAAAAAGACTTAGGAGGGGATTCAGAGTCCCACTCTTCCAATCGGTCTGTTTCCACAAGCACTCCATAATGCCTCCTTCTTGCACTGTTCTGAGGGTTCTCCCAAACTAATTTTGAGGGATGCAGAGGCACACATGGGGCGAGGGAGTCCCATTGCGCAAGTGGAAATCCTTGCACAGTACTTCTTTAGTATCATGAAAGGAAAAGCAGCAATAACTCCTGGCTGGTTATGTAAACAGCATCCCTGCAGCTTCTACTTGCCTCTATAAAGGACTGAGGTGACCAGCTCCTGGAAGAAGTACTGCTAGCTACCTAAGCCTGCTTAAAACCAATAAAGCAGAAACAAAGAAGACTGCCTTGTAGAGCTTCAAATAGAAAAGCACATTGGCTTGATTTGGCCTCATCCGGGGGCCAAATCACTGTATCTTATACTCTAGGTACTTATCACTACTGAAAGGAAATAAAAGTCTTCAACTATTCCGTAACGTTCATGTGCTGAGTGAGGCATAGGATCTACAAGAAGTTCCTATACTAACTTTCAAAAAGGAAAAACTGAACATACAGAGATTTTCCAGCTCTGCTTGTGCTGATTCCCACCCACCCTTTGCTATGAAAAGAGAAATAACAGGATAGGAGTTATGATCACAATTATACTTGGCTGCACCTGAGAGAGAGGACAGGCTGCAAAGCACACTCCATGGGGTCAGCTGGGGCAAAATACTATTCCACTGAGAGGTAAACAACCTCTCCCAGTAAAATGACCACTTCTCCCCAATGGCCGTTCTAGCTGGTCAATATTAGGTACGTATGTATACGTAGTAGTTTTTCGTCTTGCTTTTCTCTTCCTTCTCTATTTCTTTTGTGTCATATCCATTTGATTGTAAGCCTGTAGGCAGTGGTTGCTTGCTTGCTTGTTTATTTATTTATTTAAAAACCTCTGCACAGTGCCTAAATTATTAGAAACTTTAAAATAAGAATAAATATGTCATTCAGGAAGAACATGAGGTTTTGCTCTGAAACCCTCTGTCACAAATGTTCATATCCAAAAGAGGTTTGTAATTATTTTTATTTATTATTATTATTTCTACCCCGCCCATCCGGTTGTACAGTTTCTTTATTAACAAAGTAGACAGACTGCCCCATATGTTGAACTAGCACAATGCTGATGGAAGGGGGTATTTTAGACACAAAAAATTACACCCATACCTGATCCGCAGAGAAATGCATCATAGGCTGCCTCGTGAGGACACTCCTTTGTAGCTGAAAGGTTTCCAACAAAACAGAAAAGGTAACATCTCCCCAGTCAGTCTATAATGATCTGACCCAAAACAACTTCCACAGACAACCTATCGTGTTTCTCTTTGTTTTATGTTGCCGTTTTCCTCCCACCTCTAAGAATCTAGAGCATGGCAGTCTCTACAAGGATTCTGAAGCAATATCATCAGATCCCATCATTAAGTTGTGATCACATCCCACTTGAGTTTGGTCTGGCAGTAGAAGTAGTATCATGCAAAGCCTGTTGGAGGTTCACTGCTGATTTTGGCCTTGCAGAATGCCTTAAGCATCTATTTTCCCAGTGTTGTGGACTGCAGTAGTAGTACCGTATTTTTCGCCCCATAGGGTGCACCGGCCCATAGGGTGCACCTAGTTTTTTTTGGGGGGGGGATAAAGAAAAAAATTATTTCCCCCCCCCCAGGTGCGGGGCTGGGGTGGGGGAAGCCCGAGCTTCCCTCAACCCCAGCCCCCAGAACAGGCGGATAGCTTCCTGAAGCCTGGAGAGCGAGAGGGGTCGGTGCACAGCGAAGCCTGCATTCGCCCCATAGGATGCACACACATTTCCCCTTCATTTTTGGAGGGGAAAAAGTGCGTCCTATAGGGCGAAAAATACGGTAGGTAGGGAACAAGGGCAGAACAAACAGTTTGGTGCATGTGTGCTGCAAGGGGTAGAAATGCAAAGCTATGTGCATCACAATCCTGTTCAAAGCTCCTCGTGACTTTGCTCTGTGATGAAAGCAACTGAAAACGTATCAATCATAGTACTTATTCAGGTTAATGACTACACGCCAAGAATTTGTTTCCATAGCCAGACATACCGTATCTGAGGCAGTCGCTTGCATGAAAGATCTCTGGACAAGGCTGGTTTGTGGGATTCATGTCACTGCTGAAAGGTATCAATTGTCAAGCTTTCAGTTCTTAAGAAGAGCCCTGCTGGATCAGACCCAAGTCCAGCATCCTGTTCTATCAGTGGCCAACCATGGGAAGCCCCATGGGAAGCCCGCAAATACAACCTGAATGGAATACCAACTGGTATTCAAAGGTATATTACTTCCAACAGTAGAAGTAGAATATAGCCATTGTGCCTATTTATATAAAAGTTATCATATGTCCTCCTTGTCTTGCCTTTCCAGTGAAATAGAAACACTGGGCTGTCTTTTTCTTTTAGAAGAGGCTAGGGATGTTTGAATTCTTTAAAAAACCAATTGTGGTCAGATAGGTGTTAATCACTGTGCAATGCAAAACATTTTCAAAACTGAAAGAAGGCAACAATTTTGTTTTTCTCCTATCAGGTGTTAAGCCCTTTCCCCAATCTGTAATTATGCTCCCCATGGTTTTAAATTCTACATACCAGTTGTCCATTCGCTGCCTCTTAATGTTACCCTGAGATCTGCAGCCTAAGAGGGCCACTTCACTCAGAAGATACAGGACTACTGGGCAAACAATGTGTAATTTCTTCAGAGACATTTGACGGAAGAACAAAGTACCATCTACCCTAATCTAAACTGATCACGGGGTCAACATCTGCAGGGCATGAACGCCCCCCCCCCCCCAAAAAAAAATCCTGATTGAATTATGGAACAACTTGTTATAGTTCTTTTTCAGGCAGGCTAACTTAGTGATAAATCCAATGGCGACACACGCACACACAAATAAAATGGCTCACCCGTTCAGAACTTTATAAAGCTCCAAAAGATTTTCAGCTCGAGGAAACTGGAACTCCTGTTTAAAAGGAAGAATTTTTTTAAAGCTTTTTGGTGACATGGAAAGAGCTGGAGGTTCACAAAGTAACAATGGATTGCAGTGCATAGAACGTCAACTGCTCTAGTGCAACTACTCTAGTGCAACATATCTGTTCTTGAAGCTTCCTATACCATTGTTTGTCTTCTAAGGCCCTGACCCCTCCAACATCATTATCCTCATAAAGATACAGGATTACTGCACTTTTACTGAACAACTGAAACTAGAGGTTCACTGTGGGTCAGTCAGTTGGAGGTACCTGCATCTCATCAGTAATCAGCTACTTTGAAATGTTCTGTATGCTATTTCATGTAACTGGGATGCGCACAGGTAGAAATCTTAGCAGCAGCCATACCAGGATTGTAACATACATGCCCTTAGGAATAGAACACCAAAGCCGTAACCCGAGACTAGAAACTGCTGTCCTATCACCTTCTCATTCACACACTGACTCAAAAGGCAAGGTTTCCACTTGTTTGGCCATACAGTTTCAGCACATCCTCCCGCCTCCAATCATTAAGTTTATCATGTTGTTCCCAAGGCATCCAAGTATACAAGCTTGGGAATGCCAACCACATCAAAGAAAACCTGTCAAGTCCCATAATGCACCCTTCCCCTAAAGCCCTGCTGAATGTGACAATTACAACCACAGTCAGGAATTTTACCGTAATAATAATAGTAATAATAATAATAATTTATTTCCTGCCTATCTGGCTGGGTTTCCCCAGCCACTCTGGGCGGCTCCCAACAGAATATTAAAAACACAAGAAAACATCAAACATTAAAAACTTCCCTAAACAGGGCTGCCTGCAGATGTCTTCTAAAAGTCAAATAGTTGTTTATTTCCTTAACATTTGATGGGAGGGCGTTCCACAGGGTGAGCGCCACCACTGAAAAGGCCCTCTGCCTGGTTCCCTGTAACCTCACTTCTCACAGTGAGGGAACTGCCAGAAGGCCCTTGGCTCTGGACCTCAGTGTCCGGGCAGAATGACAGGGGTGGAGACACTCCTTCAGGTATACAGAACCTAGGCCGTTTAGGGCTTTAAAGGTCAGCACCAACACTTTGAATTGTCCTGCTGCAGCGCACATTTTGCCTTCATGTGGGAAAAACACTGGTGTTACAAGAGACAAGAGTCACAATCCCAACAACAGGATGGAACTAAGAACCCTCAAGTACCACTAATGCAGATCGCTGCTCCACTTCTGGGAAGAAATAGTGGACGACAGACAGAAGTTGTCACTGCTCTTTGGGAAGGAGACAAAATTGGAGTTTCCTTGCTCATTTTCTGAACATATGGAACTGCCAGGCTTTAAATTATTCTAGGCCAGTCTTGTCTACTCTGACCGGCAGTGGCCCACCAATGTTTTAAGCAAAAGGCATCTTTTAGCTGTAGCCAAGATCCTTTGCCGAGGACTGAACCTAGGACATACTGCATACAAACTATGTGCTTATTTGCTGAGCCATGGACCCTCGCATTGACACAGTGAGGAGGGCAAGAGGAGAGGCAATCTTGAGCATCAGCAGCCAATGAGAGTTACCTTCCAGGTGACCTTTGCAATGTTCTTTGTGTCCATGACAACAGGAAACAGGGCATGTATGTTCTTCTTAAATTCATCGTAGTTTTCTTTTAAAAAAAATGAGAGAGAAGATGGCGATGTTTGCTTGTTAATGAACAACTAAGCTGCTGACAATAGCTTGACCAATAACCAGAAATAGATCAGTTCCTAAAGCAGAGGTAAGGATCAGGAGCAAGGATCCTACTGGGGGAAGGATACAAACGTCTCTTTGTGATTGAAGCTGGAAGTGACATTACCAGGGAGGGGCTTGTAAAAATTCTCATGCAGATGCAGAAGATCCATCAGCATATTGTGTCCCACCAGTGGCTGCAGAGAGAAAGGTAAGATTGTCAAAAACACAGCACTGCTGAACAGTGGTTAATGTGAATGTTTTATACTAGGCCCTTTAAGAAAGGAAATGCAATTTACAAAATAAAGGCCTAGCGATGATCAGTTTATTGAGCTTATCACAGATCACCAGCTGAATTTCAATGGCTCTGGTCATTTCATATATAAAAATTCAACCATCACTAGGCCAGTACAATTTTAATTGATATCACCTGTATAAGTATAATTTTATATATACATATTCTGTTAAGCTTTTCAAAAGTTATTTTGAATTTTCTACCACTGTGCCTTTACATCTGAATTGTTATTCTTTTATTTAAAAAAAACCCTAAAGAAAGTGGGATATACCTTCTTTGCTTTAACTAGTGTCTGGAAAAGGTTGGTGAAACCCCTTGCAGAGAACAGAATTTGCTCTCTCCGACAAGAATCGTAAGAAGTATTTTCCAGCTGCCAGCGTTGCTGCGGACTTATCTTCTTCACCATCACCTGAAGCAAGACAGGACAGAAGCTGTATGTTGGCAAGTGTGCGCTTTGTGCACCACCTATGGATCAGCCCACATGCATAAACTGCTGAGATTTCATCACACCACCCTGGCCTCGGACTGCCAATTATAACTGTTGCATAAATGTACTTTGGTCCAGGAATGGCCATAGCAGTCAAACCAGCCACAGTTGGTCAACTGAGGCTTCCTGTGCCTCCAGTGACAAAGCTGGATCAAGAAGACCCCAAAACCACAAACTTGCTGCTTCAGATGAAGTGCAAACCCATCCCACAGCACGCAACTAACCAATTTCTCATACACAGGTATGACTCACTCAGAGTGCCTCCGTCTTGCCAGGATTCAAGCTTAGCTTGTTATTCTTCATCTATTTCACCACTGCATCCAGGCAATGGCCCAGGGATCGCACAGCCCCTCTTGATTCAGATGTTATGGAGAAATTGAACTGAGTGTCATCAGTAGACTGGATATAAATAGCACTGGATATAAAATACTCCCTATGGCACCCCATAGCATAGTCGTCAGGGGGGGTGGTGAAAGGCACTCTTCCCAAGGCTGCTCTCTGGACTCGGTCCTGAAGGTAGGATTGGAACCACTGTGGCTAGGGCTGAACCCAGATTGAAATGAGTCCAATTAATGAACAGATGTAGCATAAATGGCTAACAGGGAGGCAGCCTAGTAAAGTATAACAGAGCCAATTTAGTGTTCTGTCTCCAGTGACCTAAAGGCCTTTATTTAGAAAGATCTAACCTCAGGAAAAATACTAGCCAAATTGTTTTTATACACTCCTGCCAAAAGTGTAGAAGAATTCTCAAAGATCTATATATGGAAACCTGCACAATGGTAAAGACAAGATGTCCGTATTCCTAGGACTTGGATGCCATGAATGCACCAGTTCCATTTTAATCACGACAATATGAAACTTACTTTTTGACCTCCTAAAGGAATCGTCCAAATATCTTGAATAGCTCGTCTTAGAATCAGCTGTATTTCAAACACCTGGAAGCCTATAAGAAGCAAAAACATGAACAGCATGATATAGCTTCATTGTACTTCACTAACACTCAGATGGCTGAATTAGAAAAATGGTACAGCATTTTAAGATTGCATTTAAGAAGCAGGTCCCTGCACTGATTTCACTACTGTCCAAGTCTATATCCAATTAAGGTGTTACAAGCAGCAAGACACACTCACACACAGGATCAGGCATTCAGACGACTTTTATCTCTCAATTCACCACTGTACTATTTTAAAATGCAGTTTGCAGGAAGAGGATGAATTGTGAGATTCCACTCTCAACACATATGTTTTAAACCCTGCCTACCTGTTGAAACAGGGACGCGGGTGGCGCTGTGGGTAAAAGGCTCAGCACCTAGGGCTTGCCGATCGAAAGGTCGGCGGTTCGAATCCCCGCGGCGGGGTGCGCTCCCGTCGTTCGGTCCCAGCGCCTGCCAACCTAGCAGTTCGAAAGCACTCTCGGGTGCAAGCAGATAAATAGGGACCGCTTACTAGCGGGAAGGTAAACGGCGTTTCTGTGTGCGGCTCTGGCTCGCCAGAGCAGCGATGTCACGCTGGCCACGTGACCCGGAAGTGTCTGCGGACAGCGCTGGCCCTTGGCCTCTTTGAGTGAGATGGGCGCACAACCCTAGAGTCTGTCAAGACTGGCCCGTATGGGCAGGGGTACCTTTACCTTTACCTGTTGAAAGAAAGCTTTCCAGAGAGCAGTGTTCTAATCCTGCTTAAACTTCCATCTCAAGGCTAGTTTTCTATGGCAAGCAAGGAAGGTTTTGGGTGTTCTCTAATGTATGCAGTCACATCACCTGCATCTTGCAGTGGTTCTCCTAGAATCCCATGTTTTTCTGGAACATGTTGAGAGTAGTATACTGTATATTGGATATCATTTTTAGGAGAGTTGGGGGCATGGAGGAAAAGGATACCGCCCCTGCAAGGGATACTATCAAGTCCAATTTATTTTCATGTCTATTTTCTGTTAAGTGTAGTATACTTTATTTATTTATTGAAGCTGCATCCCCCAAAATTTCTCATCAGTGAAGGTGCATTAGTGCTTTCCCACCACCCCAGAATAAAAAAAATGGTACATAGCCTTATGTTCAGACTCACAAATAACAGGTACAGTGATAACAAAACAAAGGTTCTATTTCTCCAATGGGTGAGAGGGAAAGATACAAAAATGCAAGGTGTGGGGCGGCAAGGAGCAAGTAACAAATTTAGTCAAGGGCTGTGGGACATGAAATCAAAAGTGCCTAAGCTTAGGCCCCCTACCATATATATCGCGCAGAACCATAGAATCTTTCGCTTCTGCTGATGACACCCAGCAAGTTACTTCATCAATCACTTTTTTCAGCTTGTCCTTTTCAAAGGTACTGGAGATAGAAGAGCAAGGCAGCTGTTTGAAACTTGTGAGCCAGTTTGAACCTGGACTTACCAGAACGCTCCACAGACTCTCACAGAAAGATCAGTTTTACCTGTGGACCATCAAGCTCCCGGGCAAAAGTTGTTGCTGAAGTTTCTTCTCTTGTGCTTCATTCATGTATGGGATTCCATCTTTAAGAAACTTGGGGGTGGGGAGAAAAGGGAGGGTAAAAGTTACACCTCAGAAAGTTTCTGTGTTAAAGGAATATGGGTGCCAGAACTATCCCTTCTGTTCATTTGACTACACCAATCCTATAAGTGGCTGTACTCCAGTATTAATTTAAAAATTCAAGTGCTTTAAAATTCTCAAGTGCAACAAAGCTCCAGTTGGCAGATGGAACGACCCCTCCCTCCTCCCACACATGCTGTTCTGGGGGGTCTTCCAACCCACCCAGCCTGACCCAATTTCAGGAGGTGTGGGAGGTGCATATGGGGAGAAGAGGGAAACCCTGTTGTGCGAGAAGACGACATAACAGTAATCAAATGGCAAAACAAGTCAAAAAATCCACATTTTGTTTGCCTAGTCTATTTGTAACAGAAAACCTACCTTGTTGTAGTCAAAACCATAGTGAGACAAGAACTGAATGCTAGATGTTTGGAAACAGACCTCAGAATCCATTTGGCCAAATGTCATGGGAAGGAGAAAAAAGTTATAGGAATGAGCCACGTACCTGCAAAGAAAGCAGAATAACTAACAAGATTTCTGCCAGGGAAGGGCTGAAAGGCAGCATTTTTATCCCATGATCACCAGCTAAATATAACCATTGACAAGAAAACACTATACGTACTTGTTGGAGTTTTCATTGGAAAATATTGACAAACCTAAAAGAAAAATGTAAAATGTTATCACACAAAACAGGCACCTGCACACAGTGACATTTCGATCACAAATGTGTGTTCTTCTCTATTCCTTGGCTAAAGCTATGCTAGAACCATTTGCCTATTAGTAAGGATTCCACCCATCTAGTCCTTTGCTGAAAATTACAATAGCAACCTTTCAGGTGGAAAGCTAAATTCGCCTTAATTTTAGCACCAAATACTGGCAGACATTGCAAGGAACCTTAGGTGTTTGTAGAGAGGCTATTTATGAGGAACTGATTTACAGCTATATTGTTCATAGATGTATTACACTCCCCCCTACTACCCCAAAAATCGTGTTTGCACAGCAGATATCCAATAATTTCATCTTGACTACTTCCTAGAAGAGCCACAACCCCCCAAAATACCTAGAGAAAGAGACACCTCTGCTCTGGTAACACTGAACAAACAATGCAGGAAACAGAGTATTCCTCTAAAACAGAGTTGGGGAACCTTATCTCTTCACCCCTTGGTGGGCCAAACTTGGCAGAGCTGCCTGCCTTCAGACGAATGACTTCATGGTAACATCAACTGATGCTGTGCTTTGCAGTCCCAATTATCATGACTTCAAAGCGCAGTGCTGGTCTGTTTAAAAGCCCTTTGGAAACAGCTTCATGCCTTGCTCAAGAAGGGAAAAGAGGTAATCTGGACTTAAGTCCCTTTCAGTCTCCCACTAGAACCCAAAATACGGCCACCACAAGCATTCCCACCCAGATCCTTAATGTCCCTCAGTCTCTCACTCATGCTGCATGTACAGGATTTACATTTGAGTTTTAGCAACTCAAAAAGAACTCACCAAGCTGACTCACTGTAAATTGCTGGACGCTCTGTCTGGCTTTTTGATAGCGCTCAGCAGGTGAATCAAAGAGGCTGGGAGAGAAGGGGGGAAATCATAAAATACTTCCATGTTGTGTATGCACCTTTATAGTACTCCTGTACACATCATCTGAAAATATGTATGGTTAGACAAACTTACCTGTGCTGATTACTGGGTGGAAAGGTAGAATGCAAACCTGTGAACTCCATGTCAAGGCCTGCAAAATACAAAGAACAAATTGAACACAGCAAAGGGCACCAAACTAAACTATTTGCCTTCCCCACTACTATAAATAGACTGTGAGCATTTTTTGTAATTTTATATTCTGCCGGTTCCATCAATACTCTCAAGTCCTTTGCATGAGACACCAGTCTACTATGTTTGGTTGATTTTAAGAAGTTTCATCAGAACTGTAACTATTATAACAATAAAACTTTTGGAATTTAGTTTTACCTTGATTGTTAGTCATGGCACAACACTAATGACCAGCTGCAAATACTTTTCCTGACCCAGTTTTGTCAGTGGAAGTCCAGGTAGCCAGAAGCACCTTTTTTCAGCTTTGGCTGGTACAAAACCTCTTGCCAGTCCTGGAATCAGATACCTGAACTATTGTTGACAAGCTACTGGTCCTTTCAAGACTGGTTTACTGCAATGCACTTTCTGTGGGGCTTCCCTTGTGCTTGCTTCAGAAACTATAGTGAATGCAAAATTCTACATTGTGACTGCCAACAAGAGTGAGATTTTGTCAGTATATTATAGCTCTCCTCAAAGCTCTACACTGGCTGCTGATTTGTTACATGGTCCAAGGTGTTATTAATATATAAAGCCCTCAGCAGCTTGAGAACTGTTGAAGGATCACCTTACTCCAACCTCTTCAACCTGCAGAACTGGGACTTTTAACAAACACCACATAATACCTCTTTAAAATAAGGATCACTCTTTTAAAGTAGTCAAACCTACACTCTGCATTCCCTGTCCTTTTATTTATGTAGGTGCCATTTTTGTACTGTTTGTGATGCCTACTAAAAACGTTTTGTTTAGGAAATCCTATCCAGACATGCAATTTTATTCTGTGCATTTGTGCGGTTTTATTATGTATATTTGTTTTTTAACTGTTTATTTAATCACATTTTGATAAATTTCAGTACATCTACTTGTTTTTTTTAAAGTTTGATTTTATTAGGTATTCTGTTTTGCTTCATGTAAACTGTTTTGAGACATATTAGTGTATGTTTGTTTTGTTATTTAGACCAGAGCAGGGAGGGAGTGCTGCTCTGGTTCGCCAGAAGCGGCTTAGTCATGCTGGCCACATGACCCTGAAGCTGTACACCAGCTCCCTCAGCCAATAAAGCGAGCACCGCAACCCCCGAGTCAACCGCGACTGTTGGGGTAACTGTTGGGGTAACTTTACCTTTAAGGAGGGAGACGGCGCCTCCTCAGCTCCTCAATATTAAGAAAAATAAAAATTTTTACACTCCAAACAGGATAACCCCATGCAGCTGAAAGAGAAGTGACTGACAAGGTGCCAGGGCGCCTCCAAAATTGCCAGGTTCTTAATGATCAGAGCGATCCACCTCCCTTGGGATCTGGGAGCCGGCTTGCTTATTTACAGTATTTGTTTTTAAAGCCTCCTATCCTCTCAACTCTCCTTCAGTAGCAGTTGAGAGCTCACCCCAGCCACTCCTGCTACTCTGAAGCAGATCTGCAAACACTGACCTTGGTTTCCCCTTCCCTAATGAATTCTGAGGACTTAACATGGCACAAGCCATGAGCATTCTGCTGAGGAATCCACTGGCTCTCCCTCCAGAACTAAAATTCCCAGTAGGCTTGCAACGATTGCCGTTATATTAGTTTAAGGACGCTAATCCTGGAGAGGGTGAGCGGGTTCTTATTGAGTTCAGTGGGGTTTGCTTCCATGCAAGCACGTCGAGGCTTGGACTATGGCCGATGTGCCCAGGGGACCCTTCCCTTCTCCTCCTCCCCGTTACCGCAACTCGATCAACTAAGCCCAAGGCCAGCCGAGGGCCATTGGGAGATGCCCACCCCGCCTTCGCAGGGATAGCTTCCCCCCGCCCCCAGCATCTCCCTCACCGACAAAGTCGCAGCCGAGGATGAGCTCCTGCAGCTTCGGCAACTTCTCCTCAAACTCCCCGGCTCCCACATCCATCCCGCTTCCAGGCACACGTGCGAATCGAGGCTATTCCCGCCCCACAAGAAGAGCCGGGAGGAAGCCACGCCCACCGCCTTGAAACAACGAGGAGCGACGCGAATTGCCGAGGCTGATTGGATGCGAGCCTTGGCTTCTGCCTCCCTTGAGCTTTTAAAGGCGGTCGACTAATGGGCTGCCACCTCCCCAGAACCACAGAAACTATGCCCCTAGCAGATCCCCCCCCCACACACGAAGGCTTGCTCCTTGCATTGGGGGTGTTTTTACCCATGATTTCCTCCAAAAGGCTCAACTATTACTACTACTACTACTACTACTACTACTACTAATATTATTATCCCCAGCCACCCTGGGTGGCCTACAGCACATATAAAACCATAGTAAAACGTCAAACATTAAAAACCTCCCTAAACGGCTGCCTTCAGATATCTTCTAAAAGTTGAGTAGTTCTTTATCTCGTCAACACCTGATAATCTTAGGCTAAGATAATTGTGCCTATTTCATTGTTTTCCAACATTTGGAATCAAATATTTCCATGCAGTAGGGCTATATAGGCAAAATGTGATTGGTGTTGTGACTATTTTCAGTTTTTTATAGTTGTCCATGCAACAATTTACTTCACAATAGCAGACGCCATCTGCAGTGAGAAAATTAGCTATGCTATATTTTAAACGGGCACCCGCAGGAAATAATAATAACAGCCTTCCTCAGCCTGATGCCCGCCTGCTATTTTTTTATAATAAGAATAATGACTCTTATTAATAATAATAATAATTTACTTATACTCTGCCCATCTGGCCAGGTTTCCCCAGCCACTCTGGGCAGCTTCCAACAAAATATTAAAAATACAATAAAGCATCAGACATTAAAAACTTCCCTAAACAGGGCTGCCTTCAGATGTCTTCTAAAAGTTAGATAGTTGTTTACTTCCTTGACATTTGATAGGAGGGCATTTCACAGGAACAGTGCAACTACCGAGAAGACCCTCTGCCTAGTCCCCTGTAACTTCACTTCTCGTAGTGAGGGAACCACCAGAAGACCCTCAGAGGAGGACCTCTGTGTCCAGGCTGAACGATAGGGGTGGAGACGTTTCTTCAGAGTTAATAACGGATCTCCTTAAAAAAGCTGTCCCAACAAAAATTAATGGGGCGCCTCGCCCATCATTTCCCACAAAACCCCTTTCTCCTTGAACACCCACTTTCTTCCCAACTAGGGCTGCAGTGACTTTTAACACCAGCGTAGTCATCTGGAAAAACAAGCAACCGAAACTTTTCCTCATACCTCTTGATATGGCAAATGGCATCTGACTTATTTGTGTCACACGGTGGCTAAATGGACAGGAGTCATCCTTCGCGGAAATGGACAGCAGTGATACTGTATTAAAAAGTGAAGGGTTTGGGGGGCCCTTTTAAAGTTTATTTAAATGTTTATAAATAAAATGTGAAAGTATGTAAGCCCTGATCCTAAATGTAATCAGGACTGTTTACAAATTGGGCCTTACCCCATGTAAACAGAATTGCCAATAAAACAGGAAAATCCTGTGTATGTAGTACTCAGAAATAAACCATAGCACATGTAAACTTTCAAATACTCATTTTGAAAGATTAAATTGCAATGTAACCATTAATCTCCAGACTCAAACCACTTTGGTTTGGGTAATACACCTCACCAATATACTGTACCGTGAGAAAGGTTGCCTGATGTATTGGTTAACTGACACAGTTGTTCAGAATCTGGGATAACAGATAAACAGTGAGAACTTTAATTAAATACAACATTTCTGACTATGGGCCTGGTGACAGAATTAGATGTTAAATCAACCGTTCTAGTTTGATTTCCTGACCTTAACAAACTGAGGAGCAGAATAAATTAGGCTAATAGGTAATTCAAAGATCAAGGCTCATTAGTGCAAATGGCATGTTTAAATGCAAATGAGATCGACCATAAAGCTATTGTTAGCCTAACATCTCCCAACTGATATTCCGGTGTAAGGGTGACCATGGGGCCTACTTGATTGTGGTATAGAAGCTATTGTCACAGTAGGGCAGGCATGTCCAAAGTCCGTTTTGAGGGCCTAATCCAGCTGCTGTGGCAGTATATGTCCTGGGTAAAATCCTTAAAAAAGCTCAACAACTTTGGTTGGCCCTCACGCATGTTCACTTCATCAAATCTGGCCCTATGGGCACCCCTGCTGGATGGTGACTGAAACCAGTGAAAATGAATAGGGCAAATATGAACCGCTGCTGTCATAGGCCCTCATTGTAGATTTAAATAGTAGTCCCAGAGACAAATTGCACCAATTAGATTTTCTTGTCAAAGCGGGTATGAAGCTTATAACAGCAAACACAACATAACTAGTTTAGGTAAAGGACCCCTGAACGGTTAAGTCCAGTCAAACTAGACTATGAGGTGCAGCGCTTATCTTGCTTCAGGCCGAGAAAGCCAGCATTTGTCTGCACACAACTTTTCACATCATGTGGCCAGCATGATTGACCACTTCTGGCACAAGACGACACTGTGAGGAGTGCCAGAGCGCACGGAAACACCGTTTACCTTCCCACTGCAGCGGTACCTATTTATCTACTTGCACTACTTGAACACAACTATTCCTGTGCTCAAACAGTCCAGACTGGCCAAGCTGTTCATCTTGCTGAATAGTTGTGTGGCAAGAATAGCTGCAGAATACTAAACTGTACATGCAGTAGTAGCAAACAATAACTTTTTTCACTGTTACCACAGGCTAATTAATTTCTGTTTTGTTTAATCTCTCTCTGAACCTTTTTATATGGGGGTAGTTTTGATAGAAAAACAGCAGGAGTGCCCTAATCAAGCTTCAGTTTCATAGATCAGGACCAATAACCAAGAAGCTGTAAAAGGCAGCAGGAATATACTGCTCTGAAATTATTTCTAAGAGGTTTCAGCTGCAGCCCAATTTGTATAAAACTATATTTTTTTAAAAAATCACCAACAATTGCCACCAACATCATTTTATTAGATCTTTATTTAACATAAAATGTTTCAATAACATTCTAACATAGGAAGAAAATGTGTTTGTTTCTCCTAAAAATACAGAATTGCAGGTTTTTCTAAAGTATTTCTCAGCATCTTCTTATGAATTTTCAACTTATTCATAAATTCTTTGCAGTTCTTTCAGTACAACACCGCCCTCTGCCATAGCATTTTGGAATCTCTGGACCTTTTTTTAAAAAAAGAGAAAACAATTAAATCACAACCTTTAGTATATGATTTGTGTTATTATATTCAACATACAGAATGTTGCAATTCTTAGATCCCACTGGATATATCAAAGTGACCAACCAGATGCCTGTGAGGGTATCATGGCTAATACCTGTTGAAAGCATTGACTTCCCCATTCTGCTCTGAAAGCCACTGAAAGCCACCCAAGCCAGTGGCTATTACTACATCCTGTGGTGGCAAATGCCATAGTTTCAGTATTCACTGTGTGAAGTACTTCCTCTTCACTGTCCTGAAACTTCCAACAATTATTGGATGGCCCCAGGTTCTTTAACCTCCCCCCACCGCACAATATCCCCACAAAGCTGTAACCTTTCATCATAGGGGAGCTGTCCTTTTCCTATCGTTTGGCAGCTCTATAAAATCCTTTTTGAGGTGGCGCAACAAGAACTTTACACAGTATTGTAACTGCCGTTGCACCACAGATTTGAAGAACAGAATTACGACTTTGCTGTTTTGTTTTCTTTCCTAAGGATCCCTGGCACGAAATTTTCATGCCTTTTTCACAACTGCCACATACCAAGTTGACATTTTCATTGAGCTATCGCCTATGACGCCAAGATCTGCTTCATTGTCAACCACCCCCAGTTCAGACCCTATTAGCTTATATGTGAAATTAAGATCTTTCTGGCACACATTCTTCCTTCCCATTGATTGTCCCAATCCTTCAAGAGATCTTTCCCTTCTCTCATGAATAATGCTAATTTCTCATTTTAGTGCTAGTGACATTTAGCAGCACTATACAGACATGTTTCACATTGTGAAACAGTACACCAAGGGAGATTGCTTGTCATCAGTTGAATCGCTTAGCACTCCATTGTTAGAAATTAATTGCTCAGTGAACAAGGCTGTTATAAGAGCTTAAAACGTAAGAGGAGTTTCTAGGTTAACAGAAGCCTAAAACTCCAAAGTAATCTACTTACCGCCTCACCACTTATTTCCCATGGAGTTGTAGCTCTAATGTCCACAAAGTTGATTCCTGCTTCAAGACAGCGTTGTGCTAGCACACGCCCCACATTCTCACAGGCTGTGACGTCTGAAGTACTATAAAGGTGCTTCTTTATGGCCCACTCTCTAGTGGAGGCAGAGACCACAATGCGACCACTGCAGTGCACAACGTAGGCCTCCACATGATGCTGTGTTCGCTCAAGTCGTAACCTGAATTGCAAGGCACAAAAAACAGCATTTCGTTATTTTACTTCAACAAATATTCTGATATAGTATCAATGACAAGTTTCCCGAGCATTCTATTTATAGTGGAGAACCTTATGCTTTATACCTGGAACTCCTCCCTGCCAATTTCAACACAATACCACCTCTTCCTCTCTCCAAGTCTCAAATCAAAACTCAAACACTGCAACAAAGCATACATGAAGCAAGGTTTAGGTCCTCTGCTCACAGGGATGACAGTGAAGAGGACTGAGATTCAGAACATTGAGCATGAGCCTGACAACATGATAACACAATTGCTCTCTGCAGATTAGAAGAAACGTATCAGGAGACAAAAGAAAAGCTTTGAACAAGAAAATACTGTTTCTTAGCAAAATATTCTTCAGATGTTTGTAGAATTATTCTATGCTTTACATTTTTATAACCTACCTATTCCAATACTCTTGCTTTGGCCATGTGGTTTTCCAGCCTCGCTCTTTCCGTGCTAGAGATAACTGTTCCAAGTTACGTGGATTACGGTTAACGAAGTCGGGGGCAACAATCTCATTTTCTCTTGTATTCTCTTCATCTTTGGCAGAAGGTCTGGAACTGGGAATAGAAGAACTACATCTGACACCTGCAGATAAATAATGAAAAACTAAAGTTTAACACAACCCAGTGCACAGAAATATTTCCAGCATACAAGGTCAGCAAAACCTTTGCATTATGTGACCTCAGCAAAGGTATTTGTAAAACCAGGCAGAAGTTTACTGCACAGTAGCTCCTCCTTTGAAAGAAAAGGGGGAGGGAAAGCCATGCAGCATTGTTAAGGATCAAATACTACAACAAGTACATATTAAGTTTCTACTAACGGGAAGTTGGGCATCGATTCTCAGAGTAAGGCGTGCTTGAGTTTTCCCCGGAACACCCCAGGTGTTCTAAAAGTCAGCAGACTCTCAGTGAGATTTACTCCTGAGAAGATATGCTTAGGATCGGATCCTCGAACACAAACCTAGTAAGTACCTGTATACGATTGAAAGAAATTTAACCGAAGTCAGTAGAGTTAGCTTCCCAGAAAATATATGTATGACCAGACTAGAAAAGGCTTCCGTTCACTTAAATGGGGTCCTTCCCCAGGTTCCATCTGAATTCTATATTAACACTCAAATCCAAATCTCAGCACCTTGAGCAGCTGCCGGGAATGCCCTAGCCACGATCCTCAGCTGCAAAGGCCGCCACCTCCTCAGTGCCATCACGCCGGGAGAAACACACGCTACAGAGCACAGGGCAGCACCATTTTTACAAAGGGAAGCTCGGAGCTTCAGCTCTACTCCTTATCTCTATCTATATGCAAACCATAGGAAAGAAAATCCGTTTCCGCCCCGGGGGCGGGGCAAGGCACTGCCACAAGTTTGTAACCCTACTTCTGATTGGTCAATTCAAGGAAATCCACCCGCTTTCCTCCATAGAAAGGTCCTATAAACGAACAGCGCATAGAGTTGTACGGCTAGATGTTGGGTCCACAGACCCATAGCTTTTCGAGAGTGTAGATGGGACCGTAGTTTTGGAAATGAGAGACTTGCTATATTCAGAGACTTCCCTCTCCCGGACTGGAACTGAGATCCGCCAGCAAAAATAAAATATTCCCTATATCTAATTGTTGGACATGCAACTGCGCAGCGCTTTCAGCATGTAAAAGGAACGCAAGGCATCTGCAATCAACTGACGCAGAATGGGTTGGAAGAGGAGTTTGCAGGAGGGCAGTTTATGCAGTTTTACCACTGCTACACACCCAGCGGCGTTTTGCACGGAGGATTTGGAAGGGAATCTAAATCAGTCGCATAAACTCATCTCTAACCTGCGATATTTCAATCTTAGTTCCCTCAACCTACAAGAATAGACTATTATTGGCATTGGACTTTGCATGCCTTAAATGCTTAGAAACGGAGCGGGGAATACACGAAATAAGATCTGAATTTGAGAGTGGAAACGACTTTTTGGGACTTGGGTTCCCTATAGGAGCCACTGAAAACCTCTCCTTCTCCTTTTCACAGCTAAAATTGGCTTTTCCACCGAAAACCCAGAATTCGCCTCTACAATGGGATTTCCCTCTACATTTTCTTTTATCTTGTCCGTAGAGTCGATCGAGGCTCACAGAGAGAACAGTGCGCTCATATCCGGCGCAGCCTTTATTACATAGCAGTAGCGGTCCGGCGCTTTTTCTTACGTTTTCGATTTCAACACCCTGTAGCTTGATTTTGTCAATCCAAAGTGCGCTTGCGCACTACGGCTCTGATTTTTCTGTCGTTTGTGAAAGGGTGCGGGGGGGGGGCGCTTGCTGGAATGAATTCATCAGATTAATTTCTGAACTGTACAATAATAAATATATATAATAATTCATTGGAATATCACTAGCTTTCCCCAACATGACAAGCTGAGGGGAGTCTCAAGCAAAAGTGGCTTCAAAATGGTTGGGAAAGGCGCTGATGAGACTTTTCCAAAGGCGCTTATTCAACCTGGGGAATTCTCCTCACGCGAGCATCACCGGATCCCGGCCACTTTCTAGAATCTTCTAGAACACATATAACCGCCTCACTTGTTGCTACGCAACAGGAAGGACACGCTCGTTTGCGGCGCAAGGTCCAATCACCATCCAAAACTCAAAAGACAGGCCTGGTAAACTTCTGTCCCGCGTTTTGATTGGTTCATACCTTACGCCCTTCCGGCGAAGATGACGCTAGGAGCCTCCCAACGACCGCCGCCTTGAGGCTTACCCAGGAAGCCTTGCGCCGCGAGGTCTGCAGTGCTGCACGCGCGTTGCTTCCTCGCTCTCTTTGTTCGTCAAGATGGCGTTCGACGGGCCTTTGGCGGTTTTCGGAGAGCGGGGCACCGGCGAGCATGTCCGCACGCAGAACGGTAAAAATAAACGAAAGAAGGAATGGTCATTAATTTCATCGGGGCCTTCCGAAACCCTCTCAGGAGGCTAACGGTGGCTTCGCCTCCGCTAGGGCTGATGGGGCGGGCGCGCGTGTGAGGCGGAACCGGCTTCCCTGCGCTTAACGGGCGCGCAGAGAACGGGCGGCCTTTGGCCAAGGCGGCGAACGTTGAGCTGACCCACAGGCATCCCTTTCCTGAGCCTCTAGAGAGGGGGAGGGATCTATCGGGAGGATCAAACTGAGAGCCACTTGTTCAAGTCTTTTTTCTTCTCGCCACGCCTCGGGTCTCGCGTTCGTGAAATAATTCGCTTTTTCCATGTGCGATGGAGCCGCTCCTTTTCCGTCAGCCTCCGCGAGAATTGGCGGCTCGGGGGGGGGGGCGCAGTTCGCTTCCTTATATGGCAGGGCTCGCTTCCGAAGCTTGTCTCTTTGGTCAACCACATTGCTAAGCCCGATTTGGATGCATTGAGGATTTATGAGAAACCATGCCGTGATATCGGCAGCCCACTCCTATTCCTGTAGGAAATGTAACCGATTGAAAAAAGAGGTTTCAGGAATTTCAAAGCAGAACCACAAAAAGAATAATTATTGATGCTAATTTGTAATTAAAACATTAAATTGGGGTGTAATTTTCAATTTCACATGGCTCCATGGGTTAAAAATTCTGTCAGAGTGTAATGCACACAAGAGAATCCTAAGCTATCAGTTGACCTAATTCCATTAGTTCAAAATAATGTCATTTAAAATCTGTACTAGTGTTATCTTGCAAGATAACGTTGAAACCACATTTTCTTTTAAGAAGTGCTATAATCATAAATGCTGAATAGGTTATTATTTTAAAAATCACTGGTGACTATAGATTTAGGCTAGTGAATATAGATTTGTTTTAAACTAAAAGTTACCTGTGTTTTTCTCATTTTACATGGAATCCCAAGTAGTGGTAGATCATGTAACAAGTAGAGGGGAACTTAAAAATCCTGATCAGCATTGTCTTTCCCCTTCCCCATTGAGATCTTGCATAGATATGTTTATGCTGGCATTTGGTTTATCTGTGGTGAGAGGTTGCATTTTAATCTTTAATACAACAAGTTCTGTTGGTTTTAAAAACACATTTGAGCCTTATTGTGCATATTTATAACATTATAAACTGCATTTAATCTATTGAATTAAAATATATAGCTATTTCCTCAAGCTCAGGTACAAGTTTATTTAGAATCTGTGCTCGGATAGGAGTTGGACCCTTCCCATTCTACTGCCACTTATTTGCATTACCAAATAAGAGGTTATGCTTATGGGATAAAGAAAAGCCTGCCATAATCTAAAGGAGAAGAATGAACACTGTCTTCCTTCTATATTAAATGGCAGAACATAGTACAGTATTACAAAGACAGCAAATGTACTTCATTGCTTTTGGACTGGTTCAGCTGTGCACATGAGGCTGAGAACATTTAGACACACTGTGCATGGAACTGTTATAATGGATCTGTGCTTACACTAGAAAATGCCTATTACAAACTCTGCTTGTGTGGTCCATTTCTTGTGAAAAACTGGATGGATTGTTTGAACAGAGCCTACTTGAGGGCAACATCTGTATCACGTAACCTATTGTTTTTAAAAAAACACGACGCTATTTGAGAGGAAAATGTATCTTTTTTTCTGAACAGTTATGGCTGCTGCTTCCATTGCCAATATTGTGAAGAGTTCTCTTGGCCCAGTTGGTTTGGATAAAATGTTGGTGGATGACATTGGTGTAAGTAGACACTATTTTCTATGAGTAAATTTTAAGAGAAAAGTGCACTGTGCAACCAAGATACGTCTCAGTAAGTCTATTAAATTATCCTGAATTAAACATGTTTTTTAATGTGTTTCAGTGTTCAAAATTCACCAGGCACATTTTGTACCTGGCTATTGGCTACTTAAGACAAAGTAAAGATGGTTGGGCACCAGAATAATAATAATAATAAATAATATTATTATCTGGAGGTGCATGCCTGGGGATCATTGCATCTGGACCGTTTTCACACACTTACTACCCCATTCTGTAGAATTTTATCAGTTATATTTTATCTGCACAATCAGAATTAATTTCAGGAACCAAAGTGCTTTTTCTGTGCAGCTTGAGCAGGAGCAGTGAACAACATCATGGTTAATTGTTGTAGCTTGTCCTCACTTCCCCCACCCCACTGCCCTACTCTCAGTTGTGAAGAATATTCTTATGTTATGAATGGTCATTACTGTACTCAAATAATTTCCATAACTTGTTGGTCACAAGGGTTTGGCTTAAAACAGAAGTGCGTAAATATACATGCTAATTCAGTTATCCATTCTCAGCAGCCTTGCAAAATATGGGCAAAATGTCCCTTTAATGGGCACTTAATTAAGACTTGTTGGACTTTGGCTCATCGTAGTCAGAGTAAAAAGCAACCAGTCTCCATCCTCACTTTGAAGCTGAAAGGGGTGGGTGGTGATTTTCCCAGCAGCTTCATAGTTATCCCTTCATAGTTATCCTCTTCTCAGCTCCAACACTGAAAGGAAAGCTGGAGGTTATTTGGTAGCTGTATGACCAGAGTGTGCAGAACCAAACCAGTAAGCTCACCAACTGTTCCTTCTCTGAAGCAAAAAAATAAGGTGGGGTCTTGCTTGGTTGCTGCTTGGTAAAACCTGCAGCAAAAAACAGACTGCTTAGTGCTGATACTGTATGTTGAGGGTCAGCCCTCCCAGCTCCCAGCCTGTCCTTACCTCAGGAAAATCGGATGGGGGGGGGGGCCTTCCTTGGCTGATGTTGGGCAGAGGAACTTGGCAGCCACATTTTCTGACAGCTAGAAATGTTAGCCCAAAACTAGGGACCCCTGAGCAAGTCCCTAGCGACCCTTAAGCAGTTCTTTATGATTATTTGCATATTTTCCTATTATATTTCATAATTATGATTAATGTTAAGTAACAATCGTTTGTTTGTTTGTTTGTATGTCTGGAATATTAGGATGTGACCATTACAAATGATGGTGCAACTATTCTGAAATTGCTGGAGGTAGAGCATCCTGCGGCAAAAGTTCTGTGTGAACTGGCAGAACTACAAGACAAAGAAGTTGGAGATGGGACCACCTCTGTGGTATGTGTATGTTTGTAGATTCATGTGCACTGGAAAAGGGCTGGGAGCACAATACTGTTCTGTGCTGTCCCACTCAGGTCTGCTTTGAAATCTAAGCAGCATATATATGATTTATTTTAGATACATAATAAATTAACCTGCTGCAATGATGTTTTAAAAATACTGCAACCACTTAATGTTAGGCTTGCTATGTCCATTTATTCCTTAGCCTAGTTTATAAAAGCCTGTTTCACATAAAGGATTATTCTTTTATTGTTGTTGAAACGAAGTATGCTCAATCAACTTGTCAAGCCAAAATACCATAATTAACACAGACTTGATAAACAGTTTAAAAATTACATACTCCAGCTTAATGTGTTTGAATTAGAACTATAATAATTTATTATTTATACCCTGCCCATCTGGCTGGGTTTCCCCAGCCACTCTAGGCGGCTCCCAACAGAAAATTAAAAACATGCTAAAACAGGGGTAGGCAACCTAAGGCCCGGGGGCCAGATGTGGCCCAATCGCCTTCTCAGTCCAGTCCACGGATGGTCCGGGAATCAGCGTGTTTTTACATGAGTAGAATGTGCGCTTTTATTTCATATGCATCTCTGGGTTATTTGTGGGGCATAGGAATTCATTATTTTTTTCCCAAAATATAGTCCAGCCCACCACATGGTCTGAGGGACTGTGGACCGGCCCACGGCTGGAAAAGGTTGCTGACCCCTGTGCTAAAACATCAAACATTAAAAACTTCCCTAAACAGGGTTGCCTTCAGATGTCTTCTAAAAGTCAGTTGTTTATAGCCTTGACATCTGATGGGAGGGCGTTCCACAGGGCAGGTGCCACTACTGAGAAGGCCCTCTGCCTGGTTCCCTGTAACCTTACTTCTCGCAATGAGGGAACCGCCAGAAGGCCCTCGGCGCTGGATCTCAGTGTTCGGGCTGAACGATGGGGGTGGAGATGCTCCTATAAAAGACCTTGGGCTGTATCCAATGTTGTACTAGCAAGGTTCCACTGGTGCAGTAGCACTTAGGTTTCCTTTCTTCCTCCCCACTTGCACCTCTGGAATCTACTCTGGAAGGTCCTCCAATTCTATAGAGTTGATTTTGAGGCCACACGGCAGGCTAGAGGGATACAAGATGAAGACCAGTTGCGCACACAGACATCCCTAGTGCCAGAGGAGCTGCAGCATTAGATATGGCCCATTCTCCCATGAGTTATCTTTAAACAGGTTACTCTCCTGAACCCACTTAATAATAATAATAATAATTTTTATTTATACCCCGCCCTCCCCAGCCAAGGCCGGGCTCAGAGCGGCTTACAAGCAATAATAAAAACAAGATAGATGATTACAACTTAAAAACAAAAGTAAAATACAACATGAAAATAATGTAACATTAAAATATTAAAATGTAGCCTCATCGCAGGAGGAGAAGGAAAAGGGGGAAAAAAAAGAGAGAGAGGGAGGGAGGGAATCAAATTGGCTCCAAGCCAAAGGCCAGACGGAACAACTCTGTCTTACAGGCCCTGCGGAAAGAAATCAGATCCTGCAGGGCCCTGGTCTCATGAGGCAGAGCGTTCCACCAGGCCGGAGCCAGAGCTGAAAAGGCCCTGGCTCTGGTTGAAGCAAATCTAACTTCCTTAGGGCCTGGGACCACTAGAGTGTTGTTATTTATGGACCTTGAGGCTCTCCGTGGGGCATACCAGGAGAGGCGGTCCTGTAGGTACGAGGGTCCTAGGCCGTGAAGGGCTTTAAAGGTCAAAAGCAGCACCTTAAATCTGACCCTGTACTCCACCGGGAGCCAGTGCAGCTTGAAAAGCACTGGGTGAATATGCTCCCATGGCAGAGACCCCGTGAGGAGCCTCGCTGCAGCATTCTGTACTCGCTGGAGTTTCTGGGACAGCTTCAAGGGCAGCCCTGCGTAGAGCGAATTACAGTAGTCAAGCCTGGAGATGACCGTCGCATGGATCACTGTGGCCAGGTCGGGGCGGGAAAGGTAAGGGACCAACTGCTTGATGCGGCGAAGGTGGAAAAATGTCGCCTTGGCTGTTGCTGTAACTTGTGCCTCCATGGAAAGGGAGGCGTCAAGGATTACACCCAAACTTAACGGAAGGCAATGGCACTAACTGGGCCCCCGCAAGAGAAGGGAGTTGGTCCCTCATCCCCATGCCATCTCGACCTAGCCATAGGACCTCTGTCTTCGAAGGATTTAGTTTCAGTCGGCTCCCACGAAACCATCCAGCCACAGCTTCCAAACATCTGGTCAGTGTGTTCGGGGCTGAGTCGGTGTGGCCATCCATCAACAGATAGAGCTGAGTGTCATCAGCATATTGGTGACAGCCCAGCCCAAAGCTCCGGATAATCTGGGCAAGGGGGCGCATAAAGATGTTAAAAAGCATCGGGGAGAGAATTGCGCCCTGTGGCACTCCACACACCAAGGAGTGGCGCGACTTAGAAGGCTACCTGTGTTTACTGTTATAACTGGAGGGAAAGTCTTCCCATTTGACTACCACGTATTTGCATTACAAAATAAGTGGCTATGCTTATGGGATAAATAAGTGACTGCCAAAGGTCTGAAGGAGAATATTGACAATGTATTCATCCTATATGAAATGGCAGTACATACTCTTAATTAATTATTATGGGCATGCTTATAGTTTGGATTCAAAGAAAACACACCTGTTACACTTTACTGTCAGAAGTATTATTCTTTCTTGCAAGTTCATGTAAGGGGGTGGTGCAATTAAAAGATGGAGTAGCTTGAGGCAGAAGAATAAAGTTTTTGGGACTGCATTGGCTATTCTGAATGACAGGCTGGCATCAGTACAGCATAGGGATGAGTACTCTCTTCTGTACTCTGAAATATGTTTATTCCTTTTCTTCATCGTGCACACAGTGATTTACACAAAGAACTCAGTAACCTCTCACATTAACATGAGAACAAACCTTAGTTTTTATCTGTCTGCTTTGGCAGTAGCCAGAAGTAACCACCTACAAAGGAAACAAAATGGGGCCATCATTTCCCCATCCCCCAGCAAGCAAAAGTAGCAACTTCCTTTTCGGAATATTTGCCTGGGAAAGCACTGCAGTTGTTAAAGTCTGCCCCAGCAACAGAACCAACAAATACAATTCTTAGACCATATTTGGATTCCATTTCTGTAGCCAGGTCAGTCTCTTTAAATGCCTTTGGGACAACCCATGTTCCACTTCTGACTTCTTTGGTTATTACTGATAGGGTAATAGAACTGTGTCAAAATCAGAGGGGAAGCAAATGAATAATGCTGTTGTGCATTAAGAGCCTTCTGTTTCTTCACCCAGTTTCTGGTCCTGCTTGCCACAAGACAACAGGCATATACTGAGCTATGTTTATCCTTGCATCATAATCTACAGGCCTTTTTTAAAAAAAACAAATAAAAACTTCTTACCATGTCACTTCCAGCTAGCCAGGGCTGGTTGGGGATCAGGTTTTTGGACACATACATGTGGTTCTTAAGGAGCAGACATCTGACAGGATATGTCTCCCTTACACAGACACTAGGTATTCTCAAGTGCTTATCCTTTGAAGAGGAAGACATTGCAGCCATGGACTTGGGGTGAGAACTCGTTCCCAAGCTATGAGAGGAAATGGGCCCCATACAGCAAAAGCTGCTGCTGTTTGCAAGGGTGGACAGGATAAGCTAGGGCAACTGTGCCAGGCCAGCGCCAAATCCTCTTAAGCCATGGAATCTTGGAAAAAGTAGAAAGGATGTGAAATTTAATTTAATGGTCCCTCCAGGGCCAGCAAGAAGACCTGCAAATGATACCTTCTATCTACTAAAGAGAATGAACTTGTCACATTAAGACCATCATTCTTTTTTCATTAAACTCATGCTTTGACTATGCTGTAATTTTTTCACAGAATAGCTTGCATATTGTTAAATTGTGTCTCTGTTATTTCTAACAGGTGATCATTGCTGCAGAACTTTTGAAAAATGCAGATGAGTTGGTTAAACAGAAAATTCATCCCACTTCTGTCATTAGTGGATATCGTCTAGCTTGCAAGTAAGAAAACTGTTCAGTGGTGAAATCTACTGCTGAGCAATTTCAACCTTCCCTGTTAAAGTTTTATTGAATCTTAAGATTTTTATTTTAGGGCAGCGTGTTATTTTGCCTCAGTGACAGCACATTTAACGGCCCCAGCCATCACAAGAAAGGTGGATGGCAAGTAGGGAAAGAGCACTGGTGTTATGCTGCACGTGGAATGTCCTTTGTAGGGAGGCTCAGCTGGCTCTCACTTTGCTATCCTTTTGACACCAGGCAAAGACTTGTTTTATGTAGGGTTTTTAACATACTGACAGGCCAATCATATATGCAATTTAGGCTGAAGGTAAGGAGAGATACATTGGCAGAACAGCTGCCGTAGGCTTTATGTGTTAGTATTTGCTAACCTGATGCTTTCCAGGTGTATTGGACTAAGTCCCATCTATGCGTGTGTGTGTGCTGTCTAAGTGTACCCAGGACTGATTCAAATGTCCTCTTCATTTCACAAGCCTGCAGGACCACGTTTTTGTCTTTAATCGCTATCGGAGCAGCAAGTATGATAGAGGTTGTTGCACCTGCAGAAGGAGATTTGAGATGATCAGCCTCCTTCTGCAGATGTATGAGATCCATTCTGTCTGTGACCCTCACACACCCTCTAAGCCACCATAGGATGGCAGTCTTAAGTTGCTGTAATTAAGCTCATTGATTCAGGTTGTATTTTATTCTTTGCTGGGTTCAGCTTGGTTGTTTTATATGCTGCGTAGTATTTTAAAACTCTTTCATAAGCTATCCTTGGAATGATGGCTGGCCATTGAAGGAAATAACTCATTTTCAGCATTTATTCCATTTTCAAAGAGATGAAATTACTGTTAATGTTATAATTTCTGTAAGTAGTCAAAGCATTGAGAACATTAAAATTAAATCATAACTAGCTTGTTAAAATTGTGCTTTTATTCAACAGGGAGGCAGTTCGATACATCAATGAGAACCTTGTTATTAACTCAGATGAGCTGGGCAGGGACTGCCTTATTAATGCAGCTAAAACATCAATGTCCTCCAAAATCATTGGAATGTATCCTTTCAGTTTGTGGAAGCAAAGTATTGAGTGCTACCTTGAAGAGAAAAATAGCAATTTTTCTTAGATATTGTAGCCTTATTAGACTTTACCAATTGGTGGGCTCTGCGTTGCTCCCGGACGGGAGGAAGGAAGTCAAATGACACTGAGGGTTGGTTCAGAGAAAGAGTTCTTTATTTCTGCTCTCCGGAGCAGCAGAAAGGCACTTGCGTGGTCAGTCCACAGCAAGTCCAAAGAAATGAGAGATTTCATGCAGTATATATATCCTCCAGGCACCCACTTCCCCAGGAATCGAGGCACGTCAGCTTGTACACGCAGGTTGACATCACAGATGTTCCTGCTCTGGTACTCTTAACCATAAAAGGGTTTTCCTTCCTGTACTTCTGACCATAAAAGGATATTCCTGTTCCTATACTCTTATCTTGGAGCAAGAGGTCACCAACTCCAAGAACACACTCTGGCGCTGTTCCTGGACTAGGTCTGTGCATCAGAGTGTGGTAAGATAAGACCCAGACATGTCATTCCCTACTCCACTGGAACAGCCAAGGTCATCCATTGCCGTGACTGATAAAGGAGAGAGCTTTGTTTATACAGTTGTGTTCTTGCATTTTGCTCAACAGCTCAAGTTGACGCATTTTAGAAATGCTTCCTTGGAGAAAGAAGAAAAGGGGGGGAGGGTTGGGTCCGTTTCAAACTGACTACACAGAAACCCATTCCTTCAATATGTAGTGGGGGAGGTATAAAGGCATGGTCTAATCCTGATTGGCATTCCTTTAAGAATGTCTTTCCAGAGAACTTGCATATGTATAATGACTTTAGTCTTAGCTACTATGAAACCCTCTTGGATATTTATAATGTCTTTTTAATCTGAGATGTGCAGTAAATTTAATAGATGCTCAACTGCTCCTATTCTCCTTAACGGTTTTCTTATAGTGACAGTGACTTCTTTGCCAACATGGTAGTGGATGCTGCACTTGCAGTAAAATACACAGATTCAAAAGGGCAAGCACACTATCCCATCAACTCCATTAACGTTTTGAAGGCACATGGTCGCAGTCAGAAAGAGAGCATTCTTGTAAATGGCTATGCGTTGAACTGTGTTGTGGGCTCCCAAAGTAAGGTCACATTCTTATCAACAAAGCAATAGAGTTTTGTGTTAGCAGCAAAGACACACATGCACTTCCTTTTTCTGAGGAATCCTAAAGTAGATGGCATAAAATATAGTTAACACTTCCATTTAACATGAAAGTATGATACTAAATAAACTGTAGGAGACATTTGGTCCTCTTCTGTGTCGGGCTGCAATTCTGCACCCTCATACCTGGTAGTAAGCCCTCTGAATTTAGTGGGACTCACTTTTTAGTAGATGTCTAAAGATTTGTGGTGTAAAAGTGTATCAACCAATAATGCATGATTTGAATGGATGGGCACTGATTTAGACTAGAGGGTTTATGAACAGAGTGGGTTTCAAGAAAATGAGTCTTTGGTGAATAACTTTGTTACAAGAATTACTAATAGCACATTTTAAAGAATATTCCTAACTTGATTTTTAAAAATAATTTTGAAATACTGTATTTTAATAAACAACCTAGGATGTGTGGTATGTTTTTTCTCCTTTTTAAAGGTATGCCCAAGAGAATAGTAAATGCAAAGATTGCATGTCTTGACTTCAGCTTACAGAAGACTAAAATGAAGCTTGGTGTTCAGGTTGTAGTCACAGATCCTGAAAAACTGGACCAGATTAGGCAGAGGTATGCTGTGGGGGGATACTTGGAACTAAAATGATAGTGTGTATATATAGGTTTCAGGCTTGTCTTAGATAGTGAAACATGTTTAAAAAGAACCAAGGGCAAATACGGAATCTTAAGAATTTTGAAGCAGTGTGTTCCAAACTGTATCACTATCCTTTGAAAGAATCAGCTCAATTCAAGTTGATTATAAAGAACAGCAGCAGATTTCTTTTAATTAAGTGTTGGTGTGTGAATCTAAGCTTATGGCAAATTTGAAATCAATTAAATCAGTTTACCTTCCCACAGGTTTGCTTCCTCATCTACCTGAATAAGGAGCTCCATAATATTTGTGATTGTGTGCCATAACTGAAAGCAGTAGAGCTGCCTTCTCAAACCTAGTGCCTTCCAGATGTTTTGACTTCAACTTTTATTATCTGACCAGTGCTCATGCATGGAAGTTTTAGTGCTAGTAATACCCTGGCGGGCACCTTACAAAAAAAGGCTGCAGTAGGGCTACATCTGATGTAGGGGTCTTTTTGTGGGGTCTAGCAAACTTTGCATCATAGAATGGTAGAGTTGGAAGGGACCACAACGGTCATCTAGTCCAACCCCCTGCAATGTAGGAATATTTTTGTCCCATATGGGGCTTAAACCCATCATCCTGAAAGCATAGGACTCTTAGCTTTACTAACTCAGCTATCTCACAGGCTTATGCTTCTGTCTATTGCTAGACAGCTGGGTTTGGATGGAAAGTTGTATACTTTATTAATTTACCAGTCTCTGATAGCGGTGATGCATGTTCTGGTAACCTTCAAATGAGACAATTGTATAGTATGGAGAGCTGTATTTGAAGATGGTTTGGAAACTGCAGTTAATCTGAGATACATCTGCAAAGATTTTATATGGGACTGGGCATTATGATCACATGTCAATTGCACAGGCGTCCAACTCATTTCAAAATGCTACTTTTGATCTTTAAAGATCTTTAGCAGAGGCCCTGTATGTGTGTCTGGAAAGCATTTTATATGAAATGGATATTAATATAATTGGGAAGATAGCTCGTACATTAAATCACAGTTAGTTTTATGGAGTATTTTATCTTTTCGACCACTAATTTCATATTTGAGTTTCTTTCTGTTTAACTAATGCATGCCTACTCTCTCATGCAGAGAGGCTGACATCACTAAAGAGAAAATTCATAAGATCCTGGCCACAGGCGCAAATGTCGTTTTGACTACTGGTGGAATTGATGATATGTGTCTGAAATACTTTGCGGATGCTGGTGCCATGGGAGTACGCAGAGTTCTAAAAAGAGATCTTAAACGCATTGCTAAGGCTTCTGGAGGTAACTACAGACACCTCAGCTTAACATCACAGCTTGCTAGTCTTGTTAGTAGTGAAGTTAAATATGTAGAAACATGTTGCTTACTGCCACTTGTTGGACCTTAAAAACCCAAATACGAGTGAGGTTGTTTGGCACAATGAAAGTGGCTTTTGTGAAGCATACTAAAGGCCTTGTTTGTGTGTTGTTTTTTATAAGCCACTCTGTTGTCAACCCTGGCAAATCTGGAAGGTGAAGAAACTTTTGAGGCATCAATGTTGGGACAAGCAGAAGAAGTGGTTCAAGAAAGAATTTGTGATGATGAATTAATCTTAATCAAGAAGTAAGAATTATTCTCTTGCATAAAGTATTGGCACCAGCATATTTTGCTACATCTTTCGAAATTTCATGTTTGATAGTTGCCATGGTGCCTTTTTAATTGTGTGAGCATTTATATGTGTGGGATAGATTATTTTCAGTCCTCTGTAATTAGTTTGAGACCATGAATTTTCTTGATAAACCTGGACACAATTCAGTTGTTAACTACATAATGAAAAATGAGTAACTCAAAAATATAGCTAAATGGGGTTGGTTAGATTAGCTATTAAATTTTTTGATAACTAACTCAGGAATAAGGGCCTTTCACTTCGTCTTTCTGAAACAGTACTAAGGCACGGACTACAGCCGCCATTATATTACGAGGGGCAAATGACTTCATGTGTGATGAAATGGAGCGATCCTTGCATGATGCTCTTTGTGTTGTCAAAAGAGTATTAGAGTCAAAGTCTGTGGTTCCAGGAGGTGGTGCAGTTGAAGCAGCGCTTTCTATTTACTTAGAAAATTATGCAACCAGTATGGTAAGTTTCTAGTTAATAAATGTTTGGAAACACTTCTGACTGTGAACTTTGTTTTATTGTAGCTTTGGAGTTCTTTTTTTCAGTTGAGAGCAGCCATAATTCACTTAATAATTGTTGAAAGATGCATTGGGAATTTTTAAATGTAAGATTGATTTTAAAAATGGATAGGTTTATTCTGAATACCTATATGGGATCACTTCAACTAACTTTCAGCACAATAGACTATTTATTGCTAATAAGGCATTTTTCTTTTGCATTATAGTTCTGAAATGCTAATATATAATTCTTTTTTAATTAGGGATCACGTGAACAGCTTGCTATTGCAGAATTTGCAAGATCACTTCTGGTTATCCCAAACACTTTAGCAGTCAATGCTGCTCAAGATGCTATAGATCTTGTTGCAAAACTCAGGGCATTTCACAATGAAGCTCAAGTGAATCCAGAACGCAAAAACTTGAAATGGTAAGTGGAATTGTTTGTCACAAGCCCAATGACATATAGCTAATTCTAGTCTTAATATGCTAGCACTCAATACAAATCATCTTAAAAAAATAACTTAAGCCCTGTGTCTGTAGCGGCAGCTTTGCCAAGGTAGGTTTTTCTGGTGGTGTACTTCGTTCAGGTACAAGGTTGACAAAAATGGATAAAGTTTGAGGAAGAGCACAGGAACTAAATGTTGACTTGCTCTCACTGTATCAAAAATGTTACAAAATTGGGATTAAAAGTTAGCTCTTCATTTGGGAATATTAAACCAATCTAAAGTTTATGTACCTATCTAAAACAATTAACTTTGCTTTTAAAGGATTGGTCTTGATTTAATCAATGGAAAGCCACGTGACAACAAGCAGGCTGGTGTATTTGAGCCTACTGTGGTTAAAACAAAGAGTCTGAAGTTTGCAACAGAAGCTGCAATTACTATTCTTCGAATCGATGATGTTATTAAGCTTCACCCTGAAAGTAAAGGTGATAAAGGCGGGTGCTATGAAGATGCAGTTCATTCTGGAGCAATTGAAGACTAAACACATTTTTATTCCAACTGTTCCTGTAAAAGTCTTTGTAGTCTTGTATGTTCAAGTGTGTTAATGAAGCTGTTGCACTTCTGCTTAATTACTTAAAATTAAAAAATGGCTGTGTCCTCATATTTGTTCTGATATTTAAGCACGCAATAAAATGCAAGGTGGCTAAGAGCTTTTGAGGGCTTAAACTGAAGTCACTATACAATGCTTTTGGTTCCCTACACCAAGGAATGCTGTGTAGTCATGCCTAGCGCTAAAGTTGCAGTACCCAAGGTTTTTGCTTTGTGCTGGGGTGGGGCAAGCGACAGCTTAACTTTTCCTGAAGTCAAGAGACTGATTCTGCCCACTAAGGTGCTCTCTGCAGCAGCCAGCAGAGGGATTGGCTATTTTAAACCATATTTATCCCGTGACTATATAAACAAGTCATACATACTGAGATCCATATACAACACAGCACTAGTAATTTAAAGTTGGTACAGCATTTGCAGTGATGGAACTGAGATAGTGACGTGGTCACAGTAATTGAAGGAAGAGGCGGCAGTTAAGACAGTTTGTTTTAATTAGAAGCCATGCAATACAGAATTACCGAAACACTTAGATTATCTTTCTACACACATGGCTATGCCCATCCCTCCTCCTATACACAAAGCAGCAACCCCCCGTTTTCCACCTGTTCGTTCCAGTGCATGCACAAGCGTAACAAGGATCCGACAACCAGATGCTCCAAGAGGATGGCCAAGGGCAACAGCCCCACCTTCAATGTTCACCTGCCACAAAAATTAAGTGTCCCTGTTAAATATAAAGTAGAACAAGGCAGACAAAGGGGCAAGAAGGGAAATTACAGCAATGTCCGAGACTGGAGATGCCTCAATGACATTCTAACCAGCCTTCACTGGAGGGATTATCTGTAATGTTTTTTTAAAAAGAGGTAGAGTCAGAAAAAGGACGACAAGTTAGGGTGAGGAAAGTCACTAATGCAATAGTTCGGCAGCAATACTGTGTGAATTCTCTTTAAAAACTGTTGATGAGCATTTATTCCAGGGAAAAAATGGCTGCAACCCTGGGAGCTGAGGGAGGTACGCTGTCTATTTGCAAGGGGAGGGACCCCCAGTTGCTTCAAAGCAACACAGGCACCTTCATTCCAGCAATGGCTGGTAGCCAATAGACCTGGTAGAGCTACTAGGAGGGGCATGGAGGTGTGACCAAGTTCTGATGCAATTGAGATGCCTCATTGCAGTAAAGGACGCATTCCTGGCAGGCAAAATCACTCTTCAGAGAGCGAGTGGTATGGCCTGGCAAGGTCAATCTCAAGGACCAGATAAAGGCCTGGAGAGGTGCATCTGGCCCCTGGGCCTGAGTTTCCCCATTCCTGCACTGGAGGAAGGAAACAGCTTTTGTAAATTCCTCCTTCCCTCAACAGTTTAACACCCACCAAACCTGTGTACACTTTTCCAGTAGGAGGCTCCCCACCCCCCAAATCATCCCCTTCTGCAAATGAAATGAGCCCTTCTATATTCACCAACCCCCAATATACGCATATTTATTCTGAATGCCTTCCACCTTATCTGAGAGAGGCTGCACCTAATGATCTCTCCCTTTGTCAGATAAGGCTAGATGATTCCAGTATTGAGCTTTCAGAACATACCTTTTCCGGGTTCAGTTTTAGCTCTTTTGTTACTGCACAACCTAGAGCAGCAAAGGCTTCATTGATTTCATACAAGTCCACTTGATCCACTGTCCAACCTGCTTTTTCCAGCTGCAGAAGGGCAAACCAGTAATTAACATCAAGGCTTCAAGCAATTAGCAAAGTTGGTCTGTGTGCCTTCAGGTTTTAGAAGCAGATTATAACTAACTAGATTCCAGACATTAGGCAAATAGGGTAATGCTATGGGCAGTTGGTTATTGACTCTAAAAATACTGTTTGAAGCCTTCCCATTAACATGGAAGATGTAAAATTTTACACATAGGCTCATTAAATAGCATGAGTCTCACAGAAACTATGTGTGCCGATGTCTCAGATTTATTCATAGAAACTAAAGGAGTGCATTGCTTGGAAAACAGTAATTTAGCATCAGCTGAAGATTTCCCCAAATCGGGGCTTTTTTTCAGCCAGAACTCTGTTCCGGCACCTCTCAGGTGGGCACTATTGCCATTATAGGATAACAAGGGAGGCGTTCATGGTGAGTTCCAGCACCTCTTTTTCTAGAAAAATGGCACTGCCCAAAATGTTTTTTAAGTTATTGTATTTTTCTGTATATAAGACTAGGTTTTCCCCCTAAAAAATGTCAAAAATTAAAGGGTGTCTTATACACAGATACATCTCCCCTCCCCCATTTTCTTACATCTGAGCCCCTCAAAATAGCAGGCATCATATATGGGGGCGTCTTATAGACGGAAAAATACAGTATATTGTTTGGGAGGAAGCAGAGTGTATGTTTAATACAAGATTAGTTACTCAGGACTAACAAGCTACAGTGGTACCTCGGGTTACATACGCTTCAGGTTCCAGACTCCGCTAACCCAGAAATAGTACCTCGGGTTAATAATAATGTAATAATAAAATTTTATTTTTATGCCGCCTTCCCCAGCCAAAACCGGGCTCAGAGCGGCTAACAACAGTAAAATGATACAACATTCTAAAATCATTTCATTAAGAACTTTGCTTCAGGATGAGAACAGAAATTGTGCTCCGGGGGCCCGGCGGCAGCGGGAGGCCCCTTTAGCTAAAGTGGTGCTTCAGGTTAAGAACAGTTTCAGGTTAAGAACGGACCTCCGAAACGAATTAAGTACTTAAACTGAGGTACCACTGTACTCTGAAAAGGTTCGCCCTGTTGCCGATATATTACTTACAGCTTTCTTTATGGCTGAGACTGGCGCAATCCCCATGACAGAAGGATCTACACCAGCTTGGGCCCAGGATACAATCCGTGCCAAAGGGGCAAGGCCTCGTTTAAGGGCTTCAGCTTTCTTCATGAGAATTACAGCTGCAGCACCATCATTTAGACCTGGGATGGAGTGGAGTGGGGAGAGAGAGGGGACACAGCTTGAGACTCAAAACATGCCATTGAAAGCGTTCTCCAGGTAGAGTAAAACCTGAAAGTAGATAGAACTACCACAGTAGAAATCTTTTGCCCTCTGCTCTTCGGCTGCCTATTAGCACAGGAGTGAATTAACTTTTTCTAGCCGGTGGGCCAAATCCTTATCCCCATGACCCTAGTGTGCCAAATTTAATAGGTAGATTTCCCCACAAACATTACTAGAGTCCCCCCCCCCCCAATGTCACAACTGGAAAGCCAATGGCAAATGAGACTTGTATACAAATATAACGGTCATATTTTAGTCATTTCTTTCATAAAAATTATACACCACTTGATTGTAAAAAAAACTTCAAAGTGGTTGATAGGAACACTTATCTTCTTCAAAATTGTAGTCATCAGTAAGTTATCAGTATTAGGTAAAGGTAAAGGACCCCTGACACTTAATCCAGTCGCGAAGGACTCGGGGGTTGCGGCGCTCATCTCGCTTTACAGGCCGAGGGAGCAGACGTTTGTCTGCAGTTTTTCTGGGTCATGTGGCCATCATGACTAAGCCGCTTCTGGCGAAACCAGAGCAGCGCACGGAAACGCCGTTTACCTTCCCGCCGGAGCGGTACCTATTTATCTACTTGCACTTTGACGTGCTTTCAAACTGCTAGGTTGGCAGGAGCAGGGGCCAAGCAATGGGAGCTCACCCCGTTGCGGGGATTCGAACCGCCGACCTTACGATTGGCAAGCCCTAGGCGAACCAAATTGTTTAAGGATGGTATATTGAAAAGTGTAACCTGTCACAAAATGTTGCGGTATGGCTCAGTTCCCCTGTTCGGGATTCAAAACATTCCAGCTTATCCCTCCATCCCAGTTTTCCATTTTCACTTCCCCCCAGCCCCAGTCCATCGGCATCCCTGCGGCCACTAAGCACACTTATTCCTCACTGGAAAGTTTTGAGGGCTCTCCCCTTGCAGATTTCCCCTAAAGATTTATACATTTCTTTGTACTTCCACAAAGGTGGGGGTTCCCAGCTTGGTGCTGCTGCATTGGCTACGTACACAACAGCACTTTGAGATCGGGTTAAATATATACAACTAGGACCTGCAAGAAAATGTACAGAATTCCGGACACTCCCATCTCATTCCTACAGGGCTTCCATTTCTCCCGCCGTCTGTCATCAGCATTCCATGCCCACTGAGCGTGCTCAGTCCATACTGAGTTTTCCCCTTTGAGGGTTCATGAGGGACAGAAACACGCCTTTCAACTTTGAAGGACAACACAACACTTTAAAAGAGGCTTTTGGGATTCTGCATGGCAAACTGTATTTTACAAACAGTACTTTGTACTGGTCTTTAAGGCTGGATCTAGACACATCAAAGAAGCGTTTCAGTTTATGGCATTGTAAATTTAAACAGGGAAAACAGGTAGAGAAAAACGGGACTCCATTTCGCCATCTGGTGGCACAATGTTCTCACACATACAATGCATATAAATTGTTTTTTCTTTACCAATCTAGTAGAATCCTAAGTCTCTACTGTGGAAAGGCCTAACAACCACCTCCCCCTTCCCCTCCCCCACCCCACTGCAATGCCCCAAGCTGTGGTTGGAGAAAATACATGCCTTTCCCCCTGCCCAAATATTCCTGATTGTATCTGCCTGAAGTTAAATAAAACTTGCTTGAAGCAGATGCATTTTAAGCATTATATTTAAGTGGTATCCATTATGATCCTTAATTACCCACCCTTCACCCTCGGGTCCTGGGATGGGTTACAAAATTAAAACGCACTATTAAAAATGGTTTATAATATCTTAAACAAACCTGAGGCATTTGCTGCGGTCACGGTTCCCGTTCCATCAGTTATAAAAAAAGGCTTGAGCTTTGTCAGCGTTTCCAATTTGGTACCAGGGCGAGGATGCTCATCTGCTTTCACTTCGACCGGACCTGCAAGGCAGCAAGTATTTCAGAAAGAACTGTCTATGTAGAAGTTAAAATCGAACCTAAGATCTCTGTACCCTATCCAAATGGAAATTCATCTCCCTGCCCCCAACCCATACCCCATCCTGTCCTCTCCCATTCACTTCTATGGAAGCAGTCGCTCTGTGCTTGCAGAGCCAGCCCTCCACTGCAGTACAATGGGAAGACACACTCACACAACAACTCATAGCAACTCTGTGCTCCCACGGAAGAATGCCTAGGGCTCCGGTCTACTTCCAATACGTACAAAGGTACGCAACAACAGTACTGCTTTGAGTTAACCCATGGAATCTTCGGCTTCTGAGGTTCCACCTCTCTTTTTACTTACAGTGGTACCTCGGGTTACATACGCTTCAGGTTACAGACTCCGCGAACCCAGAAATATTACCTCGGGTTAAGAACTTTGCTTCAAGATGAGAACAGAAATTGGGCTCCGGCGGCGCAGCGGGAGGCCCCATTAGCTAAAGTGGTACCTCAGGTTAAGAAGGGTTTCAGGTTAAGAATGGACCTCCGGAATTAAGTACTTAACACGAGGTACCACTGTACTGTTAAATGAATTAGACTTTAAGACAAAGTTTCAGAAGAAGAAGAAGTGTTTGGATTTGATATCCTGCTTTATCACTACCTTAAGGAGTCTCAAAGCGGCTAACATTCTCCTTTCCCTTCCTCCCCCACAACAAACACTCTGTGAGGTGAGTGGGGCTGAGAGACTTCAGAGAAGCGTGACTGGCCCAAGGTCACCCAGCAGCTGCATGTGGAGGAGCGGAGACGCGAACCCGGTTCCCCAGATTACGAGACTACCGCTCTTAACCACTACACCACACTGGCTCTCAAAAGGTCAGGAAATGTTGGCTCAGAACCGTTTCAAACAGGAGACCTCTGAAAAATTGCTTTGCAGCCGGACAGCAGTAAAATGGTTACCATCCATCATTTCCGTTTTACTTCTCACAGTGACAATGTAAATTACTAATCTTGTGGGCCAGACTCCACCCACCTCTGAGTTAGATCATTATCCCTGATAACAGAGGAAGAACTGAAGCACCGAAACAGATACGGACCATGATAACTAGTCATATGCCCTGTACCCAGAACAGGTGTTGCTCTGAATACATACTCACCTTTCCTAGAAGGCACAGGAACAGGAACAATCTCTTTATCAAAATAGCCAGCCTTCTGGGCATTTTCAGCCTTGTTCTGTGACTGTACAGCCAGTTGATCTTGCTCCTCTCGACTAACCTGCCACTGCTTGGCAACATTTTCAGCTGAAACCAGGAGTTGGGGAGTATATACTCATTATCAAGATGCAGCAAGAGTCATATTGCCATATGCACAGCACAGCTGTAATTGCATCAAAAGTTCAGTAACGAAATATGGGAACCTGCTGCCTCCAACGTTCAATGCTTACTCACTCATGACACAATCAAATCTATTTTGTTGGGAAGGTATGCCTGTTGCTTAAATAAACATTTAAAGCTGTTGCTGAAGGAAATGCAAAAGCTGAAATGGTCCATCTAATATTTAATAAAAATAATATCCAATATTGAACTAGACTCTTCCCCCACCCACTTGACAATGCCATTTGGAAGAATCATGCGGCTTACCAGTTATACCCATGTGGTAGTGGTAGAAGGCATCTGTCAAGCCATCCAAGATCAGTGTGTCCTGCAAGGAGGCTTCCCCCATCTTCAACCCATTGCGCACATGAATGACATGAGGCGCCTGCAAGGAAATCATTTTGACACATTTAGAATTCCAAGAATGACGTTGTTTGGAGGTGGGTGGAAATCAAGTCTCTTCTGGCCTCGTCATGTCACAGCTATTCTGGTTTCTGTAAACAAATGAGGTCTACAGAAGGGGCTGCAGTACAAGGTTTGTTTATGGAAGATGCAACCCCAGCTGAAAGAATCGCGTAGGAGGTGACAGGGTATACCTCTTCCAGAGCCCTTGGAGGGCTGATGATGATCTGAGTAGGCCATACATGGGCAAATGGTCAATCCAGAGACATTCAAGGTATGCTCAGTTGGCGAAGTAGTTGACTAGAAAAGGATCCTACCTGTTCTGGGATGGGGTTGCACCACTGGTGATGTCAGGTAGGTAAAGGGACCCCTGACCATTAGGTCCAGTCGTGACCGACTCTGGGGTTGCGGCGCTCATCTCGCTTTAATGGCTGAGGGAGCCGGCGTACAGCTTCCGGGTCATGTGGCCAGCATGATTAAGCCGCTTCTGGTAAACCAGAGCAGCGCATGGAAATGCCGTTTACCTTCCCGCCGGAGCGGTGCCTATTTATCTACTTGCCCTTTGACGTGCTTCCGAACTGCTAGGTTGGCAGGAGCAGGGACCGCGGTAGCAACGGGAGCTCACCCCATCACGGGGATTTGAACCGCCGACCTTTTGATCGGCAAGTCCTAGGTTCTGTGGTTTAACCCACAGCGCCACCCGCTGATGTCAGGACTTTAGGGCAAAAAGAGAGGGGAATGAGCAGGAAGGCTTCTAACACAGCAGGACTGTGATCTGAAGTGAAACGATTGCCATCTAAAGAGGGGATCCCCCATTAAGTCAATTAAGTCCAGAGTCTAACTTAACTGAACCAATGAATTACACACTCTCTCTGCCGCCCCATGTCTACAGCTTGGGGATGTTGTTACACCCAGCCTTGTTTCAGTCATAATGATTCCACCATGCAAATAGTGGCTATTCTGAACTAGTCTAAATCTTTCTGCCCTGAGAATTGTTCCAAACCACTAATCTGCAAAAACCAACTAAGGCCCTTTTATGAACAGCAAAAGCCTCACCTTGCTCATGCTTTCCATGCCTCCAGCCACTACAATACTGGAATCTCCTATCATGATGGACTGAGCGCCTAAGCACACGGCTTTCAGGCCTGAACCGCATATCATCTGGCAGCTCCAAGCAGGTATCTCATATGGAATCCCAGCGGCGACACTGGCTTGTCGGGCAGGATTCTGACCAGCACCTGCAGAAATAGAAAGAATTCATCAGCATGCAAAGACAACCAGGCTCAGTTGCTCTCATTCCTTCCCCCTGCCCAACTTTCGGCCCTCCCCATTCCTTTAATAATAATAATAATAATAATAATAATAATAATAATAAATTTTATTTATACCCCACCCTCCCCAGCCAAAGCTGGGCTCAGGGCGGCTAACAACAATCAAAATAATCCAACATTCTAAAAACCTTTCATTATAAAAATTAATTAAAATCAAATTGATGGCAACCATTAAGCAATATGGTTCCATATGAAAAGGCAAAAAGGACACAGAAACACCATTTGGCTACAATATTCTCAAGCATCCTGTTTTGTTCTTAAGTGGATAGCTGGCTCTTGCTTGCAGAACCAGATACTGCTTTCCAAAACCTACACTTAACTCTGCATTTCAACACCTGCCTTTGGGTTGCTCAAGTCACCTCTGCTCTGGATTTTCTGGTGTCAAGAGTGTTTTCTGCTCTTCCATGACACCTGATTTAGGGCTTCTGTGCCTTCAGGGTAAATTACAACATTCCTATGAGCTGGGCTTCATTTAGTTTTGAACTCCCACGTTCCACTGACACAACTTCTGCACCTTCCCTCCATCTTCCATGTTCTTTTTCTGGGCACCTTCCAGGAGTCAAAATAAAACCTCCTTGCTTCCTGACCACTTTTCAACCCTGCACAACAGTTCTGCCAATTAGAATTGTTATGAGGGCGCCCTATGTCACCTCAGCCCTCCCCCAACTGTCTACTAGAGGACGCTTAACCGTGGAAGACCATCTCAGGTTAGCTTGGATTGGGGAAGACTGTGAGGGGCTCAGCAAGCGAGGGATTAGGTAGAAAGTATGAACCGGGGTTAGGGACTGACAAGGTATCAGGGGGAGCATAGGTAGTGAATAGGATTATTGTGGATTGGAAACTCAGGAGTGGGCAAGGAACATTTTTATAAGATTCATTCGCAGAATGAGGAAGGGCAGGGAACTTCAGGCCAAAGGGCAAAATACAACCTTTCAGAGCTCTTTATCTGGCTCATGGGGTGGAGGATAGAGAGGGATGTGCGAGTGTGGAGAAAGTAGCCTACTGTACAAATTCACCTCAACTGCTCCATCGACTTTTCCCTCTGCTCTTTCCCCCTCTCCACTGACATGCGTCCCCTGGAAGGTTGCCCAGAAGGGACTGCTGCCCTCAGTCTGAAGAAAGCTCCCCACCCCTTGGTTAGCATGTAGGGATGTGCTGTGACAGGCTTTTAAACTCTAGATGCTGACCTTTCAAGGTAAGGGAAACTGTTCCTACTAAGCAACTATTCCTTAAAAGACAACTGCTCCCTTATAAACCAACTTCCCATGAGTTATGATGCAACCTGAGGTAAGGTTATTTTGGCATTACCTTCTGAGATTTAAATTAAATGAATTAGAGTAAATGAGGATGTTCGCTACCATTAACTGTTGTAGCTTGAATACCCTCGGTGCTGCCGGAGGTGAGAGAGCTGTGGCTTACCAATGAAGCCTCTTCTCTGGCCGTGTGGCCCACCACATGTTCTGACTGATGTGGCACATGGGGAGTCCTATATGTTGTGACAGAGAGGGCAGATGGCAGGACCAGAGAAGGAGCAGTCACAGTTGCTTCATCTCTGACTGCCAGGGGCAATGAAAGGTTACAAGACAACTTGCGGTAAGCTGGCAACCCTACTTACACAGGGGAAGAGAAGGTGAGCTGTACAGTAGAGGAATATTAAAAATATGACTCATAGTATAAATGCATATCTTGTCTAAGTATTACAAAAGCCCTAGCAAAGAGGGCAAAACAGATTCCAGACCAGCACCTGAGAAAACTGGTTCACTTAAGACATACCTGCAGCCAAGACTTGTCCAAATATAACCTCAGATACTTCTTTAGGTTCAATTTTTGCCCTCTTCAAGGTTTCCTTGATGGCAACGGAAGCCAGCTCATGGGCGTGCAAAGTAGACAAGGCACCATTGAAGGATCCTAGATAAAATGCATGTTAAGTTGTTATACTACAGACAGGCCTTTTTCAACCACAAAATAAGTACTTTAGGAAAAGGTTTGTGAATCCAGGTCCAGTAAGGCATATGTAAATGAAGTAATATGGGGTGGGGTGTTGCATAACTGGAATTGTACATATGACTCAAATTATGTTTCCTAGTAAATCTTTGTGCATAAGTGAAACATAATCTTGTCCATTAATTTAAATGAGACTAACTCCCAATAAGTAAGGATTTATGATGGTGGGAGCAAACTTATTGTTGGGGGGCAGGCTTCATGTGGTGGTGGTAGGGCAGAACTTCAGTTAATTAATTATTTTTATTGTTTTAATTGATCATGGGGGGGGGGAAGCAGCTGGCCTCCCAACCCCCTGGTTACGCCCATGATTGAGTATTATGCAAATAAAGGCTCCATTTGGTTTGTTTTCTATTTTGCTGTCTTTCAATTTCAGTCATTCATGCTCAAAATCATCTAAATTGGGGGTGGGAAAGCACTCTCTCCTCAATGTAACATACCCCACAACACACACACTGCCTGTGCCGCTCTTCACTCTTGCTTTGTGCAAAATGGGTTAAAAAAGGTATTCATTGTCAAACTGGAAACTCTGGCGTGAAGCCAAATAAAAAAAAAAAGGGAGGCAGATATATTAAAGCTAAGTTGTGCAATAACCAGTGTGAATATTAAGAGTTAGTATGGAGAATAAAAAATAAACTATCAAGAGTGGAGAAAGATGATTTTTAAATAGAAGACAAAAGAGTAAACTTTTCGAAGCAGATAAGAGGCTGCATTAAAGTAGAGGCAATAATCTATTTTGTCCTGCAGTTACACACAGAGGAAACATGCTCCTCATGCCACATGTAATCAATGTTGAAAACAACTCTGCACATGTTCAGAGGTAGTCGAGCTGCATTTTTGAGATCAGGAGTTGGCATTCCAGCTTTGCCGACCCTGGATCCCCCTCTCCAAGGACATTGTCACATGACCCAAGAGCCACATCCTTTTGCCCAGGGCTGGATTTAGGTTTGATGAAGCCCTGAGCTACTGAAGGTAATGGGGCCCTTTAGATGTCCAGCTGTCCTTTGTCAACAACAAATTGTCCTGGTTTTTTTTGTGTTGAATATATGCTATATAGTAATGTATGGATCTAATAGGTATATAAAGCCATTTGCACATAACAAAATATGTATTTTATCAAAGTAACTTACATCATAGGAATCCTATGTATATAAATGAGCAAACCAGTGATATTTTAGGGAGCAGGCTAGCAGGCAGGGCCCATTACTTACATTATAGGAGCCTACACAACACAAAATACTGTTGCTGTATGTAGGTTTTATTTTATTTGTTTTTTATCTTATATTTTGGAAATGTACATCCAGGTTTTTTTTCCCTTTAATTTTTTTAGGGGCCCCCGAAAGAATGGGGCCCTAAGCTATAGCTTGTTTAGTTTAAACGTAAATCCGGCACTGCTTCTACCTTGCAGCTATCTCTTTGCAGAGGACTGGCTAAAGAGCAGCATTTAGTTCTGTTAATCTAATGAGAGAACAGAAGCGAGCCGAGCTTTCATGCTTCTACCCGGCGCAGGCCAATCGGAGGAGGAGCGCGATTCGTCAGCGCCTCTCACGAAGCAATCACAGGGCTGCTCCACCCGGTGGCTCTACAGTTCCTACCCAATCACTGGGCGAGGCGGAGCCTGGAGTGACCACGTTAATATTTACCACCGGCTCTACGCCACAAGTACTCCACGAAAATTAGAAACTCCGAAATGAAGATTAGGTTGCCTATTCTATTGAACTCAGCGCGGCTGGCTGGCTGGCTTCCGAGTTGACACGTTTGCACGGTTAGGTTTGGGCGATCTGGGGGAAATGGCTCGAAAAGCTTGCAGTCCTCATGAAAACAGAGAAGAGTTTAGTCAAAATTTACAAGACGCCCACCTTTCATGTAGTTGAAATGGCAAAAATGTTATTTAATTTTGGATTAGGGCCAACAAGCACGTTGATTTGGGATGACGTCTAATGGATCAAAACGACAGCTCATCTTCGGATTCTCGCGCTCTTCGTCCTCTCTTAAAACCACGAAGCGCTGGCCAATCTAAACTGCTCCCACCCTTCGAGTCTGCAGTTCCCCTTCCACGAGAAATGGGCTACAGCTCAACTGGAGGGGCGCTAAAATGATACTGGAGGGGCACTGCAATAGCGATTGCTTCGCTTTCCAGCCGCGATCAGAAAGATCAGATCAGAAGAATCCTTATTTGCATCAGCCACTAGCCATAAGCGATAGAATAAAATAAAATGGGCTGAAGATAGAGGTAAAAACCTAACTAGGCAAAATACATTTTGGAGGTTTCCATCAATGATCAAGATCAGAAAGGAAGCGCAGCGTCTCCAATGGGTGAAATATCCCCCCCAAAGCCGCCGCAGCTGGCCTTGCGCGCCCTCCCACTCACCGACCGGGGTCCTGACAGCAGCCACGAGCACAACACCTTCCCCGCTTGCATCCATGCCTCCTCCAGGTACCTACTTCGGCGGCTGGTCCTGCTGCACCTTACGCCTGGCCCTTAAGCCGCCTCGCGCCGCCCGAAAATCCCACGCGCGTTCTCATTGGCTGCGCGGGACTACTCCCACCCCCTCAAGCGCCTCCGTCACGGAGGGCTCGGCTGAGCGTGCCGTCACGTGACAGGCGGGAGGAGGGAGGTTGCGTTTTCGCTTCCTGAGAGGCTCTGAAGGTGGCGCCGTCTCCGTGCCAAAAAGATGGAGGATGCAAGTATGCGGGAAACTTCACTGAGGACTTGCAAAATTGTCCAGTAGCACCTTAGAGACCAACTAAGTTTGTTCTGGGTGTAAGCTTTCGTGTGCATGCACACTTCTTCAGATGCACACGAAAGCTTATACCCAGAACAAACTTAGTTGGTCTTTAAGGTGCTACTGGACATTTTTTAATTTTTTATATATATTTTGACTGCGTCAGACCAACACGGCTACCTACCTGAATCTAAGGACTTGCAGTTGTCACTCCCTCAGCCTTCCTCCGAGAAGCCCAGGGGAGGTTAACACGGGGTTTCCCCGCTGAAGCGATTCGAAATGATCGATTTATCATCGTTTCTATTCCCTGCCTCCCCCCTTTAAGGAGATCAGAGATTAGACGAACAACATTTTGTCCTCACAATAGGGTCCCCAGCTTCTGCGTGCTGTTAATCTGAAGAATATTTGTTGTAATTCTTTATTGTTACTTGTTTACAACATAACAACTATAACAATGTTATCAGCACAAGTCAAACAGCCAGCTGCTTCTTTTTCCAGGGAGCATCCTTAAGCTCTAGACACTTTAACATTAAATCAGACATGAACTCTAGAAAGTAAAGTCACAACCAAGGCCTGGAAGAGCGATGCCCACTCTTAACTTTTCCTTTCATATCGCTTGTTAATACCTAAATCATCAGTCAATCTGCTTTAAAATGCAGACTCATTCTTAACCTTATTATTAAATGTATTACCTAGCCTTTACCCTAAGGTCCTATGACAGGTTACAACAATTAAAAATACAGTTTACAACACTTAAAGAGTTTACACTTAAAAAAAATAGCAAAAAAATAGTGTTGGTCCTGAAAATTTATATTTCACGGGTCCTAAAGACCTGCATCTTCAGGATTCACCAAAAACATTGGACACTGAAGATTTGTTTTTCCGCTTTGCTGAAAGCCATTGTGCAAGATAATGATCTCCCCATTAATTTCTTCCTTGTTGATCTGATTTGCCAAGAGAAGTTCCCATAAGAGCATGCAAACTAGTGTGCCTCAAACTCAGCACATAAACAGAGTTTGGCTCTGGAACCTGTTTTCAGTGCCAGGATTCAACCCTGGAACATATGATGCAATACTAAAGAGTATCCAACCAGATAAATATCATGAATTACTACATAGTATGTAATAAAACTATATTAAATTTTGTCTTATAAAAGATCTGATCAATCACAACCACGATAAATCGTGTTGAGCTCCATTGTGAACTGCTAGCCCATTTGGGGTAGTAAACCTCTAAGCTACAGTGAAGAACTCTGCTTTCTCTCTTTCTCTTCTGTTAGCAGATGGGTAAATACTGCATCCCAACTTTCCTCTTATCTCCCAGAATTTTCTATTTCATGACATGGAACCTTTTCTGGTTTTTCCATTTCTGCAAAGCTGGGCCTTTAAGACTCTGCCTCATAATTCCTATTTGATAACTCTCCGCATATTCAGCCCAATCTCTGCAATGGTAATTAAGTATATTGTCCAGGCACTGTATATTGTCCAGGCCTTGCTTGTGTACAGCATTATTCTACAGTGGTGTTTCAAGCTTCAAAACTGTATTATTACTTACAAATCATTTTATATTGGCATGAAGCCAGCTCTAAACTTTTAGTCATTTTAAAATAAATATTACAATTATAACAAGAAGCAGCAAGCATACTAATATTGGCCTGTGTTAATTTCCCAAATGACGTAAGGTTATCAAAGCCAATACTAGTGCATATGTGGACATAATCATCTCCAGTAAAGAATCCACGAATACTTTTTTATTCTGCTAAATTAGCCCTTCAATGAACATGTGTGCAAGAGATGTTTGTGTAAATGTGTGTGCTAATGCACTAGCAGATCTGGTGGTACTACCATTTGGCTTGTTGCTGTAAGTAGATGGGGGGGGGGGATCTATAACCAAGGAAAGGCCTGCTACCCAAGGCCTCTGACAGGAGAGCATCCTTGTCCCAAATGGGCTATAGTTCATTGATGATATGTTCTAGCTAGCAGATGTAGGTGACAAATGGTGCTCTGTCAACTTTCTCTTCTGTTTTTCAAAGGAGACTTCTTATTCTTGAGTATTCATGTTACAGTTGCTGATAAACAGCAGTAAAGCAGTGCAGGCTTATAGTAGCCATAACACCTTCCCTTTCCTTTGTGAAATTCAGTTTGTTGAGTAAGTAGGCGAAAGGCAAACTTCTGTTTCTCCACCTGAGTCCCCTATGTGCAATATGGGAATAATAATAATTGATCCTACAGCGATAGTGTAAAATTAATGATATTCAATGTGAAGTACTCTGAATATTCTAAAGTACTGTATAAACAAAACGATATAATATGGGTTGTTTGCAATGAAGTTGTTCTCTTCCCCTCCCTCTCACCTCCTTGTGCAGTCCCTCAAATCTGCTCTGCAGGGTTAGGGAAACCCCTAAAACAGATTGGGGGCTGGATGGTAGGAGGAGAGGGAGGTACAAGGGCACAAGTGGAAGTCCTTACATGACTGGAACAAGTTTGCTGGATACCATCCTATGTCATCACTGCAAATGATGGTCAAATGTCACATTAAGGTGAACTGCTAGTGTAATCAAATAATAGTTTAGAAAAGTTGGTAAATCAGCAACTATGAAAGTCAAGAGGTCCTTCTGAAGGTGAATGCCTGCAAAAATTCGAAGCCAAGAATCTACCACTCTTGGCGCACTAAATAAACATTAACAAATAGTTGCCGGGGTCTATGTGTGGATATCAGGAGTTCATTTCGTAATGCCTTTTTGTCAAAACGATACTGTGTTATTTCAATAAAAACTGCTGACATCTGAGGGGATACTCAAAAGTGTATTCAGGATAGTAGTCACTATGAGTTTTTATTTTGCTCCTCCAACTTTTTAAAAACACCCCACTACCACCAATATATACATTACTAGCACCTTGAACCCAGTGTTGCTTGGGAATACTAATGCACTAAAAATCAGTGCAGTTTTGGAAGGTTCAGTCCATCATATTGATTCAAAATGGCATGCATACATAGACACAAACCTGCTTATTGATCTCAGGAACTGTCATGCAAAATTCGGTTACGATATCTTACAAGGTTTCAAATGCAGAACAAACAATATAGTTACATAATGTGTGGCTGCATTTTCCACATCACATGCCTTTTTAAGAACTTGAAGATTTATTGTTCAGAAGTATTAATGGTTCTTATGTATCACAAACAATTCTACAACAGTTTAGAAAACTGAAATACATCAACTTATTAGAACAGTTCTGACTACAAATTCTGCACCAACTTAAAACAATTAGTGAATAAAATATGGTTCTAGATTGGGGTATTTCCCCATTTGATTTCACTATTAAACAGTGCGTACTTACCGTATATTTAGTGGGACTACTACTACTGCAGCTTTCCAGTGTAGTAGTTGTGGTCCCACCACCAATGATAAAGCTGAATTTCACAGACCACCTGAATGGAGCTCATAGACTACAGTGGCTCACAGAACACCATCTGAGAACCTCTGACACAAACATTATCCAAGATGATTGGATTGAATTATAATCGCCTTCACAGCAGTTACTCCTGTAACTATGTATTTACACTGGGGCATTGTTTCTTGTGAGTTCCCAGCCACTATGTCAAGACTACTCCAGTCTCCAATGCTTTAAGAGCTATGAATTCCAGCTGTGGCATCTGCTTCACCTTTCTTGTGTCCTGATCTTATCAGTTATGACCACCTATTATCTAATATCATTTGATATATATCCTCCAGGATTAATATTCCTTGTTTTGAGGCTGCCTTCATGAACAGCCGCCCACTGCCTGGTCCCTCGACCTCCTATGAGTCTCTCCCTTTGCAATTGTTGACCACTTTTGACCTCTTTAGGCAACTCCCTTCTTGTCAGTAAAATTCTGAACAAGCTCATCTTATTGGCCCTGGTTCTGTTAAAGGTTGTTCATACCATGACCCACCTTGAGACTGTTTTCAGTCTTCACTTTTCTTCAACTGCCACATATAGCCTTCCTTTTGAATTTTTTTTAAAAAGAGAATAGCGAAGTAATAGTTTCTGTGAGTACGCCTACAGCTTAAAGTGTAAATTTAACAATTCTCTCCTCCTTCATCCCTGTAATAAAACCTGGGAGTTGTAATGCCAGGACCTCTGAGACACAATTTCCACATATTTCTGTAGAGCTAGAATCTCCAGAGGACCTTAGCATCATCCATAACAGTTTAAGGTGGCAATGCTGGGTACCTTACCTGGGAGTAAATCTCATTGAACGTATTGATTTAGGGTCACTTCTGACCCTAACATAAGGATGATATGTTTACACTTTGTCGTTTAACTAAATAATAGCACCACAGACACATGTGGAGATGCTCTTCCTGTTGCATCACCATCCTTAGCAGATACAAGTACGGAAACCCCATCATGAATTTTTAAAAACTGTAGGAATGATGCATAGGTGTATTCAAGATACTTTGAAATACTATTAGTGTTAGATGGGGGCTTCCATGTCAACGTACCAATATTTACACATGGAAAACAAGACATTTCCACAGAATTACAACATGGATTGCTACTGTTAAGTAAACTCTGGTAATTCTACCAGCCCTATAGGGAACAGGCACACTTTTCCCCTTACAAAAAATGTGTTTGTGGAGTTAGTTAATTCCAGAGTTCTTTTTCTGTTCATAATATAGCAGATCTGCCCTCTAGTGATGAGTGTACTTTATTTATTTATTTTACTCCTGCCAACATGCTGGAGGCAACACTGCTAAGAAAACACAGAAAGGGTTCTTGTTGTTTTACAAAGGTTGAAACTACAATAAAACACTTTAATAAATTCCTTCTCACATTTCTTTGCATAATGCCCATTGCCACTGTTCACAAGTTACATTTGCCCCACCCACTTTAAATGTCACCAGAATAATACAATGTATTTCTCAAAATTTTGAGGCTAAGGTTCTTAAAAAAAGAGATAGATAAGAGAGAACTGAACGGTTGGGAGGGAACTGAATTACGTATATGCAATACTTACTTTTCCTTCCAACCCTAACTCAGGGCTAGACCAAGACATTTTGCTACCTGAAACAAAAGTACACGATGACATCCCTTACAACAGCTGCGATAATCATAGATTTATAAGGGACCCTGAGGATTATCTAGTCTAACCCCCTGCAATATAAAAATGTGCAGCTGTCTGTTATGGGAATCAAACCTGCAATCTTGGCATTATGCCTCTTCTTCAATTCTAAATCCCAATTTGATTCCCACCAAATGTTTTTACAGAGATATCTTTGATCACAAGGCAGACAATGCCCATGACCCCAGGACTGGCTCTGCTTAACCTGTATTGGACATACCATGAATTAGAAACAAAGAATTTAGAACCAATTTGTTAAGGACGACCATTGCCAGGACCGGTGGTATAGGGTGATCTGGCAGGTAGCATTATTGGGAAAATTGACATGAAAAAAGGAAGATAGCAAGAGGCCAGGGGAAATATAGTAATTTTTATGCAGTCTGGGGTGACTTTACAGATTACACAATGAATGAGGAATATAGCAGAACAGTGCCTATGGCCTACAGCACAGTTTGACTTGTATGAAGCACATTTTTTTCTCCTCCCCTCCTGCTTTTGTATAAACCCTGCAGACCACTGATGCTGATACAATACCTTTTAAGCTGTGGACAAGCATTCAAGTGATGGTGGCTAATATGTATTAATTTGTGTTTGTTATACCCTTTGACAAAGTGCTGTAGGGTATTCATAGATGATTCTCTGTATGTAGTTGGTTTATCTTTGTTTAAAATGTTTTTTAAAGTTTTTTAAAGAAAAAGTGACAACTTTCACCTGTTGTTTTTGTTCCAACACTCAGGTTTTGCCCCTGACCACAAAGACTGTTTCATAGCTGTCAACCTTCCCTTTTTTTGCGAGAAATTCCTTTATTCCAGCGCCGTTTCACACTGCTATCCCGGATTGTTCGATATCCCGTAGACTGTCCCTGGGACAGGTGAGGCTGCTGGTCCCATATTTTCGAGGCTGCTGATCAATTATTTTCAAATCTGAAAGTTGACAGCTATGGACTGTTTAGCTATGGTGGCTAACTTGAGAAGAACCCCTTTAAAAGATATTCTATATCCTGTGCCTGTGAATTCCATAAATTAATCGCAAATCCTCTGAATAAATTTGTCAGTCCTAAAGTTAATGCCAATCAACTTTACTGGTTCCCTTCCAGTTAATCTCATGGGTACAGCTAAAAAGATACAACTTGTCAAGATCCTGGATGCAAACATAATTCTGCAATTCCACTGATTTCAGTGGGAGTTACGCGCACTTCGTAACTCTAACCCAATATTACAGCCCGATCGCGTGCACGGTTAGGCGACCCTTCAATGCCTCCGATTTCCAAACTCTGCATAGGAACGGACTCGACTGCTCCATTTTCACTCCTTCGAAAAATAAGTCGGTGGACTCAAAAGAAATCCCTGCGTAGGAATTTCACCGCCTCCGCCGCAACTATCTTTCTCCAGCAACATCAAGTCTCCTTCCGCCTCGCTCGGCCTCACTCCTGCAGGTGGTCAGACAGTACGATTCCGAATCCTTCCGCCGACGCTACTACCACCCTGCTTCCTCCCATCATGCTTTGCAACTGCGTAGAGACGCGGGACTGGAGCGGGGCATTCAGTCGTCGTCCCCCGCTAACTTTGGCCGAATACTTACGTCTCACCCCACCCCCCTTCTCCGCGCAAACAGCGGCTTCTTTCCGCAGAGAGAACAGAAAAGCAGACCGAACCAAGGAAGGAGGCGGGGGGGGGGGGAGGCAGTAGCGCCGTGCGAGGGAAGTAGTCCCGGCGCCAGGCAAAGCGCTGCTGCAGGGGCAGTTGCTCGCTCGCTCTCGCTCTCTCGCTGGGCCGGTAAGTGTGAATAAGGCGGCGCGAGGGAGCGCGCGGCCGAGGGAGGGGGAGGAGCCGTGGGTGAGTGGCAGCGGTTGGCTCGGCGCTGCGGGCGGCTCTGCCTTCTCGCTAGGACGAGGCGGGAGGCAAGGAAGGGGCGAGGCGGCGGCTCCTCTCATTTCCCTGTCCGGCGCCATTTTGTAGCGCAGCGAAGCAGCAAATAAAGAGCGGGGCGGGAAGCGAGCGTGGTGTTGCTGGCGCGGCGGCGGTGTTGGCGGCGGCGGCCTTCTCCAAGCAGAGGTGCTGCTGGGCCCGCTTGGTTGATGCGACACGAGCCCCGGCGTGGAGGCACCCGCTGCAACCGGGAGACGACGACGACGACGACGCCTCGGGGCCGCCACGGGCGGGAGGTGAGTGGCGGCCTGTCTCCGCTTCCTCGCGCGCGGGCCGCATCCGCCCGCCGCAGTCCCCGCTACTACGGCTCCAGGAGAGACCCGAGGCCCGCCGGCCCTGAGCGGGAAGGGGCATCCATCCTACGGGCGGGGCGGGGAGCGCCTTCCCGGACTAACGTAACTCGAAGCGGGGGGGGGGGTTTAAACTCGGCGCCTTTTCCTGCGTTACGGGCACCCGTTACGGGCATTTCCTCATGGCTGTAGTCACCCCCCTCAAAAAACCTCCACCCCCCCCGCGTTTTTTAGATAGCTTGTTTGGGACGGGCATCCTCTGCTCGCCTGTCTTGTTTACTATGGACCGGCCTTCCTAAAGGCATCGTCCTTCGTAGTCAGGAGCGTGGATACCCTGGGATTCTAAAATACTCCTTAGATGATTTCTTAATTACGAGGAGGCCTTTTATCCGTAAGACCTGAAAGGACTTGGCAGCACGTTTTTTATTTCTACGCCATTTGGATAGAGGGGGAATCGGAAGCCAGCCGTAGATGTAGATAGACGGGTAGATGCACACAGAGAGACATTCCCCACGCAGAATATGAAAGGTTATAAAGCTTTAGACTGCACTCCTCCTCTGCATTGGAGACCGCGCCACTGTAATAAATGGGGCTTCGAAGTAAATAAGGATGGGATTGGACTGCAAGTCACATGGATGGGTTATTTAGGCTCGATTTGGCTCGCTAGAAAGTAATGGGTTCCTCAGATTGCAGGCATCACTACTTGGTGCAAGAGAGAAAGCAGGTTTGAACTGTCACTGCTTAAAATAGCGATTTTATAAATAATTTAAAGTCAATAATTAGATTTTTTAAAAACAAAACAAAATCCTGTTGGTTAACTTTTCCAAGCAAATGTAGGTTACACTTGCTTTCTAATCAAAAATATGTTTGAAAATATGGGTTTGGCAGTATACTTTGCCAAATTGTAAGGCTAAGGTGCAAACTTGCTCAGTCGTATCAATTTATTGAGAGTTCAGTTGCTCTTTGGGGAACAAAACAAGTACAGTATATGCTGTAACATCTCAAATGTTACAGATGCATTTCCAACGTAGAATTTGTAGACTGACTACTGGAAATATTTCTGTTCAAGCCAGTTTATATCCTTTGAGAACAAGAAACTTTTACACAATGTGTCAGATTCTAAGGAGTACTGGGTGCCCCCTTCCCAAGGTGATTTTCAGGTGCAGCTTACAATGTCTGGATTGATTGTCATAACCAAAAATTTGATATCTGTCATAACTCACCAAGAGTGAGGTTTTCATCTGAGGGCCAATAAATATGTGTTGCCCATAGGTAAAGTGTTTCCTTATGCAACTGTTCTTTGATGTTCACTCATGTAAAAACCACCATGCAAAGTGATCTATTCACATTTAGAGGCACCATATTAATGACAGGCTATAGTTGCTCAGGCTACAGTTCACTGGTATACTAAGTTAAAATGTGAATGAGTTGACTCTAGAAGTAAATGCATTCATTTATACATAATAGGATGTGCATGGAACACTTACACAGACAAGCACTTTCCTCATAACTGCCACCATATTTGTTTCAGCCTGGATTGCTCTGTTGCTTGGAGATGGATGCTTAGCTTAGATCAGAAGTGGGTCAGGGATGAGAGAATTTCTTCACAATACACTGAAAATAAAATCTAGTTACATGACAGCACAGTTGTTTATTTTCTTAAATACCATGAAAACTGACAAAAGATTTTACATGTGTGACTTGACAGAATCATAAAAGTTAAGATGACATACTTGAGTGTTTCAATTAAATACCTTTATATTTAACTTACATTTTGATGTTGAAACAGTTTAATTTGGTTATTTAACCAAATATAGTTAATAAAATGTATGCAAAACAGCGGAAACAAAAATACTCACATGTCCTTGCATTCATGAGGTTGTTTGGGTATGAATATGGGGTTTGTTACTTTTGGAATGGTATCTAGTATGGATCTGATCACGTTCTGAAGTTGGAGTATGTGCACTGAACACTGCAGCTACAATGACTTAAGAGGGATTGATGCTTACTTGCAATAGAACAATTGGAACTTATCGAGGATCACAGGGTGGTGTGCAACTTCACTAAAGCCATTGGCTAATATGAGTTATAGGTATGACTTCTTTCTATAGCCATCTTGAACACCGATGTGATAATACAAAATCTGAGTTCACAAATCCTGAAAGAACAATTTGTTCTTAAATTGATCAGTTTTACATAATAATATAAAGCCATGAATAAAGACTGGTTTTGTGATTTACCTATATAGAAGGGATAGAGACCCTCGTGTGTGTGTGGAGATGAAAGTGGCTCTCTAGTCCTCTATTTGGCCATCAGAGCTCTCCCTAGGCCACATCCTGCTTTGCACTCTCCTCAAGTGTTTTTGCCTGTCATGAATGTATTCTTGAAGTCTGATAATGCCTGTTGCTTACCTGAATAAAGAACAGGAGGTATGTGAGTGTGTGCAGATGCTAGCCCACTGTACAAAGGCAAAATGTACATTTATTCCTCCTGTCACTTTTGCTTCAGGCCCTGACCACCACCTCAGAAGGTCGCCCAGAGATATGGCCCCTTAAGACTTTAAAATAAATACTGTGATGAGTCTAGCTGAGGGAGTCTAGCTTGGGGATTTAAAACCTATTGATTGCTTTTAGAAGTACCTGCTCTTTGCTAATAATTTAAGGAAAATAGTTTATCCTATATGGATTTATCAACATTTTAATCTGGGTGTTGCAAGACTCATTCATGATTGAATAATTCCCAAATAAAGTTGCAAAAGATTTATTGATTGATTGATTGATTATATTTCTATGCTGCTTTTCATTCAAATGAATCCCAGCAGCATACAAACAATACATAAAAATAACATCATAGAACATTACAAATACAGAATAAATCTTCTAGAATACTTAACAAATCAATGAAACAGTTACAAATCATCAGTAAAACAATTACCATCTATGAAACACTATTAACAAAACAACTAAAAAAATAAGCTAAGCATCAAGTAAGATAAGTTCAGATTTTAGATTCAGCACAACATAGTGGTTCCCTGACTGTCTCTGAGGTAGGCGTAGTGCCAGTTAATTGCAGGAATACATTCAAAAGTGATGAACCACTATTTAGCTAAAGCTTTTGTACCTACATATATCTGAATTCCCATACCTTTGCATGCCTTTTCCTGGAAAGTTCTTGCCAGAAAAACTTTGGAACAAGGACACGGTATAGCTGGAAACAGGGTGTCAGTGAAGATATGAGACAATAACTAATGACTAGATAATTGGTATCAATATTATTTACAAAGATTTTTGGCAATAGAGACATAACAACATGCATTAGATATGGAAAGCTTATAAATGTCAGAAAAAGTATTTGAATGCAAAATAATAGTTGTGTTCATTGGACAAAACTCAGAAACCCAGCAGGGTCATAAGGTAGAGTACACGTTTTAAAAAATTTAAAAGTCATGGATTTCAGTAGGATTTAATTCAGATCATTTTCTCAGACTTTGCAGCAGATATGTATAAGCAGATACCTAGTACTGCTGTAAAAATGTTTAAACCAGTAACTTACATGTAAACCCTTTCTGTGCTGTGAAATGAGCTTTCTGTTAGCTGTAGTTACAGTTACTCTCAACACAGGAGGTTGAATCCATATTTTTGCTTTCATGGACAGAAAGAACCCAAGATCCAGCAGAGGCTCTTGCTGGAAAAAGCAGAGGAATTCCTGTAGCTGCCATCACCATCTCCCAAGGACCCTCTGACCCAGTTTTTCAGGAGGGATTGGAGAAGTTGGCTCCCCACCTCCTCCAATGGGAGAATCTCTTGGGTGGTGGTCTGCCCAGGGGTAGTCTGGATCTAATACTTAGAGCCCAATTCTTCATAATTCTGGAAAGTACATAATGCTGTGTTCAGTGGACTCACTTCAGTTGGAGTGCATCATTATTTTCAGGTGGCATAAAAATGCTGGCTATGGTAGTAAGGGGACCAAATAATGATAGTGTTTGTTTCTTTTATGCAGAATTCACAATGACTAATGAAGAACCACTTCCGAAGAAGGTAAGCTTGAAAGCTGTAGCATTTGTATTTCTTTTTCAATATCGCATGAGGAAATAGTTGAACTTGATTATTTTTGTTCTGTAGGTTCGCCTCAGTGATACAGACTTCAAGGTTCTACCTAGAGAGGAGTTGATCTTAAGGTAAAGTGATAGGCTACCTTCTACTTAAAAACCATGAATCTCTTAACTGTTTCATTTTGAATAACTTCCATTTTTATGGTAACAGGGAACTAAAAAGCAATTTTAAGTTTAATGAGGTAGAAAGATTACAACTAAACCTTTTCCTACTGGCTGTGGAGAAAAAGTACATTGTTTATCCAAAGGCAAGTAGCTGGAAATTCTGCACTTAAAATGCAGAAAGGAAAAAAGTCATTTGATATACTTTCAGACTGTATAGAGAATTCCAGAGGAAAGAATGTAAGAGTATGACCAAGAGTCTGCACCTTGGCAGTCTTGGGTTTGTAACAGAAATAAACTCTCCATGTCTTTCATATATGAGGCTAGAAACTTGTTTTAAAACTGCAGAAATGAAGGGTGGAAAGGTGCTTAGGGTGGTGCTAGATGTGAGATTGTCTATAGCTCATTGTTTTTGGTTGGAAAGAGCTTAACATATTTAATGAATACCCTATTATGCGTTTAAGTGTGATCTTGTCTGTACTCCCACTTTGCACCAAGCATGCCATAATTTAATAATTTAAGATTCAAAAACCATTTTCTTTCCTCATTAGGTGGAAACAATATGAAGCATATGTGCAAGCTCTGGAGGGCAAATATACAGACCTTAACTGTAAGTGGAAACTCAGTTGCAAAATAGAAGTGATAATAAAGAAAAGAGTTGTTTTAAGGGGCAGCAGTTGGGTTTTCTGTACAGCTCAGAAAAAGTATCTGAACAGCCCTTTAAGTAAGCTTGGTCAGGCTGATCCACAAACCATTTAGAACTGTAGTTCCCTTCAAAGGTTCACTTTTATCTATCTACTTAGAGTTCAGACATATTAATGGCATTACCAGTTCAGTCACTCAGGCTTAAGTAACCTATTTCTGATGTACATTGTTCAAATTGGTGTGTCACAGGCCACATTTTAAGTCATTGGTATACAGTGTTTACTAAGCTTAAATGTGGTTTATGTTTTTAAAAAAACCCAACAAAGAAACAAAACCCAGGCGTAAATAAAATATACACATAACTTATACACATAACTAGCAGCAGCTGGTGTAAGCTTCCCAATCTATCCTCCTATCCTGCCATCCCTTTTGTACAAAAGTATTCCAGGTAACCCATAGGAGGAGGTGAGAAAGTGGCTGGCTCAAATTAATGTTAGAGGTTTTTGGTGGTCTTTTCAGAAGTTGTTGGTGTGTTAGAAGTGCCTGTAATAAAGTTAAATGAATTCAGCAGATCTATGAGTGGGACTGGTGTTGGGTTTCCCATTGGGTATCTTCGCACTTATTGTCTGCAGAAGTTTGGTTAACTGCAGTAAATGGAAACCCTTGCTCAAACTGATACTGTTGTAAGTGCTGTGGGTGCATCTGATAATTAAATACTTACTTTTGTTTCAGGAGGCTTAAGCAGGATTTCTGAAATGCTATCACAAAATCACAGTGCTGTGATCTTGCCTGTAGTCATCATGTATGTTTTGTGGTCTCCTCTGCAGTCACAGCTAAAGACCAGTTTGAGAACTATGGTTTTAGACCAGCCTTCCCCAGCTGGTGCTGTCCAAAAATTTTGGCTTCCAATCCAATCATTCCTGGTTATTGACTGCTGGTTGCGGTGGAGTAGTTTAAAATATATGGAGGGCACCAGGTTGGGGTATGCTGTTCTTGAAAAACATTAATATAGAATGAATGATAAAGTGTATCATATTTTGTGTATATGCACCTTCTGATCATTTGTGGAATTCTTTAAGCCAATACAATGGGTTCTTGCTGTAAAGTCAGGTATGGGAAACCTGTGGCACTCCAGATATGGTCGTATGCTTCCCATCATAGGGTTGTTGGTTCTGCTGCCTGAGGCTGAGGAGAACTGGGGTCCAACAAAATCTTGGCGAGCCACAGTTTCTCTGTCAGTACCTGCTTAAGCCCATTATACAGATACAGATAAAATTACTTAAGAGGGGTTTTTTTAATCTTTACTTTGCAATCAGATTTGTTTGATTTGTTAACATAAACCCATTCAGTCAGAAAAAATCAGTGTAAAGTGGCATTAAAGTAAGTGTTGTTGAACTCCTCTGCATCCTTGGGATTTGAGTTCAGGTTATTTTAAGCTATTTGAATCTCAAAATTGTCCCTCTGGAAAGAGAAGCTTTCCTTTACATGTCCACCTTGGGATTAATACTGGGAACAACAATTAGGCTCCAAAGGATAGTTGTACAGGTTACCATGCGATGCCTCTAGAGTGACAAGCAAGCTTTTTTCTAAACACACCCAAGAGAGCGCTATCTCAAGTATGAGTTTAATTAACATGAACCTGTTGACTGATCTCAAACAAAATGCAGTTTGTAGAAAAGTTCAGTTCTTTTCTCCCAGTTGGGGTCTTGTGAAACTGCAAGCCATTATTATTGGTGTGTTTCTACTTGAAGCAGAAAGTTTTTACCAGTTTTAGGACAAAGCTAAATACCAGACTATAGTTCTGTTACCCTCAATGTGCTGTCTCTGTCATCTGTAGATGTTAATAGATCCACAGCATGAATTTTGTTTGTGGGACACTGCAATCACAGTAATGGTCTAATCCCCTTTAAGTGCCTCTAAGTCCTTTAAACATGGCAACTGCTTTTCAGCTTTCTAGTTGTTATGGAGGTTATGTAATCTTCTATGAACTTAATATCCTTGGTTAATAGTTAAAACATGCTATGTTGGTGTCTCATGAATTTAACTCTACAAAAGCTTTTGCCTATATATATATATTGTGTGTGCGCGCACACACACACACACACAAATATATATATATAGTGTTATTTTTTAAGATGGCACAATATTTTGTTGCAGGAGTAGGCTAACTTGGGCACCTAAAAAAAATAAATCATTACTTCTCACAAGTAGTCCCTAGAAATAGAAATGAAGGGTGGCATTCCGTGAAGTAGTTTCATTAGTGAAAGGACTTCTGGCTTTGCTTTGGAACTTACCCTCCCTTTTCTCTCCTCATACACTCACAGAATCTGTTCAGGGGGTTCCAGCAACCCTCTGAAGCAAATTTGAGGAGCAAGTAGGGGAAGAGGAGAGGGAGGGGGAGTTCCCTTATTATAGACTACTGGTCCTACCTGTTGCTGACAGGAAAAAGGAAGGTAGAAAAAGGGTAGGAATCTCCTAATTGATCTTTGCTGTGTTTGTGCAGCTTTGCTTGCTGTAGAGGAGCTATTCCTTTCCCTGTTAAATTCTTGTATGTGGGTTTAGTTGATTCAATAGGGGAGCAGAAGCAGACAAATTTGATGGTCAAGTTGTTTTGCGTAGACAAAAATTTGGTTTAAGGTCTTTATAGGCTCCCACTAAAACTTTACTGTTTGCTTTGCCATTCAACAATAGCTAATGATGTAACTGGATTGAGAGAGTCAGAAGAAAAGCTGAAGCAGCAACAGCAAGAATCTGCTCGAAGAGAAAATATCCTAGTGATGCGGCTGGCAACTAAGGAACAAGAGATGCAAGAGTGTACTGTAAGTGAAGCTTTTCAACTTGTTGCAGATGAAGGTGTCTGTGTTGATATATTTATTTTTAGCTTAACATCCTGTATGTGGATTACTATTAACATCCTGTGGTGTTTGTTTCAACTATCCTGTTGCATGAGTGTTTTTTTCAGAGTCTTTTTGGTCAAAAGGCCACATTCCTGGCAGAATGAAAACTTTAATGAATCATGATGCCTTCATCTTTTTAAGTGACTGAGAACCACCCTAGATCAGTAGCAGACCTAAGCAAAACATAGCTACTTTTAAAATAACAACAATAAAATGCTGTGCACATTTAATTCTGTTGTGATGCATAGGTAGCTGAAACAACTTCTGTGTAGCCAAATTGTGGTGGTGTATGACGAAAATGACCCAGCTGTTCTGATCTATATATGTCATCTCTACTTCCAAAATGAGTTAATGGAGTCCCAAAGATATTTCAGGAAGCAGGCCCAGTATTCACTATTGTCTTCTGTACCTACAGTAAGAGGAACAGCACTTTTCCTTGTGAATGACTTCCTTCAAGTCATTTGTCGTTTTACTTAATTCACTTAATTTAGGTGTACCTGTATAAATGTAGAAGCAGAGCTTGGCTTCCCAGTTTGTGAATAGTTCTAGCAGACAAGACTAGGATATTGGTTGGCTTAGGGAAATATCACTGTGGTTAGGGAGGTATTTCTAGCTATATGCCTATTTATGCTGCAGAATCTCAAATTTATCAGTCCATAGCTTGGGAGTTGATACATTTATGTTCATTACTTTTTGTGCAGTTTACTGCATAAATATTTTCAGATCAGAGATTGGCTAGCAGTTGCTTTGGCCACGTTTTCTGCAAGCTGTATTTCATACTTTTTGCCAAGCTATGTGGTTCTTAGCACCACATAGCTCCTTTAAAGCACTTTGAGATGGTATTCTAGAAGAAGACAAAAGTTACTCTGCTTTAGAACTTCCCAACTGATATCACAGTACCAGTGTTCATTGAGTAATAAATATTGGCAGAAGAAAATGTGTTAAGTAGAATTTTCTCTAATGTAGTATTCACTCAAATAACAATGAATTTTGAAGAGATCTGTCCTGCCAGTTCATATTTCCTCTAAGATAGGTAAAAAAAATGGTTTTAAAAATGGTTTTAAAAATTCTACCCCCCAAAAAAGGATTAAAGCCACATATTTATTGGCCAGTCAAATGTCTCTTTGATGTTACCTGCCTTTTTACAGAAGTGCATGCAAAGATGAAAACTGCTGCCAATGTTAAAAAGAGAACTTGATGTAAACCTACTAGTTACTACTAGTACAACTTAAAATTGAGTTGAGAACAACTTATAGCTCTGTCTTTTGAGGAGCTTAAAGTGTAAAATTACAAATAAAAGGCATATGTTGATTCATTTATTTTATAAAATTTGTATACCGCTTGATTGTGGTGGATGATCTGAAGGTGCTATGGGTTAAATTTTGGGAGTAGTTCCTGGAGGTTGATACAGTGATGATTAAAAAAAAAATCCTAGGTACCCAGTAGGCTGGTGGAACAAACACAAAATTGCCCTGTTCTTTGGATCCATTCTAAGCATCCAAATTCTATGCATTTCTGTCAGTTTCAGTGTTCAGTTGTATTCAAGAAAATGTTAAATTATGAGATCCTTATTGTCTGGGGGTATCAGACTGAAATGGGTTAAGTTGGCTCATGAAAGCTTGTAAATGCCAATGTAATCATTTCGCCCCCTTTTATGCAGAATCAGATCCAGTACCTCAAGCAAGTCCAGCAGCCAAGTGTTGCTCAACTGAGATCAACAATGGTGGACCCAGCCATCAACTTGTTTTTCCTAAAAATGAAAGCTGAACTGGAACAGACTAAAGACAAACTGGAACAAGCCCAAAATGAACTGAGTGCCTGGAAATTTACACCTGATAGGTAAACAAAACATACTCCCCAGTCAAGACTTCCCTGACAGAGAATGCTTTGGTGGGACAACCACGTACTCGTTTCCACACCAAGACTCAGACGTTTTGAGCCAAAAGCCACATTCTTATACTGTCCAGCTTGTAATGCTTAATGTAAAACTTATCAGATGAACCTTGTGTTTCAGCTTTTCCCCCCCTTTGCTTCAGAGGCCTGACAGCGTCGGACTATTCTGAAGAAGTGGCCACCTCAGAAAAAGTGCCCTTTCTAGAACATGTAGACATTTGCGAAGTGGTTCTGTTTGAAGAAAATAGAGGGAGAAGCAGAAGTCTAAAGTCTGTGGCACACTATGTCTACAGACAGTTTGGAGGAGAACCTAGAGATTTTAAATCATGAATTGATCATGTCAAATTCGAGTAAAACATTAAAATGGAATATGCTTCGCTCTTAACCCTAAACCTAGTGACTTAGAGACTGATTAAGTCAGTTTTGCCAATAAGACTGTGGACTTCCTCCTTGTTCACTGAACTGCTGGGTCAAAACTCAATGAGGTGAATTTTGTTTAAATCACATTTGGTAATCGGCTTTGAATAGCTGTGAGAACACGCACACAGTCAGTGTTGATTTTTCCTAGCATTTGGGTTCCATAGGACTTCAGTGAACCTTTTCATGGCTTTGAATAACAAATTGTTCTGTGGATGGCTGGCAATATGTGAACTCCTAAATCTAGTACTGTACGTATAGTTGCAATTTAATTACATCTTCCTAACCTTGTTGAAGCAGTTGTGTACGTCCTGGATCTCAACTAGTATATCTAACCCCAAACTAGTTGTGATTCTTTTTCTCCCCTTATCCATGCAGAAGTGCCATTCATTATTTTTATCCTGAGACACTATGTGCAGGCTATACAAGGTGCTGCAGTAGTAGTTACTTTCAGAGTTTGTTTGGGGCATTTTGCATTCCACTGTATACCTAGTTTTTGTACTGCAGCCTTCTATAAAATGTGCCTTGAAATAGTTGTACTATATAGTTCAGGGGACACTGCTGTTCGTACTACTGTATGGGAAGCTTTCATGTAGTATGAATATAAATATGTAGAACAGGCTGCTACTTGATTTTGTCCTGTTCTCTGGAAGAGAGATGATGTTGAAGCAAAATGCATGCATCCCACTGGTTGGCATCAGTTCAGAAGAATTGATACTTTTTGATGCCTCGTCATGTCCCAAGTGATTTCCAGGAATGGTAGTCTGGGACAGTTTAGTGTGCATTCTTGAGGTCACAGTGGAAAGACTGCCGAATATAATTGAACCATAATAGTCAATATATAATAACAGAAAGAAAATTAAGGACTGTTTCATAGTAGGTAAAATAGAAGAACAAATATTTTAATGTTCCACTTCCAGCATTCCCAATACAGTATTGGTTGACTTAAATAAAAGATACTTCTATGAAGTACTTTTTAGCTCTGCTTTAGATAATTATTGCAGCATATGAAATGTGGTAGTATATGAACCTTTGTCCATTATTGAGTCTACATCGAAAGAAAACCTTGAAGCAAAAACAAATTGCATCTTTCAAACATCTTGGGGTGATGCTATGGAAAATCTTTTAAAGGTCTAGCATCAAAACAGAGGTAAGACCAACAGAGAAAACAGCAAAAACTGTCCTAATATGTTGCAACTGACTTTGTAAAACTTGTTAAATGTATAATCAAAAATCATTTCTCATAGGTATGTTTTAATTGTGGGATGTCATACAGATTATTTGTGAACTTCAGCTTAATCAATTCATGTGTGGTTAGAGGATGGTGACTTCAAATGTTTTTGGGTTCTCAAGGTGACATGAACCTAAGTATGAACTTACTTCGTTTTCACTTCAAATAGACATCTGGAAAAACTAATTTTTGCTTGATTTTTAGAAAAATGAGTATCTTAGTCTTGAACAGGTCTTTGATATATACATATTTCCACTTACTGTGAAATCACATCCCTTTAAACATTTAAGTTTTATTTGATATGCCTTACAATTGACTTTGCTACACATTTTAAAGGTCTAAGGGGTGGGATCTTAATTTATCCCTTTCAAGAAATATTTTCATCATTTGTCTTCCATGTGTTTTGCCCAAATTTCTTTTTGACTTGATACTTGAAAGTACTAGTTCACTCTTCTACAGATTAATGTGGTTCTGAAGGGTCAAAGGAACAGTTCTTGTATTTGCACATCATTTTTTGTGGATTATTGTCTGTGCTCAAGAGCTGACTGTTTCAACAGTGTTTTAAGTATTGTATTGCATTGTCCTTGTTCATAGGATTCCAGATACAGTAGGGGAAATCACTGAATGCTATATTTTAACTGTCACTGATACCACACATAGTATCCAATAGTGATGCTAATTATGGGGGTGGCATCATTGAGGCTTCCTAGTTAACAGGAAAATGCTTAAAAATTATAACTTTACCAGAATATTTGATTTGTTAAATAGGTGGTAGTTTTCACTGCAGCAGCATCCTGCAATTCTGTTAGCTTGTTACTGTTGTTGCCATTCTCACCCATTTATAATCTCTTTCTTGACAGAAACAGTTTCTTGATTTTTTATATGAGACAGTAGTTTGGTGAACATGAAAACATAAGGAACAACTTAAATTCCTATGTAGGTTCTTAAAGAGATTATGTTGTGCTGGAGGTGGACATGAAGAATGCATCATGGATATTCTGAAATGGCTGAAATTCTTGAAGGCACAGGCCAAGATCCAAAGAACCATCCTTCAAAGAGTTTGAGGGTTTTGACTTTTTTTCTTGAACCAAAGCCTCATATAATGCAAGGGATGATTTTGAAACTGAGAAGAGTTTCAGAAATTAATGAGGGCTGTTATTAAAGAAAATTTAAAAAAAACCAGGACCTGTTCAATCCCCTCTTGTATACTTAAAGCAGCTCTTTGGATCCTGGCCATCAGCTTTGTGTAATAACCAAGGGTCACTTCATGCAAATTGTTTTCTGTATTGATCATTGTTTCCATGTAGAAAAAATAGGTATATGCCATAACATGTGATGCATACTGATATGTACTTCAGCACATGCACACTTAGTGTGCGTGATTAGCAGTGGGTTCCATGTATTCAGAACACATGCACATGTCACATTATGGTGTAAGGTTAGTTTTCCTATGTGGAACAGGTTTATGTAGGAAAATGCCTTGTGTGAAGTACCCTTCTATGTCTTGAATTATAGCAAAGAACACTTGAAAACGTTGAACTTTTATTTAGCCACAATTGCAGTATGAACAGGCAAAAAAGCTGAGAATTGGATGGTGAAACAGTTACATATCTGCTTACAGTTTTTGGCTAGGCGCACACATGATTTGCAAGGAATACATATTAAGGAAAATGAAATGTTAACGTTAACTTGCTGGGATTATAGTAGATCCATATATAGGTAAGCTTCAAGAATGTGTGTCCTAGCGGGGGAAAATAGGTAATGTAAGTGACAGGAACCTTTCTAGAGAATAACATATTTTAAAAGGATAATAAATTGTGCAGACACAGTCAGGTTCTAAATTTTGCTCTAATACTGTTTTTGCATCATATGTCACATTTTCATAGCTTACCTTGCTCATGAAACTATTAACTGCAATTTTTAAGCCCCCATGATTTTATTTCATACAAATTTTGAAGCTGTATTTGTTTCCTTTAGTTTTGGAATCTTCCTTGCATTACTAAGGTCTATAATATCTTAGGTAGAAGTTTTCCCCCAGCCTTTCTATCAGAATGGGCTCTTCTGCATGCAAAGCATCTTCATATTACTGAGCAGTATATCCTTTTGCCTTTTAGTATATGTTGAGTGGTTTTCCTGAACTGAAACAAGATTGCATAAATCCTGGACATGTAAACAAAAGTGTATATATAGCATATTATTTGTGCATTTTTGTGTGAAGTCACACAGAAAGAAAGCAACTAGCTGTCACAGTTCTATAAATTAGATCATGCGCATTAATCAGTCATATGCTAAAATATGTAAGACAGTGGCATGATCTAGCTGCTTCTGTTTGTGGAAAGTATATTGTAACTTATTTTGCTAAACACCCTGCAGTGTGCTGCTTAACTCCTGCAGATCACTTACACATAGTGGCCACAGCTCTGTGGACTCGCGGCTATGGTGCTGCTCTGGCAGAGTAGCCTACACACTATGATGACTTACCAGAAATGGTAGGACTGCATTGCAATGTGTTGCATTGCTCATCACAGGAGCAGCATACCTAGCACAACACTGAAAGACGATTAAAATAAATTTCTTGATGAGCCCCTTCTGAATCATATCTCAGTCCTTTGGATTGGATCCAAGCCCATTTAAATGGGACAGGTTGGGTATTATTAAGTCCCATTGATTTTACTCGATCTCTAAGCATGACTAAAACCTTCCCACCCACCCCTTTATTGGTACTCTGTGGTTGTGTCATTTTTTCCTAAGGTTTTGGATTCTTTTCTGCTCATTTGCATTCTTGGTATGGCAAGTTTGCCTTTTGTAAAGCATTATTATGCAACATAATGTTAGAGCCATTCAATTTTGCATATAGCCATGACTAGAGCCTCCAGTATATTGGTAAAATGAGATTGTCCATTGCTTGCAAGCCAGATCATTGACTATACTGGGTTCTAGCCAGTGCTAGTCCTGCTCAAAGTAGATCCATTGAAATTAATGGCCATGATTAACTTAAACCCTTTAATTTCAGTGGGTCTACTCTGATTAGGACTTAGTTGGATGCAACCCATTATGTCCAACACTGCTTTACTTCTCCCACCTTCCCTTCCTTAGAGGCACAACTAAGTTCATTTTCTTTTGAAAATTGCTTCATGCTGTCGTTGGAGTATAAGAACAACAAAAGTCATTTGATCATTTAAAATGTTCAACTGTAGAACTTGCCTTTCAGTTTCTCGGAACAGGGCCAGAAGATCAGCAGACGATGATGGATCAGCCTCTGGTATCTATAGGGAGACTTTGTACAATGACAACTGGCAGTAAGATACTGTAGCGTGACACATACAGGAATACCACTTCAGTAACTACTTTTAAAAAGGGAGATGAGAGAATATTGTCTTCATTTTGTGATAGATGGCTCTTTCCTTTACAGCCAAACAGGCAAAAAGTTAATGGCGAAGTGTCGAATGCTTATCCAGGAGAATCAAGAGCTTGGAAGGCAGCTGTCCCAAGGACGTATTGCACAACTTGAGGCAGAGTTGGCTTTACAGAAGAAATATAGTGAGGAGCTTAAAAGCAGTCAGGATGGTAAGGGTTTTTTTATAAAGAAAATAGAAAAAATGCCTTTTATCTGTAGGCTTCACCAGTTAATGTTGTGATGGTGGGTATTCTGTTTCCACTGTGGAGCATGTTTAAACATTATGAATAAAGGGATAATTTCAAGCTCATTTAATCAAATTCCGTGGAAGCACAAAAAATTAAACATAAAGCTAGTTTTTCATGAAGGTAAATGTAGTGTGACATGTAAAATAACAGATATGAAGGAATTCCACTAGGAAATAGTCATGTGTGACTACTTGCATATGTGTGTGTTTGATACTTTGCCCTCCAAGGGTGCTGTGGACTTTATTCTAAAACAGAAGCCTTCTTTGCTACACAGCAGAAGACTAATTTGAAATTGAGGAAAGTACAACAGGATTATGTGATAAAACATGGTGGTCTGCTTTTCATAGTAAAGCAACCCAAGCCCCTTTAGGTACCCATGTGCCTGTCTGGGTGGCAGACAGGCACATGGGTACCTAAAGTAGTTATCAGGATCACAGAGCTTGCTTTGTAAATTTTGCTTTGGCCCAGTTCTGACCAGCACATTTCCAGAAGAAGTTCATACAAAGTGAAAATTTGTATCTCATTTATTGTTATGAATTTTACCTTCAGTTGTAGATAGATGTATTGAGTTAGAGACATGGGCATGCTTTGGTATAATGCTAGCACTTTGTATCACAACTAGCGGAAATGTTTGCTGTAGGGATTACATGGATTTAACCCTTCATTGGAAATAGTTTTGGGGGCAAGTTGTAGGATTGTAGGCACTTGACTGGGTATTGAAATTTTCTAATAGTAGAAAATACTGAAAAAATCACGATCGTATGTTTGTGGAATGAAGTTGTTATTGTTAATGTTTGCCTGTGTTGGCATACTTGTTAGTATCATTCTATCAGGCTGGTGATGAACAGCAAACTTCCAAAGAGAATGTTGATATTACATTTATTCATATTGCCAAATATGTATGAACCATAGCTGTCAACTTTTCCCTTTTCTTGCGAGGAATCCTATTTGGAATAAGGGAATTGCCTTTTAAAAAAGGGAAAAGTTGACAGCTATGGTATGAACACTTGTGAGTGAAGTTTTTTAAATGTACAGTTAGTGATTATATACTACATAGGTTTTTATATGAGGGATCATGGTACAGAAACATTACTGGTGCAAAAACAACATTATTTGCCATGGAACCCCAGTTTTCCCCACTTCCAAAGATAGCATAGAAGATCATGCAAATTAATATATATAAATGTGGTGATGTATGCTAAGAGTAAATGTTTTAAGGCAAAATGCCCAGAAGTTATAAGGAAGACGCATGTAACCATGCAGGTTGGGACTGCCATCCCTTAACCTTGGAGCATTTGCAGATATCTTGACAATTCAATAGCTGTAACAGTTTTCCCCCCCTGAAGAATCTTTGCCTGATAATGCATTTGGGCCCTGGTGCAAAATTCTTTGCATTTGGATTTGCAGGAACTTGCTGCTTCATTTATAATCATTTTGGTAGGCATTTTGAGATTAAAACAAACATTCTATGAAATGTCTTCTGCTCTGTATTTTTCTCTAGTTCTTTTTCTTTGTATATGCCCATTGGGTTGTGCTGTCCTAGCATGGGATGTGGAAGTTATTTTTTTGGAGCTCTGTATTGGCTATATAGATTAGGAAAAATATGTACACAAGGCCGTCAACATATGAATATGTTATTAACTAAGTTGAGGTGGCTTGAGACAGTTTTAGGATACATAAATGAGCTATTTTAAGTGTATGCTCCAAATGTGTTTTTCTTCATGTAGAACTGAATGATTTCATCATCCAACTTGATGAGGAAGTAGAAGGTATGCAGAGTACCATTCTAGTCCTACAGCAACAATTGAAGGAGACTCGCCAGCAGTTGGTTCAGCAGCAGCAGCAGCAGTCACAAACCTCAGCCCCAGGTAGCAGCCGGACTCCAACTTCAGAAACTGCAGACCAGGGAGAAGCCATGAGCAAAGACTGCAGTCGTATGGCAAATGGACCAAGCAATGGCAGCTCGTCTCATCAGAGGACAGCTGGGCCTGGTTTTTATAGAGAGGGCAGTGGAACAGAGGATGACTTTCCACCCTCACCAAGCAATGGTAATAAGCTTTCCAACCACTCTGAAGATAGAACTGGCAGAGGATCTGGTAGCTATATAAATCAACTCAGTACTGGGTACGAAAGTGTAGACTCTCCCACTGGTAGTGAGAATTCTCTAACTCACCATTCAAATGACACAGACTCCAATCACGATTCTCAAGAGGAGAAAACAGTCAGTGTGAAAGGTAACAGAACTGCGGGGTCTCGTCATGTTCAGAATGGTTTGGACTCAAATGTCAATGTACAGGGTTCAGTTTTGTAACCTTTTTTCTGCAACATTTTTATATAGTGTCGTTTAAATTGGGAGAAGAAACTGTCCAGAACTGTTCAGATTAGTGCATATATGTCACAATTCTGCCTTTGTGGGTTTTTTGCTTCGATACCTCTGCCACTTCTGAAATTTTAACAATTACATTGAATGTTGCTAAAAGGATGTTTGTGTAGGCTCAAGATATTTTTGAGTTAATGTGAAGTTGAAACGAATTTTATTTCCAGGTATAACACAATGATGTCTGTACAAATCTGTGTATATCTAGAACTTGTGCTGCGTAAGGGCATTCTTTACTCATACTGTTATAACACTCAAATTGTCATAATAGTTGTGAGGTAATGACTGCCAAGTTTGCCCAGTACAGTAGTTTTATAACTAAAATGAACTTGGTGAAGGAGTCCTGTAGTAGTCTGTGTTCCAGTTTTGCCACCATGCATCTGTGCGTTCTCTTTAGGTGACCGAATGTTTAAGAATTTTGTGTGCATAGTTACTCGGTTTAAGAACTGTTGTATCCTGTTAATGCATATTGCTCTGTGACTCCAATATTATCTTAACTGTACTGACCAAACCTAAATAAAGATTTTTAATAATGTAATTTATTTAGTCCTTCTGTGTTTGTCTTGTGCAGACTTGTTGGGTTTTTCTTTACTTCAGTTTATATAGAACCCTTCATTATAATATGCAGTCTTTATTGTAATAGGTAAAAGCATGTACTTGAAAGTCATTTAAGCTTTATGGTGCTCTTATCAGTATACAGTATGTGCCCCCTTTCTCATAGTGAATGTACAGCTCTTGCCACTGAAACTTTTTTTAAAAAATGCAAGTGGTACATTTTGCTGTGGTCATGAAGTATTGACAAAAAACATAGTTTCCTCAAGAATGTGCTTAAATGAAATGACTGAAAATTTTCCATAGTGGAAATCCATAGGTGTGCTTATCATGGGATACGGAGGACATCTAAGCACACATTTTCTGTGGGAGAATTGGAATTCTGAATTGCTGGTTTAAACATCAACCATTCTCTTTAAGTGCATTTAACTAGAATGGATATGTCAAACACTGTCATAGTACAATTTTTGCTATGCTTTGTGAAAATGATTGGGAGAGGTAGGATTTTGTTTCCAAGGTGCCTCACATCTACATGTCAAACTCCTTTATGGTTCAGTGTGACACAGTACCAAAGCAAAAACTCTGAAACCCTAGTGCAGTCTTCCATACATTGGCATGCAATTACATACGGCTTTTCCAGACCTTGTTCATGATTTGTGTGTTGCAGAAGCATTTAACTTAAACCCTTCCAAAATCCACCTTCAGGGATGACACTGGGTTATGAAAAAGAAAACACCCTATCCACTTAGTGCACACCATTTATTATCTCTATACATGTTAATTCCACCCACCCCATGGCCTTTTTGCTAAGCTAAAAAGCTCCAAATGAAACTTTCCTTCCTATGTTGCTTCAATCCTCTTATTTCATTTGCCAATTAATGCATATTTTACAACCCTACAGTAAGCTTTTTGAAATGGAGTGATGAAAAGTACACAGTATTCAAAGTGTGGTTGCACAATAGGTTTGTATACAGTCAGTGATACTTGGCAATGGTTATTTCAGTCAATTTGGTAACTACCAACAGTAACCCCTAGAGTGCCTGGCATTCAGAACCTTTGAGGAAGCAGTATCTTGAATTTCATCTCAAGTTTAAATCTTTTGTATTATTTTAGTAGTAGGCTAACTCCTCTAAACTAAAAAAAAATTGTCCAGTAGCACCTTAGAGACCAACTAAGTTTGTTCTTGGTACAGTCATATCTTGGGTTGAAGTTGCTTCAGGTTGAGTGTTTTCGGGTTGCGCTTGAGGCGACATGGAAGTAACAGAACGCATTACTTCTGGGTTTTGCCGCTCGTGCATGCGCAGACGGTCAAAATGACATCATGCACAGAACCGGCAAATCGCAACACGCGCAGACGCAGGTTGTGTTTGGCTCTGGAACGTATCCCGTTCGTATCCAGAGGTACCACTGTATAAGCTTTTGTCTGCATGCACACTTCTTCAGATCTGCACACTTCTTTTGTCTGCATGCAGACGAAAGCTTATACCAAGAACAAACTTACTGTATTTTTTGCTCTATAAGACTCACTTTTTCCCTCCTAAAAAGTGTTCGTCTTATGGAGCGAATGCAGGCTGAGCAGCTATCCCAGAAGCCAGAACAGCAAGAGGGGTCGCTGCTTTCACTGCACAGCAATCCCTCTTGCTGTTCTGGCTTCTGAGATTCAGAATATTTTTCTTGTTTTCCTCCTCCAAAAACTAGGTGTGTCTTGTGCTCTGGTGCGTCTTATAGAGTGAAAAATACGGTAGTTGGTCTTAAGGTGCTACTGGACTTTTTTAATGTATATTTCCTCTAAACTAGCTAGTTCTTTTGTAATAGGAGTCCAGAATCATTAAGGTGGAACCAGCCTCTTCAGTATGAATCTGACTACTTAGGATCACTTGCGTGATCAGAAATGGATATTCTTTCTCCAGTTGCTCACCATATATTCTAAGGAAGGGTGTTGGCTTTTCCTGGCTATAAATATGTGAAGCATCCCCTCAGTTCATTTGTCTCCGTGGAGCCATCCAACCAGATACAATGTAAAGCTTTGCCCTTTCTCAAAGTCTCTTCCCTGCAAGGCACTCTGCTCAGATGCTCTTGAAATCAAAGCCTCCTCAAGCAAGTACAACCTAACTAGCTAATTTAGTTTTAACTGTTTGAAATAATTTTGAAGTGTGATTTGTTGCCCAATCTTTTACTTACCCCACCCCGTTCTAAATACATTGACAACTTCATTAATATAAAAAGGTATCTAGACAGCCTAGTTTCTCCCCCCCACCCCAGGTAGGATTGGCCTATTGGCCTATCCAGATTCCTTTCTGAGAAACTATTAAAGGGGGTCTGCCAGTAGGGAAACCGCCCCCCCCCCCAATCCTGATAAGTCACAGTCCCATTGCCTGCCTAGCTTCTGGTATATTTTAAAATGTGCTTATTGTTGGACTTAAGTCTTTAAAGGGAGGTGTCACTCATATCTCTCTTCTGCATCCCCCATTGTCTGCTTCCATTTCTTTATCAAAGCTCTGTGTTCTCAGTTGGGCAACACTTTTATTTTCTGAAGGAACCCGCCTTCTAAAAGCTTCTTGACTTGGTTAACCATGCTGGCATCCTCTTGGCCTTGGTGGTGCCTTTCTGATCTGTGCTATACCAGCTAGGCTTAGTGTGGTTTTGAACAGCTCCCAAGCTGCCTGGAGAGATTTGACCTTCTTGTGACTTTCAGCTTCCTTTTTACCAATCTTTGTGGAAAGTCTCCTCTTGAAATCAAATGGGATTGCATTGGACTTTCTTGGCAGTTGTCCATTTTCATACATAGAAATTGAGAGCACTGGTCAGTTTCCAAATGACTTAACAACATACCTTGCACCAGGTCTTGGGTGCCACTTTAAGTCCAGAGTCACTTCACCTGTTTGGCTCCATGACCAACTGTTCTAGGTCACAGTCCTTAGGGCATCTAGAATCTACCTCGTTGTTGTGACCAGAACAACATACAGTGGTACCTCAGGTTAAGTTCTTAATTCGTTCCGGAGGTCCGTTCTTAACCTGAAACTGTTCTTAACCTGAAGCACCACTTTAGCTAATGGGGCCTCCCGCTGCCGCCGCGGCGCCGGAGCCCGATTTCTGTTCTTATCCTGAAGCAAAGTTCTTAACCTGAGTTAGCGGAGTGTGTAACCTGAAGCGTATGCAACCCAAGGTACCACTGTACTAGATTTATGTGAGAGTTGTTGTGCATTAGCACACTGCCAATGTTGGGTGCCTGCTTGATTTTACACTCTCCACCATAATCACCCAAGACAATTTGGTCAGGATAGCAATAATACTTGATATTCTCACCTAAAGTGATTTTGTGAGGGGAGTCTGCTTTGTCTGAGATTTATAATTTGTCGTGACCCTATGGCCACCTTGACATACAGTGACACCATTCAGTATGCTCTTCCTTGCTAAATTTGTATTCAGATAACCGTATCCCACTGGTTTGTCACCTATCCTTCCTGTTTCTGTTATGCATATTGCACACCATGTTCTAATTTACCATTCTATACTCCCAACTCCGCCATCTTGGCTTCTCATATTGGCATACCTGTAGAAGGCATCTGTCCGGCACATGCATTTTTCCCTATGACTCTTCAGCTATTATGTTCTACAATCTGCCTTGTTTTGCCCTCAGTGCATGGGCTATCAAGTATACGGTATTTTAAAACTCATTAATTCCAAAGTGGATGGTCTCTTGCTGTCTTTCTCCCCAGAGGTCAGTGTAAAAGCTCTGCAGTATCACGGTGAAATTAGGTTCCTCCAAATTATTTTTCTGGAGGTTATTCTCTTTTCCTTGGATAGTATTTCCCAAAGAACTCTAGAGTGACTCACTAGGATCCCCCCCTAAAATCTTGAGGTTGTAAGTTCTATATGGATGCATGGGTGTAGCCAGGATTTTTGTTAGGGGGGCAGCGCCTCAGCTATATATTTTATTGATTTTTATTGATGGGGCAGCTGCCCCTCCCTGCTGCCCTTGGCTAGGTCCATGCATGGATGTTCCCACCAGTCCTTTTTCTGGAGGATAAGGGACCCTCTCTCAGTCTATATCTTGTAGTTGGGACACCTGCCTACTATTTAAAATAGATCAGTAATCCTGTTTGTCATTCTGCATTAGTACATTTAGTTTAAATTCTGGATTTAAAAAACCAGCCATTAATAAGTTAAAAAAGGTAAACAATTGCACTTTCTGTCAGCCAGCGATGAAGAATTGACTGCAACAAGTGTTAGAGGTGTTTTTCATGGAGTGTACTTAGGTAGTTTGTATTCTTCTAAGCGATATTATTAGCCGCTGGGTGCTGTGCATGGAGTAGGAACCCCTAAAAAAAAGGGGGGGTATCAGCTATTTGACAAGAGACCGTGGAGATATGTCAATCGTGAGCAGACCACCTCTCAGCGGCCCAAGTACTGGTTTTAAATGTGCAGTAAGAGAATTCAAATTTTGCATGGAGACGCATGCTGCTTTGGTTTCGCAACATCCAAAGGCGCTTTTATGGAAATTCCCGCGCTGCTCCTAATGGAAGAGGCCCGCCGCAGCGCCGTCGCTCGCAAGCCTGTCCGAAGAAGGCGGGCTCTCCCGGCGGCCCCCTTAGGAGCCAAGGCCAGAGCTGCGCAGCAGACGCAGCGTTGTCGCGAAGGCCGCTTAATTTCATAGCACGCCGAGGCCAAGTTGCCCTTGCCTCGCCCGCGTCAACGCCTCGGCCCGCCGCTTCTTCATTATTGGCGGGCGGAGAGGCGTCTCCCCGCCCCAGTCAGCGGCAGCCGGGAGAGGAGGGGCCGCGCAGGCGTTTCGCGGAACGAGGCCGCCAGACGGCGAGGCGAGCGGGGCTACTGGGGCGCAGAGCGCGGCCGTGTCCTTTGGCGCTTTCCCTGCTGCTCTTGCTCCTGCTCCAAGCGGCGTCTCCATGATGCTGCTCTGCCGGCTGGTTTCCCCGGGCGGCTGCAGGTGAGAGTCCGGCGGAGGGGTCGCTCGGAAGCCCTTGAGCTGCCTCTGGCCAAGGGCACGGCGTGGTGGGCCCTCTCGGGGCAAAGGAGAGGCGGAGCAGCGGGCGGGACAGACGAGGGAGGTGAACAAGGGAAGGGCGAGACTTGGGAACGAGGGGGAAGCGGACCCCATTTCGAGCCAGGAATCTGCGGCTCATGCAGGAGTTCACCCGCTAAATGGATAAAAGTGGCAGCCCCATAATATGCGCTGAACGTGGTGCTTGGTTGGCCTATTATTGCAGGAGGACTCGGGCAAAGCTCCCTTTCCAGCCGTGGAGCTCACTGGGCCGCTTGCTTTGGGCAAGTTGCACACTCTCGGCCTACCTCACGGGGTTGTTGTGAAGCTAACATTGAGTGGGGAACTGTAGAAGGATCATAAACTTCTTGGGGAAGTGAAGTCATTAATAGCTGGGATTAGGAAAAAAAGTTTCCCGGTAAGTTTGAACTCTTACACTTTCCGCATTAAGGGCTCATCGTTTAAGCCCGTTCTGTTTGTCAGCGGCAGCTTGTAATTTAGATTTGCTAAAGAATATTAAAACGTTTCCCCCATCTGTTGGGGATGTGAAATGAGAGCCCGTAGCTGCTCTGGGAGTGACTGTGTGACCAAGAAGCTGATTCCCTGTTATCCAGGGTTTTGTATAACTTGCAGGGTGAGTTTACATACTCTCAAAAATATATATGTTTTATTAGTTTTTATTATAACAAACATCTTAAAACAGCAGTCATTAAGAAAAAATAATAATTAAAATCAACTGTATCATTTTACATACTGTTTATAGAATCAATACAATAGTGAAATGTAGGATTTCTACAATCCCTTGACTTCCCTCTCCATGGTTCCATTATTTTATTGTTAATTCATGCATGTCCTAGTCATATTTCCCTCCGTTCATATCAGTTTTTATCTATTATTATAATATTGCAATGTTTTTTTGGAATCCTGCTGATGTATCAACATATGCTTTGACATATATGCAATAAAAATTTCCCATTCATTTTAAAATTTGTTACTGCCTGATTTCTGAGTCTGCCTGTTAATTTGGCAATCTCTGCATATTGCATTAACTTAATTTGCCAATTTTTTTTGTGGGGAGTTTACATACTCTTGTTCTTCTGTAACTAATTTATGTATAAACGCAGCCTTATCTGGTGAAAGGGCAATGCAGTTATTTCCAGTTTGAGATACTGTACTGAAGAGGTTAAAAAGAGTTGCTCCACAAGACAAACAAGTGAAGTGAGTTTTAAATATGATCCCAGTGATGCTTTATGTTGAAGGGGTAAGCTGTTAAGTAGAAATTCTTGTGTTCTCTCTAGAACTATGTGACCTAGTTAGCCAGATTCTCTTGTCAACACAGCGGTGTTACTGATGAAATGTTTCTGCAAGTGTTGCTCCTACTTGGCTATCCACTGCCCACCTGGTGTGTGTGTGTGTGTGTGTGTGTGTGTGTGTCAGTGTCACCCCCCCCCCCCTTTAAAGATTTCAGTTCAGGCATGTACAGTAAGTGTGAATTTACATGCATTTAACTTGTGCACATTCAGCCTTTATGCACTTGGCAAAAACAGTAAAAATAAAAGGGGTGTGGGGAGGGTTTGGCAATCCATTACACCATTGCTTGCTCCTTTTCTCTCTGCTTCAGTCTCCACCCCACCAAATGTATTTCAACAATTTGCCATTGGTGCTTCTGTTTGTTTTCCTCTATGTTAGGATAGAAGCAGTTGTAACTGAGAGCCAGCGCGTTCAAGGATATTGTGATTGAGATGTCTGCTTGTGGGATACTTAAGTTCAAGGCCCTTTCAGCCTCAGTTCAGTTAAGTGGGCCTAGTGGTGATGAAGATAGCTGTGAGGATAAGTTAACATTCTAAAAGAAGAAATTATAAAGAATTTGACTGGTCACATAATATAGCAAGATAAGAATCCTACATTTTTATTATTATTATTTTGTTTCCTTCTCTTCCAGAAATAGCAGTAAACTGATTGCACCTCTTGGGTGTCTGGCATCTAGACAAAAGCATACTCTTCCTGACCTGCCTTATGATTATGGGGCCCTGCAACCTCACATAAGTGCAGAAATTATGCAACTTCACCACAGTAAACATCATGCTGCGTATGTAAATAATCTGAATGTTGCTGAAGAAAAATACAAAGAGGCCTTGGCAAAAGGTATGGGTAACTGTATATCTGTGTTACATGTCTGTCAGTGTGTGCTCACATGTTGTCTCTTGGGCTAAAGTTAGTACAGTACTTATTTGAGACAGAGGCCATGTTTTCCTAAAGTGGCCAGCTGCAGTGCAGGGGAGCTATAGTTTACACCTTAAGCTCCAGAAAGCATTTCAGACGCCTGGCGTAGGATCTCAGAATTAATAGTTATGAGATTTGAAGCCTTGTAACTAGAAATATGTCTGTACTAAAACTTATTACTGTAGTCATCTTTATTGGTACATTAGGAGTACCATTATATTACAGCTGTCACTTTGTCCAACTAGTAGTTGCACAAGAAAGGCAGATGAGGCTCAGAATTTGTACCTCCCAACTATTTTCTTTTGAATTTTAGAGTTAAGGCTGAAACTATGCTGTATCTAAAGCAACGCTTATACCTTGTAGTTACATTTAAAATGTAATTTCTTATCAAACGTTGAGATTTTAATGAAATCTCCAGAGTTTTGCATTAATACTAATGTGATTAAATGGGAAGTCCATGGAACTTTGTGATACTAATTTTAAACTCAAGCGCTATAGGCTGTTTTAAAATGTGGTGCATTTCTGCTGAGTCCAGTTAGTATTTCAGAGCCTTATAAGGAGGCATAAGGCTGAGAAATGATAAAGAAATATATAAGGTTAGAAATAATGGTTTTTCTTCCAAACTGCTGTAGTGTCACATTCTCACACTAAAACACCTATGATACAAGGGGAAGCTGCTGAGAGGCAAACACTGAAGAATTGCAACACGTGTTGACTTGCTTTATATGTGGCTGTCTGAATGAGTTCAGCAATGTAATAGGTTGCTTTGAAAGGCAGTAGAATGGAGCTGTAGGATTGCCCATCTTGGGCTGGACATTTGAGATTATTTGTTGTGTTCAGATTTGAGTACAGTGGTACCTCCGATTGCTCACGGGATCCGTTCCGGAGCTCCGGTCGGATTCCGAGGAATTCGCAATTGGAGGTGCCTGTTTTGCGCATGGCGCGGTAGAGTGCTTCTGCACATGCGCACGTGGCGAAACCCGGAAAAATACTTCCGGGTTTGCTGCATGCGTAACCTGAAGGATATGCAACCAGAGGTGTACGTATCCAGAGTTACCACTGTATCTTATTGTCCCTCTGCAACGCCCATGTTGTTTCAATAGAGCTGTAAACTGTTGGATGTCAAGTTACATTGGTTGCAATCCTGTACCTATTTACTTGGGAGTAAAGCTGGTTGAAATCACTGGGATTTACTTCTGTGGAATTATATATAGGATTGCACTGTTCAATGCATTTTCAAAACAACATTGTCAAGTATTCAAAAAGGCAATTCAAGTTTTTATTTTTTCTACAGTGTATGTATACAACTTCAGGGCTCTACACAGTTTTTCTCTGTAATTTTCCTCGCAAGCTTTACGGAGAAAGAAAGGAGGAAAATAACTGTTGCTATGAGAGTTAATGATTGTGCAGAGGCAGGAATGCTTTTTGGCTGGTGGCTTCAAGATAAGCAAATTGGCCGTTTACTCCCTTTCTTTTTAGGCTGTATCCAAGAGCACTTTCTGAGTGCTGTCAATAGATACCTAGTCCAATGTACAAGAGTATTCTACTCAAACTACATGAAGCAGAAAATCTGCACTCAGTGGGTGCAAAGCAGATTTGTTGTTTAAAGTGACACTGAATCTCAGTTTGTGTTGAGTTGCACAACAGCTCTCCCATCAGAGGAAAGACTCTCCTCCCCAGAGGGGAGGGGAGTGGTTGTGGACGGGAGCTCCGACCCCGCCCACGCAGGGGCGGGAGCCCCTGCTCCTTCCGGCTCACCTGGCCGGCGCCGCACGCCCAGGAGGCGGCTCCCACCTGGAGCCGCCCGTAGAGGGGGCGTGCCTGGCCTTCGGATATATGCTGGCGCCGGCCCCCCTTCGGCCTCTTTCCACGTCGCCGCTCCGCGAGTCACCCACCCTCCACTCCCTCTAGCTCAGGGCTTAAGTTTTCTTCTGGCCTTGCTATGGACCTTAGGTTGGTCGCCCGGTTGTCTGGGGGCCTGGTAGGAGTTTTTCCTGTTGGCATTAGGCCTATGGGTTTTTTCGCCTACCTCGTAGCAACCGTCACAACTTTCATGGTATTGGTGGGTAGGTTAGGCATTGGATTTGGGTGTTATGCTGTGTGGGAAGGCTAGGTGTGGCCATCGCCTACGCCTTCGATTTGGGTATTCCGTTAAAGGAATCCGGCGGTCGTGTATTCCGTCCGATGCCTGCTTGGCTGGAGGCCATGGCACGACCCCCGGTGGCATCAGGGGTGAGCCTATAGTTGGATAGGCATCAACTGGCTCCATCTACTCTACTGATGATTCAACCCCTCTGCTGTGGTCATCCAATGCCTAAGCCAATACCTTTTCATTGCAGTAACCAATAAAGTTGTGGCCTTTTCCTTGCCCATAAACCTTATACCACGCGTCCTTGTCTGTTTATTTCCACCTCACGGGGGTTGGGGGTCCTCGAACCACAACATTCTGTTCCAATGTAATGCAGGAAGGCTCTTTTGAAAAATCAAATGAAACAGTTGTCAGTTTCCAGAATCTTAAACTCTGAATTTTAAAAAAGAGGAAATCTAAACTTGATAAAGTACATACACATTTTTGTTGTGTAAATATTAGTTCAAAAATATGTCCAATATACTTCAGTGCAAAAAGCAGTATTAAAACCATCTCTGAAGTGCCCCCATCTTCCAATACAAGACAGGTGACAACAAGGAATAGGACCTTACTCAGGGTGCCTTGCCTTTGGGGTGTGTATTTTTTAAAGAAGCTGAAAACTTTCTTTTTTCTGGCAGCTTGTTAACATGATTTGGTTGGGCTTTCTTGCTAATTTTAAATTGTTTTAAAGTTTATTACTTTAGATTTTAAATTAGCTGCTAGGATGGAGTATAAGTATTTTAAACAAGTATTTGTAACTTTAGCAGTTCAGTTTTACTTGTGTTATGGATTACATATTAATCAGACACATGCCTATATGTTAGCTGTCCTAGTTCTAGTGAGCCTAATTGTGGCCTGGCTAATTGTAGTGAGCCTGTCTGTAGGCTTTTTATCTATGCTTCTCAGTGCAGTAAAGCCAACACAACTTCTGCCCCTGAAGATCCAGTCGTCTTCAGTGAGCTTTTTGCCTTCCGTCACTATTCTCTGCATGCACACTAACATTCAAGAAAAAGAATGGGAATGTCAAGCACTAGTTTAGCTGCATCCTTGCTTGTTTGCCTGGCATGGGAAATTTCTGAGGCTTATTCCCCCCCCCCCCTTGTTCAACACTCCTGCATGCTGCTGCTGACTTCTCCTCTATCCTGGCTGCATGGCACAGAAGGGACTCTACCAGCAGCAGTTCTCAGGAATTATGGAATTGTAGAGTTCTTTGTTAGGACTGTGCTTGAGGGGTAGGCAGATGAAAGAGGGTGTCCCTTGTGTCTGCTTTAATACTGCCTAGAAGTACTCTCATTCTCATTTTAAACTCTTCTGCCCCTTTCTCGCATCTGGGACAGGGAAGTGGTAGCTGTAGCCCCTTGGAGCTAGTTTGATGTCCCGGGCTCAGCAGCACTGGAGGAATCCAAGCAAGACTTGGGAACAGGAGTTGTAGCTTTTGCAGAAGCTCCAGAGCACAGAAAGTACAAATTTCTCAACTCGTTTGGAAGGCAGCATAATGATGCAGCATAGTTGGACTTGAGGATCACCTACAGCATATTTATTCTGTTGGGAAGCACATGTCACAGTTTGCCTGAATTAAGGAGTATTTCTGAAGTGTTGTTCCCCAGCCTATGGGAGTAGGCGTAGAAATTTGGGCTCAGCAGTTTTATGTAAGGAATTCAAGGGTCAGTGCTGCCCTTCCTCACATCTTCATTGTAATATGAACTCATTTAAGGGGGCATGCTAAAGAAGGAAATAAATTGGGCTTGGAGGAAGAAGCATTTTTAGTATTGCCATATCCTCCTTTAAAAAGGGAGAAACTGGTCGTTTCTTCCCTGAGAGTCCCCAGGCAAATGAATGGAGATGGACCTGCTCTCTTGATTTGTCTGTCAGGGGTCAGCAAACTTTTTCAGCAGGGGGCTGGTCCACTGTCCCTCAGACCTTGTGGGGGGCCGGACTATATTTTTTTTTGGGGGGGGGGGGGGAATGAATGAATTCCTATGCCCCACAAATAACCCAGAGAGGCATTTTAAATAAAAGGACACATTCTACTCATGTAAACACACACTGATTCCCAGACCATCTGCAGGCCGGATTTAGAAGGTGATTGGGCCGGATCAGGGGCCCGGGCCTTAGTTTGCCTACCCATGGTCTATGTGTTCCAAGAGACTTTGAGGAATGGTTGGTGGCAACTGAATAGTGGCAGACTATGCAGCCAAGCCAAAATTTTGGGATCCTTGCTTAAGGTGTGTGTATGTGTGTATTCACATTCACAAAATATGTATAAAGGTTGTGGATTTATATAGACTAGTGTATATGTTAAGGCACAACTCTTAAAATATCCAGAGTTATGGTAGGCAGAATTCAGTTCATGTCAGAGGAAGTAGAGGAGGAAGTTTGGTCAGTTCCTCTTTCTCCCTGTGACCCCCTGAACAACTACTCAGGAGAAGTGGAAATTTTCAGGAACAGCATGAAAGATAATTGGGAGGGGGGAGGCAGTAGAAGAATCAGTGAAAATTTCCTTCATACACTTTTTTCCTCCATCTGGGAGCTTTTGCTGGAACAGCCAGTCTTGATCCTAATCCATTATTTGTATTTTTACTTTCTTTTCTAAGCTGCAATTCATTGATTCAAATTAACACTCTTAACTAAGTGGACTCCTCCTGGGGTAAGGAATAATTTGTTCTCTGCTAAGGCTTGCTGTAGATGTTGCACTTAATTCTCTGTTCTTTGCAGGTGATGTGACTGCTCAGGTGTCTCTTCAGCCGGCTCTGAAGTTCAATGGTGGAGGTCACATTAATCACACTATCTTCTGGACAAACCTTTCTCCTAATGGTGGAGGAGAACCCAAAGGTTTGTAATCAAAGCATTTTAATGTTACACAGGACATTTGAAAAGCCCCACTCGATCAGACCAAATGCTAATGTATCATTTATTATAGCATCTTTAGTCTGTGTTCTAGTGTAGATGATAGACAGCATAAGACAGCAAATAAAGTGTGTAATGCTTATCATGAAGCCAATAATGAAAACATCTTAAATAGCATTCAAGGTCAACAACAGCAGTAGGGAACATCAGATTGCATTCTCTTCCACTAAAGACCTGGGCAGAAAGCTTGCATCTTGATAACCCTCCCTCCTTTGAAAAGGATACAGAGATGGGGTCAGACACACCTCAGATGAAAAGGTATTTCAGAAATTGGGAGTCACCACAGAAAAGGCCTTCTCCCACGCTGCTGCCTCACAATTTTTTTTAATTGTCCAGCATTCTGTCCTAGCAGTGGCTAGCCTAATAACTATGGGAAGCCTCCAAGCAGCATATAATGCCAATGAGGCACTTTATCAAAAGCTTTTTTAAAAGTTTGAAGCACACAGTGCTCAGTTTTGCATGTAATGTTAAGGCAAACCATGGCTTAGTGAGAACATGCAGCTTCCCAGAGACCAGTTTGTGGCCGCTGCTGTGAGCTACATTATGGTTTGTTTTAGTGTGTCATCCAAACTAGGCTTGCAGTTGGTCTCCTCCAGATGAACCACAGTCTGTAAAACAATGAATGAAATGCATGAATGGCTGTGTGTTACTTATGGAACTAAATGTGACATTTGGAAACAGAACACTTCGAAAAGTGTAATGGTAGGCGTGTCCTCTCTTAAGCCTCTTCCAAATGGCATGTGTGTTTGCACTTTAGCTTGTGGACAGGCTGTTGCCCACATGAGCTTCACACTGTTATCTGCTGTTCCCTTGGTTCTCTGGACAGCTATCTAGATGTAATACTGGGTTGTGATGTTAGGTAGAGGTTATCAGCAGGCTGTAGGATCACACACTCCCACCAGTCAGCCCTTGCTTTCCTCCCACCCTTCCTGTAGCCACAGGAAGTATTCTAGCATCATCCATGTTAACTGGTTATCACTAACTGGAGTTCCCTGTTAAACAGCTTCAGAATGTTTATCAGAGATTGGTTAAGAGGGAAGCAAGTTAGGGTTAACTGTTAATGCTGGTGCTGAGGTACTGCTTACCTATGGTTGAGACTGGCAAATGAAGGACTGGTGACCCTGCAACTGACTTCCATTCTATTGACGATTGGAAGATTTACATCCGTACCTATCCTCCTTACTTCTGAATTAATATGAATGATGTTTTGGAACATCAAATGGAAAGCTCTGTGTGTGAATTGTTATTACTATTTTCATTTATTAAGGGGAGCTAATGGAAGCTATTAAGCGTGATTTTGGCTCCTTTGCGAACTTCAAGGAGAAGTTGACAACTCTTTCAGTTGGAGTCCAAGGCTCAGGATGGGGATGGCTCGGTTTTAATAAAGAACAGGGTCGACTGCAGGTGACTGCCTGTTCCAATCAGGATCCTCTTCAGGGGACTACAGGTGAGTTTCTCTAGCTGGAGCTTGTCTACAATTGAAAGTACAATTTTTGCTATGCGGTAGATGAAAGCAGACACCAGCAGTTCTGCTCACCAGAGCAAAGAAGAAGGACTCCCTGCTTTCCCTTGCATAGCTGATTGGATAAGAAATCTACTTGTTTCCTCTTATCAAAACCTACTTGTGTGCAGGAAATAAAAATAAATATTTCTCTTCTTTTCTAGGTCTTGTTCCCCTTCTAGGAATTGATGTATGGGAGCATGCATATTATCTCCAGTATAAAAATGTTAGACCCGACTATCTCAAAGCTATTTGGAACGTGATAAACTGGGAAAACGTATCTTCGAGATATGCAGCTTGCAAAAAGTAGAGCAAAATCTTGTACAAGATCATTAAAGAAAGAACACTGTTATTCTTTGATCATTTTTGTAGTAACTTCTAGCAGTTTGTTTGCTAATTGCTCCACCACTTAAAATATTCAAGCTCATCAAAAGAAAGTTCTTAGCTCAATGTTTGCTTAATTTGGTGAAACTGCTCACTTGTTCTTCAAAAACAGGAATCCTTTATCCAGTGTTCTGAAAGAATACAATCCTTTATAAAACATCAGTATGGGATTACAACCGGTTCCTTTTGATAACATGTGATTTGCTGCTTACTCTTTCGAGTGAGTTTCAAGGTGTACGTAATTCAAAGGGAAAGTCCAAAATAACAGCATTCTCAGAGCATTTTATAGACTATGAACAGAATTCCTCTTCCTCTTCTCCCACTTGCAGCCCTTGCAAATCTCATCCGGGGTGTTGCCACTCTACAGAATATCAGGTTGGTGTGCAAAAGGGGGAGTCCTGTTGTGGAGTGCAAATCTGTTTGTCTTGAGGATGGGCACCATTGACTATTGCCCTGTGTTTGAATTAAATGCTGTTGCGTATATTGTAGCCTACCAAAACCTTGAGTAAAAGGCAATTCGTTTTAGTCTTCCTAACAGCCGATTTTGCAAACGTTTGTTCGTTACAACGTGAGGATTCCTAATGCATGTCAGCTGCTAAGAACAGTGGGTTAGCTTTCATGATTTTTGTCCTGCTGAAAGTGGAAAAAGGGAAAACAAAATACCCTGGAAAGATGCGTTGCACCAAATGTATAGGATATCAGGTTTGTGGTTAAGTGTGTTTAATATATGTGTGTTTGTCTTCAAATGGGAAGTATCCAGTTGTTTGCTACTTCTGTAGGATGCATTAATAACGGATAATGAAATTGTTTTCTAATATTGCTGTAACTGGCTTTCCTTTTTTGTACTGCAGTATTTGATTGGAAATCTGAACTTTGCTCTCGAAATAAAATCTATGAAGTTACTCTGCTACATGATTTAATATGTTTAAAGGCCCCACAAGGGCCTTAAATATGTGTCTGATGTGTTCATTATACCACAGTATCCACAGAAACATCTTAATTCCTTCCCAGCAGCACCCCCACGCTACACCCCTGCTTTATGCCCCTGATAATATGTGGGGTTAGAGAAGGAAGAATTAGATGGTTGAAGATAGATCAGAAGCTAAATGTTTGTAATTTAATGGAATTAGTAGTGTTAAAATTTTACCAGATTTGTTTTCACCAGTTCTACTCTTCAATGTTGATCTTGTAAAATAGCACACCTATTAATCTAAGCTTCTACATCTAAGCCTCAATTTTTTCCTCACTCGTTCCTGTAAAGGAGACTGCTGCATGGGTCTTTATGCATTCTTCCACACACATTGAGCTCTATGAATGGGTTACCTAGAAGCTGCATTATTCTACCCTCACATAAAGAAAACACTAGAGTTTAATTTAAGCAAATTATGGCAAGTGCATATATGAGCTGTCAAACAGAATTCGAGCCAACGGCTAAATCTTCATTTTACAATGGAAGTGTTACAGATGAACAAATCTCCAAGTGAAAACACGTGAGACCCTTGTGCCTCTTGCATCTTATTGCAACTAAAGACAGTCTAGCTGTGATATGCATTGGAAGCAATACCTACAAAGTCATATTGGGCCACAAGAACACTAACAATTCCCATTTCTGTGGACTCAGACCTTTCCTTACCTCCCCAACTGTAGCAAGGAAGCCAATTCTTCAGTATACCTGCAGCCTATGCTGGTCCTGCAATCATCCCTGAAAGCCACAGCCACTGGTTCCCCTCTGCGTGCATCTTCATACTAGTCTCTATAGTCTCTATTCTTTCCCCATAATAAATGTGATATAACTGGAAGAACTCCATTTGCAACATCTAACTCGGATTGACTGAATTTTTGAATCCCAATGGATTCTCCATAAAGCCATTTCACTTGCAAAAGCTTGAGTGTGAAAAGTAAATCACCTTATTTCTAATGTTATTGTGCAGTCTGGTCCTATGCATATTTACTCACAGGTAACTTAATGGGATTGCAGCTTTACGAGGGCTTTGCAGTGGAGGGAGTTGACAGGTGCTGTGATGATACCCGGCATATAAATTCAGGCCTCATTTTATGTCATTGCATGTGATTCCAAGAGAAGTATGGCTTTAATAGGGAAGGGGGTTCTGTTGACTGGAGATCAAATGTGAGGTTTACATGTTGTGCAGTTATGCCTATAAAGCCGCAATTCTGGGTGAATACAGAAAAGTAGCCCTTTACCCAAGTAGTTAATCAGGGTGTTCATGTAACTGAGTGGCAATCTGGTTGTCTTCTTGTTTAGTCGTTTAGTCGTGTCCGACTCTTCGTGACCCCATGGACCAGAGCACGCCAGGCACTCCTGTCTTCTACTGCCACCCGCAGTTTGGTCAGATTCATGTTTGTAGCTTCGAGAACACTGTCCAGCCATCTTGCCCTCCGTCGTCCCCTTCTCCTTGTGCCCTCAATCTTTCCCAACATCAGGGTCTTTTCTAGGGAGTCTTCTCTTCTCATGAGGTGGCCAAAGTACTGGAGCCTCAGCTTCAGGATCTGTCCTTCCAGTGACGACTCAGGGCTGATTTCCTTAAGAATGGATGCGTTTGATCTTCTTGCAGTCCATGGGACTCTCAAGGGTCTCCTCCAGCACCATAATTCAAAAGCATCAGTTCTTCAGCGATCAGCCTTCTTTATGGTCCAGCTCTCACTTCCATACATCACTACTGCGAAATCCGTAGCTTTAACTATACAGACCTTTGTTGGCAAGGTGATGTCTCTGCTGCCACCATCTGCTAGGAGGCAGAGGTGGCAAATGGAACATCCCACCCTATGCTGAATATTCCCTGGAAGAGAGTCCCCACCTCCAGAACATAGCTATTATTAAATGTCAAACTGTAACTCTCTAACTTTACCAGCAGGTGCTGCTGCAGTACCATACTTAGAAAATGGGTTTGGCTTACAGAATCTCTTTAATAAGATTGTAGCCCAACACTGTTTTCTTTTAGCTTTCTTTTTGGACCGTTTGACACACCATCACCCGCTTTATTAGGGGAAGTTTAGTAAATAGGTTCTACAAGCTGTTTGCCGTATGCATGAGGGCACATGATGCAGCTGATGCCAAGGAAGTCTGGGTCTGGACACTGCCTGGATGGGACACTGTCTTGCGAAGCCCATGCCTTGAGTTCCATGACGGAAGAATGGTGTGGAATAAATGCACGGAATAAAGGAATTTGACAATATAACAAGGAACAGTGGAAACTTGCATCTTTCTGAATATTCTGAAGTTATATGGAGAGAGAGAAATGTTATATGGCCTTTATTCAGATTTAAATTTGGTAGGCAATATTTACATTAGTTCATTCTCAGTTCATTTTGAGAAATATTTCTTACTTAATTTCAAAGCCATAAGGGCTACTTCCTTGAGTTTGTTTTGGTTGATACCTTGGCTCAGGGCAAGGAAGCTTCTCACACAATATGAAATCACATAGCGCAAGTTGTAGGGGAAATTGGGCAGTTTGAAACTACCATGCTATCTCAATTGCTGCTGCTGCTGCTACGCAGGAGAAGTGTGTGCTGTATGTGTGACACAATATGCTGTGCTTGGCAATTGGGCAGTACTATCTGAAAGAGATGCTCCTTTCTTGCAATACTGATGTGCTAGAGGGGCAGCCCCATGCTCCATGCTCCAGTTCCATGAGGTGGGCTCTCAAAAGTCCCAAGTTGGCTACTCCTGCTCCAAGAAAACCTTTGCAAAGCACATGATGCTGATGGCTCCTGCTGGCATTGGTGGTGATACTGGAAACTGGAACCATTTTCTGGAACTGTTGTGATACAGAATCAGTTCAGCAGAGCAAAAGGCTGCGCAAGAACAGAGGCATGAAGCAGAAATCCACATCCCCTGTGTCTGCTCGTTCCTTTGGTTTGAACCAACAACAGAATCCCCTTTCCTTACCTCTTGCAACCAATTTAATTGCTTCTTTTCTCCGAATAAAATTATTGTTTGAAATAGGGGTTTATTATGGCCACCCCTTTTACCAATAAGGTTTTATTCAGTGAAACAGTGAAAGATACTTCAGATTTGTCCAGATTGTAAACAAATTATTTTGAGGGACTCCAGTTTGTAAAAGGAAGCCGACAAATACATAATCTTTGAATCAAGTTTTTCTTTTTTAATCTCCTCTCCACCCCACACTTGTGCTTAACAACTTAACATTTGAGACAATGTGTTTTTTATTATCTTGGCAGTCACAGATACTGATTTGAAAACTGCTTTGCCTCAGGAAATAATGTGCCTAGCAAAATTTGTGTGCACAGATGACATGACCAAATGCATGGACTCTTGCCAGTAGAGGGAGATCGTTATCCACTTCATCTTCTAGTGCAGTTCAAGTTATTAGGAATTTTGCTGCACTGTGAAGCCCACGTAACTCACTGAATAACTAAGACCATTTTGCTTCATGCTCACACTTTGTGGAATGCTGTAAAGGACATCATGGTAGACTTTCTCCAAATGCTTTTACAATCTGTGGTGGATAGGTAGGGGAAATGAATAGAAGATAAAAAACAACAACACACTTTATAATGGTGCAGTGAGTATTGGGAAGGGGCTATAGCTCAATAGCAGAGCATATATTTTGTATCCAAAAAGTCCAGGCAAAGTGTGATGTTGGAAGCTGGAAGGAATTTATCAGATTGTGCATATAGAGTCATAGAACTGTAGAGTTGGAAAGGACCACAATGGTCATCTGGTCCAAATCCTCTTCCATGCAGGAATCTTTTGCCCAACATGGAGCTCAAACCCACAACCCTGAGATTAAGAGTCTCGTGCTCTAATGACTAAACAAGGAAAACAATCAAGAGACCTTTTTTCAGGGAAACTTCTGTACCTCAGTGGTCATTGTCACTTTTAAAATAAATCAAAATTGGAGTGCATTCCACCTTGTGAGAACAGTATGCACGGCCTTTAAAATTCTATAAGAATAAAAGCAAAACATCCAGCACAAATTATCATGTTAGACATAAGGGCTCTAGTGTTGCCTTTTCCCTGATCTGCTAGTTTTCTGTGTGCATCAGAAAGCTCACCATTCCCTTCACACACAATTGTGATAGAGCTATATGGTCCACATGTTGTTGTTTTGTAATGAACATGTAAATGGATCCAAATATTTTTGAACATGTACTTGGGTTCAGAATATATACTAACTTCTTCCAACTGGTGCTTCTGTCTTACTTGTTTATTTTAATCGATGCTAAATGCCCACACTGTCATGCGCTGCTTCTATACCCTGCCAAATTTGCAGAGTTACGCAAAATCTGAACAAAAAAGGAGAAACAAGGAACTGCAAAAGCATCTCTGGGTTAAAGCGTTTGAAAAATGGACATGCACATGCAAAACCCAAAGAAAACAGATATTGTGCACATCTGCACAAGCAGCTATCAGATAAAAAAAAATGGGCACAAAGATTTGCCGAGCCCAGTATTGCCTATTTCTCTGAATGACACTGGCACTTGCGTCTGTGGCAGAGACCTTTCATACCTGCTACCAAATCATTTTAACCAGAGATACCAGGGAGCTGAACCTGGAGTGTTCCTGTATCTTTATGTGCTCTACCACTGAGCTACGGCCTGTGCTTAAATATTAAATATTACAAGTAGTGAAAGAAAGAAGCACGACATGGTAGGGTTGGTGGGGCTTAGTGCAAAAACATTTGACTATTGAAATATACATTTGGCCTCTGCTTAAACATATGGGGACACACAGACAAAAGCAGCAAAGAAGAGGCTGCAAAGGGCAGGACCGGTGAAACGATAAAATGTAAGAACCTAGTAAGAGCCCCACTGGATCAGGCCAAAGGTCCATCTAGTCTAGCATCCTGTAATCACAACGGAAATGGGGGAGAACATCTCAAAACATTTCTGGTGAGAATTATTGTGTGTGTGTGTGTGTGTGTGTGTGTGTAAACATAATAAAAACCATAGCTCAGTTGGCAGAGCATGCAACTCTCAATCTCAAGGTCTTGAGTTCAAGCCCCACATGGTCCCTTCCAACTATTCTATGATTCACTAATAGATTTTATTCCTTTGATTTTTTTTAAATATCCAGACTATCAAGAGAATGCATAAATACAGATTTTTAAATGACTAATTGATGACTGGGAACTGGGGGTGCGGGGAGGACCAATGAAATGAGGCTACAATCTGTCTGTCTTGCTGAGAATAGCTTACATCCTTAATGAATGAATGAAATAGGAATTGGGGTTGCTTCGGGTTATGGTTTAACTTCCACAAAAGTGCAATGAAGCCGCAGCAAGGTACAAGTGTCCATCTGCCTCTAAACTCACTGAGGATTTAATTGCATCCTCTTCAGCTGCCTTACGTAGCAAGAGGTTATGTTTGTAGATGCATACAGGGTAGAAAGGCTTGTGTTATACAGGACAGAATGGAGTGTGTATCTTGGAAGGAGAAAAACCCTTCATTTCTTGCAAAACAAAACACATCTGCTCGGCACAATCCAGCTTTACATCTGGCAAAATAACTTTAATGAGTGCTGCACTCTTCACCTGGAGCTGTCATGTTGCCCATTTTCAAGCAACTGGACCTCTTTAGCCTGCCTAGGAGGCCTGCTCAAAATTCACCCTTATTTCCTGTACCAAACTCAAGGAAGAGGAGGAGTTGCCCACACCAACTTGTTATGTCCTATTTTCAGGCTTCCCAACCAAAGATTTGGGTTGGCCACTGTGAAAACAGGATTGGTCTGATCAAGCAGGGAACTTCTCACATCCTCCTTAGTATCAGCAATGCTTAGGAGCAGTTATACCTCTTACCATCAGGGGAGACTACTTGGACCCCAGATCATGGGTGCCCAGCGGCAGCGATGTAATGACATCATGGCCTCTGGAAGGAACCAGAAGTGGCGTTGGAGGCTCTGTGAGGCCTAGGACACCACTTCCAAGGGTTTCCAAGGCCTCAGATGGGACCCGGAAGTCATGTCCAAGGCCCCACGGAGTGGGTGCTGAGCACCCACAATAATTTTTTTGTGGGTGCCTGGGCCCCCCAGGGCCCCCTGGAGTTGGAGCCAGTGGACAGATAAGGCAAAGTTGTTCCTTCTTTTTTGGACTAGCATAATTTAAAGGATTTTCTTTTTTCCTACGTTCTCCTAAACTTTTATGAGGATTAGTTGAACGGAGCTGCTAAATTTTGGTCTGCAAATGGAAGGGTTTAAAAAAATAAAAATAAAATAAAATCCCTGGCTGTGCTCAGTTTTATCTCATGCAGTATGTTTGGAGAGTTGACATTGTGAGAAACCAGAGATAATCTCACTTCCAGGAATGGCAATGACCCCAGGCAATTTGTGTAATCCACAAAACAACTCATGTCAAACTAACTTCGTTTCTTCTTTCTCTGGGATAAAAACACACACAGAGACACAAACATAAAAGGATGAAATGCAGTGGTGATCAGTTTTAGGTTATAAATCTATTAAAGCCATGAAGGTAAGACAAATTAAGGAAAGGTGACACTGAACACAGAAGTCTTCTAGGATGGACCAACAGTTTATTATTATTTTTAGAAGAGAAATAATGTAAATAAGGGCCTGCTAAGCAGTATTTGATACAAAATGTGCATTTCCCCCTATATCTTTCTTGTAAATATTTTTCTGCCTGCCCCCAGTGGGACACTGTTGTGAGTGCCACATCTCTAAAGAGGGCCCTCCATTTATAGATTGAGGTGGCTTTCCAACAACAATATCATGGTGTATTTGAAATATTTATTCAAGACCAAAGCATATGTTTTGAAGTTTCAGTGCAAATCTGAGGGATTTAGGGATATATATGGAAGTTTCTGCAAATTAGTTCTGGCCTAGATTAGGTTGACTGGGCAACTTTTTAGGAATTTATGGAAGTGGGCACTTTTCAAAAAAAACTTGGGGTCTCTAGAGGAAAAAACCCCACGTGTTTACTACACAGGGCTATCCCCCTGCCCCTGCCTCTTGTCCCGACCAGTGGCTTATTTTGTCTTTGTAAGGTAAAGGCATAGTAACAGTCTGAAAATACTCCAACTTTCTAGCAACCTCCACGAGCCAACTTGGAGTGGAGCTCTTACTAGCGTGGCAGACTGGAAAGACAGCAAGCAATGCCAAATACATTCAACACACACCACTTCTAGCTGCAGTCTACCTATAAACGCTCAAGCCTGTTTTAATTCCTGGAGTTGGCCAAAATGTGTCATTTTGGACCAGGCAACTGATCACATCCTTGACAAAGTAGGCAATGGAAGAACTGCAATTTTTTCTTTGCTTGTTAAATCCAGAGAAGCTAGCCTTATAAAAAAACAAAGCCGCATATAAATGGTTATGTCTCAATTTTGAACCGCTGATGCTTTAGGAACATTCTAGGTGCCCTTCTCCAGCTTGGTACCTTTCAAGAGAAGTGCATCTGGCTTCACTTTGAAAGATGTAGGTGGGACCCCTGGGCCTGAACCTGATTTTCTTGAGAAGGCAGTCTGAGGAAGTGAGGCAAATAGAGGTGAGAATAAATGAAGTTCTGGGCCTTATTAACTGGGTCTGGGTGGCCATCCACCTGCGCATTTTTAAATAACATATACAGTGGTACCTCGAGTTACAAACGCCTCAGGTTACAAACACTTCAGGTTACAAACTCCGCTAACCTGGAAGAGTTACCTCGTTGAGAACTTTGCCTCAGGATGAGAATGGAAATCGTGTGCTGGTGGTGCAGCGGCAGCAAGAGGCCCCGTTAGCGAAAGCCCGCCTCTAGTTAAGAACATTCAGGTTAAGAACAGACCTCCGGAACGAATTAAGTTCATAACTAGAGGTACCACTGTATATGCAATTGCTTATCTTCTAATAAAAGTATGTAACGTGACCATAAGATCAGTGTACCTACCCAACGGCTGGGAAGTGGCCAATAATAACCATTTCAAAAATGGGATCCAGAGAGTATTTGGAGAATCATAGGCCATTTAGTTTAACATCTGGGAAAACTGATGGAAAACATTATTAACAATAAAGTTATCATATCAAAGATCAAGTCTTGCTGATGCAGAACTTTTGACAGAGTACCGCATCCAAGAGCCTTGACTAAGCTGAGTCGTCAAGGAATAAGAATTATGAATCAGCAACAGGTTAAGGAACAGGAAGGAGAGAGAAGGAATAAGTAAGTGGGGACCTGACAGAGGAGAATAAGATTGTGTATGGTGTGCAGAAAGTGGATAGGAATAATTTCCCCTCTCTCATAATACTGGAACTTTGAGACACCCAGTGATAGGACAGACAAAACGAAGTGCTTCTTCACATAGCACAAAGTTAAACTACAGAATTAGAAGCTACCAGCATGAGTTTGACCAAACTGTGGGTGGCAGTGGAAGACAGAAGTGCCTTGCGTGCTCTGTTCCATGGGGTCACGAAGAGTCAGACACGACTAAATGACTAAACAACAACAACAACAACAACAACAACAACAACAAAGATGTAAGAATGGCCACCAGCTTGGATGGCTTTCAAAGAGGATTAGACAAAAATTCATGGAGAAGTTATTGATAACTGCTGACCATGATGACTATGTCCTACCTGCCAGAGGCACTGTGCATCTGAATACCACTCGCTGTTGAACTCAGGTGCTGCTTGCCGCCTTCCCACAGGCGTCTGGTTGGCCACTGTGAGATCAGGATGCTGGGCTAGATAGACCATTGGCAGGCTCTTCTTAAGTTATCTTTGGCCTGTTTTTTGCCTCTTTAGATTTTTCTTCTTCTGTAAACATACAGATGCCTCACTCCAGTTTGCGGGTGACCCTGTTTAGCTTCTAAACTCATAACTTGAGTTCAGTATTAGAAAGAATTACAGTTAATCCTGTTCACTCAGTCACCACAGAATTCTGCTATTCTATCTGTTTGGCATAGTGGCTAAATTCTGTGTTCACGTTAATTTCTTAGCAGCAACCTCTTTTGATTCTAACACTGTGACTTGGCATAATTTTGCTTTTGAAAATTATCTCTAAAGACCTTTAACCTCCCCATTCTTCTGTTTAATGAGTAAGTATTTAAGCTTACCCTTTAACGTGAGTCAAGAGGGCTAGGAACATTAGCAAACTTTTTAAAAGAAAAACTATAGAAGGTGTGGTACAAAGCATGGGGAGGACATCTAGATTCATGCAGTGAACACTACAGGGATTGTCCTCCATTCGGAGATTAATGTGGGCCAAGATGAGCTCTTCCTGGCTTTTCTAATCCATTCTCTTTTAAGGGGAAACATCTGCTATAAGTATTTCTTTTTCCTTGAGAGGTTCTAGTTCTCTGTAATAAATATGCTTTCCATACGATTTTGATTTAAACACAGAGAATGGGAGCCTCGTGGCCAAAAGACTTTCTCATATGTGTGTTTATGTATGTTTTTAAAAACTGTCATGCGAGGTCAAACAAAAAACAATGCAGCCCTTGAATTGTGTGAGAGGCTGAATTGTAATCATGGAAAACAAGACGGACCGATGGAAACAACTGAAAACACATTTTGTCACTGCTGGTCTAGGTGCATAGCCATGTGCTTTGCGAGTTTTGTTTATGCTTTATGAAAAAAACAATCCCTAAGGCATTAAAGAAAAGCTCAAATCTTTTACAGTCAGAATTTGTGGCACAACAGAGTCCTTACTTTGTCAAGACCTAGCGTAGGGCAATTGCCTCTTCAGAAATTAAGGTAGCTTTAGCAAACCACTGTCTCTCAGCTTTCCCCTCACCCTGTTAGCACCATGGAGGTAAATATACATATCTATTTGGGACCTGAACCAAGGATTTGAAGAAGAACTGATCCAACCAGAATCTGGGCCCTGAACTGATTCAGGGGGCTTCCACAGTGTTTAAGGTTTAGTATCCTAATTAAACATGTGGCCATGTGCAGAGTGCCTTTTCAGTTGAACTCACATCCATCTTCTCTGACATTTCCCTTTGTTCTGCTTGTTCCCTTTGCCCCCTCTCTCACTTCAGCCCAACCACAAGCCTAACAACAAGCTATATATCCTGCCAAGAAAGGTACTATGTGTTGAGAGAGAATCTCCCACTGCCCTGACCACAAGCCATACATGGAAATATGCTACATATCCACCTGTTTAATTAGGGTACTAAACCCTAAACACTGAGAAGAAGCCAGGATGGAAGGAGTCTGCGAGGCTCTGACTGGCTCAAGGTGAGTTTCATGTCCGAGTGGAGATTTGAACCCTGTTCTTCCAGGGTTGTTGTGGGGATTAAATGAGGAGCAGGTGGGAAACCATGTATGCTCAAGCTCCTTAGAGAACAAGGTGGGCTAGAAATGCAATAAACCAACCAATCAACACATAAATTTGCTTTCACCTACGCTGCAGCTCACATCAGCCCCTGCCAGCGGAATCACACTGGCTGAGGCTGATGGGAACTGCAGTTCAACAACATCTGGATAGCATTACATTGGTTATTCCTGAGGCGTTGTGTAGCCAGAGAAAAGTCTGCATTGAGGAGGTGCATACTGAGGGGAGAAAGGGCCACAGGTGGCACCACAGTCTGGCCACAGGTGGCACCACCTGCCCCTGAGGAACAAAAGCCCTACATCCAACAAGGGAATTCAGGAAACGAAATAAGCTGAGAATATAGAGGAAGGCGAAGCGTCCCTGTCCAACAGACCGAGTGGGGTCAGCTCTTCTGCCGTATGAACCACGTTGCTGTAACCATAAATTTGAAATAAAATACAGCCTGAACCTGTGCCTGGCCTCTGCTTCTAAATCTAGTGCCAATGAGTACAGATAAAAGCAACTGCCCTGCCACAGTGCCTTGTGATCAACACTTGTACATTGGAGTGGGGTGTGTGTGTGGAGTTAGCAATTTTCAGAACATTTTCCACAAGTAGATATATAGCTAGAAACAGATGCTTTGTGTTGTGGAACGGTCAGAGTCAATTTAAAAAAGAAAAAGATTGGGAGAAGCCCTTCAGAGCATTCCTTTTCATTTTCTTTGTTTACATCCATTTGTCCAGTAGCTTTTTTTTTTTTTTGCCTCACATCAGCCCCTCTGTTCAAAAAAAGAGAGCGATTCACTGGCCAATGAGGACATGGAAACATCCACTGAAGGCTAAATCTCTTTGTTTATTTGACACTGAAGGTTAAACCTCTTTCCCACATTGTTTAGTCTCAGGCTGCCACTTAATGGCATCATGAAACAATGGAAGGTATTTTGAAATATCCTTGTCACTTTCCCCTTTAGCATCTCCAAATGACTTGCCTGGAGCAGTGAAATGCTTGACTCACTCTCCAGTCTGAAGGGTATTCCGTTTCTCTCTCTTCTCAAACTTTCCAGAGGAAATGCAAGACAAAAGCTGTTTTCATATTCCTTTACCCTGGAGGTGCCTGTCCTGTCCTCTAGCTTCCATCATCCCCAGCCAGCATGGCCAGCGGTCAGGGAAAATGGGAACTGTACTCAGGGGAGACTGGACCATGAGGGTGAACACCCACCAACCTCAGTCAGCTCCCACCTGCCTACCTTCTTACTTACTGAAATATACTCAGAGTCGCAAAGTGATTTCATGCTCTTTATTCAGCTCATAGTGGTGAGGAGGAATGAATGAAAGTCCCCTCAAATTATCTGCTTTATATACATTATTTACACAATGGGCTGCACATGATTGGCTAATTCCGGAATTCTACTGTAAGCCAATCAGGTTGTGGATTCACTTCTATCTGGAGCATGATTGGGTGGTTCCTGCCAACCAATCATACTGCTGCATTGTTCTAGGACCAATCAGACTGCTGCATTCTGAATCCTATTGTTCTAGGACCAATCAGACCGCTGCCTTTTGGATCCTATTGTTCTAGGACCAATCAGACTGCTGCAGTTTGGATCCTATTCAACTCAGTACATAACACTTACACTTGCATATTGACTTATACAATCATAGAACAGTAGAGTTTGAAGGAACTGCAAGGGTCATCTGGTCCAGCCCCCTGCAATGCAGGAATCTCAGCTAAAGCATCCAAGGCCATCCAAGGCCATCCAACCTCTGCTTAAAAACCTCCAAGGAAGGTCCAGGAAGTGGCACTGGCTGTCAGCTTAGTCTCAGTGTTGCTCTCGTAGAACCAGTCCTAATGCTCACCAGCCATTGCTGCCGGCAGTCCTCCAACCCCAGGAGGGTCACAGCTTCCCTACCCCTAATTTATGCCATACTTTCAGTCCACAGAGTACTCTCTTACACCCTCACAGCCACTTAGGAGTGACAGTGATCTCTGGCATTGCTGTGGTGTTCCAGTGAGCCCCCTCATGCTTTCAGTGAGCATGCCATGGGGTTGTGGGCACATGCCTGCTGGTCATGTCACTTGCGTGTTGACTTTGTGGCCACCATGCGCACGGCCAGAAGGCTAAATGGCAAGGGAGGGGTGCTGGCAGCAAATACGTTCTTTCTGCCCTTTCCAGTGCTTGCTGAGCAAATGGCTCTCCACACACTTCCTGCATGGGAAGCGGTGTGCACATGATGTTAGCCACAGTTCATATCTACTCCGTCGTTTCCAATGAAAATCTGTGTTTTAATGTGTTTCCCCCCAACAAACTTTGGTCCAAATTGAGAAAAAGAGTGACCTAACTGAGTTTTAAGCTAATAATAATAATAATAATAATAATTGTACCCCACCCATCTGACTGGTTGCCCCAGCCAGTCAGATGGGTACAGCTTCCCTATACAGGCTGCCTTCAGATGTCTTCTAAAAGATATATAATTACTCATCTCCCTGACATCTGATGGGACGGCATTCCACAGGGCGGGTGCCACTACCAAGAAGGCCCTCTGCCTGGTTCTCTGTAGCTTCACTTCTCACAGTGAGGGAACTGCCAGAAGGCCCTCAGTGCTGCATCTCGCTGTCTGGGCAGAACGATGAGGGTGGAGGCCCTCCTTCAGGTATACAGGGCTGAAGCCATGTTGTGTACATACCTATGTAGGGACTAGATTGAACACCCCTAAAGACATTATTGATGTAGCACTAAGGAGAGGGAGGAGGCAAGATCAAGAACAAAACCTTAGTGCTGGGATTGTTCAGTTGGCTAGAGCATGGTGCTGATAATGCCAAGGTTGCAGGTTCAAGTCCTACATGGGACAGCTGCATATTCCTGCATTGCAGGGAGTGGGACTAGGTGATCCTCAGGGTCCTATTTCTTTATTTTTCAGGTAAATACATAGATCAACCAGCATCAATCTGACAAACAGGAAGCTGCAAAGGGATACAGTACATAAAATGGTTAAGTATTAATCTTATATAACCGTTTTGTAATCACACCTGAATTGTGAAGTTCAAATTTCTTTCTTAGGTGCAGGTAAGGAGCCTTGATAGGGGACGCGGGTGGTGCTGTGGGTAAAAGCCTCAGCGCCTAGGGCTTGCCGATCGAAAGGTCGGCGGTTCGAATCCCCGAGGCGGGGTGCGCTCCCGTCGCTCGGTCCCAGCGCCTGCCAACCTAGCAGTTCGAAAGCACCCCTGGGTGCAAGTAGATAAATAGGGACCGCTTACTAGCGGGAAGGTAAACGGCGTTTCCGTGTGCGGCTCTGGCTCGCCAGAGCAACGATGTCACGCTGGCCACGTGACCCGGAAGTGTCTCCGGACAGCGCTGGCCCCCGGCCTCTTGAGTGAGATGGGCGCACAACCCTAGAGTCTGTCAAGACTGGCCCGTACGGGCAGGGGTACCTTTACCTTTACCTTTAAGGAGCCTTGACTATTAGTAACTGAGACATAAGATATAAAGTCCCATCATATGACATAAAAGTGTTCCAGAGATTCTTTACCTCTCCTCACACAAAGCTTGTAAGTTGTTGATTTTTGTTTTTCCCTCAGTTACTGGTTTGCAATTCTATAACAGTGTTCAGTGTGCTGAGCTGGGTTTCAGCTTGTCACCCTGCGCGTAACTTTCCCTCTTTTCCCTGAAATTTTAATTCCAGCACTTTTCTGTAGTTATGGCTGGTGATAAACTTTTTACATGGTCTCCAGCTTTAGCCAAGAGGAAAGATTTCAAGCTGTGGAAATAAACTGAACACACTAACCAGACAGTGAACACAGTGGGTGTCACTTTCCATTCATTCTCATAAGGATATCTGTCTTCATTCTAATATAATATTCTTACTGAATTTTGTGGGCTTTGCCTGGGAGTTTGACGGAATAACGAAATAACTGACAGTATGCCATATACGTTGCACTGTGCTATGCAGCATAATCCAATGTATGTTTATTCAAAAGTATGTCTGAGTGTAGCAGTACTTAATCCCTTGTGGATTTGTTTAGAGTTGTAGCCTCAGGCAAGAAGGGGAAAAAGCACATTGATACAAGGATTCAATTTGTTCCACTTTTTAAAGGAAACTGGTGTCCTACCATGTGGGTTGGAGCTCAGTATTCACTTTTTATATTTCTCTGAACTTTGAAATTCAGCTCTTGGCTCACAAAGATACCAAAATACACTAACAAATGCACATTTTAGATTAAAATATTGTACATACAGAAATGCATATTTCAGGATAAAATGCATATAAACATTATTCATCCCCCAGACCTGTGGTGCAATGGGTCAATGTGTCTGGCTGTTTACCAGAAGGTTGGTGGTTTGAGCCTACTGGGGATGGCTATGCAGTGGTGTAGCGTGGGGGGTGCAGGGGGGGCCGGCCGCACCGGGCGCAACATCGGGGGGGGGGCGCTCGCAGCTCTCTGCCCCCCTGCTAAAATCCACGGGTTAGGGGGCGCAAATTACTTGCCTTGCCCCGGGTGCTGACAACCCACGCTACGCCACTGTGGCTATGTGCTGGATTCCTGCATTGTAGAGGGATGGACTAGATGACACTCGGGTTCCCTCCCAAATTTCCCAATTCTATGATTCTAGGGTAAAATATATACAAAAATTGCAATTTTTGAAAAATATATAAAATTTCCTGGAGTTTTTTATTTTTTTAAAAATCAGACTGATTCAGAAATGGAACAGAATAGACTTATGACTGAGCACATTTGAAACTGATGTGGTCTGGCAAGAGAGTGATCCATCCATCCTTACTGATGCACCTTTGAAGTACAGTGGGACCTCGGGTTAAGTACTTAATTTGTTCCGGAGGTCCGTTTTTAACCTGAAACTGTTCTTAACCTGAAGCACCACTTTAGCTAATGGGGCCTCCCGCTGCCACTGCTGCACGATTTCTGTTCTCATCCTGAAGCAAAGTTCTTAACCCGAGGTACTATTTCTGGGTTAGCAGAGTCTGTAACCTGAAGCGTATGTAACCTGAGGTACCACAGTATTCTTTAACAGCCTCTAACTAAATAACTGCATAATAACTTTCCTTTTTTCACAGAGTAATGCAGTTGATTAAAGGCCAAACTGGACGCAGCCTAATTCATGTAGCTAGCAATTGTATAGAATGATTTAGTAAACAGGTAAAATGTGTGTTGTGTCAGTCTAGGTTGGGACCATGGCAGGAGCAAAAGATTAAATTCAATTTCCCACTCTAATGAGCCTTACCCAGATCTGCAGTGGGCTGGAGCCCTCCTGCTATTTATTTATTTTTTAATATTCACACAATTGTTAATGGCATGGAATATATTACATCTTGGTTAATCCTTAGGATGACAACTTTCTAGCCCTAAATTCCATTGTTTCCATTTTGTCTGTTCACAGTTCTTCCCAATGCAGTTACATTTCAGTAAGCTTCCTCATCCAGACTAAGTCTGTTCCAAATTGTCTCACATTAAGTGAGCACGCGGGGCACTACCTTTAAATAAGTGCCTTTAAATCATCTCTATCTGTTCATAAGAAAAGAACTAGACATGCCATATCTTGAAACAGTATGCATTGTCACTTTGATCTTTGTGTTTGAAAGCAGCTAGGTTGGATCTTCCAGTGCTAACTAAATCTGACTTGATGCTCTGCCAGATTTGGAGAAGTAGGAGCTCAGAAAGAGTGTTTTCACGTGTGAAGCTTAAGAGCGGCTCTTGCTTCAATCAGTTCAATAATGCAAATATAATGCCCCTTCTGCATTGCATATACATCTCCTCTGTGTTCTCTGCCACATGGTTAATATAAATAGCGTGAGAGAAGCTTGGAAATTTAAACTTCAGATGTGAAGGCACCCGACATGTGTTGCTCATGCATTAAAGGGGAGTGAGTAGCAAAGGTGTGGCTATTGCTTAAAATGTGATGTCCCTTATTTGGTTAATTAAAATATTCCTAGGCAAACTTTTTGAGTACTGCGTTTCCATAAAACATTCAAAGTCATTTCTATAATTACTCCAGAACTAAAAGCCAATTATAATAACAACCTCCCAGCGTAGAATATAAAACTTAGTTTCCCAATTCATCCATTTCATAGAGCTGTACACATACACACCATACATAATTTGCCTGAAACAAGTCTTCAAAGCCTTTCCAAAGGACTGGAGTGTGGCAATCTTCTTGAGGTTGACAGACAACAAATTCCAGAATCATGATGCCACCACTGAAAAGGTCTTCTTCCTTGTGCCTACCAAGTTCACTAGCCTACAGGCAAAATGAGCATAGTCTCCATTAAAGATCTTATGTGTGGGCAGATTGATATGGGTGCAAAAATACTTGGGCCCAAGCCCTTTAGGTTAAAGGTTAGGTGGAAAGGCTGAAACCAGCACTTTAAATTTTGCCCAGAAATGTGTAAGTAAACAGTGCAACTGGTATAATGAAGGTGTTATGCGGTCACCCTGGTGGTCAGAATTTAAACCAGCTGAAGTTCCTGAGGTGTCTTTCAAAAGAGCCCCACATAGAGCACATTACAGCAAAGTGTAGACATGGCTAGTGCACAGATAAGTGTGGCTAGGTCTCACTATTACTAAGCTCATAGTGCAGATTGGATGGGTGGGGACTGAGTTAATAGTCGTTTGCCTAAGACCATCTATTGGGTTTGTGGCTGAAGTGAAATTCAAACCAGGGACTCTCCAGTTTACACACTGAGTGACTATGTAGCACTAGCTCTATATACATTACAAAAGTACCTATTAGTCAACACCTCTTTACAATCTCCCTATCTCACATATACTCTTGTATCTGTCCTCAACCTGTTGTAATTTCTATAGGACTTACCATATTAAATTTGGTCATTTTCATTGTACGCAGGTTGTACATTGACAATAAAGGTATTATTATTATTATTATTATTATTATTATTGACAGTGCTGGGATTCATGTTTTCTTTTAAATATCATTTATGCCTCTTTTTTTTAAAAGTGCATGCAAACTCACAAACTGAGCCATGTACAAAACCACTTCCCTATGTTAATCCAGCATTTTCCTTTTAATGCGAACTCAGCTCTCCCTTACCACAAACAAGCCTTCTGGGCATATGAAGTATATTTCTTTGGCAGCAGCCTGGTTGTTTCCAGCCGTGCCTAACTCCAATTGCCCTTTGGGTGTGTTGCTCTGAGCTTCTCCCTCATATTTTAAGCCCGTGGTGTTTACAGCTTGTAAAAGGGATGTAGAGCTGGTCTGCTATTAAGTCGTCCAGGTTCCACCGCAGGTAATTGGTGGGGGTTTCTGAAAGCCAGAGTCAATAAAATGACTCCCCACCGTAAAAGTGAATGTCTCGTGAAATGTTTGATTTGCCTAGCACTGTCACTATCTATGAGGGGTTTTTTGCCAAAATCGCAAAAAAAAAAAAAAAAGCTGTTTTTGAGTTATTTTTATGGGAAATTGGCCAAAGCAGCACTGCCAACATGGGCTGCCATACATCCGGTTTTCCCCGGACATTTCACAAATTTCTGCCCGGACACTGCCGCCAACTGCAGTATTCCGGCTATGGCAACCCTACCAAACATGTTCATTCATGTCCTCTGTATACTATGAGATGATGGTGATTAAATATCCGAAATCACAGCCTTAAAACACTAATCTGGAAGATGATTTGAAAGTGTCACTGAAGCCATATATTCTGGGCAGAAACAGTATTGGGGAACCTTCTGCTGACTCTACCAACTTCCAGGTCATGTCTGAAAAATAGCACAATACATATATTCATTGAAGAGTACTACTCTAAGATCAGGCCAATGCCTTGGATTTTAGAACAGGCTCAGGCTATTTATGGTTCTTTAACTTGAAACCCCCCTTCATGGATCACTGCCTTGCCGTGGCGAAGGGGCTTGAAGAACTCAGAGAAGCTATGAACTATGCCGAGCAGGGCACCCAAGATGAACAGGTCATAGTGGAGAGTTTTGACCAAACGTGATCCACCTGGAGTAGGAATCGGCAAGCCACTCCAGTATCCCTGCCAAGAAAACTCCATGGACAAAGACAACAGGTATATAAAAGTTATGACGCTGGAAGATGAGCCCCTCAGGTCGGAAGGCGTCCAACATGCTACTGGGGAAGAGCGGAGGACAAGTACAAGTAGATCCAGAGCTGATGAAGCGGCTGGGCCAAAGCCGAAAGGACGCTCAGTTGCGGATATGCATGGAAGCGAAAGGAAAGTCCAATGCTGTAAAGAAAAATATTGCATAGGAACCTGGAATGTAAGAACCATGAACCTGGGTAAGTTGGATGTGGTCAAAAATGAGATGGCAAGAATAAACATTGACATCCTGGGCATCAGTGAACTAAAATGGACGGGAATGGGCGAATTCAGTTCGGATGACTATCATATCTACTACTGTGGGCAAGAAACCCGTAAAAGAAATGGAGTGGCCCTCATAGTCAACAAAAGAGTGGCAAAAGCTGTACTGGGATGCAATCTCAAAAATGATAGAATGATCTCGATACGAATCCAAGGCAGACCTTTTAACATCACAGTAATCCAAGTTTATGCACCAACTACTGGTGCTGAAGAAACTGAAATTGACCAATTCTATGAAGACTTACAACAGCTTATAGAAGTGACACCAAAGAAGGATGTTCTTCTCATTATAGGGGATTGGAATGCTAAAGTAGGGAATCAAGAGATAAAAGGAACAACTGGCAAATTTGGTCTTGGAATTCAAAATGAAGCAGGGCAAAGGCTAATAGAGTTCTGTCAAGAGAACAAGCTGGTCATCACAAACACTCTTTTCCAACAACACAAGAGACGACTCTACACATGGACATCACCAGATGGGCAGCATCGAAATCAGATTGATTATATTCTCTGCAGCCAAAGATGGAGAAGCTCTATACAGTCAGCAAAAACAAGACCTGGAGCTGACTGTGGCTCAGATCATCAGCTTCTTATAGCAAAATTCAAGCTTAAACTGAAGAAAGTAGGAAAAACCACTGGGCCGGTAAGATACAATCTAAACCAAATCCCCTATGAATACACAGTGGAAGTGAGGAACAGGTTTAAGGATTTAGAATTGCTGGACAGAGTGCCTGAAGAACTATGGATGGAGGCTCGAAACATTATACAGGAGGCAGCAACGAAAACCATCCCAATGAAAAGGAAATGCAAGAAAGCAAAGTGGTTGTCCAATGAGGCCTTACAAATAGCGGAGGAGAGAAGGCAAGCAAAATGCGAGGGAGATAGAGAAAGATACAGGAAATTGAATGCAGAATTCCAAAAAATAGCAAGGAGAGACAAGAAGGCCTTCTTAAATGAGCAATGCAAAGAAATAGAGGAAAACAACAGAATGGGAAGAACCAGAGATCTGTTCAAGAAAATTGGAGATATGAAAGGAACATTTCGTTCAAAGATTACCATAATAAAGGACAAAAGTGGTAAGGACCTAACAGAAGCAGAAGACATCAAGAAGAGGTGGCAAGAATACACAGAGGAATTATACCAGAAAGATATGGATGTCTCGTACACCCCAGGTAGTGTGGTTGCTGACCTTGAGCCAGACATCCTGGAGAGTGAAGTCAAATGGGCCTTAGAAAGCATTGCAAATAACAAGGCCAGTGGAAGTGATGGCATTCCAGCTGAACTATTTAAAATTTTAAAAGATGATGCTGTTAAGGTGCTACACTCAATATGCCAGCAAGTTTGGAAAACTCAGCAGTGGCCAGAAGATTGGAGAAGGTCAGTCTACATCCCAATCCCAAAGAAGGGCAGTGCTAAAGAATGCTCCAACTACCGCACAATTGCACTCATTTCACACGCTAGCAAGGTTATGCTTAAAATTCTTCAAGGAAGGCTCAAGCAGTATGTGGACCGAGAACTCCCAGAAGTGCAAGCTGGATTTAGAAGAGGCAGGGGAACCAGAGACCAAATTGCAAACATGCGCTGGATTATGGAGAAAGCTAGAGAGTTCCAGAAAGACATCTACTTCTGCTTCATTGACTATGCAAAAGCCTTTGACTGTGTCGATCACAGCAAACTATGGCAAGTTCTTAAAGAAATGGGAGTGCCTGATCACCTCATCTGTCTCCTGAGAAATCTCTATGTGGGACAAGAAGCTACAGTTAGAACTGGATATGGAACAACTGATTGGTTCAAAATTGGGAAAGGAGTACGACAAGGCTGTATTTTGTCTCCCTGCTTATTTAACTTATATGCAGAATTCATCATGCGAAAGGCTGGGCTGGATGAATCCCTAGCCGGAATTAAGATTGCTGGAAGAAATATCAACAACCTCAGATATGCAGATGACACAACCTTGATGGCAGAAAGTGAGGAGGAATTAAAAAACCTTTTATTGAGGGTGAAAGAGGAGAGCGCAAAATATGGTCTGAAGCTCAACATCAAAAAAACGAAGATCATGGCCACTGGTTCCATCACCTCCTGGCAAATAGAAGGGGAGGAAATGGAAGCAGTGAGAGATTTTACTTTCTTGGGTTCCATGATCACTGCAGATGGTGACAGCAGCCACGAAATTAAGAGACGCCTGCTTCTTGGGAGGAAAGCAATGGCAAACCTAGATAGCATTCTAAAAAGTAGAGACATCACCTTGCCAACAAAGGTCCGTATAGTAAAAGCTATGGTTTTCCCAGTTGTGATGTATGGAAGTGAGAGCTGGACCATAAAGAAGGCTGATCGCCGAAGAATTGACGCTTTTGAATTATGGTGCTGGAGGAGACTCTTGAGAGTCCCATGGACTGCAAGAAGATCAAACGCATCCATTCTTAAGGAAATCAGCCCTGAGTGCTCACTGGAAGGACAGATCGTGAAGCTGAGGCTCCAATACTTTGGCCACCTCATGAGAAGAGAAGACTCACTGGAAAAGACCCTGATGTTGGGAAAGATGGAGGGCACAAGGAGAAGGGGACGACAGAGGATGAGATGGTTAGACAGCGTTCTCGAAGCTACAAACATGAATCTGACCAAACTGCGGGTGGCAGTGGAAGACAGAAGTGCCTGGCGTGCTCTGGTCCATGGGGTCACGAAGAGTCGGACACGACTGAACGACTAAACAACAACAAAACTTGAAACCAGACTTGGATTAGAAAGCCCTTCAAAGATAGGATTCACCTTTGACAATATATCAAATAAAAAAATCTCTCTGCTCCATTATTACAGATAGGGTGTGGGGAATCTGAATCAGTTTGCATTTAAAAATGAACCTGGCTAATTTTTACTTTCCAAAACAACACACAGCTAGCCTTCAAAATTTGCAGTTTTCCAGATTTTGCAATGAAATTCTCCAGCCAATGAATGCATAGGTAAAGGTAAAGGGACCCCTGACCATTAGGTCCAGTCGTGACCGACTCTGGGGTTGCGGCGCTCATCTCGCTTTATTGGCTGAGGGAGCCAGCGTACAGCTTCCGGGTCATGTGGCCAGCATGACTAAGCCGCTTCTGCCGAACCAGAGCAGTGCACGGAAACGCCGTTTACCTTCCTGCTGGAAGTTCGTGTTGGTTTCTATTTCCCTCACTGAGCAGCAACTGCAGTCACAAGACATTGTTTTGCATTCCACAGTCCAAGTTACTGTTGGATTCCCACGGGAATGGGAGACTGGATGTGATGTACACTGGTTTCCTGGATTTCACTGTTTCTCTTGGTGTTCTTTGTGTCAAGAGGGAGTTGCTTCTCTGCTCTCACAGAGGCAAGATGCATGTTTGTATTCTCTCAGCATAGAGTGTAAATAAAGTTAAAGAATGTGGCACATACTGCTTATCCTTCTGCTGTGTGGACTACTCTGCTTGGGCTCAAGATAAGACGAGCCTGTATCAGCTTCAGATGGGCCGAAGCTGGTCAAAAATCTCACAGTTCGTGCTTTCGAACTGCTAGGTTGGCAGGAGCAGGGACCAAGGAACGGGAGCTCACCCCGTTGCATGGATTCGAACCGCCGACCTTCTGATTGGCAAGCCCTAGACTCTACAAAACTGCATATACTGCAGTAATATATAAATGAAAACACATGTATTAAAAATGCATTGCATTCAGGAAAATTGCTTTGTGAAAATGTGTCTATTAGGAGAAATTGCATACAAACATGTGCATATTAGGAGGAATTTGCTGATGTATTTTCATGAGGCATTAAAAATAAACAAATCACAAACTGTTGTGGAAATGTGGAAAACTGAATTTAAGATTGGAAAAATGAGACACCAAGAAACTGAAATGGGGTAGATTTGCCTGGGCCATCCCTAATGCAGGCATGGTGCTTTGCAGAGTTCTAACCGCCACAGCCAACCACTAGCAAAAAGGGATTTTAATACAGAAACATCTTTCAGCATAACAGTAAAACTGCTAAAGCTTCTGCTCACGTTATCTGCAGACCAACAAACACGCTGCTTATTCTGGAGTAACACTAGACAGAAGTGGAAAGGATACAGAATGAAAAATCCAAGAGTGGCGTCTTGCTCCAGCCTGTAATACTAAGAAATTCTAAATCTAAACCCCCTTAATAGACAGATTACTTGCTGTCTTTATTCCCAAAGATCCTACTAATACTTCTTCAGCTTCACGGATCAGTGCTGAATGAAGCTGCTGTGGCACATAAACTGGGTTTCATCCCTTTAAAAATCAAACAAGAGTTCATAAAAATATGGCTGCTTCGTTCAAATGGTTGAAACAGCATCCTGTATTCTGGAGCGGTATCAGGAACATTCATAACCAGATAAGGGTCTTTGGCTGGGGCCTGGAAAACAGCAAAAAACATAGCATAGGCAAATGGGAGAGAGAAAAGCTCATAGAGCTGCGGTGGGCTCACAGAAAGAGAAATTGACTGGAGACTGACGCCATGACGGTCCTCATTGCCACCAGCAGTCTAAAATTGAACTGGGTTTCCATTTTAATTTCCACTGTAGTGCAAAGAAAGCAAGGCAAGAGATTTCTGGTTGGAGAAGATTTGGGGACTCTACTCTGCCCTCTGCTGCAAACATTCAACTTCCACAATCAGGGAAAAAGTGACATCAACAAAAATGGCCTCATAATGTTGAGAATGCCAGGAGAGATGAAACTGGCACCACATTTCCAATGTAAGTGTCACCAGCTCAGTGTCAAAATATACAAACTAGGACCACAAACTACAGTGCTTAATCTTATTAGTTTCAGTGAGCTTAACCATGTTTAACTTTGTGTCAGACTGTGGCTGACATATCCATTGCACTGATGTGTCAGAGTCTCAACTACTTACTAGGGAGAGGTAGTTGAAAAATGGTGGCATCTCTCCCCGCCCTCATCTTCTGAATATCTGCTGACTCCCCTAAATCACTGGGCATTTCTTTATTTATCTCCAGATCGGCATAATCCTAAGGAAATCCCACATGCACCCATCCAAATAGCTGCTGTTCATCTGAGCATTGCTGTACCGCACAATTTTTAAGGGGTTGTCTTGGGATTCCAGATTCATGTGCCAAAAAATAAGCACATGGAACTGAGAGACAGGCAGGAATGTAGAAAGATGAAAGGTAATCACTGTCGGGAATTCTGACTTAAGGCGAGAAGACCCTCTATTCCTCCAGCTTTCAGAAATGATATCTTTTCAGCCTTTTCACGAAAACTTCCAAGGAAGAAGACCTACAGCCTACCAGGGCACCTTTCCCCCAACAATTACTTTCTTGTAATTTTAACTTGTAAACCACCTGTTTTGGAAACCCCTGTGTATAGGGGAAATTGACTATCATACCTTCCCCCAAAGAGCCACAAGAATGGTAATTTGATGAGCATCTGATCTGTTGAAGATCTTTGCCCCAGTTTCCCCTGGGAATAGGAATGCCTTTATAGGGAGAAAGTTCTTGCACAGGCCAAGCCGCTGGAAGAGAAGGGGTCTGTAGAAGATAGGGTGGGGATATTCTTGGAAGGCAAAAACAGTAACATTGTTCAGTGAACATGGGGGGGGGGGAGAAATCTCAATACAGATGTTTTCTTTAAAAAAATTGGGGAACATCTGGCAATGGTAAACAAATATCTTGACAATATGTGCTCTCAAAAGAAAACAGCAGCCAAATGACCTAGGACCTTTACAGATGATTTAACAAACCAGATTTCTCTTTCGCCGCTCTCTTCTTGATAGACCAAATCCAGTACTAGTAGCTCAAAATCTCATATCTGTATATTAGAAGGAGGTGAGTAGCCTTATGGTGGGATACAGCTGTGCTCATGTTCGCCATGTTCAGCATTTAAAAAGAGGGGTGACGTGTGCTCAAGTGCCAGAGATGGGGAGCACACAGTTATGAAAGATCCGCAGCTATAATTTCAAAAGATCCAGAAAATGTTGGGAAATAGCTGCAAGCAGAATAGTGGGGAAAGCTTGCTTGTGTTCTCTGCTTAAAATAATAGGACAAGAACTTCTGTGTGTGTTACAGGAGAGCAACACTCATCCCCTATTGTTTTTTTTAAGGCACTCAAAAGCAGTCACTTTGCTTCTGCAATCCTTAGAGATTCTTTAAGCAAAAGAAACTTTCTTCTGTCTTCTTTGGGAATCACACTTTTTAAAAAACAAACAAACAAACAAACAAAAAACCCTCATCACTCTGTGCATGTTCCCTTACCTAGGTGTTTCACAGAGCTGCTTCCCTCCCTGCAACAAGACACCCATTTCTATCTGAGGAGACTTCCAAACTGTTGCTATTTTCGAGTGGGATTCTATTATGCACCAGCAAAGTCAAGTTGTTTGATAGGGAGGTCTTGTGCAATAAATCTGCTACCCTAAACAATAGGACTTTTTGCCATTAGGAAAGTGACTGGAAAATACGATGGAAAACATAGGATAACACTTGCTCTGATGCAGCATCATCTAACCTCCCTGTAAACAAACAGGAATGAATGCTCATTAAGTAGCCAACATCTCCCTGCAAACAGATCAGGCTGAAGCGTCCCAGTCACTGATAGCAATATCAGTGCACAATGAGACCAGCAGTTAAGTGCATAAACCATGGGTAGGCAAACTAAGGCCTGGGGGCCAGATCTGGCCCAATCGCCTTCTCAATCTGGCCCGTGGACGGTCCAGGAATCAGCATGTTTTTACATGAGTAGAATGTGTCCTTTTATTTAAAATGCATCTCTGGGTTATTTGTGAGGCATAGGAATTTGTTCATCCCTCCCCCCCCAAAAAAAATACAGTCCAGCCCCCCACAAGGCCTGAGGGACAGTGGACTGGCCCCCTGCTGAAAAGGTTTGCTGGCCCCTGGCATAAGCCCTTAGAGCTGACTCTGCAGCACACATCTGGCTGGCTGTGAGCTGCAGAGGGTCAAGACATCTGGCCCTCGTGAGATTTTCACTGTTTGTTAAGTCCAGAGGAGATCAGCCAAATTCAAATTGCAAATCTTAATATGCTCATAACAAAATTAGCCGTATTTCCTGAAAGGGTTGAGCAGGTTAGTCATGCCTCTAATACTAAGGGGCATTTGGAAGGAAAATTTCAGTATGCAATTCTTTTACACAGGATCAGCTAAACTGGTGCTCCTTTTGGTTAGCCATTGCAGGCTGCATGAAGAAAGGACAGTGTTGCTCATTTTTGGAAAGCTGATGAATGCATGGACGAGCGGCAGGGGAGGCTGGGGTCACACCTGCTGCTACCTCTCCTATCCTCTGCAGGTCCCAGTCCTGCTGAGCATGTGAATCTTCTGAACCAGAAGTGCTCAGCTGCAGGCAGAAAGCCTGCCATGTGCGAGACCTTTGCAAAAATAAAACTAAATGGCAATCTGTACATTGAGGCATGCTTCAGATAATGACATGCATCCCTGAAGCGGCCATGCCCTTTTGAAGAGGCTGTCCTTGTGGAGCACAAGTCAGAACTGGGTTGCCAGGTCTGATTCTGCCCTGTGGTTTGGGTAGTTATGATTGAAATCTGGGTGGATTTCTAAGGAGTTTTTCTTTATACAATTCTTTCCCGTGACTCTTCCCATCTCCAGTATGATTTACTAGTTTTCTTTTCCGCCCTGCTTCCCAGTACATTAATTAATCTTTTCAGTAAATAGAAACTGTCAACACATCTGGCAAAACGTACTTGCCCAGAAAAAGTGAAACCTTTGCTTCCTCTTAACAGCTGCTTTGCAAAAAGTTAAGATTGTACAGCACAATCCTATGCAGGTTTCCTCAGAAGTAAGCCCTGTGTTCCATGCAGCTTACTTCGTAGTAAGTGTGTTTAGGATTGCAGGATTAATTTCCCATTTAAGCACAAAATGTGGTTCTGGATTATTCTTTGAAGCATGTTCTCTTCTTGACAATGGGGCGGGGGAGGGGAGAGAAAGAGATAGAGAAGATATACGTAATAACTTGTTTCTTTTCAAAACTCCTACTTCTGAAAGATAATAAATTAAGCCATATTTGTCTGAAGGTTCATCCACACTTCCAGTTGTTCCATGCTTAGAAAGAATGAGTCAGAGCAGTTTCCCTCTTGCCCTCTCCTTTCTCAGGGAAAACCTGCTCTTTAGCGATAAATTGGAACAAATGGCAATCCGCAAACAACCCAAATTGCTGTTTGCTCCAATTGAGCGCTAAAGAGCAATTTTCCCCAGAGATAAGCAACCAGACAAGAGGAAGTGTGGATAAGCCCTCAGACTCCATCAAACTGAAGACAGTTGGAAATAACATTCCCCGACACAGGGCTAGCCCTATTATTAAGTAGAGTGAGGCATCCTGCCAAACTCCACCACAATTGCTTCCTTTCAACCACCTTCCATAAACTCCAACTCACCACAGCAATGGTCAAATCAAGGGCTCTTGGGATTGCAATTGCAAAGGCTCATGGGATTGCTAGGCACTGTTTTTTGTGCATTTTCTGACCTGTTTGCGCTTTTTTAGGGCCATTTTTAAATGCAGTTCTGGGTTCAGCGTGATGCACGTAAGCCCAGTTGTGCACATATTGCATGTGCGTAAATGGCGGTGGTGTTGCCTGTATTCAGTGTTGCTTCAGGCAGACCCCTTCTTTCCTTAAAGCAATATAAGTGAAAAAAGCCAAGATCCAAACAATTAGCAATAAAACACTCCATCCTATGCTCATGAGATCTATGACCATACTTGCATTGCTAAGCTTTAAAACAAGAGTTCAAAGTATGAGAAATATGAGGTCATTGTAGCACTAAAATCAAGCCACTGACGAAGAGATCAGTAGACTATTCAAAGGGAAAGTACAAAGGGCTATCTTTCTGTCATCTCCCACCAAGAAAGCTTGATGGTGGCTTACAGGAACTGTGAACATGACTCAATGATAACACTTGAAAAGGGATTCAGAACTTTGAACTAAAAAGGGTCTCTTCCCCACCTCCACCACTTTTTTTTGTATCTCTGGCAGACTTGCTCTCAATTATGGTTAGCTGAAATAGCAAGCAGGGCTTGGCTTTGAAAAGCCTCTTATCTTGTTCCAAAAAACACTGAAATGCCCAGCACAATCTCACTATCTCTCTTTCCTGTTTTGCGGCATGCTGGGCTGATACATGCATGAGGGGCAGTGGTGTGGGAAGTAGCTTCCACATGGCTTCTTCTCATGCTCCAACCTACGGTAAACTCTGGATCCCACATGGGCGGGACCAGTGATGTACTGCCACTCAACCATGAAACAGAGAGCCAGGAGTTTCCAGTCAAGGGACATGTTATGTTAACCTTGTATTTGGTCATGGATTATGGTGATGAATAGAAGCCATAAAGGGAGAATCAAGAATGGGATCATGTTCTGGACAAAAATCCTTCCCCAAGCTGTGATTTGTGCGGTACTGCTGTTGTCACCAATACATCTCTCCCCACTCCCCAAATAGTAACATTGATGTGTGTATTTGTGACTTTCATCGGGAGAAAGCATGGGAATAAAAGCTGAAGGGAGGAATTCAACATTGTGCTCTTCTGATCATTCTATCAGTGCAAACATTTCAGCTTGCCAAATGGAACGATTCCTCCTTTCCTCACCCTACACACTGTTCTAACGGTTGTCCTTGTGAGAGATTGCAGTCAAACATAACTATGCATGACTGTTAGTTGGTGCATGAAGGGGTTAAGGACCACAGAGCTGTGTTGCTAGATAGACTCAGTTAGGTCATGCCCACTCTCCTCCAGAGAGGAAGTGATGCCTTTCTACCCCCTTCTCTCTTGTAAGCCACGAGAAGGATGTGTCTTGGGCTTGGGCACAAGCACAGACCACATGCTTGAAGCTACTTTGCTGTATTTTCTACCCAGTACAATTTTGCCTGTATTATCCTTGCTGCTGTATGGAACAATGTATGACTGACACCTTGAAACTGTAAGTAAAGCATTTTAAACTTACTTAACAGTGTGTGGCCTGCTCATGGCAAGAGAGGTAGAATGAGGTCAGCCAGTGGCGTAGCGTGGGGGGTGCAGGGGGGGCCGGCCGCACCGGGCGCAACATCTGGGGGTTAGGGTTAGGGGGCGCAAATCCACGGGTTAGGGGGCGCAAATCCACGGGTTAGGGGGTGCAAATTACTTGCCTTGCCCCGGGTGCTGACAACCCACGCTACGCCACTGAGGTCAGCTGCTGTGTGCAGCTGAATGAAATAAAAAAGGTTTAACAACCTATATTCCTCATGCTATGCTCCTGCTCAACTTTTGTGAGTTTAATAGCCTCCTACTCAGGCTCTCTTCGTGCAAGCCCTGCATTTTGAATCCAAGCACCCTGCCATTTATTTTTGTTGTTTACCCACACACGAGTCCAAAGGGATTCAGATCTGGAAGAGGAGCAGGGAGCACAGGGGAAGGAAAGGGGGGGAGACATGTACTAGCAGGAGCGCTTGCTAGTGCACTGAGTTAGTTAAATCCAAGCCTAGCAACCCACCAGCATAATGATCCCTATACTTATTGCCCCTGACAGAAGGCAAATTCATATATACATGTTCACCACTCACTTGAGGCAGTGTTAAGTGGGAGCTGGCATGTCTGAAACAGCCAGTGCAGACCAAACCATATTCAGTGCATTCATATAATCTGAAAGGCAATGGTTTTCAGTGGTGACAGTAAATATGACAGTAAATATGTCCTGCTGCTGTCCTATAAGCACTTAAGCTGGAGGCTTGCTCCAGCAGGGGTTTTCTTATGCTCTTATCAAGCTGAATGACACATAGAATACTTTTAGATAGACTGTTTATTTATTTTCCCAAATGTGATCAAAAATTGTGATGGAAAGTGCGGGAGAGCTGGCAATGTTATATATAACCTCTGTGGAAACATATGAGGACGAATACTTCTTAAACAGGTGACATCAGCACAAGTTTCATTCGAACATAGTGTGAATAAACAGTCGTTCTGGAAGCTCCTATAGTCTATGTGATCATGACTCACATTTTCCTAAAACTCTGGATCACAGACCTTGAAATTTGGTTTAGGTGAAGGCTTGATGTGTCAGGAGAAAGCAAAATACCTCCAACAACACTGGACAAATCAGACAGTAATCAATCCTGAGAGGCAGGAGAGGAATCTGTGGAAGAAACTGGCTCATCGGTTAGAGTGTGTGATTTTATAATCATTGCTTAGTGTTGCCAGAGCCATATAGGTAGTTAAAAGTTTTAACATTAGCCAGGCCAGTTCATGTTCTAGCCAAAGATATCTATTTCTGTGAGTTTTTCATCCATTAGCTGCTCTGTGGTTTCTCTTCGGTCTCCAAATTAAAATAAAATGCTTTTTGGTCAAATATTTTTAAGGGACATCTCTTCTGCATTTCCCCCTACGGGGTCTGGAAAAGAAACAGAATTGCTGTTGTTTTTACATTTTTTCTTCAGCTCTTCTATGTAGTTGAACTGCCTATATGGCGCTGGCAATGATAAGAAATGATGATAAAATCACATGCTCTAATCAAATGAGCCAGTTTCTTCCACAGGATCCTGTCCTGCTCTCTGATGACTGCATGATTTGTTCAATGTGTCCCTGTAGCAGTGCTCCAAATGCTAATGCACACTCAGTTCACGTACCATAAACTCATCATCTGCTCCTTTCTCTTCCTAACAATACAAGTAATTTGCTTGTGTTGAAAAAGCTACCAGAGACAGAGTCGATGTGGGATGAAGACAGGAAGCAACCAGGCTATCGTGAATCATTTCTGCTACTCGGTGCAAAGCTTGGCCTTATAAATCCCTCTGCGTGAAAAGAAATGTAATAGTACTGAAGCACTTTTTAGAGACAATAACCATTTTAATTAGCATTTAGAGCTCCACCTATAATATCTCAGTAACATTTACATCTCCCTGAAATAGGTTAGCATTCTTATGTTCACTTTTAGCAGTGCTCAAACCAGCCCACTGACATTTGCAGCAGTGGAGACAGGAAGAGTTCAGTGACGGTTATTACTGACATTCTTAGAAGGTTTGAGCCTGGAGGTTTAAAGGCGTGTGAATAGGAATCAGTGTTTGAATTTGAATAAAGGCCCAGTATGTTTCATGTTCCTGGTGTACCCTGCAACTAGATAGATAGATAGAGGAGATGATAGTTAGTTAGATAAACATGTCCAACTCTGTGACCATCTGCAGCCAGACAAGGCAAATAGATCTCTCCACCTTTTGCGTATCACCAGGCCTGCCAGTCATAGTTCACAATTATGTCTACTTTCTCTCGATTGAATTGCAGTAGCCTCATCCACGCAGAGTCTTTGTATCAGAGGAATCAGCTCCTGAGAGCTGATCCCTTTTCTGCCCCCTCAATATTTTTGGGGTAGAGGCCAGGCCCCCCAATGCCCCAAAGCACAGAGCCCAGTGAGGCATGGCTCCAGTGGCCTGCTCCTTCTCCTCCTCCTTCTGCCATGGAGGGAAAGGAGGGTTGAAGCAGCCTCCCACTGGTGGTGGCACCAGGAGGCAGAGGAGCCACTGGTCATTGAAGCTGCATGGCTGCTGTTTTCAGCTCTGCGCCTGATTCCTCCTGATGTCCTGATATCATCTGCCAGTTGTCAGGTCATCCACTTGTGTGTGATGTCACGCATGCAACATTGGCCTCCTCCCACAATCACCCTTGCAAGCTGGCGCCTCTGCCTTGTTTGAATCATGGGCTTTGGCAGAAGCCTAGTCATGCCAACAGCTGATGCTAGCTCTGCCTAGTATTACTGGGGGGAAAGCCATTGGTCAGTGGAAGAGCATCTGCTTTGCATACATATGATTCCAGGTTCAATCCCCAGCACTCTAGGTGGAGCTGATAGTGGCTTCAGTCTGAAATCTTGGACAGGCCCTGTCAGTGCCAGTCAATACCAAAAAAGAGCTGGGATTAATGTCCCAATATAAAGCAGCTTCCTCTGTTCATACACCTCTAATATGGTAACACCGGTAATAATTTCCAGCCCTTTTCTTGTCTCTTCCTTTGTCTTTTCTGTTTGCACCATTGATCATCACTGTGGCTTGCCAATTATAATCTGTATAACCATTTTCTGGATCTTACTATATTTAACTTCATCTCTCTGGTGAGACGCATCCATTGGAACGTGATTTCATTGGCGACACTTAATTGAGAAGAGCTCACTGAAGAGTTCTCTGCAAACACTTTAACGTCTATAATACCCATCCAATAAATGTTCTTTTAAAAGAATGAGGCGTGTAGAAGTTTCTGCCCAAAATAAAAAGTTAATGTAGCATCTGCTCCACAGGACTCAAGATCAGAGAAAATGCAATAAATTGTGAGTAATAAGCATAATAGCAGGGCAAACAATCAGCATTCGACAGATGTGGCGAGCGTGTGATACATTCAGTGTGTTTTCCCCCAGCTGAAAACATTGATAAAGCCAATTAAGGAATTAGAGGCTTTTGATGTCACTACCCTAGAATATTGCTATGAGTAATGTCAACATTATCCTTCTTGTTACGCTACTCTCTTGATTAGTAACATCACACTTCAGAACACCAAAAACACCAGAGCCATTAGCACCAAGAGGATTTATTATACAATTAATTTGCTTCTGCTGTATCCATATCATGTCGTCCCCTCACTATACTTGGATGGGGACTGAATACAAAACAACTGATCTGACTGTAACTTGAAAAGCTACTATTGCTCTTCTGTCTTTCTATGAGGACTCCTAAGCTTTACTGAATTTTTATTAGTTGAACATGGCTCACAGAAGTCATTTCCCCCCTCCCAACCACCAACCAGCCCCTCCCCCCCTACATAGAGCTTCTCATGGAAGCAAAGGCATAAGTAGGGTTCTAGTCCTCACAGAGCTACCTTGGCTATCCCTTTATACACCAGGCTCTCTGTGAGAAGCTGCAATCACCTCACCCCTACCCCATCCCTCTGCCAATAGCTTTTTCTGCCCGCAGGACTCTTAAAAGAGCAAGTGGATAAGAAGATTTTTCTTTAGCAGAGGAACAACCATTGGTTCATCTAGCTCAGTATTGTTGGCATTCTCTTTCATTGGAAATTTTTAAGCAGAGGTTGGATGGCCATCTGTCATGGATGCTATAGTTGCGATTCCTGCATTGCAGGGGGTTGAACTAAGCCTCATTGAACACAGAATTATTTCTGACTAAACACATGTAAGATTGCACCATAAATATAGTTGTGGGGGTCTATTGTACATTTTGTTCCTTTTGAAGGCCTACAGCCTTCATAAGAGTACTAAGGTATAGGGAAAGGATGACTTTTGTCCCATTCCCATACGTCTTAAAAGTAATGATTTTACTGTCTGTTGCTTAGAGCACATGAGTGAAGGTGAGAAGAATGTGTTCTCAAAGAAGTGATAGTGCGTGTCAGGTTTTCCTAACTTTTAAAGGAGGAAATGTTATAGTCATTTTGAAATGGGTGAGTTGGCCACTGAGTATATATCTATATATATCAGGCAAGGTTAATGGAAACATGGCTTAAAAAGAGCAATGTAATTTTTCTGAAAAAGAAATTAAGATAGCTGCCACTGAATTTCTATATATGAACTTTAACTTTAAGCAAAGACTGTTCTCTCTCTCTCTCTCTCTCTCTCTCTCTCTCTCTTTCTCTCACCCACCAGAGATCTATCTGAGCTGTGTGCAGCTATGAAGCACATTCTAAATGTATTCTTTCCCTCAAAGAATTACAGGCACTGTAGTTCACTCTTCACATAGTTATAGTTCCCAGCAACCCTGAACAAAGTATATTGTCCAGAATTCTTTGAAGCAAATAATGTGTTTTGAATGTGATTTAAAAGTACAAAGTGTACACAGCCAAGAGAGAGAAGAAGAAGAGGAAGAAGTAGAGAACAAATCTGAATATCACTTTCTATGAAAAGAAGATGAATTAATTTTTTAGACTGCCTTTCATTCCATAGGATCCCAGGGCAGTGTATGAGCAATGACACAGCATTAAATTAGTTCTTGTACAAATACAACAAATGTGTATTTGTTGAGCTGGATGTAATTGTAATTAAGCAGTACATAAATGGTTGAAATAAATGAAAAATAAAGTTAACTGCAAAATATAAAAATAATAAAAATGATTCAGCAGCAGATAGTCACATAATCACACCTAAACTTAACAGTAGCATGGGATGGTACTAAATTTCTTTCAAAATCGAATGGATAAACAAAGGAGAATTCAGTCCTGGAAGTTCTCCTATCACAGTGCCACCCACCCCTGTGAGGTGCAAGCTTAGTGGGTGGAAGGAAAACTGGCTGGAAAGACTACAAGATCTTACTGCAGTGATGCAGTGTTGGTTGAGCCACAGGCCCCCCCTTTTTTGAAGGGGTGTCCCTGCTACTACTATGAAAACAATATCAAGAAACCAGGAAAACTATGTTCCTATTTTAGATTTGCTTTGATTATATTTCAAATGTATGCTAAAGTTTAAAACAGTTCCATATTTAAAAGCTTATCCCCACACTCTAAGGTTGAATACAATTTATTGTTACTCTCAGATTTCAAATTTGAATGTAAACACTTCTCCCTTATGTTGCTTGTAAAGAAGCTAGGTTCTTGCCAAGTGATCTGAGAAATCAAGCAACTCATGTTTAGCAAAGCTTGGTTCTAATGAGAAGAGATGAGGATTTGCAAATACAGTACTACCTAGCAATGAAACTATCATATTTTGCTTGCATTGTATGCTCAGTAACAAATGGGGGTGAAGGGTTTACTAGAGCTCCACAATGGGCTTTTTACTGGCGTTACCACAGATGCAAGTCGACAAATCACCTTCGTTCTATCAGCTCAGGATTTTCAATGCTTATTTATTTGGCTTGGAAAAGGAGCAATATGGTTGAATAATTTGCTTTGAGCTAGCAAGTCTGCTCTTACAAGGATTACCATGATTTGTTTAGAGCAGCCTTTCCCAATATGGCCTCTTCTTTGGACTACAACTCCCATCAGCTCCAGCCCTCTTGGCCAATATTCAAGTTTGAAGGTATTTGTAGACAGCAGCATCTGGAGGTCTCCAGCCTCGGGAAGAATGGTTTGGAGAAAACCTCAATGAAAAATAAACATAGTAGCACATTGCATGAAGCAGACTACAACGAGAGACAAATATGGCTGCCAAGTGGCCAGATTTAAAAGTATACAGAAGAATATGAGCCTTAAAATAGATAAGTCAACTACATATTCTAGACAGCAGAGCTGGCAGGTTTATTTTCGCATCTACTATGGACATATCTAGACTTAAGCTGAGTTAAGGGACTGTGAGGACAAGCGTCCTGTAGTCAGCTACTTGGGAATAAGCCACATTGAACTCAGTGGTTCTTACTTCTGAAGGATTTCTGACAGAAAGTTGGCATCTTTCCAAACTACAATTTCCACTGTTTTGGAGAAGATTCACCAACTATTCATTTTATTTTCTTTATAATTATTTGTTTATTGTTGATCATAAAATGTATCACAGTGGTTTGCATCAGTATCATCAAGTGTTAAAATGCTGTCAAAGTGGCACAAAAAGGCTAATATAACATTTTCCCCTCATGACAAACCCCATGAAAAACCCCATGACAATTGTAATATTCAAGGGAGATCAAGTCATTTATTTTAGTATATTTGCAGAAAATCTGAATCTATGTTTCTTGAGATATTTCCAACCTGTTCCGGTCTCCATGGGCCAAAAGGCAGGATATAAATAAAAGAAATATCAGAGACTTACCACAGCTTCTTCTTTGTCTGACATTATGAGACTGAGCTGGGTCCCATATTAAAGGTCTCTTGAGAACAATATATCCTCTGTTCAGCAGGAAGTGGCGTTTCCTAAAGAAGACTCCTGTGATGAAATCATCAAGCAAAATATTTAGCTGTTTTCCTTGCTGAGACCCCCAAGAGGCATTTCCTTTCAGGACAGCCAAAAGAATCCAGCCAAAAGATGAATGTACATATTATTAAAACACAATCATCTAATAATATTCCTCATTTCCATTCCTTTAGGGCAACATTTATGTATGCTATACATGTAGGTCTATTTTCGTCCTCAGCTATGTAGGGTCTCTCATGGTTTGTGCAGATACAGTGGTACCTCGGGTTACAGACGCTTCAGTTTAGAGACGCTTCAGGTTTCAGACTTCGCTAACCTAGAAATAGTACCTCAGGTTAAGAACTTTGCTTCAGGATGAGAACAGAAATCACGCTGCAGCGGCGCAGTGGCAGCGGGAGGCCCCATTAGCTAAAGTGGTACCTCAGGTTAAGAACAGTTTCAGGTTAAGAACGGACCTCCAGAACGAATTAAGTTCTTAATCTGAGGTATCACGGTATCTTGAGAAGCACCTGAGCCCAGGAGTCTCCTCAGTGCTGCTTCTGAGAGTATGTCTGCACCACCTATTACTCCTGTGATATGTCCCTGAACAGAGGCTTGTACTAAATGATCCCTGAGATCCCTTCCAACTCTACAATTCCACAATATGCTAATTTAAATGCTTAGATGCAAATTATGGTCAATTTTCAGAGGGAAAATATTTGCTTCTTGCTGTTACGCTTACTCTGAGCTACCGGGCACAAATAGCTTTGCTCCACAACTTCAAGTGCTAGGTGACTGGGGTCTCGCTAGCACCTTAGCAGTGCGTTCGACTGCCCTGTGAGCAACGTACGTTTAAAAAATAATTTACAGAAAAGCAGAGAGAAGGACAGAGATCTGAGGCCCAATGCAAAGGACCTAAGGCCCTGCCTAGCAAATAAAACTGGTGTAGATGTGCCATGGGCTACAGAAGGAAAGTAGAAGGAATCTGTGTCAGGAGTGTCACTAGAGACAGTCTTGCAGGCCTAGATCTGACATCTTATTCAGCTCAGAGGGTCCTACACTGCCTCCTTCAAATGATCCCAAAGTTACCCCAGTGGTGCCACAACAAGTGAGCAGCAGCAGCAAATAAGCAAGCAAATGGCTACATCGGCAGCTGGACATCTAGCTTCGCACTGTTTTCGTTTAAGCAATCCTGGACCCAGAGCAAGAGTGGCAGTGAGCTCAGCCAATCAGTGTATTGTCTAAATGGACTGACAGTGGTTTGTCTGGGTTTCAGATGGGGGCTCATTCCTGGATATGTCAGGGATTGAACCTGGAATCTTCTGCCTGCAAAACAGATGCAGAAGGACCACAGCTCACTGGTAGAGCAAGGGAAAAAATCTGTGACAGTCTGACCACTTTCTGGAGCTCTTCCAGTGAAAACAGTGGAGGAACCTGGCTGGCTGGCTGGCTGGGAAGGACCCAGGGGCTCCAATCCAGTGTTCCCAGGGTTGTTGCCAAGCCCTGGATCATGAAATGCGTTGGGCGAATAAAGCCAGAGAGAATTGTGTCTGATAGTCTTCCCCTCAAAGCAGAGCTTGCGAAGGACATTATAGAGGAAGAATGTCCATATGAGTGGGCGACTTAACTGTATTCTATACGTGGCCTCCGTCTCTCCATCCTATCCCACCTCCAGCAGATGAGCCCATCTGCTCTGCATACGTCTGGCCATAAAGAGCATTTCCTTCCAGACTCACTGACATTCCATACTTCATGGGAAGAACAGATGACATAAAGAAAAGCCGTTTATCAGGAGGAATGCTAGGCTGCTCTTCTCAGGTGAACAAGTTGAGGAAAGGGGCATTCTTGACTTAATGAGCATCCTGGGGAACTGCCTCACTCTCATCAAGACAAGAAGCCGTTGCATCAGCAAAAGTCACATGGATTCTGCACTTTAAAAAGCTCACAACATTCATTTCAAAGACATTGTTCCTGGCACTGTTTTTATTTACTTACTTTCTAACCTCCCCTGTTCCTTGGGTACCTCAGGTCAGGTAACAGGGTAACATTTCACATCTTACAGTTCTCTCTCCTACATTTCACAATCTAAGTTAGATGCAGAACGAAGAAAGGGAGAAATGGATTCATAGCTATAGTCACAAGTCCTTGAAGGAAAGTTCTGAAATAAAATATGCAGGGGCCCTTCTAAGAGATTTCTGTGAAATTCGCTTGACAGGCTGTTCCCACCCATCTGTGTCTTAAGCCAATGAGTGAAGTCAGAGTTGTATTTGGTAAGTGAGCTGTTTAGACACCAGGCAAAAGGAATCTCTGGGGTCTTAAAGAACTGCACTTCTCCTGCTTCTGTCTTATTTTCTAGACAGAAATTCAACAGGTTAAGCCTTTTCTCCTATAGAAATAAAATTCTGGGGGAAACTTCACAATCCTGGCTGTGAGTTCTGGAAGACCTGCTCCCTGCCTTGCAGGCTTTTTCCCACCTGGCGTGGGAGTGCAGGGCCCTGACTGACTATAAGCTGTTGCTGTTGTACACACTCTTATATAATAATAATAATAATAATAATAATAATAATAATAATAATAATAATTTATTTGTACCCCGCCCATATGGCTGGGTTTCCCCAGCCACTCTGGGCGGCTTCCACAGAAACCAAAAATACACTAAAATCACACATTAAAAACTTCCCTGAACAGGGCTGCCTTAAGATGTCTTCTGAATGTCAGGTAATTGTTGATCGCTTTGACATCTGATGGGAGGGCGTTCCACAGGGTGGGCGCCACTACCGAGAAGGCCCTCTGCCTGGTTCCCTGTAGCTTTGCTTCTCGCAATGAGGGAACCGCCAGAAGGCCCTCGGCGCTGGACCTCAGTGTACGGGCAGAATGATGGGTGGAGACGCTCCTTCAGGTATACTGGGCCGAGGCCGTGTAGGGCTTTAAAGGTCAGCACCAATACTTTGAATTGTGCTCGGAAACGTACTAGGAGCCAATGTAGCTCTTTTAAGACTGGTGTTATATGGTCTCGGCAGCTGCTCCCAGTCACCAGTCTAGCTGCCGCGTTCTGGATTAGTTGTAGTTTCCGGGTCACCTTCAAAGGTAGCCCCACGTAGAGCGCATTGCAGTTGTCCAAGCGGGAGATAACCAGAGCATGCACCACTCTGGCGAGGCAGTCCGCAGGCAGATAGGGTCTCAGCCTGCATACCAGATGGAGCTGGTAAACAGCTGCCCTGGATACAGATTTGACCTGTGCCTCCATGGACAGCTGCGAGTCCAAAATGACTCCCAGGCTGCGCACCTGGTCCTTCAGGGGCACAGTTACCCCATTCAGGACCAGGGAATCCTCCACACCTGCCCGCCTCCTGTCCCCCAAGAACAGTACTTCAACCTCAATCTGTTAGCCGCCATCCAACCTCCAACCGCCTCCAGAAACTCACACAGGACCTTCACCGCCTTCACTGGTTCTGATTTGAAAGAGAGGTAGAGCTGGGTATTGGACTGGGGTATTGTTTAGGGGTTTTTGTTGGGGCTTCTTGCTGCTTTTGTTGCTATCATTTTTTGTTTCTTTCTTTTTAGATTTTATTATGATCTATGTGTTTTATTAATTGTTTATGACTACTTTTGTAATGATGCAAATCTTTTCATGTTGTAAGCCACATTGAACATGGAAAAGCAGCATGCGCATAAACTGACGAAGATGATGTTTGCAGCCCCTATAATTTTGTGTTATGACATGCCTCCTTCTGACTGGCATCCTCAGAATTCTCTCTACATTCAACATGTGCCCCCAGTCAAAAAAGGCTGGCAGCCCCTGTTGTACATGCTGTGTACTTGTGGCACAATGGATTAGGCATGCTTTTCCAAATCTCACGGCTATGATACAGGCCCATCACTTGATGAACGTGTTATCTCCATGCGATACCTTTCTGTGAAGTCAGTCTAGAGATTCAAATGTGAGACATTACGAACTGGTTCAAGCATTTTTTTAATATCTCCATGTGGAGTGGCACCCAGACACACAGCTGTGTGGAGAATGTAATGATGCTTGGCGGCAGCTCATGCACATTTCTGAGCCACTGCTTCCTGGCAGCTGTTGCGTAGATGCAGTGATTGAACAATTGGGGCCATCTGCATCAAATGTTACATCTTCCATGTGGCAATACTTTGTCTTTTGCTCATGCTCATGATAAAGATAGCCATCAGCTTCTTGTAGTTTTGCATGATGGGTAGTCCAAAGAATAGTTCAAGGTTTTTTTTTGAGTAAACACCTGAGTATTTCAACATGGGAAGCTGCTGCACACCAAGTCAGACTACTTGTCAGTCTAGCTCAGTATTGTCTGTTTCAGCTTTCCTCAACCTGATGTTCTCCACCAGACCCCGCCAATGATCAGAGCTGATGAGAGTTGCAATTCAGAACATCTGGAAGACACCAAGTTGGGGAAGGTTGGTCTAACTGCTAGTGTTACACATGCTCCAATCTTTCAAGGGCTCCTGAGTGTTGGTTTCATGGAATGAAGATCGTGGGAGATTTTTGGCATTTCTGTGATACATGGTTTATTTACCTATCTTATGCGTTACACATTTATTTTCCATCTTATGCTGCATAAGATGGACATTTCACAGCATCGACACTCCAAAGGATCTTGCTCTCCATCAAATTTCTAGGGGAGATGCCAAAGCCATAACTTTGGATTCTCACAGGCCAAGGAGCCTTCATGGGGTGGCCGTTTCCAGAGGAAGAATGGGCATTGTGTGTGTCTTTTAATGCCGCTCCAGATACTATTTAAAGTAGAAAAAACTAGAAAGGCAAGACTAAACAATTTATTATTACATTTATATCATACCATTTCTCCAGGGAGCGCAAAGCAGTGTGCAAGATTCTTCCACTACCCAAATTATTGTCAAAACCACCCTGTAAAGTAGGTAGGGATGAGTGAATCTGCCAATTTCAGTTTCTACTACTACATTGACTGGTAGTGGTTCTGCAGGGTTTCAGATGCTCTTCCTATTGCAGATATTAATATTGCACAGCTTGAAACAGTAAGATGAATAAAAACTGATTCCTCTTGGAATAAAAATTATCCAGACCCAAAATATGTTTTCAAAGCTTTACCAACAGAACTTTCTTCAAACAGACACAAAAACAAATAATGATGCAACCAAATAGTTGTATAAAACAACGTGCTTGTCCAAACACAGGTTCCTCTTCTTAGAAATATCAGATTACTTCAAACATACTTGAAATCAAAGGTCTTTCTCTCCATACACAGACTCCATTCGCCTGCCTTCCAGCTTGAGGCTGTTTTCTCCAGGAGAGACTCATTTGCACACCTATGGTGGTTTGAGAACAAAGGCAACTCCCTCAAAATGGATATTTGGAACTGAATACCTTACTCATGTGATCTAAGGGCCATCAGAGATATATTACTAGCTAATTATCAACTGTTAGGCTCCAGCTTAACTTCAATGGAATTTCCCCAATGTTCCCTTTAACAGTAAAGGTAAAGGACTCCTGACAGTTAAGTCCAGTCGTGAACGACTCTGGGGTTGCGGCGCTCATCTCGCTTTACTGGCCAAGGAAGCCAATGTTTGTCCACAGACAGTTTTTCCATGTCGTGTGGCCAGCATGACTAAGCCGCTTCTGGCAAAACCAGAGCAGCGCATGGAAACGCCATTTACCTTCCTGCTGGAGCAGTACCTATTTATCTACTTGCACTTTGACTTGCTTTTGAACTGCTAGGTTGGTAGGAGCTGGGACTGAGCAAAGGGACCCTTTAACAGTACACTGAGTCATTTTCCATTTCAATGTACAATCAAACAACTCTACTTAACACTTCTTTCCCAGGCCTACTGCAGTATGTCAGGGGTTGAACATGGGCTCTTTTGCATGTAAAGCAGATGCTCTGCAATGGAGCTACATGGAGAACACAAAACCTATCACCTTAAACACAATGCTTTTTATTGCACTTTCTGTTTCGTCGACTACAGTAATGGCCTTGTACATGAGTTATCCCCAAAGCAACAGTAACTTTCTGTCATTAAGTAAACATATAAATCAAACCTTGAGCACAGCTTTGAGGTCCTGAGATCTCTTTCCTGTGGCCAGAAATCTGCAACTGAAACAATGAGAAGTTTCCTCCCCTATAGGGAATGTAGAGTTTTGACTTGAAAGGAGTCTGTGCATTCCAGAAAATATGCTGGGCCTTGGTGAGATGGGGAAGTTATGTAAGGACGTTGGGGTCAAAAGCTTGCAGAAGGATGGTTAGAAACAGCTGCTAGTGAAAAAGAGCCATTTTTACCAAATAGACAAGGAGCTTTTCTAGTGTAAATCTTCAGCACTATACAGTCATTGCAATAAGTGGTTCCTTGCGAAGGGGTTTACACAGTTTGTAAACACATACACAGACACTCCTGGTAACTAAGCTGCTTGGCTGCGTTCTTCCTTATGGCAGCTATTGAGCTTCAAGATAATTGTTTATAACAGGACACAGCAGATTTGGCATGGTGTGCCTTCATCTGCATGTTAAAACACTTTGTCCCAGGGAGGACCATGGTTCTCTCCAAGTTGCAGAGCTGGGGAAATAAAAGCAGATGATTTTGATGGAAAAGCATACTAAATATGGTAGGATTGTAAGCGCAATGTTTAATATTTTGCTCATTCCGAAAAACAAGGACATTCATTAGCTAGGCCACAACCTTTTGCATCCCTATTTGGAGAGAAAAAGGCCCACTGAGGTAAATGAAATCATTTCTCTGCAAAAATGCATTGGGTTGAGTTGTTAGCAAACATATATGAACATATGATCACATCAGATCCAAATGTATACCATCTTACCTGAAAGTCTACGAGCATCTTTATTCTCCAATATTTCTTCAGTAAATAAATATCTGAATACATGGGGGTCCACAGGAACATTGAGAGGGCCTCAGCTTAGCCACTCCAATTTACGAAAACCTGTGTTGTATCCAGTATGCTGCACTCTCTACTTGTTCAAGCACTCTCTATTATTTTAAAATGCTTAAATATTAACAGATGTATCATGTACAACTGCATTAAAAAAATTGAAACCAAAATGCAGTAGGTTACCAGGAAGGTCATGGAATTAAGTGATGTGGACATTACATCAATATCCTCCTTTAATGCAGGTCAAATGAGTTTGCCCATTTTAGGCTTGATTCAGGGCCAAAGTAGACCTGACATTAATTGCACAGTCGTGGTTGACCTTTCTACTTCTTCAATTTAAAAAGCAACTGTAGGGGGCAGAGATCAAGACTGGGACTGTAGTTTGACCCTTTCCCTTGTGCTATGGTCCTGATTAAAACCATCTCCCCAACCTGCTCTTATTTGCCTGAGTAGGAGAGCTTCAATTATTGCCCAAGCAAACATCCTACCCAGGGCAAACAATAGCTTTCAGAGATGACATTAATCAGGACTTCATTGGAAGACAGGGTTAATCCCTTTCCTTATGTTGCATGGTCCCAATAATGATTGTGCTCAGCAGCAAAAAAATATAAAAATATATAAATGATTGGGTCGGGGCCACAGCTGTTATTAACATTTCAAATCTAAATAGGTTAATTGCAATCACGCAATTATAGTCACATTTAGTTTGGTTCTCCGGGCTGTCAAAAATGGCTTTTAAAAAACAATTCTCTCTTATTGGAGATAGCTGTTTAGCACATTGCCGACATCTATATTCCATAGCCAAGAATGCTCAGCTGAATTAATTGCCAAACCACAAGGAGTGTCTTGGAACCCCACAATGATCTTGATGGCTTTTTATCACATTTTAATGTACTGAAATTTTGAAAAATACTTATCAGCACCCTTAATTTTGTATGTCTTTTTAATCGTAACTTTAAGATGATTAAACACATTTACCACATCTCCAAGACCCTTACTTGGCCATGACTACTTTGCTATGGCCTCAGGTGTGCATTTGCCAATAGGAATTTGTCAAAGGCATTAGAGGCAAGGCTTCAAAGGCTGTTCTCCATCCCAGCAGCAAAAGTCTATTTCCCTGGCTTGCAGATGGTGCACAGTCCTTCCCTCATCCAAATGCATGATGTAATTTTTCCAAAGGCAGCTGTAGGTTGCGTTGAGCCAAAAGTTCATGAAGCAGCCGATCCCATCACCAGCTGGTAGTTAAACTGAAAGTTGTCTATGTACATTCCATTGTCCCAATTAGAATGCAAAACAGTGTCTTCCATCAACAGAGCTCAAACAAGTATTGGTTTTGGGGAGTGGGAAATACAACATGTATTTTCTCCTGGGGGGGGGGGGGGAGGCAAGAAAAGAAATTCTAATGACAAAAAATTGCATATGTACCTACAGTGGGGATGGGAGACCCGTGGCCTCCAGAAATTATTGAGCTTCTATCTCTCTTCTTCTTTGGTGATCACTCATAGCTGAGTAAGATTGTCTTCCATAAACAAGGTTTTAACAATGAGTCCGTAAATGACTGTGGAGGCCAATTGTGGATACACATGTCCTTCCACAGTGGGGTCATTGGTTTCCGGGCGGGAGTTGGTAACAGTGTGGATTTGCCAAGCTTGCCTTCCTCTTTGCACGTTTCTCGCTTGCATCCTGAGTTTGAGTGTCTTCAAAGCCCATGATGCCTTTGGTGAAGGCTGTTCTCCAACTGGAGCACTCGCAGGCCAGTGTTTCCCAGTTGTTGGTGTTTATACTACATTTTTAAACATTTGTCTTGAGACAGATAAGCTCTGGAAGGCCACAGGTTCCCCACCCCTGACCCCTGACTGCAATGTCCAATGCATAGCATCTTCCGCCTCCCATTTCCATAAAGTTCAATACTTTCCATGTGACATATTCAAAGCTGTAAACATATGGATGGCGGGGGAGCAGGATCATGCCTGCTAGCCTTGCTCTATCCATGCATTTATCAGAACCTCTGAACAGACCCTACAGCCTTACCACATGTATGATTGTAGGCTCTCTTCATGCAGTTGGGTACCCTGTAAAAACGCAGGGAAAGGAAACCACCTCATACCGGGTCTGACTGCTTGTCTATCAAGCCCAGTATTGTCTGTTCTGACTGACAGAGGCTCTCTAGGATCTCAAACAGAGGTTTGAGACCACCACTGCCTATCCAGGCTAGTGTTTCCCCCCGCAGCTGGAGGTTGTTGCCCAAATGTGGAAAACAAAAAGGAACAGACTTTTGTACCAAAAAGAAAGAAAGCAGGGATGCAATTTTTTTAAAAAAAATATATTATTTTTTTGAAAAGCATATAACTAAGACCACCAAAGGAGGAAGCCAGTTAGAGAGGATGTTAGATGACAGGGGGGTTAAATGTGTGCTAAAGGATGACAAACAGCCTGCAGAAAAGCTGAATACATTTTTTTCACTATGTAGGGCAAATACTGTACCTGAACTATCTTTCTCAGGAAGAACAGAGGCATATATTGGTGCCATGAGATGAAGTTCTAGATATTTTTGACAGATTAAAAACTGAGAAGGTCTGGATAGGATCCACCCAAGAGTTTTTAAAGAATTCACATGTGGAATTGCTATCTTCTAACAAAAACATGTAACTTGTTTATAAGAGTAGCCTCTATATCTGAAGACTAGGAAGCAGTTGATGTTAACACCAATGTTTATAAAGTATTTAGGAAATCACAAATGGTTAGCTTAATGTCTGTTCTGGGTAAATTGGTGGAAGGAGTTACTGATGGGGAAATTATGAAGTATAGAGAACAACAAGACTTGCTGCAGGAGAATCAACATGCCTTCTGCTATGTGGAAAGTTTACATTAGGGGCATCTTAAATTAGACAAAAGGGACGCGGGTGGCATTGTGGGTAAAACCTCAGCGCCTAGGACTTGGTGATCACATGGTCGGCGGTTTGAATCCCCGCGGCGGGGTGAGCGCCCGTCGTTCGGTCCCAGCTCCTGCCCACCTAGCAGTTCGAAAGCACCCTTAAGTGCAAGTAGATAAATAGGTACCGCTTCATAGCAGGAAGGTAAACGGTGTTCTGTGTGCTGCTCTGGCGAACCGCCACCACGCTGGCCACGTGACCCGGAAGTGTCTGCGGACAGCGCTGGCTCCCGGCCTCTAGAGTGAGATGAGCGCACAACCCTAGAGTCTGTCAAGACTGGCCTGTACTTTACCTTTAAATTAGACAAAAAAGTTGAGTAAGAGGGGACATAATGGAGGTTTCTAGAATTATGCGTGATATTCAGAAAGTAAATAGAGTGAAGTTTTCCTCCTTCTCTCATAATAGGAAACTCAGGTCATCTGAAAACTTTTGTTGGCTTCTCATAGGCATCTGGATAGCCACTTTGAGAAACACGATACTAAACTAGATATAGGCCTTGTCCTGATCCAGAAGGACTCATCATGCAGCAGAGCTAATCTTATGTCCACTGCATCCCCCTGGCCAGAAATCCCTGAGGCTACCCCTTCCAAGCACACAAATATATACTACCTATTATTATAACAGGGATTTCAGTGGTCTTTTAGTAATCATGAGATGGCCAATTCACTTGAGCAATGAGTAATATACATTAATTCCAGCTTGCAGATTTATGCTGATAAAAAAAGTATAGATAGCCACTGTAGCAGACATGTGGCTGCTATAGTCATATCCATTTGGATGCAAATATAACATTAATAACAAACTACATACAGCGTTGGCATGGCAACAAGAACCTACTCACATAAGGCTTAATCCAAGGCCTGTGAAAATACTCCAACTGAGTACTGTACAATGAACTCTAAAGAAGACATGTAAATTTGGGGAAGGAGAGAAAAAGCAACTCCGTGGGGGCCTCTTCAGACATTAAAAAAAACTATTTCTTACATTAAAAAAACCAGCCTTTAATGAACTTCCCATTTCGCTCTTCTGAATGCTCTGAGAGTTAATTATATTGCCCGTTAGCAAGTACAGTGAATCCCACACAGTGTGGCAAAAAGTTGCCAAGTAAGTTACTAATTCTATAAACAAAGCTAAAAACTCCTCTCTTTCACCTAGCCTGGTTGGTTTTCAAGCACATACCTCCTGGCCATCATTAGCTGTAGCTAAACTTTGTTTCTTTCTAAAATGGTTAAAGGTTTATATACCATACCACTCCCTCTGTTTTGAGGTAAGAAAAAAAAATCTGAAATATTTGCAGTTTCAGCTCCTTTTCTGGCATAAATAGACATAAAAGAAAAGAAAAGAAGAAGAAATCTGTCTAGGCCTGTTCACACATTTCAAGCAATGTCATATTCATGCAGTAATGGTAGTGCACGTGTCTTCTCCTTCAACATGCAAACAGGATTGCAGAGGAACACAGGGAGCTGCTTTGTAGTATTATCTAGTTCAGTGTGAGTACCATGAGCATCATTAGCTTGTTTAGTGTACCCCCCCCCAAATCACTGGGAAGGTGTGTATTCTGCGCTGTCTTCCAGTGGCTGTTACCACTCAAACAAATCAGCTAACCCCACTCCTGAAGTATTCTGAATGTTTAAGAAACTTTTAAAAAGAACCCTACCTCTAATAACTTGAGGGATGCTTTATATATTTTCTGGGATTGATTTCCTTTTGTAACCTATTTGTATTCACCATGGGTTTTCCTCTGCAAGATGTTTAGGGACATTTTGTATTTTAGCAACACACTCTATAGATACAGTATAGTGCTTGTTTCCCAGAGATAATAAGTTGCAGACTATTATGCTGTGGGGATGTTTATTCCCCTCCTCAAGCTTTTGAAGTCATTAAAATGATAATAAAAATAATCTTAGGGGTGGTGCTCTCTGGATGATAAATGTATATTCCTTCATTTACTACAAATTGAAGTAAGCAATTTATTTGAGGGTCCTTCTGCTCATTCCGGGGGGGGGGGGGTCTGCCCTCAAGCCTTGCCCTGACGACACCACAGATCATATCATATGATAAGATGCAAGTTCATGGTTTTTGGGTGTGTGCAGCTGTTTGGTTAGGAGACCACCAACTTTTGTTTTTGTTTTTTAATGAGGTGGGACTTCTGAGCATCACCAGTTTTTCTTCTATGTGAAAGGGTGTTTTGTGGCCCACAGGAGTTTCTTAGATTTCTGATGGTGCCCCGGGCTCAAAAAAGGTTGGGAACTCTAATCAGAGTGTTAGACCTTTGCACCTTCTCCAGCCTCAGTCCCCAAAGGCTTTGTCTTTTATTCAAAATAATGATTAAGAAAACTCCTCCCATATGTCTTCTGCTCACTGCAGATTCACATTTCATGCATAACAACAACAACAACAACAACAACAACAACAACAACAACAACAAATAATATATTTATACCCTGCCCATCTGGCTGGGTTTCCCCAGCCACTCTGGGCGACTCCCAATAGAATATTAAAAACACGATAAAACATCAGACATTAAAAACTTCCCTAAATGCACATTAACATCCTCCTTCAACATTTCCTTCTTTTACATATTCATACATAGAACATTCTATTTTACTTTGCCCCAATACTTTTTGCCACGGCTCTTAGCAATCTGGTGCTTTCACAGAAACTGGAAGAGAAATTAAATAATGAGGAACGCCTCATTCCTGTTATTCATTGGGGAGAAGCAAGAAAGACAGGATTTGTCTATTTAATACTTCTGTTGGACCATATTGGGAAGTTCGGTATGAGTCACAGGTGAAGCTATGTTGAAGGTCACCACTTAGCACCTTCTATTCAAATCTTTGCACCTCCTTTTTCTTTATATTCCTTGTACATTTAGTCAGTCCTTTCCTCTGCCTGAAGTCGGGCATTTCTCCTCTGATGAGAACTCTCTATGCAGATACATGACAGATTGATTACTGAACTACTGTGGGAACTGTCGTTCTGTGGGGGGGACAGGAGTCTCCCAGCAACTCTCAGCACCCTTGACAAACCAGTTTGTTAAAAACTGCAACACTTACCAAGTCAAAACTTTTATTCAGTTTAAATTATAAGTGTGGTTCTAATTTAAATTGATATTGATAGCAATGTAGCAATATGGTGGGGGTAATATAGTTTGCACCAAGCACATGTAAGGTTGCTTATGGCATGCTAGACTTGAATATCCTTTTTATTAGGCATTGTTGGCTAGTTCTGTTAGTCGTTTTAAATATGTTTTCTCATAAGAAAAGCAACTTTAAAAAAATGTACACAATAAATACAAATAAAATTCTACTGGTGGGTCTGAAATGCCATTTTCCCAAGGCATACTGACCCAAAGCCTGCTTTTTGCCAATATGTCTAGCTGTGCTTTATTTATGTTGGAGCTTCTATAACTGTACGCAGACTTTTTTTTCTGTGTTTGAAGTCTGCAGTGCATGTCCCCCTGGGACAGGCCTAATGGCTGTTCTAACCTCTTACAAAATACAAAATGGAGCATGGACATGTAATTTAATTCAGGAGCATGTGCTGTTGCAGTGGTGTTCACTGTAAAGGTAAAGGTACCCCTGACCATCAGGTCCAGTCGTGACCAACTCTGGGGTTGCGTGCTCATCTCGCTCAAGAGGCCGAGAGCTGGCGCTTGTCCACAGACAGCTTCCGGGTCACGTGGCTGGTGGAGCAGAGCAGCACACGGAAACGCCATTTACCTTCCCGCCAGAGTGGTACCTATTTTCTACTTGCACTTTGATGTGTTTTTGAACTGCTAGGTTGATAGGAGCTGGGACCGAACAACGGGAGCTCACCCCGTCGCGGGTATTCAAACTGCCGACCTTCTGATCAGCAAGTCCTAGGCTCCATGGTTTAACCCACAGCACCACCCGTGGTCCCTTCGGTGTTCACTGTACCTGCTGTAAAATACGTTTGCTCTGCTGTTTGGTTGATACTCTGCTGGCATGGGGGGGTGGAATGCCTTTGTGTGTTTTTGCGCCATCATACTGATGCTGTGATTTCACCTCAGTGATGCTTGCATCTCTTTTAATAAACATGTTATAAATTCTGGCTGAATTTTAAAAGAAGCTTTTGTCATCTCTGTTATTGATATCTCATATTCTGCTCACTCCGCTCTTGAATAGTACAGATCTCTTTTCAAGGTGGGAAGAGTGAGATATAACATTTAACACAATATTACACAACAGCAGTTATTTCAACACGCTACCAAAGAGAGTGAAATAATGGCACTTTCTTCTCTGCTGAAAGACTAGCTCCATCAGGCTCTTCCCACAATGCTACAGGGACAGACAGTGGAAGAGAGTGTTGGGATACTGCCAGGGAGACAAAGTCCATCATGACTCCACGTCGTCTCCGGACGTCCATCGATCTCCCGTAGACACACAGTATCAGCAATTAGTGACACGAGCTCCAGAAATAACTTGCCACATTCCAGAGCCGTGCACGCTCTATCAGCAGATAAAGCACACAGCGAAAGATGCACTCAGGAGAGCATTATTTACAAGTTTATTCAGCGTTGGTCAGAACAAAGAAAAACATGACTGCCTGCTTCAATGTCTCCAGCAGAGAGAGAGAAACGAAAGCAAAGACACAACATAAACATCCTGTGAAACAGGAAAATACGCAGGCTGTGACACAAACATCCTGCTCCCTTTTAAGGTGGAACGGAAATATCCCAACAGGGAGCAGCTATTTGGGTACTGCAGGGCCTCCCCCAGCACAAAGCATATGACTTTTGGCACTTGTCAATGAGAACTGAGTACTGTCCAGGATTCCCATGAATTTTCAAGGAATGGCATACTTCATCATGGGGAAGCTTTTGTGGGCACATGCCAGTGGTGGCAGTGATCAGAGGCCCAAGTGGGCAGGACGATGAATGTGAATCTTACCTTTGCGCATACCTCTTTATGCACAAAGCTAAGAGTCTTGGGGACCTGAGGTGTGCATTTTTAGAACCCACCCTGTTTTGTGACAATTTGTTTTAAATGTAACATTATTAATAATGCTACATTATTAAGCAACGAGAGCCAGTGTGATGTAGTGGTTGTGGAGGGTCGGACTAGAACCTGGGAGACCAGGGTTCAAATTCCCATTCAGCCATGAAGCTCCCTGGGTGTCCTTGGGCCAGTCAATCACTCTCTATCTAACAAGGTTGCAGTGAGGGTAAAATGGGGAGGAAAACTATGGACTTGGAGAAAAGGTTTAAATAAATACATTTTTAATTGTTGTAAACTGCCCTGGGACCTTAGGGTGTAGGGTGGTTTATGGCTGTTGCACCTGTTAAGAGGAATACAGTGGTACCTCGGGTTACATACGCTTCAGGTTACATACGCTTCAGGTTACAGACTCCACTAACCCAGAAATAGTGCTTCAGGTTAAGAACTTTGCTTCAGGATGAGAACAGAAATCGTGCTCCGGCGGCGTGGCAGCAGCAGGAGGCCCCATTAGCTAAAGTGGTGCTTCAGGTTAAGAACAGTTTCAGGTTAAGTACGGACCTTCGGAACGAATTAAGTACCACTGTACACATCCCAGCCATGCAAAATCCAGAGGTTTTTACACACCCACCACATCTCTTCCTCCTCCCTCCTGGCAAGCAAGATGTGCCATCACAGTTTCACATTTCAACCAGGCAACAGCACTTGTGGAAGGCTCAGAGCAGGGCTGGGGAGGCGTGTGGCCAGCAGAGAGTCCCAGACACTGGTGGGGTGGAGGGTTGAGAGCCCACCAGTAGGAGAAGTCAGAGCCAATGGCAAGCAGAGCCGATGCATTCTCATTTTGTCCCTTGTGAGTTCTATAAAGGCAACAATGAGACTAAGGAGGAGGAAGCTAGCAGGTAATGGTAATAGATAATGGGTGGACTGAGGTAGGTTTGCCCTAATGGACCAACCTCCACTGCTCCTGAGGAGTGGATAGAAAGGACTGGAGGATTTTCTTTGACCCAAGAGCTCAAGGCTCCCCACCCCCACCGTACACAAAACCAATATTCCCCCAGACTGTCCTGTGAAAAAACAACAGGCAGTGGTGGAAAATCTCAAGTGTGGCAAAATATTTGCTCAGTCCTAATGAACTACCCTGAATAAAAAGTTGAGCATTGTGCTATTGGCTGAAATTCACGTTAACAAAATGATTTTAAAAAACCTAACAAAACATAAACACAGGAGACACAGGGAGCCATGTACAACAAATAAATACATGAAAAACTTGAGATCTTGGGCCTTCTGTTATCTATATACATCCTGTGAATACATCATAGTGTTCTCATTCCTGCCTACACACAGGCAGGTTTTTTTGCCAGGATAAAGACATAAATCGTTATACCGTATTTACGCTAGATGCAAAAGAGAGAGTGCATCTGTTCTGTTTTAGATTAAGTCATCTTTTGTGTCTTGATGAAGCCCCATCCTTTTTGAAAAGCTCTCTCATCAAGCAGTAAGAGCAATGAGGTGTTTCTCTTGAAGAAGAAATCTACTTTCCATTCTCTAATTCTGATTTTGGATCAAGTTGCAGATGTTTACATTGTTAGAGCAAAGAACAGGCAGAGACTTTGTGTTCTTCTCATCCATGTAATATGTCAGATGGAAACCTCCATAGGCTTTCTTAAAAGGGCTGGAGAGGGAGAGAAAATCAGTTGAATAGCCAATCCATATTTGAGGTTTGGACATAGCTAGAAATCTTGAACATGACAATGACACTTTCTATGCATGTCGAGGTGTCCCCAGACGAGCATCAAAATTTGTGCCAGGTTTTGACATCCTGAGAATTTAGATGTTCCTTCAGCATGCAGTCAACAGGTGTCTTTTGTTTGGTATATACAGTGTGTCTTCCATGTGGAAATAGGTAGGGTTTTTAAGTTCTCTATGTGAGAATCACTTTCTTTTTAAATGTATTTTAAAAGGTATGTCTTGCATTCTCAGCTCAACCTAATGGGTATACAATAACATATCCACAACTCATAGATAGGAATAGATGGCACCATTTTAATATTTCAAGTGGCAAACCACAGATCATTTAAGATGGTATAAACTGCATTCAAGTAGGGTCATCATTCCTATTGCCTTTATTAAGATCAAACCAGCTGAAGCATGAAGACTCCATTTTACATGGTTTGTAGACCATAAGATATCTATCATCCAGTTTCTTTTGTTAACTTTAATTTCTAAAGGAAAGTGTCCAACTCTTACTAACTTGCACTTTTTTTTTGTATTCTTTGCCATCTGTGTCAATCTCTGAATTTCCTGGGAGGGAGAGAATGGTCAGATGGCTTGTTTCTGCCAAGGCACTTGGAAGCATTAGCCATAGAGGTGGTGAACTTTCCACAAATATTTGACAACTGACCAGAAATTGTAGTTAGTTGCTTAAATGATTATGAGGAACATATCTAGGAGATTTCTCCACCGCTGGACATTTTCTTGGCATCTTCTTCCTTAGTCTGAATTCCAAATCTTCTTCTGCTAACAGAGATATTATTATTTCCTTATATAACACTGTAGCTGTGATAGAAACATAATCACCTGCTGGTTTCCCAACGCCCAACTGTAGTTCAAGGCCCAGGGCGTGTTACAGAGGTCAACTGAAAAATCAGCAATCCTGTTGCGACTTGGCTGTACCCTTCCAGTAGGATCCAAATGGGCAAGAGAAAGGTCCAGCAATGAACTGCATGTATGGAGGGTGTACACTCTAGGACATGCCCCCAGAGGATTGGAGGCTGGTCTGTTAGGGCAAACAGGGCACTGCCCCACCATTCTCTGTCTGCCCCACATACCTGCCATCTTAATTGCAACCAGCCCAGCAGGTGGCTCCTGCTATCAGAATCATCATCCTTTGCTTAAGTTTTGCTCTTGGGGAAATAGACAGATGGGGACAAAACTAGAAATAGTTGGCTACGGTGCTTTTTTTCCCTGGGGGGATGCAGAGGTATGCATACCCCTAAACATTTTGTGAATCTAACGGGAGAAGAAACTAATTTTTTATTATAAAAAACGCTTCTTCTCTAGCACAGTGAATTGTCAGTTCCATTGAATAGCACGGTGAATCGTCAGTTCCGTTGCTACCCCCGATGGCAGCCTCATTTCCTGTCACAGTGTTTCCTGCATCTCAGATGGAAGCGAGCGTTTAATGTGTGAAGTAGGAGTTGGAATCTAGCACAGTGATTGGTCAGTTTTGTTGTTACCACCTCCGATGGCAACTTCATTTCCTTTCCCGGTAATTTTCTTGAGTCAAAATGAGAGTACCCCTAAACATTTATTTTAAAGAAAAAAAGCACTGGTTGGCTCCATCTATTATTGGATCTGATTCCACCATTTCTGGCCTCCCTGCCATCTGCCCTATTGCTCCCACTCTGGGAGAATCACATTGCTGCCACTGTAATCAGTGTCTCTGCTTCTATCACTCTTAAATCCAGCACTGATAGCAAGCCCTGTTTGGGAGCTTCAATCACTGGAACCAATCCTAGTATTTGGTGCCAAATATAAAAGGAACTGACCCTTTTCTCTTTGGCCCTGATTCCCAAACAGCCATTGTTCCTTTAGAGCTACAGTTTTACCTCCCCCAACGTGATGTCATATGATGTGGTGGAAATTAGGCTCAGTCAAGAGGGAGAGGGAGGAATGCATCCTATGTTTGCTCTTTACATACCTGTTTCCCAAGTGTTTGCCAGGATAACAGGGACACTGAAGCTGGGGTCCTTGCAGAGGAGGACTAATAAGTGTGTGTGGGGGGGGATATTTGGGAAAGAATTAATTGGACAAAAATGGTTACATCACTGGATCATTTGGCATCTCCAAATAAGGAATTGTGTCATTATTATATTTCCTGTATGATGAATTTATTTGATTAAACTGGTTGCATTACTTGAATGTTTGGTATCACCAGATAAGGAATTGTAGCTTTAAAAAAAAAAGTAAAATAAAACATATCCTGGTTCCCCTGAGACCAAGTTGGAATTGCAACCATTCTAGAAGAAAGAGCACAATCTGGGAACATCGTAAGGGGGATTTCACCATAACTTCTCTCTGGTATAATTAGCCGCACTTTTAAAGCATCAGTAATATTATACAGTGGGGATTCCCACTGTACAGTCATGATTTGTTTTGTCTATTTTTACTGAATGCGGACCGTACTGCTCCTCCTTTATTCTTCATTGGTACTGAAGGAAGTATGAGACCTGATTTAAATGTGATGCTCATTTATGGAAACCATGTTCATATTTAGCTGTTATTCATGATCAGTGTCAACAAAAATGTTCTTCCCAACCTATAAGCATCTGTGATATGCCAGAAATCTGTACCCTAGCTAGGTATACTCTTTTTTTTTTGCTAACACCGGACATGTGTACAAGTGATAAGCACTTTATAAATTTGATATCGGTTGCAAGCAACACATAATTGGGTAGATTATTTATATGTACCACTGTCATGCAATCATCTTTCAAAACTGCTGATTCTTTTTTTACTCTGTAATTTGTTACAAAATTACTGTGGTTTGGGTGCATGTTAAGGGGTGGAATATATTGGAGACAATGTTGAGTTGGAATGACATAAATTCAATTTTTGGTGAACAGGTAAGATGGCTTTGCTAAGCACGGAGTAGCTGGCTAGGCCCTGCAGGAACCCTTGGGTTGACTGGCTGTTTTAACTGTATGTATGCTCATTAATCTGGAATTTGTGTGTGTGTGCTTGTTTTTACACATGGATCGACTCTGATGTGCATCTGGTGATGAGTTGACTCCCAAGAATGTGAAGTAATTTCTGGCTTCCAACTGAAGACAGGCCCTCTTGCTCTTTAACTCCTTGCTCTTTTTGGCTATGTAGCATGACATAAAGAGACTTACATTAATAACTGGAAAAGCACTGGGAAGTTCACTGTCTGATCTGCTGTTTATTCTGAAAAGGTCAGTCTGGGACATGTGTCACTTGGAAACAGAATTGTTAGTTTTGGAAGCGGATTTCCATTATAAGAAATACAAGACCCTTGTACATGAGAACTTGAGAACATAAGAAGAGTCTTTCTGGATCATACCATAGACCCATCTAGTCTAACATTTTGTTCCATTTGTGGCCAACCAGATGCTTATGGGAAGCCCACAAGCAGGAGATGAGTGCAATGTAAAGATGTGCACCTCACTCTGCCCTGATGTTCATTCACGCTTTTGTCTAATATTTTTTGTTCTGCTGCAACTGGTTTATTTTGAATGAGTTTGTGTTCCATTTTGGCATCTGCTGATGTGGAAATATACATTTTAAGATGTATTTTTTTTTTACATAGCATACAACAGCCATGCGTAACTCAGTTATCAATGGATATTTCCAAATCACCTTGCACCTTCCCTTTTAAAGTTAATAATTTCCTATTCGCTTTTTACAGCAAAAAGAGCTTTGTGACACCTTAAAGACAAAGTCAATGAAGTGGCTAATGACCCATCACAAAGCCATATTTAGCTAAAATATGTCTAGTCAGATGTAAATATCACTGAATTCAGTGGGGCTTACTCCAAGACAGTTGGATGGCCTCTTATATGCATCCTTCCAGCAACTCCTGCAACCAAGCTGCCAAATGTTTTGCTCTTCTTTCCTTTGGACCACAACAGGGAGGCCAAGAGGGAGGGTCATGTTGTTTGGGCAGCCCAGGACCCCCATATATACTGCCCAGGTTTGCACCATGCAGAGGTCATTTTCGTGCTGCTAACACAGCAAAACAATGCTGGAGGCAGCAGTGTTGAGTTGCCAGTCTCTGCAGCCACCGCAGGCGCTGTGATCCCCCAGTGTTTTGCCTTCACCCCAGAAGCACACTCGATTGTCTCTTGAGACAGACAGATGCCAACTCCAAGGGAAGTGGGGTTAGGACTGCAGCTACTCTTGCTACTTTGATTTCACAGTGCAATATAAACTTGTCATCCACAGCACTACAGCACTCTCAACTTCTGATCCCCAGCAATTGCTACCCTGAGGCATCTGATGCTCCTGGTAGGGACAATATAACCATCGTGATCAGGCCCGGATTTAGGTTTGATGAGACCCTAAGCTACTGTAGGTAATGGGGCCCTTTATATGTCCAGCTGTCCTTTGTCAACAACAAATTGTTGTTTTTTGTGTTGAATATATGCTATATGGTAATTTATGGACCTAATAGGTATCTAAAGCCATTTGCACATAACAAAATATATATTTTATCAAAGTAATTGTTGAACTGATATACAATTAAGAAGAAGTATAGTACAGTGGTACCTCTGGTTATGAATGCTTCAGGTTACGAGTTCGGCTAACCTGGAAGTAGCTGCTCCTGGTTGTGAACTATGCCTCAGGATGCAAATGGAAATCGCGCAGCGGGAGACCCCATTAGCAAAAGGGCACACCAGGATAAGAATGGTTTCAGCTTAAGAACGAACCTCCAGAACGAATTAAGTTCGTAACCAGAGGTACCACTGTAATATTGAAATTTTTGCCCCCACCCCCGAGAGTGGGGCCCTAAGCTATAGCTTGTTTAGCTTATACATAAATCCAGCACTGATCATGATCAGTGGCCATGAATAGCTGTCTCCTCCATGAATTCACCCAATTCCTTTAATCACTATCATCTAAGTTTAAATGGACCATGTGGAATTTTAGAAACATTGTTACCTGTACTTCATTCTCCAAGTGGTGAGAGATTTCAATGCTGCTGGCACACAGCTCAGGTTGGGCCTCCTCAGAGTGAAGATCACTGGAGGTGGTGGTCTGTTTGTGATACGTGATTTTATTTACAGATATATACAGGCTCAGCCATAGGTGGAAGGGCTCAGAGCACTAACACTCCATCAGTTCTTGCTCCCGCATTAGGTTTCTAGCTCCCGGCTCCGAAGCCATAGCTTTGAATTAAGCACAGAGAGCAAGGCAAGCATCTTTCTTTTCACAGCCCAGTTCAGGATGAAATTGTTCCTGCTCTGTTGTTTTCTTACACTGACTAATAACATTGCCTCCAGCCATGGGAGTGGGTGGGAGGCCTGCTTCCATTAGCCCACCTTCTGGAAGCACCTCTAGGTAGTAGTTTCTGTGGCTGCCAATCACCTGCACACTTTAGTCCTGCAAAGATATACTTGGTAGAGGTCGCCATAACTCCTGGTTTAACAAAGAGACTGGTTTGATTACTTGAGCAGCCTTTTGTTCCAGATATAGAAACACCAACTTGGAACAGACCCTAAAGGTGGCATCCAAATTAACTACCAATCATATAGCAATATCATAATATCTCTGTGAGCTACTTCAGGTCAATGGTTTTTGCAGGTTCTCTTTTTCTGCAAGGATCTCTTAATCTCCAGAGTCTTGTTTTACTCATAGCCTGCAATCACCACAGGTAAGTGAGGTGTTTGTCCCTCATTTTAATATCTGGGCCATCTCTGATACAGTCCATTTCTCATGTGCTTCCTATAGTGATTCGTATTGCGTCCAGGTATGGACAACTTCAGCTATTCCATGGTATTCTAAAAGGAAAGCTTAAGACTCTGGAGCAATACAAAGCAGATCTAAAATAAGAACACAGGTGACCACTGCCAATATATCTGCTTGTTTTGTGGATGCCAAAAGAATTGAAATCTGATGGAAAAGTGGTTTGGGCATCAGTTTCACATTCCAACAGTGTCTTTGGGGCTATGTTGTAAAACAAGCAGATGGGATGCTTTAGGCTTCACCAATATCATTAATAGCCAAGGGGAAAATGGGAGAGGCAGAATTATGAATAAATGAAACTTTCAGGTATTGAAAAACAAGGGGCTAGATTCAGATTCCGTTTCACTTAGGTTCCACTGAAATCAATAAGGTAAGTTAGCTATGACTTAAGTTCATATTAAGTGCAACAATTTGTGTGGAATCGGCCACACTTCTGCTTGTCCTGTGCCTAAAAGGCATGGGTCCAAGTGGTTTCCCATTAGCCCCGCTGCTTTCCCCAGGAAAACATGTTCCTTACTGTTGAATCAGAATAAACGTCAATCCGTGGAAAAACTGATTGCTGGTAAACTTCAGTGGTAAACAGTGGGTTTCCCTGGGGGAAAGCGGTGGGACAAGCAGAAGTGTGGATAAGCCCTTACAGCATAAACACTGATTCCCCTAAACCAGGGTTTCCCAAACTTGGGTCTCCAGCGGTTTTTGGACTACAATTCTCACCATCCCTGACCACTGGTCCTGCTAGCTAGGGATGATGGGAGTTGTAGTCCAACAACTGCTGGAGACCCAAGTTTGGGAAACCCTGCACTAAAGCAGCTTCTCTTGGTGAAGTGACCGCATCTGGATCCTGCACAGTAATTCAGTAAGTCGGCTCCCCCCTTTTTGGGTGTGGTGGCATTGCAGGATGGCGGAAGGCTCCTCCAAGGCCCCAGTGAGGGGGTAGCATCCACAGAGCCCCATAAACCCACACCACCTATCAGAGGCCGGATCCTAGCGTGCATCCCAGATTGTCAAATGGGGTTGCAGGCTAGGACCCGGGCTGGGACAGAGAGGGGAGGCTTCCCTTGGGTCCGCCCCATGGCCATTTAAGCAGCCCTCACCTGGGGCCCTACCTGCTTTTCCCTCCGTGCAAATGCACCACACTCCTTGCGCTGAAACCGTGTTGCCTGGAAAGGCCCGGGAATATCTTTTGGAAGGCCAGAAAAGGCAGCAAGATCTGCAGGGAACACATCTGAGGAGATTGGAATAGGGTTCTTGGATGTTCTTTTCTGAAGAGGATTGAAGGAGCGATATTACCAGAGCAACCGGAGGCTCCTACAGGATGGGTTGCAGACTTGTTTTAAAGCGAGCCACATTGGCTAATTTATTAGCTGACATTTAACTGGAATTGATACCACTGCCTTCGTGCATCTGGCTAATTCCAAGGGGTTCAAGAGTATCTCGGCAACAAACAACACATTATGCTCTTATGGACCCAGCCCAGTTTACAGTACATTCCCAGGGCTGCTGCTGAACATTCCTTTGCTTTCCACTGAAACATGCTGCAGCCAGGTGAGTGTGTGGCTTGACTGGACTCGAAGGCACAAGGGAACATGGAGCATATTGAATTGTTCAGGGTTGCAGATATCTTGACAATAATCAGGAGCATTCATTTAAAACCAACCCAGCAGAAGGTCTGTGTGCTGGCAGGCCACATTATCCCAGCTGACAGACGAGTTGTACTGGAGGAAGTGAAGCCTTTTTCAAAGTAAATGAAAAAACCAAAACAAAACAGCAGCCCAGCAGGGTTTTGCTATTTCAAAAGGGTGCTTGAACTGGAATTAGAACTGCAGACAGCCATTCTCTGTTCAAGGCAAAGGGCAATTATAGGCTGGCATTGTAGCTAGTGTGCTGGCTTAGGTTCAGATCTGTGGTGTATCTGACAGTATGCTACCCTAGCGCATGCCAAAAAACCAGGGGGACAGAACTGAGAACAGCAGGAAGGAAGTGAAAACAGCCAGGGGCAGCAATGGGCAGAGTGACTTGTTAGGATATTGATGTTCCGTTCCACCTTAACAGACGTGTGGAATTGTTGTATGTCACATGTCTGTTTACACTCCAGCACAGCCTGCTGGGAACTTCCATTTGTGTGTATAGCTATTGCTTATGCTGCTTGCTTGGACATGAAAGGGAGAAGACATGTTTTTCCTTTTGTCCTGATGTATGCTGAATAAAATGCTTGTAAATATGCTTTACACAGCCTCTCCCTGCCACTTCTGTTGTGCGTTTACTCTGCTGAGTTGCATGCCCAGCTTCTGAGGCTTCTGGAGCTCTGGGTTGCAGATTCATGCTGCACCAAGGACTGGAGTTTGACCAGCACATCGGCTGGTGGGCTGGAGCCAGCTGGGGGCTTGCCAATTGCCCCCGATTCCTTAGCAGCATCCAAGCATGACTAACCCTTTGCTTTGAAGTCCATACATTCAGATGTCTCTTGTAGGCCAGATTTAGGGAGTTTTAATGTGCAAATGTTTCAATGTGCTGATGTTGGGAAAGATTGAGGGCACAAGGAGAAGGGGACGACAGAGGATGAGATGGTTGGACAGTGTTCTCGGAGCTACCAACATGAGTTTGACCAAACTGCGGGAGGCAGTGGAAGATAGGAGTGCCTGGCGTGCTCTGGTCCATGGGGTCACGAAGAGTCGGACACAACTAAACGACTAAACAACAAAAATGTGCAAATGGACTTAGGTCTTGCAAGGAACCAGCAGCTCAGGATTAGCAAGGTTTATTGCTGTGCCATCTTCCAAAGAGTGATTTAGCAAATTCAGCTCTTAGGAACACCCTACCTTATGTTGCCATCGTTTTAAAATCTCCAAGAAGATGGCATTGACACGAGGTGGGAGGTTAGATGTCAAAATGGGAAGCTTTGTCGTAATATGTGATGCATTCCTTTCAGTGTGAGAGAGCTGGGAGAGCTGTGCCACCAACCTAGATGGCTTTAAAAGAGGGTTAGATGAATGCATGGCGGAGATGGCTATCGCCAGCTCCTAGCCACGATGGCTCTGCTCTGTCTCCGCAGTTGGAGGCAGCAATGCTTCTGAATACTAGTTGCTGGAAACCACAGGAGGGGAAAGTGCACTGGTTCTGGGGTCCCGCTTGCGGGTTTTCCACAGGCATCTGCCTGGCCACTGTGAGAATAGGATGCTGGACGAGATGGGCCATTGGCTCTTCCTATGTCCTTATGCTCATTGCATAGCTGAAATTGTGTAATCTCCTTGCAAACAAATCACAGCGAATGCTCAAGAATGCTTCCAGGTGATCTGGAAGCCCTTGTGGCTGTACACTTTTGTCTCCCATCGGAAGTCAGGGTAGCCCCAGGAGTCCTCATCTGGAGCCGGCTGGGACAGCCATGATTGGGAAACTAGAGAGGGAGGGAGGGTGGGGGAAGAAATGCAGAAAGGATTTGAGGGTTATTTATTGGAGGTATTAATGTATAATCTTTTTAAGAGGGAGCCTGGCCTCATCTGCTATATCTAGTTGGAGAAAGCAACAAAAGAAAGAAGAAAAGAGATGCTTTAGCTCTTACTGCAGGCTTTCCAGACGGTGTGGTGTCAGCGACCACACCCCTGTTGCTATTCTGGAAACCTCTGGGGAGTGGAGTAGGGGGAGTTACGGAGCTATCCATTTTACATTAGTAACATCTGTGCAAATTTCAGAAGTTCATGTCACGAGGCTCCTACTTGTTCTCCAGTAAAAAACCACCCCGGGGGAAGTCATTTGAATCTGGGAAACTCATTGGTGGCTGGGCTTTAGCGTTGGTTCTGCAAAACAAAGGCTATCATTTAGAATTCTGCCTCCATAATAAATTCCTGCACAATCTTCAGAGATTTGGCAATGCTCCCCTAGGCCAAAGAATAGAAAGAATCCCTATATACTTTTGCATTTAACCATCTGTCTTGCTAGATGCCATCTTTGCCAGTCAAGCAATTGTGATAGCTGTAAGGAAGACATACTGAGACATACTGAGAACGCAGCTTCAGTTTCATACATTGATGGGTTATGCACAGTCTGAAAGTGGGATAGGTGCGGTGGAGGGAAGCACCATCTGCCCCACTGGGCTAGAGCTTGATTGGCTGCTCACTTGGGTGCAATCTTACACCTTCGCAGGTGATTTGGCAAGCGGCCATTGACAAGCACGCAGCAACAGCTTCTCATCTCCCAGCAACTGGCAGTCTCATCTGCCAGAGAGATTTGCATCCTCTGCAGTTGGGTTATGCAGTTATAAGCATTGCATGCTACTGGACTTTATCCCACTTGACTCACCAGGTGCACAAGATGTGTGTGTGTGTGTGTGTGTGTGTGTGTGTGTGTGTGTGAAGACAATGTATGCAGTTTGCAATCTGGCAGGAGCCAGCTGCAAATTATTACATAGACTCTTCGGGTAGGGGCTGCTCTCTTCCCCTCTCCCAATTAACCTCTGTCTCCTGGGCTCAGTGGTGAGAAGAAGCATATTAGAAAAAATCACCAGGGCCTGCTCCCATGACGTCACCAGGGTCTACCACCCACAACATCACCAGGGGCCACCCCTAAGTCTCAGGTTTGAGCTCTGAAATCTCAGGGTCTGGGATGCTCCTGACCTGGCAACCCTAGTTGAGTGCCTCATGTTGCCACTGGGTGGGGCCAAAGTTACACGTGGGGGGAGCATCTTCTTTTCTCTCTTTTTTCAGCCATCCACCTTTCCTATGTTTCCCCCTCCCAAATAAGATAAGGCTAAGGGTTGCATGTGGCTCCAGGGCTGCAGCTTGCAACCCCTGTTCTACCAGGCGTACAAACTTTGTATGGAATGTGGCTGGCGCTGTGGTCTAAACCACTGAGCCTCTTGGGCTTGCAACTCAGAAGGTCAGCAGTTCGAATCCTCACTATGGGGTGAGCTCCCTTTGCTCTGTCCCAGCTCCTGCCAACCTAGCAGTTTGAAAGCACACCAGTGCAAGTAGATAAATAGGTACTGCTGTGGCGGGAAGTTAAACAGCGTTTCCATGCGCTCTGGTTTCTGTCACAGTGTTCCTTTGTGCCAGAAGAGGTTTAGTTATGCTGGCCACGTGACCTGGAAAGCTGTCTGTGGACAAACACCAGCTTCCCTGGCCTGAAAGCGAGTTGAGCACTGCAGCCCATAGTCACCTTTGACTGGACTTAACCATCCAGGGGCCCTTTACCTTTTACTTTTACAAACTTTGTGTGTCGCCTTTTGAGTATGGCAAAGATGGAGCTCTTCAAGGAGCACTGAAGTAGATGGGGTAGATGGGGAAGTCTGCTCGCAAACTTTCTGTTTATGGAAGAAGATATAACTTCTTACCCAGGAGGCTGCAGTGTTTTGTCACAGTGTCTCGGAGCATGAAATTAAAACAAATGCCTGTAGCATAATGTATTTAAAGTTCCATGAGAACAAGATTACAAGGCACGTGTGTGTTATGTTTCATTTGATGAGCATCAGAGACTTGTTTAAGCATTTCTATTTACAGCAGAGAACTTTTGATTACTTTGTGTGTGTGTTTTAAAAAAGATGCTTCTAGAAAAATGGATGCACAGGATTTCAAAGGGAGCCACACACAGACAGCTATAAGGGAAAACATCCCCTCTGCCCCCTTCACACACACACACACACACACACACACACACACCAGCATAGTAGCTGAGAAAGTTTGGAATGCTTAGGAGCGAAAGGGTTTGAAAAACATTCCCATCATAGATATACGTGGCAGCAACATTCATTGCTGAGTAGCCATAAATAATTCCATGGGTTTTTAACTGTAGCTGGCAGGGCTAGCCAAAGTTCCTCTCAGTCCTGGATGCAATTTATTGGAACTGGCAATTGTAGCATGTTCTGCTCTGCAGTAAATGGTTGCAGGACACAGTCAATCACCATGATGCGTTGCTTCTGCTGCAGTTTCACCGCATAATATCAAGAGGGTCAATAGGTTGGACGGCTATAGATTACAGCTCTAAACTTCACCTTTGCAACATCTCACAGGTCCTGAACGGAAAGCCCACAAAGGCAACTCACAGCCGATTCTTAGCAGAGTGTCAGTGAGTGATGGACCTAGAATAAAAGTAGACAGGAGCCAACACATGGGGGGAAAGGTACCAAGTAAGGCTCCAGAAAAGCTTCCAAAAGATCTCGACAGGATAGCAGAGGCCAACACAAATAGGCTAAAGGGGTGGGGAGGGCAAGATTCCTTGTCCACCCTTGCAAGGGAAAGAAGCAAGATTGTGGAGGGGTGGTAGAGGGGATGAGCATGGAGTAGTGATGAAGGACCCCAGGTTGGTCAGGCAAAACAACTGTCTTATTCAATATATGCAAGGGCTAGGGGTTGGTGAATCTGTTTCTCATTCATCCACTCTTCAGCTCTTGACATTTCCACACCATGTTATGAATTTCTTTGAAAGTAAGTCCTCTTGAAAATTCACGAACATTTTAGTGCAACCTTCTAATATACACAGTGTTGTGTTCACTTTTGCCGAATGCACACATTTTTGTAAAACATTATCATCACCATCAGGGACGCGGGTGGCGTTGTGGGTAAAACCTCAGTGCCTAGGACTTGCTGAATGTAAGGTCGGCGGTTCGAATCCCCGAGGTGGGGTGAGCTCCCGTCGTTCGGTCCCAGCTCCTGCCCACCTAGCAGTTCGAAAGCACCCCTAAGTGCAAGTAGATAAATAGGTACTGCTTTATAGCGGGAACGTAAACGGCGTTTCCGTGTGCTGCGCTGGTGCCGGCTCGCCAGAGCAGCTTCGTCACGCTGGCCACGTGACCCGGAAGTGTCTTCGGACGGCGCCGGCTCCCGGCCTCTTGAGCGAGATGAGCGCTCAACCCTAGAGTCGGTCACGACTGGCCCGTACGGGCAGGGGTACCTTTAGCTTTACTATCATCACCATCAGATTACCCTTCACCAAAAGGTCCAAGGGCAGGTTACAACAAAGCAAAATACATCATTAAAAACAGTTTAAAACAAATTATAATCACAGCTAGAGTGGGTCCATGTGTGTATGTGTGTGTGTGTGTGTGTGTGTGTGTGCTTATGTATACTCTGTCACACTTTACCCATTTTTGTCAGAGAATTGCATCGCAAAATTCAGAGACCTGTGAATTTGTAAGAATGACTATGTTTCGATTAGTGTATCATTTTGGGCAGGGCAAATTAGATTTGTTCACCTTTAAAGTTTAGTATAGCGATTGAGGAGGTAGAAATAATCAAGAAAATGCACACACAGACATATATGCATATACCGTATTTTTCCGTGTATAAGACTAGGTTTCCCACCTTAAAAATAATGTAAAAAATTGGGGGGGCGTCTTATACACAGATATACCTCCGCCATTTTCTTAAATCTGAGTCCTCAAAAATAGGGGCGTCTTATAGATGGAAAAATACGGTAATTGTTTTTGACTGCTTAATATACTAAAAATCTCTATCACTTTACATAAAACAATAAAGATATAACAGTGACAGCCTGGGGGAGGGGGATCCTAAAAACTAGGATATAACTACTTGTTACAAAACCCAATAAATATTATTATTATTATTTTTGAAGAAGAAGAAGAAGAAGAAAGAAAATAGCAAAGATTGCCTTGGTCTGATGGGGGGGAGGCAGTTGGGTAGGTGTCTTGGATTTTACCCTGAGTTTTCTTGCCAAAATTCAAACTTATGCTTAAATCAGGCTAGTTTAAATTTTTGCTAGGAAATTCAAGGTAGAAGAATTTGCTTTGCAAGCATTATTATGGTTAAAGTTGGATTTAGATGGCAGGCAGGGGTTGGGGGGAGGGCAAGACAAGGTGCACAAGTATTAAATGTAAGATATTGATACCTGACATCTTACTTTAAGGTTCAGCACTGTGAGTAAAGACCTAAGTTTTTAAATGTGTAATTCTAGTCAACATTTTGCAAAATGCATGGAATTGAAATAATAAACTGAGCACTGGTACAGAAGCCTGTGCATTGTCCTTTCACAATATTTAGAAAAAGAAGTATAATAATAATAATAATAATAATAATAATAATAATAATATTTATTATTATTTTTACCCCACCCATCCTTTAGTGCAGGGGCAGCCAACATGGTGCCTTCAGCTTGATCACAACTCCAGCAGTCCTAGTTACCATGGTGGGAATTGTGAACATCTGGCAAGCACCAGGTTGGCTTTCTATGCTGGTGCCCATCTGTAATATGCAGCTTTAAGGGAGAATTTCTAAAAAGATCTCTGTTAGGGCAGGCGGCACAAACAATCGCAACCTGAGTTCACAGATGCTATAGGGGTAACCACAAAGCTATAAATATGTCTCCTTTTATTTCTTCCCAGGCTAGCTTACATTGCTGGATGAGCTTTTTGGCCAAAGCCATTTGCCAAATTCTATTGTACTAGACAGACATGGAGAAATCCTCTTTACTTTAACCAAAATTGGGCAGTTTCCATATGGATAGGTACCAAAAGGGAGATAACAAGTTCCTCATGTAAGAAGTCCCCACGACACTCCTGAAACACAGAACGTTTGGCCAATGCAGACTCTAAACCAATCGGCTCTGGCGTTATCTCAGTGACAGTGCCAAAAACACAACCTGCCAGAACTCCTTGAGTGCTGGGTTCTTCCACCAAAGATGTATTAAGAACTCCCTGCTCCACAATGACGGCAATTTATGTGTTGTAGCTGGAGGGGAGGGTCCAATACCTCCTATGCTCTAGTTTAAGCTTTGCCTCTTGAGTGCTTGATGAGGTTGATCTAAAAGGTAACTTCCCCCACATGCTCAGCCAGCTCCTTCCCAAAATCTGAAATCCTACAACTGCTTCATGTGCCAATTTCAATCCAATAAGGTTCCAGTCATTAAGTTAAAACTTGCTGAGTCTATATCCTTTGCTCCTCTAATGCCTTCCAGACAGATATTTTTGCAATAGGTGAGTTATCTGGGGGTTCCATTTCTCAACAAATGAATGAACCTGAGCTTTCTGAAACCAGCCTATCCATTTATCCTGGAATGTGCCATCAAAGTGGTCTGCATCTCTCCAAATAGTCCTGCGTCCTATATGGTTCCTGTTTCTCCCACCCCCTGAACTGTGAAATTCTAACCTCGTTTGCCAAGCCAGGATGATCAAACTATGCCTCAATATAAGCCGGTGGCCATATGAGCAGAGTTGCCTTCCAGTTCTGTGATCTTTTGTGGCTTTAAATTCAAAAGGTTTCATCTTCAAATTCCAAAGGATGGATAGAGTTTGCTTCTTGCTCCAGGAATAGATAGAGTTTACTTCTTGCTCCTCTACACTTTGAGCTGTGTAAATGAACAGGGCTTGACATTAAACGCTTCTGATTGTGCCCAGAAGAGGGCACTAATACCCGTCACAAACACTTGAGCAAACTCGTTAGAATTAATTATGAAAATAACTTTTTCCTGTGGGCTGTCAGCTGCACCAATCCCTTGCTGGTTGCTGAATGCTTTACTGCTTGAGATTATGGCTATTGTTTTTACTGTAACTATGTCATATGGCAGAGCAATGGAAATAAATTTGCTGAGATTGGCACTTTGTAGGGAAACACAAGCGAAAAGAGGCTTATGATGGGTGTCTAGCAACAAAGGCAACAAGATGCAGTTGATACCTGGTGCTTAATTCTTAACTGGCTAGCACTTAGAACACGTCATTTCTCGCATCAGGGGATATTGTTTGATATTGCCTCATCTTTCCCCAGAAAGGCAGCCTTCTAACTTGACTACAAAGTTTGGCACAAGCCTTCTGAAAGAGACCATATCACATTCTGCTGGTTAGAAATGTCTTCTCGTGCATTTCTCTTCTAACTTAGACATATTTGTGTGCAATTTTGTCTAATATGTACATCCTTGCAAAGCAACATCTCCTATAAAATAATGTATTTTTGTATGCTATTGTCATTATATCCATTTCATCCTGGCATTTGCATTTTTGCACATTACTTGACCGGAAAAGCATACGGCATTGCAAAATTCAGAGACATGAAAATTTCGAAAGGTTTGCACACTGTTTCTGAAAGTGCAAATCAGGTAGATTCATCTTTACTTGTGAACTGAATCACGTTTCTCCTCCATCTCTTTCTGGCCCCACTTACACAGGCAGTCATTCCCTCGGATGACTACCTTTGAATTCCATGATTGCTGGGCCCCCAACTCCATCTTGGCAGGCAGGAAAGGTCGGAACAGAGGGAAATCTTCAGGCCAACCTAACACACAGGCCACTATTATTCTTTCTCCCTCTCTTAAACTAAGGAAGATAATACGAGGACTATTGTAGTCCTCCATAGGCAGCTGGAAAAGGGTCAAGCCTCATTCCTGCTAGTGCTGCGGGTTTCGATTTTGAACCCAGTGCTCTCCCCACCAGCAACAGCTCTCACCTAGTTCTGCCTGTCCACATCACAGGGTTTAGAAGGAAACAGTGGTTGTTTTGCAAAATAATAATTAGATTTCCTGAAGTTTTGAGCTCTGTTCTGACAATGCTGCAAGCAGCCTCCCCACCCCCTCTGGTCTTTTAAAATCTTACATATCTGTGTAGTAAGCTTTAAAAGGCCAAGTTAGTGGTGCTTTAAAATCTTCACAACAATCATTTGCCTGGAACGTATTGGCTTGAGGAAAAGGGAAGGCTTCTAAATCAGTTTATGGCAGTCAAATTACACACACACACACACACACACACACACACACATAAACAAAATATTTTTAGAAAGGGTAGCTAGGGAAGTTGAAATAGAATAATTCAACCTTGATCTCTTGCAGATTCCAGCAGCGGCCTACGCAAGGACAAAATCAGTGCTCCGCCCGTGTCTTGCCTTTTGTTGTGCTCAATTCATTATGCCATAGTTGTGATGCCCTGCAGCGCCCCCTAGGCTTGTTGCGTGGTGCGGTGGAACTGGTTGTGCTGCACTAAATCCGCTTCTGCTCATTTGATGTGTCCCTAGATGCAATAGTGGCCCGATCCTGGCAAGCAAGGCTGAGACTAATAAAATGACATATCTTCCAATGTCCTCTCACCTTTGTCAGTTATTGCCTTATATAGCATGCAAACAGCTGTCTTTAAACCCTATGGAAAGAGCTCACTTGTGTAAAAGGATGAAGTGATACTCAAGGAAAGACCACACAATGTCAAGAGGCATAAATAAATATATAAGACTGCTCTCCATAATCAGGCCCTGTCCTCCCTTCTCAAGGGGAGTAATGTGATCTGAGCATCTAATGTGGGACAGATCCCTGGCAGTCGAGGGCAGGACTCCCTTAAATTTGCTTATATGATATAACCGAGCTGCAAGAAGCAAAACCATATTAGAATCCGCAAAAAGGAAGGCCTCCCAAGCCTCAGATTGGCCTCATCAGAGGCTTGGTAAACAAGAGGAGCACATTCTGGCTGTGCTTCTATAGCACAGCCTGCAAAGGCTGGTTGGACAAACTGGGGCAATCTGTAGGTTAATGCAGGGGAGGAGAAGCAAGACATGCGAGCAGGAATGAAGGATTCAAGGTCTCAGGCAAACTGAATTGGTTTGGCAAAGTTTATTTCTACGTTTGGCCACAACAGACAACAGTAACTACAGTGGATGGGTGTGGGGAGAGTCCACATCTGGAGAAACACAAACGGCATGTGACGGATGGAAGATTCGTCCCACTGCCAGCCTAATCTTGTGCAGATTTAGGGATTCTTCAGCCAGTGTGCAAATGCATGCCTACCTTTGCATAGTATCAAACCCCTTTTCATTGATTTCTTCCTCCATAGCTCTGAGAATGGAGAAAAAATATTTTGTGCATTTTAAACAAGACAAATGTCTGCTGTGTAGACCAGAAGATCTGTTATCTAATCATTTTGCAATGAGCAAGTGATTCCTTTTGCGCTTACGGCGTTCAAAATTAGGCATGTTTGTCTCAGCTAATGCTGGTCACTGATCTGAGGACTGGGGTTAAGCTGCTATGTTGTTCATATCTACCCCCCCCCCCCACACTTGAATAGCTTTCTTATTTGCATTTGAAATTTATAACTCTGGCCACCATGCCGACATAAGCCAAACCTGAATTTTCTGCTTGAAATCTCTGCTGAATTTTGCCTTGTGTCGTCCTTTATATAAAGGCTGGGGGAGAAATGTGATTCAGTTTGCAAACCTACACAATGGTGTCCTTTACGAAATAATGCACGAACTGAAAAACAGCCATCCTTCAACAGTTGTGCTTCTCTGAATTTTGCAATGCTGTTCTCTAGCCAATTTTTGCATGGTCGTGGTACGGGAAATTGTTGAAGTTATATAGCAGCAATCCAGTGAGTTCAGCTACTTTATACATTACCTCAGAGGTGGGGAACTTTTTCTTCTCCAAACACCATATTCCCTTGGGGGTGATATGTTGGGGGCCACACGGTGGGTGGGGCTGAAGCCAGCAGTGGGTGGAGCCAAATCTAAAAGTGGGGACTGCCAGCTTTTCACTTTATTTCTCTGTCCACCCCTGCATTGTGTCCATCATGTGAAGTAGCTGACAGGTTGTCTTTTTTCTAGTTCAATGTTTAAAATGGTGGGGTTAAGTTGTTTTTTTAGGCGGGGAGATACACAGTCCATTGGCAGGTGGTCCTAAATGTTTTGAGTGATACTGGGCTTCCAGTAAGATATACTTTAAAAACACTGACAGAGTCTGGCTCACATTACACCCTGAATATTGAAAAGAAAAGTTCATGTGCTCAAGCAAGAAGAAAGAACGACCAATTTATATTTCCATCAGCAATATTGTAGTACCAAAAAGTAGCTTCCACATATCTGGAATGAAAGGTTAATGCTTGAGCTCTGGTGCTTCTCTTTTTAGAAATTAAGTAATGCCTGTTATCCACCCCCCAATCTTCAGAACAGAGCAGGAATTCCCAAAGGCAAGTGCTTAAACCAAATCCTATAATCATAAGCACCTGCCTAGAGTTTTAAGTGGTGTTCTGAAAAAAAATTATGCTTTCTTCCACATGGGGGCTACACAGAATTCTCTTTTCAAAAAGTTCCTCAACCACCACAGCTCTCTGCTGGGTCCAGGGCAGCCCTTGCTTTGAAAAACTGCAAAGCTGGCCAAATTCCAGGATGTTTTGGGCCTTGGGCAATGGACCTGGAACAGTTCCCATCGCAGCCATACATGCTGGCGGGCATGTGGCCAAGGTCTGAGCAAAGTTGGCATGGCAGAAACGGCTCTGGCAGTTTGCTACAGCATGAAATTTCTTCCATCCCTTTTGTAGCCAGTATAAAGATTTATGAAAATGTAGCCAGGAGGGCTCTTCCACAAAGTGAATGGCAGTGCTGGGTTGCCTAAGTGTTGGGACCAATAGGATTAGCAAGAACAAACCTGGTGGGTCTGAGGTGGAGTGGGTCAGGGGGTGACCTGGAAGAATCTGGTAGATCAGGAGTGTGTGGTTGTTGAGCTGCGACTACTAGATTCAGGCTCTGGGCTGGTGCAAGACAATCATTAAAAGGCTGAAAGCAAAACAAAAAACATGTTCTAATTGTTTGCGCCTAAGATAAACTCTTTCCAGCCAACCTAGCAGTTCGAAAGCACGTCAAAGTGCGAATAGATAAATAGGTACCGCTCCGGCGGGAAGGTAAACTGAGTTTCTGTGCACTGCTGTGGTTCGCCAGAAGCGGCTTAGGCATGCTGGCCACATGACCTGGAAGCTGTACGCCGGCTCCCTTGGCCAATAAAGCGAGATGAGCGCCGCAACCCCAGAGTCATCCACGACTGGACCTTACGGTCAGGGGTCCCTTTACCTTTACCTTTAAGATAAACTCTAAATGGCTAAGGGGTGTTGGAGCTCACCTCTTCACTTAATTTTACCTTATTGCCAGTTTTGCTGGCAGATATTTGCTTGTTCTGGGCCTTTTGGAACACAAGTTGTCTCTTTGCCTTCTTTCTGAGAGAAGGGATTTATTTTTATTTCTTTTTGCTTTGAGCAGGTCCCTCCTTACTTTTATTAGTTATGCTGCCTGCTCTTGGCCATTTTTTCTGAGCCAGCCATTTTTTGGCCTGGCTACTTGACTCATGAACAGTTTTTAATAGATGCGGGTTTTTTAAATTCCCTAAGATCCCTTAAATTTATTAGAATGATCTGTTTGTTCCCCTGTGAGGCTCAAACTTCACTCTTCTAATTTTAAACATTCTTTCTCTATTTTAACCTGAACTGAACAATAACAGATCAACAAGCAACAGGTTTCACATTTACATTTAGGACCTAATGATGACTAAACAAAAATCTCTTTATGTCATTTTCTTTTGCAAAAAGAAGGCAAGTTGAGTTTTCTCCCTGCACTGGTTGTCCAATGTAAATTCCACAATGTGAATCACACACACCTGTCTCTGCTATTGTTCTTCCTTGTGGAGGAAAACCTTTCTGCTAAAAGAAAAGATATCAGGCAATCCATGCACTTATCCCACACTATTTTGCTTAGCTCAGAGGATGAAGCCCTCAGATGATTATTACCTGCTTGGAAATTCACTTGAATTGGTTAATAGCTACTGTTTCATTTCAAGGGATGTAAACCAGATTTTTAAAAGAAACAAACAAACATGGGGGCTTACCAATGTTTATTCTAGTTCAGTTCAGGTTCAGGTTCAGCAGGTGGGGCATAATTCTGGTTTAATCACTGGTTCAGTTTTTAACAAACTGAATTGATTTAGCCCCTCCAGGTTCTGGTGGAAATGTAATCTGTTTTAGAGACTGCAGCCTCCTCTGATGAACAGAGGACCTCTTTTAAAATGTGGTGCTGTTTTGTGCTTTCATTTTGAAGCAAGGGTTTTACCTGTCTGAATTCGTGTTTTAAATTTTCCCATCATCTGTCAACTGTAATTTGAAGCTAAATCGCTTTATGCATGCATTTATGTGGCTGCACTTAATTTCTCATGCAGAAATGCGCAGTGTTGGAACTTGTAAATTCAGTTCATCCAATCTAGGGAAAAGGCTAAAGTGGGGAATACAGGAAACAGCTAACTGAAAGATTTTGGAAATCTAAAAAAATTGAGTAAGATCCCTGCAAGAAACAAAGTTTCTGCAGATAATTTGAGATGACAACACTCATATATCTTTGGAGAATTCAAGGCTTTAATAACACCCAACTGAAAATGGTGAAATGTAATCTGTATCAGATCTGATTTGTGGATGTTCAGCAGGGCTTTCTTTCAGTCGCAACTCACCGGAACTCCGTTCCGGCACCTCTCAGGTGGGTGCTGTTGCCATTATAGGAGAACAAGGGAGGTGTTCATGGTGAGTTCCAGCACCTCTTTTTCTAGTAAAATAGCACTGATGTTCAGGTTATTGCAATTAGGTTTTTTTAATTCCATGATTTCAACTCTTGAATATTTGTTTGTCTTTGTATTGTACCACATTTTGTTTTTAACTTTAAATAAAAGTTACAAAGCTTTAAACATAATTTTAGAACTTTAATACACATAAAAATAAGCAACTAAAGCACCAAGGAAAATTTACTTTAATCCAAGTATTGAAAGAAGCAATGATGTATCAGTAATGATTTAGTTGTGTCGCTAATGCAAAAGGAAGGGACCCAAAGAAGGTCTGATCCCCTAATTGTCCCTAATCCCTTAATTACATCTGCAAAAATAAAAATCTAAATCCCATGAACACTGTGCCTTAAAGGTTGCAGCTAGGGATTGAAACGTATTATTCTGTTGTTGCCTGCAGTATGCACAGGTCAGGTCAATTTTCTTTCTTCCCTTTGGCTCAGCTTGTTATACATCCAGGATACATCTGTGGCCAAATGTAGCACTGAAGTTCCCTTGCAGTTGAGAACATTACGCTCAGAATCAATTTGGCTCACTCCTTCAAGAACGAGGCAATGTGCATAATTACTCTTTCAAAAATTAACAAACCATCCCATTTCTTGTCAGTAGTAGGCTGACATTAGAGAGGTGAGGCCTGTTTTTGCCTCTAGGCTCTCAAAGCATAGCTTGATCGAAAATTGTGAGATGATTGAAGATGACATCAGCCTGTTGTAACTGGAAATGTGCCCCCCAGCAGTAGTAGCAGCTGTCATCGCTGCGTCCATATATGTGTTTATGTTTTCAATGGAAATCTGATGGGCCTTGTTTGGTATTTGTAGAGACATCAGACTGTTGGGAGGAACTGTGGGAGACAAGAGTGAACATGTGAGCTCCTTGTCATCACAGCAATGGATCACTGTGGATTCCTAATTGCCTCAGATATATATATGAAAAACCGTAGTGTGCAATATTGCGACTTGTGCTGTGCTGAAAGCCATCCTTCCGTCTCTTTCTTCTGTTTTCAAATAAAAAAAATTATTAGAAATTTTAAGAAACATAATACAAACAATTCAGTACATCCAAAGAAATCCAAGAAAAAAGATATAGGGGGTGAGGAACCAGTGAGAGGAAAGAGGAGCATGGAAACATATGCTACACAACAGTCCATTTTGGTTTTATGCCAGGATTGTAACATTTTCTATATTAACTCTCGTATACTTCAAAGCTGTAAAAACCAAACAGTGAAATGGAAATGTCAGATAATGGAAGAAGTCAGGAATTGTGAGGACCACAATCTTGCATAAGCTAACAGTGGAGACCTTCTGTGCTCCTTCCTGTTTGCATAATCAGTAATGCAATAATGAGAAATGGTTTGCAGAATCTGAATCATGACACAAGAATCTTGGCCAATTCAAAGGTAAGTTAAGAGCAACAAAAACCCTACACCCGACTCATGAGAATTTCACAGAATTTCATGTCATGGAGCATGAAACTCTAGATGTTGTTGGAATCCACCCCATAGCATCCCTGGCCATTGGCCATGCTGACTGGGGCTGGTAGGAGGTATAGTTCAACAACATCTGGAGGGCCACAGATTCCCTGTACCATCCTGGGCATGACCCTTAATTCACATTAGAAAATTTATCGTGTGAGTTCAAATCTCTCTCAGGTTGTAGCAATTTGATTCTGTTCATAAAAGAAACAGAAGTGGGACCCAGAGCCCAACTATGACCACCGCCTTGCCGACGTGGGGATCCAGGGCACAGTCCTTCAATGGCTGCGCTCGTTTCTCTCCGGTCGGGGACAGAGGGTGGCGCTTGGGGGGGAATTGTCATCGCGCCACTCCTTGGTGTGTGGAGTGCCCCAGGGTGCGATACTCTCCCCGATGCTTTTTAACATCTTTATGCGCCCCCTCGCCCAGCTTGTCCGGAGTTTTGGGCTGGGCTGCCATCAGTATGCTGATGACACCCAACTCTATCTGTTGATGGATGGCCACCCTGACTCGGCCCCAGACACACTGACCAGATGCTTGGAAGCTGTGGCTGGATGGTTACGTGGGAGCCGGTTGAAGTTAAATCCTTCGAAGACAGAGGTCCTCTGGCTGGGACGGGACGATATGGGATTGAGGGGGCAACTCCCATCTCTAGCGGGGGTGCAATTAGTGCCAGCACCGTCCGTTAAGAGTTTGGGTGTAATCTTCGACACCTCCCTCTCCATGGAGGCGCAGATTGCAGCTATAACAAAGGCGGCATTTTTTCATCTCCGCCAAGCTAAGCAGTTGGCTCCTTACCTCTCTCGCCCTGACCTAGCCACTGTGATCCATGCGACGGTCACCTCCAGACTGGATTATTGTAACTCGCTCTACGTGGGGCTGCCCTTGAGACTGACCCAGAAACTCCAGAGGGTGCAGAATGCCGCAGCGAGACTCCTTACAGGGTCTTCACTGCGAGATCACATTCATCCGGTGCTATACCAGCTGCACTGGCTCCCGGTGGAGTACAGGATCAGGTTTAAGGTGCTGGTTTTAACCTTTAAAGCCCTATACGGCCTAGGACCCTCGTACCTACGGCACCGCCTCTCCTGGTATGCCCCACAGAGAAACCTACGCTCGTCAAATAAAAACATCCTGAAGGTCCCAGGCCTCAGAGAGGTTAGGCTGGCCTCAACTAGAGCCAGGGCTTTCTCGGCTGCGGCTCCAATCTGGTGGAACGCTCTGTCACAAGAGACTAGGGCCCTGCGGGACCTGACATCTTTCCGCAGAGCCTGCAAGACAGAGTTGTTCCACCAGGCCTTTGGTCAGGTCCCAGCCTGACTCCCTCCTCTGGCAACCTGCACAGAATTTTGCTCAACGGTTGCCATTAATTTGACTTTAATTAATTTTTATAATGGAATGTTTTTAGAGTGTTTGATTATTTGATTGTTTGATTATTTAATTGTTGTTAGCCGCCCTGAGCCCAGCTTCGGCTGGGGAGGGCGGGATATAAATAAAATTTATTATTATTATTATTATTATTATTATTGGGCTAGATTCAACTAACCCATTCTACTAGCAGAAGCCAGCATAAGGACTCCCACCAGTACAAGGGGGCTTTCTCCTGTCTTCTCTCCCATGCACCCTGTACTTCCTCCCTAATCTGCTCTGGAAGACCAGGAGAACCCCCAAAACAGTGCTCCCAGGGAGGAAATGGGAGATAGTTGCACTGATCAAGTGATCTCCTTGACGCTACAATGATTTCCACCCATTGACTCCAACTATGGCATCTAAAGGGGCTCTGAACAGTATGCATTGCAAGATAAATAAAAAGGGCCTCTCAACACTTTATGTAAAGCTCAAGCGTTTTGGTTATCTTTTCTAAAAAGCCCGTTCCTAAAAAGGGAACTGTATTTGCTCAAGGGACCCAGATCATGTGACCAAGACAAATGGTATTCAGTAGGTGTGAACATGTTCTTTAAGCCAAAATTTTGAAAGAGCTGCCATGAACTTTGCTGCCCGTCACGCTGATATGAGCCTTGGGTGTAACAGGAATGAAGGAATGGCTTTATGCCATATCGATGTTGGATATGAGACATCACCTATGACCAGAAAACTGTGTGAACAGTGAGAACATCACGTTTTGCATCTGTGTATCCCAAGCCCCACCAAAGTGAAAAAAAAGTCTTACTGACATTTTTCTTCATAAGATAGCTAAAAGTACCTTAATGAGACATGGATTCCTTCTCTTAATTATGTAGACTCTAAAAAGGAGTCATTTTCAGGACCATAATGTTTGAAAACTATCTACTCAGTAATCTATTTCAGTTGACCTACACTAAGAATGCTGATATCTGTCAGATCTGACCATGTTTAGAAGTGTAGTCTCATTAGGTATTAAAATACTACTTCTTAAGAGGACTGAATAAACTGATTCTGATTTTGTCACCTGCATTTAAAATCTTTTCTCAATTTATTTGACCATTATTTTATTATCTGGTTGTGGAGTCCCTAAGATGGCTGGATGGTGCTTTGTATGCCTCCTTCCAGCAACTCCTGCAGCCAAGCTGGTGCCAACCGTATTGCTCTGCTTTCCTTTGGACCACATCAGTGAGGCCGAGAGAGGGGTCTTGTCATCTGGGCAGCCCAGGACCTCCATACACACTGCCCAGGCTTGTGCCCTGGGAAGGTCACTTTGATGCTGCTAACACAGCAGTCTGACTTCATCCCCAGAGGCACACTCCACTGTCTCTCTCTCTCTTGAGATGAATGCCAACAACCCAACCCGTTTTTTTGCATGTAAAATTTTGAAAGAAGATTTTTTTTGTTTTTTTAAAAAAACTATAGATAAACTAAAATAGTGATTTCTCACATCTCACTTAAAAAATTAAAAGCAACAACTCTGATACCCAGCAATGTAGTTACACTAAAATCAATGGGATGTAAGTGAGTTGCAACTAATACAACTAATTTCCACTGGATTGGAGCTCTCATATCTGGGTGCAGAAAGCAGAAGTTTTCCAAGGACGTGGCTTCCAAGCCAGCTTCTTGAAAGCAGGTACTTCTCTTTGAAACAAACCTCTGCCTGCCTCATATTTTTTTGAGAAACAGTGCTTGGTCAAAATGGCAAACAATACAAATCTCTTTCTCAATGATATGCTTCTTTTTTATCTTTAGTACCTTGAAGCAGCCTTGACCAACCTGGTGCATTGCAATTCCTGTCCTGGTTGAAGATGATTGAAGCTGTAGTCCACCAAGTTGGTGAAGGCTGCCCTCAGAGTGTATGGCAAGGCTGAAAGCTAAGTGGTGAGCTATTTAGCTTGCAGCTTCAGGCCAATTTTGTGCATCACCAAGCACTGAGGTAAGAATGGGGGACCCATGGCCCTCCAGATTTTGCGTAACTACAACTCCCATCGGCCTCAGCCAGCATGGCCAATAGTCAGGGCTGATGGGAACTGCAGTCCAACAACATCTGGAAGGCCAATGTCACCCACCCCTGCACTAAGCCATGTTGAGGTTTTCCCTTGAAAAGGGTTCCTTGTTGGCAAAAACATCCAGCATAACTTCTCCGAAAATATTTTGGGAATGAGATGTCGCCCATATTTAGTTTACATCCTTGCTCATGCTGTGTAAGGAGTTTAGGAAATTGGTCTGAAGGGCATCTGTATGTACTGAGATGTCATAGTAATTGAAAGACTGGAAACCTAAATGCCGTGAAAGTGATGGCTTGATGTGCTGACAGGCTCTTTGCTACGTTTCCCACGCAGTTTTGCCAGCACATACCTTAAAGGCTGCTCTGTGAGATATTTGCTTTTCAAGCACTTGTTTTCCTTATAAACAATGAGTAGCAGTGCCAGATTTTTTTGGTGCCCTCAGGACCCTTCATGTTGTAACTCTTTCCTATTTCATTCATCTTCTCATTTATCACTGAGTGTGCGGTAGAGTACATACCTACATGTCCACGTTGTTTGAACTTGGCGCACAGCTGTGCTGAGCTATCCGCGTTCTTCAACCTTGGACCTCAGAAATTGTTGGATTACAACTCTCATCATACCTGACTATTGTTTCAGCTGATGGAGTATGGTGGGAGGGGGAATTGTAGTCCAAGAATATCTGGGGACCCAATGTTGAAGGACACTGCTCTAGATTGATGTTCAGATAGTGATTGAACAAAACACAGAAATATATATTTGCTTTTGCAAGGTGGATTTAGAACGAATGCACGCACACATATTTGCACATAGTCAAAATTGACTACACCCTAATTTGTACGAGAAGAAATTCTGATGAGGGTATATACTGAAATACCCACCCAGAATACCTATAGCAACGTTCAATCATTTGGTACCCATGAGTATCTGTGAGTTTTCCTGGCAGACAGCGCTGGATATCACCTGTTGTTAAAAAGAAGATGATGACCATATGCTAGGTTAGACTTTATATAGCAGCTGAATTTACTGCCTGCTGACCTCAGTATCTGGCAAGCTCCATAATATCTAGAGGAGGAGTGCATTTCCATAAGTACATGAAAAGAGATGATGGACAGTCCTTTCAGACCGAGACAAAAAACAAAACAAACACAAATTCATTTACTGCATAAAGTGTAAATTGGCTCTGATACTTGCCTTTCATAGTCAGTAACAGACACTCTTAAACTAGTTTAAGAGTGCTCTCAGCATCAGAGAATTGTCAGCATCCATTTCAAACTACAGTTCCCAGGATTCTTTGGGTGAAGCCATGACAATGAAAATGGTATAAAGCCCATAGAAGATCGCAGCATAAGATACCTATCAAGAGTTTCCTGACATCCTTCTGCTTTTAAAAATTAGGAATATGACTTGACTTTTGCCACATGGACTTATTATGTGAGGTCTTCAAAAGACTTTTGTGGCAGCCCAGCAGCCCAGCGTAAACAAAGGCAAAACTCTTTCTTGAAACCTTGCTGCAAAAACAACGGTTTACTGTGAACTTATCATTCAGCTTTGAAAATAATTGCCAAGCATTCTGTCTTCAATAAAAGGCTGTTTCACTGCAATTCCCTCCATGAGATCATGTTCATAAATTTGAACCAAAATGTCAAAACATTCTTTGACCAAAAGGCTGGTTTTTGGGACACACGTAGAGAGCAGCTTGCAGGAGGTAGGCTTATAACTTGTGCTTTGGCACCAGAGCTTGCTCACGGAAAGGGGATTTTCCAAACTGGAATTGGCAAAGGGCTTCTATGGACTAATATACATCAAGTGCTTGTCATCTACCTAAGGGTCAGGTTCAAGCAGAGGTCTCAAGTCTGCCTGGATCAAACTCCTCTCTTGGTAGCCATCATTGAGCTGCATCACTTGAGCTCATAGTTCAGTCACGTCTTGTAGATACTGAAATACTCAAAAGAAACCACAGACATACTCATCTGGTATTAGAGAGGTCCAGGTAAGTCCTAACAAAAATCACAATGAATGAGAGGACTGGAAAATCACAATTTTTCACTGAAAGGTTTATATTTCACTTAGTCAGGCACTTACCTAGATGGGCTCCATACTAAATCAAAATATGTTACTGTTCTAAATATTTTAATTATGCTCCTGACATTGTTAAAAAGCAAGAGGATTTCTGATCTGGATTAAAATCTGACCCAGAGAACAATTTCTGGTTTAACTCCTCCTATCCTGGCTAATCCCCTCCAATCCATCCTGATCACCTCTCCCTCTTCCTTTTAAACTTCATCTGGGCTGGTTAGTGATGATTTCCCCCTCACTACCTAGATGCCCTGGTGTGTTGCATAGATGAAGATTCTGAAATCAGATAAGCCAAGCAATTGCCTCCCCCCCCCCCCGACATAACCTGGCTCAGGAGAAGTTACTAATCTCTAGTGAAACTGTTCAGATGTTGCTATGAGGGGTAGACCACAGAACATTGAGGGGAAAAGAACATCATCTCTGGATATAGAAATCACAGGTTTCTGAAGGCGACTCAACATTGGTGATGAATTTAGCACAAAGCATGGATGAAGGCACTGTTCATACTTCTCCTCTGCTTAAGCTTGCTGAAATCCAAAGGCAGTCAGCAGGGACTGGAAGTAGGCCAAAGATGTGATTCATTTGGTCCCACTCCCCCATACATGCCTCCAACACTTCATGGAAAGGAACTCTTTGCCATCCATATTCTAGATGACCAAAAGAATATTTTTTGAAGCAGCAACATTTAGCGAACATTAAAGCACTCTTTGGCTGCCATATGTGTGCCTGTGTAGTCACTGTATGAAAAAGCCTATTTGTTTCAGCTGTTTGTTTACTAAAGAGCCCCAGTTCTCAGCCTTGGGGCCAAACTTGGTGTTGAACAGGTCTTACTGCCAGAAAGTTCTTCCTGATGTTTAGTTGGAATGTCCTTTCTTGTAACTTGTAGCGTCTACATTTTTCAGAGATTCAGAGACCTCTGTGAAGATCCCATGAGGCCATTGCTATTATACAGCAGTAAGCAGTGTTGCTCACAATTTCCTTTAATCTGATCTTACTTTGAGAGAATGCCAGAGGACCACATGGTATCAGCTTCACTGCTTCTCCATTTGTGTTATGCAGGCATCATTTGGTTAAAGAAAGATGCTTTGCTTAGGGACACTGAAGAGAACAGAGGACCATTGCCTCCATCTCTCTAAACTTTCCCAATTTCCTAATTTTCTTAAAGTGATTTAAGTCAAATCTCACTGGAGTACTAGAAAAGCAGAACTAAGGAGACTACCCATAGATCAAATAGTTTCTAAGCTTCAGGGTCCTCCTTCCACAGTTCTTCTCATAACATATTTTCTCATAGCATTTGATCTTCGTCATCTTTCTCTGGCACTGCTAGGGCCTTTTTGTCCAACAGAATTAGCATACTCAAATTAGCTCTGAGCCCCAAAGGGCCAAGCAAGCAAGTAGATTTCATTGGGGTTTTCCTCCAAAAGGCTATCAGGCTTAGACTTTAGTCAAGTCTGTGCATAGAAGGAATGCAATAATTGGGGGTCAGCCGCTAAGAATGTAACTCTTTGTGCCTTTGCTGACTGAATCTGCTGGGTAGATGGTATTTTGAAGATAGTGCCCAGAGTGGTGGTTTGACAGGGCGGAAGGGAAGACATTCTCAAGCAGCTTTCCCAAACCTCCAGATGTTTTGGCTGCAATTCCCATGGGCCTCAGAGAGCATGGCCAATGGCCAGCAGTGATGGGAGTTGTAGTCCAAAATGTCTGAGATTGGGGAAGGCTATGGTAAGGTATGCCAGCATTAGCTGTTTGTATGCAATCCTGTGCCTGGTTTCCAAGAACTTTGTTGTTCCCTAAACATTTTAAGAGTTTACAGAATCTGGAAGGCTTTATTTGGACCTTTCTGTTCTACTCAAATGGTTCTTAGCAACACTAAGCCTCATTTCATTCAACAAAACTTCTCAGCCTATCACACGCTTTTGTATCCCACAAGCATGTAAACAGAGGAATTGCCCTCTTCATCATGGAACACTGCAATAGATATAAATTAATGTTTAAAAGTCATTGCATGAAAAACACATTCCCATTGCGGTCTGAAGCACTTCAGAGCCTGTTTGGGGAATGGGGAGATTTGTACACAGAGTTTTAAATTGCTTTGATAAGCAATGTCTGTCACTAGGATTGCACGTGGTGTTTGCTAAAGCAATGTGGCTCCAGCTGCTGCTTTGAATTAATTTATAATCTAAAGCAGTGGTTCTCAATTAGCTAAGCACTGTGGACTCCCTGTTTTTCAAAAGCCAAGTCATAGACCCCTACTTTTGAAAACTGTAATATCGCTATGGTAGTTTTTGTTATGTGAATGGCACCATAGACCTCCTTGGTGGGTTAAGTGGACCCCCTAGGGTCTGCAGATCACCAATGGAGGACCACTGATCTAAAAGCATGCATTCATGTTGCATATCCATAACACTGGAAGAGTTTTATCTTGAAATGCTATGTAGATCATGTCAAATGGGGAGAGGCAAGGAATTCATGAAGTTTAACTGCGATTTAAAAGGCTTGTGTCCCCCTGCCCAATATTTGAATTTCAAGTCTCACATCAATCTTAATGTTTTGTTTTGTTTTGTTGTTTTAATATTCCTTTCATTTTTTCCCCCAAGCTACATGGACTTAGGATGGTGGATTCACACATTACAGCATTTGAAAGTAGATGCACAAATGCCCGTGTGCTTTGGTTTCTGCAGGAAGTTTTCATGCCCAAACCAGAAACGGTACATTTCCTTCATGAAAATGATGTCACACATCATGTCAGTTTTCACACTTACTGGCATGCTCTTTTGACACATTGTGATATGTCAGCCACCAGAGAAGAATGTAGCTTTCTTCTAAGTTAGGCATGGCTATAGATAAGTGTTGGCAAGACAATATCTGCTTCCAAAGAAAGTGGGATTGATACCTCCGTTGATCAGGCTAGCTGCACAAATGCCTTTTGTTTTTCTTTTCAGTTAACTTATCAGAAACAATGGCTGTTTTGCATGTCATGATACTTAAAAATGTGATATTTCATGGTGGTGGGAGATAGCAGCAGAAATATCAGGAAAGAGCTACAACAAGGTTCTGACCATTGCTCTTTGTAATTCTCAGTAAGTGACAAGGAACCAGGATGGGGTTCAAAGGGACTCAAATATGCCGCCCTGTTCACTCTAGATCTGCGGCCATGATTCTAGCTTTGTTTGTGTGCAGAAGAATTTAAAACTGAAACATTTATTCATAACCTAATCCACATTGCAACTATCAGCTCACCCTTGTAATTTAGAATGTTATTCTTCTTAATAATCTATGGGTTATTAAAGGGAGAGCCAGGGTTGCTGGCATTAAACAGCTTCAAGACAACACAGACACACACACGCAGTTTCATATATGCTTAGTAACTTAACACTTTCCTTTGTTCATATTGGCTGGTTCCCATTTGCTTCCAAGCACAGCAGCTTAGGGTTGTTTCTGCAGGGCCACAGGATGCTGAACTTTTGCTTCCTAATCAAGAGCACAGCTTGTGTGAGCAGTGATAACATTACATTTTGAGGATGAACTCCTGGGGAGTTATCAGTATACTCCTGTGCTAACTGATAAGGAACATCATTAGTTTTTCCTTTCTTGGAGTCCAGTGATAAACTGAATTAAACACATCTGTTTCCATTTCTCATGCTTCTGTGAATTAACTAATTACCTCTCCAGGGTCTTGGTAAAATGGACACAAGAGTTAAAAAGAAGCATGCAAGCTTATGGAAGAGAATGTATGCTAATACTCTTAGGTTGACATATATCAGTTTGTTCTGCACTATAATTCCATTATGCCTTCCTTACACAAGGTTAATAATTCCTAAGATGTAAATGGATAGGGAGAAGCAGCAGAAATATGAAGTGGTGATGTACAATAGTCTAATAATAAGCTATTGGAATTCAGTGGAACTTGCTAAGTTGCCGTTCTGAGAGTGTGATGGATCTTCAATGGTAGAAGAGTACGCAGCTGCAATTTCATCTGCCCTTCTTTATGACTTTCCATCCATCCCTCTCCTCTTGACTCCTCTCCTATGGTGCAATACTGGAGATCAATTCACTCCTGCAAGAAGGAAGATGGATGGGGAAAAGGACAAAGGACTCAGAGAGGAATGGAGGTGGTGAAGTCATGGCTGCAACCTCTTCTGAAGCTCTGGAAGTTGGGGAGGGGCATAGCTCAGTAGTATTTATTTTATTTATTTTATTTATTTATTTGATTTATATACCACCCTTCAACACAAGATCTCAGGACGGTTCACAAGGGTAGAATAGTAGAGTAGGGCCCCATGTTTAATCCCTTGTTTTTCCAGTTCGAGCTAGGAAAACCCTGCCTGAATCCTTGTCTGAGGAGTTTGCCCATTATTTCTCCAGCTGCTGTTTTTATATATCCATTCCATTGTAATGCCATTCCTATAAACTTAGATAAAGCTTTTGTTGTTTATGTCGGTGAGATTCACCTGTCAGTGCAAGAGCTTCCGCTTGCACAATGGGGACTGCCTTCCCACTCCTCTCCCTGCAGCCCCAGTGTCCCCTGAAATTGGCTGTGGGGAGTGGGAGAACCCCCAGGACAGTGTTGCAGTCGGAGGAGAGCGGGGATTGTTTGGTTGGGCGAACTTCAACACATGTGCTCACAGGAGCTTTAGAATTACACATAAAGATTTTTTGAGGCTGATGTGTTCAAGGAAAATATAAGCCTTTACACAACAAGGTGTGGTGGGTTTCCCACTAATTGCTCTGGGAGCAAAGGAGATCACAGAGCAGACAGTGGACAGAGCAACACACAGTTGTTGTCCTGGTCTTTCAGTGACTGCATAATGTATCTCTGTTGCTGCTGCTGCTCATATTCTCTTAACTTCTCCCCAAAGAGAAAGAAAAGGAAGCAGGTGGTGTAACAGGGGAAGAAAGTTTACAACATACACGACATGCTCTCGTCCAGCTTCTTGGGAAACAGTTAAACTTCGGGCATCATTTTCCATCTTGTCAGACTTTACCATTCATTAGCACACCTGGGAGTGTTCTTTCAAAAGTTAGCATCCAAAATGAAAAAAAAAATGTCAGAAAGACTGGCACTGAAGCTTCAGCTGGTGAAAAATGTAGCTGCCAAGCTGACTGTAGGGACCAGGAAGTCTGTGTATAAATCTTTTCTTCTTAATCGGGTACATGGATTGCCTATTTGGAATTCCCTTCTGAGCTCAATTCAAAGTGCTGGTTTTAACATTCGAAACCCTTATTGACTATGCAGGCCTTAAGATCAGCCTCAAAGGCTCTGCTCTCTGGCCTGTGACTAAGAAGGATCAGGTTGGCAGGGCCTTCCCCAAGGTGGCCCCACATTTTTGAAGTATCCTTCTTTTGAGTGCTTCGTTTGTTTCAAGTGATCCCTAAATATTTTCGGGATTGAGCAATTGCAGGCTTTCATCTGTTTTATTTTGCTGCTGCTTCTTTTAATAATTTCTTATGTGTTCTTTACCTTATTGTTTAAATCATTTTATTCTCTGCCTTAGGACTTGCCCCGAAAGGTAGCTTATAAAGAACGTAAATAAATACAATATTTATAAAACCAATGCAGTTTTTTGAATCTCCTCTCCCACCTCTCCTGGAGCTGTTTTACATTGACTAATTCTCATCTCATTCTATATTCCTGACGCTATAAAGTCAACATGTGATGACTTTGGCTTTTCATGTTGACAGGCTGTCGGGATCTGAAAAAGATGTAAAAGTAGGACGGAGCGAGCACTAAGCCAGAGAGGGGCAGCTGAGCCGTATGAAGTTACAAGCAATACAGCTCTACAGTCACACTGCTACTTCCACTAGATCCTGTAACCGTGGAGGGAGCTTAACACGCTTAAGAGATTTTCCATCCCACACATGATGTCACCCTTCCTCCTTTCATTTCTCAAAATCAAAACTCTGTGGGTTGGCCTTGATAGCTGCCAACTCCTTTCTCCTTGAACCTCTCATAGACTCTTGGTGGTCCTGGGCTTGGCCTTGGTGGTCTCAGGATGTTGACTTTTCCACCCATTACAAAAGTCTGCAGTTGTGCTGAACAACAGTAAGAATACACACACAGCCCTGACCACTGAAAGCCATTGCCCTGCCTCTGTCAGTTATCTCCTATTGGTTATCTCCTATTGTCCCCTCTCAGTGTTAATATACATAAATCCACTACGGCAGTGAAATGCCGTCTTTGCTTTTCTTACTCCATGAAGCCCCTTTGACACTCAACACTCAATCGTCTGGGGCCCTAATATATGTAAAAATGCTTTCTTCCTTATTGATCTGCACATACCTTAAGATAAGTAGATGGGCCATCTTGGAAATCGCTATGTCAGATGAAGTACATGGTGTGGAGGCCCGGGGGGGGGGGGCTTTTCAGTGGTTGCTCCTCATCTCTGGAATTCCTTCCCAACTTAGGTGTACCTAGCCTCACCTCTATATAATTTAAAGAACTGCCAACCTAGCAGTTTGAAACCACATCAGTGCAAGTAGATAAATAGGTACCACTGCGGCGGAAAGGTAAACAGTGTTTCTGTGCACTCTGGTTTCCTTCACAGTGTTCCGTTGCACCAGAAGCGGTTTAGTCCTGCTGGCCACATGACCTGGAAAGCTGTCTGCAGACAAACGCTGGCTCCCTTGGCCTGAAAAGTGAGATGAGTGCCGCAACCCCATAGTCACCTTTGACTGGACTTAATCATCCAGGGGTCCTTTACCTTTACCTTTTACCTACCTAGTCTCACCTCTATTTAATTTAATTTTTTCAGCAGGCATTGGGAAGATGAAAGACCTGGATAAATGGATTAGTTTGTTGCTCCTGCTCTTAGCAAATGGTTATATGTGGCTTTATTCAGAGACTGTATATTTTTAATGGCTCTTATACTTTGATTTTCTCTTCTTTGCTGTTTGTTGGAAGCAGAAGGCTACAAACAAAAATGCCTCCCCCCAACTCAGATGCAGTATTGTCAGTGAGGAAGCACCACCGGCACCTGGGGCCTATACAGACTGCATGCCCTCAGCCACTCTACAGCTGGGGGGGAGGCAGCTGGCCATCTTGTCACACACCCCCCAGGGTGGCACCCGGGGCGTGCCGCCTCCCCCCCACCTTTGTACACCCCTGAGTGTTGTGAGGGTTTTTGCACAACGATTCCCTGAGCAAGTTGCTATTTCACACTGTGCCACCTACAGTCCACCAAGGATCAGCACAGTCTCGTGACTTTGTTGGTGTCAGGTCTACCAAAGAGCCTTGAAAGATTGTTATTGCGTTAAAATGCCATCAAATCAAATTGGATATGCCACTAGGGCGGACCATTTCCGTAATGTTTTGGCTGGATCGACTTAGCTTCAATTCCTCTCCAAAGTGCTTCAATGTGGCAAAGGTATCTATAACTGTTCAAACGAAAGACTGTAAAAAGCTTCATTGAAAGAGAACAATGGTGCCTAGTAGAATTAAAACACACACACACACACACAAAGGGGTGGGGGTGAGATAGGGAAGCGAACTGCTACAAAATGTTTGCAGATTAAGAGTAAATTCAAATATTTGTTTCATTTTAAAGCCTTTGCCCCTAAAAGCTATTTTGAAATGTCTTCAGCTTTACCACAGAGCACTTAAAACTGTTCCATAATATTTATTTTTATTTAGGAGGGAAATCCTGCCAACACCTCTCAGTTTCATAGCAGTTCCCTAAATTTGATTCTCAACTGATAATTTGTTAAACATTTTTCTACCCTTTAAGATTTGAAATGGCTCAGTCACAAAAGCAGCTGGGAACCTGAGTTCATAATAAAAGTGCTGAGAGGCCTACTGAATGGAGGAATTCTCCTATTGTATTGCTACACTCTGTACAAATTGTGCCTCACCAAACCAAACAGAGCTTACCAGCTTTATATTGTGTGCCTGTCAAGTGTTTGATTATTGCCTCCCCTCCAGTTTTGCAGTCTAAGACAGGCAGCAGGGGGAAAGGGAGGGGAATAGAACATTTATTCTTTCTCCTTGAGGGCTATCATCACCTGTTGTTAGTTCTATGTATTAACACTGGCATAACTTTCAAAGGGCTGAAAAATAATGCCTTGGCATTATTTTCTTATGCAGAGATGAATTTAGTGCTTGCCATCAGACGAACTGACATGCACAGTCAAACTGAGCAGGTCTGAACCCCACAATCACCAGCTGATGAGCAGAGGGTCAATTCTGCTAACTGCAGAGGTCTGCTTCGCCATGGCATGCCCTACAGTCTTTTGAGGGGAAATGGACCCTCTGGCAGACCAAGACTGGTCCACAGGCCAGAGACTACTCCTCTTGTTCTAGATCTTTGGTAGGACCTAATGTATAATATATACTGAAACAAATGCAGTTTATATTCCTTCTGTGGATATGTATGGCATTAAGGTGGCCATGTGTCCTACTCTACAGAGGATAGTCCTCTATCTGAAGCCATCCTCTAGTCCAAGTTGAGATTAAAAATAAAGAGCTATAGGAAGGGAGAGCGGCGGCAGTTGCCTTGAAGTTGCCTATCCAGAATTCACACCTGGACAGCAGACTGAGTAGGTAGGCACACAGGTCACCTGATCTTGTTCCTTGCTATGGTGAGATATCCACAATGAAATCCAAAATACAGTGGTACCTCGGGTTAAGTACTTACCGTAATTTGTTCTGGAGGTCCATTCTTAACCTGAAACTGTTCTTAACCTGAAGCACCACTTTAGCTAATGGGGCCTCCTGCTGCCACCATACCACCAGAGCACAATTTCTGTTCTCATCCTGAAGCAAAGTTCTTAACCTGAGGTACTATTTCTGGGTTAGCAGAATCTGTAATCTGAAGCGTATGTAACCTGAAGCATATGTAACCCGAGGTACCACTGTATACATATTAGCAGGAGCTAAGAAACACAGTTTTTGAAGAAGAAAAAATCTCAAGTGCAGATCATGTTTTTGCTAATACAATTTGTTTTACAGGGATACACATGAGGAATAGATTGCTTGTAACTAGGAAATAGGTTATTGCGAGGAGGGAATCTTTAACATTTTTGTGGGTTTTTTTTACTGGTTGGGCTTTGTGATTAAGCCCAATGATTTTCTTAAATGCAACAACATGCAATGTAGGCTTTATGCTATGTAACAAGACATATGCAATTGTTTTGAAGTCATATATATTTGCATTTCTTGCAAACCACAATTCCCCTTGATTTTCTTGGACCATTTCCTTTTGACTTCCTAGCATGTTGTCAATGCTGTGCACTCACATGGTCATGCTCCAGCTATTTGAAATTCTGTTGTTCCTCATGCAAAAATGTTTACCCTAGAAGAGAGACCAAATTGATTATCCCTGTTCAAATCTATCAATGTTAATGGGACAGAACATAACAAAGAAGAGTGACTGTTTCCAAGTTTGTGCTGCTGTGAAGCTCTTTCATTAAGAAAGCTAGTTGTTTGTTTTTTCCATAAGCTCTGGTGTACACTACAACCAAGCACAATCTTCATTCTCTGCCATTTTTAGCATTGTTCTTCTCAACATTGCCCCAGGAAGTAATAAATGCTAACTGTGGCCCATTCACACCACACACACTCCAAGCACTAGGATACCACTTTATACAGTCATGGCTTCCCCCAAAGAATTCTGGGAGCTGTAGTTTGTTAAGGATGCTAAGATTTATTAGGAAACCTCCCTATTCTCCCAGAGCTACAATTCCCAGAGTGGTTTAACAATCAATCCTTCTTCCTAAGGAATTATAATTCTGTGAGGAGAATTGTGGTCTCTTGATAACTTCTAGCACCCCTAACAAACTACAGCTCCCAGAATTCTTTGGGGGAAGCCACCACTGTTGAAAATGGCATCATAGTGCTTTAACTGGTGTGACTGTGGCTTGTAACCAAAGGTTTGTGCGTGATTTGCTGTTTAGCTTTGCTTTGAACCCCTGCTCATTACTTATTACCTAGCACATTTATAAAGCAGGGAAGATGAAAAAGAAATACATGCTTGCTTCTCGCTAGGGTTAGGTTCAACTTCACCCAGCCAAGGTCATAGTTTGCACACCCTCTTCTCTATCAGGCTTACTGCTTCTCTAGCAGTAAATGCAGAGGGGCTGTAGCTCAGGAATAGAGCACATGTTTATCTTGTTGAAGGTCCTAGTTTCAAGCCTTGGCATTTCCAGTTAAAGGATCAAATTACAGGTGATACAAAACACCTTTCTGCCTGCAACCTGATTTGTTGTTGCAGACACTATTGAGTGAAATTGGATTATAACGTTTGACTAGGTTTAAGACAGCTTGCATTCTCAAATGTAAATTTCTCCACTGTGTCTTTCTATGTGGTCCACAGAGTTCTTTCCCATTGCTCCTCATAGTCCAGGTCTTTCATTAAAGAAAAGAAGCAGTTAGCTTCTGGGTTTAATTCTCCGGTACCAAACAATTGCATAGATGCATTATTTGGTGTTCGTGCAATATTTTGGCAGGTGCTTCATGAACATCTGTGGTCTAGGGCCGGGAGCAATCCAGCTATCCTCATTAAATGAGAGCAGCAGTAGGCAGGCAGGCAGATATTCTGCTAAAGTTTTAACCATCCTCCACCCTCTGCGCAACGTCCTCAATCAATGTCAGTGCCTCCTAAAATATGAAGAACAGAATAGAGACAAGTAGCTGTCATCCAAGAAGATTCAACAAGTCATCTGGGATTCAGTCTACCTCGGTATTGTCTATGCTGACTGACCTGGGAGATGCTTGGGATTGAACCTGGGACCTGTTAGAATTCCTGCTCCATGATTGCAGTCATGGGATTTTTGTCTATCACATGACGGTGTGTGTTTTGACTCCACAGAGTGAAAAGTGACGGAGACAGGATGTTTGTGTTACTGTGTTCCATGAAGTGGGACTATTGTCCTCTGTTCTTTTCCTCTTTGCTGTCTAGTGCGAGAGAGAGAGGGAGCCATGTTGCCGTGCTCCGTATATGTTTATATGTAAATAAAGTAGATTAGCCAAAATGCTGAGTTCTGTCATGCAAGATGCGCAAACTCTGCGGATCCCTGTGTGCTGGTGTCGGTTGGCATCTGTCACTGTGATGTTCAGGCTGAAGAAAGCTTTTGAAGCTCCCGAACGATCAACAAGGAGGGAGAGAACATGCCCGTTGGGCATGTGTCTCCGCCAGGGTCCTACTCGAGTGTAGGCTGAACTCCTGACAGGACCTGCATGCAAAGCAGATGCTCTGCTACTAAGCTATGACCCTCCCCCAAATTTATAATACTGTCATATAGTATAGCATTAATTGAAAGAGATCAAGAGAGTGCCAAGCAATGCCAAGAACTTAGAGTTGTTACAAATGGTTGATAAACCATTGTTCTGAAAAACATGGGTGGAACATGAAGGAAGGAAGGTCTATATAAGAGGAAACAATTAGGTGCAGAGCAATGGAAATATATTTTCATGTTTAATGTAGGAAGGCAATTAGTGAGCATGGCTGAAATTCCTGTGCAAGATATTGTGAGTAGAGTTTGGGCAATTTTGGTTTGAACTTCTTTTGACCTATTTACTGTTTATGGTCTGCTCCTTCCTGTAATCTCACAGTTAATTAACATCTATTCCCACCCCACTTTATGTTGATAAACACTGTGCCATACAAGGCTAACAGGCACAGCCTATACACAGGGTGGAATGAAGTGGCAGATTGGACCATAATATTTCAGACTGCAGGGTTAAAAAAAATGAAATCTAACCATGTGGAATGCACCCCATTGGCTCCCTTTGTGCTAATGTAGCTAACACTTTTTGGACAAGAAGAGCAAACACATTAAGTGAATTAATGTTAGATAGTGTCATATCATATATCTGTTTTGCTGCAGATATTAAGTAAATGTTTGTCTCTTAACTTGTGTGGGTTCTGAAAGCCATTATGATTCAGAAATGGAATCCTGCAATACTTGAATAAACTTTCACCTAGGTCAACAGCCACTGTTTAGCAAACTGATCCTATAATTCAAAATGTGGCAGTGTATAAAAAAATTAAATGGTTACAGCATGATAAACAGAGACAGTGCCAAGAATATCAAAATTGTTCTTTGCCTTAATAGAGCCAGAAAACTAACTTTTAGCATGTTGTAGATTGGCAGGGGGAAAGCCTCACTGCTTCCTTAGGATTTTATGAACCCAGAAGCCTTTTAGTCTTAATCTGCCTTTCTCTACTTGTACAGAACTCCCACTGGGAGTTCAAGGACGGGGCAGACTATTTGTTCAAAATAACTGAAATAAAGAAAGTGCTAAAGCAGAAGTAAGCAAAATGTTTTATAGAAAGAAATTCCCTGGTTGCTGTAGTCAGCTGATGGATTGTCTATAAAAAGTGATGCGCTAGATTTAACTTGACCACTCAGTTATCAGAATGATGTTTGGTATGCACGTTATGTGGATGGGCAGGGGAGGGGGGATATAATTCACACTTCCTGAAACAATATATGAACTAAAACAAATTCAATTCAAGCTTCTCTGAATTTTCTAGTGCAGTTCTCTGACAAAAAAAATGTATAAACATTTGTGCAAACATTTGTGAAAAATGCCATATATTAGGTAAACGTGCTTCCTGAATTATGTATATTAGGAGACTGGCACACTAAAATCAGTACAGTGGTACCTCGGGTTAAGAACTTAATTCGTTCTTAACCTGAAACTGTTCTTAACCTGAGGTACCACTTTAGCTAATGGGTCCTCCCACTGCCGAGCGATTTCTGTTCTCATTCTGAAGCAAAGTTCTTAAGCCGAGGTACTATTTCTGGGTTAGTGGAGTCTGTAACCTGAAGCGTATGTAACCTGAAGCATATGTAACCCAAGGTACCACTGTAAATTTGGGTTTCTGAGTGATACTATTTGATTTAGGACAGATGTTGCTGGCACTACCTCTGGTGGCAGGGACTTTTGCATGCCATGCAGGTGCTGAGTGACAAGGAATTTTCTTTCCATTGATTTGTTGTGCATTACTTTCACATGAAAGGGAGAACTCCTTGTAAGGTATGGAGGTAAGCCCGAAAGGCAACACAGTCACTCAGGTTTTATTTTGCATCTGAGTTTACAGAGGCGTCCAACTTGGAAAAAGCCTTTAAGAAGATTCATGGACCACAGCTAAACAATTGTGTCCTTTGGTCTCTAGATGGCAACAAATACAGTGGTACCTCTAGTTACGAACTTAATTTGTTCCGGAGGTCTGTTCTTAATCTGAAACTGTTCTTAAGTAGAGGCGTGCTTTTGCTAATGGGGCCTCTTGCTGCCGCTGCGCCACCGGCACACAATTTCCCTTCTCAACCTGGGGCAAAGTTCTCAACTCAAGGTAACTCTTCCAGGTTAGTGGAGTTTGTAACCTGAGGAGTTTGTAACTCGAGGTACCACTGTATGAGCTGTTCCAAACACTACATCAGGAGGGGACTAGTGTTCTGGTCCACACCTGACGTTTTATCCATCTGCAATATCTTTTTGCAAGGAACTGAAAAGTGACTAACATAGAACACTGACTTTTAACATCTGAAATTATGATATATTTCATTTTTAAACATGACACATCTCAATTAATTACACCTGGATTGGTTAGAGGTATGAGTTTCAAGTTGTTTTTCCTAGCAGGAAGCTGCTGTTTGTTTTTTTTAAATATATATTTTTTAATCTGTAAGGATCATTTTGAAGCAGTGATTAAGGAAAGGTGTTGGTGTTATTGAATTGGGCTCTTGCTTTTGGCAAGATCAGCTTTTTGACAGCTCTAAATGTTTATATTTAAACTGTGTTAGGAGGTGTGGCCATTACTAGGCCATCCAAGTCTATTTTATTACCATCTAGTTGACAAATAAAACTTATTGCAGGCTAAGTCTATCGTTCTCTCACCTTTTTGCTCATGCACGGCTCCAGTGGAGTTAAGCAGGTTGAGGAATAGTAAGATTGAGCCTTACCTCTGGAATTTATTCTAGACCAGGCTTGGATGCTGCTTGCTATGCTGTATTTTGCTGAAGGACATCCATGGAAACTCTTCTGGTTGCCATTGGAAAAAAAAATGCTACTTTGCCACTTCAGAGTTGTGATCTCATTATCCTCTGCTGTCAAGAAGGGAAGGCTAAATTTATGAGCTGGAGGATCACCATCGATTCATTATCAACTGAAACGAAACCTAAGTACATGCAAGTACCTTTGATGACAGTCATCTGCATTTTACCTTGTCTTCTTCCATCCCTGCCCCTGCTTTCCCCTATCATTTGGCTTAGACTGTAAGCTTCTTGTATGTTTATGCTATAAAACTCATGGGTCAGTTGATCAGTATTTGATTTGTGCACCTACACACAAGATATGTATGAATGAGGATCAGGAGGCACAGATCCTCACTCCTTGCTCACATGTTCCCTATATGTATGGCTGAACACTCCTTTGAACAGAGTCTTGCACAGAGCCAATATCTGGAGATTCAGTCCATGTGATTCTTACTTCTCCTGGGGTGGAAGGACGGGAGCAGTAGTTAAAAGCAGGGTGGCTATCACCCACCCAAAGCCACCAAATGTGATTTGGGTATCTTTATATTCTGCCAAACGTCTCCAAATATGGAAGATCTGGATCCAAGTATGATTAGTTTTTAGCCCCAAAAATACCCTACTGCTACGATATAATTTCTAATAAAACCTTATCCTTCCTTCATACTCCCCCTGAGGAGGGCACTAGGCAGGAAGTGGCCGGCATCTACATTGGCAGTAGGGTGTGCAGTTAGCCAACATGGCTGTCCCCCACATAGGACAGGTTGTTCATGTGAAATCCTTCTGGTGTAAGGCAGCTTCTTGTGTCCATCAGAGGAACAGATAAATTACACATATACAGTCATACCTCAGGTTGCAAACATGATCCGTGTGGGAGGCATGCTCGCAACCCACAGCATGGATGTGACGCGATTCGGTGCTTCTGCACATGTGCAAAGCGCAACTTAGCGCTTTTGTGCATGCGCAAATGCCGAAACCTGGAAGTAACCTGTTCCGGTACTTCCAGGTTCGGCACGGTCCGTAACCCGAAAATGCGCAACCCGCAGCGTTCGCAACCCAAGGTATGACTGTAGATTGCAACTAACTATATGATTTCTATATGACTGTTTTTAACACACACACACACACACACACACACACACCTGATCTGGCACAAGTTCTTTAGGCCACTGTAAGCATGCATGGAGCCTCACCTCAGCCCCACTCCCACATTTCTCCAGTGAATTGAATCTTCGACTGAATATCCCGATGAAAGGAATCTAACATGAGTTTAGCAAAGGGCTCTGCATTTTATTATTTGTCTAGCCATTGCGGGACAGGAATGAGGGTGTGGGTCATTTGTGTGGAGAACATATGAATCCAGTTCTCCATGCCCAGCTGTACAGTGGAAATGTTATTACTTCAGAATCATGTGTTCATTTTTGGTCAAAGGCATGGTCTGCAATGTGAACAGCCATTGTTTAGTTTGGAGTTAGAAAGAGGAGGGCGAGACTGCTTCATTTGTGATGCCAACCCACAACCGGCTTTCGCTGAGTGAGATATAAAATACTTCCAAGCATTTCTCAGGCCTGTATTCAATCACTCATTCAAACATATAAGAAGAGATGCTCAGATCTAAATATTATTTTCAGTCAGGAAGGCCACTCCCTACATGGGAGCCTACAAGCCTTTTGACTGAGCTGGAAGATTGCCTGCAAGGGAGTGTGGTACTTGGGCTCAAAATGGTTCACCCCCACCCTCCTGCTGATCTATAGGTGGCTGCTGACTGCTTTCATCATGGGGTTTGGACCTCTGTCTCTCCGCTGTATCCAAATCAGAATAAGCTGTGTCTATGCTGAACTGGAGGCTGGAGATATAATGGGCTGGATGAGGGCCATTAAATTCAAGATGAATCCTGACAAGTGGGAGGTGCTGGTGGGTGATTATTAGGTCTGGGAACTAGGTGTTTGGCCTGCTCTGGATTACCTCAAACCTCTCCTGAAGGATCCTCAATCCATCACTGTCATTGGAAGCCCACTTGGCTTCAATAGTCATGAGTGCCTATTGCCAGTTATGATTGGTTCAGACTTGAGATAGCTTGGCCAAAGTTTTGCATGCTCTGATAACTTCCCATCTCAATTACTACAACGCACTCTACACAGGGCTACCATTGAAAACAGTCTGGAAACTACAGCTAGGGCAGGATTCTACTGCCAGAGTTATGACAAGCAACTCATGTGGTGCCATGTAACACCTGTTTGCGAATTATGCATTGGTTGCCTATATATGTGACTGGGCTCAATTCAAGGTCTTGCTGCTAACCTATAAAGCTGCAAGCATCCCCCCCAGATTGGCTAGGGCCTTCTCAGTAATTGTGCCTTCACTATGGAGCTCCTTCCCATTTGACGCATGGATGTTACTGATGAATGCCATCACTTAATGGAAACATATCTGTCTCCCAGGCTCAGCCTTGTCTGGAGTACAGAATTCTTTGTATGATATATTGCTGCTGTAATACTGCGATCTTTTAGCTGTCCTTTTGCTCCATGCACTGTGTTATTTTGTTTATCATTGGAGACTGCTTTTGGACTACATCTGCGGTGAAAAGTGGCCAACAAATTCTATAACTATATAAATATGTAACACTGATGGTTTTGTCATGCAAAGTGAAAACAGCAGAGGACTGTAGAATCACAGTAACAGCCAGATCCAAAATATATTTTTATTGGAAATAAAGTTTCCTTAGTTTAGCAGGATGGATTCCCCATTTTAAGCCCTTTCCCCCAGCCACTCAAGACCTCACACAATCAGACTGGGGGGGGGGCGGGAGAGAGAACCTGGGAGATGTTTGCAGGCCCTGCATCCTTTGTTACATCCCCAATGCTTGTGTTGCACATGCCAGGAGGTGATGATCTGCAGCAGGAAACCTGATGTACATATGTAGAGTCCCCACACGAATCCTGCGTCAATAAGGTTCTAGGCATGCATAGAGCAGGCCTCTCTGTGGCAAAACTTGACCCTCCAATGTGGAGGCCCACATGACTAGACAACATGAATGCAATGGGTATGTGGGGGAACTTAGGGCAAGTGAGCATGTCCCCCTCTCTTCCCTCGTAGCATGACAGATAGAACACTTCTTTAGTTAAAATGGCAACCTATCTGTTTTGCAGACACATGCCTGTCCTATGGCAAAATCTTCTTCATTCATTTCAGTGGAGGAAAGAGGTCTGTGCATGAAAATGGATGTGCACACAGCCAAATACACATGGGGCTCTCTTCTGAGGATGCATGAGAGTTTCCTTCCTTATCTTGTGCAAGACCCTTAGACAGATTGGAGAATCGGGTTCCGCCTCCTCCCCTGACACCCCCCCCCCAAAGTTAACATCCACACCATCCATTTAAAGCACATGGCTTCCCCCAGTGAATCCTTGGAACTGTGGTTTGGTTTGTGTGCATAGTTTGCTTTTTCTGATGATTTGAATAAGCAATTGCTGGTGAAAATAATCATGCCTGCAAACTCTGACACTAAGCCCAAATCCTAACCACTCAGTATCATAAAACGTTTAACACTCAGCCCAGAACATTTATTTCCCTTGCATATTCCTTTGGCTGAACATGTCATTTTGCTGCTAATGAAGAAACATGGATCCATGGCAGTGATATAATTTCTTCTTAATTAAGACTCAAGCTGTCCAAGTGCTTCCTGTTGTTTTGTTTAGCCCCTCTTGTCTCCAACCGAAAAAGTCGGGGTTGCCAAACGTTATGTTGTTTTGGACCAGAAACTGGCACAAGGCATTGCTCTGTTGTCATGAGAGCAATACCTTTAATGAAAATAGAAATTAAATAGTTGACCCTCAGAGTCTTTCTTTTTAATGCCAGATACTGCATCAAAGTCTTTTTGACGCTTATAAATAAATTAGGCCAGAATACAGTCTCATGTGTTTCTTTACTCATATGACATAATCTGCTTGTAAGAGTCCAACATATTTTGATCACTTGGGATTTATGAGAGTACAGTATGAAGAAAAACCTTCTCCTGCCCAGAAATCAGTTATTCCATTATTTTATAAAGTCAGATGGATTTTTAGACTCCCCGTCTGTAATGTCCTCCTAAAAATAACTGTTAGTTTTTTTAGTAGTTGATGAAAATGGATTGATTTGTCTGGGCTGCGGGAAATGGAGTCTCTTTCAGTTTTCCATACAGAAAAGTGTGTTGATCCACACTATTACCTGACTTACCTGTGCTGCAGAAAGCTCCTCCTGCAGATAAAAAAGTGCATAGTTTAAGGTGGTTGCTACACCCAGTCTAGCTATTGTCTTGATTTAGTGTAATGGGGAACCCGTAGCCTTCATAACGTGCTTGTGGCTGCAATCTGATGCACACCTACTGGGGAGCAAATGCCATTAAACTGGGTGGAACATACTTCTAAGTATATGTAGGATCATGTTGTAAGTATGTTAACTATTTGAAGTGTTTCTGAAACATACACATTTATTTGCTACATAGATGTCCAGCTACTGCTCACTTTCAGTTTCAAGGTGTGTAGCAGTGTATGCTCTGTTTTGCAAGCATGTTGGCTGCTATGATACAGTTTGCCACTGTTACAGAGCACTCAACATTCACACTTGAGTTCTTCCTCCTTCAGTTAGTCATAGAGAGTATGTGTCTTTCATGCTGGATTCGGTACATGTGGAGCCCTGCAACACAATGTTGCAGTGGGGAATGTTGAAGATTCCGGAACCTCTTTTCCATCTCTTCCTCGAACAGTGTGTGCCAGTGAGCATGCTCAGTCCTCATTTCATAATAACCAATGCCACAGAGACTTTCCTGCAGACCACAGCAATCCATTGGGCGCATAATGGATATGACTCTGGATCCCATTAAATGGGCCTAGATTTTTCACTCACTTTCAAAACATTTACATAGTCACTGTTACCTGGTATTGTGCCTCTCTACTATCAGCTGGTATGATTGTGGCAGGCAAGGTAGTTCTGAGAAAGTCTTAGAAAGGTATGTAAAATGCTAAATTCTCAGCACTGCCTCTATAAATTATCCAGCCCCTTTTCTGCAAATGATAACTGTGCCAGGGTTTATAATGGCCCGTCTCATATATGACACTGGCCCTTCAACATCCACACTTGAGTTCTTCCTCCTTCAGTTAGTCATAGAGAGTATGTGTCATTCACTCTTAAGCCAAACGAATTAGACACCAACGTCTCACACTCCCTGGAAAGATGTAGAGCTGCAACAAGCACTGGTTGTCTAGAGCTCATACACAAAAACTAAATCCTCTCAGATTTTCAGGATTTCCTGAACAGGGTTTCCAGCCCAGGAAGGGGATAAAGGATTTTCAACGATGGCTGTGGAATCCCCACAATTCATCTCTTGCCGTCACTGCAAGTGTGATTAGAGTTTACAGTTCAATAGTTCAAAACATTTAGTCTACCATTTTTTGTGTGAATAAGACTAATAAACATCTTAGCTAGAGTCTGAAATGGCCATCTTCCTGTGTGGCTGACGTAGGGGATGGTCACTTGGTCCACCCACCTCTGGCCATGCTGAACCCTCCATTCAAGGTGGACCTTACCCACAAGGCCAGTCAGGACAGGGGCACGGGGGCTGGTCCCTGCCCACCCCTGCTGTCTTTAAGAGGGTTACCAAGTACAGTCCCCCCTCTTTGCTGTATGTCATGGGATTTCCCACCCACCTAGTCTGTTAGAGGCCTACTCAGTGGGGGGGGGGGGGCAAGTTGGCATATGGGCCTTGCTATGGTTTATTTGGTCACCATGCTCAGGGTCAGGGAGGAATTTTCTCCTACAAGCAAATTGGCTTGCAGGTTTGTGCCTACCTCATAACAACTGTCACAACTTTGGTGGGCAAGGCATTGGGCTAGATCAGGGGTACCCAAACTAAGGCCTGCAGGCTGAATAAGGCCTGAGGGACTCGTTTATCCGCCCCGCGGCTACCCCGCCACCTGTTGCTACTACCCGCTTTTACCAGCACTGTTCTGCGCGGCTGCCCACTTCCAGGTTGAAGGACCACCAGAAATAGCTTGTGCACATGTGCGTTATTTGCACATGCGCAAGCATTATTTCTGGTGCACATCCGGGTCGCAGGAGGCCCGTGCACATGCACACAAGCTATTTCTGGTGCTCCTACGACCTGGAAGTGTGCCAGAAATAGCGTGTGCGCCCGCATATGGGCACGCGCTCCCCCGCTCTCTGGCCTGCCGCACGCTCAGCGCTGGAAACACTGGCCCAAGGCGGGATAAGTTTGCTGATCCCTGGGCTAGATCCTTAGTCGCAGGTGTATCCCATTAAAGGGGTCTAAGGGGGTGACTGTGTCTGGGAGTCCACACAGGCACCTCTCCCAATGGCGACCTGTGTGGGGTTGTGGCACCCGATCCATGTTGTGGGTCAACTCCCCAGCACAGGGCTCCCACAACCCATGGGCTACCTGATGCTGCCCAATACCTTAGCCAAACCTACTCTTACCTATAATCAGTAAACTTGTGGCCTACTTCAACCCAATACCAGTCTTCTGTGTCCTTCTCTCAGCCATCCTTGCACTGGCCGCAGACATCATGTGCCTGTAGTGGCCAATATTACCCCCCGCCCAGAGCTTAGCAATAAGAAGTGAATATAATGCTGCAACAAAACTTCACCAGATTATAAGGGATGATCTTTTAAGAGTTTTTTTTTTTAATTGGCAAATAATCAAATAAATCATGTATAAGCTAATGGGACTTTGGCCCAAATACAACACATTTTTACTGGCCTGATTTTGCAAGTTTTGGAGCACTTCTTAGGCTTGTTTCTCATATTTCAATGACTTGAAAGGACTCTCTTGGCCTCTCTGCCTAAAAAGAAATACAAATGTCTCCACTGAGCAGGCCGTGTATGGTTCTGGCTTCAAGACAGTCCTGAGTACGTCTGTAATCCAGAAAGGATCACTTCAATGGTCTGGCTTAGAGTGGATGTCCTTTGCCTCAAGTGGCAAAATGTTTTGAGCTGGCCCAGATGACAAAGGTATACAGGGCTTAATATACAATTTGGCACAAGGTCTCCATTGTCATAACATACATAAATGTACTATTTGTCCTGTACATACATCTTTTGCAGCAAGTCACCATGTTGAATGTCTGTCTCTACTTAACTGCACTGGGCCCAGGCAACAGGTGTGTCAGTACATCTGTGTGTCCGTTTGCAGCTGGCATTTTCAACTCCTTTGTAAGAAAGTCTAAAGGACGCACTTCTGAAAACATGTGGCTTTAAATTGAATTAATATAATCTATGTTTGGTTTCTAGTGAAATGAAGCTGTTCCAAAGGTAGGGGAGAAGCCTTGTTAAAAAATATTTAACCAGAGGGCAGTATATTTTCTCTTACACCCTAATGCAAAGAGCCACAGGGAATAAATGGTGAATTGGAAACTCTTACATGAATATGGCTCAAGTCCTAGCCATTTCTTAAAATATACATTGGATGGTCTACTGGTATGGAAAACGCATCACTGTGAACTGCAAATGCTATTGAAAACCTTAGAGAAATGGCTTTGACCATCCATAAATGGACAACTCATTTTTAACAAATCGTATTTTGAACTAAGCAAGGGCTGAAAGGCTAGCAAAGGGTTCTTTTGATCAATACTTATTTACATTTTCTATTTATTAAAACATTTCCCATTTCCTCCCCATCCCTACCTATGAATGCAATAAAAACAAGGTTTTCAAAAGCTGACAAATGGAAGGTGAGTAAGTGGAAGGGCACCAGAGATGCTCTTCACCTGCAGTGCCATTTGGTCTCAGGCCAGCCATGTCTTTTGGGAGTCAGACTGAGCCCCAGGCTGACAGCTGTCTATGCTTAACCTAGGGCAAAGCAGATAGCAATTACTGCAACAACAACAACAACAACAACAACAACAACAACAACAACAACAAACCAGGAAAGTTTTCAAAGGTATTCGGGGTTTTTGCAAACCTATTCTCATTTACCTCGAAGGAGGTTTTAACTGAAGTCCCTTGCAGTGGTGTCCAAACTTTTTTCAAAGAGAGCCAGATTTGATGAAGTGAAGGGCCGTGAGGGCCGACCAAGGGGCTGACCAAAGTTACTGATCCTTTTTTTAGGATTGAAGTTGTTCAGCTTTTTTTAGGGTTGAAATTGTTGAGCTTTTTTAGGATTGAAGTGGTTGAGGTTTTTTTAGGATTTTACCCCAGGAAAATAGATTTTGGACATACCTGCCATATGCATGTGTGTTTTTATAAGGACTCATTGCAAGGAAGGCATGACACAAGCAACACCACCATGTTGTGTGTGTTTTTGCCACTTAAAGAGAGCAAGAAATAAAGATTTGATCGCAACAGTTGTTGGTCAAGCCTGCTTAGGAGCTGTGTAAAAGCAACACATACAACCAATTTCCTGTGATTTTTCTTTCCAGTATTGATCTAGGAGAATTCCTGGTTGCAGAGATTATAAATGCAAAATTTCCCCACTCAGCCCTGTGCACTATTTAATCCCATCCCACATATATGAAGTGAATAAACTTCCAGAGGGAAGTGCTTTGGAATGAATCAAGTTTGCACTGCGGTATGTCCATTAGACTGGACATGGGCCCATTAATTAAACTGTCCTTAGACATATTGTCTTTGTCGTTCTATTTTATTTTCCACTTTAATCAAGTCAGAGACGGCAGCTTGAAGATAAATGTGTTTATAGACTGGATTTGGGCTGGTATTCCAAATTCCTTTTAGCTGTGAACAATGACATGACTTCACACATTGGCCACGCTGTCAGGCGGTGGGGTGGGGGTGGTGACAAAATATTGCCAGAAAGCTGCTCTGAGCAATGTGTACTGGTGCATATGGAATATTCACTTTATCCACACTGAGAATACTTACTCATGACACATGCCTCCACTTTGTTCGGAAAGCTCAGAGTAGCTTACGTGGAGTTCCCTGGCAAGGCTGGGATCTGCTTGATCTCAGCAACATCAATTCTCACTGTGTTCCTTGGGCCCCCATTCAAGCTACAAAGCACTTTCAAGAAAGCGATATGCACAGAAGTGCAGAATCGCATTTTCAAGAGTGCACTGAAGTTTATTTCAGCTCCTTTCAGATGCTGCTAGTTTTGTATTCGTATTTTTAACTGCCCAGTTTCAACAGATAACAGAACTCCCACTGAAATTTTAGTTCTCCTAATTCTGCAGTCAACTACTGTTCACAGTTCTCCTGAGCAGCTTCTATTCAACCTCTGTTTTTGCACAAAGTAATGCAAAAGGGGAAGGGTGGATTTGACCCTGCCAAAAAAAATCAAGTATTTCCAGACATTATAGAGTTTTGATTTTTTGTTTAGTTTTAAAGTTGGAGGGGGGAAATAGCCAGGATATAAAGAACATAAGCAGTATACCTGCAAAGTAAATGAATTATTTAATTGTACAAGAAAGTGTTTTTACATTTAGGAATATTCTGCATTCAACCCAGATCCACTCAGACCAGAGTAGAAATGATACAGCCAAAGTTTGGGGCTTTTAAGTCACATTGACTGGAAAGTTAAGTAGATTCTCAAGTCTCTGCCATTGAAATGGGATTTAAAACCTATAATAACAACTAAGCAATAATAGCTTCTTCTGTGGAGTAAGCTCCTTTGAATTCAGTGAGACTGAGTTCCAAGTAAGCATCCTTAGGATTATGTTGTCCAGAATAACTTAAAAGTGCTTAACTTTGGTTGAGAAATGCTCTTGATTGAAATACATACATACATACATACATACATACATAGTCTATTGTATTCATCATAGCAATAAATAGCAATAAATTCTCTTCTATTGGTAACCTAATGTTGGTCTCCTGAACAGTAATATTTATCACATTAAAAGTCAAGATAAAAGTAAAACCAAAAACCCTTAGGTGCCTACAATACAGTTGGATTTACTTCATTTCTAAACAAAGCTAAAAATATCCCAAACAGATTTTCAGCCATATTTTTTTATCATCTTGCATAAAACCAGAGAGGTTTATATCTCCAAATCCTATGAAATCTATTTTTCCTTGTGGTTCACTCCTGCTGGGATATAATAAAACAGGTGTTTAGATATACATTCTTTTGTGAAGGTTTGTATGATAATTTGCCTACCCTAGGGCAGCTAGTAAAGAGTGAATGCTGGTTTAAAGTCCATTAACTCAGGAAAAAAGGCAACCTTTCCTTTCACACAAGACTCTACATTCCACCTTGGCATTGGTCAAATTGCCTGCAGGGTGAACTATGGACACCCAAAAGTACTTGATCTGCAGACAGCAATCTAACTGTCAATGCTTCCTCAGGTAGATCTGGGGGAAATGAAATGGTTAGTTACTCATTCTGTTATTCATCAGCCAAGGAAATGTTGGATAAAACTACATTGTGTTCATAAAGCTTTGTCACAGCCTCCTCTAGCCTATAGGCATTCAGGAGGAGTGTAAATGCTGAACCAATATAGCATTTTATGATATTTCCCCCCACTGTTAATTTCCTGTTTCATTTCAAAATGAGAAGCTACCTGGCTCCCAAAACCCATTTCAGCAGAGCCAATATGTTGTGATTTTCCTACGCATGTGACCATAAAATGCAATCAATCCTCTTGCTATTCAAAGGGGTCCCGGACAAAAATAATAGGAATTAAAAAGTGGCACTTCTGGTTTAACATGGAGGAAGTCCAAAATAAATTTCCTTTTTCTCACCACATTTGCTAGACTTAGAATGGAAATTATTCTCGTCAGCAGTTCTGGGTAAATGTTTTCATCCTGCAGAACATTATATATTAGGTGGTTTCTGCTCTTGTTTTTAACAACTTGACGACCAAGTACAGTAAGTTGCCATTGTACCGTAACGAGAGGCCCCCTTGGACACCACCACAACCCTACACATGTCTATTCAGAAATAGGGTAAGTATATGTAGGACTGGAGCCTTAATCTGCTTACTACATGCATGTGTTACACACCAATCTGTTCTTCACATTTCTGCAGCAGTTTGCAATTTGTTTTAAGAAAAAGATTCTCATGAAAATTCAACAGCATTTTAGTGCAAATTTCTCCTAACACATTTTTGTATACAGTTTTATCTATTAGACATTTTTGCAAGCAATTTCCCCATCCACAATACATTTTAAATGCTATTTTAACTAATAAATCTGTTGTTATGCACACTTTCCACTACTATATGCATTTTGTACACATTGTGTGTCAGGACCCCAAGGCCTTCCCTTTATGTTGAATAACAACACGTGGACACCATATTTTAGGTTAATGGGTGAAAATTAAGCCACAACTTTATTGGTTACAGAATGTGAGTGGTACAGTGGTACCTCGGGTTACATACGCTTCAGGTTACACACTCCACTAAACCAGAAATAGTGCTTCAGGTTAAGAACTTTGCTTCAGGATGAGAACAGAAATCGGGCTCCGGCGGCGCAGAGGCAGCAGGAGGCCCCATTAGCTAAAGTGGTGCTTCAGGTTAAGAACAGTTTCAGGTTAAGAAAAGACCTCTGGAACAAATTAAGTACTTAACCCGAGGCACCACTGTATTGGCTTAGGCATTGGAATAGAACCAACTATACCTGACTCCTGCTCACCTGCAGGAAGTCTCAGAAGTGTTAACCAGTAGGGGGAGCCCTGCTGATGCACATAGACTAGGATCTCCCTCAGGGTGTGACCGCGCCCCTTGGATTCCTTTAACAGAATACCCTTTAGTATGGAGGGGCAGGTGATGGCCACACCTGCGCTCCCCCGAACAAGGTTTTACCAGTGCCTAACTGCCAAACCTTACAAAGTTGTGACGATTACTACGAGGCAGGCGAAAACCAAATGGCCAGTGCCAATTTGCCAAGTGGAAAAATTCCTACCAGGCCCCTCAATGGCGACTGACTGAGGTCCATAGCCGGAACAAGAGGGAGATTCCCCCTGCCGCACTACAGTTTAAAAGGGGGTATGCCACGCCCCCCAGGCAACCAGATTGGCCAGCCGGGGGCCATGATGTGGGGCTTCGCCAGCCCCCGCTGTGTGTGGAGGCCACGTGATCTGACCGCAACACCATCCCACTCGGAAGTGGAATGGCTTTGCTTGGTTAGAGAATGGCATCATTCAGAGAAGTACGAATTTTGAATGAATTTTGAATGATAGCCATTCAAAATGGACTGGTGATAACTGTCTTTTGGTGAGCGTATTAGTTAGAAAAACATGAATCAGCTAGTTTCTCATTAAAATGCAAACAAAACCATATTCCTCCTCCATCCTTAGCTGTAGAACTGTAGGGTGGAATTCAAACCACATTCTTCCAATCAGCGCAAGCATTTCAGCTCGCCAGGTAGAATGATCCCCCTTTTGTCTGCCTGCACACTGTTCTGGGGGTTCTCCCAACACACACACACCCGAGCCAATTTTGAGAGAAGCACAAGGGGGAGGAAAACCTCATTGTTCAAGTGGAAGTCTTTGCACAGGACTTCTTTTGATGAGACTGAATCCCACCTCTAGTGTATTAACACTAGGCCCTTGTGTGGTGACATACTATGCCAGAGCCATGAAACCCTGCAGAGGTGTGTGTGTGTGTGTGTGTGTGTGCGCGCGTGTGTGTAAAACACCCTAAGTCATGCTTAAACCAGGCCTTATTCACATATGATTTTTCTAATTACATTGCCACTATAGATTTGATTCCACTATCCAATGAATTTTGGTGCATGTCAAGAGTGCAAAGAAGTGAGTGACTTGGAGAGGAAAGAGATAATGAGGCTTTCCCACATTGGATGTGGCACAAAATATGAGATGAAGCCTTCACAAGTCCCATCTCATAGGAAGCTGCCTTGCATTATCCCATCTCAGACCATTAGTTTGTCTAGCCCAGTGTGGTACATTTTAATTAGGGTAGCCGGTGCACAGGTTAAACTCTTTTTTAGTGCTGGATTTATGAAATTTTCATACTAATTTGGGGCATTTGTTTGTAAATACAGGATAGCATCCAAAGAGCAAAGAGTACTGGGGCCTCTCCAAAATGTCCCTTGCTTAATATTGCCTTCATTTAGGCATACAAAGTAGAAAATTACCAAGTGAGTTTAGGAAGGTATAATAATGTCCCCAACCCTAACCCCAATAATCGTGAGTAAACTACAGTAAATTTGAAGGACTTTAATTTGGAAAACCTGAATTGGAAAAGAATCGGGGCTTTAAATTTCTTTAAGAATGATCGGAACAGAGGCGGGAAGGTCTAAACAGGAAGTCAGCCTTCCGCTTTGTATATAGTAGAAAGTAAAGACTATGCTTTTAACATTCTAAAATAAGAGATTGAAAAAGCTATTCTGAAGCCATAGAAAGGATTGCAACCCCCCTCCCAAGAACTGGAAGGAGGGGGAGTATTTTGGGAAAGACTAAATCCCCCGGAGAAAGAGGCTGCGGTAACAAAAACATCGCTCTGACTCCCAGGTCCTGAGCTGTCGAATTTGAAGATACTAGCCTCATAAAGGGGATAGTGGACGGCGCTTGACTAATGAGAGTTAAAGGTGCTATAAAACTGTTATAAAGGTGTTAGAACCATAAAACTGTCGCCAAAAGGATTGATGATACAATTCGGTCTTGACTGTAAACCAAAGGACATTTTGTTTCTTCTGATCGTGGAATCTTAGAGTCCCCCTAGTGGGCACTGACATCGTTACAAGTCTATTGGTAATTTTCCACTGTAATATCTTACTGCAATTTCTTATCGGACTGTCTGTTTGTGCCACAAGCCTAGCTGCAGCTGCAGCCTGACCGTGGGAAAGCTTGGCTTATGGCTGAGAAAGAGAGTTACCAGAGTTATCAGGAAAAGACAACAAGATCGGGCAAATCCTTTCTTCCAGGAAGAAGAGGCTCTCTAGACCCTACAGGAGGCATTGCCTTACAGCAGAAAGGGAAAGGAATGTCTAGTACAGATGAACTGATAAGTTCTGGCTTTTCAAAACTACAAGGGGCCATTGATAAACTTACAGCTGAGGTGTCAGGGACGAAGAAGGAGATTGCAGAAATCAAAAATCAGGTGTTAGAAACGAACAGAGGGATTGCAGATGCATCTTTAAAAATAGATCAAAATACGCTGAGCATCCGGCAAAATACAGCTGCAATAGAGAAATTATTGGGCGACTCCGATAAAACGCGAAAGATTGCAGAAGAAGCTCGACAGGTCGCAGCTGCCACGGAGGAGAAATTACCATCGATGACCAGACAGCTGGAGGACTACAAGGTTAAGTTTTCTCTATTGGACTTGAAAGAACGAGAGGCAAATCTCAGGATTAGAGGTCTGCCTGAAATTGAGAAGGAGAGCCTGCGGGACTACCTGTCACAAGAGTTTGTGAAATTTTGGGAATTAGATCCAGAAAAGGAAGAAATAAAAATTTTGAGTGCCTTCCGACTGGGAAGAGCAAGTAAAAAGATTAAAACCAGAGATTGTCTGATCACATTAAGATCCAAGGAGGAGAGGGATAAGATCCTAGGTCTGCATTTTCACAAACCTTTGGAAATCTCTCAATCGAGAGCTGAAATTTTTAAAGACATCCCCAAACTTTTGCTCGATCTCAGAGCCAGATATAAAGACTTGGTGACCTTGCTGAGAAGAAATAATATCATCTTCAGGTGGGAATTCCCAGAAGGACTCTCCTTTAGTTTCAAAGGACGAAAGATTAAAATAAAGTCAGTGGAAGACAGAGACAGTTTTTTGGAGGCCTGCGGGGAGGACCTACAGAAAGGGACAGCAGACCTACTAGAGGAAAGAAGGAAGAAGACAGCAGAGGCAATATTGAATCTAAATCTAAATTTGGATGGAAAGACTCCACCAGGAGCAGAAGAAGACAAGTTATCAGAAGCAACGGGAGGAACAGAATAACAATAATACAACATGTCTCTGCAGCTTTTGAGTTGGAATTGTAATGGTTTGAACATTTCTCGGAGGAGGAAATCCATTTTTCACATATTAAAAAAAGAACATGTGGATTTGATTTGCTTGCAAGAAACACATGTGACCAGGCTTCACAGAAAAATTTTAATTAACAAAAAGTTGGGACAAGAATTTATCTCATCGGACAAAGTTAAAAAAAGAGGAGTTGTAATTTATGCTAAAGAAGGCCTGGCGCCAAAATTTGTCTTTAAAGATGAGCAAGGAAGATACTTGGCTATTGAAATACAGTATCATGGACAGAAATATTTGATGGTGGGCGTATACGCGCCCAATGAAGGAAAATCAGAATTTTTTAAAAGACTGCATGAGACATTGTTGGATTATATGGAGTACAATGTGATTCTAATGGGAGATATGAACGGAGTAGTCTCAACGAATATGGATAAGGCACAAAGACAGGTAGTTACCAAAGATGGGAGACTACCGAAAACCTTTTTTGAAATGACTGATAACTTGGATTTGATTGACATTTGGAGAACGAAACATCCCCTGGAAAGAGAGGGAACCTTCTTTTCTGAAGCCCAAAAGACTTGGACTAGAATTGACCAAATTTGGACCACTAGAGAACTGGCCCCAAAGATAAATAAGGTGGAAATCTGCCCAAAGACTTGCTCCGACCATAACGCTATTAAGATGGTAATGAACTTACAACCAACTGGATCCTTCAGATGGAGGATGAATGACTCTCTTTTTAGAGATGCGGAATTTGTGAAGAAAGCCCAGAAAACTCTGAAAGATTATTTTGAAATAAATTTGAACACTACGGTGGAGAAAAGAATTATATGGGACGCAAGTAAGGCTGTTATGAGAGGTTTTTTGATCCAACAAAATGCACTCAAGAGAAGATTACAACAGGAAAAAAGAGAAAAGATTTTGGATAAGATCAAGGAAGGTGAAAAGAGATTGAGAACAAACCCAAAATCACAGGAAATATTAAGAGAGATAAAGTTGTATCAAGCACAATACATGCAACTAATAAACCAAGAGATTGAATGGAAAATTAAACAGATGAGACAAAGAACATTTGATTCGGCAAATAAGTGTGGAAAGTTACTGGCATGGCAAATAAAGAAGAGACAAAAAATGAACACTATTACAAGTGTGGAGGTTGAAGGAAGAATGTTGCAATATCCCAACGAGATCAGGAGTGCTTTTCAAAAATATTTTAAAAAGCTCTACTCTCAACAACCACAGAAAGAAACAGAGATAGAAGAATTTTTGAAAGTGAATGGGCTACCAAAAATATCGCAAGAAAACAAACTTAAACTGAGCAGTAGGATAACAGAACAAGAGATAGAGAGTGCCATCCAAAATATGCAACTAGGCAAAGCTCCGGGACCTGATGGGCTGACTGCAAGATATTATAAATCATTGAAAGACTGGCTAACTCAACCCCTAAAGGAAATATGTAATGAAATACTTCAGGGGAAAAAGGCTCCAGAATCGTGGAAAGAAGCTTTTGTGACTCTTATACCAAAGACAGACGTTGAAAAACATCAACTTAGGAATTACCGGCCTATATCATTGTTAAATGTGGATTACAAAATATTTGCGGATATCTTGGCGAGAAGATTGAAGAAGGTACTAACAGAGGAGATTCATAAAGATCAAGCAGGCTTTCTCCCAGGAAGACATCTATCAGAGAACGTAAGAAATATAATTGATATTTTGGAACTTTTACAGGAAAATATAAATACAAAAGCGGCGCTGATATTTGTGGATGCGGAGAAAGCCTTTGACAATATCTCTTGGAGTTTTATGAAGAAGAATCTCCAAGGCATGGGGGTAGGCCAAGAATTTGAAAATGGTATAGGGGCAATCTATTCTGAACAAAAAGCTAAATTAATAGTAAATAATGTTTTGACAGAAGAGTTCAGAATAGAAAAAGGAACACGACAAGGGTGCCCAATTTCCCCACTACTTTTTATATCGGTCCTGGAGGTGTTGCTGAATACGATCAGAAAGGACCAATTGGTCAAAGGGATACAGGTCGGAGCTAAACAATATAAATTAAGAGCTTTTGCAGATGACCTGGTTTTGACGTTGCAGGAGCCAGAATCTAGTGGAAAAAAAGTTTTAGAACTGATCCAAGAATTTGGCCAATTGGCAGGCTTTAAATTAAACAAAACAAAAACTAAGGTTTTGACAAAAAATCTGACAGAAATTGAAAATGAAAGGTTTCAGAAAGAAACAGGTTTAACAGTAGTGAAGAAAGTTAAATATTTGGGAATAAATATGACAGCAAAAAATGGGAACTTATTTAAAGACAACTATGAGAAGTGCTGGACGGAGATAAAAAAGGATCTAGATACGTGGTCTAGCTTGAAACTCTCACTACTGGGGCGCATTGCTGTAATTAAGATGAATGTATTGCCAAGAATGCTGTTTTTGTTTCAGACACTGCAGATTATTGATAAAACTGACTGTTTCAAGAAGTGGCAAAAAGATCTATCTAAATTTGTCTGGCAGGGCAAAAAGCCAAGGATAAAATTTAAAATATTAACAGACGTTAAAGAAAGAGGGGGCTTTGCCCTGCCAGACCTAAAACTCTATTATGAAGCAGCAGCTTTCTGCTGGTTGAAGGAATGGCTACTTCTTGAAAACACAGATATATTGGATTTAGAAGGGTTCAATAATGCATTTGGCTGGCATGCATATCTATGGTATGACAAAGTTAAAGTGCATAGAATGTTCAAAATTCACATTGTCAGAAAAGCACTGTTCAATGTCTGGATTAGATATAAAGATCTTTTGGAAAACAAAACTCCAAGGTGGTTGTCTTCAATGGAAGCTAAGGCAGTAAAGAGACTCAATATGGAGGCAAATTGGCCGAAGTATTGGGAGATTTTAGAACAGGATGGTGACGAACTGAAACTGCAGAGTTTTGATAAACTAAAAAGTAAAGTCCGAGATTGGCTTCATTATTATCAAATAATGGAGGTATTTAAAATGGACAGAAAAATTGGCTTCCAGGTGGAAAAATCAAAATTGGAAACAGAACTATTAGAACCTAAAACAAAAATATTGTCTAGAATGTATAATTTGCTGCTGAAATGGAACACACAGGATGAGGAAGTGAAATCGGCTATGATTAAATGGGCTCAAGACGTTGGCCATAACATAATGTTTGCTGACTGGGAAAGGTTGTGGACCACTGGAATAAAGTTTACGGCATGTAATGCCTTAAGAGAGAACATAATGAAAATGATATATAGGTGGTACATGACACCAGTCAAGCTTGCAAAAATGTATCATATGCCTGATAACAAATGCTGGAAATGTAAAGAAGCAGAAGGTACCTTTTTTCACCTTTGGTGGACGTGCCCAAGGATTAAGGTTTTCTGGGAAATGATTTATAATGAATTGAAAAAAATATTTAAATACACATTTAGAAAGACCCCAGAAGCCTTTCTCCTGGGTATGGTAAACCAACAGGTTCAAGTGAAGGATAGAACTTTTTTTATGTACGCTACAACAGCAGCAAGAATACTCATCGCGCAATATTGGAAGACGCAAGATCTACCCACGCTGGAAGAATGGCAAATGAAGCTCATCGACTATATGGAACTTGCAGAAATGACCGGCAGAATCAGAGACCAGGGAGAAGAGATGGTGAAGGAAGACTGGAGGAAATTTAAAGACTATTTACAGAAGCATTATAAAATTACGAACGTTTGAGGTTATCAGATTGAATGTAAAAGAATGTTATTATAAAAATGACAATGTTAAAGAAAGTATATTTAATAAGACATAGGGAAATGTAAGGATAAATAAGACAATAATATTAATCTGAACCAAAGATACGCCAGAGGGAAAGAGTTTACTACCAGAATATAAGACCTAGAATACAGAGTGGGAAGGCATGGGGAAGTCGCAGACCTAAGTTAATGCTGAAGAATATAATGATACAATATTTGTTTTTAACTCTTTTATTCTTACCGTTTTTATTTTTCTTTATGTTTTTGTATAATGTATGTATTGTTTTTCTTTTGCTTTTTTCCTTTTGATGTGTTTGTCGATTTGTTCTTTTTTTTGTTTATTGAATGCGGAAAATAAAATATTATATATAAAAAAAAAATATAATAATGTCCCCATCTTATGGAATGGCAGAATTGTAAACTGAGATGGTAATTGCTCCCTACCACATTCCAGGGATGCGGGTGGCGCTGTAGGGATGCGGGTGGCGCTGTGGGTTAAACCACAGAGCGTAGGACTTGCCAATCAGAAGGTCGGCAGTTCAAATCCCTGCTGCAGGGTGAGCTCCCGTTGCTCGGTCCCTGCTCCTGCCAACCTAGCAGTTCGAAAGCACGTCAAAGTGCAAGTAGATAAATAAGTACCGCTCCGGCGGGAAGGTAAACAGCGTTTCCGTGCGCTGCTCTGGTTCGCCAGAAGCAGCTTAGTCATGCTGGCCACATGACCCAGAAACTGTACGCCAGCTCCCTCGGCCAATAAAGCGAGATGAGCGCGGCAACCCCAGAGTCGGCCACAACTGGACCTAATGGTCAGGGGCCCCTTTACCTTTACTTACATTCCAGTGACATGTATTCAAAACTGGCAGGGACCCATAGCTCCTATATTTCATGAAGAAGGACCCAGGTTCAATCTCTGGACTTTGCACTGTGGTTGCTTTTAAAGAATAAGCTAGTGACTGGTATAGAAGACATCTGCCTAGAGATCAGTAATGGTCAGAATAGACAGTACTGGGTAAAATTCTGGCCTAGTATGAGGCAGCTTCCTATGTATTTATGAATCCTTTGGCACACATGGAACCCTATCCTACACATGGTTACTCAGATGTAAGTGCCATTAAATTCAGAAGAGTTTTCACCTAAAAGTGCATAGGATTTCAGAATCAAGCTTCTAGCTCTGTATGAGCAGTCACTCATATTGGTTTTGAGGACTATGGACATCCAGTCCACCTAAAATTAAACAGATATAAGTCTCATTCATTCTAGTGAGAAAGATTTAGCCACATATTTAATTCTCCATTTTAAAAAATGCTTGAGTTTGATTGGATTGTGTCTCATAACTGTCATTTTGGCCTATTTGATTTGTCAGCTGCATAAATGTTGTTATGATGAATAAAGCCCTTGGAACAGTGTTTCAAGTACTGTTGAACCAATGACAAAAAGAAAATGTCCCAGTACTGTAGATTAGGATCTGGACTCCAAAGTCAATTAACAGTCAGTGTTTTCCCTGGTGTTGGCTGAACAGACATGACCTCATGCTATTGAACGGCAGTTGCAAGCAAAACAGTTCAGAAATTATCAGACATATTACAAGCACATTCCAGAAATGAAGACAGTTGCCTTAACTGGACTGGGCACAGTTTTGTACAGAATGCCAAGTTCCTTGTTGCTATCCACGTTCTTCGTGTTTGGAGAGAAAGGGCCTCCTTTGCATTGTTTCTGGATATCTTTGTCTATAAGACATTGGGTCAGGCCAGCATTGCACTCACTTGTCCTTGATGGGGATGGGGAGACAGCTGGTTTAGTTCCCATTTTAATGTGACCTGACTTAATTCACACTTCTTCTTTTTAATATTTTTATTAAAGTTTTCACAATACAATAAGATACTATCTAGATCAGATAGAATCGAATAAATAAGAAAGAAAGGAAAGAGAAAGTGAAATAGAGAAGAAGAAAAGAGAAAAAAGAACAAAGGGAAAAGAAACATCAGTGATACGGGGGGCGGGCAAAGAAAATTCTGTCAGTTTACATTAAAGGAAAAGGGACCCCTGACCATTAGGTCCAGTCGTGACCGACTCTGGGGTTGCGGCGCTCATCTCACTTTATTGGCCAAGGGAGCCGGCGTATAGCTTCCGGGTCATGTGGCCAGCATGACTAAGCCGCTTCTGGCGAACCAGAGCAGCGCACAGAAACACCGTTTACCTTCCTGCCGGAGTGGTACCTATTTATCTACTTGCACTTTGACATGCTTTCGAACTGCTAGGTTGGCAGGAGCTGGGACCATGCAACGGGAGCTCACCCCATTGCGGGGTTCAGTTTACATTAGGAAAGGATTATTTAAGACATTGTCTATATTAGTAGCCATCTTCTCCTCTTTCTGTTAAAACATCATCAGTGTCTCATCATCATTCATTTCTTCTTCCCACCAGAAGTCCAAGAGGGAATCCCAATTGCTATTATTAGTAGTAACTAGCTTTACCTCCTTGAAACAATATACAAACCGAAACACAGTGATCCATCAAAATTAGCACTTCTATTAATTTGGTGACACAGTCCTGTAACCAAAACCATGTTGGTTCAGGGAACAAATAAGTATGAAAGGAGAATTCCCTGGATGACAAGATCCAAGTTTGGGGCAAGTGCTATTTAGTGAGAGAACCCCAGCAGAGATCTAAAATCACATACAAGAGGGATATTTTCACCATCAACACATAAATAAGTTTAACCCTCTCCTGCCCAGCTGCAATTCTGACAAAAATAGTCCCCACTCGTGAAGTTATTGGCACCGATGGGAGTTTTCTAAGCTAATTGCTGCATGAAGGGTGATTTCCCATGAGATCTAGGTTGCAAAGAGAAAATTGCATTGCTCCCCTCCCTGCACTTAATACTGTCATAGTTCTGGAGTACCAGAGTCTGTTAGTGAATGGTAGAAATTAATAAATGGTAGTATTTAGTTAATATTTTGGGATTTGAAGGGATGATACAAGGTGCAGAACTGTGCCAGACAAGAAATTTCTGGGTTAGCTTATGCAAACCAACTTGGGCAAGCTAGCTAAGTTCAGAGCCATTGAGAAACAATGAGGAGCCAGGTACTGGATCACTGAGGTCATTGGCAGTTCAAACAGCTATCCTCACCCCACCCCATCCCACTCCGAGAAGTGGGCAGAGACCGGAGATTTGAGAGGCTGCCAAAGTGACAGGGGGCATGATGTAGCAGGAAAAACAGAGAGGTTTGGAGAAGTGGAGGGGCCACTTGGCAAAGGTTCTTGGGACGGAGAAAGGAGGTGCCAGAACTCCAGGCAGAGGCCATGCAGGGCAGAACCATCTTGACAGGCTGGGACAAAGGCACAGAGATGGTGTGCTGGATGCCTTGGGCTTCAGTGCTGCGCTGCTGTGGGGAACAAGTCTCTCTGGAGATATAATGCTGTGAACCCACTTCCTCTACCTAGACCCAGGTGTATATAGATGTAAAAAAAAACCCATATATCTCTGATGTGCCTGAATTCTCAATGGAAACGTAACCTGGAACCCCCTGGACTCTTGCTACCACTCAGCAGAGGTTGGGAGTGGTGTACAACCTTCATAACAATAATTGGGGAGGAGGAATGCAGATGAAGCTGCACACAGCATCTTTAATGTAATGTGCAGTTGAGTCCTTTCTGAAATCTAGATTTTGCCCTTCCTGCTGTACTTCCCAGCCTGTTTCCCCTCTTCTCCACCCTTCGTTTTGCATCTACTCATGGAACGAGCCATCTTGGCTATGCAATATACCAAGCCCCATGGGGGCAGCGGTAATGCTGTAGAAAATTTCCCTTTGCAGAATTATTATCAGTGTATTAAACAGGAGGGATATACAGCTTCCTCAGCAGACAGATAGGCTTATGTACTTTGTCTAGCTGAGATGAATACCCTGTCCTGTGATCCATCATGCCCCACCTGACCAGGCTCAAAGCTCTGACAACAGATGGAAGATGGAAAAATGCCCACATCTGGAATGCACACGACTGTCTGATGCAGGTGTCTCTGTGCAGCTTTGCTGCCCTCTTAGCCTTTTTATACAGGTATCCAGATCTGCCAATATTAAATGCCCTGGAGCACTGGGAATTTCCTTCCTATCTTTTTTTCCATGCCTGGATGCAACTTTGTGTTATTGTACCATTCATTTTCATAAGGCAGAGCTTCATCTATAAAAAAGAACACTGTGGGAACAGACCTCCCCTTTCTTCATTAAGCCTAGTTATGTCAGCCCACTGATATTCTCTCATAGTATTTATATGCAATTTAGATGTTCATTGTACTTTAAAACCAGCAGTTGGGCAATGCTATTATTGGGGATAACCAAACTATCACAAAATACTGAACTAGCTTTCAGATTCTCCAGAAGTCTTATTTATCAGGCTAGTTGTTACACAAAATAAGGTGTGTGTATGGAAAACAGGAAATTAGGAAAACAAAAAATAGGCTAGATGTTCTTGCCATGAAGCCTGCATTTAGATTCAGTCTCAAAATAGAGTTTGAATTAATCTCATTTGGGTGCTTCAGGTATACACCTAGGGTTCTAGGATAATGAAGCAATGGCTGGTCCCCATTTCCCCCATTTTTTAAAAAAAGTTACATACATCTAGATGTTACCCAGATTTGTCCTACTTCAATCATTGTGTCCCACCAATTAGTATACACAAGGTTTGCTTCTACAATAAATTCCCTAAATGTTTCCAGGCAAAATATGTGGTGAAGTTGACAATGGCTTTGCCAATTTCAGCAGCAGCAATTTCAGCTCCAAGAGGAACTCCATACCTGAATGATAACACCGTAATGGTGGAAGGGGAAGCAGCTAATGCAGAAAGCAAGGCTACATACACCATCACCTCCCAGGTGACAAACCTCACCTCCAAATCAGATGAGATAATAGTATATGTTATTCAGATCTCCAGTCATGATGTCATATTTGTGTCCATTGTTAAAACCTAGCAGTTTTCATTTGTTTATATGAGACGGGGGGGGGGGGGAATCTGTATCTGGGCAGGAGGGAGTGCTATGGGACACGATCAATCTGGGAGTAATCAAACTGATCAAGGGGTGGAGGAAAGGTTACAACATTTGGGGCCCTTTATTTTAGAAATAAGGTACATAATAGAAGTGTACAAGAGGGTGGATAATAATAGGAGAACTCATAATACCAGAAATGAGGCCCATCCAATGAAAGTGAATGTTGGAAGATTCAGGGCAATCAAAATAAATACTTCTTCATACTGTTCATAGATGCTCTTTGACAAGATGTCATCATGGCTCCCAACTTGGATGTTTTTAAAAGACAAATTCATAGGGGATAAGGCTATCAGTGTCTGCTAGCCAGAGGTGCTAATTTGTGAGTGAGATTTGGGGGGGGGGGGATGCTGCATCAGGAGGGCATGCGTCACGTCAGGATATTACGCACGTGACACAGCGATGTTGCCTCAGGTCAGAGGAGCTAGGGATGGTGTGGCAGGGCAGATTCAATGGCTGGCAGCTCTTCCTCCTCTTGCTGCAGAAGGGAAGGAGGGGAAGCAGCAGCCCCTGGTCAGTGGTGGAGAATGAGGAGCCGGAGCCAGCGGCCAATGAAGCCACACTTCCGCTGGATTCCCGACTCCTCTGACTTCACTTGTTTTCACATTGGAGGGGCTGCGCCTCCCCAAACAAATATGGAGTGAGGCAAAAGGGTTTGGCCCCTGGCCCCTGGAATTGGTGCCTCTGCTGCTAGCCAGGATGGTCATGTTCTGTCTCCACTGTTGGAGGCAGTACCCATCTGACTTGGGTCCTGCTTGTGGGCATGTAGCTGACCATTGTGAGAACAGGATGCTTGGTAGCCTCTGGCCTAATCCAACAGGGCTTTTCTTATTCTTAGCCTTCCTGTGTTCATTCCTTCCCCTTTTTTTAATTGTTTCTGTTTATCGTAAGCCTGTAGGCAGGGTTTAGCTTCTTTCTTATCACTTAGGCAGTGGTAAGAAGTGATTTAAGAAGAGTGTAAATAATAAGATGGTGGAAAGTCATGCACAGGGATGGGACAATTGTCCTCTTCCGCCGAGCACACAACTTTGGGAGGGACGCACATGGAGCGGTGTGGGAGGGAGGGGACATCTGCCTAGCCAGCTAGATCAGCTGAATTAACCCTGGCGGTCAATGGGGTGACAGATGTCGCAGCCAGATCACCGCCACAGGCATTTCCTATTGCGCATGCTCAGTGTTTTGCTTCTCACCAAAGAGAATGCGGAACAGCCTGCATATGTCAGGCACCATGAACATGACCATCACTGGAAATGTCTGTTCACAGGCAAAGACTTTGGTTAGCCAAGGCCAGATCTTAGGGACAGTGGGGGAACTAGAGAAGGAAGTGACTGTGAGATGGGGCTGCCATTGTTTTATTGCCTTTCTCATAACATCAATTTCCTTTATTCGCCCTTTTTACATGCTTGGATTTCGCCCTACTTAATGAGCGTCATTCATTTTAATGTATATGAATAAAATAAATGATACCATGCAGAAGAAGATGGGGGAAATCCCTTTTGGAACCATACCACTTCATTTTGTCCAGTGTTTGGACAGCTAGAGGGATAGTCAAAATATTTAACCTCTTCTACTTTGTATTATATATTTTGATGTTTTAAAAAATACAATTTAAGCTCCACGGCATATTTGAGGAAGCCCTACCAATGAAATTCATTAGTGCTTTAAGAAGAAAAAAGCAAAGTAGTTATTTGCCAAGCACATGTTATAGATTATCCATATTTTTTCTTTTTTTCATCATTTTTTCATTGTTCATAAGTCTCAGGACTGGAAACAAACCTTATGACATCTGGGCTTCAAGACAGAGGAATTACTGCATGTCTGAGACACATAACTGTTTTTTTGTTTAGTTTAGTTTTTTTGGTCCTTGCTCATAATATACTTACTTTACTTAGCTTTATGCTTTAAGTAACTGTGTTACAAGCAAATCCGCTGAAAACAAGGAATGAGTAAGGCAAATAGCTGATGCCCTTTCATGACCTTTTGGGGAGGGAAAAGGAAGGATATGGCTTAGCTAGGATGGAAATCAAAACTATACAATGACTGGTTCAGGTTGCTAGCAGCTAACGCTGGCTCTCTGCCACTGTGCTGCTTCTCACTGTGTATCCCAAGTTTTAATGAAACCAAGTCATAACAAATATTTCAGCTTATTCCTGTTAATATGAAGGTTACCAAATTCCCAGCTTATTTGCCCAGCAAGGAAGCACTTTCTCAGACATTTCGCATAAGGTTCATCTCGGGGCTATAGCTGTCATCTGCAAGGTATGATCCAGTCAAAGTGAAACACTTTTGGGGAGCAGAGGTGGAGCTAGCTGCCATGGCATGCTGTGTACCTGGGGGCGGGGCCATGGGGACAGGGCCAGTGTACCAGGGGGCGGGGGCAGCATCCCAGGGGGGTGCTGCCTGCGGCAAGGGTCCCAGGGGGCGAGACACCCATGGGAACAGAGCAAGCCTCCCATGGGGGGTGGAGTAAGCTGCCCATGGCAGGCTGCTTCCTGGGCCCCCGCCAGGAGGGAGCCGTGCCACTTTGCCAGCAGCCTTCCTCCCTTCCCTCTTCCTTTTGACAGCTCCCCCCCCAGGAAGCAGCTCGGGAGTGGGGGGCAACGGTGTGTTGCCCGCCCGTGACTCTCAAGCCTCCCCCAAGCTGTCAAAACAAAGGGGGGAGGGGGGGAGGCCACCAGCAAGGCGGCACAGCTCTGCCCCTTCCCACAACGGCTCAGGGTAGGCTTGGGAGTTGCGGGCAGGCAGCGTGCCAAATGTCGCCCCCTCAGTGCCGCCCCCCATTGCCCCCTTCCTCCGCTCCTGTTTGGGAGCCATTTATTTCAATGGGAGAGTTGAAACAAGTGATGGAATCTCTTTCATTGATATCCATGGGTCTTAATATATTAGTTTATTATTTTGTGTAGCTCCTACCTGTTGTTCTTCTCTACCAATACAAAAATATGCACTGTGCATACTGGTGTGTGTGTATCAATTTTCTTTTAATTCATTACCGTGTCTCTCATCTAGGCCAGCATCCTTGACTCACAGTGGCCAACCAGCTGTGCAAAGAAAGCCTGCAAGTAAGACCTTACGATTCATTAATTGCTAATAAGTAAGCCCGCATTTTGCATTTTTCTGGATGGAAATTCAAAGTGTAAGACAGGCAGTGACTGCTCATGGCCTATCAAACCCAGATACAAAGATGACATAATGTGTACTTTGGAGATGCTGGGTGATTACCAGGCCTAATTAATTTATTTTCCTTCTATAGTTCCCTATGTTCCTCTCTTGCTTTTTTTCCAAGAGAGAAATGATTTTGATTAAACCCTAATTAAATGAAGATATTTCTGAGGGAGGCTTTTTATAGATACCAGATGCTTCTTGACACCATCACTGATGGGACTTCATTCTAGGCTTCTCATTTAGGCTGATTCACAGCACCAGAAGGAGCCAAAGGGAATCTTCTGCTCCAGCCACCTGCCCTATGGCAGAGCCATGCAACCCAAAGAGGCCATCATAAATCCATGAGCAGAGATCTGGATCATGTTAGGATGCCCACCTTGCAGAACAAAGCTGCAGATGGTTAGTGTAGGTAGCTTCACACAGTGCAGTAAAGAAAGGGAAGAGGAAATGCCAATGAATTGCGCTTCCTCGTATTGTTCTCCTCATTTACAGTACGAAAAGGGCAATGACTGGCATCTATTCAAAGGCAAGGATGGAGGTGGCAAACAAACAAAGGTTAGATCATTGCTGGCATTACGAAGGGTAGAAAAGGTGGAGAGGCCACTTCCTGACGAATGTTTTCCGGTCATGCTTCAAGACCTTGTACTCTCAAGGTGTTAACAAGCAGATCTAAGGTGATCCAGCTAGCTCAGAACAAAGGTGTTGACAGCTGCCTTGTTGGATATTAATAACACCTGTTGCACTAAGCCATTTACTATTTCCATTAAGTATGAAAAACACTGAATGCTTGACCTAAGCGTAGTGGGAGTCAGGCCAAGAGAGATTTAACTTTTGCTCAACAGAGATTCCTGCTTGAGGTGAAAAGCAGCCAGCAATGGTAACTACTTTGATTTCCACAAGAATTAGCAGTCACAACTGTGTTCCTATGAATATTGGGATGGCAGTTGACACAAATGGGTTATGGAGAGAACGAGGAAGTATTAATTTTGATAAAAGCTCCATTCATGGGGAGGGGGAAGAGGGAGAGCTTTCCTGCATGAATAACTTGTTTCATTTACTTTCATTCTGCTTTTTAAGCATCTACAGCAAAAATAATCCAGAGAATCAGTGCAGGGTAGCGGCTAGAGTTTGGAACTTCGAATGGGGAGACACAGGGTTGTTGTTGTTGTTTTTTCCAGGGGGAACTCACAGGAACTCAGTTCCAACACAGCTCAGGTGACTTCCGGCAGCTCTCAAGTGGGCACCATTCTAAGAGAACAAGGGAGGTGTTCGTGTTGAGTTCCGGCACCTCTTTTTCTAGAAAAATAGCCCTGGGACCCAAGTTCAGATTTCTGCTCACTCATGAATCTCAGTGGGTGACCCTGAGTCAGGAACTGTCTGCTTAACCTGTCTCACTCACTGGCTATGTGGTGTAGTCATGAAGCCAAATCTGAGGGAGGGCATTAGATTTTAAGTCTTTACATTTCATAACGTGGAGGTAGAGAGGTGGGGAAATGGCATTCAGTAGTTACAAATGGGAATGTGGCAGCCCCCCTCCCACTGCAATGCCAAATGGAAGCAGCCTTTTTCATAATTTGTAAATGGTATTCGGAAACAGGCCTTGAGGTCAATAACGTCCATTAATTCTTGGCTGTTGCTTTCTTCACTTTTGTTAATTTTTGGTAATCTCCCCACCCCCACCAATTTAGTGTTATCTTTGAGAAAGTCAAGCCTGGCTGTCATTCAGTAGTGTCTGAAGAAGTAATGAAAAAAGATACATTCTGGAGTTTTTATAATTCAGCTTTTATTCTACCGCTGCATTGTATTTGGACTGTGTCTTATTCAATGGATGTATAACATTGGAGCCATTTATTACTTCACTCAGCTGATACATAATATTTAGACTATTTCTTACTTTTGTTTCTATGCCACTTTTAGTTGCTTATTCCACTGAGACGTGGCTTTCTATTCTTTTCTGTCCTCTTTTTATATATATTTCATTACTAAGTTATTATCAGGGCTTTTTTCAGCTGGAACTCACCGGAACTCAGTTTCTAGAAAAATAGCACCGGTTATTATTGTCACCATTCATTGGTTCATATCTGCATTTGGGGCATTTGTCTTCTCCAAATTATAGACTGTCAAATGGCTTGAATAAGGAAAACCAAAAGAAGACACTGAAGAGTGCACAAAAATGAACATTTTATTGGTGCATTATACAACCAGGCCCACCACAAATAAGCCAGGGTGGTGTAGTGGTTAAGAGCGGTAGTCTTGTAATCTGGGGAACCGGGTTCGCGTCTCCGCTCCTCCACATGCAGCTGCTGGGTGACCTTGGGCCAGTCACACTTCTCTGAAGTCTCTCAGCCCCACTCACCTCACAGAGTGTTTGTTGTGGGGGAGAAAGGGAAAGGAGAATGTTAGCCGCTTTGAGACTCCTTAAAGGGAGTGAAAGGCGGGATATCAAATCCAAACTCTTCTTCTTCTTCAATAGGTGGGTTTTCACCCACTCTATGTATGCTTCTAAATGTCATTGAGTGTGACATTAAAGAAAGCATGTGTGCACACATATGGAAAATGTACAGGTGTGTAATGGCGGAGCATGCTTTGCACACAAATTATAATCATGTACCACAGGGCAGTTCAAATTTCCCTTTTAGAAAGCCCTACCCCACAAACCATATTTTTAAAATGTTGTCTGCACAGGGTAAGATAGCAGTTTGATAATAGCTTGGCTTGTTCCCTTTTCTTACAATATGAGAATGGAGAATGTAAACAGGCAGGTCTGCGTATGCTATGTTGGAGCAGTACTGGTCATGTAACAGAGTTCATGTTGAAGAGAGATCTAATGGATCATACTCAATATTTTGTGTCCCCCCCCCCCATGTATCCAGTGCTTCACTCTCAAATTACTTCCAAGTTGAAGTGTGAGAATCTTCCATTTCAGTGTGCCCTTGATTGGTGAGTGTGCACAGCTTTAGTTATAAAATCATAGAATCATAATTGTAGAGGTTCATCTAGTCCAACCCCCTGAAATGCAGGGATCTCACAGAAGACTATCTAATGCTGCAGTACTGATGTGCCAGGATACATTTCAAGGGCACTGGGGGAAAAACCAGTGGTTTCTGCATAATGCCTTTGAAGGAACTGCCAGTCTGCAGTGATTCCTGTATTTAGATCACTAAATGCATCCTTATAAGCTTTGCCATCAGATTAGAATGAACGAATAGAGGAGGTTGGAATTGCAGATTTATGGGGGAAATCCTTGCATCATTGTAACATGTGCTATTTGTTTAGAAGACATTATTAGGGCTACATGTACACTGCCAAATAGAAGTCCCAATTCTGCTCCAAGAAAGTTCAGATTACTGTGTACTACTTCTATTCCCAAAATAAAATCTGCAATGTTTATGCAATTGCAGTTTGCTTGATATAAATCTGTGTGCTTTCTTTTGAATACAGTGGTACCTCGGGTTAAGTACTTAATTCGTTCCGGAGGTCTGTACTTAACCTGAAACTGTTCTTAACCTGAAGCACCGCTTTAGCTAATGGGGCCTCCCACTGCTGCCGCGCTACCGGAGCACAATTTCTGTTCTCATCCTGAAGCAAAGTTCTTAACCCAAGGTAATATTTCTTGGTTAGTGGAGTCTGTAACCTGAAGCATATGTAACCTGAAGCATATGTAACCCGAGGTACCACTGTATGGTACCACTGGGGAAGAAAACAGCAGTGATGCATTATGGGAGCAGCAGCTCACAGGTCAGGAAATCTAGTTGGAGGCTGTTGTGAAAGGAAGTATAGCCACAGAAGGAACTGAATTTATGTCTTCTGAATAATGTGTGTAAACACTACATGTATGTACATGACCATGTAGGCAGTGTTTTTTTCTGGAGTATGCAGTACCAGTACCTTTTTTCTTCTTCAAATGTTAAAAGTGCGGCACTTTCTGTAACAATTTCATGGTAAGTACAGGCACACTTTTTTTCTAAAACAAAAACCAAAAACACTGCGTGTAGGCCCAAGTCTTCCGTTTAATAAATGCAGAGACTTTCACAATCAATGCTATGTATCAGATTCCTTGTGAAACTCTGCATAAGGAAAAATACCACAGCCAAGCGTTATACATACATTTTAATATGATAAATGGGATAATTCTATATTTGTCATCTATTGTGTTCAACTTGTCAATCACCATATTTTTTCTTCTTCTCTTAAATTCATGGTTACAATCTGAAAGTAGATTGTACACGTGGCACAATGTGGAAATGAGTTTGGGGCTTATACACACTCCTACTGTGCGTGCATGGAATCTTCAATGATTTGCTGATGGGCAGTGAAATTGAGGAAACATTATGCTGAATATTTAGAAAGGTGGGGAGATTAAAGTCTTGAACAGCTTTTCTGAGAAAATTGTCTTCTGGAAAATGCCTTATCAGTTAATGCTGAATGAAACTGTTAGTTCATATGGGTAGATAAAGGAAGCAAAGGCCTAAGAGAACTGGAAGGAACGGGCCACTGTTTTTGTCAAGAATTTCATTCCTGGCATTTCCATGTAGGGTTGGGAGAAACTCCTGTCTGAAACCCCAGAGAGATCCTAGTTCAGGGTGGACAACCTTCTAGAAGTTGTTGGACTATAACTTCCATCACCCCTGTTGGCCATAATACCTGGGACTGATGAGAACTGGAGTTCAACAATCTGTGGAGAGTAACAGATTGTCCATCACTGCTCTCTAGACAATACTGAGCTAGATCCACTATTGGTTTGACTCAATATTAAGCAGCTTTCTATGTTCTATTATAAGAGCAAGACCCCGATCAAAACATCATTTCGGAGCTACTCAAAGAAATAATTGTGTACTATGAAAAGATTTAACTGCCAAGGCTTCTGCTGGAGGCACTCTACAAATTTGGATATAAATGGTGGAAATAAAGCTTTGATTCAGACACAGGATAATGAGAACACTCTTCAAAAATGTCCCTTTTTCTTAAAAAGCTGGACCACATCCCTGGGACATGGATTCTAGAAGAATAGGGAGGTGCCTCTGGAAAACTGTTTTGGAGGGAACTCAAAACACTTGAAGAAGAACATCACCTTTTGGATGCTCATTTGATGAGCTTCAACCACTATACTCAGCTGACAGTTACCACATCAAACTCATGGACTAACCTCTTGAGATAGCTGAGTCAGGTACATCCAGTAAAATATTTCCAGCTTATTTTTTAAAAATAAAAAACCTCTTAAAATGAGTTTTCCAAGGTTTCCAGATGAATTTCTTAAATGCCAACAGCTGTTCCTATTGTTTGCAATCATGTTATTTTCCTACCGGTGAAGCAGTGTAGCTTCCCCTGTTGTCATTATTCAGTTGGACCTGTGGGTTTTTTTGGAAACATGTTTAGTCTTTCAGCTCTAGGAAATACACCCAATACTGCTGATGAAGTACATGCACCTCGACATGCAGCATGGTTCCAACTGTATTGATTATTGTAACATGTTCTTTGAGGGCAGAACCAAACTAAAAATGAAAATGAAAAATTTAACTGGTGCAAAATATTGTTGCCAAGTTGCTGTCTAGGACTAGACAGTTGGAGCATATTATTCCACTGCTATCTAACCTGCACTGGTTGCCTATTCACTTCTAGGTACAGTTAAAGGTGTTTGTCCGCCCCTATGAAGCCATAGATGAGTTGGGACCTGGGTACATCAACAATTGCCTTCCATTCAATTTCACAGGTCTTGCTTCAGGTGTCCTCACTGTTTGAAGTTCAGTAGAAGCCTACCAGCAGCAAGGCATTTTGGGTGGTGGCACTAACTGGGCAGGATGCCCCCCAGGTCCTAAATCATATAGGAAGCCTACCAGCCAGTGGTGGGGCAGAGATATCCTTCCAACACTTGTATCACTGCTGCTTACCTGGGGCAGAACAGCAGTGAGGTTGGAGCAATGTGGGCGCACTGGTGGGAGCACCAGATTTGTGATGGTGGACCTCCTACTGCCCCTCCCACATCCAGGTAAGTAGCAGTGATGCTGGTGTCAGGAAATTGAGTGTGCTCTACTCAATGCCCAACTACTAGCATAGGCTTCCTTCTTCAGACCTCCGCATGCCAACATGTGGACTGGGGAGTGGGCAGGCTGAAAAGGATGCAATAGTGGAAGTGAGGTCAAGATGCATGGGCCCACTCCCTACCCCTTACACAGCTGCAATCTTGGTGGGGTAAACATTCATATCAAGCTATTACAAGGATTCCAAGAAAAAGAGATGGAGAAGACCACCTCAAGGTTTCTGCCACTGGAACTCCATCCTTGTCCTAGCCAGGACAATGTACCATCAAGTGCTCTGTGGGAAAGATCCTGGTGGCTTTTTAATATATTTAAAATATGTAATTTAGTGCTACTTGCAATCCATCTTTGAAGAAGTTGTATTCTGAAAGGTGGGGTGTAAATAATTGTAATGCTTCTATAAATGGCAGAAAGCTGTTCTGAGTTATTTACATCTGAGCTTGGCCACAGGTGGTGGACATTATGCTAGCACAGTGATCATGTCGGATCCTGAACATGTATTTCCTGGCGCAACAGCTAATGAAATTTGGCCTAAAGGGGACGATATATTATAATGAACACTCCCACACAAAGAGCTTGACTATCCAACTCTGAAAGATTCTTGGATACAAATAAGAACATACAATCAAAAAACATTCCTTCATGAGCTTGTAAAACAATCTCAGATTACATATTAGAGCAATTCAAAGTGGAAAAATGTTTATGGGAGAGGTCTAATAACTTTGCCTTTTAGTTTATTACGAATATTTGGAGAAATTAGTTTCACATTTCAGTCACAGTTTGGATAAAGCCGCATTTCAAGGAAACTAAAATGAAAAAGTCCAACTCTTTAAAATGGTAGAGAAGGAAAGCAGAAGAGGTGGAAATGCAGGGTGGGGGACGGAATATTTGTAAGTCCTACCGCACGGATCATAAGGTTTCTGTGGGTTATTTTGGACAACACAATGACAGCCACCCAGTGCTCATCAAGCTGTTGGGAAAGGGGGCCTGGGGTATCAGTAGGTCTTTGGCAGTTGCTTAAAGATGCCAGAGCTGAAAGAGCCCCTAGCATTGGCTTCAGCTACTAAAACTCTTTGGGTGCTTCCCAATTGTTGCTATTTTCCAGTGAGATTCAATCAAATACCAGCAAGTTCAGGTTGTGCATACATAGCTCATAGGGAGGTCTTGCAATATGGAAAGGGAGAACACGAACACACAGAGACAGAGAGACAGAGAGAGGAAAGTATGGGATGATGCTTGTTTTGACCCATCACCTAACCTTCCCACCAACAAATCAGAATGAATGCTCATTAACTGTAAGAACATAAGAGGAAGTCTCATGGATCTGGCCAATGGTCCATCTAGTCCTGCATCCTGTAGATGCCTGTGGGAAGCCAGCCAGCAGGACTTAAGCGCAACAGCACTTTCCCCTCTTCTCACCTTATCTCTCTGTAAACAAATCAGGATGAATGCTCTATAAACGCCTACAAAGGGCTCACGATACTCCTCCCCCAGGTGCCTACTGAGAAACTCCATTAGAAAAGCCACTGTACCAAGAGGAATCATCTAGGGAGGGATGCCAAATGTTGTCCTTGCTCAGGGTGCCTTATTATCAAAGCCTGCCCCTGCTGGAGATGGTGAAAGATCTGGGGAGCCAAGGTCGAGGAACACTATTGCAGGCAATAGGCACAGCCCTGAAGGAGAAGATGGTATATACAAGCTTAAGGACAGGTTTGTATTGTTTGGTGTGGTGGGAAGTCAACACTTATAAAGTTTATTTTGGAAAAGAAAGTATTGGGAACATACGTTGTCCATTTGTTTGTTTGTTTTTACTGCATAGATTTTACTGTATAGAGCAGGTTATATTGGGATGAATAAAAATAACATGAAGGCATGTTCCTTATTTAACTTTCCACTCACTGAGTGGGCTGTCTTTTCATTTCATAGTCCGTAGAGGGCAGAGGTATATGCTGCTTTCACTATAACAACATTGCAGAGATGGTATATATTTCCTTAGGGAATGCTTTATCTCCTTTTTGTTTCAGTAAATCAGAGTACCTTCTTTTTGAGTACTCAAATAAAATATGACCGACCCACTTTCCTGTTCCACATTAAACATTTAAATACTAGTTTTATGTCCAAGCATTTCTGATGTATGGGTTGCATGACCTCATGCTCTATAGACATTCTCCAGAGAGATATATCCAAAATCAATGCAATTAACAAATACTATTACGTGCTTTAGGAGAGCAATTATATGTTGGAGTCATCTGGAGCTGTGCTGAATAAAACGTTTCAACCTAGCTAAAACCACGTTCTTGGATTTAAGGAAACATGCAGCGTGATCATCTACATTGAGGGCTACACTGGTCATTACAGACCCCTCCAGGCATCCTTTTTATTGTGAAAGATTTGTGCTCAAGTTGGTATTGGGGCAGTAATTTGCAATCCTGCTTTCAACGCTTGTCTGTGCCTGCAACAGTTTCAGGGTAGACATCCGGCTTCTTTCCCAACCAGTGTACAACCCTGCTGAAATCCTGTAACTTTCGCCCCCACAAATGTTCCAGTTTGGTTTTGGTTTTGGTTTTCAATCCCACGTTTGCTGTGTTACAGTGCAAGAATACTACTCCAGGTGGCAATAATGCCTATAGCCACTCCCAAGTCTGGAAGGGCCCTATGTTAAACGATGTGTTGTATTTAATATGCACTTCTGAAAATGGACACAACCACTAGGGGTGGGGGGAACAGCATGATTGGGGCCACAGTGTTCAGGGAGAGTGAACTGAACCATTCCCCACCCCCTGCAATCCTAATGAACATTGCCCCACTTGAGGCATTTGTCAAAGGCAGCTTTCCACTGGATACAACTGAGCAAATGTGGAATTGCACCTGAAATCACATTTGGTTCCAGTAAGACCAGCTTTTCTTTGTATTTCAGCTTAACTCATTTGTGACACTGCCTCTTAAGCTCTAAAGACCATTGGGCATGGCTTTGATTCACACACTGTTATATTGCTGGGCTGCATCCATATTGGGATATTAATCATATTGATAAATGTACCAAATAAATCACCCCCATTGAAACATCACTTGCTCGGAGCCCGGTGCTGAATTCTTCTATTTTATACAAACATCAACATCATTACAGTTCAACAATACTCACAAGAAGAGAAGCCTGGTTCTTTACATGGTTAATGTATTGTGCATAGTATATTTTTCACAGATTTATTTTTTTAGAAGACTTGTTAATTAATAGCACCTTTTACATAAAACCTTCCCATACACATAGTCATCTAAATCAACAAGAAAACCTCAGTTCTAAGAAATACTTCTGCAAGCATACAGTACTGGTGGTTGTTGGCTGCTTTTTATAAGCTGAATTTACATAGTGACCTGGTATATCGTGGAGCAATGTGCAAACCCACAGGAGAAGTCTTGAGTAACATTGATCGGTTCTCATGGGCATTTAAGTAACACGGCATGACTGCATAGCAACATTCTGAAGCATAAGACTCTGCCAGTGGAAGGAAGCAGAGAATCCCGTTAATAGCAGTGGAAAGTGGTTAGCATGCTTAAGTCATTCCTTGCAAGATACATCACCATTCCGATTTTTCGTGGCTAGCCGAGTATATGAGGTTTCAGTGAGCACAGGTAGCACCCATTGTAGATACATCTCCATGCCTTTTAAAGGCAAGGAGAAGGAAGGCAGGACTCCTGTCTGCGCTCTAAAGCAGAGTAATCAAGCAGCACCATAGACTTAGGTTTACAAAAGTCTACACAACATGGAGTTTCATCCACGTCTATCGTCGACTCTTCACTAGTTCCATCCTTTCCGTGTTTTAGTTTTATCCTTTCTTTGCCAAACCAACTGCTTAGAGCCCTCCAATGACAGTCATTCAAAAGGCACTGCTGGCTGGACTGCGCTGAATCGTTGCAGGAAGACCTCGACACAGTTACCATTTCCCTGGAATAGGCACACCACACTCATACCAGCCCACATAGTAGTAAGGCGTCATGTACCCAATGCGTCCAAACGATACAGGCTCTTGCCGATATTGGCGATAATAACCTGTAGGAGTAAAAATAACGGCATTTAGTATCTTAGCACCGTCATCATAGGATGTCAGTTTGCATTTCTTAGTGCAGAAAGTATTGATCTGATGTGTAGAGAGCTTTCCTATTCTAATTAATTCAAGAGGGTTCTGGAAGCATCACTGTCTGAAAGAAACAAGCTGAAGGTTCATGGTGTTTGGGTTATTCCTTCAGAGAAGCTGAGTACAGCTGGCTTAAACTGGTTCTGTTATCTCTTTCAGTCAAGATCATGCTGACTATAATAGTGAGGCCAGAAGGATCCTGGGTTTCACTTTCACTTTCTATCTCTCTTTCCTTCTGGTGTGGTGTTCTGTAAGGTTTAGATTTATTCTAAGTTATTGTAAGCTTAAGTTGAGTCTGCTGCAACTGGATTTCTTATCGACAGTGCTAATCTTGAATGTATTGGATTTGTGACCATTATGCTCATTTGCCTTCAGTGGCAGTAAAGCTCTGCTGGATGAAATATAATTGCCTCTGGTCTATTTTGGGGGATCCTGCAACGTACTTAGGTTTTTGCTCTGCTAACTATAAGTTGGAGTTCTGCTCTGGATCAATATTGAGTAGAATTTCATGACATAGGAATGTTATGGTAAAGTGTGGTCTAATCCTGCTGTCTGGGAAATCACCTCAAATGCCTCACTGATTGCCATTGTATTATTGCATATGGCACACAACTTTCTGTTGGGCATTCTTGAAACAGTTGCACAGAAAAGGATACATAACTGTTCCAAGAAGCACCTTAGAGTAATCAGTACTGTTTCTAGACCTACAATTCATTCACACCCAATACCCAGCTTTGTTCTGCACGTATTGCTCCATTGTTCGGGTTTCCTGCATCTCCCAGTGTTGTGGCACAGAAACTGGTACTTCATACTTCACAAAGCAAGAACAAGAGTGGCATGGGAAGATCCAGCCATGTCGTTTCCTGAATTTGACAGGCTGAAGAAGCTCAGTTACTTGTGATGACGCTAACTGCATTCTGCATGGCTATGAGTGTGCTAGCTGGAGAAAAAATAACTTTTTGTCCATGCAATTTGAGTGCTGGGAAAATGAGATTTCCCTACAGCATATGCATCTCTTTGTGGCAAGGTGTAAGGATGCCCCAGAATAATTTGGGGTCATTTGGATAAGTAAGGTCCCCAAAATATGCTTACCTAGGAAAGGACTTTAGTTTCCCATAGAGGAGTAAGGAAAATGAGGGAGGCTGGATATCAGCACTCACAATTCAAACAGAAGTCAAAGGTATCAGGGTAAAAGCAACATCAAAAAAGCTATTTGTAAAGAAAAAGTGGCTGCTTAAAGCATTAGCAGACTTCCCAACATTGTTTTCCACACATGTGGTGTTCTATCTGATCACTGTGCCAGTTCCATACTTTCCTTGTGTCTCATATTTCTGCTTTTTAGAGCCAGCGACCAGGCACATCTGGATTAGCTGCCCTTGCTTAGATTGCAAAGCACAGCATGATCCTGTGACTTCTGCATTTTCTGCCCTCAGAACAAAAGGGTTATAAAAACACCACCATTCTCACAACCTGTGCCTCAAAACCCATCAAAGGTGAGCAGACAATTTATAGCGCAGAATCGATTCAATGCATTTGTGTGATGATTGCTTTGCTTGCAACTGCAATATGTGAGTTTGTTGAGAATCATTAATGCTGAGCACCTGTAATCTGCAAGCTGCCTACAGTCCATTCCACCACTGGTGTGTAATGTAGATTTCTGGTACTCCATACTACCAATTTTGCTTTCTTTTTTACCTTGAATTGGAGGCAGGGCTTCTACATATGACTGTGGCCCTGTTCTTCCATCCAAGTGTGAATCCACAAACTGGCAGTGATCTTCACCTCTTCCCCAGCTATCCCCGATGCTGTAAAACGTATCTGAAAAAGTTGCACATGGGGTTAGAACTTGCAACTGCTGCATCTCAGCAAGGGCAGAGGGTCGTGCGCAAGAAGAGGCATCTGAAAACATTTGAAAATGGATGGGGGTTGTTCCCTGTTGAGCTCTTTTAGATTGGAGCGATACACTTAACCAGGTTACTCAAACCTGAGTATCTCTGGGTTGTAAAGATGAAATATCAGCAGACTCTACTGAGGCAGGCAGAGGCATCAGACTTTCAAGGTTCGGGCCAGCTCTGTTTAAATTTACCAAATACAACCATTCTAGTAAAGGTAAAGGTAAAGGTAAAGGTACCCCTGCCCGTACGGGCCAGTCTTGACAGACTCTAGGGTTGTGCGCCCATCTCACTCAAGAGGCCGGGGGCCAGCGCTGTCCGGAGACACTTCCGGGTCACGTGGCCAGCGTGACAACGCTGCTCTGGCGAGCCAGAGCCGCACACGGAAACGCCGTTTACCTTCCCGCTAGTAAGCGGTCCCTATTTATCTACTTGCACCCAGGGGTGCTTTCAAACTGCTAGGTTGGCAGGCGCTGGGACCCAGCAGCGGGAGCGCACTCTGCCGCGGGGATTCGAACCGCCGACCTTTCGATCAGCAAGCCCTAGGCACTGAGGCTTTAACCCACAGCGCCACCCGCGTCCCTTACAACCATTCTATCTGCACTCAAAAATTAAAGGTGAGTAAGTACTTTAAAATGTCAGTCCAAAAGTCCACACATCCTCATCCAGGCACCCTCATCCAGACATTTAAGGGTTTTAGAATGTCTCTGGTTTAAATAGTTTGCCTAAGCAACAGATTACAGCTGAATTTTCGGTCTAATGAGAGGGCAAGGAAGGGCTCAGACAGAAGTAATGCTAATCTAGAAATGAAGGGTGCAGGTCTCGAAAGTGGGCTTATTTGCTATTTTTGAGTATAGCTGAAATAATAGGAGCGTTATGGTAAAAGAATCCACTGGCACAGTATGAAAGGAAGCCAGTGGTCCTCGCCAACATTCCTGAAGTCAGTAAAACAGATTTTTATGTCTGCTATTGGCTGAGAATCCCACTTGAAGATCTCGTGTCTTCTCCTTTTTTGAGTTCATTTTGCCACTGTGCTGGTAGCTGCTTTCAGAGGCAAAGACTCCCTTCTCATTGCATTAAGTGCAATTAGTTGATGTACAATTAAGAATGCACATCAACTAATTGCACTTAATGCAATGGGAAAGCTTTGCCTCTTAAAGCAGCTACCAGCACATTGGTAGAATGAACTAAAGAAGGAGTGATTTAAAAAGTGTAATTAAGAATGCAGTGGCCAGAGAAGGAATGTCCGCTGGGAGTAGAGCAGAAAGAAGAAACGCCATGGTGTATCTGCAACAACACAACTGGGCATCTTCATCTGCCCCAGCTACAACAAAACATGTCTCTCCCATACCAGTCTCTACAACCACAGCAGGCACTGCAATTGTCCAACAGCTTGACTTCACCCCCAAAGGAGCACTCCTCCATTGTCTCCCAAGACAGATGGACACCAACAATTAAGAATGCACATTATTGTGAAGTAGCAGCATATTCTCATCAGAAGGGGGAAGCACACACTTCAGAGCAGGGGGAGCAATGCTGAAGTTGGCTTAGAAAATTGAACTGAGCTTTAGCGATTCAACTAGGATTGGATGAACCTATGAATTTCTGGCCCCAGTCATTTTTGCATGTGTTTCCTCATAAGTCTTTTTATTTCTGCTATAAATATTTTAAATCTGCACAAAAAGCACATTCAAATATGCATTTTAAGTGCATTTCCCTCTCAAAATATGCATTTTTAGTATTTCCTCTCATGCTACATACAGTGGTGCCCCGCAAGACGAATGCCTCGCAAGACGGAAAACCCGCAAGACGAAAGGGTTTTCCGTTTTCAGAGGTGCTTCGCAGGACGGATTTCTCTATGGGCTTGCTTCGCAAGACGAAAATGTCTTGCAATTCTTGCAATTTTTTTTCCGCTCCCCAACCCCTTTTTCTAAGGCACTAAGCTGCTAATAGCCTTTTAGCAGCTAATCTGCTAATCCCTTAAGCCTTTAATAGCCACTAATAGCCGCTAAACCGCTAATAGCGCTAAACCGCTAATCCGCTAATGGGCTTGCTTCGCAAGATGAAAAAACTGCAAGACGAAGAGACTCGCGGAACGGATTCTTTTCGTCTTGCGAGGCACCACTGTATGTCAAAACTTTGCAAACTGGTGCCTGAGCTTGCTTCCCCACCACTTCCTCCCTTTTCCTTTTGTGTCACGTCTTTTGGATTGTAAACCTGAGGGCAGAGATTTTGGGGTAGAAACACCCAATCAACCAACTTGGGCAGTACTTTATATCTTTTAGGTTACAGCTAAGGCTCCATAGGATGCAAATGGAAGGCTCTAAATCAGGCTGGGGACAGAAGTCACAACATCCACACGCCTAGACACTATTTCACTTTTAAGTAAGACCCCAAATCATCAACCACAGTTACCCCAATGTAAGCACACACAGAGCAAGAATGGCCAGCCACACTTCATGTGATTATATGCAAGACCCCATTTGAAAAAGTCTTAAGCACGGCTTCTTTTTACCACACTCAATTCCTCCAATAACCTAAAAATCACCCTCCCCTGCAAAAGTGGGGCAGCATTTCCCTACCAATTTCTAGGAAAGGATAAATTCTTGATATGTTGGAGGAATGGGGGTTTACCAGCAGCAATGTTCACACAAAATATGGAATTTTGGCTCAGCCATAATTCTGTTGACCCAGATACATACCTCTTAGGTCATCGCTGAGGTAAATCTTGTATCTCAATGAATTGCAAAGAACAACACCTACAAATTTTCTGTACCATGTCCGTTTCACATATTGCTTGCCACTGCATTCGGAATATGTGGGGTCATATTTAAAACTGAATGGGATCCAGATTGGTTCACCACCTAAGAAAAGAGTTAAAGTAACAGACTTAAAAGTTCCGTTATCAAGTTTCTTAGCTTTTTTATGTTAACCATCATATCTTAATTGATGTTCTATTTTCAGAGGCCATAAAAAGTCTTCATAACCAACATATGAATCCATTCCTAAAGACATTTTCTTGGAAGTCTCTTGATTTTACCTAATGGAGCTGACTTACAATTAAATATGTTTAGGACTGTAGCCCAAGTCACAAATGGCATAAACCTGATATTCTCCACCGAGCCTTCAGGGCAGTTGTCAATATGAATGAAGTAATAGTATATTGTAATATACCATCATGTCATTGTGTTAGTGAAATTGAGATGTGCTTTGTTTCCTTGGTACTTAACAGAATGGTGTGTCCAACATTACCACCCAATGCTTTTAACTTTTTTAAGTATATTAACATTATAATCTTAATACAGTTTAATGTGTTTGAAATCCAGGACAGCTGTAAAATAATACTGTTAGGATACCTGCAGCAATGGGCATTTTAAAGATGATTTCTCATCAAAACAAATATTTAAGCACTACTTTATTTTTGTGGTTCTGTATTTCTTTTTAAAAAGAAAAAGGAAATGAAGAAAGCTAAAGCCAACAAATCATAAAAGGGTTATTGACTTCAGTGTGCATTGTTATCTGTTAACTTGATATTTTAAAATGAGACTAGAAACATAAGCACTTTTGAGGGGGGGTTTTTCTGAACTGAAATTCTGTTTTGTTCCCCCTCCCCTAAAGCTAACATTAAATCAAAACAGATTGCACAAAAGCAAGAAAGCCAAGTAGGTCTTTTCTGAACAGCAACTGTTGTTAGCCATTTCAAACTATGTGGTGGCAATAAATAAATGCCGCCATTTATTGACAGCCCAATCCACTATCTGCTTATACAGAAGCACTTGGATTTAAAAAGGCAATCTCATATGACCCTTGTATTATGATGATGCTTCCAAATGAGGGAGTGGGTCCCTGGTTCCTTTCCCGTGGCTGTCTATAGTCTATACCACTGCAAAAGGTCTCAAAGTGATCTGAGTGGCGACAAGCTGTGGTGGCTGGTATGGTGGGAATGCACTGCTCACCTGACCACCACCTGGCTGAGTTGCTGCAGCACACTGGGATTGGAAGGGGCGCAGTAGTGGCATGGTGGAAGCTTACCAGCAGGAGTGCCTGAGTGGCTCCACTGTGCCACTGGTACCTAGCCAGCTTGCCACCACATCCCTTCCTGTCCTAGCATGCTAACAGAGGTCAAGTGAGCGACACAGCCTCACCACGACATCTGCCACTGCTGGTAAGGCAGGAACCACAACCAGGGCACCATGGATCAGAAAACTACTTCAGTGTGGATTCAAAGGCCCTATTCGCCTGCTCTGTGACCTCCTCCCTTCTCTTATGTCTTTGCTGCCCAGTTCATGTGCCTCTCATGTGCTATAAGGGGACCTTGTGGGGAGCATGCTGGGTCCGATGGCCTTTTAAATGCATTTCTGGGAGGAGGGGCTACTGGTTTGTTTTCATTTTCATTCCATTGTGTATTTTGTGTTCTCATTTTGTATTTTTATGTTGTGAACCACCCTGTGATATTCAGATAAAGGGCGGTGTATCATTCAAATAAATAAATGGATAAATATAATGCAAAGAAATCTCATACAAGCAAAGCATGTTATCTCCACTGCAGAAGCTGCCCTTACAGAAAGAGGTACAGAGACTGGGCAACAAGAACGCAACAGAGGGAGTGGAGCTAGCAAGTGCCCCTGCCTCCTTCTCATGTAATCATACAAGAGGGGGGGGGGGTGCCTGAAAGGGGTTAATGTTCACCACCTCTATAAAATTGTGAGAATTTGTGAAGACTCAAGCTGACATCAGTTGTCCTGATTCAAAGTCCCATGAGCTCTGGTGTGTAAACATAGGCAGCAGAGCGCCAACCGGATCATTTCAGATGTAAATCGTAGTTTTGTGAATACGTAGGGAGCTGCCCCATTGACTGAAATAAATAGGGCAGTGTCCATGTGGGGGGTAGAGTCCTGTGCCTGCCCCAGAGCCCCCACGCCTGCAGTAAATCACTTGATCGGGCGATAGGCACTAAATACTTGGACTTCATAAGTGTTGGATCAGACTATAAAAATATCAGCACAGACTGAACACGTAAAAGAATTCTCAGCTACAAGCTGTAAATAGATCAAACAGTAAAATCTATGTTGCTTCTATAATAACTGCTACTCTACCAACGAACGGGACAAGGGAAGGTTACAATGTGAAAGTTGTTGTTTCCTTGCTTTCACAGCATTCCCCCTGTGCTCTGTCTCCCTTATGCTGTTGGCAACTGTTCCATGGGATGGGAACCACATTTTTAAAAGGAGAAAAGACAAAGCAACATTTGGTCTTTTCTTTAATCGAGTCTTTTGACTCCAAAAGAAGCACACCATAATCCTGTAAACACACATAAATTCATGAATAACACGCAGGAGTAGTCTCATTGAGTTTGGCTGAGATGGGCTTCAGTACAACTGACTTGAGTTTAATGGGACTTCTTTCGTACCCAAAAAGTTTTTTCACATGTGCCATTCTTTCCAGCATTTCAGCCAGAATATTCTCAGTGCGGACAAAACAATGAACTGTTCGTGGAAAGAAAACTACACAATGAATGTGAATCAGAGCACTCTACATTCCCTTGCTATTCATCAGCATAGTGTCTCCCCATGAACAAATCTCAGTGAAACTGGCTAGCCTTCGCCATAGTTGGTGCTGTGAAGCATGCCATGTGGTTTTCATTATACGTTCAGTTCTGCTTGGAAGAGTTATTTGGCACTTCTGAGTTATCAGGCACAAAACTCTGGGGTAAATTATCATTCCAATAATAATTTTAAGTCTTAATAGTAGCAGATAATTGCATGTAAATATATCTTAGTTCACATTTCCCATTAAAGTCCCTTAAAAGACAGGGATAGTGTGGGGAACGTCAGAGGCTGGGTGTGGCCCTCCAGACCTATCTATGTGGCCCTCAGAACACCTATTCTCTCCAGGCCACACCCCCTCAGTGGCCTGCTTCAAACCCTGAGTGTTTTTGCCTAGCTGGATTGTGTCCTTGAGCTCTGAGACTGCCACTTTCTTGTCAGGGCAGAGGAGAAAGAGGGTATGTAGAAACTAGCCTACTCTACAAAGGTAAACTACGTTTGTTCCTCTGCGCACTTTCGCCTCCAGCCCTGCTCACCCTGGCATGTGGCTCTTGGAAGGTTTCCCAGAAGGGAAGGTGTCCCTCAAGCTCAAAAATGTTCCCTATTTTTATGCAAAAATATGTTTTGGATATCTAGCAGCTTTCAAAATGCTTCAAACTGTGTGGTGAAAAGTGGGGTATATGTGTTTTTAATCAGCCTTGAAAATATCCCATGAACGTTACTAGCCTGCAAAATCTTTTAGTTGCCTGCCGGGAGCTGTCAGAAGAGGGGAACAGAACTCCAGATCACCTTCAGCAGCCCCCTGAACTTCTCTTATTACTAATGCACATCTTTGCAAGGTGTCAAAGAGGAGGCTTCCTACCTCCAGCAACCTCCCTGGTTTCTATGCTGGGTGCAGAGGAGAGACAGGACACTGGTAGTGGCATGTGTGGTTTGATGGATCTGCACTCCCTGTTGCTGCTTACCTAGACCAGGCTGGGGCAGCAGCAATGTCTGGGCTTGGAGGACACACCACCTCATCCCAGACTGGTCCAGGTAAACAGCAAAGATCTGGGTGTTGGGTGGGTGGTCCTGCCCCAGTATGCAAACCACTCCTGTAGAGTGCTCTGTCCCCTCTCTACATGCATCTACATGCAATTCCTTGTCACCTGTGCTTACCAGGCCAGTGCATAAATGCAAGGCTGTTCTAAATAAATAAATGTAAATGGATATATAAGACGGTTAAAAATGGACATACAGCAATACACTATCCAAAACTATCGGTATCCTGTCTCCAGAACTTGACTGCCCCAGAAAGCATAAAGGAAGCAGATAACAGAATCAGGTGAAAGGGCAGTTTCCGCACTCTTGTTTATCCCTCTCTCCCTTTCAAACTTATAACTTATATCCCTCTCTCCCTTTCAAAGGAAGTCAATAATTTTAAATATCTCTGTCAGCTGTACAATGTCACAACCTTAAGTTTTGCAGTACTCAGGACAAGATAATATCTGAAAACAGCAAGGAGACTTACCCGGTGGTCTGACAATAAGTAGAGGATTATCTATAAAGAGGGAACAAGAAAATGCATGAGTGGCTTACACTGAAGATTTATATCCCCTGAAGCCAAAATAAAAACCAAAATGCTACATCAAAAATGGTGGGTTGCAAAAGTTAATTTTCTTATTCCTGTTTATTTTGAAAGCAAAAATACTCCCACGCAAGTCAGTCTACAAAAAAATAGTTGAGTATGCAATATTCCTTTTTTCAAAAAAAAAAAGTATTTACATTATGTTTGCCTTTATAACCATCTTTTTTCATTTATGTGAGTGAAATTAGCATATTTGTTTATTATGGATTTGTTTTTTTTGAAACGTGGCAATGTTTCGATTGCACGTCATGGGGAAGGTAGAGAAAACCACGTTGTGTTGAGCAGTAACTTAGCAACCATGAAATGTCAAGCTAGCCAACCATTTGAATAATAAGCCAACCATTTCAACAGGGGATGATGATGGCAAATAACTCTTGCATCATCTGCAACGATAGCAAGCTGTAAAGAGCTGAATGGGGATCAATGAAGAGAAACAATTACAATATGGAACAGGGAAAGGTGGTGCTCCAAATTAACCATTCAGAAAACTCTACTCTCATGAAAATGTGAAAGAATGTGCAAAGAGGGCTAGGCTTGCTTTTTGCCATCACTCCTGGTTGCTAGCCATGTGTTGAGAGCACTAGATTGGATAGACAGTCAGGATTCCTTCTCCCCTTGCAGGGAGGAGCTCTTGCGCATAGATTGGCATGTGCATAAAGCCCTTTCCAAATCTGCAGATGGCAGTGGTGGGGCAAGCCTGCCAGATTCAGCAGGTGGCATAGCATGGCTAGACCATGCTGCCCTGTAACACACAGACAGCCCCACACATACGTGGTGTGATTAGCTACTGCTTTTCAGCAAGACAAAATTATTCTTAGGACTAAGCGGAAGGCTTTCATCCATTCCCGCGACACACTTTAAAAAGTAATGCAACACATTCCTTACTTACTAACAAAACACTAACCTGGCTGTTGCCCAATTTCATAACTCTCAAGACTGTTCATTGTAAGAATTCTAGTCCATTAATCAGTTACCGTATTTTTCTGTGCATAAGACGCCCCCATGTATAAGACAACCCCTATTTTTTTTGAGCCCAAAATTAATTAATTAATATTTTAAACACCAAACAGAACAACTTTGATATTTTATTAAATATTCAAAACAGTGGTATATTTAGTACCGTATATTTAAACATCAAACAGTGAGGCAAGCTGTGTAATAGCGGCTGCTCCTGTCAGCTCAGTGCAACTCCACTGTAGCTGCAGCTCCAGCTCTCCCGCCTGTATGTTGCACTTTTGTCTCAGTATTTACGGTATGTACCGTATTTACTACATGAGCGCCGGCAATGCAAAAGCTGATCGAGATGCTGTGACTGCCAGAGCTGCCTGAGTGAGTGCGCTTGGGGAATGAGGGGTCTGGGTAGCCAGGGGGCGGCTGAGGGAACTGGGTGGAAGGGACAATGTCCAGAGTGGGGGCTGCTGGGGGGGGGCAGTAGCAGACCAGGGTTTGTCATGAGGCCAATAGTGAGGGGAGGCTGTCGGGGGGGGGGGGGGAGAATATGGATGGCGGCATGAATTTATTTATATATTTAATTGCAACATTCCCTGTATAAGACAACTCCCAATTTTAAACTTTAAAAATTTGGGGGGAAATATTGTTTTATAGGCTGAAAAATACGGTAATTGCTCTATTTAGCCTGCATGAGCAAAATCAGTGATTCTGAAGCAAGAAGCATTGATTTTGGATGCTGCTTTTGGATGTGTTGCAGTGGACACTATCTAAGAATAGACATTCCCTTCAATGTAAGAGAAAAGGAGAGACGTCTTTTTTAAGGTAGTGTTTGCCACCTTCAGTTTTCATACCTACTTCTATTAAAAATTATGTGCTTTAAAAATATACTGCCTACTTAATCAGCAACATCTTTTAGTATTATTTTTTTTAATTCTACCTCATTAAGGGAGCAATCCACCTACCTGGGGGTAAGTCCCACTGAACTCAATAGGACCTTCTTCTAAGTAGACAAGTACAAGGACTGAACTATTAATCGTTTAAATGTTACAGCCCTCCTATAAATCCATTATATAAAACGCTTTACTTGATTTTCAAGTTTTTAACTTTCAAGAATACCATTTTGATAGCTAAAAGTGCCTATAAATTCTATGGCAAGAACTCTAGAATCAGGTTTAGGGGGTGAACGGGAATAAAAAACAACTTATTGGAGGGCCCAAGTCTGTGGCAGTAATGGCCAGTGATTATCCTGAGTTTGTTAAGGGATCAGCACATTGTATTTTGATGTTTAACTGTGCTGGCTGGCCTTTGAGCAACCATCTCAGCAAAAATAAAAGAAATAAAATATTTAACTATGCTTTAAAAGAAAAAAAAACCTCTTTAAAAAGCCTTGTCAAAGAAATATCGCCATTATGAAACGGGAACAAGCTTCAACCAAAAGAGTAAAAAACTGAAATGGAAAATTGTTTCCCATATTCCTTCCAGACAATTACCTCCAGCTGCTCAGCTGCTCACAATTAAAAAACTAATTTTAAGTGTCTCGCCAATTTAGCAAAGGCACACTCAACATCCTTTTTTATTTTTTTTTATTTAACCTCCCAATTCTCAGGGCAATGATATCCAAGTTCACACCAGGCAGCTCTGAAGACAATTGGCCTGCACAAGGAACTAGTCAGAAATGTTAGTTAAGAGTTGGCTTCCTCTACCAGAAATGGAAAAAGCTACATGACCTACTTCCTCCCATTTGGCAGGGTTCCCATTGGAACCCTGACATGTCATCTTGATTCTGCAAGGTTCATGCTGAACCTCTGGCTTGTACAAGCTACTGCTTCTATCACCTGCTGAAAACCATGCTTTACTTTTCTATGCATGCTTACACCATTTGTCAGCATGCAATCAGGAGGAATAATCTATGAATTAGCCACATGCTTTTGAATGATCCTGGGAGATTCCTTTCTCCTCTGATCCCCCATACCACCAAATTATCTTGCTCCTGGGTCTTCTTTGTCCCTGTTCTCTGCTTTATTGCCTGCCCAACAAGCCTGTCTCCATCCACCCTGTCTCCATCTTTTCTATTTCAAAAGATAGAGCTGGTTCACACATCCAGCAACCTAATGTGAGCACTTCCTGTCCGTGGGATTAGCACAGAGGTGGGATAATGGCAGCCATCAAATGTACTGACTGACCCATATTTACCATAAAGGTTGACTCTTGAGCTTTGATTCTTTGGCAGAAATTCCAAACACATGCATGGTTTAATTCGGGGGTAGCCAACATGGTGCCCATCAGGCCCAGCCAGCATTTCCAGGGGTCAGAAATTATGGGAGTGCAGTCCAAAACAACTGGAAGGCACCATGATGGCTGCCCCTGCTTTAATTCCTTTGACATTGCCACTAGATTTAGTGACCTTGAAATGCAACCTTGTCTACAATACATCCCACCGCCAGTTGTCTTCTTTGGGGCTAATTCTCTTTTCTTCAATTCTCTCTTCACCTACGCTCTACTTTTGGGGCCTATACTGTATATTGGGTCCTATAGTAACCTGTTCCTTAACCACTTTCTTCCATCAAAATCTAGTCTTCCTTCATTCCTTCCAAAAACCACAATGATTCCTGGACTCTTTCTACTCACTTGGTTATATTCAGGGGACTTAAACAATATTATTCTATACATTTCATGGTGTATTTTTAGATTTTCAACTATGGCAACCTGCCCTGTAGCTTCAGGCAGAGTTGGGAAAACATTAGCAGGGAGGAACACTGCAAGAATGTCAGGTCATGTTCTTTACAAATATAATTAGTGAAAGTCTGGGATTTTCTGAAATCAATGGAAGTTTTTAAAAGCAAGAACATAATTCCATAGCATGGAGGTAAAATGTTCACATTTGTGAAACCATACCTGATTCTGTGATGTAGGAGATTGAGGAGCTTATAGGTCCATAACCATAGGGATTCTTTGCTTGGACTCTAAAGTAATACCTAAAGAAGAGAAAGAGAAGGGCAGAGACAACACAACCATCCATGAAAATGGCACTAAACCCATTTATTATAATGAAGTTAGGGAAATGTCAAACAGATAGTCGCTGCGTGACATAGTATCTAAAGCGCATTGGCCCTTGCAGTTCACCATACAAGGAAATGTCACAATTTACATTGTAGTAAGGTAGCTTATCTAGATCTAAGTCCACAATTATGATGAGGAAACTATCGTACTGCACCCTATAGATTTCCAATAGTGCAGATCAGAATTTGTAGCTAGCTGGACTATTGGGCTTGAAGGAAGGTCAAGATGCATTTCTTTCCAAAATGTAGCAGTAATTGCTTCATACCAGGTTCTGGGGAACTGGGTAGACTACCAGATACTAAAGGTAACCAGAGAGAGACAAAGGCATGTGTCAGTTTACAGACTTGGCAGACTTTGAACTCAGCTAGACTGGTAAAGAAAAAGTGATTTATATGTGTTGTATATGCGATAGAGTGGGACGCGGGTGGTGCTGTGGTCTAAACCACTGAGCCTAGGGCTTGCTGATCGGAAGGTCGGCAGCTCGAATCCCCGCGACAGGGTGAGTTCTCGTTGCTCGGTCCCAGCTACTGTCCACCTAGCAGTTCGAAAGCACGTCAAAGTCCAAGTAGATAAATAGGTACCGCTCCGGCGGGAAGGTAAACGGCGTTTCCATGCACTGCTCTGGTTTCACCAGAAGCGGCTTAGTCATGCTGGCCACATGACCCGGAAAAACTGTCTGCAGACAAACGTTGGCTCCTTCGGCCAGTAAAATGAGATGAGTGCTGCAACTCCAGAGTCGTTCACGACTGGACTTAACTGTCAGAGGTCCTTTACCTTTACCTTTACCAAGGGGGCAATACCAGTGGGTATTGCCCCCTTGATATTGAGGGACGATTTCCAATCATCGTGGGAAAAGGAGGTCATTAATGAGGTTCAATCCTGCAGATTGTCTCACCTTTACTTTGAGTCTATGACGTATAATCAAGCTAGAGCTGTGATTTCCCGGAGACTGAGTGACATTGCCAGGCAAGAAGACATAGCCCAGGTAAAACCAGGGATGTTCCTAGGGGACCAGATTTATCGGACCATACCAGCTCCCTACCTTGCAGAAATCCACCATGTGGAATACCGCAGACTTTTTACAGCGGCTAGATTAAATGTCCTTGACTCTGCGATATTGTGGGGAAGGTACAGGGGAGTACCATACGCCCAGAGAACCTGTCATTGTGCCATGGGTGTGGTTGAGTCCACCGAACACATTCTCTTGACTTGCCCTTCTTATGCAGAGCTTAGACAAAATTTTATAGCCCCACTTCTACGTCAATTTAGCTTCCTACCCGGAGAAAACCAGGTTTTACGCTTGCTAAATAATGTCACTAGAGCTATACCTTCCTTGGTGGCCAAATTTCTTTTTTTAGCTTTTAAGCGTCGCAAGACTATAATTGACTGTATTGATATAGGGCTATCTGCTTAACCCATTTTAGTGTTGGTTAAGTTTTAAAATTTTTATTGATGTTTTTAACTGTGTACTGACAAATGTTTCTTTTCTGACTGACGGTCGAATAAAAAAAAAAGGTTATATGCGATAGAACTTTGCCCCACCAGTTGGCGACATAGAGTCCCATTTTTCTCTACCTGTTTTCCCTGTCTAAATTTACAATGTGTTTAACTGAAACACTTCTCAGTCCAGGCTGAGATTCTGAATAGTGGACCACAAGCTATCAATTTAATAAACCCCCATTTTACCAAAGATTAGGAATTTCGCAATGCGACTACTTCCCTGTACAACAGTCAATTTCAATGGAGCTGAATCTGCTGTCAAAATTGCAAAGGAGCTTAAAAAGAAAACATCAGAAAATACACTACAGCATGTAACTTGTTACCCTGAAGTGGAGAAATACTACAGCTGTAGCTGTAAACTCATGCTCAGTGCAGAAGAATGATTCACAGATAATCAGAAACACAAAAGGTGCAAGCTAAAGCCAACCACAACAACCACACTGGAGAAGCCAGATACTGGTTCCTTCTACCATTGACCGCTCTGATAAAGCTTCCACCTCACACAGGGCAAGAGAAGATTAAGCAGAATGCAGAATTCCCCACCCACCAGGAAACACTCAAAGAAAATAACAATGGAAGCAAGAGTTTCCACTGTGTTGTCACTACAATTGCATATACTACTAGCCGTATGAAACCCTGTGAATGGTACAAAGGCCATGGGCCGGATGATCTGCTCATTTTATTATTGTACCATAACCAAAATGTCAATAGTAAAAAAAAACCCCAACCCTAATTACTCAAAGCACATATTGCTTGGAGAACTGTTTAATTTATATTGTGTTTTTTAATATGAATAGAGCATTGGGGGTGCTATGATAAATGGCCCTCTGATCCAATAGGGGGAGGCTGCGGAAAATCTATCACCTGACATGCATCAAGGAACTCTATTTGCAACTCCAGGTGATAGGTCAGAGTACTGAGGGAGGAGTCAGAGTAGCAGCACGGGAACCACCTTCTGCTGCATAGTCAACCGAGACCTGGATACTGTGAGTTCAGGTCACTGGGTGCTGTTAAAACAAGTCTTACTGGATCCTGCACTTGCAGACACACACACACACACACACACTTCCCACCCCAACAAGAAAAACCCACTGGCATTCTCTAATTACCAGCATCGATTTGGCCACTTCATTTGCTTCTTATCCAAATGCAAGTCTTGCCAAAAGAACAGCATCCCCTGAAGGCTTCAAACCACATGACCTTCCTAACTGACTGGCTCAGGCAGGGAAAATGCCACCAAAACTTGGATTATTTCCCTTGGCAATATTCCTTTCAGCTTCTAACTAGGTTAAATGCTGCATTGCCTAGAAAAACCTAAGACAATTACCGTTCTGAGTCCTAGGCCTCCAGGCTATTACTAAGGCTGGAGACAAGGCATTTTTCAGAGAGCTGAAGGTGGTATGATAGAGGAGACAATGCTTATGGCATGTGCTGCAAAAAACACACACAACCCAGTAAGAATACAAAATATATGATTCTTTATGAAATGAGTGTGTAGAAGTATGCAATAGCGGTCCTATCATGCCACCCTCAACTATCTGAAAAGCTAATCCCCTGCGTATTCTTATATCCCCAAAGAAAAGGACTAACTTGCTATAATAACCAAAAATTCCATTGTGTTCCATTGTGTTGCTTCTAGTGCCAATGGAAATATGACAGAAAATCCATGGGGTTAGAAGTGGTTATGCAAACCCTGGGAGGGCGACTTTTGGTGGTCTCAAACTAGGATCATCCTTGCTGTGTGTGTCTTATAGACATGCTCCTTTCCTATTGCTGTATATTTCCTCTTTCCTCTCAGGAACCTGCCCATATTTTAGGGTTTTCATAACCCTGTTCTGGGTGTCTTTGCCCTTCCAGAGGTTAGGAACGTAGAAAGCTGACTTATGCTGAGTTAGGTCATTGGCCCAAAAAGCTCAGCATCGTCTACATCAGGGTTTCACAAGCTTCTGCATTCACTGACCCCCTTGTCGAGCATATAAAGTTGTCATCGACCCCTACCCCACTTCTTAGAAATGTAAATGAAATAAAATCAAGAAATATCAATATATAATCTACATTTATTAATCATCCATCACCATTACTAGAAATCATATAATGCAAAAACTAATGAATACTGTTGTATTAACACAGAGTTTCCTCACTGGGAAGGCATAGATGTTCTGTACATGCCTATGCCCTTTATTTATTAGCCTCATAGCCACCGAGTTATAGTCCTGGCATGTGGTGACAGGGATGCTATCCTTCTTGGTGATGGAGCAACAAGTGTGGAATATTCTTCCTAGAGATGCGCTTCCTTAAGAAAGCACCTGCCATATTCCACTCAGCAAGGGTACCTGGAGAAGATAGGCAAATCTTCAGGTAACCAGGTCCAACCAGTACTTTGAATTCCACTCAGTGCATAGTTCTGGTTATTTGATTTTTAAAAATATTGCTGTACAGTGGAACCTCGGTTTTCGAGTGTCTCAGAAGCCGAACAATTTGGAACCCAAATGCCAAAAACCCGGAAGTAATTGCTTCCGTTTTCAAACGCACCTCAGAAGTCAAATGGCTTCCGAGGCGCGTTTCTCCATTTTTTTCAATGGATTTTGCCAACCGCCCATTGATCCTCGGTTTTTGAACGTTTTGGAAGTTGTACAGTCTTCTGGAACAGATTACGTTCTAAAACTGAGGTTCCACTGTATTAATTAATTACATATGCCTATGGGTATTGTAAAATAATGAAAAACAAGCTATTCATTTTCTTCATCATCATCAAACTCTGACCTACCTGCAAAGGATCAGTAGCCTTCAACCTTTTCAGACCTGAAACCCAGCTTTAGCTCTAACATGTACAGTATCCTGGGACCCACTCCATTTTTTTCATTATGTATTTCTAACCTGGTGAGAACCACTTCAGATGAAGCCAAGTTGAAGGCCAATATACTAGAATCAAGTTTCACTCACAGCAGCAGCAGCAATTCAAAAAGTGTCATCAGGCATGTGGTTTGGGTGTGCGTGTAGACACTGTTTACTTGGACTTTTAAAAAGCTTTTGATAGACTCCCTCATGAGCAAAACTATTGGGAAGAGGAGACATCTTCTTATTGACTGGTAACTAGTTAAAGAACCGGAAGCCAAGAGTAGGAAGAAATGGGCATTTCTCACAATGGAGGCATGTATTCAGTTGGGTCCACCAAGGCTTGAAAAGAGGGTAGACAAATTCATAGAGGACAAGGCTATCATTGGCTATTCATCAAGGACAGATAGGATTTCCAGTGTCAGAAGCAGCATGGCTTTGAATACCTGTCGCTAGGGATCAAGAGGGGGAGAGTGCTCTTGCACCCGTGTCCTGCTTGCTAACTTCCCATAGGCATCTGGGTGGCCACTGCGAGAACAGGATGACAGCTTTGTACTGATCAAGCAGGATTCTTCTTATGTTCTCACAAAGAAGAAGGGATTGCTTAAAGGTTTGTTTGTTTGTTTTTTAGTAGATGGTGTCATCTGAATTATTCCCCTGTCCCTATCTGGCACACAGCAAACATCAACAGAGTTATAGATCTTTATGCCACAAGTCTTTCTATCTCCTTTTCTCATGACCAATGTTTAATTATTTTTTCCACTTGTCTGCAAACTGATCTGAATGTAATTAAGGGCCGTGTGATGCCTGCAGGGAAAATAAAAACAACCCCCTCATAACTTTCTTCTCCATGTAATCCTAGCTGTGGCAGACGAAAACCACATAAAAGCTTGGAACGGAGGAGAGCTATGTTTTCTTTTCTTCCCCTTTGTTTCCCTGACACAGTCCATTGCAATGTGGAAACATTCACCAGCGGTTTAAACATAGGCCCTCATTCTTTTCTGCGGCTGAATGGGCTTTCCGCAGCTCAAGGAGTGCAAGCTAGGATTCAAAGCAACCAGCTATATCCCCTTAACGTTGGGATGGGAGCCCACCACATTTCATTTCTCTGTCTATCAGATTCGTAGGCTGCCTTGCCCCCAAGGAACTCAGAGTGTTATATAGGGGATTATCTCATGTTATCTCCACCATATCCCTTTGAAGTAGTATATGGCAAGAGAGGAAAAGTTGCCCAAGGCCTCCAGCGCCACCTTTCATGCTCCCCAAATCTGGGGAAGTGATGAGGGATGGCGATATGGCTCTGTGCACTTTGAATTCAAAAGCTACCAAGGAGCAAGAGCTGTTGAAGTGACCTAGGAGGATACTTTTTGCTCAGAGTGGAAGGAGCAGGTGCGACTGCCTGTCCACCCAGCACCACTGCAGACAGCCTCTCTCTAGCAGCAGCTATTGCCGAATGATTGTCCACCATGATGAATGTCTATGCCAGGGGTGGGGATGATGTCGCCACACAGTTGCTGCAGAGCCACACTTCCTATCAGCTCCGGAAAGCATGGCCAACAGCTAAAGTTGATGGGAGTTCAGCCACATCTGGAAGGCCACAGGTTGCCTGCTCCTGGTCTAAATTATAACATATTTACTGCAAGAATCTCAGGCTCTGGTACAAGACAGAGCCAAGATGGTTGATGTTATGTACTGAGTTGAATAGGATCCAAAATGCAGCAGTCTGATTGGTCCTAGAACAATAGGATTCAGAATGCAGCAGTCTGATTGGTCCTAGAACAATAGGATTCAGAATGCAGCAGTCTGATTGGTCCTAGAGCAATGCAGCAGTATGATTGGTCCACAGGAGCCACCCAATCCAGCTCCAGGTAGAAGTGAATCTACAATCTGATTGGCCTATAACAGAATCCCGGAATTAGCCAATCACGTGCAGCCCATTGTGTAAATAATGTATATAAAGCAGATATTTTGGGGGAACTTTCATTCCTCCTCATCACTATGAGCTGAATAAAGAGCATGAAATCCACTCTCGACTCTGAGTATATTTCAGTTGATTCTGATATGATAACTCAGAGGCAAAGTGTCTGCCTTGCATGTGGAAAGTCAATCCTTGGGAGTTCCAGGTGGGGATAAGGAAAATTTGAAACCCTGGAGAGCCGCTGCTTCCGAGTGAGGACAATACCCAGCAGCTTCCTACATTCCTAAGAATGGACACAATATTTTTTAAGGGGAGAAAAGAGTGCCCCCAAATTAAATTTACAAAAAAGCCGAGTGAGGTTTATTTGACTGAGCAGTTTAGCCATGCCGAATGGGAATCACTAAGGGCCACAAATACTTCCTCATGGTGTTCTAAATGGATGTGAAGATGGGCCACAGAGCTTGGTGAGACCAGAGACTGAGTTGATGAGAAAGCCGCTTGGCAGCTGCACAGCTGCTTAATTTCCATGCATGAGAGCACAAAATTAAGTGGTGTGATTATGCAAACACTTGGGTCTGCTTAAATCCTAGAAGAGAGCTCCAAGTGGCTCGTACGCTAGAAGTCTTCAGGCTTGCCAGGAGCTCTTAACATCCAAGTCCTATGACTTGCCCACAACAAAACAGGAGTCTGAACTGCCAATGGACTTTCTTTCTTTTTTTGAAATGGCAAACAAATAGCAATCCCATGCTGCTTTCTAGGCACTCAGCCATGCACTTATTTATATTGCTGCTTTGAAATCATTGCTTGAAGGAGGAACTAGGCGTCACAAGAGACACAGAGCTGACTGCTACTGCTGTACCTCTTCCCCTTTTACCATCAAGCTTGATGCAATGTGTGGCGCAGGTAACATCATTGCCCCGCAAGCTGCTCCACTCTGCTTCATTGGCTGTTGGTGGGAGAACAAGCAATGCACAATGTGCTGACGACTCATGGCACCTTCTGCTAATGTTTTAAGTAATTTGGATGGAAGGGAGAGACACACAGTGTGGTGGCAGGTCTCATAGCATCCAGTTCCACCCTGACAACCATTTCACACATGCACCATTTCATACACTCCTGTAATCAAAAGTTTTGCACATTTCCATGTGTGACGATAGACATGTGCACTATTTTACCCCAGGGGTCCTTATAGGAAAATGGGAATTCATCCTGATTTGTTTGCGCCCCAAGGGCTCTTCTGATGCAGAGGCTGGACAAAAAAGCCACCAGAATCAATGTAGATATTGTGGCTTAGAGCTGTGGGTTAATTTAAGCAGCCAATGAAATGCTGAATGATTTACGGTCATATTTGGCAAATCGCATTCTATTTGTATACACTTTCCAATTCCAACAACTGGAAATGAATTATTTTCCGGGAAAGTCAGAGAAGACACCATCACAAATCTTCCCTTCGAAGCTTTCTGTCATAGACCAGAATGCTGGAAAGGCAAGGCAATGTTGTGTTTGAATGTGAACACGCAAGTGGTAATATAATTAATTCTCCTATGAAAATACATCACCACACAACTGTGTAAAACAAGTGCTTAATTTAACTGCAACTGCTTGAATTTATTCCAAACAGCAATGTTCTACCATGGCTCCCTCCAGAGTCAAGATGTTAAAAACATCACTCAGCTTAATTACTGTTTCTAAAAACACATTTTAAAAAGTGATTTCATAGCACCAGAGAGAAACTAGGAACTGGGCACAAAAGGAGCCCTTAATTTTAGTTGGTGAGAGTTGAATCAGGTACTAAACATACTACAGTGGTACCTCGGGTTAACAACTGAATTCGTTCCGGAGGTCCGTTCTTAACCTGAAACTGTTCTTATACTGAAGCACCACTTTAGCTAATGGGGCCCCTTGCTGCCACTGTGCTGTCACTGCATGATTTCTGTTCTCATCCTGAAGCAAAGTTCTTATCCCGAGGCAATATTTCTGGGTTAGTGGAGTAAGCTGAAGCGTCTTTAACCTGAAGCGTATGTAACCCGAGGTACCACTGTGAAATCATGCTGATTTATATAGTTGGATATATGGCCTTGATTTCTTTTCTTAAAAAAAGATTTCTGCATTGCAGGGGGTTGGACTAGATGACCCTTGGGTCCCTTCCAACTTTATGATTCTTTGCTTCTATCTCACCTTGCTATCAAATGGTAGTCAAGGTAGCTTAGGTAAAAAAGATCTAACAGCATAATCCTATACATGTCTACTCAGAAGTTCACTTCCATTAAGTTCATTCCCTGGTGAGCTTAATATAGGAGTTCAACTGATATTCCATTCAGACATAACATTCCCAATATTTCAAACCAAATACAAATATGAAACAGAAAATAATCATAACCCACCTCAAACAGAAACCACCAGAATAAATGGTATAATTAAAGAACTATCCACTGTTAAGTCCCACCCAAAGCTCAACTAAATGAAACAGCTTTCACTTGGTGCCTAAAATATATTAAATTTGGTGCCCAGTAAATATATATGGGGAAGGTGCTCCATAGCCCGGATGCTGTTACAGAAACAGCTGCCAATATGACAGTTACCCTGTTAAATTCCAAGAAAGTGCTCATCCCTTCCCTATCATCAACTGGAAGACTGAATGATGTAGTTGTCTTGCTCACAATACAGGATCACGCCTATGTTTCAGAGGTGAGGAACCTCCAGCCCAAGAGCCTAACTATGCCCCCTACATCTCCCCATGATGTGATATATGTTCCCAGGTGTGGAGCAGGTGAATATATGGCTCAGCCAAAAGCGATGTGCAGGCACCTGCAGAGTCCTGTGCAAATGGCTTTGCAAGACTTGCAGAATTGTTCAGTTCCTCAGATATAAGGTCTTGCAAACAGATTAGGATTTACAAATGCAGGACAATAATAAGCATTTAAATTTTACATTAAAGCAATGGAAATCCATGCATCTACCTATTGTTGTTGTTGTATTCCTTTTAGCATATATTTCACTAAATCATCAGCATTTGAATGCATTGAAATATATCTATCCTAGTTTTCTTAGCTTTACTTTCACCTAAATGATAGCTTGGAAATCCACTTTGGAGAGGTATACATATGCCCAGTCCTAAATGCCTCTTATTCAGAGCTACAACCGGCCTTGGTAACTTGCTTTCCCCAAATCAGAGTCCCCTCACAATATGGACATAATCATGAACACATGGTTTTAGTCAAGCTCCATCTTCCAGTTCGTGTTTGCCCAATTACAGAAATATTGCCAGTGGTTGAGGAGCTATTTTTATGATATGTATTTATTTCAGCCTGTGGGGTTCAGAGAAAACACAAATGATATTGGCTGGTGGTGCACACGTTTCTGTGCCAAAGAAAAATAATCATCCCACCCCTATGTATTCCTATACCCATGCTTCTCTATTAAAAGCCACTTGGTTCGTAAGGAACAGCTTGACATCAGTAATCTCTGACTGAAGTGATGATACACTCACTTTAATGGAGACTTTAATAAACCCAGTGGACTATCATATAAAGCCCCATTTCCCTATATTGGGTGTCACTGCTTTTGTTTGAACAGATTAATGAAGTGGGAGTTGCTCTGCCAAGATCTTTGCTTGTATCTCCTCCCAGTATGGGTGTGTTATTGCTATAATTCAGAAGTGCCAAAAGGAGGACAATTCCAATACAATTTCAAGACTGAACACAATAATTCTGCCCCAGCTATACTGAGAGATTGATAAAAAAACCAAATGATTTGGGTAGTTGAGTTACCAATTAAACTCAGTACCAGCCACCAGATACTTCAAAGGTTTTTAAAAATCATTTTAACCACCTAAAGGATTCAAAAAAAATGGACCTCTCAAGGAAAGGCATACTGTAAGGTAGGTATTACAAGAGGCAAGGTGCTTCTTCTCAAATGACAACAGCACCCAAAGCAGGACTGCCTCTGATGATCTTAGCATCTAGGGAAACGCATATGGAGAAATTGGTTATGGCGGCTAGAAAAAGCCACACACACACACAATTGACAGCAAGGCAGCTGAAAGTCTCTCCAGCTTTGTAGCATTAGTAGGCCTCTCATCTGCCAGTTTTCTTTCTTCCTCCTACCCAACCTGTAAGTCTGGGAAAGTATGGAAAAAGAGCAGCCGAGAGGCCCTCCTTAACTTTTCTGCTCTCAGCAATGAAGGTTTCTGAGCATGCTTGGACCCTCCACACTCAACAGGAACTCTGGAGATCATAGAATCCACCCCACCTCCCGGTAAATGAATTAGAAGGAATTTAAAATATGTTTCCAGAGTTCTCATTGGAAGAAATTCTGCAACGGTTTGTGAGCAGCCTTCAGCTTTAGCATAGACTGCTTCCCCTCCACCCCACATGCATATATCTCTAACAATTTCGTACATTATGAAAGGAAAGGGGAGGAGGGGAACTGGCAGATGAGAGAGTTGGTGCTGAGCCATTACAAGCCAAGGTGAAATTTGAGGGTGACAAGGATGGTTTTTCAGTGGCTTGGTGACTTCTGAACTCTATTTTCGTGAAATTATTTTCCATTCCTAACACTAACATACCGTATTTTTCCATCTATAAGGCACCCCCATGTATAACAAGCCCCCTATTTTGGGGGACTCCGAAATGGGGGAAAGATACTATCCGTGTATAAGACGAGCCCATATTTTTAACATTATTTTACAGTAAAAAACATAGTCTTACACACGGAAAAGTACGGTACGCACCTATTTTATCATTAGGCCACAAACAATTTCAAACTACATTCCGAAAACATATCAGTACCTTGTATTCGGCTTCAGGTTTTCAATGGGCAAATTAGTGCTTCCTGCAGTCTTAGTTGACCACTTGTTCCTGATGAAGTCGTCGTAAGATGCACTGTAAACTAAATATCCTGCCAAGGAAAGGGGAGAATATGTCCATCATCCATTTGAACACTTATTTACTCCCCTACCTGCCCTTTGTCTCCATCCCCAAGGGGTAAAAAGATCCTGTTAGGGGAGACAGTTCCTCTGAAGCCAAGAAAGGCCCATCAAGACTTTCCTTCTTTTTTCAACTATTTGAAAAATATCACTCAGCCAAAATTTTATTTGAAAAGAACTTTCAGTTACAGAATTGGGGCAGGGAGGTGAAAAAGGTGTGAAAAGAAAGGAGAGGGCGTTTTTTAGCCTCTCCTTTAACTTCTGGCAGTTTCTTTCTTTTTCTTTCTTTCTTTCTTTCAACTCTTTGTAGGAGAGGAGTGATGTCAGCACAGGAAAATTCACACCCCATCCTAACTTCTTTCAACAGTACACTCTTTGACACTTCTTCTACTTCTGCACTGAAGCAGAAAGCTAAGCCTACTGGCAACTCCCAAGCAGACACACCTTCACACAGGTTATCAGAATTACCTTGTAGGTGCTCCACCTGTCCATGTCCAGCAGCAACCTTCACAGCTTACAATACGCTCTTTCTTCACTTCATTGGGATTAGTTGTTTACATTCCACATTGCATTTGTGATATGTTATTTTCTCTTCGGCTGGCTCTGAGCCAATGCACCTGGTAGTCTTTTCTTGAGCTTTCACAAAGCTGGAAATCACCAACCCACTAACCTAATCTTAAACTAGATCAATCTATTTTCAGAGACATTGGCATGTGGTCATTAATATGTTAGCAAGTTTTAAAACACCAAATAATATAACGTTGGTGTTATGGAAAGGTTTTGTAGTCTGCAATTTCTTTTTGCAGCCACTAGACAAATCCGAAACTGAAACAGAGCATCTGTTGCTGTTTCATTCAACTGTTAACTGTAGTTAACAGCTAGAAACATGTTTAATTCCAAATACTGCTTCAAACCCACACTGTGTTGAGCTCCCTGTACCTTGCACCTGATCAGAATCCAGAACTGGTGCTCAGAGTTGCCTCATCTACCACTACTGCCTTTTACACTGGGCAAAATGACTTTGCTCTGGGTGGGCAGTGCAAGACAAAACAACCATCAGTTCCCAGTCCAATATTAATGGCCAAGAAATGGAGTAACTGTACCTGTGACCAGATCCCCCTGAGTAGGCTTAGCCCAGTCGACAATCACAAAGGAATGGCAGCCTTCCACCGCTACTATGGTGATATTGTGAGGGGCATTCTGAGGACGCATCTCTATGCCTTTTAGGTCACTGGGTATGAGCTCAGCCAGGCTCTCCACTTGGAAGTGTTCTAGTGCCTCTGTCAAAGAGCAAGGAGCTGCTGGGTCTTTGTTTAGATAAGTCACATAAGGAGCTGGAAGAGACAGAGAAAGAGAATATTCACTCCAAAAGTCTGTACAGACACATGGATTATTAAAAAAGAATTCCTGACGTTCAAAAGAATTTTTTCCAGTGTATTGAAACTGCAAACCAGATAAAGTATACATTTGTTTTTTAGACAGTGTAAATTAGACATTCATTTCCTGGATTTAGAATTTGTGTATTTTCCTACCATTTGCTAAAATTTTCAAGGATACAGAGTGATGCCATCTGGAAAGCTCCTAGAGCGGTATGAGAAGGCACATAAACCTAGTGCTGAGGAAACCAGCAGCATGGCAAATATTCATTGTGACTAAGCCACATTCTGATGGCAATAGATGGAGAGCAACAAGGCACTGGTGTGTATTAGAGTTTGTTTCTGACACTCAGCAGCAATGCGGGATGCTGGACTAATGCTTTATTCAAAGGATCAGCAACTGGTGGCCCCTGGGATAATTCTGGCCGCTTTAGGGACTCTATTTGCTCCCCCGGCAGTTGCCAACCTAGAAGCAAGAGGCTGTATGAAATGAGCGTGATCATTTGGGAAGTATTCTTTGGGGAATAGTAGTGGGGGTGAGACTCTGCACCTTCTAAAGTGGCCTGCTAACTTAGAGGATAAGCAACCTGTTCCTGTATCATTTGGCTCAGCCAAGTGACTTTTGTAGGGTGCACTGACTTCGCTCTGCCTCAGCTTCGTCTGCATTCGTCTGCTGCACTTACTGATTGGTTGGGATCATTTCAAGGAAAGGAGGACATAAAATGGCACTGAAAATGCATTAGTCAGGGGAAACAGTGGTAGCAAACAGACATTAGCCACACTAAAAAGAAAGAAAGAGAGAGAGAAAAGGAATACAAATTGGTATGGAGGAGAACCATATTGGCCCCCCTCAAAGCCTATTAATGTCTTCCCCCCCAAAAAAAAAAACACGACACACATGTGAATGAACATTTGGCATACAATCTATAAATTGTATTTCTATTTTATAACAACATGATGCTCACTCCAACGTTGCTCAGGAATTAATAGGCACATTTATTCCCTCAAAGGTCATCTTCAAGTTGAAAGATGTTTTACTGTAGTCACTGGAAATGTTTATTCAGCGACAGTTTACAGATTTTGCTAGATGGGTAATTTTTTCCTCTTTCTCCCCATAAATGCCTTGAAATGTTTATATAAGAGCAATGTTCTTAGTTTATCTTGTTAGATTTCATGCCCTCCAGGGAGCTATTTTCCAGAATGTGTCATGTATTTATCTTTAGACACTCCAAGGGCTCTCTATTCCCAAATGACTGAGAAACCCTGCCCAGGAGAGGAGAGGGAGGCCAGTCAACTGCTCAAAAGAGATTAGCTGAACAGCTAGTCAAAGTCTTGATTGGTATAAAACCATTTTATGACTCTTTCTCTCTCTCTCTCTCTCTCTCTCTATATATATATAAATACTAATTAGGTCACTAACTCTGCCAAGTGACATCTAAGGACTCTGGGGTGGACATTTTACATCATTGTCCCTGCAGAGCCCTCATCAATCACCACTGTTGGGAAGAATCAGGGGCTGCAGAATGTCTGTCGTCAGTTTGAGGAGGAGCAACACTTCAAAGCCTATCCATAACATTTCTGTGAACATTTCCATTTCTGTGTACAGCACACTAGAAGCAAGCCTCACTGCTGCTCAATTCAGTTGTGAATTGCCAAAATTTACAATAGAAACAGATTGATAGCCCAAAGCAGAATGCCCAGTTGGGCCTTCAAGGACACAGAGGCCTCCATTGGCTATTTCCGAAGTGGGTGAGGAGGAAAGGAGAGAAAGTGCATACTTTGCAAGCACCTGCCCATAAAAAAGCACATTGAGCTTTGTGTAAAATACTTTTTGTTTTTACAAAAAGTATACAAATTTATACAAATTTTATGAAATAAAAATAAAGCAATGCCTTCTCCCAATTGAGAACTCTGAGGAATCTGTAACTGTTACCCCTGTTGGGAAATTTTATTGTCACCCCAATGTTTACTTCCTTCTTTGATTCTTCAGCTGCTTTTCTTTTTGTACAATGGGACTTTTAACCCAGAGATAAGATTTGTCCTGACCACTGTTGCAAAATCTTAAGATTTGTCTCTCCTCCCCCACCTTAAAAAAAGCTTTTCCTTATAGGCCTAAACTAGAAATTCAAAGGAGTGCTTTATTCCACATTATGTAGCAAACTTTAATGAAACAAATACACATCATTTCAAACAACAGGGGATCAGATGTTTGCAATTACACCAAGACGCAGAGTGTCTTAATATCTTAATATCTCTGACTCGATGTTTGTTCTCTCTTATGAGTATGGTTTGCTTTCTGTTAAGAAAATCTAATGAAACTCAGTTCATTACTTTCTAGCTTCTCCCTTCCAGGAAGGTTGACTTTGGAGCAGAAGTGTAGCAATAAAACCTATTTAAGTCCAGATGAAGCTGAATCAGTTTCAAAAGAGGGAAAATGACTTGCCTGGTGAAGGACTGAGAATCATTCATACCTTTCTTTCTGCATAGACCATCTCTTTTCCTATAAGTCAATAGTTTCTGCATTTGCATCTGGCGTGATTATTGATTTTAGGAAAATATTTCCCTATCAGAATGTGGGAACATGCACACACTCACTATTTCTAACTTAAGTGTCCCTATTTGGACCATTCTTCTGCATTATGTGTTTCCTTCTTCTTCTTCTTTTTTAAAAAAATAATATTACTTTTTGAACAGTTTATACACTACAAAACAAAGCAAAAACAAAAACAAACAAAAAAGGAACAGTACAATACAGTACAAAAACACTACATAACACTAACACATTAAACTAACAAAACCAAACAAAAACAGTTTAAAACACTTAAACAGTTTCAATATCTTGTCTTTCATTCACTTATTTCACCGACCTCCTTGCACCTCCCTTTTTGTATTCCACTTCTATCAATTATTTCAGCAATTCCTTTCCATCTTTCTCTGTTTTCTGTCCTATAATTATCTTAACACATTCTAACCTTATTTTACCTATAATATTCTATTAATCTATTTATACTTAAATCCTTATAACATTTCTGCTAAAGCCATATAACTTCATTCCACCATTCTTTTAACATTCATTAATTTTGCAGTATTTCTGTAAATAATCTTTAAACTTTTTCCAGTCTTCTTCCACCGACTCTTCTCCCTGGTCTCGGATTCTGCTGTCATTTCCGCCAGTTCCATGTAGTCCTATGTGTTTCCTTCTTCTTAAAGACAGCATTTCTTCAGCTGATTTCTCTTCCAAGTAGTGTTAGAATTTGGTATACTGACCAAATGATCAAGGGGTGAGAACAACAGCCTTATAAAGAAAGGTTAATCGTCATCAAAATCTTTTACCATGTGTCAGTCTGCTTGTGAACATAATGTGTCTTTCCCCCCTCAACGGTTCTTTAACTGAGGGTTTGTTTATCTTTTGAGAAGGGGGACTGCTTCCATAATTTAGCCACTAGATCCTAAGCAATAAATAACTCATAGCCACTTCCCTCCTAAAACACATTGCTTAGTGACAACATACAGGATACAGTAGTAACACGATAACACGTGATTCCTTGAATCGTACTGATTGCTTACCAGTGAAACGCCTCTTTCCAGCAGCGTCATATTCTAACAGAGGATCCGAGCCCACCATACTGAACTCGGGCAATGCTTCTGTGGTGGTGGTCGCGGCAGTGGTTGTGGTGGTTGTGGGCGCCAAAGTGGTTTCAAAAAGCTCATAATCTAGATAAGAAAGAGGATGAGGAGCATCAAAGGAACATCCTTATGAAAATTCCTCAGTGAATTTTCCCCAACATACATGTTTGTATTATGGGATCATTTTTGCAAAGCATTTCCCCTAATATAATGCATGTTAATCTTTTCTACACTAATATGTGGACTTTTACGCACACTTGGCTGGAGAACTGTGCTGCAAAATTTGGAGAAGAGCCAACTGTGAAGGCTAGCTGTGTTTCAGTTCGCATATTGTTTCTGAAAGTGCAAATCAGGTAAGTTCTCCTGTAATAGGCGCTCACCGCTTTCCTGGTGGGTGTCAATTGCAGACCCTCGCTCTCTGCGTCCTTCCCAGAAGCTGGAAGGCACATGCTCACTGGCTGGTGGAGATTTCCCTCCACTGCCCCCGTGCCAGCACAGTTATGGGGGCGTGACTTCCTGCACAGTAAGCCAGGTTCAAACGGGCCAATCAGGACCCAGGTTGTGAGGGAATTCCTTGCTGGCCAGCCAGCTACTGCCCACTGCCATGCCAAGACGGATAGTAACACATAAAAGGTTAGCCGTGCATGGCTTCTGCAGCGCAGTGTTTGCCTGAGTCTAGTTATCTAGTTATCGGCGATGGGAGGATGGCACTGTGACTGGTTCCGCAAATGTAAACTGAATCAAGTTTCTGCTGCCTCTCTACCCTGGTCCCCTCTCTATTTTCCTTTAGATGCCAAACAAAGGCTGTCCTGTGTACCTGGGCTTTTGGCATTTCCTTTCTCGTTCTGCTTGTGTCTGCTTAGGTTTGGCAGCTGGGCAGCTGGGACTGTTTTAATTTGTGGTGACTTGCTTTATTGGCAACATTACTTTCCTGCTGCTTTGTTTTGCATCTCTTAATCCACTTTTCCCTTTGAGCTCGTTTGAATGGCTTGTCTTAAGCACTTGTTGTTAGTTACTTCAAATGTTGTTTGTGGGGAGGAAGGCAGTGTACATATGTTGCAATGAAATAAATAAAATTGGGTCATGCCCAAGGAGACTATTCTGAAACAGGGTGACCATGTGCCCTACTTTACGGAGGGCTGTCCTCTATTTGAAGACATCCTCTGCATGAGGCCTGCCCGGTTGAAGGGAGAAAAGGAGCCTTGAAGTTGCCCATCCACATTTAGCATGTGGACAACACACTGAGCAAGTACACATGGCCATAGTCTTGTGGTGAGATGTACTGTACTTTTATTTATATTATAGTACTTCTAAATGTTAGTATATGCACACTTTACGCGAATGTGTGCCTTTTTTCACACTTCCCTTGGGTGATGCATGCCCTCTATTTGGCAATATTTAACTGAATACCTACTACAAAAACTCTGAAAGAACTAGGATTTGGTAAATAAGGCTAAACTGAGAAACAGATAAATCATAAGATCAGATTTTTTATTTAAAAAAACAACAACCTGGATCTTTCCCCCTTATGCAGAAAGAAGATGTAGGTCAAATGTTGACAGCAATTCTTGTAAATCGCTTCAGGACTGTCTGTTGTGGGTAGCAATTCAGAAATTCAATGAATTAGCTAGCTAATTAAACTACCCACCTGCTACCCCCAAGCCTAAGACTTACTTTCTTGCAGTCTGTCCCCCGCCTCCCTTTCCTCTTTGGCCAAGTTCTAATATATGAAGTGAAATGGGTCGAAAGAAAAGCACTTGTAGACAAGGTTACAGAAGAGTGAAGCCATGGATGCAGATAGACTTCAGTAACCCTCAGTCATGCATTCCTTTGGCTGCTGGAATAAGCCCAGTCCTTTCTACATCAGAGCAGATCCTTGTTTCAACATGAAATCCATCAATCAATTTCAGGTTTGTTTGTTTTTAAATAAAAGCTCCTCATTACACAAGTGGACCTGCCACCATCACTTCTGATGGTGCTCACCGAGGCAGGACAATTTGAACATATTCCTCCAATCCTGGCCCAATTGCACTGGCTGCCAATTAGTTTCTGAGACCAATTCAAAGTGCTGGTTTTGACCTAGGTAAAGGTAAAGGTACCCCTGCCCGTACGGGCCAGTCTTGACAGACTCTAGGGTTATGCGCCCATCTCACTCAAGAGGCCGGGGGCCAGCGCTGTCCGAAGACACTTCCAGGTCACGTGGCCAGCGTGACATCACTGCTCTGGTGAGCCAGAGCCGCACACGGAAACGCCGTTTACCTTCCCACTAGTAAGCGATCCCTATTTATCTACTTGCACCCAGGAGTGCTTTCGAACTGCTAGGTTGGCAGGTGCTAGGACCGAACAACGGGAGCGCACCCCGCCGCGGGGATTCGAACCGCCGACCTTTCGATCGGCAAGCCCTAGGCGCTGAGGCTTTTACCCACAGCGCCACCCGCATCCCTTGGTTTTGACCTATAAAACCTTAAATGGCTCAGGACCTCAGGACCTCTAGGACCACCTTTCTCCATATGAACCTACCCAGACCCTGAGATCATCTTCTGAGGACCTTCCTCATGTGCCTCCTCCATGAGAGGTCTGGAGAGTGGCAACATGAAAGCGGGCCTTTTCTGCAGTAGCTCCCCATTCGTTGGATGCTTTCCCCAGGGAGGTTTGGCTGGTGTCTTCACTATACACCTTTAGGCGCCAGGCAAAACATTCCTCTCTTCAACCAGGCCTTTGGCTGATTGACATCCATCCAATACACTTTAAAATGTGTCGTGGGAGGGGGAATCATTGGTTTGTTTTTATTCTTTTTTATTACGTATTTTGTGTTTTTTATCTGGTATTTTTATGTTGTGAGATCTACTGATGAAGGCCGGTGGTATAATATAAATATAAATATAAATATAAATATAAATATAAATATAAATATAAATATAAATATAAATAAATAGGTTGTTGTTCTGAGAGCCTGAGAGTACTAAAAACAGAACAGCAAGCTACATTTTCTTCTTCAGATGTATTTAGACCTGAGTGTTGGCTCTATGCTATCAGATCACAGTGCAGAAAGGAAAGGGATTCAAAGCACTTCAGAAAAGGACTTTTACCTCCATCATATATCACATATGACTCTGTAGTTCCCGCCACATCTGCATCAAGCCCTGAGAATGTATCTATGGAAAGAAGAAGACATCGGAATGATGAAGCAGGCCCCCCTTTGCCCTAGAGATTTCCTAACAACAGTGCACCCAGTGCAAAGCTTTATTTTTCCTATACAAATGGATGACAGATAATCACTTGTATGGGAGCTAGTAAAGATGCTATGCTCATGAGCAACTTGCTCCTATCTGCATAGTTCTATTCTAGTATATTCTGTCCCTTGGTTATGTTAGAAAGTGACAGAATGTTGGGCACTGGGACTTTTACATACAGATTATTGTTAAATGGATGCCTTCCTTTAAAACATTAATTACAGATACTATTCTGTAAGAAGCGCAACTGTGCAAACAATTAGATTTAAACCTATGACTATAACAGCCTAGTAATATTTGCCATATTTTTCTATCAAGTGCTATCATAATACATTTTATAGTTATCCTTAAACAAGTTAATATTTTCTGATGTCAACCAGATTCCCAAATATTTCACTTTTTTTAAAAGCCTATTTATGGCAACTCTTCATAAAACCTACTCTAATCCACTGCTTAAAAAATGTTAATATTAATCTGATTCATGGTAAAGCAAATGGTTAATGCCTGGCTGATCAAGTTCAATTTTCAGTAGCAAACAAGCAGATGTAAATGATATCGGAGCAATAGCATTGTTTTTGAAGCATAACCAGTATTTTATTTCCTGGTTCTGCCCTTACATTTTATATATTTCAAAAGCAGTTTAATTAATGTAACTGTTGTTTCCATGTCAAAGCAAACCCTGGGGAGCAGGGAGTAACAGAAAAATGGTTCATTCTTCTACAAAAGTGTTGCCAGCATTTCTGCTTACGAGCATATTAACCACATCACTTTCACTTGAAGCTTGTCCCCTGACGGTACATCCAGCCACTCACTTACCCCCCCCCCCCCACAACAAGCTTACAAAAAGTCTATTGGGCATCAATCCAGTGAATTCTGAATGCACTGAACAAAGCTAATTGAGAAAAACACTAGCTTTACCAAGCATCTTTAAAAGAAAAATTAACACAGCCAGCAAATTACTGAAACTCAGATATGCAGGAAATATGAAAAGACTGGTCCTTTAATACTTCCATGCTTATTACTGTTCTTCAAGTTTATAGGCCTATATTTTCCAGTAATGTGATAGCAGCAGTTATAAAAGTGGCTTTTAATGGCTTTGTTGACTAAAGTTCCTCAAAGAAGTTGAGCTGTCTGGAGTTTCAGTGCCACATAAGCTTGGGCTCCTCATGTATTCTCTGACTATAAAATAGAATCATATCTGGTAAAGTCATCTTTATAAATCCTGAGCAGGAAATTGGACCAAAGGGTTAGTAGAACCCACAGCAGCATTTTTCACACCACATTTTCTTAGCCTGTTTGGAAACATGTCAATATATCGGATTCCTGAGAAATGACAGTGTATTCTATTGAGTATGCTGCTTTGTTTTTCCATCTTGAGAGAACATTCTGGAACCTTCTTAGCAGGCTAATTTTTACTGCATTTGGTAGCAATATACATAATGTAAGACTGCATCCATCTTCAGATGCGGTTCTTGAGTAGTGGTCTTTCTTGCAATGCTCTCTCCATTATTGCTTTTGTCAACCAGCCAGCCTAAGTTCAGCAGAGCTCGTACATTTATCCTTCATGGAAATGTTCATAACGCTCCAGGTGCCTTGCTACACTGCTCAGGTGTTTCAGTGTGTAAGAAGCAAAAATAGCTCAGGCAGCATTCTGTTTTTCGACACTTCCATCTGAATTACAGGAAGAAGAGCCCTTGAAATCTTGGACTTCTCAACAGGGACAGCTGTTTATCTTGCAGAGCATCAGTCCCTCAATAGATTTGCTTTACTCCATAAATGATATTGTGTGGTTAGCAATGCTAGGGCCAGGCCAGCTGGAGAAGTGGTAGCTGAAAAGAATACACACAGAGAGAGAAATCAAATTCCAAAATATTACTTAGGCAGATATCACCCTAAGCACGTACATATCCAAAGCAAGAAGTCTTTGCATGCTTATTCATTAATTTTGGTTTGAGGAGCAGCTCTGATCACATGTGTGCACTTACACAAACATTGTGTTCCACAGAGCAGACTCTAACAATGCAATATATGTGGAAAGCCCCTCACTGATATTGGAGCTCCATATATGCCTCAAAGCTCCCATGGGGCTTGAGATCAGGGACGCAAACAAGAGAAAGAAAATAATGACATAGACTTGGATAACATTTAGCTGCGAGTCCTGTATGACCTGGTCCCTGTTTTCTGTCTTGCTCATTCCCACCTGGCCTGAGAAAATGTGGCTCTGACTGACTCCAGCTACAAAGGCAGTGGCTGCGGCTACTGATTTAAATTTTGTTTAAGTTTCGGTTTTAGTTTATTTATATGCCATCTTTCCACAGTGAGCTGTGCCAAACGCAGCTCTCAACACACACCAATATACATCAGAATACATAACATGTAAAAAAAAATCCAATTCCAACAAACTAAAATAAGACAAAATCAACAATTCAATTTTATAACAATATTGCAATGTACAGAGAAAATCACAAAGGTATTTACTATAACTTGGTTTGGTTCAGATACAATATGTACAAGGGCTCATGCAAAGCATTACATTTGAAATACTAAAGGTATCCCTTGGTGCCGGACAGCTGGCTGTTATTTAGTTCCTGGAGAAGAGGAATTGCTTGTTAAACCACTGTGGGAATTGTAGCCCTCTGAGTGGAATAGGGGATCTCCTAACAACTCTCAGCATCCTTAAGGAACTACAGTTCCCACAATTCTTTGAGGGGGGAAGCCATTACTGTTTAAAGTGGTATGATACTGCTTTAAATATATAGTGCAGATAGCCCCTAACAGGCAAAAGAACAAAAGAATGTGCCTGGGCTCATTTGGGAGGAAAGGTGGGGTAGAAAATTAATAAATATTTTTCCTGCACACCAAGAGGCAGGGGGCTGGATCTTCTCACCAGGCTAGGTGGTTCACAGCTGGCTCCCTCATCTCTCCTCCAGAGATTAGCCAATAGTGCTAATGAACAATAGTAATTTCATTTAGATCTATTTATTTTTAAAACACCCTCAGACAGAGATTACTCACCTAGTACAAATTTGAAGAGAATTTCCTTCTTGTTTTTCTTGCTGAGATTCTGCTTCCTCTTTCAGATTCATGCTCAGTTATTTTCTTCTAACCTCTTCTTTGTTATCCCAAGTGCTCCATCCTCATCCCGCTCTTGTTCCTTGATACTAAATCCATTTAGTGGCCATTTTTCTAAGTAATTCCTTAAGAGTATTTTATTATCCGGCTAAATGCAGGAAGCCATTTCATGATGTGGTGTTCCATGGTGAAGGCATTGAAATTCGAAAGGGTATAATACGGATGGTGACAAGATAATACACATTCAATGTCCTGACTGCCTTGATATTTATGGAATGGTTAACCTACCACAGTGCATCTTTACAATCGTTGATTTGATTCATTGGTCATTTCCCTTGAAGTCTCAAAGTGACTTGCAAAAATAAAATTTCAGTGCATAGTACAAAAACAGTCAAAACTAGATTAGCAACACTAAAAACGATAAAGTGACTACTTGGTAAATCAGTCATCTGTACAGACTTGCCAAATCTTACCACACGTCTCCCCACTCCCCTCGGCAAGAAATGGGATTCACCAAACTTCTTAACATCTGGCAAGTAGTGGCATGCACTCCATGGTAGCTCCATGATGGTAGTGGCAGGGATACAATATAAAGCAGAGGATGCTGACCTCAATATCAGGCCTAGGGAATCCATGGTCCTCCAGATGCTGTTGGACTCCAACAACCATCAGCTTCAACCAGCATTGGTCAGGGATAATGGGAGCTGTAGTCCAAAAACATCTTACAACCATAGGGCCCCCTTCCCTGTTCTATATGATAAACGCATCATTTAGGTCAAGTCTTCACCCTAATGCAATGGTTCCCAACCTTTTTTTATTGGCCACACCCCACCTATGCACCTCTAAAATCCTGATGCCCATAAATCTTATTATTCACAAAGTGAACTCCTGTTCACATGGAGGAAGCCTCAAAGGCCATTCACTGTTAAAAACTCATTCTCAAATTGCCCCCCTTAAAAATCAAATTGCCCCCCTGTGGAGCATGTGCCCCACGTTGGGAATCACGGCCCTAATGTCTTATCAACAAAGCAGCTGGCAGGTTTGTGTGCTGTTTTGGCATACCCACCCAATACTCATTAAGGATGAGATTTAGTTTTACACAACTAAAGACCAGGATGTGCTTCTCCTCCTGGTTTTAAAGGATGGTATGCAATATTCTTCCATCTCTGCTAACTCAAGCAACATGATGATTCATCACAACAGAAAACCAGTGTTCATATAAGGTACCTGTCACCCAAATGGCCAGTGTTCATATAAGGTACCTGTCACCCGAATCTTACCTGTCTGCACTGCTACTGGAACTATTTAAATAGAAATACCACATACATATACACATAGGTAAAGGTACCCCTGCCTGTACGGGCCAGTCTTGACAGACTCTAGGGTTGTGCGCTCATCTCACTCTAGAGGCCGGGAGCCAGCTCTGTCCGCAGACACTTCTGGGTCACGTGGCCAGCATGACAAGCTGCATCTGGCGAGCCAGCGCAACACACGGAACATATACACATAAACTAGCATAAAAGTCAGTACCTTCGGAATTGCATTCAGGCAGACCGTCAAATCCTAACACAATATTCCCCTCTTCATCATACTCTGCGTAAGTCCCAGGCGGGCAGGTAGGCTGTGGTTTCTCAGTTGGTGGCTCAGTAGTTGTTGGTTCAGGAGTGGTAGGTTCAGGAGTGGTAGTAGTAGTGGCAGTAGTTGTCCTCACGGTTGTGGTGGTGGTGGAAGGAGTGGTTGTTTTTTTAACCATTTCAAGGCCTATCAGTGGCTTCCCTCCAAGGCTGATGATTGGTTTATCTTGTGCATTTGCTACAGGTTTGCTAAATCTCCCATGCCCAAACAACGGCAAACCATCTGGGCTTACTACAGGAGCTCCTTTGGAATCTAAAGGAACAAAAGAAGACAAAAATTTACCTCAGATACAGTTAATACCATGAGGTTTTGCTTTGTGGCCTTTGAGGGACTACTGGGGCAGGGGCAAAGGGATTGTTAGGAAGAATAGGTACATACTTCTGTTGCAACAAAGCTAGCAAGATGTAGGGGCTGCCCTGTAACTTAAGAAGAGACACGCTGAATCAGGCCAAAGGCCCATTTAGTCTCACATGGGCAAACCATATTCTCATGGGAAGGCCACAAGCATGACCTGAATGCAGCAGCACTCTCCTCACCTGCAGTTCCCAGCAAATGATATTCATATGCATGCTGCATTAGTATCTAGAGAATACCAAACACACACACAATTTCCCATCTTTTCATAGCTTTGTATTGTATAGATTGCTATGCCAATGGGCTCTCTTCAGCTCATCAGATAGAAAAAGTATCAAGTAACTCAGTAGAACAGGGATGGGGAAGATGCAGCCTTTCAAATGTTGTTGAGCTCCCAGCAGTCCTGGCCAGCATAGTCAATGGTCATGGATAATGAGGGGGTTTGAAGTCCAGTGACACCTGCAGAGCCCCAGGTCTCCCCTCCTGTGTTACAAGAACCCATACTCTGAATAACCCACATTCCGCCCCGTGTTCATATTGCTGCTTACCAACAATAGTCCGGCCATCTCCTCCTAATTTCACTCTGAGAGGTTTCCCCTGGGAATCCTGGAGGTACCTTCCTTCAACATTCAGCACCAGCCCTCGGTCAAGATCTACAATCTAAAAGCAATGTGTAGATTGAAAGGCTCTCCAACGTGAAATAATATAACGTTAAATCTTAAAAGTATTTTGTATTTTCAAATAAGGTCACCCTACCCACTTTATTCCTTGTGGACCATTTATTATTTTCTGTCCATTTCGCTTTCCATTTGTACCAGGGACTACTTTATTATTTTGATCTGGTTTTGTGGTTAGATTGGGCCTGCCACCATTTCCTGAAATATATGCAACACAAAGCATGCATTATCCATTACTTTATCTATACTCTGTCCATTCAGTAAAATTATAGTTCCAAATATTTATAATAACACAATATATATTTTATTTAATAAAATTGGTATGCTATAAAACTATAAAAAACTATAAAACTATAAAACCCCAAAGCTGTCTAATAAAACATATGTTAACATATAAATGCATTTTATATACATACTTGTACAATATATTCATTTATGAAATAAAGCAGGTATTCCATTGGGATGCAGGTTTAAAAAGCCACTTGCAGTGATTCTAACAGTTAGCATACATACACTGATTAAACTATACGAGCCCAATTATATTCAGCGGGAATAAACTGGATATATGTCCAACACACTGGTACAGATTTTTATGGTCTGACATTAGGGACCACTACGATTTTACTATGGGCTTCTTTACACATTACTGTATATTTAGGCATGGGATATTCTTATGTCATAGTAGATTTCATCTGCAGATGTTTTTTGTCTGTTTTTCATCAAAATTCTACATACTAGCTAGATATACAGGATTTGTGTGACTAATAATAAATCAATTTAAGGAATAAAATTCAGTTGACCTATCAGGACATACCCTGAAAAAAACTATGAAAGTCTCTGAATACTCACCCACTAGTGGTCAGGTCTACCTAACATTACGTTTGAATTGAATAATCTTCTGCAGAAATAGTGAATTAGGACACACTAGTGAGACATTATGAGAGAAATGGCCAGCTGGGAGCAATGAGATTTGGGGATGGGCCAAAATGAGGCAAGGAATTAAATAGCCCCTTAGCAAAGTAGGTGAATAGATAGACAGTTTCACAACAAAACCATATCCACTGATGGGATCTCAAAGCACAACGTTTGGGAGCATCTTATAATAACACATTGTCTCCATAAAAGGATTAGGATGGGAGGAACACCCAGTTAACAAGCATCAATGCAAGCATCACCAATGCATTACCTTGCCTGTTAGGAAGCCTAAGCTGCTGTCGTTGAGAAGGGTTGGATAACCTTGAGTTTTGTGTTCGTTGATTGGAGGACACTGAGGATGAAGAATGTGTTGGAGAAGCAGAGTGACTGGGATGAAGCTGAGAAGATCCAGAAGTAGAACCAGAGGAACGTGGTGAAGCCAAGTTCACTTTAGGCAATGTATTCAATTTGTTAGAAGACTGGGAAGACCTGGAAGTTAAAGCAGTAGATCTACTCAATGCAGTGTTCGATGTTTTAGAAGTGGGCTGTTCCTGTTCCTCCTCCTCATCTTGTTTGTACACTTCCTCCTCAGCAAATTTTGCTTTGGGGGGCAATGCAGGGCTTGGTGATTTACTTTTATCACCAGCAACATTGTTATTTAGGCTTTGACTGCCCCTAGAAACCGAAGAAGGTGGCCACTTCGCTGCTGGAGATGTTGGATTTTCCTCCATTTCTGACTGGTCATAATCCTCATAATCATCATCACTGTTTATCAACTGGTGTGTTTTAGAGGATGACATTTTGGGAGAAAGTTCAACTTTTGTTGGGGCTGGCTGCAGGAGTCCATATTTTTTGTCTGTGTGAGATGATGTCCTAGTAGGGACTCTGGAGCCAGATGGATAACGGGGCGCTGAAGGATGAGTTTGTCTCAGAGAAGTAGAGGAGGATTTTGAAAATAAAGAAGTTTCTCTGCTGTAGTGATGGTCTTTGTCTAGGTCTCTGTTAGAGGTAGATGCTGGCTGAACAGATTTGGATTGATGGGGAGATGCAGGCAATTTATAGGCATCAGATGTATCTTCACTAGATGCAATAATCTTTGATCCAGTATGTTTTCCTGGTGACAGACCTAAACCTTTGGAGGAGGTTAAAGACTCTCGCTGAGTTGAAGATCTTTGCCCAGATTTACTGGTCTGAGACTCAGAATGCTTTGAAAGAGAGCTGGTTCTTCCCTGAGATATTCTCCTAGATGGAGAGACTTCTTTGGCAGGTATTGAATAAGAACCCTTCTGTTCCTCTTTATCACTTGCCTCTTTATAATAGTTTGCCTCCAAACTGTCATCATCTCTGTCTTCTAGTTTTTCATTACTCTGGTGGGATGATAGTGTAAGGTGGCTTCTTGAATGTTGCGACTGATCCGTTGATGCTTTTGAGGAATAGCTGGTTTCTGGATGAAGAGTTTTACGGGATAAAGCATGAGACCTTCCCATCAATGTTTTTTTAGACAAAGGTGAGGCTTGCTTCGACTTAGGAGGTGTATCTTTGCTCTCAAGATGGTCAGGTTGATATTTAGACGCAGGAGGCTGTAAAGGAACTGACTTTTCCATAGATGTCCTTAATAAAGAATCAGAAGATGGAGATGAGCCTCTGGACCTTGAACTATGGCCATTTGTTAACTGAGAAGAAACACCGGAATGATGGTTTGTTCTGCTTAATGAAGGGGATTGGCTAGATACTGAAGACACAGCATCAGAGTGTTGAACTTTAAGTGAAGAATCTATATCTGTAGCTTCTCGTTCTTTGCTATAGTTTTCTTGTATAACTCTGTGATGATTCTTAGGTTCAGCCAGAGAACTCCTCCTTTTGGTATAGTCCACTGAAGAAGATTGTTTAGAAAAGGATGGTGAATAAGCATTAGGAAGAGTTGAAGGCAGAGGACTTTCATCTTCATCCTCCAGTTCTTTGTCTTTATTGGAACTGGACCTGTGATTACTGCCTGATGCCAAACGTAAACTGGGCTGAGGTTGAACCTTTGAGGACTGTGTAGTAGAGGGGCTTTTCGGGGGTGGAGTCCTGGTACCATATATATTACTGCCTCTGTTGGCAAATCTGTTGGCAGTAAGGGCTGATCTATATTTGAACAAATTAAAGCGTTCAGATGCAGACAAACTTGAAGAGGACCTAGAACTGAATCTAGAAGATGGCCTTCTTCTGTTCTCTTCATCTTCTCCTTCATCATTTTCACCAGTATTAACATCAGAACCTTCTTTTCCCTCAGCCTTACGTTTAGCAGATGAGCTATGTGAGTGAGGTAAAGTATGAGTAGCAGCAGCAGCAACCGCAGAAACTCTCGGATCTCGTGGCACATGGCGGTTAGAGTGCAGGAGAGGCCTCGTTTGCACAGATGCAGATGAACTGCCCTGAGGAGAAGAGAGCCTAGAACCTGGTCTTTGCTCTCTTTTTTCGATTTCTTTGCTTTTATCGGCATCAAAAGCATCACTGGTATCAGGGGGAACTAGTTTATAAGAGGGATGGTGTGAATGACTTTGAGAATCTGAGGCTGCAGATGATACAGAAGGAAGGAATGGTTTTGTGGGGTGATTCTGAACTACCTTCCGAGATCCAGATGGCTGCTGATTTGAATGTGAAACTGAATGCTTAACTTCTGGAGGTTTAGGTTTTTCCTCTGAACTGTCAACTTGATCATTACTTTCATTATCAACCGGCAGATTATCCAGCGTGACTTCATGGGAAGAAGGTAGTTTAGAGCTGCTCTGTCTTAGATTTTTTGCTTCAATTTTGGGATAGTTAGGAATGGAAGATAATGAAGGGTGTGGTGAGAGGGAGGGTGGTGATGACCGATGCTTATCAGTGCTTGCCTGCCCGGTTCTTACAGGTGTGCGTGACCTATGAGGTGTTTTACCTGAGGAAATGACAGAGTGTGGAGGTTTAACTGGGGAGTGTGACTTCACACTGCTCTTAACATCCTGATTTTGTGGCTGCACTCTTGCAGCTTCTTTGGAGGGATTGTGGTCAGCAGTGTCTTCTCTGGAGAGAGAATCAGTTTCTAGCTCTGCTCCCTTTCTAGAAGACACCTGAGACTTGGTAGGGACTCTGCTCCCAGCTAGAAGTTTATTCTTTAAGTCAGAAGCAGAACTTTTTGAATCTCTGCCACCAAGAAAAGTGGATGAATGACCCAAAGTTTGCTTAGAGGAAGAGGACGGTGATGAGGCAGAAGAGGTGTGAACAGAGGAAGAAGGTGCGGAATTCTTAGATGCTTTCGGTTCCAAATCTGCTTCAATATTTGTTTGTTGATCAATAGTTGATTCACCTATATTGGCTACAACAGAAGAGAGTGGCAGGGGGAAGGAAGGAGATTAAATAGAAATCTATAAAAGTAACCAACTGTTATTAAAAGAAAATGAAAATAGCTTGCCTAATGAAACATTCTGGCAGCAACCCCAAACCATGTTTTAAATTATGGTGATTCAAAGCCCTGTCCTAAATCTACAGTTCTTGTTCACATACCCATGGAATAAACACAGTAATGAATATTCATAAATAGTAAAAAATTGACAATTTGAAATGTTATGAGGTTGCATTTTAAGACAAAATTTTAATTTGAAATGTGAGGGCCTAAGACTTGTAAGCTTTTTCATTTGTTTTGCTTTTTGCAGGAATCAGTTGTGAAATGTCAACAATTAAATGCCACTGCATGCCAAAAACCAAATGCCACTGCAGATCAAATCTATCCATCTCAGAGACAAACAGCACAATTCAAACCAGGAAGCAGTGAGGTTCTCAATCAACCACCACATCCAAGCCCTGCAATCTCATGCCAGCCAGGGTGCAAGGACTGTGGCTCGGTGCCTGGAGAGACACTGCCAGGCAATACACAATAATGAGTGAGATGGACCTTTGTCTTGGTAAATGGCCATTTCAAACATTCAACAGGACTGGGAAGCACATATAATATAAATATACATATATGGAATACTTTAAAATTGTTATGCCAGTACCAGGCTGGGCCCCTCACTGAATCTGCAGGGCTTTAGATAAAGTAGAAGAAACAGTAGTGGTAGCTTCCTACCTAGCTGGCCAAAGCTAGGCCCCCATGGGTGGAGCCACCCGACCTTCCAATTTGGCAACAGCTCTCTCTGCTAATGGAGGCCAATGTAGAGGTGACTATGCAGCATCCTAATCAGCCATCAACACAGGATTGCACTCTAAAGGCAACTGTAGAATTCTGATGAGAATGTCCATTTCTACACTGAAATCTAATATACTTTAGCCAACTTGTAAAATGTTTACATGGCCCACCCACTCCAAAGTCACCACTCCAGAGCGATCCAATGGCTTTTAATGGAACATAGGGCAAAATAGCAAAGAGGAAACTGGCTGGTTGAACTGTGACAACATCATACTTACTTGCTGGCATGGCAACACTGAAGGCTTTAGACTGAGGCCCTTGGCCCCTCCTGTTTGCGGCGCGAATTTTGAAAATATAGCGCTCCCCAGGCTGCAGATCTTCCACTAGGGCGGATGTCGTATCTCCCGGGTAGGAAATGGACTTTGCTCCGAAGGGCTTGAGAGCGGGGGCGTATGAGAGAATGTATTCTGAAATGATTTGGCAGACGGTTGGAAGGAGGAAACTGAAAACAATCCTGTTTCCAGCGGACAGACTGTATGGGTAGGATGAATTAGAACGTGCATTACTAAAATTAATACACTGGCAATGCACGTCAAGTCAACAGCTGGGGCATCAAAGACATCATATACATAGTAAGTTGAGCAAGCATTCCATCAGCCTTTTTAGTTGCAAATGTCCAAATATATTTAACTAAATACCCAACTCTCTCACTCACTATTTATCGTTTATATTACCACCCCTACCTTGGACATCATAAGATTTTGCAAATAACACAGTGAATCAGCTGTTTATTTTTTAAAAAAAGAGTTCATAAAAGGCACATAGTCCATGGCTATATATTAATGCTGATGGACCCATGGCCCATGGGCTTAGATAGGTTTAGATAGGTTTGCCAGACCTCTGAGGTTAGCCTGCCATGCCATTTTCAGTGAACCATGCCCACCTTTCCCTGGTTCAACATCATATGCCATCAAGCATGGGAAGGTTTAAGCCAGATGTGCCCTCTTAACTCTTCCAGCTATTGCTTGATGTGTCAATCATTTGATATCTTAGAGCCTTACACCTCAACCAGCCCTAAATGTAAAGATAACTAAGAATGGCTCTATGTCATTTTTAGAGTTGCATTTAGCTATTACTATTACCTTTTAAAATTACGAGTTATACCCAACAAAGTTGTCCCATTCACACAAGTACTTCTGCTTGCAAAACAGAACTTCTCTTTCCTCTTCTCTCCTTGTGTGCCAGCCCCCAAATCTGTTGTAGATTTGCAAATCTCTGGAGCAGATTTGCAGGAGGTAGGGAGAGGCCAGGGAAGAAAAGTTCTGTTTTGCAAGCAGAAGTCAATGTGCAGATGAGATGACTTCACTGGATACAACCCAGTGCCAATAGCAATGAAGGTGTGCTCCTTTCTGCACTGCCAAGGTAAGGCAACAAACTACAGGCAACATGAAAGCAGCCCACACCATAGCTGCTGGCTCCTCCTCATGCCAGCCAGCATCATCCCTCTCAGAAACTGGGGCACAGCTGACACAAGGCATTGGCACTTCCTCAACAGCATGGGAAGCCGCAGGGCTTCAGATCAGGAATCAATGAGACAGCTAACTGGAGAAGGAAGGCAACAGGTAGGTTAGGACAGTATTTTTCCTCTCTGTTGCCACTTGACTCATCTGGCGCTTGTGCTCACAATGCTTCACTTTGGAGTTTGGCTTCACACCCGAAGAACATGCCATTTTGGTTCTCTCTGTTTCTCATTTTTCCGATCTTAAATTCTCCAGGTTTCTGCCCCAAATTGTGTTTGTTTTCAATCTTCATGAAATTTCATCAGCATTTTGATGTGAATTTCTTATAATAAACACATTTCTGTATGCAGTTTTGAGTAACGTACACATTTTTGCAACCAAACCATTTTTCTAATAGAATTTGTTTTTGTATGTTATTTTCACCTATGTATTAATTTTTATACACCCTCCCCAATATATGCATTTTTGTAAATGCTGGTTTGTTGGAGGACAGAGCTGCAAAATTAAGAGAAGTGTGAATTTCAAAATATTACTGTATTTTGCTTCCCATATTTTGGAAAGTCAATATTTGACAGATTTCCCTTTAGATTCAAATTGAATCAATCAGTTTGTAAGAGACATTAATGCCCTCCCCCAACTCTACATCCCCAAAGAAAGATCACAATAACCCCTCCACTCCACAACTGATTTGCTGTGTAAAAATGCTTCCTCTACAGAATTTAACTCTGAATTCTTGATCCCACAGCTTCAGTCCCTTTTCTGCAGTACCAAAAGTAGAGCAATTGCTTTGCATGAGCTGCTGTATTCAGAATTTGCTTCTGTATATATAAAAAGTGGTGCCTATGGTGATAACTCAAAACAACAGAAAATTCAAAATAAAGACAAGTGGATAATACTATCTTTGAAAAATATAGACTCTACCAGCCGTTTATAGGACACATAACATCACGGCTTGCCAGCAATAGCTACACGAGGCACGTGTTCTTCCAAAATAGGCAATATTTGGATATATGAACAAAATTCATCTAGTGTTAACAGAAGGAGTGAGAGTATCTGTGCAAATTAAAAATAGACCTCTCTTGTGGCTGCTTTCACCACCCTGTATAATCCAGTCCCTTCCATTTCAGCATTCTTGACCCACACCTTGGTTCCATGCTGGTCTGTCTACACAACCTACCCCTCTATGTGGGGTTATGGTGTAGAATTTGGAACGTGTGCATAGATCATGCTGATGGCTAGAAATGTCTTGAACAAAGGTTGCAAAGAGAATCAAGCAGTCAAAGAAAATCTGAAGGATTGTGGCTCAATGAAAGTTGCGGGAATTCTTTCTTATTGGTCCCTCACAAAACTAAAAGCCATGGGAGAGAAGGAAAATCTACCAGGCCATTTTAGATCTGCAGTGTAGCTGAGCACTCAGGAGTCAAGGTCAAAATGTTCCACAGCTGAAAGTCCTCTGTTTGCAGCACTGCGAACAACCAAAGACATTTCAGCCTGCCAGCAGACCACCAGGCAATAAGAGCATATTACCTAGAAGAAGGCCAGAGAACCAGCAGCCCTCTAGATGTTGTTGGACTATAACCCAATCAACATTGATCCTTGGCAATTCTGGCTGTGGTTGATGGGAGTCAGAGTTCAAGTAGATATGGAGAGCCAGAGATCCCCCAGCCCTGGACCTAGAGCAGAGCAGCAGGATTTTCAAGCCACAAACAGAAGCTGAGTACATTATAGCCACTGGATTTTCAGGACTGAATATGTGGGTTCCTTCATCTTTGCTCAACAGCTCTACCTGAGCTGGAGCTTAGAACCTCTCATGTTAGTTTGGTAATGTATTAATTGCCTTTCATATTAATTTCAAGGTGATTTACAGTTGTTCTGCTATACATACAGTAATATCTATGTGGTCGCCACCTACCTTTCACTTTTCCTTCACTCTCTGGAAGAGCATCCCAGGTAGCAGCAACAGTGGCTGTTTTGCCTTTGATTGGCCAAACATTCAGGTTTTCTGGAGCACCAGTGGGAGCTGTGACATATACAACAGACCAAAAAGAAAAAGGGGGAAAGGAGTAGTGAAAATAAGCAATGGAGTTGGGCGGTGGAATCCAGGCATTTGAAAAGAGGTAGGTGCCACCTGAAGCAATTTGAAAGCATCCCCATTTTTATCAGCTGTGTTGTTGTTGTTATAGTTGTTGTTTTAAAAATCCAGATTCTGCAAAACACTTTGGAAATGGACTAAAGCAGCCTTCCCCAACCTGATTCCCTCCAGGTGTTGTTGGACTCCATGATCCCTGAGCCAGGATGTTCCATGGTCAGGGATGATGGGAGCTGGAGTCCAACAACAACTGGAGGAAACAAAGATGGACTTTCCCATCAAACCCGAACAAAACCAGCCTCTTTTTCTTACTTGTGTATATGGCACTGACACCATCATTCACAAATGTTCATGTGAGTTTAGGGCCCAAACGAGACATCACAATAAAATGTACACCTTTCACCCAAAACAGTAGAAGTGCATTTATCTACTCCTCATTCTCTATTATTCCTGTTAAAACTTGCCCATGCTATGAAGTTTCCACATTTTCTAACCACTTCCAAGGGACAATGATGTAGAGTGAGTTGGGAACAGAAATAAAGAATGGTGTGACATCACAGCATGAGATATGTCCTATTAGATATTACAGTAGAAGAGAGGGGAGCAAAATGATTACGGCAGGATTCACCTGACGAGTCCCATCAGTGGAAGCCCTGTGCTATGACTTCCAGTTGTACAATGGGGCTTTCCCCTTTTCCTCCCCCTGTGCTCCCTCATGCCCATCCCCAAATTGGCTCAGGGGGTGTCAGGAGAACTCCCATGACCATGCACAATGAGAGAAGAGGGGGGATTGTTCCATCGGTCAAGCTGAAAGACTTGTGCTGATGGAACACATTGAATTCCTCCCATGGAATCCGTCTGGGCAGCATGTGCCCATATGGTGGAATGTCATATATGGACCTCAAACACAATTCTTTTCAGTTGGGTAATCAATTGCTGAGTCACTAAGAAATGAGATGTTGAATGGTGTAGAATTCTGTGTAAAGCAGCCCCAAGTAGTCGCAGATCCAACCCCAAGCAATTAACTCGTATAAATCACATTCTTAAATATACATACCAGCTTCTGGGGTTCTCTGATAAACTGAGGCACTCCACTTGCCTTCCTTTTCTCCCTGTGAGATTCGAACTGCAAATTCATACATGGTGTCTGGAATCAGTTTATCTACCAACACCCTTCTGTTGGGTATTTGTTTGTAATCCCACCTCGCTGATTCCCCTTTCTCTCGATAACGGACAGTGTACTGCCTTAGAATAAAACACGGAAGAATGCACTGTTAACCACAGTCACAAGATATAAAGCACAACCATAACTGTTCAGCTCATCACAAGTCCATTGGACTATACTCACCAGAAGTACAAGTTAAATGTTTGGGGGGACATAGCAATTCTGAGTCACAATAATAAGGCTATGATCACATTTCCTCAAACACAGGAGTGTCATTAAAACTGATTGTGTGTCACATGATCTTCTACACTAAATCATAGTGCCTGGAATTTCCCAGACACACCCAGAATACTGCAGTCAGAAGCAGTGTCCGGACGGAAAATGGCAAAATGTCTGGGAAAATCTGGACATATGGCAGCACCCATGCCGGCAGTGTCGTTTTTGTTGATCTTCCTGAAAAATACCTCAAAAATGTTGTTTTTGTGATTTTTTTCCAAAACAGCTCAGCAACTTTGACCGAAAAAAAGCTCAAAATTTTGCCCAAGAAAGCTCAACAACTTTTGTGTCCAGATTTTCACTTTTTTAAATATGGCAACCCTAATGGTTCTAGTGCTTCTGTAAGAGCTTGCGCAAGCAGCTCCAATTAAGTTTCACTGTCTTTGCTCAATGCTCCAGCATGAGGTGTTTGAAATGTAAAAACAAGAGTGGTTCACCCAGTGGGGCAAAGCCAGAACGATAGCCTTCCAGCAGCATCATCACTGCCGCTTACTGGGAGGGGTGCGGTGGTAGCAAGAACAGAGCTGTTGCAGGTGCACCAGTGGGAGTGACAGACTGACTCCACAGGTGTGCTTGCCTAGTCCTGGCATTGCTGCTGCCATGTCCCTAGAGCTGTGGCTCTGCCCTACCAAGCAAGCCACTCCTCAATAAATGGGCACTGAAGAAAAGGGCCCTCAGCATGGCAAATATACCTAAGGAACCCCCAATATGGAGCCAGCACTGGGTAAGGCAACTTCTGCAAGGCCTTTTATAGAGATCTCTCTCTTCCCTGTCCTCGTCTATTTCATGTGCTGAATTAAAAACAATCCTAATAGAAGAAAAACAATACCACTTCTGGAAAATGAAGGTCTGACCATCCACAACAATACTTTTCACACCTTATCTGCAATGAAAAAGGGACACCAGTCTGCTAGGCAGTACACTGTAGATTGTTGAGGTCAGATACCCACCAAGATGCAGCAGACATGCTGTGGATTGGCACTAGTACAGGTCAGCCTTATTACTCATGTGCAAAGGAAGGTATGCAACCACTCGCTTTATTTTATCCTGAAGTGATCCCCTGACCATGCCATCTTTCAGTAGCTTCATACAGGTTGGACTTAGGACACCTCTGGCATATCTAGATGCAAACAAAATAATCTCTAGTACCTAGAGGAGACAGGCTTCTTCTGTTTCTCATAGATGGGATCTGTCCAGGTAACAAGCACGGACTGAGAAGACATTACACGAACAGCGATGTCTTTTGTCTCCTCCAGCTCATCCTCTTCTGAAATACAACCACAACAGTGTGTCAGTAATGAGAATTCTGGACATCATCATTATTAGCATTGGCCTCTTATTGCACCAGAACTACATGATGCTTCTATATTGGGCCAGGCTTAATGGTCCTGCTTACATAATTATCCTGATTAGCCCCTTAGCCCACTCAACCTCAGATGGGCGACCTCAATCAGGGCCTTCTTTCTTTACTATTATGGCCACTTACAGGTTGGCTACTCATGTTAGTAAACCATGATCAATAGCTCAAATGGCTGGAGTTAAATACCGGTAATTTATAGCGGACGTAGTCTCAAAAATATAGAATACTGTGATTAATTTGTTTTTGTTTTCAACCCCTAAATTAGAAATGACTGCTCCCCACTTCAAATTGGGGGCACTTTTTGCATGGTCCCACGCAGCCCCCTGACCCTACACGATCCCCGGCAAGTCAGACTGGCTTCGCCTCCCCAAGCTGGATACCTGGAGGTTCCCGCCTAACCTCAGACAGTTAACCAATCCCAGCTGGGGAGGTGTTGCTAGGGGAGTTGACGAGGTACGGTTAGGACTGCCCTGCACACAGAATAGAGGGTGGAACTTACCTGGGAGTCCTCAGTCAGCTCCAGAGCAATGTCTATGCCATGCAATGTCAGTATCAATCTTAAAATACAGTAAAGCAGGGATGGAGAAGCCTGTGGCCCTCCAGATGGATTCCTGAGTGAACCCAACTAGCCTCCACACATCTGGGAACAGGCTGCAAGACTGGTAGAGGGCACAGTATCCAATTAAGTGTGAATCCTAGCAGGTTTCTTCTTTAAAAATATTGAATGATAGTTCCACGCCAGCCTTCTTTAGTTTCCATAGCCACCCACGGATGTGGCACAATTCCCTATGACCAGGGTCATGGGCTGAAGCCAGTATGAACTACTCAACACACACCAACACTATACAAGTCAACCAGCTAAAACCAAAGTCTCTGCTTCCTATCTTGCACCACCTGTTCCCAATTCATCACTAAGTAACTAGGATTTCATCTCTTTTCCCTGGGGACAAATTAGATCAGATAGTTTAAGACTGTACCACATGAAGATAAAATTATTCCATTACATCTGCATTGGCTATGCTGCAGCCAATATGCGTTTTGCTTTTTAAGATTAAGCTGATTGTCATTTCCTTCCTTCAAGGCAACCTTCTTCACCTTGCTCCGCATATTCCTACATGCATTGGCGGACTGGCAGAACAGCCATCTTGAGGTTAGAACTTGGACAAGAGCCTCTAACCATAATTTCCCACCAGTTGCTCTTCCCACCTCAGCTCAGGGTGACTTCATTTGCCATTGTTCCATCTTGAGCTAACAAGTTACAGCTGTATTTCCTGCACTGTTCACACAGAAATTAAACCAGCTTCTCTTCTGAGTCTCAGTTTGAGTATAAAGTAGCAGTCATGCAGCGTGTAGTGAATTATATTGCCACACCTCATATGGAATTCTCTCAAAGGGGAATCACCTTTGGGGTTTCCACACCTGTACGCTTTCCTGTAGGAAATTCCTCAGCTGTTCTACTCTGAAATTCCTCTACATTTTACCTCATATGGAAACACTAACCAAGGGGCTATGCAAACCCATCAGACATATTTTGATAACTTCTGTTGGTTGGGATAGCTCAGTTGGAAGAACATGAGATACTTAATCTCAGAGTCATGGGTTCGAAACCCACATTGGGCAAAAGATTCCTGCATTGCAGGGGGTTGGACTAGATGATCCTCACAGTCCCTTCCAACTCTACAATTCTATGATTCTGTCTTCTCTTTGTCTGGCGATTCAGTGAGCAGTTTGTTGATGTTTTTCTTAAAATGTGGCACACAACGTCTAAAGATGTGGAGTATGTAACATCAGAACCAAATGAAGCTTAAACAAAGTACAAGTTTTCCATTCATTCGAAGCTCTTTTGCTTAAAATTGACCCCTAATATTTGAAATTGGACCCCTCTGACTAATTAACTGAAGCTTGGGTCAATTAAACCATTGAAACCTACCAGTTCTAATAGTGTTGCCAAGTTTTATCTCCACCAAACTGTTGGAAGTGGAGTAACACTTGGCTTGCTAACGCTCAACTTAGCTGAAACATTACAAAAATTATAAGCTACCTCTTCTGTGAAGTTACTGCAACTTAGCTTGAGTAATTCAACATAATAGTAGTCATAATCAAACCTGTCAACTTTTCCCTTTTCTTGCGAGGAATCCTATTCAGAATAAGGGAATTTCCCTTAAAGGGAAACGTTGACAGCTATGGTCATAATCAGAGTGGACCCAGTGAAAGTAATGTGCATGACGAATTCGGGCTCATTAATTTCAATGGGTCAACTTTGAGGAGAACTTAGTTGGATACAAGCCATTGCCTTTTTCATCCTGGTCAAGAATTTCCTTTTGCTTAAACACCTATAACTGCTTACATAGCAGATCATAACACATGCAGTCAAATTCTAGATATAAGTGTAATAGACACTTTCAGGAATCTGCTCTAATGAGGGAATTAACCCACTGAACCAAATTACTAGGGAGAAGGAATCGGCACAAACCTTTTCACTCGCCAAGCTGTGCACTGTTCTGGGCATTCTCCTGACCCTCCAGAGTAGGACAGGGGATGGTACGGGGGGGGGGGACTATTGCACTATTGGGTGCCCTTGCATTGGCTTCCGCTAGGGTGCCCGGTTAGTTGAACCCAACCCAATGCTTCATCATCCCAAACAAAAGTGCCAAACATTATTTTGTGCAAAATAAACTTTGGCCTTGACTTACCTAATCTTTTAACCTCATGACTTCTTTCTTCTTTTGGCAGTGGCTTATAACTCATCTTTCTGCTGCTCTCTCCATATCCCAAGAGGTAACCTGGATATCTACGTAGGCTCCTTGAACCTGAAGAATGGGGTGGCCTCCACCGAACAAACGCCCTGTCGGCTGATGATGGTCGGCCGCGCACTCTTAAAGGTCTGCTTGGCACTTCCTTCTCTTCAAAAAAACGTAAAAACACACAAACACACAAATCAAGAGTTACTCTTAAGCGCTCTTCATGTGTTACCTGTTTAACATAAGTGGCACCTTTTTTTTTTAACCTTCGCGATTTATTAATTGAGCAGACAAGTTTGATAAAAGGTGAATCTGAGATAAAGCTAGACAAATGAAGCAGTGGTGCATAATAATCAATTCATCACTTTAAGGGTCTGGTGGGGCTTCCCGATTCTACACCACTCCCAAGGAGGCTTAGGGTTCACCAGGTTGACAGCCATTGAAGGGATTAGGAGGTGCCAGCAGCCACTGGTGGAGGAAGAGGGGTGCGGGGAGAGCACACCGCCCCTGGCAGTGCGATCCCAGTGGAGTGCCATCGCGGCTGCACCCCCATCCGCGCAGGACGCCACACCCCTGCAGGTGGCATGCCACGCCCCCAGGACACATGCCAGCCCCACCCCCACCTGCTCTCCCCCCCCCCCCCCCCGGTGCTGGAGCATGAAGCTCCACCACTGCCAGCAGCTCATTCCTCCGCTCCCTGAGAATCTGAGGATACAGCAAGGGCAGCTACCATACACCCACCCAATATTGAAAGGAGTTTGGTTGCTTAGCTTTGATAAGGCCTGGCTGTCTATAAAGAACTGTAAGATTTTGAGTGGTTGGGAAGGAAAGGGCTGAACGCTCACTTTTCTACCTCTTCCCTTCCCTTCCCAACTGGAAGTCAACCACGGGTGTTTTACATGATTTGAAAAATAAATAAATCCTAGAACTACATTTTCTGGAGGGTACCCCTGCTATGTTACTCTAGAGGAAGGGAGTATAGAGAAAAAATCAGGGAGGAATGGCTACAAAATGCAAAAGGACTGTGACAATTCTATATAAAGCTTAAGGTAAGTAAAGTGACTATTCAGAACAACAGCTGAGAAACACCAATTATTGCTGTTGCAAATGGTCACAGTGCTTGTTTTACATGGTACATAGAATGGTCCCAGACAATTATTATTTTTATATTTCATAGTCATTTGGCCCCATTTTTTCCTCTACCCATGTATATCGCATGCCAGCTGAAGATGTGGATTCTAGTTTGCAAAGTCTTACTCCGTAATCAGTCTGTTAGTCTCTACAGACTTTTTGTTGTCAGAGCTATATACAATATGTAGCTCTGCCCTATCATAAGATATGGAACAAGATAAACAATCACATTCCTTTAGACCAAATATGAAGAGCCTTTGGCCTGCATGAGGAGGAGAAGGCTTCTCCCTTCCTTCTCTAGTCATAACATCTTCCCCCCCCCTCAACCCCCCCCACCATCATGGCTATTATTGTTGTTGGCATCTGTCTGCCTTGAAAGTATTAGTAAAAAAAAAAAAGGCAGTACCCTTTGGTGCCAATGAGAACTTTTGTACAAAACTTTGTAGCACTGCAAGGAGGGGCGATTGGTGCTTACAGCTAGGGAGGGAAGCAATAAACCTTCTCTCCTTGTGCACTGTGGCTCCAGTAACAACTGGAATCCCTCTATGCCTGTAACTGAGTCAAGAAAAATGGAGATGGAGCTTCGTGCTATACATAAATCGCAAGGTATAGTTTGGCCCCAAGAAAGCAAAAACGGAAAGAATGCTTGCAGATGAATTTGCAGATCTAGGCTGTGTACCAAACCAGTGTCAAACAGAGTTGAAGCCAGATGCATAACCAGTTATTCATGCACTTGGAAACATTAATCTTCTTCTCAAAGAGAAAAACTGAAATGGAACATGGTGCAAACTGGAGGACTGGCGAGTGCAGACGAAGTGGCAGATTGGGTAAACTCTTTGGTGGCTGCAGAGTTAACGTCTTCAATCCAAGAGATTTAAATTTGACAGCACACTACAAGCTTCTTACATACAAGCTGTCACAAGCCAAGTACTTAAATATATTGAAATGCACAAACAAGATACTGGCAGCTGATGCTAGATTAAGAACCAGCCAACTGACACAAGTCAATGCACTGAAGGCTGATGGAACTTCAGCAGGGTGCCTTTAGGAATTTCCTCCACCCAGGAATCCTTCAAAGGAAAACCCATTAATTATTAGAAGGGTTACAGTACAGATGGGGAGCTTATTGCACTCCAGGTCTTGTTGGACTCCAACTCCCATCATGCCTGATGATTGGCTAAGCTGGCTGGGACTGGTGGGAGTTGGAGCCCAGCACCACCTGTAGGGCCATAGGTTCTCCATCCCTGAATTACCAGGTGTCAAAATCATTACTGTTGATACGCTAATGCATGGCTCTATGTAGAAGGAACGTAACCAGGCAACACAGCTGCAAAGATGCAGAAAGAAAAACCCAGAAACTAAATCAAAATAAAATGCAGATAAAGATCAGCAATATTACTTTTTTGGCCTTATACTGGCTCTAAAAGAAATAAAACCAGATCTAAGGCAAAACTGCAGCAATATAACAACTGGAAACCTCAACATCCATATCAGAGATGGAAACTATATTGGGAATGTTTAACTGTTTAGTCAGATTTTCTCCAGGGTTAGCAGTGATAACTTTACACAAGTGGTGGAGGCTTAGGGATGAGAAGACATGTTTGTAATTGTGGTAGATTGTGCAAATATCCATCAAGACATCTATGGTGGAACAACAGTTATGGTGAAGACAGACCACAAGCCACTGGAGAACATGATGAAGAAGCCTCAAGTTGAGGTGCCAACTTGAGCCAGATTGTAAATAATGTTTTCCCCTGCTTCTGAAATATCGTCTGAAAAACTAGCTATAAACCAAGGACAGAAATACATCAAGCAAACTTTTCAACCAAAACATTTCTACCTAGAAAGAATGCTATACAGCAGTGGGTGGGAAACTCATAGCCCCCCAGGTGTTGTCAGGATAGACCTCCCATCAGTTACCTGGGACTGATGGATGCTGAAGTCTAACAACCCCTGAAGGGCCATAGGTTAACTGCCTCTGCTACAAAGGAAGATGTTCTGGAGCAGCAAGTACACTTGATGTCATGGACAGGTTGGACGCAGAGGAATGGTGGGAGGAATCAGCCGGGGAACCACCAAGGGAAGAAGGCGCAGAGCCTGGGGAGTAGAGGTGTTACAACAACGAGTGGTCAGAGATAGAAGAGGGAGAAGACTGGGAAGAGCTAACAGGGCTTAGTGAGCTGGGAGAGTCAGTGGCAAAGAGAAGTCTAGAATCAGAGGCAGAAGCTGAAACAGGCAAGTGGGAGAAGGGTGGCCAAAAGGCAGAGATCAGTCAGGCTGGTGAAGAGCCATGGGTCTCTCCCCATCCTTCTATGACAAGCTCTATTCCCCCATTGTCTCCCAGAACCAGAAGAGAGCTGAAATGGGCAGAGCAGAGGCAGGCTGAACATGTCTCTAATTATTAGGAAATCCCTGGAGAGGAAGGGACTTTGACGGCTGTGGTGTGGAGAGGCAACTGATTAATGTGGCCAGACCTACCAGAGATGAGCTGCTTTGCTCATTAGGCCTGACACTCAGCCCAGTCTGTGAAGATTGTGTTTTTGCTAATAAAGCATTAACTCCAACTTTGACCATGTGATTTACTGCCGACTCGCTCTTTGACACATGATATTCACAAGCATTCCAGCCACTGAAGAGAAAATGGAAGAAATAAGAAACAAAGATGAAACTATGAAAATGTTTATTAGGATGATAAAAGGAGATTGGCCCAAAATCAAGTCTTAAGGACTTCTGGAGCATCAAAGCAGAGTTAACAACAGAAAGGGGACTTGTACTCCAAGGAGAATGAATCGTTATTCCAAAAACCACTGACACCAGGCATATTAAAGAAGATTCAGACAGGATGCTTTGGCATTGTATTGTGCAAAAAAAGCAGGGGGAGGGAAATGACATACTAAATTGGCCAGGCATGAATCCTCAGATATGGTGTCCAGATGTTCCACGTGTTTAGAATATCAGAAAGGAAATGCCAGGAGCCAATGACACTTAGAGACATCCCTGACAGTTTATGGCAAGGAACTGAAACTGATTTGTTCAGAGGTGAACAAAACAAGAACCATACCCTCCAACATTTATCCGAAGAAAATAGGGACGTCCTATTATTATTATTATTATTATTATTATTATTATTATTATTAATACCCCACCCAGCCCATCTGACTGGGTTTCCCCAGCCACTCTGGGCAGCTTCCAACATAAACAAAAACATAATAAAAACTTTAAACATTTTTAAACCTCCCTGTAAAGCCTTCAGATGGCTCAGGGGTCAGATAACTCCAAACCCACCAACATTTCTCCAATGAAAATAGGGTCATCCTAAGAAAAAGTGGGACATTCCAGGATCAAACCAGGACAGTTTCTGTAAATCTGAGACTATCCCTGGAAAATAGGGACAATAATATGCCCATTGTGGCATATTATAACAGATACCCTGAAATCATGGTTGCAAGATGTTTGCAAGCATGGTAGTTCTAGGAAGGCACAAGTTACATAGTACAGTATTTTTCCGTGTATAAGACGCCCCCTATTTTGTGGGACTCCAAATTAAGAAAACACCCCCTCAGCACTACCCGTGTATAAGACGAGCCCCAATTTTAAAACTAATTTTTGGGTAAAAAAACCAAAAGCCTAGTCTTATACACGGAAAAATACAGTATATATCCAACAACAACTCTCAGGATACACCAGCTAAATTTGCATCATTTGTTAAACATACAGTCACCAGCCCTTACTTCCAACAAGCAAATAGGTAATGTGATGTGCAGATAGGAAAAAGGGGGTTGGGGAGACGAAAAAGAGAACCAATGTTGACACACATTCTCAGGCATTTTGAACTATGGAGACACACAAATTGCAGAAGAAGTATCTCCAACACGGGCTGTGAATGGGTAGAAGATGGAAATCTCACTTTCAAGCCACAAATAGATATCCATAAAGGAAATGGAATGATAGGAAAACATAATGAACTAGCAGACTCCTCCCAATTTAGGGGGGGAAAGCAGCCCAATGAAGGCTATGCATGCTCAGCGGCAATGCATAGAATGCTAGATTGGGGGGGGGGGGCAAACACAAAGCCTGATGAAGACTGAGCATGCTCCATAGCAATAGAATGCTCATTGACTGTGAGAGGAGGGGGAATAGAATGGAGCGAGTGGAATGCTGATCAGGCAGTACTCCATACTGCAACATTTTGCTGCAGGCCTCACCTTTATTTACCCAAAGCACTCTACCCTCTCCATATCCCCTTTGAAACTACAAACTGATGTTCTAGGCAGCTATTACATACAATAAAGTACCTGGCAAACAGATCACCCTTTCAGCAACCACTGCCCTTTCTTCAATTAAAAACCTTTCAGTCAGCCTTTTTATTTCCTGTCTTTTCTTTTAAAAGTTGTAAATTGTCTTTGAAGAGTGCAGCTAACTACTACAGTATGTTCATTTTGTATTCCTCCAGCAACCCATAGAAGTAGTTATAGGCCAAGGTTTACCAGCCAGTTAAGTCTAGATTACAGGCGCTGCGGCTTGTAATGCAGCTCACAAAGAATGCAACAGTGGGCACGAGTCCTATGAACAATAATGCAATTTTGCCAGCAACGCAGGGCTGTTCAATATTCTATTATGTAGCAGGTTTTATTCTAAGGTCTTTAAATGCATCACATTCAAGAGCTACAGACCTTGCACATCCACATACTGCTATCTCTCCTGGCTCTTCATTCTGCAATAAATGAGTCTTATTTACGAAGACTGAATACATTCCTACTGGCCACATAATATCGCTGAACTTTTGCTAGCTTGGTTTGGCAGGAAGGGAGTCTGCAGTTGATCAGTTTTGCCTCCACCAATAAACGTCGCAGCTTTCCAACTGGAATTAGTATAAAGAGTTTTCACGGGACAAAGGATACAAAAGGAACCAAATCAGCCAGAAAGTCATATGGAAAGCATTGCATTTAAAACAAATGCGGCTTTAGGCAAGAAACTGCTTATCTGCTCAAATTTTCACTGCAGGCTCTCCTTTTTTAAAAAAAACTCAAAAAAACCAAACACCATCTGTGTAGGTCTTAGCAGACATTCTTAAATCTGCAGAAGACTACTGGCTGCACTTGGGATTCAGTCCTGCTGCAGCGCCAGAGATAGAGTGTGTTCCACTTTACAGATAACACTCCTCTATTTGAAGGGCTGTCCAGTCCAAGTTCAGCTGAAAAATATAGACCCATAATAAGGGAGAGCAGAAGAAGCCCATCAACAGCTAGTGCTTGGACTGCATATTAAGCAGGTACACAGGTCACATGCTCATAGACTTCTTCACTAGAGTATTCTATTTTGATTTAAATTAGGGCAATTATTCCTAAATATGCATGGGTACATACATGAGCATATGTAAATTTTACGTAAATTTATGTAAATTTTATGTACATTTATATGTACATTTTACTGCTTCTTTTTCTTTTGGGGGGGGTATCTGGCCACCCAGATACCCAGATACACCCAGGGACGCGGGTGGCGCTGTGGGTTAAAGCCTCAGCACCTAGGGCTTGCCGATCGAAAGGTAGGCGGTTCGAATCCCCACGTCGGGGTGCGCTCCCGTTGTTCGGTCCCAGCGCCTGCCAACCTAGCAGTTCGAAAGCACTCCCGGGTGCAAGTAGATAAATAGGGACCGCTTACTAGCGGGAAGGTAAACGGTGTTTCCGTGTGCGGCTCTGGCTCGCCAGAGCAGCGATGTCACGCTGGCCACGTGACCCGGAAGTGTCTCTGGACAGCGCTGGCCCCCGGCCTCTTAAGTGAGATGGGCACACAACCCTAGAGTCTGTCAAGACTGGCCCGTACGGGCAGGGGTACCTTTACCTTTTTATCTGGCCACCCTACCAAGAGAACCAGTTTGCCCAAATGAGCCATCGAGAGAACTGCTGCCTCTCCATTGGCCTCCCCTGCTGTATTCACCAGTTGTGGTCAGTGATAGGTGGTCCCCCTATCTATCCAGGACCTATGCTCTTACAAACAAATCAATAGAGGAAAAGGTTTATCACAGACTACAAGACTTGGTGGCTATATGCTACCTAGAGGATCATGGACACCATACCTCTGAACAACAGTCATTAGGAAATAGCAAGGACTATTGCCTCATGCCCTGGTTGTGAGCTTCCTGTAGGCATCTTGATGCACATTGTGGTCCCCCCCCCCCTTTATCATCACATAATTGTGAGGTAGGCTATAGACTGAGAGTGGGGCTGTCTCCCACTCTGACCCTGGGCCTCCCCAGCCATGATTTAATGCTCTATACCACATTATACTGGCTTGCAACCTCAAAGGCTATATAGCAAGCTATGACAATATTGCCAAAAAGGCTTATCTGGGAAACTATACAGTCATACCTCATGTTATGTTTGCTTCATGTTACGTTCTTTCAGGTTACGTCCCGCGGCGACCCGGAAGTACCAGAAAAGGTTACTTCCGGGTTTCGCCACTCGCGCATGCGCAGAAGCGCAAAATGACCTCGCGCGCATGCGCAGAAGCAGCGAATTGCAACCTGCACAGGGGCGCCACTGTGGGTTGTACTCTTTTCATGTTGCAAACGGGCCTCCGGAACGGATCCTGTTCGCAACCAGAGGTATCACTGCATTCAAGTTAACGGCATGTAGCATGATTCCTATGCACCCTTTTCCAGGAGTAACTGTATATAGCAAGGCTAACTTTTTAGAAAATATGCACAGGATTTTTATGCACAGATGTGAGAACCTCAAAATAGGGAAGGCAGGCTAGCTCACAGCAGTCCCATAGAGCAAGCATTTCACTAGACCACACACACACACACAACATGAGATGCAGTCATATACAACTAATCCCTTAAAAATAAGGGGTGGGGGAATGGCTGAATCTTGTTGCCTTTCTAAACTTTGCACAGACTTGATTCATCTATTATTTATAGATGCATCTGACTGTTCAAACATATATTTTGGAGAAGAAGAATTATTTTTCTTCTTTTAAAAAAAGGCAAACAAACAAACCACTCAAACAAGCAGTCACACCACAGCTATTCTGTTATAATATTCCAAGGGTCTGCCAACCCAAGAACTTCCACCAGTGGAATCCAGGACCCAGAATGCATTCTGTGTAGAAAAACTGTGGAGCTAGCAAGTCTGAAAGCCAACCTAACCACTCCAAAGTGGCTGCTGAGTTGCAAAGACCACCAGGTTTTCAATGGCAGAAATGGTTTGCATAAGCAGAAATGTGTCCTGATAAGACAGCAGCAGCAGAATTATGCTTGCGAAGAATGGAAGGAAGATCGGAGTGGAAAGGAAACACATTAAAATGTGATTTATACAAAATAAATTGTTATGTACTAAGTTGAATAGGATCCAAACTGCAGCAGTCTGATTGGTCCTAGAACAATAGGATCCAAAATGCAGCAGTCTGATTGGTCCTAGAACAATAGGATTCAGAATGCAGCAGTCTGATTGGTCTAGAACAATGCAGCAGTATGATTGGTTGGCAGGAACCACCCAATCATGCTCCAGATATAAGTGAATCCACAACCTGATTGGCTTACAGTAGAATTCCAGAATTCCAGAATCCACATATTTGTGTAAATAATGTATATAAAGCAGATACTTTGAGGGGACATTCATTCATTCCTCCTCACCACTATGAGCTGAATAAAGGGCATGAAATCACTTTGCGACTCTGAGTATATTTCATAAATAGTACAGTAAATAGTGATGGATGCAACTATGGAGTGTCCAGGCCTACACAGAAGCAAGTAAATGCCACACAAATAGCAAAAAGACAGGCCTAAGATGCTAGAGACCAGTGTGGTTTCTATACCAGGTTAACCTGTGTGTCTTCCCCTAAAGAATCCTGGCAATTGTATTTGGTTCTGGGAATTCCGTTAAGCGCTCCTGTCTGTCACATGTACATGACCTGCTGTAGCATAGAGATGGCATTTACAAATCCCAGGTTAAGTCTGAAGCATAGATATGTCAAAAGAAGTTTTTTGGAGCATGACTTTTCGCTGATAACTCTGTGTTTATCTAGAAAGTTCCTGCAGCATTAAGCCAGGGATGGTGAGACTCCCGACATCTGGAGATCCACAGGTTCCCCATCCCTGAGTTAAGCTCTTTTTGTACTTGGGTAGCAGATCAAAGTATTCACCAAGCTTTTGAACAGATCTCAAACATAATAAAAGAGATTAGAGTATATTCCCAAGCAACAAGAAAACTCTCCCCTCACCCTAAGATTGATCCAAATGTGTTTAAGCCAGGGCCTAACTACACGTTACATTAATGGTGTGATTTAAAGCCTTGTGAGTTTTAAAGAATAATAATAATAAATACCAGATGAAGGGGGGGGGGAGATTACCCTCAGCAACACAGTGTTTACATCTCCTCTCTGAAGCTACATTATAGGCGAAAATCATTGGAGTTCTGTCTTCTTTTCCATCTGACTATACAGATGGAAATGCTATCTATCTATCAGATGGAAATTTTCTATCTGCTCAGTGTTAACTCCTATAAAAATCATGAAAGCCATGCCATGGGATCTCTCAACTATTTATTTAGTTATTTAGTTATTTATTTATTTGCAAGCCACTGCAGGGAGGAGAAACTGGATTGAGACCATGTTGCTGGGTGGAGTTAAGCCTTCTCCTGTTCTGTTTTTAATGATATAAATGCCTCCAACTGCTAGCCCTGCTGTAAGATATGACTGTGTTCTCTATTGAGGCAAATTATAGCAACTTTGGGAGGCGGATTTGCATTGGGGGGGGGGGAAGCATGGTGAAAAGGGTTGAAAAATCCACCCCTCAGCACTGCAGTCCTGATCTAACTCCATCACTACCCCCAGGATGCTTGTTACAAAAAAATAAAAATAAAGAGAAAGATATAATCACACATCATCAACACCTCATCCTGCTTAGTGTTAAATCTCTCCCAGTAGCTTTAAATGTGCCCTTTGTTTTACCCTACGTTTGGAAATGGTGGGGTAAAAGTGAAGCTTTGGTCTCACTTTCTGAAACTTTCTTCATAGCCTTTAACTGCTGCTAAACCTTTCTTTTTTTGTTTGAAGGAAAGGATGCGCTTGGGATGAGCCAACGCAGAGAGGAGCTGCAGAATTCCAGCTGTCCAATATCAGCCCAGAAGATAGCTGCGACTCTCCTTTCCAAAGCCAAGGACAGCATTCCATCTTGTTCTTGCAACACATTCTGTATCCCATCCCATGAAGACGGATCTGTTTTGTGGGCAGCAGCACAATCTTCCACGTGCAGCTTGCCTTTCAGTGCCGGGTCCACGAGGGCAAACGCTCACAGAGGGGCAACCCATGCCTAGCACCCAGATGGTTTCTGCATCACCAGATTGACTTCCAAGGTTCCTTCCAGATCTAAAGATCAATAATTCTGCACAGCAGAAAACTTGCCACTACTGCATGTACATGTAACATGGAGGTGCAACCTATCCCAGCTCCCTGGTATGCGTAATTGCATGATGCACAGCGTGGCAAGCATACATTTGTTACATGCACATGTCATGCTGTTATATGAACATGTAAAACATTGGAGTGTAGTGTACATGGTAAATATATACTGTCTCAAGTAGAACTGGGGAAGAAATTTGATTCAGTTTGCATCTGAAGCCGAATCGATCAGATCTGCTATTTGCGGGCCTACGCACGGTGTCCCCTGAGAATCAGAAAGGGGGGCAGTAATGTAGCAGCAACAAAAACGACATGACAAGATCTTGGGATTAAATTGGCCACAACCTTATTGATTACAGATAACAGTAGGCTTTACTGGGGGACCCTGAGAATTTTACTGTTCAACTTTTTCAAACCCCAAACTTGGACATGCACCATCCAGGGCACATACCTGAGTAAGATCCCAGGACCCTGGAAAAAAACCCACTTTTTTAGGGGGAGCTCTCACACGGCACCCAAAACCATGTGTTTTTGGCACCACACAGTATCATGTCCCCCCAAAAAGCACTTTTCAGGGCGAGACTGCAGTCCAAGGGCATGCAAGGTTATGGCACCCAAAATGGCCGCCGCGATCTCACAAAAAAAAATGGGATGTCCTGTTTTTTTCCAGGGCACTTGGCAGGTATAAGAAGGGTGGGGTTCCAACATTGTCCTTTGTCCCAGGCAGCAAAATACCCTGAGTTGGCCCTGATGCCTGCCAGGGTACATATACATGAAAGAATATCTCCACCAAGGGCACCATCAAACCTTTTAAAAGCCAAATTGAGAAGAAGGACATAATTAACTACAGCATGCTTAACTTGCTGCCCATGGTGTTTATTATGTTCTTCTCAGTTTTCTATACTTCTCAAGAGGCAACCTATTTCATACATATGTTTTACACAGAGCCCTAATTCTGGCTTGCCGTCTTAAGTTTTCAAGAGTTTGAAATGTGCCGGTTATGAAAATATGGTACATTTGAAAGAGAAGAACGCTGACATTTTAAAGCAGAGCACAGTATATAAAAGTTTGCATTAATTTACAGAGTGCAAGGTTTTTATATGAGTCTGTTATTCATCCAGGAAGAAGTCTGCTAGAGGAGTCTATTGCCCTTCTAGAGACCAAGAGCAGGGATAAAACAAAAGAAGTCTAAAAGATGAGACTTCTAGTTACAAGAAAGAGGATATCAGCTATGCTTTCTGATGGTAATAGCTGCTCAGCAGTGGAGCACAGTCCCTCAGAAGGTGGTGGTCTCTCCTTCCTCGAAGGTTTTAAAGCAACCTCTGTTGGATGGCCATCTGTCATGGATGCTTTAGCTGATATTCCTGCATGCAAGGGGTTGGACTAGATGACCCTCAGGGTCCCTTCCAATGCTACAGTTCTATTATTCTCCCCCATCCCTAATCCAGAGTTAGGGCAATGATTCCTGAACAGGCATTGCCCTCCCTGTCCTAGTGATGCTGGCATATAGCCAAAGCTGCCTGTCTATATAATGACATTATGAGGAAGAAGGTGCTGTAAAAACAAACCACAGTTCCAAAGCAGCAGACAGGCAGCACTACAAACATCACTGGACAGGCATGAAATCTAGCTTTCTGAATAAGTGTTTTGATTCCTCTCACCCTCCCTTTCACACACCCTTTTACTTAAATTATTTATTCATATTACATCTGCCTTTCTAAGCAAAATGCCAATTCAAGGCAGCTTTAAAAAAATCCCTAAAATAAATAATAGCAAAGTGAGGTAAGATAAACAAGCAGCAAAGCAACAAAAAGAGCAGAAATGAGGGAGAGAAACCTACCAGAGAATTAACAGCAACCAAAAATGCCCACCAAAAAACAACACAGTTTTCAATGCCTGCTTGAAATATATTCATGGCAGAACTTTCAACTCAGCCGTTATTGTTCCTATTATTTTTCCATGGCAACAGTTGCATTGAAGAACAATTAATCTTGGCAGCTGATTTCTGTGGAGATTGTCCTTAATAGAGCCATTTTGAGCCCGTTCCCACAACCATTTTAGCTGGGGATATTGTCCTCATGTAGCAACCGTGTGTTTACAGGGAAGCAGCCAAGCGAGTTTTCAGGACCCACCCGATTCTTGCAACTGTAATCTGGTTCAAGACTGAATTTCAAATTGTTGTAAGCCACCCTGCATAGTTAATAAAAAATAGTCATAATGGCAAGACTGATGATGCAGGTATCGTTTCAAGGGGTAGCTTCACAATTCTTGCTATGCGTGAGAATGGGGATAGGTTGTGGTGGCACTGCTGGGATGCATAGAGTGGATGCAGCATCCTACAGTCGTGAAGATGGCCTCTGGTTTTTTAGAGGCCCTGCCTGGACTGTCAGGGAATGCAGAACAAGAAATCTGCAGATCTGAGTCAAAGAGGTAGAAAAGATTTTCCAGCCCAAAAGCTGTATTCCCTCCTGCGCAAGCTTATGGGAGCCAACATGTCAGCAGTGGGCAACAGAGGCAACAGGGCAATATGTATAAATTTTACCTTTGTGCAATAGGCCCATTTTTAAACACATACACTTCTATCCTCCTTTCAGGCAAGAGTTTGGGGACAGATTCCAGCCAGGGGAAAATCCACAAGGAGGATATGAAACAAGGCCCTTGATAGATGTAGCCTGCAGGGGGAGAGTGTGGATGGGAAGGGTTGTAACCTGAGGAAGAGTCTGGGCTTGAGGTTCGCCACCCCCTGACCTAACCTTTAATAATAACTGAGAAGGTGTGTGCAGAGGATTTAGAACTCCCTTCAAGTTCACCAGGAAATAGAAATTCTTACTCTCAGCCATTCTAACAGGCAGGCAGTTAGAAGCCTCTGCATCAGCCTAACCAGGTCCAAATATCATCAGCCTGGTCCTTCCCAATTAGAGGGGCTTCTGGTGGGATGGCTGAGAAAAACCTTATCCTGAGACTAGGGGGGAGGTCTTTGCCAGTCAGACTAGACAATCCTGAACTAGACTGATGGCATGATAAGGCCGCGAAATGCTTGAACAGGAATAAACAAGCAAGCATTCAGCCAAAGCAAATGAGCAAAATGCCTTTAACTTATAGATCGGTAGATTTTCTAGAACAAATTAATTGAAAATCTGCCTCCCATACGCCATCTTCAGGAACCCACTGTCCTAATGCTTTGCTATGTAGATACTGTGTCCCCCCCCCCTAAAGAAAATACATATCTATGTCTGCCACTGATGATTAAGGAAGTTGACCTCTTTTGGAATATAGCCATCAGTTTAAAGGATTAAGCCAACCTCTGTGTAAATTCTTTGTCTGTCGCAGAGCAATTACTTTTTTTGCACAGAAAGAGGAATTCTTCCATTGGTTGCCATAAGACAATGGGAAAGCACGCCAGAATTCACCGTGCTGAGGCCAAGAATTTTGGGCAGCACATCTGTGGCCAGCGGTAAGCCTGATTTATATGTAATTGTTCATTATAAAGCTTGAGATCCGGTTGCCTGGCTTTCCATATTACTTTTTTTAAAAAAGTTTTTTTGCAAAATTAAAAGATTTGGAAACCAATGCAAAAGTCTCTTTGCAGGGGCTTCTTAAAGCTAAGCACAGTAGTATGGACCTTTTTTCCTCATCCAAATAATAGATGCGGTCAGTCATTCCAACATTAGTTAAGAACAATTAGGAGAGAACAGAATGGGAAGTCAATTAACTTCTCCACAATCTAGTTCATACCCATTCCAGAGTCTAGCATGGCTGTCACTAAAGAAATAACAAAAAAAAACCTTATACCAGTAGTTGGGGGTTGGTCACTCTCTCATTTCCTCATTTTCCACTTATGAGTCCAATTCTTTACATTTCCACATCAGTTTATGAACTTAAAAACAAACAAACAAGTCCTCATGAAAATTCAGCTACATTTTAGTGTAAATTTTGCCTAACACACATTTTTGTATCAATTTTTGCCTAATACATTTTGCAAAGCGATTTCCCCTTGCATACTGTAGGGTTGCCATATTTCAAAAAGGAAAATTCCTAACACCTGCAAACCCAATTTTTATTTTTTTATTTTTTTATTTATGATTTTCAATTTTATACATTTCAATAATTTAACAATCATTTTAATATTTCAATGGGAGCAATCCCAAATTGTTGAGTTTTTCAATCTTGCAACAGATTACAGTTGCAAGAATCGGGTGGGTACTGAAAACTCCCCCACCCCCCGAAATGTGATTTTAAACTTTTGGAGCTGTTTCCACTGCATTTCCCATCATGTTGCCATACATCTGGGTTTCCCCTGACATTTTTCATGATTTGGCATGTGCAGGAGCGCTCTATTGCATCACGTGCATGCGCAGAAGCAGTGCTCTACTTACAGACTTTTCGAGGTGCGAACGGCACCCTGGAACGGATCGCATCTATAAGTAGAGGTACCACTGTATATGCAATTTTGCATGCATTACTTGGCTTGAGAACTACACTGAAACGTTCCCCAAAAAAAAGTATGAATTGTGAAGGATCACAGTATTGTTCACATACTGTTTTATAACGTGCAAATTAGGTATATTTGCCTATAGATGCAAACTGAATTAAATTTCTCTCCCATCCCTACTAGTACTAATGGAGAGGCAAGGTGATTGAATCGAAGGGCTTTCAGAGGATTGTCCCCTCTTTGAAAGCATGTTCTCTTTGAAGGGCTATCTGGCCCAGCGTGGTTTCAGGGGAGGGTAACAGAGGCCTTGAAGTTGCTCCTCCACAGTTAGCACCTGAGCTGCCATGCACATAGGACCCTTTGACATGTTATCCTCACAGCAACCACGTGAAATGAAGTAAGTTAGTGCCGATTTGGAAGCCCCACCAACTTCCACGGCAACTAGGTCTGCAATCAGAAATGGAGACTTGCTGTCCTTTTAAGTGTTCCAAGGAACTGATAGAAAATGCAGCTACAGCGTCTCCTGCCTGATGATCACATCAACCCCTCTGCCCTCCTCTTCTTTTGACGGAAGTCCTGGTGGCTGCAAGAAGGCAGAGCAGAGGAAACTACAGGTGCTTCCTCTCTTAGTACCTCAACCCATGTAATCAGACATACACTTTTGAATGTATCGATAAACCATGTTTTTTTGTTACAGGAAAGGGCAGGATCTGCTGTGGGGTGAGGAGCAAGAAGTGTGTGCCTACCCTGCACTCCTGAAGTGCATCATCAGTGCTAAAGTAAGAATCAGCTGCCATTCAGATTTGCTTCTGGACATTAAATGGGGGCAGACATCTTGTCCACCTCAGGCAGTGAAATGTCTTGGGGCCTGGCAGGTTTTGCAGTTGCTCCTAACCATCCCCTCCCCTGTCACAGCCACAAGGAGAAGATTGGGAACTAACCATATTTTTTGCTCTATAAGACTCACTTTTCCCCTCCTAAAAAGTAAGGGGAAATGTGTGTGTGTCTTATGGAGCGAATGCAGGCTGCGCAACTATCACAGAAGCCAGAACAGCAAGAGGGATTGCTGCTTTCACTGCACAGTGATCCCTCTTGCTGTTCTGGCTTCTGAGATTCAGAATATTTTTTTTCTTGTTTTCCTCCTCCAAAAACTAGGTGCATCTTGTGGTCTAGTGCGTCTTATAGAGCGAAAAATACGGTAATTTATCTGAGTTACTCTGCGGGCCAAACTACTGTACTATATGGGGAAGGTAAAGATGCTGCTCTTGCACTAAGCCAAGTTTCTTCTGACTTCACGCAGAAGAATTTCAAAGGTTGACCATCACTCTCAAGGAAAACTACAAAAACAGGAGTGCACAAACAATAAACACAGGAAAGAAGGAGAAACGGTAAAGTGAATGATTAAAGAACTCTTCCACCTCACTTTCCACACACATAGCCAAAACTGGAAATCTTATTAACTGTACCTTTCTGCGTAAGATGCATGTCATTTTGCAATTCAATGCAGACTTCCACACTGCTAATTTTTCCAGTCATTATTCTACAAATGCAAGTTTTGCTTATTCAGCTAATTCACTAAAGTCTCGTTGGTCCCCCCCTCAAAAAAACAACAACTAGGTCTCACATAAAACATGGGAAGTGACAAAATGCCACAATCACATTGAAGGCACATCACTTTTCATTTCCTTGGGACAGACAACAGCTCACTGGTACAGCACTGTTCTGGCTCTGACCTGATCCTCAGGACTCCATTATGATTGAATACTTTATTCTAAAATTCACTACAGTGCCCAGACATAAGTCAAGTGACAGGCTATACATGGCTAGGAGTAAGACATTGTCCCAACACTTGACACATCCCAATGCCTCTCCTTTTGAAGAGAGGGGTGGGCATAGTCATTCACATGGTTGGCATCCCAAGCCTTGGGACTGGGCAAGCAAATGAGCTCTTGCCCATGTAGGCTGAGTGCATCTAAGGAGGTGGAGATAATGGGGAAAGATCACTGCCAGATGTACCCCTAGGTGCCCCCCTAAGAAGGAAGGCTGTTCCCTGACAGAGAGCAGTGCTGGAGCCATATCAACCAGCTGGGATGTCACACCAGGGCCATCTGTTCTGACTCAATTGCTCCCCGGGGTCCAAAACACCACCTGCCAATCTGCTGAGCCCCTTCCCAGGGTATGAGTCTTCCAACATGCCCTGGTCACTGCCTCCCACTTTGGACTCCTCCAGTTCCCCAATCTTTTCTCACTCCTCTCCATCTGACTTCTGCCGGGAGAAAAATGAAGGCACAGACCCATTACATCCAAGACAAACGCTTTGAATAATCAATCAGATGCAACTGATCACTTTGAATTCTATAAATGCATTCAGATGCAGGATTCCTCCAGGATTGTTTGCAGCAAAGCACAGCTTATCATTATGCCTGAACAGTCAAACTATGGTTTGTGCTTGCCTGCAAATTCGGTTCACATACCTGGGTCAAAGTTTGGCTTGCAGGAGGGCACAAACCAGTTTGCCTTTTTGCACCCTCCACGGGTCACACTATTGTTTGCTTAAAAAAAAAAAAAAGACTGAAAGAAGGTAATTGTCATAATTAAGGGGTTGAGGAAATGAAAGGTAAGGGTGTGTCAGTCCACGAGTCCTTGGGGCTCGCCACATAACGCCAAACCACAATTTGGGATTATGTCTGAACGCATTCCTTCAGTTCTGTAAAGTCACTGTTTGTGTAAATTGGTTCTTAATCCCATTGACTTCCAACTAAGCCATTTCCTTGGACTTTCTGTTAAAACAATGAGACGTAGTTAAATGTGCTTGGGGCTGGAGTGTCAGCCAATAATAATACAAATACTCAACCTTAAATGACTTGCAGATCAAGCTGTTTGTTTCCACTCCATAAGTGGAACTTGGTTCATGTCACCCATGCCATAAATATTACACACATGGTTTTAATTGAAAGCTATGCAGGTTCCCATGTGGCGTGCAAGATTTAATCATAGGCACTGTTCCTTCAAGTCCAATCATAATAAGAAATATATAGGTAAGATTTTTATTTTTTTCTTTAAACAGCCTTCAACATTTAGATTTACCAGGTGAACTCTCAGCTCCGCCAACTGGGCAGTTCACTCCACTGTGGTTTTATGCTGTAACCAGTTCAAAATACATGGCCCCAGACTCTGAAGCATATGGTTTGCATCAGGCCACTGTTTCAGTTCTCAAGGGACTTCAGTAGATGGTTTGATTTAGCACTGAGTAAAACAGAAACTCAGCAGCAATGTATAGCTGATCTATGACTTCTAATAAGGAACCATATAGATGTAGCTATAGATAGGTATACTCTGCAGAAAGTGGAGAGTTATCCCTGGACTTTGGTGCGGGCTGGCTGGGGAAGATAGCTGCTACCACAAAAATATGATTTCACAATGCTCCAGAGTGACCCAACTCCCAAGGCATTGAGGGAGGGAGGAATTCAAGATGTAGCAGAATGGTACCTGGTGCTAGGGAAAAGGTTTGTTTTTTTAAAAAGGATTGTGATCAAGGGGAGAGCTTCCCCCAAGTCAGTCCTTAACCCTGGAGCTGGCCCCACATTTGCCAAACATCTTAACGACTGATTTAATCTATTGATCAATTTCATCATATATCAGGCCAAGGGTTTTACATTAGTGTTTTCAGTATAGGTAGAATATATTCATTTGTATTGTTTAACATCCTAAAATGCCCAGTCCCAAAGCTTTGCTAAGTTGGTTTTATATTCTTCCACTTTAGTAGATTGTGTTTGCATTCTGCCTCCCCTTTCTCATTAGAGTGCAGTAACATGCTAAAAACACAGCCAATTCCTGATTAGCAAGTTGCATGAGGTTTTTAAATGGACTGAGACACCTTGAAACCTTCTCCTTTTATGTTTCACAAGAAAGCTTATAGTACTGGGAGGGATGATCTGCAGACAATGTTTCATCACCATGGGCACAGGATGGTCCTGAGACCTAATCCCTAAATGTGTGTTTCTTTCAAGAGCATCTTGGGGCAAGCTTGACACATTTCTGTTCTGACTAGTCCCAGGTGAGACACATTTCTATTTAATGTGGTGAGATGCCTTTCTATTTCAATTTGAGTGATAACTCCTGAATTTCCATACATGCATTTAAATTAGTATGTGCTAATTTTATGCTAGTCTGTGCCCTCATTCATTTACATTGCTTGGTGATACATTTCCTCTCTTTTTAGCAATGCTCAAATGGCCAACCTATTTCCAAACTACCCTTAATCTTCTCCAAGTCCCTTGCAGAAGTTCCCATTTTCATTGCAACGATGAATGCAAGAAATTGCCAGGGGAAGAATTGAAAAGTAGCCTTATTTTGTTAAGATGATGAAGACCTCATTGGGCATTGGGCTGGAAAGCATGTTACTGGTTTTTATGGTAGGACCACAATCACAGGGATACCCAGATGCACATAAACATCTAACGGTGTCACAGTACAGAGCATTGATCTGTGCTTCTGGATTACATTTCAGCTCTCGTCTTAAGAACATGAGACTCTCTCAACTGCAGCACTGGAGCTACTTACAAAGGTTAAGACAGTCTACTGAGGTTTTCTACTTCACTGATTTTGTAAGAAGACCCTCTGCAGTGATGAGACCAAGACTAAACATTTGAGACCAATTGCAAAGGGGTTTTCTGACTAAGTTGTAATGGTGCCTTGCTGACTCATTTTTCACATTTTTATGTTGAGTTTTAATGCTGTAATCCAAACTATCTTACCCTGGGCTGTGTGTGGTGTGTGTGTTAAGCAAAGAGATCCTTCCACTCGCTTCTGCCAACTCAGACGGCCACCTGCCAATCACAGCCAGCAGAGTGGGGCAAGGGTGGGGCTGAACTGGTACAGGCTGGCATCAGGCTTTACCAGTCTCTGCTACCACCTTATACCACTGCCACTTTGAGAGCTGGGATACAGATGTGGCGGTGGCTCCATCGCTCCCCAGAGCCCTGATGTTGGTGGCAGGGAGTTAGAATTCATTCCCCTGTAAGTAGGGATAAAAGGGTCAGTCCACTTCAGTTCTCAGTTTCTCATTTTTGTCATCTTAAATCTCTACATATTGCAGCAAATTGTGAATTTTTGTTTGAGGAGGGGGACCCCTAACAAATATTCATTAGCAACTTAGTGCAAATTTCTCCTAACAAAAGCACTTTTATATTGAGTTTTGACTAACACACACATTTTTGCAAGTAATTCCCATCAATAGAATGCGTATTTGCTTGCTATTTTCTCTAATACCGTCATTTTTATGTACATTTTCCCCCAAACAAATGCATTTTTGCAAACATTGTTTGGTTGGAGAACTGCATCGCAACATTCAGATAAGTGCAAATGTTGGAGGACAGCTATGTTTTCTTCACGTATTGTTTTGGAAAGTGTGGTTTGGATAGATTTGGCATTAAATGAATATTAAATCAAATTTCTCCTCCGTGTCTAAAGATAAGTGAAATGAAAATTATCCACATGGCTGTCCCAATGGCAGTGTTCTTGGTGTGCAGCAGAGGTGGGAAACTCCAGGTATTGTTTGATTCCCACTCTCACCAGCCCCAGCCAATTGGCCAATGGGCAGGGATGCTGGGAGCTGTAGTCCAGCTTTATCTGCTGTGCAGGATAGATTTTGTCTGGTATAATGGAAAGGGGGAAAGGAATTGAATCCATTCAGTCTCTGGGCTGGGCTGAATGCTGCTTCTCCCTGTGAAATGATGCCAAACCACCTACCGACAGCTGCTGCATCTATGCTCAAAGTGCACCCTTCTGTGGGGAAGAATGGTAAGTACGGATGCACCTGATAAGATGTATCATGACAGAAAATATGCTTCTGATGCCAAGAAACTGTCACCTCCTGCTATTACAATTCTTCTCTGTTGAAATACATTATCATTCATGACCTAACTCTTAAAATATGATACCAGAGAAAGACAGGCATGCTGGTTTTTACCAGGTATTCTCTCATCTTGCCTCTACATGAGAGGAAATTCTCTTTTTGCTCAGTGGGCTCTGGGTTTAGCTCTCTCCAGACTAACCACGAGTTATAACTAATAGCTGACGGCTCATGGTTTGTCTGGTTTGAACTAAACAACACACTAAGCCAGGCTTCCTCAACCTCGGCCCTCCAGATGTTTTGAGACTACAATTCCCACCATCCCTGACCACTGGTTGTTCTAGCTAGGGATCATGGGAGTTGTAGGCCAAAAACATCTGGAGGGCCGAGGTTGAGGAAGCCTGCACTAAGCCAATCTATGGTTTAGCTCAGCAAAACAATCAGGGAGGAGCAAAGCAGCTGTGATCTCCACTCCAAGAACCCATTCACACTAAACAATGGTTTGCCCTAGCATGATGTGTGAACCAAGCTAAAATACTCTGCACATGAACCTAAATCAAATGGTACAGAGTTATTGAGTTCACACTGCAGAGATGTTTAGCTGCACAATTTTTTTTTTATTAAGAAAACCCTCCAAATGCTGACATATGTGGCATGGCTGGGTAAAAGCTAGCCTGGGGAACGGAGTGTCAAATGACATATAACATTAAAAACACAGTTTAGCACTATGCAATTATTTTAAAGCTATAAATAGCAGCTGTAGAGGGGAGAACTGATGCAGGGGGTGGATTTTTAAACTCTTTTTCCATGGCGCTGTCCCAATGAAAATCCCTCTTCTCCTAAAACTGCTATTGGTGTCAGGAGAAACATACCATTGTGGACTGCAAGGGAGCATCTCTCTGGGTGGAAAGAGTAGCTTCAGGGAGATTTAAATCAGGATTTATTATTATTATTATTATTATTATTATTATTATTATTATTACTATTACTATTACTATTATTATACCGCCCTTCATCTGAAGATCCCAGAGCAGTTCACAAGATAAAAATACAGGATAAAACAAAACAATAACTCCCCTCCAACAAACACAGGGTAGGAGTAAATGGTTTAAACACCTATCCATCACCATGGCTCCAGTCCTGATGCTCTGACACCTGCAGCCACTACTTAAAGCTGGGCTGGGGATCCTGCGGCTCTTCAGATATTGCTGAACTCCAACCGTCATCAACCCCAGCTAGCATGGCCAAAGGCTTATGAGAGCTGTACATTTGGAGGGCCCCTGGTTCCCCATCCCCGATTTAAAGTTCAAAAAAGAAGCACACAACACCAGCCTAAGTTGAATATAGTCCATCTCCCTAAAATGCACTCGGTTTCTGAAGGAAGCTTTCAAGCTTACAACCCTTCAGTTGTGACTTGAAATGGTGCAGTCTAAGGAGCCAGAAGTTTTCAAGAACTTCTAAAAGCAGCAGGTATAAATTGGGTCTCCCCCAAATATTCATGTGTCTTGGGTTACAATGATTAGGCCTGACTGCAAGACGATTCTTCCACCCAGTGTTGCAACAACAAGATATTTTTTTTCAATCCAAGAAAGATTCATATGTTTATGTAAAGTCTTTCCATTCCATCTCTAAAGTGCAAGTTTAACTTTCCACTGGGTTCTGCCAAAATTCTCTTGGAGGCTGAAGAAAAAGTCAGGGCACACAAATTCAAGCTTTAACATGCATTCAGCGAAGAAAGCAAATATATGTCCAGCAGATCATCAAAAATCCATGAGCTTCAACCAGTGAAACTTTGCCAAAGGTAACAGTGTTGGAAACGGCATTCACTTTTAAAACTTCCTCCTTTATAAGCAATTGTCAAATATCATGCTGGAGAATGTCAAAACTGACACCTTAGACAGGCAAAGGGAAAATAACTCCTCTCTGTTTCTGTAAGACACAGACTGAAGTGCTTTCCCTTAATATCTATGTTATCAATACTGTTCGTGACTCATGTTGGTATGAATTAAATTTGTCACTTGTTTTTTTAATCAGGCATACGTTCTCACACATGCTTTCTCCAGGTGCAAAGAAGCAAGCTGCTTTATTTAAAAGTAGGTAGATGATAGATAGATGATAGATATAGATAGATAGATAGATAGATATAGATAGATAGATGATAGATAGATAGATAGATAGATAGATAGATAGATAGATAGATAGATAGATAGATAGATATAGATAGATAGATGATGGATAGATGGATAGATAGATAGATAGATAGATAGATAGATAGATAGATAGATAGATGATAGATAAATGATAGATGATAGATAGATAGATAGATGATAGATAGATAGATAGATAGATAGATGATAGATGATAGATAGATAGATAAATAGATAGATATAGATAGATGATGATGATAGATAGATGATAGATAGATAGATAGATAGATGATAGATAGATAGATAGATAGATAGATAGATAGATAGATATAGAACTTCACAAATATATTAATGGTGCTTTGGGGCCTCTGGACACAGAGCAGAGTATCTTCAAGTCAGACAATTGTCAGAGACTGAGATCGCCTAACTGAGTGACAGCTTTTCCCTAGAAAGTAAGAGGCCAGCAGTGTTACTACTCTCCAATGCCTGGGATGCACAAAGGTCATTGATCTCAAGCAAGCTGTCTCTCTAAATAGTAGAGCATAGCTTGGACAATTAAATACAGTGGGGTTCTCCTTGCTTTAATCTTTTATTATATTTTGTCATATATTAACAAAACCGGATTGATCAAAAGGGTCATGGGTAAGGATGGATACAAATGCCAATTATATCATTCAGTCAGTCAGTCCTGCCCAGAATGCCTGTCAAAGAAAGATAGAGGCATATGCAGTCCCTCTGTGCATTATTGTATACCACCCCCTCTCTGGGAGGGAAGATTCAGCTCCTCAAAATTCAGACTAGTAGTTGCACCACTTGGAATTCAGAGCATTTGCTCACTCTGAACTTTAACGGGGAAGTCTTGAAGAGAGAAAAAGAGAGAAACAAACATGCCCTCCCTCAATTTAGTTCAGAATTCCAACTAGCTCTGATTAGCAAAGATTAGATAATTGTTCCCACCCACCCCCAAACACTCCTTCCCCATGACTCATCTGGCTTCCTATTTTCTCCACACCTTTACAATTTTGGGAAACTTTCTGAACAGAGCCTGACTGTGAAACCCTTGCTATCTCTTCTGTCACATGAGTCAAAGAGAAAGAAAGGGACAGTCACCAGATTGAGAAGAGGCAGTTGCCAGTGCCAAACGTATTTGTGGAATTCTGCTTATTATATGGTTCAAGTAAAAAGACTTTGGTTCAGGGAGACCTGGGCTGAAATTCCTATTTAAAATACGGAACTTATTGGGCAGATTAGTCATCATTGTTCAGTCTAAACTATTTTGCAGTGTTCTTGCAAAGTTAAAACAGGGTAGTCCTACATGCAGAGGAATGGAAAGACTCCCTCAAATATAAATTTGCATTCAGTATTATATGCTGTGGCAAATGAGAAGGATATCAAAGACCATCATGAGTAAAAAGTCCTTTTGTGAGTACCTGGAGAGCTGCAGTGGCACTTGAAGTAGGTGAAGTAGCTGCAATACAGTCCTCCCACCAGCTGGGGCACTGCACCTACCAGGATATGGATGGGGCCAGGCGAGCTGGCTGTCAAGGTCGGGGGAGTTTTGGTTTGCTGCCAATCTGGAGATTCCATGTTAAAAAATCTTTTTTATTATTATTATTATTCCTTTTTGATTTATGTGAAAACATTATTTCACAACCTATTAAATTAAACGAAGAGATAAAGATGAAACAGTTGCATCAAAATGAAAATTAAACCCACACACATGTGGGTACAATAATTATTATTATATTGGCACACTCTGACTAGAAAGAAAAAAATGTCCTAATCATATGCTATTTAGATTTCTGGTGTCAAACCCACCCTTTTAGAATGATGGGCACAAATCAGAGGTAAGCAAAGTAACACTCCACTTAGAATCAATAAGAGATATTTAAGCAGGTGCAACACTTTCCTGTGGAAATTAATAGCCAGCAAAACACATTGATTTCACTTGGATTGTGGCCATTCATTTCATCTCTGCACTGTGCCTATTTCCAAACACATGTTGTGAGACTAATTAATTCCATGTAAACAACACAACTTTCGCCTGCCAGTTTTTCAGACATTTTCATTGCAGCGAAGAAACTGGAGTTAGAATACAGCAGCCTCGGCCAACTTGGTGTCATCAAGATATTTTTGAGTAAAACTCCCATCGGGCCCAGCCAGCCCTGTACACTGGAGTTGTACTCTAAAACAACTGGAGGGCACCAGATTGGCAAAGGCTGGAATACAGGTCACATTCATGTTTATAATTGCCACTTCTGCTGTTCCATTTCCGTAGCGTTTTGCACATCTGCTGTTTTTCGGGGAACATCCTCTGGTCACTGCCACCAGGCAAGGTACTAAGGACCCCCCCTGGGAGGTTGCCCCTCCCCACCCCACGCTACCCCATCTCCCAAAATAAACCTCACAGCAAAGAGAAGAACCTAAGAAGAGACCCGACAGGTCAAAGGCAAACAAAAGCAAGCAAACAAAACGCTGTTATTTTAGCATCCACTGCCCTAAGAGTTCTATTGAATGGGGTCATAACTAGAGACCCACCAAGTGTCTCGATTTTCCAGGGACGGTCTTGGAATTACAGAAGCCATCTTGGTTTCTGATTTGATCCTTGACTGTCTCGCTTTCCCTTTGGGAGTCCCTATTTTCATCGGAGAAATGTTGGAGGGGATGGAATAGGATGTCCCTATTTTCACCTGAGAAATATTGGAAGGGATGTAATTATACGCTCCCCCCCCCCCCCGGAATAATTTTTATAGTTTTCCATGTAATCCAAGAACAACATATAACTACAGTAACTTGTCCAGTGGTACATTCTTATTAAGTTTCATGTGCAGTACACAAGCAATACGTTTATTTATGCATTATCAATTCAAGTATCCTCTCCACAGAGATTCTGGTTAGGGTGGTATAATTATAATCAGGGATTTGGCCCTCCAGATAAAGTTGAATTCCAGCTCCTGTCAGCCGCAGCTTGCAAGGCCCGGTCATGGATGATGGGCACCAGCAGCACACAGAAAACGTGGAGTGGCTTTGTGGCCCTTCAGGTGTTGTTGCCCTTCAGCCAGGGCCGTCTGACCCATAGTCACTAGGGGTGTGGGGCACCCAGGCACCGAGCTCTCAGGGGCGCCAGGCCGAGAGTCCGGGGCCCGAGAGTTGAGTACGGGGAAGAGCCTGTCCGTCGGTTGGAGTGCCGCAGTGGGCTCTTCTGCTGCGGGCGGCTCTGCGCCACGAGTTCGGGGGCGACCAAGCCAGAGAGACGCTGAGGCAGCTAGCCAGCTCCACCCTCACGCACGCCTGGGACTGGGCAACCTGGGGGGGGGGTGCCGGGCGGATCTTTGCACCCCGGTGCCGCATATAGTTAAGACAACCCTGCCTTCAGCACTTCAGGTGTTGCTGGATGAAACTCCATCATCCCCTTCAGCACCACCAACAGGGAGCAGTGTGACACACTAATGGGGATGGGAGAAGAAAACTAGATTCGCACACACACGGGGGGGGGGTTGCTCCTGTACATTTTGCTTCATATCTCAGGTTCTTTAAATGCTAGAATGTTAGTATTTTTATATCGTGTATCCACAGCAGCGACCAAAGGAGGAATGACCGCTGGGAGAAGCACAGAGAAGAAATATTGTGATGCGTCTGCCGCAGCACAACTGGACGCCCTCACCTGCGCCAGCTGCAACAAAACACATCTCTCTCGCATCAGTCTCTACAACCACAGCAGGAGCTGTAGCTGTCCAAGAGCTTGACCTCACCCCCAAAGGCACATGCCTCCATTGTTTCCTGGACTGCAGACTGATGCCAGCAATCCAGTCCTTTCAAAAAGTTAAACCTGGCAAGGGCTCATAGGGGGAGTGGGAAACCGCTTCCCTTTGCCCCCTCCCCTTAGAGAGAGACCCACAATCTCCAGTACGGTGGGTGCTTATTACCAGGGAGACGATAATGTGTGGTAATGTGTCGGCTTTTCTTTGGCTTTTTTATTTTTGCTGACCTATTTTATTGCATCAGTTACTTTGTTTTTTAACTGTGATCTTGTGTTTGAAGGGCAGGGTACAAACCTTAATAAACACGCAAGTAGGCTGTTTAATAAACACGCAAGTAGGCTGTTTGGGACATGGGTGGCGCTGTGGGTAAAAGCCTCAGCGCCTAGGACTTGCCGATCGAAAGGTTGACGGTTCGAATCCCCGCGGCGGGCTGCGCTCCCATTGTTCGGTCCCAGCGCCTGCCAACCTAGCAGTTTGAAAGCACTCCCAGGTGCAAGTAGATAATTAGGGACCGCTTACTAGCGGGAAGGTAAACGGCGTTTCCGTGTGCGGCTCTGGCTCGCCAGAGCAGCGATGTCACGCTGGCCACGTGACCCGGAAGTGTCTCCGGACAGCGCTGGCTCCCGGCCTATAGAGTGAGATGAGCGCACAACCCTAGAGTCTGTCAAGACTGGCCCGTACGGGCAGGGGTACCTTTACCTTTACCTTTAGGCTGTTTTTAAAGCATGCCCCTGTTTATGACTGTGAAATGCTGTAGCAGATGGGAGAATTACCCTTTGCAAGCACTCCTGTGCTTCCTTTTCTAACAAGCACAGTTTCTAATAGGATACGGGGTTTAGTAGCAGACTGTTCGGTTGTGCAGAGGTTTGATTTGAGACACCTAGTGGCAGCCTGAGTGCAATGCTAAATTGTTCATTTCTTCTGGGTCTTTGACATTTGTCTCCCTGTATTTTTGCAAACTCGTCTCAACCCTACAGCAACAGTAGACCAGGAATCAAAATAACTTAAACCACATGTGAAATAATAGTCATGTCTTTGCAAGGTCAGCACCCGCTTAACTTTACACAACGTAATTAGCCCCACACAGGCCAAGTATGAACCAGCCTTGCATTGGGGCAAGATTATTTTCCAGTGCTAGAAAAAAAAACCTTTACATTTGAGCAAGGTGTAAGACTGGGGTGCGGAAAGTCAGACCTGGGGTCTAAATGTGACCATCCAATCCTCTCTAATGGGCCTGCAGGACTCACGCACTCTCCCAAGGCCATGTCCCTCATTGGCCTTACTTCGCACACTTGCCCTGAGAGTTTTGTTTTTGTTTTTGCCTGGTCTGATAACACCTCTTGCTTATTTGGGTGGAAGATGGAGAGGGTTGGCAAGTCTGTGTAGAAACTAGCATCCTGGGCAAAGACACAATTCATGTTCATTGCCCTGCCCACTTTTGCCTCTGACCCCGCCCACCACTGGCCTGTGGCCTACTGGGAAGTTGCTCAGAATGGAATGCAGCCCCTGGTCTGAAACAGGTTCCTCACCCCTGGCATGAGAGAAAAAGTGGGAATGAAGTTACTATGGAGTGGAACTTTTATCCCCAACGCAAGACCTTGACATAGATAAGACCTGTGCACACCTTTTCCCCTGGGATATCCTTCCACTCACTTCAGGCCTCCAGCTCTTGTCCCTCATCCTGAGGAACCCTGAACTGAGACAAGCAGGGAATTCCATAGCTATAGCACTGCAACTCAGAAGGGAAACTTCTGCAGAGATCTGAGAATTTGTAATTACACGATTGCAACATGGCAGTGTTTAACAATAACCCTCCCCACAAAGCGAAGTGTTCTAGTGTAAGAATCAACTCAAATGCTTTGAAAGCCGTGTGTGATGAACTACAGATTTTAACATTTTAGGCAGAAGGAGGGTTACATAAATTAACTGATGTTACGTAATAATAAGAATTACTCTCTGCATGAGCGAAGTGGTGCTGTGAAAATCTGCTGTTTGCATGTGAGCAAAGGGCACAACCTCACTTCCAGCTGAGCAAACTTAGTAGCACGATCCTGTGCATATCCACTCAGAAGTAAGTTTGACTAAGTTTAATGGAGCTTATTTATTTGATTGTTTAATGTAATACATTTCTATACCACCTTTATCATCCAATAATCTCAAGGCAGTATACGTGGTTCTCCTCCTTCCCATTTCACCCTCACAACAACCCTGTGAGGTGGGTTAGGCTAAGAAATGGTGACTGGCCCAAGGCCACCCAGTGAGCTTCAGGGCTGAGTGGCGATTTGAACCCTGGTCTCCCAGGTCCTAGTCCAACACTCTAACCATGATGCCACACTGGCACTTCCAAGTAAGTGTGCAAAGGAATGGAACCAGGCAGTGCAATCCTAAGTGGGGTCAGGAAAGAGCAGCATGGCACCAGCCTGGGTAGAAGATGAGGGTGCAATATCTTATAAATTTTCATTATGCCAGCTCTAGGATGACATAGCTGAGCAGATCCTATGAGTTGGCCCTTCAGGGTATCTGGACCCAACACTGCTGGTGCCCCACCTTCAAATGCTCCATGTTGCTACCGCTAACAGGATAATCACCAGTGGCAGCTTTCTGACAACATAGGCAAACCTGGGGCCTCCTGCACAGTTGACCCATCTGAACCGGTAGTATTCCTCACTGCCACCAGAGGCCAGTAGAGAGCCAACTATGTGATCCTAGCCACGAGTCAGTCGTCAGCATTGGGTTACTGGAATTGCAATCAGTAAATTTTAAAAAAGAAAGCTCTTTTGTTATTGTTTCAAAAATCAAGTTGCTGTATTTTTGTAGCGTTGGCATGACTTCACTTTTTATTTATTTGTTTGTTTATTCAGACAACTTATACGCTGCTTATAGTTTAGCCGGAGAAATTTCTAAGCAATTTCCAATGTAACTTAAAACATAAATGAAAACTAAATATAAAAGATACTTTTGAAAATCCACATAAAATACCAGTATTGACAATGAAATAGGACATCCTCTAAAGCTTGATCAACTTCATCCTTACAACAAAAAAACCCACATTTTAGAACACAGTTAGCAATGAAAATTATCCTCAGAACAACCGAATGAAATATTTCAAGGGAAAATTAACGAGAAAAATAAAAAGTGTACATTTTAAAATCATGTGATCAATAACTAAGAAAAAGAAAAAGAGGCTCACTCTTTCCAAATGTCTACTCAACAAACCAATCCAATTAAATTCACATCTCTCTATACAACGATAAACACAAATTAATCTAATGGCAGCTAAATATAACACTCCACACAGTTCCACTGAAGCACACTGTCACACTAGTGCCCACACATCAACCAATGTACTCAAACTTCATTCTTTAGCACATTTTCTAATCACACCATCTAAACTCTGAAACCACTAAGCTTGATTTGATCTCACATTCTCAGTCAACAGCCCACTCACATGTCTACACCAAGAGACACAGACAAAACCTGGACAAATACTGGAACACAAAACAAGTGATAATTCACAAACACCCGAGGGGGGGGGGTATATTCATTCTATGTATTCACATCCAATAACTGTAAAAGTAAGAGCTATGATTTAGACATGAGTTTATTGGCATAATTTGATCTTGTTGTCACTCTAGTTTTCCTTGATGATGAAGAAGAGTGAGATATGAAATATTTTTTACAATAAATGCAGTAATAAATAATAGCAAGACACACACAAATATATATATTAATGAGCACCACAGACCAAGAATTCTAGGAATTTATAGAATATTAATTCTTCAAGCATCCTCTGCTTTACTTGCTCATGACTCACTAAAGTCCTACTAGTTCTGTCCCCAAACTGTCAGTTTCTGCCCAATCTCACCTGGCTCCACCCATGCCCAGGGAGCCAGAAGTTTTTCAATAAAAAAATAGCAACCCTATTGATGACTTGCTAGCTACCAAGGTGCAAGTCCCTGTGCTGTTGGGATCTGGTTTGGACTGACATGCTATCAAGCAGGTGGAGGAGGAGGAAGGGGAGGAGGAAACAGAGGGGAGTCTTAATAGGGGAGCATGGATAGCCCCTTTCTGCCCCAAATTCAGCCACTTGGGAAAGGTGAGCAGGGATACTGGCTCTGCCCCCTCCCTGCCAGACCTAGGGGCAGTTTTGAGCTGTCAAGGGAAGAGGTGAGACAGGAACCTGACCAGGAGGGTGTGGTCTTGTGACCTAGAACCAGCAGCCACCTTTGCAGATGGGAGCAAACCCACCTGCCCTAAGAGAGCATGTGTTTGCAGTCCTGATATTTCCATATGACAAGCGCATCTCATGATTGAGCATGCCAGGGCTCATCTTTAAAAGCTTGGAGGGTGGAGCATGGAAAGTTGTTGGGACATCTTCATTGCTTCCATCCAGTTCTGAACTTCTTGCTCTGCTCTTGAACGCCTGAACTAGGACTTCTGAGCCTTGTGTCTGCTGCCGAGCCTGTACTGTTACCTGCCTGAATAAAGATCCCTTTCTTACTTACAAGTAAGAGCTTCTGCTTACATGTTTTGGGGCAGGAGGTAGGGAACTTACTTCTACTACTGAAGCAAAATTTGTTTGGTGGCATCAAACCTATGTGAGCACACATATGCAAGTGAAAACTATGGGACTTTTGCATGCCTGGCTAGCAGGACTGAAACATAACTGCCATTCCCATGGAATTAAATGGCCCATGAAGAGACACCAGAAGTATTCTATGATGAAAAGAATGCCACCCCATTCCGGTCCAACATTTCTTAACAGCAGCATGTACTGAAGGAACATCAAGTAGGGCTGCCATATTTCAAACACTGAAAATCCGGACAGAAAGTTTGTTGAGTGTTTTTGTGCCGTACATCTGGATTTCCCCATACATTGTTTTCTGTGCTACCACTCACCACAGTAATTTCAGCTTTTCATTCTTACTTTTGAAAAGGATGCTAATATTTTTTAGAAAGGAAGTGGAAGCGCTGTGGTTGCCAAACTATGCAGTGTTCTTTCAGCACAGTGAAGGTCTCTTGAACTTTGTCAGATACAGGAAAAGGAGTCGAGGGAAAGCGTGTGAAGCCGGGCTTCCTGACGTGCAGATCAATCTAACAGCTCAAGGAGGTGCTTTCCTCAGTGGTGTCCCGGCGTGTTGCTTGTTGCCAAGAAGCAGAACTACCTTGGAATGTCTTTGATGATCAAGTGTAGGCAAAGTACAGGTAAGATCAGGCCCTCTAGATGTTGCTGGACCAACTCCCATCAGCCCCAGACAACCTGGCAGGTGGTCAAGGATGCTGAGACTTACAATCCAGCAATATCAGGAGCGCCACAGGTTCTCTATGCCTGTATTAAAAGATGCCAATACCAGGTAAAGCTCATGTGGCTCCCCACTCCTGCCACAACTTATTCCTGTGTTACCCTTTTTATTCCCCGGACAGGAATCTAACTGCTGCCCAACAGGTAGAAATCCACAGGAGAATATTGGCCCATCACTATGCAGCCTAAAGAGGACTGATTGTGCTCAGTGGTCACTGAATGCAGAGTGTCTGTTGTAGGATAGCTCGGTCAGTAGAGCAATTGACTCTTAATCTCAGGGTTGTGGATTAGAGCTGCACTGCAGAGGGTTGGATTAGATGACCTTTGTGATCCCTTCCAGTTATATAATTCTATGATGGAATACAGTAGAGAGAATGAATGCAGCCTAAACCTATCTATTCTGGATTTTCATTTCAGCTAGATCTTAAACAATGGTGGAGTAGAGGGTAATTGAGTAAAACCCATTTGATGAATTAACAACTAAGATTTCCTAAGAAAACATCTTTACAAAAAAAGAGAGAAGGAGTATTAATTTCTGGATTTGTCTCCAGCAGGGATCAGGAACCTACGCCCCCAGATATTGTTGGACCCCAATAACCCAGTGATCATGGATAATGCAAGTTGTAGTCCAACAACATTTGGAACGCCACACGTTCCCCATCCCTGGTCTTCAGTAAAGGAGGCTAAAATTGCAAACCTATAGACATTTACTTGGAAAGACCCCTTCACACACATTGAACTCAATGGGGTGTACTTCTGAGTAGACATGCATAGAATGGTACTGTTAAACACTTGAGCCATCATCCATTATAACATATGACATCCGCTTTGAGAACAATCAAGACTACCCAAGAAGGCACCCAATACAACAGGCAGCAATATATAAAAAGTCAGTGATTCATGCATGTTGTTTTGCACGGAATGCTAAATTGCCCATCTTTCCAACCAGAGCAAAGGGCTGCTTGCTTCAGAGCTGAATTCACCTCCCAAACCTGATGGATGAACAGAAAGTTCTGGGAAGCAAGCAAATATTTTACACAGAACAGATTAATCAGACTCCTAAATCCATCCAAAGCAAAGGCAGAGCACTCCCCCCCACCTCCACCACCTTGCTAATCCCACCGGTTTATCCAAAAGTATTTTATCTTTGATCTGCCCATCCATACGCTGCAAATCCTGTGTTAATGTGGTGGATCTGAGCCTCAGCGCAAGACTCTCAGGCTGGAGCTCTCCAGCTAAAACATTCCATCAATCTCTGGAGTGATTTATAGGCTACGGGGTGATTGGGAGGGGCAAAGGGGAGGACACACCACTGGGCAGCCCAACAGAAGCTTGCAAGCCACAGCAAACAACCCTGATTCCAGAAAGGCAGCAGGAGCCTGGAGGGAGGAAGAAAATATCTTTGAAAGGGTTACAGGTGTTTTAGCCATAGGCTCCCCGAACAGGACATTCCATATTATATTGTGGCTCTCCGGCGCTCCCCGCCCTGGAAACCAATGTCCTGTTGCTCACTTCCAAAAGAAACAGTTCTCAAGGAGTTGAAAAAATGTACAGGGAAAGGTTGTGCGGGTTTTTTCCTTGCCACATTTATTCGCTCCATTATGATTTAGGACATTGTGTCAAAAGAAAGCAACTACTAGCCAATCGCACAAACTTCTGCCTTAGGAAATCAGCCATGGTGCAGATCACGTAACTCATTATGTTAGCATCGTTGAATTATTGTTCATTAAAAGCAAGGGAGGAAAAGCCTGCAAATTAGCTGGGGTGGTTCTCCCCCCCCCCCCCCCCGCCCGCTTTCCTGACATAGACATAATGAGCCTGCGCTTATTTTCTTGAGAAGATGTCTCGGTGCTTCGATGAAACTTGCTTCCAAGCAAGTAATCACGGCTTCAGGTTCATCCCCCTTGTCTTTGCAATTACGCTCAACGCCTGCCGTCAAGGAACTGGCCCCGTGGGCAAGTTTGGAGCTCAGAATTCCTGCACTTGGCTGCGTGTGGAACTTGTAGCAACACATACAGCTTAACTTCTCCCATTCCTGTAAGGCAGGAAGGTGGGGAGCAGAACGCACAGACCCAGGGGAAGAGAAAGTACCAAGGAACAGAGGGAAGGAACCACATTCTAAACACAAACAGAAGCCAAAGTGAGTTTACGCAGGAGTTTCTACAGAGTCACGCCATTGGTGCGTCAAGCTCAGCATCACCTACACGCGCGGGCAGCGCTTCTCTGGGATTTCAGGCAGGGTTCTCTTCCAGCCCTACCTGGCCATGCAACCTGGGACCTTCTGCAGGCCACAGCGCTGAGCCACAGCACTTCCCCTCTGCAATGGCAATCGTGAGGGCAAGCCTCCATTAGCCACGCCAGTTTCTTTCTCTGCAAGCATCCAGCTCTTCGTTTCTCATCAGATGCTCCTCTACAAAGGAAGCTGCCTTGTACATCTAGCCCAATACTGTCCCACACTGACTGGCAGCAGCTCCATGTTGCCTGCCTGGTCGTCTGCCTGCTCCTTCCCCAGAGCTGAAAGGGAACTGCTCTCGAAGAATTGCAATCTTTGCATTCCAGGATAAGGCAGTTCCCTTCCCAGACGAAGGGCTGGGATGCTCTGCGGCAGCCTTAGCGAACACCCCCCCCCGAAACGCTATAATAATAATAATAATAATAATAATAATAATAATAATAATAATAATAATAATAATAATTTTATTATTTATAGGCCAACCATCCGACTGGGCTGCCCCAGCCCTGATGGGAGTTGTAGACGGAAGCCTCAGGAGGGCGCCAGCTTGGGAAGGCTGTAGCAGATTCCAGTTAGGGGTTTTTTTAATTGTGTCACTGGGCGATCAGCGGCTGCGGGGAACCCCGAACCCTAAAGAGGAGCAGGAGGGATCTGAGGGGCAGGTGGGACTGAGGTTCAAGAGCGAAAAATGCCTCGCCAGCGGGACGTTTCGTTTTTTGCTGAAGCTGTGGTTGACTTTCAACAGCATTCCCCACGTTTTGTAAATGAAAAGATTTTCCTGGGGAAGTGAGGCTCTGAGTAGATCCCCTTTCCCGGAATACACAGACAGGCGCGACGGCCGAACCCTTTTCCCCTCCGCCACCGAGGTGCTTTTACAGGGAGCCCAGGCTACACGGGGATCCCTGCCCCGAGGGCTTCCCAATATCAGGAGGGAAAATAATCGAAGATGGAAAGTAGATAAAAGAAATATAGTCGGCGATCCCTGCACCGAGGGCTTCACAATGTCAGGAGGAAAGGGAATCGAACATGGAAAGTAGACAGAAGAAATATAGACGGGGATTCCTGCCCCGAGGACTTCACAATATCAGGAGGGGGGGAATCGAAGATGGAAAGTAGATAGAAGAAATATAGACGGGGATCCCTGCCCCGAGGACTTCACAATATCAGGAGGGGGGGAATCGAAGATGGAAAGTAGATAGAAGAAATATAGACGGGGATCCCTGCCCCGAGGGCTTCACAATATCTGGAAGGGGGAAATCAAAGGTGGAGAGTAGATAAAAGAAATATAGAGACGGGGGGGGTAAAGTTCTCCATTTATGCTGGATATGGGGAGGGCTGTCCCTGGCATCAAAACGCAGAGAGCACCCTCATCGCCCCCTTTTCGAGGATGGAGACCCCCTCACTGGGGAGAAATAAGTGGGATGGGAGGGGGCCGTACCTGGTGCGGCGGAGTGGAGCAGAGCAGCCAGGAGCAGGAGCAGCGCCCAGGACGACAGCAGGAGGATCCGCGGAGCCGGGCCGGCGGCGGCGGCAGCAGCCATGGGTCCGGGGTGCGCGGGGAGGGGGCTCCGCAGTGCCAAGCCCGCGCCGAAATGGCTGTGCAGCTCCCCTCGGGTCCCAGCGGCAGCGATCAAGGCGCGCTCCGTCGGTGCCGCCGTCGCCGCTCGCCGCTTCTCTTCATTGCTGCATCTCCCGAAAGTTCGCCGTTCCCGCGGCTGCGCTGCCTCCCGCGGGTCTCTGCCTTGCGCTCGCTCTCCCCGCGCCCATGTCTCCCCCTACTGGCCGACGGAGATATTGCGGCGGCGGCCAAGTGTCATCCTGAGCAAGATTACCGCTAGGTGGTCGTAGGATTCTGGGCTGTACCAACTCAGGCCGCAAGGGAGGAGAGGATAGGCTGAAGTGTTCCTCGTGGAAAAATAAATAAGCGAACAAACAGACGCCTTGCATTTGGTAAAGAAGTATATCGGAAGAGGGCTGAACCGCCCTGAGACCTCCGGGTATAGGGGCGGTATATAAATTCAATTAATAATAATAATAATCATGGCCCTCCTCCACTCTCAAATGCTGACACAAGGTTAGCAAGTGTGCAGGAGGGAGCAGGTATTTGAACCTACGGTTTCCCGATCTCACCTCTGCCACTGCTATATCACCGACGTGGTTTCCAGTGTGTCATTCATGTGCATACCATAACTGTGTATGTCTGCACAGTTAAAGCATATTAAAGAGCTCTGTCTCCCTAGCACAACAAATCTACTTCTTTTTAAACTTATTGTGGTTTGGAAAGTCATAGGGAAATGCACTGAAAAGTGTGGGGTGAACAACTGATGACTAGGAAGATGTACCCAGCAAGCACCCAGAGTAAATGTGCGGTGGACACTTATTGCTGTATAACCTCCCCACCGATAGGGTTGCCGTATTTCAAAAAGTAAAGTTGTTGAACTTTTTTTAAGGAAGACCCCAAAATTGTTGAGTGTTTTTGTACAAAAAATGGTCCCCAAAAGGAGTGATTTTGACTTGCCTAAGATCCAGGATAAAGCGTCGCCTTTTGGAAATCCCCCCCCCCCCCGGATGTCAACTGCTCCTTTGAAATCCCATTAACAGGAAAATCCGGACATATGGCAGCCGTACTCAACCAACACATCAGAACAAGTGCTCAATAAAGACCGGATATAGTCAGACCTCTGTGTCAGCTTTGTGCAAGTAAATCTGGATGGGTGCTAATTCAAAACAGGTGGTCTGGAGTAGCACAGCAAGATGGATCCAATTAATTGGCCTTAAGTTGTTACCATGAGTTGTGACTAAGGCTGCACTCTTAATTCCGTAGCTCAGTGGTAGAGCATCTGCCTTGCATGCAAAACCCCCCAGATTCAATCCCCAGCATCTCCAGTTGGGTCGGGGGTTTGAGGCCCACATTGGGCAAAAGAATCCTGCACTGCAGGAGGTAGGACTAGATGACCCTCGAGATCCCTTCCAACTCGTAATTGTATGAAAAGCTTGGAGGGCTGCTGCCGTACAGTGTAGAGAGTAGTGATCTAGATGGACCAGTAGGTCTAACTCAGCATAAGGCAGCTTCCTCTGTCAGGTCCAATGAATTCAATAGGACTGATTTCTGCATAGGCATGGTTAGGGCTGCACTGTTAAGTCCCTTTGATTTCAGTGACTCAAAGCATGACTAAGTCTGGATCCATCCCTGTAAGGTATTGGTCAGTCCAGCATAAGGCTCAGGGGTTCAGTGGGCAATTGGCTCTGCCCTCCAAGTCACAACTTTGCAACTTACTCTATCTGATTGCCTCCAGGCTTCCATTGAAAGACCACGATTGGATCCTGCAAGCCTGAAGACTGTTTGTGCCAGCTCTGTCTTATGATATCAACACCTCCTAAAGTGGTGGGCTGGTGGCGCGGGACCTGTGAACCTCCAGAGGTTTCTGGAACTACAACTCCCATCATCCCTGACCATAGACCATGATGGCTGAGGTTGATGGGAGTTGGAGTTCAGCAACATCTTGAGGGCCAGTGGTTCCTCAGAGTGCAAGTAAAGAAGCACAAAACATCCAGTGATGGTTCCCTAGCCTGGCAGGGCTTTATTTCCTTCAGAATCTCTCCTAGAATGTACCTGATGAAGCCCACTGAATTCTTTCTCTCCCCCTTTCCTTCCTGGAATGCCCTTGTCATATTTCTGGGCAACACAATGATGGATGAAACAAAAGGAAGTTCAAGGTGCAGATTTGTTTATTCCCCGCCCCCTCCTGAATTTGATGCATTCCAAAAATTATTTTAATGTTAATAGTCTTCTTAATCCTTTTTGCAGTGCACCTATCCAGTTGGACACCAGACCGTACAGTTATCTGCAGGAAGCAGGTAATCACTCTTTATCCAGTGACACAATGCGTAGCTGTTAATGCATAGCTCAGATAAAAGTGCCCTTCAAACTAAACATTGCAAAGTTTAGCAATGCTAAATTCAGCTAATCCTAACAATAACAGTCCTCCACACCTCCTGTGTGTCGTCTTGTGCCAAGCAGCAGTAAAAGACACAGCCAAATTGACAAAAACATTAAAATCCTCAAAGTTGTACACACCCTGCACTTTCCTTATACAGAAAGCACTTCCACATAGTGGGGAAAGGTATGAAAACTTGTATGTGGAACATCATAAGTGATGACAGCACATGTGTATTTTGTTGCATTCAAATCAGAGGAGACATGCATGTGTCTGGGAATTGCAGTTTGTTAAGGGTGCTGGGAACTGTAGCTCTGACAGGGCTTTTTCGGCTGTGGCTCCAATCTGGTGGAACGCTCTGTAACAAGAGACTAGGGCCCTGCGGGACTTGACATCTTTCTGCAGGGCCTGCAAGACAGAGCTGTTCTGCCAGGCCTTTGGTCGGGGTTCAGTCTGACTCCCTCTCCCCTTTCATAAGAACTTGCATGAAAGTGGCCTCCCAATTTTTCTCACAGGCCCATATAAGTTCAGCATAAACAGTTGGGCCTGGTGAGCATTTAAGGTCCCCAACCCTAATCTGCAGGTTGCCATCTGATTGGATTTTATTCTGATCCCGATTTGATTTTTGGATGTATTTTAATTGATTGTCTGATTTTGTGTTAATGTGTTATACATTTGATGTTAGCCGCTCTGAGCCCGGCTTTGGCTGGGGGGGCGGGATATAAATTATTATTATTATTATTATTATTATTATTATTATTATTATTATTATTATTATTACAGTTCCTGTGATTCTTTGGGGGAAATTGTGCTCTTTAAATCTATGGTGTATTGATGTTTTGGCAATGTGCAGAACTATTTACATTGTAGCACTTAAATAGTTAAAAGGCATGCAGTTAATAAGCATTCTAGAATCAGCTGGCATTCCTAAAAATTGCTGTGTGGTCGTTTCCTTACTATATCTCTGTGGAGACAGCTAGCCTATCTAGTAGGAGAATGGTGGAGCAAAGGAGTGGGAGGATCATTCTCCCCTGACAGCTGTCTACCTTTGAACCTGTCTACCTTTACAAGCTTTTACCCTCGGAGAACATCTGAAGGAAGGCTGGGTGGGGGGATGACAAATGGAATTCCTCACAGAATGGAACTCTGCCTGGGTGCCACGTTTCAATAAGCACCAGCCTGTATCCATGGTTATATGGAATTTGTTTTGCCCAGTTACCTTAGCTAGGCCAGTAGTGGGGTGTATAATGGAGGGTGGAGTGTCAAAGCACACCCATAATTTAAAAGGCTCATCAGAAACCAACATGGCATTCGGAAAGAAGAGGCATGTCCAAACCTCGGATTGGAACTGATGGTTGGCATTGCTAGAGCTGCAAAAATTATTGTCGCCGCGTAAGAAATAAGTCAATCATGTATCCAAATTTCGCCTGCCTTTTACAGCCAGTGAAAATTCTGCCACCGTTTTTAATGGAAAGTGTGGGTGAAGCTCCTATTCAGATGGTTTTCTGATGTGCCAGTGCCCACATGTTCAGGCAAGAGAAGGGGGACAATCTCCATTGCTGTGTGATGACCTCCACATATTATGGGCCAATTCCCATCAGCATGGCCAGTGGTCAGGGATCATGGGAGTTGTAGTCCACAGCATCTGGAGGATGGCATCACACTGGCCCACCTATCTCAGTGCTGTCTACACTAACTGGCAGCGCCTCTCCGGCATTGCAGAAAGGAATCTTGCCCGTCTCTCTCAGCAGTCAGCAACCAGCAACTGAACCCAGGGCCTATTAAAGGCCCAGCATGTGTTGCCCTACTGAGCTATGGCTCCACCTCATGAGGGTTATTCCTCATGCAATTATAATTATGGTAGCTCAAAACTTATGGTAGAGCAACAGAAATGCTATCTGTGTCGTGAGCTCCCTTCCAGCTATCAGAAGTGACCTAACTTCTGAAGTGAATCTGTCAAAGTTGTGTATGTATCTAATTTTGGGGAGAGAAAAAAGTATGCTATATCCCAGTACTAGGGAAAGGACATTGTTAAAATCACCTGAATGGATTAATACAGTGGTACCCCAGGTTACAGACACTTCATGTTACAGATGCTTCAGGATACAGACTCTGCTCACCCAGAAATAGTACCTCGGGTTAAGAACTTTGCTTCAGGATGAGAACAGAAATTGCATGGCAGCAGCAGCAGGAGGCCCCATTAGCTAAAGTGGTACCTCAGGTTAAGAACAGTTTCAGGTGAAGAACGGACCTCCAGAACGAATTAAGTTCTTAACCTGAGGTACCACTGTACATGCAAATGAAAAATGACCTGTTCCTTCTCCCCCTTCCTCTGGAGAGTAGAGATGGCAACTCCAACCTGTTGAAATAATGGGGATTTCATCTCTCAGCATACATTTCAGACCCCCTGGTAATGCAGGGTTAGAAAGATTGATGGCTTCTCAATGGCCAGTGATTTAAATATCCCATCAATAGCCTGCCTGGTGTTTATATTAACTCCACTGAGGGTGTAAAGGGAATCATTTTTTGGAAAGTCTGCGATCCAAATGCATGGTTCACATTTGCAGCTATTGCCAAGCTCAAGCAACAAGAACAGAATTTCACTTGATTCCGACTCTTCCATAAATTACACTTCTTCTGAGTGAATGATACAAACCAGTTGTTCCCTGAAAGGGATGTGGAAAGCAATTGGGTCAGTGTATTAATGCTAAAAGAATGTGGCTTCCTTGCTCAAGTTTTATTAAAAAGAAATAAACAGAGGTGGCATGCAGGGAAAGATGGCCTTGTCAGGTAGGCCTCCTTTTGGAAAATAGCCCTGTGATCCATTGCTAGTTCTTGAGAAAATGATCTGCCAGCTTAAAACTAAGCTGTCAAAGGGTAAAATGCAAAACTCAACAGCAAGGCAGTGTGTAGCACAAAATAACTGGTTATCTCGTGCAATGATAATGAGGTCATTGTGCTTGTACAGGAGGTTGATAAACATAGTTGTGCTCTAAATGGTCTTTGATGGAGTTGACCAAGAGGTTAGAATCATGACCCATATCCTTCTGCTTCCAGAGAATGATCAGAAGAACTCATTTCTTCCACCAGCAACTGAATGCCAACAGGAAGTTTGCAATTTGCTGAACTGAAAAGGACTACAGATTCTTTAATCAAACTATTTATCCATGCCACATAAATCCATGTTTTGTTCTTAGAGTTGGCAGGCAATAAAGGAAAGCCATGTACCACGGCAGTAGGGCTGAAGGGGTGAGGAGAAAAAAAGAACATGTTAATGAATGTAATACTTTTGAAAATGGCCAGCAGATACCACTAGATTTTTTTTTTGGGGGGGGGGTGGAATGAATGAATGAACTTTATTATGGTCACAGAGGAATACAGATTCTTGTTTCCTCTTTCCTGGACACACCATGGCTGGTGCATATTTGCCCTGGCATCCAGTCTTTATTGAGTAGAGTATAGACCTGGGCAAATGACTATAGAGGCAGAAAGAATGGCTCTCTGCTTCCTCTTTTTCAAATCCATAATTGCTAAGGAATCTTTAGTGATGGACTTTGTCAAAAGCTTTCTAGAATGTCATATCTACTGCCCAGATGCTTGTTGAAAATTTCAAAGAACTCTAAAATATTGGAAAAGCGGGACTTTGGTTTAGGCTTACAGAAGCCATGCTGATATTCCCAGCAGTGCTTGTTCTCTTAAAAACTTATAATGATTTCTGCACATTTACCCCAAACAGATCTATTTATTTTTATTTATTCATTGCCTTTGTATCTCAGCTTTCTTCCACAGAATCCAAGGTGGCATACACGGTACTCCCCCTCCTCATTTAATCCCCACAACAACCTTGTGAGGTAGGTTAGGCTGAGCAGCAGCGACAGCCTCAAAGCCGTCCCTGAGTTTCATGTCTGGGGACCTGAACCATGGTCTCCCAAGTCCTAGTCTGACACTCTAACCACTATGAAACACTGTTGTTAGGGTAGCTGGCCTACAACCCACCCACCCCCGTCACATTTTTAAAAAAGGCATTGCATTGGCTACTTTACAATCCTCAAATAAGAAGGCTGATTTTAGGGACAAGCTGAACATTTTCATTACCAAGCCACCTCTTGCCTTCTCTGTTTCACTAGTTCTATCAGTGGTCCTTCCCAAATAAAGCATTTCAGAACTGGGTATGTATCTAACATCTTCCAAAGCCCTTCTGGGTGGTTTCCTGCTTTTGATGTACTTCAAGACATATGTATTGTTTGTCTTAATGTTTTTGGTAACATGCTCCTCACATTCCTTTCTCACTTGCCCTGTTGTCAACCTTATGCATTTTCCAAATAAAATATTACTGAGTTTCCACAGGCCTGTTTGCTCTGTCTTCTCTCTCACTCCTTTATTCATTCATCCCTGCAGAAATCCAGAGTTCTGAACTAACTCAACTTTCCATGTGATAAATGGCTTTTTAGAGCACATTACAAGCAGTAACTAATGCTCAGAAATGTGATATTTTAGGTGCCAGTTCTATATGCCCAATGGTAGGGATAGAGAAGAAATTTGATTCAGTAGGCATTAATAGCTGACTCTATAAAATTTGCACATTCCAAAACATTATGCAAACCACAACACAAAGATCCTTCAAAATTTGTAAACTTGAGTCTTGTGATGTAGTTCTCTAGCCAATGTTTACTTTTTTAAAAGAAAAAAACATGCATTAGGAGACAGTGTGCATAAAAACAAATATATTGGTGAAAATAACATACAAACATACATTATATTAGAGGAAACTGCTTTCAGAAATGTGTACATTAGTCAAAACTGCAGGTAAAATTCTGTTTTATTGAGATAAATTGGCACTAAGATATTGATGAATTTTCATGAGGATTCTTATTTTAAAACCCACAGACTCCTGCAAAATTTAGGGAACTCAATTTAAGATTTGAGAAATGAGAAACTGGGAGAATCAAAATGGAAAGATCCTTCCATCCTTACCTGGGAGTAAGTCCCATTGAATTATATGGTGTTCTTTCCGAGAAGATGTGCTGCTAAGAGTTCATTTATGTTGTCTTCAGTGTGATCCAAGATCTATTTAAAAAAAAAAAAAACTTTAAAAATGGTCTCTGGTCTACTATTTGTAGTGTGATTCATTAAGGTGAGCAGAAAAAGTAGCCTGCCTTTCTCTTGGGTTTTAAATTAATTTTTAAAGTAAAAAATGCAAATAAAGTAGTGTGTACACACACACACACACACACAAACACACCAGAGATACTACATTCGACAGGGTATTTTCTGTGATGGCACCAACGCTATGGAATACTTTGCTGAATGAGGTCTGTCAGGCCCCATCACTATGCTGTTCAGGTGACTGGTGAAGGTCTGACTTTAAAAAAAGCATTTATTCATTGTGTATTTTTTGCTGGCTCAGTTATGCTACTTTTGTGCTACTGGAATTTGTTAAATAGGTTGGATATTATTAACTTATTAATTTGAATATATATATATTGGTGTTTTGCTTACTCTGTTTTCATTATCGTCTGTTAGCTACCTTGATTTCCTTTGGAGAAATAACAGGGACAGACAATTTTCATTGAAATCACAGGAATCAATAATAGAATAATTGAAATGAATGACTAAATAAAATTGAGGAGGTAGGTTCCCCACTGTGCCCTCCTGTGGATAAAAAGCTGTATCCACTTTAATATCCCCTTTTGTGACAACTCAGCATTACACTTTCCATTTTTAAGTTTGGAACGGTTCTTGCAGCTGCCTAACATGAACATGTATCTGAAGCTGCCTAACATGAACATGTATCTGAAGGAAATCAAAACGAGTAAGTCAAAATTTCAGCCACTGGGGGGCAGCAGAGCCCACAACAATTCTAGACCCAATGTATGAAAAACTGCAGTGGGAAGAACAGTGGCCATGCTATCTAAGGAAGACTTTACAGTAATATGTTTTATTGGACGGATGTGTTCTAGTGAAACAGCCTTCAAGCCTTTGAGTATTGCAAGGTGCTTCTTCAGAAGGTAAAAGCAGAAAGTGGTGTGTGGTTTACAAAGCAAATGATCTGAGCTGACACGCTGACGGAATTGATTGAAATACAAATATAGTGCAATCGTTTTAAGCAAAACAATATATTAGTGTTGGCCTTACAACTGTGGTTTGCCTCTGCTTCCCTGGAGAGAGAAAAATATACAGTAGTACCTCGGGTTACATACGCTTCAGGTTACATATGCTTCAGGTTACACACTCCACTAACCCAGAAATATTGCTTCAGGTTAAGAACTTTGCTTCAGGATGAGAACAGAAATCGGGCTCCAGTGGTGCAGCAGCAGGAGGCCCCATTAGCTAAAGTGGTGCTTCAGGTTAAGTTTCAGGTTAAGTACGGACCTCCGGAACGAATTAAGTACTTCACCCGAGGTACCACTGTATAGGCATGGGAAAAACAGATAGGCACGGGATATCCCCAGTTAGCATGCTGTTTCCTGGGGGGGGGGGGGTGCTTCGATGGCCATAGTATTATTAGTATGGCATGCAGGAACCACCTCTTATTAAACTGCAGCATAAATAAACTCTAATTCCAAAGTCTTGTGCAAGCTTAAAAACTTTGATAAAAGGCTTCTGTCAGTTAAATTAACAATACTAGTCTACATGGACAAATACCCTGACTTGGTATTGGCTAACTTTCTACATTCCTATGGTGCCATATTCTTTCATGGACCATTTCATCAGATGCATGAAGTGCCCACTTAAGTGCTTAGGCATATATACTCTGATTACAGAGGAAAAAATGAACAAAGTTAGGCCAAAAGGTCAAGCAATGCAAGAGGCAGCAGTTTGCGGGTCATAGTGCTGTGGTTTTGTTTTATTGCAAACTGCCCTGTGATCCTAAGATGGAGGGCAGCAGGGAAATTCAGTAAATAAATAAAAGTAATAAATTCTATGCAGATCACAGAAGAATATAGGACTGGATTCAAATCTGATACAAGACACAAACAGTGAGGCTGTGACTCATTCATAGCTGGGGGCACACTTCTGTTTTTGTTCTGCCTTGTAGCCTAAAACAAATAGACTTGAACCAATCTTGTTATTGTCCCATATTTCTAACTTGTACCGTGCAATTGGTACAAGTGAGAAACAATTGGATACAGTACATGCAGTTGGGTTTCGCTTTTATTTATTTTGGATGGCTTTGGCCTGATTGAGTCTGAAAGGCCAGTGGTGGTTGGTGGTGACAGTGTTATAACTGATACCGCACCTTCCTAACTAGTCATGGAGTCCATTTGGTCAGCCATACATGCCTCAGTTAAAATACAGGAACCAGTCAGGGGAATTTGCCACAGTGCTGTGTTATTGTTCCATCAAAGGGAAAGGCTGGCAGCCAAGGCTCAGTTGTATAGTTTAATCAGCAGAATTAACCCAGATGCAAAGGAAGCAATGGAAGGCTCAAATGATGCTTGGCACAGGCTTCAAAACATCTTTGCCCTGGGCTCGGCAGGGCGTACAGCAAACACACCTCGTGTGACTATTTGTTTTTGTCTGAAAGTGATTTAGACTTTGTCCCAGGAAGCAAATTAACATGTTCCAAGCAGTCTGCCCATTGATCTTTAGCTCTTGGAGTGCTGGGGACACTTTATTTCAGTAACCCTAAGTGTGCCCGGCACGCCAAGAGAGCTCTGAAGTGTGTGTGTGTGCGTGTGTGTGCGTATGTGTGTGTGTGTGTCAGCCTCGCTTAACCACAAAAGCTGTCAGAATAGCTCTCATACTTAGTTGGTGCAGTGGGGATTCATCTATATTACACAGCGCTTTCAAGTCTTGTTGAGGCAGGGGGTGGCGGTGGCAATGCTTGAAAGGTGAGAAAGTAGAGCAACCTACTAGAGCAACATCAGAGTTTTTGCTCCCAACTTCAGGGATGGGTTCATAGTAGCAGCTTTAATAGTATAATGGGGCACAGTCTCTTCCAGCTGGATAGCGACTGACGTAACAGACTCTCTGGAGAGCGATGGGCAACAGTCCTTTTCTATCTTCCAGTAATATCATTTTGATATCTGCTGCTGGTTTTCTTGTTGCAGCTACAATTTACACAACATTAAAAGAACAATCATAGAATTGTAGAGTTGGAAGGGACCCTGAGGATCACCTAGTGTCCAACGCAGGAATCCCAACTAAAAGCATCCAAGACAGAGGGCCATCCAACCTCTGCTTAAAAACCTCCAAGGAAGGAGAGTCTACCATCTTTGAAGGGAGTCTGTTCCACTGTCAAACAGCTCTTACCATCAGAAAGCTCTTCCTGATGTTTAGTTGTAATCTCCTCCTGGTAACTTGGAAGCCATTGCTTCAGGTCCTACCCTCTGCAGCAGGAGAAAACAAGCTTGCTCCAGCTTCCACGTGACAGCCCTTGAGATATTTAGAGATGGCTATCATATCTCCTCTTAGTCTTCTCTTTTCCAGGCTAAATATATCCAACTCCTTCAACCATTCCTCAAGGCGTTTGGTATCCAGACCTTTGCCTTGACCACCTTGCTCACCCTCCTCTGCACTCATTCCAGCTTGTCAATGTCCTTCTTAAATTGCAACGACCAGAACTGGATACAGGACTCCAGGTGTGGTCTGACCAAGGCAGAACATTTACATCTGCCTTGTCTTGCCTCAGCAATGGACTAGATGAGAGCCATTAAAATGAAGTTCAACAAATCTTTGGCAAGGGCATTCACATATTCGAAGCTTAGCAGTTTTATCCTTTTTTTCTGCCATTCCGATTGGGAGTGTACATGAGGTATGTTTACCATTCAGGCTCTAAAATTAGAAGCAGACTTGTCAAGTTGCTACCTTCTTATGACATTAGCCTGGAGCACAGCCCTTCTCCAGCTGGAATAACAGCAGAGTGTCAGAAATGAAAGCAAAAAATGTGCTTTTGATGATCACTTGATCTTCTTTCATGCTGTTAAGGACTTGAGACTTGCTTCTTACTCATAGCGAATATTCAGTACACCTCTAAGATATTGTCAAGCTTTTTGTAGCCCTTCAGACATAAGATGGTTAATAAGAAGATCAAAATGAAGTTCCCAACATTTTCTGGAATGGACTCCTTTTCTTAAATATGTATTGCATGCAGAAATTCAGCAAAATCCGCTTCTCTCATTACAGTGGTACCTCAGGTTAAGAACCTAATTCATTCTGGAGGTCCGTTCTTAACCTAAAACTGTTCTTAACCTGAAGCACCACTTTAGCTAATGGGGCCTCCTGCTACTGCTGAGCCACCATCACGTGATTTCTGTTCTCATCCTGAAGCAAGGTTCTTAACCCAAGGTACTATTTCTGGTTTAGCAGAGTCTGTAATCTGAAGCATCTGTAACCTGAAGTGTCTGTAACCCAAGGTACCACTGAACTTCATCACCATACAAAGGAAATTTGTATCCAATGGGCTCCTTTACTGACCAACTACCTGATTCTAAGCTCCAGCTAATGCTCTTGAATTGGGGCTGGTTAACCCCCACCCACCCCCGCTACTGCTTTCCATGTAAGATGGGACTCCTCACACAGATCAACAGGGCTAAGTCTAATCCAGAGTTTCGGAGTGAAGTGTGGAGGGGAAGCTTTGGTGGCAATATAAAAACAAATAACCCAATGAGTACATAAGCATCTGTGTTAAAAAAATTGTCTATTTGTCTATTCCATCAGATGTTTCAGTCCAAGAAAGTGATACTTTCCTTTTCATTCCAATTAGTTTAAACAGGAAACTTTGTGGTAGACCTGCTTTGTGTCTGATTGTTAAGCATCTTGGATGGCTCATTGTTCCTCAAACACAACCTTTTCACCTGAATCAGGAAATATAGGCAACCAGGGCTCTGCAAAACCTGCGTTTATATTTTGCAGTCACAGTTACAAGCATCATATGCTGCTGCAGTTTGATTAGTGTAATCAGATTTCATTTAATCAAAGGGTCCAGTGCTAGCCCTACTCAGAGTAGACCCATTTAAGTTAATGGATAAGACTGAGGACTCATCTACATTTTCATTTCTCCTCTGATTTCTAAGCAGAGGTTGGAGAAGTTTTTGTTTTGTCCTGCCCCTTTCCCCCAGGAAAACTCACTGTTTACTGCTGAATCAGAACAAACATCAGTCTGCAGGCATCAGAGACCCAATTGATGTTTGTGCCGATTCAGGAGTAAGCAGCAGGAAGTGGCAGGACAAAAGAAAAACCTCTCAGACCCACGCCTAGAGAACATGGGGCAAATGGAAGTGTGGATGAACCTTGACTTAGGTTCACTAATTTCTATGGGTCTGGCAAGTGGTCCCTTTTTTTGCCCCATTCATGATCAGTCACCAAAATGGGGAAGGGATATATGGAAAGGAAGCCACATTTTAGTTCAGACACAGGAAAAACATATTCCACGCCATGTGCCACTCAAATGTATTGTTGTGGGTGTCATGTTTTACTCCAAGGCAATGTGCAGCATAGTGTAAGAACTCTTGCCCAAGTATCACCAGAGGCAAACTCTCACAAATGAGCTGATAATCCCTTGTCTTTCTGACATTTGCACTTGCTGCAATGCGAATGAAGAGGTGCAATCGTTTCCCATCTTTCTTATTATACAGCTACATTGAATTGTAGGCTCCAGTGCTCACCCCTTTGTGCCTCTTGTCTCATGGGATTTTAGCTGGAGGAAAAACCAACAGGTAGCTTTTAAAACCAACGTATTATAGGAAGTGTCATGTGGTTATTAAGTAATGATTTGCTGTCAAGAAACACAGATTCCATCAGGCTTGATGCCCCTTTGCTACTGCATGCTTCTTTGTGCTCAAAGACAGTTTGAAAAGACAAAATATGGGAGCCAAACGAGATCTGAGTGTGAGAACTTTGATTTCTGCCAAGCAGCTTTTCCCCTCTGGATTACTGCAAAATACACACATGCCACCATAGATAGGTGGTTCTGGCTCAAAGGCATTATGGGGGTTTTTAAAATAATATTTTTTATTGATTTTCAAGAATATAAGCATACAACATAAAACAATTCAAAATCCAAATATTCAGATTACTCTGAATCTCCTGACTTCCCCCAATTCCATCCATGGTTCCTTTTGATTTTATTTTCAACTGCATATCAGTACTTCTCCAGGTTTCATATTCCTTATCAATACGTTCTGTTACATTACAAGTGTATTTAAAATCCTGCTAATATTTTGACCTGCTTACAATGGTTTTGTATATGCATTATAAACATTTCCCCTTCTTTTTTAAATTTCTTGTCTTCTTGATTCCTGAGCTTCCCAGTTAGTTTTGCCTTTTCGGCATAGTCCATCAATTTGATTTGCCATCCTGCATTATGAAAGATTTCATTGGTGGTGAAGGAGTGGGCTGTACCACAGTGCTAGGAGCCATCCATTGCAGGGGGCAGAAGCATCTACACTTGGTCATGTGCCCTATTTTACAGCAGACACTCGTCTGGTTCAAAATATATTCCTCTATTTGAAGGGCTGGTCCAGGTCTGCTTCAAAGCTAAAAGTGATCAAATGGATAAGACAAACTGATCACCTGTTCACCATCTTCCTCACTATGGCCAGATGTGTTGTTTTTCTATTTCAATTACAGAAATTATTTCTAAATTTGCATCTCTACATAAGAATTAGCTCGTGAAAGATCTGTGCCCTCTTTTTTGGTGGGTGATGAATAGTCTCTTTTTCAGTGATACACCAGATCTTCACTGCCCAATGGGAGGCACCAGCACAGACCACAAACAGTGTGATCCTATACATGTCCACTTAGATGCAAGACATATTTAATTCCGTGGAATTTACTCCAACATGAGGATTGCAGCCTAATGTTCATACTTTTCAGATCTAACCATTTAGTGCAAATTTCCTGACCTCTTTTTTCTTCACCAGTAAATGAGGCCCGGAACTGGCAAAAAACAAGGAAGCTAGAGGCACACATATTGGCTAGAGGTCAGTACATTTTCTTCTGAAGTCTTTCCATGAGCACCAATGCAGGGGTAATGAAAGGAGATTGGTACCTTGTGGGAAATCAGAAGATGAGGTTCATTGGAGAGGACAAGCTCTTTTGCTGCCAGGGTGAGGAATGAATAGGTTTGTTGTCCTGCATGCATCTGTGACAAAAGACACGTTTCAAGAGATGAATGAGCCACATGCTCCGCTGGGAAAGAACACCAGGGAAAATGCATTTAACTCTTCCCTTGTCCGTCAGAGATGCATCTCTACTGCATAGGCAGTCCATTAAAAGGAGTTATTTTCAATAGTAGCCCATTCTTCAGCTGGGCCATTTCATCTGCTTATTATATTTATACCTTACCCATGGGCAGCTTACAGCAATTGCCTCTCCCCCCCCCCCTCTCTCTCTCTCCCCAAAGGATTCATAAACCTCAGGTGAGGAGACAGCATCAGGAGTTAGCATCATCTGGTACCCAAGGCTCACATCCTACCAACAGTCCTGCTCTATCTCCAAGCAGGGAAGCCCGCTTTTAGCCCCTCTCAGCTATTCCCCTGTCAGCTGGGCAGCATCAAGGGAACGTCAAGCAGCAGAACATTTTACAGCTCACCTCCCATAATTATGATGGAAATCCGTCCCTGCCCCTGAAGGAAGGTGTAAATTTCCTCCAGCATCTGATGCCCTTAGAAGGCTGCAAAAATTCCTTGCATTGTGAAGGAATGCTGCCATCCTTTCCCCCTAGTCAAGTCTTGCACGTGATGATCAGGGTGTTGCATGAGGTCGTGCAACTCTCATGCCGCCCCTTTCCATCTCATTCCTTCACAGCCCCTTCCAGCACTTGATCACAGTCTCCCCTTGCCAGACATATGCCACACATTCAAAACAGCACTTTCTTCTTCCTCGCTAGTCCTCTGTTCCTTCTCTCCGACCCTCCTAACATTCCCCTTTAAATGCAAACAGAATCAAATTTATTCCCCATCCCTGGTCCTGAGTGGCGGCTTCCCAGAAACCCTCATTAACCTTGCTATGAATCTGGTGAGCCTCTAGTTATTAGCCTGCACTGACTTGTGGGTGTTAAAGGTCAGAATGGTTCGTGAAGTGACAAATGTGTGGGCAATTGTCTTATATCTCTACTTTTGGTTCTCTTTCTTGTGTGTCACTCAAGGCCCGTCTCTTCATCAAATGTTATGTTACGGCTCCTTCATTTCACAGAGGATTCTATTTGACTTTTAAAACTCTATTGTTATTGCTATTGGCATCATTAGCATTTTTCTTCACTTTATACAATGAACAAATGTCTCAAAGTGACTTAACAGCAACAACAAATGCAAACAAATAAAATAACTTAAAAGCCAAATTAGAATGATGCAATACAATACAAAATTCTTAAAACATTCAGGCAGCTATGCAGCAAGAAGCATAGGTCCTACTCTACCTGGCTAAAGGATGATCACAGTAAGGCCTAACTTAACCTCTAAAAGCAGATCTTCTGTCTGCCTGTGAGTCTACACATGACCAATTCTGAAACATAGTAATAACCAGTAAGTCTGAGATTTTCCCACATAGTTCCTTAATGGAATTGTTGATTAATGACTTGGTTAGAAGTAATGAATTGATACAGGCATTAATCACCTGACAGCCTTAATCAGAAAAATATTTGTAAAAGCAAAACAACAACAACAAACTCCTGGTTTGTATAGGAAGTTTCAGCCTCCTAAGATACCTTGGCCAATGCAAAGTCCTCTAGAAGATAGTAGTAATGATAACTAATATGTATAGGGATGCATTACATCAGTCAAGATGCAGCAGAGCAACGTATGTTTGTTGTGTTCTGCCTTCACACAGGCACAGCTACTAGAATTTCAGAGCAGACAAGGTCCAAAAATATATGTTCTTTAATACAAGCGACTAATCAAATTAAGAAAAAGTCCTTGCAATCTGCCCACTCTGCCGTGAAACGAAGCCATGTGGGCGACTTTAGCTTTGACACATGAGTCAATAACACCCCCTACACCCAGAAAACCCCCTCAGGGCTCTCGTTTACTGAAAAATCAAATACCACTATACCTTCAATCCTTATTTGCACAGGCTTCTGTATTACAGTATTTGACACATTTACAAGTATCTAGGATAGGAACTTGTTGAATGTGACCCAGATTCCCAGCAGTGACTTGGACACTGACTCAAAGAGAGAGGGTCCAGATGAGACAGAATGGCCAGTAACACAGGCCAGAGAAGCAAAGAATCATCAAGCCTGAGTCCACCAAGTACCTCCTAAGCCAGAGATCCCTAATGCTGATGCCCCAGCAAGCATCAGCAGCCTCATCTGAAATCCTGCTCATCACTACAGGCAGTGCACCCAGTGATAGATAACAGAGAGGAGGCAGAGTGTCAGGCTCCAAGCCAAAAGGCTGGAGCAACTCTTTCTCATCAGGCCTGAGAAGGGTTGTCAGGTCCAGGGTATATGCAAGGATACACATAATACCATGCATTCATTGGAAGAAGTCATCTTACTTTCTGGACCATCCTTGTTTCCAGATGGTCCCTGCCTGTCTCTGGTTTTCCACTCTAGGCTAGGGGTTCCCAAATAGCTTCATGTACTTCATTCATGTGGTCCATGGCTTATCTGTAAAAATACTCTTAAAAATCATACAGTGAAGATCTGGCCACTGCAGATCCGGAGCCAGTGACTCTGTTTTCATTTTTTTATTTCTTATTATATTGCAATTTCAAATTTACAGGTAAAAGGCATCTTTTGCTTTACATTTACATACATAGTCTACTTATTCTTCTCTACATGTTCATATAATGACTGACTTCCCCCTACCTCTTAACAGTTTCATCTTCTCTCTTTATTTCATTTTTTTTAGTACTATGTCCTAATATACCTTCAACCTTCTCTTTATATAGGATATCTCCACTAACTGTCTTTTACTTTGTGAAATTTACTCTAAGCACATCCAAGTTTTAATTTGGGAACCATGTTTGCATATATATTTTTTAAAATTTATATACCAGCCACTCTATTTTTAAAAAGGGTGAAGCTTAAAATAGAAAAGGGTGACCCAAACAGCTGGAGTTTCTTCACTGAGAGGAAAGGCTTTGGGGATTTTTTTAGCTAAACTGGAAGTTTGGGGCTTTTTAGTTTAGAAAAAAAGGTGAAGAAGTGACAGAGGTGCCTAAAATTTTACATGATGTGGATAAATTTGAAAATGTTTTCTCCCTCTCTCATAATACTAGAATCTGTTCTGATCTGATCCTATGTGGCAGAACTAATCGGCTAGAGTTTCAGGGCAAACAAGGAAAGTACTTCCTCACTGCCACAATATGTGGGGACTGATAACCACCAACCTGCATGGCTTTGAAAAGGAATTGAATGAATTCATGGAGGATGACTATAAGTCACGATGGCTGTAAGTGTCTATAAAAGTCATGATGGTAATGTGCTAGCTCCAAGTTCAGAGGAAGTATGCCTCTGATGGTGTAATCCTATACATCAGACACCCCCAAACTCAGCCCTCTATATGTTTTGGGACTACAACTCCCATCATCCCTAGCTAACAAGACCAGTGGTCAGGGATGATGGGAACTGTAGTCCCAAAACATCTGGAGGGCCGAGTTTGGGGGTGCCTACTATACATGTTTGCTCAAAAGTAAGTCTCATTGTGTTCAGTAGGACTTACTCCCAAATACATCTGCCTAGGATTACATTATGAGGCTGTGTACACAGTGTCATTTTATTCTGGCTCCAGCCCACTCCCACCTCTGGTGTTTGAAGCCAGTTACACATGGTGCTAGCCACAAACCATCTGCATCCTGCAGCTTTTTGAGAAATACGCCTGACTGATGCACTTTCCCTCAGACCAGGTTCCATCCAATTTGAGAATAAAAGCTGTTTGTGAAGCTGAGATGTGTACATTCCAGACAGCTGTTGCACATGCTCTGATGTTAGTGCATGCACAGATGACAGCTTTGGTGAACTGGAGTTCAGCATGAGAAAATAAATCAAGTGATAGGCATTGGGGGGGGAGATTCCCCCCCAGTGCATTTGTTGTTGTTTAGTCATTTAGTCGTGTCCGACTCTTCGTGACCCCATGGACCAGAGCACGCCAGGCACTCCTGTCTTCCACTGCCTCCCGCAGTTTGGTCAAACTCATGCTGGTAGCTTCGAGAACACTGTCCAACCATCTCATCCTCTGTCCCCTTCTCCTTGTGCCCTCAGTCTTTCCCAACATCAGGGTCTTTTCCAGGGAGTCTTCTCTTCTCAAGAGGTGGCCAAAGTACTGAAGCCTCAGCTTCAAGAGCATACAGTGCATACAATAACTTAATAAAGCAGCTTGAAACACAGTGGGGAGAAACAGCCTAGCTGCCCTTCAAGCCAATAGCCCAAATTACTAGTTGCTGAAAAATAACAGAGGAAGCTATTGCTCTCGTGTCCTGCCTGCACAAGACACATCTGCTTGGCTATTTAGGGTTGCTTTATTTTGAAGAGCAAAAAAGAGGACACATTTGCCGACTTCCACTTTTAACTATGGATCACTATGACCACTCTGCCCATGAAAAATAGGGCGTGTCCTGGGAAAAGAGGACATATAGCAATCCTACTATTCTGCAAAAATAGAATGATGGACTAGGCTTATGACCTGATCCAGCAAAGGGTCTTCTTTAGTTGTTCTGTTTTTGTGAAAGTGCTGCCTCCTCCATTGTATACTGAAATCTCATGCATGGCTCATGCAAATAAAATGGAACTGCATTGGCTGGGTAGGCAAATTGCCTGATAAGCAAATGGTAGTTTGTCATTGTCTTAGTCAACTTCAAGAACTGAGTGCTAACTCCTGACTAAGAACTGAGCGGTTGCATTCAGGGAAGCCAACAAAACAAGGATCAAATTAACCTAATGTTAAAATGGAAGAATTTTTTATTGGTGAAATCAGCACCCAAATTGTTTCTATAAAATGAAAGTGACTTCCCAGGAAGGAACCTCCTTCTTCATTAGAATGATAATGTACAGTGGTACCTCAGGTTAAGTACTTAATTCATTCCGGAGGTCCGTTCTTAACCTGAAACTGTTCTTAACCTGAGGTACCACTTTAGCTAATGGGGCCTCCTGCTGCCGCCGTGCCGCCAGAGCATGATTTCTGTTCTCATCCTGAAGCAAAGTTCTTAACCCGAGGGACTATTTCTGGGTTAGCAGAGTCTGTAACCTGAAGCATCTGTCACCCTAAGCGTCTGTAACCCGAGGTACCACTGTAATGCCAGAAGAGTAATTATACATTGTGCAAATAATGGGAAGAAATGTGGAAGATCCAGCAGAACCATTTCTGGATGCTTGACAATCACAGATGTCCAGATTTGGCATTTTCATGCCTTGTATCTTCAAGCATCTTAGGAGATGGTAGGAACTCACAAGGTTATTATTGGACAAGTAATCTTAATATCTTTTTTGGACAGCTTTATGTGGGATTTCCATAAGGAGAGAAATCAAAATGCAAAGCAGGGTTTTGTCTTCACTTGCCCTGAGGGCCATGCAGGAATGCATCTTTGCTACTTCCTTTCAACGTTGGTGTAGGAAACCTTTTTATTTCAAAGAGCACATAGACTGAGCTAAGCCTGGAGCTGTCAAGTTGTAATTCCTACTGCTAACCTGTTCGTATTTTCTTAGTATTGTGGTGGAAACAGAGGAAATTAAGTCACCCATTAGTCCCACTGAAATGAATGGGAGACAAGTTAGTCATGGCTAAACTTGTCCAGTTCATTTCAGTGGGACTAATTCATGGCTAAGTTCTTCTGAATCCAGCTCATTGTAATTGCAGCATGTTTGGTTTATATAGCACAAACAGCCTTGTATCTGACATGGCTTGGAAAGAAACAAAAGAAATCAGTGCCGTTTTGAAATGTTCAGTCTGCCATCTTGATTCAAGAAGATCTCCATGATTCCAGGAACTATCATGCAAATTTTGGTTATGATATCTTAAGAGGTGCCCAAAAGCATGGAGAACAGATTTTTTAAAATTGCCAAGAATCAAGGCATGTTCTTATATGTAGCATGTGGCCTCTGGTGGGGCTTGATTATGCTGCTCTAGAACCACTTGCTTACTGTTTGTTCCTTCCTCTTTAGCATTTCCCTTGGCTTAATTATTTAAGTCTCTGATTGTAGCAGCCCATGCACATTAATGGATCTGTTGATGTCATGCCTTGCAGAAATGGGAGGTCCTTTCTGATATTATAGTCTTCATTGATTTAAATAATTTATACTCTACTAGCTGGGTTCCCCCCCCCAAAAAAAAAATGTGAAAATCATCTTCAAAGCTAAAACAGTCTAGGAATGGCACTTTTAGAGTAATTAACGAATTCATTATGATTGCAATGTGAACAGATCCAGAATGTCTTTACCCCAGGTGTGCTTTGATGTTATATGCCAGCACTCCAGAAAACGAACAATCCTCACCATCAGCCTTTAGTTCAATTCAGTTAAATTAAATAGATGGTCTCTCTCACACACACCCAATCCACATTTCTCCGTACTCCACTTTGAATTACCCGCAACACAAAAGGGAAAGGGCTACTGTTGCTTACCTGATCCGGTTGAGATATTATATTAATCAGAAACATCAAGGACAGCTGGCTGTATAATGTTGAATGTTAACCATTGACTTTGTTGTTCTCTTTATTTTAATTCTGTTTCTAAATTAAGATTAATGCACTAGCTACAGATAATGAACCAAACATCTGCAAAGGTATAGTGAACCTAACACGTTTCATCCTGTGCATGTATGAATGATGCTAGGGCGTCATGGTTTGCTAATTTGTATTTGTATTTGCATTTTTTCTGTAAAACCCAATAAAAGCTGTATTAAAAAAACAAACTAGATTTGGCATTACTGACTTATGACTTTGATAATCATAATAAAACAGAGTCCTAAATCAGAGCCCTTTGCTAAATGTTGCCAGACATAATGCCATCAGATAACAATGCATTGGTGTCATTCAAAATACTATGTTGACTCTCGATATTGTGCTCCTGTTTACTACAATCATGTTTCTAACAAAAAACCCCAAAATAGCACACCTGTTTCATATATGTTTAAAGTCAAATTTCCCCAGGTGGTTGTAAACAGAATTTGGGGAAATCCTGTCCTTAATCAACTGTAACCAAGCTCTTTGGGGGCTTTCTCAAAGTTCTGACACTCGAGGGATATATAAAGGTCAAACTGAAAATGAAACTTTCTGCTTCTTTATTTGGAACAGAGTGAATGAATCACACAAAGATGTTTTTGCTCATTTCCTGCGGCTGCTCCTAGCTGAAACAAGTAAGAGAAACCTTGTGTTATTGCTACACTGAATATTCACCAGTTTTGATTTGGGGTAGAAATTGTCGTTTCATTGGGGATAGGATCCCCACACCCCTGGAAATGGTTAAAATGTGTTGATAGTCACCTTTTCTCTCTTCTGTTCAGTGCCATTGCTTCTCTTAGCTGCTACTGTCTTTTTTCCCCTTTGGCAGCTTCTTCTTCATCCAGTCTGGATTAGTCACATGAGTGATTCCACCCAATCAAGAGATAATACTGTGAACGCTAAATAGCGAATTGGATTTGGCTCAGTGCAGTGTGTAAGTCAGCATTTTTTCATGGAATGCAAAAAGAAGGGGAGGATTCTTATTTTTATTTTTTAGCACTGCCAAAAAAAATTTTTTTTAAGCATCTGTGAGTAATTTCAGCTCAGCTTTAATTACCCATGGAAAAAACAGAGGTTGCAGAGGTTTGTTTTGAACAAGGTAAACTGCTGCCCTGATTTTTTATGCTGACTTTGGCTACAATGTTTCCTTGTGAATAACTACTTGTATGCAGATAACACCTTGCTATTTTGGCTCAGATCTTCACGTGTGCTTCATTGGAGACATGGAGCTGGCTGGCTTTAAAAAGAGGATTAGGCTATCAGCAGTTACTTGCCACAGCGGTTATGTTCCACCTCCACTTAGCTCCTGTGTGAGAAAGCTGCCCCATGTACTCAAATAACTGGGATAACTTAACCCATCCACTTTGTGTCCAGAAACTGACCCTCTTGAATTTAAATTAGAGATCCTTGTGGGTAGTAGAATTCTGTGTGTTCACTGGAGCCTCAGCATCTAAAGCAGATTAGTAGACCAAGCAGTGTATATAACTCAAGGTCTGTCAGATTATATTTGTTTGACCCCAGTAAATACCACTGCATATTTTTCACCCTAATCTTAAAGGAAGGACGGTCTTAAACAATTAATGGATTTGCTTTAGATGAAAACGCAAGAGTCCATACTACAGTATAACACTCATGTGTGTGTCAAAAATGAGGTGCCAGTACTCATATCTTGAACTGTGGGTGCCAGCACAAAATGGCTGTCATGTACATAAAAAAAAGAGAGATGTAGGTACTCTGTACTAGTTAGTAGTGTCACAAAAAAAGGACTGATAACACTGCTATTTTAGGGAACAGGACAAAATCCCATCTACAGAAAGAGTTGAATTTGGCACTTAGATTTTGCATAGTATTCTAATCTTCATGGCTGTTCACCACCTTTTCTCATCAATAATTAGAGTGATATAACACATCTCTGTCTAAGTCAAGTTTTTTCTGTAGGAAAAATTTTGTCCTGACTATTTTTCATTATAGAAACATTGTTATAGTTGTCATAGGATTATTGAGCTGAGAACCAGCGCTAAATCAAGCACAGATGAAATAATTCATGACACATAATGGGGTTAAACTGCATTAAACTAGAAATAAATTCCAGAATCTGTTTTGAGACCTTCTTTCTTGCACTTGGATGGTGTCGCTGTGACATGAATTGGTGCCACTGGGAATAAGTTTTCCAACAGGTAGTTTTACTGACAGGGATCTTCCTTTTCAAGAACCATTGTGTCTTGTGCTCACAGTGTAAGCCGCCGCCACCAACACCACAACCACACACACACACACACAGAGAGAGAGAGAGAGAGAGAGAGAGAGAGAGAAGCAATAAAGATATCTGCTTTCAGACACAGGCCATAGTATTTCTGAAAATTCAAGAAAGCAATTCTATTTTTCTTCTTATCTTCCTATACAACAAGCACGAAAATAAAACTCCCCAAAATGTTCACCTTCCCAGCAGCTTCTCCTCCTCCAAAAACACACCCTAAGCCTGTTCAAGGAGGTACCACGTAGTGCCAGTGGTGGGGGAACCATCAATTTGATGTTGACCTTTAACTTCCCTCCTACATTCTTCTAATGGTTGTCTTCAGAAAGGCAGAACTTCATGCATTACTCATATTAAAGCTTTTTTTAATCACATTTCAATGCTTTGGAAATAACAGCTCTAACCAACAGCTTTCTGAATCAGCCTTGATTTCAGTATTTGCAAAAGTAATTGTGAGATTTGTTTCCCATCACTACTATTAATTTTAGTGTGACAAACCTACTGAAGAACTGAGAACTAAAGCAATTTTTTTCAAGTGTGGTATCTACAGACTTTGCTGTAGAGGAGAAAAGTTTGTACTGCCGCCCGCCCCCCAGCCTTCCACACCTGGGGTTGGTCTCTCACCTTTGATGGCTGTTTGCCAGCCTTGCCACCCAGGGCACATCCCCCCCTTTCATTGCCCCACCAGCTAGATCAGGTGATGATTCTATGGCCTTTCTTCCCTGAGGAGAAGTAACATTTATATAATACTTAAGTCTGTGCAAAGAATGCAGCAGATACAACAATCTTGTAACCGTTGCAGCGTAGAATGTAGGCCGATTGTATTATATTTTTATTGCAGAAAGTTGTTGAGGGGAGAGAGAGTTGCTTGCTTAAGGCTGAGGGAGGGTCAAAGCAGGGATTAACTTTTAGCTGCTGTGTTTTCTTTTTAATGACTGTTAGAACCTGCCCTGCCATTAGACAAAGTGAGGCAGCCTGCTCAGGTGGCTGATGCTTGGATGCAGTGGCAACACACACACACACACACACACTGCATTTATTCTGCACTTTCCCCTGACCAGTAGCAGGTGACGTGCTGGGGCTGCACTATTCACCTAAACTCCCTCCAGTTGTATCACTGCTGCACACCAGGATGGAGAGGCATAAAGATGAGACTGCAGTAAGGTTGGCACAGTGCAAATGTGCCGGCGAAGAAGAAGAAGAAAAAGAAGAAGAAGAAGAAGAAGAAGAAGAAGAGGAGGAGGAGTTTGGACTTGATATCCTGCCTTTCACTCCCCTTAAGGAGTCTCAAAGCGGCTCACAATCTCCTTTCCCTTCCTTCCCCACAACAAACACTCTGTGAGGTGAGTGGGGCTGAGAGACTTCAGAGAAGTGTGACTGGCCCAAGGTCACCCAGCAGCTGCATGTGGAGGAGCGGGGAATCAAACCTGGTTCACCAGATTACAAGTCCACCACTCTTAACCACTACACCACGCTGGCTCCCTTGCTCCAGACACTCTCCTCTGTTGCAGGATAGAACTGTGTGTGCTATATGGCCTGACATATGCTCCTATGGTTAGGCAGCTGCATTCAGGTGTGGTGAAGGATGCCATCTCCTCACAAATGTAGACATAAGATTCAGCTGCCAATCTGGCCAGCTTCTGTACATCAAATGGGGTGGGGGCCATTCCTGATTGTGATATATCTTTCTAGCCTTAGTTTGAGGAGATTTCCATTATACAAGGTATTTCAGGTGTGTGGATTTGTGTTTTAGGTGCTTGGTGGGCTTCCCACACACACCTAGTTCTCCTTTGGCTGTTTAAACAAGAGGCACTTAAATAGCTATTGGAAGGATCCACATCTGCTGGATGATGTCACACAATCTGACCTTAATATTCAAATAGAACTGTTTTATGCATCTAAATATACCAGTGTGGGAGAGTTCATGCCCTATATGGAGTCCCCAGATGGCATGTTTCTCTAGGGCAAAAATATAAATAAACAAAATGCACTTTTTTTAGAATGTGCATTTTCACAGATGCAAGAAGATGCTTATTTACCAGCTATTCAATAGCCTCTAGGCTAGTATTCAAATTAAATCTGGCTGTTTCCCATGTTACATGACACAAGAGCCATATGCTTAAATTTGCAGCTCCTGGGCTTCATTATACCAGTCTGCTCAGAAATAGGTTCCATTGGATTCAATGGTTTTTCTCCCAGGAAAGTGAATATCCTAAGGCAGATTCAATCACACTCGCCTCTGTTTTGAACTGTGGCCATTCAAGTATTACAAGTGAAAGGAAGCGCATTTTGAGGTTCTAGGGGACACAGAAAGGGATCTGTTTTCCAATTACTTGCCTGCTCAAAACAAGTACATATTTTAGTAAAGGCTTTTTGAATATGCTCAGCCACTGTCTGAGGTGAAAGAGATGTCATTGTTGTTTTACAGATGACTAAAGGTGCGACTCACAAAGGCATCAACATTCAAAAACTAACTGGGCAATCCTAATCATGCTTACTCAGTGGCAGGGATGGGGTTAGAAATGTGATTTACCGTAGTTCACATTTAAAGACGAATCTACCTAAATCACACTTTCCAAAATAATAAGCAAACTGAAACATAAGTACAGTGGTACCTTGGGTTACGAACTTAATTCGTTCCGAAGGTCCGTTCTTAACCCAAAACCGTTCTTAACTTGAGGTGCACTTTCGCTAATGGGGCCTCCCACTGCCACCGCGCTGCCACCGCACAATTTCCATCATCTTCCTGGGGCAAATTTCTCAACCCGAGGTACTACTTCCGGGTTAGTGGAGTTTGTAACCTGAAGTGTTTGTAACCTGAGGTACCACTGTACTATTCAAGATTTGCTCTTTGAATTAAGCAATTCTCCAGCCAAGCAATTTGTACAAAAATGCATATTAGTGAAAGTAACATCCAAATGTACATTGTGTATTAGGTAGAATGGCATAGAGAAATGTGTATATCATGAGCATGCACTAAAATGTTGGTGGGTTTTTAGAACTTCTTTTTTTAATTGCAAACTGATATAGAAATGTGAGGAACTGAATTTAAGTTTGGAAAAATGAGCATCTGAAATTGTTAAATTCACCCATTGCGACTCAGAAATGGGTCTTAATGAGTTGAGTGAGTTCAGTGAGGTTTACTCCCTTAATAGGTTCCCTAGTAAATTATTTTTCTTGTTCAGTCCTTACTTTCAGCTGAAATTAGAAGAAGAAGTTCCAAAATACTGTAAGAAAGAGTGTGTTCCTGGTGTGTCTAAAATTGCCAGAAATGGGAAGTTCCAACAAACAGACAGACTTGCTTTCACAAGATTGATCGCTGAAGTTTCATTCAGAGTTTTTCTGTTTCACTCTGAGTATATTTAAACAATTCTGAGTATATTTAAACAATCAGGTGTAAGGAAAACTGTCATGATACGAGAGAACTGCAGTTAAAGCAACTGGTGTGACTTTGGCCAAAGTAACTGCTTTAGTTTCATAGCACAAGGATCAATACCTTCCTTGACTGACTAGCGTTGAGAATGCTTAAAAGCAAACGTTTGAGCAGAGCCAGTCCAAGGTTTTCTGCTGCTCTAAGTAAATTAAAAAATTGCCACTCCTCGCTGCTGGTGTCTCTTTGTACCTTGAGCAGCAGAACATGTCTATCCTCTCCTTCAAGTAGCTTAGGGTGGGATGTGTGGTTGTCCCCCCCCCCCTTTATCCTCACAAGAACCCTGTGAAGTTGCTTTCTCTGAGATAACAACTGACCCAAGATCACTCAATGAGTTAGTTGGCTGAGCAGGCATCTATAGCTAGGTTTCCCTGGCAAGGGTGGAGGAAGGGGGCGGGGGGGCTGTCTGCCCCGGGTGTCATTACGGAGGGGGGTGACAATCGAGCCCATGACTCCCAAGACTACCCCGAGCCGTTGGGGGAAGGGGTGGAACGGCGCCGCCTTGCTGGTGGCCTTCCCCCCTTCCCCCTTCATTTTGACAGCTTGGGGGAGGCTTGGGAGTCATGGGCGGGCGGTGCGCCATTGCCCCCCCTGCTCCTGGGCTGCTTCCTGGGGTGGCCAAGGAGCCTCCCCCAAGCTGTCAAAAGGAAGAGGGAAGGGAGGAAGGCTGCTGGCAAAGCAGCGCAGCTCCCTCCCCCCGCCCAGGAAACAGCCCGCCATGGGCAGCTCGCTCTGCCCACCTGGGTGTCTCGCACCCCTGGGATGCTCGCCCTGCCCCCATGGCCCCGCCCCCAGGTACACAGCATGTGCACTGCTCCGGGTGCCGGAGCAGCTAGCTCCGCCTCTGCTCCCTGGTCTGAATCCAGTTAGCAAAATCACTTAAATAATGTAGATGGAATCCAGGCAGAAATCCAGATAACTCTTTACTGAGGGAAAACTGAACAAAAACAATGTGTACTTTGAGGAGAAATGAACAGAAAGGTTTTGTCTTTCTTAGCCTAGGCCTTGTACATAGCAAGGAGACATACAACTAAGCATACAGAGAGAGAAACCCCTTAGAACTACACAGCCAATTATGGCAGGTGCTTACCTCAGCATATATCATGCCACTTTGCCTGGTTGCTAAACAATATCTCCTCAACCCTCTTGGTTAGCAAAGCTGACATACTGATAACAGAATTAACCCTTGAGTTACAAACTGAATGATCACTTTTGCAACTCCAACACATTCAGCATAATAACTTGCACACCACATGGACTGTTACTTCCAGGCAACCCCTCTCATTTTCACATGTTTATGAAATCTACACCTGCAGATCCTCCTGCTAGCAGTGCCCAATTACAAGTGCTGAAGGAACACTACCCAGGCCCAGAAGTCCAGAGGCTCCAGGCCTGGGCCACAAGCTCAGTACCCTGAGGCTTAAGACTGTTTACACACATGTATTATAACCTTTTATCTAGGGTCTAGAAGCTTTATAATTTTCAAAAATTTGTTAGAACCAACCAGAAGTTATGTCAGAACAGAACAGAGAATAATTGGTGCATACTCTGTTTAGAAACACCACATAGACAATTTTGAAAGCTGCTTCTTCACAATGCATGATTAAAAGTTGAAGAGTTCATCTTGACTGTTAGAAAATGCCGTACACGCTTCCACAAGAAACCACCAAATAAGGCCAAAACGCCAAGTTCTCCAGACTGGTCATGTGATTCCATTAGTCTTTTGGCTTTATAGAACAAGCATGCATTTCTTAGCAAGTTAATTTCTAGGATTGGGTTTTGTCAAGAATTTCTTTTTCCCTCCTTCCACCTGTCAAACTCTGAACTAACCAAGCTTTATATCAGTCCAGGACAAAGCTGGAGAATGAAAGTATACTCAGTATCTGCCCCAATGTTGTGGATCTCCCTTCTCACAGAGATGCTTCTGACAACTTCACTATACAGTTTTCAAGCAATGCTGAAGACCTCTTTGGCACTGGAGATGTGAGACCCATCCAATTCCCCTTCTGACTCCCATAAACTGGTATTCAGAGGCATACTTCGTCTTACAGTGGAGGCAGAACATAGCTATCATGCCTTGCAGTCGCTAATAGCCCCATCCCTCATAAATCTGTCTATTCGTCTTTTAAAACCAAGTTGGTAGCCATCACTAATTCCCATGGGAGCAAATTCCATATTATATATTATAATTATGCACTGTGTGTATGAACCGTTGCCACTTTTTCTCTATAAAACAATAGCAGTTCTGAGGAAGCCCCCATTGTCCTTTAGTTTAGCAACTCGTGACAAGACACAGAGTCAAACCCACAGTCACCGGACCAAAGTTACGCAGGCCAGTCACTCTTCCTCTTTGTCCCAACTGAATCACAAACAGTTGATATTTTGTTGCCTTCCTCTAATTGCTGCAGCATTCTAGTAAAATGAAACTTAGCTTTTTCCTGAGTTTTTTTTACTTCCAAAAATACTGGGTGGATGGGTCTAACTTAGTCATGCTCACAAATTTCAACAGGTCTATGTCATCCGCTGCATCCATTATCTATGTCAGGGGTAGCCAGCCAGTTGTTGAATTGTTCTCACCCATGACCATTGGCCAAAGTGGCTGAGGCTGATGGGAGTTGTAGTCCAACAATAACATCTGGTGGCCACCAAATTGGCTATCTCAGATGTATATCAATGGACAGAGAGCAGATCTAGTCAGTAAGAAACAACTCTTGCCATGTACTCAAATACAGAGTTCCAGTCTTAAGCGAGAGGGCAGCAGATCCATTTGTTTAAGGTCTGGAATATGTAACATATAAAGCAGGGGGGAAGACCTTGTTTTTAAATGGTTTCCTCAATGAATTTGTCTAATCTTCCTTGAAAGCCCGTTCCTTGAGCTGTCTGGTTTGGCCAGTAACACATGCCTTCATTACAACCCCGTTTGGATTATTGTAATGTGCTCTACATGGAGCTACCTTTGAAAAGTGTTCAGGAAATTCAGCTGGCTCAAAGAGCTGCAGCCTTTGTTTGCTGACCGGGTCTGGGAGCACATAACTCCCTTGCTACAACAGCTCCACTGGCTACCTGTCTGTTTTCAGGCACAATTAGAAATGTTGCTTATGACCCATAAAGCCCTACACGGCTTAGGGCCAAGCTATCTGAAAGACCGCATTCCCTCATACGAATCTCCTTGGGCTTTGAGATCTTCAGGGAAGGCCTTTCTCTCAGTCCCGCCACCCTCACAGGTACATTTGGGACGTGGGACGTGGGAGAAGGCCTTCTCAGTGGGTTCTCCCATTCTTTGGAACTCCCCACCCCCCAGAGGTTAAACTGGCTCCCTCCCTGTTGTCCTTCCGCCAGCGGGTGAATCCCTTCTTGTTCCAACAGGCTTTTAGGAATTGACTGCTTTTAATGAACGGACTGGTGCTGTAATTATTTGTATGTTTTAAACAGATTTTATATATGTATATAGCTTCATATATGTATATAGTTTTCATTCTGTCATTGCTTAATGATTTTTTGTTTTGTTTTTAATTATACTTGCTTTTATCTGTTAGTTGCCTTGAGTCCTGTAGGGGAAAAAGGTGGGGTGATAATGCTAATAATAATAATAATAATAATTTATTTATACCCCACCCATCTGGCTGGGTTTCCCCAGTTACTCTGGGCAGCTTCCAACAAAATATTTAAAAAAAACAATAAAACACCAGACATTAAAAACTTCCCTAAACAGGGATGTCTTCAGATGTCTTCCAAAAGTCAGATAGTTTTTTATTTCCTTGACATCTGATGGGAGGGCGTTCCACAGGGAGGGCACAACAACTTCACTTCTCACAGTGAGGGAACCACCAGAAGGCCCACGGAGCTGGACCTCAGGGTATAAATAAGTATATAATTATAATTATAATAACATGAATTATGAGGTCATTTTGTGGCATTATCATATCGGACAGCCCTCTGGAGGGATATGAAGGTGCTACAACCCTCTTCATAATACAATATGGCTCCACCCTGCATGCTTGATGTAGGGCTTGCCTCCCAACACATGAAGCCAACAATGCAGCAGAGGTATTCCCTGCCTCCAGAACTGATTTGCCTACCCTTGTCAACTGCCATTCTCTGCTTTGAATGATACTGTAATGTTGCAGCTAAGGCATATACAGATTCGACGGGTTCAAATAAATGTAACGTCACGGTCACAAAACCATGCAAGTTCTAAGATGAAAACTGGAACTGACGCGTAAGTCACCTTCTAAATGATGTTTTATCTTATTTAGAAGAAAAGGATCTCTCAAATGCTACTTAAGGTTCCGGATCACCAAGCAAAAGGTCCTTATTGTGGGAAGTTTCAAGATGAGACCAAATAAGGCTCAGTTCGTAAGCTGTCTTTCTGACAGGGAATGATCTCAATTTCATTTATTCATCTGATAAATGAAAGGAAAGGTGAAGCCAAGATTCCTCTTTAAAAGGAAACATACGACTGGAAACTGTTTTTGAACAAGCAAATGTTTTTGTGCCGTGGTTACACAAACCCAGTCAATATTTAAGAAGCAGGGAAAGCATATCAGGGGAAATGGCTCTAAATAACTTAATAGGCTGTGTCATTATCCTTTGTCGGAAAGCATAAAGGTGCATACACACATGTGAATGTGCACACACACAATCATGTTATTTGGTTAATTGAATAAGGTAAAGGGAAAACATACAGGTGAGCCTGAAACCCCATCACATTTGTTTTTCAAGATCTGGAGAATCTGCACTTTATATTGCCACTCTTTCGCCTGCCCGTTTTCAAAAGAAGTCTCGCCACTTATGCAATCTTGTGAGGTCAGACAAAGCTTGCAACAACTTGAGAAGTTGTAAGGCACCATTCCCAATGCTATTAAGCTCACGCACACTAGTGTTTGCTTCTCAGCTTTAATAACTGAGCTGAATAACTTCATGAAGGGGAATTATCTTTATGTTGCATCACTTTCAGTGTAGGATCTGGGTGTTTCACTTCCTCAAAGGCCTTATACATGCATGTACAGCAGGAAGAATGATCCAAGTGGCAAATGTTTTATTCCTTTTGTGAGATTGTTTTGATAATTCATGAACTGATGGGGGGGGTACATTTCTTGACGACTTGCAGTTGAATGTGTGGAATGGTGATGTGAAAGTTCTGTCTGTGGACTTGGGTCTGTGATAAGCCATGCCCAGTTCTTCAGTATCTGTGGGTACCAAAGTTGTGAAGGATCTCTATAGAATGCATCTGGCCAGCCCCATCATTTAGACAAGGGCACACATGCCAGACACACACACAATGGGGGCCAGGGGGCAGCTGCCCCTCTAAATCAATACAAATCTGAGGTTCTGCCCCCTAACAAAAGCCTGCTGCCCCTAACAAAAATCCTGGCTTCACCCATGCACACAAAACCCAGCATCAGTCTAAAGGGAGCCCCTTGGAGGTAAAGCTATAGGCTTTCTTCAGACTGATACCAAGTGATCCTTGCCCAGCAGTATGGCCAGTGCACATATAGGCTCCTAGTGATGGCACGTCTGTTTTGTGTGCTTGGCTTATAGATTGCTTCAGGAAGTGTGAACAATTCCCGCCCCCCATCCCTAATAGCTATCTATAGATGCATAACTTCTGCCCACAATGCTTGATGACTTGCAGCTCTTGATTGTGTGAACTCTTCCAGCTGACAAACTACAATCATCGTGATAAGCATGATTGCATGTGAACCACAGGTTCCTCCATCACCTGCATACCTGCCTTAGCCTGTTTTAAGTTTGTTCTGTATTCCAGCTCATCCTAATATTTTTCAAGGATTATATTGGTTAAACAACGGTATGAACTGGATTCTCAATATACATGTACCCTTCTCAGGTGTTTTGCATCTTGAACAATATCTTTGTTGTTGTTTAGTTGTTAGTCGTGTCCGACTTTTTGTGACCCCATGGACCAGAGCACGCCAGGCACTCCTGTCTTCCACTGCCTACCACAGTTTGGTCAAACTCATGCTGGTAGCTTTGAGAACACTGTCCAACCATCTCGTCCTCTGTCATCCCCTTCTCCTTGTGCCCTCAATCTTTCCCAACATCAGGGTCTTTTCCAGGGAGTCTTCTCTTCTCAAGAGGTAGCCAAAGTATATTTTGCCTAATTCTGCCTATTAGAAGATCAGTCTTTACTAACCTGCTGCCCTCTAGATGTTTTGGGTTACAATTCCCATCAGCACCAGCCAGCTGGCTAGGATTGATGGGAGTTGTATTTCAAAACATATGGAAGTCACTGGATTTGCTAAGGCTGTTCTAGATTGTAGGTATGCGAATAGAAGGACTTTGATAAACTAGCATGGGGAAGCATTATTGACTTTAACAATTATTAGAGAGTGAAGGAAATCTGGAACAATGAAAGGCAATTAAGAGGTGTAAACATTTTATTGTGGAATATTCCATATCCCCAAACTGCGGATTCTCACTTTCTGCATAGTATGACATATATCATGGGAAGAAAACTAAACTTTCAAGTTAATACAAAAGTCATTCAATTTTAAAATACTGGTAGCAGTACAAACTAGCCTGTTTAAAACAGTAAAAGAGCAGTAGCAGGTTGCTAATGGCAACAACACAATACAAAGATCACAATCTACTTGGAAGATTAGTTTTCTCATTTGGAAGCATGATTTTGATGAATGGTTATCGTGTTGTACTTTAGAACATTTTGTTCTACATTTTCTCTGTTAAAAATATGCATGACTTAAACAGGGAGCAGCATGGGATATAAACTGCTAACACAACACATCACTATCCAATATTGATTAGGATACTTAGCTCTGTGTTGAAATGTCACCACCCTACCATCTTAAGTAAGTAGCGTTCCAGTCTCTGCAGTCCATTCAGAAACATTTTTTCCTCATGGTCAAACTCCTTTGGTTCAAACAGCTGAGAGAAATGTATTGGCCACAGTTTTTGTATGTGACCCCTACAAAGATTCCTTCAGCCAAAATTCTCAGTTTGTGTATTTAAACATGATTTCAAAACCAAGGCTGGCTCCACATAGTTTGCTACAAGGCGAAGTCCTATAGACCATTTCTACTAAAGGCTTGGCAACCAGAATAGTTGAAAAAACCAGAGGAGAAGATGGTGCCCCTCAAAATCCCTATACAGAAATTGCCTGGAGTGGCATTTCAGCATTGGTGATGATGCAGCGATCCTCATCACACATGAAGACTGCAGACTAGCTTAGGACTGCTCTGTCCTCCTTCCGAGGGGACTGGCTGACTGGACTTAGAAGGAATGACTGGTGTGGCTACTCTCCGCGCCTCACTCCACCCCAACCCCGCAATATTATCTGTTGTCTGAAGTAACTAACACATTCTGCCCAATAGCAGGACCAGCCCTTCATAAAACACTGTTTCTGCAAGTTGAATGCATTCTGAAAATTTTATCAATTTACTGTACAGCGGTACCTCGGGTTAAGTACTTAATTCGTTCCGGAGGTCTGTACTTAACCTGAAACTGTTCTTAACCTGAAGCACCACTTTAGCTAATGGGGCTTCCCGCTGCCACTGCACCGCCAGAGCACGATTTCTGTTCTCATCCTGAAGCAAAGTTCTTAACCCAAGGTAATATTTCTGGGTTAGCGGAGTCTGTAACCTGAAGCGTCTGTAACCTGAAGCGTATGTAACCCGAGGTACCACTGTACTTTGTACAGACTGGGGATAATTTCACAATTGGAAGTATGTTTTCCAAAGCAGTTTTCTTTTGGTAATAAATTGCAGAGGACTCCTGTAACTCATAGAATACTGAGAACAAGGAGTAGAAGGTGAGAAGGGGCTCAGTGAAGTGAATACGCCCCACTTTCTCACTGCTCTGGGGATTCTAAAGTGTCCCTTTGAAACTGCTTTGGTTGCAAAGCCTTTAGGAGAAGCTGTCTACGTTGCTTCTGTGTCTTCTCACCATTAATACAGCCATGAGAGCTAGCACTTTCGTTAAAATTGATTGGAGTTCAAAGAAAAGTTGTAAGAAAAGGTGTCAGGTACTCCAGCCGATTTTAAAAATAATCCTAATAATATGAAAAAGTTTCTAGCCCTTCTAAAACCCAAGAGAACCTAGTGTTGCTATACCCATTTTGCAGGTGGGTGGGCAGTGGAGGGTCATAGTTAAATAGTGTATGACAACCCTGGCATGTTGGCTTACTTAAGGTAAATGCAGTGTGAAGTTAATTGTAGCAGCAAACCCTGCTGGAACTGGTTTCACTCAGAAGCTCCCATTCAGAGCTCCCAACTGGAGCCAATCCTTGCCAAAAGCAGCAGGACTTGCCTTTGGTGCTGAAGTTGAACAGCACCAAATGCTAAGCCCCACAGCCTAGGAACAATTGCAAATGCACAGCTCAGATTCACGTTCCCAGTTGTTCCTTTGCAATGGGGCTTGCACCAGACACTGTTTAAATTCAGCACCAAAGGCAAGCTCGGCTGCTGTCTAGCCACCTTAGACCCACCTCACATTGTAGGATGCCAGGTGATGGGTGGATAGGGAGACCCCTCCACCTGCCAAAAGTAGCCTGCAGAGGAATGGCCACTGTTTGATCCAGCCCACCAGACAAAAGTGGTTCCCCACCCCTGCCATAGATGGGCCACAGTTCTTTTTTTTTTTTTTTTTTTTTTTTTTGGTTAAAGGTTTTATTGATTTTCCATTTTCAAAACAAATATCCAATATCAATACTAAACATTAGTTTTTCACACACACACACCCGTTGACTTCCCTCAGCTTCCATTTTTCGTGTATTACATCAAATGATATGTTCTGCTGTTTATATATAATGCTATGTTATCACAGTGTTATATTCCTTGTTTTATGTAAATAAAATTGTAAATGTTTATTTAAATCCTACCAATGAGTCCATTGTTTTTTTGGTGTTTCTGCAAATATATTGTAAAAGTCCCTGTTGTCCTTTTCTTGCAGTATGTCCATTAACTTTGCTAACTCTGCATAGTTCATCCATTTTTCTTGCCATTGTTTTTTAGGTGCTGTTGTAGCATACATAAATAATGTCCGTTTTTCTTTTAGCAGCTCTTGTCCTAAAATACCTAACAAAAAAGCTTCTGGTTTTTTAAAAAAATGTTATTTAAAACATTCTTTTCAGTTTGTTGTATATCATTTCCCAAAATTTTTTGATAATCTTGCAATGCCACCACATATGATAAAATGTACCTTCCCCTTATTTACACCTCAAACAGTTCTTTTGTTCTGTTTTATACATTTTTGCCAATTTTACTGGCGTGATATACCATCATTTTCATGTAACTCTCCTTCAGATGGGCAGCAGTTCTAACCAGTGAGAAACTGTGGAGTGGTAGGCCTGGAACACAGGTTTATCAGAAGCCAGGTCTGTCTAGGCTTCACCACCACTCAGTCACCAGATGTACGTGACATGTTAGACTCACTCCAGTTTTGTTTGTTTGTTCGGTGTATTTATTGTATGGAGATAGCCTGACACATGTGTATTATGTAGTTTTGCTGCTGAAAACATTGTATACAATCATCCTACACCATGTGAGTTAGTCCATGTATACTATTCATTTCAGAGTAGGTTGTGGAGGAGAAATTCAGCTCTTATATATAGGCGAAGCTACCAAATTAACATTTTTTCAAAACAATACATCAGCCAGCGCACGGCCATCCTTCAAAACTGCTCTGAATCATGCAGTGCAGGTATTCAACCAAGTAATGTGTACTAAAAGGCATAAGCAGTGTAAAGTGAAGCACATCTATTAGTGAAAAGAACATACAAAATGCATTCTATTACAGGAAATTGTTTTGCAAAAATGTCTATATTAGACAAAACCGCATACAAAAAATGTATTTATTAGGAGAAATCTGCACTGAAACACTGATGGATTTCCATGAGGACTTTTTTTTTGGGGGGGGGGGGATTTGCAAAGTGGTGTGGAAATGTAGAGAACTGAAGACAGGAAGAATGAAAAAACACAGAGAAACTGAAATTGACAGGTTTATCCATCCCTATTTCAGATTTTGCAAAAATGTGTGTGTGTGTGTGAGTGTGAGTGTGTGTGTGTGTGTGTGAGAGAGAGAGAGAGAGAGAGAGAACAAGCTAAGCATAATGAAAGCAATAGAGATGGTCCTATAAATCTGCTCTTTGCAATCCAAAATATTACGGGAGGGAGAGGTGGAGAAAGACAAATAGGACAACCAGACTGCCCATGGGCTTACATAACTGCTCCCTCTTTATTTGCTATGTCAATGTTGCTATTGTTTCCCAGGAGACGGTTATGCTGCCAGCTCTGGCAAAGCTGGAATACATTCTATATATGAACATTCAGAGGCACCAGCGCAGAACCTGGGTTGTTTTACTAGATTATAGGGCAGGGGGGAGGGAGGTTAAAGTGTCAATGGCTGAGTAGCATCCTTTTGTCCGCTCAGCTCTGTGGTAAGCTCTGCTGTTTTCTCATTAGCATGACACTGAAACAAGCACAGATTTGTCAGCCATTTGCTGCCATGCAACTCCCATTTGCAACGGTCATCAGGGGTGCCTCACGTCAGCTGAAAGCTCTATTGAAACAGACAAATGTTTGCCATGGTTGGGATTTTCCCATTTGGGGTTTCACAAAAGAAGGAAAACAGATGCTGCTCCTTGAGGGGAGGGGGGGAAAGGGGGGGACGTAGCAGTTTGGTTCCTTATTTTCTGATTCCCATGAACCTCTTAGCTGCCCTGGCTTCAAAATAAACTTTCTCTGCCGAGTGTAACCATTTATGTTTGCAAGTTTTCCTCTTTCATAACATTGACAAACAGTGCAAGCCTAGCCACGTCTGTGCAGAAGTAAGCCCTGTTGAATTCAATGGGGCTTACTCTCAGGGTAAGTGGGGTTAGGATTGCAGTTTAAAAGTGTGTCTGAAGTTGCAGACTGCAAGCACACTAAACTGATAGCATTGCTCAGGAAACTGTGGAACAACCAGCCTCATATAACCAACAGGTTTAAGTCTAGTTAAGACATGAAGGGGTTAATACGATAGAGTAAGCTGTCCTGCCAGGCTTAGCTTACCTTGGGATGAAATGAGTAATCAAGCCTATTGTTCCCCTTCAGTCTACCTGAGAAGCTGAGTGTGTGAAGAGGTTTTGAGCTAGCTAGCATGTGTCTCACAAGCCACTTTTGAGTTCCTCTACCGATAATTTAGCAACTTTCACCACTTGGTAACTAAACCAAGTTTTACTGTGCAACCTTTGGAGAATTTGTAAATAAACCACTTTTTAATTTACCAAATGTATGGTCTTTTTCTTATGCTGGGGGAAGAGGGAAACGTTTGGAATGTCACTGTGTTTGGTGCCTGCTAAAAACTTTTTTGTGTAGGCAAGCCTACCCAGACATGAAATTCAGCATGTATTTTAAAATGCCATTTTAATTTATTTAGTTTTTAATTGCTGGTTTTATTTTATTATTCTTTTGCTAAGTTTTCATTAAAATTTGTAAATTTTGTAAATTGTAACAGCTCAGTTCCGGGATTCAAAATGTATTCCTGCACTCAGAACTGATTAATTCTCAATTAATTCTGAAAGTATGTTTTTCACACCTGACTCCAGTTGGCAGACTGTGGAGTTCTAATAACAAAGAAAGTAAACCTTGCAAGCCCAAAGTCTGCTTTAAAGTATGGTTTAACATTGTGTGCAAACCTGGCCACAGGAACAGGAGCAGACTATTTGTTATTGCAGAAGATGTTTATGCATAAATAATTCAGCACAAGATATGGGGTGGCCATATGTACTGTTTTACAGGGAAAGTTCTCAGTGAAAAGGGCTCCCTAGACCAGATCCAGTTATTAGAGTTATTAAAGTCTAAGAATGGGAAGCAGTAGGCTTGAAGCTGTCCATCAACAATTAGCAGCTGTACATCAGACTGAGCAGTAAGACAGGTCTGCTATTACGGGACTCAGCTATACAGCTCCAATTAAAATGTTTTAAGTGTGTTTTAAATGTAATATACAATGTGACACTAGATGGCGATGGTGAGCCTTATAGAAAATTCAATGTATTTTTTAAAATGCCTCAGCTTTGCTGAAAGCCCAACTCCATCAGGCATCTCCTAACCCCTTAACTGTGCCAGATGGTGCCTGAGTTTAATTCCCCCCTCCCTTCCCTCCATTTCCGTTCTTGTGTGCATGGAGACTTTTTAGATGGTAAGCCACTCTAGGAGCCTTTTGAGGCTGAAGAGTGTGGTACAAATGCTCTCAATAAATAAATATTATTGCTAAATTTGCATCTAGATATAGAAATTATCATACAAAAGGTTCTATGCACATCTTTGTCCTCAGTTGGTCCTCTTTGTGGAGGTAATTAAATTTCCACTTTTTCTGCAAGGCATAAGTAACGACTTTAATAAGATGTCCCTGAATTAAAGACCTGTCAATGCATTTTATGCATTCAAGACTTCTGGAAACTAGTTTGCAAGGAGTTTGTGAACATTCTACAGTACTAAGCAATTTCATGCTTTCTAAGCGGATTTGATAGCTTTTGGAGGGGCATAATTTTCTGGTATTTTTTGTGTGGAAATATTGATGGCAGTGGAAAAATAAGATTAGTGGCATATTTTTGAGCTTCCACCCCCACCTCATAATTCAGCAGTGTGGATTCTCTGGCCTACATGCCAAATTGGGCTAGGACAGGAGTCCTAATTTAGGCCACCACGAGACTGTTTTCCCCAAGCCATTTCCATTTTATATCCCACCAGGTAATGTAGGTAAAGACACAGTTGCCAAGGAAGAACTGGTCACCTTAAAATGCACTCTCATTTGTTCCTCAGCAAGCAGGGCTCATATTCAGTGCCTATTAAAGTTGGCACCCAATATAAGATCTGCTGGGCTTGATCCCAAGCGGAGCCAATCCCTGCTGAAAATGGGGCTTGAAGTCAGCAGCCGATTGGTGGTGACTTCAAAGCCTGCTGGGATTTGACTGGCCTGGAGTTTCTGGTTGGGACTTGAGGTCATCAGTGATCAGTCGTGATACCAAGCACTGCTTGGATCAGCTTGGATCTACCTTTGCAATGAGCTTGAAGTCAAGCTACACTGCAGAGGTAAAACAGGTCACCTGATGCATGTTTTAACTGGTCAAGTTTGTTTATTTATTTATTTTTTAAAATAATGTTTATTACTTTTCCAACACTTACAAAGAGACAGTAAAATGAAAAGAAAAAAGAAAAAAAGAAAAAGAAGAGAAAAGAACAATACAAAAACAATTTAAAATACATCAAATGCATCCATCAGATTCAACATCTTATCTTTCATTCACTTATTTCCACGACCTCCTCACGCCTCCCTTTTTGTATTCCACTTCTACTAATTATTTCAGCAATTCCTTTCCATCTTCCTCTGTTTTTTATCCTGTAATCATCTTAATACATTCTAACCTTATTTTTTCCCTTTGATACTCTATTAATCTATTTACACTTAATTCCTTATAACATTTCTACTAAAGCCATGTAACTTCATTCCATGGTCAAGTTTATTTTCCCCCATGTTCAAAGCTATAGATTCTAAATTGCTAATAATGTCACACACTAACAGCAGTGTGTGACTTATCTGTGAGTTGAGAAGAAACGGCTTCAGTACTGGCAACTAAGCCTGGCGATTGGCTGCCAACTCCCTCCTAACTCCTTTGGTTGTGAGCTGCCCTGTCAGATGGAGAGAGAAAGGTGCTAAAATGTGTGACTAAGAACTGCTCGTCCCACCTCACCTCAAGCTTCCTGTTCCATTTTCCCTTGTTGCATGCCACATCTAAAGCCGTCACTGTAGAGCTGGATGAGGAACCTTTTTCCACCAGAGGCCTGCATTCCATCCCAGGTGAACTCTCAAGGGCCACATGCCAGGGGAGTCAGGGCCAGAGGCCAAAGTGTGCAGAGCAATAAGCATAAATTTAACCTTTATATAGTAGGCTAGTTCTACACAGACACTCCTCTCTACAGTCCACCCAGACAAGACAAAGGCATTATCAGAGTTCAAGGACATATGCCAGCCCAGCAGAAACACACACAAAAGTTGTGAAGCAGAGCCAAGGAGAGACATGGCCTGTGGTGAGTTCCAAGGGCCTGATCCAAGGGCTCCATTTGACCCTTGGCTTGAGATTTCCCACCCCTGCTGTAGACACTAGTGACTAGAGCCTTCTTTAAGTTTTATCATGATAGTCAATCATGATAAAACTTAAAGAAGGGAACAGGGAACAGGGAAGGTGGAATAATTTAGAGTGGTTTCCACTGCAGTGAAAACAGTCTGAAAATGAGTTACGCCAGGCTCTCCATTTATAATGTGATCCTGAGGGGGTTTTGTTTGGCAACCCCACAAAATGCAGTGTCAATCCCTTCTTAGTAAATGTGCTTAAGGACTGCAGCCTTGGTTCCTCTTGGCCTGCCAGGATCTGCTCCCATGAGGCATGAAACCCGTTTTGGCAGCACCTGCTGTTTCACAGAGAGCGTGAGCTCACTCCGCCAGCTGTAATAAACCCCATTGTTCCTTCCAAAGGCAGCTTCCCCACTAGTGACTATTTTTCCTCCTCCACCTGGCGCTGCCTGCCTGCCACCATTTCTTGTTGTGGGGGTATTGCAGCTGGTCTCCTGGCTTTGTGGAGTTGTGTGGCGTTTTGTGAGGCTGCGTAAGGGCCAAGGCTTAATTTAACTCTCCCTTTTTAACCTGGGATGTTGGCTGCTCCAGAGAAGAGTTAGTCATGAACATCCCTAGGTATCCAAAACTCCAATGTTTCCCTCTGAAGATGGTGCTGGCCTTGTGGAGGGAAAGCAGCATTCTGGGAAATGCATGTACTTAACCATTTCATCCATTGCTTTTTTAATGGGTATTTCATTTGATTTTTTCCCCCATCAAGTAGAATATGTATGGGAGTGTCAGCAAACTTAATAGAAGAATCTGAGGCACAAATGTGTATAACTAATAGATAACTTTCTGCTTTTTGACCTTCCTCCCTCAATTTTTCTCCCCATATGCTCTATCCAACTCCATTGTCAAGGCTCAGACCCTGACCTACTTGCCTTGATTTGGAACTTTTTAAAAAGACGTGGTTTATTAATTTGAGGTCAGATTTGACGTCTTAAGAGTCGGGTGCACAGTGAAAGAAAGGTCTCTGAGAAGGATTCTCGTGCCTAAAACTGCAGAATGCCCTTTAAAAGGCCTCGAGCCAGCCTACACAAGACCACTTCTTTTTCTTCACACATCCCACCTGATTCCTGTCGTAAGGTGGAACGTTCACCTGTGAGGCACTTCATCTGTTCCATTGCCTTTCCGTCTGTGACAATACTGGGGGGTTTTTTTATTCAAGAAGGAAAAAACAAAACACCCAAACACACAGCCAGACTGCAGCTGCCCTAAAAGGAAAGAGGAAGCCAAGGGGACTGGCGAGCATCTGCCGGGGAGCTCTGACTTCTGCCTTTGAGCCGTGATGCTCCTTCCTGTGCCTCTTACGTTTGTGACTTTCCACCTGCCCCCCTTTCCACCACAACTCATTTTGCATGCAGCACACGTGGTACGGAAGGGCTCTGTGTGTGTCTCTGCATCTCTCTCTGGCAAATTAGTCTGAGGAGGAGGAGAGCGTCATGCTGGTTCCCTTTCTGTCTGCAGTTCACTCAAGTTGAAAGAACTCTGTCCAGATACCATTCTCTGGTGAGCCTAGAAGATGAATGTCTGTTAAAAGTTCACTGTAAGTAGCTCGCTGGGATTTTTGTTAAGAGAAATGTTGAGGGCAAGGCACCCACTGCCCAACTTAACTGTACCTCTTAACTGTACAGCTGATGGGGGCTTTTTGATGTTTAGCATTGCACATGAAACTTAGCACCAATATCAAGCAGGTTAGGGGTGTTCTTACATTGACAGGTGTAATCCATCTGGTTACAACTGTCTGCATCCACATAGCTTACTGCTATAGATTATCTTTTCACATTGCCACATATTTTACAGCATGCTGTACACAGTGCTTGAATGGAGTGGAATCAAGAGTTGTTTTCACTAGTGTAATGATGCTTTTATGTCAGGTTGTCGAGAGAATATTTGAATGTGGGAGCACCTTTTAGTTCACATCTGATGCTTGAGACTAATCAAAGCCTTTTCAGAGGATTGAAGGCAGTTTGAGACAGAGAGCTTACCACTTGTGGTGTGCACACTCGGTCCACTTTTCACTTGGGTAAAATAGACTTTGCGGATTTTGTACTGTGTCAAACACTCTCAGAAACCAGAGGTGACAAGGAGAGAAAACTAATGTGTGTGCGTGTCACAGCCTCTCTCTCAAATCACTTTCAGATCACTGTTGTTGTTTGTATTGAGTTTGAGTTTGCAGAAGGGGGGAATAAAATATTGTTAATATTTGCCTCCTCATTCTAAACAGGCAAACAAAAGGACTCAAAGGAGCAAACATTGTTAAAGCTTCCTTAACCAAAATCCTGATGAAGGTGCTAAGCAGCTGCAATACAGTGAGTCTTTATTGCCCCTTCAACTAATCTACTCTCTGAAGATGTTATTACGCATAACTGAATGGGATTTTCACGATATCCTGCCTTTGTTTTGATTTGCAGCCCAAAACCATAAATGCGAGTGATATGGAGACTTTGATTGCATGCCAGTCAGAGGTAAACACCAGCTTCAAATTCTTTGCTGAGTCTTTACGTTACAGGCTACAATCCTAAGCATGCTTCGTAGGAAGTATGCCCCATTGAACTTAGTGGGACTTACTTCTGAGCAAAGCTGCTCAGGATTGTACTACACAGCTCTGCCACTATGAAATCGCAGTCAGTCAAGGTTTTGCTATGCTTAATTGAAGTCAGAACAGAAACACTGCTATTGTTGCTATTGCCATTACTGTTGTCTTTTGAAATACCCAGAGTTGCCATGTACCCCTTAGCTTGTGCCTTCATGCTTATTGCATTAAAATCGTGTTTGTCGAAATTCAGTCATGAGCCTTGAGTGCAGTCCACAGTCTGGTAACTTGCAAGCAGCTCTATGTGGTCTGTTCTAGAGTGAATTAGGATGACATGCTTAACTGATATGGATGTACATCCCACTGAAATGAAAAATAGCTCTTTTCAGATGCTCTCGCCTGCTCGCCCAATTACAGTTGTATGAAGGGAGGAGCAGGGGCCCCATTCACACACTGGGTGTGAGGTCTGAGGCAAGGTTCCCGCTGTACGATTGTGGGCTCACAATATGAATTAGAACTCTGATCACTACCAAGCCAAGTTCACGGTGCTTGTTTTTATATATACAGCCTGAAATGGCTAGGGACCATGATATTTGATGAAATGCCTTATCTCATATCTACATTGCCTGGGCATGAAGGTCAGGTGGGAATGCTTTCCCGTTCCTAATGGTGCCACGTCTGCCACAAATCTGGTACATGGTTACTTGACAAAAGGCATTCTCCACACACTCTGGGAACCCCTTTCGCTCTCAGATAAGATCAGTGGCAGCACTTCACAGCTTTCAATAAAAATTTCACCCAGGCTTGATTTTTTGCTTTTGCTTGATTTTTGTTTTCACGGTTTTCTGAATTTTGTCATTAAAATTTTTTCTTGTTCTATGGGCTGATGATGCTTTTATAGATGGATTATTTAATGGCTTGGGTTGGTGTATTTTTAATGCAAGTATATTGTAAACAAGTTTGAGTCTGTTGCTTGATTCTGTTGCACATCTTTTGAGGGGGTACACCAGCTGCTAAGTTTTGAAAATAAAATAAATACATTTGTACAGCAGGTTCCCTGCTTCAGACCTTGTCCCTGTAATGTCTGAATGGAAGGGTACAGGGCCAGCAAAGACCAGGCAGCAGCCACCAGGGCCCTGTTCTCCCATTCCCACCCCCCATGTAGTTGTAGTTGTAGGAGGAAAAAGACCTGAAAAGGACATTAGACTTTGCTAAAGTAAAGATGTTTTGAATTGAGCTGTAAAGCTGAAGCCTGTATGACCATAATACCAAAGCCTAAACATATTTCACTTTAAAGCCCCATCAATTTCAATGAGACACTGTCCTATGATGTGCGGTTAGAGCCTTACTTGGGTCTATGGCTATGATCCAAAGACCTGCTTAGGTTCACAGAAGAAGCTTGCACTACTCCCTCTGGGATTGTTGACTTTTTCAGTGAGCCAATAACCCCCATGCCAAATTGCAAGCTGTTTTCGAAACTCAGTTGCTCAGTTACAAAAGCTGGGGGGGGGTGTGATAGGGGAGAAAGGTATCTGAGAAAGCATCTTGTGCCCAACTCATCCCATAGTTCACTCTATTATTGTTTTCTATACAAATTGATAAGAGCTCTGCCAGGGAACCTAGCAAGCTGGGATTGCACATGCCAGTCCATGTAACTTCCAGCCCTACTGTTGCCAATATGGACTGTTTGCTTATCCCCTGCTAAGTGCCAGGCAGAAGTTGTGAGACAACTTGAAGGAAGTTTGCTTTCCATTTGGGGGAAGAGACATTGCACAGGCATATTACGGCAGTGAGCTACGTGGATATGCTAACTAAATAAACCATTTAAGTGACTTTCTTTCTTACTTATTATTGTTTATTTCAGGCTGACATCAAGAAATGCCACTTGTTCATGCCATGTGACACTGAAGATGGACTGTGTCATCTGACTGGTGCGTTTTAACAAGGAAATGATGCCCTTTGATAAGCATGAAAATGAGTCATTCTGCCATGCCATAACGATGCTCCTTAATTTTACTATACAAGTGCAGTCAAGTGCTGAAACATTTACTTTGCTCCACTGTGCAGTAGCAGCAGATAGTAGGATCTGTCTTTACAGAGGTTATACTTTGTTTCTTCCTGATGGGGCCATTCTGTGCAATGGAACAGCAGCAGCCTGGCATGCCCCCACGTTTAAGACTGGGATTACAATCAGTATCAGCTTTGTAAATTGCCCCCTGGTGGCAGCTCTGCATAGAACTGAGGTTTCTAATACTGTAGTAGGCAACGAGTTTGGCGGGAAGGCCATTGTAAAGCCAAAGCAAAGTGGCTACAGATTCTTCCACCTTAGTTATGCTGCATCTGCACTGTACATTTAAAGCACTGTTATACCACTTTCAGGGTACTGAGGGTTGCTAGGAGGCCTCTATTCCCCTCATGAAGCTCTATGAACTGGTGCCCTCTTTCTCCTTGTCTGTTTGTTTTACGTTTTAGGCTGCACATCATATACTCACTTAGCTGGGAGTCAGGCCCATTGAATCTAATGGGGCTCACCTCTGAACAGGCACACATGGGATTGCACTATTAATCACCTATACTTCATGGCTTCTCTTTATTCCATGGGGGTTTTACGTCTCTTTATACAATTTAGCAGTAATATGTCATTCACCCGTGTATCTAATGTTACTCATTTTTCTTGTTCCTTTTTCTTCTCTTCAACAGATAGTAATAAGAAGAGAAAGAAAGTAATATCTTGGCCATTTATGCTGAGAAGAAGCACCACTGGATCAGAGACTCTGGGGAATCTGGAATCTGACCTAAAGCCTCCACTGTTTGACCAGCCATTGTCGATTGTCTGCAGTGAAGATGATATGCTGCCCAAGCCAATACAGGTAAGCAAAGCGTATACATATTCCAGGTAAACAGTTGTGTTACAATGACTGTGTTGGGTTCTTTCTGGCTGTTTCTAATGAGATGACAAGCAGCCTTTCTTTTGTTCTTGTTCTTTTGCGTAAATAGGATATCCTTACAATGCTCTTCTTGGAAGGGCCTTTAACAGAAGGAATATTCCGGAAAGCTGCCAACGAAAAGGCCCGCAAGGAGCTGAAAGAAGAGTTAAACTTTGGAGGGAAAGTTGTTTTCGAAGATAAACCTGTTCATCTGTTAGCAGTGGTTTTAAAGGTATATTTGCTTGGTTTCTTGCTGTAACAATTTGTTTCATTACCCCAACTCTTGGAAAAGGCACCAATACTTACTGTTACACTATAGCAAAACATGTTTCCTCCATGTTAAAATGAGGCTCATTATCTTGCAGGATTTCCTTCGAAACATTCCCCATAAACTGCTGCTCTCTGAGCTTTATGATGAGTGGATGATGGCACTGGAGAAGATGACCCACCACAAAAGAACTGAAGCAATGAAAGAGTAAGCTGATCCTCCTTCAGAAAGTCTCTTATTGCTGTGCCTTGCAATGCAGTGGGATCCTGATCCTAAACATATATCCTTGTCAGAAGGTTGATTCAGGTGGAGATTCCTTCCAAGTGTGTATGCTTACGATTACAGCCCTACAGCTTTTATCTCAGCTCATATTTATTCTGGTAATGGTTTAAGGAATCATTTAGGTGGCTTTTAAGGTCACCTCCATGATTCCTCATGATTCTTATTGAAAGTACACCTGAACATGCTTGTTTGTGAAACCGATCGATATCAATGGTGATCATGCTTAGGATGTCTAAGAGTGATTCTAAGTATGTTTGCTCAGAAATATGTCTCTCTGAAGTTGGGCTTATTCTCCAATAAGTATGGGTCAGATTGCATCCTAAGGCTTGCAATCATATAAACGTAGTGGGAACTTACTTAAGAATAAATCTATATATGGTGAAACTACTATTTGTGCAGTCAACAACAAGGGAAGGTTTGAGGGTTTTCTCTTCCAAACTATGAGCTTGCTTTCAATAATTTTTCTTCTCTAGTTCAAAAGGGTGTGAAAGTGGTCCTAAGGGGGCAAATGTGGTAGAAGGTTATGTATTCCCACTGCCAAGGCAATTGGTATGTCAAGACAGAAAATGTTGTCTCAGTTGCCTAAGCCACTGGTTTTTCAACCAGTGTGCTGCGGCACCCTGGGGTGCCTTGAATGATGGCCAGGGGTGCTGCAGGCAACGCTGGCCTCTGTCCCTCTTTCCATCCCTCCTTCCTCTGATGCCCTCTCACATCTCTGCCTCCCAAAGGCTTGCACAGCTGTTTGTTGCAACAGCTCTGGCTACAAGCTTCGCAGGCAATTGGTGCTTCTGGGGCTGGGCAGGGGGGGCTTCCCAGGCCCCTGTGGGGCAGTGTGAGGAGGTGCCTCTTTTTGGGGCAGGGGGGAGCAGCTCAGAGACCAGGGGCGGCAGCTGCGGTTGTCCAGAGGACTACCAAGGAAAGGGGAGAGGAAGCTGAGGTAACACTCCACAAGGGAGGGTATTTGAAAAAGGGTGAGAGGCTGCCAGCTCTGCAGGCAAGAGGTGACATAACTGGGCCCTTGAGTCCCACAGGAGTGCTGCAGAAAAAATGTAGCTGGTCAAGGGAGCCAACTCAAAAAGTTTGAAAACCTCTGGCCTAGGCAATGGGGTTGTATTTACTCTTTCCTACAATTCAGAATGAGGACTTTGTTTGCCTCATGAAGTTATCAGCCAAATCTGAATGGCTACATGACATCGTGAAGGTATCATCCTGTCACAGTGATCACATCACCAGATCTGAATGATAATGTGAAACATGTCATCTCTATGTGATCCCTATGATCTCTATGTGATCCCTGAATGGCAAGGATGAAGCAGTGAAGAAGCCCTTCACTGACTGCAGCTGGGTGCAGGACGGAGGTGAAAGAGTGAAATGTACAGTATTTCTCATAAATGTTTTTGCACACTTTGAAATAGCAACTATCGCAGCAAAAACAAAGCTCACACAAATTTAGAACATCGTAAATTGTAGTCCTAAGTGTATTTACTTTCAAGCAAGCTCCACTGAATTCAATAGGATTTACTGCTGAGCAAGCATGATTAGGATCCGGTTATAACAAGTATTGAAAGCTTACAATCCAGTTACCATTTTACTAAAATAAACAGTGAGTGAGTAATGGTATGCCGCAAACAAATACATTCAACTACTGAGAACTTTTAAGCCACATTGAAGTCAGTAGGAGTAAAATGTGCTCAACCCTGGATGAACCGTGACCATATTTTCAGTCACCTTTTCAATCCTGTAGGGAGAATAGCCAACCCTCTGTGATAGCTAAGAACTGACTTACATGGAATAAATGTCAATATTTATTTATTTGTTTGTTTGTTGTTTAAAAAATGTGCATACCATGCTTATTATTGTTACAAATATCAAATTAGGTGCTTTTTTAACTCCATAGTTTTATATCGGAATTACACTGTTTGGGGCCTGGTCAGGAGTTTGTGGTTAGCCAGTTTCGACCATGCAAAGCTACAGTCTGGGGACTTTTGAATGGGAATTTTGAGAGACCACTTTAAGTGAGCATTTCCACATTTGAGCGGAAGTATCACTCATACTGGTGAATCTGATGGTTTTAAAAAAGCAGAAGTTTCTGAGGATGACTTTTTCCTCTCATATGTTCATTTCTTTAGGGTTGCGAGCAAACTCCCGAGACCCAACCTTCTTCTGCTCAAGCATTTGCTCTGCGTGCTTCACCACATCAGCAAAAGCTCAGACATCAACAAAATGGATTCCAGCAACCTTGCCATCTGTGTTGGGCCAAACATGCTGACTCCAGTTCGTGACCAAAGCCTTCCACTTGAAGCCCAGAAAAAGCTAACAGATAAGGTTGGCTTACTTTTGCTTCCTGTTCCCATCATGTTCACTTTTCATCTTTTGCTATTTATTTTCCAAAATAAAGGCCATTGCTATGACACACATTGAAACACAGGAAGCCGACTTATGGCGAATCGGACCAGCTATTTCCCCATTGTCTACCCTAGCTTCATGCAGCGTGTAGTTAAACTATGGAGCTCAGAGTAATAACAATGATCTTATTATTTATACCCTGCCACCTGATTCCAGGCTTCTCTCAGGCATCTCTAGCAGTCTTCAGTGGTGATGGGCAAAGGCCCTGAGCCAAAACAGGTGGGGAAAGCAAGGCAGGTTAGCCATGCATTTCCTTTCCATCCCATCTGCAGGACTACACCATATATGTCCTGCAAATTTCCCTTCCAGAATTCTTAAATGTGAAGAACTATACAAATAACTGTTGGTTGAGACGAATGCCTGATTAACAAATATCCTTCTTTGATTTGCACAGGTGAAGACACTGGTGGAATTTCTGATTGATAACTGCTTTGATATATTTGGGGAGGAAATCTCTTCACTGTTCAACATCTCTCCTGATGATTCCCTGGACAGGACAGGTACTAATAATATTCTATATCTGCATCCGGCTTCTTTAACGATTTGGCTAATCACGATTCAGAGAAATGTTTTCTCTTGAATGTGCCAGGATTTCGTTGAAAGTGCCACACCAATAGCTTGATATAATTGTTCATTGTTGGTTTATTTAGACGTGTTCTAAACTGCTGAGGAAGTGGTTAGTGATAGCCAACAAACCACAATGCTGGATCCTGTCCAACTGTTAAGCAGATGTATCTCAAAAGGAACATAGGAAGCTGCCTTTTGCTTAGTCAGACCAGTGGTCCATTGAGCTCGGTGACAGTGGTTCTTCAGGGTTCTGTCAGGGGTCTCTTCCAGCCCTACCTGGGGGTTGAGTCTGGGGCCCCTTCTGCAGGCAAACCAAATGCTCTCCCACTGAGCTCGGGTCCTTCCTCTGACAATCTCATATGTGAGTCTAATCCTATTAACCTACCACTAAAGTGGCTCTCCTACAGCAGTAGGCAAAAAGACCTCATTAAGCCACGTGAAGCTTCAACTAGAGGTACAGCCTTGAGTGGTGCTTTGCAGGATCAATGGACATATGAAAGAACCCTGGGTAAATGTGGAATGTCAATGTCTTTGGTTCTCACTTCCTTTTTACGCAGTTTGAGAAGGGGCAAAATGAGGTATCTGCTTCACACGTAGAAGATCCCAGGCTCAGTTCCCAGTATCTCCAGGTGGAACTGGGGATGTTCCCTGTCTAGAACCCTGGAAAGTTGCTGCCTCTCAGTGTTGATGACATTGAGATAGCTGGGCCAGCATTCTGACTCTGTATGAGCCAGTTTCCTGTGTCCCTATGGCATCTCAGGATGGCTGTATGTTGACCTAATAGCAGGCAGTTGTGTTTTACCTCAGAAACGTCAATAGAATTTCTCGGGCATTTAGAATGTGAGAAACCAGGATGAAGCACCTCTCATTTCTGAAGATAAAAAAATTTACTGTATATGTTTATATAGTATTTTTAATCATCGGAGATATTAGACAGAGCATGGAGGGGAGAAAAACCATGTGTATTTTGGTAAAAACATGAAAAATAAAAGTCACCAGTTCCCTAGGTTGGTAGAATTGCACACTACAATTTTTGGTAAATTCAAAAATATTGTTCTTAATGTTGAGGAATGTGGGCATTTGTCCATGACACTTTTAGAAGTAGAAAAATTTCAGGGGTACCCTGCCCTCCAGTTGTTGTTTGTCAGACCCAACCAACATAGCCAATAGTCGGGGGTGATGAGAATTGTAGTCTATCAACATCTGGAAGGTACCACTTTGGCTACCCTTAAATTATAGGCTTTCATATTGCAGAACCAGATTTGTCTTTCTACTGTGTCTGGAAGGTTTTAGCCCGCCCGCCCCTCCATTGCTATTTATATGCAATATATACATTTTTGTTGCTGCTAATGGTAATTGGCTAATTTATAAAGACTGGACTTGCCCCAGTTTGCTCACATTTGCTTCCTCTCCTCCAGATACGTTGTCTGCTAGACGCCAACATGATTCTGCCTATGACAGCACAGATTTTGAGGAAGAATGCAATTCCAGTGAACTCCAGGCCAACGATCTACCACAAGCCAGGGGAACAGAACACAGGTGCAGCAGTACAGAGCTGTACTCTCGAGAGCCAGTAGCCCAGACTCCACCTGTCTCTTCTCCTGTGACCCGGTTTAAAAAATCCATAGGCAACCTGGATAGGAGGTTCTCTGAGCCAGACATGCTCTCTTCTAAGGGCTGCCAGGGAAGCTGTATGAGAAGCCAGAAGTTAGCCAGAAGTGAGGAGAGTGTCCTTCGGCAGGAGGAACTGCGGTTGAAGTGCCAAGGCCTGAGAGAGGAAATGGCAGGAGAATGTCATCTTGCAGGCCTCTATAGGAACAAGAAGCCATCCAACCTGACAATAAAAACTAGTCTGCTGTCGGAATTGTCAAACAATTCATTGCCCAGAACATCCTCTGGCAGTTCGCTAGACAGTGCTTCTCCAGTCTCTGATTGTTCTGTCTTCACCAGCTCACCACTGACGTCGCCTTCCATCGCCAAGAAAAACGCCTTAACTCGGCCGCAGTCTTTTTCTACCAAGGCTTCCAGCGGAAGTGACACCACCTCTGTCAGAGAGCTCAAGAGGCATTCCATGTCGTTTTCTGTGGCAACCCGCAAGAAGGTGCTAGAGAAAACCCAGAGCTGTGGTATAGGTGGCTTTCAGAGGGACAGTTTCAAGAAGGACTCCAAGAAAGAGAGACATCTTTCCTGCCGCATAGTCCACGCAACTTGTGCTGATGACCACAGCCCAGCACCTTCGCGGGGTCAACCGAGGTCTCGTTTCATGTCAGCAGATGAAGTGTTTCGGCTTGTGGACCAGAGGAATCCTGGAAATCCTCCGTCTTATGAGGAGGCTACCAGAAACTGCTCAGCTGCTAGGCTTCCCTCATACAGTAGCTTAACGGTTCGAAATATGAGATCCACTGTGCTGTCTCCAGACTTCGAGCCTCAGCGTCCGAGACTCAATAAAGAGGTTACAAACAAAGTATACAAGGACTTTTTTAACGACAGGCTCTCTGTGACCAGTGATCCTAAGGACAAGGCACCAGCCGTTGACTTTGTTATTGGAATACATTCCCGAGCTAATTTGCCCCTAACCCCTCAAGTCTATCGCCTCAGGACCATGTCTGGGTCTTATCAAAAGAACAAACAAGAATACCTGACACAGCCATGCAGCCAGCCAGACTTTGGCCATATACAGTGTGCTAAGGAATCCTATGTTTAACTTATCTCTCCCCTTTCAACACAATGTCTGCTGTACACATGGCACGAAAGCAAGTCTTTCAACTGCATCTAATATAAGCTCTCCTATGTCTACCTTTCCTTGAAAAGGTAGTTTTCTCAGTGTCATATGGAATACGCACTGTTCTTCCTGAAATGTGTAGCTCTTGTACATAATGGATATATCTCTTGTTATTTTGTCTGTGGGTTTTAAAGCAATACAAGAGGACTGGCATTTTTATTCATCTTGTTCCTTATACATTGTGTGATCATTCCTTTCCCCCTTAAATATAGCCAGGAGTCCAGACTGCTGTAGGAAATGCTCTAGACCATCTTAACAATGAGCTGCTTTGCCTGGGTTTGCATTACTCAAGTGTCCTAGTATCTACCACTTCCCCTTTATATGCTATTTCCAACTGAAATAAACCTCCGTCTTATGAAATGGTCCCCAGCCAAAAATAAAAAATAAAAATGCAGGATCTGCTTTCTGTTTCTTTAGGTTATCACTAAAAATCCAAGCAAATACCCTCATCTGCAACATCTTTTCTGCTAGTTCAATGGATCTGAAGATTTGCCTTTCTGAATAAATGTTCATCCAGGTCACTATTCTGTCTCTTAATGTAGCCTGTCAGATGCTTGAGCACAATGGAGATTAGATCAACAGAGATATGCTACCTTTGAACTTCATTATTGCTGTTAGCTAAGAACCCATTACAACTGGATGCTGTGCAGAAAATTATTTAAAAACAAAAAGGCAGCAACCCCAAAGTTTCCAATTTTTAATGCTGTCTCCTCCCAATTTCATTACCCCACCTCAAATTCTAACAAGATCCCACTTTTCAAAACCTAGCAGAGAATAATTCAGGGTAGTGTTCAACTAGGTTTTACTCATAGTAGACCAATTGTAGTTAATGAACCTAACTTAGTCATCTTCATCCATTTTAATGGGTGTACTCTGAATCAAACTTAGTTGAATATTACATTCAGTCTCCTTTTTCAAGCATCCTGAACTCCCATAGGCAACTTGCATACACATTCAACTGGTGATTAGAACTCCAGCTATTGCCACTGCTATCGGTTACAGCTTTTGGCAATGGCCCCAAGCCACTCCATGCATGTATAGTGCAACTAGATGGTGACATGTATTGTCCCAATCAAAGGATGCAAGGATGCCAACTTAGTGAGATCTGGATGATTCTTCTGATGTTGATGTCCACCTGCATCTTCTTTGATTCTCAGTCTAAGCCAGTTTTGAAGATACAGTGAATTGCAGGAATTCTTTCAGGGAGGTAAAGGCTAGCAGTGGCTGCCAGCTATACTGGCTATCCTCTGTCTCCATGGTCAGAGTCAGTAGGCTTCTGAATACCAGTTGCTAGATATCACAGGAGGGGAGAGTGCTCTTGCGCCCTGCTTGTGGGCTTCCCATAGGCATCTAGTTAGCCACTTTGATAACAGGATGCTAGACAACAGGGGCCATTAGCCTGAAACAACAGGCTCTTACTGCGTACTTGTGACTCCGTGGAATTGTACAAAATGGGGATTTGAGACCTGTTGAGAGTGCTCTTCTGAACTTGCAGTATTACTTTTAAAAACACATTGTTCTTGCTATATCAATAGCAGCAGTCTTTTTTATTCATGGCTCACAGTAACCTAGTAGAGTGAACATAGCAATGTGCAAGCAATTGTTTTTAATTCAGAAGTAGAATAAAGAATAAAGCACCTTTCCTGCCTAGAACACCTGTACTGAAGTTGCTGTTTGTTTTCTAATATGCAACCAATGTCTGCAAAAGGGGGGGGGCAGAGCTGGATGATAATACAGGAATGACTATGTGGTCATGTGTGACCTGGCTCTTAGGAGGCAGTCAAAAGTTTGCATGTAGATCGCTGTGGGTAAAACCTCAGTGCCTAGGACTTGCTGATCATAAGGTCGGCGGTTCAAATCCCCGCGGGGGATATATAGCAGATTAAATTCCCCTTCCACTGCCCCCACAGTATAAACCGATGTGCATGATAAAGTCATAAGGTGTTCTTGGACAAATAGCTGTCAGTGCTAAAATGCTGCAAAGGTTATTAATAACTTGCAAAATGCACATGGTGATGACAGGTGGAATACATACGGAAGCAATGGCTGTACTGCACAGTCTCTTGGGTTGGTGTAAAATTGCCTGACACCACTCCCTATGGTTTCTGTGTCAATAGAGCCTCTGGAAGGTTAGTTACACCGTGTGTCTGACTGTGGGCTCCTCCAGAGAAACTATTTATTGAGCATTCATCCTGCTCTGCTTGCACAGAGGTTATACTAAAGCATTCTTTGTTTGCAGGGCAGTTATAAGACATCCTGATTGGCTTGTGGGGTGTTTATGTGTCTTCCCAGAATTCATTAATCCCACACTTTTCAGTGCATTTTCCCATCACTTTCCTAACAGCAAAAAGCAAATTTCTTCATCAAAGTGGATTTGTTGCACTAGGGTGACAGAGCACATTAATCCACTCTAATTAAATTAATGGCATGCGCTTGAATTCCTCCCACAAAACGGTAACATTCTGAAGGCACTCTAGCTTTGCACAAATGCAATGAAACCCTGAGCTATACGGATATGAGGCAATCTGCTGGCTCAGTGGGGTAACCCACAAGATTGCCCTCGTTCACGATAAGAAGGGTGCCGGAGAAGATGAGGAAATCACTTCCGTTTCAAACTGCTTAATCCTCATGTGAAGCAAAGCATTATGGCAGGAAACTCAAAACCACGCTCGGCCTAGGCTTTTTGTTTTCTATGAAATCTGATGTCAACATCAGCATTTATCTTTCACAGTATATCAACAAGGGATGTAAAGTTCTTTATCTGTGTTTGTTAACACTTCACCGGACAAGGTCATTTCTTAAATTATTTCGATTACAAAGTCCCATCTTTCATACAAGCTTACAGTTACATGATCCCAAGGATTTCTTTGTCACATGAATGACTGCCCTCTAGGATGGTGACTCACAAGTTGGATTGCAACACTTTCCTCTATATTTCCTTGGGGTTTCAAGACACAGCTATGGTTGCTATGGTGGTGTGTTTCCTGATTCATATCTCCCGTTCAGCTTAGGTACGATCAGTTCTTGTTTTCTTGTAAACACACACAGACACACAGAAAAGCATGCTACTGAGATACAGTTGTTACATCCACTTTCTGGCAAGGTACTAGCTGAAAGGACCAGTTGTATGGATGAAGCACAACTTTAAAGCCTTGGAGAGAGCAAGTCAACAGGCAGAAACAGCAAAGAGGAAGAACAGCAGGTCCAAGAGGCTCCAAGGAGTGGCAGTGGGTCTGCTGCTGAAGCATGGGCCTCAAAGGATGCCCAACAGTGCCAACACCTTCTGCACACAGCCACCATTGGCTTCACGTGGAAATTGCATGGACTCACCAAGTTATGAACCAAGGCCTCCACACGGCATGTGCCAATTCTGCAATTGCAACTTGTGATCATGGGAATTACAGGGTACAGGTGCACAGTGTTTTATAAAGGCTCATAGACTTTCATGAAGTCCCCACCAAGCTGTGAGCCCACCAGCAGCCCTTATGGCAACCAACAAGTGCAGTGGCCATTCTACACTTCATGTTCCTGCCAGCGGAGCTTTTCCCCTGCTGGCGTCTTCCTGCCAATGTTCCAGAAGGTTCAGCCAGTGGAGGTGTCATCCTGCCAGTGCAGCTTCATTTCTGTCAGTAGGGATATGCACAAACCAGAAAATTCAGTTCAGTTTGGTGCTTCAGAAAACTGCTTGCCTCGGTCGAAAGCACTTTAGAGACTGCCTGATTTGCAAAACAGCCCACATTCGTTTGAAACACTTTAGAGACTACCTGGTTTGGCTCAGGGTCCAAGTCTGCTTCAGGAACCAGCAGGCTTCATTTCCTACCATTCACAATTGGAAAATTTAAAAACGGCTATAACATTTTCTCCTTGTTGACAGAAGTGGGTGAAATTGCACTAGAGTGGATTCTGCCTGCCAAATTAAAGACAAATAGGTTTGTGGGGGTTTTGCTGAGCACCTTAAAAAATAAATAAAATAAAATTTCTTTTGGGCAGAATTGGAAGAAATGTGCAAACACATTTGCTCCTTTTGAGAGGATAACTCCTACCAAATGTCAGAAAGAAGGTGCAGCTGTTTTCCTGCAAGGGCCTTTACAGTTTTGGAGCAGGTAAAAAAGGATTCAGTTAATCTTGCCTAATATTTAACAGACAATTGGTCTTGCAATAGCGAACGTAAGAGAGGAGTTCCTACAAAACAATCTTGCCAAATTCCAAACAAATAGGGCAGTGGCAGAACTTCATGCTCCAGCACCGGGGGGGGGGGGCAGAGAGCAGGCGGGGGCAGGGCTGGCACGCATCCCGAGGGCGTGACACGCCGCCCACAGGGGCGTGGTGTGCATCCCAGGGGCATGGAATGCCGCCTGCGGGGGAGTGGCGCCCAGCACGGGCGGGGGATAGCCACGATGGAACCCCACTAAACATCGTTCTGGAGGTCTGTACTTAACCTGAAACTGTTCTTAACCTGAAGCACCACTTTAGCTAATGGGGCCTCCAGCTTCTGCCGCGCCGCCAGAGCCCGATTTCTGTTCTCATCCTGAAGCAAAGTTCTTAACCCGAGGTACTATTTCTGGGTTAGCGGAGTCTGTAACCTGAAGCGTCTGTAACCTGAAGCGTCTGTAACCTGAGGTACCACTGTACCTCAGTTTGGCTCAGGAGTTGAAATTTGTCCAAACCCACTCACTGAACACCCTTATCCAACAGCAGACTGAAGCCACTCAACCAGTGCATCTCCGGGGTGGATATGTGCCCTCACTAGTCTGCAGTTTAATTCTTTACTAGCCCTGCTCCTGTGCCTTTAACAGCCTCATTTAGCAAGTAAATCTGTCCTGGCATAAAGATAAGAACTTAAGAAGAGTCTACTGGGTCGGATCAAAGGCCTATCTCCTCCTCCTCCTCTTCCTTCTTTGGCAATCACTCGTAGTTGAGTAAGATTGTATTCCATAAACACGGTTTTAACAGTGAGTCCATAAGTGACTGTGGAGGCAAATTCTGGATCCACACGTCCTTCCACAGGTTTCTGGGTGGGCGTTGATCATGGTGAGGGTTTGCCAAACGTGCCTTCCTCTTAGCTCATTTCTCCTTTTCGTCCTGAGTTCGAGCATCTTCAAAACCCATGACACCTTTGGTAAAGGCTGTTCTCCAACTGGAGCACTTGCAGGCCAGTGTTTCCCAGTTGTCAGCGTTTATACTACTTGTTTTAGATTTGCCTTGAGAGAGTCTTTGAACCTCTTTTGTTGACCACTGGCATTACGCTTTCCATTTTAAAGTTCAGAATAGAGTAGTTGCTTTGGAAGATGATAAACAGGCATCCGTACAACATGACCAGTCCAACAAAGCTGATGTTGAAGAATCGTTGCTTTGACACTAGTGATCTTTGCTTCTTCCAGTACACTGGCATCAGTTCATCTGTCTTCCCAAGTGATGTGTAAATTTTTTCGGAGACACCGTTGATGGAATCTTTTGAGGAGATGGAGATGGCATTTATAAGTCGTCCACGTTTCACAAGCATATCTAGTCCAGCATCCTGTTCTCACAGTGGCCAACCAGATGCCTATGGGAACCCCACAAGCAGGCTCTGAGTGCAACAGCTCTCTCCCCACTTGTCATCCCCAGAAAATAACATTCAGGGGCATGTTGCCTCTGACAGTGGAGGCAGAACATGGTTGCCATGGGGCAGGTTTGTCTGCCAGTGATTAGTGCTGGAAACTGGAAGCTAGCCACCAATGAGATCAAGTAATCCAAGGAAAGTGACAGGGAAGGTTTCACCTGCTTAACTTCTACATGTCAAGTGACTACTCAGCAACAACGAAAGGAATCAACTTGTTTACACTGCGTTGGCAGTTGTTGGACAATTGGGTTTTTTTTCATGCATACAGCAGAGCTTTTCCAGTAAGCATGTGGTTCTTTTTCATCAAAGCAATTATCAGCCTGTGTGTGTCTTACACATAGTTCTTTCCATGACTCTAATTCAGAGTGATGTATATGTTTTATAGTCGAACATTATTTTACTGTGTATCAAATACTATGTTGATTGCAGCAGTGTACATTTGTATTCATCTGCACAAGAGCTGTATGCCTGAGAACATCTCGCTGTCTGAGGCTGCAGCCAGAGGAAAATACGTCCAGTGACACACACACACAAAAGGATCGCAGTGACATCTTGTGGTAAAACTCCCAGGAGTGACCATTGCAAATGCTATGATACCAGTGACATGCATCATCTGCCTCTTTCCTCATGTGCAACTGGCAACAGAAGAACAGCACTGGCATGTTCTCATTTTTCTTGCATTGTTGTGCCTGAGGTAAGCATAAAAGTAGCTTTTAAAAATAGCTTTGAATAGGAAATGTTAAAGACAACAGAAGGATAGGCAAATGCTTATAATATGCTTTCCCTGGATAATATCAGAATCCAAATTAACAGGCAATCCTACTCACAAGTAAGACCCACTTAGTTCAGTAGGTGTCAGGAGTGATTAGGCAGTAATGCTATGCAAGTTGGAGTTCAATCTTTATTAGCAAGAGCAAAATCTACACAGACCTGGCGGAGTGTCAGGCCTAATGAGCCTAGCAGCTCATACCCAGTAAGTCTTGCTCCATGGATCAGTTGCCAAGACTGAAAGTCCCTGCCTCCCCCAGGATTTCCTCCAAGCAATTAGAGACAGCACCTGCATGCAACCAACCTCTCCTCCTCCCTCTTCATGCCTCTTCTGGTTCCAGGATACAAGGGGGAACAGGAGCTGGTCACAGTAGGAGGGGGAGACACCCATGACTCTTCACCAGCCTGACTCATTATGGCCTCTTGGCCTCTCTCCTCCCATCCTCCTGTTGCAGCTTCTGATGCTGATTCCGGACTGCTCTCTGCCACAGAATCTCCCAGATCACTAAGCCCTGTTACTTCTTTAGCTTCTGACACCTCCTTTTCCCAATCTTCTCCTTCTTCCCCCTATGACCACTCATTGTTGTCCCACCACCAATCCCTGGACTCTGAGCCTTCTTCCCTTGCTGGTTCCTCCCACCATTCCTCTACATCCAACCAGTCCATGACAATAGGGCTTATTCTGAGACTAGTGGGTATAGAAGTGCAGCCTAAGATACATTTAAGAAAAAGGAGCGACCATTGGCTCTGAGAAAATTTATCAGGAAAAGTCTAGGAGAAGTTCAGAATGTTGGAGTGCCAGCTAATCAGCAGAGTTGCCTAACCCGGATCAGTTTACCTTGACAACCGTTGTTTAGGATGGAACTCCACATCGCCTAGCAACAGTGGGCAAGGAGGATTCTTCTATTATGCCACCAAGACTTTGAAAAGTCTATTAGAACTAAAGTGGATAAAAGTGGACAAATCTCAGAATGACCACAGGCTCAGTGATTTTCACCCCAAATGGTGCTCCAGGATCTAGTACTTACTCCTATAGCACCCGCCCCCGAGTTGTGCCCTCTAGAAAACGATTTCCAGATCCAACAGCCAGTGATCAGTGAGTAGCATTGCCTGACCATAATAGTCCTAGCCTCAATCCTCAGTCCCAGAGTAGAGACTATCTTGGCATGAGCAGGCCCTCACATCTCCAACTTTGGCTTTTCTACCCTATCATCTACTCTGCTTCTTCTCTCACATATGTCCACATGAGCAGTAAGTGTGTCCCACTATTGGGGTACCTACTCTAGGGTTGCTGTATTTCCTCATACAGTTAATTTGAGCAGCTTTCCCTAACCTTGTGCCCTCCAGCCAGATGTTTTTGGACTCCAGATACCATCTGTCCCAGCCATGATGGTCAATGGTCAAGGTTGAAGGGACTTGTAGGTCGCTTCCTGTTGGGTGTTTACCATGGAAATGGTGCTGTTCACACATGCAGGCTTTCCGCAGCGTTCACACAACATCATCGGCATCACAATGCCAGCTCATATCCCCTGCCCTATTTAATCCGGATTTTCCCTTTCCATGAAAAATCTAATAAATGTCACCAATGACAGATTCAGAAAATCTAAAGAGCAGCAGGCTGGGGAACACAGCTTTTGAGTTTAAAGCGGGAAGAAAACAAATGAACAAATGGTACATCATCATTGTACTCAAGTTCTTAAAAGTAGAATTATCTATCGGTTGCCATGTGAATAATGTGGTTTTTTAATTGGTGGTAAAATAATAGAAAGTGATCTCTTGCACACTGTAAATGTTCCCTCTCCATGAGAAGGCAAAACCTTGTATCTCTGGATTTTTTTGTAAGTAACAAGACTACATATGAATCCATACATGCAGTTATAAACTTTGCTGTCCTGTTTTTCAAAGCTTCCGTTTGTTACTGACTTAAGATCTTTCTGAATTTTGGGCCATGTAATTCTTTTACTCTTAACCAGAACAACGCAGTACACCAGCCTCACAAAGGGGAAATGGATCCAATATGGCTCTTGTTGTGCTAATGCCCCACTTGCTAATTAATTTGTCACCTTACATAGCATTCGGCTTCATGGGGAGAATTTTCAGGCAATAACCTTTCACTTTCATGGCTTATTCTAAAGAAATCCACCCACCAGAAGTAATATGTTGCATATTATACCATTAAAGCACCCTCAAAGGACATTGTTTCTACTAAAGAATTCTGGGCACTGGGCATTTGTACCTTGGAAGTCCAAAAGCTTAGTTCCCGAACGTTTTGGCTGCAAACATCGCCAACCTGGAAATGACTGTTCCAGTTTGCGAACTATTTTTGGAAGCCGAACATCCGACGGGGCTCCTGCAGCTTCCGACAACATTTCAAACTCCACTGAACTTTTTCTTGTCTTAATTTAATGTATTTCAGTGAAGAATACCCAGTCGGCTATGGGAATCTCATGTATGACAGAAGAGTGGTTCGAGGCAACACATATGCTCTTCAGTCATTACCTTGGGTAGGTCCTTTTTACACAAATCTATATATTTTTCTTGAACATGAGAAAACAAGCAAATGGTGGTTGGAAATGCACACATATATCCAAGAGAACACTGTTGGGGCTGGTTCACACATTAATGTTAATCAAATGATGACTTCAGCATCAAGCAACGACTTGCATGTGTGAATGGGCCATCACAGATTTAGCAGAGGAATGCTGCAGATTAAGAGGACATGGCTGACAAATATCCTGGGGTAAGCCATGTTTAAAGCATATGGAAAACTACTTTAGAACCTATAGTGGATTCTGAAAGTATCCAGGGATTCCACAGTTATCTCTCCAGGGGAGGAAGAACTTAGTTGGGACTGGAAAGTAAATCAGAGGGAATGGTTTTACCAGGACTCTCCAATCTCAGTGCTTTGGGGAAGACAAGTTTAAGTAAATTGCAGTGCCACCTAGAGCACTTACACTGCCACAGATTGAAGGTTATATTTATGTCCCATTGACCTTAATTCTATGCCTATTTTCTTGAGTCCCCCATTTTTGCAATGCTATTTTCAGGCACGGATGCAACGCAGTTTGGACTGAAGTGTGGTGGGGGACTTCCCAGCCTAGGGTCTCCCACACTTGGGGGAGGGAAATGCTTTCCACCACATTACTATGCAGTTAAGGTCATGCATTGTTTGGGGCCCTTATTGAATTCTTAGTAGGAATACATCTGATCAGAATGTATGTTCCATTGACTTCAATGGGATTTAAGCAGGCTAGATTTTCTTTGGATTATTCCTGGCCTAGGACTCCTTTTTACCAGCCAAAAAAGGAAAAAGAAATCTTAGGTTTTCTCACCTCTACCACCAGTGCTATTTTTCTAGAAAAAATGGTGATGGAACTCACCATGAATGTCTCCCTTCTTCTCTTATCATGGCAGTGGCTCTCATCTGAGAGGTGCAGGAAGTGAGTTCCATTGAGTTCTGGCTGAAATATTGCCCTGTTTACTGCCCAGGTTAGCTGCTCTTTTAAGAGGAACTTTCCACCCCATTTCCCAGTGCCCCGCTGAAACTGATCCTGTTGAGATTCAGAAGCAACGAGAAGCCCACCAGAAAATGCTTGCCAGAAAGAGAGCAAAGGAAGAGAGCGAAGTCCATGCCCCTCAGGTTGAGATTCCCCAGCTCCGGGCCGATGTGCAGACAGGTAAAGCGCCAGAAATCCTTGTGCAGGGCTTTTGCTGACACAACTCATTGGTTGACTCTGACCCACACTATTTCAGTAAAGATTATTGATTGGTTGGTTTTATTTATATTCTGCCCTTCCTCCAAAAGTAGTCAATGGGAGCCATGCTCAGGGCTACTAAGAGGGGGTTTGAGCCCTGGTGGGGGGGAAATCAGACCTCTCCACCCCAACAAGGGCAGACCAGCTAAAAACATTTATGGTACATGGGATATAAAATAAATGTGTGGTCTCGTTTTTACATTAATGATAAATATGATCATATCCGTACCTGTTGAGGATATTAAGAGCCTAATGACTTATATCAATAATATAAGCACCCACACAATCATTGCTGAACTTACCATACACTTTAAATGTTAAATTTATACATGTAACGCAACACAATGAGTATCACATAACAACTTTGTTATATTTGTACAGCGTTCACATACAAATGTGGCTGAGCATAATAAGTTGAGACTGCATTGTCCTAATAATGTCAAAGCGCAGAAGCCAATGTTCATATAAATACTGGGAATTGCTTGGTCCACAGCACAGGTTCACAAGCCATTATTCTGTGCATGCACTGACCATGAAACATATATTTTGGTAAGAATTACATAAAACATATGCAAGATAGTCGGGCCCCAGATCCCATTCTGAACCTTGGTAATTTGTACCAGCTTCCCCCACCCTCACCCCTCTTGTCAGCCCTGCCAATTTTAAATTGCGGAAGCTAGGAGCCCCCTAACCATAGTCTTCATTGTGTGACTGTTTCAGAATTGTACCTGGAAGAGATTGCAGACCGCATTATCGAAGTTGATATGGAATGTCAAACAGATGCTTTCCTGCTGAGACCAGACAGCCCCTTGTTCGTACCAGCAAAAACTGGGGCAGATGTCGCTACACAAATAGAAGAAGGAGAGGTATTCAGAGCTTAATTTACCTGATAAAACTACCTGAACAGTAAAACCCCTTCTCCTCTTAAATTAAAGCATTCAGAAATGCTCTGCATTCACCACATCGTAAAATTCAATACTGGAAGAACAGAATAGCAGGGGGATCAGTCGGCATGCAAGTTTTATCCTTTCCTGTTGACAAAATGCTTCCTAAGTAAATATGATTTAATTGGCCCTTTGGATCCAGTAGAGGTATCAAAAAGGTACTATCTCTAGGTAAAGGATCCCTGGACAGTTAAGTCCAGTCAAAGGCGACTATGGGGTGTGGCGCTCATGTCGCTTCAGGCCGAGGGAGCCGACGTTTGTCCACAGACAGCTTTCTGGGTCATGTGGCCAGCATGAGCAAACCGCTTCTAGCGCAACGGAACACTGTGACGGAAGTCAGAGTGCACGGAAACGCCATTTACCTTCCCACCACAGTGGTACCTATTTATCTACTTGCCGTGGTGTACTTTCAAACTGCTAGGTTGGCAGGAGCTGGGACACAGCAATGGAAGCTCACCCCGTCACGCAGTTTCAAACTGCCGACCTTCTGATCAGCAAGCCCAAGAGGCTTAGTGGTTTAGACCACAGGACTACCCGCTCCTGCTATCTTTGTTGACCAGCAGGCAGTACAGCAATTCAGAGGCTGAGTGATGATTTTGTTATGCAATGGCAAACAGAGCAAGCGTAGTGCTAGGATTTGCCTTTGTCTTGATTCTATGGCACAAAATCACCTAACGTGGAAGCCTGAAAGAAAATCACTGTTCTGCCTACCTCCTTGCCATAATTTGGTACAGGTAGATTTTCTACATGCATAAGTGCGCTTTCTCGTTTGCTAGCTGAGCGCAAAATTATGTCTAAAAGGGGGAAATAGAAGCAAGTCTATTTTGTCCCTGGCTTCGGTAAAAGAATTGGCTACTCCTGAACAAGGTAACCTATTTTGGCAAGAGATCTTCTCGAGTGTGCTATTCCTGAATTACAAACAGGTTCAGATGAAAAGTAACTAATTCTAATAGGATATCCGACCCTGCCAGATTTTGCCATGAAATGAAGCTAGAGAACAGCTGGCACAATGGGATGGATCCAGCCATGATCATGCTTAGAGTTGACCCATGGACATCAATAGAACTTAAATTATGATTAACTTAAGCCCCACTATTTCAATGGCTCTACGCTAAGATTGAATGTCCACTTCCAGCCCACTATCTCCCCCTGATAGATTTGTTAGCAGCCTTGGATTTTCTTCTGGACAGAGTTTGTTTTAAGTTCCAAATAATGTAAAAATAGTTATGACTTCAGCATTTGCTATTATTAGTGTTACTGTTTATCCATCATTTGCAAAAGATTAACATGCTCCTTGCAAGTGCCTTATCTAGGTTTGTCTTATTTCAAAAAGTTTTTTAAGAAGACCCCAAAATCGTTGAGGGGTTTTTTTGTTTGCTTGTTGTTGAACATTTTTTTACAAAAGCGTGATTTTTCAGTTGACTTGAAATTCCATCCAGACGTCAATTCCGCCTTTGAAATCCACTGGTAATGTCCGGGAAAATCCGGACGTATGGCAACAATCTTGTCACCAATGAAAGGCTCATTTGTAATTTCAGAAATTGTTTCAGAAGTCAGTTATTTCTGTTCCCCCTTCATAAAACATAACATTATGTGTTGACTCAGCACTGGCTTTTTATCCTCAGCTCTTTGACTTCGATATTGAAGTCAGACCAATTGTTGAAGTTTTAGTTGGAAAAACCGTGGAGCAAGCTTTACTGGAAGTCACGGAGGAAGAAGAGCTGGCCAATCTTCAGGCGCACCAGTTCGGATATCACGAACTGCGCAACGCAGAGCTGGCTGAAGTCCAGCGCCTTGAACAACAAGAGAGACGACGGAATGAGGAAAAGGTATAGAGTTTGGATTTGATATCCCGCTTTATCACTACTTGACGGAGTCTCAAAGCGGCTAACATTCTCCTTTCCCTTCCTCCCCAACAACAAACACTCTGTGAGGTGAGTGAGGCTGAGAGACTTCAAAGAAGTGTGACTGGCCCAAGGTCACCCAGCAGCTGCTTGTGGAGGAGCAGAGACACGAACCCAGTTCCCCAGATTACAATTCTATAGCTCTTAACCACTACACCACACTGGCTGGTGTGAACCCAAGTTTCCTTGTTCATTTGAAAAATTCCTAACCCGCTCTTCGTTCTGTAAAATCACAAAGAGATAGACATCATAATAAATGTAATACAGTCATAACTTGGAAGTCAAACGGAATCTGTTCCGGAAGTTTGTTCGACTTCCAAAACGTTCAGAAACCAAAGCACAGCTTCCAATTGGCTGCAGGAAGCTCCTGCAGCCAATCAGAAGCAGCAGAAGTTGCACCAGATGTTCAGCTTCTGAAAATCGTTCGAGAACCAGAGCACTTGCTTACGGTTTTCGATCGTTTGAGATCCAAGGCGTTTGAGATCCAAGGTATGACTGCACAGAATAAGAGTGCCATTACAATCTTAGTACAGTACAGCTAGTAGGAAACAAGTCAGGTAAGGCAAAGCTGCCCATCTCCACCAGTCCTGGATGGGGTGATGAGGCAGTTGGGCTCACTTGACCTCCCAATAGCTGGGTTGCTGCTGGTTACTGGGAAGTGGGGAAAGGCAAGGCGGCCTGGAGATTGGCGCAATGCAAATACACCATGATCTTTATTTGGACCATTTATATACCACTTAATTACAATCATCTCTAAGTGGTGTACAAATAAAACAAAGAGTGGTATTCAAGTCAGTTTTATTCAGAGTATATTTATTGAAATAATTAGACCAAACTTTGCCACATGCATTCATTTCAGTGGGTGGAATTCAGTGTAGCACTAAGGAAATCGTTCCACCAGTTCAAGCATTTAGTTCTCTTTTCCCTTTATTATCCCTCTGTTTTATATTATGCTGTTAAATTTACCTTAATCCTGCTAACATTTTCACATGTTCACAATTATTTTCCAAATACTCCAGAAGCTGATATTGATGCCTCTAGTAGCTACTTAACAAATACAGTGGTACCTCTAGTTGCGTTCACCTCCAGTTACGTATCCTGTGGGAGTATTTTTCTGGGTTTCGCCACATGTGCAGAAGCACTAAGCCGTGCCACATGCATGCATGCACATAAACACTAAAGCGGGCCACGCACATGCACAGAAGTGGCACTTCCGGTTGCAAATTCCTCGGGATGCGGCCAGACCTCCAGAATGGATGCTGTTCACACAACCAGCGGTACCACTGTTTGATGGATGAGGCATCACATACAAGTGGATTTGGGACTGTATAGCTACATGCCACACTCATAGCATCTGAAGAATGGTTGGGTTTCACCAGTGGAATATGGCCAGAGCAGTGTTTTGGCAGAACTAAGGGAGCAAAAGAGAAAAGCACAATAGGGGAAAGAGGCAGTGCTGATGGTGCACCTCACCTGGTCACCTGGGAGCAATTGTCTCTCACCATAGGTAACCAGGCAACCACTTAGTTAGAAAGCTGCCTTGTTTCATCAAAGGCCAGGCCATAAACTTTGCCATCAGCAGACAGAAATAGGTGTTATCACACAAAGGCATGGTAAGATGTGGTGATCTAAATTACAAAACAGGTAAACAGAAATAGTTCCTTTGCTGGACTCTAGATCCCATCATCCCTGGGCATTGACCATGTTGGCTACAGCTGATGGGAGCTGGGATCCAATAGCATCTTCAGGACACAGGTTCTCCACTCTTCCTTCATAGATTTGCTCACTGGAAGAAAATAAGCTTTTGAAGGCCTGGGATGAAGTACATGCTGTATTGTTCTCTTCAGTTTCCGTTTCTTGTATCACTTTTTTTCCTTTTTATGAAAATGGTTTCTTCACACATTGCACAAATTAATAAAGAGTAATAAAGATTTTAATATCTCATTAAAAGTAATTAATAGGATTCTTACAGTTTCTTTTGTCAGGATTCAGCAAGCTTTTCAGCACTTAATTAAAGGGGGTTTTTTGTTTGTTTTAGAGCACTGGCATATTTTATGCAGAGATTGGGTAGCCATCTGTCATGTATGATTTAGTTAAGATTCCTACATTTCAAGGGGTTGGATTAGATGACCTTTAGGTTCCCTTCCAGCTCTACAATTCTATGTTTCCATAGAAAAATGTCTACATTTATTGAAGTTATATGCACCCTTTCCTTATTATTTAAAGGCTCGCCGTAAAGCGCAGCAGGTCACTGCAAATACAAAGTCATCAGAAGTCAAGCAGAAAATTGCATCTCGAGCCTTTTCTCTGCGATATTTGTCGAACCTCATTCCTTCAGTCTTTAATGATCTTCACAATAAGGGTTTCTTCTTCGATATCATAGAAAGAGGTATGTATCATTCTTTATTGCACATAAGCTTTTAAAACGGGAATTCTGCATCACAAAGTTCAGGGCTGATTAACCCCCAGCTGAGGGTTAATCAGGCCTCCCCAAGCAATTTTTTCCGGTCCCCCAATTCTGGTGGCACTGGCGAAAAAGACACATATTTAAACCACTCCAGCCAGTCCACCACCTTAACAGGGACGCATCTCACACCTCCCTAGCCATCAGATCAACAACCCTTTTGATAACGCCCCACCCCATGATCCATGGATCTACATGGACTGTGTGCTTATGTGTGTCCTGTGTGTATACAGCCTTGTGAAGGTAGCCACACCCACAACTGGCACATGGTTGGCGAAGGGTGAATGTGCCCCTCAGACCAAAAAACAGGTTAGCCCCCCGGTGGAAAGAATCAGCTAAAATGGACTGAACAAGGACACACACATACACATATCTGCAGACAGCTGAGATATTTTGGAGTATTAAAAAGAAGAGATGTATATTTCAGACCACTCAGCTTAGAACAGAAGAATACCGGTCATCTTTGCTTGTTCCAAAATGAAGTCCTTTTGTGAAGCAATGCATAATTGAACTACCATAAAATGTAGTGATGCCCACCAATTCAGATGACTTTCAAACAGGGCACAAGTCAGGGTGGCTTTGTATTGCCTCCCCTCTCGGAGGCAGTATGCCTCTTGAATATCAGTTGCTAGGCAGCACAAGAGGGGAGATGTTACTGCACTCCTGCCCTGCCTTTCAGCTTCTCAGAGGCATCCGGGTGGCTATTGTGTGGGCTGAAGGATGGCCTTGTGGGTCTTTGGACTGATCCAGGTGGACTCTTTTGCTCTCTTACATCATATAGATGTTGAGAAAGAATTCCTTCCATATTTGATGACCGGCGTGGTAAAAAGAATGGCGTCGAACCAGCTAGGAAGAGTAATGACTGACTGTAAGTTAGTAGAAATAAGGTAATACAGACTAGCTAACATTCTGCCATACTGATTACAGAATAGCACTGTGATCAGGGACTCAGCTACATTAGTAAAGAAACAGCAATTTGAATGCACTATAAACATGCAACACCAGATGGTGCCAGAGACCAGGAAATTTAAAAACTCAATTTTCCATAGAGATTATTTTCTTTTGTTAACAAGATCTAATTTCTGACTTATTTTTCCTGTGTTTAGATCCACTCCAAGTGTGATCTCAGGTACCGTACTTATTAACAAACAAACAAACAAACAAACAGAATTGACCATTACAAGTATATTTCACCATGGCTGTTATAAACACACTTATTGTTAGAACTCAGCTTGCAAATTATCCATGAAGAGTTGATGTAGGTAAACTTAAGAGAAGTCCAAATGTGAGCCCAATTTTGTTTCTGGTACATAATAAGAAGGTTGATTCAAAAACTATTGAGAAAACCTAGAATGACAAGCCCAGTAACAGGAATGTTTATTGAACTATTGTGAATAAGTAGTTATGGGTTGCACCCCATTGAATTCCACTCAGTGACATTAATGGACCTTCATTAGCTGTTGTCTGTTAGCTACAGTGGGTCTACTTGTAGCTAATGTTCACGGCTGCCATATGTGCGGGGGGTAACACAATAATTTTGGGGTCTTCCTTCAAAAAGCTCAACAACTTTTAGGGTGTCCTGGTCTTCTTACTTTTCTAAATATGGGAACCCTCCAATGCTAGATGCAAACTTCTGTTTCTAACTGTATATTTCATAGAATCATGTGGAGTTAGTGGGGATCTCATAGAGTATATTGTCCAACTACTGCTCAGTTTAAGAAACCCAGAGCTAGAACATCCCTAATAGTTGGCTGCTACTGAAAGAGCCCCACCAGGGAGAGGCCACCACCTTTATAAGTAATGGATTTCGTGGTTGAATTGCTCTTTCTGATATAAGTCAGCCAAAGTTAAATTTGGCTCAAATGATTTGAGCAGTCTCTCATGCTGAAACTAGTGGGAAAGTCTTTACTTCAAGTCATATCCTGCCCTTCCTTCCTTCCCTATGTATTTAAAATGTCATAAACGTGCCTAATGGGACTTTTGACTGTCTTAGAGCAGCAGACCCAGGCACCCCAAATTTCAGACATGATTTGCTGTGCTGGGGAATCATGCATGTGCCACTGTTTTTTTTAGGACATGCAAATCTAAAGACAATACAGTGCTTTTTTTCTGGGGGGACGTAGGGGTATGCACATAGCTGTCAACGTTTCCCTTTTTTAAAGGGAAATTCCCTTATTCCGAATAGGATTCCTCACAAAAAAAGGGAAAAGTTGGCAGCTATGGGTATGCATACCCCTAAAATCTTTGTGAATCTAAGTTTTGCCTCATTGAGGGGCAGTATTTAAATAGGAGTAGGAAAATTAGAGTAAACCTAAACATTTTTTTAGGAAAAAAAGCACTGGGCATATGTATCTCTTGACTATCATTCATCTTGCTAAGGAACTCCGAAAACAAGACAACACCCAAAGATGAAAAGCACTTTCCTGCACATGTAAACCTCTGTTTCTTTCATTTTCTAGCCTTTTTGCATTTAGTTTCTGACCTATGTATGTTTTATGAACTATGTATTCTTTTCCTAATGATATCTAATATCCCCTGAGCCCTTGTGGACAACTATGCATCAAAATAAATCAGTACAATTGCTGTGCCGACTATAGCTTCAAAGAAATTATCTAAATGGCTCATTGGATAAACTTCCATTCAAAGCAATTAAATTTTCAGGCTTAATTAATGACGTGGTTGAAAAGAGGTTGAAGGACTTTGCCGAAAATCAGCCAATTGGTCGCCTACCACGACGTCAAAAATCGTGGAAAAATTCTCGTTTCCCTACTACTGGAAAGTAAAGTGGCTAAACTCCAAAGAAGCAGGTAATGGGAAAGAAATTAGGTATTGGTCCTATCAAAATGATATACAGCCTGATGATAATAATCTCAATGACTACTGATGGCCCTGCAGGGACCAGGGCCGCAGCGAGGTCAAAAAATTGCCTCAGGTGGCAGATCCCTCCTCTTGTGCCTTCTCTGCGCCTGGCTGCCTGCTTTGCCAAAATCTGCCACTGCCTCCTCCATGCCTGCCTGCCACAGCTGTCTCCAAGGCTGCAGGCAGACACTGAGGAGGAGGAGGCAGGCGGCAGCAGAGGAGGAAGACAGGTGGGCACGGAGGCAGCGGGGGGGGGCAGCATTTTCTGTTTGGCCTGGAGTGGCGGGACATCCATGGCTGGCCCTGGCAGCGACAGTTTTTAATGGGATTGCAGCTGGGGAAGAAAAGCTAAACCTCCCCTACACATCCATGAAAATGACTCCACCCTCCCCAAACACATGCCAGGTATTTACAAATCCAGATGTCTTTGCTAGCTATGCAATTAATCTTTACTTAGGTCCTGGGATAATGAAGACACGGAGGGATCTGACCAAAATTCACTGCATTCCACTCACAATTATTTAAATCACACAAGGTGCATTGAGGCATTATTAGAACTGAGGGGAAAGAAGTCGTGCGAATGTTGTGGGCAGCAGCCCTGTGCTCGCATACCTGTTCATGGCTTTGCTAGATCCAGTTTCAACCTTCACTTGTTCAGCAGAAAAATATTCTGCACATGCTCAGTTAAATGTGCTTAGGTGCCTCCTTGGGACTGCAAAACCTCATTACGCAGGTCTCCTCACCTTAGGCAAGCTTCTGTGGGCATTCAGCTACATATTCTTAGAAGCTCCCTTCAGTCCTTTGCATTGAAGATGCAAAGGTTGAAAACAGCATCTATGTGGATGTTTGCTGGTTGGGGGTGAGGTCTGTGTGCATGGCCCCCAAAATTATTGCAAGTTATTGCAATTCATGAGGATGATGTTCTTATATTACCCCAGCTATTCTGGGCAGCTCCACTGGGCGTCTTAACAACGCCAGTTCTAATAACACCAGAATAAGGTTTCTGTTAAGAACGTGTGTGTGTTTTATTCCCATTCAAATGGATGAAATTTTGAAACGTTTCAACACTGGCTGGATCAAACCTTTAACACAGAACTTGAAAATAGATTTTAATCCCTGCACTGAAGTTCAGTATGTTTTACCACTAGATGTCAGTAATGCCATTAGAAACCGAAAATTACATATCTCTTGATGAATGCCTTTGCTTTTACCCACAAACCCTCTGGTTTGCTGAAGGTGTATGCATTCCTTAATAGAGCAATCTGATGCATGCCTACTCAGACTTGTTGAATCCAGTGGAACTTGCTGCCAGGTAAGTGTGCATTGGATTGCCCACACTGGAGTAATAATCAGGAGTTTAAAGACAATTTGCGGTTGCTGTTGCATCTTTCACAATCACTCTGGCCAACTTTTATCAGTGAAAAACAAGGCCAGAGTTTGTGTTGGGGTGTAGCTCAGATTGTTGTTATCAACACACAATGCCCCCCCCCCAAAAAAAATCCTATATCTGAGGTAGGTTTCCTTGGGAATTCAAACAGCCAGGTCAGGAGCATATCTACATGTGTAATTCCAATTATCCTTTTGTAATAATCTCAAGAGTAGTATGTCTGTCTCTGTTATGGGTGGAGAACCTGTAGACCTCCACCTTCCAAAGTGGCCATGTTCACTGCAGCTGGTGGAAACTAGACTCCAACATCTGGAAGGCCATGCGTGAGCCACTCCTCTTTGAGCATGTGCCAGTCATAGTGGTGAATCACATCATTTACATGTTGAAAGACTCTTGGGAACAAGAGAAATCTGCATTGTCTCCCAGTATGTTTCTGAGCACAATTCAAAGTGTTGGTGCTTGGCCACTTACAATGTTAGCTTGCCCCAAATTAGGCAGTTTTAGGGTGGCGCAACTGGTGTGGTTGCACTGGGCGCCACACTACAGGGAGCACTAAACAGTGCTGTAGAACACAACGCAAGAGGCATGGAGGAGCTGAATTTTGGCATTGCACAAGGCGCCACTGAAATTTGAGAGCCCAAGGTCCGCCACTGCCAAAATGCAGTGGCTCATCCTCTGCCCATCACCAAAGAATGTCTGAAGACATGGCAGAGAGTGAGGAGAGTGACTGAGGGAACAGCGGCAGAGGAAATGTGTGGAACTACAGTGGCAAACAGCAGCACTGGACAGGGGAAGCTGGTGGGCATTAGATGGGTGACACCTACTGAAGTCCAAGTCAGACTGAACATTCCCTTTCACACAGCTCTTCATAATAGTCTTCTTGCTTATGACGTGTTTGATCAGAATTTGCCAGAACCAATGTCTGCCAATGAGTAAGCCTTCTTAAGGAATGCACATTTGCAGGGGGATGCTGAGTCACGTTAATGGATTGTGTTAGGTGTGGTTATGTACCAGCTCTTAGACCTGGAAATCTTGGCCAGTTGTAATAGTTGTAATAGAATCTCTAGCTATTTCTGATATACAGGAGCCTGAGCAAGCTAGTTTTATTTTTAATTTTATTTTAATTGTTCATTTAAACAATTTATATTAACTACAATAGTCCCTGGGACGCGGGTGGCGCTGTGGGTTAAAGCCTCAGCACCTAGGGCTTGCCGATCGAAAGGTCGGTGGTTTGAATCCCCGCGGCGGGGTGCGCTCCCGTCGCTCGGTCCCAGCGCCTGCCAACCTAGCAGTTCGAAAGCACTCTCGGGTGCAAGTAGATAAATAGGGAACGCTTATCAGCGGGAAGGTAAACGGCGTTCCGTGTGCTGCGCTGGCTCGCCAGATGCAGCTTTGTCATGCTGGCCACGTGACCCGGAAGTGTCTGCGGACAGCGCTGGCCCCCGGCCTCTTAAGTGAGATGGGCGCACAACCCTAGAGTCTGGCAAGACTGGCCCGTATGGGCAGGGGTACCTTTACCCTTTTACAATAGTCCCTAAGCAGTTTTCAAAGCTACAGCATAATGAATACAGCTACAGCTACAATGAATACATTCCTTTAAAACAGATCTGGACCCAGGGATGGGGAATGTGTGGTCTGTAGATGGCAGCTGGACTATAACTTCCATCATCCTTGAACAAACATGCTGGGGCTGATGGGAGTCCAACCATGTTCCCACTGAAATCAGACATGCACTTACCATTTTGGTATTTCATCACTGACTGAAAACATTTCTGTTTTGCCAAGCATTTTCAGAGAATTAATTTGATTCAGTGTCAGTCATTTATTCTCTGTTTCCTTATTTCATATTTTTATGATTTTTTTTTAACACCACGGTTTTTAAAAATGTGTTGGCAGTTTGGAAATACTTTTATAAACTGGCTAAAAAAATAAATCTGAAAGAACACTACCCCATATGTAACCTGATGTAGTTGGAGGACTGTTTTCTGTATTCCAGAGGTGGCGCTGTGTCTTTGTTTTGCCACAGTTACACTTCATCTATGGGCAGAGGTGTAAACCAGGGGGAGTTGGGAGGGGGGTTCTCGTTTCCAGGGGTTTTTTCTGGCTGAGTCAGACACTGTGAGCTGAATGCATCAGACCAGGTGGAACGGCAGGATGTATTTACTCTGCCACCTCAGGTATACCTCAAAAGCATGTGTATTGCTATGCCAACAGTTCAAGTGGAACCCTGCCACTTAAAAGAGCACCGCTGCATTCCACTGTCGAAAAGCAGTGTAATCTTTAACCACACCTGAAAGCAGCCCCACCTTTTCAAAACTGAACGTCTCTTGTGCCAGCTCTGTAGAACAATCTGAAGTTGTTAATTAAGCCCATGTTATAAAGCCAAGTTTGAAAGTGAAGTACCGAGAGAATTAATTATTACATTTTCCGAAGGGTCTAAGTGATGCTCCTTCAAGCCTCACTGTCTGGGCAGCAAGTCTACATGTGTAGATTTCTTTGGCTCTCTAATTCTTTGGAGTAAATGAAGCAGTGACTTGCATGGAGCAGTCAGCCCCACTTTGCCAGGTGACGCTGTAACTCAGTGGTGGAGCTTAGGCTTTGCCATGTCAAAAGATCCCAGGTTCAATCCCTATCTGAAACCCTGGAAAGTTGCTGCCACCCTGTGTAGACAATACTAGGCTAGATGGGGACCTTCTGGATGCAAAGCAGATGCTCTGAATGATCAGCAAGTAGGTATAATGGTACTGTCTAATAACAAAGATTTAGATTTGTATCGAGCAATTGTTTTTCATATATTTATATCACAGCAAAGTTAAGAAATTAGTGCGTCTGATTTCAGTGGGAAAGTTAGAAACATAGAATCATAGAGTTGGAAGAGACCACAAGGGCCATCGAGTCCAACCCCCTGCCAAGCAGGAAACACCATCAGAGCACTCCTGACATATGGTTGTCAAGCTTCTGCTTACAGACCTCCAAAGAAGGAGACTCCACCACACTCCTTGGCAGCAAATTCCACTGTCGAACAGCTGTTACTGTCAGGAAGTTCTTCCTAATGTTTAGGTGGAATCTTCTTTCTTGTAGTTTGGATCCATTGCTCCGTGTCCGCTTCTCTGGAGCAGCAGAAAACAACCTTTCTCCCTCCTCTATGTGACATCCTTTAATATATTTGAACATGGCTATCATCTCATTTTTTGACAGAATTACAAGCCTGGTAGATGAAGGGAACGCAGTGGATGTAGTCTACCTTGATTTCAGCAAGGCATTTGACAAGGTGCCCCATGATATTCTTGTAAAGAAGCTGGTAAAATGCGGTCTTGACTATGCTACCACTCAGTGGATTTGTAACTGGCTGACTGACCGGACCCAAAGGGTGCTCATCAATGGTTCCTCTTCATCCTGGAGAAGAGTGACTAGTGGGGTGCCACAGGGTTCTGTATTGGGCCCGGTCTTATTCAACATCTTTATCAACGACTTGGATGATGGACTCAAGGGCATCCTGATCAAATTTGCAGATGACACCAAACTGGGAGGGGTGGCTAACACCCCAGAAGACAGGATCACACTTCAAAACGACCTTGACAGATTAGAGAACTGGGCCAAAACAAACAAGATGAATTTTAACAGGGAGAAATGTAAAGTATTGCACTTGGGCAAAAAAAATGAGAGGCACAAATACAAGATGGGTGCCACCTGGCTTGAGAGCAGTACATGTGAAAAGGATCTAGGAGTCTTGGTTGACCACAAACTTAACATGAGCCAACAGTGTGACGCGGCAGCTAAAAAAGCCAATGCAATTCTGGGCTGCATCAATAGGAGTATAGCATCTAGATCAAGGGAAGTTATAGTGCCACTGTATTCTGCTCTGGTCAGACCTCACCTGGAGTACTGTGTCCAGTTCTGGGCACCACAGTTCAAGAAGGACACTGACAAACTAGAACGTGTACAGAGGAGGGCAACCAAAATGGTCAAAGGCCTGGAAACAATGCCTTATGAGGATCGGCTAAGGGAGCTGGGCATGTTTAGCCTGGAGAAGAGGAGGTTAAGGGGTGATATGATAGCCATGTTCAAATATATAAAAGGATGTCACATAGAGGAGGGAGAAAGGTTGTTTTCTGCTGCTCCAGAGAAGCGGACACGGAGCAATGGATACAAACTACAAGAAAGAAGATTCCACCTAAACATTAGGAAGAACTTCCTGACAGTAAGAGCTGTCCGACAGTGGAATTTGCTGCCAAGGAGTGTGGTGGAGTCTCCTTCTTTGGAGGTCTTTAAGCAGAGGCTTGACAACCATATGTCAGGAGTGCTCTGATGGTGTTTCCTGCTTGGCAGGGGGTTGGACTCGATGGCCCTTGTGGTCTCTTCCAACTCTATGATTCTATGATTCTATGATCATATCACCCCTTAACCTCCTCTTCTCCAGGCTAAACATGCCCAGCTCCCTTAGCCGTTCCTCATTAGGCATCGCTTCCAGGCCTTTGACCATTTTGGTTGTCCTCCTCTGGACACGTTCCAGTTTGTCAGTGTCCTTCTTGAACTGTGGTGCCCAGAACTGGACACAGTACTCCAGGTGAGGTCTGACCAGAGCAGGTGTTTAAGTTTCTCCTGCCGAAGTCAATGTTGATCTTTTAAATGTTTGGCTGGATCGTGTCGTAAGTCTTGATGCAATGTACTTTTAAGATAATGGTGTGAACTGGAGATGATAAAACAAAAGAATGAATAAAATCAAGCACTTCTTAAAAAGTGATGTAGAGCCAAGTTCTCTGAACCCTTTCCAGGTTGTCAATGTCCTTGCTTACATATTCAAAATGGGCTCTCTCCAGTGTGAAGGTTGTAAAGCATTTTTAAATACTTTGATGATAAAAGAGACAATGCACAGTTTTAACATAAACTTTTCTGTGTTTTAACAGGGATCTTTAATATATTCAAGAAGATTGCACATCGTTATTTGGGAACATCAACCATATATTGAATTTGTCCTGCTGAAAATTATCCCCAGGGCAAATAATAAAATGAAAATTACTGTTTTGGTTTTTTCCTAATGTTGGCAAACCTGATAATTTTATTACAACAACATTGTTTGTTCTAATGTTAACTGTATGTTTTGCCCTTATTTCTCTTATTAGTTATTGTTATTGATGTAATCAACAGGATAGTAAGCTTTTAAGATGAGAAGAAAATTACATAAATGTTGCATGTGTGTATTTTTCAGTACTTAGGGGGTGAGATCCAAGGTAGATCCAAGCAGGGATCTACTCACACAATGGGACTTCTGCTTCTGCTTCCTCTTGCAGTCTTCCTTAAGCTCACCAAATCTGTGCTGGACTGTTGGCACAGATTTGGGGGAGATGTGGGGGGACGAGAAACCAGAAGTCCCGCTGTCCAAGCAAATTTTCATTGCCCTAGCAGGCAGACATCACCGGATGTTGCCCAGATTTTGAGTATGCTGTTTTTATTCATTTTAATATTGTTGCATTTTTAATTGTTTAAATGTTGTTTAATGCTCTAGAAGTGCTGTGGAGAAAATGTTTCTGAAGGTTGTAATATAAATCCTATCACTGATAAACGGAAGCAGATTGTACTCATTCTTTATGTGTGTTTCACTCAGGGGCGGCACATGCTGTTTCACCACTTGAGCCAAAACAGAAAGCGCTGCCTGGCCCTGCCACTGCAGCCCCCACCGTCATACCTGCTGCCGCTGGAGCCGCTTCTCCACCTGCCCTGCCACCTCTGCCGCTGGTGAAGCAGTGCCATCATTGGCGTCAATTTTGGGTTGGATCTCACCTGATTGGGCCGAAACGAGTGCTGTTACTGCACTGGCGGCAGGGCAGATGGGGCCCCTGCAGGACTAATGCCTTGGTGGCTGCTTCTGCCTAAGACAGCTTCCTCAGTCGTTCTAATGACTGAGCTGGCTCTGGTTTCATTGTGTAAAGAGAATTTAAATGCATTTTTAAAATAAATGAACGTTCTACAGTTAGAAACCGCTTCCTTATTTTGTAATATACTGCAACCCCACCTCCCCCATTATGTTTCGTTAAACTATGGATTGTGAACTTTAGGCCTGCAGAACATGCAAGGGCAATTCTGCTTTTTCTCTCTGTTTCATTTCTGTCTTCAGAAAGCGAGAATCATAGAATCATATAATGGTAGAATTGGAAGGGATCCCAAGGACAGTGGCGTAGCGTGGGGGGTGCAGGGGGGGCCGGCCGCACCGGGCGCAACATCTGGGGGGGGCGCTCGCACTCGCAGCTCTCTGCCCCTACCTGGCTCACTGTGCGAATCCGATCCGAGTCACCAGGTCGCCGCCCACTGTGGAGGGGAGGGTGCCAGGCGTGTGGTGCAGTGCAGAGAGACAGCGAGGGACTATCTGGGGGAGGGACAGCGCAGCGGGGGCGCAAATTACTTGCCTTGCCCCGGGTGCTGACAACCCACGCTACGCCACTGCCCAAGGATCATCTAGTCCAGCCTCCTGCAATGCAGGAATCACAGCTAAAGGATCCCTGACAGATGGCCATCCAACCTCTGCTTTAAAACCTCCAAGGAAGGAGAGCTCACCACCTTCAGAGGGAGTCCATTCCACTCACTGTTTTTTTGAAAGAAAAATCGGTGTCTGTATGCTTTCCTTTGCCTGCAGCCACAGGAAGCAGCAGCAACAGAGGAGGAGATGGCAAAGGTGCGGGGAGGGGCGGAGCAAGCAAATGCGGGCACAGGCATGTGGCAGCAGCAAAATTGGGGGGGCTGAGAGAGAGAGGCGGCGGTATGCCGTACAGACCGAAAAAAGCACTGGTTCCATTGTCAAACAGCTCTTACCATTAGAAAAATCTTCCTAATGTTTATTTGCAGTCTGCTTTCCTGGTGGCGCTGTGGGTTAAACCACAGAGCCTAGGACTTGCCAATCAGAAGGTCAGCTGTTCGAATCCCCGCAACGGGGTGAGCTCCCGTTGCTCGGTCCCTGCTCCTGCCAAACTAGCAGTTCAAAAGCACACCAGTGCAAGTAGATAAATAGGTACCGCTCCCGCGGGGAGGTAAACGGTGTTTCCGTGCACTGCTCTGGTTTGCCAGAAACGGCTTAGTCATGCTGGCCACATGACCTGGAAGCTGTACGCTGGCTCCCACGGCCAATAAAGTGAGATGAGCGCTGCAAACCCAGAGTCGGCCACGACTAAACCTAATGGTCAGGGGTCCCTTTACCTTTACTTCCTGTAATTTGAATCTGTTGGTCTGGTTCCTTCTGGAGCAGTGGAAAGAGGGGGTTTTTGTTGTTGTTGTTGTTGTTTGCATTTAGAGTGTAATTTATTTTCCAGGGGGCAAAAAATCAAACTACATGTGAAGCATCAACATCCTTTGTAGTGGTCCAAAAGTGTGTTTTATTTTAATGTGGATCAGGACCACAGCACTCGGGGAGAGGTTAAACATTTCCTCCCTGCCAGATACCTGTGACACAGACACTCATTCCCTCCTATTAGCCCTGGCAAAGAAGCTGCCATTGCCATCACTGGGAACAATATTTCCTCCTTTTGTCTTTTTTCCCATTATTAGTTCACAATTCCAGGGCAGTTTATAGCATAAGACATACAGAACACTTTACAGCCGCAGTGGCATTACAATATAAAAGTTTAATCATCAAATAAAAATTTAAAACACTCTCAATAATTCAGCCATCGTGGCTAATTCCCATCAATAGACAATGCATCTAGAGACCTCTGTAGTCATGGCTTCTTAAATGATTCTCTTTTCAGACCTATGAACCACAGCACCCCTTAGAGAACAACAAATTACAAACTGGCTTCATACTGATTTCAGTGTGTGGTCATTTTGTAATGGAGGTATTCAGTTTATTTTTATTTTTATTTATTGTTCATTAAATTTGTATACCGCCCTGTACCTGCAGCTCTCTGGGTGGTTCACAGGATAAAATTGCAATATGAAAACACAAAATACATAAGCAAAGTAAAAACACCCCCCCCAAAAAAAAAAAACACACAACCCCCTTTAGGCCAGGAATGGGGGATCTGAGGCCCTCTTGATGCTGCTCTCTTCATCCTGACCATTGACTACACTGGCTGGGATGGATGTGAATTTGACTCCAACAACATCCAAGACGTGTTGAGCACAAGGAATGTGTGATGTGACAGAATCATGTCCAGCATTTCCACACTCCCTGCAAGCAGTAGTCAATGATGAGGATATGCTGCTATGTACAATGACATAATGTCACATGTTTCTTTTATGAGATATTGCTAGAAACACATGAGGGGAGAGGCTGGTTGGCGGCACTCGTGTCCTTGTCCCCCCATGATATCTAGTTAGGCCGAAATTTTATTCCTTTCCCCCTAGCTTTATAATGTTTCTCAACAAGGCTTTAAACCAGCACAGAACCCATATTGTATAACTGCACAGAAATCATGAAGATAGGCCAAAAATTACCATTTTACGGCTATACAAACAGCTACTCACCAGACCCTGAGAGGTAAAACTAATGCAAATGGTTTAATATTGTGTGTTTTTCTTCGGAAACTGTAGTCCATTTTTGTTTCTCAGAAGGTCACTTGTTTGATATTGGGACATTTCCACTGAGTTTATGTTTGCAAATCCAGTGTATTTCTATAATCATATCTATACTTTCCAGATTACTTAGGTAAAAACAAACACAATGTGACGATAGTTCTGTGGTATAAACTTTCTTTGACGATAAAACCCCTATAATGTTTTCCCAATCTGGCTTATGACATAGCATATGTTCTATGATCAGCTAATGGTTCTAGCTGGCAAGGAATCCAATATTAAACAAGCTCCCCCCCCCCCCCACTTCCATTCTCCTGAATACAGTTTAGATGATATAAATGGGGTGTATGGGGTATGAGGGGAGAAGTAGTACCTCTGGTGGGGGACACATTGTGCTCCTCCTCCTGGCCAAGTTTGTCCACCTTTGGTCCCCACCCTGCACTCAGCCACACCCTAGGAAACGGATTTGACTGGCCGGCTAAACCAGGTGAGGGTAACTGATGAGTCTCAAATCCTTGGTTGGTTAGGGACTTCTCCCACATGTGAAGGCAGCAGATTGAGCAGATGAGACTAATACTGGGCCTTGCAGTCAAGAAAGCAGTTTCTGCATGTGCTGTAAAGTGAGGGGCAGACGAGTCCTTGGGAATAATTCAGACGGAAATTCCCAGGTGTCAAAAAAGGTTATTTATTTATGTATGCCATGACTGCTACCCATGTTTTGTTAGCCCCAAAATGGAAAACGAGCGAGGTCCCAACTAAAAAAGAATGGCAACTTAAACTGGTGGAATATGCACAGCTTACGGACCTAACATACAGAATAAGAGAACAAGAAGAACATACATTTAAATAAGATTGGAAAATGTTTATTGAATATATGGAGGGGGGAACTGTGTGCACTTGGAAACATTGGCAGCATTAAGATAAATTCAACAGTGTAAATAAGTTTTGATGGATGCAGTAATGGAATACTGAATGGTTTAGTTCATGTAAAATAGGCAGGGATTTATGTTATGCGAAATGAACGACGGAAAGAGAAGAAGGGAAGTCATTGATATTTTAAGGTTGTTTAGATGAATATTCTAAATTGTAAATCAGAAAATTTAATAAAAATGATATTTAAAAAACAGAAGAATAAAGGGGGGGCAGATGAGATATGTCAACCTGGGAAGGTAGCCCATCTAGGAGAAGGAAAACTCTGGTCCTAAACCTTCACTGCCTTGTGGGATATCTTCAGGAGAAAAAACGGCCAAGGAGAAACTCTACACAAATCCAGAGTGGAGTCCCTAAGGCAGTTGAATAGTGCCTTGCACACCTCCTTCCGGCAACTCCTGCAGCTAAGCTGGTGTATTGCTCTGCCAAATGTATTGCTCTTCTTTCCTTTGGACCACGTCAGCGAGGCCGAGAGAGGGATCTTCTCATCTGGGCAGCCCAGGACCTCCCAACACTCTGCCCAGGCTTGGAGGTCACTTCAGTGCTGCCAGCACAGCAGTCTGACTTCACCCCAGAGGTGCACTCCATTGTCTCTTGAAACAAAAAGATGCCAACAACAAGGTAGCAAGGAGAAGGGAGAGGGGTTCTCATGGGATCCCCTCCATTTGCCAGGTAGCACAATAAATATTACACATTACTTCATATTTGCTTTCTTATCTTTGTACCTCAAAATGGCTTGCAACAATTTAACTCCAACACAAATCGCTTTTTAAAATAACACTAAAACCAAACACCAAAATCCAGAGCAAACCGTCACATCAGGGAAGTGCTATTTTTCAGAGACAAACTACTGGCCCATCTAGTTCAGTACAGTCTGCACTGACCAGCTGTAGCTCTTCAGAGTTTCAGATAGTGGAGGGCTGGTGTTCCCCAGTCCTACCTGGAGATTCAACTTGGGGCCTTCTGCACACAGAGCAGGTGCTTTACCACTGAACTATGGTCCTTCCTGTAAAGTAAGATTCCAGTTCTCTAGTTTCCAGTCCTACCTGGAGATGTCAGAGCTAGAAACTGGGTGGTTGTGTATTCAAAGCACATGCTCTGCCACTGACCTATTTCTGTATGTTCGACCTTTGTCCTCTAGTGCTTATGCCTGAGAATTGCTAACTTGCCTACTATATTTTTGCAAGGGAGGAGGATGAGAAACAGAATAATTTGACTCTGCCTCCAGTGGACCCCTGGCTCTGTCTCCCATAAGCGGCCCTGACCACTGCTCCACCAGCTCCAGGGATTACTAGCCACCACTGCATGGGGGAGATGGTGGTGGTTGTATGAATGTTCAGGAAGAAGCTGCAAGGTAGAAAGTGGAGCAGAGAGAAGATTTTCATGGCAGACTGGGAATGTAGGAAAATTCCTGACATATCCTGGTTGTCGTGTGTAAAAATGGCGTCAGGGGGGAATTTTGCCAAACTGGCAAAATGTCAGGGAAAACCTGGATGTATGGCAACACAATAGAAAAAGCAGCGGAAACAGTTCCAAAAGCTTAAAACCACTATTTTGGCAGGAGCTCAACAATTTGGGTTTGTTCCCAAAGAAATCTCAACAATTTTGATGGGTATCTTAAGGAAAGCTTGACAGTTTTGGGGTCTTCCTTTAAAAAGCTCGACAACTTTTTGAAATATGGCAACCCTAGGAAATGTCTCCCTTATTTATTATATCTTTAGTGGAAAAACTTTAGGTGGGGATTTAGGAAACCCCTAAATAGCCCAATAAGGCCTGAGCATGGTCAGTGGATGTGGAATGGCTGGCTGGCCAGTTAATTTTTGCTGGGAGGGAGGAAAATGTGATGAAAAACAAATTGGATAGAGTAGCCAGAATCATGAAAAGGGAACAGTCTAACACTGTCATCCCAAACTCTCCCCCGCCCTCAAATGCTTATTTGCAAAAACATTAGAGACAGGAGATTGTCTGCAGTGTCTCACCTTGTTTGCCCCTCTCAACAGTGAAGGAAGGACTTCTACCAAAAACTTGGCCTACAGTTAGAGTACCAAAGCATTAATCTTTTGAGCAGGATAAACATTTCAAGTAAGCAGTGGGGAGAGGGGAGAACGTTGTACACACAAGAGGGTGTGTTTCATAAGCATGAGAACAGTGAATCCTTGTGAAAATAAAACTGGCAGAATACTGCCAATATAATTGTTTGCCTGAAATAATCAAGAGCAGTGGCAGTGGTATAAGGCAAATTCATTTTTGTGGACTGACCAGCTGATGTGCATAACTTAGCTCACAAATGATTTTTTAAAAGTTGTTGTTGTTGTTTTGAGCACACCTTAGCTTCAGTGTGGGAGCCAGTGTGATGTAGTGGTTAAGAGCGGTAGTCTCATAATCTGGTGAACCGGGTTCGCATCTCTGCTCCTCCACATGCAGCTGCTGGGTGACCTTGGACCAGTCACACTTCTTTGAAGTCTCTCAGCCCCACTCACCTCACAGAGTGTTTGTTGTGGGGGAGGAAGGGAAAGGAGAATGTTAGCCGCTTTGAGACTCCTTAGGGTAGTGATAAAGCGGGATAGCAAATCCAAACTCTTCTTCTTCTTCTTCTTCTTCTTCTTCTTCTTCTTCTTCTTCTTCTTCTTCTTCTTCTTCTGTCTGCCCTGTGTTATTATGTCTATTAACAGGCCTAGTACGTAAATACATTAGAATTCAATCTCTTATTTCTAATTCTTCAAACAAATAAAATCCTTGAGCTGTGGAACTGCATAAAGCAGAGTTCCATTGCGAATTTTGCCACACAAGTGAAACAGCAGCTTTTGATCCCCATAAGGGGCAGCTGCATATTCCTGCATTGCAGGGGGTTGGACTAAATGACCCTCAGGGTTCCCTTCCATCTCTATGATTCCCTGTTGTCTCAGTAACACCGTGTAATGTTATGAACACAACTGCCACCAGCTTTTTTTTTTTTTCCCAATAGAAGAATTTATCCCTTTCACATGGAAATCCAGCACACAATCCCATTTAATTATCCTTAAAAGTCGCTCAGAGTCACTGGGTAAAACAGATGAGTTGGCCAGAAATATAGGAATAAACAGGTGCTGCTTCAAATCCAAAGGGGAGTCTTCCTCCCCTGCTCTCCCCTAATGTAACTCCTGCTCTGCATCACCAAGACTGGGTATAAAAAAGAAAATGGGAGTTACCACTTCACAGGGTGGGGATTGGTATGATAAAAACAAAATCCAAGCTCATATAAGTCCCATACCTATCTGGAGTCAATTTCTTCCTAATCCCATTAATTTCAGCTGGTGAAATCTTACAGTGCAAAGGGTTAAAGGATGCATGTTGTTGCATGCCGCCAGAATCTTAAAAGCAATGAAAAATTCCAGGTGGTCACCCAGGGTTTGGTTTGCTTGGCTCTTTCAACAATTTGAATCCTTGTTTAGATTTTAATAATTGCTGGATTCAGGAATTGGAAGGTGGCTCAGGTATACATCTTACCCACCCGCACTCCCCCCCCCAAAAAAGAAACCTCATAACAATGCTTTTTTGCTTTGTGGAGATGTTATCTAGAGGCATAATTACTAGTTTTTGCACTTGCTGCTTAGCTGTGACATGTAAACCTAAGAGATATTCAAATGTTCAGGAAACTAGCCGCACCACCTCATTATGCACTGTGAAGATTACATATTTGAAGGTAGTCTAGTGTCAAAATCACCCTGCATGTGCAGGGTTGGGGAGGCAGATTATACTTATGATTCACATAAACACCATATATATTCAAAGCACCCTTATACCACTTTAACATCATGGCTTCCCCCAAAGGATCCTTGGAACTGTAATTTGTTAAATGTGCTGGGAACTGTAGCTTTTTGAGGGGTCTCCTATCAACTCTTGGCACCCTTAACAAATTAGAATTCCCAGGATTCACTGGGGAAACCCTTACCATTCAGAGTGGTATGGTGAGTGCGACCATGGTCATTTAGAGCAGTCTGCACCAGAAAAGTGATCACACACCACCTCTAGCAGTAATTCCAGATCTGTGCAAACTGTACATTATCGTTTTGGCCTTCTCAATGCATGAGCATCTACAATTAGGAGAAAATACAACTCTGTATCTCATTTCAATGTGAAAGTGTCAGAGTTCACCATTTTATTTCAAAACATTTATACCCTGCTCGATTAAAAAACAACAACCCTCAAAGCAGTTTCCGCATGTTGACCATCTGAAATTAAGATAGATTTAAGCTTGTTTGTGTCTCTGGTGAATTCTCTCACACACATCATGGATATTGGCTTACATTTTGTATGTTCCATATTATTTTATAGATACTATTTCTACAAGTTTGCCATGGCCTTTGGACAGAACAATAAACTTATGAACAGAACTGAATTAAAGGGTGTTGACAACAGTGCATCAACGGTGTGACTAAGTATAATAAGGCAGCTTTGGGTGTCCCTAAATAAAGAACACAGAGGCGGGGAAATGCACCAGGAAGGCAGGAATACAGAAACCCTACTGGTCCATTAGCTCAGCCTGGAAGGGGCTTTCCAGGGCTTCATAATCTCCAGGGTTTCTTCCCAGCTTAACCTGCAGATGCCAGGGACTCAACCTGGGACGTCCCGGGTGCCAAGCACCTCCGCTACAGCCGTCACCTCGAACCCACGGAGGCGCACAAAGCAGTCCAACAGTGAACTGCCGTGATACCCGCCGATTAATCCATTTTTAACCAAGCTGTGGCGAAAGGTCCTCGCGCTTGTGACACCTACTAACAGCGAAAGGGGGGGGGGATCCTAACTTGTCAAAATCCAGAAGTGTACCCTGCGCCAAGCCACAAAGCGGTAACGATAATGGCCGAGGGCAGAAAACTTCGCGTTCTAGACGCCTGACTTTTAATATACGGATACAATGCAAAGAACGTGCAGGCGGCTTCCAGGCCGAAGGACGAGAAGCCGCAGGTAAGGGAGAGGCACCTGCGTAGCCTCTTGGCACGTCTTCTCGGCCCGCTGCAACGCCCTGCTACTTATAGGGCCCTATTTTCACCTCCCGCGCTCATTGGCCGCCGGGCCTTTGTGACGCCACAATCGCACCCAGGGCAAAGTTCCACCGCCCTCCCGGGAGAGCGAAACTAGGCTGGGCGGCTGGGCGGCGATCCAGCAGGAGGCGGAAGTTGCTGCCTCCGCTTCGCCGGCGCGCAGCTTCTCCGACTGAGCCTCCCAGCGAGACCGCCCGGCGCTTCCTGGCGGAGGAGCAGTTGCAGCTCTGCGGCCTCCGCCACGTGGCGTGGAAGTTATGCCATTAGGACTCGCGGGGCCCGCGGGCAAGAGCAGGCACTTGCGATGGGGGCGGCTGACTAGTTTTTCGATGATAATAATAATAATAATTGTTCTTGTTTAATGTTTCAACAGCCATCTGTAGGGCAAATTCAACTAGCCTCATAGTTCTGGTGGTAGCAACAAATGCTGCCTCTATCCATGGGTAGAGGGGGGGGCAGCTGCCTCCCTTAAATCAATCAAAATCGATACAAATTTGAGGTTCTGCCCCCCATAACAAAAATCCTGGCTGCACCCCTGCCTCCGTGAAGAGTATAACCTCACAGTGAGGGGGAAATCTCAAAAGTGAGACTGCGAAATAGATATTTCATCCATCTTCGTGCCGAGAGAAAAAATATTTGTACTCTGGGCCCTGCTTTATAGATGGGTACTCGGAACAGCAATAATTACAGACAAAGGTGGCTATGTCTCTATTGCCAGCTCCATTTGAATTCTACTGGAGAGCTCCACTTTTTCTGTAACCTCTTCTGATTCTTCCCCTGGCCCATCTTCCGTTTTTTCCTCCTTCGCCTTTGTCTCATTCATGATAATTATATGATGGACTCTATAGGCAGAAATCAGGTTTTTATTCTCTGTGCCACAATAAACACTGTATTGCTGTTTAAATACAAAGCGAGCAGTCACTGCCATAAATGTGCATGGAGGTGAATTCCTCTACATTATCCTACAATCAACTGCTGGCACACAGTGCCCTAGCTCAGATTTATAGCTCTTGCTTTGCATACAAAAGGTCCCAAATTCAGTCCGTGGCATCTCCCAAGTAGGGCTGGGAAAGGCCCCGGTGAAACCACTGCCTGTGTTGACAGTACTGGAGTAGATGGGCAGATTCAAACGTAGGCAGCTTCCCATGTTCCACACAGTCCTGTCTATATAGTTAAACCTTCCTTATGGCATAGGTTTGGGCTGATGAAACTTGTTTCTTTAAATATCACTCGTTGCATGCTTCTTGTTCATAATTCCTTTCTTGGGCTACACAGTCAAGCTGGAGGGAGCTGGTGGATTGGGTTACATGAGGCAGGTAGGGAAATGGTTCAATGGGTCTTGTTTATGGCACAGCTGTAGTGATGAATTCTCAAGTGCAGGCGTTCTTCATGACGACCTCCAGTCACACCTCTGCAGCCATGCTTCTTCTAAGGCAAAAAATTATAAGGAAATTTTTGACTAATGCAGACATGGCTTCAGTACAAAGCCAGGTGTTTTTTTCACCCCACTTTAAATCACATCCGGATGATAATGGTGATTTATTGCATATTTTTTAAAAAAAGCTTTTATTAATGTATAGCAAAATAAAAATTTAAAAAATACAGACATTTAAAACAAGCACGCCACGCTGTATACCCCTTACTACCCCCTTATAACATGTCAGTAGTACAGGTTAATGAATATTAATGTATTTCCACTTCTCTTCACATTTATTGCATTTATTAATCTCTTCCTACGTAATCTGTCAAAATGTGTACATATTGAATTGACAGGCTGGCCAGAAAACTGCCAGCTTGGCCTATGTGCCTAAGAGAGCTTTGATATGCAGAAGTCATTGGATGCAACCTTTATGGAACAGCATGAAACAAGTTATTCATTGTAGATCAAACTGCTGTTCATAAAACAGCTAGAATGGGGAGTAGCCAGTGTCTTTTGACTTCAGTGCCCATCAGCCCTGACCATTTGGCCATTCTGGTTCAGGCTCATGGGAACTGTAGTCCAACATCTGAAGGGCACCATCTTGTCTACTGCTGAGCTAAAGGATATGCAATACATGTACAGTAGTTGAATTTCAAATCCCATCAACCTCAGCCAACATGAGCCAAAGATCAAGGATGTGGGATGTTTTAGTCCCACAACATCTGGAGGGCCACAAGTTAACACACGCACCTTTAAAAAGTTGGCAGCTCTGCTGAAGGCAGCTTCTGACAAAGCACACATTTCATGAACCAAAAGTGTCTTTTAAAAATATATAATTAATGTACAGGAATAATTGCCAGAGAAGGCTTCCAGAATATGATCTAACAAAGTTTAGACGGGAGTTGCTAGCCAACACTCCACTGAGCCTTTCTGTTTACCTTTCCTGCTATGAATCATAGCTAGTTCCTCCAGTTGCCACAGCTGTGTACCTCAGATTGGGTGCGTCTTAAGGAGGCAGTGAGTAAACCGTCTGTTTCAGATTACCTCATAGCTTTCTGTTTCCTGGTGAGAAGGTACCTGCACACTGCCTTTTCCCCTGTCCTCCCCCTCACCATGTAATTGGGGTTTTGAATGCTTCTGAAACACTGCTGTGAAAGTCCAAGTGGCTGCTTATGTAAGGAGCTGCAGAGCATATAGAATTACCTGGCCCAACTTCCTTAAGTACAAGACATGCTGTAGCCACCGTGATAATTTTGCAGTTGCCAACTTCTTCACTGGCCCTGCTCCTGTGCCTTTACCAGCAGCCTGTTATGGAAATTAAGCATGAAGTGTTTCACTTCACTGTAGGGGAAAGCTTCAGCTGCTTAATCTCTGCATGCCCGGCTGTGGCACAGGAGCAGGACCAGTAAAAAAAAACACACAGAGACCTTGAGAGAGAGAGAATAGGTTCAGGGACAATTTCAACCTGGAAAAAGGTGCAGTGGGGGAAGATTAAATATTTCCACCCTCAAGCAATGTCCTTAATCCAACTCAGGTCATATTTATATTTGTGGGAGAGATACAATTGCAGATATTTCTTTGAAAGATCTCCAGCATGGATGATATGTCAAAGGACAGTCTCTTCAACCACCACCTTCTGAACAGGGTGTCAGAAGTACTGAGTTTGCTATTGTTTCCATCCCGATTGACTTGTCATGATCTCAGATGAGCTTCTAGCATGCTAAATACTATATACTTGCTGCTGCCAATTCGTAACTGAGGTCATTGAGCATGGGTAAGACTGCACTTTTCCACCATTATTGCTCTGTTTGTGTGTTAAGAATATTAGTTCCATATAGCTCTAGCAGTTTTCTGTCATCATCTCCTCAGTTATGCAATTGCTGCTCTGTGACCTGAACTTCCTTCGTCTCCTATGGTTTGGTTGGTAGAGATAATCACCATGGCACAAGTTTTGTGTGGCATAACTTGCTTGACCTCAGAGTATCCTGGCAAGTCAAGAAATTCTACTGCCATTAAGATCTTTATCAGGTTTAGTGTCTGTAGGGCTTTCAGTCCCAATACTGGCATAGCTGATGTTCCTGCCACATAGAGACTGGAGGCTAGCATCTTTTTCTGTACCTACATTGGAATGCACACTTTCCTGTCATCCAATATGGGTGACTCCCATATCCTATTCTGTTGATCCAGGTGATACTAGTCTTGTGTCCCAGGCTGTTCTCTTGTATTGTCTCTCAAGGATGTTTACCTTTGCTGCAATGCCAATATTTATTCGTTTTTCTTGGGGACTTTTCATTCATTCAAAGTATTTATACCCTACTCTTTAGCCAGAAAAGCTCCCAGGGCAACTTGCAAATCAATAGAAATGGCACAAGTCTTGTCTCTCAGGTTTGCAATCTAATAACACATGTCTCATAAGGAAAAAGAGACTAGGGAGGGGAATACTTCCTCTGTTCCAAAATCCTTCTTCAATATTTTGGCTAGGAGTAGCATTGCATCTGAGGGTGTTTCCACACTGTCACTGTTTTGGGGTGTGGTTCAATCACACGTTGGCATATTCAAATTTCAACGGCTTGGGAGGTATTGCGCAACAAATCCGCTTTCCCAAAATATCGGTCTCTTTGCGATAAGAAAAGTAAAGGAGAAAGATACCGTGTAGTGTGGGAGAACACTTGCTTTGGTGTAACATCATCTAACTTGCACACAAACAAATCAGAATGAACCTTCATGGAATAGCCAGTGTCATCTAATCTGGCTGCAAACAAGTGAGGATGAATGCTCAATAAACAGGTCATCTGGAAGCATCCCGTGTCTTGGAACTTCCCTTCCACTGTATGTATATTTGGATGGTGGATGTTTGGGTTTTGCTTTGTTTTGCTTTGCTTTCCTGCCAATTTGCATAGTGTCTTTTTGCAAAGTGGTTTTGTGTTCTGGCACTCCCTGCAGCTCTTGCCTAGGACTGGGCAGTCCTCTTGCTGTGCATGCAATGCTGCACATCTGTTACCAACATGCAGAATTTGTGTGTTTACTGTTCACCTTTCATTCTGTGCTGCTTGTGGCTCATAGGCTGTTGCACCTTCGCCCACTTACGGTGGGCACATCCCTGTGGCCAAGTTAAGTACTTCGATAACGTCTGTTTTTATAGTTTGTAAGTTCCAGCTGTCATTATAACGTGACCTAGAATCGCTGCTCTGTTCTGTGGCGCTGTTTTGTTATTCTGATATTGATTATCTTGGTGCTTTTTATTTTTATTATTTAATTTTTCTGAAATAATTTTTATTTGATTTTACAAGTGTAAAATTATAACAATACAAAATACATATCCATATTTAGAGATTTCTCTGAATCTCTGGTCTTCCCACCTTCCCCTCCATGGGTCCAATTGTCAACCTGTTCAACTACATGTTATTCCATAATCCATATTTTATGTCACTCCCTTTTGTCCATAGTATGTGCTACATTACAAGTGTTATTGCAATCCTGCTAATGTTTTTATCTGCTTACAGTGATCTCCCAGATTTTTCCCATTCTTTATTAAAGTTTTGGTCGTCTTGGTTCCTGAGATTTCTGGTCAGTTTATTTTTATTATTTTATTTGCTCATTGCCTTTATCTTGATTGTGATATTTTTGTAAGAGGTTGTGATACTATTTAGTGACGGGCAGGCTAGAAGTACAAATAAGAAACAATAAATACATAAAATAGAAAGAATCCATTCTCCCCTAGTGGTTCCTCATGTATTATTTTTTAGTTGGATCAAAATGCATCTCTGCATTTCAGGGATGAACTATGTGACCCTTACATTCCTGGTTAATTTGTTCTCAAGATGTTATCACTTTTGGGAAGTCTCATTTGACGTCCTGTGAGAACATCTTCAGGGAAATTGGATCACACAGGCCTCTCTACTAGGTTAAGGGAGGAGGCCCACAAAACTGCATGTTGTAACTCCTGTTTCGGTAGTGCTACCCTTGCTTGCGCCAAGCCTAATTTTAGCCTGCATATAGTACTACACAACAAAGAGGATCTCTTTAGAGTAGGTGTATTCCTGGACTCTTACTCACAGTATCAAAAGTTAATTATCTGCAACTGGGATCTCTTGTTGAGGAACAAATGTTGGACTCCCATGGTGACAATGTGCCCGTTTCTACGTAACATTTTTCACTGCAGCAATCTGTTACATTCCTCCATTCTGCTGAGTGGAAGGCAGCCGAAAAAGGATCAGGCTGACTGTTGACATCATTTTGCTCACTGTCACGTTTCTCTTCTGCCTGGCTGGAGGGGGCTTAGAGGAGACAAAAGTGTCCCCTTCTGGCCAGCCCTGCTTGGCTCTACTGCAGGGATCTGCTGGATCCTAAACCAGCTATGCTGCCATTACTTGACAACAGTGGACTCAATCTGGGTCTCTTTGCTGCACCAGCATAGGAGATACAGTGGTACCTCGGGTTAAGAACTTAATTTGTTCTGGAGGTCCGTTCTTAACCTGAAACTGTTCTTAACCTGAGGTACCACTTTAGCTAATGGGGCCTCCCACTGCCACTGCGCCACCTCCACACGATTTCTGTTCTCATCCTAAGGTAAAGTTCTTAACCCGAGGTAATATTTCTGGGTTAGCGGCGTCTGTAACCTGAAGCGTCTGTAACCTGAGGTACCACTGTAGTGTAGAAAAAAGCCATTTTTCCCTGCCCTTGCCCTTTCCCTGGCTAGCATGAGTGGCACATTTATGGATGCAGCAGAAGCTACTCTATTCCATTAAGTGCTGCTGCTGATAGCCAGAGGGTTGGATTTGCTCTCTTTGTCTACACCTAATTTCTTCTGAAACACTATGTTTTGATGTGCTTTCTTTCCCTCAAGCCAGCTTTGATCAGACTTCAGAACTGTAGGCGGCAATGGAGCATATGCCCACGCTGCCCAGGGCGGGTGCGCTCCCAAGGGGGGCATGGTGCGGAGGGTGCCCTCCCAGGCATGGGAGAACCGCTTGGGGGCCCAGAGCGACGAGCTGCCCAGGGGGGCGGAGTGAGGCGCCAATGGCATACATTCAACGCACCACCCACCCGCGACTCCCAAGCCTTCCCCAAGTTGTCAGGGGGAAGGGGGGAATGTTGCTGGCAAAGCAGCGCAGCTCCCCCCTTACCTTGGCGGTTCGGGGTATGCTTGGGAGTCGCGACAAATGGCAGCCCCCTCAGTGAGGGCACCCGGGGCGGACCGCCCCCACCGTCCTGCCTTCCCACGCCCCTGACCATAGGCATACTCAATGTGCAGTGAATTTTGGGTGTGCGCATTTGAAATGCTAAATAAACACCTGAACGCATGCACAAGTGGCTACAGCGCAAAGAGGATTTCCAGGGGCAGAGACAGGGTGGGCAACTTTGGTGTACATCAAAACAAGATGATGTGTACAGCAGAGTGCAAATTCCATTTGAAATGGACCAAGGGAAAAACAGCTTAGCTGTGTTTTAAGGTGGTGATGTGTACACAGTCTTAGTTCACAGGCGTAACTCAACAGTTTCAAGATGCAGTCTGTTCTTTTAATAAAGATGCAGTCTGTTCTTTTAATAAAAGAATAAATAAAAGAATAAAAGAATCTTGCAGACCTCTACATTATTTAACATCTCACCTGAATAAGAGTTCTGGAGAACTCAGAAGCTTTTGCTCTATTTGCAACACTTAGGTTGGTCCAAGTTAGGGTATTGCCCAACGGTGGATTTTTTAGTTTCTATCCAATACCACAGAAGTTTTTCTTAGCGTTGCAGTAGTGCTTTCAATTGCATAACTTGATACAGCTCCTCTCAACAATTACACAGTACAAAGCACTCTCTGTATTATTACCATGGGGTGAAATGGTTTTCTAATTACTCATGCTGCCGAGTGTGAACGCTTGCTGTAGCTCTCAACCCTGGACTCAGGATGTTGTGGTTATTTCTTCTGCGGCAAGAACTAATGCCCTAGTCCAGACATGAGCTACATTTAAAACATCCGCCATTTGCTTTGTTTTAATTAGAGGGCTCCTGTGCTTAAAGAGTTGTTTTTATAAGCAAATTAATTATATTTCACTACAGAAGATAGGAAAGCAATTTTATCCTTGCTAATGGCTGCCTCCTTTATACAACATACACATGTTCCATACTTGCTTAACCCAAATTATCCCCCCACCTGAGCATATACTAATTAATTCCAAAGACACCTGGATTGTCATTATAAAGACTGGTCATGATTTTCAGATAGGTGGTTGCTAGTTGTAGTCAACATATTGTTACAGATCTAGGGTAACAGAGTTTGGAGGTGCAAGGGCACCCATAATTGCTAGAGTCAGTGAATGTTAGAAATTAATAAATAGAATTTAGATAATATTTGGAGTTCTGAAGAGAAGATGCCAGGCCAGGACCTCACCTGGAATAGAAGTTGTTAGGAATGACAAAAAGTGCTGGGAGCAAGTCATTAATAAAAACCATAACCAGGGCAGGAGATTCTCTGCTGGTGGACAGAGTGGGGAGTCCGCATGGTTACCATGGACAGAGAAAGGTTTACGATTTCAGTTTCCATTGCGCAGGAAAACTGGGGCAGCTGCCTGTGCCTACAGGGGGAAAGTCCCATTTTACAAGAGGCTTGGGCTTTTCTGGCAAGGGTCTTTGGGAAGGAGAGGGGTGGAGCCAGAACCCCAAGAAGACACTATGTGGGGCAGAACCATCTTGGCAGGCTGGGACAGAGGCACAGAGATGGCGTGCAGGATGCCTTGGACTCTGATGCCGCACTGCTGTGAAGAACAAGCTCCTCTTGAGGTAATAATAATAATAATAATAATAATAATAATAATAATTTATTTGTACCCCACCCATCTGGCTGGGTTTCCTCAACCACTCTGGGCGGCTTCCAACACAGATTAAAAATACATTAAAATGTCACACATTAAAAACTTCCCTAAACAGGGCTGCCTTCAGATGTCTTCTAAAAGTCAGAAAGTTGTTTATTTTCTTGACATCTGATGGGAGGGTGTTCCACAGGGCAGGTGCCACTACTGAGAAGGCCCTCTGCCTGGTTCCCTGTAGCTTTGCTTCCCACAGTGAGGGAATCGCCAGAAGGCCCTCGGAGCTGGACCTCAGTGTCCGGGTAGAATGATGGGGGTGGAGATGCTCCTTCAGGTATACTGGGCTGAGGCCGTTGAGGGCTTTAAAGGTCAGCACCAACACTTTGAATTGTGTACGTAATGTATGTAATGCTCTGAAACGCTCTCCAAAATAGACCCAGGTCCAAATACGTGTACAATAAACCATATTTCTTAAAAGACACTAGTCTCTGCTGTGCCTTGATTTCTCAACACACCCCTGGGGGAGTGCTTGGAACCCCTGGGATCTCATGCTGACGCTCAGCAGAAATTTGGGTAGCGCGTAATAATATATCACCCCCAGGATCAGAGGATGAATGCCAGTCTCTGGGGAGCACAGGTGGGGGGGGAGTGCTGTTGCCCTTGCGTTCTGCTTTGGGGCTTCCCATTAGCATCTGACTGTCATGAGAACAGGCTCACCTTAAAGCTAAGTTCTCACTGAGGTGCCAGACCTGTGCCCAGACTGTGCCACTTCAGTATGACTCCCAGTTGGAGGGGGGCGCTTTGCAAAGTCCATGGGAAGCCTTCCTGACATGAGCAGCAGTGGGACATACTACATTCTGTGGGCAACCACCACTGACTGCTGCCCTGGTGCTCCCTTCTGCAGGCCAGCAACTTTTAAACATTTTTTAAAACTTTTTTTTTTGTCATAGGTGGCAGCAACCCAAACACAGCACCGGCAGCCTTCTGTTATGTACTAAGCTTGGATCCTAGAACAATAGGCAAGTAGGATCCTAGAATGCAACAACTGATTGGCTTGCAGGAAAAGACCAATCAGGTTCCAGGAAGAAGTTAATCAGCCTATTAGGCTGGTAGGATTGTAGAATGCAAGCACTGATTGGCCTGCAGGAAAAGACCAATCAGGCTCCAGGAGGGAAGCAGAATCAGCCAATCAGACGGGACTCATTGTGTAACTAATGTATATAAAAGCCTGAGGTTTGGGGGGCAATTCAGTCACTGTTTTACAAGCTGTAATAAAGAGCATGAAATCACTACAGGACTCTGAGTATATTTCACTTTCCCTCTCTCTCTTTTTGCCACTGCCTGCCATAGATGGCAGTGGCATAGCAAGGGAGAGGGGCCCACCATTTTGTTTTTCCTTGTGTAGTGTCAAAACAGCAAGCTGAGACCGCCAGTGCCTCTTCAGGTGCCATCACCTATAGCATCAGTGAAAACTTAAACAGATACCTGTGGGTGGAGGGTGCTGATTCTGATACTGCTTGCGCTACTTCCACTGTAGAAAGTTTCTTTAAAAAATAAGCTACTAACTAGACGATGGAAGAGTGCCAGAGAAAAAGTATCAAGGCATGCAGCTGACACACATGACTGAAAGCTCTGGCTATACCAAAAAAACATTAAATCCCTGCACATATAAAACTGGATTTTAGGAAGAAGCCAAGGGTAGAACCTTTATCCATGACATTCTAGTTTTTTATGTGCAGGGATGTTTTGTCTACATAGAGGTTTATTCAGCCCTGTGAGTCCTTCACTTTCAATCCAATCCAGGCACAGCTTTGCCACTTCAGTAAGAAGTAGGCATATACCAACACTAAAAGACAGGAAAAGTTTCAAAATTGTTATCTTTTCATATACATGAGCATTTACATGCTCCCTTTTCCCATAACACTCATAAGCTTGCAAGAAGACAACCAGACCATCTAGCTTCAAATACAGAGCAATTTTTTTAAAAAAATCCAGAACATAAATGTGCCCGTTAAGCATACTTTAGTCCCACTGGTTTCAGTGAGAAACTTATGTATGGCTTAATCTTTCCTCAGTCAATAATGCCCAAATATTCAGTCAGGCCTGAGTATTTGTATTTCAAAAATTACTGTGTACCTTATAAACACAAAATAAAGGATACTTCCTCTCCCCAAAGCTATTTTGAGTCTACAAAAATAATAATTATGTCATGAGGAACTCATCTTAAATAATTGGCTACATGAAGTAGGGCTCCAGTTTAACTCACAGGTTTGGCATTTTCTGCTTGTTAATGATGGGCTAAGTATTTATTGCATTTATATCCCACCCTTCTTCCAAAGAGATGAGGGCAGCATATCTAGTGTATTTCCCATTTCATCTTCACAACAACCCTGTGAGGTAGGTTAGGCTAAAAGTAGCAACTGGTCCAAGGTTACCCAATGAGCTTTGGGCAATCCAGGTTCTAAATCTTGCTGGAAGCTCCTCCCCCCCATGTTGTTGTTGTTTTATTAAACTTATTACTCGCTTGTAACCCAAAAGGTCTCCAAGAGCCTTACAATAATATACATATACAAACACACACACATACATAATACCATAAGGGAAGGAAAAGGGGAGGAATCATATAATACATTAATATATTATATAGCGTAAAACTTTTGAAAAGAAGCATAAACAACACACCCACGTTGTTAATAATAATAATAATAATAATAAATAATAATAATAATAAATTTACTCAAATATTCACACCCACTAACGAGCAAATAAATAACTATTTCACTCCTTTAACCTCCCCGGCCCACCCAAAAGTCTGATGTCAGGCCAGCTGTTGCAAATCAGCTGCAGATGAGTCCAGCATCTTCCTCCAGGGAATTGGTCCAGCATCGCTCCTCCCTTCAGCCAGGGGTAGTAGCAAGGCAGAGCAGGAAGATGGTAGCAAAAGTTTTACCTACTGTGCAGTTGTTCTCCTGGCTGAGGGCAGGTGGGTTGGAGTTAAACAACATTTGGAGAGCACATGTTCCTTATCTCTGCTGTAAAGCAAGAATGAAGTCATTTTTGCCTAAAGGAAACTCAGAAAGTTTTTTTGGGGGGGCGGTGCTTTTAATACTTTTGCTGCTATTTGCTGAAGTAGCTGAAAGGTATTTTCCAGAGTTTTCCTTTTGTTTCTTGTAATTTTATGTAGCCAATATTCCATCGCCATGTTGAAATGTGAGCTGATCCAACTCATGCTATGGCTCTTAGCTCAGTTAGTAAAGCATGCGACTCTTCATCTCAGGGTTGTGGGTTTGAACCCCATGTTGGGCAAAAGATTCCAGCATTGCAAGGGCTTGGACTAGATGACCCTCATCGTCCCTTCCAACTCTACAATTCTATGATTCTCTGTTTGGCGAGGTCTTCTTTTCAAAAAACACGTAGCCGCAGACAGGAAGCAAAACTGGAGCATGCTTGAGAAGCATTCGGAGGCAGAGCACAATGCCCTGATCAGCTAATCCACTTGAGAAGGCCTTAATCCATTAGCACACATGAGCTCCAGGAAGCAAAGGCAGAAGCACAGGACACACTCACTAGGGACTTAGGCGCTCTGCAAGGATCCTCAGGCCGCTGGGAGAAGCAGTTATCTTTCAGTCCACATATAAACTCTGTGATACCTGAACTCTTGTATCCCCTTAAAATGTTATTTATGCATGTAAATAAAAATGTTGCAAACTGATTTTTCACCTCTGCTATCAGTTACGAAGACAAGCTCCTTCGGTCACATGTAGGGCCGACCCAACCACCCAAGACATCTTGCTGCCCGAGCCAAAGGTCAAGATGGTGCATCCCCTGTTCCACATACAGAAGCTGACAGGACAGGAAGCTTACTTCAGCAATGGGACAGTGTCTTCTACCACGCCAGAGGGCAGCTGGCTAGCTAAAGGGGTGCAGGGCAGGTTGCATAGCTCTGACCTCCAGTGGAAGGGGGCTAGAGAGCCCAGGAGCTACTGCTTCTCTCTCTCTCTCTCTCTCTCTCTCTCTCTCTCTCACACACACACACACACACACACACACACACACACCAGCATCTACTGCCTCATTCTGCCTAACAATAGGGCCAGCCCTGGTCACATGAGTAATTCCTTGGCCATCACTTTGCCTGGTGGTTTTGAAAAGAAAAGGTCTGGACATTGTTGCTAACCTGCACACACATTTCATATGATGGGAAGAATACAGATTCTAAGATGTCTGTTAACTTGGACTGACTTGCAAAGATATTGCAAGCTTTCTAATTTTCATGGGCTGTTTTGTTTTCCTGCCAACCAGTCAGCCCTGTGAAAGAGATCATCTAAACTTATTACTCTGACGCTCCAGTGCCAGTGTACCAGTAATAACTCTGCATGCCAAGGAAGCCAAACCTATTATTGTTGCTGTGTGCAATTGCATTTTTCCTGTGTCCTTCCACCCATAGTCAAATTTCCCACCCTTTCCTACACAAGATAACCTCTGCTAATAACTGTTTACAACCAATGCTGAAATCCTTTCTTTTCAGTTGTAAAGGTGCTCATCATCTTCACCTCACATATTATACTGGCAAGGCTTTGGGCCACACTGGGCACAATGGCAGCAGCCACATTTGCTCAATCATGTATTTTCCCTGTTGCGATATAAGGCAAATATTGTTGTGTGTGTGATTTCACAGGAAAGGAAAGCTAAGTTTCAATCCCCGCCCCTCCCCACCATGCCTTTGCACACCCTGCCACTCATATACTCTTCTCCCAACCCAAACCCCAGCCAGTGTCAGTCCGAGGGGAAAAGAAGAAATCACAGAGAAGTAAGGTCAAGGAGGATTTACTCTTCACTTGCAAACACTCATTTGGATGTTAAAATCAGACCCCTCAATCCCACTCTGCTTCATACATGAATGAGGCACTCACCGTCACATCAAATTTGGTCCTAAGCCAAAATAACTGCCAAAGAGGCTGTTTGTTTCCTTATTGTCTGTAATGAAAACAGCTGAGGACAATGGCAGAGACACACTTCAACATTTCCTCCCATACCTTGGCAAAACAACAAGACACTTGTCTTTAACAACTACCTCTAAGGGTGAGAGGCTTCTTTGTTTATTAATGGAGATGGGCCTATCTTAGGTGGCTGCTGTTGAGCTACCTAGAGGCTGAGAGCATTGTATGGTGGTTAAAGAACTGGGCTTAGAGTCCCATGTTTGAAATTTCTGCCTAGTTCATGGGTTGGCCTTGAGCATATCACTCGCTCAGTCTAGTCTATCTTGCCATAAGTGAACTTCTCTGAGGAAGGGACAGAAGATGCAATTTTGACACAAGCTTTTGTGAACTGCAACCTGCTTCGTCAGAGGTACACATCTGATTCTAGTACACAAAAGCTTAAGCCCCATTAATGTGTTCTCTCTCTTTTATGCACTGTTTGTTGAGACCATAAAGTAAGCTGTCCTGCCAGGCTTAGTTAGGTCACTCCCCACTCATCTTGGGAGAAAGGGTTATCAAGCCTTTGTTCTTCCATCTTCCACTATGTGAACCCTCCCAGGAAGGAGGTCTGGGCTTGTTGCTCTGAGCCTAGACTGCATGGCTTAAACAAGCCATATTTGTGTTTCCATACAATTTATTTATATTCACCACTTGGGAATCTAAGTTTAACTGCCTGTGTTTTTCTCAATGCTGCATGGAAAAGCATATGAACCTGACCTTTGAAGAGTTTGTAAGTAAAACATCTTCACCTTACCAAATGTGTGGTCTTTTTCTATGCTAAAGGAAGTGGTGAATTTTGGAAGCAGCTTAGAAGGGGATATTTTAAAGGTCTTAACAACCTATGTTTCAATGCTTTGCTGCATATTTGGTGATTTTGAATCTCTGCTGGGGTTCTCTCATCAAAGAGTACTTGCCCCCAAACCTGAATCTTAGGCATCCAGGAAATTATCTTTTTTATTATACAGTACTTACATCTTTTTCTTTAGCCAAACCAGCAAACATCACAAGGGACCTTTCCTGAACTGCAGTACAATAAGGAAACACAAACTACTTGTTAAACTCACACACATTTATACAACACCTCAATATTTTGGGATGTGGGAATGATTGTTTAGAAAAGCACATATTTGTGTATGTGTGTACATAGGAGCTTGCTGGCTCAGAGACAAAGACCACAAAGCACTTTGCACTCTATGAATTATTTATAATTCCTGAAGGACTCAACTAAATGTTTCCTTACTTTGTGATGATAGCTGTGTTGATTGCCAATTTGGCACCAACCAACGAAAGCTACTTTTCTTTGGGGTAGTACTTAAATGCATCATACATTTTGAAAGGCATTTGATTTATTTTACTCTCTATCCTGTTAGTTATATCCTGCCATCAGCTTCTTTGTCATTTATGATAACTTTATTGTTTTGATAGGTGGATTTTCAAACGTTTCAGATGAACAAAAATACCTTATTTCATCCTGAAGATGCAACACATTCTTGTTGTTGGCATCTCTCCGACTCAAGAGACAATGGAGTGGGCATCCAGGGGTGAAGCCAAACCATTGCATTAGCAGCACTGAAGTGACCTCCTCGGGGCGCAAGCTTGGGCAGTGTCTATAGAGGTCCTGAGATGCCCAGATGACAAGACCCCTCTCTTGGCTTCGCTGATGTGGTCCAAAGGAAAGCAGAGCAATATGTCTGGCACCGGCTTGGCTGCAGGAGATGGGACTGCTTAGACAGGGCAGCTGTCTGGTGACCAAATGCCCCATATCCTTCTGATGCATTAAAAGGGTGGTGTGGAACCCCCAGGCCTATTTACCTGCCCTTCAGGACTTTCCCCAGGCTATGTCCCTGCTCTGCACCACCCTCAAGTGCTTTTGCCTGGCTGGAACATGTTATTGAGCTGTGATAGTGCCCCGTTTGCCTGGCTGGAGGTGTGTGTGTAGAAATCACTGCTTTTTGCATCACTAGAATGCAGCCTATAGCACAAAGCTAGAAGTCACAGCCACTGCTCCAACCACATTTGCCTCTGGCCACTCCCACCACTAGGAAGCACCCCTCCCTCACCTTTCTGAAGGAGGTTGTCCGGGAGCAAATGCAGCACTTTGGGTGGAAACATTTCCCCACCTCTGCACAGCAATGAGCCCAAAGCTGGTAGCACCCCTGAGAGTGACCAAGCCCAGAAGCCTGGCGAAGAATCAGGGGTGCTCTTTCGGAATCCAGAACACAGGGGCAGTATTTAACCATTTCACAAGCAAAATACATCCAGGGAAAACCAAGCCCATATGTAAAATACGTGTGATGATCACACATGAGTACTTTGTTGTGTGCGCAGTTACTGGAAGCAACAGCACATATGTATATAGCAAAATGCATGGGCAATCATCACACAGAAGAATTGTGTGGATGGAAGCTTCATATCCTCCACCACCCTGCATGGATGTAGGAAATGCCTCGTGTATGATTCATCCCTCCAGAGCTAGTGTGAAGTCCAAGGGCACAGCTAGTGAAGGATGCTCGTTTGTAGACTGATTCTTAAATGCCCTGTCTCTGATTTTGTTCCTTATTAATTGTTCCCTGACCTGAAATAGCATGTCCTCTTACAGACAGGGCTGTTCTTTTTCAGCTGGAACTCAGTTCCGCCAGCTCTCAGGTGGGTGCCATTGCCATTCTAAGAGAACACAGGTGAGTTCACGAACCTCTTTCTCTAGAAAAACAGCAGTGCTTGCAGATTACACAATACTTCCGAACTGTTTGCATTCAGGTGTTGTTTAGCTGAGAATAAATGATGGGAAGCAGTTTAGATCTAGAAACACCTTGTACAGTGTTACCTCAGTTTAAGAACAGTCCTGTTTATTAACGATTTGGTTTATGAACTCCGCAAAACTGGAAGTAGTGTCCTGGTTTGCGAACTTTACCTAAGAACGGGATCCGAATGGTGGAAGGGCGCCGGCAGCAGGAGACCTCATTAGGGAAAGCACGCCTCACTTTAAGAACTGTTTTGGTTTAAGAATGGACTTCCGGAACAGATTAAGTTCATAAATCAAGGTACCACTGGACTTGATTCCTTCCCATGATCTCCTCCACCCACTTTCTTCCCCATTTGCCATCTTCTTAATTTCCTCTTGGGATGACAGATGGAGTTCTCCCAGTAGAAAATAAACCCTGGCTATTGCTTCTGTTCTGAAAGTCACCATCTCAGAGGACAATTTCCCAGAATGTGAGATCTAGATGTCAACAGCAGGTCTGCAAACATGAGTTAATGTATGGCTAGCTGGATGAGAGGATGCTATAAATTCTGGACTGGACTGTAAGGAGTTTTCAAGAGAGTTGTAGATTTCCACATTTCCACTCCTGCCCCCTTTCCAAGGAACTCTGATTTGCATCAAAGGAATGCGGAACTGGATACAATGACAAAGAGCTGTCTTGGCTCTTATTTGTCCACTGCCTCTTTTGATAGTCTGACCCTTGGCCAGACATGAGGCAAAGTGAAGGAAAAGGGATTACTGTATATGAATGAATAGCCTGTTTCAAAGTAGCCAACAAGCAAAAGTAGTTAAATATTTTCAAAGGGTCATCTGTAATTTTGTTTCATGTGAATCACACAATGATTAAATGCAGTAACATTTTCAAAAGACAACAGCAAGAAGAAAACAGCATTTGTAACACAGCTCTGTTTTCATGCCAAGAAACATTGCGAGAGTCCTAAGAAACACTGCTGAAGGCACTACTTTTCAGTACTTTCTGTGTGCTGTATTCATTTACTCTGCAATTGCTTGTCTTGCACTGGCTTAAAGGCCTGGAAGGTGTCTGTTTCTCTGGCAAAAGGTGTACTAGAAAAGCACAATTGTCCTACAATAGGTTATCAACATATCAAAGAAGACCTCAACAGGTGCAGTGTGCGGATTAGCAGGTTGATTACTGCATGGTCCCTTAATGTTCATGCACATATACTAACGATAGACAATGGCTCCTTGGAAGGATGACCAGACTGGCAACTTCACACTTGAAAATTTTGCCAATATTCCTTCAAAATGCAAAAAATATAGACAGGTCAGCAGAACTGTCCCTGGCTAACTAGGACAACTGGAGCCTGTATATATGAAAGATAATAATTGCTAAAGTTTTTCATATTTTGTCTACCGTGTCTATGGTAGTGCAACTAGTGGCAGAATCCCGACTTCGGGCAGAAATTGTAAACCTATGGTCTTCCAGTTGTTTTTAGACTACAATGCCCAACCTCCAGTGGTGCAGTGGTATACTGTGAAATTCAGACACCCACTCTCCCTATAGCCATGCCTCTTCTAAGACAGTAGAACAAAAATGAATTCTTGACCAATGCAATTATTATGGTTTCAGTATCAAGGCTACTTTTTCCTCCCCCTGCCTGCCCAACCTCCTGCCTGGCTTAACACCCAGTCTGATGAAGAGTTCTGCTGAACTCAAAAGCTTACTGACCAGCTGAGGGCCCTGCCCTTGCCTCTCTCCACCTGGCCTAGGGTGGGGCCTGACAGGCTGGAGCAGCTCCTGGTGAACAGGCCACAAGGCCACTGCTGGACCTCTTGGTTGGCCTCTACAGCAAGTGCCAGTCGCTGCTCCAGAGGGACAGACTTGTCTTGGACTTCCTCAAGTGGGAATGGGCCTCCTGATTATTGAAAGCAATGTGAGCTAGTTTCTCCTCAACAGTGCCTAGGCAGGCTACCTGGAGTCAACATCCACCTTACCACTGGCGGTAGGCCTGAGAGCCCCACCATCTCCACCATGACCTGCTACTCAGGACCCCAGCCAGCACAGCATCTGGCTGAGCTGGCTTAACAGTAGGCATTATGTGCATTTGTGTATTTGAATGAACTGAACAGAGTGAAAGGTTATGAGTCATGGGGGTGCAGAGATTGTGTGAATGAACTTAGTGCTTAGCATCTATTTTAAGTGCTATTTTGTTAATGTTTTAAATATTGTTTTATGGATTCTAAACGCTGCATTGATTTGTTAATCACATGACTTGCCATAATTGTGAGGTTTAGCTTATTTTTTAGTTGCTGTTCTGTTAAGTTTTTATAGATTGCAATTGTTTTATTGATAATTTGTTAATTATTTTATATGATGTATGCTGTATTCACGATGTGCTATTATGTTTTATTATGTTATGGTTATTTATTGGTTGTAAGCCGCTTTGAGATTCATTTGAGTGAAAAGTGGCATAGAAATACAGTAAATCAAATAAAATCACCTTTTTGTAACTTTTCAGTTAGGGACTTCAGAATTTTTGAAACAGAAAATGACACTTTAACACTTAGCCATGCATACCAGTATCACCTCTCTCTTCTTCACTTATTTTGTGGGTTTCTCTCTTGGGGGAGGGGGGAACCTGTCGCACTTCGCATGTTGCTAAACTACAAATTCCAATTTCTTCATTATTGGTTTTGTTGGCTGGGCTGGGCTGATGGGACCTGGGAGCCCAACAACATATTGAGGGCCAAAGATTCCCTGCCTCTGCTTACATGGAAGTAGTTAACTGCATCCAGATTGATGGATCATAAGTTGTGCAGGTCTGGGCGAGGAAGTTCAGTTTCTTGCTCAGCTAGGAAACTCAGTATGTGACCTTGAGTCATGTGCTCTTGCTTAGGCTAGCCTACCACAAACACTTCTTGTAAGAATAAATTAGGGAAACCCCATGTATGTACCTGGAGCCTCTTGGAGAAGTGAGGGGCATACTGGCTTGTTTGCTGTGAGCATGTTATGGCACCCTTTAATCAAATTCCCAGGCTGATCAACATTAAAATGAAAAATGGCAAAAGTTGACATTACAAAACACACACAACTCTCCCCCTAAGAAGAAAGCATGTCTCAAAGCAGCATAAACACTGTCAATAGAATCAAAATTTAAAACTAATTGCACAATCCTGTGCCTCTACTTAGAAGTTATTTGAGTTTATTACTTGCAGGTAAGTATAAAAACCAATCAAAAACTGCAAAGAAATGTGCAAGATTTCAACTTCGGCAGAACCGGATGATGAGCAAATAAATAAGCAGTGAAGAAACAAAAACAAAAGCGTGGGAAAAGCAACTTAATTCGTCCGCCCCCCCCCCTTGTTTTGTTTGGGCTTCTTTTTCCCCCTGGTTGTGGTTTATTTTGGAGGAGCACTATATTTGCTCAGTGTCGAATTTGAGGAAGAGTTCTTGCACACTACTCCAAATATACAACCTTCTGCATTAATACCACTCAGCTGGTTAGAGCATGGTGCTGATGCCAAGGTTGCAAGTTCGATCCCCATATGGGACAGTTGCATATTCCTGCTTTACAGGGGGTTGGACTAGATGATCCTCAGGGTCCCTTCCAATTCTGCAACTCTGATTTACAGGAAACGGTGAAGTGGGGAAGAACTGAAACTTAAACCAGCACTTGTCCGCTGTCCCGGGACCTTTATACAGCACTATCAAAACTTCTGGGGTTCTGGTTTGTGCCTGTTTGTTCGTTGTCTCCAAGAACCCTGTTGCTAACGAGCATGATTGCTGGCCCCTTAAATCCTCGTCAAGTGGCAAAGGAGTTCCGCAGACGCCTGTTTGGCAGCGAGAAAGGAGCGTGCAGATTACGGCTGCAGGCTGGAAGATTAGGACGCCCTAGAAAACAAACCGCGCGAGAGGGGGGCTTGCAGTGCAGACGTCGCGGCCGAGCTCGCTCTTTATTCGACTTTTCCGGCTCCTCGGTTCTTCCTGCAGCCGTCGAGCCCCTCCCTGTGCAAATCACAGGGCTTCGCTAAGGCCCGCACCATCTGCAGGCGCGCTCGGTCTCCTGCGTCGGCGGCGGCGCCTCCGCCTCTTCCTTCCGCAGGTTCGCAGCGCTCCGAGCCGTCGAGGCGGGAGGAAGGCGCAGCTCGAGCGCGCGCGCGGCTCCGGCTGGCTGGCGGAGGGGAGGCGGGGTGAAGGGCAGGCGAGGCGAGACCTGTGGCGCTTGCCCGCGCAGCAGCGCGTCAGCCATATTGCAGCAGCAGCAGCCGGGGAGGGGCAGCAGCGACGCCCACACGCCCAGAGGACCAAGAGCGCAGCCCGAGCGGACGCCCAGTACCAGCCGCAGCAGCCGCCTTGCCTGGTTGGAGCCACACGGACCTGCCGCGGCGAGGTAAGGACCCCCAGACGAAACCCCGCCCCACCCTCGACGGTCCTCACAGGAGCCGGGGGTTGGAGGGGGTTACCGGGAAGGAAACTTGGCGGCGAGCAAGTGGCGCGAAGTTGCTTTTGTGGCGCTGCAGCCGAGGCTTCGGCAACAGGTGGGGCGGCGGGGGATTAGCGCCCGGCTCTTCTTCCGAGAGAGGAGTTGGCGCACTTATTTAGCGCTTCTCGAAGCGGCGCGTTTGCATTCTGCCCCAAAAGCCTCGTTAAGTTTTTCTCCTCCCGCCGCTTTCCAGAGACTCTTTACGCTTCTTGAAGCTGAACCGGAAAGTGCTGCTTTTCTGTTCCGCCTCGTTTGAGCCGCCCTGCCTTGCATAGCCCGGCCCGAGTCAGCCTCGTGGGAGAAGTACCCCCCCCCCCCAGTTCAGCGCTTCTTACGCCCAAGGAAGTGGGAAAAGGATTTGCCGCTTAAATCCGCCCCCCTCCCTTGGGAATGCCCGCAACAGGATTATTACTCACATCCTCTGCAAACCGGCCTATTTCGACTCGGTTCTTGAATTCTTTGGATCTGGGGGTATTCAAGGGGTGACCAAGGCAGCGATCCGAAGCTCGCTTTCCTGGGAGTCGGCCCCATTGAATCCCACGGGATTTACTTCTGAGTAGAGGTGGCTGGGATTGCGCTGTTAGCCAGCTTGTTCTTACTTGTCCCGGGGTTGGAGAAAGGGTGGGTCCCCTCCCTGAGCCAGGGATGAAATATTGGGGGGGGGGTCAGGTAAGCGATCACTATAAGCAGCGCACGCAAACCATTTGAATGACAAACTTCGGGGGGGGGGGCTCCCTCGAATATCTCCTTGGCGTTGGCTCCTATGCCTCCCTCCCTTTCCATGCCATGCACGCAGGTGGGGGTGGCGGGGTGGGAGCGAGTTCTGCTTCCCGTAAACGGGAGTGAATACGAAACTCCGTTGGCGGCAACTCATTCCGGAGTGATTAACGCAAGTACAAAAAGCAGGGCTGCTGATAATACGCGGGCCGGTTCTTCCTCAGCGTTTCGTTTGACGAGGGGAGGAAGCTGAAGCAGTTCCTGTCTGTGGGTGAAAGACTGCAGGTTACATCAGACCTACATTTTGAGCTACCGGGAAACTCCTCTTGCCCTGCCCCGTTTCGAGGCAAAATGAAGCCTTGACTCTGTAAGGTTGTTCCCCGCCAGCTTCAGCCCTTTATTGAATGTGGGACTCGGTAGAATCGTTGCCTGCAACTTACTTCTTTCAGAGCAGTCTTAATGCGGGAAGGGGGGGCGGGGAGGTCCCTGATATTTATTTTAAAAGGCTGTATAGCTAGTGAATTACTGCTGCGAGGTCTTTAAAGCAGAGAGACTTTGAACGCAGACCGTTTCCCTTTAAGGCTTAAAGTTTTAAGTCAAGGGGTTTAGTTGATTCCGTGTTGCTTGGATACTTGTTCTGTAAGAGACCACTGTTTGGAAAAACTTGAAATATGATTAACCCTCCACACACGCACACACATGCATGTCCTTTAACATTTTTGAAATTGTGGTTGTTCCTATGGGTGTGGCTGAGCAAATGACCTTCTCTCCTTGCAATCAGACTCTTTCGCTGGGTGAGGTTGCTGGCTTTATGTTTTTTTTCTATAGGGGTTGGCGTAACTAAGTAATTATTGGTCATGAGTGAATCATCCTTGCTTACTTAACCTGCTTAAAGCTGCAATCCTATGCACATTTATATGGGAGTGTGTCCAACTGAGCACACTGAGAGTTACACCTGAGTAGGCTTAAGTAGAACTTCTCTATTGAACTTCTCTCCCCACACCTTACACCGTAGTTTAACTTTAGTGTGTTATTTATTTGGATTCTTTGCACAGATCTTGTAGAAGAAAGGAGGAATACCCTTAGGCTGCTGCATGAATATTTGCTTTTGGACCAACAGGAACACTTCAAGAACCGAAAATGCCAAAACCAGTAAGTGCTTCCATAGAACCTTACACTGTTCATTCATTAGTGCTCCATTTAATTGTTTTTCTTAGGACAAAAATTGTAGAAGTTATAGAATTGTAGAGTTGGAAGGGATCCTGAGGGTCATCTAGTCCAACCCCCTGCAATGCAGGACTATGCAGTTGCACATATGGGCATTGAATCTGCAACCTTGGCGTCATCTTAAAGAAACTATACTTTGAAAATTTATAGCACAGCTGTCCCTAAATCAGGGGAGGGGGAGTAGGAAGGGGTGCTAAGCTGTGACCCTCCAGATATCTCCCATGATCCCTGACTGCCTGAAGCTGTTGGGAGTTGAAATACAGTAACATTTGTCCAAATTCAAATAACATTTTCTTTCTGTAAAAAAGGTGGCATAAATTATCCTTATACATTCTAATGAAATTATTATAAAAGTAAAAAATTCTTATCTCTGTTATAAAAAACCCAATTACCTGATTGAGGCTAAATGGAATTTGCCTCTGAGTAGCCATGTATAGGATTGTGTTGTATAAAAAGAACAAACAGCAGGAACTTGTTTTTTTCATATCCCACAGAAGGTAGGAGTTGTGTTTACATATGAGCATTGGTCCATACTGATGCTTTTAAGAGTCTGCCATGTTTTATATGTTTATTCTCTAACTTTTATACTCTCTGGCTTGAAAGTTAATTGAATCTAAATTTAAGTTTGTTATACTTCCCACCCCCACTGTGTAATCACATTCAGCAGAATCCTAAACATGTTTCCACAGAAGTAAGCACTGTTCAATAGGGCTTACTTCATAATTGCACTTAGGTTTGCATTTCAGTAACAAAACTTCAAGCAACTAATACTATCTGTATTGGGGCTTAACATCTCCTCTAGCTGTGGCCCCTTTTTGACCTTGCACTGTGTGATCACACTGAGAGTGACTTTTCCTGAATTACTTTTCACACCAAGTCACAGGTTGCATGGAGACAAAGAATTTGCTTGTCCTGCAGAATTCGTATCTAAGGAGCAGTTTAATAATGAACTTGGATTTCAGAGGAATGACAGAGTTCATTAGCTTGTTAAGGGTGTTTTCTTCAAGAAAGAAACTAAAGTGTTAATCGGCACAGTTCAGCCTGCGTAAATGGGTTATAAAATGACTCAGTTACTTTACCTAGAGATTAACTGTACACATTGGATGTTCATAAGTTCAGTTAAAACTCCATGGATGCCATGTGAGTTCTTTGCCATGGCTGTGGGGAGCTGGTTTGTGTGGTGCGGGTGTCTTGCAAATTGCCACACTCAAGCTTAAGTTTTGGCTAACTACCTAAAGACTTGGTAGTGCTGTAGAACTCTTGCACTGTGTGCCAAATCTGCAAAAATTCTTCACACTCTTTTCTCCTTTCACCTCATAACTGTTGTGACAAGAGGTTATGAATAGAGTAGGATCGTTTTTTCATTCTGAGGGCCTTTTTCTTTCATGGACAGTTTTCTAGGGAGCTGCATGCCATTGGTGGGCATGGCCAGAGCAGCCCATGTGTCTCTTGTACCATAGGCTACATTCCAACTACACAAAAGTCAGAGGTTTCCATGCACACATCTCTCTATCCAGGCAAGCAAGAGGCATTCTCACAGTTCAAGGATACATTCCAGCCATGTAAAAGCACTCAAGGAGGGTGTGTAACAGGCATAGTGATGGATTGGCCGGGGGAAAGTCCTGGGGGTCAAATAGAGTGGCCTGGAGTACTGCATTTTGACCCCCAGGCCTGAAATTCCCCACTCTTGGCTTATTAGTTCTTCAGCCATTTATTTCAGCTTCCCACAGGGGGGAAGTTGTGGCTGAAAAGCTGTTTGTGCTACTGTTAAGCAAAGGAGCTTTTCTCTGTCCTGGAGATCAATCCTGTGCACACTTAGGTTAGGTGTAAGTTTCGTTAAACTTGGTGGGACTTAATTGTAAGTAATGTTTCGTATCGAGCTGCTATAGCAGAGATATGTTGGTCTAAGATGATTTGATTTTGCAGAAAACATTGTGAAACACTTCCCTTCTTCAAGGAAGCTTTTGCCATTGCTGCTGCTAGTCTAAATCAAGGGCATTTGTCACTACGTATGTGTGAGCAAACAAACAGAATCAGTCCCCTCAAGAAATTAGGACCAGCTCCCAAGTCATTGAAGTCTGGCAGGGCTTAGTGAAAAAGAGTGTTTGTAATTTTTCAAATATTATTTATTATTTAAAATGTTTTTAAACAACTCAACATCCTTACAGATCCCAAGGCAGCATACAAAGGGCATGGCTGACTAGCCATACCAAAATAAAATGCAGTAATACAAAAACCACAATCAAATGAAACAATACATGTCCCAGTCCTCTGTTGCTGCCAAAATGCTGAGGAGATCCATTTTCTTGATTTGAACGCTTTGATAAAGAGCCAGCAATATATAAATCACTGTCATCTTTTAGACCATTAGGAGGGTGGGTTAAAATGGCAGGATGAGTTTTTGTGAGAACCTGCTTCTACTGTAGATGGATGGATTTTCCCCCCAAGCTGCTGCATTGCTCCACAGGTGTGGCAAGTTGGAGTGATGTGGATAGAAATGGCTAAAGCTTTGACTTGAGAAAAGGGAGATAAATATGTTTGCCAATTGCTGATAACTTTGTTTCCACCCTTAGAAACTGAAATGTTTACTTCACTATGTGTGTGACAGCTAGGTCTCTGTTCAAGGCAAGCTACTCTTTTTGTCCACATTTCTATTAAAAAGTTGTGACTAGAGATGTAAGAGAAATTAGCTCTGGATTTTTACGTGAATACTTCAGAAGGGTAGCTTTCTTACCTTTGAAACAATCCTCAATAACTGTTCCCAATTTAGAGATGAAGGAACTAAAACTTGAGTGTGAGCTGCCCATGGCTATCCAGTTAGCTCAGGGCTTTGAATTGGTGTGTTCTCATCATGATTCTGAGGAGCAGCTAACCTGTTGCCCTCCAAGGGTTGTTGGACTCCAGCCAGCATGCTCAGTGGTCAGACATGATGGAAGTTGTGCTCCAACAACATGGAGGGCCATAGGCTAACCAGGCCTGCCATACAGGTTTGTGAAGAAGGTGTGAGGTCACTGCCAGAAACATGTAATAGGAATAGGTCATTGCCTGAAACTTGTAATGGGAACAGAATGTTTATAAGTCTGCCATAAGCACATAATGCCTTTCTTGGATTAATATTGGATTCATTATTCCTACTGATACTTTCCAAGACCTTAACTTCAAGGGTATCCATGCCACCTACTTTTCCTCCTTCCTCCCTCCATACTTTTCCATTCTCCCACTCTACCCTACACCCGGATGTTATTGTAGTGATGATGGAAATCCACTTCCTATGTAATCTGAGGCTTTCTACCATTTTCAGTCCAGCTGGATAGAGCAGTTAGGTGAATTAGAAACTCAAGTTCTCTGAGAATGCCATACCTCGACATGACCTCCTGGGCTCTGGTTAGTTACACAGAAACATTTCTGTAGGTTGAGGAAAAGTTCCTTCATCTAATCATCTAAAGCTGCTTACAACTGTGTTCTTAATTGTGCCTGAGCTTGGCCTGTCAGCTGACAAGTGGAGCAACAGCTAGCAGAGGTGAACTTGTTCTTCCTTCTCTTGCAGTCAACAAATGTCTTGAGAGCTAAAATTCTGACCTGGTCTGCAAGGTAAATGGGGAAAGCCAGCTATCACCTTTCCAGTAATTTCTGAGCTGTGTGGTGCTGCTGGGGATTTACAGGCATGGATCTGTGATGGTTCCTACCAGTGCAGTGTGCGCACAGCTTTCTACATAATCAGCAGTTAAGTAGCTCTTTGACTGATACAGTTATTAGGAAAGGAGAAAAATCACCATGGGGGATTACCTAGCTTAAAGTTATTGCTGATCCACCCGTTTCAAAAGAGCGAAGTTTAGTTTCGGAATTCTCCCCTCTCTTTGCTCCAGCTCTGCCCTCTACAATTGCTAATACCACTGAAGAGAGATGCATATTTGTTTACAGGCTCACAGCTGGAAATAAGGTTGCCTTTGCAGAATTGAAGCTGCCCAGAATTCTTTACAGGCATTTGGGCGTTCAAAGATTCCTTCCCTTGGAGAATGGGACTGTCTCTATAACATGGGCTGGGAACCTTTGGTCCTCCAGATGTTGCTGTAAAACTCCCATAATTCCTGGCTATTGCGTATGCTAGTCTGAGCTGGAGCTGGCAGGTGTTGTGGGTCCAGCAACATTTGGCAGAATACAGGCTCCCCAAGTTTGCCATAGAGAAGCAAGAAGCTATGGGTGTAACCCACCTTTATCCCAGCTTCAGTTCTATGAAGTTCACTGCCGTTTTCAGTTTAAAGATGAGGAAACATAGCCAAGTCACTCTGCCAGCCTGAGGCCGTGACCCTAAACACTAGGAATTAAGCCCAGTAGAACATGGGGGCTTATTTCCAAGCAGTGTTATGGGCTGAAAATCTCTCATAAGTTCATTAGTAACAATGGATAGATGCCAACTGTAAATAATACCATATTAGGCAAGCTTGGACATTTCAACTTTTTTTTTTTTTTAGCTTAAGTTGTTAGGAGCTGGAGTCAGGTGTAGGTCAGCAACAAAAAAACCAAAAAACCACTGTGTCAGTGAAGTTAACTCCTTATTCAAAGAAACCAAAACAGTGCAGGCCTAGTGATCCCAGCCATGGGCGTAGCCAGGATTTATTGGGGGGGGGGGGCTCAGTTACTTAAGTATTTTTATTGATTTATCTTGGCTATGCCCATGATCCCAGCAACTCTTCCCAGTAGGTCTTTCCCCAATGAGGCAGTTGTGAGAAGTGAAGTCTGCCCCACCCTCCCACAGCTGCTTAAGTCCCCCTTCTCTGAGTTACACTCTCAGCAAATACAAGTAGATACTCTGGGATAAATTAGACTGAACTGATATGAATAACTTTTTTAAAAAAAAGGATAATCTAGCAAATAAAAATTAGTACTGCAATAGGGAACAAAAACTTAAAGCCCACATCAAACATGAGGATATATTTTCCCATGATAATCAGCTTCTGTAAACCACTATGGTATTTTTTAAAATGGAAAACAGTTTAGACATAAATACTCTCACCAAGGTTCCAATCTGCACTGGGCCCGTCACACCTCCTGTATAAAAAATTATTCCCACAACTGTCCCATTTCATGAATGGCTCCATATCTGGTATGGTGCCTAGACATTCTTGTGTAAGACCGTCATTTAAGACCTGTCTGAAAATACCAAGTGCTAAAATAAAACTGTACACTGATTCACAGGGCAGAGCTTGTTGAAAGGCAGCTTAAACTTTAATTCAAGGCAAATGCATTGGAGTAAAGAAAATATTAAGGTACAAATACTAATTTGAGACAGGCTCTAGAGATTTTTATATTTGCCTATGTATGAGGATATCTTTACACAGGCTGGGCAGAGCCTGAAGAATTAGTTTCTACTTGCATGTACAATATGTCCTGCTTTTCCAGCAATAGTAAAAAGTGTGTACATGGAACACATGGATAAAAGTATATATATTTGGCCCTGTTCCTTAAGAGGGTTGACTATACTGTTATGTTCGTCAGAGCAGGAGGTACTGTTGAATCGGGCATATGGTGGAACTGTTTTTCTCTGCGTATTAGCCAGAAGGATGTAATTACTAGCCTATTTCCAGTGCCTGCCATCAAGTGATTGCTGCTTACTTTTCATTCACCGCATAAAGTCTATACGCTTTCTTTGTATTTTAGAACGCTTCCTAAATAAAGCTTAAGCATCCATTCTTAGCATAATCATCTCCTTTTATTAATGAACTACCAATCTGCATACAGCTGTTGCAACAAAGAAATCTGATTAGGGAGGAGTTTGGTACAGTCGGCTGCTGCTTTTCTCTGTGTTTGGCCTCGTACAAAGAGTTTGTTTAGTCTCTTATAGTATGTGTGGCGCAAAGGCACATGAATCATTTGTCACCCAAAACTGGACAGTACTATCCTAATCTGTGTAGATATAAACATTTACGATTTTACAAAATAATGCAGCTAGCTTCATCGGAATTTTCTTCTACATTGAAAATCAGTTCACATTAATTTAACAAGCTCTATGGGCTTGGGGGAATATTAATATTTTGCATAAGTAAAAAGTCATGACTTTAGTCCCAAATCTTGGATGTTAACCACAGGCGAAAAGTATCTCTTAGAAAATCCCATGATGGTTTCATATATTTGATCATGATACATACCACCAGGTGCTACATTCCCTGGTGACATAAAGTATGTAAGCAAAGATTTCTCCCAAAGATGATGAAGCGTCATAAGTTAGAATGACTGTTCTTCAGTCCAGGTGAAAGGCAGTTAAAAGGAGGTTTATATTTTTTTTAAAAAAACACCCGCTAACGGTGCCTCAGTCTTATATGAACTTTAGTTTATTGGCTCTCATCCAGTCCACTACTGAGGCAAGACAACTGTCCAGCACATCCACTGCCACTCCTGCAGATATAAAGGAGAAGGAGAGCTGTGTGTCATCATATTGCTGACAACATACTCCAAAACTCCAGATGACCCCACTAAGTAGTTTTGTATAGATGTTAAATAGCATGGGGAATAAAATTGAACTCTGAGGAACCCCACATTGAAGGCTCCATGGGGCCGAAGAGCACTCTCCAAGCATCACCCTCCCGAAGCAGATTATTCTCTTTTTAGACGCCAAAAAGCATTTGATAATGTGGAGAAGCAGCATTTTAATTGTTTCTTGAACCTTTTAAAATTAGCTATTTTAGATGTTGGAATCTGTTTGCACTAAGGGTCTTTTCAACAATTAGGTTTTTTTCTGGTTTCTGTTATACAGAAGGGCATGTCAAAGTTACTCCTCCTCCTCCTGTTATTATTTGTGCTTTCATTAGAGCATTTGCCAATTGATACTAGGAAGAACAAGTTGACATTTGCAATATGTTATCCCTAGTGTGTCTGTGGTACCCGATCCTAAAGCTGATGCGGTTGAGGGGCAAATAAGTTCCAAAATACAAATTACAGTAAGGTTGTGGAAAATTCTGGCTCATTGACTGGAAAAAGAGTAAGCGAATTAGTTTATTGCTTAGAAGAATAGCAGCTATTTATTGTGTAAAATACTTTTTCTTATTTATGAATATTCGGGTTAATCTTTCTATCTTGGAAATGTATCTGAATTTTTTTTAAAAAAAATTAGATGGACAAATGTCTCAACAGCTACTCTAGGAGGTTCTTTATCAAGTTAATAGAGGAGCCTAGGAGTTCTTTATATTTAAATGTACCATCAAGCAGTTGAACTTGCTTCAGTGTATGACTGCTTTCATCCATTTGAAAAGCAGAACATGGTTTATTTTATTTTTTTAATGACTCAACTTGTTTGCTTTGGTTTCAAAAATGGTTATGGCCTATGATGTGTTAAACCTGGATTCTATTATTGCCTTATTTACATTAGCGTTAACTTAGATCATGTTTAAGACTATCATTATTTACTTCTGTGCTATTAAAAAAACCAAGTCACAGAAGTTCTACAAAATCTTTGCAAACATTACAACATAGAAGCACATATTTAACTTTCCTGTACCAGGAGTAATGTAGAACTTGACTGAGGTTGGGGGCATTCAACAGAACTCCAGATACCCAGTAGAGGAGTGTGTGTTGGCTATAGGTGGCAATGGTGAGATACCGCTTCTCAAGCCATTCTTAGAAACCCTGAGTGCTTCTTCCAGTCAACACAGTTAAAAGAAGCAGTGAAAAACAATGAAATAACATTGGATAATATCTTTCCTACATCCCTCTCCAAAGCACTGTCATTGGAAGTAAAAAGAATAAGCATTCCTTGGTTGGAAGCTACAATTTTTGTCACCAAAGTGCGTGCGGTCTCACACTTTCCTCCTGCCTACCATTTCCTTTTACGGAGAACTGGGGAAGAGTACCTATTTTTAAATGATTTTCTGTGTCCCTCCGAAGCAGCCTTTCCAAACATGGTTCCTTCCAGACATCTGGCCTGCAACAGCCATCAGTCTCAAGCAGCATGGTCCATGGTCAGGGACTATGAGAGTTGTAATTAAAACCATTTGGAGAGCACCACATTGTAGAAGTGTCCCTTGAAACTTCAGGAGCAGCCTGTTTCACTTCAGACTGCTCTGGATGAGGTCTGAATCTCTGGATGTTGGTTTTGTCCAAACTGAATGCATACCCCTAGTTATTCCTGTTCCAGTAAATAACTACCGGAAGGAAGATTGAGGCTAGAGTACAAAAAAACTGACCGTATGGTTGCATAGTAATTATTGTATTGCTAATAGGAGCTAATAAAGGTGACTTGCATTGTGGTCAAGCAATGTCTGTAAGAGAGTTTTCTCCATATGCAGAAGCCATTGTGAAGTGTTGTGTTGAGAACTGGTGACATGTGTTCTGCCTTGTAGCCATTGTGCCCAGAAATGATACTGTGGTATTTATGATGAGGCTTGTAAGCTTTCTCCTGGGGTTCCCAGTTATCTTGCTATTCCATTTTCAAGGGATATATGGAGGAGGTAATCACTGGTCTTCAGTTACAACTTTTCCCATCCTGCCTTGTTCTTTGTACTGGTCTAAAGGGTCTTTGTAGATAGGCCCTGTAAAGTTTAACCTTGGGATTTTTAGTTCCATTGAGAATGCTGAAAGTTATATTTCTTTATCCACCACACTAGTGGTCACAAAGGGTTCCTTCTGTTAACCTACAACACAGGTATGTGGAAATTTTGGCCTTCCCGATGTTGGTGAACTACAACTGCCATCAATTCTAGACAGCATGGCCAATGGACAGAGATGATGGGAGTTCAGCAAAATCTGGAGGGCCAACTGTTCTCTATGCCTACTCTATGTATAGGAATCTGCTTTTGAAAACTGAGCAACCCTATCTAGGCAAAAAAACCCACACGTGTTATGTCTATCAAGGTACTACATCATTCTTGCTTAAGACAGCTGAGTAGGTGATACTGTTTAGGAGTGCAGTAAATGAAACAATAATGGCAAGCATCAGTATTCACCAATTCTGTTTCTTGCTTTTCCACTAGCTTCATTAGTCCTTCTCCTAATAGCCAACAGTTCTTTAACCTGCTCTCAGAAGATGGTCCACATAATGTTCCTGACCTTGATGGACCTGGTGAAAGCCAACCTTTGGTGATTCTGAGATGCTTTTATATTATTATATTGTATATGCCTTTTTATTTATTAAATTTGTATACTACCCTTCATGTGAAGATCACAAGGTTGTTCACAATATAAAAATACAAAATGAGAACACAAAATACACAATAAAACATAAAATCCCCCTCCCACAAATGCATTTAAATAGCCATAGGATGTTAATCGGCCAAATGCCTGGTTGAAGAGAACCATTTTTGCCTGGAGTCTAAAGCTATGTAATGAAAGGACCAGGCCAGCCTTCTTGGGGGAGAGCATTCCACAAGTGGGGAGCTACCATAGAAAAGACCTGTTCTTGAGTTGCCACTTTCTAGACCAGTGTTTCCCAATTGGGGGCCATGACCCTCTGCCCCCCCCCTAATATTCCAAGGGGGGCACAGGTGAAAATTATGTAAATGGGGGGAGCCACAGCATGAGGCTAGGGAGCCACAGGGGGAAGTGAGAAGAAAAGAATTTTTTAATATATATAAATCCTGATTGGCAGGCTACCTGCTTAGCACATAAGGGGGCAACCCACCAGGGGGCGGCCTGGAGCTTCTTTTTGCCACATGCATCTTCTTGGAGCAGTCCATTTGTTTCCAGCGGGAAAGGGCAACCGGCTCTCATTTTGACCACTGCTTGTATCTGCTGCCAGTGCTGGACCAGGTGGCCGCCTGGGCCTGACTCCACAAGGCAAGTGCAATCCACACTGGAGCCTAGCAGATCAGGGTCTTTAGATGTTGCCGAGGGAGCATCAGCCTGGCTCTGCATGGCGTGGGGCGAAATCCACCCCAGCGCCTAGTTGAGCAGGGTTCTCTGGTGCTGCTGACTTGCATCTAGGAAATAACTAAGTGTCTGCTCAGAAGAAAGCTGCACTAAGTTCAGTGGGCCTTACTCCCAGGTAAAGGTGTGTGGGGCTATAGTGTTTTATGTAGGCAGCCAGGGCTCCTTTGGATGACAATATCTTTTTGCATCAGGTCAGTGAGGACCGCTTGTTTTTAAAATTCTCCCATATATGCAGAACTCCCTGTGTGCCTTTTGCAGACCCTTCACGTGTTTTCCAGGGTCCAATCCTGGATTTACAGAAGTTGTCCCAGTTTCTGATTTGATCCCAGAATGTCCCACTTTTCCTTAGGATGTCTCTATTTTCACCAGAGAAATGTTGGAGAGTATGGAATTATCTGACCCCCACAAGCCATCTGAAGGCTGCCCTGAATAGGAAGGTTTTTATAATGTGTTAAATGTTTTATTATGCTTTTACATATCTTGGAAGACGCCCAGAGTGGCTGGAGCAACCCAGTCAAGATGGGCAGGATATAAATAGTAAAATTATTATTATGGAATAGGACATCCTTATTTTCATCAAGAGAAATGTTGGAGGGTATGCCTTTGGACTGTTATCTGTAGGTTTCCCCCTCTGTGTCAAATCACTGGGGTCAAAAAAGTGTTGTTTACTTTTTATAATACATGGAAGATGGCTCTCCCTTGGGAGGTTCTGGACTCTCCTTCCTTGGAGGTTTCAAAGCAGAGGTTGGATGGCCATCTGTCATGCATGCTTTAGCTGAGTTTCCTACGTTGCAGGGGGTTGCACTAGAAAGATGACCCTTAGGGTCCCTTTTCAGATCTATGATTCTATGTTTTTCTGCTTCAACAATATTTCCTTATGTTCCTATCATTTTATGCAATTGTATTTTGTATAAATTATAAAAGTTATAACTAAAACATGTTCTGTTTACAAACAGTAGTTGCTAACTACATTATTAATGTAACATCTAGTTTGACTGTTTTAAAGCACATTTTGGATGGTCTGTATGTGTAGTGGGTTAATCTGTGCATTTATAACTGATTTCTGAGGTTGGAAACATTACTGTTGTATGTATGATTTCAGGTTTAGCAGCTAAAGGCTTTTTTATTACATAAAATGATGGAGTAAAAAGTTAAGCTAAGAAGGATGTCTATACTCAGACTCTTAAGGAAATGCATAGGTCTTTTGAACTTTCCTCAGTGGTTTAGTTCAAATTTGCTTTATGCGGGTATTAGTTTTCTCCAGGAAGTGTAAACAATATATGGGAGTTGCAGCTTTTGTGCTCTGTAAGGAGTATGATTATGTGCATTCCTTAAGGAGAGGCTAGAAATAAATCTTATCAGACCTGATTATGTGGGGGTTGGAAGGAGGTTTTCTTAATTGAAACGCCTTTAAGATTTATATTGAGAAATGGTTTGCTAAAGCCTTTGGAATTTGTTAAATCCAGTCACTATACATTTCATGGATATCCTGGGATACACACAGAGAGAGACCTTATTGCTTAAAAATAGCCTTTGTTAAATTGTGGGGAAGTGGGTGTGTGCTTGGAATGAGGATTAGAAAAACCCAAACATTCTTTAACACTTCTCCACTCTTGGTTTATCACACTAAAGATTAGATATTGAGAATGCATAATTTGCATGTATTCCTATAATACATTCTTTTTAATTTAGAATGCTCAGAATAAGAGTTCTGACCACAACTTTCTGATGCTTGAGAGTAATGAAAAACCAGTATGATTTATTCCTAGTGTTAATCTACAGAGATATAGAACAGGACAAATGCTTGATTAACCCATTGTGCCATATTGTCTAACATCCACTAACAGCAGATTAGAACATTTATAGAGAGCAAGCTTATGAATGGATGTTGGCCACCATCTCTAAATGGAGTATTCATGTTCAGCTATACTATATCTCAAAGATCCAAATACTAGGTACAAACAAGGGGTGGCCTTTACCTTTATACCCTCTTTATGAGTTCTGTGTTGAAACATTAGGTTGGCCATTATGGAAAACAGAATTCTTGACCAAGTAGGCTTTGACCTGATAGAGTAGTGACCATATTAACTTCTGACCCACTGGGGTCTTCTTATCTTGGTTTGCAGAAACATAGGTTTCTCATGAACAGCATTAGCTATACAGAAATATGTCTGTTGTCATCACGCTATGTCCACAAACCGCTCTCTGCTCATTTTCTGCTTCAGCCATCCTCTTTTAAAAGAGGCAACATAACCGTATAGGGAGAATAATTAGCATGCTTTTACCTCTTAAAAAACCCAGAATAACTCCAACTCTTAATATAACAGGGAGACCTGTGTTGTAATTTAAAAGCCTTCCCTTAATGTGGTCAATTCCTTGCCCTAATTCTAAATGGATGTTAATTAAGATGTCAGGCTTCATACTAATAGTAGCCCTGGCTTAGCATAACACTATGCACTGGAAGAATGAACACTAAAATGTCATTTTACTTAAACTAAAAAGCGCAATCAAAGCCCGGAGCTGCAAAGCAAGTAGAGCACTCAGGATAATGTCTGGCAAATTACCTTGATGGACCAGCATCTTGAAATGTTTGTAGCACTTATGCGTTTAAACACTATGGTGATTTTATTTTTAAAAATTGTTTACTAGCACATAGCATTTTGTATACACTTCAAATCCTGAACCACAGTTCTAAAATCTGTTATACAAATCACAGTGCACACTGGCTCTGTTTTCATATCCATTACTTTAATTTCTCTTCTAGGTCAATGTTCGAGTTACCACTATGGATGCAGAGCTGGAGTTTGCTATCCAGCCTAACACAACAGGCAAACAGCTGTTTGACCAGGTCAGTATATAGTGTGTAAGTTTTCATCAAAGTTTTCTGCAGGGAGGAAGGCGATACTCTACAGTGGATCACCTGAGACTTTCTCCTTAGCTCAAGGGACCATTCACTGGGTGGCATGTTGCAGATCTGCCTCTGTACAAATCAGCAATAGAAGCTGGTGTTCCTTTAAAAATCTTAAGTTTGCATGTGCCTGAAATCCTTAAGGAGAGGTAAAGGGATTTTCCACCTACTCTTCTGGACATAAAGAAAAGGGAGAAAACCCCAGCACTCTGCGTCTGTCAAGTAAAGTTGTTAGATCAAAATTTAATCAGTAAAGGAATATAGCAAAAAGTACTGTGTGTTCTGTGACTTTGCTGCGATTTAGAAAAAAATGAAATCTATAGTCTTCATTGAAGCTATATTGCTCAGGGGTGAGGGGAAAGCCATTCACTTCCAAAATGGGTAGGAAAACATTGTGTCAAGATTGTTTATTTGCTACACACACACAACTTTGTAATGTAACAGTACTCAGTTAATAAATGTTTTTAGATTAATTGGCTGCTAATAAATTATTTCTAGGGTTCAAGTACAGGTTCTGTTATATTGAATCAACATGAGTAATTGTAGAAGTGTGTATTAATCATACTTAAACTGCTCAGCACCTGTCACTGCTGTGGGATTACCAAATGGGGAGAAGAAAATACCCTGTATTAAAGGGGATGTGGTAATGACTTAATGGAGCATATCCCAAAGAATATTGGAAAGGATTTAATATGTTCAATCTGTATACTTTGGAAATGGGCTTCCATTTTGTCATTTCTGCTTAGTAAAGGTCACCACAGAATTTGCAACAGGAAAGCTATGCTATTCTGCCTTACTAGTTCCTTAAGGTTTATAAGATACGCTGTCTTTAAGGGATTTGTCTGTTATTGGTGGCTGTTGTAAGAAAAATGAAAGACAATTGGGAATGATCAATAGAGTGTAAACATTCATAGATATGATAGATAGCCCATTCACCTTATTACAGTGATTGAATACAGGTGTGGGTAATATTCCACCTGCGTCCAGTTTGCCATTTATATTGATATCCTCAGGCAGAGAGGCAATGACTGCAAGGCATTTGACCTATGCACATGTGGGCCTTTGTGTTAGAGACTATAATGAACTGTGTAGTACAGCAGAGGGTCTGTATATTTCTATTATTGTGAAGTCAGATAAAATTGTACAGTGCTACAAAGAATAAAATCCAGTTTTCCTCTTAATATATCTTGCAAATTCCTATTTTATTTTATTTTTTACAACCAAGGAGGAAAAGCAATATTGCACCATCCATAGCTGTATATTAACTACAGTAAAGTTTTAACTATTTTTTGAAGTTGTGAATAGGGAGAGGGAGTTTTGTTAATAAATAACAAATATAAGGGGTTAGCAGTCACTTTCCTGCCAGCAATTTAACTCTTTCACAAGGTTTATGTAAGAATATAGGATTTGAGAATTTAGCAAGTTTTCCTTATGTAGAAAGGAAAGGCAGCATGTTGTGGGGTGTCAGTTCTGTGCATTTTATGAGGGAAATAACGTTGGAGGCTGTCAGTGCCACCATTTCTCTCTGTCTAGGCTAGGAAGCTGACCAGGTAGTGCCAGCAGCCTGCTTAATGCTGAGAAGTGCAAGGCAGAATTGTTTACAGGAATGGCAGATCGATAGTGGAATAACCCTCCTGGGTCAGAGGAAGGTTCATCAGTTCCCACATTCTGTCTCCCAGGGATGTAGAGCATGTGTCACATTGAGCGCCCTCACCTCAGGACCTGACATTTGGATGTAAATTGCTTCCATACAACCGAGATTCCTTTTAACAGCTAGTTTATTTAAAAGTAAACTATCAGGAATTGCCTTATCTAGTGTGGTAATTATTCCATGTTATGTTTTGGATGGGAGAAAAAAACTTTATTTTGTCTGACCTGAACCTACTGCGAATCAGTGCCTTTGGATTTCTGTGTTTGTGAGTGTATGAGAGAGAGAGATTTTCTACCTCATGCTTCCCCACCCACATAGTTGTCTCTTTTCTAAACAAACAAACAAAGCCCCAATGTTTTAATAAGGGGAATGTCCTAAGGCCTTGCCAGTGACCCAACTGCAGCCCTGTAGCCACACAACCCTGACCCTGCATTTAAAAATAAGGTATTCTAGAACAGATGCCAGTGGAGGCCTGACAAGACTTCTCTCTGTAGAAATGATGCAACATCTCCTCTTATCTGCCAATATGTACAACCAGAACATAGTCGCTTTCCTTCCATAAAAGGGTCTCTTTCTTGGCTTTTTCCTTCCACACCATCACTGTGCCTTACGTAGGTATTTTCAGGATTGGGGTAGTAGCACTCTGTTTCTGCTGTTGGTAACATCAGTAAGCCTGGAAACCTTGCCCGCCCCCCTAAAGATGTTGGGAACAGCAGAGTGAGGATGAAGATATATGAACAGGCCTCAATTCCCAAACAAAGTGTAATAAATGAAAAAAAGATTAAGTACCACTGCCCTAAAGGGGGCAGATCTCTGAGGAAGTTGTCATACAAGTGTTTGCCCCTTTGATCTGTATTCATAACGAAGTTTATGCTGTCGGTTCATCCAGTGTGTTTAAAGCAATTATAGTGTTCATTAAATAATTTATCAGATCTGGAAAGAGCCAGACAACCCATGGTCCAGAAAGTCTCGCTAATTATGCTCAAACTGTACTGGAGAATAGATTTAAACACAGCCCTGCAGAACATAAATTAACTTAGATTGGTACATTACTGAGGCTGAATACTGCAGTTTCCCTTGGTTGCAAAACTAGTTCTGAATGCATGAGACTCTCCTAGAATATATAATTCCAAGTGTTCATTTTATCTCTGGCACTGTTTTAGAGTGTGTGTTTTCTCCTACATTCAGTGCTTTTTATTGGCTTTGAAGATTGTATTGATAGGGATTCACATTGCCACCCTTTATTTCCTTGCCAGAAATATTTTGAGTAAATTCCATTTGTTGCTTCCTTTAAAATGTTTTAAGTATCAGAGTTGTGAAGCAACAAATCTGCACTATACTTTGCAAATCTGAGTGGCATTCCTCTCCCACTTTGTGTTCTGTACTCTTAATCTCAATATTTTCCATAGCACGTAGTAAAGATTTGAAACTTTTCCAGGTGAAATAGGGAATGCTGAGAGAATTATGTGATAGAATTGTAATTAAACAGTGGTGCAAAATTTTTGTGTTACTTCACCTAATTCTTGGGCATATTTTTGGGAGTGAGGCATTTTATTTTGTTTTGACACTTGGTTTAAAATAGTATTTTCAACTATTTCAGTAAGAAAACTGAGGTTACATGAGGCTGGAAATTTTACTTAATTCCAAAATGTCAAAACAATTCATTCTCTCTTATGCATTTCCAGACAGTAAAAGCATAGTCTTGAGAGTTGGTCTTGTCTTTAAATAGGGCATCTTACTTTTATCTTTTTGTAAGCTCTTCCTTGATTTCCATTTTGTCCCCCATTACTTGTCATTGATTTAATCTATTAGATTATCTGTCACTAATAATGTAATGCAGTTGAAGGAGACAATCCCCACAGAGTGTTAATTAAAGGCAAATGGCATATATATGTCAATTGGCTATCAGGGCAACTAGTAGATCACAGTAAGAGGAAATCACTGCAGAAGGAATGCCATTTTAACACATGGCTAGCTTTATGCTACTTTTAATCACTATTATATATTTTCAGGGTGATTTTCAGTAATAAAATAGTATTTATAAAAATATGTGTGTGGTATAGAAAATTAATAATGGGGAAGTCTTTGACACCTTAAAGCATCTTCCACCCCACAAAGCAGATGCTGCTAATTCATTCGTTTTTGAAAATTTGTACAGTAGTTTTCTTTTTAAAAAAATCTTATGTGATTACTTTTGACAGGAGAGCAATTACAGTTTTGCATGAGCCTAATAGTTGTTACACTTGGCCGCTCATCTTGTTTAAATTCCAATATCAGAATTAATTACAGGAAGCATTTACAGCTTTCAAGCAGCTTTGCAGTTTTTATTAAGGGAGGATCACATTTCAGAGATACAGCTCCTCCTAGCTGAGCTTTCTTTCTCTATCTGGGTCTTTTTGAACCCTGAGACTCTTCTTAAAAGAGACATCTAGTTATGCTATTACTGATGGTAGCTAGTTATGCTATTACTGATGAGACTGCACCAAGCAGCTCTTAAATTTTGGAGTGCTTAAAAAAGAGAAAGAGCTGTAAATACCTATCGGTTTCATTGTCTGTTTTGCACACTGATTAATCTGACCTCTGATAATATGAGGCAGCAGGCAACTGATCAGCATGTCCTTTGTTCAGTCTTTTTCAAACCAGCATTTTTACACGGAAAAAACCTTACCAAGCATTTGCCACGTTCTCCTCTCAGCCTTTTGTTTCTTCCCTGTATTGAATGGGATCAAATTCCATGGGATCAAGTAGTCCTGGCAAAGCTGGCTTTTAGAGGGTCTTGAAATTTGCATCTTTTTCAGAGGGTGGAGTTGGCAGTCCACATATTCAGGCTTACGTGCTATGGCAAGAGTCTTAGAAAACATAGGTGTTTGACCTTTTTATTTTAACTCTTCTGGCCTCCCTTCTCATCTTTTAGGTAGTCAAGACGATAGGCTTACGCGAAGTCTGGTACTTTGGTCTTCAGTATGTGGATAACAAAGGATTCCCAACCTGGCTGAAGCTTGACAAAAAGGTAAATGAAATGAAATGAAATGGAAAATACAGCCACTAGCCGCCTTAGCTGCATCTCTGCATTACTTTATTATACAAGAAGGGCACACAGATAATATTGAGAGTATGAATTTGGTCAATATTAGTCTGCAATGGGACTTACAGTACAATGAGACATTCGATTGGGCCTGGCAGACACTAGGGAGCCATCTACATCAAGACTTCTATCCAGTAAGCCCAGCAATTGCTGTGGTGACTTCCAGAGGTTAAAATGCTTAGTATGGGAAATTCCATTTAAGAAAAAAGAGGTGCAGTGTTAAAACTATTCAGTCCTCTGGTGACTAACGGCCTGGCAAACAAGAGTTCTTGCTTAATTTCTGAATACTGACTGTTTGTACATAGTCTAGTCTCAGCTTGTCTGTTGCCTACTCCAAATAGCTGGCTATTGTGTTTATTTCAATTAGCGGAACTTCTCGGTATACATTGCTTAATCTCTGCAGGACTAGTTGCCAAATTGCCTAGAATAAATTGTTCTCTCAGATTAGTGAATTGCCATGTGGAGACTAGTATAGACCTATTCCTTGTTCTAAAGCCTTCAGGATTTTTAAATAAAACAAGCCATGTGTGTGCCTGTGTTGTCATAGCTTTCTCTTTTCCAGCCTACGGTTGCTATTATGGTTGATGCTTTGGTGAAAAATACAATAGCATTGTACTGCAGTTCTGTTCTGTCTGAGATAATTTATTTCTCTTGCCATCCTAGCAAACATTCAGCATGAGCTGTACATAATATTGATATACCTTAGGAATGCTGATGCACTAGTAATTTGGTCTGGCATTGTATAATGAGCAAAGTGGCTGAAAGCATGCACTCATTACTTCATCACACATCTACGCATCTATTTATTTAATAAATTAATGCTCTGCTTTTTCACCATGCATCTCAAAGCTGCTTAAGAAAAGGCAAAACATACATCGTTGCATCCAGATAGTTACTATGAGGCTGCCCTTTGACTTAAATAAATGAAGAGCCCCTATCAAAAGTAGCACCAAAGAATGGAGTACAAAGTAGGATGCGAAGAGCAAAATCGCCTCTTGGCAAGTGGGAAGCCTTATGGTCACAATGCTAAGGACAGTGTTCAACTGAATTAATTGTGTGAATAGAATGACACCTGCTTCTGCAACTGGACTCCTCCACCACCATCACCCCATGCCACCCTCAGTTATACTCCAAAGGGATAGGGGAAACCACAGAACAAATTTAGGAGGGGTGTGGAGTAAGGGGAGGAGTCCTGTTGTGCAAGCAGTTTTTCATCTCACACAAGGAGCTATTTAGAGTTTCTATGCAACTCTAAGGCTGACAACCAAAAGACTTAACTTTGAATAATGTGTTCAGAAATGTTAATAGTCAACAATAACTTGCTAACATTCCGTTGTGTTTTAACATGCTGCTCATGTTTTGCTGCTGCTCCCTCCTTGCCCCCTCTCCGTTTCAGGTCTCTGCTCAAGAGGTCAGGAAAGAGAACCCTCTGCAGTTCAAATTCCGTGCCAAGTTCTACCCTGAAGATGTATCTGAGGAGCTGATCCAGGACATCACACAGAAGCTGTTCTTCCTGCAGGTGAAAGAAGGAATCCTTAGTGATGAAATCTATTGCCCACCTGAAACTGCAGTCCTCCTTGGGTCTTACGCTGTGCAAGCCAAATATGGAGACTACAATAAAGAGCTGCACAAGCCTGGATACCTCAGTTCTGAACGCCTCATTCCCCAAAGGTGAGAATGTCTCATGGAAAACTTAGGGACAGGGCTTCTCTGGGGAAATTTAAAGGCATTCTTTAAAACTAGATGTACACAAGTTTAAACTAGAGCTTACAGCTTTCTCACCTCATGGGTTTTCTTTTTGTTTGTTTTTTGTATATTTAGAGTAATGGACCAACATAAGCTCTCTAGAGAACAGTGGGAAGAACGGATCCAGGTCTGGCATGCCGAACATGGTGGAATGCTCAAGTGAGTTATGGCACTGAAGGGGTCTGTCTGTTTTCTTGAGCCCACATTTTGCATTCCCATTCCTCATCAGCTCTTAGATGAAAGGTAACCCTGTAGCAAAGAACTTCAACAGGTTCTTTACATATATCTTGCTCTGGCCCGTCATCTTCTCTGCATTCCTGATACATAATTGTCCGTTGATGTATGTAGAAATTCCCGTGCTGGGCACAATGTGTGGGTGAAGCACAACGTGATAGACTGGAATTTTTGAAATGCTCTTGAAAGTACACAGGTGGGGCTACATTCAATGAGTGTGTAAGCAAACATGTGTAGTGTGTAAGCAAACACGTGTATGTACCTGTGCATACAATAGAGATGAGTTGTAGAAATCAGCAACTGCACACTCCTCCACCCAAACACTTGCACGTGTGTACAGGTAGTTTGTATCTGTTCATTGCAACTTCCGAACAAGCTTATAGGCAAAAGCTTTAGAGGATTAGCAAAGCTGGAAATTTATGGAAGCATTTCTATTGTACCATATCATAAAATATAAGGGCGGTGTACAAAAATAAAAAAAGCCATTAAAAGCAATAGAAAAAATAATTGTGGCGAGTGGCTAGTTAAAAAGCTGTGAAGGCCTGTTGGCACAAAGATGTCTTCAAGGGACGCCTGGAAATCCAGAGGAAAGGATGGCAGCCCATCACTGCTGGAAGAGTGCTCCACAGCATGGCATCAGCAATACTAAATGTCCAACTTCTAGTTAAGGCCAGTTGGGCCTCTGCTGTAACCCGGGTACAACTAACAGGTCTCATGTTGGACAAGAAATAAGTAATATTGTAATCGTTTTGTAGTAAGGTGGTGTTTCTGTTAGTCTCCTCCTGTTACCCCAATGAGTGCATTTATTTTCCCACTGGCACAAAGGTTTTCATCAGTCTTAAAAGAGAAACATCATCTAACATTTCCTATGTATGATTTCCTTGTCACCCAGAGAGAATGCCATGCTGGAATACCTGAAGATTGCCCAGGATCTGGAGATGTATGGAATCAACTACTTTGAAATCAAGAATAAGAAAGGGACTGATCTCTGGCTAGGAGTAGATGCACTTGGGCTGAACATTTATGAGAAGGACGACAAGTAAGCGGATGTTTTATTATTCCTTTGAGGTTGAAGAGCAGGCATTAGTGCCAGATAATTCTCTCGTTATCTATGCTTTGTATTTTTATGGCAGCCTTATCAAAGCAAGTCACCTTGGTGTGCTGAATGCGGTTGTGCTGGGAAACACGTGGCCCCAAAGTGACTTGCCTTTACTATCTCCAAACTGCGACCTGTTTTCCCCTTAACTTGTATACTAGCCCTTTAGAAGGGCAGGCAGGGGTCAAACGGAAGAATCCATTATATGGTGTAAAGGTAAGCCATATATCAGATCCTAATGATAGGGCTGGCAGAAGCTTGGATCCAACTTCATCAAAACATTGTGCACAAGCAGAATTAATGGGGAGGAATTCAACATTGCACTTTGGCAATCATTCTGTCAGGGCAAGCATTTTGGCTTGTCAGTTGGAATGATTCCCCCTTCACCTCCTGAACCCCCAGAGCCAATTTTGAGGGGTGGGGAGAAGGAAGAAAGCCCCTTTGTACAAATTAAGTTATTGCATTCATTAGTTGAATCCTGCCCATTATCTCTTAACTGATCGCTGGTAGGTGTCTACCAACATCTGAAGCAGACAGGACTCTAGGGCCATTCAGAGCCAATATACAATATATTCAAGTTGGAGAGAGCACTTTAACTGACTTTTGTTAGTGGCTGGCTCCAGCCGTGAGCCATTTGTGCGTACCTGTCCTTAGATGGCTAGGTTGGGGTCAAACTGGAAGCAAATTAGGTTGTGTCCTCTGCCATACACAAATTTGTAGCTGATCGTCTTTCATTAGGTAGCTGTGAGATCTCTAGTTTTGGAAGAAGGGTGAGGAAACAGCAGAGTGGTAATCAGGGAGCAAGAGAGAAGAAACTTAATGGGGAGAAAATGTAAAAGAAAACTAGTCTTATTCACATTTAGCAGAGTTAAAGGATATGAGTTTGGAAGAATCTGAAATAAAGAACATACCTTTTTGCCAGTACTAACTTTGGTTTGTCCTCTCTGTTCAAGGTAAACCATAAGCCCATATAACTAGAGATGTCAAGCAGTTTATGGAAATAGGATAGAATAGGTCTTCATGTTGATTTTAAATTAAATAGTCTTGGGATGGTAGAGTAGGAGAGAGATTTTTCTGAAATGCTAAGGTGCACCATCACCCAGAAAACAAGGAGTGTCACTCTAGGTATTGCATGAGTGAAACTACTTCTAGTTTTAGTGTAGCCATAGTCATTCAAACAGGTTTTGCAAGCTATCGACGCTTCAGAAAGGAAACTTTGCCTCTGAAGGAAAATCAGGGGAGGGGCAAAGTAAGCGCTGGGACACCTGAAAATTAATTCATAACCTTCATGGTATGAAGAGGCTGGATCCCACCCTCTCTGTTTATGCAGTTAGATATCTCAGTTTGCTTAAATGAATTAGAGCTGGGTTGCACGTGAAGGGCTGTAGGTAGGAATGGCCAGGTAGGAAAAAAGAGAAGGGGCCCCTGCACATTTTATTAGTTGTTTAGAGGCAACCTTCTCCAACCTGGTGCACTTAAGATATTTTGGACTACAACATTTGGAAGGCAACAAGTTGGGGGAAGTCTGGTGTAGAAAAGGAATTTCAGCAGGTTTAGCTGGCATAGCTTGTCATGCCTGTTGGAATTTCCTCTTCTACACAACTGTGTCAGAACCCAGTCTTCTTCCTTTTTTTTCTTTCCTTTTTTGCATCTGGCCACCTTAGCTGCAGGGCAGAATAGGGCAGAACCACACCTGTGGTTAATAGAGCTTAACATATAAATATTAGTGCCACTGCTTTTCATAATGAAAACAAAATTATAGTTCTTCTGCACATAATTATTGTGTTGGTGTTTTAAAGTGGCAGACAGAAGGGATACATTAAATTTTAGTGTTACGGTTATAATTTTATAGATTGTCCTTCTAGAGATGGGATTGAACAGAGGGAGCATTTTGACACCTTTCATCATAAGAGATGTGCAATACACACATATAAAGTAAATGGGTATCAACATATTGAGTGGATTTTAATAGTTTGCTTTGCTTTAAAGCAGAAATTGTGATGTTGTTGTTGTTTAGTCGTTCAGTCGTGTCCGACTCTTCGTGACCCCATGGACCAGAGCACGCCAGGCACTTCTGTCTTCCACTGCCACCCGCAGTTTGGTCAGATTCATGTTTGTTTGCTTCGAGAACAGAAATTGTGATAGTTTGCCATTAACTGGAAGTGAATTTTTGACATGAATAAAACCTGCATAGAAATGAATTGATGGGCAAGGTGCAACTAAGCTTCCATAAGATAGTTTCTTTGGTTCTTTTCAATCTGCTTGTATCAGAAGGACAGGAAATTTAGAATGGTTGAACACACAGCAACCCCGGAAAAAGTAATGCATTAAAGCACCAGTGAATAAGCACTAAAAAAAAGAGGATGCATATTTACATAAAGTTTGCTATGCAAATTTGCATAAATATACTTTCAGAAATAATTGTCTCTCACCCTAACGGGGAACAAGACTATGGCCACGTGACCTGCGTGTTCTGCAGGTGTGAACCCTCCATGGGCAAATTCAGAGCGACTGTTGCTGCTCACCTTTCATATGGTTATTTATATTTTCATCAGATTTGGACTGGACAGCCTTTCAAACAGAGGACAGTCCTCCCTAAAGTAGGACACATGGCTGCCCAACTGTCCCGAAAGGCAAAACTCAAAAGTCACAAAAACCAGACAAAAGTCAACCACCACAGACTACCCAAACAATAGCACATCTCAAGAAACAGGCAAATCTCCACCCGCGAAGGGGGAAAGGAATACATATACCCCACTCAGAAAGGCAGCACACAAGTGTGCATACACACAACAAAACAAAAGGCATTCTGCACACAATCCCCCAAGCAAGCACCAGTAGGATCCCTTTTCCTAATTAAAAAAAAAAGGTGTAGCAAGAAAGACCCTCGCTGACCAGGTGTAGCAAAAAAAACCCTCGCTGACCAGCCCCTCCATTCCTTTGTTGAGAGGAAGTCTTTGGTCTTAACCTGAGCCCCAGAGGTATTCCGAGGAAAGGAGACGAAGAGGGAAAGAGACTGAAGTTCTGAACTTCTGTTTTCTAGCCAGCCCAGCACTGCTCAAGTTAAAAGAAGAAAAAGAAAAAAGGGAGGGGCAAGGGACCTCCAGCTGAGGGTGACATAATATCTGTGGGGCCCCAGATCTAAGAAAAATCAATACCTAGGTTTAGAACTACAGGCCCCAGCCCTGAGATTAAATTGAAAAATGGTTTGCTTTTACGTAATTCTTGTGTACATAGGACCAAACCCGACAGTAATGATGCTGTAGAGATCTGACCCTTTTTATATTTAGCATAGTCACATTCAAGACAATTTATGTATAGAATCAATGTATCTTCTTAAAAAACAAAACCATAATAATTTTTGTGCTTGCAGATTAACTCCCAAGATTGGCTTCCCTTGGAGTGAGATCAGAAACATCTCTTTCAATGACAAAAAGTTTGTCATAAAACCAATTGACAAGAAAGCCCCAGTAAGTATTGCCGATGACAAGTATTCCTGCCAAATCGAGAGTGTTAACTTCCATCTTTACTCTGATCTTTTTATGCTAATAGCTCAGTTGTGGATTGTATGTGTCAGCAATCCACCAGTACTTCAGCTCATAGGTATCAAATTCCTTATTAAAGGATCAAGAAAAGAAATGGTGGCATAAAAAGTAACATTGACCTAATAGAAAATTATTGCCATTCAGTTGTGTCCCCTCCCCCTTTTAGTATTTTCTCCAAAATGTTCTTTGTGACCTTAATCTGTAGTACTTCAGAGACCACAGGAGCAATGACTCATTAACTCTTCCCAGCAACAACTCAGATTACTGTTTCCTGTATCTGATGGAAATATTTCCTCCTGAGGCTTCTAAATATCTCACCCCATAGACCACTTGCTGTAAATAATTTGTATTTGCTAATTGCCTTTGCCCCCCCCCCTAAATACCCCTCCAATGTATTGATGAGAGCTTGGTGAGTGAAGTTGCCTCCCCTCCAGACTCTCGCTGCTTCGTAGCACTGAAAGCCTTTATTTCCATGAGATAAATCTGGTTGGTGACAATTCATGAAATGCTCCTTTATTCTTGTGTGCATAAGCTTTCCATGCAAGATAGTTGTTCATTATGTTGTAATTTATATACAAAATATTTATGAATCTTGGGCATAGCTGGTCTTGTACAAACTGGGATGCACTTTTAAAATGAGATTTTTTCATGAGGGTATTACAAAAATTAGTGTAGCCAAGGGAAGGGCATTGTGTCTATACTTAAAAATTTTGAACGCACAAAATGCTTCGCAGTCTGACTGTGATATGCAATGAGTACTAGCAAGGTTCTCCTGCTGGCAATTGCAGAGGGAGAAAAGCCTTTGTGTGTGCAGGGCACTGGATCACAACCCACATGGATCTTGGGAAAGTGGGTCCAGAAATTCAAGGGTTCTCATTCCTTTTACTTAAAAAGAACTGCTATTAAAAGTCAATTTCATACACAGTAATCTGCATAAAAGGATACTCTCTCAAATGAAATGCACACGTCTTTATAGCCATGATCAAAGCTCAATGAATGTCTTTTCTCATGAGCATAGTAGTCTGTGAAAACCTTGGTAACAAAAGAACTCTCAACCACTGCTGCACTATTTATCCTATTAGGAGTGGGAATTGAGAAGCTGTATAGGCATCCAGTTCAGAGAAACACTGAAGACATGGTGACCTCTGTGCTTTAAAAAGAAACATACACTGCCTTGGATGATTAAGGCATGCCTTCTGTTAAGCTAAAAGAAGTTTGAATTATTAGGGAAATAAGAGCCATTGAGGTGTAGGAATTGGACTGAGGAAGTTGGACTGCAAATACTTAGCTCAGCTCTAAGCAAACATGACTTGCCCCAAGTCGCTATCTACCTCAGCCTAAATTGCCTCACAAGGCTGTTAGGCTAAAGGGGGATTTTAATTCTCATTGCTGTGAGGTCCTGACATACAAGTATGATAAATAGCAAGAAAATGTAACTTTGCAGTTCAGTAGAACTGGCAAGATGCAGGTTTGTGCCAAGTTTACTTTGGTGAAACAGCAGTGAAGTAACTTGTTTCAATAAAAACTCAGTGTTGGAAAAAATAAATGTGATAAAAGTTATCTCCAAAGTACTGGACACAATTTTGTTTAAACATTTTTCATAGCTTTGAAGTACACAGGGAAAAAGGCAAAGTAGTAGCAGTAGTATTAATAATTAATAATAATAATAAAAAAACAAAATAAAAAAACAATGTTTTAAAGCTGACTGCTTGGAGAAGTGGAATATTTGTTTCCTCTGCCACATGAATGGTTTGGTCCAGTTATTTGACAAAATGCTCTCATTTGAGTCTACATCCCATGCTGAGTATATTAATTGGTGCAGTATATCACTTCAGATTAATAGGAAGATTAAAGTATACATCTCATTGACACACTTAAAAACAAACAAACCAGAGTCATAGACACTTTTATTGTACTGTTTTTCTTAACTTTAAATTCCATTTCCATAGTACCATCAAAATCTCTAGTCTGCGTTTGCTTCCCCTAAGTTCTCTTTTCTCTTCTCTCCATATTTGGGCCTTGGCTCATCATTCTAAAGCGACACACCATGTGTAAGTTTCAGGAAAAGAACAAGGCCCCATACAATAAAAACACATAAGCTGTTGTAATAGGATGCTGCTGCCTGTGTTTTCCATAACAAAGAATTAAGGACTGAGTGGGGAAGATGAGAATGCTTGTGGGAAGTCCAAGTAGATGATTTTATTTTTTTTACTTACTTTCCCCCCTTCCTCCTTCTGCCAGGACTTTGTGTTTTATGCTCCTCGTCTAAGAATTAACAAGAGGATTCTGCAGCTGTGCATGGGAAATCATGAGCTGTACATGCGCCGTCGGAAACCTGACACCATTGAGGTCCAACAGATGAAAGCCCAGGCCCGTGAAGAGAAGCACCAGAAGCAGCTAGAAAGGTACTCGTGGTGGTGGTGGAGGACAGTGGTGGGAAGGGTGTGGTTCACTTGAATGGAGAAAGTGGCTGGGCCTAATGTGTTGTCTTCAATAAAACTTGGCAGAGGTAGAGATTGGTGGTGAGGGTAAAATGCCACCACTGCAAGGGTAGAAATCTAGAGAACTCCGTTTTTCTTGCTAAATGTAGGCATGCACACTTAGCTGAGAAGAGGTGACATAAAGCAATAGGTAACTATTTAAAGAAATTATTATATGCTTTATTTTGCAAACTGCCTTAGGTGCCTTTCCAAAAAGGCCATATATAAATGCAACAAATGACTATGAAAATAAATAATATTGGATCACAATAGAACTGTGACCTCCAGCATTTTGTATCCCATATCAAGATGCTCCAGAGATCCATCTTAATCAATCTTAACCACTATAATGCAGTAATATGGCAACTAAGCAGAACCAAACCAGGGAACTCATACTCCTGGAATCTCTATTCTTCCTCCTTTATGAAGGCTCCTTTGGATAAACAACACTCATTATCAGTTTAGCAGTTAACCCTGCAGCATATTCTATGTTGCACTGGTGCTGCCTACCACGCTCCCCCAAATAAACTCAGATACATGGAGTCATCCCTATAATGTGATGCCTACCCAGAATGGAGCTAATAGAAGTCATATCAGCAGTGGGTAAAGCCTGGTGAGCAGCTAAATTCCCTGATTCTCTCTGGCACAGCTCCATACTTTGTAATTTCTTCCTAGTTTCTTAATTTGAGAGCTTGTGGCACCTGATTGTTGCCGCCTCCCTGGATGCAGCCACAGGAATGTTTGAATGCCATATTTTCATCAAGCTTCTGTCATTGTAGAAAATCACAGAAAAGAAAAGCTTTTCACCCCAGCACAGGATAGTTGTGAAGGGGTAAGCAGACTTGTAACCTCCAGAGTTTCTATCCGTTACAGACAACAGCTAGAAAATGAAAAGAAGAAGAGAGAGACAATTGAGAAGGAGAAAGAGCAGATGCTAAGGGAGAAGGAAGAACTGATGATGAGACTGCAGGAGTACGAACTGAAGACGCAGAAAGCAGAAAAAGGTACAATTTGCCTTCATTAAACAGGCAACCGGAACCCATGGTTCCACCACTTCCTCACATTCTCAGCCTTGCTTAGACATCCAACATGGCAGTGTGTTGGCACACTATAATACCCTAACAGTGCTGTCGCATGACATTTCATTGGGTTTCATGATAGAAATATACAAACCAGGATAACATCTACTTCACTAGAGCACAGGAACCACTCTCTTAATGGATGGAGGTTTAATAGGAGCTTCCTTTTAGTCTTTGAATCATTTATTACTTGTGCATATTGCTCCATAAATACAGCTGGCATTACTGCTATCTACAGTTAGATGGCTGAGCTAAGCAGTTTCATAAAAACAACTTCTAAAATCTCCCTCAACTATTAATCAAACTATTTAAAAAATACGGTAGGCGCCTTGTAATCTTGTTTTACGATTATATAGATAATTCAAGATTAGATGTCTGCCATAATAACCCCAGGAAAATGTTATTGAAAACCCAATCCGATGTCCAATACGCATATGTGGCTGTAAAGTTCCTAAAATGTCTGCACCCAGTAGTGGCAGTTCAATTGACAGGAAGCTTTTCCCTTTGCCTAAAGGGAAAATGTTAAACTGCCTGCATTGCCGGATGTTTTCTGAGCAGACCAGCTGTGAGATCTGATGCAGTGCACCGTAGTTTCCTTTACACCCTGATCTGGCTGAGCCAATCTCTCTGAACAAGATTATGAAATCTAAATGCATAACATCCCACTGCCCTCCCTTTATCCTGTATCAATCCAATGCTTTAGAATCCGTACTTTTCCTGCATCCCTGTAAGCAGCATAATGCAAAGCTATACCTATTAAGCTTCAAAGAAGAATGTTTTACATATTGATAAGACCTTGGAATTGTCTTGGCATTCAGAAAGCAAGCTCCTCTTTGCATTTGCAGGTAGAAGACACCGAATTTGCTAAGTATCTTTATAAGGCTGGAGTTTACAGAAACACAACTTTTTATTGTGTGGCTTTTTCCCCCCCATTGCAGAGCTCTCAGACCAAATCCAAAAAGCCAGGGAGCTTGAAGATGAAAGGAGAAGGGCTCAGGAGGAAGCTGAACGCCTAGAGAACGAGCGCTTAGCTGCTCTGCAAGCCAAGGAAGAACTGGAGAGGCAAGCGGCCGACCAGATGAAGAGTCAGGAGCAGCTGGTATGCATCCAAGGCACTTGGGAGATAAACTCTGACAATTATATAAATAGTAGCAAACGAGTTTGGCTGAATGCTACATTGGGGGGGGGGGGGCAAGAAAAAGTTATTGACCAAAGCAAAGCAAATCCTACAATCTAGGACAAATTAATACATGGCTGAGAGTCTGTATTCCTGAGCAGTGAGTCTTGAGAATGAAAGGGGGAAATCAAGATACTGTACAGTATGGACATTTGTTTTTCATGGAATTCGTGTCCTTCCTTGCCACTCAAAGCAAGTATTACAGTAGAGTAATACGGGGAAGCATTATAACCAGAAGACCAAAACATTCAAGCAGAAAACAAGCCCAGTGTTTAAGAGACAGGACAAAGTGATCTCACAAAACAAATTCCATTTATCTGGGCATTACCGTGGTGAAATCTCCCTGTTACCTCTAGCTACACATCAGCTGGTAGTGAGATATGCAACAGACCCTAATAGTAGGTTAACTCCTGCTGGAACATCGGGCCAAAGGGCACCTGATCCAGCATCCTGTTCTCACAGTGGCCAGCCAGATGTATATAGGAAGCCAGCAAGCAAAATCTGAGTGCAATCTCAGCTGTCCTCCACTGTGATTGATTCCCAGTTACTGAGATGCACAGGCATATTGATCATAGCCATTGTTACTGTTTTTATTTACTTATTATTTCTGGCATTTATATGCTGCTCAATCATTAACATTTCTAGGGGTATGCATAAAAATAAACCATACAGGAGAAAATAAGAATTCATAAAACCAAATAGAAACCTGAAAGGCAACCTTAAAATGTCTGCAGGAATAAGAAAGTCTTTGCCATGTGCCTGTCTAATCTCAGGTGGAAGGGCCCATAACATTAAACACAACTTCTAGTAGTTGTGCATCTAAGCTATTGAGGTGGCACCTATAGACAACCCCAAAGATACCAGTGATATAAGGGATCAGGCAGGCATTAGGAAATCATGAACCCAGATTGTTAGCTAGTAAACATTCATAGCATTATCTTCTTAAATACATCCAAGTTGGTGGCCCTCTACTTAAGGTTGTCCCTCTCCGGCCAACTCAAGGGCACTGGCAGAATCATATTGGAGATAAATACCCTTGCGGTATTCTAGCTCTAAACCACTTGAGGCTTTAGGGACATAACCAGAATCTTAAATTGAACAGGAGTGGAATAACATGCCTCCCTAGAGCTGGTTCCAGCTAACACTATTGCAATGGCATTTTGTACCTGATTTTTCATCAGGAGAGCAGCGTCATCCAAAATGGATTGCTTCCCTACTTCTAGATCTTACTGACCAATAGTACTTCCATCTTCTCCGGATTATGTTAAAATGCCTTTCTCTCTGTCAAACAGGCTACAGAGCTTGCTGAATACACAGCCAGGATTGCACTGCTGGAAGAGGCAAGGAAACGCAAGGAGAACGAAGTAGAAGAGTGGCAGCACAGGGTAAGTGCTAAGTTTCTTTAGAGCTACGTATCAGTCTGTTTGGCCTCCAAGGGTTTAGCAGTTTTAGTCCTGCCTTGGAACTTTCAGTGCCATTAATCTGAGAGTAAGAGCTACACAGTTCTGTAGAACAGTAGTTTTTGCTACTCTTCCAGCCCTAGAAGCGTATGATGGGATTGTGTGGGGTAGGACCAGATTGTTCACTTAAGATATTTGTATATCTTCTGAGGTGCTTGTCTCAAAGTGGTTTGTATAAAAATGTTTAAACAATAAGCATTTGTAAAACTGCTTTATTTATAAAATAGTTTAGAAATAGCCTTTTACAATCCATCTCAAACCAGTGTGTACAAGTTAACATGAAAAAATAGTAAAATCACAGTAATTAAATACAACGAATGGCCCCCAGGACACCATTCATCCTGAGATTAAACCCCTGAAATGTTTTGAGCGCTGAAAAATGACCCATATGGGTGCTTGCTGGAGCTCCAAGAGAAGGTAGTTCCCTAGGCAGGAGGCACCATAGAGGGGGCCTTCCCCGTGGCGGCCATTGGCAGGATTACAATGCAGCTAGGAGAACCTCCAACGGCTGAGCACAATGTTCAGACAGGGAAACAGGGAGAGAGGCTCTCTTTTAGGTATCCTGATCCTTGGTTTGGAGTTTTAGAAATTAAAACCAAAGCCTTGGTACTTGGGCTGCTAGCTTGTCACCTCTTTTAGGAGAAGTGTATTATGTCTGTGTTAGGGCATTCCACTGAGTTACCTCACTGCAGCCTTCTGCACCACGTGTGGCTTCCAGACCAACCTCGGGCAAAGCCCCACAGAAGAAGAGTGCTCCTCGTTCTGTACCCACCGGAATCCTAGTAAAAAGTATTTTGTCTAAATTTTATTTCTGGTTCCATTACAATAGGCTATAGAAGCCCAAGAAGATCTTGTAAAAACAAAAGAGGAGCTGCACTTGGTGATGACTGCTCCACCTCCTCCACCCCCACCTGTGTATGAGCCAGTGAACTACCATGTCCACGACAACCTTCAGGATGAAGGAACTGAGTCCTCTGGCTACAGCGCAGAATTCTCCAGTGAAGGGATCTTGGATGATCGTAACGAAGAGAAGAGAATCACTGAAGCCCAAAAGAATGAGCGTGTGCAAAAGCAGCTGAAGGTACGATACAGCTAGATCAGTTTCACATGACTGAGATGAATGCTGCTCTTCATGGTTAATGATTTTGTCCGAAATGGGGCTTCAGTCCCAGTGTTTCCATCTAAAACCATACGGTAGCCACTTCATGAAACTGATTGTGTGGATCAGTAGCCCACCCAGTTTGTGCTCAGCAGCATCCATGTTGCCCAAACATATGCAGCTGTCCTGCAGAAGATGCCATGTTCAGTCCCTGGCATCTCCATGCAGGACTGGGAGAGATTTCTGCCTTGAATGCTGGAGAGCTGCTGCCAGCCAGTGTAGACAAACAGAGCTAGATGGACTGAGTGGACTCACGCAATAGAAGGCAGCTGCCTTTGTTGGTTGTTCCAAAGAGCTGAGAGATGTTTATATCTGCTTCTTTCACTGCCCTTGTACTGAATGCTGAACCTGTTAAATGCAGGCGCTAATAAATGTACCAGGAAGCTCATATGGAACTGAGGATTCTTATATTTCATTTAATAATTGTGGGTCGTTATTGTAGGCCTCAATTGCCTATCTAAGGAAGCCTGGCATGGCTAGGATTGGAAGAAATCCAGAATCTTCTAAATTGCCCGCAGGCTCACTTCTAGTTGTCCTATTACAAGAAACACCGTGGCAAAGATTTTCATATCCTGGCTTCCAAGCAACAGAAGGACTGAGGAATGATGTTCTGTTATGGTCTTGTGTGCTACCTCATACTCCCCTAAGTATTTGTATGTCTGTGTAACTCATGTGTTTTAAATATTGCAGACGCTGACTGATGAACTAGCCCAGGCCAGAGATGAGAACAAGAAGACACAAAACGACCTCATTCACACAGAGAATATGCGGCAAGGACGAGACAAGTACAAGACACTGAGGCAGATCCGACAAGGCAACACCAAGCAAAGAATTGACGAGTTTGAAGCTATGTAAATGCATAAGGCAAGACTCTGGGAAAGGCAGGTTTTCAATGCTGACCTTTCTTTCTGAAGGGTCACTGAACAGTCATACCAAAAAAATAAATAATCCCCAAACCCTCACACCTGTCAGATGCTACCTGATTTTAGCTTAATACAACATCAGTTTTAAGCATACAAGGATAGCCACCACAAGGTTTTCAGTCAAGACTTGGTGAAATTTGGTCCTATGCTAGTGCCAAAAGGCTTGTCAGAATTGTTTCTTTTCCGTGTTACTATTGTGCTGCTTGTTACACTGCTTGTCTGCACCCATTTCTATAGTGTGGTAGGTATGTCCAGATTGGGGAATCAGCCTACTAGTTTGCTGCACCAGGTTGTTTCTTAAGCAGCACAGACAATTCAGGGTTGTAAAGATCTTCATGGCGTCCATCTCTTTCCCCCCCTTACACTGTTGACATTTCTACAGTGGTGGCAAGTAGTAAGTCTGAGGAAGCTTATTAATTGCACTGTTGTATTGGAGAAGTTCCCACAGTGATCATTCAGAAGCTATGCATTACAGGCACACTTGGATGCTCTTCTTACATAACAGATAGGCAGGGATATTGTTGGCCTTCAATGTTATTGAAGTGTGGTACTCCAGCTTAACCAATCAGCTGTAGTGTAGTATTTATATATACCTATGTTAAAGATGCAAGTGACAGATATAATTCTAGTTTGAAAAGGGAGGATAAAAGTTTTTTGCTTTGTATATTTTGTTACTACTTTCAGACTTAATATGAAAAGAATAATGTAAAAAATAGACAATAATTTCTAGTCTCTGAAGCCAAGGCAGTGTAGGAAACTATTTTGATCTAGAAAACATTTGTAAAGATGATTTTTTTTTTTTTTTACTTTAAAGCAAATTGTGATAACATGGCTGTGATTCAGTATATACAATTTCACTGTACCTATTTTTTTTTCTAACAAATTTTCTAATTTTTTAAAAATGATATAGTTTCAGACTCCAACCATGAAGGGACTTTGTCAGCTTATTTTCTCTATTAAAGAGAATTTCTATGGATTTCTTCTACCACTGTGTCCATGTTAACTTCCACCCGTGAAACAATCCCACCTCAGGCTTTGGAAATCTGCTAGAATGTCAAGTGAACAATACATTGTTAGCTCTGTTCAACATGTAACTCCCTATGCTGCTTTGTACTCAAAGACGTTTTAACCGTTGTCTCCTGATAACAGTGTTGTGGGATTTGTTTGTGTAATTCACCAACAAATAAAAAAAAATCTGCAAGGCAGCATGTGTTTGAAGTTCTGTGTGATTTCCCGCCCCCGCCCCCCCAAATACTTTCTATTCCTGCCATCAAAGATATTTGAAAAATTAATGGGTGGTATTGGTAAATAAAACAGCTCATCTAGTCACTCTATAGAAGTTGAGATCCAGTGTCGTGTAAGTGAATGCCCACGTGTGCAATGGGTTGTCTTCCACATATCCCCATAATAAGCTCCAGAGGCTCAGACTCTGTGGACCAGATGGGGCGCTTGCAGAGAACTGGAGGTGGGAGAAGAGAAATCAGAAGCTCTATTGTAGATGCTTGTTGTGCACGCAGACATTCACTGGATGTCTCTTGGAACAGATGAAACAAAGGAAGAACAGAAATCATTGTAGTGATTGTATTATTAATTTATTTATGACTGTGACTTATCCTGTTTCCCTCACCCTCCATTTTATCACAATAAATTAAGTCCCTTGCATATATGGTTAAAAGACCCTTAGATTAAGACACTAGGGAGCAGATGCGTGTTAGGGTAGATAATACTAAATTAATTGGCTCAATAGTACTGGGAGCTATACAGGGGTACCTTGGTTTATGAACTTAATCCGTTCCTAAACTGAGGCACGCTTTTCCTAATGAGGCCTCCTGCCACCAGTGCCTTTCCACCGTTCTTGGACCAAGGTAAAGTTTGCAAACCAGGACACTACCAGTTTTGCAGAGTTCGTAAACCGAATAGTTTGTAAACAGGGCTGTTCTTAAACCAAGGTAGCACTGTCTATGGAACTAAGCAAAACACTCTCTTTGTGGTTATTTTCCAGTTAAAGAAGAAATAAGTGGTTTAGAAAAACAACTTTCCAAAAAGGATACATGTGTGTGCTTGTTTCCCCTAGCCCAACTAATTACATGCATAGATAAAATGCCATACATTGGGGTTTTCTTTTACTTCTGTAGATTACAGATACCAATAAATCAAAGATTTATCTCAAACTTTCATTGGAGGTGTTCTGTTCTTTGATGCTGACATATTTTGGCTGCAGTTATAGGCGTCATCTCAAGTAATTGGTGTACAGTGCTGCTGAATTTACAGGCATAGCCAGGTTGATTTAGGAGAACAAAGCTGAGGCTGTCAAAGTAGAATAGAAATATGGAGAAAGAAAAAGGTTTGGGCTGAGAGAGAAGCAGGCAGGAGTGAAAATGAACAAGGGTGTTACAGCAAACATTCTTGCATTGCTTAGTCCTAGCCTTTTGGAGTTTGCAAAAAGAGATGCAACCATGAAATAGTTAATCAACAGCAGCATTAAATTTCCAGTCTAACCTTGCTATTGCTTGAATTGTGCCAGGAAATCATGCCTGCTGCTCTGGCTAAGATACCCAGCTAGTTTCCCAGAGAAATGGGTGAACTCTAAATTTGCAGTTAACACTTGTGGATCTGAGGGTCTTTCACACATGCACAGTCTGACTTGCTGTGAAGCTCCTGACATACACAGAGATCAGTAAAGCTGTTCCTTTCCTGTTCTTTTCATTCATTGTTTACATTTCTTGGGGTTAAAATAACTGGCATACCATACTTGTCTGAGCAGGCAATGACCAATGCTACACATAGCTTTCCATATGTTGTTAAGGAAGAGACATTCAGAATTTAAAGGCAGGAGCATTAGGATACAGTGAAAGTGCTATGTCTGTCCATGTGTCTGGGCTGCTGAGCATCTTTTCCCACTGAAGACATGCTTGGGAGGTTGCATCCACTGTACCGGTTGATGTTTCTGGAAACACAAGAAAGGGAAAGTGATTCATCTTGACTTTGTCCATTTAATAGCTCTCGTTTTGTTAAGAAAACCTAACACCTCATGTCCTGATAGAATGCAGTACATGAATTACAATCAAGAATTAGGCAAAGGCTCCTCACATCTTGAGTTTCAATAGATACCATTATGTTTGCAAAACAGAGCATATCTGGGGTGTGAGAGTCAGACCCAGCAATTTCTTTGTTTATCTTACATGCAAACTTTGGAAGCAGAGCAAAAAGTTCAGTCTACTCTTCCAACTCCCTTTGCGGAGATGTCACATCTATTTATATGTGACAAATAAAACTTTGTGCTTTAAACATGTTTACATTCTACAAAGCCCTTTCCTGAAACCATGTCCTTTGAAGATAGTACATTCAGAACCAGCTCTCTGAAATTTGTTCCTACAAAGTTTTGAGTACTGAGATTCAGGCTGCTTCATGCATTTATCTGGTCAATGGGTCTCTTTTGCATGGTGCAAGTACACAGTGGAAACACACACTCAGAGCAAGGGTCCTCAATCTTTTAAAATTCCAGGACCAAAATAATGGGAAACCCTGGCACCACAAAATACCATTTTGCCGGAGAAAAAAACTGGTGATACTCAGTGAACCAAAATATTCATGCACACTCCAAATAAGCAGAAGAAACAGGCAAACAAAAAGCAAGTTAAACAATAAAAAGCAGCCAAAATACCAGGGACCTCTCCCCCCCCCCCCCAATTAAACAACATGCAATCTGGGGTGTGGAAAGGAAGAGCGTAGGGCAGCTGGAGGCCTGCACTTCTCTTTCCAGCAAGATTTAAAAGCTGGAAAGGAGCTCCAAAAATGTTTTCAAAAGAAATGGCAGGGGGTCTGGGGATGCCATGATGCCCACAGGCACTATGTTGGGGGCTCCAGAATTAGAGTACAATTGGCCAATTAAGTATGTGGATCATCGTTGAGTATAATCTATTGAAAGATTCCTCTTGCACTTTCTATTGTTATGAGTTTGTGGGTGCTAGACCACTATAATCTCCAGATCAAGCAAACGTTAGAAATTAATCAATGCTTGAAGTGTTAAGACAGACCTGTGTGTATTAAATTGTGTGCTGGAAAATGCTAATCCCCTGGAATTAACAAGTGATGAGAACTTATTAAGATAGGCGAAATTTCCCTTGTCCAGAAAATCATCTTGGGGTGGGGGGATGAGTCATTACAAAAGCCAATGGATCAAATGAACTTTGTGTTAAATGGCAAATGGATCAACAGATAAAGAGGGCTTGCGGTAGCAAGAGTTAAGAGTGATGTCTCTGGGAAGTTATGTGGGCAGAAGCCGAAGAAAAGCTGCAGGCAGGCAGAGAGCCATGGCTGATGTCAGACTCCTAAGCTGCACCTATGGAGGAAGCAAGAGCCTCTTGAAGTATAATGCTGGGAACCCCTCCATCATAGGGTCAGGTTGTATATATGTGTAAATAAACCATATAACATAAAGGCACCACAGTCTTTGCTATGCCTCATCCCCGAAACATGAACCTTGCGTAAGCATGCCTGGAACCCCTGGAATCTCACACTGCTTGGCAATTGGGGTGGCGTGTAACAATACCTTTATAACAAATGTAGTAAAGGTAAAGGTACCCCTGCCCGTATGGGCCAGTCTTGACAGACTCTAGGGTTGTGCGCCCATCTCACTCAAGAGGCCGGGGGCCGGCGCTGTCCGGAGACACTTCCGGGTCACGTGGCCAGCGTGACATCGCTGCTCTGGTGAGCCAGAGCCGCACACGGAACGCCGTTTACCTTCCCGCTAGTAAGCGGTCCCTATTTATCTACTTGCACCCGGGAGTGCTTTCGAACTGCTAGGTTGGCAGGCGCTGGGACCGAGCAACGGGAGCGCACCCCGCTGCGGGGATTCGAACCACCGACCTTTCGATCGGCAAGCCCTAGGCGCTGAGGCTTTTACCCACAGCGCCACCCGCGTCCCAACAAATGTAGCAGTTCTCACTCATTTACAAGAGATGTATACATTTTTAAATAAACTATGCAGTTTACGAAATAATCTTTTGCAGTTGAACTGGGTTTTGGAGTAGTTTGCTGGTCCTGCTATATTTTGTGTGTGTCTGTCCAGCTTTTAATTAGATGGGTCTTTGACACTGAGAAAAATAATGGCTTGCCACAGGGAAAGCTTAGCAGGATACAACGCCTGCTGCGAGCAATTCCAATTAGTGTTGCTAATGACGTGTCAGCATTGCTCTGTCCCTTTGATTGTTTGCCAAAGAGAAGGCCTTTATGACAAACTGAGGAGAGCCAAAACAAGGAAAAACAGAGAATACAGTGGATTAATTCAGCAAGCAGCAACTAGGTCAGTGGTTCTCGACATGTGAAGTGCTTCCATAGTGAACTATGGGGGATGTTGGCGTTCCCCTGTGACATCCTCCTAGTATACTGTATGTTCTAACTGGGCCAGGAAGCAAAGTTCCAATGCTTGTGTCGATTGGCTGTGCCAGGGATCAATAGGGTGGCTATCAGTGTGTTCTCCAAAGCTTCCTTTTAAGGTAGTATGGTGGACTTACGTGCCCTATTTCCTATGTTTAAAAATTCATCACATGAAATGGTCCTGCTGCAGGGAGAAAATATCATATAATAAACCAGAGCATTCACATTAGTGTGTGGACTGCTGAAGCCCGTCAGATGCAATTTTTAACTTCACCACTTTTTGAGGGAGTTATTATTTAAGTGAGGCTTCCAAAGGACTGAGCATCTGCATGAATGCTCCAGCTCATATAGTATCTCCTCAATGCAGTTATGGCAATGGGACTACTCTGTGTAGATATTTAAATGAATGAAATGGGGCTGTGGATCTCTGTTCCCGCTTCCTTTTCATGTTTGTATGGGCAGGGTAGTTCGCAAACTGAGCTATGAATCAAGTCACCCCTGGTTTGAATGTCATAAATTCACTGAGACCAACCTCAGACCCTCACTCCTCAAAATGAAGATAAAACTGACCTCTCTTTACATGAGTGTTTTACAAATTACAGGAAGATAATATATGTGATATGCTCTGAACAGACTTGAAGCTCTGCATAAACACAATACTCAAGTTGAATTACTTAATTCAACATACATGTTGAACTGAGATGAGGAACCTGGGGTCTTCCAGATTTTGCAGGGCTCCTGAACTCTCAATAGTATATTCCAGCAACTTCTAGAGGGCTACAGGTTCCTCAGCCCAACCCAGGACAGTCATTTCAAGCCTTAAAAAAATTATCTAACATGAGTTGTGCTGTTTTCCTAAAGTGTTTCATAGCCATCATTTTAGTAAACCTTACAAGAGTTGTGCACTGTGTAGACTGATGATATTATACCATTACATTATAGATGGGAGAGAGCCCGAGAACCCAGTGAATTCATAGCCAAGGCGAGATTTGATCTATAGAACTCCTAGGTCTTCCGTCTCCACCTCCTTCACATTATCCCTAATGCAATACTGTGCTATGTGGGGTGATTGTGATATCTATCAGCACAAAAGTCTCATTTTTTCCACTTACGTTTTCCGAGTCTTGCACCGCCCAAGAACTGATCACGTAAACCGAACGATGCTTGATCCCAGACAGTTAAGTCCAGGCAAGATTGCTGCAGCTGAGATGCGGTAACCCCATTAAAGACAAACAAGTGGTTCCATTGTGGCTGGGCTTGTTTCTTCAGCACAGGAGTCCTTTGTTTTAAGTCACGTTGCCCCAGGATGCAAAGGCAGCTTCCCAAAGAGAAAGTTAGAAACCATTCAGTGAGATTTATGACAGGGAAAAGGTGAGGGCACAATCCAGCTAAAGTTAGGCATTTTCAGTCTCCTTGATTTCAGTGAGGAAGTTGAGCATGCCCCATTTGAAAGCAACAGGGACTTTAAAGTGCTCAACTTTGACTGAACTCTGCCCCTACTTTGCAGAACAAACCAGTATCTCATGGCACCTTGAAGTCTGACATTTATCGAGGCTTGAGATACAATTAATGCAGGCATCAAATGAAGCAGGCACTAGCCTACAAAGGTTCATACTACAATTCATGAATTGTTAAGGTACCAAAATACAATGCCATTTTTTTCTTGCCACTGACTGACTAACGTAGCTACTCTTCTTGAATTACTTCAGGAAAGTTTTATAAAATACCTTACAATCCTTCAATTCTGTTGGTCTTTCTGTTTTTACTATAGGAGGCTTTAAACAAAGCAGGGGTAAGGAACCTTCAGTGCATGGGCATAATTAAACCTGGCACAGATCGCAATTTGGCCAGAGAGGCAGTTTTGCAGCTTTTCACCAAACCTTGCCCACCTGCCCTGGGCATGATGTCATAAATGACATTGGGTGGGCAGATAAGGGCATGGCCACAAAAGAACAACCATGAGCTTAACGTGAGCTCTTGACTGCTCCTTTGCATGTAGGGTTTACTGACAACATCAGTCAATTGATCAGTTGATCCGAGCCCATCAGGATTGGCTGTGCTAACTACCAGTACAGGCAGCCCCTTTGAACTTTGACAGGTGGGCAGGGCCTTTTGTCAGTTAATGCTGGCCCACAGGGAGGGGCCAGATTCCAGATTAAGCATCTAGTCCCTGGCTGGATCCAGTTCCCCACTCCTGAACTAAGGTCTTGTCCCTCATCCTCATCCACACACACACACACACACACACACACAAACACACACAGATTTGTCTTCTTGACTTTGGCAGTTACGAGGCTGTACCATTTTGGGGCTGCTAATCACTACAATTCTTACTGGCCAGTGTTACTGCTTCTAACCATATCCCCAGGGGTAGCACACAAGGGACCTGCATGGACAGGTACCATTCCTGTGCCACAGTACAGTGCACATCATCCCCCATCTCTTGGCAAAAGCTCTTTGCCTTTAACTTTGTCATGACAATTAGCTTCAGGGGGATTTTGCAGCAGCAGGCAAGAAAAGAGGTAAGCACCTCTTTCTACTGCATCATTAGCTATGCCCAATTGTTTTTCTTTCTTTTTTTCAAAGAAAGAGTCAGGATTTTGTTATACATGTTTAAATTGGCTAAACTAAGTCTGGGAGAAATGGAGTACCAAGGCTGTGAAAGCAGTCCCCTCTTTATATTCTCCCATACAGGCAAGGCCGGCGTTTCTTAGAAATGCATGTCTGCCAGCCTTTTGGCCAAAATCAGGACCTGACATGCCTGCGACTAGAAAGGAATCCAGCCTCTGGAAGAATGAAGTTGCATGCTCCGGGCAACTCTCTTTGCAGGAAGAAGGCAGCTACATTTTGCATCACTTACAGTTACTAGCCAACTGAAGATTTCAGCCTTGATTATACCTTTATCTTCACTCTAAGGCTTTTTTGGCGAGAAGGCGATGCTGACAATTGATATTACATTCTTATCTTGTACATATTTTTACTTCCTCCAACTCTGTCATGTTTCTAAGTCAACTACAAGCTAACCACCATGGTCACTATATCTTTTTACATTTTAAACCCAAGTCACAGAATTGGACCAATCTTGGGCTCACTCTGTGATGCCCAGAAATATTCTGCCATGCGGATGATAATGTCTACAATCCAGCTATAGTTAAACAGCTTTAACGCCATCATTTTGACAGGAGATATTTAAACCCATACTTAACTATTCCCACTGAAATGAGAAGAATTGCAAAGGGTGTACCAGTAGTTTGTTGAGCATAAGGTTAAGCTGCACACACTTAACAGTTATCTGATTTTACATATAAAGATTTATCTTAAACTAACTTTCAAAAAGTTTAATGCATGATAAATAATAAAACAATTACATTTTAAACAGCATAGCAAACCATACCCTTTAACAAATGCGTTCAATAGGCCATCAGGTCTTAGCATAGGCAAGTTGCGGGCTCCAAGAACTAGAAGTTGAAGCTGGTACTCAGGATGTGCTCTGTCTTCCATCCCTGAAAGAGGGCAGAAACCAGAAGAGAGTTATCACAGTGTTGAGGGTAAAATGTCTAGGTGCTATCAGCTGCCATTACTGTGAGCAAGGAAATTATGAAAAGAAGACTCAAATGCTACAATGTCTTACAGACTAACACAGCTCTCCAAACCCCCAATCTGCCATTCTAGAGGGAGGTTTGGAGTGGAAGTGTCCTTTCATATAGCCCCACCACTGGCAGGAGAGTTTTGTCGGTGAGGAACACTCCAATGTGCCCTCCCAGAAGCAGAGTGCTGCAGGAGTGTGGAGAGAAAGGGACGGGCTGGGTGGGCACAGGATCTGCTGGATCTTGAGTGGGCCCTGCTGCTGTCAGGAACAGTCCTGATCTGGGTCTCTTTGCTGTACCAGCTGGGAGCTGGCATAGCATTTTTCCTGACCCCACCCACCTTCCGGTGCCAGCAGTGAAACAGTGATGGCTAGGCTACTTCATTGAGACCTACTACTGCTAGTCAAGGGTTTGGATTGTTCCCTAAATAGTTTAGTGCAGGGGCAGCAAATAAAAAAAAGTGGGTGCCTGCACCCACACACAGCACTCAGAATCACCCACTTTAGGCAGTTGCCTTATTCTGTCTGATAGTAGGGCAAGTCCTGTGCCAGAGATGAATTAAGACTAATGACTTCCATCATAATCCATAGAATCACCAACACTGATACACATCACATCACAAATGGTGAATACTATGGAAGAATTATTTGGCAGTCTAAATCCCTAGTGTGATTAAAAACCTAAGACACAGGGTCAGAGGGCTGAGTATATATGTTGTTGCTGTGCCCCATGACAGTCATTTTGTGTTTTGCCACACACCCCACAGGAGCCATTTTGTGTCCAGTGCCCACAAACTTTCCTTAAAATTCCAAATGTGTCCACTGGCCCAAAAAAACCCCTAAACAAGTGAATGTCATTTTTGAGGACTTTACATAAACTGACATAGAGTTTTAATAGCAAAGTTAATACATACGGTGCTTTGTATTTTCTTTCCCATGCTCACCATATTGGAACTTGTTATGTAGGGAAGGTGAAACCAGCTTTGCACGCACCAGAAGTTCTCCACTGTACTGGAGTACATTATCACCAGGCTTTTCGGGCTATACAGAAGTTGAGAGAAGAATACACACAAACATAGTTGACAGCTTGTGATTGCCCTGTGCCTTTCCTCTCGTCTCATAATTAATTCATATAATCAGTTGTGACATTATTCTCAAATGATAAAACAGGTCAAGCCTGAAAGTTTACCTGCAATAATCACAGTTATTAGACACTAACAGGAATAACTGATCTCATATTTCAATGACCCCATACTATAAAACTGAATAAGCAGCTCAACTTTCATCTAGGGCAAGACCACGGATCCATAATTTTCTTTTTGTTAAAAATATAGTGACAGGTTAGGAGGTGACTCGAGGTGACTCAGCTATCAGGGTGAATGTCTAATGACTTAATCAATTCCTTTGATGACACTATCCATCTCATTATAGTGGACAAAGTAAGTTTGCATCAGAATGTTGGGAATTAAAAGCATACACTGTATATTCATATACAGACATACTTCTCTCTCTCTCTCTCTCTCTCTCTCTCTCTCTCTCTCTCTGTGTGTGTGTGTGTGTGCATTTGCTGGAAAATATGTAGCTCTAATACAAAGCTGGAGTCACCTTTGCTTTGAGTTGATACCAGTTGAATGACTGAGTTGAACTGTCTTCAAAATCCCAAGATTCAAATGGGATCACCACTTCTCCAAGGAATACTCGATGTCTAAAAGTTCCAGCATGCCATACAGATATTTGCAGTTGTCGAGTTTCCAGCTGTGAGTATTCAATCTTGTACTGTAAGCATCAAAAGTACCACAGTGCAGTGCATAAGACTAACATATTTTTATGAAGTTGCAGCATTAAAATCTGCCAGATTAACAAAGGAATTCCCTCTTCTGTACAACTATTAAAGATAAATGAGTGCTGTGCTCTAGTATGATCAACCCATTGTGGTCTACTCACCTGGTGAGTCAGTTAATGTTTTAAAAGAAATCTGCCTGTGTACTTAATCAGCATCAAAGCATGCAAATATCTTCTGAAAGTTCAGAAATCAAGTACAATTCCCTCCCTCTATGATATAAGGATGAGTATCCTGAAACACTGCACTGATGCATCACGGCAGCAGCTAGTGGTACTGACTTTTCATAATGCCTTTTAATGTAACAGTTGGATTTTTTTTTAAGTTAGCAAGTCCAAACAGTAATGTTTGAGACATTCATTGTGAAAAGAGGAAGCTGGCACAATAGATTTTAATTCCTTTCAACTTCATAAATATTCCATCCAAATCATGATTCACTTCCTTTAACCTTTGAAAGAAGAGACATTTGCTCAGGCTCTTAAAAGCAAATAGTTGTCCTTTGCACAATACACAACCTTGTTTTGGTTAGGATTTTTCAAGTGCAGTCTATATAGCTTTGGCCACATCATAATTCAGAAGACAGGCAGCTATTTTAATAGGGCTTTTTAAAGGCGAGGCTGATTCTGATATATTGGAAATATATCAGTATACTGATGATACCCAAGCTCAATCAATCCAAGCTATGCAGTGAATCTGTGCAAGTGCTGTGCTGGTATCTGGAGGTACTAATGGGCTGGATGAAGGCCAATAAACTGAAGGTGAATCTCAACAAGATGGAGGCACTCTTGGTGGGAAATTGGGGAATAAACCTGTCATGATGCTGTTAAACTCCTTCTGGAGAAGCAGGTTCATAACTTGGGAGTACATCTTAATCCAGCTTTGTCACTTGAGACCCAAGTGGCCTCCATGGCTAGTAGTGCCTATTGCTAAATCTGGCCAATTCACCAGCAGCGCCCCTTCCTGGGTCAAGATAGCTTAGCCACACAGTGGTCCATGTTCTAGTGACTGCTAGGTTAGACTTCTGCAATGTGCTCTACATGGTGCAATCATTGAAGATGGTTCAGAAGCTGCAGCTAGTGCAGAATGCTGCTACTAGACTACTCTGTGGTATGACCAGCCAAAATCACATTACACCTATCCTTCAGAAGTTGTGCTGGTTGCCTATTCACTACTGGGTTCAATTCAAGTTACTAACAATAGCATATATTGACTTAGGTCCCAAATACTTAAAGGATAGCCTCCTCCTATATCTGCCTATTTGGCCAGATATAGGGAAGGCCCTTCTCATGGCCCCATTGATGGGCACAGCCCCATGTATAGAGCTATAGGATAGGATCTTCTCCATGGCAATGCCTCAGTAATAGAACTTCTTTTGGAGATATGATTCACAATCTCTTCACAAAGGCATTCAGGTGAGGACTGTGGGCCAAATGTTTATTTTAACCTACTGCTGAACTGTTTAAATGCTTTAACTGGGTGACTGCTATCAATTTTATATGTGGTTTCATCTTTTAGTTAAGCACCATTGACCTCTCCTTCGCAGGAAGCTCTGCTTCTAGATCCACTAAAAGCAGGAGTTTAGCTGTGCACAACAGCGAGGGTGAGAGTGGGGAATGTAGAAATCTGGATTATAAATGTTGCTTAGTGTACCTTTAATGTTTCTTGGAAGGTTGGATCCAATGTGTTCTTTTTCACAGAGGTCTTCCGTTTACTCTGAGAAGATTTATCAGGCAGCAAGCGAGTCTTGATGTACCTTGCAATCAGAGATGGAAACAGCAGTTAAGAGCCGAAGAAAGAGAGGGAGAGGAAATGAAACCACGTGTTTCCTACTACTTAATCTCTGTAGCATTTACTGATATATGTTTTCCTTGCAGCATTCTAGGACTTTCTACATTATCAGTTTATTGCTAGCTGCACACATCAGTATATATTCCCTCAAGCTAGCTGTTCCATAAATAGTACATTTTCTGAGCCTTCAAAATGTAGTCTTTTGCACCTGAGGAAGAATAGAAGACTACCCCCAGCTACCACTGAGGGAATTCTTGTGCATCCATGATAATTTGTGCCTATAATACTATTGGAGCAGTTATATGCAAACCCACTTTTAATACTGCTTATGCTGCCAAACGTTTTGGGGCAGACATACTGCTCCATTTCCAGTCTTGTACACCCCATGATTTCCTGCTGAAATCCTGTAACTTTTCATACCACAAAATAACCCAAAGTTGTTGTTATTTTGTCCTGCTTTCATTGAGCTACAGTGTAAGAGGGCTAATGCACACCCAGGATCACACTCAGTCAGTACAGCAGGAGACTCTTAATCTCAGGGTTGTGTGTTCAACCCCAACATTGGACAAAAGATTCCTGCACTGTAAAGGGTTGAACTAGATGACCTTTGTGGTCCCTTCCAACTCTACAATTTTATGATTCTAACTAATAAAGCAGAATGAAGTGTGGAAAGTCCAGTATAAAGTCACCACTAATGCACATCTTCTTGCATCAGTGCCATGTTGCAGAATATATTCACACACCAGAAACCACTGATCTGGAGGAGCTCTGAGATTCTTTTTTTTTTAAGTGGGCAGGTGCAGAACTCCCCACTATTACTCAACCCGGCACTATCATACAAACCTTTTATTAAGCCTGCCCCCTCCCTTACAGATTTGTTTTTTTAAAAAAAGATTTCCCCCTCAGCAATGCAAAGTCAATTTCTGAATCTGTTGTTATTTTATTTAACTTCCTTTTGTTTCTGTTTGTCCTATTCAGGGCCATCCACACTTGCATTATGATCATCTTGATGGCCTGTAGGTATGTATGAAGACCAGGTCCATTTGGAAGGGCTCCAGTTTGATCACCTGGCAATGCAACAGATTCAGCACCAAACCCTGGGAAAGTGTTAGGACAGTTTTGAAATTCCAGAATGCTTTTCCCATTCTGCTCAAAGGATGACTTAACATGAAGCTCAAGTGCTACTCATTACACACATGCTTCTTAAAAAGCGAAACATCCTGCTTTAATCCTAGCTTCAGCATAGTCAAAGAGTAGAAAGGGCTCTTGAGGTTCAACATGACTACAGCCCTGCAATTAAAGTCAGAATCTTAAGCACTTATTCCGGAGTAAACTATATGGAACTCAGTGGAACTTATGCCCAAGTAAAAATGTCTGTGGCTGGGCTTTCAAGCTCTCTGGGCTTAAACAATCCTCACAAATATACTTGTCCAGGCTAGACTCTACCTGATAAAAATCCATTTTCCTGGAAGTAATTGCTACAGTTTCACTTCTTAAAATCATCACAACAGCCTATAGCCCCCTGATGGTCAGTAAGAGTTTGCAGTGAAATAAACTTCTGCAGCTACATCCAAGCATACCTAGAAGTGACTAAAATATCTGCATTGATCTATAACCTCTCTGGTTTCTAAACAGCAGGGGAAATAGTTGTTTTTCCCTTTTGCTTGATTGTATGTATGTATTTATGTATGTATGTAAACTATGAGGGACGTGGGTGGCACTGTGGTCTAAACCTAGGGCTTGCAGATCAGAAGGTCAGCAGCTCGAATCCCTGTGATGGGGTGAGCTCCCGTTGCTCCGTCCCTGCTCCTGCCAACCTAGCAGTTCTAAAGTACGTCAAAGTGCAAGTAGATAAATAGGTACAGATCCGGAAAGAAGGTAAACGGCATTTCCGTGCGCTGCTCTGGTTCGCCAGAAGCGGCTTAGTCATGCTGGCCAAATGACCTGGAAGCTGTAAGACGGCTCCCTCGGCCAAAAAAGCGAGATGGGGTCCCTTTTATGTAAACTGTATAAATAATCTACCTATTTTCTTTTAATTTACAGATGGCCACAACACAGCAACAAAATCTATACCAAACAATTTCCCCAGACTGGTTCCATTGTCCAATGCAATTTTTAAGTTTGAACATCCAACATAAATATTATTGGTTGAAACATGACCCACTTTGCCTCTTGTCCTTCATACAGTCTTTAATTATCAGTCATTCCACCTCATCTTTTTGGTAGTCATTTATATGAAAACTGAAAACCACGCTAAAGAAGGAGGGAGGGATATTTACAGGAGTCAAAGCTTCAAGCCCCAATTTTACTTGTATCAGAATTTCATGCCATAGGCTTTGGAAAGATAAGCCTAGACAAACTTACGGATTGCATTTTTTCTTTTTCTCCTCTCCATAAGCCAAGTTCTTGCAGGCTCTGATATATACCTCTAAAATGCCAGATTTGAAGAGATATCTGATGGCAACTTCTATCTCACCGCTGACGTCAGCTTGCTCAAAGTTGCCAGCCTCAGTGCAAGTGCTGTTAATGCTGAATAAACTACCCTGTAATGAAGAAAATGAAAACAATGTAAAAAGACATAATCACTTGCTCTATAGGCTTAACGGCGGTGCATGATATTGTAAGAGCCTTGAAATATTACAACCATCTTAATTTCTTTAATAACAACAACTATTATTATTGTTATTGTTAATATATTTGAACCCCACCCATCTGCCATCTTTATCATAAGATTCCTCGTGTTTCTGGAATTCCCCAAAGATAAGCAATATGTTGTCCAATATAGAACATCACTGCATTCCTCTGTGAATTTTCCACTGTTAGATTACAAGCAGTGAATTGCTAAGCTTCTACAATCTAACAGTGACAAAAAAAAACTGAGTTAAAGAAGAAATGTGTGTGTAATATCTATAACTTTCTTAAATTATTTTTCTATAATTTCCCCCCTTAACTGAGTTTTCTGGTCACAGAGTTTTTGGTTAAGAGTTAGTTTTCACTTAAACTGTTTGCATATTTCCTTCCATTGTGAACATAGGATGAAAACAGGATCACTACTTACACTTAGTTTTCCTGAAGAAAATAGGTCACTTATGGCACTGGATGGAATTAGCTCTTCACTGGATTTCCTTTTGGCAGCAACTCCATTGACACCTTGATCTCCACTTATGAGACGTTGAAGACTTGGGGCATCATTTACCTGTAGAGAGATGTACTAATGGGTTTTTATTACTTTCCTCAATTAACTGTTCTCTGAAAATAGCTGCCCACTCCAGCAAATTGCAGCAGGTACAAGACATGCACTCATGCAGTGTATTCTCCCATTTCAAAGGATTTCCCCATACACTTCAATAGAGGAACACAGATTTGCAAGGATATTCCTTTACAACCATGGTTACCCCCCCATTAGAGTTCATAGGGCAACTTGCAGTTCACACAGACATTTCTTCTGATTCACATTCAGAAGCCTTGGGGAGATCGGTGGGAGGGGAAGTAAAACACGTAATTCCCAATTATACAAAAAATGTACTTATGGAACTAAGAACAGAAAATCATCACAATCAAGAAAGGAGAAACTATGTGTATTTTATTCCATTCAAAGAATCTTTTGTGTTTTCCGGGAGCAGAATTTGGAGTTTACTTTCAAGTGCAGAAAGCTAAGCCCTGTGTGAATATTTGCTTGTAAACAGTCCTTTAAAATATACTGAATGTATATCCAACTGAATACCCTGGATGAAATATCAATGGCAGTGTCAGACAGGCTTCTCCTCTCCTTCTTTGGATCCATAGCTTGCCCATAATCTGTTGTTAGCAACCCTTTCTCAGCTGTCATATCATTCTGGGACTTTGATATTTCTAGAATTAATAAAAGGAGAATTAAAAAGATAAAAAAACCATCAAACATACTCATTTTGTTTATGAAGTTTATCTATTGTCTTGTACACTACTTTGTACTATGCAAAAGATAACATTAGATTCATAACTGAAAGCATGGCTGATATTTATGATACAATGCACACACAAAATTGAGGTGTGAAGGAAGGGTCAAGTTTTCAAGACCTGATAAAAACCTACTAATAAAGAAATCAAAGTATTGCCATAAACTGGGAATGTACAATACCCATAGTTCCCCTAGGATTAGACCCATATTGCTGAGTAACATTATTTCATTGTATGTAATACTGTCCTTGTCAGAAAGAATCTCAGAGACTGCATGTCATTTTGATACCAGAAGACAGGGCCTTGAGCGCTTTTAAGTCCACAAAAGAAAGGAAATTCTGAGTCATGTCTGACTTATGAAACCTTCCCATCATTACTCAGTGTTTGCAGGGCAGCGGCTGAAGAAGGAGCCAAAAGGGTTTTCTTGTGTGTGTGATTCTTTGTGGCTAATTAGCTGCTCTCCCTGTACAAAGGTCAGAGGGGGCAGGGTTTCTGTTGAGGCAGGTGATTAGCTGTGGGAGGAGCTTATCAGTGTTTGAACCATCTTTTAGATTTAGGGGAGCTAGTCTCAAGCCCAACGACACATTCTCAAGATGGAGGGGGAGGGAACAGCTGCAGTCGCCTGCGGTTCCTGCGCAATGTTTGCCATCTTGCCAAAGGTTGCAGGCAGCTTTACGTGCAGCAATTGCATGTTGATTGCCCTCCTAAAAGACAAAGTCCAGCAACTGGAGGAACATGTAGCTACGCTCCAAAGAATTAGAGAGCTGGAGCTCTTCTTGGAAGCAACAGAGCACACCGTCTCCACCAAGGAGGAGATAGGGGACTCCCCTGAGAAGGAGGCTAGTTCACCAACACAGGAGCCAGATATATGGAGAAACGTGACTCAAAGAAGTAGGAGGCCCAGGGTTCGCTCTGATTGTTTAGAAATACACAATCGTTTTGAGGTCCTCTCCCCTAGCATGGAAGACGAAGAGCAGACTCCATTTGAGGATCTCTCCCTCATTACAGTCGATCAGGTATATGAACAAGAGCAGCAAAGTCAGTCCTCAGGGAATGTGCAGGCGACCTTGGAACGGACAGCTCATGGAAGAACCCCGACCAAACCTAAGAGGAGGCGTGTAGTGGTGATAGGGGATTCCCTACTGAGGGGAACAGAAGCAGTGATCTGTGGGCCTGACAAGATGTCTCGGGAAGTGTGCTGTCTCCCCGGGGCTAAGATCCAAGATGTAACTGAACGAGTGCAGGGAATCATAAAACCCACTGACAAATACCCCTTCCTCTTGGTTCATGTGGGAACCAATGACACTGCAAGCAATAGCCTCCAGAAGATCAAAAGAGACTACGAGGCTCTGGGCAGGAAATTGAAGCAATTAAATGCACAAATTGTCATCTCATCTGTCCTCCCAGTTGAACGACGTGGCCCAGGGAGAGAGGGGAAAATAGTGGAAGTGAACAGCTGGCTTCGCAAATGGTGTAAACAGGAACGGTTTGGATTCTTCGATCACGGACTGCAGTTTCTGGAAGATGGACTTCTGGCAAGCGATGGGCTGCACCTCACAACGGTTGGGAGGAATGTTTTTGCCAAAAATCTCAGAAACCTCATCAGGAGGGCTTTAAACTGACTAATGTGGGGGAGGGAGACAGTGCTCCTGAAGGTAGGAGTCTATCAACTGATGAAGATGATCATCCAAATGTCATAGACCAAATGGAGCAAACAGCACGCAGACCTGGTGGTGGGAGGAAAAAATCCTTAAATAAGAGACACGGTGGAATGATTAATGGACTTCAATGTCTGTACACTAATGCACAAAGCATGGGAAATAAACAAGATGAGCTTGAGCTCTTGGTACAGCAAACTAAATATGACATAATAGGCATCACTGAAACCTGGTGGGATAAGTCCCACGATTGGAATGTAATAATGGAGGGATACAATCTATTTCAGAGAAACAGACCAGACAAGAAAGGAGGAGGAGTGGCATTATATGTCAGGGATGTGTATACCTGTGAAGAGATCCAAGATTTAGAACCTCAAAGCCAAAGTGAGAGCATTTGGGTCAAAATTAAGGGAGAGAAGAATAACAGAGACCTCATTGTGGGAGTTTACTATAGATCCCCAAGCCAAACGGAGGACATAGATGATTCCTTCCTGGAACAGATGGCCAAACATGCAAAAGGAAGGGAGATAGTAGTAATGGGGGACTTCAATTACCCGGATATTTGTTGGATGTCAAACTCAGCCAAGAGCATAAGGTCAAACAGATTCCTCACTGGCCTTGCAGACAACTTCATTGTGCAGAAAGTGGGAGAAGCAACAAGAGGAACAGCCATTTTAGATCTGGTCCTAACCAATGCTGATGACCTGGTTAGTGGGGTAGAAGTGGAAGGATCATTAGGCGCGAGTGATCATGCTCTTCTGAAGTTTACTATACAGCGGAAAGGAGCAGCCAAGCATACTAGGACTCAATTTCTTGACTTTAAGAAAGCCGACTTCATAAAACTTAGGGAAGTGCTGGGTGAGATCCCATGGACAGTAATACTAAAAGGAAAGGGAGTTCATGATGGCTGGGAGTTTGTTAAGAGGGAGATAGTAAAAGCACAACTTCAGGCAATACCAATGAGACGGAAACATGGAAGGTGCCTAAAGAAGCCAGGGTGGCTATCTAAAGAACTTCTAACTGAGTTAAGATTAAAAAAGGATGTGTACAAAAAATGGAAAAGGGGGGAAACCACCAAAGAGGAATTCAAACAAATAGCCAGCACATGTAGACACAAAGTCAGAAAAGCTAAGGCACAGAATGAACTCAGGCTTGCTAGAGAGGTTAAAAGCAACAAAAAAGGCTTTTATGGGTATGTTCGTAGCAAAAGGAGGAACAAAGAAACAGTGGGGTCACTCAGAGGAGAAGATGGAGAAATGCAAACAGGGGACACAGAAAGGGCTGAACTCCTCAATGCCTTCTTTGCCTCAGTCTTCTCCGATAAAGAAAACAATGCCCGACCTGAAGAATTTGGAGGAAATGATTCAGCAGAGGAAACACAGCCCAGAATAACTAAGGAGATAGTACAAGAATACTTGGCTAGTTTAGATGTATTCAAGTCTCCAGGGCCAGATGAACTGCATCCAAGAGTATTAAAAGAACTGGCAGATGTGATCTCAGAACCACTGGCAGTCATCTTTGAGAATTCCTGGAGAACAGGCGAAGTCCCGGCAGACTGGAGGAGGGCAAATGTTGTCCCTATTTTCAAAAAGGGGAAAAGAGAGGACCCAAATAATTACCGCCCAGTCAGTCTGACATCAATACCAGGGAAGATTCTGGAGCAGATCATTAAGCAAACAGTCTGTGAGCACCTAGAAAGGAATGCTGTGATCACCAATAGTCAGCATGGATTTCTGAAAAATAAGTCATGTCAGACTAACCTGATCTCGTTTTATGACAGAATTACAAGCCTGGTAGATGAAGGGAACGCAGTGGATGTAGCCTACCTTGATTTCAGCAAGGCATTTGACAAGGTGCCCCATGATATTCTTGTAAAGAAGCTGGTAAAATGCGGTCTTGACTATGCTACCACTCAGTGGATTTGTAACTGGCTGACTGACCGGACCCAAAGGGTGCTCATCAATGGTTCCTCTTCATCCTGGAGAAGAGTGACTAGTGGGGTGCCACAGGGTTCTGTCTTGGGCCCGGTCTTATTCAACATCTTTATCAACGACTTGGAGGATGGACTCAAGGGCATCCTGATCAAATTTGCAGATGACACCAAACTGGGAGGGGTGGCTAACACCCCAGAGGACAGGATCACACTTCAAAACGACCTTGACAGATTAGAGAACTGGGCCAAAACAAACAAGATGAATTTTAACAGGGAGAAATGTAAAGTATTGCACTTGGGCAAAAAAAATGAGAGGCACAAATACAAGATGGGTGACACCTGGCTTGAGAGCAGTACATGTGAAAAGGATCTAGGAGTCTTGGTTGACCACAAACTTGACATGAGCCAACAGTGTGACGCGGCAGCTAAAAAAGCCAATGCAATTCTGGGCTGCATCAATAGGAGTATAGCATCTAGATCAAGGGAAGTAATAGTGCCACTGTATTCTGCTCTGGTCAGACCTCACCTGGAGTACTGTGTCCAGTTCTGGGCACCACAGTTCAAGAAGGACACTGACAAACTGGAACGTGTCCAGAGGAGGGCAACCAAAATGGTCAAAGGCCTGGAAACGATGCCTTATGAGGAACGGCTAAGGGAGCTGGGCATGTTTAGCCTGGAGAAGAGGAGGTTAAGGGGTGATATGATAGCCATGTTCAAATATATGAAGGGATGTCACATGGAGGAGGGAGAAAGGTTGTTTTCTGCTGCTCCAGAGAAGCGGACACGGAGCAATGGATCCAAACTACAAGAAAGAAGATTCCACCTAAACATTAGGAAGAACTTCCTGACAGTAAGAGCTGTTCGACAGTGGAATTTGCTGCCAAGGAGTGTGGTGGAGTCTCCTTCTTTGGAGGTCTTTAAGCAGAGGCTTGACAACCATATGTCAGGAGTGCTCTGATGGTGTTTCCTGCTTGGCAGGGGGTTGGACTCGATGGCCCTTGTGGTCTCTTCCAACTCTATGATTCTATGATTCTATGATTACCCTTTATAACAATCAATATTTGTTTACCCATCGTTTGCAGTAAATGGCCCATGAGACACACAAACAGTTAAACCAAATCTGATCATCTCCTGTAGGAAATGCAACATGTCTGTTTAGTTATTATTCACTGTCTATGCCCATAAGGTGGGTTGAAGCTGAGGGGCAGCTGCTGCTGGTGGAGCAGCATATAAAAGCTTCTGCTTAGAGCCTCTCCACAAAAACACAAGGTCAGATATTGTTTGATGCTCTGTTGACATTTCCAACATGGGTGATACTGGAAAAGAGCTTAAACATACTGAAGTACAAAATGCAGAATTGATTACAGAACTGAACCAATGAGTGTAAGAGCAGAAAGTGCATTATGTCCAACAATCTGTTTTCTACAGCAAGCTCCTGTATTTGTTATAACAATGAATAAAAATGTCAATTGCAGGGAGGGGAAATCTTGTTCCAGACATGCTCTTAGGCTGTGTATGCGCTGTACCTTTCAAGCACATTCAAGGCACATTTCCCCCTCAGAGAATTTTGGACGCTGTAGTTTGTTAAAGGTTGATGGGAATTGTAATTCTGTGAGTCTGCAGTGTTCAGAATTCTTTGAGAAGAAAAATGGGCTTTGAATGTGCTAAGATACAGGATGTAGGCAGCCTTAGAGAGGCATATATGCAATCTTAATTTACAGGACAGCATTGGAATTTACATTTGAAGAAACTGGCTGGAATACATCACATTAGGTCACCTCAGCTTTGAACACAACACAGCTAGAAGTTAGTTCCATTTCGGTGGAACACAGTGCTTCAAGAAAGGGGTTCTCTGTTACTGACAACTTTGATGCACAACAAGTCTGGAGTACTGAAAACAGGAATAATGCTAACTGCCATTACACTGCAGTAGTACCTACTGTAAGTTTTCAAGTTACACATAGGGTAGTTATACATATGGGTCACATTCAGTGTTTTTCTAAAAAAAATGTTTAGGGGTACTCTCATTTTCCTACTCATATTGAAATACTGCCCCTCAATGAGACCAAACCTAGATTCACAAAATGTTTAGGAGTATGTGTACCCCTGTGTCCCCCCAGAAAAAAAGCACTGGTCACATTGCATAGTGGTTTTCTGAACTCAAGTAAATCACTTTTGCCAGCTTGCAGCAGAAGCTGGCTATATACAGTAGCAATTGACTGGCATCCATGCTGTTACCAAATAATGTTCCCTGGAACAGTTTTCAACTTTTGAAAACCTCATTGTTATTTTCACTAAAATTAAGGTGCTGAATGAATACTTCAGAGCATAAATAAAGGTGCTGAATGAATACTTCAGAGAATAAATAAACAAGCTGCACCTTAAGCAATTAAAAAATAGCCAGCATGTTCCAAACACAATGTGGGAGGATCACAATGTAAGACTAAAAAGTAGTACTGGAATCAGAAGCAAGTGTGCCTGTTATTTTCAAAAGTTTGGCATGGGGAGCTGCTTCCCTTCATGGACCTTGGAGAAAAAAACACCAACTCCTCTACTTAGAAGAGGTTGAATTCTCCCCTCTGCTTTCCATTAAATGGCCTGACCCGTCCTCTCAAGCTGAAACATTTTACTGCTTGCTTTAAAATAGCAAAGTCCTTAAGAACACTTACTTTTTATATGTGATGTAAATGTCAGAAACAGATTTTCCATAGACCTGTGGAAACTTTTAGTCTGGTCAAGTTCCTGCAATACAGGGTGAAAATAAAAAGATAAAAGTGATAAAAGAAGGAGTTGTGTTTTCAAGGGTTCTCAAGTCACATGCTCATAGAAGCCTACCAAAAAAAAAAGTGCATGTGTGCAAACAGAGCTATCATATCTGTAGCTAAGCAATTAAGGGAAATGTTTTGGCATGACTTGAGCTGTCTGTGTTTGCAAAAAGGACACACAGGTCAGTTCAATCCTTTTGCATCTACCACAGCACAAATATGCTGTGATGATGTTACAAATAAAAGCAAGTAGCTTATCAAATGGAACATATTTAGGTGAAGAGCTGCAGCTCTGTGGTAGATCATCTGCTTTGCACGCAGAAGGTCCAAGATTCAGTATGGGAAACCCTGCAGAGAGATTATTTGACACTGACTGAACTTCTACTTTGATTGCTGGGGCAGTAATTTATTGATATATTTACTTATTTGTACATATAGCCTGCCCTTCACTGAATGGTCCCATGGCAAATTACATAAGATACCACATTTTAAAACAATATACAGCTTTCGTTAAAATCAGTAAGTTAAAGGGCCACAAAAATTGACATAATCCCCTGAATGGCAAAAACAACAATACAGCAGGAGGGGGAAAACAAGGGTAAAGAAGTATATCTTTACCACTTGCCAAAAGGTATGCAATCTGGTGCAAGACGCATCCTGGTGGCTTATAAAGAAACAAAAGTAATCTGTATTGCAATCCTGTATGTGCCCATTAAAAAACAAGTCCCACTGAATTCAATGGTGTTTACGTCCAAGTGAGACAATATAGGATTGCAGCCTTAACAGCCATTCAGTCAGTCTCCTGCTCCTTGCCGCTGGTGTACAATAGGACCGAGTCAACCTTCTTCAATCATCCCTATTTCAAAAACATTCATATTTATCTAGAAAACTAACAAACGAGTTCAGTGGCGCTTACTGCTAGGACTGCACTCTGAAAAACATAAAATGCACTCAATGGCACAAGTCTATCAGGAAAACAAAAATTAAAAGAAAATGTGCTAAAAGGGAATAATTGTGCTAAAAGATGTGGTGCCACATTGAATTGAAAGATAGAAGTATACATTACCACTGTATTATGTTCACTTGTGGATTCAGCAAATGGAGGGGGAGTTGGAGGAACCACTGATATGTTACTGAGAATTTAAGGAGAATAGAATTTTACCATAAAGATGTAAGTTCATTTCTGACATACTGTATTCGCTATATCGCCTACACTCCATTTTAAAACCCATCAACCACCATTTCAATGAGATCAATCACCCAAAAAAATCAATAAAAATAATCACAAAAATCAATCAAAGCAGAACAGCACTAGACATTAGAGACCAACAATGTTATATTTAATGTAAAGGGTAAATAAGTTTATTTTAGGGAACAGAGATGGCTGCAAAATTAATCAATTGTTTACGTGTATAAAACAGAAAGCAGATTATGTTAGAAGTAATTGGATGCTTTAAAGGTTACTACAGTAGGTAACAGTAGTATTTCTTTAACAATGCTTAAACAATACTTATTGGCATTTAAATTTATACTTATATGGTTTATGGTTTATATTTAATAATGCTGGAATATATTTATTTATAAATTAGGTGGAATATGAAAGGACAGTAACTCGAATTTGTAAGCACACTATCTTATCATTCCCTTTATTGTGTTGATTATTTAATATAATAATAAAAACCATGGTAATAAATAATTGTAGAGATTAAATATGAAAGGAAAATAACCAGGGGAATGGTAGACATTCCTAGAAAATAAATTTCATATCGGAGGCGACAAAACTTGTCATACTATAAATCCCTCTCAGCTTAACCTCCAAAACAGATAAGATCCGTTAGATAATCTGGTGCATCTATTGACTGTGAAATGAAGTATACCATCACAGTATTGGATGCAGGTTCTGTATATTTTGACATTGGAACGAAGTCTGTAGGCTAAGTCATGGAAAAATACCCCAAAACAGAGCAAAGCAAATTTTATTAGGAAGTTGTGGGAACAACTAACATTCTGAGGTTAACAACATTGAAAAATAAGGAAAAATACCCTGAAATATTATACAGATAGAATCCAATGTCTTATTACTTTACAAGAAAATCAAGGATATTGGGAAGTCAGATAAATTATATGTTGCTGTAGAAAATGTTGACATTGTACAACAGTCTACTAAAATGTAAGTAAGAATTTTATTTTACTGTATAAGGGGGGAAATGGTGCAAATAAACATTTAAGCCACTTTATTCTTCTGTTATTGTGCTATTACTAACTGTAATACTGATTACTCTTTTGATTATTTTGTATTACATTGAATAATAAAAAAGGTTTTGCTTTATGTTGTATCATGAAATCTTTTGAAAATAGTGGGAAAGGGAATCTACCAAATATTTCTTCAGAAGAACTAAGGCAGATCCTGTGATATTTACCATCAACTAAGGGCCTAAGTTACATGCAGAGTTAAGCATTTTGCTGAGAAGTGACTTTTCAGCCTTAATGCTTAACTTAAACATTCAATAAGCATTCCCCCTACAACATATTTACTGCTTGTCTGTCACATTCCTGACAGTCTTGGTATTTACTTTTAACCTTTACTCTTTCAGCAGAGCAAGGCGTTGAGCAAGATTTTACTGAAAATTAACAAACCACTTAATCTGTCTCAGGGTTAAGGGCCACCATACTAATGTGTGAGGTCACAGCTAGCGGTCTGGCAGCGCAGGTGGGGGTGGGAATCCCTGCTCCACCACACTGTGAGCATTGCAGTTCCCCATGTGATCACCCCAAGAAGCCATACCACAGTGCCACATAGCGGCATCTGGCTGTACTGCAATATTGAGGGTGGCAGAGCTTTGGATGGGCATGGCTGTAATTTAGTCACAAGCCTACTAGGATCAAAGGAAAGCTGGCATAATTCCCTGCTGGTCTTCCCCAGGATTTAGGGAGCGAGATCAGAGTTGTTGAGTTGGGGTTTTTTGGTCGATCTCTGGAGATCAACAAGGATTGACCAGGGACGGCCCGCGATTGACGGGTAGATCGCGATCGACCGGTTGGACAGGCCTGCTATATTAGATACAGGATTGAATACACCACTGTAGCTAAAGTGAGCCCATATAACAGGCTTGCCTGTCCCACTGAACAAAACTCTCACTCTGAGACCCCCTAAAAAAAATCATAGAAAGCGATGAGAATGTAACCAGGACATTTTGCTGTCCCAAACCACTGATGTGTGATCCAATAGATGCCTCCCATAATCTTTGCAGTGTTGCACACAAGTTTTGAATTGTCAGCAACTGCTCATGATCTGGGCCTTCCGTCACATATCTTCTGAGATGCTGCAAGATATCCTTTGCTACCTATCGAAAAACTGACTGGTCCTTCACTAGCATCTCAATAAGTACCTTGGCTTGCTTGTACGGTGGGACTTTGATGAACATACACCCAAATGGAGAACAAGCTGACTGATCTGAAGCGTGGAACCACATGCTACGAAAAACATGGGGGCTACTACCAAAAATGGCAGCCCTGCACTAAGGTCCCTCTTCCTCCATAACATCTAGTGCAACTTGCCTTATATGACCTAACAGAATCAAGTGATTCTGCCGCATAATTGCCTACTAATGAGAGTGGCAGGGAAACATAGCAAGTAATGACAACAAGACATGGGATAAGTTGTACAAGACATTACAGGCAGCAGGTAGATAACTTGACATGGCAATAGAATCATAGAATCATAGAGTTGGAATAGACCACAAGGGCCCTCGAGTCCAACCCCCTGCCAAGCAGGAAATACCATCAGAGCACTCCTGACATATGGTTGTCAAGCCTCTGCTTAAAGACCTCCAAAGAAGGAGACTCCACCACACTCCTTGGCAGCAAATTCCACTGTCGAACAGCTCTTACTGTCAGGAAGTTCTTCCTAATGTTTAGGTGGACTCTTCTTTCTTGTAGTTTGGATCCATTGCTCCGTGTCCGCTTCTCTGGAGCAGCAGAAAACAACCTTTCTCCCTCCTCTATATGACATCCTTTTATATATTTGAACATGGCTATCATATCACCCATTAACCTCCTCTTCTCCAGGCTAAACATGCCCAGCTCCCTTAGACGTTCCTCATAAGGCATCGTTTCCAAACCTTTGACCATTTTGGTTGCCCTCCTCTGGACACGTTCCAGTTTGTCAGTGTCCTTCTTGAACTGTGGTGCCCAGAACTGGACACAGTACTCCAGGTGAGGTCTGACCAGAGCAGAATACAGTGGCACTATTACTTCCCTTGATCTAGATGCTATACTCCTATTGATGCAGCCCAGAATTGCATTGGCTTTTTTAGCTGCCGCGTCACACTGTTGGCTCATGTCAAGTTTGTGGTCAACCAAGACTCCTAGATCCTTTTCACATGTACTGCTCTCAAGCCAGGTGTCACCCATCTTGTATTTGTGCCTCTCATTTTTTTTGCCCAAGTGCAATACTTTACATTTCTCCCTGTTAAAGTTCATCTTGTTTGTTTTGGCCCAGTTCTCTAATCTGTCAAGGTCGTTTTGAAGTGTGATCCTGTCCTCTGGGGTGTTAGCCACCCCTCCCAGTTTGGTGTCATCTGCAAATTTGATCAGGATGCCCTTGAGTCCATCTTCCAAGTCGTTGATAAAGATGTTGAATAAGACCGGGCCCAAGACAGAACCCTGTGGCACCCCACTAGTCACTCTTCTCCAGGTTGAAATAAAATAAAATAAAATAAATAAATAAATTCCTTCCAGTAGCACCTTAGAGCCCAACTGAGTAACTAACTTGACATGGGAATGTCATTTTTGGTGACAGTCTTGCTTTTATTATATTATTACTTTTATACCCCACTTTTCTTCCAAGAAGACATTCATGGTCCTTCCACTCCCCATTTTATCTTCACAACAACCCTGTGAGGTAGGCTAGGTTGAGAGACTGACTGCCCTAAGGTCACACAGTGAGATTCATGGCTGAATGGGGATTTGAACCTTGGCTTACCAGGTCCTAATCCAATACACTAACCACTACAATACTCAGGCCCTACTAGGTTTTGTACTATGCTAACTTGTTTTAAAAGCACAGCAAAAGCACCAAAATAAGTTTTATATTTCTGCTTGTTCTATTGCAAGCTTTTAAAATTAAACCTTGGCATCTGAAGGTAGCTTCAGGGGGCAAATTATTTTGTACTGCACAATACATTCCTTGTACTGCATCCACCTCTCTAGGACAAGCTCACCTTCTTGTCCTTACCTTAGTAGTGCTTGATAAGAGTCCAAGAGCTTTGCCCCAGCAGTTTCATATCTACCTGTGAAGCAAGAGGGGGGGGGGGGAAACCCCATCAAGGTCATTTGCTAGCAATAAAATTCTATTCACAAACCAGTTCTTTGTCACAATTTTCTGTCATTTATTGTTGCCAATATACTTCAATTTCGCCAACCCTTAAAAGTGCTCAAGAGATTCTGTGACCATTTAGAAAAATGTAGTTTTACATTTAGTTATTGGTATTGATTCAAGCAATGTACAATAACAGATGGTAGAAATTTAAATTACAGCTGAAAAGTTCAGTAATACAAGCAGCACAACATTATTTTAAAAATTTAATTGATTCATTGAATTTACATTCCACCCTTCCTCCCAAAGGAGCCCAGGGTGGCAAACACATCTGCAATTTTAAAAAAGGATTTTAAAACAGGGAAATCATTCTAAAATAGTTGCAATTAAAATCATTATTTCATTCAATGATCTCTGGGTTGCCAGAAACAGTATTCTTCACCTGCAAAATGCCTGAGTAAACAAGAATGTTTTCAAATTCCTCCTGAAAGTTAACACTGACAGAAAATGATGCACCTCACTAGGGAGGGTATTCCACAAACAGGGAAGCACCTCTGAAAATGCCCTGTCATTACACAATTTCATTTGTGTGCAGGAACGTAACTCCCACATAAGGGGGGGGGGAGGGACACATTGGCCTTTTGAAATAAACGGGCTTAGGTTTGTTGATTTTAATGGATCTACTCAGAGTATGACTTCATTGGCTACCACTCAACCTGTATAACTAAGTACCAAAATAATATTTCTGCTTATAAAATGGTGGACAATCAACTAAGAGCAAGGAATCTTTCTGTCATCAATCACATGTAACAAATGATGAATTGCACAGAGCAATATATATATATATATATATATGGCATTAATCTCAATATGCTTTTACAGCTACTTACAAAGATAATAATTCTGCAACAGATCAATTATTAACACTGTATAAAGTAAGTCTCTGGCACAATCAACAACATTGTTGATAAAAAATATTTTCTCACAATGCCTGCTTGATATTTCAGGCCACGTTATGCCAGCAAATAGGGAAGTGGTTGCATATTTTACAAGAACCCTGCTGCAAGCATGCCGCTGCTCTTAATTCACTATCTTATGTCTAAAGGCCACTTCCTGCCCTTATTCATGTGCCAGCATAGGTTGGAGGCCATTAAAGAAATGAAATGAGAAACAAGCAGACTGTACCCAATGCTGATCTGTTCCACTTGTGCAAATGAACTTCCCACTCCTCTCCTCTGTAGCCCCCACTAACTCAAAATCTGTTCCCTATAATTGAGAGACCCTCCAAAGCAGATTGAGGGGCTGCATGCTTTGTGTGCAGAAGATCTCACATCCAATTCAGTCAACAACAATGTCTAACTGACAGTACTAGTTTCTAAAGTTTCCTGTTGAAATATTGGGCCACTTATGTCATAAGTTTGTGTTGTCTTTGAAGGAATTACCATGGACTGATTGGTCACAGAGGCAATTAACAGAGAACAACAGCTATAATTTTGGTTCATCACTGTTAATTTATTCCTGCTCCAAGAGAGTCACAAAATGGGAACATTTATTCCTTTGGCTGTAATCCTGCACCCAAACAAGCCAGTTTGAATTCCACTGACTTCTATTGATTTATGCAACCCAAGCATGTGCAGGACTGCAGATTTTAACTGGATCAGCTTCAGCATGCTTTCAAATTATAGTTACCAGCCAAGCACTCAGACTGTCTTTCACCAATAGAAATAAATTCCAGTAAAATGATCTCATATTTTCTTTTCTATACATTTCTGTCTCATTCTCTAGTCTAGGGCAAAGAAAGCAACATCTCTCTGTGCAAAACTATTGGTGAGGCTGTTTAAGGGTTTCATTTGAATTCTACAAAATGTTGACATATGGGCAGATGAACTTTCTGTTGTAAGTCCATAACAAATCATTTTTAAAATGGCACTAATAATATATATAATAATTAACCGCTTCAGGACTCATTAATACAACAAAAAACCAAGAGGGAGTAGTATCTGAATCTGTAATTTAACACAGCATCAGTATCAGTTCAAAAGAAACAGTTATTCTTAGTAAGAGTTTACAGCCAGGGTAGAGTGCATTGTAAGGGACACGGGTGGCGCTGTGGGTTAGACCACAGAGCCTAGGACTTGCCGATCAGAAGGTCGGCGGTTCGAATCCCCGTGACGGGGTGAGCTCCTGTTGCTCAGTCCCTGCTCCTGCCAACCTAGCAGTTTGAAAGCACGTCAAGTGCAAGTAGATAAAAAGGTACTGCTCCGGCAGGAAGGTAAACAGCGTTTCCATGTGCTGATCTGGTTCGCCAGAAGTGGCTTAGTCATGCTGGCCACATGACCTGGAAGCTGTACGCCGGCTCCCTCGGCCAATAAAGCGAGATGAGCGCCGCAACCCCAGAGTCGGTCACAACTTGACCTAATTTGTCAGGGGTCCTTTACCTAGAGTGCATTGTACTTAGTTAAAATTATTTTTATATTAAATTTGTGTAATGCCCTTCATCCATACAGCCCAAAGCAGTTCACAACACAAAAATACAATATAAAAAACACAAACAAAATACATAATAAATAACCCCTTCACTCCCACAACACATCTAAAAGGGTATCAGATGCTAATCAGCCTAAGGCCTGGTTGAAGAGGAACACTAATGCCTAGCACCTAAATACTTCTACATTGTAGCCAAAGGTAACTGTTATGTGCTCATATATTTACTTACTTATTTACTTCCTTACTATTACTTATTTCCGATTATACATATCTTGCTAAGAGAACAAAATGTGAAATAAAAATAACAGACCATCAATTTATCTTGCATTTAATAGTGTAGCTTCCTGCTACTTTTTAAAAGCATTACCTTCAGCTGGAAATTTCTTTGATCGCTGCTCAAAAAACCACTCGCCTGCTTTCACTTTAAGTTCCCTGCAAAACAAATATTTGAACCTTTTACTGAAAGATTTTGAAAATCACCTGTAGGCTCATCACAAAAATTCCATCATTACCGCGTTGGAACCTCAACTATTACATAACCCAGAAGGACATTCCAGAATATGCACAAGAATAGAAAACCTATAGAATTTGGTACTGGGCATAGAATTCAACTTCCTGAGAATCTTAGCTTTCATTTTCATTTCATTTTTTAATTAAGTGAAAAAGACCTATGTGGTTCTAGGCTTCAAATATACACTACATTACAGGAAAGAAACTCCCATCCTACTGAAGGTGCATGCAAAGGAGTCCCATGGCTCTGACTACCAAGTGTTGTGTGTTAATTCCACAGCAATATTGCCAGTGTGCCCTCTGTGTGAACCTCCTTAGACACTGCCTTGTCGCACGGAGGGGGGAGGTGAGCCCAAAATTTGATGCCCCCCTACCTAGCCCTTCCACTACCTTCCCAAACCTGGATAAGTGAGGTGCTGGGGCCGGGCTTTGGGAAGGATATAAGGCTCTGGCAAAGTTCTAAAGCCTTCCCACCTCCTTCCCAAAGCTGGGGAAGCGCTAACTAAGCTTTGGGAAGGTGGAGAGACCTGACAGAGCCCTCAGGTCTCCTTCCCAAAGCTCAGCACTTTGCTTACCCAGCTTTGGGAAGGTGGTGGGAGGGCTGCTGTGGTGTGTGTGTGTGTGTGTGAAATGTTGCCAAGGGCCTCCAAAAAAGCCCTTGAGGGCTTCATGTGGTCCTCTGGCAGTGCATTGGATCACACTGTCCTACTCCCCGCCAAAGTATATGCTGCCTCTGTCTCCTTCTTCTTTGATAGCAGAGGGCTGCTGTGAAACCCCTACAGACCTGATCCTCATGACATATGCAACTAAGGCATAAACACCCACAACGCAAATATTACTGAGCAATTTCTCTAGAATTTCTCACTCATGAGCGTAGCAGACAGTGCATTTCCACAGGTAGCGATTCAAAGTGATGCGACATCTGGAGCATACTTGGTGACTGCACCCATTGCACACTGCACCTCTGTTGATTAGCACTCCAAGAGGTTTCTGACAGCGAGCACAAGACTTATATTCCAGGTTTGAGTTTTTTGTCCCTTTCCATCGAAGTTCCTGCAGCTGCAGCTTCAGTTTCCTGTTCTCAGCCAGAAATAAATAAATAAATATGCACATATTTTATCAGGTGGGAGTGAAAAAAATGAACAATTATTCACACTTATTCTCTAAGTAGCTGCATGAATTCACTTTCATTAATAATATGCTGTAATTTGAATAGCCAATGTAAACCAAAAACAAGAGGTTAACCTGTAATTTCAACTTCCACCAAATTTAAACAATATAATACCATGCTGAAATAACTGGCTGACCTATGGAGATGAGTGAGTGCAATTTCCTTCTGTGTTGCTTTCCTAGATAACCACCTTAATTTTAAAAAGGGGGTTGGAGGAATTTACTAGTGAACCTTCCTACCATACTGAAACATCATAATTGCTTTCCAAATTTTGCTTAGAGCCCTTGGCAGGAACTTGGAAAAACTCTAGCAGGTCAATGCTATGTGCTTGCTGTGAAAGATACATCTGGATTAGACTGGAATATAGGCTCACATTTTAATGCCAGCATCATATGAATGCTGGGGGGGGGGGGGTTAGGGGAACTGCATGCATGAGGAGCATGCACAATAATCACCCATCTGAAAACACCCTTAGTGCAAGGAGTAGGGAATGTACAAAACTACTGTAAGAATAGTCATGACAAAGCCATTCAATAAATTTCTTCCTGCAAAGTATTTAATCTAGAATTTAATCACTAGAATGGTCTAACAAAGAATCTGAGAAAAGGACTTTAGCAAAGAATAGATGAAAAGAAGTAAATAAAACAGGGAGATGCAATGGCACGCTGTATTCCAAAATGGCCACATACCTTATTCGTTCTTCGTCCACCTTCCTCAACATCTGATCACGGTTCAGGACATCTAAAACAACTTGTCGTTCCAATCCCTTTAGTACACTGAGGTCAAGTTCCTGAGTCATTTTTTCTTCTGATTCTTAGAAGGCTTTTGTTTGTTTGTTTGTTTGTCTGTTTTGTTTTTTAAAGAATTTTAATCTTCTTCAGCAACCCCACCAAGGAAAGTTGGGGCTTAAAGCTAGGGGCAGGGTTCAGCAACCAAAAGATCTATGAGTCCCTTTAACTGCTTGCATACATCTTCCATCAGAGATACGTTTGAACTGTGTCATAAGATGGAAGGGAGAGGAAAAGAACCCTTTTCCATATACGCCATAATTTTCAGTCTCATCACCTGCTCAAGGCACTTTCTTTGCTGGATGAAGGCAGTTTATCGTCTTGTATAAATAAAATGACTTCAGGCTCCCAATTTGCTGCTGGTAGTTTCTAAACTGATAAAAACGAGAGAGGTTTGGCTTAGATCCACCATTCTGCAAAGAAAATTGGGGTATGATTCAAGCTGATAGGCAGCAGCAGGTATAAGGGGGAGAAACTCCACCTCCATTGCTTTAAATTCACAAATTTCCTATTAGGAAATTAGGATTGTATTTCTTAGGAATGCAGAAAAAAGAACAACCTACTTCTCCTTTCTTATTCTGAAGTAGATCACTATCTTCTACTTTTCCTGAAAAAGAAAAGCTACATCCTGTCAGCATATCGTTTCATAGTATGCTTGGGCCACAGTTCAGTTATGAAATATGATTCATCATCTTTCAAACAGCCTCATTACAATAAGCACCATTGCCCATCAGCATGTTACTTACCCTGGTGTCAAAAGGCCTGTATAAAAGCCATTTTGCTTATGTGGATTGTGCAAAAGATAATGAAAAATGAGAATAACAATAATCCAAATAATAAAAGGTGTCATGAAATTCAGTTGATTGCCTCCTAGTCAACCACAAAGATAAATGCGCCTTAATTGGAATACGATGCCCTCTGACTGCTAGCTGTTGAACCTTTTATCCCATGGAAGTAAAACTAGTATGGTGTGAAGGCGAGATGTTCTAAAGTAAGTCTTTACTATCAATCAATTATTTATAGGCTTTAATAGCTAATGGGCCTGTCATCTGAATCATGTCTAGTTTGTGTCTGTTGAGGCAGATAAAAAGGTCTTGCAAAAAACAGTGTGGTTTATCACTGAGACAACACACATCCCTCACAAATCTAGAAGATGTTTCAGGCATTATGCACCAATACCAGCTTATGGTTTCACTTTGTGCACACACAAAATGAACAGGAAAACTCATATGACACAATCAAAAACTAGAAGGACTTTAAACAAGAGCCTAAGGCAGTTGTGAATGGATTTTGGAGAGACTGTGCCCCACTCTCACCTGCCCCAAATGAGTGAAAAATAGATTGCAACTGACTGAAAGGCCACTCACCTGATGTTCTGCTATTGTTTAAGGTCTTTGTAGGAAGTCCTTCCTTACAAAGTCAGAGGAGGCACAAGAATTTAGGGGTAGGATGTGGGAGGGATCAGGTGCATTGAGTCTGACAAAAGCAGATTATGGCCCTGCCTCCATGCAAGTTAATTTAAACTAGATAGTTCCGTGCCTTGATTGATGCTGGCACTGAGGGCCAAACAAGGCAGATCACTTACTTTCTGCAGTTGGGAGGGGGATATTAGTTTACTCCCAATGTCAAAAAAGCATATTAAAACATGTTGCAAAATTAAGCAAATATTGTACCATTTGCTGCACCATCAAAAACAACTGGGTTCAGGACCACATGCTTAACCATGACAATGTATTGCAATTACTGTGTAAGCAAGCAAGACATTCACACACAACATAAGATGAAAAGTTGGTGAACGACTAAGTCTGATGGAATTGTGTCTCTGTCCAATTACACCTAAATGTAAAGTCACTGGAATTATAGTTGTAGTATGATTTTATATAATAAATAAGCTGTTCAAAGGATCAATAAAAAGTTCAGAACGCATTACACACATTGATCCTATGCACAGCTTATTATAAGATGACATACTACAAATCCAAAAACTTAACATTTAGAAAGCAAGACCTTCATGAAAGATACCAGTGTCATATATCCTTCCCTGAGATGTTTATTGGGCTTAACACAGAAAAATTGCCTATCTTGGACACACCAGAAGATACAGTGTGGAAAAATAAGCTACTTACTATAGACACATACACATGAACAGGGTTACTCAAACTACAACGTTTGGGGTGTGCAGTGTTAGAGAGCTAAATATACAGTACAGAGGAAGGAATCAAAGTTGCACAATACATTAGTCCATGTTATACTACCACGAGGAAATAAATATCCATCTTTTAACGGCAGAAATTCAGAGGCATCTTTTACATATTTACATAGCTTTGAGAAACAGATACACAGCAATAGTAGAACTTAATTATTTGCATTCACCAGTTTTTGAATGTTAAAGCAATAGAAATGTCTAAAATAATTTGAGACAGGGTGTTTTCCAATTCAATAACCCCTAAAGATCAATGTGTCCTATCTGCTAGGGAACGAAACACAGCAAATAATCACAAATAAGAGAGGAATGCAAGGCACTTGCCTTGCAAACATTTAAACATTTTTTATGCCTACCTTTAGCAAACACTGACTTACCTTTTACTTTCATAGAAGAAATGCAGGATGCTAGTTTTACTGAAGAAAAAATGATATCTTCTTTTTCTCCGTTTCCTTCTTCCTAGACTGAAGTTTGACACAGAATATTTTAGTGCACATCATCGTATGATCCTACAGCCCACTGCATTGGAAGTAACTGCCACCAATGCAGTCTGCTATCAAAGAGAGGCTTTAAATAATGCCTTAGTGGTCTGGGAGGAAACAGTTGACTGCGAGAAAAGACAATGTTTTTTCTTAAAGTGTACATGAAACCCCTAAACTAACAGGAAGAGTAGTGGCCATTAAGTATGATACTTTCACGTGGTTTCTCTCTGTGTCACTCGCTTATGTTAGATGTGTGCAACACTGCAAACCTCAACTTCCGCAAGATTCAGAGCGAGCATTTACTAGAAATGACAGATCCCTCCTGACCGCTTAGCTATCTCAGGGGGCTGTGGAATGCATGACAATTAATACATATTGCTGGTATTATTAATATGAATAATACAAATACAGTACCAGTAATAGCAGCATAAATAGTACGCACATTTTAAAATCCCCAATGCTTTTAAGCTATCAAAGGGAAGGCTTTATTCACCTATTTTTCAAGTAATATTACGTACAAATCAATCCAAACCCAAATCTAGAAATATCTGAATTGGATGTTCCATTTCATCTTATTACATATGCTTCAGAAGTTTAATAGCCAAATATTCATGTGTGTAGAAACCTTTTCCATTTTTAAAGAGAATATTCATATTCCAGGCCAAGCTCGGCTTTTTTTGTTATCTGTTTTGGATGTGTTTCTTTGTGTTTGATTGTAGAAACATCTGTAATAACCATAGCCAAACATTCTGTTTTCCACAGCAACCAACAAGAAGCATACTGCCTCTGAATCTGGAAGTCGTAATGACCAATAGCCATTGACTCATTGATTTATCTTGCCCACAGGCAAGGTTAGCTTCCCACACCACGTTCTCATTCCTCACATTTTGCCTCTGATATTGTCCTCAGTCTTACCTAGGCTCCTGAAGTGCTTGAATGTTGGAAGGATGTGGAAGGAGGGGAATGTTTCAGACATCTCCAAGTCTGTTCCCCTCCTCCTCAAGCACTTTGCTGGTACAGGTGGTAAAGATCAGGAAGTTAAGTACTAGTCAAAGTCTGTATTTGGGGAACCTAGTTTTAACCTGGGAGAGAGACATGCAAATGCCCTTCCACTAAGAGAGCCTTTGCCAACCTGCTATCTTCCAGATGTTTTGATCTACAACTTCCATCAGTCCCAGCCAGCATGAAGAAAAGCTAGCTTAAATAAAGTATGCCAGCTTGCACTACCATAAAAACTGATGCACCAAGACAGAGTTCCACAGAGAGTGGCACAGACAGACCATTTTGTTGACAATTGGCTTCCCTTTGTCAGAAGGAGGAAGACCACCTGAGCTTCAATAGAGCCTTTTGGAAACTTCTTCCCCCATGTTTACATCAGGAAAACCCATAGTAACGAGTATAATTTGCTTACTGTATCCTGAATTTGAATTATTTGGAAAACATGCACATATGCACTATGATTGTTTATGTGTATGCTTTTAATAAAACAATTAACAGCATTATCTATATCTATCTATACATAAAGATTACCTGAGAAGGGAGCTTCCAGTGTCCTAACAGTGAGTATGCATCTCTCCACAGCCATTGACTAAATCCTGCATTGTAGAATTTGGGCTAGGTAGGCGCTAAGTTCTGGAAGATGTTGGCAATGCAGTGTTGCCCTCACCAACTGCTGTGGGTTGGAAAGGGAAGAAATTAAAAGGGCTGAAAGAAGGTAAGAGTGAAGAAAAAAGCAAGCTTAATGTCATCTGTGAAAAGCAGTTGATGGTGCCCTCAGTTATAAAACCTGCAAATTATTCAGGCAGAGTAAATGAATAAATGCAGAGTATGCATAAATGCACAAATTTAATTAATAATAATAGGAATGTAAATGGGAGGGATTAAGAACTGTCATCTAGCCTGTGATTCTTGAGAAGTAATGCAATTCTTTTGAAGCATTTGAGGAGAGTTCTGTTGAAGCATTTGAGAAGCAAAGCCAAGATAGTAATCTACCCTCTCTGAGGGAGTGAGCTACGCATCCTGGCAAATGAAACGCTTCAAACTCTTTTGCCAAGATAGCATGATAGGGAGGGGAAAAAACAATTTTATGTATATGTATATTTTATGTATAACTTTTAGTTATTTGTTAATCAATAAGCATAAATGTGATTTAATAAATATATATGGGGGGAATAGTTTGAAGGGTGGAAAGCTTTGTTTTTGGATTCTGAATTGAGAATTTGCAGCTCCCAAAATATTGTTGAACTGTAACTCTCAATTCATTGGCTGTATTGCCTGGGGTGATCATGAGAGTTGTCATCCAACACCATGCAGGTTCTCCACAGTGCTGCATTATTGCACAAGGTCCCATTTTACAAGATGACACTTCCTTCTGTAAAAAAAAAACAACAAATGCGTCTTCTAACATGGTGTCTCCTGAAATCCAGTTTTTGTTTTTTGCTGTGGTGGCCAGTCAGGTGATGCACTATTCTGCAGATAAAAAGCCTTCAGTACTAAGCAGTGAAAGAGGTGACGAGGGCCCTACATTTACAAATGGGTGTTGCTAGTGCTGTTTTTCTAGAAAAAGAGGTGCTGGAACTCACCGTGAACACCTATCTTGATCTCTTATAAAGGCAATGGTGCCCACCTGAGAGGTGCCGGAACTGAGTCCAGTGAGTTATGGTTGAAAAAACGCCCTGGATGTTGCAGGACAACAGAGGCATGGGAGCTGCTACATCTCAGTGGTGTCTGTTGCTTACTGTTGGCCAGGCAGCAATGACTCCCTTCCATGGTACGGACCTTGAAGTCTCCAGGTGACACCTTTGGATAAGGGCTTTGGGACCTACCCCTCAGTTCACTGCTCAGCAGCAATATCTTTATTCCCCCTTATACCATTTCACTGGCTGCTTCCATTTTTGTTAAGGATTTCTATTTAATTTTTTAAAATTCATCTATCGATTAACTTTGGTCAGACCTCCCTTCTGCACCCTTCATTTTAAGCTTACTGACAAAATAGAATGCATCCAGAGGAGGGTGACGGTCGGATATGAGGAACCCTGAGCCAAAGGCTGCACTCCAGAGGGTCAGACTAGATGTCCCTTTGGGTTCCTAACTACAATTCCGAGACTGAAGGAGCCTGATAATAGTGGGCCTGCAGAAAAGGCTATTAAGAGGCGACGTATCGTCTTCAAGCACCTGAAGGCCCAGCCAGCATTGAAGATGGGGAGTTTTGGAGGAGGGTGAGCCACCCCTGTATTCAAAATAAAATAAAATAAGCGACGAATGTGTGCTAATCCTCCCTTCCCTACGGTCGCTAAAGCGCAGGCTCCTCAGCTCAGCGCGAACCACACGCAAAAACCCCCCAGAAACGGCGACTGGGGAGGGGGGCATTTTCCACACCTCTTATTAAACAACGGAAACCGCGCGCGCTCGCCCTTGATGGCGCAAGCGCGCGCGAGAGGGGGGGGAATAAAGAGAGAGCGTAGCTCAGCAACGCTTCCGGTATATTTGCAAGCGTCGGGTGATTGGTTGGGAAAGCACAGGAGCGCACTGCGCAGCCGCGTAGCTCGAGCGAGAGAGAAAAGAAAGAAAGAAAGTGCTGCTGTCTGCGACCGGCGAAGAGTCGGTTGCGCATGCGCCGCGTGGGAGACGATAGGCTGGATTGCTGAAGAAGAAGATGGACGAGCTTCAGTCTGCAGAGGAGGTAACGGTTCCTGAGGACAGCGGCGTCCCTCCTCCTCCTCCTCTTGGCGGGCGGGCGGGCGGCCGTGGAGGGAAGGGACGGCGTGCCCCTTTCTTCCGTAGCTGCGGGGACCTCGGTGGGGAGGGCGGTGGCCATGGCGGGGTCCGCCCCTTTGCCCATTGTCGGCCACGTTCCCGTTCCTGGAAGGTCGCCTGGCCCTCCTCTCTTGCCAGCCCCGGCGCTCCCTTGGGTTGAGAGGAGAGATGCCGCCGCCAGGCTGCCTTACAAGCCCCGGGGCAACTTTTCCTGCTGGCGGTGCTGCATCTCCCCGCTCCCCCCGTGGTAGGGATGGCTTGTGCCAGAAAGCGCCTCTCTTCGTGGCACGCGGGTACACGCATTGGGGAGGTGCGCGTGCAGCAATCCGAATAAATAAATCTCTTGCCGTCTGGTCTAATGGCCCAGGATCTTGTCCTAAAGGAAACTTCGCAAAATTGAAGAGGGAAGGGAATTTGCCCCTCTTAAAGGAGAAGAGAAGGAAACTGGCAGGTTTCATCTGGGGTGTGGCGGGATCTCCTTTTGGCATTCACAGGTTACTGTTCCATCAAATCCATGGTTATGTGGCTATAGAGAATAGATCCTCAGACATTCTTTCAGTGTTCAAATGAATCTCCTAACCCTAATCATGATCAGGTAGTAAACGTGGCCCATGGTCAAAGGTGAGATGGAGCCTCATGTACTCCTGTCTGCAGATGAGATCTGTGTCTCAGCTAGTCATAAACAAGTATTTCATAAAATTTATATACCAGGATTGAAAAACAAAAAAACCCCAACACCTCAAAACCTTTATTATCATTTATAGTAAAGTTTATTATATATGATAATAAAATTATAAAAGAAAAAGGGGGGGCAGATAAGAGTTGCCTTGATGCATGTGTGCCAGAAAGGCCTCCACATATTTATGAATAGATTGTAAAAGGGGAGTAAAAGTAAAGGTTAAGGTAAAGGGACCCCTGATGGTTAAGTCCAGTCACGGACGACTCGGGGGTTGCAGCGCTCATCTCACTGTATAGGCTGAGGGAGCCGGCATTTGTCCGCAGACAGCTTCAGGGTCATGTGGCCAGCATGACTAAGCCGCTTCTGGTGAACCAGAGCAGCGCATGGAAACACTTTCCCACTGGAAGGGTACCTATTTATCTACTTGCACTTTGATGTGCTTTTGAACTGCTAGGTTGGCAGGAGCAGGGACCGAGCAAAGGGAGCTCACCTGGTCGCAGGGATTCAAATTGCCTGATCGGCAAGCCCTAGGCTCTGTGGTTTAAACCACAGCGCCACCCGTGTCGTTAAAAGGGGAGTAGTTGTGGCCTTTTATGTGTTCCCTGGCCACTATATGTGCCTGCCACCTCTATTCTATAAGTGTTTGAAGGGATGTTAAACATATGCAGTTATGTGACTGCTTAAGAAGTTCGTTTGCTGCAGTTACAAGCATTAAGGAATCTTTTGGCATACTTTGTGATGGCAGGATTCTATGTCTGGTGAAGTAGAAACAAGGTGTTAGATGCTTAGGGAAATCAATCAAATCTGATTAATGTTTGAAGCATTAGCCTGTTTGTTAAACTTCTTTTGTGTCAGTACTGCAAATTGCTTACTTGGTTTAAATGGTTTAAACTTCTTTTTCTCTTCTTTCCTCCCGCAAGACTGCATTTATTGTGGATGAAGTAAGCAACATTATAAAAGAGGTAGGATGGTGTTTATGCTATATCTTCCATTAATATATCCTCATTGAACAGCATCTGCTATATTTCCACTGCACCCCATAACTCCCTTTAGAAAGATAAATATATCACTGCTGCATTGTGGAAAATACACATTGCACTGAATTGTAAGGCTGCAATCACTCACACTTACCTAGGAATAGGTCTCATTGAACTCAGTGGTACTTCTGAGTAGACATGCCTAAGTTTGTGTTGTAAGTCCACATTTAAAGTGGCAACATGAGCTATGTAAACAGCCTCTTAACACACATTGCAATGTGAATTATTTAAATTTTGCTCCGAAATATGTGTGTGTCTGTGTGCTCATAATTTTGTTATTGGTGTATACATTTTGTGCAATTACATACAGATACATATTATTTCATTTGAAACATTTCTAGGGGATTGTGACTCGCTGGCTCTGTTTTGTGAACATTTAACCTCTCAGCTAGTGATATAGTGTCTTAAAAGTATGAAAGCGGCAAAGCAGGGCAGTTCCCACAAGTGAAAGGGGTGGGAGGGACTCTGCAGAATCTCTTGAATACATAGAAAACATTTCTGCATGTGCAGATTGTGTCTCCGAGGGGAAAAACCCACTCCCCCAACTTTACTTTATAGTCCCTCATGCTATGTTGAATTCCACTCTGGAGGTGACTTCAGATCTGCAGGGATGATTTTTCTGGGAGTATCAAGAGCTGCAGTGGGAAGAGGAGTAGAGGCTCGTTGGCCTTATGTCATACTTTTAATCCCAGCCAGCCTATATAGAAGAAACGATCTTATTTTGATATCCTCATAGAATTGCATTCGTAAAGGTTTTTACCTCTCTTTTTAAATGATTAAGCATATCAAATTTAGGACTTCGTCTTGTAATATGAACTGACTTCTGGCCTAATCTGCAAGCTAGTTAAATCTACTTGAATCACCGTGGTGACATCAGTATTTAATGCATGTACCTTGGCTTAAATGGAGTGGACTGTTCTATTTCATTAGATTCCAACTTCAGGAATAATCTTTTGATGACTTGCAGCTATAGAATTAATATAGTTAGTAGATTTAGAGCAAATTTACTCTAGTTATGTGTTACCCGGGTACCAGTGTCTTGTTTGCTAATCCTCTGTTGTGGCAACCTTCCTGGCGATTAGTGAAGGCTTAGGAGCACAAGCTAAATATGTTGTACATGCCATTCTTTGTTAAGCAAATATATGATTGGTAACTTATCAAGTATGTACTACTCATCTGTGTAAAAAACCTGCATGCCTCCCTTGCATGTTTTGTGGTGGTGCTGGTGTTTATTACTCACTTTTCACCCTAAAGCCCCAAGGCAGGTTACAACATTAAAAACAATTTAAAATAATAGGGCTATTAGATGCTAGTACACTCTGCTACAGTAATGTTTGCAAACAGAATCTGCAGGAAAAAGCACAAAAGGACCACAACTTAGTGGCATTCAATGAACAGCCACTCCCTTGTTCTCAGTCTTGGCACTAATGCTTTACAGAGTGTGAAACTATGCCTACAACCGCAGGATAAGACTGAGTAAGCCAGACACCCATTTATTACAGAGGGTATTAATTTGGGCTGTTCAGCCTCTTGTTGCAAGATTTCATTGTCACTCCCTCTGTAGCTTCAGAAGTGGAAGACATATTTCTCCCTTTGTGTTTCTGGTGATACATTAAATGTTGTTTATAAAGTTCCTAATATTTTTTAGGTACTGGGGAAAGACCGAAAAGCAACACAGTCCCTGCCTCCATGCTTACAATCTGTCAAACACAGCACAAAAGAGATGAACAGTAACAGGTGCCTGTGCTCACCTGAACACCATCACTGGTGGCACCGCAGCTCACCATGAGGGGTGAGGTTGGCACACTGCTTGGATCCTAGGTTGCCTTAATCCCACCCCTGCCGCACTCCCAGAACACCCAACAGTACAGTTACTGCCCACAGAGCTTTTTACGTGCATGGCCTTTGCAGTGGACATGGTCTCCCACTGGCAGAGAGGTGTGTCTGCTCCACTGTAATTAGGATTGCAGTAGCCTCGGAATAAATATGCTGCGCCATATTGTTGGTTACCTGCCCAAATCATTCTTGCAAAGGTGGGGGGGGGGGTCTTTGTGTGTTTGGAACTCTTGAGATTGTTCCACCACCTCACAGATGGCAGCTCAAGCTAGCATTTCAGTGATCATTGCTTATCAGTATGGCTGTTAGTTGGTTCTGGGTTTTCCTTCTTGTTTGATGGTGTGATCTGTGTTGCTTGGAAAAAACATTGGCATATTTATTCTAGCTTTTGAAATCAATGCATGCTTTTTAAAAAATTAAAATTCCTTAGCAGCTTGGTGGTAATTTGAACCTCTCTTTGTTTGCAGGCCATAGAAGGAACAATAGGTGGCAATGCATATCTGCACAGCAAAGTGAATCAATGGACTACAAGTGTTGTAGAGCAAATTCTGAGTCATCTCACAAAGCTGGGGAAACCTTTCAAATATGTTGGTAAATGAATGGGTTTCTGTGCTCATTGTATTATTGTTTTGACAAATGGTTTTGAGTAAAACCGAAAATTAAACTCTAAAATGGAAATTGCAGGTGAGGGGGCAAAAACTCTTGGTGATTAGTTTAATAACTGCTGTGACCCTAAAAGGTCATTTAAGATAAGAAATGTTTACATAGGCATTTAAGGCTAAAAACAGATGTGGATGTAACTGTGTAGCTTATGTCATGGAAACATTCCATTTTCTAACAATACTATATCTTCAATTTACAGTGACATGTGTGATTATGCAAAAGAATGGTGCTGGACTTCATACTGCAAGCTCTTGCTTCTGGGACAACTCTGCTGATGGTAACAGGAATGTTTTAATACTTTGTCTTAGTTTCTCCATTGAAATGTTTCACAAGATATTTGTGTGACTCCGAAAGAGAAAAATCAACACACACCTGTTCTGTGGTAATAAACTTCTAATACTAGAAGTCACAAGTGACCATGGGGCAGGTTGTTCTAGTTAGAAGTGCCTTATTCCCTTATTTCCCTAGGGTAGCTTAGTAGAGCATCTCTGCTTTAAAATTGAAGGATTGTAGAGTTGGAAGGGACCCCGAAGAGTTATCTCTTCCAACCTCCTTCAATGCAGGAATCTCAGCTAAAGCATCCATGACAGATGACCATTCAACCTCTGCTTTAAAACCTCCAAGGAATGAGAGTCCACCATCTTCCAAGAGAGCCCATTACACTGTCGAACACCTCTTACTGTCAGAAAGTTCTTCCTGATACTTAGTTGGAAGAATCATCACCACCAGTGAATAAACATATATGATTCCTGTGGAAGAACAAAGTGTGACTGAATATCGGTGTAATGTGGTTCCACTGCTCCAAATTATGGGATGTTGTCTATGTGGTACGGAGTTGGCTGAGGCTTAAACTTAGTAAGTGTGGCTTAAGATGCAATAGATTTGTTCTATGTGTTCTTTAAATTGAAAGCTATGAATTTTGTGATCTAATGTAGTTCTTCTGTATATAGTATAGCCACCCTGATTGATTTTTCTTCTCTTTTTGTAGGAACCTGCACTGTGAGATGGGAGAACAAGACTATGTACTGTATCGTCAGTGCCTTTGGACTTGCAATATGATTGCCTTGGAATTCTTCAGCCTTTGTGTCATCCCTTCCATTTCATATATCCACTAAAACTGTGAATTCAATGAACAACTTTGTTTTTAAAGAATTTCTGTCTTCTTCCAGTGAGAAAAAATGGGGAAGCAATTTCTATGCTGTTACATAAACACATCACCTCTTTTCCATATCAAATCACTCCCTGTCTTAACACTTTAAGGACTCTTTTCTCAAGGTGCTAAAACCTGAAACATGCTGCACTTCTTCAGCTTTATTGCAACTGGTTTGAATAAGACTAATTTCACACAATGCTTTTGTTTGTTATTAAATTATTGAAGTTCTGAACTTGTGTATGTGCGTTCATAAAAGCTGTACATTCCACAAGCAAGTGTGAGGCTAACCTCACATGCCTTTAACAGCTTGGCCCTAAGGGATCATTGTGAAGTAATGGGGGTGCAGTTGTTCCTTAAGCACTCGCTCAGCTGCTTAGTCCTTTTGGGGGCTTCTGTGGTACCCTAAAACTCCCAATAGAGCCACCAACGCTCCAGTTATTTACACTAGACAACTGTAGGTATTTTAAATATTCCCATATAAAGTAACTCCAGTTTTAATGGTAGCCAAAACTTTTAGGAGCATGGAGGGGCTAACAGCTAATTGCTTCAAGGTGCATAGTTATCTTTAAAGTAAAATTGAGTTTTATTTTTTTAAAAAAATCAATTTAGATGGCTCTTTGCTCCCTGACCAAACATGTAAGTAGGAGCGGTCCCAAGTTAATTGATTGTAGAAAAAGGTAAAGGTACCCCTGCCCGTACGGGCCAGTCGTGTCCGACTCTAGGGTTGTGCGCCCATCTCATTTAAGAGGCCGGGGGCCAGCGCCGTCCGGAGACACTTCCGGGTCACGTGGCCAGCGTGACAAAGCTGCTCTGGCGAGCCAGCACCAGCGCAGCACACGGAAACGCCGTTTACCTTCCCGCTATAAAGTGGTACCTATTTATCTACCTGCACTTAGGGGTGCTTTCGAACTGCTAGGTGGGCAGGAGCTGGGACTGAAAGACGGGAGCTCACCCCGCCGCGGGGATTCAAACCGCCGATCATGCGATCGGCAAGCCCGAGGCACTGAGGTTTTACCTACAGCGCCATGTAGAGAAAGTAATCCTTATTTTACCCCATTCTCAAAATGGGAGACCAGTACACCTCACAGAACAGAAACAAGAAGCAGCAGAATGTTGATCCATGCTTGCCATAGCACAGGGCACATCCTTTGAATGTAAAAGACTCAAGGCTCCATCTCAGGGATCTCAAAGTAGGATAAAGACCCTGTGTCTTAGTACACAGAAGCTGTCACTTAAGGAGTAAACTGACATTTGAGAGCCTAATCATCTCTTATGGAGAAGGTAGACTTGTACCAACCAATCAGAAATCCACTTAACTGCAAGATCTCCTGGAACAGTAAATTGGGCTAAATGTTATTTAAAATAGCCACATAATAGTATTCCACACACCCCAAAGAATTGCCAGAATGCAATTTCATCAAAGTGTTTTTCAGAACACTCCAGAATGAGTGAGCTGTTTTACTGTAAATTGAATTTGACCGTATGGCTGCACTCTGCTTAAGTGTCTGTATAATTAAGTGGTCAAAAACATGAACTGCAGTTTTCAACTAGTGGGATTGTCGCTAGCACAGTGGGAGAGGTACATGCTTTTCATGTAGCTTCAATCTCTGGCATCAGTGCTTCTTGGGTTGGCAGGGCTGGGAAAGTCCTCTGGCTGAGACTAGATGGAGAACAATTGTGTGATACAGTATAAAGAAGCATAATTTGTTCAGTTGGGACCCCTGGGAAAACTGAGTAGGACACACTAATGTTAAATAGCATGTTACTAAAATAATTGTTTAGTATTTATGGCCTTATTGTGCTCCAGTGTTTCTGAAACCACAGGGCATTTAAAAGCCTAAGAACAAAACATACTGCTACTCCATTAAAATAGCAAGCTTATCTGAAAAATTCAAGCACACAGGTGTTTGCAGGTGGACGATAGAATTCTCCCCACCCCCACTCCAGGGCCAACATAGGCCCTGCAAATCCATACTGGCAAATTGACATGTTTATAAACTTGCGCTCATTGGCAGTGCTCTCACTGCGGCAGTTTTTTGGGGAAAGGCAGTGGTGAGACTGGACCCCAACAATTGCAGCATCTATCATCCAGCTGCAAAGTTGGTGGCAGTTCAACAGCATGCACTTCAAGAAAGATTGTTTGCCAATTATCTTCGTCGGGAAAGAGAAAGGGGGTGTGCACCCCCATTTATTGTCCTTGAGCACTTGGCAGAGTTTGCTGCGCATGCAAGTGAGGTTCCAGTACTGTGCCTGCTCATACCTACAGTTCCATCAAGTAGCATCAAGGGGCTTCTGCTTGTCCCCCTGGAATTTTGGCTGGTTGTCCACCATGCTTCCTGAAGATATTTAGAGTCAGACGTCATTATTTTGAGCCGTGTCATCATTTGATGTCACTTTCCCCCACCAAATATAGACAACCAATTTTGTTTTCCTCAGATGCATTTATATCTATTTCCATCAAATTCAGGTCAATGAAAAGACAGTGAAATTGAGAGTTTTTTTCATCCTAAATCCAGAGCAGTTTTAGCTTATCTATTACATGCCACCAAATGAATTTCCATATGCACACATGGAAATAAACGTGCCACCATTTATTGTGTATCGGGAGGAACAATACTGAGATAGGCACAAAGGTTCTATATAAAACTTTATTGTGAATGCATTGGATTGGAACGTAATTTTACTATGCACAGTCTCCAAAACATCTCTGCGCCCAGTATTTTACTGAAAGTAAACTAACTCTTAAATTCCTGCTCAGGGAAAGTTATCACCACTGTTGCTAGTGCCTCATCATAATTACAAATAGCATCTACCCTGAAGCATGAAGATGACACATTGAGGTACCCCATGCATACCCTTCCAAAAGCAAAATTATAGTTACAACTTTTCATTAACATAAACATACACTATGAAAAGGTTCTAGCCACGTTTTGGTAGAAAATATTTTCTAGAGGTTTATTTCATTTTACATCTATTTACAAATGTTGAGTTCAGTTGTACAGTAGCATAAGGAGCTTTTCATTTCAATTACTGGCACAATTGGAACATATGGCTAAAAATGCAACATCATTTAAATGCAGTAATGGCCTTGGGCACCATTTAGATGTAACTCTCTTGTAAGTAAGGCTTTGTACCTCTTGTGGGAGTAAGTCTGATCGAACCAACTTGGACTTGCTTCTGAGTAAGCACGCACAGGATCAGGCTGCCAATTTCTTGCTAAACAAACTTCTTTCAATGTACCTTTATATAAACACAGATTTCCTGTTCTTTGGCATGATTCTACTGGGTTTACACCTATGGCTGAGCCAAGATTACTCAGAAAAAAAATGTTTTCCGTGACCCTTTTGCCAGTGCTTTTTGTGTGTGTGTAATCTGTAGAAATCTTTGCTTGTTTAAACTTGCCGCCCCTCAACCATAGCGATATTATAGCACAGCCACATCTGATTGGCTACAAGACAGTATGGCATCTTCCTCCTTCGCTATCTCTGGCTGGTAGATGATCACTTATGTGACTAAGCCAGGAAGAAAGAAGTGGTGGGTGTGTGGAAAGATCCTAAAGCAGCAGCAGGGAATCCCACCACCAAAATCACTAGTTTCTATTTAAAAATTTGAGAACACTACAGGCTACTTTCCCTGAAGGCGGAAACTGAAGGTTGAGCAGACAAAACACAAGATTATAGCTTGTCTGAACGTTGAGCACAGTCCTAGTTACATTACTGCCTCTTAGCTTTACTGGCACATCGAAATTTTAACCATAAAAGCCAGTGTGTACAAACTGCATATTTACCTAAACAGCGCTGCAACTGACAATCACAACTGCTAAGGCAAAAGTGATCCATGTTAAACAAGGGCAAAGACAAAGTAGGCAAAAACTACAAGCACTTTGGGGCAGGTTACACCATATGCGGGGCATGGAGGGCAATGCTCATATTTTCTTTATCTAGAGATGTTTTTCACCAACAGTGGGCATCAGCAAGCCTTTTTACACACTCTACAGAAGCCATTTCAAAAGGAGCAACTTCTGTCAACAAAAAAGATGAGACACATTTTTTTTAAAAAAGAAAACCCACAATGAAACAAAATATGCTTTGTATTGGGCAATGTTCTCCCACTGTAGCAGAATTACTGCTGCAGTTGTCCACTGGGAATTATTTTATTTGATGAGGGGATCTAGCTCATACTCACTCAAAAGCCCAGCTGAAGCAAAATTGCTTGGCAACTGATCCTTGGGGAAGCCAACTAAACACCACATCCAAAGGCACTTTCACTAACAGCTTCCTCATCCGGCTGCAGGGCAGTAATTCCCAAATGTTTCCCCCCATGGACCACTTGAAAATTGCTGAGGTTCTTGGCAGACCTCTAAATTGTTTTTCTGCTTGTAGCAACTGTAAGGTGCAGTACTACATTGCTGGATGCTTTTAAACTGCATTTTTACCGATCCACTGCAGACTACCTGAATGAAGCTTGTGGTCCATGGAACAGAGTTTATGAAGCCCTGCTAAAAGGAAAACAACAGCTTTCCCAGCGACTCTCCTATTCATAGGGAACCCCTTAGCAAAAAATAAAAATACAACACACCGTGCTCAATTATCATATCTGTGCAAAAGAATTCCAATTAATAAACCTGGAAATAGTCTCTACTACTACCTTGTGTTTCCCCCAGTTTGCAATATGACAACTTTAAATGTTCTGGGTTTTTAACACTGAGCATTTTAAACAAGTTGCGATGTGACATAAGAACAAATGGCACTAAAATGGGAAACACAGCTAGATGCTTGTTCCTGGGACTCGTCAGATGAGTGAGATTAGTGGAGACAAATGCAATAGTAGCCTTCAATTCCTAAAGATCAATGAACTTCAGGGGCATTTAATTAAAAAATTAACTCAGGAATTCATTTATTTTCTCCAGAATTAAGGGAAAAGGTAACTTGGGAACTTAAGTAAAATTGAGTGATCGTTATGTAAGGGCAAGCATTCAGACTTTGTAATGACCCCCCCCCTTGTCCCTCTGAATATTGTTCTGAAAGCAGAAGTCCTCACACAGGGCTGACAGGACTCATTAATTGAATATCACCCTAGGTATTTAAAACGTAGAAGAGAAACCAACAATAATTTAAAAGAATATATACATCAAAAGACAAGTAGTACAATTTTTCCACATGATTACTAGGGGTCAATATCAAGCAATATAAAATATTAGGAAAAATACACATCTAGTTTCCCAAGTTTTACAATGTATTTTAGGCAAAGTCATACTCAGATCCACTGAAATCAATGAACAAGTTACTGAAATCCATTGATTTAAATGGGTCTACTCTGAGTATGACTAACATTGGATATTATCCATAGAATATACTCCATGCCTTGGTTTTAATTTGCTGTTAAAAACAACAACATTTTACTAAATACATATTAGCACTCTAACTTGCTGATTGCCACAGAACAAAACATCTGAAATGGTTTATCAGAAACCTAGCAAAAGCAAACTATTACATTTAGATGATTATACTAATATTATGTCTTGTACTTTTGATATGCAAAGTGCATGACACTCTTTCATAGCTTTAATATCAGTGTAGATATTTACTTGCAAAAATAGCTGAACAAATCCTTCACAGTGCCGTAAATTCACATGTCACACTAAGCCAAACCGTGGTTTAGGACCAACAAGCTCCCAGAATGGGGATCACAGCTGCTTTTATTGTCACTGCTCTTTTTACTGCTGAGCTAAGCCATGGTTTGCCTTATCGTGTTGTTCAACCCAGAGGTCATGGTTCAGAATATGCAGTAAGCCAAACCATGGCTTAGTTCAGCAGCAGCAATAGCAGTAAAATGATGGGGGTAGCAAAGCAAATGGGATCTCCTCAGGAGGCTGTATGTATGCACTAAGCCATGGTTTGGCTCAGTATGATGTGCAAACTGGGTCAGTTTATTCGTAGCCTTGAGGTATCAATCACCATATACTTGTCTATGGCCAGGATTCAAAGCGCTGTGTTTTTTTGCAAGTACTAACCCTTTCCCAGAGTAACTCCTTGCACATACTGAAAAGCCAATACTGAGAAAGTTCCCCCCCCCCCGACACACACATCAACTCTCTCATATACCCACAGAGGAAAGTCCTTTCCACTCATGCACAAGGTTCTTATTATCCCAGCCTATTGCTAGAAAACAGTAACAGCAGAATGAACAGGTAACTACAGGTAACTCGCATCTGACGCTTATTTAACAGGCACACTCTCAGCATTATGCACGTTGCCCAAAAGTGGTGCAAAAATGGCAGGCACAGGGGAAAAATAAGAAAATGGTACGCAAGGGGGAAAGAGGGGGCATGAGAGCAAGGAGAAAGAGCCAGCAGCCTTCGTAAGAGTGTTTGGGCATAGAAGGGGTGGTTGCAGAGGGTGATCAGAGGTGGCCAGAGAGACTTGTGGAGGGGTTTGGAGAGACAACTGACGGGTGTGGAGAAACTTCAGACTGCAGAGTTAACTGAGGGCCAAACAGGTATTGACTGCTGAATTGCTAAAGGAACTGGTCAGCTGAAGTTCAGTATGCGAGGTTGAGGATGGAGAGCATGGGTCAGCAAGTTGGAGCCTGCAGAAATTTTCTCAACTTTTCTACGCATATGATCTGACCCCTCCATGGAATGCATCCTCAAGATCATCTGTGGGAATACAGACATTCTGAGACCATGCAAGGAAATGTTTGATGAGCCCAACAGCAGCACCTATCAATCACAATGTTCCTCACAAAGAAGCTAGCAACAGCAGTAGCAGATGTGCCCAGGCAACCCACCTCCGGATCTGAACCACAGCCAAGCACTTCTTCCGGCTACCAGTCAACTCCCCAGGGTCTTCGTATCATCTGCAGCAGCATCCAGAAAGGGAAAGAATGCAGAAGACAAAGAGCCACATTCGTCCCTCACCATTTAAGTGCAGTGATTTTAAAAATGGTTGTTGAATGGCTTGCTAGGGGTCTTTTGGGGCTTTACACAATTTTGCTTATACCCGCGATGGCCAGGAATGCGACCCCTGCATAAGATGCAAGTTACCTGTAGACTGTTTCTGCAGCTTGAATTATGTTAGGACAAGGTTTGCCAAGCAAGAGATGCAAATAGCAATTCAAGTGTGACCAGCAGAAATGCACTGAACTTTTACATTCAACTCAAAAAGGGTCTTCAGTCCTTGCATATTGGTCATTTTTGTTTTGGTCAGTGATATAACAAAGTGTTTCTGCAAAAGGAACTTACTGGAGTTATTTATAGGCAGGAACATGGGCTTGAAAAAGCACATGAAAATACTGACAGCTTCTGTGAGGTAGGAGGGCTATCCACGATTTTCCCATCATACTATTTTAATAAATCCATTCAGAACCAAAACTACCAGGGTGGGAGAGTAAAGAGGCATTTCTCAACAAACTGTGATTGGAAGCACCATTCTGCTAAACTGTATCAACTTCAGTAGTGCACATTTCCAGCATGGGTAAGAATGGAACACACGAAAGCTGCCATTTTAGGTGTGTCTTGAAGATGAGCTAAAAGAAATGCCTATCGTAAAACAGAACACAAAATGGCTCAGATCATACCTTTCATTGAACCAACTACAGTCAAGTACACACATCACAACCACAACACGGAGGCTTCACCACGCCATTGCTGCAATGTGTATAGTGGCTTGGTCCCATTGTATGCACGCAATGAGGATGATTCATTCCATGTTAGCCATTGTCTTCTGCATATGTGGCAGGCATCGTACAAAGGCTGTTTCAAGTGGCCTCCACATGGTCATAACATACCGTCACGTTCCAACAATTATTGCAGAACTCTGAAATCTGAAGACTTCTCTGTAATTTGAAGGCTCCAATTTACCTTGCCAGTTTATACAGTTGGTTCAACAAAATGGATCAACCACCATTTTGGATCGTGCTCAGTTAAAGGAAGAGAATTTCCTACCCAAATATATCCAAGAGCCCACCTAGGTTCATATCCAACACATAATGTGTTTGTGTTTCTATACTACTGGTTATGAATACCAAACTATTTAAAACACCCTTATTCAGGAGGAGGGGAAAAACATTTACAGAATTTAAGGTAATGTGTGTTGAAATTATATATTGTTCCCTCTTAATTAACAGCAGCAAGCAGCATTCAGTCATCATTTACACAGGCAGAAGACGCTCAGGTGCAAGGCTATGATTTTCACCGAATGTGACTGTTGTTTTAAGATAAAGCAGCCTTAGAACACCTTCTTTCTCAAATTATTTTGCTCTTCCAATACAATTATATAGAATTATGTCGGTCTCAGAAGAAGCTAAAATGGTGTGCTTAATCGCAATCACAAAATCAGATAACTGAAAAAACTCCTTCATTTAATTCAAGTCACGTACAGTGCTGAATCACAATTGCAATTCCTGCCCACCACCCTTCAACCCCTGAAATGGGAAAACAGAAATTGAGGTTTATCAAGGTGTTGGAAGTGCCAAGCAGATTCCAATCAGTGTAAGTTTGGGGTTGAATGACGTTGGGAGCTGGGGCATTTCCTCTCTCCCCTTCTCTGCAAACACGGTTTGCAAATGTCAAAATAAAATTATTTTGGAGTAAAAAATAAGCATCTCAATACTAAATTCCAAGTAAATGGTTATGAAACTATGAGGAAATCAAAGTATTAGCTGTGAAAGTGCACAACAAGCTCCCCAAACAATCTGGTCAGGAGGCATTCCCATCACAACTGTTTTCTAAAAAGGGGGGGGGTACAATTTGAGTTTACAAAATAACTCTTCCCTAAAAATTATATTCTCCCCCCTCTTCCACTTCAGTTTTAGGTTTGTAAACAGAAAGGGAGAAACAGGAAATCCTTCCACAGAAGTCTATGATCAGTTAACAGTAGACTCAGGAAAAAGATTTTTAGGGGGGTGGGGGGAAGAGTGTCAAAATTGCTTTTGTTCTCATAGAGCAGGTCACTTCTATGAAAACTTAATCGCTGTCCGATTCTTCCTTGAATTTGGCTCTGATGGCTTGACCGTTCTGAAGTGGCATTTCTTCATAATCACTCCTGTCCCCACAAAAAAGAGATATTCAAGAACATCTTAAGACATAAATAGCATAAAACAACACTTATTCTGGGCAAGTAGACGAAATTAGTATGATCTCAAAAGATTTGTTATTCTTTCAAACATGAACCCTCTTCAGGTAGGAATGAAAGCAGTATTCTTTAGCTTCCTTCCAATATCTAAAGAGCATGGCTTCAAAATCTGACCATATTGGAAGGTTGGTATAGGGAGCTTGCTTTAATTTTAGTGTTCAAAGCAATTCACTTATTTTCAAGGCATCCTAAATGTAACACTGATGGCTCAGTTGGAAGTGTACACTTGTCTTGCTTGCTGCTGAATTCGAGACAGGACCAAAAGATGAGGAAACAAGCAATGACACATGCTTTTCTCAGAAAAGAAAAGCAAAACTCCATGGGAAAACAATCCCCCTGTAATTATTCAAGCAGCTGAACATCCCCACAGTAAGGGTTGTTGCATAGCTGCTTACACATAGAACAGGCTCAAAAAGAATAAGGAAGCAAATTGATACTCTTTCTGCCCCACACAAAGATTATTCATACGTTGGAAAGGGTTGGGGTAGAATTTGCAGCTGCATTTTCCAATACAAACTGTCATTATCCTCAAAATTACATTATTTTTGTAAACTGGTGCTTAAAAACTTTATACTTTTGAATTAAATGGCTAACAAGTTAGATACATAATAATAGGCACAGTGTCTGTCTTAGCACTTGCTTTCCCTGCCACACATACATTTCGCTCACGTGGCTTATCTCACAAATTCAGACCTTGCTGCCTAGAACGGAGCCCTCTCACCTTATAACCAATTCTGTGGCTATAAAACTCTGCGGTCACAAAGGCTATAGAGCAAGTGAGCACCCTGGGACCAGAAGAGAAGAAGAGCCTGCTGGACCAGGCTCTCACAGGGGACAACCTGATGCCTGTGGGAAACCAGCAAGCAGGATTCAAGCACAAGAACACTCTCTCCCCGCATGGTTTCCAGCAACTGGTATTCAGAAGCATTACTGCCTCCAACTGTGGAGGCAGAGTATAGCCATCGATAGCCCTCTCCTCCATGAATGTCTCTTTTAAAGTCATGCAGGTTGGTGGCCATCTCTGCCTCCTGCGGGAGCGAGTTCAAATCACTGCTCCGCCGATGAAGCTCACAAGAGATCTACTGGCCTTTCACTCTCTCAGACCAACTTACCTTGGTAAGTTGCCCTGAGGATAAATGGGGCAAGGGACCACATATGCCACTTTAGTTCCATGAGGGAACTAATGGAAGCTTTTTAAAAATGTTTGACCTCATACTATGCCTACCACAAGTACAAGATTCTTCATCATTTGCTTCCAATATACAACTATCACCAGTGAGAGGGCAGTCCTTTTTAAAAGGAAACCTCCATGGCTTATATTTTGTAGAATATGAGAAAAAACATTAAATTAATACTACTGTAAGCCTTACGTTACTTACCCATAGATCACATCATCATCTGAGTCGTTCAGCATAGAGAAGGCAGGGTTGTCTTTCAACTGAGACTCTGAAAGGTTTTGCAAAGGAAAAGTTCACTTAACAAGATATCTCTCCATTATAGGACCTTTTCAGGTCAGCTCAGTTTCAGAAAGCTTTCGATAGTCAAGATGAGACTTTCAAGGGAGACCACAAGCCTAGCATTTTGGGGAGGAGGGGAATACGTCTTCTTATGGAGCACCATGGAGGGAAGCAAGACTCTGCCAGCATGGCGAGTGGTGGCAGGTGATGGGATGGGAGCTTGAAGACAACTTGTGGAAAGCCACAAGTTTCTTATGCCTGCTCTAGGGCTTAAATCCAAACAGAGATAATACCTGAATATTTTACACAATAGTATGACATGCAACCTTTTTGCAATAGAAGAGAATATGGAAGAAAAAGAGGGGGGAAATCAAAAGCCGAACTGAGGCCAACTTACCATACAGGGCATTTTTTGATGGAGAATATACAAAGGCTAATGTGTATAAATAGAAGTTCAATAAGCCATAGAAGGATAAGAATTCTGCAGGTGGTAACGGTCAAGGATATCAAGCAAAACAATTCAAGATGCACACCTCACAGCACACAAATGTCATTCTCCACATATGTGTAGGCAGCTAACCTGGACATGGTCAAAACCCTAGCAAAACATCTAGGAAAAAGTTATCTCCAAATTTAAAAGTCAGCTGCCTCACCTATAGGTAGTGTCACAGACAAAACCAGTGCTAATGTTCAAAGCTGCCCCAACATACAAAAAGCTAAAAGCCAGCCTGTCTACTAAGATCACATAGAGAGGCTCTCCTTCACATGCCACCAACATCTGAGCTATGTTTTCTTGGGATGCAGGAGAGGGGCTTTTCTGTGGATGTGCCATTGCTTTGCAACATCCTGCGTAGCTGTGCTTGCCTTGCCTACACTTTGATGGCCTTCATTATATAAGGAACTACAGTATGCTAATCCCTCAAACAGCCTGAGATACACAGCTTGACTGAAACATCTCAGTACCACAATGTCACAATAAAAGGATATAATTATGATAATGGGTCGACAGTTCAGCCACAAAGTTGTCTTGCAGAACCTGGGCTCCAAAACGCAGATAAAGTATAACGATGCTGCAGTTAAGGGAGAAGAAACCAAAAAGTCACTCAACATTTTGTAATTACTTTCTAACCAGAGTTAAATGAAACTTTAAATTAGTGCTGGGGCAAATGTTAAAAGGTAAAGGTAAAGGTCAAAACCCCCTGACGGTTAAGTCCAGTCACGAACAACTCTGGGGTTGCAGCGCTCATCTCGCTTTACTGGCTGAGGAAGCCAAAGTTTGTCTGCAGACAGTTTTTCTGGGTCATGTAGCCAGCATGACTAAGCCGCTTCTGCTGAAACCAGAACAGCACACGGAAACGCCGTTTACCTTCTCGCCGGAGCGGTACCTATTTATCTACTTGCACTTTTTGGCGTGCTTTCGAACTGCTAGATTGGCAGGAGCTGGGACTGAACAACAGGAGCTCACCCCATCGCAGGGATTCAAACCATCGACCTTCCGATCGACAAACACTAGGCTCAGTGGTTTAGACCACAGCGCCACCCACGTCCCTTAGGGCAAATGTTAGCCGTCCTAATTAAATCTACTGTCAATGCACAGGAACACCCAGATTCTCAAAAGATGAGTGCATGGGAGGGGATGCAGTTGTGAGAAGGATGTGGTAATTGTGCCAATGGAAGTTATTATTTCATATATTTATATACCACAATACCAAAACAGTCTAAGTGGTTTGTAAAAACCAAAAAATATTACATGTATATATGCCCAGCATAAAGTATCGGCATCTAATATAGTCAAACCTTCGTTGTCAAACGTAATTCATTCTGGAAGCCCATTCGGCTTCTGAAATGTTTGACAACCGAGGCATGGCTTCTGATTGGTTGCAGGAGCTTCCTGCACTCAAGCGGAAGCTGTGTTGGACATTCGGCTTCCGAAATACAGTGGTACCTCAGGTTACAGAAGCTTCAGGTTACAGACTCCGCTAACCCAGAAACAGTACCTCGGGTTAAGAACTTTGCTTCATGATGAGAACAGAAATTGCGCAGCGGTGGCACGGTGGAAGCGGGAGGCCTCATTAGCTAAAGAACAGTTTCAGGTTAAGAACAGTCCTCCAGACGAATTAAGTTCTTAATCCGAGGTACCACTGTATATTTGAAAACCAGAGCATTTACTTCTGGGTTTTTGTCGTTCGGGAGTTGAAATGTTCCAGAACGGAGGCGTTTGGGACCCAAGGTTTGACTGTGTGTGCTTTATCAGAAATGTGTAAGATGCTGATCTGCACCTCAGCAGAATGATTTCTGTATCTAGCACCTTTCAGAAAAGAATTAATATCTTACCTAATGACGAGAACTACAAATGTCAACGCGGTCAAGAATTTTAGCCTGAGATCTGCAGAAAGGAGAAGAAAAATGGTTATCTGAAAGTGAACACAAATATCTCGCTGGAAGAACATTGCCATGCAGCAACCATGACTGGCACAGAACAGAGCTTACCGACATAGGGCATGTTACGGAGTTCTGAGCATGCCCTGATTATCAGGAACAAAAGGTACAAAATGTACACAGCTGCCACCACAAGGAAGAAGATTTTCATACCCTGTTACAAAAATATATACAAGAGTTTTAAAAATATTATTCTGATGACGATTATGACAACAACATTTCTTTCCTATCCTTCATAATGAGGTCCAAGGGCAGCTTACAAGAATGTAAAAATACAATATCAAAGACAGTTAAAACAAATTACAGCCATGAGAATGGGATGGGCCCTAAAATATATGTCTCCAGTGTCAAAGGTGCATATCTAGCCTTTCACTCAGGCAAAAGTGCCTTTAGATGAAAGCCTTTACATTTGAATAACCATGGCTAAACTTAATCCCAGTCACTATATGCTTCTCGGATAAGAACAGTTTTACATGATTTCCAAAATGCTGATCAGGCTAAACATAGGGATGTTGTGCTATCAATCCTGTTTCTCTATGTGTTTCCCCTGATTTGCAGACCTGGTGCACAGGTGGTCACATGTTTTTAAAAGAAACTGAGAACAGTGACTTTATAAGTCACTTCATTTTTCCTGTTCTGTTTCATTTTCTCTTAATGCAGTTATCTCCCAATATTTATTGTGTTGTACTAAGACATCCTCATGTGGTCTTAGAAACAGCAACTGGACTTCTAAGAATCTAAATGAAAGATATAATTGATGACCAACAAAGAGTTATAGTTTACAGAAGTGAGCAACAAAAGTCTTTCAACAAAATTAGAATAATAGAATCGTAGAATTGTAGAAGGGAAGTTGGAAGGGAGTCCAACCCCTGAAATGCAGGAATACCAACCAAAGCATCTCTGGAAGACGCTATCCACCTCTACTTAAAAACCTCAAAGGAAGGAGAGTCCATCATGTTTAGAAGGAGTCTGTTCCAGCACGATGCAGCTCTTACAGTCAAAAAAATATTCCTGATGTTTAGTCAGAATCTCCTTTTTTGTAACTTGAATCCATTGGTTCAGGTCCTATACTCTGGAGTGGGAGAGAACAAGCTTGCTCCATCTTCCATGTGACAGCCCTTTAGAAACTTGATTTTGTTACATGTGAGATTCTCCTAATTATAAGAATCTGTGTGAGATGTTTTTTTGCAAAGCTGGTAGGCTTTTGTTGTGATCAGGGGAGTCTTACACGTAACAATTTCAAGTTTCTAACCCTGAATTTAAGTGGGCTCTCACCATTCTTTTTCTGAAGGTTCTTCCAGAGATCTCAGAAGAAGTCTCTAGAAACTAAATGTAAGCAAAGCTACAACCAATATTTAAGTGACAGCCTGTTACCTATTGTTTTGCAATTGTGTCAGCATAGGACATCAGCTGGACAGACGGATCAGAATAGCTCAGCGTTTTTCAAAATCTGATAATCCACATAGCATTTCTTATATAAACAGAAAGGATTGTTCACACTAATTTACCTGAAAGTTGTTTGTGTCAATCCCATACTGGTATGTTGGGTCATGTAGTTCATTGACACTAAAAAAAACAACACAAGACCATTTAATGTAAGAATTTGTACGCATCATAAAACTAAAAATAAGTCCACAGAAACTAACATGTTAAAAAAAATGGTCATTCTCCCCCCTCATCTTAATAAGATACAGATTTAGACTCTCTCTACTAGTCTTCCCAACAGTTTCCAAGAAAAAGCCAGAAAAAATTGATTCCAATTTGAGTTTGTAATTATGTTGCCTATTTATGCAGAACTGAGAAAGCTGGAACCAACACATTCAAATACACATACACATAGCACTAGGGAAATGTTTAAAAATCCTATGACTACTCAGAGCTGAATAACGTTTGCCACTTCTTGAGTATCCAATGCAGTGCTTACCCATGGAAGAAAATAATTCCTCGGCGGAATAGGGGAGGGAGAGAATTTTCAGTGATTCTTCCTTACCATGAAGGCTCCTGGACTCCCTCAATCTGCTCCAGAGGGTACCTCAGCTACAAGGAAAGTGGGCTCTCTCTATGTAGTAGGAAGACTTCATATTCTGATCATATGCTAACAGACTGAATAATCTATGCAGCTAAGGAAGACTTAGTCAGATCTCAGGATACAAAGTTATCTCCCAATATTTACTGCAGTTTCAACATGTGCTTTACACTCTCCGAATGGTGGACTTAGTCTTTGCTTTTACTAGACGAAAAGCAAAAGATAGGAACTATTAAAAAAAATAATTCCTGCTTTCTTGTTCAAGGCTATTTAGTGATCAGAGAATTTAGTGATCAGAGAAGGGAAAAGACAAAAGATGAAAAGAGAGAAGTTACTCACGTCTGCCATATTCCTAATGTAACAGAAGCCAGCCACAAAAGACCAACAATAAGGAGTTTAGGAAAATAGAATGTTATGCACCTCCTTTCGCCCTAACAAAGAAAAGGATAAATTAAGATTATTAAACTTGGTTTTCAGACATCCGTTAATTTACAATACTGTGAAATATTGCTGTACTTTTTTTCTGAGGGACAGCAGCAACAAATAGTTTAATTTTGAGAAACTCACACAGAGGATGCATGCAAGGGGGGGGAAATAATTCATAAAGTTCATAGGGTATTTGTAGGTTCTCTCTAATCTACTTGGCTGGGAGAGGGGGAGAGAGGCTGAACAACAGCTTTCTGAGTTCAGCGGAGGAAGGGAAGGATTAAAAATGGTACAAATAAAGTAAGTTTAAATTGTTCTTTGACAAGTGAGACCATTTATTAACGTTATTTATTCCTTTGGTTTAAGATTTTTCCAAAACTGTTTATTTGGAATAGGTTTTAATGAGTGACTTAATGAGTGTTTATCCAGTAAATAGCAGTAAAGCGCACACACATATGGACAGAGCAAGAGATAAGTGTGAAAGGCAGAATGCAGATATCATTGAAATATGTGTCTCCTCCTGACCTGCACTCTGATCCCATGGTAGACACAGAGCCAAAACAGCAGCAATGCACACAAGAACAGCGACTGGAAGAGGTCATCTAGCATTCCAGGAAACCAACTGTTGATTAGGAACGAGAGGGGAAAAAATGGATCTGCAACAAAAGAAAAAGCGTCACAAGACAACCACGGAAATTGTTGTTCCACTCTGCACTTGGGCACTCTCTTGCAGCCTAATTGTGTGCCAGAGTTGCAATTCAATAGAGCCTTCTCAGTGGCTGCACCCAGACTATGCAAATCCTCTCCTAAGGAGTCCTGTCTACCTCCCTCTCATATGGACTCCAGCTAGCAGGGAAAGAGTTTTGGCTTTTTCAAACAGGCCTTTAGCATGCCAAACTGATATTGCTTTCCTGCAACTCTGTGATGGTAGATGGCGAAAGCCAGCTGCTGTTTTTTATCTGCTCCTGTTGTTCAGCCACTTGTTTTATACATAAACCACTGTATTTTATTTTATTTTTGTAATAATTTCCCGACCCCCCCCCCCCCACTTTGCTGGCTGCCTTGGACACCTAACTGTGGAAAGGGAGAATAAATAGTTATTTTTAAAAGCTAGAATCAGTGAGAACTGAAATTCTCCCATGCTGACTCTGGGTGCAATCCAACTGGTACACTTGTACTCACACAAAAGGCTTTTTTTAACCAGCAGATGCCTCTGCTATCAGAAGAGGGGGGTGTTGATTTTTGCCAGCCCCATGCAGTATCCTGTGCCCCCTAAATTCAACTGCTGGAAGTTTTTTTGGGCGGGGGGGGGGACCACCAGAGGGAATTGGCAAAAATTGCAGTCCTTCTTTGAGCACAAGGGCATCACATGGATCCTGCTCTTCCCCAAACTTATTTCAAAAGAAAGGGGCTTGTATTTATTTATTTTTCCTTTCCTCCTCATTCTCACTTATGTGATGAGGGCGGGGGAGAATCTGCCTTATAAAGCATGGCCCCAGGAGCCGATCACAGCATGATGTAATACATATAAATACCATTATAGAGCAACAGCAGGGGGAGGAGGATCGACATCCACTTCTGCTCTATTCCCCAATCTCGCATTGAGAACTTGCGCAGGGAGTGTGCAAAGAGACACTGCAAAGGAACATAAAAAAAATCAGCGAAGATTATGCAGTACCCGTTTGCCTTCAGATAAAAAAGGAAGAATGGCGGCAGAATGTAAGCTGCGGCACATGGGCTACATTAGGCAGCAAGTTCTGCAAGGTTTTTTGCACTTCAGAGAATAGGTTGGCTGATGCAGCCCCAGGAGAACAACAGTGCCCCCAAAACCCAGGGAACAGGAACCACCTCAAACCATGTTGGGGAGGCATCACATACCAGAACACTTCAGTGTCTTATATTTCTTATATTTCAGTGTCTTATATTTCCTTGTTTTCACTTCACTTTTCTTATCCCGTAGCACTCCCTCTTTTGTATCCCACCTATGTCTCTGGCCCAGTGGACACGGGTGGTGCTGTGGGTTAAACCACAGAGCCTAGGACTTGCCAAACAGAAGGTCGGCAGTTCGAATCCCCGTGATGGGGTGAGCTCCCGTTGCTCGGTCCCAGCTTCTGCCAACCTAGCAGTTCCAAAGCACGTCAAAGTGCAAGTAGATAAATAGGTACCGCTCCAGCGGGAAGGTAAACAGTGTTTCCGTGCACTGCTCAGGTTCGCCAGAAGTGGCTTAGTCATGCTGGCCACATGACCCGAAAGCTGTCTGTGGACAAACGCTGGCTCCCTCGGCCAATAAAGCGAGATGAGCGCCACAACCCCAGAGTCGGCCACGACTGGACCTAATGGTCAGGGGTCCCTTTATCTTTATGTCTCTGGCCATTATCCTTCCAACCCACTAGCAATGAACTCTCCCTCCCAGAGCAACTTCCGTATCTCATACAAAAATAAAACTGAACAATCAACACTCACTGTGACAATGAAAGTAAGGACCACAAAGACAAATCGGAACCAGATTTCCACTTGAGAGAAGGCTGAGTTATAGGTTTTCCACTGAAAGAAAGGAATTAGAATATTAACAAAAAAGCTAAAGGAATGTAGATGGCATCAGTCATAATAGTTTATATTCAGTATTTTATTACTCATTTATTTATCAGTGTGATGTACTGGATTTAGTACTGGTACCAGTATTTCTTGTGGGTCTAGCTACTGAAACTTCGAGGGGAAATAATGTGCCCTTTAATATTACAGTCAACACAAAGATTTACAGTTAAAACTACACTTTCATTCTATGTTTGCCTTTACTTCACTTACTGTAAAATTGTAATGCTTGATTGGAGGAAGGTTTTCAAAGGCGACAGTGATCTCATAGCGAGTGTAGTTCAGATAACCAAGATGGACCACAATAAATTCAGCACATTGCTAGGAGCACACATTGGAAGAGGGGAAATTGGGAGAGAAGGGGAATGAAATTCAACAGTGAGAACACCATACGCACACTAACTACAATCAGGTTTTTTTCTTTCTGGGCTTTTGAGACATTTAGGGTTGGGCCAACCATTGCAATAAATGAGTTAGCATATCAAAATTGATTTAATGGTGAAATTCAGTTAGGGTATCCCTGCCTTCTTGCATGACATTCCCTTAGACTTCTCTGCTGTTTGCAACAGCACAGCTGCCCTAAGCTCATAAGGCAAAGGAAGAATAAAGACTCATCTGGGACCTCTAGTTGCATTCAATAGAAGTGCTGCTTTGTGACCACTGGATTTCAAGGAAAACTAACAAAGCAAACACAGAAACTGTTGATTAGCAGATCGTTAACAGCTGTAACCTTGATTTGATTTGTGGATTCCAGAAAGAGGATCTGGAGGTTCATACTTCTAAAACATGCTCTCTGCACTTCCTCCCTTTGTTGTTAACAAGAAACTAGAATCAAAAAATTCATCCACCTAATATAATATAGTCAATCCTGTCTGGCAACAATTTTCCAGGACCTCCAACAGAATTATTGCCCATGACTGCTTCTCAAAATGCAACGTTTTGAATGTGGGGTCAAATACATTAGCTGCTATTTTGTTTATGGATTTCACCAACAGAGATATTTCCTCACCTTGCCTCACCTCTCTATCATGCTTTTAAACCACAGAAATAGCTCATCTGTAAGAAATGGTACATTGCCATTACCTGTGCACAGTTCAGTGTCCTTGTTCGGTTGTGAAGTTCCTTGTTAAAATACCTGACGCTTGCATTCTCTATTACACCACTTATTGTAACCAGCATATTGAAGGTTTTTTTCAAGCCATTCCATTTGTTATCTGAAAAAACAAAAGTCCATTCAGATGCTACAATTTATGTGCTAGAGTATACACACACACACACACACACACACATATATATATATATATATATATATGATAACAGATGCAGTAACAACAAAAAATGAATGGATTCTATAACGGAATCAAGAGTACATTCCAACCCTCAATAACAACTGCTCACTGCAGCTAGTACATTGTGGTAACAAATTGCATTGTTTAACTACGCACTGTGTGAAGCACTGCTTCCTTTTATCTGTCCTGGTGACCTTACATTGTACAGGCAGGCAATATACACACATTTCCGTATATGGTTGATATATACATAAGTAATATAATCATATAAGCTAAGTAACACTTACCAAAACGTTGGTCCAACTCCACTACACATGTCAGCCATAACTGCTGATTATAAGTAGATAATGGCGGTGAACTTAAATTAAATGGCCTTATCTAAAACAAAATGGAAGAAAGAGTTAAACCACAGTCATTCATTTTACTATATTAGCTTCTCCAAGTTTTGTGAGCAAGTTTTGTCTGTGAGGTTGTTATACTATGAGATTCCACTGGGCTCCATTTTACCCTCCATGCTATTTCATAACTAGAAGAAACTCCGAGAGGGGTTATTGGGAGATGTGGACTGAGATGTGGTGCAATCAATATGGGGATTACACACAGCTTTCTCTCTCCTTTTCATCAAATCCAGACGAGGCAGTGGGTGTTCTAAATCAGCGCATGAGCAGAGTAAAGGACTGGATGCAGGCCAATCTATTCTACCAGGGGTTCTCCAGAAGACAGGCAGAAATCTTACAAGCACTGCTACATCAGAACTTTAACTGAATATTTTTGAGATTGAATCTGGGACCTTCTGCATGCATAGAATGTGTCCTGCTACTGAGTCATGGCCCTTCCTCATCAACATGCAGCACAGCTAAAATGCTTGTTGCAGGAAAGGTGCAGATACTGTCCTCTTGTTCATAGTGTTTTCAAGAATAGCAAAGCAAAGTGATGGAATTCTTACAAGGTACAGCAAAAAAACAGAAACAAACTAGGACACGATGAAAAAGTGCTATCAATCAGTTCTTAGGCAAATGCATGCCTCTCTTTTCTGTACATCATGACTGTGGCAGGAGCTAGGAGGAGCATCCATACCCTCTGTTGATATCATTGAGATTAGACTGTTAAGCTTGGCTACTTGCAGATGACCTTTGAACCCCACGCCCTACACAAGGTCTGCAGTCTAGGTTCTGCTTCGCTCCACAGGGTCCTGAAAATGCCCCATGTAACATGACCAGCTCAAGAGATGATGGAATAAGTCCTAAGGCAAACTCCCACAGACCTAGGAAGGATTATGTCGAATACACCAAATACTTGAGGCTACGTGTGGAATTCCATGTTGTGCTCTTCCTATTGTTCTAGCTTGCCAGGTGAAGCGACTCTCTCTCTCCTCCAACTGCACACAGTTCTGGAGGTTCTCCCAACCTCCCTCTCAGAGCCAATTTCAGGGGGCTCAGAGGAAAGCCCCATTGCACAAGCATAAGTCCTTGTGCAGGGCTCCCCTGACAGGGCTTGTTAGGTGAATCCCACCCTGAAATATTTGTGTGTCAGAACAAGCATGCACAATCTATAAACAGTATAAGAAGACTTACCTTGGAGCCATTATTCAACTGAGATTTCACTTGAAAGGGTTCAATGACATTGGGACCTATACAATAGACAGAGACATGGGTTCAATATGCGAATACCTGCTGTAGCCTAAATTTTTAATGACAACCGTTATTAGCTGAAAATGTCAGGAATGATAGACAGATAGAGAATGTTAAATTACACAGAAGCTCCTGTTTTACACATGCATCAAAATTAAGGGATGATTTCTTATCCACATTGCCGATAGAATTCAATTGGACTCAGAGTCAAGTTCCACATTCACATTACCATACACTACAGACGTCAAATGATCTTTAGACATATAGCTCACCACAGAACAAAACTGGACTATAGACTACATAGCCAGAGACTCTTCTACTTTAGAGGGCGTTTTAGTGGAGGGTTGAATGGTCCTCCCACTTTTAAAACACACTCTATGCACACAGGAAGCGATATGCCAGTGAAAAGGGTACCAGCCTAGTTGCCCCCAGTATAGCAGCTTTCTATAAGTAGGTTGTTTCCTCTGGTGGGAGAAGAACAGGTCTATCAATAACTATTAGCCATGATAGCTAAATGGCATCTCGGTATCAGGGTTGGGAACATGCATTCCTCCATATGCTATTAGACACCAACTCCCATCAAGCCCAGCCAGCCTGGACAATGGTCAGGGCTCATGGGAGTTTTAGTCCAACATTTGGACAGCCACAGATTCCCCAGCCCTGCTGTGAATTCAGGTCACATGCAGAATTCCAGATGCCAGGCACAAGAAACAGGAGATTTGATTTGCCTGCAACAGGTTTGCAACCAGATTTTCTTTTTGTAAACCACTGCAGCACAATGGAAGAGAGCAGCCTTGAGAAGGTTTCTATGATATCACAGTCCAGCAGCAGGAAGAGGGATTGCCCACTGCAGTATCTAGCAATGCCTCAGAAACAACTGGAGTGAAATAATATTTGAAGAGTGGGAGCAGGTGGCATCTCTCAAGGCCCACCCTTCCTTCATGCTCATCACCACCCAAGGGACTACAAATGCCAGTTTGCCACTGGCCAGAGGATGGTCTGGAAAATATGCAGGAGCCCTCCCCAATGCAGAGAGATTTCTCAGTGCTTTCCTGGTGTCACTGTGACTCAGTGCAAGAGGGAAAGCCCCTCAGCTCACTTTCTAGCTCAGAGGGCAGGGGACCACAGGAACTCCCACCACCACACAGTGACTTTGGATCTTGAACACGGCGTGATCTCAGACGAGACCTTGCCCCCTACGTCTGAAGGGCAGGCTGGGATGTGTCAGCCACAATATGCGGACTTGTCTTTGCCTTGCAGAAAATCCTGCTCTTCCATACTGCACCCACAGCTATGCCTTTGAGCTCTCATTCTGCTACAGTCTGGATTCTCATCTTGTTTTAAGAAACAGAAGTCTCAAAAAAGTATTTTTCTTTTTTTAAAAAAACAGCTGGAGCATCCTTTATTGCTACTGAACTCTTTAAAAGTAAACTATGTATATCAGTAAATTGGGCTCAAATAAACCAGTCTGCCAACATAACAGAGTATGGATAAAGAAGCTACAGCATCAACAGTTTCACCACAATATCAAAGGTCAGGTCCACCATTCCAGTATGGTACAAAGTACCATATGGTGCTTGAGAGCAATTCTACATGATGGAATGTAGCTCAGATTATTATGTAGCAAAACTATTGACTACACAGTTTCAGCAGAGAATAGAAATTTACTGAAAGCGGCACTCCAATCCCAAGTGTACCAAGGAAATTCCATTACAAGACACTTCTAAGTATGCGTGTTTAGAATCGCACGCAAGAAGCTTACGGGTTACTGTCTTCAGATAACTGTATTCAGTTCAGAGTTTGTATTCTTTTCAACAAGTGTTTTCAGTGTAGACTAGTCTCTGTACTAAATATGTAAATAACTTTTGAATACCCCAGCCAATAGAGAATAATCAGCGGTGGTCAACCTACTGTGGACCGGATCGCACTCCCTAGTCAATCTTATTTGGAAGGCAGGATAATATCTATTCAATAATAATGAGAAATTAGAACTGGAAGTGAAAGGTTCTGAACTTCTTTCCTCTATGTCTGTGCTGAATGGAGACAGGGAAGAATGTGAGCCTGAGGCTCACTGTGACTTAGTCGCATCATGACATGCCAGGGGTGGCTCACCTTTAGGGGGCTGATGGCCGCACTCTGATGGCCTAAGGGCGCATGCCTAAGTTTCATGGCCAAAGTGTAAAAGTGGCTATGGTGAGAACTGCAATTCTCAAGCTTGCCTTCGGACGATTTTTTTATCATTCATTATTAAATTCAGTTTAAAATATAGGTTTTTAAAAGACACGTTTTGGGGAAATTGGGTGTGTGGGTGTGACAAAAATCTTTTCATATCACAGAATCTTAAAAGGGGTCCTCTGTGAACAGTTGGGGGGGGACTTTTAAAAATGGATGAAGTTGGGGAAGACTAAGGGGCAAATAAGCCTTTTGCATTACAGGAGCAGTAGAAAAACATGAGGTTTTTTGGGGGGGATAAATATTAAAAGTTTTAAACAGTTTTGTATTTAAAAATGAAAAATTAGGTGACACGTTTTGGAGAGTCTTCCAGGGGGGCACAAAAGCTTACAGGAACAGCTGCCAGTTTGTCACTCCCCCTGGTATAAACCATAGGTTACAGTGATGTTCAAATGCAGCCACTGATTAGCATCAATACAGCCACCTGCTGCCACTGCACGATTTCTGTTCTCATCCTGAAGCAAAGTTCTTAACCCTAGGTAGTATTTCTGGGTGAGCGGAGTCTGTAACCTGAAGCGTATGTAACCCGAGGTACCACTGTACAGCAATGTGGAGCTGCAACTGATGACAGTGTAAGTTTTAGCATTACATCTTGAAATGTCTCAAGACCTGCAGCTTGACCCTGGCTGCTTCCAGCCAAATAAAAAGGGTCTATCACATCAAATGAACTGTTTTTAAGCAGTTCAAAAGCTCAATTTGAAATCACCAAGAAATTGGATGAAATACCAAAATATCACCTTAAGAAAAAAAATCCATCAAAGGAATCACTTTTACTAGTGATTACACTTTTACTAGTGATTACTCAACCTCTCCATAAGAAATCGAGACATCACAATTGAGAGGCATGTCTCTCCAAAAGAAAGAATGCTCAAGCATGCACTAGCCACTTCTCACAGTACATAGTACATTTGAGAAGGACTATCAACGGCTGGATTAAATTGCTTCAAGGACCAGCAAGCTGGTCCTTGACTACACTGTTTGTGGTTATGTTTTACTAAAATCTAAGTTCAATATAATTTCAGGACGCAGATTCTGGACTATGTATGGTGAGAATGGAGACACAGGCTAATTTGTAACCTTGCAGTGGTCAGGGATAAAGGTAAAGGTACCCCTGCCCGTACGGGCCAGTCTTGACAGACTCTAGGGTTGTGCGCCCATCTCACTCAAGAGGCCGGGGGCCAGCGCTGTCCGGAGACACTTCTGGGTCACGTGGCCAGCGTGACGAAGGGAAACACCGTTTACCTTCCCGCTAGTAAGCAGTCCCTATTTATCTACTTGCACTTTGACGTGCTTTCGAACTGCTAGGTTGGCAGGCGCTGGGACCGAACAACGGGAGCACACCCTGCCGCGGGGATTCGAACCACCGACCTTTCGATCGGCAAGCCCTAGGCGCTGAGGCTTTTACCCACAGCGCCACCCGCGTCCCTGTGGTCAGGGATAAGACAACATAAAAGGCAAACATGGCTCCATGGCTGGGGTTGGTGGGTAGGCTCTCTGCTCCTTGTCAGTTTTGGGTGGGGCCAGCTTCTTTTAAATACTTGATAAATTTCAATCCCCACCACCAACTACTCATTAAAAACCTAAGGAAGGGGCACAAATTCAAGCTGTATATCTTGATAGCAAAACAATGGGAAAGAATAGGAGGCAAGTAAATAGAGAAAACAATCATTAACCGAAAAGACAAAATCTTACCTGCAATACCTATTAAAACGGTTAAACCAAAACAAATGAAGAATACAACGAAGACCAAGACAAAGTGGCGTTTGGACAGCGTATATAATCGCATTGGGGCCAACCTGCAAACAAGGAGAGAAAGAACAAGTTAGCAAGTTTCCCACACCAAGTATCCAGTAAAAACACTCTACGTTTTGTTTGATAAAATGTGCCATCAGAAAGTGGAAGGCTTTTTCGAAGGCTGTAGCCCTATACACAGTTACCTGGGAGCAAATATCATTAAGCTGAACCAACAGGGACCAGGACTGGCAGTAAAGCACTGCTTTGATTGGCAGCAGGTTCATTCTGACCACATACCCCACACACTGGTGTGCCCCATAACAGAACCTTACATATAGCTAAGCAGGTGGTACAAGCAGGCACATTTGTATCTGTGGAATATTGGCTATATCTTCTCAAAGTCGTCAAAATTCTGAAATGTATGTGCAACCTTTTTTCTAACTTATATGCTACAGATCTGCAGTAGTCGTGATATCAGCTGCTTAATACAACTTGGTAACAAGAGGGATGAATCAACATTTTCCACATGCACAGTCATGAACTGACATTAAGATTGTGCTTGAATCAATAGGAAGGCAACGCCAAGATACATTATGGAGCAGACTTTCAAACTATAAACAGTTAGCCATCTATAAATTAACCCATCTATTACAGGGCGAAAAACAGGTTGGACACTTTTAGCATTCAGCCTATTGGGAACTCAAAACAGGACTAACATGTTATTTTGAAACACTTTCCTTGTTGAATGAATGCTTCCACTTCTGCATTACAGGTATTCAAGGAAATCGAAAAGCATGTCAAAATACATAGTTAAGAAATTAGGAGATTTTTTTGGTAATAAATAGCAATTCACAAAAAGAAAAAAAAACATCATCTAGGAAATTATCTTCAAACTCAGCAGCAGCAAATATGAGGCAAAGGAACCAAACTGCAAAGCATGTAGTGAGAGCGTGACTGTCCCTCATAGAAGCTCTTTTCCTTTGGACACCCACCCAACTGTTTTTTTTCCAGTTGGGTTCCTAGAAATGGGGGGGGGGGGAATGATTGGGGTGATCAAAGAAAGAAACCAGCATGTGAAGTAGGTATATACACCCCCTTTCCCCTGCAAGTTATCCCCATACACCCTGCTTACGACGGATTAACTTTATTCCCCATAAGTAACGTAAACAAGATCCAGCTTGATTTTGCACTAGCCGTCTGTACCTTTTTTCACTTAAGGACAGCAGAACAAGAGCGAGGGAAAGGAACGCAAAGTGTGCACAAGTCTGCGGCTTGCCTCTTTTTCATACTTTGCAGGCACAAAATGGTTTATACCGACAAAGCCGGGGTTTAGAGAGCGCAAAATGCCACTCAGCCCACAAGCAGCCTTTGGTTTGCTTCCTCCCATGCAATGCAGGCTGCAATGTACAAAAGCAGAGGAGCAGAGATACACTGCAAGAAGGGCTTACAGAACTGCTGCTCCAGATCAGCCATGCAGGCCAGCCAAGCTGCAGTGAAAGACAGAGGGGAAAACCAACACCCTCAAAAGGCCACGATCCCATCTGATCCAAAAGGGGGGGGAATCGTTCCTAAGGATGTTAGACTGAACACAACATATCCACAGGTTTAACCGTCCTTGATTTACCTCTGATGCAACAGTCCTAAAGAGAGAGGCGTCTTAACCCCATCACTCAGCAGCATCAGAGAAGCAGGAGAGAGAGAAAACAGAAGATTTAAAGAAGGGAAAAGATCTAGCATTCACTTGGAGCACATGTAACCAGCAGTCGCACAGTACACCCGTACCAGTCCCAGGATGAATTTAGTACAGTGGTGCCTCGCAAGACGAAAAGAATCCGTTCCGGGAGTCTTTTCGTCTTGCGGTTTTTTCGTCTTGCAAAGCAAGCCCATTGACGGAGTAGCGCTATTAGCACTATTGGCTAAAAAAGGGCTAAAAACGGCTTTTTTAGGGGGGGGGATTAGCGGTTTTGCTGCTAAAATGCTTTTAGCAGCTTAGCGATTCAGAATAAGGGGTTTTGGAGCAAAAAAAAAAAATTTTGCTTTTTTTCGTCATTTTTCGTCTTGCGAAGCAAGCCCATAGGGAAATTCGTCTTGCAAAGCGCCTCTGCAGACGGAAAACCCTTTCGTCTTGCGGGTTTTCCGTCTTGCGAGGCATTCGTCTTGTGGGGCACCACTGTATGGGCAATAAAGAAGCAGGAATATTAGTGACTTAAAATTGTAGCTGGAAGTTCTAAGACAGTGATGTGGGATGGGGGGTGGGTAATTTCAAATCAAGGTAATCTGCATCTGAACACCTTTTGATGCCCTAGACTAGAGCAGTGATGGCCAAACTTGGCCCTCCAGCTGTTTTTGGACTACAACTCCCATCATCCCTCACTAACAGTGGTCAGGGATGATGGGAATTGCAGTCTCAAAACAGCTAGAGGGCCAAGTTTGGCCTTCACTGCCCTAGAGACTAATCCAATTTAGAATGTTTATTTTACCTGTATTTAGCAAACAAAGCTAAACATTTGAAAGCACCAAGGTTGCCTAATATTGCATTTGCTGTTGGCATCCATTCATTGCTACTACTGAAATTATCAAATGGAACCTTTTTTCATAGAAAAAAAAACTGGAAAAATGTGCCCTTTAAAAAAAAGTCCGCCCCACATCACTGGACCTAGCAGTCAGTTTCCCCACTGGCAAACAAGTATTCAGCTAGAGTCCACCCCCCTCACTTTGCCACACCTCCCATAATTAATTCTTAAGGTAAAGGTACCCCTGCCCATACGGGCCAGTCTTGACAGACTCTAGGGTTGTGCGCCCATCTCACTCAAGAGGCCGGGGGCCAGCACTGTCCGGAGACACTTCCGGGTCACGTGGCCAGCGTGACGAAGCTGCTCTGGCGAGCCAGCACCAGCGCAGCACACGGAAACGCCATTTACCTTCCCGCTATAAAGCGGTACCTATTTATCTACTTGCACTTAGGGGTGCTTTCGAACTGCTAGGTGGGCAGGGGCTGGGACCGAACGACGGGAGCTCACCCCGCCGCGTAAGTGCAATGAGGTTTTCTTCTGAGTCATATTCTTATGGTCAGGATGTACGTTGCATGAAAAGTGTGCAGAATGACACCTTAATGTGACTCAAGGCAATTCACATTATTTGTTTTACTGTGCTTTTTTCCTGCAGTACCACCAAGCTTTCTCCAAAAGTAAAACAAAGAAACACAGAGAGATTTTCCTGTTGGTCATGCTTATTATTGGATATCTGAATCTTCTGCCACATACTTGAAGATGTGCAGAGGTGGAGATGTAACTAAAACGAGCATATCGCAAGTGAAGCAAATCAACTGCATATACCCTGAAACGTAGTGACTAAGAGGTTGAGCTGTGTACCAGAAAGTGTGGATCTAATCTTACCTCTGGTTGCTACAAGAACTATTACTATTAATACCAAAAATTAAAGAAATTTGTATAGTGCTTTCAAGTGTTCAAAGCACTTCACATGCTTTATCTAGTTAAAATCCTTATAACAACCCTGCAGGCTAATTCAGTATTATTTTCTCCCATATTGCAGGCAGCGGCCGGAGGCTAAGAGAGAGTGGCTTATGACCAAGGTGAGCTATGAACCTGGAATTTCCTGGTTTGTAGCTCAGACTCTATTACCCACTATGCAATATTTTAAGTAAAGCTCTTTTAACACATTAAAACATTATATAAATGCTAAAATATTACTCAATTCCTGAAGAACATGTCAGGTACCATGAGTTTTCAGTCCAGCGTGTTGTCTAGAAGTTATCTACTTTATTCATGGCACTGGTTTTCAAGCAGCCATTGTGAAAATCTGCTGGGGACAGAAGGTAATACCACCTCTTACAGCCATGGTCATTTTGAGACACTGGTTAACTTGCTTGCTATGGCAGAGATTCAGTATGCAATAGAGAAGCAACCCAACATTTAAGTTGACTTTTCTACAGAGGAATCAGCCTTCAGGTCCTCAGCAGGAAACACAAAAAGGAGAGTCGGTTTCCTTGAAAGGAGAGCAAGGAAATGATCTAGTGGCCTTGAATCATAGCTTGTGTGTGTTTGTTTTAAGAACCAGTTTTGTGAACTTTTGTCCACACATTTTATAAAGTTGCTTCTGATAATTAGGCAGAGAAATCATTCCGTTCTCTCTAAAGGTCACAAGCAGAAAATAGGTATTATTTATTAAATTTATTAAACTTGTATGAAGTATGAGGAGAAGCAAAAATCAGAAGCACCCTGAACTCGGCTTCTTAAACAGATCTTTCCTAAGACATTTGCAAACATTGTAAATACCACAGCAGTCCTACTAAGAGCTAGTTTCAAACTATCTCATAGACAGTTCATACATTTAAAGAAACAAGGAGTGCAAAAGAACAGCACTTCTCTTTAACATGTGTGAATTGGAGCTTGAGTGAAGCTTTCATCTACAGGAAGATCTAGAGGGTCTCAGCTACTTTTTAAACTCCTGGATCTCATCACTGATAAAAGTCCACTTTAAATGCAATAGCAGAAGTTATAGAATCATAGAAGTACAGAGTTGGAAGGGACTCGTAAGGGTCATCTAGTCCAACCTCCTGCAATGCAGGAATCTCAACTAGATTATACGTGACAGATGGCCATCCAACCTCTGCTTAAAAATCTCCAATGAAGTAGAGTCCACCACCTCTTGTAGGAGTTTGTTCCAGAATACTGTTCTTCCCGGTGTTTAGACTGACTCTCCTTTCTTGTAACTTGAAGCCACTGGTTCAGGTACTGCCCTCTGGAGCAGGAGAAAACAAGCTTGCTCCATCCTCCATGTGACAGCCCTCTACATATTTGAAGATGTGCATCGTATCTCAGTCCCCTCTTCTCCAGGGTAAGCAAACCCAATTCTATCAACTGTTCCTCATAAGGCTTGGTTTCCAGACCCTTTAGCATCTTGGTCACCCTCCTTTGCACACATTCCAGCTTGTCAATATCCTTAAATTGTAGCACCCTGAGCTGAACACAGGACTCCATGTGTGGTACCTATGTTAAGACATGTGGTACCTGAAAATGTCTTATCCTGCTTCACTGTAACATTTGAGCTAGCTTTTGTATGTCAATATAACTCGAGCCAACAACTGTCCAGACTCCAGCCTTTACACAGGCATGGCTTTGGGGACAATGTGAGGCAACTCTCTTCCACTCAGCATTTCTGTCAAAAATAAGTTAACACTACCCGGCTCACCAAATGCACAAAAGGCCTTAATGAGTGGTACAAATATGACACACATGCTCAGACATCTCTCCCTGCCTCTCACAATCACTAAGCGATAAAGGAGCTAGAGGAAAGAAGGATCCATTCCTCAAATGATTTGTTTCTAAAATGAACGGGGCTGCGGGTCAAAGTCTGTGTCATATTCACCTGTCACCTGTCACCTGCTGACCCAAGGCTCTGACACTAATTATAAAGGCAAAGGGGGTGGCGGCGACTATTCCATAATAAGCAAGCAGTCAGTGTATGTTCAGGGGAACTGCTGCCTTTTCAAGGGAACTGCTGCCTTCCCAGCTTGCTCCGATTTAGCTAAAATAGGGAGGTAGCGAGGGAGCTGTTCCCATTCTGCTCTGCTTGTGAGCTCTGGGACACTGTTATTAGCAGGTCGCTGGGTTAGACAGAGTTCCTCGTATAGCCTAAGCCCCCCCAATTCTCGCCAGCCCCACAAGGCAGGGAAAGAGGAGCGTTTTCCTCCTCCAAATCTGAGCCTAAAGCACTACACGCTCCGGGTGGGGCGGGGCAACACTCGCTCAGCAACCCGTGTGGTCCGGCCAGAGGAATAGGCTCAGGTCAGCCAGAGTTCCCTCCGCGGCCTGCGCAACTACCGCGCACCCCCCCCCCCTCAGCGCAGGTCCCGCTACCCCCAAAACTCACAGATCCATATCCATGCTGCGCATGCGCGCCGCGCCGCCTCCACTCCGGCAGCGGGTCTCTCCCAAGCTAAGCGGTAGCCGCCCGCCCGCCAAGCTCCGTGGCAGCGCCAGCTGCGCACATCACTTCCGCGTGCGTCACCCAACGTGCCAGCTCCGCCTCTCGGGCGCTGTAGGGGGCGGGGCCGTGACCGGAGGGGCGGGGCCGCAACGCCTCGGAAAACACCCTCTGAGAGCCTGTCAGTATAGTGTGCCCGTTAGGCACAGAGGGTGTGCGCCTGCGCGTTGCTCCTTCTGCGAACAGCTGTCAGTTTGAAAGCCGCCGGGGGCGAAACTACCTCAGGGCAGTTAGTTCCATGGCAGTGCGTCTCGCAAGGAGACATGGGAATTGTAGTTTTCAAGTATCTCAATCACACATACGCACACAGAGCTATCTCCCATGGAAAGAGAGGCATATATTTAGTTCTCAGCAACGCCACTCAAATCTTACCTTCTATTTCCCCACACATACACACACTTAAAATAAAAAAAATAGTTCGTTTTAATAATCAAACCTCCAATAGCCTTTATCTGTCCTGACGGTACAAAAGGCAAAATGTGACGCGCCACCCACCAGTGATTCAGATAGAAGCAGGCTTTTCCTGGCTCATAAGATTGGACCTGGTTATTACTTAATTTCTAATTTTATAATACTTCTTAAGGTTTGCATCTCCGTTTTTATTATACAGCAGACCCGTAATTTACAATACAATCCCTATTAAGCACAGTGAAACTTAGCTTCTGAGTAAATATGTACAGAGATGTGCCTTTCATCAAGGGATATGAGCTAAGACTGTAGGTAAAGGATGCAATTCTAATTTTGTTGAAGTCAACAGCAAACCTCTCACTGGATTTAGGGGAGCTGGATTTCATCCACTATTACAAGGAGGGCTGTTGTTTTTTAATTGTATTTCTTTATGGCTAGAGTTGCTGGAACCTGAACCACATGGAAAAATAAAATTCCGCAAAGACTTTAGTTAGTAATGCATGTAGTATGCATAGGTAACGGTAAAGGGACCCCTGACCATAGGAACCATCTATTTCATGGAGTTCCACACAGAGGACACTCCCTGGCTTGTGGCTCAGGGAGACACCTTGCTCCTGTGATTTTGTCGAACTCTGAAAATTTCGGAAAGGTAGTTTTCTTCTTCATATGGAAGGGAAATCAGCTATTAGGTGGGGGGAAACCTGAATATGGGCAGGAGAAGGTTTAGGGAAGAATGAGCAAAGAACCCACAGCTCTTGGATCCTGAGGACTCATGGGAGAGAAGGTGGAGCCCTGATTATTTACATTACAACCCCATGTAACTACAAGAGGATCATGGGCTCTTTCGGCGGTGATGGGGTGGGGGAAATCCCTCTCAGCTTTTCCGGGCAGGGTGGTGGTGGAATATGATCAGAGTTGAGAAGAACCCCAGACCCAGATTCCACATTTAGAAAATGCCATCAGGAAGGTTACTCAAGCAACTCTTTCCCTTTCCCCCTTTTCCTTACACAAGCAACTCTTTCCCTTTCAGGGACTCTCAAAACCACATCGCAAAAGAACCCAAAAGGGTAGCTCCGCTGGAAGAAGGTAACTCTCCTTTTCCCAGCAGCCATATTGAAACGCTGGACCATCTCCATCCTTGGTACTGAGAAAGCGGCGGCGCGGGAGGGAAAAGACTGTCGCAGCCGGCAAGGAGGAGGAGGAGGAGGAGGAGGAGGGGTGGGTGGGAAGGCTTCACTCTGGAAATCACGTCCCCCAAAGTGCATGCAAATAAGGATTCCCCTTGGGATTGCTCATAAATGAATAGCTGCTTCTGAATCCTACCTGCTGTATTTAAAGAAGCATTTTTAACAGGGCTTGGCCAGACCGCTAATGCAAACAGCTATTTCCCTAGAAAATAAAAAGGCCTCTCTTTCGCTCTCCATCCCTCCGCGCGCTGTTCCCTTCGCCCCCCCTGCTCTTACCTGTAGTAGCGATCATCTTTGTAAGGGGTCAGGTCTTCTTTGATCTCCTTGTAGGTCTCTCTGATTCTTTTGCAAATGTGCTTGAGCTCGCCGCAGAGCGGGTTCTCAAAGGCGGGGTAATCGGCCTCCATCCCGCACCCGGACATCGCGCCAGCCCCTCCTCACCCAGTCAGCGGCCGCGGAGACAGCAGCAACCCCCGGGGGCCCCGCTCTAAGCCCGCCGCCGCCTCCTGCGCTCGGCCATGGAGACCCCGGTGGCGCCTGGGCCTCGGTCTGGAGCTCCTCGGGGCTGAGCCGGGCTGCCGAGGGGGAGAGAGCTGCAATGGCCGAGAGGCCGCCGCTTGAAGCGACCCTCCGCTTTCCTCTCTTCCTTTCTCGGCAGAGCGCCGCCACTGGGCGCCGAAGGGAGTTTTGTGGGCGGCGGCGGCGGCGGCTCCAGCTCTGCTTTGGCTGCTGAAGCCCCATACATTTTCTAAGGGGACGCGGAGGGCTTTTGTTATTAAATGCGCGCAAAGAGCAGGCAAGGCGAGGCTGGCCGATAATGTATGGTGGTGGTGGTTGTTTTTAACGAGATAAAAGCCCCATGGTCCACGGACCAGGTGGAGCTGGAAAAGAATCAGCACCGTGGACAGCGCCACTGGGGACTGGTGGCAAAATGGCCCCTGGGAAACTGGTCCCGTGATGTTTTTCAGGCACGTTTACACATGGCATGGTTTGAAGTGGGGCAGAGGCCCTCATTTGGCAACACGGTATTCCTCGCAAGCAGAGCAGTTTCTCCATCAGCTGGTATTTTGTCCGATATATGTTTGGTTCCTGCCCAAGGAAGCGCCCGTGCTACTGGAATACTGTATCACCTTTCAGCAGACTTCAGACTGCAGGCAGTTCAGAACATGAGGCTTGGCTCTGCTTTGAGGAGCACATTAGGGCGGGGTAGAAACAATACCTGCAGCTGCCTGTCAATTTTAAAGCATCAGTTTCCAAGCAAAGACCAAGCAAGTGAGAAATGGGCAGTTCTTGAAACTGGTGTGGGGGGGGGGGACATAAGAGACCCCCGGAATCAGACTAAACGCCCACCTAGTATTTCTGTTTTCAGAATGGTCAACAAGATGCCCACAGGAAGCCCAAAAGCAGGGCCCAAGTGATTCCCAGCTACTGGTACAGAGGCATATTTCCTCCAATAGTGGAATTAGAATAAAGCCTCATCCTCCATGAATTTGCTCTGTCAAACTATAAAATTCTGGCTCCGCCTACATTTCAAGTCTGACCCAAGTGGCAGAATCCTACCACTCCAAATAGTTGGCTTGCATTGAGAGCAAAATCAGAACCTGTGGCCTATCACTCGAGTTGCTGCTTATGTGCCCACAATTGAAAGCATAGAATTCTATAAATTGAATTCCAAACCCTTAGCAGCGCAGCCAATAAAACCTGTTCCCCATTGGGGTTGGGAATTCCACCCTCGTTTGAAGCCCTGCAGTACCAAGTGCTGTGCCAGTCTTGCTGTTTGACAGAGTCTGGAGAACTGAGACCTTGCTGTTGCTGGCACCGCGATCCACTCTTCTGGGATTTTTATAAACTCTAAGGCATCAGCCTTACATAGTCATGTTTCTGGAGTGTGTGTGTGTGTGTCAGAGTTTTAAAAGGGCTCCTTTCCAATGGCATCCAAAGTAGGGCTTCACTATGGTGATTCAGAGGCAAGAGCATATGGACTGTACCTGGTTCCACTTGAGAAATATGTGTTGCATCTGCATCCAGAAAGGTTGCCCACTAAAAGAGGGTAACAATCTTGCACCCCAGTACTTTATTTATTTACAGAAAAGGAAAATATGGAGGCTTTCTTTGAGGGAACACTGATGTTCCTTGTTTATCTACTTTTAAGTATGACAAGAAACACAAATCCCATTGTGATATCTTCATCAACTATCCAGAGGAAACTGGCTGTTATCCAAAATTTGGTTATAGCAGAAGGTTTCTGGTCCAGCATCATGCTGTAGGAATGACAGCAAGTGTGCATCAAAAAGAACAAGAGGCATCCAGATATACAAATAAGAATAAAACAATCTGTTAAGAATATTGAGGCTATACACTGCATACTAAAACACACAAACATTCAAGATTCTCAGTGTGAGACAAAACACCAAAATCAACTCACAGTTTCTCTAGTTTGCCAAAACTTTAATAAGCAACACCTGGACAACTCTTACAATTCCAAACCATCAAGGAAAATAGGGCAACTGACCCCATTTCAATCATGTAGACAGTCAAAATTTTGGACAAACCACATTTTTGAAAGGAAACCATTTAATGCTTTCTAGGTACCTTCTTCACAATCTATTACACAGGGCACATAACAGGAGAGGCAGGTCAGGGCAAGGTTCAGAATTACAATGGAAACCCAGGTCTGAATGGCATATTTAGAAAAGAAAAACAAAACAAAGGCCATTAAAAATACTGCAGGTGGTCAGATAAGTGTACCATTTTCTCTGCAGAACTGAGATCATCATGCAGGCTTTGCATGGTTAGGAAATCCATGCACCTGACTATATATTTTTATTAAAACTTGGAAGAAAATAAAAATAAAACAAAAGCAATCCTCAAATAACATTTTTAAAGGCAAGTAATAAATTCAGAAACAATTACCAAAGTTACAGTACCCAAATAATGCATTTATAAACAAATGCAAAATTAAAAAATATCACCCTTTTCCAGTAAAGATTACAGTGCCTTTTCAACCCTATGTATCCCCATGCAATTCCACAATAATACAAAAAATTGTATCTACAACAAATAGCAAGAGCTTAAAACCCTCCCCTGCTAAATAACAGGAGAGGATAAAAACACAGACTGAGAGGGGTAGGGAAAATTAGAACAGAAGACCAAATGGAGACAAAGAAAAGAGAAACGGACCTGAAATGACAAGAACAATGGTTATGACATGAGCTCATTGAGCACTATTTTAACAAAACACTGGAAATACAAGCATCTTCTAATATTTTTACCCATTTCATCTTAACACACTATTTCAATGCCTCTTTCAGTTAGCCATTTATAAAGACAGAGTAAACATTCAACAAGTGAAGACCTTCCTAACTCTCCAGAACACCTCGATCAGATTACAATATTTTGGGTTGTATGCATTGGTTTAAACAGAAATCAAATTTATTAAAAGGTTTGCATCAGATTTTTCTCTCTCCATCCCAATAATTTTGGTGTGAAACAATTGCTGCATAACATGGAATGCAATCTTAAAACGTATCCATTTTAGCCAATTCTTCCAGTAATATTCTGAAAAGTGTTACTTTTTAGAAGTTCCTCATAAACTATTAACATTCCAAATGACATATTTAGCATGTACCATCACTCTTGTAGAGAGGAAGGGACAATGGACAAGAGGATTTGACCAGCTCCTGACTGCTATGGCTGTCTTGCCCTGATAGAAGTTACATGACAAGGCAGTGAAGAAAATTCCAGTTGTACCCAAAAGTGCTGGAAGGACTGGGAAAGTATATATTCCAGCACACTCAACTCTATAAGCCACTGCCACATGTGATCAGTCTGTTCAATTTAAGGACCAGCTCTAACATAACTTTCTCCTACTCTTATCTTTTCAGTTGCTTGTGAGAGCCACTTCACACATTTCATTTAGGTGCACATCCAAAAATGTAACCTGCGAATGAAAAACACAGGTATTATACCTTTGTCGGGCAAACTTAGGTTTCATACAGTGTATGAAATGCCCTTTAGAAAGCAGGGGAGGAAATGGCCAAAGATGCAAAACGTTGCAATGTCAAATGCAAAGCTCCTCAAAGCTGGTACATGAACTCTATGTCAGATTATATTGCCATCACAAAGACTCCATCTGGTCTTCAGGCAAACACACACACACACCACTTCTATACAAAGCTCTTAAAAGATACTAGAAGGGGAAAGTATGAGGGACATGGGCCTTAAAAATATTTTCCCTGCACAAGATGCTATACTGTTCGCTGCAGGAAACCAGGATTTATATATTTAATTTATATGCCACTCTTTACACTCCACCTTTCTTCCATGTACATTCAAGACAGTATATATAGGGTTGCCCATCCAAGCATTGATCAAACCCAGATCTGCTTAGCTTCAACCAAGTTGCTGCATCATGTGACTTTAAGAGTACACCTTGAGTCTCAAGAGCCAGTTCTACTATTTAATCAGCTGAGAAGCTGCTTCAGCACCAGCATGGCCTAATAATATATGGACTGCAGTCTCCAAAAGGCACTGGGTTCTGTTTTGGTAGACCACTGGATCCAATTCAATTTTGTAGAGATGTAAGGGAACCAACCTTGCTCACATGAGCTGGAGCCTAAGGCTGCAGAGTTTAACACAAAAAGCAAATATGGCCCTTTTTATTCCATCACTTTGTCTTCTTACTAGGTTAGTTGGTCTTGCCTTTCATTTCACGAACACAACAAAAACAAGCCACAGCACCAATATTTTAATTTTTCTATACATCTTCCAAGACTTCCCTTCAAACGAAATGTTAGTTAGGCCTGGGTTCTGTATTCCCAAGGTTTCCTTGTAAATAATATAATTCAAGTTTATGAAGACCAAAAAAACGTAAAAGATAATGTCTTTTAAGACAATATATTGGGGGAATTCTGAGACATGTATTATAAGTGTCAATTACAGCTGGGAGAGGATCACAGAGCTTGTTTCATTCCAGTAACAGTCTGGAGACATTTCCCCACACAGTGACCTGTGCAAACCTTCCTACTGATTCAGATTGATCTTACACAGCTGGGATCTATTCTTAATTATCTTTGTTCGTACTCCACTTTGCAAGGATACTTTTGTTAAAAAACAATCAGCACTAAGGCTTTAATGCTTCTATATTTGCTTCTCTTTATATTTGCTTTATTTTCTCTATAGGGTTCCAGATACATTGACACAATTAACATGTTCAGGGCCAACTCCAAATTTGAAAAGGCACTGGGCAGCGTCCTCTAGTGGCACCAGTCTGCTATCAGTAGGTCCTAGTGGACTTGCCTGACAGTGGTAGCCGTGCTCTGGTCACTTAGATCTAGCTACCTTTTAATTTCCCACAATGCTCACGAACAATTAGGTTGGGGGGCATTGTGGGAAATGAGAAGGGTGGCTAAATCCAGGTGCCTGGCAGTGCTCAGAGAATCAGACCAGAATTTCTTTTAAAGAAAAGCCCAGAGCAAGCATCACCAGTGTGCCATGTCAGCACACAGGTGCCATGGCAGCTGCGTAAGGATGTCAGATGCTGATGCCAGCTGCGAACATGTTGATTTTTCTCCCCGGTTTTATTTTGAAATGTTTTAGATGAAATGTTCTAAGTGTGTTTCTAGGATATGTAGCACTGCTAAATGCCATTCTCCTAAATGCCATATATTTTTTTATATAGACCTGAACTTAAAAGCTCCATTTCACATTCTAGAATCTAGAAATCAAGAGACACTTCTCCCACTTATGGAATAATCCTGACCAGAATTATCTGAAGTGTTACGTATCCCTAATTAGCCTTTCCACTATCCTGGTGACTCTCAAGCTAGTCTTTAGCTGTGACTGCAGTAGTAGTGGCTGGAGTTGTGGAGTGGAGCAGCCCTCTGAACACTGGCATCACTGCAACTTACCTGGATATGACTGGAGGCAGCCAGCAGTGAGGTTAGGGCTTTGTAGACAAACCTGTAGAGCCAAATGGCCATTCTCACAGGCACATCCACACAGCCCTTACCCCGCAGTCCAGGTAAGCTGCAGCAATGTCAGCAACAGGAGGGCAGCTCCACAGCTCTGTCCCACCCCAACAGCCGCTACTGGATGGCAAGTGTAGCCGAAGAAAATGTCAAAGAAAATGTCAACGTACTGGGAAGACTGCATTAAGGGTTAACCTACTGCATGCTATTGATTAGGAAGCAATGGAGGGGGCACTTGGCCATTCATTTGTCTACAGGCTCTGTGCCAGAAGGGGTTGCCGATTCCATCCAAGTGTTTTATTACCTCTTATGTTATCCCGTGCAAGTGAAATGAGAGAATGCACTCCACCGATCATGTGTGTATGCACATTATCCTCTCAGTTTTTTCTTGATTGCAGCCTGTTTCATATAGAAGAATCAATGGAATCAATCGAGCAAATGCACACAAAAGATCTTGGTGGCCACCTTTGAGAAACCATGCTCTGCATCATTATGTGTGTGGAGAATTAAAGTCAAATAAGCCTGTGAGCAAAGGAAGGGTGAATATTTTTCTAAGGTTGCAATCAAAAATCCCAACGCTGAATGACTTAGGCTGCTAGTTTCCATGGGGAAGGTGTCATGGTCAAGAAGTGCAGCACTAAAAAGATTAAAGGTGCCAAGATAGATGAGGAAACTGACATAAACATGTCACTTGCCCAATGCATTTATGTAGAAAGCTACCTCTGGGACGCAGAGTCCCTGACACAGAATCTTATTTTGTTAAAATTCTCCAGCAGGAAAACACGTCTTCCTGCTAGGTTATTCCAACAAAATAATATTCTCGTGACCCCAAGGAACATTTCTACTGAAATGCATCAGACAACTGACACTTTTATTAAAGATTCCTCATATATTCTGGGACTGCATTGGGGTTTGTCACTTTTTCATCTTCCTTCCTTCCTCTTTCTTTCGTTCTTTGTGAACCCAGGAGATTTGTCATAATGTTTCCCACTTCAGGCCTTGCTGAGTGATAGCATTGGTATCAATCCAAACTAATGATTTACCAAGAAAAAAACCTTGCTTACAGCTCATGGCTTGTTTGGAGTTAGGACAAACCATGAGGCCAGGTTCACATGCAAACCATGGCTTTGCTCTGGGTATCACAGGAGCAGGGGAGGATTGAAGTGGCCACAACCTTTGCTCTCTGTAGCTGCATACTTGCTTATCCAAGCTATGTCATCATCTGTCTTAGCATTATGTGCTGATCAGGCCATCTTTTGCAAGCAATCCAACAGGTAACAGCTCTGCTTTTCTTCTGAATAACATTTTGGAAACTAGGTAAGGTTTCTGAAAAACCTCCATGGTGCCTACAGTGCTCAGTTATCAGAGAAGAAACATGTGTCTTCAAGTATATAGTAGCATTTTTGTTGTTCTTGTTTTTCCTTTTTTTGCTGTAACTATTGATGAAAATAGTACAAAGTGGTCCAGGGGGAAAGAAAGTTGCATTCCCTGCTTTAAAAAGAACAGCATGGTATAAGGCAGTCTATAAAAGAATGAAAGAAAACGAAGGGCAGTCTTTTAAAATCCTTCTATCAGCCTACATCAGCTATTTTTTTTTTGCAGCAAACACAGAAGAACCGCCACAACAAGCCAAAAGCCACATTTCCCAACATAACACTGAATAGCTCTCCTCCTTGGCTTGCCCTGAAGAAACCAGCACATATGTTGATTCAAATAAAATAAATCCCAAACCACAGAGTCCCCACCCCATCCCCGATAATGTTTACAGTTGATGCCCTCCTTTGGGCACTCGCTCTTTTCTTCCAGTTGCACTTTCTTCTTTACTTGCAGAATCCTTTGCACGTCTCTGCCAGGCCTCCGTGGGTTGGCCATTATGAGAAAGATTTATCAGGGTTTCTCTCCCTCCCCCCTCTCTGGTCTTTTTCTCTTTTTCATTTGAGGCGCTGAGTCACATTAGCCAGAGCCACTGCAAAGGCCTGCACCGCTGAAAATGGATATTGAAAGTCCAAAATGTAAGCATTGCCATCGATCCTCCCAAACTGCATGACCTGGAGGAGAAAGTGGTGGGGAAAGAAATAAAGAAGAGGAAAAGTTGGTAAAGATAAACAAGAAATCGAGCAGGAGTTAAATATGAAAATTGGCCCATTAAAGCAAGGGGGGGTGATTTCACAACTTCTTGCCTCATATGAGAGCTGCATTTCAATTGGCAAGTGGCTCTGCCCCGAGGAACTCAGTTCAGGCACCTCTCAGGTGGGCGCCATTGCCATTCTAAGAGAATGAGGGAGGTGTTCATGGTGAGTTCTGGCGCCTCTATAGCACTGGCTTCACCTATTTTCACAGGGGAAGTTCAAAGCCCACAATGATGAATGAGGTTGAATATTCTGAGGAGATCATATCAGCACAACAGGAATTTTCCATGATTTTCAACAGACTGAAGCCGTTATGTTCTGGTGGATCTTGGTTGTTCTTGGACAACGTCGATGCAACATGACTGCAATCCCAAAATAACCTATAGATATCACAATCAAATCTACAGCGACTTGTCTGCTCAGCCTCCTGGTAGATCAGGGAGTCTGCAAAATTACACAACGAAGCAGAGCTAGCTACAGTGCCATTCCAATCCTGGATCCCAGCAAATAAAAGCTAAGGTTTGTACAATGTTTTGCACCTCCTTTCATATATCTTTGCTACAGAATGCACCAGTTTTTCTACACTGCAGCAGCAGCAGGGCTGAGGAACTGATGATTCTTGAATGTTCTTGGACTCCAACTCCCATGAGCCCCAGTCAGCATTGTGAATGGTCAGGAACAATGGGAGTAGTAGTCCAACAACATTTGGAAGGCCACAAATTCACTATACCTGCTCTAAGAGACTGAAAATAATGGCCAGGGTTTAAAGTTCATATATTCCCCCATCACTTTCACCTTACACATACATTACTGTTGCTTGTTTTTCAGACTCTCATGACCTTTGACACTGGGTTGGTTGGTTGTTGTATTACTCTTGTGATCATGATAGAGTGCAATCCCAGGACCAAAAGGCTGTTCTCACATTGCATTATTTTCATGCGAAATGTGCATCTGTGGTATGACATCAGCTGAAGATAACATCATATTTCTATGTTCCTTATAGTTACATGGGTTCATATGTTTCTATTCACAGTGACATTTAAAATATCCCATAATCTGTTATAGCTGCTCTGAGGCACAGAAGCCACAATTATAAGCAGCTACCATCAAATTTCTTCTTGGTGGAATAGAATAGCTTTGAGTTTATACAGTCAAGATTTTTATGCTGCAGAGAAGTTGCCTGTACCTCAAAGGCAACCTCTGTATGGACTGTATTCAATATTTGTGAAATTGTGACAGAGACAAATGCTCTACAGATGTTACACAAACGTATGTCCAATGCCTTGGGCAGATATTGGCCACCCAAGGGATAAGGCATCAGGATCCTGTTTGCACCAGGCCTTTCACATGCCACTATTTCCTGCAAATTAATCTGCAAGAAGCTGTGTCTATTTGAAGGAAGTCACATCATACTGCATTTGCAGGGCCAGCATTCCTGTAGAAAGCAAACTGAGGCAACTGTTTCTGGTGGTGGCAGTAGGAGGTCACAGATTACTGCCCCCAGGTCCTCACTCACTCGTTTCACCAGTCCATCCACCCAGCTGTCACCACTACCCAACCACCCAGTTGCTTTGAGCTTTCCAGACCCTTGCCTCATCCTCATGCCTTACACTGAAGGGGGTCCTTCCTTAGAGCAAAGTATTCTGAGTGAGGTGAACTGGAAGAGTGCCTGCCCCAACACTGCTTTGCCACAACAGCTGGACTTTAAAAAATAGTTAGAAGTTACTAGTGATTTGAAACCTTTAACTAGCCACTGAGACAAAGTGGTAGTGGTGCAGGCACTTTCCAAGGCCACCTCGCCCAGAATGCCTAACCCTAAGGAAGGATCCCTTTCCCCAGAGCAAGGCAGAAGATAGGGGTGGGAGGAGATGGGGAGTTCTGCCACCATGTTAGCTGCAGCAAAACTTACAAAGCTGGAGGGGGGGGGGAGGAGTTGGCAGTGGCAGCACTCGCATCAGAGGCACAAGTCTTGGGCCAGCCCTGCTCCTCTGGCGCACATGTCAAGGCCTAACACAAGAAACAGCCTGGAATTTCCGACTCGTTATCCTACCTGTCTCCCTTCCAGCTCAATCTGGAAGTTTTTTGCAGATTCTTGGGTCACTCTCCCTCCAAAGTCCAGCTGATAGACTTGTGTTGCCTCATTCCACAAGGGCTGCTTGTTAGCCATCACGTACACAAAGCCCTGGCTTCCCAGCCGCCCATCCTCCTTTTCGTTGGCTTTCCGGCACTTAAACTCATCCAGTTCACTGGCTGTTCTCAAGTTCCTTTTTGTTTTCCATCCCTTTTTACTGCCCTGGCTCTGGTTCATTAGCTCATCCCCGCTAATAAACAGTTCAGGCTCACTTTCTGAGCTGTCCTGAAATTCGTTCATCTTGTTCAGTTTTTTGGACTTCAACTGGTCCTTTTGACTTTTGACCTTCTTCTTCTCCCTGCCCAGCCTAGGGCTGGATATCAGTGAGTTGAAGTCGGTCAGAGTCGTCCTTGCCTCCTTCTTGACCTTTCCCTCTGTAATAGCCTGCATATTCCCTTCATCTGCTCGGCTATCCAGGCGCTTCCGATTCTTCTTCCCAAACTTGTCTGTCCGCTGAGGCACGGGGCTCTCGGTCAAGGACAGGACTTCTTGGAAGTTGTCTGCTGTCTCCGCCATCGCGTCTGTGCCCGTGTGGCCTTGAGGCTCCACTGGTGGTGGTGGTGGTGGTGGAGGAGGAGACATGACAGGCTTCTCCACCACCAGCAGCGCCTTGGGGGGCAGAGTGCCTTGGGTGCTCTGCGGAGCAGGTGGGCATGTGCTGTAGGAATTCCACGGGTGCAAGGCCATTGGTGGCAGCTGTAAACTCGAGCAAGTGCTGTTTCCAGGGTACAGGGGGGGCAAAGGGCAGTAAGCAAGGTTGGAGGGGTAACCTGGCTGAAGCACAACCGTTGGCTCCTGCTGTGCAATCTGGGGTGGGGCCAAAGCTTCTTTGGGAGAACAGGGGACCTGCATTCCCTGAAGAAGAGGAGGGGGAGGAGGGGGAGGAACACCGTAGTTCCCCAAGTAGGGGGCTCCAACCCCGTAGCTCATCTGGAAAGTGGCAGTGGGACTGGTTGGAGATTTGGGGGAAACAAACGGTGCTCGGGATATATCCAGGTGCTGAGTTTGGCCAATGACTAGGGGGGCAGGTTTGGCAGGGTGAGGCAAAGTACTCGGAGCTGTCCTTTCTTGAGGGACCCATATCTCCTCACCCACCATTGGTTCCCACTGATAGGGGGGTGGTCTTTTGACACCAATGCCTGGCTCAGCCATGGCCACAGGCATGTGGCGCACCGGTTTCTCCACGGGGCAGTGCTGAGAAAGAGCTTCATCCTCCATGAAGGCAGAGTTCACGTAATCTGTCCGTTCACGAGAGCTGTCCAGTGGGCTAAGCAAATTGTAAGAGGACTGGGAGGCCAGGGGCGAAGTACTGACGGAGTGTGCGATGACCGAGCTGTGCTGAGAGCTGCTCCCGGTCGTCATGTCCAGTCTCATGCTGTTCATGCCGGACGTGCTGCTGTTACCACTGATGCCACTCATATTCCCACTTCCGCTATTAGGGTTGCCGCTGCCACCACCGCCACCACCGTTGTTGCCACTGCCGCTGCTGCACTGGCTGCAGGTGTAGAGTGCCGTTGGCACCCTCTGCTGGTACTGGGCTGCCACAATGTTGCTCTTCATTTTCGGGGGCAGCTGCAGAGTGGCTCTCTGGCTGTCGACCAGCTGGGCCATTTTCAGCGCTGCCTCTCTGCTGTTCCGCCGCAGAGTGGCGTGGATTATGCTGTTGTCCAATCTCTGGGCCATGCCGCGACCTTGAGACAGCTGGGCTGCGATCTCCGGGTAAGGTGGCGGATCCCCGGTTGGAATGGAGTAACGCGGCACCGTGAGCCTGTTTAGGGTGGCGCTGGTACAAGGCTGCTGAATCTTCTTCTCTGAGGAAGTGATCCTTAAAGTGGCGGAGCTGCCAGGCCCTGGCAGAGTGTAAGTGTTCTGGGCGCACAGCATCCGCGTTCGAGGCCGGCAAACTTCCTCCACATTCCCGCTGCTGTCGAAGGTAGTGATTCTTTCATAGCCGAGAGGGGTTTGATAATGCCCTGTGGAATAAAGGGGGAAATCTCCCTTTTTCAAGCAGAGATCTATGGGAGGTTGAGGAGGTACCGGAGGAGGAGGAGGAGGAGCTGTAGTCGGAGCTGCTGGTATGGTTCCAGGGTACGGAGGGGGAGGATTCATTTTGTTCATCTGAATTTCCTGGGCAGTCGTGAAGACAGATGCTTCTCCTTCAGCTGCCTGTGGCACTGGACGCAATGTCTTGGCCTTCTGGAGGTGTTCGTGGTCTCTGTCCCCATCTCTGTGGTCCACAATTGCCATCTGGATTGCACCCTGGGGCGGCAGAGGGAGCTGAGGGGGTGCCTGGATGATGCGCCCCATTTCAACGCCTCCAAAGATCACTTGGCCTGGGTTGGAATACCTGCTTGGGATTGGGTAGTGGACTGCGTTGTCAGTCACGTGGTCCGCCGCTGCCACAGCTGTCGTCTGATTGGCGAGGACGTCCAGCTGCACATTCTGATTGGCCAGCAAAGACTGAACCAGTCCTATGCTCTGTGTTGGTGACATTGCTTGTGCTGAGCTGTGAATAGGAGCAATCGGGATGTTTACGGTGCAAGGTGGGTTGTTCTCGGGAACTCCAGATGTTCCAGTCACTGGGACAAAAAGATATGAGTATTAGAATACAGCATCACAGCCTTCATCCAAAAAGAGATATAGCGCTACCTCAAGTTAAGAACTTAATTCGTTCTGGAGGTCCGTTCTTAACCTGAAACTGTTCTTAACCTGGGGTACCACTTTAGGTAACGGGGCCTCCCGCTGCCACCCACTGCGATTTCTGTTCTCATCCTGAAGCAAAATTCTTAAGCCAAGGTACTATTTCTGGGTTAGCAGAGTCTGTAACCTGAAGCGTCTGTAACCTGAAGTATCTGTAACCCAAGGTACCACTGTATACTAAATTAATTCTGCCATCTAGAGCATTAATTTCCATTTTAAAGGTATTGGAATCATTTGTTAAATACTGATTATTTAACTTTTGTACTTGTGCTGTCACATTAGGTCAGTAATATTATCTCCTACCTCACTACAGTAAGGGTATTAAGAGCCAGATCTGAGAACATGCAGTCCCTCCACAAAGCCCCTCACCTCCTTTTCAAGAACCTGGTTTAAGGGAAATCCTGGCTAGACTTAATAGTGGTAAGCATTGGAGCCAACAAACTGCTTCATCATAGCAAAAGGAGAGGGAATTTGCCCCAGAAAGAGGAAGGTTTGGCTTCCAATTTGTTGACCACAGCTAGCAGGAAGCCAGCATTGTATCTGCATCAGACCTTTATCTCAGAAGGAACAGGAACAATCTAGTGTTCTGCCACTCTGTTAAACCAGACTCTGATGCAAGTGGGTGGAATATATAATAAGCTATAGTCCATGTCATGAAAAGCAAGCAGTTATGAAGGTATGAATGACAGTAACCCAATGTGAATCCGAGGAGAGAATACAACCTGTTCACCTGTTGACATTTGTGAATGCTTCTGGCTACCACTGCAGCCTCAGTTCCCAGGCACCATGATGGATTCCTGCCACTCTAAGGTTATGCAGTTAAGTCACCACTGGAGATTGAACCTTTTCAGTTATGAGTGCCTCTATATCACTCCAGGTCTTTTGTTTGCTTGCTTGTGTCAATCCCCTTGCAGATTTCTAAAATGCGGTTAATACTGAAGCCTCATAATTTAATTCCCAGTTTAAGAGATGCTTCTTCTCAGGGGATTAATGGACTCTCTCTGGATCAAATTCATAACTGACCCATTTAAAATGGATTAATTAAAAGGACATCCACCGGACATCTAAACCAATGGTGGTGGTTGCTGCTGCCACCATTTACAGATTAACTATAGGCCCTTTTGAGCTCTCAGCTATGGCATCAGAAACTTGTTGGAGCCAAGAAACACCCCTCCACCCCAGCAGCCTGCACTGTTCCTGGTCTTGCCTCATCACCCTTTTCAACTTCACATTCCTTTCAGGAGCCAGAGAAGGTTCCATTAAGGCTTTAAATGCACCATGTATGTACACCAGCTCCCCTGATATTGAATGCACTGTTCACAACACAGGGCAGGGGCAGTATGGTAGGGAATGCCCACACAGGCTGCGAAGGGCACAGGGAGCCCTCTAGGCTCTACCAGGCTCCCAATGACAACACCGGAAGTACACAGGTCTTTCAAGCCCTATTTTGCAGTTCCCAGCCTCACCACAGACTCCAAAATGGAAGTCAAAGAGCAAGCTCCAATTTGGCCTCTCCACCACAACAAGCATATCTTGCCAAACATGGAATGGACTCGTGTGCCTTGGGCTTTTAATTACAAGGAGAGTCAATCTTCTTACAAAGTTTCATAAAATTTTAGACAATCAGTTCAATCTCACCTGGCAAATCATCTTCATCTTCACTAAAAACATTGGGGTTGAAGACAGGCAGGTTTATATAGTCCATGGAAATCTTCCGCACTTCTGGAAGGTATATCGTCATTTGCCTAGGCTGGAGATGCAGCAAGCTGGTTTTATAGATAACTACAAAAAGGATGCAAGGAAAGGGAAGAAAGAAAAGATCTGTGATGCAGAAAATACAAAGGGAGGGTCCAGCATTACTAAAAGAATCAGCCAATTAGAGGGACTTCAACCATGATAAAACTCCTACATGGAAAGCATGTCTATTTAAGAAAGAGGGTGCAATATTTGGATGACTGCATGCGACAAGCACACCCAACTACATTTTGTTGTATGTACATGCACCGGGAAGATAACAGGCAAACAAGGCTTCCCAGTGATGACACACTAAGACAAAAATATACACGTATCCGGAAGTACTTTCTATTTATGTATTTTTTCATAACTGAAGAAGTCTCTAAGCAAAAGGTCTAGTATGATTTCATTCAATTACTGAAATTAAGCAAGTTTGGGCTTGGTCAGTGTCCGGACTACTGGGAAACCATGTGGATGAGGAATACAAACATGACCACTCCTCCAAAAGCAAGTGGGGAGAATCAAAAGAGCTACAGATGTGATTTATTTACCAAGCAAACAGATATAAAGTATATCCTTAACATGGCAATGAAATAGGCTCTGGAGCAGAAGGAATTTCTCCCTACATGGAATGTTTTTCTGGCATACTCCCACAATTAGGGACAGTATCCTTTTAAGCACCACTTCTATGGAGTTTTGACCCAGCAGAAGATGCCACAGAAATAGTCCAAACTGTTTCATGGCTTACAACTCCATGACTGAATTAGATGCAAAATTGTAACTACTGTTAAAGAATATTTGCACACTTTTTCTGGTCAGGAAGGGTCTGAAATGAAGACAGTTCTTAAAGAGTTAATTTACCTGCACCAAGATTGGTTGGTAGGAAAGCAGCCAAACCCACAATTTTGAATTTGGTTCCCCAGATATTTGACGTGACCTGAGCAAGGTAGTTGTGCTGCAATAAAAAGGTATGACAGAACGACGACAAGCATTTATATAGTATTCACATACATTATCTTAGTTATCCTTACAATAGTCCTGTTAGGTCATTCAGTATGATTATTTCTATCTTCACACTGACAAGGGCAATTCTACCAATGAAAAAGAGTGAAGGACAAAAGAAGGGCATGCTGGATCAGGCCAGAGGCCCATTTAGTCCAACATCATGTTCTCACAGTGGCCAATCAGATGCCTATGGGAAGTCCACGAACAGGACACGGGGGCAACAGCGCTCTCCCATTGTTGTACCTTAGCAACTGGTATTCAGAGACATGGTCCTCTGTTTCTGGTAGATAATGAGATAGCCATGCAGTACCTGAGTGATATCATCCAAAGGAAACTCTCTACGAGTTAGGCTTGGTGAACCTATGGAAGGCTTCCTTATCGGTAGCCTGGGAGATCTTGATATCTCCTGAGCAGCTCGTGACAACTTTGGAGATTTGCGAGCTTCTATATTAATTCTGCATACAAAACAAAAATGACAATAATGAGGCAGGCACAGATAGGTACTCTCTGTCTCTCTGTACAAAAAGAGAACGTGGAATACAAATTTAGGTGGGTGGTGGGGGAAATGCTAACAAGTTTTACCATTTGAAAGTAGCTTCAAGAGCAAAGACAGTGTTAATATGAAAAGAGTTCACAGTGCATCCTTCGGTCTGACATTGCAAATGGGATGACAGACAGCCACACCAATGAACAGGACATCCTTGCTTAGCCATCAGACTTGCATAGGTTTCCTCCCCCCCCCCCCCGGAAAAAAGCTGTAAGGATGTTCATGTCCCTTATTAATTAAAACGGTCACTTTAAATGCAAACGGGACCTGAGGATTGGAGGGAGGTTTCTTGGTGATGTTAAATGGAGCCTGTCAATTGGTATAGCTGCTTTCTGTCTCATACTTGCAAACTTTTGCAGAATGACTCTTGAAAGGCGAGGGGCAATGGGACTGAATGCAGAAAGAGCATTTCAGACCGGCCCATTACTATAAAAGATGTCACATCTGTCTTCAACCTAACATACTAGATAATCCAAGTACACTTTAACCAGCATCTCTAGTTCTGGCTAAACGGTAAACAGAAAGATAACATATGAAGTCCCATGGAATTTTTGTACTAGAACAGTGGTTCTATTTTAATAATTGGTAAGGAAAGCATTTTCCCCCCTTGCTGGCCTGTCTCCAGGTTCAGGAGCTAAGGATCATAATAGGCTTATGCCTATGCATCAAACCAGAGCATCAGGCTTAATACCCTGCTAAAGAGCATCACAGGGACAACAGCTGTTTCGAAAGAACTAGGGCATTATTTCTCCGACACAATGCACATGGCTGGTGCTGTGAGCTTTGGAGAAGCATCACTCACCTTTTAGAAACATCAAAAGGCAGCCCTGTTTAGGGAAATTTTTAATGTTTAATGCTGTATTGTGCTTTTAATATTCGGTTGGGAGCCGCCCAGAGTGGCTGGGGAAACCCAGCCAGATGGGAGGAGTATAAATATTATTTATTATTATCATTATCATCATTATCATCATTATCATCATTATTATGCTGGAATGGAAAAAGGGATATCTAGCCCAGCCCCACAAAGATCAAAATACACAACTCAGACCACAGTGTCCCATAAGCAGAGAGAAGAATAGTGCTTAGAGAACATGTTTCTCAGGGAAGGGAGCTAAGCACTCTCCTAGCACCAGTAGCAAATCTGGAACCTTGCTCTCAAAAGTCTGAGCAGAGAGAGAGAGAGAGAGAGAGAGATATTGTGGTAGATTTCTTTATGTTGATATATATCTAGGATATATAGTAGAATACAATGGTGGTCCAGGGGTGGAACTTCAGCACCCTGGGTTGTTATCATTCACTGGTCATTGCCCACACTATTTACCTAGAATTTATTCCCAAACACTGATTTTCTCAGTGCTTGCCAATTATTCCAAATTTTTGAAAAGCTAATCTTGGAACCAGGACACAGTATGCAAACTAAGTCAAGAAATTATAATCCAAGTAGGTGGTTTTATCCTAATCACAAGATTTGACTTATTATTATTTTTTGCACCGTGCACATGTGTGCACATGCACACACACACACAATATATAGAACTCTGCTTAAAACACTCACTAGTAGCAAGCAAATAACCTAACAAGTACCCTGCACTGTTATGTGCTGTTAAACATTTGAAACTGTCAGGGACAGGACACCAGAACTATAGGGGGATTATGTCTGTATTATGCTTGTAGCTGATCACAGAGGAGAACTCTATGGGCCTTAATAATGTTTCACAGCAAAAAGAACCCTAACATTTCTGAAGCAGCCTGTTTCTGATGCCTGTATGAAAAGGTTCCCCTTTGTTCTAAGTGTGTAGGGTGCCCTCTCAGCATAAAAAAGGAATTCAAAGACCCAGGAGAAAAAGGAAGGTGGAGTTTTGAAAATACCAAAATGATTACCTGGGAAGTTTGGGTGATTTGCTAGCTCGAGTGATTTTGGGAGACTTTTTTGCAGCCCAGTCATCGCTCAGTTCAATATCGCTGGAATCAGAGCAGTTGCAGCTGTCAATCACGGTGGAAATCAAACTGTTTCCATAGATTTCATCTGTCAACACAGGCCCCATTAAAAAAAAAAAGGTTTCAGAAACCAAATCCCAATTACAACTGTCAATCATTTCTAGGATATCCTACAAGCAATAGCCGAGATACAACCACAGCAAGGAGCATGGCGTATTCTTTGAAACTCATGCAGAATCAGCAATAGCCTAAAATCAAGTGGATGGTGCTCAATTATGCTAGTTGACAGGCGTCTCTTTGACACTGAAAAATGTCTACAGCTAATTAGAGAATCTTTCCTCTCCTGACAGGACACTGAATATTATAATGTACTGCAACTTGGAAGATGACTTGAACTATGCCTGTTACTGAGTCTCTTTCAGAATGGCTGATGAGAGCAGGGAAATAGTACTGCCATGGGTTCTTGTGTGGATGCACGATTTTGGGGCATTAACAGGATACACATCTCCACAACCCAATCCACTAATTTGTTCCACAAGCGGGAGCTCCAGTGAGTACATGACGCTCGACCAACAAGAATGACACATTTCAACAAAGAGCGTATTTGTGGGCATATTTTTCCCCATGTGAAGATCAGTTACATACAATAAAATCAACGAGGTTTGCACGAGAAATTCACGTGCAGTACGCTTGCAACACTTGAGGGTCTCTGCACAGGACCGGAATCTAGAAATCGGCACTAAAATGTTGCCTAATGCCTTGTACCTGCTTTTCCGTCAGTCTTTGGATCCATGATGACAAACTCAGGCCGCAGTTTGCTAATTCGGCGCCCTTTCAAGATAGGCACCAGACCCCCTAAGTATTCCAAATACAGTGTATAGCAAGGCCCTCCAACCTCCGGGTCATCTTCTGTCCGCTTCATTGTGCAGTGAAGCCTTTCGTTGCCAGATGTTGGGTAGCTAACAAAATCTCTCATGTTGTTGGGGTCTGGGATAGGAGGCTGAGTTAAATATAGGAGGAAAACTTGTGAGTCATACAAAGAGTTTTCCCTCGTGTTGCTTTTTCATGCTCCTGATTATTATTATTATTAATAATAATGACTGCAGTGGTAAATTCTGCCTTTAAATTAATAAAACAATAAAAGAAATCAGGACCACAAAAAGCTAGCTACATTTTAAATGAGAAGTGACCACTTCTAGAATGATGCACCAGAACTGCAGAGAGACCAAGAAGCATCCACTACAGTAATACAGTGGTACCTCTGGTTGCGAACAGGATCCATTCTAGAGGCCCGTTCGCAACATGAAAAGAGCGCAACCTGAAGAGCCGTGTCTGCGCATGTGCGTGGCATGATTTGGTGCTTGTGCGCATGCGTGAAGCACAATTTAGTGCTTCTGCGCATGTGGCGAAACCCTTTCCAGTACTTCTGGGTCGCCGCGGGACATAACCTGAAAGAACGTAACCTGAAGCAAACGTAACGTGAGGTACGATTGTATGTGCTTGCTTCTTTTACAGAAGTATAAAGATTGTCAACAGCACAGGGACTGGGATCAAATTTCTCAAGAGGTTCTCATAAGAGCCAGACAAAAGGTGTTGCTATCTAGCTGGTAGCTTTTACGCCTTGTCCTGGGAAACCTTTAAATAAAGGCCCATTCACCAGGCTCTGTTCGTGCACAAAGTTTACACCTACCCCAAAGCAGTCCCATCCACCTCCCATACATTTGCATGGCTAATATAATGTGTGAACTTTCTAATCATGGATACACTTGGCCACAACTGAAGCAGATGTGGAAAATGTCATTACAGCCAAAAACTGTGGCTGGCAGCAGTTGTGATTGACTGGTTTTATTAATAAGCTCTCGGTACACGAACATGCCTGAGGGCAGTCTGGACTGCTTAACCTGTACAAGAAAACTACATTTGTGAAACAGCCCTTAGTCAGGTTGCCCTGCACTGCTCTTCAAACGGCCATCACAACCCTCTCAAAACGACAGCGATAAAACCCTACAAGCTGTTCTGCACGGTTATGCAACCCTAGGTGTATTTACTCAGAAGTCCCAAGGCATTCAAGGGGACAGAGTCCCAAATAAGTGTTTGAGACGACAGTCTCAAGAGTGCAATCTGAATGTTTATTACCAATCAAACATTCCCTGCTTGTGCACTTTATGCCTCAGCTGCTGTCAGCTGTCCATCTACCTTTGTCCACTGACCCTGATACACTCAACACCCAGCCATTTGTTTACCTTGATCGTTGGTGTAAAGGCAGTGGTGAGGTATGAGCAGAGCCTGGGAGGCAGAGTCAATTTACTGATATCTTTGTCATCCCGCAAGGAGCTAGCGATGGTTTGCTGGCACAGAAGCTGTAAGCTGGACACTCTGTGCTCCACTCGGACAACGTAGAGGGCAGGACCAGAAGCCATGAGAAGGCGGGAGTCCCTGTGACCCCAGCAGATTGAGATTATGGGACGCTGCATGAAAAGTAACATTTCAGATGTTTTCCTCTCATTGAAGCATATTTTAAGACCCATTCTATTTTGGAAAACCCTAATGTCTCAGGGCTTTTCTGTATGTTCAAGTAGTATAATTCTCTGGGGACTGTACAACTTACAATTTCGCTAAGATGCGGTATCAGTTTATTACAGTAACCAGAAGACATTTTGTTTTAAAATACAGATTTCTCCATTATTTTTCATCCTTCATTGAATATTATTGTAACTAATAGCATGGAATCAAAAATTATTTGTTGTGTGTGGGGAGGCCTACATATGAAATTATCTAAATTATAGTGACCATCATCCACTGGCCAAACCTCCCTTGATCTAAATTATAGTGACCATCAACCACTGGCCCAAACCCCTCCGCTAGCAGTTGTTTTTGTGGGCTGTTATTCTCCCACGCTCCTGTTTCAATATCTCACTTCAGAGTAATCTTTACCTGCACAGGAGTCTCCAGGGTATAGATATGTTCTCCGTGAACATTGTAGAACTTGACCAGTGCACTTTTCAGAAAGGAAGCACCGCTGAGTTCAGCCAGCTGGCTTAGCTTTTCCATGCCTGCAACAGCCAGCAAGTCTCCCTGGGTGCACCACTGAGCCACTACATCTGAAATCACAAAGGGGAGGGGGAGGTTCACTTTACTACACTTAGCAAATAGGCCCAATCCCACACACTTACACTCAGTAAGCAGGCCAGTGGAGGTAGCGGGGGCCTCCACTGCTCCCCTGGCTAACCAAAAGAACAGGTTACTGCCACTAACCAGGAGGGTTAATCTCTCCACCAACCTTTCCCTGCTAATTTCTACAAGAGGCAGCCCTGAGACTGAGGAGGAGGAAGCTGACAGGCCGTGCCATCTCCAGGTCTGGTTTTAAGCAAGGAGGCAGGCAGGTGGGGTCTGGCTAAAGGCAGGCTGAGGTTGGTGGAGCAAGCCTTCATTCACTCTACTGACTGAAGCTACTGCTTCAACTGAATTAAACCTGAAGTTCCACTTTTAAGCCTTTGGAAACATTGCCTCAAACTAAAATAACTGTGGAACCCACCAGCCTTCCGGCTTTGGTTTCCTAAGGGTTTCACAAAACCCTTGAAGGAACATAACAGAGGAGAGCAAAACAAAATTGGTCATTGCCTAAAGCTGGAGGTTATTTTGAAAAGCACATGGTTCTCATTTGCTGCTGTCGAGCACCAGAGAATGTAAGACAGGCTACCAGTTTATTTCAGAAGGAATCCCCTTGTTGAGATGTGCTCTTTTCACCAGCAGGCGTCACTCTTGTTAGTGGAAATTGCTGCAGATGGATGTTGCATTTCAAGAGACAGATGCTGAAATATTCATGTCAAGGCAATCAAGATCTAAAGCAGAAAATTAAGCGGTGGGAGCAGGGCAGGAAGACAAGTCTCCCTTTGCGTACCTTTCAACCCTGAGCGGATGATGGTAGGAGACAAGTCGTCATAGTTGTTCATTAAGCTAATGTCTCCTGATGTGAAGCTGACAGTGAGCAGCGGTTTGGTGTTCTGCACCAGAACTGGATATGCAGCTGGACCATCTGCAGGGTGAGGGGGGAAAACAGGAAGAAGTTTGAACCAAGGTTCCTAGCTCATCACCTGTTGACTGTGCAAAGAGCTGTGACACTCAGGGGATGTTTTCCTACCCTGTCTAGTACTGTTAAGGAATAAACCCTACCCTCACACCACAGCACTGTGGTATGGTCTCTGCAGTGTTATGCAAATGACACAATTCTTCTATTGTGCCCTCAGTGATCCTGCACAGTGGGAATATTAACATGTCCCTGGAGCTGTATGAGGAAAAGAATGGAGTCAGAAGCAACCATCCTGGCCCATAATGGGCGCAAACACGGAGGCAGTGCCAACCATGCTAGGAAATAAAAGGGCAGAGGGGCCTTCATACAAAGAGTCTGTTCAGTTTGCACCTCTCTGTGACACCTAGCAATGTTCAGCCTCTAAGCCAGGGGTAGCCAACTGGCAGTTGTGGGCCAGACCTGGCCCTTGAAGTAGTGCTATTATCACCTTATGAAAGTCTGGGATTCAAAAAAGCAATTTGTTCACAGCTTTCTGTTAAAAGAAAAATAAGCAATGATTCACCATGTTCATTTCATAAAAAGTTTCTTGCACTGCTATCTCATCCACATTCTCAAAAGCCAAGGGACGATTACCAATCTGACTCAATATTTTTTTTCAAGAAACACGTTCCCCTCCTCAGCCCTCCAGACTGAAGACCTCATGGTACTGGACCAAGCATACTTCAGCTCTGTTAAGCCCTTACTGCTACATGACATAGACTTTAATATAGAAGCTGGCCCTCCATAAAGACTGGATCCCAAAATGGGAGTCTGGAGCATCAGAATGGACTTAACTATGTGCCCTGAGAAGCCAGTTGGCTAAACCCTATTCTCTGCCATTATAAAAGAGAGTCTGGTTTTGACAAGATCATTCTTCAGTGTTTAACTTCCTTTGTATATAATATTAAATTGCCCACAGCACCATCTGCAGCATTCACTATTTTATTCTCTGTTTTATGTAACTAGCTTTGACAGAAGGTGCTGCTGTCCCAAGAGAAAGGCACTCTCCAGGCACCAGTTAAGCATATTCTCACTAATCATACATTAGGCTACATTCAGTTGTGAACGGAACCAAATGTTGTTATCCATGTGCTTATGTGTTAAAATGAGGTGCCGTATTTTTCGCTCTAGAAGACGCACCAGACCACAAGACGCACCTAGTTTTTGGAGGAGGACAACAAGAAAAAAAATATTCTGAATCTCAGAAGCCAGAACAGCAAGAGGGATCGCTGCGCAGCGAAAGCAGCAATCCCTCTTGCTGTTCTGGCTTCTGGGATAGCTGTGCAGCCAGCATTCGCTCCATAAGACGCACACACATTCCCCCTTACTTTTTAGGAGGGGAAAAGTGAGTCTTATAGAGCAAAAAATACGGTAATTGAACTACAGGGAAATTGTGCTGTGGACGGTGACTTAAAAGCCAGCACCATATAATTGGTATAGTTTTAGAAGTAAGTAAAATCCAATTAAGCCCCTCCTAGTCATGTATGTGAGTCAAAGGCATGTCTCCTTTGAAAGGTTTATGAAGAACAAGTGATACTTCACAAGAACACGTCATATCAGAATAATTATTAGAAGCTACCAAGCTCACCCACTCCTGATTGACTCAGCATCAACTACACACTAGCCTCCTTCACTCATCTAAAGGGAAGCACCAGAAGTTACAATGTTCCTGCCTAGAACAGTAAATCAATCTTATAATAAACCTAATATCACCACTCTCATTAATCACACTCCGACAAAGGAAAACTGGAGCACAGTCCTCTAAGGATGTTGTGCATATTTGATTTACCCTCATGTATGCATTTGCCATTGCAGGGAAGTGTCCTTAGCAGGCAATAAGCCAGTCGTCCTCCATGCTAAGCACACTGTGGGGCGTTTTTGCTCCTATTGTCCTAGAAGAGAGAGTGAGGAATGGAAGGGTCCCTGGCCCTTGCACCCAGATGCATGCTGCCCCAACCAATAAAAGGCAGGAAATCCAGGTGCATGGAGAAAGATTTACTTGAGGTGCAACAGAATTCAGCATAATCATTCTTTAGGGGCCCATTTTGTGCTTAGTCCCCACCCTATACACCCTGTGTTGAAGCAGGAAAGGTCTGAAGGAGGCTTTTGCTTGTGTTCACTCAAAGGTTGAGTAGAGCCCTCCTTGCAGTCGGGGAACCCTGATATTTCCCCTCAACCTTCTCTCTCTTTGCAACAATGACACTCAGTATGAAACCACAGTTTGAGTCTTGAAGGTATGTCATGAAAGTCACATTCATGCAGTACATTTCCCCCAGTGTTGTTAACCTTCCTCAAAAAAATTGAAGGAAGTTTTCTCACTGAAACCAGCATTGTCAAAAACGTTTCTTTCTTACAGTTGCACCTGAAGTGGACCCAGAATTGCAAAGGTTTGAATCTGTGATGCTAATTCACAGTCAACTTTGTTCCATGCAAGCTTTTAAACTACTTTGTTTTGGTTGTGCATTTTTTTCTGTTTTGGAAAGTGTGGAAGTAGTTCATTTTATCTTGCTTCTTGCTCCATTATGAAAAGTCACACATCAGATATGGAGTTTAGTCTTTTAACTAGGGGCAACAGGTCATTCACTAGAGAAGAAAAACGAGTTCTCAGATCCTCCTTTTGATTAAGTAATATGCAAAAGCACAATAACTTAATCTCTATTTGATTTGAACATCTTTGCACCATATCTGGTTTTCTTGCATTAAGGAGTAAAGGAGGCGTCTTACATTCATCTTATTTTTTAAAATATATGACATAGCAAGAAGAAAACAAGTAATTTAAGGATGTAAAGGAGAAGCTACATTCTTCAGGACCACTATAATCTAAAAAGTATGGGTAACTGCAGATGAACCATAAAGGATATCATGGCCATTTATTATCCTGTGCAAAACTTGATGCCTTGTTAATAGCAATTGCATGATGCTAATGGCATTAAAAGCACTGTCAATACAAACATGCTGTATATGTTAGGTTTACCAATGCAGTCTGAATCTTCACTGGATTTGAAGTTTTCCATGAAATTGTTTTAATTACTTGTTTATATACGGAATTGTTTTCATTGTTTTTACATATGGAATTGTACTTAAAGGTTTTCAGTGTTGATGTTATTATTGTTAATCGCTCTGAGATGTTTTGAAGGAAGCAATTAATAAATGGAATTAAATGAATAAATGAATCATTTTCACTATAGTCCTTGGCTGCATCATTTCAATCTGCAGCTGCAGGCTTACACAACCAAATGCTCAGAATAACAATAAATTCCTCTTCATAGAAAACTGGACAACAGAGACAAGAGTTCTAGCCTACCCTTCGATGTGGAGTTTTTCAACGTGGAAAGAACATTTTTCTATGGAAGGGCATTCAAGCATGTCACACAACTTTACCATTTCAGTGAAAAGCAGGCCACAGAAATTCAATGAACAAAAAATGGAGGCAAAATGACCTTGAGGCGGGGAGTAGTCATCTGAATCAGTGTCACTCTCACTACTATCTTCCACCAAAAAGCTCGGGTAATTCCAGGACATGCTCAGGATGCCATCAGATTCATGAAGGAGAACATGTGCCAGCATTCGGCCATGGCAATCCATGACAATAACCTGACCATCAGCAGTGCCAAAGAGGACCTGGCAAAATAAGGAAGCATCATAGTTAACCAGAATGCAAACGCAATTAAAAATAAAAACAGGCTGAAGAAGACAGTTCTCTATTATCATATTTCAAGTAATCTGAAATGCTAAACTGGCCACATCAACAGTGAATACAAGACAAAGCAAACAACTATTAAAAAATACATCCGTATCAGCCAGGAATAAGTGGAGTTCCTGATTCAAAAAATTCGTAACCCCCATTAAATTCTCTTTTAGGATTATGGGCAATACTGGGTACCATGTCATAACTACTACTCTTCCACAAACAACATTTTCTAAAGCCATCATGACTGAAGCCCTCACCTTCTTCATCTCTGCCATTTCTCCTGCTCTTTCCCACAAACTTGCTTCTTTCTCCATTTCACTGATTCCCATCAGGCACTTTTCTCCTTTCCAGTTCTACATCCCCACCTGTCCTGTGGTCATCCTATAGCTAACCCCACCTCCACCCTATACTAGTTTGAAAAACTAGTTCTAAAATAATGACTTTTGGTTTCCAGATTACAGAAAAACCTTCCTTAAATATATCAGTATAAACCCAACTGGTTTTATAGAAAATAGGTCCTTGAAATCAAATATTTAAAGAACATGAGACATCATCAAAACGATTAAAAAGAAAGAACACCAACAGTATTGTCCTTGATGCAGACAAAGCGCACTCTGTCAGAGTGGGCTTATCTAATAGAATATTTAAACTGATTTGGCTTTGAAAAGAATTTAGATATTATTGCTTCTTGTTGGCATCGTTGTTCATTATCTCAGTTTAATTTTAGCAGATGTAATTAGGCAACATGAGCAAATCAAAGTATCAAGATTTGTTAATGTAGAGCATAAAACCAGCCTATCTGCAGATAACATAGCAGTTTTTTATGAAATTTGTTAATTTATTACCATACAAAATTATGGATAAATTATCAGATTTAGTATAAATTACACTGGTCAACAACAAATTTGTTGTCTGCGTTTTTGCAGTTGATTTAGGATGAATCTGATGCGCTGAATCCAAAAATCACATTGGTTTTGCTCAATCAGGTCAAGTTTTTGAGCTATGGCCACATGTCTTTTTTTACATTTTTGTTCACATGTACGCTTGTGTGGAGCATTTTAGAAGAAGTTGGTGGGGGTAAAATGCAATGTGGAATAATTGTTTTGATTGGAAATGATTATTTTAATGACAAGAAGTATTCAGGTCCGATAGTTCTGGGTGATTATGTCGAAAAGGGATCAGTTTGAAGTCATAAAACCTTGAAATCTTCCATAAATTGGTGCGGCTCCATAAATTGGTGGGATCAACAGAAAGAACTGGAGCAGCCTCAAGTATCCTGATCTTCAATCAGCACGTCGTCTTGTAGCTCATTGTGATGAAATTCCAGTGCCTATCTTCGGAGAACTTCCTGACATTAGTGACGAAGATGCCTCCAGTGTTGAAGGACATGAAGAAGAAGTGGTTCTTGAAGATGATGCTCCACATCCATTTTCCCAAAAGGAGTTGAATGCTCTAGTTCGCGAACTCAGCTTGTCAAAGGACTCTGCCGAACTGTTGGCATCCAGATTGAAGGAAAAAAACCTCCTCTCTGACAGTGCTCGCATCAGCTTCTTCCGCAACAGGCATCAAGAGTACCTCCGTTTTTTCTCGGAAGAGAAGGACATGGTGTACTGTGCAGATATTGCGCAGCTTCTGCTCAAGCTTGGAGTGCCACAGTACGAACCCAAAGATTGGAGACTGTTCATTGACAGCAGCAAGCGATCACTGAAATGTGTTCTGCTACACAACGGCAACCAGTTTGCCTCTATACCCCTGGCTCACTCGAGTACACTGAAGGAGAACTATGAAGCGGTGAAATATGTGCTGGAGAAAATTGGTTATGATCAGCATAAGTGGTTTATTTGTGTTGTGTTATTTGTGTTGACCTGAAGATGGTGAACTTTTTGTTGGGACAACAATCTGGCTTCACCAAGTACCCATGTTTTCTGTGCATATGGGATAGTAGGGACCGTGCTCAGCATTACACGAAGAAGGACTGGCCTGTGCGGGAGGAATTGGTGCCTTGCAAAAAAAGGAACGTCATCAACGACCCTCTGGTGGACAGAGACAGAATACTTTTCCCACCGCTGCACATCAAGCTTGGCTTAATCAAGCAGTTCACCAAAGCTCTGGACAAGGATGGTGACTGCTTCACTTACTTGTGCCAGGCTTTTCCAGGATTGACCATGGAGAAGTTGAAAGCTGGCATCTTTGACGGTCCTCAGATCCGTCAGCTCATCAGAGATCCAGAATTCGGAAACTCAATGAACGAAGTGGAACTGGAAGCATGGAAGGCATTTGTTCTGGTAGTGAAGAACTTTCTTGGCAACAATAAGGCCAGAAACTATGCAGAACTTGTCAACAACATGCTGACTGCTTTCAGAAACCTGAGCTGCAACATGAGCGTCAAGATGCACTACCTATTTTCACATATGGACCGGTTTCCTGAGAACCTGGGTCCAATGAGTGATGAGCAGGGGGAGAGATTCCATCAGGACATGAAAGAGATGGAGACCAGGTATCAGGGTTGCTGGGACGTGGTCATGATGGCTGACTACTGTTGGACTCTGAAGAGAGACCTCCCTGCCGCTGAGCATTCCAGGAGTTCCAAGAAATGGAAGTTCAAGCCCTGAAGTTTGAAAAATTGTGAAGCAACATGCAATTTACCTGTACTTACCTTTATCAATGCCCACCATTCAGTTTACAGTAAACCTGACCTGATGGAGAGAAACGGATGCAATTTCCTGATTCAGCAGTGCAAAAATACCCTAAATCAGTTGTAGAAATCTAGACAACATTCAAAAAGTAAAAAATTGTTGCCCAGTGTTATAGTAATATTAAAATCCTGCATTTCTTTTTTAAGTGAATAGTTGGTTGGGGAAGATTAACTGGAAGGAGGAGGAAATTCAGTATTTAGTGATAAATATTCATATAGAATATAGCAACAACTTTATACCTCTAATAAAATCAATGTAGGAATATGTTTAAAATTTCTAAAACTTGAAAATGTTCCCTAATAGTGGAACATAAATGATGGAAAAATGATACAACACTGCTACAATTATTTTAACTGTCATCCAGGAGCAATTTACAGATGATTGCGAAGTACAAGCATGATGGGATGCTGGACCAATGAGTAGTCAACCATCGAAGACCAATGTGGATGCCTGTCCCTGGAGCAAAATTGGCAAAAAACAATGTGACTCAATCAGGTGGAACTAGAGCATTATAGGATAGGTGGAAAAGCAATGTGTTACAAGCCTGACAGCAACAAATAAAGGAAAGTTTCCACCTAAATACAGACTGGAGGAGGCAAGGCTTTTGTGTTGTTTAAAATAGCAGTTAGCAAACAGCCAAGGTACATCATCTAAGATAAGGCTGACTGTAACCTACAGATATCTTCCCCTTGGGCATGTTTTGTTCCCTGGTGTATTGAACAAGCTCTGGCTTGCACATTTTGGCAGGTTATAGAAGACATACAACATAATCCAGGAAAGGGCAAATGCATTAAGAGCATCATGCCTGGAAAAATAAACTCTGCCCTACAACCTTAGTCACGCGTACTTCCATTTCAGTTCCAGTCCACTAATGATAAGGGCCCTCTTTCACATGAACATTTTTTAGGATTCGTTTATGCAGTATGGTTGATTGGGAATCTGAATATATTCAAGAGGCTTGCTCATTCTGTTTAAGGAAACGAAGAGCACTGACTAATCTCCCATTACATTATGTTCAATCATTACTGCAGCAAAAAACTAAATCCAACCACTGCTAAGAAATCATGGAGGATTCTTTTTAAAAGGTGTTAGTGTGGAAAACTGCTAACTAGCAGGATCCAAGAATTAACAGTATAGAATTGCTGATATGGTTAGTGTGACACCAATGTTTTCTATTTTAGGAGCTTACTAGTTCTGCCTGGTATGTTTTAATTATATGTTTTAAATGAGCTTGGAAGGTTATTTGGATCTTGCCATGCTATGTTGACGGATGCTTTAAGAATGTTTATGGATCAAAAGATGGGATTGCGCAATCCTATGCAAACTTAGATGGACATAAGTCCCACTGAACACAGTACAACTAACTCCAGAGTAAGAACACGTAGAATTGCCCTGTAAGTCAATCAACTTTTAAGAAAACAAGAAATAAATGAAGTTCTTAGGTTGCAGCCATTCTGACAGGAACATTTCAAGATCTGTATCTTTGTCTGTGCTTAGTCATTCAACACTACAAGGCCACTGACAAAAGCATGCTGTCCTTGGTCAGTGATCCAAATGGAAGCTATATTGTGTAAGCTGCCTACCTCGTCAGTGTTTTGCCTGTTAAAAGATGAGGCCTTGGCTGATTGGAGGTTTTTAATAATTTGCAGACAGCTGTGCCTTCTAGATCAGCTGTGCCTTATCTTCCCCGCCTGCCTTCCCCCAACCAGAGGCATAATTGTTAGGGATGGTGGAGAAAATCCACAGATGAATAATACTTGCTCACAAACTCCACTTGGAAAAAGGCACTCCTTGGAAAGGACAGTAAGTGAAAACCACATCTGTTTTGTCAGAGGTACAATGGCAAAAGGCTTAAAGGGAATCCCTGTTTGCTTCCGTTCACCCATTTGGCCATTTATTGGTATAGTCAGACCAGAAAATGACTCTACAGTCTTCACAACCGTCTCATATTCAGTCCTTTCACTATCCAAGGTACAGAAACGATGAACTGATTAAAGCCCAAAGCACACCTTCAAATCAAAGCAGCAGGTCCAGGCTTAGGTCCCAGGGGGATGCACCTCAAATCAAGAGTGTGAGTTCTCCAGCTTTAGAGTCCCTGAACATTCAGTATTGGAAAGGGATTTTTGTTCTTGTAGACTACTACCAGTTATGACTTGAGAGCAGCTGGGGCAGGAGATGAGCTGCATAAACCTTTTCAAGGCAATTTAAAAAGCAAAAAAATGCCACCCAGATTTTCATATTGAAAATGCTCTTTCCAGGTTTAAATGGTTGCAGATCCTTTATGCACCAAAAGTCTTACAGCTTTTCATCAGTACTATAATCTCAAATTCTTGGGAGAATGTGAGAGACACTCTGAACCTACTGGTTGGATTGTATGTTTAAAAAAAGGCTTTCTTCCTCTCTAGGAGAGTGTATATTAATCCTGATTAATAAGTGACTTAATTACTTTGTTTGACTGTTATATGTAAATCCACTATCACCCCCATGGTATTTATACAGGACACAGAATACACTATACTGATCTGACAAGAACCTCTGAACTCCTCAGTTACTGGTTCCCTATTTAAAAGAAAGGTTTATGCTTTACTTCAAAGCAGTCCCAGAAAAACATATTTGGCTGATGACAAGAATAAGCGCTGCCAAGGCAGCAGTGATTTTATTGACTCAGAGTCCAATCCTATGCATGTCCCACTGAGTTCAATGGACTGCAATCTTTTTACACAGGATCTATTAACCATTTCACAGAAACTCATAAAACAGGTGACTGAGCAAGAAGCTAAGCAGTGTTGTCTGTTTCCATAATTTATAACTATAAAAAGCAGGCAGGTCTCACTAAAATGTAAGCCTTCTATATATAGAAAGAAAGCCACGTTTTCAGTCCAAAAAGAGCAGCAATGGAATATAAAACATTCATAAAGCTCTTAGCATGAGCAACCAGAGGTCATTAATTTTAAATGCCAAGACTAACAAGAAAACCTGAAGTAATTCTAAAAATAGCCCAAAATATTATATGCTGGAATGTTTTGTTTATACAACAACAGAATCAAGATGATATGAGCTCGAGTATTCTTCCCTTGTTATATTTGAACTCCCTGAATTGCGCTGTTATTGGTTATACTGCTCTATTTTACACTGGCAATTTAGTCATTGACTCCATTCCATGCAACATTAAATGTACTGCCTAATTAATTAAAAGCTTTCTGCTTCTATTTTGTGTGGTCCTAAGAATCAGAAATGTAATAAACATAGGGGGATCAAAGAATGCTTTTGGAGTTACAGCTTGCAAAACGCGTTGTTCGTATTTCGTGGCATTTTCAGAGAACAACATTGAAAATAGGTCTAAGCTGCCGTATGGCTCCTGGGGGGATAATGGCTTCCAGGTAGCAAGCTGTTCTTCTAATGTTGTTGCTTGATAGCTGAACCCTGGCCTAGATATTTTAAGGCCTCTGGCCGAAGAAGGCTCATGCTGAGGACGTATCTCGGAAAATCAGAGGGCATTTCCACCTTCCCCATATCGATTAACAAAGAGCATGATGGAATCTTATAATGTTAACCATGTGGTGTTAGGAACTGTGGATTTGGCATCCCAAGAGAATTTTGTGTGAAAAGTCTAGGTGAGCAGTTTCTGCGCAAGGTTTGATTAGGCCCTTGCTATGGCCACATGCTGCCTTTGTATATCAAATCTCACCTCATCCCACTCTCTAACAGAATATAGCATATTCTGACTAAAATAATAATTTTAAAAATTGCCTGCCTTCAGCTGTGGCTTCATCTGACCAAGCAGCAGCTGCACTGCCTTCATTTCTGTGGCTCAGTCTTGCGATCAACCTCCAAGACACATGCAGTGTGGCGGCGTCAGCAGAACAAGTAAACACGGCCTTACTAAAAAAGTATTTTGCTTTGTGACAGGATTTCAAATGCTATCAGCTTTTCCCTGATTTTTTATTTTAGGCAGCAGAAGCTGTGGCGAGCTCTCCGTAAGCAAAACAGAAGTGAAAATGAGAGAGAGCAGAGAAGCAAGCCTATGTTTCAGTCAGGAAACTTGATACTAAAAACTGAACAGCAACTGCAGGTTAGCAATTAAAACAATACAACTGGGAGCCAGAAGATCTGTGTTCTGAACCCAGCCTTTTCATTTAATTGTGGTCACTGAAGTCAATGAGAACTTTCTTATCAGCTCCAATGAGATTTGCATTGGTTCGTCCCAGGGAGATTTTTTAAGCAAAGCAAGCAATTTCTCTTTCTCTTTTCCCTCAACATCAAAATGAGCAGCTGAGAAGGTGCACCTTAGCAAGAGTGGCATGAAGATAATTAATTCCCTCTTCAAAGTGATACAGGACCCACAGAGAGAGCTAAATGTTAAGTGTTAGTATAATATTTCATTAACACTTCATTATGGAATTCTGCATTTGGTTTAGATTGACTGGTTTCTAAACTAGAACACCCTGAACTGGGTTTGAGATTAGGAGTCCACAAATGTATTTGCTAGCTCACCTGGGGTGAGCATGTCTTTTAAGGTATGGTCTGATAGGCACAAAGCAAGAGATGAGCGGAGGCTCATTTCTGACCCCAAGGTGAGCTTCCCTCCCTGAATCTGTGCTGAGAATGTGTTAACCCTTTTCCTGCCTGCCTATTCTATCCTCAGACACCTTCTTTCCCCCAGTAGAGGAAGGTAGGATGCTGCAGCAATTGCCAAGCTCAGGACTGGATTGGGCTGGCTGCATTTAAAAACAATGCTACTGCTCATCAAATATGTCTACTACTGAAGGTGCTCTCAAGCAGTTTTCAAGCCTTTCAATACTCAATATACATATGACTGGAGGAGGGTATATGTAGCCATGTGATGTGAATTACCACTGAACACTTGTGTAGCTTGAAATCAGCTACAAGAGTGTGTCAGTCATACAGCTAAATTAATCTACCATCTTCTTGTCCTGTGTGCAGCAGGAAGGTGCTTACCGATTAATGCATAGTGAACCCTGACATACACACAGAGTGTGGCAATTTTTGTTTTCAAAGCAACCTTACCTGTAGATCATCAGGAGTCCATATGCCACAGGTGATCTGACTCTCCAGGTTAATTTCTGAAGACCAATGTCTCTGTCCACTGACTGATCCAACTAGCACAAACCCATCTCTATAGGAGATCAGTGCTTGTGTTCCATCATGGCTCCACGTAAAGTCACTCACCTTAAAACACACACAGACAAGAAGAGGCTAGAACATTATTCTGACAATGCAGCCCATATGTAAAAGAAACAGTGCCATATAGAAGCAAATGAGACTAGAATCAATTGGTACCAATATGTTTAGCAGGTTCCGGTTAAGTGGCTCGTGTGCCCCCACTTTTTTTCTTTTAAGAGAAGTTAACACAAGTTTGGCCAACAAGCAGGGAACATTAATGCCAAAGCATCTGCTGCATCCACCATCTTGCATTTCAGATTTTCAAACAATGCTATAAAAAAAGTTTTTTTAAAATAAAATGAAGTTCAATCCAGACAAGGGTGGTATCCAGCTATAAACAGTTCTGCTGGTACAACTGGGTTCATGTAGGAGAGGGGGAGCACCCCACCACAACCCCTACCTTGTGTAGCGTATAGTTTGCAGAAGAGTTCTGAATAATTCAAAAATGTGCTCTCTATCTTGTGACGTTTTTGTCGGTCCTAATAAAAGTATTGCCCAACTATGGATTTTGGAGTTCAATTAAAATATTGCTCTTTCCACAATTTACTCTTTCCACACGGAGTGAGAACTTTAGTGGTCTTTCTTTAAAATGAAAAAAGGAGGGAGGGGATACTAACCTGTGCCCCACGGTCATTCACAAGTTCCACAGACCATCTGCCTTCATACTGAATCCAAACAAATATTCCACCGTCTGCATCACAAGTTGCAAGCTTCTGGAATGGTTCGTTCCATCTTACCAGTACCACCTAAGAAGATTCCAGAAAACAGAACTTTATCCCAAGAGTCTATACAAGGTTCCAACATGCAGCTCACTTGAAATTTCATTATCTGATATAGCAAAAATATATTGCCGTGCTTAAATTATAAATTAAGGCTACAAAAATTTGAAATGTTCAGCCGATGAGGCTTCTCTTTAAGAACAGCAGGATGTGTTTCACTGCTGCCATAAAAGCAACGGAGAATCTTCATGGGCACACTTTACTGAAACCAAGGACTTTTAAGTCCAGCTCTCTCCAATGTTTTCAAATGGAAACAAATCAAGTTCCTAAAGGGTTGTCAGCTTTCTCTAGGTTGTAAAGCACAGATGTGCTCTCTGAGATCTGCACACACTCATTGACCTGGCTGAACAACACACACATGAAACCTCTCTCTGACAGACTGCAGACTTTGGTGGGAGTGGAAGGTTCTTGTGCAACAAGTTTGTGGAGATCTAGAGAGATGGCAGTTTCTTGAAAGGATTAATGTGCTTGGAGTCATGGGCCTTTCCAGAGATCAAAGCTGTTTGATGTAAAAGCTTGAACAGGGCCCAACAACACGGCACCTCCTCTTCTCCCTCAGAAAGTCTAGCAGTCCAAAATGGTGTCATTCCACTTTCACGTTCCTCTGCTCCACTTCACTAGTGGGTACTCATAGGGGCAGGGAAACTTTCAGTGCAATGACATGATGTCACTAGTTTGGGATTACCAGGTGAAAGGAGAAGGAAAATGAAAGTAGCAGCCGCACAACTCTTGTGATGTCTAGTATCAGCCATGGCCCTACTGCACTGTAGCTACCAGCCATCAGATGGACCCTGCTTCTAGCTGCAGAGGAATCTGTTTGGCTTATCGTAGCTAATAACCACTGACAGATCTATGCAATCGATTAATATTTTATTATATAAAAATAGCCACACTAGTGTTAGTTACCATACATACCAGAAGCACATTCCAAAAGTCAATTATGGAGTGTAGGAAGAATTTATTTTTGTTGGCCCTGAAACTACCCCCAATCAACTTTGTTGGGTTTCTCTAAATCTTTAGTAGTGTGTGAAGAAGTGCTAGAGAAGGGGACAGCCAAAAATGTCTACCAGTTGACCTGGTTATAGTCAGCCACTTCATAAACTAGTGACTGATATAGGAGAACCCAACCATACAATAATGGTGAGGAACATAATCTGCCCTGTCTTTAAGATGCTATAAGACTTAAATTATGTTATGTTGTTTTAAATTCATATGCGCTGAAGGCTTAAGATAGTATCTGCTGAGTATTTACAATGCACTCATGAATCAACGCATCGTTTCCAGAAAGCATGACAATGCTCCCAACAAAGTATCATGACAGCTATTTGGATTGTTATGGATTTAGATTGTTGGGTGAATGTTTCACCTTGTTTTATGCACCAGGATCTTTGTTGTAACCCAGGGATGACTAAGAAGGCATGTCCTGATGCAGTGTCAGTTTCACTCTGCAGCTTTAAGTGAATTCTGCCTGCTAGCTAACAAGGGCATCCCACCATATAGCTAGCAATGTTACACAATTTTGTCAGGAAGGGAGAGATGCACTGTCTCATGTGCTGCCTCTGTTTACAGGAGAAGCAAGGAAACGATTGCAATATTGTTGCTATGAACTGTTCTGCAGTTGGGCGGAAAAGCTGCCAGAACAACTCCATCCCACATATGCATAATAAGCTCAAATTATGCATTTCCATGTATAACAGCTCTTCTCTCTCCCCACCCCCCAACACCACACCATGCCTTTCACTGTTTCCTACAGGCAGGCAAATACTACCATCACCCCAAAGTAACTGCCTCCTCGATCCCTGGGGTGAAATGAAGCCACACCATGACAGCACATACCCATGACATCCACAACAGTATCAAGGAGGAGGTGAAGAAAACATCTTGTTTACTACCTAGAAAAGCACAGCATGAACTTGATTTCTCTCTCTCTCTCAAATAAAACTCAATGCCTGCACAATTCCTACTTGCTAACTATGGTTGTGGGTGGCTGGGCATTTTGAAAAATAGAGCCTTTTAATACCTGATAAAAGAGAAAGTAATGGGACATTTGACAAATACAATAAAGAAAACTGCAGGGAGGAAATAATGCAGAGATTATAAGATACTCACTCAACTCATGTTACAATCCTTATCTGATACCAAAAGAAGCCAATACATTCAACCCAAGGATGTCATAACATAGCTGCTCCATAAAGGCCGATTCTTGTAATATTTGCTTATTTTTCAGGCAGCATGTAATTGCCACCTGCTGAAAAGCGTCAGAATCTAGGCTCTAAAATGCCAAGTCTTGCCAGTTCTAAACTGGATTGTTACAGATACCTGGTGCCTTTTCCCTGCGTCCTTTCTTGGTAATGAAGTATGAAATCAGTGGTAGATCTCAGGATCTCAAGGATTTCAGGGATGACCTGACCGTTGCCAAAATTCAGTGAGCCCCTTCCCCAGCCTCTCACCTTCCATTCTACACCATATTCATGGTGCCCCCGGGGCTCTGCAATGTAATTCCAACTCTGATGGAATCGAGCGACATGACGGCAGAGGAAATCTATTAGAATGATCTATCTGTAGTGTCTAAAGGCTGCATTGTATCAAAGAAGGGCAAGTCTGATTCACACATAGATCTAGCATGCATGTTCCATGTGCAGTGGAGCCTCCCTCCCCCCCACTTTGGACACAACACTTTATGTAACCAAGGGCCTGCGTGCATAAATTTGCATGCAAGCTTGTAGTTAACCCACTGCTTTTAAAAATGAAACAAACAGGTATCAGGATATTGCATGGGCAGAGCATACTTCCTTACGAAAGCGCCCAGTAAGCTCCAGTTCATAGAAGATATTCCACGTGCAACGTACAGGCTGAAGCCCTTTAACTTCTACGTCAGCCACTTTTTCTCTAAAGTTGTAAGAGCCTCTTACAAGCCCTTTCAACAAAGCAGGTTCCTCAGCATACAGCACACCAGCAAAGCCATGACTGATTATTGGATCACCCAACCATCATTAAGCATCACTGCAGGACCACAAAACTGAGAGGACGGTAAGCCCCAGCCCAGAAGGAAAGTGGAATAATTCAATAATAGCTTTATTATTATTATTATTATTATTATTATTATTATTATTATTTCATTATCACTTTTGTGGTGAAGGGGTGGAAGTGGTAGATGTATTACTGAAAAAGACATGTGCTTAGGCTGAGTCAACGTCAATCTGTGTCAGCCAAATAACTACAGGACAACAGATGGCTAAAATGGGTGTTTTTCAGAACGCCCCCACAAAATTAGCATAAAGTACTGTCCCATAGTGGTGGAGAATTGAGCAGCATCCAAAAATCAACATAGATTTTCTACAAAACACTCTTCATACAGACATAAATTCTGTTCACTTGCCATCATCTGCTCTACTCAGTTCCAACTGAACGGTCCAATGGATGGGATTACTGACTCCCCCTCTCCCAAATTCTAAAGAGAGATTTAATTGAGATGTACAATGACACATGTCCAATGCTATTGCCTATTGTGGCCTCTTTCTCTTCTCTTAATTCAAGTCCGGGAGGTCTTTGCTGAGATTGCTTGTTTATTTCATCCTTCTCATAATAGCTACTTTTTCTTTAGATATTTGTATTAGTTGCAGACACTTTCTGAAGCAGATTCCAGTTTAAATGTTCTTAATAATTCTCCATCTTTGACTATATGGACTAATTTACATGGCCCATCTTAAACATGGATTATTTATTTATTGATGCTAAAATAAGCTTCTAAGTGGTTTATATGCATATAAACCAATGACATCAACATTAAAACATTAAACTCCTGAACTGATATACACAATAAAACAAGCGTTGAAAACATTAAAATATAAACATCATCTCTATATCTACATCTATGTATCTATTGTGAAGCATTTAAAGCAGGGCCAATAGTTTTGTGTGGTGGACTGGCTGTCTGATCAGTTGGCTATGAGCCCAGTTCACTGGCAAGCTTCTTCTAAACAGTGTGGGAAAAGGTCCACACTGAGCTCATCATGTGGTCCTGATGAACAGCTCAGGGCTGATTCACCTGGCTTGTTTCAAACTGGGTTGACCTTTTCTATATCACCTGTTATGAGCCATCACAAAGCAGCCAGCCAAATGCATACTCTTAAACCCCCCCCCCCAAAGCACCAGAACTTTTGTGAGCTGCTTTGCTCAGAAAACCCAGAACAAACCTGCTTGTGCGATGAGCCTCTGCATGTGACCAATCTGACTCCAGCCAAGCAAATGTCAATTCAGTTTTAAAATAAATCTCTATAAAGCTGTTCTACTGTTCTACACAATACACAGAATGTCACTGTAGAATTATGGACTTAAAATCGCTTCAGATTTCAGGTGGGAGGGTGGTATCTTTAAATGCCCCCATGTGTAAATCCCTCTGTGTGCATGACAGAAAGAGGACTTCTCTGAATTCTTCTCCTTAATCTTCTGGATTACATGGAAGAAGTTCAAATGGCAATATTTAAAAATATGACAACCTCACTCTCATGCACAATCTCTGCAATCCAGAATTCCGCCATCCCAATCTTCTACTTCATTCTGCAAGTGTAGTTCTGCTACACTTCTGTGTCAGGAGAGTCAGCCTTCCAAACAACAAAACCAAAAGGGATCAATATCTACACACACACACACACACACACACATTCAAACTTTATAAACTTTCCCCATCAAGCTTACTCAAAAAATAAGCTTCCAAATAAATTATTTGGACTTGCTTCTCACTTTCATTTTACAGTGGTACCTCGGGTTAACTACTTAATTCGTTTCTAGAGGTCCGTTCTTAACCTGAAACTGTTCTTAACCTGAAGCACCACTTTAGCTAATGGGGCCTCCTGCTGCTGCCGCCGCCGCACCGCCGGAGCACAATTTCTGTTCTCATCCTGAAGCAAAGTTCTTAACCCAAGGTACTATTTCTGGGTTAGCGGAGTCTGTAACCTGAAGCATATGTAACCCGAGGTACCACTGTATATGTTCTGTTTTCAGAAGCAGCATCTAAAGACATCATGGAGGAAATGCTGCAGGTATGCGCTCCCAATGGTGAAGAACAAACTGCCTTCTGCAGATTGTCTTACAGAATCTAATCATGACATGCGATGGGAAAAGGTGACTTGCAAATAGCTCAATCAAATGAGCAAAACCGTATGTTCCAAAATAATTCTGAAAGGAAAGGGCAGTGGGGAAGGAGCCTGAGAATGCGAGCCAGTAGGAATAGATGGAAAATATCTTCCTAATTTCCCTCCTGCCATTTTCCATTGGCCAGTGAAGACCTTTATTTTACTGGCAGGCTTTTGCTGCTCCATCTTAGGTAAAGGGTCTGTGTTGAGGACTGGTTTTTATCTGTCACACTTGTCTTCCTTGCATTTTATCGATATGACTTGTTGTGATTTTCATCCATATCATCTGCCCATATCAGTATCACAGCCAGATGGGTAGGGTACTATTATTAGTAGTAGTACAGTGGTACCTCGGGTTACATATGCTTCAGGTTACATACGCTTCAGGTTACAGACTCCGTTAACCCAGAAATAGCGCTTCAGGTTAAGAACTTTGCTTCAGGATAAGAACAGAAATTGTGCTCCGGCAGCGCGGCGGCAGCAGCAGGAGGCCCCATTAGCTAAAGTGGTGCTTCAGGTTAAGAACAGTTTCAGGTTAAGTATGGACCTCCAGAACTAATTAAGTGCTTAACCCGAGGTACCACTGTATTCGTATTTAAAAGCATTACTGCCTCTGATCATGGAGACAGAGCATAGCCCTCATAGCCATTTTATTTCTAGCAAAGTCAGTCTCTTATGCTGCAAATGCAGAGGGCATACGAGAGCATCATTTAAATGCCGAGTCATTCTAAACTGTCACAAACACTCACATGCCTTACTTCTTCACCTTTTCCTATTGGCTAAACAAGTTTGAATGCTCAATCAAGGCTTGTCAATTCTCCTGGACTTCATTGACTGGGAATCATTTATCAGCTTCTGCACAAAAGCAAATTGCATGCATGAAAGACAACACAGAATATATTATCCTTCAGGAAACACCATTCATATGTTAGAGGAATGGTGGGGGGATATCCTTTAATGACCTTGAACCACTGGAAGCAAAGAAATAAAAACTGTCACTGACAAGTTCCACTCAGAGTGACAGCAGTGCAGTTGCTTGCAAACCCCGAAGGCCACACTGGACAATGGCCTCCAGTTGAACTCATATTTCAGACACTTCCTCTTATGTTTATAGTTTTACTTTGGGAAGATGAATTATTCTGCCAATTACTGTCATCTTTGGTTTCTTCCTCTAAAGAGCAGATAATAAATTATGCACATATTATCGCAACATGGGAGATAAGGAGTTTTAAAGCTAAATGCTGCAATTAAAACATGTTTTAAGAGCTATTCGATTAGAAATATTTCTTGGATTGTTTGCTTTTTCCCTTTCTCCTCTCCCTCTGGAAAAAAATTCAATAAAAATGAGATTTCTTTATTTACCTCAAGGAGCGATCTACTGTGGAAGTTGAACAGAAATGAAGCTTTAGTGACCTATTTATGATTAGAGGTTATGATGCTGAATATTACAGAAACAATTCTATTTCAGCTGGTCAGTGGGATTAATTTCAACCTAATAAATAATCAAAGGTGTTCAGGTTGTGTGACTTCTTCTATGAAACCTTTTTTTATTTACCCAGGACTTTTTGATGCCTTGATTTTATTTCTGTCCTATCCTGGCATTTCTGACTGCTGTGCTTTTTTGACTTCATATTTATTGTTTAAGGGTTTTGGCATTATTATTTAGAAAAATTCTGATTTTGCATATTTTCCATAGGTCTTTTATTGGTTGTTTGAGCCATTTTGGGCACAAATCTTCATGGAAACGCCTGGTATCAATTTTGCCAAGCCAACAACAAAGAAAGAACTGGATAATTGTGGCTGACTTGTAGCAGAATGTGATCACAAAAGATAGCCGCTATCCTGTTGTAAATTCTGCAAGCATTGAGTTCTGTTCAGTTCTGGGTTTTCCTTCAACATCTAGACCAGATTGGGGGCTGTGGGAGCAGGAAGAGGAAAGGGAGAGGATGTCCTGTCTTAACTGGATGGCTTCATCGAATATAATCCTCACATACCCCATTGTCAGGGTTGTTAAGTGGGTAACATGTCAGGATTGCCTATGGGGAACCCAGTCCAAACGAAGGTTACTGGATGGCTTTGAGTATGTGATGAAAGTGAGAAGTAAGGCACTGTCTACCTCGCAGGGTTGTCATGAAGGCAAAATGGGGAAAAAATGAAATTAGAGACCTGGTCATGTGGTTTGGGCAGTTTCTCTTGTAGGAAGAAGAAGAAGAAGAAGAAGAAGAAGAAGAAGAAGAAGAAGAAGAAGAAGAAGAGGAGGAGGAGTTTGGATTTGATATCCCGCTTTTCACTCCCCTTAAGGAGTCTCAAAGCGGCTACCATTCTCCTTTCCCTTCCTCCCCCACAACAAACACTCTGTGAGGTGAGTGAGGCTGAGAGACTTCAGAGAAGTGTGACTGGCCCAAGGTCACCCAGCAGCTGCATGTGGAGGAGGGGAGACGCGAACCCGGTTCCCCAGATTACGAGACTAATGCTCTTAACCACTACACCACACTGGCTCTAGGATTTAGCTTTGTGCTCATAACCTGTCATCTTTTGCAGCTTTCCCTCTTGGAAGCAGGGGAAAAAACCTATTCCAACTGCAGAGTAGAAAAGTGAAATACATTTCTTTTTTCACAGTTCTGAAGAGCAAATCAGCTTACTGCTTTGCAAAGATGAAACGTGTATGTCAGTTCACCATGTGTTTACTTTCCTCTTGTAGCAGAAAAAGGAAAAAGGCGAGTTATAAAAGTATGAAACCTGTATATTTCAGTAGAATCCTGAAGGGGATTCTTTGGAGCGAGATATGTACATATTTCCTGCCTCAGAACAATGGCTTGCCTCCTGAGCATCTGGAAAGTGACAGAGGGGAAAACCTGCTGAAAGAATGAATTATATTTAGACAAGTGAGACCATACCTTTCCTCTCATTATCCTCCCAGTACTATTTTCCTCCCTCCTGTCATGCTAAAAAAATAAAGCCTTCCCCCAGGCAACTGGCTGCTCCCTTTCAGGCGTTCAGTAACTCAGAGCAAGCTGGAAAGATGCAGCAGGGAAGAAGAAGCAAGTTTCTGTGAGATTGTCTGAGAGAAAGAATTACTACCGTAAATGCTCAAATATAAGCTGACTTTTTAAGAACATTTTTTATGCTAAAAAAGCCCCACTTGGCTTATACTTGAGGTGGGTGGCGGCAGCGGAGGGACGAGCAGCCTGAAATAAGCCCTTTCGGGCTGATTGTTCTTCCTCCACAGCTGCTGCCATCACCAGGTTTGGTGTGTGGTGAACCGGCTTATACTTGAGTCAATAAGTTTTCCCAGTTTTTTTGTGCTAAAATTAGGTGCCTTGGCTTATATACTCGAGTATATACGGTATCTTGATAAAAGGAAATACTTGAACTGTTTAAAAGCCTATAGAATTGTTGCCACTTTCAATATGGCAGTAGCCAAAGTTTAGAGCTGGAAGTCCAAATTTACAATTTTGATGTAATTCTTTTGCAACAAAGAGTCTTGTGGGACTACCCTTAGGCCTGGTTCAGAGGCTGGGGCAAAACACTGCAGCTAGAATGTTGACAGGAAGAGATGCTGCTTAGAGATTATTCTGATTAGGTGGCAGATACATTGACAAATACTGCTGCCATTGCTACTAGCTAACAAATTGATTACGGCTTAAGTTTTCATGGACCAGAATCTGATCCAGCTTCACAATCCATAGTTTAAAAGTCACTTTAAAAAACACACACAACCCTGACCCCTTTGTTTTCAACCAGCCTTGGGTTTATACACACATGGTGCTATACCTTGGTTCTTTGAAATTGAAAGTAAATACTAACCACGTCCTTCTGCTGGCCAGAAAAACAAGAAAGGGGGACATCAAGCCCAAGGCTTCATTCAGCTCATTATAGTGAACCTAGTGTTAAACTATGGCTCAGCATTACATGCAAGCCAGCCACACATCATTCCATTCCTGTGCACTTTTAATTCAGCCCATCAGTTATTCCATAACAAATATTCCACAGAGCCTCATAAACCACCACGGAATATTTGGAAAGTGGTCTTCACTCTGTCCTCTGCATTGCATATTTTGTTTTTGTACTCAGATGTTGAATGATCCCACAAGAGGCACTAATGGCCACCAACCTGGGTGGCTTTAAAAGAGAAGACAAATTAATGGAGGATGAGATTATCAGTGGCTACCAGCCACAATGACTATACTCTGGCTCCACAGTCGGAGGCAGTATGTTTCCATAGGTATCATCTAAAAAACATTTTGAGTCAAATCACACTTGCTTATAAGCTCTCTTCCTCTCATTCACACACTACATATACCTTAAATATATTACTAATATCATCAGAAGATTTATGGATTTAAGCACCCAACAGAAACTAAAAAAATATATTAAAAAATCACTTATGTATGTAGGCTACTATAAAAATATTTAATAGTAGAAACACCTTTTTTATTTACAAAAACACTCCTTATAATCAGAAATAATCAATTTCTATCTCCCTTATTTCCAATTCTTGCTTAATATATCGCATGACTAAGTTCAATTTATTTAAAGACTCACTGGAGGTAGAGCATAACACTGATGTTAATTTTATCAGTCCTAACTGCTCCCATCATTTCCAAATTAATTCCTGTTTGATTGATGCTTGTTCTTTCTTCCAAGTCTTAGCATATAATATTCTTGCTAGGGTGAGTACATTCAACACCCGGGTTTGAAATTTCTCAAGAGCTACCACACACTGCGATTAATTTAAAAGGCATAATGAGAGGAAAGTAATTAGACTAACCTGGAAGATTTCTTTGATCATATTTATAGCCACTGACCAGAAGCTTTTCGCCTTCTGGCATTTCCACCAGACATGGAGAAAATCTGCCTACACTTCTTGAACCAGCATTTACCTTCTCTGGTCTTTTCCGCCATCTTTAACATCATAGCACATACCTGTCACATCCCTCCACCCCACATGTTCTCCTCCTGCACGTGAAGAACATGGGGAAGTGCATTATACTGAGCCAGAACATTGGTCCATCTAGCTTAGTACTGTTTGCATTGATTGGCGGTGGCTTTCCAGGGTTTCAGACAGGAGGGTTTCCCAGCCCAACCTAAAGATTCCAAGGATTGTATCTGAGAGCAGCGGCATGCCAAGCATGTGCTCTACCACTGGGCAGAGCCTTTCCCTGTAGCTAGGATGGAAAGGATCATTTCCTTCACAATTAGAAGGCTTTGCTAATGTGCAAATTAAACCACACAGCATACAATGACCAGCAATGGGGTCTCAACATTTTGTAATAATTTGCCTTTATTAATGTTATGATATGGAGGAAAGATTAGAATCTGTCATGTGGTTTTAAATACAATAACGGTCTTAAAATAAATAAAAAAATTCCTTCCAGTAGCACCCTAGAGACCAACTAAGTTTGTTATTGGTATGAGCTTTTGTGTGCATGTATCTGAAGAAGTGTGCGTGCACACAAAAGCTCATACCAATAACAAACTTAGTTGGTCTCTAAGGTGCTACTGGAAGGAATTTTTTTATTTTGTTTCAACAACGGCAGACCAACATGGCTACCTACCTGTAACCAGGTCTTAAAAGAAAAACTAAACAACTGGTTTGTCCTTTGAAAGGACAAGAAAGATCACACACACACACACAAATAAAAATGGATCCTATCATTAAAGCAACAGCTTAACTGTATTAGTCAGAAATCTAGTCGAGCCAAGCTATTTTTTTCTTTATACTATTTATACTTTATACTATACTATTTTCAAAAATAAAATATACACAAGCTTTCATCACAACCATCTGTGACACTCTCAAGCTCTTCACAATGCTGGTTCTGGAAGAAAGTTGCTCCTCTTTGTAGGCAGAGAGAGTTACATCACAATCTTTCCACATGTGCTGGACTTGTTCTATAAAAGTAAGAGGCCTGTGGGCTTTTTCATGTCTGCATGCAGATCAGCAAAAAGACTAGCTGTTCCCTCCACCAGGATTTCATCTGTGAGTTTCCCTTAGTTGTGCTCATGCCCTACAGCAGCTTCTGGAGACAGTTTCTCTACAAACCCAGATTATGATGGACCATTAAATGGTGCAAGTTAATGAAAGAGTCACTAACTCGGTCTCTAAAGGTAAAGGTAAAGGTACCCCTGCCCGTACGGGCCAGTCGTGTCCGACTCTAGGGTTGGGCGCCCATCTCACTTAAGAGGCCAGGGGCCAGCGCTGTCCGGAGACACTTCCGGGTCACATGGCCAGCGTGACGAAGCTGCTCTGGCGAGCCAGCACCAGCGCAGCACACGGAAATGCCGTTTACCTTCCCGCTATAAAGCAGTACCTATTTATCTACTTGCACTTAAGAGTGCTTTCGAACTGCTAGGTGGGCAGGAGCTGGGACTGAACGACGGGAGCTCACCCTGCCGCGGGGATTCGAACCGCCGACCATACGATCGGCAAGTCCTAGGCGCTGAGGTTTTACCCACCGCGCCACCCGTGTCCCCACTCTGTCTCTACCCACTCCCAAAAAATCAGAATCATAACCTCAGCACTTGATAAGCATGGTCAGTTTTTCTACATCAATGTGATAAAGCTATCTGTATATAGAATAGAATCATAGAAGGGACCACGAGGCTCTAATCCAACCCTCTGCTTTACCAATGGAGCTTTTCATCTTCCTTATTCATGGAGAGAGAAAGAGGTGGGTGGGACTTTCTTCTATCCTGCACCCAACTGCTCAGCCTACCTCTCTCCAGAGCGAGTGCCTGAATGGATTGCACCAGAAATTCTGGCCCCATAATTCCTTTTGTCTCTTCTGCAGACTGGGATGCATAAGTTCATAGTTACGTAAGTGCAAATGTCAGCATAGTTCCTATGTCACTTGAATGAACTGGAGAGAGCAAAATCAGCAAACCCAAGTCCTGCCCCAAACATCATGTGGATGTAACACGAAATGACCTATGAATGTGCGTCCAGAGCCTTTGAAGAATGAGTTTTCTGCCCTAGAGGTTCTCAAGGTGGCAACAAGAGTTATGTTAGACTATTTCTACTTACCTACCATTCCCAAAATAGCCCTGATCACAGGGTTATCTTTTCCCACCACCACAGATATATTTCTTTAAAAAAGAAAGGGCAATGCCTGGGGTAAGCTGGTATTTATTTTGAAGGCCGGCTGAGGCACCATAGAGTGTTATATGGAAACAGAAAGTTCCTGGCAGAAGATGTAGACCAGAGAAAATGAAAGGGCTGGGGAAACTGCCACTGGTTTCACTGGCTCTGACCCACCTTTAACTCTATGTAATTAAGACAACTAATGGTGCACTGGCCACGTCTTGCCAATTCAGTGTGGGCTAGATGAGCATCATGAAAATGAGCATTGAGATGCACGTTTTCATCTGCATCAGCTATGCAAGTGGAAGGCTGCTTCTCTCCCCTGCTGGATAGATGAAATCTATGGTGCATACAATCATGTCTTCCTTAAAGTCATGGCCCAAATAGCACCCTTTCCCTTTGAAAACCCTGGAAGGATCATCAAATGCCATTTTTCAGCTGGCACTGGTTCTCTGCCAGTCTGCTGATCAGATTTGTATATTCATGGGGCCAGCACAGTCGGTACAGTGTGCATCATCCATAATGTTGGTTCCCTACATTAAATTGCATAAAATTATAGCCTTTGTGCCTATGCTTTTTCCCCAGGTATCCAACTGTTTTCATGCTCTGGATTCTCTGAGTTGAACTGATTTCTGACATGTTCTGTGAACAAGCTGGCTGCGTATGGATGCCATTTAACATAGTTATATTAAAGGATACTGTTTTGCTTTTAATCTGATTAATGTGCCTTGACAGTTGCCCCATGCAATGCAGCAGCATTTTTTAAAAAGAGCACAATCATGATTCTTGATGCTGTGAAGCCTCCTGCTGCAACAGCAAATGAAATGAGCTCAGGTGCTCTGTCAACAGAGGAAACCAAATGCCAATGTTTTTTAGTAAAAAGTCACGCAAGTTGTTAGCAATTTTGCTACCACTTCTCACAGAAAACAAGGCAGGCATTTTATGCTTTTTTAAAAGAGCACATTGCCACACCATGTACAAACCTATGTGGCAGCTATGTCATTATTTGTAAACAACTGACACCCCAAGTTTATTTTAAAGGCAGAATAACCCTGAATGAAACTAGATGTCTGAGGGAAATGGCAATCCTTATCACAGGGATCCGTAGGTCAACTGTCCCCTTCAGAGGGGATACCACTGGAGAAGCCTGGTTCAGCTACTGGTGAATCTACAGGTGGCAAGCAGAGCTGTTGCATAACTGAATCAGAGGAAGAGTAAATTTATTTTACTCAATTTGGGCACCATCTTAGACCATGAAGATAACCCAGCCTTCAACAACCTGAAAGCTCCCATCACAGCCATGCTGGGTAGTTGTAGTGCAAAACATTTGGAGGCCATATTGTTAGGCACTTTTCTTCCAACCACAGCAAAATGGATCTAGACACCCTCTCTTATTATTTATTAATATGATGAGCAGGGGTCGATAACCTAAGGCCCATGGGCCACAAGTGGCCCACGGGGGTCGTTGAACTGGCCCACGAGCTGCCCCCGAACTGAGCCGTCCACTTGGCAAGTCCCCACACGCTGTGCTAAACCAGCGCAGCACAGCGCGGGGACTCACTTCTGCGGCGCTGGAAATCGCGTCTGCACAGATGCCGGAAATCGCGGGCCACAGAAGTATCTCCGCTGGAGTGAACCGGCCCAGGCGAGGTAAACCTTGCCAACCCCTGATGAAGAGAATAGAGGGGAGAAACAGAGGAAGCATTACACACGTTCCCACTGGTTTTCTTCTGCCTTTCTTCCACTACTGCTAGATAACTTGGGAGAGAGCCAGGTTCCCAGACAGATCTTCTGTCAAATATCACGTCTGCCTCAAGAAGAAACGCAGGTTGTGTAGCAATGGTGGGAGTGCTGAACTAGGACAAGGAAGGCACAGGTTCAATTCCTCACTTAGCTATGGAACTCAACAGGTAACCTTGTGACAGTCACAATTACACAGCCTAATCTATCTCACAAGCTTGTTTTGAGTATATTAACGGTGGGCACGGGTGATCCATTACACAACTTTCAACTCCTTGGATACCAATGTAACAAACAAACAATCCCCCATTTAAAGCAGAGGAACCGAGCTTCTGATTTAAGCGTGGATTCTCCACCCATACCGTGTCATAAAACTTCAAGAACAGAAGTGCAGGACCTTAGGTTCATCAGCCAAGAAGCACCATATTTTTCCTGGTGTGGATGTTATTGCAGTTGGCTTACTCATTTAAATATTTGCATATGCATGCACCATAGCACTGTGGAGGGGTCTCCTTCTCTTCTATACATTGCACAAGTAATCTAACCAAAATAATGTCTGTACTGGCTCACTGGATCCGCCACCCCCCGGCAACTTCATTAACCTTTATGATTGTATCTAGTGCTGCCAGTCCACTTGTGCAGTAGAATTTTCCCCATATCTCCACTCCCCATGCCTTTCAGGCCCCATAAAATCTGCTCCAGAAGGTCGAGAGACACTCTGGAACATACTTTGAGGGTGCATGGGGGAGAGGAGAGAAAGGGGAAACCCTGTTGCGCAAGCAAAACCCTGTGCATCTCACGTTAAGCACAGCCAAGTGGGTTTTTATTTTAACTGTTCAAAGTCTCTGCACACCACATTTCCAAGCAGAGCTCTTAATTCCTGTGATTCCTTTTTTTAAATTGTAAGCAGAAAGACAGCTATGTCCCCAACATGATATTCTGCCTTCCTGCAATGGATAGGTAGAAGCATCATGCTATCTATTATAGAAAAGCAGAATATCATGATGCTTATGATGGATCTAGGAGAGCTTGAACATAGTGCTAAGAGAAAATTGGTGTTTTAAATCATCCAGAGATATCTGAACAGTATTGAACCTGTAATGTATTATCTTGGGTTCCAACATCTAGAAGCACCACTTTAAGTTAATTTTTCATTTACAGTTTTTTGAGAGGATATCATCAATAATTCTTAAACCACGGAATGTATACTTCAGTGATTCTGTGAGGCACTTATTTTATATCATAACAAGACTAACTCAAGTGTCAGATTATATTATATTACTATATTAAGCATATAAACATTTGTTTACCTACCAACATCTAAACATTTTAATTTTGAATACTTTGGTCACAGATCAACATTAGCTACACAGTTTAAAAAATGCATCTTGACTCCTTGAATACAAGAAATTGACTTATCATTAAATAAATCCACAGAATCAAATGCCTAGTTTTCACTGAAGGTAAAGGTGCCTGGGCACTATATTCTAGACCAGGGGTGGAGAACCACATGCCAAATGTGGCCCTTCAGGAGAGTTGACCCTCAGGTGACATCCCACACTTGCTCTGCTTCACACCCAAACATCTTTGCCTGGCTGGAATGTGTCCCTGAACTCTGATAACTTCATATTTTGTTGGACTCCAGCTCCCATGAACCCCAGTCAGCATTGCCAATGGTCATGAGGTGATGGCAGCTGTGGTCCAACAACATCTGAGGGGCTCCAGCTCTTCCATCTTTGCTCTACAGAAAAATGTGGATTTGAGGGACGAGAGCCTTCTCCCTCACATGCTACCTTTCTATGTGAAAGGAATTTTGTTCAGGGGACAGGGAAAGCTAGAGCAGCTTTCAGTCCTATACGCTCCAAGCTGCATCCTGAAGTGCTATACCCAAGACCCAGATTTACCACATGCTTGTGGGGCTGGCCTGGCCCTGTTTGTCTTTTCCCTTCAGATTCAGAGGACTCCTCCTCACCTCCAGCACCTGACAAAGAGGAATCTGATTCCCGGCCCCTAACGGCTTCCATCTTAGGCAACAAAATGCCTTGGGCTGGCCCTGCTGAATACTCAGTAAATAATGTAATATTAACACTGTAGGGAAGGGAGTTGTGGATTGGCTGCCAGCAGCAGTGTCCAACTGCTCTGTTGCTGCTTCTGACATGAACAAAATGTGGTTTATCAACCTTGCTCTACTTAGTTATGGCTAACTCCAGAGAGGAATGTATATTCTTGAGACCATTCAAGTTATTTTTGGCTTCCATTGTCAAACAGCTTTTCCTTTCAGCACAGCACAATTTACTTAGGCTTATTCAAGACCTGGATATGCTGATGCGGCAAAATAAAATAAAAAAGAATAAAGGCAGCGATTATTTTTATACAAACATGTCTCAATAGGTGATGACCGCTCAAGTGTGGAGAAACATCAGTGCTGGGTCAATTTTCAGGAGGGCAGTCTGCAAATGCACAATGGCTGGTCTTGTGTGCAAAAACCACAAGCAGCGGTGAAAGCAGATACCTGATCATTTAAAATAAATCAAGGTAATGCAAAAAAACAAAACGGACATTCAACCATAGCAGAAATTATAAGAGCAGCAATATGGCTTGCTGAGTATTCCTGGTGGTGGTTGTTTTAAAGCTGTCACTCAACTGTCAAGTGGGGGAATGCAGTTCTTTCATTACAAAAATGACATTAATGAGCTGTGTGTGCAATTCTCATGTTTTTACCACTTTTCCAATTAAACTATTTTCTGTGTTGGTGAACGGCTTGTGAAATTGTTTCTTCTCTGAAATAAGTAATGTGCACAACTGCAATGTGCTTTTGGCATTTTACAAAAAGTGTGAAGCATTTTCAGGTCACTGCCCAGTCCTTTGTAGATTTCTCTAGTTATTGCAGATGTTGTTATTTTCTTTCTTAAATGTTAATATTACTGAACTTGTTTCATTTTTCCTGTGAGCTGCCTTGGGATTGTTAATGAAGGGTGGTATAATGGTGTTTTAATTAAATAAATATCTAATACTTAATGAGGGGCTGGTTGAGCATCCATTTCTTCAGTCACCCATACTTGTTTCCTTCCTTCACCTCCTCTGCCTGCCACTTTAAAAGAATTAAGAGGCAAATGTTTAATACCCCTCCTCTCATGAACTCCTATACTCTGATGTAGCTCAATAAAGCCTCCTAGAACCTCTGGAAATCTCAGAAGAATGGCGAGTAAGCATATCCATAAACTATGAGCAAGCATATCCTGTCCTTTGTCTTTGAATAAGCATCCAGGAGATATAGCTGGTTTTCACAATGGTTCAACAGGACTGAACTGGTCAAGACCTTTAGTAATGTAAGCTCAGAGTCCTTAGGGAGGTGGAACTAGCCTCACAGTAATTTTATGATTGGCCAAAAAGGCCCCTGACATCACAGATGGAGAAAATTTCATGGTAGGGTCAAACAACAATTCATTTTGGGAAGGAAGTTGGCTTCTACTGGTCTCTTATTCTTATCCATATGTGAGACTTTACTCTCTACTTTTGACTTCATGGAAATGTCCAAAGATGCTGACTCTCAGAAGTTCTCTTCTACAAGGAACTCTGCATATCTTCTGAATCCCAAGAGCCTTCTCAAGCAGATAGGATGGAACTAGAGCTAGACTGGCTTTATTAATATATTTTATTGCGGCCTTCCCTTTTCTTCCTTTCCACATTTTTCCTAATACAATTAAATCCAATTTGGACATTTGGCTTTGTTAAGTTTTAAATAGCAAGCAGCTATTTACAAACTGTTCCTAGAATGCGATGGTAGCTCTGTCAATGTTATTTATTTATTTTTACACTGTGGAATAAAACTAGCCTTTTCCATGTGTCTGTGATTCTCTTCGATAATAATCTAGTTAATCCCATATTTGGCTATGATTATATTACCAGACAGAGCATTCCACACTGCAAGAAAATGCAGAATAAAATAAATATAAAGCAATTATAATTAGGAATTAAGCTTCAGGATAAAATCTAAGTCATGTGACCCTTTAGCAGCCCTTTGATCTATGAGACCAAAAATTTGAGTTGCAAAACGTACATTCAATAGCTTCTATTTGTTCTCATTCCCTAAGACTGAAGATGTGCCACAATACAGTATTATAACAAAGTTCTCACATCTGCTGATGTAACCACAGTCTTTCACATCAAGTATTTCTAGCTTAGTATATATTTAATGACAGCCTTTAATTATAGAGCCAGTGTGGTGTAGTGGTTGAGAGCGGTAGTCTCGTAATCTGGGGAACCGGGATCGTGTCTCCGCTCCTCCACATGCAGCTGCTGGGTGACCTTGGGCCAGTCACACTTCCTTGAAGTCTCTCAGCCCCACTCACCTCACAGAGTGTTTGTTGTGGGGGAGGAAGGGAAAGGAGAATGTTAGCCGCTTTGAGACTCCTTAAAGGGAGTTAAAGGCGGGATATCAAATCCAAACTCTTCTTCTTCTTCTTCTACTTGGAATTTTTAAGGTTTTAACTTCTTTTTTGTTACCAACATCTGACTTTTATTGACAATTTTAAGGTATGTTCTGCATTCTATGTAAACCGCTTAGAGGTTCTGACAATTAAGCACTATTAAAAAGATGACGACGACAACAACAACAACAACAACGTATTCTGCATGAGCCCCATTGGAATGAATGGAGAGCTGAGCAAGAAAAAATTATTTTGAAACACTATGGCCACATCAACCGACATGAGAGCTGTGTTATACAATATCTGGCATTTTTAAAACCTCGGTGAAGAAAAAGATTGACGGTCCATTTCTCAAAGAAAATCATTAGTCTCATAGATTTCTGAAGGAACGTCCAAGTCTCATAGCTTTCATTTCCATTCTGTAAATTAATTCCTAACTGTAATTTCTTCCAGTTATTTTTGGCAGAACCTCCTAAAATGGAATGTTTTGTTTCTTTCTTCTAGCCCAACCCTGTCTAAGAGGATAATCTTGAAAGCTTGCAGCTGTAGTTGATTAAAGCAATTAAATCTTTTTTAAAAAAAGCAAAAGGTATCCCCAATTAATTGTGCAAGCCGGTTTTTTTAGAAAAAATATTATTTAAATGCAAGCTCTTATGAAAGGTGCAGGTGGCAGGCACAACCTGAGAAGAGACATTTCCCGGTACAGTGGTACCTCAGGTTAAGAACTTAATTTGTTCTGAGGGTCTGTTCTTAACCTGAAACTGTTCTTAACCTGAGGTACCACATTAGCTAATGGGGCCTCCCGCTGCTGCCGTGCCGCCACCACACAATTTCTGTTCTCATCCTGAAACAAAGTTCTTAACCCGAGGTACTATTTCTGGGTTAGCAGAGTCTGTAACCTGAAGCGTCTGTAACCTGAAGCGTCTGTAACCTGAGGTACCACTGTACTTTCATTTATATAGCACACATAAGGGAATGTCTCTTCCAAAATGGCACTTACTGCATGCAACGCAAGGGTGGGCTAACCTGTTTCAGGCCCAAGGACCACAATCATTCTTGGCTAATTCTCTAGAGGCTGCATGTCAGCTGTGCATGTGGCCAACACACAGACATATTCTCACATGCACGCACACCGTGTACACAGGCACACAGTCTCCCCCACTTCAACCGACTTTTGCATCCCTCCCTATTCTTCAGGTGACTGAGCCAATGAGCGGAGAGGAGGCGATCTGCATCCCCATTGCAGTGCTGAGCAGCTGAGGTTTAAGCTGCCAGTATGGGGGTGGAAACCACTCCATCCCAGCTTGACTCTAAAAACAAAGGCATTATGCCTCTTTGTTCAAAAAACTAACCAACAAACTGAAACTGACACGGGGACAAATAGAAGAAGACGCCTTCACCTCGGTATAGTTACCCTTTATCACATACACAGCCCAACAAGACGACAGCAAGAACTTGCCAACAGGATTCGAATCAATTTGGCTAACTTGATCCAAAAACACGCACACCCCCCACTCACACACGAAAACATAATTCCCCCCCCACACACCTCTTTCTCCCTTTTCTTCCTAATGTAACACCAATGTTTCACAACAAATGAAACTGATCTGTAGAAAACGCAACTTGGAAAAAAGAGACAATGCACGTACTTTTGTAAACTAAGAAATTTTAAATAAAAGTATATTTTTAAAACCCGGCTGTTTTATTCATATGCAAACATGCCATTTTATTGATTGATCTATTAAAATAGCGCAGGCTAATGAAGAATGCTTGCTTCAGCTATGCGACAGCCCTATTAAAAAAAACTCATGTAGCCTATTATGAGGTTAATGAGATGACTATCATGCTTGTGTGCAGCTGCCTTTATTTCAGGCATACCTTCCCCATAGACAGGACACTAGGTAAGGCAGAACCTCAAGATGATCATCTACCCAATCTTAAATGCATCAGCAAATTCAAAATGCCAGCTGAAATGAAAAGAATTGCTTGAGGGGTTCTTCTTGTTGCCGCTGCTTGCTTAAAAAACAACAAAACTAATATTGAATGCAAGTACCGTTTCTATTCTCCATCTCTAAAATTAGGTAAACCACCATATGGTTGCTTCTTTGCAAAGCTATAATTTCCCCACCCCCCCTCAAATGTTGACTGAGATTCTGGCAGTTCTTCTTTAAACATTAGGCCTAAAATATAAACAAACAACTCCAGCAATCATTCATTCGAAAGATCCTTTTTTATTATTTTTTCTCAAAACACAGCTCTCCATAATGAAAAGGAATAAACATGAACCAAGATTGCTGTAGTGCAACCTATAATCCTCTTGATGGAGGAATGGGGGGGTGTTGGGGGGGGGGAGCGCCGCTGCCCCTGAAGAAGCAATGCTTGATTTCTGGCAGCTTTTTTGGAATTGGGCTGGTGCATAAGCAGCCATCGAGGGAGATCGCTGTGCTTCCTTGCCACCCCCACAACTCCAAACAATGTACAAGGGAACAAATGCACGGCACAGCTACTCACTCAACTAGGAAGTCTACGGGGATGTTCTTCCCCAAGCAACTGCGCACATGGTGAAAGGGAAGAGACAGAATCCGTTACATCTAGACAACGGATCATTTGTAGAACGATTCTATCACATTTCTTAATAAAAACAATGGCTGGCATTCACTCTTGGGGGAGTGGGTAAGCACACAGCCCCTGACACTGGGATGCCCAGCCTCCATTGAAAGGGACTTTTTTGAGGGGGAGGGTGTGTGTGTGTGTGTGTTATAGAGCATACAGAGATGCATTGTGTGCTCCCAAGTGTATCTGCAACTTGCCCTCCCAGTGGAAATTTTCCTAGTTTTAAGTACATGTACCAGTACATGAAAATGGGTTAACTCAGCCCTTGGCTTACAGACAAATACAACAGTATCACTGAACCACTGAGCTGGAGGGGACCCTGATGATCATCTAGCCCAACCCCCTGCACAACAGGAACCGTTTGCCCAATGTGGGACTTGAACCAACGAAGCTGAGATTAAGAGTCTCATGGTCTACCACCTGAGCTATGTATCCTTACCTGTAAGGTCAAATAAAAAGTGACGTGGAAGGTTCATAACTGGATCTTCCAACTTATTTCTGTTGACGCTTAAAAGCAGGTATGAGAGGGGATATAGACTGGGATTTCCCCACTGGGATTTACTTTTCCCCGCTGTGGTATTTCTCCAGTGTGCCTCCCTAAATTAGCTGTTAATTTGTGGGGTCTCGTCTCTTTATTCTTTCCACGCTTTTTAGTGGATTAAACTGCAGCAGCTATGTGATTAAGACACAAAGATTCTCAAAACTAAAATCTATTGTCAAATGAAAATTCTGGCAAATCAAGGAACATAACCAATTCCTACTGAGAGCTAGCTACATTATTTGGGGTTTTTTTAATCATAAAATGAACACATGGAGGTATCTTTTCCATACATCAGTGAAAGATATCAGATAACCCTCTGGGATGATCATTAAATCAGTAAGAAAAAAGCAAGTCATGGCAATACTGCCACATGTTTGCTTCCACCAAGATATTTCTCTCTCTCTCTCCTTTGCTCAAAGGTCATCACCATACTTCATTCCTTGTTCCTAATGATACCAGTGGGTGTGCTTTTGATGTTTTCTCCTATTCAGAATGATATATGGCATTATTCACCCCACTAGTTGGCTTTCTAGCCTTGCAAACAAATATAAACATTAGGGGAAGAGAAGCAGCCACCTGTAAAATTGGTGAGAAAAACAAATACATGTCCTCCAACGCAGACCCAGACTGGCAATCCTGCAGCCCTCAGAAATGCTAGAGGGGCTCGTGTACTCAAGGGTTGGGGTATGTGTCAATATCCGTGGAGGGAAATATTGCATCAAATGGATCGTGCCCGTGCACAGTCCTTGGATTTATTTCCTGTATTTACAAAGTGCTACTTTGGTTTCACTGGCTGGTATTCTGGGAAACAGCAGGAAGATGGAAGGTTCTTTCTTACCCATCAGTCCCTTAGCATGGAAATAATAATATTTGGTGTGTAGTATGCTAAAAAGCTCTTACACAAGGGGAAGACAGAAGGCCATGATCCTTTTGCTGCAGATTCTAGAGGAGTCTGGTGCTGAAATCCGAAACACAAGAGCAACCTCAGTGTTGATTTTATACTCCACAGAATCTGCTACAGGATATGCTGAAAACAAGCTCCATCCTTATTTCAGATATTGTGATATGTCAAGTATATCACAATGTTCAGCTGGTGATATATTGCAATGTTGAAAACCAGATCTTGCTCAGCCCTATCTAGTGACCTCTGGGAATATGATTTGTTTGTATGATTCTTCTAACTCCATTTTTTATTTATATAGTAAAGACTTTCTCTGACTGAAATGCTTCAGACTGCAAGTGAGGAAGGGATTGCATGTGTGCTGCCTCTGGAGAAAAAAAAGAAGTTTCTTGCCCATAGGAAAAGAGCATAATGAGGAAGAAGGTTGGGATGAACCCATCTCTTGTTTCCTATATGTAGTAGGTGCTTTAATGCGACAGCAAAAAAGCAATCCTCCTTTACTTGCAACCTGAAAGAACTCAGTCCAAGGAAGGGGAAATTGCCATTTGATTCTGCTGAATGTATAAACTGGCCTTGGCCTAGTTCACTGTGATCTTTGCTAGAAAAATGGCTCCACTACTAGTCTAGACAGTCTGGAACTACCTTGCATCCTTTTGGCTGCTTTTCCCAACCACCCCCTTGCTTCTGTCTGCCAAGCTTTGGACTGACTCCTGCATTCTTGTCTTGACAACTGGATCTTGCACGCCTGATGTAAATACTATGTACAAAAACTCCAACTGCCATCCTATGTGCTCTCCCAAGCCACCCTTTGCGTGGCGTGAAGTGTGAGTCCTCTACATTGCCGAACACTGTGGCTACCCCAGCTGTTTCTCTAGCGCTTGGTGGAGATGTAAGCTCAGATTGGTGCTGCTTTTCTAGTGCCGACCTTTCGATCGGCAAGCCCTAGGCACTGAGGCTTTAACCCACAGCGCCACCCGTGTCCCTTTTCTAGTGATATAGCAATGCTGTATTATTATTAATGCAATGCTACAGAAGCTGCCCACGTATATGTGCTCTGTCTCCTGGCTTGACAGGACTAGGTCTTTTATTAATGCCAGAAGAAACTAAGGGTTCCAGCATGGTGTTGTGGTTAGAGTACTGGACTAGGACCTGAAAGAACAGGGTTCAAAACCCCACTCAGCCATGAAGCACACTATGTGACCTTGGGCCTGTCACTGTCTCCCAGCCTAATATACCTCACAGGGTGATTGTCCAGATAAAATTAGGAAGGAGGAGAGCCATGCAGGCTGCCTTGAATTCCTTGGGAAAAAGCTATAAATATAACAATCAATAAATAAATAAATAATGAATATAAAGTTGACAATAGCTTAAAATAAATAAGTGTTTTTGCAGTGAGCACTGATGAGAAATGGAATGTATCCTAAATAAATGAATTTTCTCCAAGCAGAAAAGTATATGTTGATTATCAGAGGATGAAGGAAGTTTAGCAAACTCACATTATTTAAGAAATGGGTGATGCACTGGAGTGAAGCAATGCTACACAGAAAGATGTTCTGCTTGTTTTGTTTATTTTTGCAAGATGTCTGCCTATCATTGTCCTGGAAACGATACAATAATCTAAAAGCAAAACAGGATGTAAATATCTCTGGCAACTGACTAGAAGCGTTACTTCAAAAAAGATTAAACCATTACAAGATTACAGCACTGTCCTTCATAGGACTATAGATATTTGCTTTTAGAAAGTTGTGTTTCATCATTGGCACAACACACCTCACTTTATCAGTGATGCAAACCTACATTCACACTGCCTCCTTTCCATAGCTGTACTTCTCAAGTGTCTGCATTTAAGAGACCTCTCTGGAAAATGTGAATACCTAACACAGCACACAGAGAGCAGGTCATACCCAAACTCAGCCACAGGTAGGATTGTGAGTAAACCACAATTATGTGTAAGCTGAAGAGAGACCAAGGACTGTTGCATGGTGGTCATCTTCCTACCAACTTCATGTTTCATTTAGAATGAACATGAAAACAAGCTTCTAGCCCTTCTAGTTGGTGAGCAGTGTTTGAAATCAGCCTGGCGCCAGACACGTTTTGCTATGGGCTGGCAGGTCCAATTGCGACTACATGGAGATTTCTGGGTGCAAGCTTGGCAGCCACAGTTTAAAAACCTCTTCCTTAGTCCATCGTTAATATTGTTTCCATTTCCACTATGTGTGTTTCTCCTTCCTGCACTGGGACAAGTGAATTGTTGTAAGAGCAAGCTACAGTCAAGCAATGTAGCTGAGATCACAGAATCATAGAATTGTAGCGTTGGAAGGGACCCTGAGGGTGATTTAGTTGAACCCCCCAGTTGTGGTGACTGCAACCTAGATTCAAGATGCCATTTGGCGCTCAGCTTATATACCTGAATTTCTAACACTGTAGAGATCTCAGAAGAGAGGAAGGCAGTACCTGTCTGTCCTTGCATCAGATATCACTGCTTTCTACCTCCCTCTAGAACACTGTTCTACTAAGTATAATATCTAGTGCTGAGCATCAGCACCACAGTGGTGACTTCTGCAGAAACGGCTATCTCCCCAAGATCACTGCAGCCTCGATCAACAGCAGTCCATTTGCAGACCAGCCATAAAAACTTTGAGATGGCTGTGGGAAGTCCTTACTCAATATCCTAAGAACAGAGTGCAAGCTCCATAGAAAAGGAAATGTTTTGAATACAGAAGTTCTCAGGTTCAATCCCTGTCACCTTCAGAAAAGGGGATTTTCATTGTTGAGCATGCTCCCTCTTATGTGAATGTAGGGTTACACTCAAGATTAACACTGGTCTAGGTGAGAGCTAGGAAAGAAGTCTGGTTGGTGAGAGACATACCACCACCACCTGCCATGGTGGGACAGACCTTCTTTGGGGCAATTCTGGAGGTCTGTTTTGTTGATAAATTGCTACTGGACTGCATTGGGTTGCAATGCTTTGCTTTTAATAACTGGCATAGTATTCCTCTTTTTAACAGCTGCTATATATTACTTTAAAAACACCTGGGTGTTGGTGTTATATAGCTCCTGGTGTTCTTATTCTTCCCCTTTATGAGAAGCACATGCATTTTAACAAGCTTAGGGAGGGGAACGTGGGCCTCCCAATCATCAGCATTCTCGGTAGGGGCGATAAGGTCGTTGTGGAACACAGATGGGCCCATTAAGGGAAATGGGGATATTTTATTTTATTTAAACTTCAAGGCTACCCTTCATCTGGAAAGATTCCTGGGTGGTTTACAAGGAATTAATAAAGCACAATTAAAACCATGAAACAAAGCAACCATTTAAAATAATGCAATACAAAATGGGCAAATAACAGCAACAAACATAATACACCCATACACCCTGGGCTTCCACAATCTAAACGATTCCACAAAGGGCCAGGATGAACAGGTATGTTCTGACTCGGTGTTAGAAGCACCAACTGCACCTCCAGTGGAAGAGAATTCCACATTTGGGACACCACTGCAGAGAAAGATCTTCCTAAAGGGTGTATCCCTCTTCTCTTATGATGTTTGGATTGACAGAGCTCCATGCTGCATTTTATTCTGCCTTGGAAACAATGTATGAACAATTCTGGCTTATGCATGGACAGTCCAAAACACTGTGGATGGTTTGTAACACTGTTGAGATGCTCAGTCCCCACTGTCCTCAGGCAATTGTTCATCTACTTAACCAAATCAACCTTTGTATTTAATTTACCTTGTGCTGCACTACACACTGACCTCATTCTTTCTATTTTTGACTTCATCCTTGTTGTCTCCTGAGTTAGCCTTCGGTTTCTCATTCCCCCTGGTTGCAGTACACAACAGCTGTTGTTGATTTCTGCTGCAAATGCTCCAAAGATATGTTTTGCAAAACAGACGGTAGCATTACGTATGGTTTGTTAGCATTTTTAAACTGTGCCTACAATGGATACTGTTGCCCCCTTCATGCAGTAGAACCACCATTAGTTTTTCATTCACTTTATTCCGAAAAAAAGGTGGCTAAGCTACCGCATCAGTACCTCCAGACAAGCAAGTCCACTTGGAACCATTCTAACCATTGGAACCATTTAGTGAAGGACCAGCCAGCTGAGATCAGTGATGTGCAAGCAAGATTTCAGGTCCCATCCTTGACATATGATGAAAAATCTCACAAAGATGTAGTCCAAAATATCTGGAAGGCACCAGGTTGGCAAAGGCTATGCTATACACATGTTTTCTGCAAATTATGACGTGTAAGCACACACCACAAATCAGAGGGAAACAAGAGATAGTTAGAAACACTGAAATGCAGAGGATTTAATGTGGATGCTTTGTAAAAAGTGAGAGAACAAAAGGCTGAAATTCCACCGGGGGGGAACAGGATTGAAACATGTTCTGTGACAACCAGGGCCTTTGAGGCTGGGGGAGAAGTGGCTGGCTCCATGCTCTCTTTCTTCTACATTGCATTTCCTAATGGTACTGTGAACGATGGGTATCTCTCTTTGGTCCCTCCAAGCTTCCAAAAGAGACACAGCCATCTTTTTTGGCTCAGTACTTCCCGGTTCTCTAGGTCTCAAGGCTCATCAGTCCCATGTCCCTTCTAAGGGTCATTGTGCACATGCCCCAACCAAGTACACCACTGATGCAGGAAAAGGACAGTGGGGAATGCAGAAAGAAATTAAAAATGAACATATTCCCGAATGAAGACAGAGTAAGCACACATTCATGCACCATTAGGTTATTGAAGCCGGCCCAATCTCAGTAAGAAGCTAGCCATAATGGTCAAAGAAACTCTACGGAAAAAAATAGTTATGTCTTGATATAAAACATGATAAAAGCAATAATAAGATCTTCCCTGGTTATAAAACCAATTTAAAGTAAAAGGCCTGTGACAAATGGAGCCTATGTACATGCAGGCATTTATGATTTAAAGCACAACTGGCCAAAGACTTTGTACTAGTGAAACCTACACCAATTTTATAATTATCTTCAGTGGGACATGAATGCGATGCACTAGGCATAAATCACATTTTACCGGTAATTGCATAGCCACCTCATCTTTTCTGCACGTTCTGTTGATACATTAACTCCCTGCTGCCAACTTCTTGCTGTTCATATATCAAAGCCTTCCCCTTGTCCTCATCCCCACCCCTGTACTCCATTTAGTTCATGTAGCAATCTACTTCCCTGCTTTCTGTGCCTGTGGACAGCTAGCATCCCCAGGTGGTCTCCCATCAAGACAAAGGTCGGGATGGAGCCTGCTTAGTTTCTAAGATCAGATCCATAAACGTATCTCTGAAATTGCCAATTTCTTAGGAGTTATTGGTCAATGCAGCTCCTGTTTGTAGTCAGCACAAATTATGACAGCCCTGTACATGAGTAGAATTTACGTCTGACTCCTTAGCAATGGTATCTCGTAAGGAATCAAAATTTGCAGAGGGGGCCTTATTGGTTAACCCTCTTCTTTGCAGCACACAGACATACATTTCCCCTCCTTTCCATATCCAACCGTTAAATCAGGGGTGGGAACACTCTGCAGCTGGAGGGTTACATTCCCTTGTGGGGAATCTTCCAAAGGTCATATTAGCAGTGGGTGGGGTGAGAGGTGAAAAGGAGGCAAGACAACATATGTGAATTTGACATGTACCCTGTGCTATGTTCCAGTCACACAGAGGTGTGTTTCTGAAAGCACACATGCACACACCTCCATCCAGGCAAGCTATACATTATCACAGTTTGAGGACACATTCCAGCCAGGGGGTTGTGAGGGGTGTGGACTAGGAAGGACGTGGGGCTTGCGGAGCGCTCCAGGGGTCGGAAAGAGAAGCTACCATCTAGTGGACCTACACAGAAATATTGATTGCCCTCAAGTCAGAGGAAAGGTATCACAGATTTCAACAGCATCCCAGTTTCTGATTTCTTCTAACTGGTAGGTGCTCTTCTAGCATTTTCAGATTACAGTGGTACCTTGGGTTAAGTACTTAATTCGTTCCGGAGGTCTGTACTTAACCTGAAACTGTTCTTAACCTGAAGCACCACTTTAGCTAATGGGGCCTCCTGCTGCTGCGGCGCCGCTGGAGCACAATTTCTGTTCCCATCCTAAAGCAAAGTTTTTAATCAGAGGTACTATTTCTGGGTTAGCAGAGTCTGTAACCAGAAACGTGTATGTAACCCGAGGTACCACTGTATTGTTCTGAAGACCCCCCTCAGCCTACAATCCAAGAACTTTTCGGATTGCCAAAATAGTAGCATCCAAATAACATTTTTCCATATATTCTAGGTCTTGCATTTTAGAAGCCCTGGAGGGTTCTAGTTATGCACTCTTTAGATACCTGTCAGAATTAGGCTGTATAAGCTGACAGAATACTATTTAAAAAGTCAAAACAACCGAATGAAGACCGCACCTGCCTGTTGGCAAGATGGCCTAAGATACCAATAGCATGAAACACTTATTGCTTATGCGTATTTCTGTCCTATGGGCGCTCTCTCTCTCTCTCTCTCTCTCTCTCTCTCTCACACACACACACACACACACACACATTCTGGTTTCCTACAAATCTGATCAAATCTTGCTCAAACATTTTGATACATTGTATATATTCTTTTAGATGTAGTGATTATTTATTAATTCAGTTTAATAATATTTTTGAAATCATTTGTATCTGACCTTTTATGCCCTTCTCTAAAGCGGCTCACAAGAAGACAGAAAGAAAACATGACAACATCCAGTCAAACCAAGTCCAGAACAAAATTAGCCAAAATGCAAGGATAGAGATCAAACATTCAAACCAGCTTAAAAGCCAAGCAAAATACAACAAAGTCTCAGCAACTCACTTAAAAGCTTAAAACGGAGCCAGTCTAGTCTCTCATGGAAGGGAGTTCCACAACTGAAAAGTTTCTCCTAACATTTCGTTGAAACTTGCTTCAGTGCAATTTCCACCTGTTCCCTGTGCTCTGGAGCAACATATTCTGCAGAACAGCCCTTCCAACAACGCCCCTGTCACGTCCCCCTTTAATCTTCTCCACACCAACCACACCCAACTCTTTCAAGTGTTCCTCAAAGGACTTAATTTTCACACTCCTCGCCATCTTGAACACCTTCCTCTGGACATGCAGGAATGACATGATCAATGTAATGTCTGTACATTACAATGTCTTACAATGTGGAACTGAGAACACCGTACTTCAGATGCAGTACAGAACAGAGTGGAACTATTACTTTTCATAATCTGCTCCCATTAATGCAGCTTAATACTGCATTAGTTTTTTATCGTTCACATTGCGTCGCTAGCCCATGTTTAGTTTATGATCAGCTAAGTCACCTAGATGCCTTTCATGCTGCCATGCTGGTTTACCCATCCTATATTGGAGATTTTGATTCCTGGTTCCAAATTCCAGGATTTAACATTTACCTCTATGCAGCATTTGCTATAACATTTCTTCTGTGTAAGGAAAAAGAAAGCACAAAATAGCACAGGCATAGCTTTAGACTACAGTCTAGTTCTCATTAAGCTAGTAAACCTATGTCTGACCTACACCTCTTAATTGCAAGTATGCCTCAATATTTCTACTTGCAAGAGAGAAAGGCCCAAAGAGGTAACAAGGCAAAGAAAAATTAGTAAGAAAAATTGGAAGGAGATAAGCTATTAGTGTGAAACAAGCCCTTGTTGATGCATGCTTTGTGTGTGCTTATACTTTGGTGTATCTTCTACATAAGGCATTTTTGGTGGATGTTGAGTTTTGGTTCCCTTCATTCAAGAGGAGAAAAATATTTGTCAGTTCTAAGGTGGTAAAACAGGAAGACTCAAGACAAACCTGTTCTTCGTACTGCTCTCATGAAACAATTACACTCTGAGAGATTAACCAAGAGCTTATTTGTTATTAGTACAAGGACAAGGGCCTATATAATTTGCTCCCTGTCCTAGAACAAAACAGCTATTGTACCGACAGGCAATTATTCGGAGGACTGTGATCAATTACACTCCGAACTGTTTCTGGTGTTTAATTGGGTTCTTAACCATTTAAACTATTAGATTTCATCTTTAGACAAGTCACTTTAATCAAGGTGGAATTGTTTTCTAGCTATTACGGCTCAGAAATGCAGCCTTCATCCTCAGTACTTCTCCCCTGGGATAACTGGTAGATTGTATAATTCAGGTTTTGTAAAATGTTCCAAGATATGGTCAGATTTGTTCTCATGTTGAAGGATCTCTCACAAAAGCAAGCAGGTAGGTAGTTTGCATCTCCCTGCCCAAAAGTCCTTCTTAGTACTCTCCGACCCTTCACAGAAATTAATATCGGCCTGTGTAGACTCACTTCCAGAAATCAGTTTTAACAGTTGAGCAGAAGTTAAAAGTAAATTAGTTTTCCGTTTTGCTGAACATGCTAACAATTTTGGTTTAATTCACAAAAACATGAAGTCACTTGCACGTAGACAGGAGTCACTGGGAAGACATATGCAGAACCCCACAGTCCATTTTAGTAGGACAGATTTAATTCTGTTTTTAATTCTGTATTTAACACTGTTAAATAATCAGAAACAACATATTTTTTATTAAAAGAAAATGTGAGCAAAACCAATCCTTCAAAAATCTCCACACGAGCACCAATTGTAGGACCTCAGAGCCCCATCTTCTCCAAGCTACACATCGAGCCAAGTAATTCACTCTCTGGAGGTCACTCTCAGCACTCTTCCCCAGCGTAGCCCCTAACACTACTTTCTTATACATTCCAAATCCAAACAATAATCTTTTCATTCTGCCTCCCCACTCAATCTCTCCCAAACAACCATGATTCCAACTCACTTGTACTCTCTGGCTTGCATCCAACCAAGTTTTACTCAGAGTTGGGCGGTTTGGCTGGTGCCTTCATCATACACTTTTAAGCACCAGGTGTTCCTCTTCAACCATGCCTTTGGCTAATTAACATCTGCTACCCTTTTAAACGTGTTGTGGGATGGGAGAGTATTGGTTTGTTTTTGCTCTTATTTTTATTATGTATTTTGTGGTTTTATAGTGTACTTTTATGTTGTGAACTGCCCTGAGATCTACAGGATGAAGGGTGGTATACAATTAATTGATTTTGGACCAAAAATAGTCATGTTCATTAATTTCAATGGTCCTATGATGAGTAGGGGTAGCATTGGATACAACCCTCCGTCTTATTCTCTAGATTCCCCATGGCTTTTTCATTCCAAGCAATGCTCAATTCTACTTTTAGAATTGTACTAGAATCCCTGTGTGTTCATCTCAGCCCTAAACAGAATCATAGAATCATAGAGTTGGAAGAGACTACAAGGGCCATCGAGTCCAACCCCCTGCCAAGCAGGAAACACCATCAGAGCACTCCTGACATATGGTTGTCAAGCCTCTGCTTAAAGACCTCCAAAGAAGGAGACTCCACCACACTCCTTGGCAGCAAATTCCACTGTCAAACAGCTCTTACTGTCAGGAAGTTCTTCCTAATGTTTAGGTGGAATCTTCTTTCTTGTAGTTTGGATCCATTGCTCCGTGTCCGCTTCTCTGGAGCAGCAGAAAACAACCTTTCTCCCTCCTCTATGTGACATCCTTTTATATATTTGAACATGGCTATCATATCACCCCTTAACCTCCTCTTCTCCAGGCTAAACATGCCCAGCTCCCTTAGCCGTTCCTCATAAGGCATCGTTTCCGGGCCTTTGACCATTTTGGTTGCCCTCCTGTGGACACGTTCCAGTTTGTCAGTGTCCTTCTTGAACTGTGGTGCCCAGAACTGGACACAGTACTCCAGGTGAGGTCTGACCAGAGCAGAATACAGTGGCACTATTACTTCCCTTGATCTAGATGCTATACTCCTATTGATGCAGCCCAGAATTGCATTGGCTTTTTTAGCTGCCGCGTCACACTATTGGCTCATGTCAAGTTTGTGGTCAACCAAGACTCCTAGATCCTTTTCACATGTACTGCTCTCAAGCCAGGTGTCACCCATCTTGTATTTGTGCCTCTCATTTTTTTTGCCCAAGTGCAATACTTTACATTTCTCCCTGTTAAAATTCATCTTGTTTGTTTTGGCCCAGTTCTCTAATCTGTCAAGGCCGTTTTGAAGTGTGATCCTGTCCTCTAGGGTGTTAGCCACCCCTCCCAGTTTGGTGTCATCTGCAAATTTGATCAGGATGCCCTTGAGTCCATCATCCAAGTCGTTGATAAAGATGTTGAATAAGACCGGGCCCAAGACAGAACCCTGTGGCACCCCACTAGTCACTCTTCTCCAGGATGAAGAGGAACCATTGATGAGCACCCTTTGGGTTCGGTCAGTCAGCCAGTTACAAATCCACTGAGTGGTAGCATAGTCAAGACCGCATTTTACCAGCTTCTTTACAAGAATATCATGGGGCACCTTGTCAAATGCCTTGCTGAAATCAAGGTAGGCTACATCCACTGCGTTCCCTTCATCTACCAGGCAAAAAGAGCAGGCAAAAGCCACAACTTGTTAGAATCTCAGAAACGAGGGGGATGGGACGGGGAACTGCTCTTTAATTAGCTGAAATTGCCTGCCACTGTTTGGCCAATTCCTCTAATACACATATTGAAAATGCAATTATATTATTTGGTTTTATGATTACGTTGTACGCCACTCTCGGTATTTTTAGAAGTACGGGCAGCTTTCTCCAACCTCGTATCTCCCAGATGTTTTTGGCTACAGTTTCCATCATTGCCATCATCCGCCATGCTGTCTGAGGCTGATGGGAGTTGTAGTGCAAAACCTCTGGAGGTCCCCAGGTTGGGGAAGGCTGAACTAGGAGAAGCACTTCTGCTGATGCAAGGCACAGCCCCTGATTTCTACCAGTTCCTCCTACCCAACAGCCCCCCATAAGCTTCTCTTGAGCTTTGGGTGGCCTTCTGTAACAGCGTGGAACAGAGGAATCAACTGGATGTCATTTTTATGACATCTTTCTGTACTGAATTCATTACAACCCTTTGCACATACAAGACATTCCTTTATACATCATTATTTCCACTTTGTAAATGGAAATTGGAAGCTGAGGGATAATGGACTTGATAAAGCCATCCAATAGCCTGGTTTGCACATAACACTAAGCTATAGTTAACATTAACCAAGCTTTATAAACCAACAACGATTTACAAACATGGTTTATCTGTGGTTAAGAAACTATTGTTTAGCTGCTGGGCTGGATTCTGGCAATCAAAGTATGGTATAAGTGCTATGCGCAAACCAGGTGTGTTCATGGATGAGCTGTGATTTGATGCCTGGTCTCTTACGTTAAACTCCCATGGTAAATTTCTATATATCAATCAAGATTGCCCCTGATCAAAATCTAAAACAGTACTTTTATCGCCATTTTGGACCTTGCTTTAAGTCAAGCTCATAAAAGCTTTTAAACTTTTAAAGTTAGGGTTAGCATAAGTCTGCTTTAGAATGAAGCATTCTCTCACAAAATACAACAAAAGACTATGCTTCATTCCACACATTTTTATATTGGTACGTGTGTGCCATTTTTAAAGAGATTTTTGGATTGCCCGTAAGAATAAGCCATTTTCCAGTTTCAGGCTCTAACCATTATTTAAATCTAATTACCTTGCCGTAGTGGTTTTGTTTTGTTTTTTAAGAAAAAGCACCACCACAGCTGCACTGTGGAGGCTGTCATATTCAATTGCTTATGGCGCTATGAGTCATTTAAGAGGTCTCTGTTCCAGGCATTCTATGTAATCTGTTATCAGAGGGTCTTCCCTAGAATTGGAGAGGAGCATGATTGAGGCAGGTTTCTACAAGTGGCTTTTATTGGAATGCTTTGCATTATAATTCTACTATACTATAAAGTATTCGGCAGCATTTAATTTCCACCTGCATTTTACAAACAGATTCAAAGGGACACTATGCCCACATTTTCCTGCAATTATAGCTAATACGATTTTTTACAGCATAAGAAGAGAAAAATATAACTAATACAAGCAGGCAGTAATAAATTAAAAACAAAAACAAAAACAAAACCAGTAGGATCAAAAAGAAAACAGTTGCAGAATCAGTCCTTATATCTTGGAACATGAGTTTCACTGCACAAAGGCTTCATTCTCAAAAGACCTGGTACAACAATAGTACTTTTGTTTGCCTCCAGAAAATAAAAATAAAAATAAGGAAGTGCTTATGCCCTGGGGGATGAGCAGTACTAGAGTAGCACATTAGCAGATCTTAAAAGTTCACACACCAGAATGGTGCTGACAGTAGAAACCCTATATTCTGATGTAGATGTTCCCAATATGCCATCTCCAATCAACTTCTATGGAAGTTTGCAACACAAAAACATCCTGTCTCTGGCATGCCCACTGTATCCCCAGTTCCTTACATATACACATTGGATTTCATACCTGTACACAGCCCACATTTTGTGATGTATACTTTGGTCCCTATATATTCTTATGCAAACATGTTGTCCAATGTGCAGGTGTCGGGAGAGCTCAGGAGGATAGCAGTGGGAGGACACAGGCCTCACCGTGCACCATTCCTGATCAAACTTTGGCATGCATCTTACATTTCCTTTTTTTATTTGGAACCTGTTTGGTCTTGCTCTAAAGGTAAGCCCAGGCATAGCAAATTTAGTGCCCTGCAGGTGTTGTTTGACTCCAGCTCCCTTTGTCCCTGACCACTGGCCGTGTTATCCGGGGCTGAAGGAAGTTGGGGTCCAACAATATCTGGTGGAAGGTGGGGACCATGTGGGCTACGTCTGCTTTCTCTTTTAAGACAACCAATGCATACATTACAGCAAGGCATTACCAATGATAAAGATTACGGCAAGGCATTGCCGATAATAAACTTTAATCCATCACAGTTATTTCCTGAAGCAGGAGGGGCGATGGCAAGCAGCAATTCCATTTATTTTCCTAAGGCTTTTCTGTAATCTACCTATTTGGCACAAATGCCCTTTTATCAAAAGAAACCACTGTGTTCACCTTTCTAAACTGAAACTTAAGAGCTTGGCATTTACTCACCTCACTGTTGTGGCCCCTTAAATTGAAGTTGATGCGTTGCGGAGTGTTCCGGTCTCTTCTACAATGGCTGGAGGTGAACGTAACACCCACAACTCCTCTGCCATTGCCCGTCGCCAGCCAGCCTTCCTCATAATATCGCCTGCGGCAGACAGGCTTCTCCTTCTCACTTTTAGGAACCCTGCCTTTCCAAGAGAGGCAGAGGATGTTGGAATCACTACAGAGAACAGGCCCATGTTCCACTGCGGCATACATGCTTTGCTATATATTTCCCTTTTGGCATAAGAAAGTACTATGTCTAGTGCAGAAAATGTAAATCTGACGCTTCTGTTTTATTGATAAGCTCAAGAGTTTCGACAGATCAGAATACGAAGTGGGGAGGAGAGAGAAGGTCAGTTTTTATAAATATCCACCAAATGCATAGTGAAAAATTTCTCTATAAAAGATGACGACAGTCGGCTAAGAAAACGTAATGCTTAAAAAAACCAAAACAAAACCAGGTTCATTTTGATTTGGAGTCATTGGAGTGAGGGTACACTTATCCTTTGGAGAAACAGCTACTGCAGAAGAGGCGTTCAAGGAAACGGCAAGCTGTCTTTTTGCTCAATTGGATATAATCATCGTACAGCCTGAGATTTCCAGTATAGCATGATGCGATTCCAGAGACAAAGGTTTGCAGATGTGTGGGTTTCAAGTAACTTAAGGCTTTAAAAATATTTCCTTCAGTTGGATTTTCACACGTTCATAAATATCGGACATTCATCTTTCCGCAAAGCCACCCTCTGGCAGATCTTCCCCGTCAGATGAAATTTCCGCTGCTAAAGCTGAAATAGATTGCATAAAGGGGTGGGGGGAAAGGCACACAGACCGTGCGAGACCGAAGACCAGAGTTCTGGGCAGTTACCAATGTGCCAAGCCAGGTGGGAAAGCCCTTTCTGAACTCCACTGCTCACTGTTCAACCCAGCAGTCTCTGCAATCCAAAGGCTGCCCCATTTCCTTTGCAGCTGGCGGCTTCCCCACCACCTCCAATGGAGTCCCTGTTTATCACACTGCCTTGCCTGCTTCCTCACAACTCACAGCCACATGCAGGCATGAAAAGAAAAGCCCCTTTGCACTTAGCTGTTGTTGTGTTCTTGTTGTTCCTTAAACACTCTGAACCTTTTAAGCTTCTCAAACAAAGACATTCACCTCATGTAAACTCCAATAGTTTGGGCTGTTTTTATTTTATTTTATGCCTTTGTCTTTTCCCTTTTTTCCACTAGGAGAGAATTGTAGGACTCGCTTTTCATCCTCTTGTTAAAAGAAGTGCCAGAGCTGAAAGCACATCAAGTAAGCGATTATTTGCAGATCCTGATGGATTCAAGAAGGCCAATTAGAAATAGTCTGGGGAGCCGCACAGAAAATCCAACTTCCCTTTCCTTCTACGGTTTCCCATCATGCCTCCTCTGTGCATCCAACAGGTTCCTTCCTTATTGATATTTCTCCAGAGTGCAGATTCATAATTTTAACACGTTTGCAGCTGTAGAATGCGTTTAAAAAGTGTTCCAAATGCTTTGAGTAATATTTATTATCAAATATTTGTACCATGATACAAGGAACCCAAATAAGAACTGCATTAACAGTAAACAGGAGAAGAAAAAGCAGCAAATTGAGCTGCAAAACTCAATACAGGATGATAAAGTCTGTGAAGCTCAATCCCTAGATCTGTCCCACTGCTCCTAAACTTGCCTGCTTCCAGTCATCAGCCCACGATTACTTGTCACAACTTAACAGGCGGACGTATGAAAACCCCACTGCATCAATCAGAGTCCAGCGCAGAAAAGCACCAGAGATTTGCGAATTATTCCACTTTCAGGGATGCCAATATCAATCTCCCCTCCGCTCAGACTGTTTTATTTATTTCATAGAGGTATTTGTGTAATTTGCTCTGTGCAGAGGGTGTTTTTCTTATGCTGCTTCTTGGAAGGGTTTTGCCACAGACCGTATGGCAAACTGACCACTAGTAACAGATGGCATTCCATGGGATTTTGGTCTTTGTGCTGTCAGGTCGCTCCATCTGGTGCTTGAATTAATTTTCATCCATGGCAAAAACTCTCCAAAGTATGCAACTGCCAGTCTGTGGGTTTGCAGAAATGTGTTTGTATATATGTGTGTGTGTGTGTGTGTGTGTGTGTGCATACATACAGTATGTACAGGCACTCCCTCAACTTGGCAATTTGGGCTGCATCTGGTGCCGCAGTTTGGCTATGGCAGTCTAGCAAGCCATCTGTCACTTATTTGAGTTGGGACTCCTTGGGTGCTTCCAATTCTGTAAAATAAAAAATAAAGAATTATATATACACACATGTACTGAAATAGAAGGACTGTACAACTGTGCACATTGAAACTGAGGGTGCCAAATGAGATGGCAGTTCTTGTTCAGTATCATGTACTGACAATATACTCTCATTTTACAACTTTGGTGTGAAAAATATTTCAAAACATTTTTTTAAAAAATTAAATCACATAACATGCAGGACCTGAAAGTGACACAATAGGTTTTTAATCAAAGTAGGAAAGGTGGGTGGGTAGGGTAGAAGAGTGGGGAACATACACTATAGCGACCACTGATTCCAAAATGATGAATGAAACTTGTCAGCAAATCTGTAAACTGAGAGACAGTGTAGAGTGTTGGACTAAATCCTGGAAGACCAGAGTTCAAGTCCCTGGACTCAGCCATGAAGCACACTGAGATGGTCACTGCCTCTTAGCCTAATGTACCTCACAGGGTTGTGAGAATATCATCAGGAGATGACACGGAGAACCATCTACTCCACCTTGAACTCCATGGACGAAAGGAGGGATATAAACGCAATAAAACAAAACAAAATAAAACAAAGAGGAATAAACGGGTTGTCAAGCCTCCACAAATGAGTCTTTTGGTTAGCACAAAGCAAAACAGGAAGAGGAGATAATTATTTCTTCAGCTATTATTCCTCGGATAAGAAGCTTCAGCTCTTGGGATTCCTTCGACAAAATATTTCTCAGCAACTGCTACTTAACACAAGACTCAGCATTAGCTCCAAAAGATTAAAAGGTCCTTTTCTGTTTGACTTTAAACATTTGATTCTCAGAAATATGAATAAGCTGCTCTTCAGTCACACCATTACTTACTCACACTGTCCAGGGTTTTGTAATTATTATTATTATTATTATTATTACTACTACTACTACAGTAAATGAATTTGCTCAAATATGCCTGGTATTAAAAAAGAGGGCACTATAATCCCCTATCTAATACTCAGTATGTTCAAAGGAGCTTTAGTGACTTACCAAGTACAAAAATGGGAGAGAAATAGAGAGCAGAGAAAGAGCAACATAATAATGTTCTGCATTTGGAGATGGAAAAATTCATCCCTGGGTGTATCAGTGTTATCAATTTTTAATATGTTAAACCGAGAATATATACCAATCACATCCCGTCTCATTCTATTTAAATCCATGGTTCTCCAAATATGGAACTGGGATTTCCTAAGAAGAGAAGCAGTTGCTATGTAAGGCCCAAGCTGCTCCCTGATGCAATCTATACTGTCTTAATTAGAACCAGAAGAACAGTGTCATGTCAATGTTGAGGACAAAATAAGTTGACTGACAGTACAAGAATCTAATAGTGCTAGCTCATGTTCTTTGCTTCCTTGTGCACCTTCTCATCTAGCATCCTGATGTAGCTTTCTAGCAGATACCTATCATATCATAGAATTATAAAGCTGGAAGGACCCAAAGGGTCGTCTAGTCCAATCCCCTGCAGCATCAGGTATGTTATTCTCAGTCCAGAGATATAAATACATCAAAAATCTTTCTACTAGTCAACTACTTGCTAATCAACCCTTATTTTACTTTGCCTTAATTGCTTTTGATCATGGCTAGTTACACTGTGCAGCATCCAGCTCATCCCATGTACTTATTCACTGATATTTTATATTTTCCCAGTTTGCAGGACTACTGATCCCATTTACAAACACAGTAGCTGCCACTGCTGACTTTTCCTGAAAATAATTATCTGATTTCTGTCGTTGTTGTTATTAAATTTACAAACACAACAGAAATACTAAAACCAATGATAATAAACACAATCAATAGGTGAAGAAACACCACATTATGCAAATATGAGAGGTCTAGCAGATTCTGCCTCATTCAAAAATGCCACAAACACTTTAAAACTTCAAATTAAAGGCCAAAAGCACAGGTAAAACTGAAAGTTCTTGCCTGCCCCCTAAAACTAGATGTAGTCACCTCTGCTACAAATATAGCCACCTCTTAAAAGACAACCTTTTGGTAGTGTTGTGGTAAGTGCAGGGTTATCCCAAACTTGAATACCACACAGTTTTTAAAATGTTAAAAACAAAGAACAGGTCTTTGCTACATAGTTGAAACATAAATATTTCCCAATTTTAAACATAGGGAGCTAACTGATGTATACCTAATTCGGCCACTTATCCATCTAGCTCCGTATTGTCAACGCCGGCACTCAAGCAGTGGCCTCTCCCAAACCCAGCCCTAACTGGGGATGCTGGATACAATCAGTCCTACTCTATTCCAACAGATTATCCAAAACAGACCATTCTAATCTCATAGATTGTGCTTTACAAACTTCTAGGTAGAACAGCCCTCCTCTCTCCCTCCATCTTTTTCTTTTTAGCTTCTAACCGAAAAGAACAATTCTTCTCTGCCAATCTTGGCAGAGCAGAGAAGCTTCCTTACAGCCAATAAACATTAATCCCCCCCCCCCTTTGAGTGGTGTTTTTTATCCAATAGAAATAAAGTATTCTCAATCCCTTCTGCTATTCCATCTCCTCTTTATCCTCATTAAGTGGTCCACCAACCCTCAGAAATTTTCAAGGGACCCAATAGTGGGGGTGGGGGGGAAGAGTTTGGAAACTACTTATCTAGCTCAATCAATAATTCAAATTTACTAGAAAAGCAGACTTTTATTTTGAATTAGAATACATACTGCATGCATACTAAAACTGTAAACAACATTTTTTTGTAAATTAAAAAATAAAATAGAAATAATTTTAAAACCAAAATTAATGCTTACTCTTTTTCATTCAAATGCTAAGAGCCAAGATGCTCCTGGAGGTAGAATTCTGGAGTAGAGATCTAGTTTCAAATACATGCCAGGTCATGAATTGTCCAAGTGGACTTGAACAAGCCACCAGTTGTCAGTATTCCACTTGTAAAATATGAGTAACAGTGACCTAACTTAAAAGTTTGTTGTGACAAAGTCGCAAATGGGGATTTAAAGTTCTCCCACCATCAAGCAACACATGATGAACTGGACACTCCATTGATATTGTTAGATTTGCCTACTCAAACGCATGACCCACTTAGTTCACTGGGGCTTACCCACAGGTAAGGAGGCATGGGATTGGAGCAGAAATGTTTTGTAACACTCATATAGAATCGTCATACAAGATACACTGGATTCTTTGGAGTTTGTGCATGCATGCTCCCCAGTGTAGTCACAGGAGAACTGAACATCAAGACTGCCGCTTTTGATGAAGCCAGTAGCAGCTCTTAAAATTTCCCTGTTGCTTTGATCTCTGCCTAGAAAGGTGGCTAGGTATAGGTGTCCTAGTTTGCTACTTAATGCTCTAGATTTATTTTTTTTAAGAGTGCGCAGATGACCAATGATAAAGCTCAGAACCCCTCCTCCCCAATGCAAAAAATGAGCACTTGTGACTTTTTGCAAAACAGCTCTAAAACAGGTTTCTCCCCATTTCATTCCTCCTGCCAAGTGAAAAACTGGCAAAAGGACTTACAGGCCTAGTTTCTGGTACTACATAAGACCCTACGGTGCTTACAAATGATCAACAGCTGGCTGGCACTGTGAAGAGGAACTCCACACAGTCACTTTTTCTCATCGACTATCAATCTCATGGCTGCTATCTGCTAGAGAGTCACAGCTTTGGCCTTAACTATGGGAGAAAAGAAAAATGTTAAAAACTGGATACAGTATATATTCTGTCATTTATTTTTATATTTATTATATTTAGTGGTTTCCAATTAATACCTTTTACCAGCCAAAGCCAACCAAATTGTTAGAGGAGAAGACCTAGCATATTCCTGATTTATCCCCTTGTACTCACTACAGGTTAGGAGAACACACATTTCTAAGCTGCCAGTAGTGTGCGCAAGGGAATAATTCAGGTGGAATCCACATACCTTTGAAATCGAAAGCAGCAGCTCATAATGCATCTGGAATCTGCTCTGAAATTGTCAAGCGGTACTGTGGTTCATAGTAGGCATAAATACCTGGGATTCAATAGATTTAAGTCAATATATTTAGACGATAAACTTTAACATATTTATTAGAAAGACAGTGCCCTTTAAATAAATGGGACCTTCTCCCAAATGTAAGACTTGTATGTTAGAAATTTCCACTGGACAGCACCCAATAGCCATACTTCAGCACAACTCTTCCCACGCATCCTTTGCTTGCAATACATGATGTCCAACAGTTAATACCATACTCAAAGGTATTCTTCCACTTAATTTTGTTTGTATGTTCATTAGTGAATTCTTAATGTTAATTAGTGAATTCTTTTTATTTATTATTTAATAATAATAATAATAATAATAATAATAATAATAATAAATACCACCCCTCATCTGAAGATCACAGGGAAGTTTAGAATATAAAAATGCAAAAATGCAACAAAAACACTACCCTCCCACAGTTTAAAAGGCCACAGAGTGTTTAATTAGCCAAGGGTCTGGGAGAAGAGGACTGTTTTTGCCTGGGGCCTAAAGATATCTGGTGCTTAAAGAGTGGCTGGGAAAACCCAGCCAGATGGGTAGGGTATAAATAAAGTTGTTGTTGTTAAGCAAAGTGCGTCAGGCGAGCCTCCCTGGGAAGAGCATTCCACAAGCGGGGAGCCACCGCAGAAAACGCCTGTTCTCATGTTGCCACCCTCTGGACCTCTCATGCAATGGGCACATGAAGAAGGGCCTCAGAGGATGATTGCAGAGTCCGCAAAACATTACCTCCATCCCTTCTCCAGACCCACCTTCACTTTCTTTCTTTTATCTCCCCTTTTTCACCAGGGCCAGCTCTTAAGCAACTGTTTGTCCATTTTGGTCTCCAGGGTAAAAGAGAACCCCCTTTTTCTGGATGTCTATGCAGGCAAATAAAGGTTTCTGTATACTTTTAGGCTCATTAAGAGGCTTCTCCTCAGCAACAGCCTGTGGGTGGCAATGTATAATACTGTGAAGGCAGATGTTAAGAAACTAGATTTTAAATAATGACATGTGGCCATGTCAGCTGCAGGTAATCAGTTCCTAATTTTAGAATACCAACTGTGTTGACATCCACTTTGCTGATTAAAACCTTCTAATCAGCCCCTCTGGCCTATATGACCTGATAGGAGATGGCTGATTTTGCTTATTAACATTCTAGGAGCCTTCTCCTGTTTCTCCAAGTCCACATTTCATATAAATGTAAGTACTGAGGACTTCTGGAGGCTTCAAAATAAACAAAGATGCTCTGATAACATGAAGAATATTACATCTGATACAATCATCCTTATGAGGATTTTCTGTGACTACATGGCGGTATCTCACCCACACATTAAAATAAAAATAAAAATGATGTGATAGCTTGGTTCTACAAGAAGAAAGCTGCTATGCCCCTCCCTGCACATGGCCTTCAAATAAATAATAAATAAAAAGTACCAAATATTCGGTAACAAGGTCATCACAAACAATATCCTGTTGGTACCACAGTCCATTGAGCAACCATGATACTAATTTATGAACTAGGTCAGGAATATCATGTCCACCTCCCCTGTCCCCCATACAAGATATACATTGCACACTCCATGACAAAAGTGCTACTTTCAGGGAAACTGGCCATACCATGTACAACATATGAGGGGAAATATGCATTTATTGCATTAAAAGAAATTGAAGGAAAAGATCCTTAAAGATTACTTGCACAGTTGCTTTACACAGAGAAGACGTTAAAAACCTGTCCTTCAACAGGGAAAGATATTCAATTTATAACACTTTAGGGCCAGTAAAAAGAAGTTACTGTCCAACCATAGTACATGAAACCAGCAGTATTTCCTACACAGAAGAATCTGAAAGCAAAAGCGTATGCAAAATATTCAATTTTCTGCTTACACAGAACAAGGCAGAATTTCCTCAGCAGAAATAGTCTTACTGTAAGATCTCTTTTTACAAAATGAATAATGTTTTTGCCTACATTGCACAGAGATAATGCATAGAAGTGAATATACTACCTAGCTTTTGGACTTGGCAGATCAGGACTTGGCAAGCGTGCATAGCTACAATCACCCTGCACACAGCAAAGCCCCACTAGTGCGGCATTTAAAACCAGTAAAGTATTATGGATGATACAACTCCACAACCAAGCATTGTACCCTGAGTGCTCTCTCCACAAGACTGTCCACTTCTGAGAATACTTTTTGTTGTACAGTAAACTGTCCTGTGATTCTTGGATGAAGGGCAGTATATAAATAAAATTAAAATAAAATAAATAGTACTATTTCAGAGTCTTTCCCAATGCCTCCTACTTCTAATCAAGAGGCTCTGAGAAAGTCTGAGGTTCCCAAAGTGGGAGGAGAGGCAAGGGAAGAATCTATGCATTATCTCCCACTCATTCAGTTGTATCTTTCAGACGGGGAAGTCTACAAAATCAAAGGCATTTATGTGCTTTTCCTTTGACTAGTCTTCCTCAAAGACTGGAGGAAAGGAAGCAAAATTTGTGATCCTACTTTTAAAAGTTGCTTTCTCTTCTCTCTTCCCCCCCCCCCCCCGCCAAAGCAACTGGAGCTTCGAAGTACAGTGGTACCTCTGGTTACGAACTTAATTTGTTCCGGAGGTCCGTTCTTAACCTGAAACCGTTCTTAACCTGAGGTACCACTTTAGCTAATGGGGCTCCCGCTGCTGCCGCACGATTTCTGTTCTCATCCTGAGGTAAAGTTCTTAACCCAAGGTACTACTTCCGGGTTAGTGGAGTCTGTAACCTGAAGTGTTTGTAACCCGAGGTGTTTGTAACCCAAGGTGCCACTGTAAATGCTGCTTGCTTCCAGGGAACATGCACCATCGCAATTTACTTTGAATGTATCAGCTTAGGGCCCCCTTGGCTATCTAAATTTGTTTTTGGATGGGTAAATCTTTGTATGATCTAATTTAGTATGGAATACATAGAGTTCAAACTGCAGGTTTGTTTTAGTATAATATTGTAACATATTGTTGAGGAGTGCTCTTTTTATGAGGGACTTGGGATTTTATCAGCTTGAATAAGAAGCTGATAATGCTACATACAGCTTGCTTTGGTTGCTTTAACCGGGTTTCATCCATTAGAGGAAACAAATTGAAAAACCAATTTCACCTCAACACATCTTGTACAGAGACACAAAATATGCCCAATTGTTTAACCAGTATTCCATGTTGTTCCAAGCTGCCTGATTTATTTGGGCAATTTCCTTCTGAATTAATAACATGTGTTATTTATATCAATTTATGACACATGCAAAGAGATGTGAAGCGCATAATGGATTAAAAAAGAAAAGGGGGAAACTACCAGCAAGGTTTAATGCCATCTTGTACATCAAGCTCTTGAGCTGTGAAATCATGATTAAGATTTAAGGCAAAGTACTTTCTGAGGCCTCAAAGTGACAAACAACAAAGAACTGAGAGCCACGGCCATATCACAGCTGCATTTCAAGTCTTGGTTAATAGTCATGTAGCCAGTTGGTGAACATTATGCTCTGCATTTCACACAGTTGATGTTGACTGGGCAGATGCTAGGTGGATAAATTTTACTATACCTGTGTATGTTAATGAGGTATTTGAGCAGGCTTCATCATACCTACTACTTACTATACAAATGATTTTGTCATGATTGTGTCCATCAGAATGAGGAGCAGGTCAGATTTGTCTAAGAAAAGGAAACTGAACAAGGCCAATATTTCAGACCTGACTTGTGTAATCAGGACAGCTGTAGCCCAGATGCCTTTGTAGCCTGTGAAAGCTCAGAGATCTTGCCATCATCCTATCTTTACAGGGCAGTGACCAAATCAATTGTTGTTGTTTAGTCATTTAGTCGTGTCCGACTCTTCGTGACCCCATGGACCAGAGCACGCCAGGCCACGCCAGGTGTGGATCAATTAATTAAATCAACTAACAAAGACAAAAACTACCTATTCGAAGAGGGCCATCAGAGTTATTTGAATGACTATCACAAGTTATTTCCTTTCCTTTCCTTAATATATGACGAAGATAGGGCATCTTCAGTTTATAAGCCATGTCGACTCTGCTCTTCAGTCTTCCCCTGCTGGCCACAAAGCTACTTCCATAGCTATTCTACTGGTCTACATGGACCTATTTCATCTCCCAGGATATAAAAAAAAAATGTAGGCAGGACCACACCATGTATGTGAGAAACCTAGAGCAGCCTTATTATATACAATGGCTATTGGGACTGGAATCCATTCAGATGCAATGCCAGCACTGGAGATATGTAGCTATATCAGGGTAGAGGATAAAGGGGTTGCTACTAATTCTAGGATAAACAATGACTTTTGCAAAGGTCAAATAAAGGTTAAAGCCTTCTCCATCTTCATTGCCAAAGATAAAGGCCTAGTTGCTTGATATTCTTGACTTTACTTTTCCTCTTTAGAAATTTAAGCACCTGGTAAACCACAACAGATGGTTAATAAGCTGTGCAGCCTTTTGCAACATCTCCAGCCTTCGAAACCTTGTTGCAGAAGTGACAGGGGAGAAAGCACTTGCAGAGGTGCTTCCAAGCAACAGCTGATGTTTTTTAACACTACGGTAGCACTAATCCAGGCTTCCTCAACCTCGGCCCTCCAGATGTTTTTGGCCTACAAGTCCCATGATCCCTAGCTAGCAGGACCGGTGGTCAAGAATGATGGGAATTGTAGTCTCAAAACATCTGGAGGGCCAAGGTTGAAGAAGCCTGCACTAATCCCAGTCCTGTTCAGTGCTAATTGTGCATTACTTAGTCCCTTAAACATGGGACTAAGTATGGGATTACTTAGACATGTAAATGTCAAAACTGCACATTGCACTAAATGTGTGGTTCGTATCTGCACCTAAAAAAGAAAGAGTGGGAGTCTGATCTGGACTAAAACTACAGCAGAGTTACAGCCTGGACTGTTTGTCTTGCTTTGCTAATGGACTGGATGAGAGCCAGTAAACTGAAACTCAATCCAGATAAGACTGAGGCACTGTTAGTGGATCATTCCCTAGGCTGGATGGGTGGAAGATTGCCTGCTCTTGAGGGGGTCACACACCCTCTTAAGGAGCAAGTACGTAGCTTGGGGGTGCTTCTGGATCCACTACTGTCACTTGAGGCCCAGGTGACCTCAGTGGGGGGAGTGCCTTCTGTCAGCTTCAACTGGTGGCCCAACTATGCCCCTATTTGGACAGGGATAGCCTAACTTCTGTGGCTTATGCTCTGGTAACATCTAGGTTGGATTACTGTAATGCATTATACATGGGGCTGCCTCTGAAGACAGTTCAGAAACTTCAGCTGGTGCAAATCCTGGCACAACTGCACTGACTGCCAATTAGTTTCTGGGCCCAATTCAAAGTGCTGGCATTGCACTTAACATAGCTCAGCACTTCAGTACCTTAAGGATTGCCACTCCCCATACAAACCAACCTGGACCCTGCACTTGTCATCTGAAGCTCTTCTCTATGTGTCCGCTCCGAGAGGTTTAGAGGGTGGCAACAAGAGGATGGGCCTCTTCTGTGGCGGCTCCCCAATTGTGGAATTCTCTCCCCAGAGAGGCTCATCTGACACCATCATTACATGTCTTCAGATGCCAGGCAAAAACACTGTTGTTTACCTATGACTATTAAATAATCTATGTCCTGTGTAAGTGTGGGGGAGAGGACGGTTATGATTATTTTACTGTTAGGCTGTCTATCAGCATGCATTTTGCTATGTTTTTATCACTGATGTTTTGTAATGCGTTTCTAATGTTGTACACTGCCCTGAAAGCTTTTCATAAAAGGTGATACATAAATTGAATAAATGATGGTGGTGGTGGTGATGATGGATTATTCACTGGATGTCCTTGAGTTCTAGCATTACAAAACGGGGGGGGGGGGGGGATTTTTCTCTGCCCACATTCTGTTTGCTAATACTTCCATGGGAAAAATATACCATGCATATTTTTATACTCCTCTATCATATCCCATTTCACTTGCCTTCTCTCTAAATTAAAGAAGCCCAAATATTATAGTGTTTCCTCATACAGGAGATGTTGCATCCCCTCAATCATTTCAGTTGCCCTTTTCTGAACCTTTTCCAGCACTACAATCTCTTTCAATCTGTTCCTCTGCCAGCCAGCACAAGAAACAAATGGGATTCACCAAAGAAAAGACAAAATTACATTAATTGCACCACCTACTGCTGTTCTAAAGAGGGGACTTGTTTTTAAATGGAAATTTGAGTGCTCTATCACTGTGAAACCAACAAGGCAGTTGTGAAACTGACATACAGTGGTACCTCGGGTTAAGAACTTAATTCGTTCCGGAGGTCTGTTCTTAACCTGAAACTGTTCTTAACCTGAAGCACCACTTTAGCTAATGGGGGCTCCTGCTGCTGCCACGCCACCAGAGCACGATTTCTGTTCTCATCCTGAAGCAAAGTTCTTAACCCGAGGTACTATTTCTGGGTTAGCGGAGTCTCTAACCTGAAGCATATGTAACCTGAAGCGTATGTAACCCGAGGTACCACTGTACCTCCCTCCCCACCTGCCACACACACCTTGTCCGTTCCACTGGCAAGCTGAACGGAGGGTGGGGAAGGCAATGATAGAAGCGCTGGGAGATGACAAAGAAGCAGGGTTGCATGCTGTCACCGGCCACATCAAAAGCTGCACCTCAAGACTCGAAGAAATAGTAGTGTGCTCCCATCTGAAAGCTTTGTTCTGCAGTTGTGTCCAAAGCGCTAACATTTCCTAAAAACGGGAGAAACAACTGCACTGCAAGACACCAACAGGAAAAAGATATGAATGCAACTGTGGTGGTGAAAGATGTCAAATGATTTCTCAGGAATTGTTCCATGGGTGAATAGTAGGCGAGTGGTGAAGAATTTCCATGCTTTCTAAGCCTCATGTGAAGGGGAAACATACATACCTGTTGATGTTGAGGACTTTGCATCTAAGCTATTGCATTACTGCCGTGCAGCTGGCACTCTTGTCACCCGCTAAATGCAATAAAGTTATCACTTCTTATCTCTTCACTAATACTTCCATGGGAAAAAGCAATTCAGTCTAGAGGAAAGAGCATGGCCAAATTGCCTTAAAAGCCTTGGGCATGGCTTCATATTGATTATTGCCAGCAGAACTTCAAAAAGCTTTACAAAGTTAATACATTCACATAATTCCTTTGCAATGGACAAGCTGTTTCAAAGCTGATGAATCACATTAATGGCACGGTAACAATACGCAGCAATTCAAGAGACTGTTGAAGACAGGAGAGGTCCCTAATCATACTTAATGCACAGCATTAATATCCCAGGATCATATTCCAGGGGATTGTTACTCATATAAAATGAAAAGGAGCCTTGTTTCTCAGCCATAGCCATAAAAAGTGGCTGCTGAAACCCCACATGGAATTTCAGCCCCGACTACTTCACAGCTGGCAGCCTACAACTGGCACCATCATTGCTAATCAGACTTTTTGCTAACCAATAATGTACAGCAGCAGCAGCAGCAGCCTTGCCAAAGAATATTGTATCCCTGATCACCAGTGCAAAGCAGGGGACAGGAAAGGCATGCAGACACACGCAGAGAATCATCGGTTTATCAGATGCAGACCCTATCAGAAGGCTGGGCAAGGGACCTTGAATTAGGAATCTCTTTCAGTTTAGAGAATACTTTTATTCTGCCATCTGAAGCAAGAGAGATTGGGGGAAAGAGAGAGAGCATAGGAATGGCAGAAGGAAGATATTCAACAATCAGTGACAAAATATCCCCAACCCTGGAGAAAGGAGAAGCACTCCATATTGCCCAGGTAGTATTCCAGCCACTCACAGCATGTTCAGAATCTGGTAATTCAAGGCAGAATGTGACAGTGAGAATGTGACTGGGCACCACAGATCAAGAAGGACACTGACAAACTGGAACGTGTCCAGAGGAGGGCTACCAAAATGGTCAAAGGCCTGGAAACAATGCCTTATGAGGAACGGCTAAGGGAGCTGGGCATGTTTAGCCTGGAGAAGAGGAGGTTAAGGGGTGATATGATAGCCATGTTCAAATATATCAAAGGATGTCACATAGAGGAGGGAGAAAGGTTGTTTTCTGCTGCTCCAGAGAAGCGGACACGGAGCAATGGATCCAAACTACAAGAAAGAAGATTCCACCTAAACATTAGGAAGAACTTCCTGACAGTAAGAGCTGTTCGACAGTGGAATTTGCTGCCAAGGAGTGTGGTGGAGTCTCCTTCTTCGGAGGTCTTTAAGCAGAGGCTTGACAACCATATGTCAGGAGTGCTCTGATGGTGTTTCCTGCTTGGCAGGGGGTTGGACTCGATGGCCCTTGTGGCCTCTTCCAACTCTATGATTCTATGATTCTAATTTCTTATTTATTTGTAGAAACAAACAAACAGCCATGACCCAAGTTCCCTACAAGGAACTAATTTGTTTGGGGGCAAGGGAACTATGGATCCTAGGTATTTCGCTTCAAAACTATGTAAAGAGGCATAATGCCAAGGCCCCAAATTAGCACCCGGCATTTCCAGTCTCTTCACTTCCAGAAAGTATACAGGAGGAAACTAGCAGTCAACTCACTAAAATGGGAAAGTAACAGCTGGATTTACTTAACAAGCTGAGGCAGGGGGAGGGGGAGGGGGGGAGAAAGGGAACCAACTCTGGTAAAATACAATTTAAGGCACGTATTTAACTTTAATCCAAAAAGGAGGGATGAATCTCAATAAAATTCAGACTCCCAGACGGTGAAGCTGCTGCTGGATAAATGCTACCAGGTTAGGCGGTTTCATTTTTCTCCTGCACTGTTAGGCTCTGGATGATTCTTTTTGCTCCTCCTCAGCCCTCTTTTCCTCTTTCAAATGTTCAAGCCTCCTTCTCTGAATCTCTTCAACTCCCATTTCTTAGAATCTCCTCACCATCTCCTAAACCACCTGCTACACAAAGTACCTTTTAAAGGGCAACCTCCCGCAAGAGAATGGGCCTTCCACAATAGACCATTACACAATTGTAGCCTCTGCTTTTGTACAACACATACACAGAAAAACACAATTTCTTGCTGCAGACCCTAAGAGCAAAGTACCCTTTTTTCATAGCTTTCCTAGAAATAAGGAGCGGTGGGGAGCAAACAACACAGAACTAAAGAAAATAAGGAAAATCAATTGAAACCTTCAATATGCTGCTTCATAACATCTGGAACAAGATAGCTGGTGCACAGCATAGGCCTTGACATGCCCAAGAAAGGATTATTCACCAGCCATTTAGAATTGGGTAATTATGGATGTATATTAATTAAGCTGCTATATATTGCCAGGAGTCTTGAATCTTGGGGAAGCTATGGGTGAAATAGCTCTGGGTCAGAATCTAAGGCAATGGTTACAGAGTTTTCCCAGGTGCCTGTCTAGATGAAGCAACGTGAGCAGTTGTAAGCTATAAACTTGAAAGATAGGAAGTTACTCTAAGTACCTAATGCCACTTGGGAGAAAGCTTTTCCGTCTTTTTTCCCCAACACTTGGATGCATGTTCCTTTCACGGGAAAACATACACCAGATAGTACAGCTGGTATTAAAACAGTTTTCTCTCCCCCCCCCAACCCCCCGAGATACATTAGGAAAGCAGTCCCTAAATGCATCTGTTTGCTTGAATCATCCTAAAAGGCAGGGAGGAGGTCTTTCAGGACTCAGTCAAGGTAATAAACAGGCAACAGAATACTGGGACAACCTGGTTAGAGGCAACTCTGCTAGGAGTGGCATCACCCAGTATAAATGCTGGGGGAGATAAGCTAGAGGCTACCCTGCTCCTCCTAAGGCTCTTGTTCTTCTCTTGCTGTTCCTGCCTGTTCAATGATTGCTCTTAAAACCCCATCAATACCAAAACCTTCAGCTTCTCTGCTTTCCCGACTCTCCTCCCTTTTGGCGTTTCTAGGCTTTTGCCCTTGTATTCCCTTATTGTTCTCTCTTCGCTTTTGGATCTTAATTCAGTTTCTGTTCTTCCCTTGACACTACTATACTGGGAGTAACTGGCTTTCCAATTCCAACTTTGCCATTAGACTTGCTCAGTGAGCAGCAGCTCAAGTAGATGTGAGCGAACTCTACCCTCAAACTTGTAGCATCTTGCTCTAGCCTCCTCTAATTTTAGGTAAGTCTTTTCTTAAAAGAATTTATATGTTGATTTGTAAGTTTGTTTTAAAAGAAGGTTTTGCTCTAGATTTGGGGGTATAAACACTAAATACAATTTTGGCAACATTTGGCACTTTCCAAGAATGGTAGTTTTCTGCATTACCTTCTACCAATAAACATACTAGGATTTGGCACACAGCATTGTGTTAGACCACTGACAAGTACCTGCTTTTCTTACACAAAATATAATACCTCATTAAAGAGGTACCAACTTTTAATTAGTCTGAATAGAATTCTCATGGCATTGCAACTTTGTGGTCACTGCCCTGTCTTTCCTCTACTGGAAAATTCTCCCTTTTTTTTAAATGAAATTCTAATCTGCATGTGAGAGCAACATTTTTTACTACAGCACACAGGGAACGGAACTCCTGCAATCCAGAGATGTGGTTGGCTCTCTGTTTTGAAAGCTTTAGATGGGCTTTTAAGAGCTATTCATTCTCCAAAAATTTAATAGTTCATTTTTCACACAATGCTAAGCCAAACCAAGATATCAGTGTGAGTATGGAAGACATGCAGTCTCCTCAAGAGAAGATCAGGGACACTTTGTTCCTACTTTGGTCTTGCTGCTGCTAACTAAGCCATGATTTGCACTAGCCTGTCCCTGACAAACTACAAGCTGTAAACCAGAAAGGTAGAGCAATACAAACCATGAGTCTGGGTTCAGAGGCCACGCTAAGCCAAACCATAGCTTAGCTCACAGCAGCACGACTGGAGGAAGAGCAAAGCAGCCACAATCTCCTCCCCAGAAACCTGCACACTCACACATTCATGCTAAGCCGGGTCAATGCAAATTAGAGTTTTTGCATCCTTGCTTTTATGTGGAATTGTTTTCATAAAATCAAAGAGCTGAGTGTAACCTTGGATGTCATCTGGACCAACCTCTGCTTAGCACAGGATCTGTTGTGCAGGATGCAACTACAGCACCTCTGAACAATTTGGCCTCAGCCTGAATACCTCTAGCAACAGAAAACTCACTATACCTCTTGAGGTAGGTAGACTGTTCCACTGCCAAACAACTCTCATCATTTTAACCTGCTCTTGGTTTTATAATACAATATTGACCTCAGATATTTTGGGTTTGTTGTATTTATTAGGTTTCATATATTTTGGGAACTATGTCTTTCAATCCAACAAATTTCAGTGCTTCCCATCAAAAGAAAAGCAATTCATGTACTAAGCATCTTTTAATAAGCTGACCCACAGCTTGAGTGCTCCTACAGAACACCAGTGGCCTGATGCACCTCTAGAGAGGTGATGTACTATGTACTCACTGATTCTGAGAATCTAATGAAATACCAAAAGGGATAGAATGCATTTGTTATTGCTCTGCAGAGAAATACATTTGAATGTAGTTGTACTAGGTGTTTTTTTAAAGTACTGTTAACTACAGAGAGAAAAAGCTTGGCACAATGGATATCTTTAAAAAAGAGGGGGGCAACTTTAGGCTTGTGGGTTCTTTCTTTCTTTCTTTCTTTCTTTCTTTCTTTCTTTCTTTTAGCATGCCACCCTTTATCTGTAGATCTCAGGGCAGTTCACAACCTATTTCATTAAAACTAAAAGTCCACCAGCTTGAGCCAGGTGAACAAAACATTGGCTGAGAAAGGCAACACACTCATAGAATGAAAGAACAGGGTGCTTAGAATATTTTTTTTTTCCAGTTACAACACTGAGCTCACAGTCCTGGTTTCCCCTTCCCAAGATTTCTTCATCTCAGCAGCCTAATTTAGAAGAGAGGGAAGCCTTTTGCTATTGTCAAGAATCAGAACCCTTCAAATTGCTTCCAATCACCCAGAGATCTACCAGAAGCACTTCTGCTCACACCCAGTGTAAACGACACCAATACTACAATTATTCCCTCCCAAGTCTTCTAGAAACAATAGCTAAAGGAGCTGTCAGAAAAGGTATGGCCATACACTAAGTGGAAGAATAGAAGCATCCCCACCCCATCCCACCCTCCCCCTCTTTTCTTCCCAAACTTATACTGCATGCGACACTAACGTCTCACAACAAATGAAACTGATCTGTAGAAAAAGCAACTTGAAAAAGAGATAATGCATGTTTTTGTAAACTAATAAATCTTTAATAAAAATTATTTTTTTAAGAAAGAAAAGTTATGGTGACCCCCCTTCTATAAAATGGGTTCTGAGTGGGACTGGCCTGCAGCAGCAGGGGTCAGGAGCAGAGACTGCACAGAAAGAGCTCTCAAAACAAACTTGCTGGAGCCCAAATAAACCCAATACAGTTGTACCTTGGTTTTTGAACAGCTTAGTTCTCAAACGTTTTGGCTCCCGGACACCACAAACCCAGAAGTGACTGTTCCGGTTTGCAAACTATTTTTGGAAGCCGAATGTCCGACGGGGCTTCCGTTGCTTCCGATTGGCTGCAGCAGCTTCCTGCAACCAATCAGAAGCTGTGCTTCGGTTTTCGAAACGTTTTGGAAGTGGAACGGACTTCCGGAATGGATTCCATTCGACTTCCAAGTTACGACTGTATAGGCAATGTATTTTACTTTTATTTATTTAATGTTACATTGCGACCCCACCTTTCCTCCAAGAATCTCAAGATGGCATACATGGTTCTCCATCCTCTCCACTGTTATCCTCACAACAACCCTGGGAGTTAGGCTGGACTGAGAGCCAGGGACAACGTCACCCAGTGAGCTTAATGGCTGAGTGAGGATTTGAATGCTGGTCTCCCAGGTCTGAATCCAGTTCTCTAACCACTACAGCTCTCTCACTGCAACTCTCAAGGGGAGATGTGTTAAAAAAAAAAAAACCATGGCTGGCTGCCCATCTGTTCAGCCTGTCTGAATTAGAAAATATAAAAAGTGAAATGTGTATTTGCAGCCTTCCCAATGTGCAAGACAGGGCTCAGGTGTGAGCACGCACAGCACTCAGGATCGACGTTTCCCTTTCTTTGCCCATGCAGTTTGTGTGTGTGAACCCCGGAGAGCCCCAAGCCGTTTATTCCCCTGAGACATTGCTCCATCACTACCAGAAGCAGAGAGCTTAGTCTGAATCACAGTTATATTCTCTAGCAATCGACAAGAAGTCTCCTTGCGAGGAGAGCTAGACTCATCGGCTCCTGGGAAAAGGGCTCATGTCAAGCAATTGCTCAACCTAGAAAACGCACGGCAAATGTCAAAACACATCATCCTTCGCCTTTCCACCCCCACAAAACAAAAGCATAATCATTCATCTGAACACACATACCAGAAAAACCCACACACAACTCATTATGGGGTCACCAGCAATTCAGGACTCTCACAGTGGGACACTTACTGTGTGTGTGTGTGTGTGTGTGTGTGTGTGTGTGCGCGTGTGTGTGTGTGTGTGTGTGTGTCACTATATTAAGCTCAAAATTCAATGATAAACTGGTGCTAATGAGATATTTTAACAGAAGGGCCAGGGAGTGTATTCCAGTGAAATATGGTTCAATTTTAATAAAGACTCTTAAAATAGCTTTGCAGTTTTGAAGCTGGCGGCTCATCCTCCTACACAACGCATTATCCAAAAGGGTTGCCCATTATTAACTCCAGCAGACTGGAGTACTAACTCTTAAATGCATGTCCTTCTTGTCAACACTGCAGCAGGAGCTGGGTTATTTGGGGGTAAGATTAGCTACTACCAGGCAGTTTTCTGGATCCCTGAGTTTGTTGCTTCCTCGCCTGTTTCTCTTACTGCTCCTCAGCAAAGTTTTTTCCTTTCTCTAGCTAGTTCTCATCTCTCCTTTAAAGGAGAAGCAATGGCCACGGAGAGAGGGTGACAGAATAGCCATCAATGGTTAGCTTTTCCTGTTCTTCCGTACTTCATCTCATGCTACTTTGTTCCATTTTGGACCATAACTCAGCGGCATAGCATCTGCCTTGTACACAGAAGACGATCCCACATAGGGTTGGGCATGTCCCCAGACAGCTCCTGCCAATCAGTGTAAACCAGGGGTAGACAATGGGATGTCCTCCAGACACTGTTGGACTACAACTCCCATCAGCCCCAGCCAGCATAACCAATGGTGAAGGATGATGGGAGTTTTAGTCCAACAACATCTGAAGGGCACCAGGTTGGCTGTCCCTGGTGTAGGCAATGCCAAGTTAGACAGACCAATGGGTCCGACTCCGTATAAGGCAGCTTCTTATGTCCATACATAGCTCAGTTGGTTAGAGCATGGTGCTGATAACACCAAGGTCACAGGCTCAATCCCTGTATGGGACAGCTGCATATTCCTGCATTGCAGGGGGTTGGACTAGATGATCCTCAGGATCCCTTCCAGCTCTACAATTCTACATTGTTTCATGCAGCTTTTTCTGTTATTTCAGTATTGGACTGATGCAGAAACTACAACTAGTGGCCCAGCGAGAAATACATGCGGAAATAGGTAAGGAAAACCCAACTGTTTTCCAGTGAGTGTCTTGCTGCCAGTCCTTCTATTCCCCCCCCCCCAATATCAAATACTTGAATGACTACTGCAAACTTTAATTGGTTTAATCAGTGGATTAATCAGCTAAAGCTTTAAGATCAATTTTAATCAGTGAGGGCAACCTTTAATTGCTAGGGCTGAGAGTTAAAGACACACTTTTTGAGGCTATTTTGATTCTGGTGTGTTACTGTAACATAGGAAATGAAACAAATATTAAAAGACAAGTCTTTCCTTCAAATTGTGATCAGTAGATTTTGTTTATTAAATGGTAAGTTGTTTCACAGTTCCTTTAGTATCCCAAAAAGGGATATTTGATGTGTTCTAGAGGTGTAGCTCCATCAATTTGCTGCAGCAAAGACTAATACACTGCTTGTGGACCAAAGTGTACTTTGTGAGATGCACAGACTGTGAGATCATTGGCTGGCATATTTTATACAAAACACAGGAGCCAGTATGGTATAGTGCAGGAGTGGGGAACCACTGGCCTGTGGCCCAATTCCGGCCCACCAGGAGGACCAAGTTGGCCTGAAAAGCCATTCCCCTCCCCCAACCATGACCTCCTGCGGGGGCAGGGTTCAGTCCTGCTGGGTGCTGCTTCACCACTGCGTTCCTTGCAGGGAACACGTTGCTGAAGCAGAGTCCACTCCCCACGAGCACAAGTCATCATGATGCCAGATGACTGGCAGGCGGGTAGCCCCGCCCACCCATCAAAGTTGACCTGTGGGGGTGGAGGGAGATAAACATAGGGCCCACAGGGCCAAAAAGGTTCCCATTGCGGTATAGCGGTTGGAATTATACTGCAGAGGGCCCAGTTCAAACTCCTACTCAGCAACAGAGGGCACTGGGCGACCTTGGGCCTATCACTGCCTCTAATTATAACCTACCACACAAGGTTGTTGTGAGGGGAAAGGAAAAGCAATGTAGGCTGCCTTGACTTTTTGTAAGGAAAATGTTAGTGAGGGGTAAAGACAGAGGCATCAGGCAGGGAGAACATTTCATGAAGCAAGATTATAAGGCCCAACCCAACAGATAAGTGAAATGCATGATCTTTTTGAGAGGGCAGCTGCTTGCCCCATCAGCCTCCCCCCCCCCAAAAAAAAAACTACCAATGTGCAAGGCAGCCAAATACCAGGCTGGGCATACACATTCAGCCCACATGAGAAAAGGTCCTACAAGCATACATCTGTGCATACAGAGCGCACTTCCACATGGGGGGGGGGAGTGTCCTCTAGGTTAACCAGAATCCGCCCCCCATGTGGAATTCTACATGCATACGTTGGTACACGTGTGCACATATCCATGTACGCTGAATGTGCACATAGCCAGAAGGAGCATAGCTCTGGGGTACGTAACTGGTAGGAGGCAAAGCCAGTCCAAGCCGCCCTATGGACACCTCACACTTTCTTCAGATGCATGTGGGGATATATTTGAACCCCCTCCCTGAAACAGAAGATCAAATCAGAGCAAGCAGCCTATTCCTAATTGGTAATGAATGGGCAATGCAACACAAATAGTGTACACTGGCACCTAAAAAAGTGTTCGCAGTGAGTTAGTCTCATGGGTAATGGCTAAGTATGATCATTTGCAGATTTTACAATAATTCCAGTTTCATGCTGGAGAATCTCTTTGAAACTTTCTTTTTTAGGTATGGCAGCTTTCAAGTCTGCTAGAAAATGCCCAAGGGGATTGAAACATTTCCCCACTATTATCAAAGTGTTGGCATCTTTAATGACTGGTTTGTTTAACTTATTCTCTTTGCACTGAGGTAGTCTGGCTTGTCCCCTTGAAACAGCAAACGGGCAAACTGATGAGCAAGACTGATTATTTTTTGATTGTTTGTATTTATTAAAACACCTCTTAAAATTATTTCTGTGTTATGCGGGGGTACCACAGAGGCAGGAAAAGTCAAGGTCTCAAAATGATATTGTTTTATTATTTTTTAAGCCTGAGAGATCAACATTGGCCTTGCACCAAAAGGAAAATATGGGTGCCAGGCAAGCTTCCCTAAAGAGATAATTTTATGGAACAGGTTGGGAAACATCTGGCTATCCAGATGTTGCTGAGCTACAACTCCCATCATACCTGGCCATTTTTACTGCAGGTGATTAGAGTTGTAGTTCAGCAACATCTGGAGGGCAAACTGTTCCCCACGCCTGCCATATATTACCAGTTTAGAAAATGTGGTGTGGCTTATGTTGTTGGCTCCTGTGCTTATGCCATAATACATTTGTTAGCCTTTAAGATAGTACCAAACTATTTTGTCTTTGAGATATTGAGTTTTGCATAAAATACATATTTAATACATCAAATTAATGACTGGTCTGTTTAAAAAGGATAATATTCATCAAATAAAAGCTATTTGATCAAAAGCTCTCAGTTTAATATGACTAAGTCTATGGGTGCCTTATATGTTACGTGCCCCGGTATTCTCATCTTACTTTTAAATGAAGTTTCCAGCTCTTGGGGCTATCAATAAAAGCTGAAGAGATAATCTGAAATGTAACAAGATCAGACACCCGTTCTTAGGATGCTGAATTGCCATAATACAGAGGACAGCTTGCTCAAATGTAGCTACAAACAGGTGTGCTGGGAGAAGTAAATCCAACCTGCACATGCAGCTTTCCTAACTTAGGATCACTATATGTGACATTATCAAATACTGCAATTCCCAGTACTGACTCTCCCCACCCCTTCAATCCTCTGTGAACACAGCCCTTAAGATGAGTCGCAGAAGAACAAGCTCTCTGTCCTGTTCATAAGTGAGATTAGGTGAGGAACCAATATTGTGGAATGCCCTCTCAGTGGAGACCTGCTGGGCTCCTTCTCTGCCTGTCTTTCAGTGGTTAGGAAGTGCTTTATAAACATTCAACCTAATTCTTAATGCATGATCTGCTATTCAAAGAGTTTTAAACCTGCTATACGCTAGAGATTTGAGTTTTTAATAACTGCTCTCTTCCAAATGTTTTCAACTGTTGTCATTTTTACTGCTTACAGCGGATTTAGTGTTTTAATTTTGTTTACTCCTGCCTTGATGTATTTTTATCCTTTTTACTGTAAGCTACTTTAATTGTTCCTACAGAAAAGCAGGATGTAAATAATAAACAAAAACGAAAATAAACTAAACTGAAAGGCTTTGTGCGGTGCTTTTATTCCACACTGGACTAAAGGTCTTATTGGAACAGCACTGAAATTTTGAAACTTCTCGGGTTGGTGCCATACCACAGGTCAGAACTGTGGCCTGGAGTAGCAGTCACTGTATCTCAGTTTTGTTGGCACAGCAAGCTATTTGGATCGGGCCATTAGAAACCAAAAATGGAAATGAAAAGACAATTTTCAGTTCATTATCTACTCATCGGCAACTCTACTCAGAAGAAGCAAGTCACACTGAGTTCACTGAGCTTATTTCCAGGTTGAACTGGAGCCCATAGGTGGTATTCAAGTAAGTAGTTCTGTCAGTGCAAGGATTTATATTTGTGCCACAGAACCTCCCCTGGGGAGAATCCTGAGCGCCAGAGAGAGAGACCTGGAGACCATATTTGGTCCACAGCCTTAGGTTTCCCACCTCAGTCTGCACTGACTGGCCATAGTCTTTAGGGTTACAGACAAGGGTCTTTCCCAGTCCTGCCGCAAAATGCCAGGGGTTGAACCTCAGACCTTCTGTACACGAAGATGCTCTACTACTGAGCTGCAGCTCTTCCCCACCAGGGCAGTGTGATCAAACCACTTAGTCCCAAAGCTGCAAAAGCAAAGACCTTTACACTGCCAATCAATGTATATGGTACTGAATGAGAAAGGCAGTGGTTTCAGTGGCGTAGCGTGGGGGGTGCAGGGGGGGCCGGCTGCACCGGGCGCAACATCTGGGGGGGGGGCGCTCGCACTCGCAGCTCTCTGCCCCTACCTGGCTCACTCACTCTCTCTCACTGCAGTGCTGGCTGTGCGAATCCGATCCGAGCTGCCGGGTCGCCGCCCACTGTGGAGGGGAGGGTGCCAGGCGTGCGGTGCGGTGCGGAGAGAGAGCGAGGGACTATCTGGGGGAGGGACAGTGCAGCGGGGGGGGGGCCGCAAATTACTTGCCTTGCCCCGGGCTAGGGGGCACAAATTACTTGCCTTGCCCCGGGTGCTGACAACCCACGCTACGCCACTGAGTGGTCTGACTCAGTATAACATAGGTTTGTATGTAAGAGATAAATTAAAGTACTGGTGAGGCACACAACACTGCCCTCTTATAGGACTTTACATCCTTTAAACCAGTCTCCCCTGCTCTTGCGTCCTCTTGTTTTGGACTACAGCTCTCATTAGTCAACATGGCCAATGCCTAGTGATGACTGATGCCAAGGTTCAATGTATCTGGAGAGTACCAGGTTGAGGAATGATGGTGTAAGTTAAGCAAACTCTGTCTAAATTACAGAGGTCTCTCCACATCCCATAAATATTCTCCATTTCATTTTTAAAGCTGCTCCACATACAAGGCTATGTAGAATCACATATAAGAAAGTTAATAGTAACTATTACTCACTCTTCTAGGTGTTTGACAGTTGCCTTCCACAAAAGTTGATTCGTACATACCAATTATTTTCTGAATCATTCAATTGAAAATTGCTCTACGCAGCATTTATGAAGTGAAGATTGCCCATCATAACGGTGACAGAGAATAAGTTGTAATTTTTTATTTTTTTACTGGACCCATCAATTCTGGTATTTTGCGAGATTTCAACCCTTTTCCTGAATAGCAAAACAGATTCATGGCAAAAAAGGGGGGCGGATTTATTACCCAGTCAACTGGTTGGGCTGCCCTGTGAGCAGATTATGGTGTTGGCCACATGAAGTTCACTTCAATTTGCATCGCTGTGAGCTTGCTCTACATTTGCAATAAGTCACTAATTTAATATGGCAAGCCCAGAAGGATGTGCTGCCACTGGGGCAATTTAACAGCTTCCACGGAACTACCTGCTAACACAAACTGGCCCTTCATTTGGCAAATCAGAGGCTGCTATGCCTTGCTTGAAGAAAACGAACAGGAATCGGCTCTCGATGAGCTCTTCACAAACAATGCAAGGGGCCACAGCATGTGGTAGGACACCTGCTTTGCATGAAGAAGGTCTCAGGTTCAATCCCAAGCTTCTCAGATAAGGCTGGGAGAGACCCATGTCTGAAGCAGCAGCTGCTAGTCAATGCAGTGCATACAGTACAGTCGTACCTTGGAAGTCAAGCAGAATCCGTTCTGGAAGTTCGTTCGACTTCCGAAACATTCGGAAACCAAGGCACGACTTCCAATTGGTTTCCAATTGCGCAGGCGCGCTGGAAACAATAGCGGAAGCTGCACCGGACATTTGGCTTCCAAAAAAGTTCGAAAACCGGAACACTCACTTCCAGTTTTCAATCGTTTGGGAGCCAGAACGTTCGACTCCCAAGGTGTTCGGGAACCAAGGCACAACTGTACTGAGCTAGATGGACCAATGGTATGACTCAGTATAAGTCAGGCTCCTTTGCTCCTAGCATAGCAACTTTTGAGCTAGGCATTTCCCTATTTCCTCTGCGTTAGAGCAGGGGGAGCCAACATGGTGCCCTCCAGTTGTTCTTGGACTACAATTCCCACCAGCCCCAGACAGAGGTGATCAGAGTTGTAGTCCAACCACAGCTGGAGGGCAATACGTCAGATCAAGAGGAATTCATGTGAGAAGAACATTAACTGGAATGTCAGATCACAGTGACTATCTCCTCACCCTTGTACAATGGTACTAGCTTGCAGATGCACCATATGTAATATGAAATTCATAGTCTCGTGAGACTCTGGCAACCATGCATAGAACTGCCCACTCCATATAGGGTAAGGGGGAAGAAAGGTGAGGAGAACTGTGGCTGACACAGGCAGGCAAAATAAAATAAAATAATACACTGGATACAATCATAGCATGCCATGGACTTAACCCAGGAACACTGTGTTGTGAGGCTGGGACACATCCTACAGAACTACTAAGGACTGTGCGTGTTTAGGCCTCAGATACCTCTTCTCGTGTGGGAGAATAGAGTTGTGCAACATCAGCTTCTGCAGTTAGTGGGCAGGATGATTCCTCTCCACTGGCCAGGTCTGCTTCTACATACCAGAAGCCTTGCTTTCTGCCTTTGCCTATTCAGAAGGGTAGTATGTCCTGCCTGCTACACTTCAAGTTCCACTTTCCCCAACTCCACCCACTAATCTCAGCATACTGACCTGGAAAATATGCCCTCTGGGATTGCAATATTGCCACCCACAACCCACCTTGTCCCAACAGCACATTAATTGTCTTCTACCTAATCCTTTACAGCACAGAAGTTCTCTGTCCCACGTTGTTGTGGCCACACGGTCACCCTCTTATGATTTTATTTGGGACATTATGCTTAGGGCACGATGCAGTAAATATTCCCGCAATTCCCTCTTTCTCTATCTTTCTAGATTAGCGTTTCCCAAAGTTGGGTCTCTAATTGTTGGACTACAACTCCCATCATCCCTAGCTAGCAGGACCAGTGGTCAGGGATGATGGGAACTGTAGTCCAAAAACACCCTGATCTACATCAATAATAATGCAGTCATTATTATTACTACTATAATACTAATATATTTAGATAGCACATTTCCTAGCTCAGTGAACAACAGCCCTGCATCATACTCCAGTATCATTATCCTCATAACATAGACAGCACACTGAGCCTGAAGTGTAGCTTAGTTGTCTGCTAAGTTCATAGCAGAGGTGAGATGTGAACTGGGACTGTCCTAGCCCACAGCTGATTCTTAATCCATATGCTATTCTAGTTCTCAGCTAGAGTTTATGCAAAACTATGATGAATAAACCAAATCTTATTTTAAAAATTATTTTTATTTAAAGAAAAGATCAATATAAATGAAATATTAGTAAAACTATAAAAACTCTAGGAACCTCATCAGAAGAATCGTGAACATGAAATAATTTTCAGAGCTTGCAACCATACTATGCTAAATGATAGGGCTACTTTTCTTATTTTGATACCATCCATTTAAATCTGATTAAGTGTGCGGGATGGGGGAGCATGAGGAGCTTTTGGTTCAGCATCTTCCGCTTCACAAACTTGTCTTGCAAAGGCTGGCATTTAAAACTAATTTTGCCAGTGTCTGGTTTCTGATGTTGCAAACCGCATCAGAATACAAACACCAAAGCCTCTCATTTGAGAGCACAGCATGTGGCTTAAGAAAGGGATGCCTTGGGCAGACAAATTTCAGCATGATAAAATGGACCTGCCAGTGAAACATGCTGCATAACATATAGTTGTATGGCCAACAGTTCTCATCAGATGACCCTTTACATCCTATTGCCTACCTAGTCAAAACTATTTCTGCACGTTGCAAGAATAACTAAACACAGATACATGTACCAGCTATGGGGCGGGGGGGTAACCTGGAAAGTCCATCACCAACTCTCCTTTTTATTTGAAATAAACAAGCATTAGAAAGAAAATGACAGGGTTGGGGATATTGCCCATTAACCTAGAGCTGAGAAAGTTATCACACTGTCTGATTAATTGTAGTAGCAGAGAAAGCTCACAGAATCTTCTTCCCAGGACCTTATTGATTACTTGTTCCCTATCTCCTAAGTTTTTAGGTAAAAGGTTTAGTGATCCCATCTTCAAATTGTGCAGAAATTAGCATCATTTGTAAGAAGTGAAACACGGTAGCAAAAACATCCAGATCAAAACAAGACTTAACCATAAGTCCAGCACTACAGGTAAATGACATCAGTATTTTTCAGACAACAACTAATGCTGTTTCTCCTCCTTTCTTCTGTCCTTAAAGCTGGCAGCTACTGCCAGGTCCATCTATAGCAATGCTGTATATTCCATCCAGCAAGCTATATTACACAGGAAGGTTCAGAAAATCAAAATTCCTTCAATGGCGTGACACATAGGAAGGAAGCACAGGGAAGGGGTTTGAGAAGAGGAAAGAGGGGTGGTTTTGCTGCAAACCTACACCACAAGCAAAACAAGGGGCTCCATTCCAGTCACTGCCTCCTTTCCTACATAGCCTCCTGGATGGCTGGCTAGTTGGCAGGCAAGACTGTAGACAAAAACAGCGCACCCTGAAGGGGGGGGGGCAAAATCAGGTGGTCCATCAGAACAAAAGAACCACAAACCAGAAGCCACCTGGCTCCTTGCATGACACAACAACACACAGCCACCTTCCCACTCACCCACCCACCTACCCACCACAGCCACCACCCGACCCCAATCGCCTCCACCCCCACACCTCTGGGCAGCCTGTATTTTTGCTGCTTTCAGAAGTCCCACGCTCTTCTCCCCCACCCTCTCCTTTTTTTAAAAAAATAATAATGATGAATATAATAGAGCAAATGAAAATAAAGCCACAAAATCTCTTGCCGAGCGAGAAGCAGCCCTGCTCCATCGCGAGAGGAAAAACAAACAAATAAAATACCTCAACATTCACAAGCAGCCGGAGCATCTGATCTGACATGGAGGGGAGATGGGCAGGATTTTATAGGCACCAACATCAGCCCTGGCGAGGTTCTCCCGCCCATACACAGAGATCCTGCATCCTCCTCCCGCGGGGAAGGGAGAATAATACCGCCAGGAGGGAATGCAATTGGAGGAGGGGGGGAGAGAGAAGAAGAAAGAAAAGAGAGAGAGAGATCCAGTGTCCACATAGCAGCTAATAGGGTGGGTGGATGCAGTTAAAAGAAAATGGGACACACACACACAGACACACAGGCCAATTCCTTACCTCCGTCCAGGGCGCAGCAGACTAAACAGGCAGCGCCGGCGGCAGCCACTAGAGCTCGTCCTGTGTGGCTTCCGCCCCGCCAGCCCCGTCTGCCTGCCGTTGCTCCTCCCCAACCAGCCCGGAGTCCAGAGTCTGTCTGTGTCTCTGTCTCTCGGTCCTGCTGCTGCTGCTGCTGGGCCTGACTCCCCTTTCACGTGACGCAGCCACATGACCCAACATGTTACTTGCTTCTCTCTCTTTCTCTCGCCGCCCCCTCCCCACCCGCAACTCCGCCTCGGCCCCCTCCTCCTCCTCTTCTCCGTGTCGGGGTCTCTCGCTCGGTGTCACGCGAGGAGGGCCAAAGGCGAGCCGCGCCTCTGAGCACGTGCAGAGCACTTTTGCGCCTCCGCGCGGCGGGGCATCGCAGCCGAGCCTGTCCACCCCGCTATACGGGAGCGGAGGCAGTCGCTTCGGGTCAAAGGATGCGGCTTTCAGGCCTCGGCGTGGTGCTGCCTCAATGCGATTCCTTTATTTTCATCGCGAAAGGAAGATTCCGTTATTGTTTTATCATTTGCCACTGCGTTTTTTGAACGTTTATAATAATATTAATAACTGCAATGCTTAACAATATTCCCGTGATTTAAGACATCGTTCTGGGGTGTTGTGCAACTTCCCCAAGGGATGTGTTTTCTTTGTGGTATATTTAAGTACAGATTCTTAGGTGGTTTATAGGCCGTTGGTTTTTTTCTGGAGCCACAACTGCAAATTCTGTCTTATTGCTGCCTACAGCGCCAACCTTGATCCAGCATCAATAGCTTTATAACTGCCATATATAATGGGCCTCCCAGGATGGAAAAGGGTGTGTCCTTGCTTTCCTAGTTCCTAATTGCAGCCATTCTGCCTAATCCTCTATAATTCAGAAAAGAGGTGTTTGTATTTAGAATGATTGTTCAGAGGCGGTTTTAGGGTAGCACTACCAGTTCAGTTGCACTGGGCTCTGGCACTGCAAGGGTTGCTGCAACAATAATGTAGAATGGGCAGGCCAAATTTTAGCATTGCACAGGGCACCACAGAAATTTGAGACCCCCAAGTCTGCCGCTGGATTTATAAATCATTTAATCAATGTAGTATACATAATAAAATTTTAAAAACAATAAAATAAAAACTTAAAAGAAATGTAAGGTAAAGGTACCCCTGCCCGTACTGGCCAGTCGTGTCCGACTCTAGGGTTGTGCGCCCATCTCACTTAAGTGGCCGGGGGCCAGCGCTGTCCGGAGACACGAGGCCAGCGTGACGAAGCTGCTCTGGCGAGCTGGCACCAGCACAGCACATGGAAACGCCGTTTACCTTCCCACTATAAAGTGGTACCTATTTATCTACTTGCACTTAGGGGTGCTTTCGAACTGCTAGGTGGGCAGGAGCTGGGACCGAAGATGGGAGCTCACCCCGCCACGGGGATTCGAACTGCCGACCATGCGATCTGCGTCCCAACATTGTTATTACTAGCACCCTCATAACTTGCATTGCTCTGGAATTCTAATAAAACAAAAAATAAGTGCAGTTTTGAAAGTTTGAGTCCGCCTTCTTGATTCAAAATGGCAGGCAGTTGCATCCTCACAGATGAAAATCCACTCCTTGATCTCAATAACCATGCACATTTAGGTTACATCTTATAAGGGGTCCAAACACAGAGCGAACACACCACTCTGCAAAATGATGACGATTTAAATTTCTTACTTGCACTTCACCATAAGGTCCCAAGGCAGCTTACTGTGGTTTGTCAATGCAATATTAAAAAAACAATTTAAAACAAAGTACAGCCAGGAATAGGGTGGGTCCTTAATAATACACCGTATCTCTAAAGGCCAGGGTGAAGAGGTGCATCTTCAGCATTCGATGCATAATAAATTCAGACACAGTTCTGTGGAAATAGATTATATGTTTAGGTAGGCTTGCTGAAATAATAAAAAATGGAATTTACTAGAACGCATATAGCTTCTGTTCCAGCTAATTTAACTTTGAAGGAGAATTTCACTTTAAAATGACAAGTAAGAAATAACATGATGGGGACATTTTAATAATCGCTCAAATGCTGTCGACATGGGAAATAGACAAACTATTATCCTTTGAAGTTATGAGGCAGAAAGTCGCAAATGCCCTGTTGATGAATAAACTATTAATTCAAATAAGGTTCAGATACAGGTTTAAAACTGGTATGAGCTGTGGATAAAACAATAGATAGGTTCACAGACAAAGGTGCGATGGAAACCCACCTCACTCCCTGAAAATAAGGAGTGGTGTTTTTATTTGTATAGACATGTTATAGTTTGTATTATATTGAAAGTCTGGAGTGTATTACTGGTGTCTCTGTGCCCCCCCTCCCCCGCCCCCTCTACTTTGATATTTTAATACCTGTTTTCCGTGATTATTTTGTTGTATGCTTGATTTAGCATTTTAATAAAATAAAATAACCTGGTATGAGCACTGGAGTTAGAGAGGGTGTCTCTGGAGTGGAATGGATTTCTGAGCAATAGTTACACTGAAATTTAAATCAAAAGAAGAGCTGAGCTAGATCAGGCCAAAGACTCATCTAGTCCAGTATCCTGTTCTCTTCATGGCAAACAAGATGCCTATAGGGAGCCCACGAGCAGGGCCTGAATACAGCAGCATCACTCTTATAATAATAATTAAAATTTTATGCCACCTTTGCACACACAAAAATCATGCACAAAGCAACTTACAACAAAAAGAGCAGCAGTACGTCTCAAAAACGACAATCACAAAAAAAATCATACTAATAAAACGGCACTATAATAGCATATAAAACATCATACGAATAACATTTCAATGCTACAAATATAATAGCATAACAGTAGAAACAACAAGAGAGCTTGAGAGTTTCACCTTCCATGGAGAAATCCAAACCGACCCTCCCATGATGCTGCTCGCAGCCCCTTTCCTACAGTGGCATATTACAAGGCTTCCGAAAGTAGGGGTTTGGGATAGCTGGAAAGACCTTTCCCATGGTGTTGCTCGCAATCATTCCTTGCTAGTATTTCCCAGCAACCGGCATTCAGAAGGATACAGCTTCTTTCAGTGGTGGTAGAACATAGCCAACATGACTCGTAGCAACTGATAGTCTTATGCTCCTTAATCTGCTGAAAAAGTCTTAGTTATTGTTCTAGGTACAGTACTTGTTTTTGCTTTTTCAGGATATTGCTTGACATGTTGCAAAATCCTGTAAAATTGGTTTCAGCAAAGTCATGGTGGGATCTTTGCAGCAATAAGCAATGACAGCCTGGAGGAGATGTTGCATGTTGTAAATTGTCTTCTGTTAAAAAACACACACACTTAGCTCTCCTAACTCGTAGCATACATAATCCAGCACTGCAACTTTGTTGGATTGAACGACAATAAGCATAATTGAGTTTTGCCTTGATTGTATTATAATTCTTGCATAAACACCATCCCAGATAAAATCTGTTAGAGGGCAAAACTAGATTTCTCTTGGTTGGGGAATGAGTGTGGCATATTCACCATGGATCCTGTTTCCATCTCTCCTGTCCTACCTGCCTAGCAGCATCACACTAGTTTTTTTATATTTTATGCTCTTGGATTTTTCAGAGTCTTGGTATAAAACCTCACTAGCATACAGTGGTATCATGTTACCACATCTGTTGACTGTTGAATCCCAAGATCACCTTTTCTAATAACAGGAGAGTAATTTCCCTGACAAAAACAGTAACGTCAATACCATTCACAAATCCAGAAGAAAGTTGCAAATTTCAGAACAAATCATGTCTGTGGCACAGAATATCTACCATATTTTTTAATGGGAGTGATTTGTGAGTGCCCTCCTGTGAAAGCAACAAGTATTATCAGAAGCAGCTGTGAGTTGGTGTCAATCTAACAGTTGTTAACTGATCTGTTAAATGAAAGGAAGTGGGCTGTCCCTCAGTGAACATTTTTAAGGAGAGGCTGTAGTTCTGTCGTTCCTTCACTGAGCAAAGCTTGGACCAGAAAGCCTAAAAGGTCCCCTCCAACTCTATGATTTTATATAAGATATAATCACTTTGGATGGTATCAAATGCTACTCCTACTCAGAATTAGACCATTGAAATTAATAGACATGCATAACTTAGGGGTATTCATTTCAGTGGGAGGAGTTCAATACTGTATAGCGCTATGGCAATCGTTCTGTCAGCGCAAAAAAATTCAGGTTGCCAGACAGAACGATCCCCATCTCCTTCCATGCTTTTCTCAGGGTTCGCTTCACACAGCCAATTGCAGAAGGTGCATGCATAGAAGTGGGGGAAATCCCATTGCTCTAGCAGAAGTCCTTGCATAGGTTTCCACAAGAATGACGCATTAGTTGAATCCTGCACACGGAATCTACTGAGTACAACTCCATCTCTCCACAGTCTACTTGACACAAGAAATAGGAGCCCTATTCACTTGTTCCTCCTGTGTGTAGGAACCAGGGCTTTTTCAGCCGGAACTCAGTTCTGGCACCTCAGGTGGGTGCCATTGCCATTATAAGAGAACAAGGGTGAGTTCATGGTGAGTTCCGACACCTCTTTTTCTAGAAAAATAGCACTTGTAGGAACCATACAAAAGAGGTGAGCAGGATCTCATCTGTCTAGCCCGGCTGCTCCCAATATTACCATGGCCAACTGTCTGTGCTGAAAGAAAAGGAGATGCCCAAACACTTGTACACACATAGATTCTCCACATGTTTGGAAATCTCAATCGTGCAGAGTTCTTGAACTTGTGGAAAGCCTGAACATGCATCCAGCAGTACAGATGTAGGATCACCTTTCAAACATTGTGCAAACAACTTTAGTTGTTAAAGACATTACTCTAGTCCATGCACACCTTTGATCTATCATGCTTGTTAAAGCCCAAGCTTAAAAATGGGACACATGCAAACACTAGCCATGACAAATGATGTCAGCCACAAGTGGAAGTATTTTGAATCCTGAGAAATCTGGAAAGGCTACTCTTCAGCTTTTTACTCACTTCTTGTAATACCTGATTATCCGGATTAATGATTGCTGAGCTGAACATCCTGCCTCACCGAATTAGTTTCCTCTCATTTGTGTTATAAGCATAAAAATCAGTATAATACAGAACACGCACAATAGCAGTCTGTTCTTTCTTTTAAGATATATCTCACAGACCCATGATATCTAGAGTGAATTGGGATAGCCCTTTGCAGTTGCTCAGTTCAAGTTGTTACATCTGGATAATTATGCTGTAAACTGCCCTGTGATCTTTGGATGAAGGGCAGTATATAAACTTAATGAATAATAAAATAAAATAATAATTGTCTGAAATCAGCAAATTAAAATTTTGTATTACACCATTTAGCTCCACAATGGAGCTTCCAAATTAGCTAACTTTAATAAAGAACAAACACAAACAGAAAAAAGTGAAAAAGTAGAGAGCAACCACCAACAGCAAATACTGAAACCAACAAGCATCTAAATAAGAAATGTTTTTATTGACACTGGAATGTGCCAATTACACATTATAAATCAAGAGGGAATAGCTAGAATTCTCATAGGGAGCATTTCATAGTCCACATCTGATGTCATATTATGTCCAATGTGGAGTAGATGGGCTGGATTTGAGGACTTTTAGTGCTAAATTGATGTTAAATATATATGTATTTGGGGGGACAAAAATTCAGGCCTTTTCACCAAAATTTGAACAATGATACATACAGACCACCCCAAACACTGAAGATATACCCCCAAACTAGAAAAATGTCCCAAGTTGTAGTCATCAAATCTCTGATTCAAAATTCAAATTCAGAAATCTTTGAATGTCTGTTCAGTGACATGAATATTTGAAAGTGGAGACTTGTTTCCCCAACATTAGTTTCTGCTTTTAAAATAGTCCAGAAATGTACCCCATCATAGCTGAGAGGAGGCCTTCTTGATGCTCCACTGCTAGGTGAGATTTCTTACGTGGTGACATGGGAGGCCTTTTCGGTGGTGACACCCCATTTGTGGAATGGTCTCCCTCTTGGGATATAACTGCTGCCATCTCTTCTTTGGTTTTGTTCCCAGCAAAGTGAAGATACATTTATTTGCTCAAGCATTTGTGAAGTATTACTATACAGACTGTGTTAAGATATAGTTATTTCTGTGGTAGCTCTCGGTATTGATTTGTTAACTGCTCTCGTTTTATGGTATCATTAAGGTTTTTAAATGTTTTATTGTGCCCTAACCATAGATCATTTATGATTAAGGGTGGGCTAGAAATAATAAAAGAAACAAAATAATACCTTTCCTTCTCACCACCTGATGACATACTTGGGTGGAAATGCTATGCCACTTACCTGGGAACAAACCCCATTGAACTAAATGCTAATTAACTTCAGAGTAAACTTGCACAGGATTGCTCTGTTAGTGTTGCCTACTTTTATTATTGCCTTTTTTATATCATACTTTTCAGAGACATTGTTTCTTCTTTTACACCTGTATCAGCCTGGCAATATTGGCTGTGATCTAAATATGAGCCATTGGCCCTTCATACAATATCTAAATAGCAATAGCAATGTTATAGTGCCACAAATATTGGCCTACCTTCAGTGCCTCTCACTGTTAATATTAATATAAATAACACCCAAGCCTCCCAGAAAATGGCAGTAGTCACTAAGTGAAAAACTTCAAATGTTTTAATTCTACCAAGTCTCATGCTATGTGGAGTTTTCACTAAAGTGTTTTTCATCTCAAAGTGAGGCATCATGATGCAAGCTTGCTGCAATGGAGATAATACTCGGACAATAAACAATAAAAAAACGTATTTGTGAGGCTAGGGAACAAGAAAATCTGTTGAATATCAATACCTACAAATAAAAAGTGGCTTTCTGTAAACCAAATAGAACTGTAATACCAGAAACCGAAATGGAATTTACTGTTTCTGACTTATTTTTTGCCAGCAGGGGGAGACTTGCCTCCCTCGTAAGATGAGGGAGTTCCAGCTGCTCACCTCAATTTCCTTTGCTCAAGGTCCTTGGGAAAATCGGTTGCCTGGCAACTTCCAGCAGGGCAAGACTTCCCTCCATTATGGGCTGAGTTCTAGCTACTTGACCTATTCCCATGCCTCAGAGTTCTGGTAATCAAAGGGAAACACCAGGGAAGACCAAGGAGGGCAGGTAACGTTGCTTGGATAATCACGGCACCATATGAGGACACCATGTTACTTATACAAAAAGCAAAAAAAGAAGCTATGTTTGCCTATAAGATAAATTCCAAAGGCCTATCAAAAGGTCACAAAATAGTGTGCAAGCCTTTTGGTTCTCCAGCTTTTGTTATGTTGTCATTATGTATATTTTTCATGTTGAAAGCTGCCCTGAGCATGGCTTGAACTATGGAAAGGCAGCATACAAATAAAATTATGTATGTATGCATGTATGTGCTGTTTTATCAAGTTCAATGGTAAACAAAGCATGGTGGTGAAGCCACCTGTCTGCATGTGGAAGGATGAGAGGACGTAGCAGACATTCAAACAAGGCTCTATTGGGTGTTGTGCAGGTTTCAGGTTATACCAGTCTATCAGAAATTTAAAAACAGAATGGTCAATTCCCCATGTCTGGAAATACAAAAATAGCTGTTATCCTGCTATGTCTATTTATGTTTCTGATGCTACACTTGAGTGTGATTGTATTGTGCAAGTCCTTTGCAAGCTGCTTTGAGAGCCTCTCAGGGTCTCAGCAGGATGTAACTTCTCTGAATAAACACATTTCTTCCCATCTTCCTTTTATATAATAGATTAAAATCAAGCATCCTTCCACTATGATATCACTCATAATCAATACACATATATTGATTAGAGTAATTCCTGACTTTAAAGGCACTTATTTTGTTTTATTAAGTCTCACCTTGCCTACAAAGGGCTCAGAGCAGCTTATATATAATTCCCAACAGGCTCTCACCTGGACAGCTTCCAAGGATACAGATTCATCAGAAATGCATCACTGCATGTGCCAGCAGACCATTCTCTGAGCTGACAATGGAACATGCTCTTTTGGATATGATTAGTGTAGGAAGCATAATAAAAGAAATATGTGTCTCGGGTGACTTTCTATGTTCTTGTGTCGACTCTTTGTTCACTGCTCTTTTTTTTTTTTAAAAAAAAAAGATGGGTCATGCAGATGACTTCTTCGCCAAAGGTAAACAATTTCAGTGGAAAACCTGCTCTTGCCCCATTTCTGTTTGCATGCACCTCTGGAAGAGGTGCAGAAGTGTCTTCAGAGCATAGCATTACAGAAGCCAGCTGAACGGGAGGGGCTGGAAACAGATCTAGAACAGCGATGACCAGCTGCTTCATTCTAATTTGTGGGATGCTTTTTTGACCAAGGGGCTCAGAGTATGAGTATCACATATGCACTTTATAAATCCAACGTATATAAAGCAGGGAGGTGAGAGAGAGAGCACAAAAGGAAACTAACAGGGGAGGGGAGAAGGAAAACAGCATGAAAGCAGAGCCTAGTAGTGGGATCATGGACGCCACTTCCTTGCATGTAGTCCTGAAAGCTGGACAAATAATCTTATAGGCCAGCTGCTGCCTTCAAGCTGCTTGTGGGTCATTCTTGCCCTAGACAATTCCCTTGCACTGTGTCAGGATTCTCTTTCAATGCGCATGAGAAGCCAAAATTATTAAACTGGGAAAACAAGATTAATAAAACTCAATTTTAATTGCTTAAGCATGTTACCAGTGCTTGAAAAAGTGACAGCTCCTTCCTTTTTCCTGTATAAGTAATGAACTAACTGAAAGAAACCATGCATCTGTTTAAAATGAAATACATCTCAGATTTCCCACTCTCCTTTTATAAGGAAAGCAACAGGCTGGAGGGTAACTGTGTTGCATCACCATAAAAGCCACTTAGCAAGTGACATGATTTTAAATTAATGGGAAAACATCTGAATCGGTAGAAGCAGGTGCAAGTAATGCATACTAACCTTCTCAGTGACCAAAAGTTTAATTCCTTCCTGTTTTTTAGATTTCATAATCAGCTATAAAATCTTTATTGCACTCTATTTTTATACAATATTGTAAAAGCTTGAATAAAAGTTTCAAACTTCATTTCAGTAGGGTTCATAATGAACCCTATAAATCAAAAGAAGAAAATTCCTGGAAATGCTAAAAAATAAAAGCCTGACCAAACCAAGCACAAGAACACTTTCCAACAGTGCAATCTCTACTCAGAAGTAAATCCTACTGAATTCAACTGGGCTCACTCCCAGGTAAGTGTGCCTAAGACTGCAATCCTATACACAAACCTGATGAAACTTAAGTGAAATGTAGTTCTCTAAAAATGTGTAAGACAGAGCTATAAACCTGTTGAAAATTATTCAATGTTATGCAGGATTCATATTATTGTTTATTTTTCAAGGTCCATCACAAGAAATTTGGTAGTCTCCTTTGGTCCTGTAAAAAAGTTGCACAATCCATTAAAAACAGAAGGCATATGTGCTTTAAGGTTATCTTCCCTCTAAAAGGAAAGTTACAAAGAATAAACAATATGAACATTGATTTCCCTCACCCTCAATAAAGCACAGCCTAAAGTTCAAACAAGTAAACTCTAAAATCACTTGCAGTGGCAGACACTTTACTGGCTATCAGAAAACTATACTTCATAGTCTGTAACTACCATAGCAAGAAAATCAAAGAGAATTTTTGAACATACAATCTAATTAAATAGTTTATTTGCTATAGTGACTTTTGCTATTGAATCTCCACCAAATCTATTACCAGGAATATCTACACATAAAGTTTCAGTTCCACATTTATTGATTGTAGTTAGACACAGACAATTCCAGTCCCATTTTCTATTTTTGTGTAATGGGGAAAGAGTTCTGGTCCATTAACTCTCCCACTTTCTCCTGCAGGAAGTAAACCATCTCAGCTAACACAAAGACATGTGTTTCATCCAAGTCTTGTATGATGAACTTCTTCCCCAGGGCATTTGATTCATCCAAGTACAGCAGAAACTGCTTCATGGCTGGGTCACTGTGGAGGCACAAATAAAATGGTCACATCACATGATACTTTAACTGAATTAAATTTACACTCTTTTGGAATAACTGAACTATAAGGCAGCTCAGGAGTATGTTTTCAGGACTGGTTTGTTACTTACCTCTGTAGTCATGGAAACTGGATGGTCTTCAGAAGCATTACTGAAATCCCCAGAGTGCTCTAAAGTTATTACATAGCTGGTGAGCTTCAGAAAAAGAAATTGGGAGTGCTGCAGTTAAGACCCCTTTTGAAAGCCAGGAGTCTGAGCAGCTCTTTGAGCTTAACCTATCAAAATACAACTAAAATTCAGTCAAGCTGTTTATAATGTAAAAATCTGGCCTTCAAATAGGCTGACCTGGACAGGGAACACAATCATAGAGCTATGGTAGTAGGCATGATAGCTGTATTACAAGCAACAATACTTTTCAACTACAGGGGAAAGGAAATGTGGTATAACGGACAAAAATTAAAGCATAACATATTGCAGGGTGGTTCAACAATTTGAATGAAGATATTTATTCTGTACCTCAAGAGTCTTGGATTTAGGAAAGGCCATTTTTTCTAGTCTCCTACTTTTATTCATACTCCATGCCAATGATTTCATTCAGGAATTATAATAACCAGTTTCCAGTTTCACTTATGTCATTTCATTTATTATTGTTTATAAAATTTGTCCATCGCTTTAGCTTAGCCGGGGCAACCCAAAGCAACTTTCAACCAGACAGACAAACCCTCCTGCAAATAAATACATTAAAACCAAGAGGAAAATGAAATACACTTAAAACATCCTGCTCACTTAAAAAGGCAAGATAAAGAATAAAGGCCAGGTTACAAAGGAAAGTTTTTGCCTGGCACATAAAGATATATAATGAAGGTGCTTGGTGAACCTCCCTGATGAGAGCATTCCACAAACAAGGAGCCACCACAGAAAAGGCCTGTTCTCATGTTGCCACACTTTGGACCTCTCACAGAAGAGGCACCCAAAGAAGGGCTTAAGATGACAATCACATGGTCCAGGTTGATTCATAGGGGGAGAGGCGGTCCTTGAAATATTGCTGTCCCAAGCCATTTAAGGCTTTATAGGTCAAAGCCAGCACTTTGAATTGGGCCCAGAAACTGATTGGCAGTTAGTGCAGTTGGGCCAAGATTGGTATTATATGCTCAAACGGTCTTGCCCCAGTGAACAACCTGGCTGCTGGAATCTGCACCAGCTGAAGTTTCTGAACCATCTTCAGAGGCAGCCCTACATATAATGTGCTACTTACCATTCTATAAGTATTCCTTTCAAAACATTCACCATCTTCACAAAAGATTTTCAGACTCCTAAAGAAACCTATAAATAAAAAATGAGTAAAAATATATGTGTGACACAGCTTATAGGAGAAGAAATTTTACTGAAGTTTTAAGGCTTCAGTCCTATGGAGGAATTCAGGAAAAGCCTCATTGAAACCAGTTAGGTATTTTGCATGCAGAGAATTGCACTCTCAATCACCCTACAACTAGTAAAACAAGTTGCTAACGTTACACATTACTGGCTGTTATGAGAAGTTGCTGAATTACAACTTATTACTAAACTGAAAACTAGGGAGAGACCTGGTCTGAACAGCGATATTAGATTCTTGTCTCATTACATATGCTAAAGCTATTTTTGGTCATCTGCATACTATCCCTTGCTTCAACAGCATTACCATACCCATTGAGTCAATCACCCATCTTCTACTACCTCACCCCACCCTCCCACTATATGCTGTTATGTAAACTTTGGGGTGCATGCATGGCAAACCTGGAAGTATTTTAGTGGGTTTCGCCACACGCGCATGCGGAAACCTTGGGATCCGACCGGACCTCCGGAATGGATCCCATCCACAACCAAAAGTACCACTGTATAAGGGTCTCGTGACTTCTGTTTCAGTGTACAGTATCTGAAGAAGTGTGCATGCACACGAAAGCTTATACCCAGAACAAACTCAGTTGGTCTCTAAGGTGCTACTGGACAATTTTTAAATTAATTAATTTATTTACACATTAACACAATATGTAAACACGTACTAGCACTCAACATAGAATCACAGAATTGTAGCGTTGGGAAGGTCCATTAGGGTCATCTAGTCCCGATGGAATCTTTTGCCCAACGTGGGGCTCCAACTCACAACCCTGATATTTAAAGTCTCATACTTTACCTACTGAGTAAACATAAATAAAGTAAATAAAAAGTAATATTTTCAAAAAAGAAAGGGGGGGAGCTATCATTCATGAGCTAGAGGCTCAGGTTTAGAATCAGGTGGCGGGGGCAAATATTCGCACATTTCAGCGTTGGCCACCAGGCATCACATCAGCCTTTCTCTACACACAACACAACAAGACGCTACGCGAAGCAGGAAGAGGAAAACTGAGGGGAGCGAGGAAGAGGCCGCACAACTACTCTGGCCGAGGGAAAGAGCTGGCGGCGAACACGACAAACAAGGGGAAGCGGGGGGGAGAGAGAAACACCCTCTTACGTTTCACACAACCGGCAGCATCCCCTCGGAGGCGGAAAAATAAACCAAGGTATCGCCTCTCCAGCAAACCGGAAGAGGCGGGCGCAGTTTAAGCCGCCGAGCTCCCGCCCACCACCCCACCCCCGCGCGCGCGTCTCGGCTCGCCGTGGGATTGGCTGGAATCTGCCGGCTGCGGCGCGCGTGCGTGCGTGGGGAGGGGGGCTGTGGGCGGGCGCGGCGCCCTCCGCAGAGAGCGTAGGCGGCGCCGAGAGCGTCTCTGTTCGTTGAGAGCTGGGAATGGGCAGATGGGCAGGTAGGCGGGGGCGCGAGGAGGCTGGAGCTCATGGGCGGCCGCGGGGATGCGGTGCTGAAGCCGGCGCTCCGGAAGGCAGGTGAGGCTGCGGGGGGCGGACTTAGCCCTGTGGGAGGTCACACGCGGCTTCAGCACAGCTTTCCCCCGGTCCCAGGCCTGCCTGCCGCTGCTGCTGCTGCTGCTTCGGGCTGTGGCGAATGCTTTTCGTCGTTTTGGCGGGGCGTCCAAGCCCTCAGCCCTTTGGGAGTAAAGCTCCCCTCGCCCTCTTTTGCACTGTGGGGTTTCATTCCTACGGAAACGTGCCTCCATGGATGGAAGGGCTCTTTGGAGAGACGCTTCTCTTCCATTCCGAATTAAAGCCTTTCTCCTCCCTTAATGTCGTCACTCATAAATTCGAAGTTAGTCATCGCCCCCACAGCCGCCAGGTTTGGATGTGTTGCTCCGGAACCTTCGCTGCGGAGCACGTTAACGCGGTTATAACATAAGCCACTTTACTGAAGCGTCGCTTTTAGGCGGTTTAGACCATTTTTGTAAGGGGTGCTTTAATTGGCTTAGATAGACACACGATCAGTTTCAGGTGGGCTCTTTAGCTGTCTGCCGTGCTTGCAACAGTCGCGGGTGGTGCATTTCGGATTGCATCGTTCTCACTGAGTCACTCGTGCAAACGCACAGACAGGCCCATTCCCACCCACATGTGCCTCCCTAAATACTAAGATTTGCAGTGAAGGCTTTTTTATGGGTTGAGAGATGGGTGGGAAGAAGGAGGCTGCATGCAAGAGCGTTCTAACCACTGGATCCAAGCAAGTGTTAGACTATAAAGCAGACTAGTTTCCTGCATTGAGGTGATAGTCTGGGTGATGGGCCATTAAGAGAACAAAGGAAAAGGGGCTCTGTGGGAGAGACCAAATACAGTGGTACCTCTAGTTATGAACTTAGTTTGTTCCGGAGGTCCGTTCTTAACCTGAAACTGTTCTTAACTAGAGGCGTGCTTTCGCTAATGGGGCCTCTTGCTGTCGCAAAGTTCTCAACTCGAGGTAACTCTTCCAAGGTTAGCGGAGTTGTAACCTGAAGCGTTTGTAACCTGAGGCGTTTGTAACTCGAGGTACCACTGTAGGTAGACCCTCAACTCAGAGATAATTAGAATGAAAACGAGCATTTGAAGTAGAGTTCTGGGGCTGTGACTTGAACTAGAGGGAAAGCAACAAGCTGCAGAGTCAATCAGAATAGCATGTTTGATTCTTGTTTGAATCCAAGGCTGCCGCTATGGGAGAAACAAGACCCTTTTGGTGTGCTAATGCTGTGAACCCCTCCATGATAGGCTCAGGTTGTATATATGTGTAAATAGACCATATACAGTATCATAAAGACATCACAGTCTCTGCTGTGCCTCTTTTCCAAAAGGAAACATGAGCCCTGACCAAGTGCCTGGAACCCCTGTAATCTCGTACTGCTTGGAGATTGGGCTGGTGTGCAACAGTACGTAGAAAAGATAGGGTTTTCTCAGTTATTGCACCAAACCTGTGGAATTCCATCTCAAGGGACACTAAACAGGCACTTTTGCTTCTAGCCTTCTATTGTGCAGTTAGAAAGCATTTTTTTGTAGATTGACATGCTTTATACCATTTCTTTCTCTTTTTTAATGTATTTTAATAAAGATTTTCTTGGTTTACAACTTTATTACCATTTCATACTTTTACAGAATGTCACTGGCTGCTTATTGTGGGATTTGTTGTCGAAAGATAGGAACTCTTGGTTCAGCCCAGAAGACTGACCAATCATGGAAAGACATCCGTAAGTGCAATTCTATGATTACTAGGTTAACGGAAATACATTAATCATTATTTTTACTGATGAGTTGTTTCCAGATTGGCTGATCATCATTTTACGGGAAGGTCTTGTTTAAAACAAATAGATTATACATTATCTACAGTCAGCTCTGTTTCAGTTGGGGTTTTCCAAAGAAAGAGGCTAGCCTTTATGTTACAGTATTTTTTGGCACTTGTGAAGAAATTTTTTATTTTCCATTCATTTTAATCTGCAGAATCTGAAGTACCTCTAGCTCTGTTGTATTAGGGTTTCACTGCTTCTGGTTTTATTTATTTTAACTTACACTGTAGTTTTTCTGCTTTGACTTTTCATTTATAAGTTTTAGTTGCTGTTAAATAAATGTAGAAATGTCATAAATAAAGAAAGAAATGTCAATGAGTACAGTGGTGCCCCGCAAGACGAATGCCTCGCAAGACGGAAAACCCGCTAGACGAAAGGGTTTTCCGTTTTGGAGGTGCTTCGCAAAACGAATTTGCTATGGGCTTGCTTCGCAAGACGAAAATGTCTTGCGATTCCTGGGGTTTTTTTCCCCTCCCCCCCCTTTTCCCAAGCCCCTAAGCCGCTTAACAGCTGTTCGCTAAGCCGCTTAACAGCTGATCGCTAAGCCGCTTAACAGCTGATCTAAGCCGCTTATCAGCTGATCTAAGCCGCTAATAGCCTTTTAGCAGCTAATCCGCTAATCCCTTAAGCCTTTAATAGCCACTAATAGCCTTTTAGCAGCTAATCCGCTAATCCCTTAAGCCTTTAATAGCCGCTAATAGCGCTAATCCGCTAATGGGCTTGCTTCGCAAGACGAAAAAAACCGCAAGACGAAGAGACTCGCGGAACGGATTCTTTTCGTCTTGCGAGGCACCACTGTACAAGTAATATTTCATTGTCATTTCTACTTGTCATTGGATATTTTCCATTGCTACAGTGGTAGAGGATGGGAATCTTGCCTTTGATCAGGCCATGTTTGTTGGTTCTACATCTGATAATTCGACTAGATGACTATCGTGATCCCTTCCGACTCTACAATTCTGAGATTCTCTTTTCATAGTCTTCATCATGTTCTGCCTCCTACCAGCAGATTTGTGACTTCTTTATAGGTCAACTGCAATCAGCTGATGAATCCTAATTCATAATTTGTGACTTGCTGAATTAAAAAGTATTTTCTTAAAATACAGAGCAGCTTAAATATTCTTTTCTAATGCAGAAACCTAATGCTAGTGATGGATAAGCTTGCATGTCTCTGAGATGCTGCTGAACCATAGCCATCTGGGGAAAAGGTGAACAATGCTGATTAGAGTCATCAGTAAAAGTTAAGCACCTTAATACAACTTAATCCTCCAAGTACCCGACTGATGCTGTTTAAGTGAAAGTAGCTTCTGGTGGTGCATCCCTTTAATCATGATTAGTAATTTTAAACTTATCAGAATGATGATAGAAGGAGCATGTCTGTATAAAAAGCAATGAAGTTGCTTCTGCTAATGGAAACAAAAATGACTTTACCAGCCAGATCCTATGCATGTTTATGTGGAAGTAAGTCTCATTGAGTTCTTTGAGATTTATTGCCAAGCAAAGGTGCCAAAGATTGTAGGATTTGTACAAAACTCATTGTGACTTGCCCTTCAGATAAATGTGTAAGATTGCAGCTTTATTTTTTAACTTTTTGTTTTATTTATTAAACATGAAGAAGTAAAATATGGTTACATACAGAATCATAACAGAACACAATCTAAGGCAAATTGTAAAACATAGTCATGAGAGCTGCAGCTTTAACACTGTTCTTATATCTACATTAGGTTGGAGCCAGAGAAAGTTAGTTGCTCTTGGTTCGTAACTTTTCACATTGACTTGGGGCCTAAGACTGCAGCCTAAATTAGCCGTACTTAGCTTACCTGGGAGTTAACCCCAGGTGAATTCAGTAGGACTTATTTCTGAGTAGACCTGGGTAGGATTGCACTGTAAGGCTGGATCCATCTGATTACTGTTTATGATGTGATGAATAATTCAATATTTTAAAACCTGCTTTTTTGCATATACAGTGACACTTTTTTATTTTTATTTTATTTTTAAGGGAAAATAGCAAAATTAACTGGCTCACTTATTCTGAGGTAAGTTTGAATATGCAAACATCCAAATAGTTAACATTGAATTAAAAATGAATGTAGATATATGTGTGTGTGTATCTGTACCTCCGGAAAATACAGTGGTACCTCTAATTACGAACTTAATTTGTTCCGGAGATCCGTTCTTACCCTGAAACTGTTCTTAACTAGGGGCGTGCTTTCGCTAATGGGGCCTCTTGCTGCCGCTGCGCCGCCGGCACACAATTTCCGTTCTCATCCTAGGGCAAAGTTCTCAACTCGATGTAGCTCTTCCAAGGTTAGCGGAGTTTGTAACCTGAAGCATTTGTAACCTGAAGCGTTTGTAACTCGAGGTACCACTGTAATGTTAATGAACTTTTGTATTAATTTTTCATCTGTTCGCATGATGTTCACACACTTGTGGTATGGAAGTATGGTTGCGTCACAGGACCTCCAGTTTTTCTTCTTCCCCTCCAGTCCTTGACCCTCCAGAGCAAATTGTTGGGGAGGACAGGAGAGCAATGAGGGGAGAGGAGAGGAGCCCCACTGTGTGAGCTGATGCTTACTTGTGGCACATTAGATGTTCCCCAACATGTGAGGAACACTATGAAACTTAGCCTCATCTAAAAATATGTGTGAAATAGGCTTCGGCAACTTAGCAATGAAGGCCACTTCAGAAGTAAAATATAAGCAAATATACAATGCTGGAGATGTAATTTTTTAAAGAGATAAATTATTGTCGAATATTGCATTTACCGTATTTTTCGCCCTATTGGACGCACCGGCCCATAGGACGCACCTAGTTTTCAGGGGGGGAAATCAAGGAAAAAAATATGTTTTCCCCCCCGCAGCTCTGGGAGCAGCGGACAGGCTGCACGCAGCCTGTGCGCTACTCCAAGACCTTCTCCCTGCTTTTACAGGAGGTGGAGGAATTCCCCCACCTCCCCCAAAAGCCCACAGGAGCCCTGCGCGACTCCTGTGGGCTTTTCGACCAGGAGGGAAAAGGGACTGAAATGGCCAGTCAGTCCCTTCTCCCTCCTTGGGAAAAGCCCCCAAGAGCGGAGCTCTTCAAAGGGTTCGTGGCTCCTGCTGGCTTTTCTACGAGGTGGGGGAATTCCCCCAGCTCCTAGAAAAGCCAGCAGAAGCCGTGGAGCCCCTTTAAAGAGCCCACGGCTTTTGCCTGCTTTTGCGGGAGGTGGGGGAATTCCCCCATCTCCCGCAAAAGCCCACAGGAGGGAGAAGGGACGGACTCAGCCAGTCAGTCCCTTCTCCCTCCTCCGGGAAAAGCCCCCAAGAGCAGCGCGCTCTTCAAAGGGTTCGTGGCTCCTGCTGGCTTTTCTACGAGGTGCGGGAATTCCCCCACCTCCTAGAAAAGCCAGCAGAAGCCACGGAGCCCCTTTAAAGAGCGTGCGGCTTTTGCCTGCTTTTGCGGGAGGTGGGGGAATTCCCCCGTCTCCTGCAAAAGCCCACAGGAGGGAGAAGGGACGGACTCGGCCAGTCAGTCCCTTCTCCCTCCTCGGGAAAAGCCCCCAAGAGCAGCACGCTCTTTAAAGGCTTCGTGGCTCCTGCTGGCTTTTCTCCTAGAAAAAGCCAGCAGAAGCCGCGGAGCCCCTTTAAAGAGCCTGCGGCTTTTGCCTGCTTTTGCGGGAGGTGGGGGAATTCCCCCATCTCCCGCAAAAGCCCACAGGAGGGTTGGAGAGTAGGGGGAAGGCGTCGCGCGCCTTCCTGCTGCCCCCCATCCTCTGGGGCTGACGATGGGGGAAGCGCTCCTTTCCCCCCCGCCAGCCTCAAAGCCGGGTTGGAGGGTAGCAGGAAGGCGACGCGCGCCTTCCTGCTGCCCCCCATCCTCTGGGGCTGACGATGGGGGAAGCGCTCCTTTCCCCACCGCCAGCCTCCAAGCCGGGTTGGAGGGTAGCAGGAAGGCGTCGCGCGCCTTCCTGCTGCCCCCCATCCTCTGGGGCTGACGATGGGGGAAGCGCTCCTTTCCCCACCGCCAGCCTCAAAGCCGGGTTGGAGGGTAGCAGGAAGGCGTCGCGCGCCTTCCTGCTGCCCCCCATCCTCTGGGGCTGACGATGGGGGAAGCGCTCCTTTCCCCACCGCCAGCCTCCAAGCCGGGTTGGAGGGTAGCAGGAAGGCGTCGCGCGCCTTCCTGCTGCCCCCCATCCTCTGGGGCTGATGATGGGGGAAGCGCTGCTTCCCCCCCGCCAGCCTCCAAGCCGGGTTGGAGGGTAGCGGGAAGGCGTCGCGCGCCTTCCCGCTGCCCCCCATCCTCTGGGGCTAGCCATGGGGGAAGCGCTCCTTTCCCCACCGCCAGCCTCCAAGCCAGGTTGGAGGGTAGCAGGAAGGCGACGCGCGCCTTCCTGCTGCCCCCCATCCTCTGGGGCTGACGATGGGGGAAGCGCTCCTTTCCCCACCGCCAGCCTCCAAGCCGGGTTGGAGGGTAGCAGGAAGGCGTCGCACGCCTTCCTGCTGCCCCCCATCCTCTGGGGCTGACGATGGGGGAAGCGCTCCTTTCCCCACCGCCAGCCTCAAAGCCGGGTTGGAGGGTAACGGGAAGGCGTCGCGCGCCTTCCCGCTGCCCCCCATCCTCTGGGGCTGGCGATGGAGGAGGCGCTGCTTTCCCCCACCGCCAGCCTCAAAGAGCAGACTCTCCTGGCTCCAGCGGAAGCAACGCAAAGCCTCCAGAGCACAGGCTTTGGAGGCTTCGCCTTGCTATCGCTGAAGCCAAGGAGCCTGCATTCGCCCCATAAGACGCACCCACATTTCCCCTTCATTTTTGGAGGGGGAAAAGTGCGTCTTATAGGGCGAAAAATACGGTAATTCATTGTTTGGAAATTGTACCTTCTAATCTTAAAAGTGCGAAAAACAATTGATTTAGACTTCCTGTTGACTTTCCACTTTGCTTCTTAGCCATTAGCAATTTTTACCTTCCTAGGTTCAAAATGGACATTAAAAAATTAATCAAACTTGCACTTTTAATGCTCATTTAAGGAGTAGGTCAGCTGTGTGTTGCTTACTCCAGTGAAAAGCATTGAACACTCACTGTGCAGTTTAGTGGCATGTGCAAAGTACTTCAACCTTGTGACTGTTCCTTTGCCTCCCTGTTTGGCAGCTGAATACTGTGGATCCTATTACCAAAGGAACGTACGTTACTGCTTCAATCAAAGTTTGCTCAGACTTGGGAATAAGCAGGGGGAAGTGACCAATCATGGGTTTGGTGGTAGTTTGCCCTCTTCTCTACTGCTCCAGGCTTCATTGCTGGCAACAGATGTCTTCTATATTTTAAAATTTGTGTTGGAGATAATCCATCTAAAGTTCCCAGACTGCTGTAAAAGAACTGCTAGGATGTCACAAGATGAATCTGCCTGCTGCACATCTTCATGGTTCACTGGTCAGGCCTTTCCTAACCATGATCTGAGTTACTGGATTTGAATGTCACAGGGACACTTGTTTAAGAAACCAAATTAACTTTGCTAAAGCTGGGCACAACAGGGAGAGGTGAGGAGGGAGTGAATGGGCAACAGCTTCTTCCTGGGCTGATAAACCATGGTTTATTGGACCAGATCGGTATGCCTGAACTAGCCCATCATGTTTAAAATTCAGAGAACCGTACATACACATGCTTCCAATTTGCATCTTAAGAAAAGTCATTTTAGAATTTTTGTATTAATACTTAAATGATATCTTTATTTTTAAAGTGGTTGCATCTTTGCTATATATGAAGTTCTGGCTTTAAGGAAGTTGTTCTCTTTTGATACCCAAGTGGTACAGCAAGAAAAACTGAAGTCCTACATTTATTTACAAACAGTTTCTTTAGATCCCAGTGAATATCAAGGTAAGAGACCGTTGGGCTTTTATGTTATTCAAGAAATAATGTAGAGAAAAAAGAGGGGGTGGAAATAACATGAATTCTATGTTTAATAAAGAGTACTGCAGTGCTGAGATTAGTAGCAAAATTTACTTTACAAGCACCAGGATTTTGCCCATATTCTTTCAGAATTCAGGTTGAAGAAATGCATCTTCTGACTGGAAGTTTTCTTAGTCTATGTGCAGAGCTCTTAAGAGTGCTGCTGATTTTACGAACGCTCATTGCTAGAAGCCAGGGCAAGCAGCCAAGCCCCATTAATCCTCAAGCATACCTGGGAGCCAGCCATTGCTTGGCCTGCAGCACTATACACCTGGTGACATTGTACAGTTTTTCCTGGTTGGCAGGTTTTGTCATAATTGGAGCCCAAAGAAATATGTGTGTGGGAGGGAGAGTTTGTAATAGGACATTATCTCTATAAGAAATGTGCTTAATATGACAGCAGCCTTTATGTATTGTATGATCCTAACTAAATCTGCACTTTTGTTGTTTTTTAATAGGGATTACTTACCAAGTGAGAAAAGAACTTCACAGAGCAGCAAGGAAAATACTAGAAACAAATGCTAGAATTTTTCGAAGACCATTTGATCGTAGGTTTGATCAAATCTGCTATATCTTAAGAGTGTCATTCCTAGGTTTAGCTATTTAACTTTGCTCTTTGCCTCTGACAGTGTCCATTGAAATGCCCTATGTAGTTGACAAGATGATCATGATGGCGAAGGCATAAAGCCCAGCCTCCTTACTGCCTTGCCTGTTAGCTCTGCCTACATCATTCGCTCCAAACCCAGTTCCTTGCTTTCCTGTTCTGTAGACTGCTTATTGAGTGTTTTCAGTTCTGCCCTAGCTCAGCTAGGTCTGCCTGCCTCTGAATAACTATATTTTAAGGTAACAGGTTTAGAGTTACATAATGGCAAAGCTGTGAACCAGAAAGGTCCCAGTTTCAGTCGCAGCTCTGGCATCAACCCACTAGGTGATTTAACACAAGCCACTATATCACAGCCTGATGCAGATGATAATGCTGACTTGCTGAACAGGATTGTTGTACAGAATATTGCACTTAGAACACTTTTAAGCACAGCTTATATGCAGAGCATAATTAATTACACAATAATGGTTTTATCAGTATACAGCATACATAACCATTTCTTCTGTCCTGCTGCACTTTCAGCTCATTTCTGTGTACTGTTTTTATTTTTATTGGTAAACTGCCTTGAGTCCCTGTCAGGGAGGGCAAGGCAGAGTTTAAATAAATGTATAATAATTATACTGTTGTAGAAATAATGATTCCATCTGTTGAATAATATGCTTTAAAATGTCGTTTCTGGAAGAAGTTATCTGCTGATAATGCAAAGTTTAATGAACAACTGCAATCATTTGGTTCTTATTTTATTTTATTTTTGAGTAAAGAACGCTTCAGTACTTTTGACGCAGATGAGCATGAGTGTGCCTTGTGGCTCCTTGTGAAAAGAAGCCAGTCAGAAGATAAAATGGTCCGATTACAAGCTGTGCAGGAACTAGCCTCCAATTGCTACTGGCATGGTAAGGTATTCTGTTATGAAAGCTAGTGTTTTAACTTGTGGCCCTTAACTCACAGTTATTACTATGGAAAGAGCCCTCAAGCTAAGGGATAGGAATACAATCTAAGATAAAATTCTCCTGTGAAGGAGATTTGTGCAGGAGAGGATCTCAGTATTTTGTTTTTTTAAAATAGGGGGTTTTGTACATATTTAAATATTTAACTTGGGTTATGCTCACACTAGTGGGTGTACATTGGATATATTTCCTATATACTGGAGAATCACTGCAGCATTTTCATATTTGGCATCCTGTTTAATCTCAGGCTTCAACATGGGATCAACTTCTGAATTATTTACCAGACCTATCATCCTTTATCCTTCTGTCTGCTGTTTATTTTATCAATCTTTATCTTGCTCTTGAAATCTTAAACAAACAAATATGGTTGTGCAACAATATGAACAACCTTGAGGCATTACCCAAATCCCTACTTGGTTATGAAGCTCACTAGGTGACCTTGGGTCAGTCACTGCCTCTCAGCCTAACCAACTTGCAGCATTGTTGTTGTTGTTTTTTTTTGGGGGGGGGACCATATATACCACCTTGAGTTCCTTGGAGGAAAAGGTAGAATATAAATGCACTAAATAACTGTGATTTGTATTTTCATTTTAAAAAATGTAAAAGAAGAGGAACATTTTTAGTTGTCTGCCATCTGCTTAGAAAAAAGCTAGCACTGAATATCCAGTTTTGACTCGGCTCTACAACCTACCCATTGAAGTCCAATGCTTTAAGGATTATATCAATGTTCATGTGAGCGCCTGGTGTATAAATTTATAAATTGATAAGCTAAGTTTAAAAAAACCTAAATGTGGACACTAGGGTTTCAAATCAGTGCTGCAGCTATTCTCCCCCACACACCTGAAAAATTGATATATTTATTTTAATCTTATATGTGTTCAACACCTTAGTGCATACAGTCCTTTCCAAACAGAAAGATGGAAAGTCTCTCCCTTTTCTGTTCCTCCGTACATTGTGAATTACCATATGTCCTTACTTTCATTTATTAATTACAAATTTGTATTGTTTGCTTACTTGCATGGACTTTACAAAACTTTATAAACAAAGGCAAATACTTCAAGTTTGTTTAAGTCCTAACTCTATTTGTTCTAATACAGATTATCAGTATAGGACAGCTGCCCAAGCAAGTGATCAGAGAACTACTATTGGTTTAGCTCGAAGTAAAGATGTTGACCTGCGGTTTTTCCTGCGACCCCATCTTTTACCAAAACAAAAAGATGTACGTATTATGAAATCCAGACTTCACCATTTTTCATAGAAGTATTTTGAAATCTAGTGTCTAGGAGTTGACCCATACAGCTGATCTAACATAATAACTGATTTACATTTTCATCTATGTGGATTAACAACATTTTGATATCTTAAGAGTTGGTTTGACATTTCCTAAGTTAAGGAAGGTATCTTTCATTATCCAGTCCCTATGGCTGATGGCAACTTCAAGATCAGGGCTTAGATTTAAGGGGCAGAGTCATGGTGCACCCTGGAATGAAGAGAGTGAGAAGAGGAGATGAGATCAGGGATATGTCAAGCCATGCCATCCCTGGGAGTGTAGAGGCAGGGACATAGAAATGAACTGAAGTCTGTAGGCAAACAGGGAGGAATACAATGCATTACAAAGGAGGTTGCTCCATAAGCACGAACATTGCTGCTTGCATGATGGAACAATCTCCCCTCTTGTCTTCTGGTGTGCTGTTCTGGGGGTTCTCCCCTCCCAAGCCAATTTGGGGAGCTTGAGAGGCGTGCTGAGGGAAGGGGAAGCTCAATTGTGCAGGCCTCAGTTAGTAGGAGCAGTCAGTTGAATCCAGCCCATAGCAGGAAAGGGAAAGATCGAAGGACAAAACACAGTGACATAAAAGATTAATTGGAATGAGTGCAGAAGGGGAGGAGTGGCAACTATTGGATGCTCAGACTGGGGTCTGCAAACTGTCCTGGAAACAGTTATACTTTGCAAAACTTAGGGCACAACTGAACTACATGACAGACTGCTCTTCCAGGCAGGCTGGGATGTGTCTCCCTAAACTAGCCTTGGCTAGAGCTAGCAGTGAGCAGAAACATCTAGAGAAATCCTCATCCTTGTACCACATCTGGAAGTCAGTTCAAATTGCTGTTATTGTTAGGTGGCCCTTGCTGTGCATATTATGGAGGGCAAGATAAAACATATGGAAGCAGTTTCCAAGATATCTAAGACCCATGGCATCTAGGGCAGTAACGTCAATAGCAGTTAGGCACAACATTTTTCTGATGTGAACTGGACATTTCACACGGTTCAGTGTTTTTACATAATTTCCTGGTGCCTGCTGTTGTGGGAGGTGTTAACAGGTATTTTTGGTTTACATTACAGGCTTGTTATTCAGAAGATGAACTTCTGCTGTTGCTGGGAGCTTTACCTCAGACAGATCTTGACCCATGTGTACAATATTTTACATCATTGGCTTTAAGAGAAAGCAGCCAGACCATCGCTGCACGAAAGGTGTGTTCCTAACTCTAAATATTTTGACAAAAATGGAACAATGCATGCTCTGAGTTACCAATGAAGGTGGAAGAGGCTTGACCGAACAATTTTATCCTGATGTCTGTGTTTACCTAATCTGTCTTCCAGTTAATGTGTGAAACCATTAAAAAACCACTCTGTCTGCCAGTAAGTTCCTAAATTTTATGTACCATTCTGTGCTAGCTTGCCTTTTCCCTTCTCACTATTATTTCCAGCTCTTAATATGTTCTAGGAATGGAAAATCCTTGAATCCTTGTTGGGTGACTCCTGACACACACAGTAACATTCTTAAGGAAATGTATTTTTTGTCTTGAGAAACAAAGTCAGGATAACATAAAGGCTGGTGATTATTTCTTAAAGAAAAAAATTATCAAAAATTCATTTCCAAGTTCAATAGTTTAATAGTTTGGGAGGTAATCTTAAAAGCAGAAAAGCTCTGCAGTGCTTCAGGCCTGCCTGTTTACTATCTTGCTAACTAGTCCTAGCTACCATAAACAGGAAGCATTAGCCAGTACATCTTATGGAGGCTGGAAGTTGGACCTCTCTTCCATTTGCCCCGTCAAGTTACCAAGATGGCCTAATTCTTAAATGCAAATTTTACAAACCTAGTTGTAAAGAAAGCTTTTAATGTTGACTTTTCTTTTTTGAAATGAATTGAAATATATTCCTGAATATACATATATATATTTTATTCCAGGGGGGCTTATGGTGTTTTGGTGGAAATGGGCTTCCTTATTGTGAAAGTCTCAGTACTGTTCCTTCAAAGGCTGTGGAACTCTTCTGCTTACAAGCCTTAGTGCATCATTCCAAGGTAATTCTGTAGCAACACCATCACCTTCTTAAGCCTCTGCAAATAAATGCCTGTTCCCTAGATAGAATTTCTATAATGATTTCTATCTGGATAGAAGACAAAACATATCACAAACTATTTGCCAGCTAATCCTGCCTAATTTCAGATTCCTAGTCATTGTGATGAAATTGAAGCAAGTGGGGGGCTTCAGCTGCTGCAAAAACTATACCAAATCCGCAAGGATTCCCCCAAAATACAGAGGAGCATCATTCACATAATTGGGAACATGGCGCTTAATGAACAGCTTCATTCATCTATATTTCGTGCAGGTAATAGCAAAGCTTATGGTCTCTGAAAAATGGAGAATTAACGATAAAAGAAACGGGACCCTGTAGCGTTTTCTTTATAACAGCCGCAGATGCTTTTTATTCTTTTGGGTTCAGTGGGGCTTGCCTCCAGGTAAGTGGGCAGAGGACTGTAGTCTGAGATAATGTGCCAAGTGGTCCAAGGTGAAAGGAATTCATTGCTGGATTATGAATGAACCTTAATGGAAGAACATAATTATGCATAAGTATAGCCTACTAATGTAGGCGACATGTTTCCTTCTATTATTTAACACTTTAAGCCTATTTATACAGTCAGCCCGATTATCCATTCTTATCTGTTGAATATCTGATGCATTCTCATTCTGAGAACTGCATATTAAATGGATGTTTAGAAAAGGGTGGTGGTCCCTCCGTGTGCCAATACTGCAGTGATTCCAGAAGTAGGGCAGTTCCCTACATTCTTATCAAATGTGGATATGAAATAATAAAATGAAATGAAAAGAACTGCAGATGGTAAGGCATTTTCATCAGTGGGCTGTGTCAGGTAGAAGGCTGCTTGTTCAAATGCTCCCCTGCAAGCAGACAAGTAGCATATTGGAGGAAGGCTAGGCTGGGCCCTTTTCCCTGATATGCTGCTTCTAAAAGTGCAAGGAGAGTTTTTAAAATAGGGAAATATTTGAACAGGCAACCCCTCTCGCAGACTGCTCTTGTTGAGTCCAGAAAAATAAACTTTACCGTGTGATTTCCGCTGCACATATAGACTGACCACAATTAATCTTTGACATATTGAACTTTTTCTTATAAGAACACCTGCATCGCACCTTTAAATGATGAGCTTGAGAAACAATATCCAGCAGAGCATCACAATTTTATCTTTTAGACACCAGGAATCTTATCAAACGTGATGGAAACTGTCAAAGAACATACTGCAAAAATCACTGTGTGTGTTTTTGTGTGTGTGTTTCCTACTGTACAGTAGCAGCACTTGTTTCCCTTTTAAAATGTTTAATAAATGGATTGCCCTTTTGGTCAGTGACAGGTGATGATACATATGCTTGCTTGATTCAATCCTAGGTTGGGTTTCTGTACTTGCTCATATGATGAAGTCTCCACGTGTCATGGAATCCTCCCATGCAGCAAGAGCCTTGGCCAACCTAGACAGGGAAACGGTGCAGGAGAAGTATCCAGAAGGAGTATATCTTTTGCACCCACAATATCGAACCAAGTAAGGAGAGAGCTTCTATATACTGCCTCCTCCCTCCACTACAACCACTTCATTACTCACAATAAGCCTCTCCATTCTAAACTTCACCCGTTTCTCTGTGGATAGATTCCTCGCAGGGCCGGATCATAAATGCTTGCTCCTTACATGATGGCTTGTAGGCGAACATTGGCACGTATGAAAGGTACCTAAGAGAAATTGTCTCCAGAGAAAGTTGCTGTGCAGCTATTCCATTTGACCCTACCTCCTGTACCCTTGCAACAGGCACGCACATGTACAACGCTGCTTTGGAAAGGCTTAGGAAAAAATATGTCCGCCTTTATGACTACCCTGTACCCAGGGCCAACCCACCTGTGATCCTTGCTCAGATGGCAGGATCCACAGGGGCATCGCATCCAGCCTCCAAAGGATGCCTTGCCCACGGCTGCTGCCGTGGTGGCAGTAACAGCTGCAGTGCACTCCTTGGAAGCCAGACCTGCCTCTTCAAGGCTGCCTCTACAGTGGCCTCTTGACAAATAGGAAGCACTGCTGGTCTCCTCCCACCCTTGTTCCCGATGCATATATTTGTTTCCCACTTGTTCCTGTTGCAGATCTTCACTCATCCTTCTTTCCAGATGCATCAGCACCATTTTGTGGTTCGCCTCCGGTGCAAAAATGTCTTAGTCCAACACTGCCCATACCATTTATTCCGCATAGCTTCTCTGATGGTGGAGAGTACTTAGTGGTGGATAGAGTGAGAAAGAACTCTAAACATATTAGTGTGAGTGCAATCCTATGCATATCAACTTGGAACCGAGTCCCACTGAGTTCAGGGGGGATTTCCCCAGAGGAAGTAGATATAGGATTACAGCCCAGATTGTTCCGTTTCACTCCATCTTGGGGCAGAAAATGTTCCCCCTAGTAGAATACATCCTGCAGTTGTTACGAAGTTCCTTTGTCTCATTGAAAAGAGAGGTTCTGCAATGCAATGTTTTAGTAGCAGGCTCCAGTACAGAGAAACTTTAGGTATTCCTAAATTTCCTTAAACTCAGGAAGATTAGACACAGTCTTAACCATATATGTAAATCTCACTAAGGTCAGGAGTTTGTCACCTTAGCTAACATTTTCTGGATTTGCCCTGCTGGTTCCAAGGACCAAGTACTTGCTGTTTTGGGGAGCAGTGTAAAGCTATTTAATACGTTGCAGCTTTGGGAAGTGTAGGCTGTAGAGAAGCAAGTGACAGGGAGCCCAGGGGCTGAAAGAATGGCACAGAAGAAGACTTTTTTGGGGGGGGGGGAGCAGAGGAGGGAAAAAAGGTGAACCCAGAAGGGGCAAAGAAGCTTCACAACACTTAAAATCGGTCTGGGATTGTGTACTGTGGAGAGTGAGGGGTGAAGATAGGAGTAGTGGGATGGTTAATCAAAATACCAGGTGGCTCGAAAGAAGTGTATTCTAAGCCTAGAATCTGTAGGGCTCAGTCAATGTGTGTAGAAACTAGCTGACTGTACAAAAGTAAAATTCACATTTGCTACTGTGCTTTAGCATGTGGCCCTCAGAAGGTTGCCCAGAAAGGAATGCGGACCTCCAACTGTAAAAGGTTATTCATCCGTGCTCAAGATTATAATGGGAGAATTCTTCCATTATGGCCTTTTCTATTGCTACAGCATTGCAACTGTGTCAACCATAAGGCCCCACTGAGGGCCCCAAAATACATTTTGCTTCTGCCCATTTTAGCTTCACAACAGCTCTGTGAGGTAGGTTAGGTTAAGAGCGAGTGACTGTAAGCTTCATGACTGTGCGGAGATTTGAACCGCGGTCTCCCAGCTGTTAGTCCAAAACTCTAACCAGTACGTGTGATTTGGTAGCAGTTCTTTGGATGCCGGCTTCTAGTAATGCATACTCCCTTTTGCAACTTTTATTTCCACTACCAGTGAGCCCATTAAAGCTGATGTCCTTTTCGTTCATGGTCTTTTGGGAGCAGCATTTAAAACATGGCGGCAACAGGACATAGAGCAGCCTGCTGCTGAGAAGGAAGTGGATACGGAAGACGATTATACAGAGTGCTGGCCAAAGGTATGGACAATGCTATTTTTCTATGTAAAGAAGTGGCAGAACTCACTGTGAAAGCTTCTCTTGTTCTCTTATAATGGCAGTGGCGCCCACCTGGGAGGCACCCATGCAGAGATTTAGTGGCACACATAACTAATCAACCATCCTGAATGAAAACAGTGCTGTGGCCTGGAGTGAAAATGCTTACACAGGTGTTTTTTTGGGGGGGGGTGTACTGTGGTGGGGATACCTTGTATGCTAACACTGAATTAATGTTTTTTAAAAGAAAAATGAGTTCAGATTATAAGACATCTAGCAAACTACTTCAGAAAGAAGCTTCAGTTTCAAAAGAGCATACTCTATAACCATACTTTACTCTTCCAATTCACTGTCTGTCTTGAAAAAAGGTGACTAGTTTTGATTTCAGTGCCTGAAACCCAATAACTTTTGTGAATCCAATATTCTGTCTTGTTTTCCTGTATTCTCAATGTAGACATGGTTGGCATCTGACTGCCCGTCACTTAGAATTATATCTGTGGAGTATGATACACATCTGAGTGACTGGAGAGCAAAATGTCCCGTGGACAGCTACAGGTAAAAAATGGAGGGCACACAAATGGGGTGGGAAGTAGAAACTGTGTGATTATACCGAGGCAGACATGGCGATTTCCATTTCTGCTTTGTAAAGCATCTTGAATTGTTTAGGAACTAATGATGGTGACAGTTGTAAGCAGCCTAAATCCACATTTGCATTTGATCAAAATAATTGATCGTTTTTTGTAAGCTCCAGTTTCGCAGAATTGGCTGGGCCATCCTTTGGCACGTACGAAGCTGCCTTATACCCAGTCATATCACTGGTCCATTTTGCCTGGGGTTCTCTATTCCAGTGATCAGCAACTCTGTAAAGGCTCGCAACAGAGTTCCCAGCTTGCTCCCTGAGATAGTTTTTTAAACAAGAAATGCCAAGGGTCTGAGCCTAAGTCCTTCTGTATGCACAGTCTGTCCTCTGTCACTGAGCTGTGCCCCCTCCCTCAAGTGTCACAGGAGGCACAGTTACTCTAAACCCAGTTTGATTGTCCTTGACGGTTTTAAAACACCAGCTTTGGCGAAATCTGCAAAAAAAAATTCTAATCATAACTGCATGCACAGCAAATCCCGTGACCTTAAGACTAAGGTGAACTGTCGGTATAAATTCACAAGCAGTTCTGGAAAGTTTGCATTGCTATTTATAAGCATGCCAGCTTTTAAGGAATGAATCTGTAATGCTGCCAAGGACCCTTGAGACAACATCTAAGGACCCTGCTGAATTCTAGAATTTAGTGTGCTCTTCTGCTTTGGAACAAGTCCCCATAGATTTCTTGAAGTTTTAACTAAAAAGGCCTATTTGAATATTTGGGTCAACTCTGGCTGCAATCCTGCACACAGCTAGGCTGCATAAATCCCATACACCTCAGTGGGATTTTAACAGCCTCAGCTGTGTGCAGAATTGCACCCAAAATCTCTTTAGCATCCATGCTGATTGGAAAGGGGCATTAAGTAGCAGTCAGCATGCACAACCTAGCTGGGATGCATTGAATCTATTTTTGCTTTTTAATAACTGCAGTGGTTTTGAAACGTACTATTCTCAGTAAACCCTTTCCACATCAGCTATTTGTGCGTCTGCCAAAGGACCCCGATGTACTGCAGAACATCCTGAGGCATGTTCTAGGGCACCCATGAAAATAAGGTGGGACCCTGGCCAGACCTTTTGGGTCTCAGTATTGCCCTGCTTGATCTGAGAATGTGGCCTAGAAAACACCCATCCCTTCCCCATGACTGTCGGTGGTGCACAAGCTGTTTCTCAGTAAAGCTTGCTCACCAGTACTGACCTGATTGAGGAGCCCTTGCAAGCTTCCTTGGCTGTCCAGTGTTTCCCAGAACAGGGTTTAAAAGCCACTGCCTTTGCCTCTGCTACTTGGTTCTCTCTCCTTGATTTGCAGGGAGTCTCTTTCCTACAAGAGCACTGAGCTTCTCAAGAAACTGCGAGCTGCTGGTGTTGGAGATAGACCTCTTGTATGGCTGTCACACAGCATGGGGGGCAAGTTATTTAATTTTTTCTTTAAATTGCACTGTTCTGCAATTTCATGTATTTCAACCATGTTAACTAGGGGTGCTTGAGGAATTTGACCTTTGTGAACTGACCTAATCCACATCACCCTAAATTATGTTATAATTATGCTTCGGATTTCACATTTCCCCCAATTTTACAATGTTCTTTTAAAAATGCACATTTTTAGGATAAAACATATTTAGAAATGCATGATAAAATATATCTAGGAGTGCATGTTCTGTGAGAAATTATTTTCAAAAATAGGTATTTAAATACCTATTCAGAGACAGATATTTTACAAAGATGGCATGAACCAGAAATAGGCTGACAGGTCCATCCATAATGTTAACTGGGTATAAAAAGATTGCTTCTATTTGAGGACCATGAAAGACTATATATGTTTCGCAAGAACTGCCACAGGACGTGGTATCATGAACTAGAGGGCCAACAGCAATTTTCCTGACATACATGTGGTTGGTGCTCAGACAGTGGAGGCTTTTTCCTGTGCCATTCGTCGAATTTCAGTTTTGGACCCGATTGTCTCAACTGTACAAATGGATAATTAGGTTGGCAGGCCCAGTTCCATGGGTTTTAGGGTGGGGGGCGGGTTGTGGGCAGAATGGCATAGTGGTCTCCCAGCACTGACCACTCTCTTACTTGGGGCTCTGGTGGGGCTGCAGCAGCTGCCGGCCTTGTATTTCACCCTCATGCTTGTGAGTGGGGTTACCTAGTAACAGTGATGTTATGGGTAGGATTCAAGCTGATCGGGACTCAGAATCCATTTAGCTCTCAGCCCATTATATCATTGCCACTGGGTGTGCCTGCTTCTAAGAGGGAGACTAGTCGCCTCTCCCTCAGAGAGCCAAAATGGCAGCTAGCGGGGACCCCAGATGAGGAACTGATCTGCTGAGCCCTGCTAGGATGGATATGCTCCCAATATGCCATGTGCTGACATGTCTCTGCATTGGCATACAATCATTTGGATATACATCTACCTTGACATTACCTGCCAATAGTTACTTTAGCTCACCATTTTGCCTGTCAACTGCAATCTCTTTATAAAAGACCTGTGGGTATAGGGCAGTATATAAATTTAATTAATGATAATAATATGTGTGCCTCCCTACATGTGGCGACTGTTGTCAGTGTAATAATGCTGGCTGATTGGGCATGGTGTCCTGGGTTGGCTGTGGTATCCTCACATGGGATGTTGCCACAGGCTGCACCTTTGCAGTTACTGCACCTTGTCTTTAACGTTTATTTGAAGAGATTGTTCTGGCAACGATCAAGTCATCAACATGTAGAAAGTTTAGGTAGGCAATAAGGCCACATGTTGTTAATTTTCACAAAACCATTCTTCAGATTTTGAGTAATACCCAACTTCCAGTTGGTGCAAAAAACCCCACAAAAAACCACAGGGCATATATACAGTTAATGTCCATAAAAACCAACAAGAAGTTCTTAAATTCTCTGCTGTTCTACAGGGTGATTGGTTAGGGGCTTCATAGAATATATTTGGGTTTTTTATCAGTGTTGTTCAAGAATTCACTTTTCCCAGTAGTAGAATAATATAGTAGCTTGTTTTTTAAACACTGTAAGCTCTTTAAGTCAATTTACTGTCTTATTCAATCCCTTGATAGTTACCTCATATTTTCTCCAGAATATTCTCCAGTAGTGGGATCTCAACTATTTTCCTTGCAGAGATTCTGAGGAAACTAAATTAGGGAATTGAAAACTGCATGTTAAGTGTAGGGATTTGACTCAGATCTGTTTTAATTGAATGTTACATTGGTGGAAAAGCAAAAAAGCAGTGGTTTTTAGCTATACACATCTTTTCTCTGACATAATGAGTATACCAGGATGATAGTTATGGTTGGCTAACAGATCTTTGAGGTAAAAGTAAAACTTCACTAAAAAGGAGCAAGTGGGCCTCCCCCATTTTTATTTGCAAATAGAAAGAAGAGGGTTTTTTAAAAAAACAAATAAATCAAAACACGGCAACAAAAAAACATTGCTAGCTGGCATTAACAAGAATAAGATTACATTCCTCTTATTTAGTATATTACCATATCTGCCTAACTGACAGAATGTATTAGTGCTTTTCTGCATTTTCATCTTCGAGGAGCACATCTAACAGATGAAGGAGAAATAGGATAGGATGTTTTGTACATTAATTTAAGCATCGTTCTTGCATTGGTCCTACTTTATAAATATATTTTCTTGTCAGGTCTCCTGGTCAAGAAGATGCTTCTGGATGCTTCCAAGGACTCTGATATGGATTCCATTGTAAACAACACCCAGGGAATTGTGTTTTATAGCGTTCCTCATCACGGCTCCAGGTTGGCTGAATACTCAAAAACTGTTAGATTTCTGCTTTTCCCCTCTGTGGGCGTTAAGGAACTCAGCAAAGGTATGCTTTGGTTGCGGTAATTTAATATTTAGAGAGTTTGCATGCACACAAACCATTTGCGTTGTTTTTACCTTGCTCAGGAATGTATTTATTTGTGGTGCTTATTCCCCGCATTTCCTCAGTTGAGCTCAAAGCAGCTAACAATATTTGAACCAGAATACACGAAAGGGAGTTGCGAGGAAGTCGAGGAAATAGGCTAATGAAAGATATAGGTATAAAATTTGGATGTGTGTTGTTTTTTTATGTTGTATTGTATTCTTTTGATTGTTGATGTTTGTTGATTCTATGTATTGTTTTTCTTGATTTTTTTTTCTTTTCATAATTATAAAATATCTAATAAATATTATTTTAAAAAAACAAAGCAGCTAACAATAAATTAAAACCATTTAAACAACTATAAAGTAACAATAAAAGTAAAACTTCACTGAAAGGACAACTGCTCAAGGCCCCAAAGCCTTCTTGAAGAAAGTTCAATGGAAAGAGTTCACAACACAGAGAGAATATAGATATTGCAAATCTGACTGAAAAGCGAAAGGGAACTGTACAGTGATCTGTAAATGGCACGCTGTCTAAGACTGTGTTGCTTGCCTGTGCCATTCTAATACTAATCCCTCAGAAGCAGGGCTTGTCTGAACTTAAATCTAGTTATTCCAAGTGCACCTTTCATAGGAAAATGCTGCATGCAAACACAATCAGAAATATGCATTTAATTTTCTTTCTTGTTCCCCTAGATTCTCCTGACCTTAAAGTACTGAACGATGACTTTCTCTCATTTGCCAAGGATAAGGACCTTCCTGTATTGAGTTTTGCAGAAACAATGCCAACACGAGTCAGCAGAGTTCTGAGCCTGCATGTAGTACCAGTGGAATCTGCAGGTGTGATATTCTCAGCATTCCCTTTTTAAAAACGTATTGATCTGGCAAGATACAGCCATGCGAGTTCTGTGATAGAAACATCCAGAAATGGATGCAGATAGAAAATGTGGTATAAAAAAAAACAGTGTTTCAGATAAATTAATGATTGAGGTCTTTCTGGTGTAAGGCTGGATCAGCCACCCTCAAAGAAACCCTTCTCCCAACTTCTTCCTCTCTTGCTCATTGCACATTGCTTGCAGTTAAAGTACTGTGAGCATAAATTTATATGAACACTTTCAGTAGCACAGCAAAAAGATTGGAGCCCACAGTTTCCATGCATTGTATATTAAAAATTAAGTACAGTCGTACCTTGGATCCCGAACGCCTTGCAAGTTAAACATTTTGGCTCCCCAACGCTGCAAACCCGGAAGTGAGTGTTCCAGTTTGTAAACGTTCTTTGGAACCCGAACATCCAATTGGGCTTCCACAGCTTCTGATTGGCTGCAGGAGTTTCCTGCAGCCAATCGGAAGCTGCGACTTGGTTTCTGAACGTTTTGGAAGTTGAATGGCCTTCCAGAACGGATTCTGTTCAACTTCCAAGGTATCACTGTACATGGATTTATTTAATGTAATTGAATAAAACAGAGCTCCAGGAGCCATACGTAATAGGAATAGAGGTATCAGTGGCTGCTATTGATGATAGTTAATGTGTTGTTTCCGGTATCTCAGGCAGTAAGTCTCAGAATATCAGTTGCTAGGGAGTGCAAGTGGGGAGAATTTTACTGTGCTTATGGGCTGAGGTGGATTGCAGAGTTGTGGTGCAGGCTGGGATGTGTCTAAGTTTTAAAAGGTTGAATCTTTGCAACTGGAAAACTCCCCCCACCCCAACAGCTAAAACAGAAATGACAAGAGAAACCCCCAAGACTATATGAAGCTGTCAGATTTGCATTTTTTTTGGTACAGAAAGTATTGGATTAAAGTGTAGAGATCTTTCCTATTCTAATTAATTCAAGAGGGTTCTGCTCTGTGTGATCCAAGCGGATGCAAGCCGGAAGTTTCTAGCTAACAAGCAAGTTTCTATTCTGCCTGGAAACAGGCAGGAGGTTCCTGATGTTTGGGTTATTCCTTCAGAGAAGCTGAACAGCTGGTTTAAACTGGTTCTATTACAGTGGTACCTCGGATTAAGAATTTAATTCATTCTGGAGGTCCGTTCTTAACCTGAAACTGTTCTTAACCTGAGGTACCACTTTAGCTAATGGGGCCTCCCTCTGCCGCCACGCGATTTCTGTTCTCATCCTGAAGCAAAGTTCTTAACCCGAGGTATTATTTCTGGGTTAGCGAAGTCTGTAACCTGAAGCGTCTAACCCAAGGTACCACTGTATCTCTTTATGTCAAAGTCTGTAATAATGGGCCAGAAGGAGCCTGAGTTTCACTTTCTGTCTCTCTTTCCTTCTAGTGTGGTATTCTGTATATAGTATGCTAAGTGTTAAGATCTTAGTCTTATTGTAAGTTTAAGTTAAGTCTGCTGCAACTGGATTTCTCATGGAGTGTGCCGATCCTGAAGATGTATGAATTTGTGGCCGACATGCTCATTTGCCTTCAGTAGTAAACTCTGCTGGATGAAATTGCCTCTGGTCTATTATTGGCAATCCTGCAACATGTTTGTGCTTTACTCTGCTAACTGTACATTGGGGTCTGCTCTGGATCAATATGAGCAGAGTCAATGACAGAAGCTTGCTCACTCTACCTTCTGTGCTTAACGCATGGATTACTGAGCCTAACATACATTTTAAGGTGCTCTGCCTGCACTATTTAAAACCTGGTTCCAAGGTAAATTATTTGCCCCCTTAAATTTTTTGCTTAGCTCTGATCCATAGATAATTGTTGGCACACACAATAGAAGCATGACTGGTTCTCCCCACATAGCAAATGAGAAAGTGCATCTCCACCAGTATCACAAGATGGGTGCTGCTGTGTATAATTTGTGTCTTTTCCTTGACATTCATTGGTGCTGACTTTTGTTATTTGTTTTTTTCCAGATTTAGGCATAGGAGAACTCATTCCTGTAGATGTCAGCCACTTGAATATTTGCAAACCGAAGAACAAGGACTCTTTCCTCTACCAATGCACACTAAAGTTTATTCGAGATTCTTTAGAAAGAAAGCTGGGAAACTGAGGAACTGCGCACCAGAGCTTTACTTCTTTGATGTAATTCCTAACACATTCTTGGACTGAAACAGGCAGAATTGACAGGTACAGCACAAGTTTTTTTTTGCTGTCAATGGCTTTTTAACAAGTCCTCTAACTGCTGACCTTGGCGTGTACCTAGGATATGAAAGTGCGTAGATGCACTTCTGTACATCCCACAGAGAAAATCCATGGTAGCTTTGGTTCCCTTTGCCTTTATCGCTATATACTTTACCTGGTGGAAGCATACGAGAAAAGTCCTGTTTGCTACTTGAGTTGGAAGCACTTCTTGCCTGAGCTTGTAATGGGATCTTTACAGTCCAGTAGGAAATACATGAAATGGCCTTTTTACCCGAAAGTAACCCTTCTTCCCTTGAAAGAGATGACCCTGTTTGCTGCTGCCTGTTAGAGCCCTGCTGTGCAGACTCAGGCTGCATTTTTCATAGATTCGTTTTAGCCAGACCCATGTACTTGCTGGTTTGGGGTTGAGCACATGCTGAAACGTAATGTGTGGGTGTACTGTGAGGAGTAAATGTCCTGACATAGTACACCGTAAGGACACGGGATTACCCATCAGCAACAGAAATGCCAGTTTTATGGTATGATTTCTTATTAGACAAATTGGTGTGATAAAGAAAGACCTTGAGCTGTCTGTAAATAATAGAGAAAAATTGTATAGTGACATCTAAACCTGCAAAGCTAGACTGTGCCATTTGCATCTGTTTTCCAAGAAGCAGCAAGAATGTCCCTCAGAGTGTAGATTTGCTACCGCATTTGTTTTAGAAGCAGGGGCAACACTTCAGTTGCTGCAAATCCTGTCTTCGCTTATTTCAGAGAAAGCGCTGTTGAGCTCAGTGGAACTAACTTCCAATGAAGCATACATAAGAATTTCTTTTAAGGACTAGTTCATTTTATTATTCCCATTGTGATGGCCTTTTCTCTAGTCATGTTAAATCAGAGTGTTGTGGGAAGGAACCAAACTTTAAAATCATTGCTTTCTCCTGCATGAAAGGCTGAATTAATGCAGATAGCTTTCTAAACCTTCACTGTCATTGTGGTAGCATAGAATGTGTTTGCCACATACATTCTAAAACTCAATGGACACAAACCTAAGGCCTACATCATCTGAACAGCTCAGCCAATTCTATACTGTAATATCCAGAATGCCAAGCACTGCACAAGGGAAGGATTCTTCCCTTTGAATAAATGCCTTTTAAGTATTTCAGACACAGTTATTTAACGGTTCTTCTAGTCTAAGAACGGATGTTTTGATCAACTCTCAGTGGCCTAATTCAGACATTATGTCAAACCATGGTTTGATAACACTACACAATCTAGAAATTTCTGATGTGGAGTTGTGCTGTTCTATATCCCATCTGCTTAGCATTTCCATGTTAGCTGCTCTGGAGGTGAAGTAAAAGCCATTATTATGAATGGTCTAACCAGAAAGCATGCCAAACCATAATTAGCACAAACCCACTTTATTGATTTGTCTTCTCCTATAACAAACTGTGGTTTGAACATGATGGCAAACCTTATCTAAGTTTCCTTAACCATGGTTTGATTGATAACTGAATAGAGCCATTTTGTATGTATCAAAAAAATCTGCCTACAAGGCAGAATGGGGGAGCTCTTTATTAGAAACAAGCTACTGTGTTGCCTTGCACAGAAGATGTTTTATCTGTAATGTTGGAGCTGTTTGAAGCAGGTCATGTTCCCCTTCTCCCCTTAAATTAATCACAGGTGGTTTATACTGTAAATATAATTCGTGTAGTATCTGTGTTTGGGCATTTTCAAATAAAACCAAAAGAATTTTAATGTTTGGAGATGCTAAACTTTTAAAGCTGGTTAAAAGTTAATATATTTTATATTAAGCAATCACCTGCAGTTGTAACATAATACACCTAAGACAAGCATGGGAAACTTGTGAACCTCTCATCATTCCTAATCCTGCCTGAGTTCAAATCGCCTGTAGGATTGCAGGTTCCTCGCTCTTGGCTTAAAGGTAAAGAGTATAAATAAAACACAGCTGCACTCTTAACTCTCACAAAACTCTCAACCAAGCCTCGCTAACCACTTGACGGTACATGATGTCATTTCATTTTGGAAACCAAGTAGGTCAGAGCCTGACCAAGTGCAGACCAAAGGAGGCTGCCTGGAAAGGCTCATATCTGCCACTGGGCTTGAGAGTTCAAGCTGCCATAGCAGAGACTGCCAAACATCCATCCACCTCCACCCCAAGAATCTGCTTAAAGTGCTTACTGAGCACACTGAAGCTGGCTGTTGGGGTCGCCAACTTCTAGCCCTGCTCCCGTGCCTTTAATAGCCTGTAAAATTCATAAATTAGGTAGCTAAAACTTCTGTCAGTCTTTAAGAACAAGACTCCAAGGGTCATCTACTCCAGCCCCTTGCAATGCAGGAATCTCAACTAAAGCATCCATGGCAGATGGCCGTCCAACCTCTGCTTAAAAACCTCCAAGGAAGGAGAGTCTACCATCTTCGGAGGGTGTCCATTCCACTGCCAAACGGCTCTTACCATCAGAAAGCTCTTCCTGATGTTTAGTCGGAATCTTCTTGCTTGTAACTTGAAGCCATTGGTTTGGGTCCTAGCCTCTGAAGCAAAATTCACATATAGCTTGGCGCTACTTTTTCAAGACACACACACAAATCAACAATCTATGAGTAGCATAGGAGCTAAGAATAGCACATGAATTTTTGCTGTAGTCATTTCCATGAAGGTGAATGTACAGTGGTTGTGGACTATAACAATAATTCATGCTAGTCAACCAAATGCTGACTTCTTCCTGTCACATGAGCCAGTAGCTTACAGATCTCTGGGGGGGGGGGGGTCTGTTCTCCATTCCCTTACCCTCCAGCCTTTGGTTAAACTAGCAGTGGACCCTCTGCCCCATGGGCCTAATTGAACCCATCAGGCTTCTGAATTTAGCCTGTGAGACCATATGGGGCAATCCATAGCCACCCATCAGTCATATGACAGATTTCTGCACCTATCTATATTAGCATTAAGTTCTAAGATCAGAGATAAGGGATTTCCTCACACGACAGCACTAAGATGGGAGGTGAGCCTCTTCTTGCTACTTAATAGTAAAAAGCATCAGGAGAGGCTTATCTCCAGTCTTAGTGCTGTGGGACCAGTAAGTTTAACCATTCAGCTCACATCTTGTTATGTGGGATGAGTGTTCTCTTTCCATGTGCTCTGCAGGGCAGGGGGGAAGAGCTGTGCTGTGTCATCCTTTTTGAAAGATGAGTGGCTGAAGTAACTTGGAAAGGTAAGGGGCAATAACTTGCCATGCTCTCTTCCTACTCTGTTTTGCAGTCTTGATAAAATGTTAAAACTAAGGCCTAGCTCACATGTGTATGTACATGATTTAATCTCTCATCACATGGTTGCTTAATGCTTGATGGCTGATAAGCTGTGAAAACTGTCACGTGGAACACCTTTTACACCAAATTTGTAGTAAGTATTGTGTCTAACTGACTTGTGATTTGTTTATGATACTTCACTTTGACATGACGCAGGTGATGAGTGGACAAATAAACATGTGACCTTGTCCTAAACTGTATAATGGGTAACAAAACGTCTTGATGAGGAACAACCATGAAACCGAAATTCAGTCTTCCTCTCCTATGCCATGAATTATTGAAATATTTTGTCTCTTATCAGATGTGCGAATGTATGTGGATTTATTTAGACACAGTTCTCTGTACGTATTTCTAGAGTTGTATCCTTAAGCACAATTTTTAGTCTGGAAATCAAAGTTCTGATTTCCCATCAAAAAACATTTTAAAAACAGTCAATCCACTTGACAGCTTTTATTATTATTATACCAATACTTTTTTTATTATTTGTATTTGTTCAGACTGAGCAGCGTGAACTGCAATTGATTGCGCAGAGGACGCTCCTGGCAAGATCTAAGTTTTAATGAGATAGCTCACCAGTGAGCCAGTTATAGGATATAGTGCCAAAGGCCAGATACTTCACTTCTTCAAGCAGTGTAATAAAAATAACTTTTATTTGCAATTTATAAATCGACTTAAATTGGTTTTCCTTCTAATGCTTTTATTATCATGCAAATGAGCTGCCACAAAGCTGTTAAATTATCTTTGTTGCAGACAATATTGGCACTAACTTATAAACCATGCTCCTTTTTAAAATAGGCATTCATGTTTTATGTTGAAATGTCGCCATAAATATCCAGTGATAACTTTTTAATTTCTTCATTAAAGAGGAAGGGTGAGGGGTTTTGTAACACGTTCTGCAGGAGTTAAGCTGAAGATTGTCATTTGTCCCTACCCACCTTTCATTTGTGTGGGACACTCAAAATAGCCTCTTGAAATCCTACCTTTTGCTAAGTGTCAAGAATGAAAAGGATAGGTGGAAAGTAGAAAAGGGGTTGGGAACTGGAGCTGGCTGGTGGGCTGGATCCTCGTCTCCCCTGCCTGCTGTGAGCCATATGTGGCAAGTAGGCATCATACATGACATCAGACAGTTGGTGTGACTTGTGAACCAAATGGCATCGCCTGGCAAGCCTAATTGGGTCCATGAGCAGGATGTTTCCCACCACTGCAGTAGCATTTCTATTCTAAGTCCTGATCCAGAAATGTACCTGTGCAGAAGTAGGCTGTGTGCATGGCTGCTTAACTGCCCAGTGTTTTGAGAATACTAGTGATCCCTTTTGGAGAAGTGGAGTGCTTAAGCACAAGACAACTTTTAAGCCCATCAATGTTGTTTCTTATTGTAAAATATACTTTTACCTTCATGGCCTACTAGTGAGCTTCCCAGAGTCAGCTGGCTGACCACTGTTGGTGATGAAAAGTTTTAGAAGACTCATAGGTCCAATTCACCAAGGACTTCCGTTATTTTATGCTGCAGTGAAGTGCACACTAAGCAGTGAGGTCTCTAGCAGTTGCCAGTTTCTGTCTATACCGAGTAGCAAACCTACTTTGGGTCCACACCTCGTTTGGTGAGAGAATTGGCCTTGGTTGTGCTGATATTTATGTTTTTCAGGTGGGATGAGGAGTATGACTGGTGATTCTGCTTTGATATGGTAGGTAATGTTATCTTCCTGGGCTGTCTCCATGAGTTGGGGGCAGTGGTTTATGGTGGTTACACCCAAACCAGGCTTTTCCAAATAGTGGTATTGGGTGACTGTACCTCAGGCATTCTCAAAATTCAACTGCAGGCTGTTAAAATCATTAGGAGATCTTGGACAAGGTGTCACTAGTTCCATTGATCTGTAAATCAGCAGAGGCAATGCATGTATGGAAATGGTGTCTGGAGGCAATTGTGGACTGGATGAGGGCTATTGCAGCTGAATCCTGACAAAACGGAGACTCCATGGATAGATGGTTCCAAGGTCTAGGAATTGGATTGTGTACCAGTTCTGGATGGGACTGCAATTCTTCAGAAGGAGCAGGTTCGTAGTTTGGGGGCGGGGGCATGTGCCTAGATCCATCAGTGTCACTAGAGGCCCACCTGACCTTGCTGCCTTAGAGCACCCATGGCCAAGTTGGGGCAGCAACTTCAGTACAAGGATGGCCTTGTTACAGTGGTCCATTGATTACCAATCTCACAGTTACTACTGCACACTACTGTATGTGGGGCCATACTTGCACCTGGTTCAGAGGCTGCAGCTTGAGCAAAATGCAGTCCTTAGGCAGTGCAGATCTTTCTAAGCAGCCTATTAGCTCACAAGCAAAAGTCATGGTTTTGGGGTCTCTAAGCAACTTGGGGCCAATTGTTAAGATCATCTGAGGAGAACCTGCTGGTTGTTCCATGACTAGTAAAGTGTGACTTGGTGACAATGTGAAAGCTGGCCTTTTGAGTGATAGCACCATGGAATGCTCTCCCTTGGGTATTTCATGGATACATTAATGGCTAATATATGCCTCTTTAACATTTATAAGTTTGCCCCAGCCTTCTTGGACTCTTATCTTTTCCCTAGCTTCTTGGAAACATTATTAAATGTTGTATTTTTATTCAGCAGTACAAACATTGATTAAATAATCAATGTTTAGTCATTATTGTGTATCTGATTCCCTCCTCCTTTTACCTTTCTGGGCTCTAATTCATTGAATCATCAAATGAAACATTTGGCCTTTCAGTTTTGAGGACAATATAATACAGAAACAAAATAAGCCAAGTTCAGTTTCATAAAAAAGAAATTTAATGATATTATTTACAGCCTTGATACAAAAAAGGATAGTCAAATACTTTATAGTTCCCCCCTCTTCTGATCTTTACTATTTCAAAACAAATTAAAATCATGAAGTATGCCGCTCCATCAGAAGATTCCATCCTGTCACTAATAAATTACCAGTCTTAAACAATCACCTGATTCTATAACTTCGTTGCACATGTTCCCATATTATTTAACAATTATCGATAAAATTATCCTCTGCCTTTTATACTCACACTACATTATCTGTCTGTTCTCTACAGACAGTTTCCTTGAGGCTGTATTATGCCAAGGTAACTTTCACTCTCAGGACTGTAGCTCCAAAGGGTGAGAGCTGGGGAACCTTGAGTACAGAAGTCTCTCTCATGTGTACCATTGATATTTCTACATATGCACATTTAGACTCGTCTTACCCTTGTCCAGCCTTCACCAACCTGGTGCTCTCCAGAGGTTTTGGACACCAGCACCTGCCAGCTGGAGCTGATGGAAGTCCTAATCTAAAACATCTATAGAGCTTCAGGCTGGGGGAGACTGTCCTAGGCAATATATGGCCTTGCTGATCACTGTGAGCTAAAGAGGACATGGGTCCTGTCAACAGGGTGATACACTAGGACAGGAATGGGGAGCCTGTGGCCCTCCAGTTGTTGGACTACAATTCTCGCTACTGGTGCTCAACCACATGGTCCCCACTATGAGAGGCACGTGTGATCGGCTTCCCAGCCTCTACCCAAGCCAGAGATGAGACTGCAACCACATTGCTCAGTTATACATTCTAGTGCTTTCATATAACCATAGCTTTAGTTTTCTCTGAGATACCATTTTCTATTTATTAGCTGCTTTATCGCTTGGGACTCCTACATGGCAGTCCTTGATACCCCTAGCAGCACTACAGCTACAGCAGCCTTGGTTGACCATCTCCACGTTATTCTGTTGTCATTAGGCACAATCTGCAGGTAATTTCCTCCCTTTCAGGCCTTGGTGGAAAAAACAACAGAGCGCTTACTGGCTTGAGCTCATTTAGTTTAAGCTTCCCAGACTGCAGATGTTAACAAGCATGAAAGGGAAGATGCAGAGGCAAACATACTGTGAGATCTTCAGCATGTTTATCTGGAATTATGTCCTACCCAGTTCACTAGGGCCTCTCCTAGGAAGTGTGTTCAGCTTTTCAAAGCAACTACCGCTGTGTGCCCAAACAGACACAAAATGCCTCTTTAGACATAATGCAGAAACCTCCATGCTATCCTTTTCACAGCAAGCGAGTACTATGGGACAGACAGCCTTGGTATGAAGTACAGAAAGCAAGCAAAGTGCAAATGAGAAGCAATTGTACCAAAAGGCATTATAGCATGCACATGGAAGAGAAAGTTGCCACTCACCATACAAATTAAATCAGAATTCATTGGAGGGGGCGTGGAGTGTACTTCAACCATAACAACTCATTTAACTCTGTCCTTCCTGTACCAAAGGCTCTGAGAATAAAGCAAATTGTTTCAGCAAAAATCCTGTCCTGTTATGATTTGTTTGTTTGTCGTAGAAAAAAACAAAAGGGGGGGGACGACCCATGCTCATAGTTTTAAACTGGTGTTGGGGTCCACACAGTCATTTTGGGTCTGCTTGGACGCAACCAGTACACTAGGACTTTCAGAGATGGTGCCGCTGTTGCCGTCTTCACCAAATGTAACCCAGTGGCTGAAATCACTTGCACTGGGAAGTTTCACATCTTTTGGAACGTGTGTTGGGCTGATCGGCAGCGGTTGAGGGATTGACTGATAAGCAATGAAGTCAGTCTCCAGGTCTAAAAGACTGGTGCTCCCTCTAAGAAAGTCGTCTGAAAGCTGCTGGTGTTGCTGCTGGAGGCACATGGGCGGAAGAACCTGCAGGCCACTAATTAACTCTGAAGCCATGAGCCTCAAGGGTTTGGAGTCGTCGTCTATCGGGCTGGTCATGGCTCCTGTTGCTGCAGGTAGAAAGGGCTCACTTGGAGAAAGTGGGATGGGATCAGACTGAGTGTGAGACGGATTGTTGTTATTGTTGGAATTAAATGTTAACCCCTTGAGAAACAGGCTGTCACTGCTCTGGAGCACTTGCAGATGAAAATCAGGAGGGGCAGATTTCTTTCTCCTCGGTGGAACTCTTGGAGCATGGGTAGAATTTTGAGAAGGAAGACAAGAGCTCTCCTCCAGAAGACGCAAGGCAGCTGAGTACCTTTCGCTGCTCCTTCTCCTCTCAAGGATTTTGCCCGGGGGGACTGTTCTTGGCTTAGGAACAGGGGCTGCTCTGGTAGGACTTGTAGCAATGGCTCTAGCCTCAAGGCAGGACTCTGGCAGCGCAAAGGAGAAGTGACCAGCAGATTGCTCAAACTGCTCTTCTGGAGAAGGAGGCTAAGAAAAGGATGTCATAATGTCAATCAGTTGCTATTCAACCAGCCCCATAGTGATTAAAAAAAGAGACAATCGCACATACCCACCCCCAAAGCAAGGCTGATGTATTCTTGACAGAGGTAAGATGGCCTTCTCTAATTCTGTACATGCAGCATTCTAAAGTCTTAATATATCCATTTAAAAATGTGCTAAAAAGCTTCAACATTCCGGGGAAAGAATTATGTCCTTGCCATGGCTCTCATTCCTCCTGCTAATTATGAACTCTGTCTCAGAGTGCTAACAAGCTTTGAAGCCAAAATATGGCCATCAAGGAAGAGGAGGTGCCTGCATGCTCAGGTGAACTCTCAAGTTTGCAGAAGTACAAAAATCTGAAGGGGGAATCCCTACCCCCTTAAAAACAGATCAGAGAGAACTGCGCATGCTTAGTAACTAGTTGGAAAAGATAAATGGGCTGTGGTGGAGGGACAGAACAATACTAGGGGAGTACTCAGTTGGCTGTGGAATGGCTGAACACAAGGAGTTAGAAGCTGACCAGCAGCATTGACTCTAATTTACTTAATTTGTTTTAACAATGTGTAACCCACCCTTCATCCAAAAATGGCATTCAAGCTGTTAAAATTACTGCTTCCTTTTTTTGCCCCTCCCCTGCTGCTGTGGTGGTGTGGAAGGGCAAAGGAGAGGGGGCAAGAGCAGAGGCGGAGCTAGCTGCTCCAGCACCTGGGGGCGGGGTGAGTGTCCCAGTGGGGGTGGGGTGGCGGTGTCACCCCCTCAGGGATGACACCCAGGATGAACTGCACCCCCTTTCCTCCACCAGTGGGCAAGAGAGAGGCCTGCTGAAAGAGAAGGCCAGAGAGCAAAAGGAGTAAGTAGGAGAGTGGAAAGTAGACAGGGCCATCTATTTGTCTCTCTGTTGGCATTTACTTATTCTCCCTTTTTCTCCTTTTCCAAGAGAAATGGATATATAAATACAAAAAGGGCAGAGGAACCCTCTCAGTGTCTGTCTAGGTGATTTCCTGGTTCACATAGAAAAGCTATTTTTCATGTCCCCAGAACAGAAGTGAGAACTTCCCATAAAAAACCCAATGGAGAAATCCAAGGTCATAATGTAGCTGGGATTGAGCAAGAGTGTGTCCTGGCTATTCATCTCACTCCCTATGTAACCCAAAGGTTGCAGTCTTCTTTCTCCTTGATGGTACTCTGGGGGCAGTTTTGGAGATGAAGGGACTTTTGAAGCCCACATACCTATTAACTCTGCTCAATGACAAGTTCAATTGCAAACTTCTACCGACTGCATGTGCAACCCCCAAATTTGCCCTCTGAATATTGACTTAACCCTATGGAGACTTACACATCCTGGCTTCCCTCCCATCCTCTGCAGGGGTGCTGGTTTCTTAGCAGAGGGAACTTTTGGTGCTGGACGCTGAGGTATGAGCACTGGGGGTGGTTGCGGGCTGTGAAGTTGTGCAGACTTTGCAACACCAGGGAAGCTTTCAGATTTAGTGACAGTTTGGGTCCTTCCTGAAATGGGTGCCAAGGCTTCCTCCGGAGTTACTGAAATACAGAATTGTAGAAATCTACTTATCCGACATGCCAGGTAAATTGAAAAGTTTTATTTGCCCAAATAGTCTTATTCGCACCAACAGATCAGTTTGAAAATGGAGCAGTATGTTCAAGTCGAAACAAAAATACAAGCATTATTTTAATCCAAACTGAGAGCTCCTCAGGTTACACTACAGGAAATGAGAACAGCAGTAAATAACATTGTAAGATGGCGCCCAAATGAGATGTTTCTTAGGCATGCTTATGTAGCTCTGAAAAGATAACATAGAAACATCAACGTTCTTAACTGAAATTTGTTCATGTTACCTCCTTTTGCTTGCATCAGGCATCTAATCGCTTCCTCTGCTTCCTGAGGAGTGGTGGTTTTGATCTGCTTGACATTATATGGCTTGCTAATTCCAGTCCGTGATTTTGGCTTACAAAAATTTAAAGGAAAACAAATAACAGACGGAGTGAGCCCAGAAGGAAATCATGCATATGCCACTTTCTAAAGCAGAGTATAAACAGGGAAGTAGCCTTAACATTTTCATAGTGGTTAGTTTTTGTCTACCAGCCATGAATTAATGTCAATAAATCCCTCTCACAAGAAGGAATACTTATATATGCTTCATTCCACTCTCCCAATCCACTGTGCCCTTAGGTCTTCCAATAGACACCCTGTTTAAGGAGCTGCCACGACTTGGTGTGCTGATTAGGCCTTGGGCAGGTATGGGGAACCTGGTGCCCTCCAAAAGTTGTTGAGTTCCAGATCTCATCAGCCTCAACCAGCCTGGCCAATGGCAAGGGATGATGGGAGTTTTAGTCTGACAGTATCTGATAGGCCACAGGTTCCCCATCCCTGATCTAGGGGCTTCACTGCTGGGGCACCCTAACCCCAGAACAGTAATATTTCTAGGAAAGGTCCTATACAAACATGTTGTTTCTTCACTTTAGCAAATTGGCAAAGGATGAACAAAGGATGTACTTTGCTGTCATATATTGGCAAGGTCATGCTGTGTGAGATGCTCCTGAAATGGCTCTTTATAGATGCATGCGCCCATGCATGAGTGTTTTTTCTGGCTGCCCCTTTAATGTCTTCATCCCACAGATAATGGTTGCTATGCAACTTCAGCATCTCATAGATGACACTGGAGATTTCAAGCACAATGCACAAAAATAAATAATACACTGGGTACTTTACACATCTGATGTGTCTGTTGACTTTTTAATATTTTTTTAAACATCACAAATATTTTCAACATATGTTGTATATGCTGCCTTGGATGGATTTCTATCCAGAAAGGCAGGATATGCGTAATTGTAAATACACTGTTTTCTTTTTCGTCTCACCTCTTGCCCTCCACCAAATGACTCAAACAATTGTGCTGAACTACTCACTGGTTGCTGAGGTGCCCCTGGAAGAAGCTTTGCAGTCTGCAGGATGGAACACAGAGAGTGGCCTCCTGAAGAGATGAACCCATCTGATGTAGATTTTTTAACAGATACTCCAGCTGGAGGAGAGACACATGCATTGATTTCTGACATTTTGCACGTGTGTGTGTTAAAAAAAAAGTAACAGTGAAAGCACTACAGTTCAGCCATTGATTTAAACAATTCTGGTCCTTGGGGCAGAATTCTGCCCTAAGCTAATAAATTATTTTAGGTGGAATCTAGCATTGTGTGAGCAGACTTCACCATCTTTTCTTCCCTGAGCACAACCTCAAAACCTGTTCCAGGATGCAGGGGGAGGAAGACAGTGGTGGACGTACCACTGCAGAAGCCCCTTCTGCTCATGCAGAGCACTGGATACAGCCCTTGTTTGCTCCAGTGGTTAATGCTCAAAGATAGGCTGGGCTGCATCTGTACTTGGGGTTCTTGCATAGAGTGGCATATGCAGATTCCCCCACAGCAGCTGGTACTGCTGCTAAGTCACCAGATTGCTCTGCTCCTGCTGCTAACCCTCTCCTCTCAGCTTAACCTGTGGAGTGACAGCTGTGGAAGAAGCACACAGATGCATCTTTCGCGTGTGAAATGGTGTCCTGTGGTTTTGCTCAACAATCTGTCTCCTTGCATTAGTAGGCACAGCTCAGCTGTGTGCATTAAGTAAAAAACCTGCACCTTTGCAGTCATGAATGAAGAAACTTGTGGCACCTTAAAGGTTAGTAAATGTATTAAGCCATCATAAATTAGTTATCCATTAAGTTGCCGCAATTCCACTGCCCTGTGGAACGCCCTCCCATCAGATGTCAAAGAGAGAAAACAGTTACAAGCAGTGCTATTTTTCTAGAAAAAGAGGTGCTGGAAGACATCTGAAGCCCTGTATTTTTAATATTTGATGTTTCGCTGTGTTTTTATATTTATGAAGTTGCCCAGAGTGGCTGGGGCAACCCAGTCAGATGAGTTGGGTATTAGTAATATATGATGTTGTTGTTGCAGCAACAGCTCTGAAACCGTGACCCCTTTGAAAAGTGTTACAATTGTCTTTTCCTATGGGCATTATTAACTGAGTTTCACCCACTTGGACAGTACGTATTACAAAGCATTTGGTAGGATCTTTCCATTCAAAAGCCACCCTTCTCTACCAGAGCTTAGGGAGTTAAAAGAAAGAATGGGATGCAAAGGCAGAACGTGAGGCCAAATATCAGACAGTTAACACCCATGCACATTTACTCAAACATTCTACAGAGTTTCATAGGTCATGCTGCCAAATGAGTGTGATTGCTGCTTTTGTCAGACTAAAACGGCAAGGATTTATACAGCCAATGACTCAATCTTATGTAAACTGGGCCAAGTTTGCTACTGGGCCAGGTTGAAAGGTCTTATGCTAATTCACAAACCTATAAACAACCTGGGCCCAAAGTACCTCAAGGACCATCTGAATGCTTATGCTCTTCCTTGATCATGGAAATCATCTGATGGTGGTTCCCCAATGCCCTGAGGTCCAGCTGGCATTTACCAGGGACTGAGCCTTTCACGTGGCTGGTCCTACCCTATGGAATTCCCTGACAGGAATCATCCCTGCCTACATTTCCTGAAAACTCTGTTATCCAGACAGGCCTTTGAAACATGCATTTCTTTTTCCCAACCAGTTTTCATTTATGTTTTGGGTCTTATTGTAATTTTGTATGTTGTCTTCTGCCTTGCAGTATTTTTTAATGAAATGCCCACAGGCATAAATCTCACTGGCTTCAGCACACTCCTTCCAGTGTTCTGGCTATGCTGTGGCTTTGAGGAGCCAGCAATCCAAACACTGTTTTCCGCACAGAGGGAGAAAATGGAGCCCCCCACCTGGAGGAGGAGGTCGCTGTGGTGGCTGAGGCTGCCGAGGCCTGCCTGGGACAGAAAGAGACCTGCTCGGGGAACGATGGCGAAACTCCCCACCTCCGTCCAGCTCTTGTTTCTGTTCGATCAGGTCAGCATCATCTAGGGAACGTGTCAAAATCATTAAAAAATAGAAAACAGACCAATGCAAGGGAAAAAGCCATGATATCAAAAAAGAAATGTTTACCCATCAAAGAAGGTAAGCTGAGGAATGAACCAGGAGAAACTTCCCAAGTGTTCAGTGACTCAACATTCAGCCACCCTCTTCTGTCAAGCGGCAATGTATCAAACTTCATCAACTGCTTGAGCTGTTTCTCCCTCTCATTTTGGGGGGAAAGAGTTGCAGGGGAAGTCTGGCTAGCAAATGAAGTGGTGTGCTCTCTTAAGCACTGGGCAGAGGTTTCTGAAATTTATTTTCAGTGGCATGGAGATTGGGTCACATGGTTTGCTCTCAAGGCACAGTGAGACAGAGCTTTCTAAAAAGGACCAGATGTATATTCAGTGCATATCTAAAAGGCACACAACATACATGTGGTGTACAAATGCCCTTGCAGGTCCCACACCATGTGCAATGCAGGCTGGGATAATGTGATGAAAAGCAGAGGCAAACCAATCAGGTGACTCCAGCTTGCAGTCATGGGAAGCCTAATACCAAACAATGAATTCAATATAGATTGAGATCAAGTGACAAAAGGCGATTGAATATACCTTTCTATATGAAGGACATATTGAAAGAAATAAACCCATACTTATATTTTGCATGGAAGTATGTGTCTGTGTTATATAAATTTAGCTCCTTCATTTTATTATTGGTTTGTTTTATACTAATAACAAAAACATTGCTTTTTTCTCTGTGCTGCATAATATAGCCATGGATGAAAAATACTTTGTTCAACCAGTTTCAGTTCAAAGCTTGTAAAAAGTCAATAAACAAAACACATGCACACACTTGATTGGGCTTGACTCAGATAATGAGACTTGACAAGGAACCATATTTTCTCTGGGAACAATGACAGTTTTAACTTGGTCAGCCAGCCACACCCACAGTGTAACTTGCTCATGGAAGCCAGTCTCCAAAGCCCAATCACTGTGCTTTGAACACACCAGTTGTCTAGTTAGCCACTATCCTATAAAGATGTTACCTTTATACAGATGCAGCTTTCTTCCAGCATGGTGAGATTTGTTTGCATGTACCGTGGATGCCACCATCAAACATTCAGGCCCATCCAGCAAATCGTCCACCGCTAATGCCACTTCTGTCGTTAGAGGTAAATGTGGCGGCATGTCATCCAAATCATCATCATCATCATCAAGGATATCACCTAAATCAGAAGATACAGCAATGGAAATATTGGTGGGAAACTGGACTATCTGTTCTTGGTTCTGACTCTAGTTACAATTTGTATAAAAAGGAAGCAGGAATGTTTAAAAGTGAGGTGTGGTGGCATTTTCCTATAGAAAGGATCAGAGGGCTGTGAGGGGAACCTTTGCACATCGATCAGGGCTTTTGAACCCCTCTCCTGAATGTAGCCCCATCACATCGCTTAACAAAGCTCTTCCAAAACACTTTCCAATGCAACAAGAGAAGCAGCAGAAGCAACAAGAAGAAGAAATAGGGAAATCTCTCTGCTAAATGCCCATTTCTTTTTCTGCAGCTGTCTCTGGCAGCAAGTCTCACTATAGGAAGTACAGTGAAGAGGAAGGTTAGCAAATAAGTGTTGCTCACTTTCCTGATTCAAAAGATACCAATCAAGAGCACACAGAGAGACTTGCAGAGAAACTGAGGGCTCACACATCTAGCTACAGTCCAGGCCACAAACCTTCTGATTCATAATCTAAACTTGTAAAATCAAAATTTTCCTCCAGTAGACAGGAGTTTGCTGTGGGTGACATGGGGGCGATGCTGTCTCGTTTCCTAGTGATTTCCTCCTGAAGGCCCTTCAGCCAGTCCTGGGTTTTAGGCCAGATCTTCACTGTCTTGCCTTTAATCTGCATTACAAAAAGAAAAAAGGAAATTGGTTAATCAAATCACTATGCACAAACGAGACCCAACCTTCAAAAGGATGTAAACCAAAAGCCTAGTTCAACAGATTTAAGACAAAAGCTGTCAGCTAAATATTCTAAAGAGTAGGTGGAGCTACTTTTGATAGCTGACATGTAGAGGGAAGGTACTATGACATTTTCCTCACTCTTTTGTAATACTCTCTAAGGTTTTGTTTCGCCTTGGTGGTGGCTGAAGTGTGTTCAAGGGCCATTTGCACTGTGACGCTGATGGGGGACTAGCCCCGGTTACATAAACAGTACGTTGCCTACTCTCTAGAAGCTATGGAATAATTATGCAATTCTTCAGTGCCGTATCGAACTGCTTAATTGCCTAGTCTAATCTGAACTCTGAAAATACTGCTGCTCCACTGTTAATGCCCCTTTCCCAGGCACTGATGATTATGGTAAAACCAAGAGGGCCAAGATGATTCATCTGTAAAGTAGTACTGCATGCCTCTCCCTCTAAAGAAAGTTGGTCATTTATATATGCCCCGCATTACCGACTAATTACACAGCACATAAGAGTGTTTATGTTAATGCTAGGTAGGGGGATTTAATTTGTGTGAGTGTTTCCTGGAGAAATTTGACCTGCTTTTCAAAGTCCAAGTGTGCATAGTATTGACTTGATCCACCCATATTCACATCACTGACATCCTTAAAACTGAGGCTCCTTGAAGTTCAGCCTACAAAATGTCACTCTCATACAAAACATAAAGACAACGAGTCCTGTGGAAAATTAAAGACTAATGGATTTACTGTGGCAATGGCTTGAGCATCTAGTAAAGTAGGCAAGTGCATGCCGTAATAAATGTATAAGGGATGACCGGAGTCTTCCTTGTCTGAGTAGTCACATCCACCAGCTTATAGTTTTCAGAGATTCTCTCTGGAGCTGTATTAGTAGCTGACTTAAAAAAAAAAAAAAAAAGTAGTCAGCCTGAAACTACAAGCTGGTGTTCAGGGAAATGTCAGTTCCATATTAAAGATGCGGTCCAATGAGGGCTGTAAAAATGCCTGGCATTCAAAGAAATCGAAGAGAATAGTGAATGTCAGCTCTCTCTCCAATAGCCATTTAAGTACCTAAAATAGTGCAGGGAATTTTTTATTTTCCTTACCTTGGCACCATCTACATCAAGAACTTGAAGAGCAGACCTGCTTTCTGCAAATGTTACAAGCATCTGGCCTCCATTGATCCTGACAAGAATAGAAAGAAAGAAAGAAAGAAAGAAAGAAAGAAAGAGGTGGTCAATCAACTGTGCACATGCCTATTACTTCCTGCATTTAGTCTTGTGAATAATGCAATTGCCTCCAATGCTTTTAGGGCAGATGGTACTAAATTTCTCATCATGCTCATTCAGAGTGAATGATTCTTTATCTGTGCTTAACTGAAAAGCTGGTGTAAAGAGATAATGTCTGATATGTTGTTTCAATCACATCTTATGTTCTCACTCTGTGCTTAAAATTAGAGCAGATTTAAGCTGAAATGGGGAAGAGGGGAAGCATGAATGGCTTAGGTGACTTCTTTAATATTTCTTAGGTAATATCCAGACTGCAGAGAGAATTATTGGGTGCACTCTTCCCACCTTAGATCAAATCTATGCTGCCAGGTGCCATAAGAAAGCGGCAGAAATAGCACAGGATAGTACGCACCCCAGAAATGATCTCTTTCAGCTTCTGCCTTCTGAAAGAAGGTATAGGGTTATAAAGGCCAGGACTAGCCGCCTTAGAAACAGTTTCTATGCAAATGCAATTCTGGTTCTAAACGCAGCATAAGGGTTTCTTCTTTTTTATGTTCTATTCTCTGTTTCTGTTTTGATGTCATGTTATTGGAAAAATCAATAAATATTATTTTTAAAAAAATATTCTTCTTTTTTATGTTCTATTTTCTGTTTCTGTTTTGATGTCATGTTATTGGAAAAATCAATAAATATTATTTAAAAAAAAACTAAACGCAGCATAAGGGGTCTATATAGTATAGTGTATTTTAAAATGGGGTTTTAGAGTTTTTAGGGGTTTTTAAATGTTTTATGTAGTTTTGCAGTACTTTTATGTAGTTTTATGTAGTTTTTATGTAGTTTTATGTAGTTTTTCAATTTCATTGTTCCGCATGGGACAATGACAGTAAAGATATCGTTATCGTTATCGGCTCTGGTTGTTGCTCCCCAGCAACTGGTACATTGCCTCTGAATCTGAATCTCCTTTGTTTTGAGATGTGTACATTATACGTACATATAGCTTTCATGACTTGAAACTTTTCATTTTCTTGATCCTGTATCATTAAATCTGCCACAAGTGTTGCTGGGTATCTAGGAGAGCTTATTGAAAGAGGGCTCAGCACTTTTTGGAATGTAATTGTACTGCCATATACTAAAGACCACATAACGTTGATTCATAGAAAACATGTATTATTTCTCCTTTGGCACACTTCAGTGATTGCTATGATGATACACTCACAATTGGGATGACTGAAGGGTGGTAAAAGGATGAGTTTTTTCAAAGCTTCAGCACAAGGCAATAGGAATTCTATTCCATGCTGATGATCATGATAAATAACTAGGTTGTGGGATAAATTCTGGGGCAAGTAATTTATACACAAGGATGGTGGTGCCTTTTGACTATGTGCCAAAGGTATGCAAATTTGTTAAATAATGTGAAGATCCAATACGGAGATGGGGCTGCATTATTCGCACGCATACACAATGCTCAATGTATGTGAGGAGAAACAACAACACATTATATCAGAGTATAAAAGCTTTTTGTTTCAGGCAGCCAAGAACGCAATGTTCTGACCCACCTGTGTTTGAATTAGGGTTAAGTCCATTCAGCATAAATAATTCAGAAATATACCCAGAACGCAAGAGAAGTGTGTGCATTTTTAAGCTGACGCTTTAGTTTGCCCTAAGGTAAACTTCAGGGTAAGCTGTCAAGCTTGTCTGACCAATTCTCTAGAGGAGACCACTAGCTCTCAGGAGCCAGTTCGTCAGATAAACATACAGGAAAGCTGACCTGCCATTTCCTAAGCACAGTGGCTCAACTTTTTGGTCTAATTCACTTTGACCTTCTGTTGTTATGGCTGTGATTGTTGACATTAACTAAAAACAATGCTCAATAAAATGTATTACTTGGAAAAAGGATTGTGGCACTGAAATATACTCTAATAATTATTATTTGTTGTGACATGAACAAACTTCCACACTTCACAGAAACTCATTTCAGTCACAGGAGCAAGAAGTTAGAATCCAAGCCACTGGGGTAATGAGGATAATATTTGTACCTTACAAGTACAACGATGCCATAAGTCTCAAAGATTTGCATTAGTTCGGTACGCAGGTCCTCTGGAAATTCATCTCTCTCTTCAGGTGATGGTGTCTGCAGAGTCACCACTACGGTGGCATCCAGAGGACCCTGGAAGGATGACACTTCCTGGAAAACTTTCTCCCGAGCCGCTACATCAACTTCTTGGACTTCTACTTCCACGATAGCTAAAACAGGCCTAATCAGAGAAATAAGAAGAAAGAGATGGGTGAGGGAAACCAATAATTCCAGGGGAAATAAAGAAGCAAGAAGACAGAGGGCAATGTTGACTTGTTATTAAAAATTGTTGGCACAATCAAAGCAATTGGAAATCAGGCCTGCTTAACACACATAGTTTCCTTGCTTGGTTTCCCAATATATCCGATGGGGCAACTTATGCAACACTTTCCTTTATTTTTTAAAAATAGCATATCTGTCCACACAATCATATAAGAATCTATACAAAGAGTTGGTCAACTGGGGAAAAGCCTATAGCCATAGGAGACTGATGGATTAAAGGCCTTGTTCTTCACAGTGGCAGATGAACTCTAAAAAGACAAGACAAAATTCCCTCCTCTGTTGTTGTCAAGTACCCAACCAGATACCACCGTTACTGATAGCAACCTCCTAATGGCAGGGTAGCCAGAGGGAGGATTACGTATGTCTGCAAATGACATATGGTCTCAGCCTACAGGTGCTGTCTACAGAAGATTTCTGTCTTCTGATATTTTTGTTACATTTTAGGGAAATGCAGATACTAAAACTAGTGAGAAAATAAAAAACAGCAAAAGTTATTTATGCTTTAATTATTTTACAAAGGAAACAAATCAAGTGTAGAATCAAAGCCTGAAACAAAACATTAGCTTCTTTCTCTTTCTTTCCCCACATTTTTTCATAACATAAAGTAAGCTTCACATGTTTTTATCCTTAAGATTTGCCATCACAGACTATCTCCTTTCCCCTCTGGGCACTCAGTGAGCACAACAGATTTTCCATGATGCAGCAAGATGGTGGCACAAGATTACAACCACACAGCAGGTGTGGAGTCAGGGAACCAATGGCAACCATCGGCTGGGTCACACAGGGATAGGTGGAGGGGTAAAATTGTATATGGGGTTGCCCATGTTGTTTGAAATGCTTCAGTTTTGCACCAATCATTCATTGATCCAGAATTATGGATTCATATGACAATTTCAATCAGCTGACTGGCTTCACGTGACCATTACTACTTGCTTTTTGGTGTTCTGATGACCACATAATTTTTTTTTATGAGAAAAGGCTCTAGGATCACACTGATAGCATAGGGTGCCACAAAGGGCTATCTGGGATTCCTCATGAACTGTCAATGCTGCACACCTAATTGGCCAAAGGATTTTGTGAGCATGAACCAAGCACACACTCCTTTATAGTGAATTAGGTCAATCTCACCAACTATTGTCTGCTCTGCCTGGCAATGGCTCTCCACAGTCCTGGATAATTTCCTCATAATCTTTTTTTAAATCTGTGATCTTTTGAATTAGAGATGCTAGAGGCTGAACCTAGGACCTTATGCATGTTTTGCATGCTGCTTTCCATATGAGCTACAGAACCATCCTTTACTATGCAACAGTACAGAAAAGCATGACAATCACAGAAACAACAGCATCTCTGCCATTTCAGAGGGGTTATGCTTCTGTTGATGTTACAGTACCTGTGATCGCTTGCTTGGAGTTCAGCTCTTCCATAATACATCAAGGCACCAGGAGACCAAATGGGTTTGAATTTGGTTTCTGGACTGAGATCAGTGTCAAAAAGATTGATCTCTCCAGCTTGTAAAAGAAAACAGAATTCAGTTTCAGAGTTTAAAATCATTAGAGCAAAACGTTCAATAAAATGTTGGGACTTCAATCACTTTTTATGGTGGCTTATAACTTATGTGGGGACGCGGGTGGCGCTGTGGGTTAAAGCCTCAGTGCCTAGGGCTTGCCGGTCGAAAGGTCGGCGGTTCGAATCCCCGCGGCGGGGTGCGCTCCCGTTGTTCGGTCCCAGCGCCTGCCAACCTAGCAGTTCGAAAGCACTCTTGGGTGCAAGTAGATAAATAGGGACCGCTTACTAGCGGGAAGGTAAACGGCGTTTCCGTGTGCGGCTCTGGCTTGCCAGATGCAGCTTGTCACGCTGGCCACGTGACCCGGAAGTGTCTTCGGACAGCGCTGGCCCCCGGCCTCTTGAGTGAGATGGGCGCACAACCCTAGAGTCTGTCAAGACTGGCCCGTAAGGGCAGGGGTACCTTTACCTTTACCTTTATAACTTATGTGGCACCCAACTGTCATGACACAAAATATTATTATATATATTATTTTAACACATGAGTACTGCAATGGTATGGGCAACAAAACACAATGCATTGATGGTAAATAGTAATTCATTTATGTGCATACAGGGTGACTCAAATGGTAAGTATGGCAATTTTGAGTTCTTTGCCCCACAGAGGTGTCAGTTGACACAACTTTGGTACCCGTCTATAATTAAGCTATTACAATACATATCTTCATTTCATGATCCAAAAAGAAGTCTATCAGACTTTTAAAAAACTGAAAAGATCCTACCCACCCGTTTTATGAATAGGAAGTTTCTTCCTCCACCAAAGTACTCTGTCAGTCCAGGCTGGAGTTCTGCATTTGTCACTTGTATCATAAGCCTCTGAGCCAACATCGTACTTATATGTTGGACCAAAATTAATAGTTCCTTCATGAAAATCCTTAAAGATCTATAAAACAAATCACAGGTCATCTAAATCTTGGCTTATTATGGTGCCATTCATACAGTATTTTTTCTCTTGGTATAAAACAGATCTCCACCATGTAGTACTAAGCACAGATAGCAGCCTGATTACAGTCATACCTCGGGATGAATATGCTTCAGCTTAAATATTTTCGGGTTGCGCTCCGTGGTGACCCAGAAGTAACGGAGCACGTTACTTCCGGGTTTCGCCACCCGCGCCTGCGCAGATACTCAAAATGATGTCAAGTGCATGTGTGGAAGCGACGAAACGCGACCCGCGCACACGCAGAAGTGTCTTACGTTCGCTTCAGGATGTGAACAGGGCTCTGGAACGGATCCCGTTCGCATCCAGAGGTACCACTGTACTTGCATTTTTAGCAAAGTATTTTTGCTTATGTTATGTACCTGAATAAGACAAAACGGCAACTAGAAAAATGATCCCATTAAAAAATAATTATAATCCTGTTTGGCCATTAAGAGTATAAATTTTGGTTGTTTTTTTTTAAAAAAAAATTTCCAACTTTTCTAACTTCATTATTATTTTACTATAGTCCCCCCCCCAAAAAAAACCTAGCTAACCTACCTTGATATTTATTTCATAAGGAAGGTGGGATTAATTTTTTTTTTCAAACAAAAGCAACCAGATGTACACCATGGACCTCTGGCAGCACAAGTTTTAAGAATATCATTGTTTATTAAATGAATAATCACCCTGCCTTCCACTGCAAAACAGAAGGTGGCCTCAATAGTGTCCCTAAGTAGTCTCTCATCCAGACCCAAAGCTGCTTAGATTCAGCTAGGTTGCTGCAACATGTGCATTCAGATGAGGCTTTGGGCATCTGCTTCAAATAACTAAAGAGCTTTCGGGTGAATATCTCTTTTACAGTAAATGCTCTTTCAAACAGCACCAGTCCCCTTACTTTTCCACTGGATTTCTGCTGCTGCAGTTGATCAAACTCCAGGAGTGTCTTCCAATCTTGTCGTTTGAGAAAATAAAATACTTCTTCATAGGTCAAGTCAATGCGGTAGTTAAAATCACCACACCAGAACACATAGTCATGGGAAAACATGCTTCTTCCCTGGTTGTGTGTGAGAGAAAATTGTATTTTCAAGCACAGATTAAACAACAGGATTTTAATCTTCCTTATTTCTGAGTGCTGTTTTAGACTTTTCTTCAGAGTATGGCCCATTAATAAATCCTGGGCACTACGTTTCTCGATACAACTTTGATCTTTAGTTTCAGTACAGGCCACTATCTTATACTGAAACAATACTGATCCTATAATCTGGCACAATCACAGTTAACTAAGATAGCTCAAGCGCATATGCACATCTGTTTTGATGACGCATGCTTTTAACTTTAAAAATGTGCTTCTTCCAACAGAAATGGCCCACACAGAGATATGAGGTGCAATGCTAGCTTCCTGGCAGGGGTGTCCCTGACATTTACCTGGAGGGAAATGGAGCGGTGGAGGCATTGGTTCAGTACAAGTGCATCGGTGGAGCCAATCCAGTGCTCCTGCCAGTGAACCTGCCCCACCATGCCAACCTCCCTGCCATTTCATCCCTCCCACGCCTGGTAAGTGGCAGCAATACTGTTGCCAGGAAACTAGTGTTGTTGGTTCCACCTCCCCAAGTGAGCAACTTCCTGTCCACCAAAGCACAATCTTCATATTAAATGAAGGTGAATTTGCCCCTTAAAACTATAGTCTCACACTACTATAACTGCGGGTGGCGCTGTGGGCTAAAGCCTCAGCGCCTAGGGCTTGCCGATCGAAAGTTCGGCAGTTCGAATCCCCGCGGCGGGGTGCGCTCCCGTTGTTCGGTCCCAGCGCCTGCCAACCTAGCAGTTCGAAAGCACTTTTGGGTGCAAGTAGATAAATAGGGACTGCTTACTGGCGGGAAGGTAAACGGCGTTTCGTGTGCGGCTCTGGCTCGCCAGAGCAGCGATGTCACGCTGGCCACGTGACCCGGAAGTGTCTTCGGACAGCGCTGGCCCCCGGCCTCTTTGAGTGAGATGGGCGCACAACCCTAGAGTCTGTCAAGACTGGCCCGTACGGGCAGGGGTACCTTTACCTTACTATAACTATATAAATTGAAACAAACTGTAATAAAGATTTACTGCAATTCTCAACCATCAAGCTTTTGTTTAGAGTCCATTGTTTCAGCTAAATTTAAATGTTTGTTATAAAATCAAGCATAACAAAAACTCAAACCATACCCAACAAAAATATATGCATTCCACACCAAATCGTGTCTGCAACTATAGTATCACTAGAGGGCACTGTTAATATGGATATATTTTGAATACAGATGTACAAGCTACTTCTAAGCATGGTTTGCCCAAATTCAGGCTATCTTTTTAAGGCTTCGGAATCAGCAGCTACCGATATCCTCACACACGCACGGAGATAAATGTCTGTGCTACATTCCCTGAATTAAGATTGGGGAGAAAGGAAAACGGGTGGAACTTTACACCCACCCGCCCCTGAATATATTCCTTTTGCTCTGATAGTTTTCATGGGTGAGAATTCAGCACAACTCTAAATAAAACATTTCAAGAACCTCACCATTGGAAAGCTCAGCTTCTGTGTGATCTCTTTATAGTCCTCATTCCGCTCTTTCACCTGAGACTGACCAGCTGTCAAGTGGCTGCATAGAAAGCATAAGCTGGTGCTATGAAACTGAAAACGGATGGCAACTGCTCCTTTATTGCCAGCTTTCCCTCCCATTCCAGTCTTCACTGTGTCCACTGCTACATCCCTGGGCAGGAGAGAACAGCCAAAGACAAAAGGAAGCGTTTGCTAAGGAAGTGTAAAGGAAATACATAGAACAATAGGCACAGTAGACTGTCACTAGGTTGGATGGCCGTCTGTCTTGGATGCTTCAGTTGAGATTCCTGCATTGCAGGGAGTTGGACTGGATGACCCTTGGGGTCCCTTCCAACTCTATAATTCTATGGCTCCATGACTAGCAAAGAAGGTTCCTGTGCAAGCCCTGCCAAAATGAATGAACATGGAAGGTCCAATGCATCTACATGGGCCTTACAAAAGAGAAACTGCCACTACACTGACTTTATCCAGCTCATGTATTTATAATCTTGATGTGATGTCACAGAATTACGCTCCAGGTCTCTCCATCTAACACTTGTGACTGTCCTGTGGCCACACCCTCAACGCCCCTGCTTCTGACCCTCCTTGAGTGTTTTTGTCTGGCTGAACTGTGTTTTGAACTTTGATAATGCCTCTTGCTTGTGTGTATGAAGGACGGAGCAGGGTGTTTGTGAGTGTGTATATCTGTGTGCATGGCAACTAGCCTAGCATACAAAGGTAAACTTTACATTCATTGCTCTGCCCACTTTCGCCTCTGGCTGCACACTCACCAGTCGTATGTGGCCACTGGGAGATTTCCCAGAATAAAATACAGCCAACTCCCCTCACCTCAATAAATTTTGACCCATTTTTCACCCATTCAAAACTTCAAAACTCTAAATCACATTTGGCATAACAGCATTTCTGAACCTGGGTTTTTTTTTTAAAAAAAAGTTTATTAAGGCTTAGATGGAACAACTGCCTTGAAAGAAATATATAGAATTAAACAGAAACATTATATATATTTTTAATTTTGCTCACACGCCTTTGTTAATTCTGCCATCTATCTAGCCAGCCATATTCAAGACGCATGCCATTAAGCTTGCCCTAAAATATAGTTTCCTTAATGGAGGGCATGTCCAATTTGAAGACATATCAATAAAGATTCCAAGACTCACTGGTTGTACTCTGTGAATTATTCAAGCAGAATCCAATTCAAAGGGAGCAATTCATCAATCACAGTTCCTGCCCATATTCTTTGAAAAGGAATGGAGTTTGCTGCAAGAATTACAGTTGGTAACAGGATCCCAAAAGCAGAATCCTTAATTCAGTGGGTCTTACTTATATTTAGGATTTCAGGCTCAATCACGGATTATGAAAGTTTCTTTTGTTAAACAAAAACAATGTGTGTAATGCAAAAGCAGCATGAGCAAGAGTGAGTAAATTCCACTTAATAATTATTTCCCTTCACTTTCACCAAATTTGCAGTGAAAGAAGACTTCTACTTGCTCCCAGTTCCCCACTGCAGGGGATATACCTGATGAAGGGGACATGGAAAGGTCGTACAAAGATGAAGAGGCAAACACCAACAAGCTGTGCTGATGTCAACAGAATGTATCGATGTGTCCTGGAAAGGGCTTTCTGAAGCTGTTCTCCCCACATCTTCTTATTAGTTGTGCTGCAGCAGGTGAACACAAGCGTTAATTGCAGTAGCAGGAAAATTGGATAGGGCATGAAATAGTCTTCACTGGATAAAACACAGGGTTAATTCCAGAGCTTATAAATGGTACCTTATTGATAACTCAGGGCTACATCAACACTTTATCTAACTATCATGTTCATACAGGATACACCAGTCTTACTCTGCTCCAGAGCCCCTCTGTGTCTCCACCACTTCAGGCAGATAAGACAATAATAGACCAGTTTCTAACAGAGATTCAGAGAAATCAGCATTTTTCATTTCATTCTCTTTCTGCCATGTTTGAAAGGCTGCAAAATCATAGTTATTTATTGCAATGAATAAAGCCCATCTGAGTGTGGTTCACGTATGAATGAACATAACTTGATTATTCAGCACTTGATGATGTTCCATTGAATGAATGAATGCAGTTTCCATTTAAATTTATTGTGCTTGAATTGGTATCAGGTGATATGAAAGATTTATTTGTGGTGATTCATCTTTGAAGGCTCATGCATGCATGACAATCATCACTTGGTGCCAGAGTCAACAGGTGATGAGCATGCATATGTGAACCAGCTATTAGCATTTTGTAAATTATGCACGCACCACTACACAGAGTATAAGCAACTATGTCAATATATGATATGGAGTATAATACAGTTAAATAGCTCAGTTTAAGCATACCTAGCATTCACAATATTCCCAGCATTTAATTCTACCATCTCTTCAAATCCCACGGCAAATATGTCGGCTGGACAATGGTCATCTATGGTAACAGGAGGGGGGCGGGGAAGAACACATACAAAAGTGAGTTGATGCTTTGTGAGTATGTTTCTTTTCCTAATGTAAAAACAAAATAAACCATGGTTATTAACCATGGTTAAGTGATTTCAGTGGTCAACTGGTCAAGTTGAGAGAGTATGTGAGAGACACTAGTGCATTATGCTTGCTTTCTGTAGGCACAGAAGCACATACCCAGCTTTTAGTAAAAATGCCCACTCACCCACAATGCAAGCAAGTATGATTCTAGAACAGAACAGGGTTCTTCATCAATGGGTTCCCATGTGTCACTGGACTGCATCTTCCATAAACCCCAGCTAGCTTAGTCACTGATGGGAGTTATAGTCCAATAGCCTGTCGCCCAAGGTTGCAGAACACTGCCATAGAGAAAGGCAACAGAACTCACAAAGCCCACTATTATTTCCCATGTGGAGCTTTGGCTTTTTCTGTGGTGGAATGCTTCCCTCTATTATTATACTGTATATGATAATCCTAATACTGACTTAGATTTTCAAATATTGTTCACACGTGCATGTTCATCACAGAATCCCCCTTTCAGACTTGTCTACCAATCAGGGGGTGAAATTCTGTGTTGTGCTCTTCCAAACAATCCATCTACATAAACATTGTAGCTTGCCAGGCGGAAAGATTCCTTCCCCTCTCCTCTTCTAGGGGTTCTCCTGACCCCCAAAATCAATTTTGGGGAAAGGGGAAGACCCATTGCACAAATGGAAGTCTTTGTACAGGGTTTCCACTGACAGGGCTGATTAGGTGAATCCCACCAGGGGTGCCTTAAATGTGAACTAAATTCCAGCTTTTTAAATGGGGTGGAAGTATCTTAGACTACGGGGGTAAAACTTACAAGTCCCTCACTTTGAGTGGAAAATATACAAATGCTGCATTTTCAGACTTCTCTATTAACCACATTATCTTGGACTATTTATGAACAAAACTAGAGGGTTCTAGGTGGTGTGCAAGTACCCTAACCATTTTAATGCCCCACAAACTGAGTTAGAACAAATACAAACATAGATACATATGTATGCATGTATGCAGGAATATGATATGTGTGTATGTAAGCACAAACACGCTTGTCACTGCATGACTAGTGCTCTTTGTTACCTTGAAATTCTGAAACACCAGAAAGCTTCGGGGAATCCAGTAACCAATCTGTTAACTCGCTGGTACCAAGGATATTGCTCTTAAACTGTTTGCCTCCATTTACATTCCAAGTCCCCATAGCAACACGAATTCTCTTGAAGTTTGTGAATTCAAACTGATGCTCTGACATGGCTTTCAAAATGCTAGGAGTCACTGATGGAAAGAAGGGGGGGAAAGGGGAGTGGGATTTCTGCCATGAAATAAAACGGACCATATGAATCATCAGAATACCAACATCTCTCCTGATCATTGCTTTTGTTGGCATGCCTTAAATCACTAGGGATAAACATTTCAGGCTATGTCACAAGCCACAAGTGATGCTCTTCCTCACAGTTCATAAGCAGGAACATGAACAGTTTGGGAGCAACTGGGCAGCTTATGAGGAAACGTTAAGCAGGCATTAGTGCTCATCTGCTGTTGGGCATTTTGCAGACTGACAGCGCAATCCTATGCATGTTCACTCAGAGGTAAACTTCCATTGTGTTCAGCAGCATTTATTCCCAAGAAATATACACAGAATTGCAACCTGACAATCCAAACCAACCTATATCTATTTTTGTTTTCATGCACATAGTTGTATTATTTTAAAAAGTTTTAAAAGACATCATGAATAGGAGTGTGAAATTGTAACCACTAGAACAGGCACACTGGTTACTCAAATTCAAACACCCAAGTGTCTGAATCAGTGGTACAGAAAGCCCAAATATATGCACTGGGGACAAAAACCCTGAATGTCAAAAGGTTCAAACGTCAAAAGAAAAGGAGGGTGGGTTCATTGTATCCTGCATATATGGTTTTAATTATTGGTGCAAGTTGGATGCTTGGATTATACTTTCCCAGTATACTTTCCCAGTATAGTTTCTGTCTCTCTCTGATGTTGTTTTACTATTATAGGTCTCATGCTGATGATCACCAGGGCAAGATGGTCTGAGCACATAGCACAAATATGGCATGGTTGTACCAGCTACCAATTAGTTTCTACGCCCAATTCAAAGTGCTGGTTTTGACCTATAAAGCCTTATGCAGCTCAGGACCCCAATACCTCAAGAACCATCTCTCCCCACAAGAATCAACCCAAACCTTGCATTCCTCAACAAAGGCCCCTATGAGGGAGGTGAAAAGGGTGCAGATGTTTTATCATATGTGGTGGTCCTGTAGTGAGGTTAAAGCTTACTGGGAAATGATATCCTGTATAATGAACTGAAAATGATGTTTAAAATAGCATTTATTTTAAAAATCAGAAGCTTTTCTTTTGGGAATTATAGGTGTAGAACTACCCAAACAGTATAGAAATTTATTTATGTACGCAACTACAGCTGCAAGAATGTTACTTGCCCCAAAATGGAAAGAAGAAGTCCTGATGAGAGATGAATGGATACAAAACTTACGGATTATGCAGAAATGGCAAAACTTACTGGAAGAATAAGAAACCAAGATAACAAACTTTTTTTAATAGAAGAATGGAAATGGTTTATTGAATATCTACAAATTATAAACAGATAAAGACATTAACAGGATTATTGTAATAATCTGCAGTTTCAAAAGAATATATAATCAAAATGATGAATTAAAGAATAAGTTAAGTTAATTTAGAATATGCAGGAAATGATAAAATAAATTTAAGGAAACTGCAGAAAGAGGAAGTTGAGGTTTGAAATGTTAGAATTATTGTTAAACTACTGAAATGTATATAAATGATAACTATAAATAATTTAAATTAAAAAAGAGGTTGAAGGCATGAGTATGGGTCTTTTAAGTGACGGCCCCTAATTGGTGGAATGCCCTCCCCCGGCACCATCCCTAGCTGTTTTTAGGCACCAGGCGAAACATTATTATTCATCTAGGCCTTTGAATTTTTATTTTAGTGGGGGGATCTGTCTTATCTGTCTTTCTGTCATGGGGCAGAGTTGGAACTGTCTGCCTGTCTACCTATCTTTTACATATACTATTTTCATTGACTTTTGTCTGAGCTGCAGCTGCTAATTCCTTTACACACCAATACCAAAAATAGTCAGAGCTAAATCTTACTTACTCAGCAATGCCGTGTGGTCCATGAGCATCCTCTCTTTTTCCGCTTGCTCTTCACTGTAGAAATCACCCATAAGCAGCAAGTCAATGGCTTCCTGTTTCACACCATCAAAAAAGTTTGACTGGATTGTCCGTGACACTGAGCGCGCCCCGTCCTTGAACTTCCCAACCTGTGTAACAAAAGGATTAATAGCATTCATTTAACTCACAGCGACAGCTTCCAAGAATATGACGATTATCACTTCTCTCCTCTACCTTAGCTTTTCCATCCAAGGCACGGCTGCCTGTAAAAATCCTACTTAGGTTGTGTCCATTGAGGGCCCACATTGCTTTATAAGACTCCAGGAAACGTTCAACTATAGGCTTGGAGTTTAATCCCAGGCTCTCTAGCTGAGTGAACAGAACCTGGATGAGAAAAAAAGAGGAATAAGCCTGAGAGAAACAGATAAGATCACTGCCCTCATCATACCAAAACTTGCTGCTGGTTGTTACATTAAGGATTTTGCTCAGGATATTAATCTCAAAGCATAAGAAAGAGCCCTGCTGGATCTGACCAGAGTCAAGCATCCTGTCCTCACTTTGGCCAACCAGATATGTATGAGAAAGACACAATCTTTCACCTTTTCACAAGATTGACATAATGCAAGCATGAAAAAGAGGGGGAAAGCATTCCTGTAAAATGTCTGGTGGATTACTCACCTCAAGTGCTATGAAGGACTGAACGGTGTTAGTTCGAGCCAGACAATCCAGGCAGTTGGTTCGCAAGGTACCCATCTGTTGACTTCAAAAATCAAGTCAAAGAATGAAATGATTTAGCGTTCCCACAAATCCCAAAAAACAATTACTTTCTAAAAACCTACTGAAAAGGGAAGAAGGGAAGAAGCAGACACATAAATATGTAGAGATTTGGGTTGTTTACTGTTAGCTTCCTTTGCCGCAATCCAATGAGGATGCAACCTTCATATGCAGAGTCCATGCGCAACTGGAAGCTCGAAAAGGAAAGCACAAGCCATTGGTATCAAAGGGTTAAGACACTCACCGGAAACCTGCATGCTCGCCCTTGGTGAAGATGCCTAATTCTTCCCAATGCAACTTCAGCTGAGGCCCCAGCAAATTCTCAAGCTTCTCCATTTTCCCACCTTTTGCAAACTGGTGGTAATCAAAATTAATCATGGGTGTGTCTCCTGCATGGGATGATGCCCAGAGCAACTTCTAATTGCAAAGGAAAGAGACAGAAAGAAAAACCTTTTTGCAGAAAAATATATATGATAATATGCACTGAACTGCTGTTGAACCATTTATACCTAATCATGATGCTTAGTTGTAAATTCAACAATATTCACTGTATATTTTAAAATTCAATTACCTTAGCAAGAATGCAAGATATGCTGCTGCCCCCCCCCAAAAAAATACCAGCAGAAAACCCTCCAGGTGCACTGTCAGAAAGCCACATGAGGCAAAGTGCTTATACTGTACATTTATTTAGTGTTTCTACCCTGCCCTTTAAGCTGCATTGCATATAGGGAGAGGTATAGGTGCAAATGTTTCAGATTGAGATATTAAACATGGCTGCATTCTTGCTTCCTGTGTTTGCTCACTTAGAACTATTATCAAGCTCATTTCAAAGTTCAAATGGCCAAGTTCCAAAATAAATTCAGAAGAAGAGGCGCTTCAGGCACTGACGGTGTTAAGAACTGCTTATAACTAGAGGAGAGTCATGCTTCCACAGTCTGTTACTGCCGTTGGATCTGTTTCTTTGGTAACTGCCCACACTTCAGTGACTATTTACAGACAGCTGCATTAGGGAGCATACTTGGGAATGATATCAGACTAAACCATTACTATCTCAGCATGAATCATTGTTCAAAGTATTGTGCCCAATTGTGCAGCTGGGCTACTCATTAACATTACAGAGAAATGACAAATTATCATCTCTAACAGGAATTACAGGTGATACTGAGAGGGAGGATAGGACCTAACAGGGGAACAATACTGACAATGAACACAGTGGGAGATTGTGAAGGAGAAGAAGTGGAACCACCTGAGGGCTCAGTCCATGCTGATGCCTCAACTTCCCCTCCACATGGGGTAGAAAGTAGAGACTGTAGTGCCTGTATAAATTTTATGAAATGAATGAATGAATGAATGAATGAGGGTTTGGCCAGCATCAGTTGTAGTGGCTGGAGCAGAGTGCCCAGTCTTGATCAACAGGCTTTGATCAACAGGCGTTGATCTTTGATCAACTTGCTTGTGAGGAACATTGTCTCCCCCTTGGAGAAGGAGGGAGATACAGCTCAGACACAGCAAAGCATCACACATTTTTGCAAACCACTTAGAGGTTTTATTACAATCAAGTGGTATATCAAAACATAAAAGGTAAAGGTACCCCTGCCCATACGGGCCAGTCGTGTCCGACTCTAGGGTTGTGTGCCCATCTCACTTAAGAGGCCGGGGGCCAGCGCTGTCCGCAGGCACTTCCGGGTCACGTGGCCAGCGTGACAAGCTGCATCTGGCGAGCCAGCGCAGCACACGGAAACACCGTTTACCTTCCCGCTAGTAAGCGGACCCTATTTATCTACTTGCACCCGGGGGTGCTTTTGAACTGCTAGGTTGGCAGGAGCTGGGACCGAGCAACAGGAGTGCACCCCGCCACGGGGATTCGAACCGCCGACCTGACGATCGGCAAGTCCTAGGCACTGAAGTTTTACCCACAGCGCCACCCGCGTCCATATCAAAACATATCAATTGTTAAATATATATTTTTTAATAAAAGGAGGGGGACTTCAGGTCCACCTGGGGTACCAATTTGGGTCCAAGAAACCATTTATTCTAAACTGTGCCCACCTGTCAATTAGGTGACATCACAGTGATGGGCAGGTAATGTCACGTGGTGGGTAACAGTGGAAGCTTGGTTTGGCTGTTGCCCTAGTTCACTGTAGGAAGCCAGCATGGACAATGATCACATTGAACACATCCTGCTCTGTGTGAGTCTGTGAGAGAGTCTCCTGCAGGGAATGCCTCTGCATACCAGAAGCCTGCAGAAAGCAGGATTGAACTCCCCGTGCAACAGCTGCTGTGTGGGGAGTTGAAATCTGTTCATTATCTCCCTGCACCTGCCAACTCTTAACAGGTGGGCAAAACTACCTATGGGTCAAAGTTTGCCTGCAGGGTGGAAGGAGATAAAAGATCTGGCTTGCCAGGTCAAAAAGGTTCCTCAGGCCTGCCACAGGGCAAGGGGGCTGTTGGGTGGGAAGATTAAAGACAATTGCAGTAGTTAATTGTATGTGTTCCTCTTTCTTTTCTCAGTGACAAGTATGGTTGGAATTTCAAAGGCATACTGCTATTTAATTTTTAAAATATTTAAAATACCAATAATATGATCTGGCAAACTCTGCTTTAAATGGAAATATCCTTCCTTTGGGAATGTTGATGATTTTCAAAGAACTGATTTTTTAAATATTTTATTTAACAGAATTTATCATCAGCAGTTATATAAAATATAGCATGTATGTTAAAATTACCTATAAAACCCAGGTGTTAAAAATCAAGCTAATTCAATGTTTTCCAAAATAAAATCAGCAATTTAAAAAGCATAAATTGTAAAATAAAATAGCATATTAAAATACATGTAAAATTTTCATGTCTGTATAGGCTTAATTAACCAAGAATGGTTTGCTTTATCAGTTTAACTGATGTGCTTACAATGACATTTACAATTGACATTGTGATGGTAACTGCAAAGGTCAGATAAGAATGTATTTTTAGCAAACATTCATACATACAAACTTTATGAAGTCTCCCAAGAATCCCAGTTATACTAAACAAACATGTCTTTGCTCTTTGTTTTTACCTTGAAAGCCCTGTTGAGGACGTCCTCTCCTCCTTTGCTTCCTAACAGGTTAACTATCACTTGTTTACCATATTGTTCTTTCATGAGCATTATATGCCTGCAAAAGTAGAAACAGATTGCTTTGGTTTCATAAATATTCGACATGCTCTCGGATGGAATCTACCCTAGTAGATTGTGAAAATGCTTTTTTTAAAAATCGTTTTGAAAAATGCATTGAATTTGCTATAGCTCACAGTTGCCATCTGGCGTCACAGTTGTATATTGCACTTTTCAACACATTCAAAACATTTTATTTGCAGCTGTATAGCTGAGTCTTATAACTCTTCTTAAAACACGTGATGAGGAGCAGGGGCAGCCTTAAAAACACACACAACTTTCTCTGAGAAGCATTACAATGGACTGATTCCCTCCTATATCACCTGAGTTGCTCTACCTGTGGGATCTTCATCTATTTCAATAGCCGTTCACCACTCTTTGCACACAGCCTTCTGCCATTTAGCTGGCTTTAGTAGTTCCTAAGAGGTTGTGCAAATGCAAGAACAGCTTATTATACAGGTGGGGGTGGGGGAAATCTACTAGTCTTCAAAACCAACTGTGCAATAAAGGTAGCAAATGCACAGTTAACTCTTTTTTTTTTTTTTTTTGGGGTGGCAGATCAAGATATCTTCCTTCAAGGTATTACTAGTGCTACAAAATATCCCACCTTTCTAGCACACAAACTGAATTCCCCTCCCTATCCCTAAAAATGAGATTCTTCCCTCAACTGAAGCATCCAGCGCTGTTTGAAGTGTTACAAGAAAAAAACCTAAAATCCTTATTTTATTCCAGCTGGGGAGTGGGATGGGTGGGTTTGCAAGCATATGCGTGCAAACTATACAGGTGCTTGATATGCATGCTGTGTGTGCTGTATGTGTTCATAGTGACGAGTTGCGTGTGCGCCAGCTCCAGCCAAACCCAAAACCTACTTCTCATCTGGCCCCACCTGTCACTAGTATGTGTCCCTTTGGGAGATGAGGGTTAGGCTAAAAAAAGGTTTCCTAACCCCAGACCTAAACTCTGATTAAGACAATAATTTCAATAAGCCTAGTAGCGTTACTGTCTTCAGATGTAGCAGCCACAATGCAGACGGCTTCTTTTTCTCCTTAGCGAAACCCCTGACATTTGTCCCTGCTCCACAGCCAGATGCTGGCATAATGACCAGCAGGAGTTCCTGAGCAAGAGGAGAGTGGACAGCAGCATGCTGACCCCACAGCCAGTATTTGATCCCTTATATATGGTTAGCTCAGCTGGTTAGAGCGTGGTGCTGACGACGCCATGGTTGCAGGTTCGATCCCCATATGGGCCAGCTGCATATGCCTGCATTGCAGTGGGTTGGACTACCCGATCCACAGGATCCCTTCCAACTCTACAATTCTATGATTCTATGGTTAAGTGTTATGCCTGCACTTGTAGGGATTCAACCAAAATGCTTCTCATAAAAAGGTGAGTTTTGAAGTGGGATTTGAAAGAAGAAAGATGTGACACCATGAAGATGTTCTGGGAAACCCTGGAATGCAAACAGTAACATCTGATTTTACTCAGTTATCAGCAGCGTCACAATTAAACCTACTTGTCAAAAGCAGGAGCATTAGCTTCCAGGCCTCTGGTGAGTTTTAGATGATGGGAGCCAACCTAAGTGGATAACAATGAAAATAATAGAAAGCAATAGTTTTAAACATGAGTCACTAGATGTCTCCCTTTTTCATTCAAAGAAAATGTTCCTTTATTATCTCTTAGCAACCACACTGCCACCCCCATATGGCACTCAAAGCACAAATTACACATTTTATTAGCAAACAACACTGACAAATGAATGCAAAATCATATTAACACCCAGTGAATGGCCATGGTTTCACCTTGCCCAGAATCCTCTATCTAACTGATCCTCCAGTTGTCAAAGTGAGTTTCCTTTGGGCCACCAATGAATATAACAGGCATAGCTGCTGAGGGAAACACCACTGTATTCATTGCATTCTTGAATCTGTCCCTAACTCACATTCCAGAGCTCATGTAAGCATCTATTCTGTACATACACAGATATAACTGCTGTCTTAAAGCACAGACCATGCCTGAACCACTGCAATTAAAAAATAAACAAGCAGAAAGTGTTGTCTTTAGCTAGCCAGGTTTGATTGTTTTAAAGGAGAAATAATCAGCTTATAAAAAGTATTTGAGCTTACAAAAACAAACAGGTCCAGTTTTGAATAATCAATATTTTTTAAAATATACATATTAAGTTTCAGGTTAACAGCTTTTTTGTATAAACCAGACCATATGATCTTCCAGAGTGATATAGAGATGGAGCCATTCATGATTCAAATATAGGAGTTATTCTCTAAAAACAGTTTTAATGCAATCTGTAGGCACCCATTTCAGGTTGTGGCTGACAAAACTGCTTTTGGTGCCTCCCTTTGTCATAGCCAATAGTGCTAGACAGTGGCCTTTATAAGAAGCACTGAATCACAGCACACAAGTTTTTGTTTTTTTTTAAAACACAATCTAAAATCTCAGCACCTTGAATATTAATGTCTCCAATGTTGGCATAGCAACTTTCAAAGTTACCTTAACCACAGCATCAGGCCTCTTTGACATCTCAGGGGCTGTAAGATAGATCACGTCTCTCTCTACAAGGTCAGAGACAGAGCACCAATAACTGGAGAGGGAGATGGGTACTTCCTCCCTGCAACCGGACCCCTGGATGTCCTGGCCCAGTTGATGCCAAAAACTCTAACCATCAGTAGGGCCAAAAGGAGGCATGCCAAGGGAGGACCAGGAAGCAGCTTAGATTCAAAGACATCACATCCAGATCCAGGGGGAAAGACAGACATGTTCAGCAGCCCCTCAGACTCTTTATTTTCTTCCCATTATTCCCAGTGGGAAGGAAGCTCTTAAATAATAACTAATCAAAGTGCAAAAAAGGATGGATAACATTCCTCTGTTCTTGATGCTTGGTAGGGCATTGGATATGGTGGTTAAACTGCCTACAATCCCTCCTCTTGCCTTGAGACTGCAGCCTTAGTGATTTTTGCTACTTACATGTAGCCCAGGTTGCTCCCAAAATAGTGGAACTGAGCCTCTGATTTGAACAAAGGAAGAAACATCATTGTCCAAATAGATAGTCTACAGAAACAAAAGAGATAAAGCATATTCAGATCAATGCAATTTTTTGGCCACTTCTCAACTATGTGTATGACTATATTGATTGAAATGCAAAGCTAGATATCACTTCAGCTTGAATATGAGGTATCTTCAGGTTTTGTTTTTTTTTAAAAAAAAATGGCAAAAATACATGGGAAATAAGACATCTATTTGGACCAAAGAAAAGAATATGTGCTATTTAGTCAACTGGACAAATTTGAACAACTAACTTGCTGTTGATATGACAAGTATGAATCTGGGATGGCCAGTCTTTCAACATTAGGGTTTATGTATGTTTAATAGTTGGATGAATGAAAAAGCTTTTGCTGAGGAAGATTTTCAAATCCTTGCAGACTGCAATACAGGAATTTCACTGGCTGCAATGCCCTCTTATATGCAAATACTAAAGATACATGAGTCCTAAGGTTAAAAGGCTAGTTATTCTAAAATTTAATATAGATTATTATTTTTAAAAATATTAGCTACCCCGATACATACATGCAGGCAGGCACAACCTCTCTCTCTCCCGCTCCCCCGCCCCATCCCCGGAAATGTCACACATATTAGGACCACTCTTGGGTAGTGGTAAGTGGATGTATTAGCTTCACTTACAACACTTACTAATTTTTGTTAATCACACATTGTGCCTTGGCAACATGTTAAGTAACAAAAAGCCTGAGGACCGTCAGGGAAACAAAATAGTTGGGCTGACTAACTTGGTATTCATCTCCTTTCCCAAGATCAATTCACTATTTTCCTTCCCCTCCCTAACCACTTTTATTTTTGTGATGATCTGTAAAAAAATTTTTTATCTCAGAACAAACAGTATCGCCAATACTTATTTATTTACTGCATTTATACCCTGCCCTTCCTCCAGGGAGTTCAGGCAGTGTACACACTTCTCCATGTTATCCTAACAACAACCCTGTAAGGTAGGTTACGGCTGAGAGATTCTGACAGATCCAAGGTCACTTGGCGGCCTTCACCACACTGGTTGGTTGGTTGGATGGATGGATGGCTGTGAGTGCCTATGTCTTTGCCTCCCCCAGTACCCATATCCAATTTTAGGCCAGCTAAAAGCAGAGATGAAGGCACGGCCCTGGAAAGAATAGCACAATGGCAAACTTAACAGCGTTGGCCTATATTTAGCAATTAAATCCTGGCCCGTTTCCACCTGCGATATATAATAGTGGTGTCATTGTTCATCACAAAGAGCTTTCAGCAAAGAAAGGGTATCGGACAAGTCACCCAAGAGCCTTCTTTTATAAGCACGCTGCATTGCTCAGGATGAAGGCAGACAGCTGGATCAGCACCAATGCCCACAGGGGAAATGTGAACACAAGGACCATCACTGGTTTGAACAGTATAACTGCACTTAATTAATGGACTTCATGAATATGGTGGATGCCAGAGTGCTCATGATGGGCAAGTCCCATCCCATCAAGGGAATTTTCTATTTCATTCCTTTTAATAAGGATACTATGAGAAAATGCCCAGGACCACACACAGGTTTGTGCTCTGTTCTGACCACTGAAGCAGCTCCAAATATTACAACGGCTGCTGTAATCCTGGCGGCTGCTGAAGCAGCATTTCCCCACAGCAGATCTGTAACATGTGCACATCATGCACAAGTGAACACCCGTCTTTTGCACACTTTAAATGCCATTTTTAAAAGTGATGGGAAAGGTAGAAATGGCTAAATCAAACACTTCTTTGGGCACATGAATCACACTGAACAAACTAAATGCCTTAAGTGGAGGCGGGGGGGGGGGGAGAGAAAGGGAGGGGAATATGAATTTATATTTTTCTGTAAGAAATCCCACAAAGAGAATCCCATTCTTCCCCTGTGTCATATGCCACAGAAGGAAAACTTTAGGCTCTTTCTGGAGATATGAAAAAGAATGTAAAATAATCTACCAATGGATCTGGAAGCTGCTTGCCTTAGGAGGCTGCTAGGTCTATTTGCTCAGTATTGTCAACACTATCTAGCAGGTGCTCTCCAGGGTTTTCAGACAAGAGAGCCAGTGTGGTGTAGTGGATAAGAGCGGTAGTCTCGTAATCTGGGGAACCGGGTTCACGTCTCCGCTCCTCCACATGCAGCTGCTGGGTGACCTTGGGCCAGTCACACTTCTTTGAAGTCTCTCAGCCCCACTCACCTCACAGAGTGTTTGTTGTGGGGGAGGAAGGGAAAGGAGAATGTTAGCTGCTTTGAGACTCCTTCAGGTAGTGATAACACAGGATATCAAATCCAAAACTCCAAGAGTCTTTCCCAGCAAATCCTACCTAGAGATGCCAGAGATGGAACCTGGGTCTTTCGGCATGCAAACCAAGTGCCCTACTGCAGTACCCTGAGTGGGAAAATGGCACTCTTCCCCAGCAGCGTAGCTAGCCGCTCGGGTGCCTGGTGCAGGGGCATGTCCTGGAGCCAGGGGTGGGATGATCTGCCCATGGGGGTGAGCCTCTCCGATGCCTCCCCCTCAGCTGTAGGGCAGCTGAGGGAGAGGCAGTAGGCAGATGCAAGTCCCGTGCTGCCATTTCAGGCAGCGCAGAACCTGCAGGTGCCTAAGCCACCACGTCACTCCTAAATAATGTCGTGAGCCCATTTTTAAAAAACCTCATTTTGTCACACCCCCCCCCTCATTGATGACACCCAGGGCAGACCACAGCCGCAGCACCCCCTTCCTCTGCCACTGCTCTTCCCTCCCCACCCCCAGCAGCCCCAATTTCATATGACCTGTACACTGGTTGTCAAATGCCTCCCCACCCTACCTTCTTTCAGTTCTCAGTCTTGCAGTTTTGTGTGTTCCTGCTAGTTTTATCAGGCTTGTAAACTAAAATGGCCAAATAAGTTAAAACGTTAAGTGTTGGCTTCAGTTTAGAAAGCAAAAAGACTTGAAATTGGTTTGTTTTCTTTTCTTCGCCTGTTGCAGTGAGTCATTTCCAGCCACCAAAAAAAAGAAAAAAAAGAAGAGATGACTCATAGCCAAGCTGAAATGCCAGAAGGCTAACTCGGTGGGAGACAAAGGAATACCATTTATGTATAAAAGAGCTGCCTGGAGATAAAGCTAATTGTTTCTTTCTCTCCTGAAACCAGGGGAAAATGTCAGAACTAATGCAATGTAAAGGGGTCAGAGAGCCTTCCCTCAGCATCCAGGTTCCTGGGGTGCCATTTATTCATGAAAGAGGAGAGCCAGCATGTCATTATGAAGCAAGTGGAAACAATTTTTTCTCCACTGAATTAGAAGCAGCCAAGTTATTACTTCATCACTGATTATCCAGTAGTCTGCTAAGAAAGCAGGAGAGATTTTCCTCCTAGGCTTGTGCATTCCAAACTGGACTGGATTCGAGCCATTCTGAGGTGCAGCCCTGTTTGGAAAGAGTGCAGCGGCTGCGAGTGATGCATATATAAGTGAATGAGAAAGAGGCTGGCGGGGGGGAGGTGGTGACTTCACCCAATGCCTCTTTTGCTAGTTCCAGAGAGAACGATTCTCGCTAACTCTATCTAGCTTCCTTCTCTCAGCTTAATATTTAGGGCATGTTTTGGGTGTGTTTTAAGCCAGAATGCCAACAATCGCTACCACATGGATATATGCCACTTTCCAATATCAGCATTAGAAAAAGCGTTTCTGTCGACTCAGGTGACCTGATGAGACTGATAAGGGTGACCCATACCTTTCCCAGATCTACGTTTACAAGAGGATAGCAAGTGCAGATTTATTTTTCTTCTGGGTCTGCATAAATAACAATCTCATACCTATCAACTATCACTCTCTGCCAAGGAAGTGGGGCAAGCAGTAATGTGAGCATACCCTAATAGTCACTGCCTCAGATGAGAGCTTCACTAGTAGAGGTTCTGGGGAGAGTCAAAGGATGGGAAACAAAAAAAGTAAACAAAAAAGTTAATGCAAAAACAATGTAAATATGTGGCTAGAAATGGGGGGGGGGAATGACCTCACTGCATTTTAATCTGTTTATATGAATACCCCCCTAGACAATATGGAGCCAATTATCATGTTTTGATAGCCTAGTTCCAGAATGACCACATGATTAAGTCCCCAGTTACAAGAGATTCAATATCTTCACTTCTTCCAAAATTTAAGTCATGTCATTCCTGTAGCAGTGATCCAGGTTAAAAATGGTGCTCATTACTATTTCTAAAGTAAAATTTATATTCCATATTAAAGTGACTGAATAAAGTTCCATGGAACAAAAATATAGAGCTCCATTATTCACTCAAGTGCACTGAGCAGCAAAGGCATAATCACTCCTTTTTCTCCATGCCCTTTTTCCAGTTTCAAATATCTCCTAACATAAATATAAGGATAAATTGAATCTATAAAGGAAGCAATGCTTTCCAGCAGTGGTGGGGAACCTCTGGCCTGCAGACCTTATTAAGACTGGCAGGCCTCTGCATTTGGCCTGCAAGGCCATTTTGGTCAAGCCGTGCCCACCTGCCCTACATATATATATGGCATCAGGTGCGGAGCAGGTTAAGATGCAGCTCTATGCTGATTGCAAAGCCTTGTGCCCTTGCAAGTGTGTCTGTGAAGTGTCAGTGTTTGCAAAGGTACAGAGTTTTGTAGGCTCTGCCAATCAGCTGATTGGCAGAGCTTGCAAAACATTATGCCTTTCCCCACATGATTTGATTTCAAAAATGGTTAAGGTGATGTCATGGTGACATCAGGTAAATGACAGGTGAATGGTCCACAGGGGACAGGTCACTGCAGCATCCACCACCCCCCACCGCAAACTGGAAATGATTCTCCATCCCTGCTCGACAATCATTCTCAAGCTTCAGCAAACAATTGCTAATCCTTTTGGTCTGTCCTCAATTGTCCAACATCGAGCTTCTTTGCATGGCCTTGGCTTCAACTATTATGAGAGAGGGAGAAAAATGCAATTGATAGCTGCCAACAGGCTTATTCTTCATGAGGATGCTTAGCCCTCAAGGCTGATACAATGGCGAGTTGGACAATGAACATGAGAAATCCCTTGCAGAAACCCAACGATTCTATACACTTTTTAACCCCTGAAGAGAAGTGCAGGTGTTCTTGCAATGTGACAATAGTGATACCCGACAGTATGCAAGCTATATTTTAGTCACTGTATCCCAGGCAACAGGAGCCTTAACGCTGAAAATCATTGTCAGCTCCCTTCCTCCTACTCTGCTCCAGGCCTCAAATTATCTTAGCATCATATAAACAGTGTTTTTATTTGACTTGTGTTATTTGAACATTAGCATGCACAGAAGAAATCATGTTCGCTACATAACTAAAAAAAAGAGAAAATAATAATGCCAAGATCCCCATAATATTATCAAGGCTGAGAGCCAGGCAGGTGTAGAGGTTAGAGTGTTGGACTAGGACCTGAGAGACCAGGGACTGAATCTGCACTCGGGCATGAAGCTCACTGGGTGACCTTGGGCCAGCCGCCCAAGCCGTCCCTTGCCCCCCTGAAATATTTGAGGGGGCTGCCCCCCCCCAAGTTGACGGCACTGCCATTCAAATGGTGTGTGTGTGCCACATCTCATGATCAATTAGGTGGGGCAAAACAAACCAGTAACACCCAAGCCTCCCCAGACACATTTAGATGGCTATAGAATGTTAACACTGGCCTTTCAGGAACTCCACTTTCTACATCTCTTTACAGCTTAGCCCAGCCTACCTCACAGGGTTGTTGCAAGGATAAACTGGGGAGAGGAAAGAACCATGTATGTCACCTTGAGCTCCTGGGAGAAAAGGTGGGATACAAATGTAGGGAATAATAAATAACTAAAACTGTCTGGAAAATATAAAAGCTACTGCAATGTACATGCAGCCTGCAACCCATAAGTCAGGCACTAGTAGAACAAGATTCCATGCGCTCTTTTTCCTTTTTGCAAAATGATTAAATATGTTGTATGAATACAGGTACAGTTTGCCTTTTATATGCAAGCATTTGAATAAAAAGCTGTTTATGACGCCAGTAGGGTCTATAAAATCAGCACGTTGTGATTAAAGTTATCACCTGTTTTGCTTTCTTGCATTGTTATTGAAATGCTTTTCATAGGCCACAAGTCCAACAAACATAGGTGCCATTTGGATCTCAAGGTTGTGGGTTCGAGCCTCACGTTGGGCAAAAGATTCCTGCATTGCAGGGGCTTGGACTAGATGACCCTCATGGTCCCCTCCAACTCTACAATTCTATGATTCTATTATACTTCAGTTTCCATAACGATGCAAAGGAAATGTCCATTATCCTTCCCAGTTTTCCTCTTTAAGACAGTAGGTGCATGAACATCACTCGACAGCTTCATTTTTAGTGAGTAGCATTTCAATCCCGGATCAGCAAACACTACCCCTTGCCAGAGTTCCCCAACAGTGCATTTTCTCTTACTTACGCCCCCCGAAACAACTATCCATCTTCTAGCACATTGCATACCACAGCATCATTTCTTATGCAGATGGTATCTCAATAGCTAGATACCAAAATGAACATTTGGACAGAGCTTAAGTATAAGCTAACTAGAGATCTGTCCTCCCTGACACACTACCCCAGTTTGGATGCAATGAAAATCTCTAGTTAGTCTAAACAGGAAGTGTCTGTTTCTAATCCTCTCCTCATGGCCATGCCAGAGGAGGGAAGAAGGGAAGAGTTTTGCTACTGCTCATGCACGTACTGTTAAAACATGGTTTAGTATTATGATGTGCAAAATAGGCCTCTCAGTTACACTGTGGAAACAAGGCCCCAACAGCAAAGTATTTCAAATCATTAGCTTAATGAGACAGATTATAATGATGGTGGTGGTGATGATAATTCCTTCTTTAGCTGTAAGAAGAAATAATGCTGCCAAAGAATTAGATATATGTATAGAAAGCAGGGGCATCAATACTTCTTAGCCAGAATGCTAACCCCCAATGCTCAGGGGTGTGACTAAAGATAGACTTATACTTTTGCCCTCTTGCACTGTGCTGTCACTGAAGAATGCAGGGATCCAGTCACAGGAAAAAGGGTGAGTTGAACCACCTGCCTGGTAGTTACGGTATCATGGTGACAAACATTACACTCTTGATGACAGGAATTCATGATTTATTTTTGTTTTAAAGCAGAAGAAAGGATAACAGAGAAGAGATTGACACAAAAGCAATATATGATCATTTCAAAATCAAACCCTGCTCCATAATTTTTTTAAAAATAAATTGCCTTTTACGATACCATAGGGAAATGGTTAAAATATGTCATAAAATACACTTTACATTTGGGGGTGGGTTGGTGTTAGTGTCCTTGTGAACACAAATAAACTCACATTTCCCTTTACCTGTGCATGAGATGTTTGGTATGGACTATTAAAGCTTCAGGAAAGAATCTCTGATTAGAACCTAGTCCAGTCTACAATCCTTATGGGGAAAGTGTGTGATAATGAACAAGAAGAATTTATTTTGCTTCTATTCTTCCCCACTCAGGGATTTTTTTAAATGTACTGAAAAATCACACTCCCACCCCCCAACCGCAGAATACACAAGTTCTCAACTGTAAATCAAATGGGGGGGTGGGAGGAATGCAAACTCCAAGCCAAACGAATTGAAGAGGAGGGAATGGAGTGGGTGTATTCTTCTGTAGACATGTGTAATGAACAAAAAGGAAAAAAGCAGAGTTAATGAACATACTGTGGGCGGTTAGACACTACTTCTGAAAAGCACTTGCTAGCTTCTCTCATGTCACTTGTCACTGTGAAAGATGTCATCCTGATCCCTCAACTGCCACCCCACTTTGTGTAAATGCAATCAATTATTTAGAGACATGGGATCCAGCCCTTACCTGCTCTGTCTCAGCAAAGTTAGAAACGTGGCCATCATCATTGACTCCTCGTATGTGAAACCGGGCACCAGCTCTCTCGCAGCTGATCCGGGAGATGAGACAGGCCTTTGCCTTCTTGTGAGAAGCGTACAGAGTGCGAATGTCCACCACACCACAGATCACTTTTAACAGCCAATCAGAGCAATTCACCTGGTAGTGTTTAAAGGGGACATGCAGTAGCTGGTTCCTGCAAGATTCAATAATAATCACTCACTAGGTGTACTATATATTATTAACAAAGCTAACTTTAAAGTATTATCCCTTGGTAAGGTTTTATAATTTATTTGAGTTCAAGCCACAGAAAGGATTCCAGTCTTGCTTGTTTCTTGCCAGAAAGCCAATATTACAGTGAAGATAAACCTTGGGAAATATTCTGTTAAGGTAGCAACTCACAGAACCACAGACATTTTAATAGGAGGATTTCATAGTTCAGGTTGTGACCTGAAAAACTGCAGTGCAGGTTCAATGGTTTTTAGTCATGAAATCCTTGTTTGCAATCAAATCTGGAAAAAATAAAGGTAGTGCAACTTTACCACACAATATAGGTAATAATACTTTGGTGACACCAAAGTATTATTACCTATATCGTGTGGTAAAGTTGCATAGCTTGTGACCAACCAAGCTGAATTCAGCCCATCAGATATTTTGACCTTGAAAGATCCTGTTTTTACTGTTGTAGTCAGGCAGAATCTCCCCATGCCCTGGGCTTACAATTACTATATTAATATATGTAATCTTCCAGGATCATAAATATTAAAAAACTTTGGGCTGTATTCAGTTGTGGTTTTGCCTTAATGGATGCACCCAATTTTTGCCAACTCCTCTAACACACTTACATTTCCCTAAAAGCTGCTCCTTGGGATCAGGGGATCCTCCAGAACAGAATGGGACACAGCAGTAGGGAAGTCAGTGAAAATTGGGTGCCTTGCCTTGCCAGGAACAGAAGTACATTTTGCTAAGACAAAGGTACCGTTAGATACCACTCAAAAAGTGTACAGCTATTGTTGGATTTCCCAGCACTACTGAAAGGAAATATAACCAGTAAAGGCAATGTAGTGATGATTTCTGCATGTGACTATGTTTAATATTCCATACTGTTTGTCTGGCAATATGAATACTGTCTATATATATATCTGGATAGAAGCTACTTACTACTCACTCAGACTAATTCATTAAATACAATTTCCTCTGAATAAAGTCAGCAGTTTTCTGTGAAACTACATTCTGTACTGATATCACTCTTGTAAGCCACTTGCATCTCAAAATGCCACCACATGATGCAGATAATGGACACGATCCAGGTAAAAGTTACATGCTTTTAAAAAGTCCCACTGATTTCAGTTAAATATATAATTTAAATCTCTCCCATTTAAACCAGGACTTTTGGTCAAATTGTGTCAAATGAATTTAGGAGAACTGAGTCAAGAAAAATTACACAAAATTTTGAATATATTTAGGTCTATTAATCAACATGCCAAAGGTTGATTAGATGAGCCCTTATAGAACAGACTGGGCTTCCCCACCCTGGTAACCTCCAGGTGTTTTGGACTCACCTCAGCACCAGCCAGTGTGCCCAAAAGCATGGGATGATGGGAGTTGCAGTCCGAAACATCTAGAGAGCACCAGATTGGGAAACGCTGGGTCAGACCAAATAGCCATCTTGCCCAGGATCCTGCTTCCCGCAGCAGTCCTACTGGGTCTCAGAGAAGCCCAGAAGTGGTTCATGGAAACACCAGCATCAGTACACCTCTGAACCCAGCTGCTGTGGATCACAAATGGGAGAGTGCTTATGGGTTCATGGTTTCATTGCAGGCTTTCCATTGGCATTTGGTTGCCCAATGTGAGAATGTGATGCTGGATGTGATAGCTCTTTGGTCTGATGCAGCAGAGCTGTCCTGATGCTCTTACTGGCCTAATGGAACCCTGAAGGCCACAGGGAGAGTGCCATATAGAGAAGTACAGTGGTACCTCAGGTTACATACACTTCAGGTTATATACGCTTCAGGTTACAGACTCCACTAACCCAGAAATAGTGCTTCAGGTTAAGAACTTTGCTTCAGGATGAGAACACAAATCGTGCTCCGGCAGCGCGGCAGCAGCAGGAGGCCCCATTAGCTAAAGTGGTGCTTCAGGTTAAGAACAGTTTCAGGTTAAGTACTTAACCCGAGGTACCACTGTAATTATGATGGTGCATTCAGCTGTCTTGACTAGTACCCAGGAGAATGTTCACTGGATCTATTGCCCACCTTCGCTTTGTGACTATGTGTCAAGCATATCTGGTCAAGAAAAATAATAGCTAAGTACCTTGAACGCCTTTAACAAGTTCAGAACTGCAGTATCATCTACAGTACACGTACAACAACAACAACAACAAAACTTTGGCCAAAATAGCTTGGTGCCTGGGCATTTAAAACTTATTTAGATAAATAATTCATGCAGGCTTACATTGACATAGGCCTGCCCAATCATCCCAATTCAATTATTTTTCACTGGGCTTTGTATTTACCTTCAATGGGCTGCAAAAGGAGCGCCATGCTCAGAAGCAGCTGCTAACTTTCATTTTGCTTGGTATCATTATCACTGCATACATTATGCAGAAGTTGCCATTTATTATTTAAAATGTTGAAAATAAAATGTATTGATCTTCTCTATTTAACACACACAAAAATTAAATTTGCACACTGTACAAGTTGCAGGTACTCGGGATTTGCTTAAAGTGAGGTGCAAACATTCAGAAATGGTTGCTTCACAAATAGTTAGGCATCCAGGATTGGTTCACATACACAGCAGGGCCCAAGGGCAAATCTCAGGGCTCACAAACTCTGATTCACATGAAAGGTTCCATTCACCAAGGGGAGGGGAAGCATGTGAGCCTTCAATTCACTATTGTGCCCTGCCGCTTACAGAGCCAATGTGGTGTAGTGGTTAACGTGTTGGACTAGGACCTGGGAGAACAGGTTTCAAATCCCCACTCGGCCATGAAGTTCACTTGGTGGCCTTGGGCCAGTTATTGCCTCTTGGTCTAACTTTCCTCATAGGGTTGTAATGGGGATTAAATGATGAGGGGGAAGAAACATCTACAACACCTTGAGTTCCCTGGAGAAAAAAGTGGGATGTAAATGCAATAATAAATTTAACAACCCAGCACACCTGAGCTATGTGTGAACCAGCTCTTAAAGCTTTGTGCATTGGCAATCCAATCCAATATAAGTTTCACTAAGTTTAGTGGGACTTATTCCCATATATATTCTATTTAGAAATATGACATTTTTCCTCCCACAAAAGGACACTCTCTAGCTATAATAGCAATGCATTTATTGCTATGCTTTAGAAGATCCCAAAAAGATTCCAGTCCTTCATGAAGCAGAAATCCACATGGATTTGAAGTCTAGGACATATTAGCTAAGGAATGACCAAATCTAGGATGTAACATATTGCACTTACCAGAAGAATGAGTTTGCAGTTCCATAATTGTTATCGCCCTGTTTTTGGGCTCGGACAGTGATATCAAAGTTTGACCCTGCATTTGGCCAAGAAAAATAAAACACCCCAGAATTAAGAATTTTCTTCAAGGCAGAAACACGATCTTCTTCCTTAGTTTCTTCCTGGAGAGGACAGAATTCTGTTGTCGTGATTCTGTAAACTTCAGCATCAAGTATTTTCCCCACTGATGCACAGCCTGTCACAAGGACCAGAAAATGCAGGGTGGTGTTGCCTGGAAAATGACAGGCACATTAGAATTACATGGGAATACAAATACTTATTCCATTCTAGACCTTTTCTGTAAAGGCAGCCTGTCAATACAGTGGTACCTCGGGTTACAGACGCTTCAGGTTACAGACTCTGCTAACCCATAAATAGTACCTCGGGTTAAGAACTTTGCTTCAGGATGAGAACAGAAATTGTGCTCCGGTGGCGTGGCGGCAGCAGGAGGCCACATTAGCTAAAGTGGTACCTCAGGTTAAGAACGGACCTCCAGAACGAATTAAGTTCTTAACCCGAGGTACCACTGTATCTCATAATATGTTTTGTTTGTTTGTTTTTGTTTCAGAAGGTGACAATGTCAAGCTGATACCAGATTAAATTCATTGGTCTGGGACTAACTGTAGGTATGGCAGAAACCTATGTTGGCATGATTAAATGTATAAATCTGTGAAAGGAAAACATTTCTCACATAGAACATACAAGTGTGAACAGAAATATTGCATTAACTGCCAACTCAACCATCCTCATTGCTGTACAAGGAGAAAATCTAGTCTAAGGGCATGATCTCATCAGCTGTTCCTCCCCCCCCCCCCCAAGCTGGGGAACATCTGGGGCAGGAAAGGAGTACTTTGTGAAAAAGGTACTCATTCCCTCCACAGCATCCATCATAATATCTGAAAATATATGGCAGGAGAAACATTGCTCTTAACAAGTTGGCCACCTGGAATGACAAGCAAGAGCACTTATTTGTGACTGAATCCACTCTCAGGAGACATCCACGACTGCTGTTTCAAGCGGCAAGCTCATAAAAGTCAATCTGTGAGCTTCTCTATTAGGTACTTAAGCTTTGGTTCAAGTCAGTTTTACTCCTAACAGTGAGTCTGTGGGTCAGTCAATCACAATGCTATGTCTAAAATACAATTTCATAGCTAAATAAAACGTTTTATAAAAAAAAGAAAAACTAACCAACATAGCTGGTCTAAGAGGCATGACAACATTCAGATATTTTGCCACTTGCTTGATAATAAATGTGAAAGGCCTCTCAAGGGAAATGCTCATGAAGGATGCTAAGGGTCAATCAGAAAAATGTCTTGTAACGGGATGCATTATTTAAGACATATAGAAAACAAGGTAGTCCAGCTGTTGATAGAGTCCCAACTCTAATCAGCTCTAATAATGCTATTCGGATACCACCTTCTTGTTATTTACGCAATTATTTATGAAATTTCTATCTCACCCTTTCTCCCAAATGTGCCCAGGGCAAAACATCAAGAAGTTAAAATAATACAGTTCAAAATGAAATAAAAATGTATCTGCAACAGTTAAAAACAATTTTAAAACCACCTAAAAAACTTCCCAACTAATTAAAAAAAATCATCTAACACATTTCAAAACATTTGGAACATCTTACATTTAATGCTGCACATGTCTCCTACACTGTCATGCTATGTGCCAATATAAATTCAGACTAGAATTCATTAAGGAAATCGAACCAACGAATACAAAACACTCCCCCCCCCCCCGCAAGGCCCAGCCCATAACATACTTGGCTCTTCATTCTGCTCTAGCCCATCCCAAAGGCAAATAATGGGAACTAGTGAGTTGTTCTAGCTGATCAGACCCACTACGAGTTCTGGCTTTTGAGAAACATTACCCAGGCAATCAGCTAGGCAAAACCCACCGGCCTTATAGTGCAAGTATCTTGCATGGGAAATGGTTGGGTTTGTAGCCTATCAATTTTGACAGCCTAACACAGACAAAGAACTAAGACAAAGTATTCACACACAAGTTCTGCAGTATGACAAAAAGGAAGAATTTCCTACTAAACCCCCAGAAGGTCCTTAGTGCCAAAAAGTGAGACTGAAAAACCAGTGTGATTAGCTATTCTGCTTACTGTCTGAATAGCTAGTCAGAACAGTCATGCTTCCTTTTTTGTCTGTTTTATAAGCCAGCTAAGCCAAATGTTTGGATTTAAACCAGTTTTGTCTCCCCACGGTGACTAATTCATATTTCAGAAGATTTATGGAGTTTTCTGCCCAGTAGCTGGTTCAGGCTATTGCTGCTATCGCTATAAACTTTCTTTATCATCAGGCATTCTGGAAAAATCTTTCATGCTCTTACTGACTTACTACCCTCCTTAGGGAGCCTACTTGTTTCAAGGGCCGAACGACCACACTGTCTCTCCCTTCCAGCCAGCCAAACACTTCTTGCGGCAAGAAGCAAAGTGTCTAGGCAGACTCTTTTAAATTCATATTATGGAAATGAAACTGGCACCATGTATATGTCAGGAAATCCACAAATTGGTGGGTGGGATGGTTTGGACAGTATCTGCACAAATCCTATGGAGTCACAAAAACCTTTTCTATCATGGGTTGACTTCAGAAGTAACTAATGCGTTGTCAAAGTACTAGGGCAACTATGAAAATTTCAAGGGCTGTGACTGGCCATGGCTGAGCCTCTGGTCTGTGGCACAGCCTCTTTCATGCTCTCACAACCCTTAATTAAATATGAACAGAATTCTTGGATTATTATTATTTTTGGTTTTGCATAACCACATCCCCTGACATTCCTTGTTACTGGACATTGGAAAGTTGACTTCTTGTTCATATGATCTTGCACTCAGCTGCCCACACTCCATCATACCCCCCCTCACAAATTGTTTAAATACTTCAGATGCTTTTATGTGCATAAAACCATATGCCAGCCAACGAAGAGGCAAAGCTATAGTCCATTTATTTCATTTACATTTTTCAGTTTTAGATACCACATTCACTCTAGCCGTAGCAGGTTCTCCAGAGATATGCTTGCGCCTTTAAAATACCCAAAGCACCAAGATGCAAAGCAGCAACTACCACGCCACTCACCTCCCTGGCTCCATTTGTGTTGTCACAGGGCTACACCATTGCCTTCAGTCAGCAGGAAAAGAGGTTGGAGAAAAGGTTGGGAGGGGCAGTGACTTATATGCTCTCTCAATGCCCCCAAGCTGTTAAAGGGATAGTCAGCATCTCCTAGTGCAGACCTGTCTACCCTTGCCCACATTAGATGGCTGTAACATGAAATCCAAGGAGGGAGCCATGCTCATTGTGATGAAAATGCTAGGTTCAGGAAACCCAAATTAGAAGGTCACCAGAACAGAGAAAATTGTCGATTGCAGGGCTGTAGTCTTAGTTAACCATGAACTACTGCTGTTAATAAAGATAGTCATTCAAAATAAAAAGGGAAAAGTGCTATTCAGTACTGTGGTACCTTGGGTTACATATGCTTCAGGTTACAGACACAGCAGCAGCAGGAGGCCCCATTAGCTAAAGTGGTGCTTCAGGTTAAGAACAGTTTCAGGTTAAGAACAGACCTCCAGAACGAATTAAGTTCTTAACCTGAGGTACCACTGTAGAGCTGTTGATTCTTGGCCTGAAAAGGCTGACTTCCTTAGAATTGTTGTATTTTTATGGGCCGGAGCTCTGTGCTTTTAACAGATATGTGCAAGCCAAAAAGGGAACAAGTGCAGCTTTCCCAAGCACTGTATCTCCATGCCAGAAAAAAGGGGGTCACTTGCTGCATTTCTGCCTGAGCCTCAATGCATAATAAAAGCAGCAGCCCAAAAATCTGTCTTTTATAGTTACTTGTCAGGGAGCGGCTCAGAGGGTATCATTTTTCTGTGGCTGCAGCAATGCAATTTGAGATCTTTCACCTATTGAGCATCATTTCCCCAACAGATTAAAAAAACAAAACCCAAAGGCAGGACAGGAGATGGAGGATAGGAGCAGGCAAACCTAGTCATGATCCTAAGCATTTACTGATAGGTAAGTCAATTAAGACTTAGTACCCACTCACTGAGGCTGTAATCTTAAACATATTTGCTAAGGAAGAAGCTCTTGTGTAGGATTGCATTTTATGGGACAGCTACCCAAGACCAACAAGGAGCACAACAAATCTGGTAAAAAGAAACAGAAGCTGTTTTCAAGTTAAAACCAGAAGCTATTATTAGTAAATGCAAAGGTTTTTTTTTAAAAAAAGAGAAACCCTGCAATAAGCCATTGTTTAATAATTGTCCTTAAATCCAATGATTACCACACAACTCATTTTAAAGAATTAGTCCTTGAAGGTTAACCAAAGAATAGTTTCACTTCATTGTGTCGGATTGAAGGACACATTGTTCACCTTATTATTCTAAAAGTGGCATTAAGGTACTTACCAGATCTTAACTGGAGTTCTCCTAGGCACCCATAAGCATCCATGAGCTTCTCATATTGCCCTTTAATTTCTTCCTTTTCTTCAGGCGCTAAGGGAATTGCACAATAAAAGACAACAATTCTTATTTATTTTTAATCCTTTGATAATACAGCAAGCCAACAGAAACTGGCAAGATTTACTTTTCTTTAAGCCTATGGTTTGTGCTAAAGTACAATAACTCATGATAAAATTAAGTCTCCTAGATGCCATAATACTTTTATAGCCCAATTCTACTCATGGTTACTCAGAGGTAAGTTGCAACAAAATCAGTGAGACTAACTCCATAGTAAATATGCACAGGATCAGGCCATTTGGCTTCTTTCACAACCTCTTACACTGCAATGAGTAGGAGAAGTTGGGGTGTGATATAGGTGCTCTGCAAGGGCCAGAAAGAGATGTCTCCCTAAGACGACTTATCTTATGTGTTGAGCAGCTTGACTACAAACTTACATACAGTGCTAATACAGTGATACCTCGGGTTAAGAACTTTGCTTCAGGATGAGAACAGAAATTGTGCTCCAGCAGCGCGCGGCAGCAGCAGGAGGCCCCAAAGTGGTGCTTCAGGTTAAGAACAGTTTCAGGTTAAGAACGGACCTCCGGAGCGAATTAAGTACTTAACCCGAGGTAACACTGTAATACATTTCAGAGATTGACAGTTTTGCATCAACCTTCTATCTCCAGGCCCAATAAACATGTGTGCAGTGGAATGTGTCCCTACATCTTGGCTACGTTCTTCCATACAGTACTATCAATATATTTTAGTCATTATCCAATTATCTAACTGAAGATAATTCTCTATGCATGCAATTGGGAATCCTGCTGTGATTCTAGAGCTTTCTCACTTGTAGGAGAGAAAGAAATAACAGGGCCATTCCCTGTGCAAATCTTCACATCTTTATCTCCCAATGAAAGTACAATGGAGTCACTGGATCAGGAGATGCTTAAGTAGACAAAGGAATTACTGTAGTAATAGACTACAGTAAAACTGTAAAAATAAAGTAATGACATTTAAAGACGTAGGCAAGTGTTGAAAAATGCAAGCAATGTTTGGACTTTGTCATAATCATGCCTCCTAAGAGAAAAGAGGGTTGAAACCAAAGAGTTCATTCCCTTCTTTCAATCAGCAAGTAGAAATAAGCTTTAAACAGCATGTTGGTTATTGTTCACTGTTTATGATATTTTGGAATGACAAATATGAGGATGATATCCATCCATGTAATGTTTTTTTTCTTCATTGTAACCCTATAGATTATGTAAGGTTATGCATGTAGAGATACTGTATTGTTCAGAATACACACACACACACTTTGGTTATTACAGAAAACAAAGCCTTTATACCAAGGTTTGTCCCTAATTAGTAACATATGCTTAACGTTCTGGAAGCAACAACAGAAACCCACAACATTCATTGAGCCTTTAGAAGATTGCAAAGCAACTGCACTTTAAACGTAGCAAACATTTAAAAATAAAAAATACTTGGGTTTGTAAAATAATATTATTACAGTTAGGATGAATGAGGCTGATACTCATGGGTATGCAATGCTATGCAGGGCACTATTCAAGTTTTCTCAATCTGAGGCTGGCTTGTCTAAGGAGCAGGTTGTAGCCAGAATCGTTCACAATCCTCCCCCTGGGTGAGTATGTATTATGTCAGGAGGTTAAAAATTCTAGAAGACCTGTTCCCCTCCACTAGCAGTTATGCTAACAGAACGAATGGCAAAACCCTTTGTTTTTCACAGGTACTTTGTATTGCATTTCTTCTTCTTCTTAATAGTCTATAATACCATGTCATATAATATAGATCTTATACAAGTTTACATGGGAGGTAAGTCCAACTGAACTCAGCAGGGTTTACATACATCATTTTATTTGTATGCCACCTTTCCATAGATAAAACCATGCTCAAAGTGGCTTACAACATGAGGGGGGGATTACATAATTATAAATACAGCGGAACCTCGGTTTTCGAGCACCTCAGAAGCCGAACGTTTCGATTTTCAAATGCTGAAAACCCGGAAGTAATTGCTTCCATTTTCAAATGCACCTCGGAAGTTGAACAGCTTCCGAAGTGTGTTTCTCAATTTTCTCAATTTAATTTTGCACCTCAGTTGTCGAATGTTTCAGAAGTCGAACAGTCTTCCAGAACAGATTACGTTCGACAACTAAGGTTCCACTGTATAACAAAAATAGTCATAAACAATAAATAACACACATCAAAAAGTACCCAACCAAACTGAACAATTTCCACATTAAAACATCATCAGATCTAATAAAAAAGGTACAAAAATTAATATTGATAACAGCAACAATCCCATCAGCAACAAAAAAAACCCTTAGCAATACACCAACCTGTTCAACAGCCTCAGCATTTGCAGCTGGAGTCTGTCAGGACCCTGCCCACCCAGGGCAGGTGGAAAAGGGCCTGCAAGGCAGAGAGCAGTTCTTCCAAGACTCACAGCCAAGGTGGCTTACATCTCATCAGATACGCACAGAATTGTACTGTTAAAGCTGAGTACAGCAATCCTAATGAGGGGCCAAGGAGGCAAGCAGCAAGCAGATCCTCCAGTACCTCTGAGTCCAGTCAGCTCCTACCAACCAATGAGGAGGGTGAGAGCAACTATTTTAGCTGCTCGTTCTAAGCATCAGGCCCCAGCAGATCCAGCACCCTTCTCCAAAATGTCTACTTTCGTGTCTTTCCACTGATGACTCACCGTGATAACATACCACCTGCTTCAGCAGAGCTAGGGCTTCCCCCTGCCACTGGAGCTCTTCTTGGCTGACAGAGACCAATGGGGAGGGGATTGTGCACCATCCTAACACTTACACACCAGCATTGTATGGTTAGGATTGCTCTACAAACTCCCCTCTCCTATCTCAAAGTGCGCAGGTCCTGCAGTATGCAAGTTTTTTGTAATTAACATTACCCCGAGACAGACATTTTCTAGATACGTATGGCCCAGGACAGATAATACGTAGTAGATGGGATTGCATCCCTTCAAGAAGTCACAAGTGAAGCAGAACAGATTCATGGAAGAATAGAAAAGGGACGGAGAGAGTATCTTAAAATATTAATCCAATATTAACCTTTAAAGTACACATAAATAATTTGTTTTCTTGATAAAATAAATAGGCCATCAAGCTCACATTTGTGTGACATGTTGACCATTTCATTTTTCACTTATAAATGCTTTGCAAATATCTCAATCAGGTTTTCTTTACTGCAGTCCACCAATCACATACGATTTCCCAAAACTGACTCAATAAACCTTCCTGTTTTTGTTCCTGGCCCAGAACTGTAAAACTGCTTTGTAGAGTTGTCAAGCTCCTGGTTGCAGATAGACAACACGTGACTTTAGTTAGGCCAAGCATTTCCAACTATGGTCCATGGACCACCAGTGGCCAGGCAGCTTAATTCAGGTGGTCCACGGCATGTCTGTAGATTTGTGGTGGGAGGCAGGAGACAGCACATCCATCACATTAAATATATTGAGTCTTGATTGCATTCTAATTGCTTCTTTTATTTCTTATCTCGTATTTTACTGCATTACAATTTGACTGTTATGAAATATAACAACTTACAATATAGAAGAAATAAAAAAGCGATAAAATACAATTAAAAAATCATGCAGCGTCTGCTACAAGTGGGCAAAAAAACAATGAAGTGCTCTGCAAAGACCCTCAGCAATTTTCCATGGGGAAAAAAAGACTGGGAACCACTGAGTTAGGCCATTACTTCTGTAGCCTTTTAGCAGGGAATTCAACAGTGGGTGGTGATAAGGGGTGGAGTCATTGCAGTTTGGAAAAAGAGGCTGCATTTCCCTCTCCTTTTTGAAAGTTGGCTACAGCCATAGAACACAGCTGAAAGTCTGAAGACAAAACACAGTCCTTCCTCTTACAATATCCAATTCACATCTCTGTCTCCTCCTGTACCAGCACCCAAAACACCACATAAACACGGGTTTATTAATTTACTGAACCCATGGCAACAAGATGCAGCGATAGCCTTAGACCTAAATGGCTTCAAATGGTTGTTTTCCCCCTTTCTCCAAGGGATTTGCCATAGTAACCTGAACAGCTGCCTAGCAAGCCATCCAGAGGTTTGGGCCTCCAACTCCCATCATTCCTGAGAGCATTGAGAACTCTGGCTGGGGCTGATGGAAGTTGGAGTCCAGAAACATCTGGAAGGTGCCAGGTGGCAGCCCTACAGAGCCTCCAAGCTCAGGAGCAGTGTAGCTCTCGGAATGCCAGTTGCAGCCAGGGGGCAGGAGGCAAACGGCGAGGGAGGGCCCGTTGTCTTTATGGCTGGATGTTGGACTGGCAGCGCCACCTCCAACCCGGTGGGTGGGGGGCTCCAAGAGTAGCAAGGTCGCCCACCTCCCCACCCTCTCCCCGCCCCACCCACTTGGGCGCGAGGCACTTACTGAGGGTGGCCATCGTGCCGGCTTCCAGCAGCAGGCAGTCCTGGCGGCCGCGCGCCTCCAGCAGGGCGCTCGCCGTGGGTTCCTGCTTCCACAACACCCTCAGCCCTTTGCTCAGAGCCATGGCAGCCGCTTTCCATGGAGGGGGAAGGAGGGAGAGGAAGGGGAAAGTCAGTCACACCAGGGCAGCTGGGTGGGAAAGAAGGCCTCCTCCTCTGAAACAAGACACACACACACACACGCCCCAGAAAACAGTCACGAGAAACTGGGCGGCGTGAGGGAATTTTCTCCCCACAACTTCTCAGCTGCCAGAAGTTCGTTCCAAAGGAAAACGGAGCAACAGCTTCCCAGTGGTGGTGGTGTGTGCTTTTAAATAATTAAGAAAGGTTTGAAAGGAGACGTTGAAAGAAGAGGAGACGGGTATCTCCAAACAAAATATTTTTAAAAAATAAAAACACCACCCCACGCCGCTGAGGTGTTCCCTCGACTGGAAAGTTGTCCGCCTCGTGGGAGGCTGGAAAGTACTTAGCTGCCTCCTTCGCGCGCCCTGAGCATCTTCTGAAGACAAGTCGCAGCTGAGTCTCCTCTTTGTGTAAGTCAAGCAAGTTTCTAGTCACAAGCCTCCGGCCGGCGGTGCAGGAAAGGGAGGTCAAAATGCTCTTTTTTTCTGCAAAGAGAGAGGGGGGGCATTGGAAAAACGTCCCCCCTTCGCGCAAGTTGTTCTTGCCCAATTTCCGGACTTTCTGTTTCCTTGTTGGAAAATCCCTCCCTGTTTCCCGCTACCGCCCAGGGCGGCGGCGACGTCGTCGTCTTCTTTCTTCCACGCCGCTCTCTTTCTCTCTCTCGTCCTTTTTTTCTTTTTCCTGCGTAAACTTTCTGGACGAGTTCAAGTTCCTCGAGTCTCCGCCTCTTTCTCCTCCTCGGGGGACAGGTGAGAGGCGATGTGTCTCCGCCCTGTTTCCCTTCCCAGAGAGCTGCAAGATTATCACACTGGCTCCCCCAAGAGGAGAGGCAACTGCGGTGCTCTTTTCTCTCCAAGCAGAGAGAGTCAGAGAGACAGGCAGATGCTGGCAAAGCAGAGGCTGAAAGGGAGGGGACACAAGGCAGCTGGATTGGCCATCAGCCAGAATTTCTACAGTCCCCCCCCCTGCATTCTTCCTCACTTCCTGCCCCAGTGAAATACTTTAGCTCTGCTCACCAGCTGTTCACTTTTTGTTGTGATGAACCAAGTGTTGAATTTCTTTCATGCATAGGGCTGCTGAGTATATGCATATAGGGCTGGATGCAGAAGTTCCCTACATGTTCAGTAGACACAGGAAAGACTCCCGTGTGTACACTAGGATGGGAAGGTTCACACAGAAATCTAGTAATGTAGACTGCTATTCCCAGTTTCAAATGTCAACCAAACAGAGAAATCAGAGCATTTGACCACCATGCCCTAACTTTGTGCTTCAGTAGGTGTTAGACATTGGGGTAATTAGATGTGCTCCCTCTCTTGCACACTCTGTACTGAACTCATGAAAGAGGTATTAATTTCCACATTTTATTAATTTTTGTTCAGCAATATTTATACATATCGTGTTGCTGGGTTCAGAGTGTAGATTTGTACAGCTTTACAGTCAAACTGTATAATATAATTTCATTTGGGCTGTTCTAGTGATGGTGTCTTGTCCATATCAGCTCCAGCCCAGTTTTCAATCCAACTCTCTTATTGGTAGAATAAAATGGGGGGGGGTAGGGGGGAATGCCTTCAGTCGGTACCATTTCACACCATACTGTTACAGCTGCCATTTACCATCTGTATGCTTGCTAATGGTAAGGGATGATGGGTTGTTAATCCCTCAGTGGGAGTTAACAAATTGAAGCTATGATGGTTTATATGTAGTGTTGGATCATGGACAAGTGTTTTGTGGTGAGAGGGGGACAAAAGAAAGGAGATGGCAGCCTAAACTTGGAAATGGATAGCTGTGAGCTTAGCTCTGATCACACAGCAGTGAATGGAGCATTTTTCTAGAAAAAGAGGTGCCAGAGCTCACCATGAACTTCTCCCTTGTTCTCTTAGTATTATGGCCAACAATTACAGCCAGTTGCAACACACCAGCACCAGTATACAAGCCCCAAATAGGGACACCACAACTCAGAATATAAGGCATGCAGGATAGGGCCAAAGTACTATGGCTTTGTGTTATGTGTACATTTGTCTTCTCAGAACTACTGAAATGTCCTGTGCCTCAGGACTCCACACATAAACATGCAACAGGAGTTCACACTCCATGGTGAAGGACAAAAGCAGCATGGCATGCCTGCCAATCCCCCGTTGACTGTGTGAGAAGAGAGATGTTCTGTGGAGTGTCCACAGAGTTCACTTCCCATCCCTCTTTTTCTTTTTTACTTATTTCATAGAAACATAAGAAGACCCTGCTGGATCAAGCCTGTCTAGTCTAACATCATGTTCTCACTGTGGCCACACACATGCCTGTGGGAAACTGGCAAGCAGGACCTGAGCACACAAGCACTCTCCCCTCCTGTGGCTTCCAGCAACTGGTATTCAGAAGCATCACTGTCTCCAACCTGTCCTTATAACTCATTCTTCCTCCCCAAGGGGAGTCCAGGATGACTCATAACAATAAAGTTACACAAAGCAATTCAAAACATTATAATATATTACAGGCAGCAGTTAAAACCAGGAGTATAAAAAAAATTCATAACATTATTGGGTAAATAATCTGGGTAAATGAGGAAGTCTTCACATGTTTCCTGAATGGAGACTGCCTGATTTCCCTTGGGTGGTGATGCTGACAATGGCCTGTCCCAGATCCCCATTCTTCGTGTTATTGCTGGTAGTGGAACCATAAGACAGGCTTCTCTCCCTGGTTGCAAATTTCAGCTTGGAAGGTAGTAGAGAAGGCAGCCAATCATCTTCCAGGCGCTTGAGTCCCAAGCCATTAATGTTGCTGACTCTCCATAGGCAAGGTGACTTCCACCTGAAGGATTTGTACATTTAGTGAGCTATCAGTTGTTGCCCTTGTGAGACTACAGTTGTGGCCTCTTTACTTGTGTGTTCCTTTACATTCTCTGGCAAAGTCCTCCTTTTCCTGGCATGATAGTTATTCCTACCCCCTGCCTCTTAGGACTTGATCCCTCACATCAAAAAGCCTGTATGTTCTCTTGGCTAGCCTTGAGCCAAATAAACTTTGAAGCTTCCTGGGTATGCAGTTGGGTGGTTCCACTTCCTTTTCCTTCTCTAGGTACCCATTGTGTTCTGCAAAAACACTCAACCTTGCAACCCTATAGAGCTGTCCCTGCTACCCTGCCTATGTGTCCTTACTCCCAACCCTAGTGGGTCACTGGAGAAACATCTTCCAGAGATTAGCCAATTAAGAAACGTTTGTGTCTGTTCCCTAAACAAAAGACGGGGTGGGGTGGGGGGTGGGGAGGAGAATCTTTCTTGAGATGCCACAAGGTAGCATTCTATCCTGAATATCCCAGGGCTTTGGGTTTAGGACAATGTTCCCACATAGTTGCAATGGTTATGTTTAAAACCTGGCTGCCGTGGAAGGCAGGGTGGTGGTGCACAAACATGACAGGATGTAGAAAGAAGTCTGTGTTTTGAGAATTTTTTGAGTGTATGTGAGAAAGGGGATCTATTCAACATTTATCAAGAAGTTCTACCCTCCCTGCTTCTTTCACTCTAACTGCATTGTAAACTATTTTTTCCCTAGCTGTAATATTTGGTTTGTGTTTGAATCACTTTCTGAACATTGGTCTTTTGCAAACTGTAATCTTTGCTTCATAATTATTGAATGTCGAAGAGACCACCCATTCTTGTATTTGGTTTATTTTTACAAACTATTTTAAGTGTTTCTCACTGTCACACATGCCATGCCACACACTTTTCAGTAGGGGATATATATCTGAGGTGCCTGTTGTCTATCAAAGGCCAAGCTAAATGTGACCAGCTCTCAGATGTGGAAGGGAATGGCCAGCACTCATTGACAGAGCACATGCTTTGCAGACGCAAGGTTCCAGGATCATTCTCCAGTTAAATAAGGCTGCCATATTTCAAAAAGTGAAAAATCTGGACACAAAAGTTGATGAGATTTTTTAAGTTTTGCAAAATATATTTTAAGAAAAGTAAGTTTTTGAGCTATTTTTAAAGAAAATTTGCCAGAATATACACTTCCAAAATGGATTGTCATACGTCCGAATTTTCCTGGACATTAAATTGAGTTCTGCCCAGGCACTGTTACAAATGGTTGAATCCCGGCTACGTCCGGTAAATTCCAGACATATGGCAGCCCTAAGTTAAAGGATCTTGGGCAGCAAAACTACTGGGAAATATGTCTTTCTGAGATCTTAATAGTCACTGCCATGTGGGAGTTGATAATGCTAGGCTAGATGAAGCAGTGGTCTGTGTCACTATAAGGCAGCTTCATATTTATTTAGGTATCCTGCCTTTCCTCTGGAGAATGACAAAGATAAAGATGTGCTGGGGCAGCAAGGTCATGAAAGGGCAGAACGACCTTATTTCAGTAGATACAGGAAGAAGGAAGTATGTCACCTGGGGTTAAAAAAGCAAGCTGAGTGGTGAGTCGTCTAAGGCCTACTGTGACATGTTTTCTAAGCACTTAGAAGGCAATGTTGCTCATATGTGCTCTGACCTAGATATCATCATTAATACAGTTCCAGTTCCATTTGCTGCAACCTGAGGATGTAGCCAAGGTGCCTGGAGAGGTTTTTCCAGTAACATGTGCTCTCAACCATTGCTCAACTTGGTTACTGGAGCCAAAGTGAGCTCAATGGCTCCAGAAGGTTATAAATGCTGCACTGGCAGAGGAAATGATTTTTGCCACTCTGAAGTAGATGGTTCTGAGACCACACCTGGGAGATTGTAACAATTATCAGCTACTTGCCAACACCCCCTTTTGGCAAGGTCCTTGAGAGGTGATGGTGATTTCACCAGGGTGCTATTGGATGAAACAGATTATCAAGGCCAATTAGAATATAGGTTTAGGTGGCGATTTGGCATTAAAACATGATTGGTCGACCTCATAGGAGCCAACTCCAAAGGGGCCACGTCCTGCACTAGCAGGACTCCTGCTGTTTAGTTTATTCCAGCCCACTGCCATCTTCCAAGCCTAACCTAGGGTTGGAATAATTCTATTTGGTATTTGGAAGAAATGCAGGGCTTCCCCCCTCCCCCCAAAGACAAAAACTCTCTGCATCCTTTATATATTCTTAGATCTTACCTCTGTACTTTAAAAACGTAGAATCTCTTAGCAAAAACAGACTTGCCATGACAGATGCGAAACCTTTCCTATTAAAAGTCTGTTTTTAGCAGCAGCTGTTTAAAAGCTTGACTCATTTCATCCCAAAACTATTTGCAGATGAGTAAATTTTAGCTAGACCATATTTATTTAGGCAGAGAGAGTGAACAGACAACCATATTTTTTGTAGTCTTATTTTGTTTTGACTCTCCAAAAGGAGCTGGTATAGTATAGTGGCTTAGAGGCTAAACTATGAATCAATAACTTCTTGGTTCAAAACGTCATCAGACTCTTAACATGTTTTTTAACATGTCTATTGTGGTTTCTTAACATGTTTTATAAGTTCATCTGACTTTTGAAAAATGTGCTAAGCGCGTGTATTAAAGATAATAGAAGGAGAAGCAAAATCACATCTGTAGAAGTACTGGGGGAAATTGTATCTGTCAAACAGGAGGTGGTGAGAATGAAGCTTTCTTGTTCAGTTAATAAATTGTTCCCATTAATAACAATTTATTTAAATCCCATTGAGTTGTATCCTCCTCTCAGCATGAACAAGCAATCAGCAGAGAAATCACCCACTGAGTTTCAATTAAACTCTATTAATGATAGCTATTAAAGTACCTCTAAAGTTAAAAAAAAAACCCAAAACCACCAAAACAACCCTATGAATAGAATCTTGCATTTTTAATGTTGACTCTGTTGATGTTATCTTTCCTATGATCATTGTGTGCATGCATTCAAATAAGAAAATTAGGCACATCCAAACTAATACGTACTACTTTTGCATGAGTATATTGAAAAAAGAGGTACGCAGAAGATAAGTATAGCCCAATGTACCAAGTACATTAAGGATCAAGTTGATTACCTTTTAGAAAGTCCAGGTTCACTGTAGGGAAATGCCCTGAGCAAGAGTTTTTGGTATATTAAGTATATATTTTATTTTATATTTGCCAAATTTGAGATGGGTCCTTTCATGCTCTTTATAACAAAGTTAAATGCTAGAGTCCTAAATCCACGTAGTAACAAATGACACTTAAGGCTGCATCACAAATACCTGGCTGACAACTGCTCCTGCTTACAGTACAGTACATGACCCCTCTAAATTTGGAGCCATTGAGTTTAACAATGAGATGTTGACTCTATTAGCCTTCTGAGTTTTTTATATTTTGGCCAGGATCTAAAGAACAGTTAAACTAACTTCTCCAAGTCTATTGGTATGAGCTTTCGTGTGCATGCACACTTCTTCAGATACATACACACAAAAGCTCATACCAATAACAAACTTATTGGTCTCTAAGGTGCTACTGGAAGGAATTTTTAAATTTTGTTTTGACTATGGCAGACCAACACGGCTACCCACCTGCAACTAGCTTCTCCAAGGTGAGCCCAAGAGAGATATAGTTATTTTTATCAAATGGTTGCTCCCCACCCGCAACTTCATGACAAACTGCAAATGGTTTGCAATATGGCAGAAAATGGGACAGCACACACTCAGTGCATGAGCCTACATTGCTCCATGGAATACAGACTGCATGTTGAAAATGCCTCCTATCATTGCAGGAGTCCTTTCACGGGGGGGGGGGGGAATCACCTTCACATCTAGGGTAAAAACATTTAGAAAGATTGAGGATCCATTCAAGTAACAGTGCTTACATTTTTCTTTTTAAAAAAATAAAAATAAAAGATAAAATCATATAACTGTAGAGTTGGAAGGGACCACGAGGATCATCTAACCCCCTGCCATGCAGGAATCTTTTTGCCCAACATGCTGCTCAAACCCATGACCCTGAGATTAAGAGTCTCATACTCTACCAACTGAGCTATCGCAGTGGGTCTAAGCAGTGGGAGTAATTAAAAGGACTTTCAAGATGGTTGTTAATCAGGGCAGTGCCATTGCAAGATGGTCATATGTTTAATTTACTCTGATCTTCCTGCAGCCCAGGTCAAATCTGTCTTTTCAACAGATCCTGTTCTAGAAAGTGAAGCATAAGACACATAACAACTATCATGGAAAAATAAGAAATCTCACTATATACATGGGCATGAATTGATGCTCAAAAAGATGAGTGCCCCATGGGACAAGGTGTGGGTAAATGCTTTCCTTTGGGAAATCACTCCCCCCACACACTTAAGTATTGGGAGCTTATCTCCCTTATTTGTTTTTCACTTGAGAGCAGGATTTAAATTGACTTTTTGTTAAGCCACTTTTGCTGGATTGCAGAGAGTGTGCTAAGCAGGGCAGCAGCCAGCAATTATTATTTTACTAAGCTAGATGCTTGATGCAGCTGCCTCCCTACAGCTTCAACTGTTGAGGCAGCCACAAAGCAGTCCTGCTTTGAAGAGAAAAGGGGAAATTGTTCTAGTTAAAGTAGGATTACCAGATGTTCCCGGGGACAGTCCCCAGATTTGCAAATCTGTCCCCGGACAAATTCCGTCCCCGGAATTTCCCCAGATTTGCAAATCTGTCCCCGGGAAATGTGGTGACAGCAGCCTCAGCAGCCCGGAGCCTTCCTAGTAGCGCAGTTGGCTCTGGCTGCCTTCATGGGCTGCTCACTACCGTGGTGCCCGCCATTTTGTGCACAACACATCATATGGGGACTTTCGGGTTACATACCTCGGGTTACATACGCTTCAGGTTACATACACTTCAGGTTACAGACTCCGCTAACCCAGAAATAGTGCTTCAGGTCAAGAACTTTGCTTTAGGATGAGAACAGAAATCGTGCTCCGGCGGCACGGCAGCAGCAGGAGGCTCCATTAGCTAGAGTGGTGCTTCAGGTTAAGAACAGTTTCAGGTTAAGAACGGACCTCTGGAACGAATTAAGTACTTAACCCGAGGTACCACTGTACAATATGGATGTGTGCTTGGGCCCAGGGTATTTTGCCTCACCATCCCCACTACTGACTCCCTGTTGCTACTCAGCTTCCAAAAAAAAAAAAAAAAGGGTCCCCGGATTCATTGAAAAAAAATCTGGTCATCATAAGTTATGGATAGGTATGCTACTTTTTTAGGTACCTTGGCTGAAATGTTTAACAGTTTGAAAATTAACTGACAAACAGCAGTCCCAAGAGGTTAAAAAAAGTTGATATAGATGGAAATTTTCTTGGTTAATATGCGTTTGCCTCTCAGCATAGTGTGTTTCCTTTCTTTTAATGCAGCTAGTCTCAAAATGCAGGGAGATATCTCAGATGCTATGAAGGGAAATGCATAATTATCTATATTACAGGAAATACATTAGAGAACTGCACAATTAAAGCTAATGAGTTCTAAATTAATCAACAGTAGCAACCAAATATTCTTTAAAGAGCCAATTGAAGTGATACAAAAAAATATCTGTATTAAGAATATCCAGTGTAAGCTGTGTCAACAAACTTGGCTTCAAGTGTGAGTTGTAGTGGTTTGTTTAACTTAAGAGTGTTCCTTAAGTTTTTGCTTTTTGTTAATACTATTAAAGCTGAGTTGCAGATACAAATGATAAAATTTTCACCCTTGAAATAAGTACTCTTATTATTGCAAAAATGCTCAGAAATTATGGGTTTTGTTTTGTTTTTAATTTTAAGGCTGAGGGCTACTAAACAATGAGACATTATGCAGCAAAATTTTGTCATTTTGTTACCTGCAGTTTGGCATAATCTACATAGTTTAAAACCAAAACTAAAAAAAGAAGTTTTGTTGCAATAGCTACTCATGATTGTTTAACAAAATTAAAATCAACTTCAGTTGCTGAAATGTCAACATTTATTCATCTCATTTATCATTGCTGCCATTTTTAATAGTGGCAGAAGTGCAATATTAGTAAGTAGCCCCCAAGCTAAATTTCATAACCGACTGCTAAAAATGATTTCCAGTCATGCCTCTGTTCTGACTAACTTTGAGCAGTACGTAGCCTAGATATGGAGGGTGGAGTTTAAACACAACTCTCCTAAAAAGACAAAAAGTTACACTTTTGTAAATCAAGAAAATCTTTAATAATAAAAAAGACAAAAAGTTACTATATATTATTGGAGTTTTTGTGTAGAAGCAGATAAAAGGTAAAGGTAAAGGTACCCCTGCCCGTACGGGCCAGTCATGACAGACTCTAGGGTTGTGCGCTCATCTCACTCTAGAGGCCGGGAGCCAGCGCTGTCCGCAGACACTTCCGGGTCACGTGGCCAGCGTGACATCGCTGCTCTGGCGAGCCAGAGCCGCACACGGAAACGCCGTTTACCTTCCCGCTAGTAAGCGGTCCCTATTTATCTACTTGCCCCCGGGGGTGCTTTCAAACTGCTAGGTTGGCAGGCGCTGGGACCGAGCGACGGGAGCTCACCCCGCCGCGGGGATTCGAACCGCTGACCTTTCGATCGGCAAGTCCTAGGCGCTGAGGCTTTTACCCACAGCGCCACCCGGGTCCCTGTAGAAGCAGATATATGCCCCTAAATATATTTCTTATGAGATATATAAGGAAATCTGGAGATGATGTTTGTATATAAGGTTTCACGCTACCAAGATTCAAGGCAACTTTAAGCTCTTTCAGGATGTAATACGGTAACTAGAATGATATTTGTGCAGAAGCTTTGTAGATTTCAAAACTTAAAAGAAGCCTCTTACTGCCAGGAGAAAATTGCAACTTTGGTTCAAAAACTGCATCCTAAAATAAAATAGGAGATGTGTCCTTGGTGAAAAGTACAGATGTGGTGGTACCTGCAAACACCTGTTTTTATAGAGTAGCAAAATAATGAGGGGGGGGCCCACAAAGTTTCTTTTATGTATAAATATTTATTATCAATTTAAAGACTTAATTTGCTGGGAAGTTACAGATCTGCCTTTTCAAATGGTCTTGCTACATACATGGCTTTTCCACACTGAAACCATCTCTTCTGTTCTTCTGTCCCAGTTTGTCTGTTAAAGATGGTAAGTCTGCAACTTCTGTCATCAGGATCAATTTAAAGTTTGGTAAAAAGAAATCCTCAGCGAACCAGTAACAAAGATTGACACAAAAAGTGAATATACAAATGCTGGAAAAGTGGTGCTGTGAAAAAGTGCCTTAGAATTTACTATACACTTTGCATTAACTTCATAAATTGTTTCTACATGCAAGATAGATCTCATTACATTTGGCATAAAACATTTATACACATTCTTTACAATTTGTACATATCTGAATGGCTGTATCGTAACACTTTATGGAATTTTGGAAGACAAACTAAATTAATAGGAAAACAAAAAAAAAAATGTAGAAAAATAATTAAATACCTGACAATAGAGAGGATTGAGCCATGTTTACCTTCTGGGATTTTGTGTTTTTTTGGGGGGCAGGGTACAGCATTATATTATCATGGCAGACAGAGATTCTTTATTACTCTAACACACACAAAATGACAACAGCGCACAAGTCAACAGAACATATAGGGAGTACTACTCTCTTAGAATGACTTGGTAGATGAAAGAATGTTTATTTATGCAGTGAAGACTAATTCTAATGGAAGTTGTGTGTGGTATAGTGAGAAAATTTGTGGCAACATACCTTCAAGCCTTTATTGCCCACTGTTGGTATGCAAAAGCTGTTTTAACAACAGTGGCCTGAACATAACATTTCAAGCATAGTTGCATTTTGAAGTAGATACTTGTTTTATAAGCCCATGTTGTATTTAACACCTGAATAAATGGTCTGTTTTCCAGAGGTAAAAAATAAAGAATTTTGGCCATTATGGGATCATTTTAAAGTGGATAAAAAAAAGTAGTATCATGCTATTATATAAGCACCCAGAATCTGGCAGTGACCTTGAAACATTTTCTATCATGGCAGTGGTGATGGGACATGAGACACTATTGATGCTACACACTTGGTAAGGACAGAGCAAAAAGGCTCCAAACACACAACCATGACTATTGGGTAGTTAACCAAAGTGCATGGCTCAGAATTACTGGATGGAACAATATCTTCCAGATGTTTGGAATGGCTGTCTTTAGGTTCAGCTCTTTTTTTTTCTCATATAGACAGGAAGAAAAAAATAATCTAGCCCTCATGTTTTGAGGCATCTGTGGTTCAAGGACAGGATATTAAAAGATTCTCATATGCGTCAGCAACTTTATTTCAGATTTTGTATACCATTGCTACAGGAGAGGGAAGCTAAACTGCTTTCAACAGTAGGCTCGTAACAAAAAAAGTATATGCTAGAAAGCATTTCAGCAATCAGGATAAAGTATTTTTAAAAATCTAATCAGGTGACACAGAATACTCTTATAGAGTATGTAACCCTTGGCAACAAACCATTTGGCAATTTGAAGCCCTATCATAGAGCAGAGTAGGGGAGCCCATGGCCCTCCAGATGTAATTGAATTCCAACTCCCACAGCCCTGGAACCAAGGCAATGGTCAATGAGGATGGGAGCTAGCTCCAACTGGAGAGCCATAGATTACCCTTCCCTAATATAGGGCATTTTCCAGTTCTACTAAGATAGTGGGTAGGAGGGGAAAGCATATAGGATAAAAATATACATAAATATCCAAGGCATTTAGGTTAACAAAGTAAACTCCTGAAGTTTTCACTTTCTTTTGCATTTTATTTCTTTTAAAAAAGGCTTTTTGGATGGCGAAGACTTAACTTATTTGCACTGCCCCACCAAAAATCAGAAAAGCACTTTGGAGTTCTTCATTATCTGTCTCTGTATCTACATCATTGGAAAGCGACTGAGAGCCTGCCTCAGCTTTTGTGCAATCTGAAATAGACAAACAAATATGGCACATGAAAAGCGAGATAACCCCATATATTCAGAATTATTCAGGTTTGTTTGTTTTTGCAAACCGCTTGGAGGTGGTTGTTTTTACAGCCGTTATATAAATTGTAATAAATAAAATAAACCTTATCTCAAAGAACTTATGAGAACATTTAAAGCAATTCATTCCATTAACATAGAAAAGGTAAACAAACTGTATAGACCTACTATAATAATTTATTCTGCATGCTGTTCAAGAAACCTGATATCTTTGACAGCTCAAACATTTGTCCATTTGAAGCATATTCTAGCACTCTTAAAGGTTGCTGTATCATGAATAAAAATATAGATGATTTTTTAAAAAAGGCAAGTTGCCAAATAATTAAATCTGCTTACTGAGTAGTCCCAAAGGAGAAAGTATGAACTTAGATTCACAAAATGTTTAGGGGTATGCATACCCCGGCATTCCCTCAGAAAAAAGCACACTGTGTGTGTGTGTGTGTACACTTTGGGATTTTTTTCTGTAGTTTTTACTATTTGTTTTTGTAATTATAGGTAAAAGGTAAAGGTAAAGTCCAGTCAAAGGCGACCATGGGGAGTGGCACTCATCTTGCTTCAGTCCACAGACAGCTTTCTGGATCATGTGGACAGCATGCCTAAACCGCTACTGGCGCAATGGAACACTGTGACGGAAGCCAGAGCGCATGGAAACACCATTTACTTTTCAGCCACAGCAGTACCAATTTATCTACTTGCACTGGTGTGCTTTCAAACTGCTAGGGTCTCAGAAGCTGGGATAGAGCAACAGGAGCTCACCCCATCACACAGATTCAAACTGCCAACCTTCTGATCAGCGAGGCTCAGTGGTTTAGACCACAGTGTCACCAATGTCCTAATAATAATAATAATAATAATAATAATTGTCAGAGCTGGCTCCTGGTCCCAGCTCACAGAGGACCAACGCTAGCCGGCAGTAATGTACAAAAGTCTTTATTGAAGTACAGTTTCCATTTCCAAGCCGCAGCGCCCCAGCTCTACGTCTAGGGTTTAGACCGGCGAAGCTCCATCTGAATCTCCGCCCCCTGTACACCAGTTTAAGACTCTAACCTTACTCCACCTCTTCCTTCTCTCCTTTCTCCTCTGGGTCCTGCTACCCCCCTGGGTCCCTTCTTTCCTGGACTCCTCCGACGCAGACGTTGACCCCCCTGACTCCTCCCTCTCTCTTCGACGGGCTTTAGGACCCGGCTCCCTCTCCGGGCTGCCAACTGTGCTGCTCTCCTGTACATTTGAACTTGGCGCGCGCGCGCAGCTTTTAACCTTCCTCTTGACCGTTTCCTCGCTCCCCGACGGAGGCGTGGTCAACCCTGCCTCATGTTCTCCCGCTGGTAGCGCGCCGCCTGATCCCGATGCCTGGGACTCCTCCCCCCTACTGCACTCTGGTGTGGACGCTGGTCCGGATTTCCAACTGCTGCTCTCTGAGTCCCCTCTGTCCCCTTCTTCCTGAAGTGCCCCCCTGGGCACTCCCCTTGCCCTGACCATGGGAGCCCCTTTTTGTGAATCCTCCGATTCACTGGAAAGACTCAGAGACCTCGGACCGCTGTCATCGCTGACATTTCCTTCGGACTCCTCCCCCTCGCTCTCCATTTCCTCCCTATCCTGTGCCTCTGCTCCTGAACCCCTGACAATAATAATAATAATAAATGCTGTAAACAGCTCTTGTCCCAAATATCTGAAGCAGCAGCTCCTTCCACATTGACCTACCAGGATATTAAGATAAACAGGAGATGTCCTGTTAGAGGAGCTGCCATCTCTGTGGTCAAGGGACAGCTTTCTGTGTGGCGGACCCTGGTTGTAGAATGACCTTCCCTCTTTGTGCATCCACTGGATGCTTTGGCGACTGGTGATGATGCACCTCCTACTCAGGCCTTTGGGTGAGTAAGGGTCGTCGCTCCTCCTGCTTTGCTATATACTGCTGTTTGGTGCTGATGCTTTACTACTTGGTTATTGGTTGTTTTGTAGTTTTGTTTTATGATTTTAACATACACTGTACTTGTTTTTAACTGTAACGTCTTTGTGACTTGCCCTGGGACCGTTTGGTGAAGGGCAGTACAAATACATAAATAAATGCTGGAGTCACTAAATAGGAGGGAAAAGAGAGAAGCTGCCACCCCCCCCCCCCCCGGCAGTAGGCTAACACTACAACGTGTTCACTTTCCAAGGTATAAAAGGGATGAAATTAGAGAGAATTAAGCGGAATAACTGCATACAGCTTAATCATTATCCCTTCTCTGAAATGAATGAAAAGAATTGCTAATGAACTGCCAAATGCAATTCATTGTGAATCCCAGCCAAAAAGCAAGCAGCAGCTGCATAGTCTTGTCATGCGAAGTATGTGGTAGAGGAAGAATTGGCAGTGCCAAGGAGCATTTTCCAATGAGGGGATGAAAGAACTATTACTTCATAAACCTGTATTTTAAAAATAAATTTGTTCACCACATGAAGTGTTTCTGAAGTCAACAATTTCAAGCACATGATGAGTATTTGAGCACAAATGCACTTGAAGCAGTCCATGGAAGGTTGTTGTTTTTTTACAATCAAGTGGTTTGTATAATTTTTATGAAAAAATATGAAATTTTGGAAGAATAAGCAAGTGCAGACAGAGAGAGTTCAAGACACATTGCAACTTACTGTTTCATAGAACTGTGCCTGTTGCTCCAGATACAAGCGCATCACACTATTGTAATCATAAATTCGGTTACTGTGGAAGTGATTCATTTCAGCTGTAAAATCAAAACCAGAGCACATATTGAAGTCTGACTCCAAAAGGGAATAAATTTTACTCATTTAGGAATCCAAGCAAAATGCCAGATTTGCACTTTATGGTAGTGGAGGGGTAGGAAACCATTTTTCTGTTGAAGGCATGGCAGCAGCAGTAGCAGCAGCAACAACCAAAAACAATTTTATTATTTATACCCCACCTGACTGGCAGAGCCAATGAAAGGCTGATTTGAGACTGAAGTATTTTGTCTTAACTAATCAAGAATAAAGACTGAGTATCTCACCCAATGTCACCACAGATTACACTCCCCAATCATATGCAGGTCAACCCCGAAGCCTGCCTTATGCTGTTTGACACTGCTGTTCTTAAATAAGCATACAGAAGACTTCATTTAATACAGTAGACGAATACTGCTACTGTTCCAGAAAGCAAGTGAAAGGGATTCCTTTCTGACTACACACACAGAGAGACGGAGGGGACACCAATTAATTCAGACAGGTGGGGAAAACCTCTTCGCTCCCTGCACCCCAAACCATATAAACATCACGTATTTGTAATGTGACTAAAATTATTCTTAAAATTCCCTTTCACCAATCCCCTTCTATCCCCATTCCCAATTAACAGGGGAAACAATGTCATTTAAATGTAAAGTACATTTTACCTTGTAGTGCATATGACATGGTGCTTACACGCTTCAGCATGTTTTGTTTATCCTGTGGGGTGATTTTGCTGGTAGCAACTAATTTATCACTTTCCTTCACTTTTTCTATTGCTCCCTGTTAAGACAAAAATCACATAAAGCATCAACGGAAAAGCATCTCAAATTAAATTAATTAGTTTCATTTGCCTGTGTTGTATCTGCATTCATTCTATTTCCTAAGACTACCTCCCCTCCCTCAAAAATTTACAAAGCCTGGAAGGAGGAGTGTTGTATGCTAGGATCAACCACCACATACTTAATCTTCCTCCAAACCAATTCACACAATCATGGGGCATGCTATGGGAACTATAAAACCAAGCTGCAATGTACACTAGTTTTGTGCTGCTATTTATTCATGCAGAACTGCAATCCTCTGCACAGCAAGCAGCGCTGTTGCAAAACTGGCTTGGGAAAGGCAGTGGGCAGTAGTTTCAGGTCATCATCAGATGACTACGAATCTGCCATCAGTAGTTTCAAAATTAAGTTTAAATTTAAGCTACTAAAATACATTAAAGCATAGCCACGAAAGATGCTTAGCCATTTTCATGTATCCTGGAGGGGGCAGTCACAAAGGGTAAACACAGCTACAACACAGCTACAACTCTGTTAACACCTAACTTGTCGTAATCAGCCTGACTTTGAATAAAATGCCTGGGTTTTGTGGGGCAGATAATCAACCGAAATTAGAGGTTGTCTATGTGGATATTTAATGTCTTAAGGCTAGATTCAACTAAGGACTTGTGCTAGCTCAACAGCATTTTCTCAGCTTGCCAACCTCTCAACTGGCTCTTTGGGTGGTCAGGAAAACCCCTAGAACAGCATATGCAGGCGGAGGAGAGGGAGGATTGTTCCATCCAGCAAGGTGAAATGCTTGCACTGATGGAGCAATTTCCATAATGCTATACTGAGTTGCTCCCTAATAGGTTCTTCCACAGAAAAGTGCTCCTGAAAGTCCTCTCAAAATAGTGACTGAAGCTCTCAGCTTCCATCACACTTTATAAACCACAGAGACTATTTTGGGTTTCCTCAAGTGTGAGAACTATACAGTGTGCACCATACTCTATGCAGGCTTTCTAATCTTGGTCTTCACAGGAAGCTGCCTTCTAGCTGACCATCTAGCTCAGTAGTGTTGAAACTCAGTGGCAGTGGTTCCCCAGTATTTCAGAAGATAATCTTTCTCAGCCCCACCTGGGGACTGAAGCTAAGCCATTTTGCCTGCAAGGCAGATGCTCTGCCACTGAGCTATAGCCCTTCTCCAAATACCGTAGGACAAGAACCCCCAACCTTTCTTGGCCTGCAGGCACATCTGGAAATCCAAGAACCTGCTGTGGGCAACACAAAACACCCATATCCCAGTAGAAAAACTGGTGGTGCTCAGGACTGCTCCCCCCCCCCCTGCAAAAAAGCACCCTGCAGACAAAACACATACACCCTACCAAAAAAAGCAAACATCAAATGCCAAACCTCCAAGGTGTAAAGCAATTCCCCAAACAATGCAAAAAAGGGCAGACAGAACACCCCTTCACCCTAAAAACAAGCAGGAAAAATACTTCCATCCACTTCAGCAACCAATCAAATACAAAAACCAACTAAAATACATACATCCCAAAACTTAGCAGGTAGTAGCAAGACCCCTTTTCCTTTCCTGAAGAGATCGAGAGTCTGCATAACTTACAGTATGATAAGTAGCTCCCACCTCTTTAAAAGTCATGGTGAAAAAGGCTCCTTACCTTGTGAGCACCTATGATATCTGGGAAGCAACCAAGAAATCCTTTGTATTCATGATTGGTTTCCATTAGAAAATGAAGATCCTGCTTTGGCTGATAAAGAGGGGGGAAATCCAGTTATTGACTCCATAACAATAGGTCATACAAACTCCACATCTAAACTGAAAATTAGAAGACTACCAATGGGGAGGGGATCGTGAAATTTTGAGTGCTGAAAAATGGCAGCTCACCTACAGATTGCAAATGGATACACGTAAGAAATTGTTACTTTAAAAAAAGATAGCAAATTCAAATATAAAATCAGTGAACACAAATCACTGTATTTTACCCAATCTTTGTACAAATAGGCTTTAATACAACAGGGGGTATAAGATTTCAGGGGGTTTTTTTGCCCATTGCCCTTTAAAAAGAGGCACATATCCTGAAAATCATGTGTTGGTGTGGCTGAATCTAGCCGCTGCCCCCTGCACTTTATAGAGCTAGCAGGTGAGGAGTTGAATGCCCAGCTCCCAGTTACACACAAATTTCCCATTCATTTACTGATACAGAAGCAGGCTTCTGCATACCATGACTATGGTGGTAGATTTTGTAAGGGGGGGGGAAACCTCAAAGTGTTTTATAATCACCAACTCTTGCTAAATTCTTAGCACCTTTATAATCACTCAAAAGTATGCTATGCATTCCTAGGGAGACAGCCATCCAATGAGCTTTGCCCACTTGTACAACATGACCTCTTGTTTCTCTTCTCCCCAACCAGCTCCAGAAGAAGGTGGCTCACCATGTAAGCAAACACCTGCTCCATCTGAACTCACCCATGGACTTCCCCCCACAATGTAGTAGTATGACATACCTGTTCTGCTACAAGACTGGCAATTTCTTCATATGTTTTTCCTGCTTCCGTTATTGCTTCATGGAGGTCAGACTCTCCTAAAAACAAATGAGACATAGAGGTTTTCAAGTACGTCAAAATGAGTCGCTGAAACAAACAAAAATGGGACATGTAGAAACATCTACATTTTAAAATAAGTGTTTGTTGGTACATCCAGTGATTTCTATAGTAGAAGGTTTATAAGTATTTGTGGAAGTAAATCAATACTTAATATAAAAATCTTACTTAAGATTTACTTCAAATGCGAAGAATAAACCAATCCATGAGGAAAAATAAACCGCCTTTAATTATACCAGTAATTATAAATTTGAAACTGGCAAACTATCAGGACTAAGATGACAAAATTAAATGATAGCATCTTTATATTTTTTCATATCCTTCCCTAGCCACACATGTTCAAATTTTTCTGCTGAACACATCAACACAAGGCTGGGGTTTAGTTTGGCACATTAAGTTTTAGGGCAAAACAGCAGGGCTTTCATGTAGTCTAATTCACCTATTCTTTGTTTACTGTTGCAGAGAAATGCTGTAAATGTGTTTATGTTTGGAATGAAAACATGTTCTGTGACCTCTGCAACAGAGTTCAAAGCCTGCAGAGCTGATATTGGAGAGAGGAGAGAGATAGCTGCTTTAAGATTTCATTATACGGGGCCTGGATCAGGTAATTTTAGTCTGATTGCTCTGGATCACAACAATTAACTGGATGTTCCAGACAGTTGGGAGTTAGCTATCAGTTAGGGAAAGGCTGTTGAGGAGTTGGATGAGAAGCAAACAGCTGAGGCAGATGTGTGGAAAAGGCCTGAGTATCAATACGCAATGTGTGGTTAATACATGTCTGGCAAAAAAAATCTGAAGGGAGCCAGTGATTGAGTTGGTCTGAGAGGCTGTCCTGTGTAAAAGTCTTACTAGAAGGGAGGTTACAACAGTTAACCACAATATTTTGATCTTTTAAGAAATCACTATCAGTATAACTCTCCAAACAGAGATTATATTAATAAATCGTATTTCTAGTATTGATGCCTTTGCTTAAAACAAATATTTAACCCCAATATCTAATCCTTATAAATCGGAGCATGACAGGGAAGGACTCATAAGCATCTTGGTAGCCACTAAGCGAACAGTGTGCAGGACTAGGTAAGTCTTTCGCCTGATCCAGCAGGGCTCTTTTCATATGTTCAGCTTACCTGATGTTTGAAGGAAGTTTAGTCCAGTAAAAACCCAAAATATTTATTCCGAGCTCATCCAATTAATGCAGCCCAAATACTAGAAACAGGTGAAGTTGCTTTGAAAGACAAATCAAAACAGAGCTAGAATGAAATACCTTGATAACCACTGCTATGGAAAACCACTGCTAAACCCTGTAAAGCTTTTCCTATTTTCTGGTATTCCTTGGGCAATGCTGAAAGAAAAAAAAGGATTTAACGTTAAGATATAATCTGGTAAAGCCAGAAAAATGCAATGAGCTTGTTTAAAAGCAGTGCTAGTGTTTAGTGGCTATGCAGGGTTACATAGATGAGCTTCAATGTGCCCAAGTGAAGTACAGTACGCATCTCACACAACTCCCCTCCCCATCCTCCCATCGGGGCGGAGCAAAGGGGGGGCAGGGCACCCCAGGTGCCATCTTTGAGGGGGTGACAAGAAGGCACCCCGTGGGGGGCTCGCCCTGCCACCACCTCCCATGCGGCAAAGAGGAGGACTTCTGCTGAGATTACTTTGTTTCAAAGAAGCCTGACTTAGCATTACGCATGTATCAGAGATCCTGTTTTACTGGCAATAGTTTGTTAAACCAGTAAGCTTTACTTGAAGCTGGCTTGTTTATGAAACCATTTGTTTGCTTTAATCCATCATTCCTGGCACAAACAGGAGGAGACAAGGGGAAGGATGAGTGCATAAGCTCAGTGCTTCACTTGGGCTTGCTGAGATTCGCGCATGTAGCATTATGCAGGAGCCAACTCAGCAAATAACTGACTACAAAACACTACCTAAATCAGAGGTGGGCAATCTTATCAGAGGATGGGCTGGTCGACGCTCCATCCGTCAGAGGATGGGCTGGAGCGTGTGCGCCCATGCGCTCTTCCAGGTCGGAGGAGCGCCCATGCGCAGGCGCCATTTCTGGCGCTCTTCTGACCTGGAAGTGCGCCAGAATTAGCGTGTGTGCATGTGCACGGGCGCTTCTCCGTCCCACACGCATGTGCACATGCTATTTCCGGTGCACATCCGGGTTGGAGCAGCACCCGTGCGCATGCACACAGGCACCATCAACCCGGAAGTCGGTCCCTGCACCGTGCTGGTAAGAGTGGGGGGCGGCAGGGGTCACTATGGGCCGGTTAGACAAGCCTTGTGGGCCACTACTGGCCCACGGCCCTTAGGTTGCCAACCCCTGACCTAAATAAACATCAGTATGGCAGACAGCCAAAGTTCTTTCTGATAGTCCCTGTATTCTCCACCTCTCTCCTCACATTTACAGTGGTACCTTGGGTTAAGAACTTAGTTTGTTCTGGAGGTCCGTTCTTAACCTGAGGTACCACTTTAGCTAATGGGGCCTCCCGCTGCTGCGCGATTTCTGTTCTCATCCTGAAGCAACGTTCTTAACCCGAGGTACTATTTCTGGGTTAGCAGAGTCTGTGACCTGAAGCGTCTGTAACCCGAGGTACCACTGTATTTCACATCCACTGGCTTGATTACTAGTACTTGCACTACCCTCTTGGTGCCATTAGTTCATTTACTTTGATCAGTGGGTATACAAGTGCTTCAGCTGCTTGGCCCAAGCTTGCAGTGTCCCCTGTGACCTCAAGATCTAATGGGAAACTCATTTCTGAAGTCCAAGGTCTATGGGGCTGCATTAAACAGTTCTGTGGTGTATTTACTTTTCAAATGGCAGCTTGGTGCAGATCAGTTAAGTAGTCTGAGTCTTTCACACAGAAATGCTTTTCTAGAGAAATTGTGCCTTTTAAAAAACATACTACAAATGGCTAATGAATCATGTATGCAAACTGTCACACTACACAACCATACCAGTAATATGAACAATAGTTCATTTCCAAATTCATTCAAAAGGTGGATCTTGGAAAATTGGCATTAATCCAGCTATACCAAGTTGGATGACTCTGTTTATTCTGCTGTGATCTTTTCTGGCAAGCTCGTTTATGCTTTCAAAACACCAAGATCTAAAACATTTACTAGCTTTGAAAATTCATTTTGTTCGCCAAGTATTCTGTAAATAAAGTTGCCTACAGTAGATAAACACATGCTCATTGCAAAATCATGTGAAGGAGAAAAAAACATTCTGTAAGAGCTCTTTAAACCCAGAACACACACACGCACGCACGCACACACACACCCATTCCTGATCTTGAGAACTTATTCAAACATCTTAAAAAAAGAAGAAGCATGATTAAAAAATAAGAATGCATAAGCTGTGGGGCAACTTCCAAAAGCAACGTCTTTCAGAACCAGAGCTTTCAAGTGTTTATGAGGCAAGCACAGTCACTTTTGTGGATTGCATATTTTATATGCAATTGATTCATTCATTTCATGAATACTGCACTAGTAGTTCTAGTCTTTTGCCAAAGTAAGTCCTGTTACACATTGTATAAACACATTAAAAAAATAGTCAAGAAACGACAAATTTCATTGTGTTAAATATATTCCAACACTTACGTCCTGTACAGCGTTTCCAGTGTTCGTGGCCCACTGTCAACAACTCCTTAACTCCATCATCCATGGCTTTAGTGAACTTCCCAACTGCATCACATTTCTGTTCACTGTATAATGAAGAACTGAATTACACAGGGTTTTCCTCATTTTCTACTGTGAACATTTTTTATCTGTATTTTTTGTTTCTTTTTGCATACTGACTAGGAGGCCACATGCCCTCAGTACAGTTTACATCCCTTTTGCAAAGTGAAAACTACATTTTAGTCCTACATTTTAGATTAAATATGCTTTAAAAACAATTGCACCTTTTTTTAAAAAGCAGGCAACAGCAATTTTGAAATAAGACATGAAAACGAATAATCCAACACCTTACATTTCTAACAAATCCAAGTCAGGTGCTTCTGGTTCCATAGTAGAAAAGACCATAACACCCACAACCTCATCTTTTTCTGCCTTCCTTTTACCGGTTTTCCATTCCTAGGGAAAAGAACAAGTGTGGCAATGTGAGACAACACACTCTTGCAGTGACATCTTGAACAGTCTCAATCACACAGGGACTTTGGCCTGCTCCCATACGTTTCTTGAGCAGGGCAGGGGCCTGCCATATATCTTCAGATTCCTCCCAGTCCTCAGTTCAAAACTGGTATGAAAAAAAAATAATCAAGCATGAAAGAAGCCGTGATCCAGACAGCCACATATGTGACTTAACATCTATTATTCTTCAGCTTCTTTTTCAGAAAGCTCCTTTCTGCAAAAATATCTTTTTAATCTTGGGGAAGTTTCACACTGAATTTTTAATGTAGCTATTTGAAAGCTGAGTATAGCTCATTCAATGGTCACTTCAGCACTGGATTACTGCTATGTGCTCTATGTGAGGCTTCAGTTGTGCTTGATCTGAAAGCTGCAGTTAGTGCAGAATGCCACAGCATGATCGCTGAGAGGAGTAAGACTCTGCCAGCATAGAACATCCCTGCACAGAGATCTGCACTGGTTGCAGATTTACTGTCGGGCCAAGTTCAAGGTGTTCCTATTAATATATGAAACTTTTAACAGCCTGAGGTCATTTACTAGTGAGATTGCCTAACTTCATACATACCTACTCGACCACTTTGACCTGCAAAACTGGCACTGTTACAGATGCCACATAACTCTTGCTTCACGTTTGTAAGAAATCAATCATTTAGTGTGGCAGTATCCACCCTTTGAATTCCCTGCCTATTGATGTAAGGTAGGCCTCTTTCACTGTACTCTTTTCAGCACCTGCTAAGAATATTTTTGTTTAGGCAAGCCTATCTGGATGTGTAGAATGTTGACATGTGTTTTACTTTGGTTTTTAGCTTATTGTTTAATGTAATACCTTTTCATCACGGAAACTAAGGAACTGCTGAAAAACTTCACTTTCCGAAACAACTGGATGACGACACATCCTGGTCATCCATGCCTGTAGCCTCTCCATCCTCATTTTGATGAATTCTTCCTCGAAACGCCCTGCAGGCCAATTAGTAACAGATACTGACATTCACACTTAATGCCATCTATCCTCCACCCCCCCTCCAATAAGACAAGCAATTTTTAGCTTGTTTACTTATTTGAAGCCTTTTAGCCTGCCCTTCACTAAAAATCCCACAATATAATCTAAAACAAACAGCAAACATCCAGGTCACACGAAATTCAACAAGGGAGGAAAATACTTCTAAAATTAGCTCAGTCAAATGGCTAGGGAAATAAATAGGATCTTCAAAAGGTGTCTATAACCCAACAGGGTTGGCACCGACTATTTTGGGGGACTCAGATTTAAGAAAACAGGAGGAGATGTATCCGTGTATAAAACGCCCCCTAATTTTTGACATTAAGGTAAAAAACCTAGCCTTATACCTTGAAAAATATGGTATATTGGGGGGGGGGAGCATTTCACAACCTAGGTGTGATGCAACAAAATGGCGTCCAGCATTCAAAAAACCCCTCAGCTTGCATTAACTAGCCACACACAAGGCATGCAAGCTCCACCCCCCAGTCATTCTTAGACTTCTTATTGGGTGAGCAACACAGCCAAGCAACACAGTTGGAGCCTCCCTACTCCCTGGCCGGCCGGCAGGGAGGGAGGGAGAGGAGCTGATTCCTTTGAAATTTAAGGGACATCATTTAAGGGACATTTAAGGGACATCTATCAATAAGGGATAGCAGCGGGACATGGTGCTGGAATAAGGGACTGTCCCTTCAAATAAAGGACACTTGACAGCTATGAATGGTGCCCTTGAAGTCTTCTCCTAGTGCTCATGAAGCCTGAAGGCTCCCCACCACAGCCTGCCCCCTAGTCATAAGTTGAGGCGTGGCAACTTTTTCCTCTCTTTAAAAGCACATAGAGCTAAAGGACAAATTTGGAAGAGCAACACTGTTTCCTACTTTCTCTTTCAGTTCTATGTGCTTTTCAAAGTTCAGATTAAATCTACTGGATCCAACATTTACCTAGACATCAAGGAAAAATGAAGTGTTTCTGTGCATGCACTCTATTTAATTGCTTTTATTGCTTTGGGCTGCAAAGCACTAGATAAATGCGAGAAACGCCACAATAAAATATAAGGCAGTGCCAAGTCTCTCATTTATTTTGCATATGCTAATTGTCGACATTAACACAGCAAACATACTTTTTAAAAAAACACAAAAAACCCCAGTGCATTTACCAAAGAAAATAGCAAGAAGCATACAATTTTTCTATATTACCATTTAACAAGGTTAGAGGAGAATAAACACTGATTGGAAAATAAAGTTTCTTTCAATCTCACAATACTCAAAATAATGGAGAAAAAATTCTCTAAATCTTAATCAGTGATTCCCAATGTGCTAGTCTGCTATGGCTTTCTTTCAAGCTCATGTGTGCACTTCAGAAAAAACTGCTGGAATTCTAAGCTTGAAGTTCTAGTTAAGGAAAAAGTAAATCACTTCCTTAGTTTTCCACTTCCTTGGCATGCATCGTAGTACACACATCAATGCTCAATTTCCTTCTCACGCAGTATGCTGTTTGCATTTCCAGCATTACACAGAGCTATAGAGCAGGTTGCACATTAGATTCTTTTTTACTGGCTGACTTTAAGATATCTGTTTAAAAGATCATACTTCAGGGGTACAGAGAGTCAAATGGAAAGAAATGCCAATTAATCAGAACAGAAGTGGTAAGCTTAGCTGCACCACTGCAAGAAGGCCTATAATTTCCACAGCATAATCCTTGGACATTACATGCTGAATTAGTTTAATCTTATATTTTATAAAAACTGGACCACATTCCAACACTCCTTTGGTTTCAGAATAGCCCAATCAAGCACATAATGAATGGAAAGACAAAGCCTCAACTCTATCAAGGCAGTATAAACAAAATATCAACATCTACTTTTTTCAGGAAGTGTAGCATTAGGAGGCAGATTAAAAAAAGACTAGTGCAGGCTCTTAAACGAACCAGCAACAGCATACTCTGTTCTCAACCACTTTGTAGCCGCTCTACATTTTTATTCCTCCAATGTTCTTATGAAATTTAAGGGGATAGTCAGTTTTAAGCTGAGAAGTCCTCATTTTCAGAGTGACCCTATTGCATTAATATCATCTTTCAGAAAAACAACAAAGCTAATCATAAACTTCCTGTTTCAAGAACCATCAATTTAGAGAAGGTTACCTGTCACTTGCTTGTCTGGAAGAGATGGAATTGGAATGGCTGATCCAAACTTAATCAAGAGACGTTCATACAACCAGTCGAAGTGCTTGTATCTGTGGTTGACAGCTCGATTAGTGTTCTGTAAGATAGGCAGACAAAACACTCTTGCTTATGACTTCCAAAATATATTTACTACTATGTCTGTATAAGTCAGGGTTATTTAACTGTATGATGTAAATCACAGATAAACGATCAAAAGAATTGGGACATTTTGAGATGTCACCTAAAGAAACTTCTCTGGTACGCACTTACTGTACATGTAAGCTGATATTCGATGTAGCTCTTCAAACCATACATTTTAGAACCCTTTTTTGGATCAGCCACAACACAGTCAAATGTAGAGGTAGGATAGACCCACATTGGCCCATAATCTCCAATCTACAGAACAACAAAAGTATTTATTAACTCCAGGCATGCTATACAAATCTAAAATATGCAATTGCATTTAATGCACACTAAACCTACATGTAGAACCAAAGATGCATCCATTCTATACCTGAAAGTAATTACTACAATAAGCAATCCAGAGGCTTAGCAAGTTGCATTATCAGGCATAATACAAAAATGGGCCACACAGAACTTTATACCTGGATGCCAGTTTGAAGCAGGTGCCTAAAGCACCTTTTGCAAACAGCATTTTAGGATCTCTCAATGATAGTATACCATTTCAACTACTCAGCACAAATAGCTGCCTAGGAAGAAAATTGCCCAAAAAGTTATAGTGGTGTTATTGTGTTGTAGGGTGATGAACAAAGACTTGAATCCTGGTCCCTGTGAATTACATGCTTAATTTCTGGAAGAGTGCCCTTGAGGCTTCACAGTTCCCATGGAAGTATGCAACATACTCAGCATGTTCATGGCCAGACAGGCTTTTCATTCAAGAAGCACTTTCCTAAGTACATACTGCTTTGGCTAAAAGTGAGTATGTATATGTTTACACACTAATGCCACAGGCAGTTGCCAAAGATAGATATGAATACAACACACACGCACACACAATATTTTAAACTTACAATTATAGGAATTTTCTCTTTGGGTTTTGCTAGCTGCTTTGACAAGAGATACTGCTCCACTCCAGGTTTTGCAAATCCAGGAAATCTGATCAGAGAAATTAAGTGAGTGAATCCTTCTTTCACAGGCTCTTTGGCAGATTCAGAACTGCTTGCCATATTTTATAGACATTTGGTGTATCCAAGAAGGTAAATGCGTCTGTTACTAAAACAATGGAGCTGAAATGATCTAGTTAGTTACAGACTGAGCAACAACTGCATTAGGACCTACAATTAAGTCATTGCTGAGTGGCTGAATTCAGCCAATCAGAACAAACTGTGCAGAAGAACTGTTAGTACCAACTGCCACTATAACACCATATAAGAGGCCTCTTGAATTCTCTTCTGTCATTTGATAAACTGACAGTTACATTCTCCTGCAGTTCAGAATCCTGAAACATTTCAAGTGCATGAAAAGGCCCAGTCCTTAGCAGGAATTTCATCTCCTCACTTCCCAATCAACCCCCTTACTCTTGACTGTATTACTAACTTTCTTTTTTTAAAAGTGACAGACAGACAAACAGAATATCCAGAATGTATATCTAATTGCAGAGCTGGACAACTGGGCAGAAGGAGGCTGCTGAGGAGTGGAGGTGGAGGTGCATACAAAAGCCCCACGGGGCAAAGGAGTGCAAAGGATTTATATCTCTGGCTGTAAGCAAGAACTATCCTGTCAAGACAAAGCACTTAACTAAAATCCACTTACTGCAGAAAATGTGAAAACTAATAAACTATATTGTCAAATCATTCCAGCTGTTCAAAACCACCTAAGGGACACCAACATTTTGGTCCAACAAGTCCACACAAAAGAGATGATAAAGCCCAATTGAAGGGCATGTTTTATTTGAGGAAATAAGTTTTGTTTGGGACTTATAAATAGGTTTTGTTTTTGTTTTTTACTATTTTCTTTAGCTGAATACTGATTTTGTTACCCTTTCCCACTGAAACAAGTTTATTATTTGTAAACTTTACATGGAAAATGCACTACAGCTTGTGAACACAGTCAACTATTCCATTTTAAAATCCTCTTTAAATTTCTATTTCCCCTACCCCCACCCTATTCAGTCCTGCAGTTTTTACTTGTTAAGTGGTAGCTTCATAGCAGCTCCACGGCTATTGCCACGCTGAAGTCCTGCTGGGTCTGAAGGCTCTGCCTCTTTATATCCAAGATAGGGTGCAGCCGTTGATTTTGGGTCATCCCAATCATCATCCCAGTCATCGTCATCAGCAGCCGCTAAAGAAGAGACAATACTAGTTGCATACATAATATCCAAACCACACTTAATGCGAACAACAGTGCATCTAATTAACTGGCATCTTTCAGTTCTACAGTATCCTAATGCAACATTCAAATAGCTGTCAAGACTAAACAGCATTCTGGAGCATTCTGGCGATAAGGGTATAGCGTAAGAAGTCCCAATCAACACACCCACACAAACATCTAATCAAAATGGCTTATTATTATTATTATTATTACACACAACAATAATCTGCTGATGGTCTCTGAGTAAGTTTACCATGTAGTTTTAGCAGAATTCTGAAATCAAATATCATTATTTACTTTCTGAATTATGTTTATCTGGAGTCCTACCAGACCCCAATAATCAGCAATGGTTACGGAAACACTCAGCTGACCTGGACCTTGATAAGCCTGTGGATGACCAAATGCTGCTGCATCCCAGTTGTTTGAAGCGCTGTTTTTCTGCCTATTTTCAGGTTTTGCTGCCCAGCCATCACCACCTGTTGTGTTGTCCCAGCTTGACCAGGGGTCGTTTGCATTGCTGCTAGCCTAAGTTTAAAAATGAAAAAAGGTGGGATATATGTGTTTTTTGAAAAATAGCACAGAAAAAGTAAAATTTTAGTCACAAATGTTACCAATAAATTTCCTTTTAAAGTAAAATAGGGAAAATTGTTTTTTCCACACAGGTGCACATATAGGGTGCTATTCAACTACAGTTTACTCAAAACAGACCCACAACAATTAATATGACTAAGTTAGTAAGCCCATCATTTTCAATGGGTAAACAGGGTAAACTACTGAGTAAACAGTAGTTGCACTCCCTTATTTAAATCTACAAATAAAAGTCAAAAAGCAATTCTAAACAGTTAAAATATAAAAGGCACATTTTATGCTTTTAGATAACACTATGGCATAAAAAACAGCAGCTCATTAGACGCCGACAGTCTGATCCTAGTTGGAAGCAAACGTTATTCTTTTCAATGGAGTTTAAAATCAGCAAAAACAGAACCTGTTAGTAGGCTAACAGTGGTTCTACCCAGACTTTGAACACAAACACATGTTTAGGTAACAAAAGAAGCAATTATAGTCACAAATATGTCCACTTTGATATACAAGCCCAAACATCATTTTATAATAATCATAATCATCTAAGATACACTGTTTCATTGCCCTGGTTGTCAATTTGATTTGAGGAGCAACTCAAAAGTTTTGGTAATTATCTTTAACGCCCTAAGCAGCTCAAGTCCAGGATGCCAAAGAGACTGCCTACTCCCATTCCAACCAGCCTGCTCTCTGGAGATGCCCTTTTCTGTTTTTCACAGGTTCTTTTTCAAAGTCTTATTTTGCTTACAGATGTAGCAAAGTTCTGAAAATGGTTTAGCCACTGCCTTAGGAGTTGAGAAGAAAGCCTGTCATTAGTTCTGCGTATCTTCACAAGAATACCAGCAGCTCACCAGTGACTAAATTTAGACATTTCTGTAAATTCTACTTTATGCAGGTAGCGTGTAACATCTTCCAGCAGTGTTATTAAAATTCAGACTTGCAGGTGAGATTTAAAAAAAAAAGAGAGAGAGACAGAAATCAAGTTGTATGGGTATACTTTTAGTATACTTTTTAAGGATATACCCTTTTAGTAACATTTTAAGAATTACCTTTCTTGTAGAAGGAGTTGAAGGTGGAGAGTGAGTAAAAAATTCCAAAATAGAAGAATGAGTGGCAGATGCCTGAGAATCCACCTTAAAAATAAGAAGCACTCAGTAAAGGGGGAAAGGCAGAAGTATGAAAGCCTGATGTGGTTTTCAGCTCTGCAGCATAGAAAGATTCTTGCAGGCAAGGTGAACTGCTGAAATGCAGGCATGCCACACAATATTCAGAAGCAGCATGCATGTAAATAAAAACTCTTCTCTAAAGATTGCAGGATTTTCTCCCATAGCCTATTCAAACTACACTATTGTGCTCAGATCAAGCACAAAGGCAAACAACAAAAAAACTTAAGTAAAACCATGCAACCATGAGACATAACTTCCAAAAGCCAAGCAATGTTTCCCACATCATGAAATAATCATACAACAAATACTTCCTGATCTGCTTACAAATGAACTTCATCTACAGGGCCTTCATACCAAGTATCACAATGCCATTCATGAACACCCGGTCTTAAAAGCATTTGTTGCCACTGTATTGGCATCAATGAAGTCATTCAGTGTTCTTATTCCTCAAATGGAAACATTTATATATTGTTGTGTTTTTATGGCATTCATCACATCAGAAGCATTAAGAGAACCTGAAACTGTGAAACCAACATGTGTGGTTAACATATGAAGGGAGCCTTTGTTCACACGCATTTATAACAATCAAAACACATACTAGAGTATTTTCTTAAAGTGTTACTGGGAAAATATAAATGAAACAGGAATTACTAAGCCCGAGTCCTAGGCTTAGCTCACAACGCTAAGTAATTTGCTGAGTAACTTGGTTGGCTATGTCTTGCCTCATTAATTTTTACTGGTTTTCCTGAAACAAAAGTATTTTCTAAGACTTTGGAATTGACATAACTACAATTATATAGCCACTGTATATTGTTCAACCATGTTTAATTTAGAAATGATAGTAGTGTATCCCAGTCAGATGGACAGGGCACAAATAAAAAATTTGTTGTTGCTCTCCTTCATGTCCAAAGCAAATCTCCTCTAAAGTAGTATCGTCGGGAGGAAGGAAATAATTTACATTCTGGGAGGAATTCAACATCTCTCCTGAATGTCCCATCAGTACAAGCATTTCTGCTTGCAAGACAAACAATTTCCCCTCATGAGTTGTTCTGGGGATTTCCTAATCCTCCAGAGTGGATTGAGGGAAGCATGAATCCAAGTGCTGGCTTCTGCTAGCACAAAGCTAGCATATGAGTACTAAAAACAATTTAAACATAATGTATGAAGCCATCAACCAATACTAAAGTCAATTACAGTGGTACCTCTGGTTAAGTACTTAATGCGTTCCGGAGGTCCATTCTTAACCTGAAACTGTTCTTAACCTGAAGCACCACTTTAGCTAATGGGGCCTCCTGCTGCTGCCGCCGGAGCACGATATCTGTTCTCACCCCGAAGTGAAGTTCTTAACCCGAGGTACTATTTCTGGGTTAGCCGAGTCTGTAACCTGAAGCGTATGTAACCTGAAGCATATGTAACCCGAGGTACCACTGTACTTAGATCTTAGGGCAAATGTAATGCTTAATCATGCTTATTACCAAGTAGCATAGGAGCCAACTCCTAGGGGCCAAGGTCCCTTGCCCCCTGAAATATTTGAGGGGGCTGCCCCCCCCCCCAAGTTGACGGCACTCCCATTCAAATGGTGTGTGTGTGCTACATCTCATGATCAATTAGGCGGGGCAAAACAAACCAGTAACACCCAAGCCTCCCCAGACACATTTAGATGGCTATAGAATGTTAACCCTGGTCTTTCAGGGACTCCACTTTCTACATCCCTTTACAGAGAGAACTGTCTATTTATTACCCTTTGCTTCTGTCTCCTAAACCAATCACTGATCCATAGGAGGAACTCTCATTTTATTCCATGACTGCTAACCTTATTCAGGACTCTTTGGTGAGGTCGAAAGCTTTTTGAAAGTCCAAATACAGAATATCAGCTTTATCTATATGCCTGTAGATACTTTCCAAGAACTCCAATACATAGTGACACAGGACTTACCCTTGCAGAAGCCATACTGCTTATGCTTCAGCAAGTCTTGTTCTTTGATATATGTAGCAGTTTTCCCAGAACAGGCATTAAGCTAACTAATCTGTAATTTCCAGAATTCTCCCCTGGATCCCTTTTATACAAAATGATATCGCATTGACTGCTTTGTAGTCAACAGATATGTAGGTTGATCTTGGGAACAAGTTACAGGTACATATTTTTGCTAGAAGATCAGCTATTTCCCATATGAGTTCTTTAAGGCCTCTCAGATGGATGCCACATGGACACAGTGATTTGTAAGTTTTTATTTTGTCAACAAGGCCTAGGACTTTGTCTCTTGCCTATTTGCCTCAGTTCCTCTGTCTCCCTTCCTGTGCTCTATATATGCTGCTCTGAAGATTGATGAAATTAACCCATTCCTCCTTTTCCTCTTTAGCACACCTTTGACATCCTTATCATACATCGGTCCAATCACCTCTCTAGCTGGTCTCCTGCTCCAAATGTATTTAACAATTTTTTATTATTGTTGGTATTTAGATTTTTAGCATTCTTGTTTAGCATACTAATTATTATGTAGTATCCCTTATTGTCTGCTTGCATTTCTTGTGCCAATATTTATTTATGTTTTGTTCCCCACATTTGGACAAGGCTTCTATTTTCTTACTTCTGCAGTTGTTTTAGTATTAAAAAGTTTTATTTTTTACAAATCAGAGATGAAACAAAAAACAGGAATGATTTCTTTTGAAATTCAAATAATTATATGGAAGAAAAGAAAATAACTTAAAGCCTAAATGGGAAAAATGTTAAGAAATGCCAATTCTGAACACAACATAAGCAGAACACCATAATAAAAGGGCCATAGCTCCTACTTCTATAATCAAAGAAAATCACTACCACTTTGTTTACTATTTGCATTTAACTCCACATCAATTAGCAATGGAAATGAAGTATTTTAGATGTGTTGCAAATGAAATCTGACTTTTCACATTTAACAGACATGCTCCAATTTAAGATATTTTGGAGAAAAATCTTTTACATTATCAGTCCGATGATTAAATAAGATCTGCCTTGTGATCAGTTGAATATTTTGCTCGGGTGTCTGAAATAAGCATTTTTGAACTGGTACAGGACACACTGAATTAGATTCTGTGACACTCCTGCTGCAGGAAGCGAAAGGTATAGTTAAAGGAGAAACTGTTGCATTTGATCACAGTTCATTTCATGAATGGAAGAAGCTGTCTGTGAAAACTGCATGCAGGATTCAACTTATTAAGTGTAGCAGAAGTATTACTGGCAGTGGTATACCTCTTCCTTTAAAAGATAAAGTTGGAAAGTCAATGGAATGTGTTCACGTGAGAGAAGGTAAACAAGGAGCAGAGATTTAAGAGCATAATGGCTGCCCTATACTGACTGGCTTACAGACTTCATCTGAAGCTGCAGTATGTCAACAACCTTTGATACTCTCTGATAATCTCTGGATCTCCTGAGATTGCTTACTTGTGGAGTTTCTTCGCTTTGGCCAGCTCCCACTTCTCTCAAGGAAGAAGTTTCATAGACTAACTTATTCTGGTTCACTGCTTAGATTCCACTGTCAGCCTGGATTTGGGGTTCCCAACACTTCTGAGAATGAAGTACAATTTGAGTCTCAAAAGGAAAACTAGATGAGTTGGTTGCTTTTTCGTGCATCAGGATTTTTTGTGAGCAGCCACAGTAGTCCAAGGAAAAGATTTGCTTGTTTTCTTGCTTCAAAATTATATTACAACAAGAACAAAAATACAAGGTTTGGAATCCAAAAAGCTATGTAATTTTAATCTTAAGATAGGTTCAATAACTTTAATGTGCCTACAGGAGCTAATTTATGTGCCTTGAATAGCAATCATACATGCCATATCCTTTTTGAAACTGAGGGTAGTTTGTGATAGGGTATGAGAATCTACAGTTTAGAGAAAGAGCCAATAACTTCACCAGGCATACATTAAAAAGCTCTTCAGATCCCTGGCAGTGTCCAAAAGTACTCATTGCCTTTGTGTCTAATGTACCTCCTCTTCACCATCTCTGTAAAATTCTTTGGTTTACAATTTTGCTATTTGTCTCCCAGTCAACCTAACTTCCTTTCTAGCAGGGAGTAGTGAAGCAACCTTGTGGCTGGGTCCGAAGTCCAAATTCAGTCCTCTACCTATACGACTACACTGGCTGTTATTTACATTTCATCTGCCATTCTGCTAGGTCAACTTGTTTAAAATTTTAATTTTATAAAGGCTATCAAGTGATTGATTGCATTGTATTACTATACTGAAGTATTACTCGCTATAGTTTTCAGCAGTGCTTTTTTCTAACATTTTGTGAATCTAAGTTTGGCCTCACTGAGAGGCAGTATTTCAATACGAGTAGGAAAATGAGAATACCCCTAAACATTTTTTTTTTAGGAAAAAAGCACTGGTTTTCAGTCTTCACTGTTTTAAATAGCTAAGCAAACAGGCTTATCAAATTTACACTGCAAAGCTGTGCAAACAAGTTTGCTTTTCTGTACAACAGCAGTGTTCATATTTGTTAAAAATCCTTGCACTGAAATTAAAAAGCTTCTTTTAGAATTTTAGTACAGTTTAATTTTTCAGTTATTAATGAATGAACTACCCTGCCACCAACTCAAAAGTTTGTTTTCGTGTTACAAGACCTTTGACCACCACTACCTGCCTCTGACCTATGGACTACCACAAAGATTTAGGCATGTTGAAAGATATTCCTATCCAGATCCAAGTCTCTATTACAATAGAGTTATGGGGGTTGCCACAGTTGTCATGAGGCCTTTCATAATAACTGGTTGAACTGCTCTAGTATCAGAGCTGCAAAGGAGTCTACTGCTATAGGCTGAGCTTTCTGAGCCTCATGGTCTCTGGTTCCCACTAACTGAGCTGCTCAGGCCCTAACGAGGGGCAAGATGGACAAGCACAGCAAAAGCTGAGGGAAGCAGAAGTTGGGAGACTCAAAAAGCAGCACGGTAGAGACTTAAGAACTCACAGTTGGGATGAGCAAGAATGAAGGGTCCAGAGGAACCAGAGTATGCAGGCAGACATATTAGGGGCTTTGGGATGCAGAAACAGCTAAAACATATTGTGCCACAGACTTGAGCAGTTCCTTCAAAATCTAACAAAGAACAAGGTGGGGGGGGGGGGAGAGGAAAAAGCAAGAGAAGAAGCCATTAGCGAAGAAGAAAACTGAAATAGGTGAGAAATGAGAGACTTATGTCCAAGAGCTAGAGACGCAAGGAATTGCATATGTATTTGAAATAACCAACCAAAACTTTAACTCGGCTGATATGAGACACTGAAACATTTCAAAGCACCTTTATCCATTGAGCTTACATGGTCATAGTACGTTCAGGTGTGGCGCACCAGACCTCTGCTTCTGGCACTTGGAACTCTCTCCAGGCCACACACCTCACTGGCTCTGCTTTTTGTGTGGCTGGAATGTGCCCCCGAGCTTGTCTGGATGGAGGCTAGAGAGATGTGTGTGAATGTGTATAGAAACTAGTAAATGTACATTCATAGCTCCACCTACTTTGGCCATTTGCCCTGCCCACACTGGCATTTAGCCCTTTGAAGGTTGCCCAGAAGTAAATTCAGCCCTCGAATTGAAAAAGGTTCCTCTAACATGTGCATGTAAACCAAATGAGCTAGCCCCACCTTAATTGGCGCCTGCTCCCTTGATGTCCACATATTCAGCAATGACATCTAGGAAGAGGGGCCTATATGTCAGCAGCTATTTATACATATTGCTCTTTCCAGATATTTAAAAATTTGGAATGGGCCTGCTGTGGTGGTTGGTGGCATGGCTAGCCAGTGGAGCTCCATTTCAGCCTCACACATACAAGGGATGTATAAGCTCTAATGGGAGAAAGGGACTCGTGTTTAGGAGAACCAAATGGGATGGGTAACATGGAATATTCAGAGTTTCAGGCAGTGACAACGACAATGGATCTAGCGACAAATGGTGCTACTTGGCCAAGATATGCAGGCTGAATGAAAAGAGGTTAGGTATCTGGAGGCAGGGAAGAAACAGGAAGAGAGCAAACTCAGCAATTGGCTGATACATTACAATAGAAAGGAAGAACAAGTGGAGGAGACAGAGAACTGAGCAACAGAAAGGCCAATAAGGAAATGGATTTCAGAAATAACTCACACAGGAACTAACAGGTCAAGAAACTGTATTTTGTTTCCTCTTTCCTGCCAACATGGGCAGTCAAGGATGCTGGCTGGTTGATGTGGTAAAGACACACAGGATCCAAGCGGGGATAAGAGAGAACCTGGGATCAATCTTCATACAGGGGTGCTTAAGATCTGGTGCAAGATGCTCAACTGCTAACAGCTGACAAAGAGCTATCAAATTCAACACATATTTATGTGAACAGTTGGATGACTCAGTGGTTATAGACAGTTGTTAAGACTAGTTCTGATAAAATGTATACCGCACATATTAGGAAAGGTAAAGACAAGTCCAAGAGGATACCAGCATGGTTAACGAGCAGAGTAAAGGAAGCTATACAGATTCATAGAATTGTAGTATTGGAAAGTACCATGAAGATCTTCTAGTCCAACCCCCTGCAATGCCAGAATCTTTCACCCAACATGGGGCTCAAACTCACAACCCTGAGATTAAGAGTCTCATTCTTTACTGACTGAGCTATCCCTCATGGAGAAGAAGGAAGTCTTATTTTAAAGAAGGAAAAACAAGAACAAAGAAGGAACAAAATCTGTGTCAAAATTAATACAAGTGAACAATAAAGAATTGCCCACCACAAAGAGAGATGAGACACATTAATGGAGAATAGGTTTATCAACCACCATGATAACTAACTGGAATCTCTATGCCCAGAGAATGCCAGTACCTGGAGTGCAAATAAAAAAAAAGGAGAACCTTTGGCTGTTTAAGGTAAGGTAAAGGTACCCCTGCCCATACGGGCCAGTCTTGACAGACTCTAGGGTTGTGCACCCCATCTCACTCAAGAGGCCGGGGGCCAGCGCTGTCCGGAGACACTTCCGGGTCACGTGGCCAGCGTGCCGAAGCTGCTCTGGTGAGCCAGCACCAGCGCAGCACACGGAAACGCCGTTTACCTTCCCGCTAGTAAGCGGTCCCTATTTATCTACTTGCACCCGGGAGTGCTTTCGAACTGCTAGGTTGGCAGGCGCTGGGACCGAACAACGGGAGCGCACCCCACCGCGGGGATTCGAACCGCTGACCTTTCAATCGGCAAGCCCTAGGCGCTGAGGCTTTTACCTACAGCGCCACCCGCGTCCCTATTTATGGCTGTTTATGGCTTCCTAAAAGAAATCTGGTTGGTCATAGAAAAGCGATTCTGGATTAGACAAGAGCTTTGGTCTGACCCAGAAGAGATCCAATGTAATGTTAGCAGAACTTTTCCATTCATTTCCCTTACAACTATGTCAATAAATGAGGAGTTAATTTTCAAAGGGTTAATGAACACCTGAGGTTGTCTTTTCCATGCAGGTTAGAGTAACTCACAACAAGGGACTTCAACAAGCTTCTTTGGTTCAATACAGTCTGTCATGCTTCTGGTGCTCAAGAAAACATGCTCTAAAAAAAGGGTTTTTTTGAAGAAACAAGACCTACCTGGCTATTGGTTTTTGCTGCTTGCAAATTAGCCTGTGCAGTAGAGAGACCATCAAAAAAGGCTTGGTCAGCTACTGAAATTCCATCTTTGGTACCTTCAGGTAGAATCTGAAAAACAGAATGCTGCTGAAAATACATTTCTAAAATAAAATGTCAAGTTTATATTAAAGAAAAGTCACACTCTGAACACACTCAGTGAGATCAATGGACTTAAGTTCTCTGTGAGACTCATTCAGATGGCAGTGTGTGTTTATGGCTGAAGACAGGAGACAGGACACCCATCACCCTAAACACTCATATTGATTTTAATTGTATTTTTATTGCTTATTTTATTGCTTATATTGTATTCTATTATACTATAATACAGAATTAAAACTGTAATACAATAAAATCCAATATGTAAGAAATTAAAGAAGCAATAAAAATACAATTAAAAATAATACAGCATCTTGCACAGCACATTGTGACTGCTACAAGAGGCAGAAAAACCATTAAATGATTCACAAAGATGCTCAGCAATTTTCAAATGGTCCCTGTGAAAAACATTTGCGAACCACTGCCTTACTGTATCACTCTATGTGCATGCATTGAACATACAAGACGGGAACAAGCCCTGTTTCATTTCATCTTCCATTTAAGTAAGAACAAGCTGCTCCTTGTAAGTGAGAACAACCCTAATTCAATGGAACTTGCTCCCAGGTAAGTGGAGTTAGGATTGCAGCCCCAAGCAGACTGCAATTTGGTTTTTAGTGTACTATAGGCCTCTTATATGTACAAACACAGAAACAATGGTGTGATACTGTATCTCACTTACTGACTTACAAGAGTGTATGTTTCCAGTTTTTAAAAAATGGTTATCTATAGAATACGTAGTAATTTCACTTTATCTCACCGATGAATATCATTTTGTAACTTACTTCAACATAATCTGTGGGAACAAGTCCTCGTTCTCCTTTGCTGTTTTTGCCTTCCAGCCAGCCTCCACCTACATCCTACAACAAATAAAAACAAATGTGTTAAGTAGTTAAAATTATGAAGACAATAAATTGTAAGTTTAGTTATTTTAAAGAAATGCATTCCAAATGTCTTTTTAGCATATTCATGTTTTCTTAGTATCACGTTTTTGTTCCAAGCTTCCTCCAAAGCACAATGGGGTCTCCCAATTAACAGAGCAATCTAAACCCCTGATACAATGTGCTGGAAAGTTTTTAATGCAGCACAAGTATCCCTTCACTCAGAAGCTACTGCCACTGGCGTCTCCAAAAGCTGCAGTTGATGACCTCTCCACACCCCCCCCCCCAAAAAAACCTCAGCATTTCAGCAGTGGGGCTGTGCTGGCACAGGATTTGCTGGATACTGAGGGGCTCTGCTGCTGATCCAGGCTTCTTCAACATGACAGCCTAGGAGCCGACACAGCAAAAGGGTATTGTTTCCTGCACCCCCATCTTCTGTCCTGGCTGGCATGAATGGTGGGACTGTTGATGCAGGACACCATCAAGTCCCACCACTGCCAGTCAGGGGATAGGTTTTGCAGTCTTATTATCACAGCCACCATAAGAGCTAGGTCAGGTTGAGAGACAGCAAAGGCTAAGCAGTCTATTTCATAGCTGGATGAAAATCGGAATTTGAGTCCAACATACGACATCATGTTGGCTCTATGAAAACCTGATGCAGCTACATACAGCTGCAGTCCTACACATGTTCATTTTGGAGTAAACCCCGCAAGGCAGTGTTTAGGCTTGAGCAGTTCAAGTTGGATCTATTCAACTCGCCAGCAATTTTAGCTGGCAGATTTGATGGAAGCAGATATACCTATTGAACTATTAAATTTTCCGTAGTTTTTTTTAAAAAAATAGATTATGAATTTTTCTCACTAAGGATGCAAACAAAACACAAACCTGAACATGCTTAAGCAGAAGCAAGTCCAAAATTCAATGGGACTTCCTTCCAAGTAAGGCTACATTTAAGTTATAGCTCCAATATCATTATATCATATGTATGTTTGCCCAAGATATATTTGCAACTTTGAGGCACAGTTCAAAGAACTATTTGTAACTAATAAGTCTATAGAATTCCAGTCCTGCCCCCTTAGAAAAATGCATAAAAGTGACCAACTCTTTTTATGACTTCCTTTTAAGTAAGTAAGTAAGTAATGTACAGTGGTGCCCCGCAAGATGAATGCCTCGCAAGACGGAAAACCCGCTAGACGAAAGGGTTTTCCGTTTTTCAATGCGCTTCGCAGGATGAATTTCTCTATGGGCTTGCTTCGCAAGACGAAAATGTCTTGCGATTCTTGAGATTTTTTTCCGCTCCCCCACCCCCTTTTTCTAAGGCGCTAAGCTGCTAATAGCCTTTTAGCAGCTAATCCGCTAATCCCTTAAGCCTTTAATAGCCGCTAATAGCCGCTAAACCGCTAATAGCGCTAATCCGCTAAACCGCTAATAGGGTTGCTTCGCAAGACGAAAAAACCGCTAGACGAAGAGACTCGCGGAACGGAGACTCGCGGAACGGATTCTTTTCGTCTTGCGAGGCACCACTGTATCTATTAACTTGGAGGGTAATGGCAAATCTACTAAGACAGAAGGGAAATGTACAAGTTGTGTATCTGTAGGTTTCAGGTTCAATAATATGGTAAATATTTGATGTTTCTATACCAAAATTCCAGGAAGTAGGTTTATGTATGGTACTTTGATTTCCACTGACTGCATCTTACCGGATTGGTAACTGTGATGATTTCTCCTTCATTAACTGTCAGCTCATTGTTTCCAGGTTCAGCAGCAAAGTCATACATAACCCGAGCCTGTAGATGTGCAAAAACTATATCAGTGACAACACTTCTGTGTTTAGTTAAAGGTTCATAGCAAACATTTGTAGCAAGCCAGAGTTCAAAAGAAATGACGTAACAGCAGAGAGGAATTGGTGACACATCACTTGTTGCGGTTAGCACTTTGAAAAACTTGGAACTCCAAAAATTTATGTAATACCTGCTATCAGTAAAAATCTAAATTGTAGACACAATCAGGTCTCAAGTTCCAAAACTGATTATTGCTTAATTTTCTGAGGAAATTTAGGAATCTCTCCACCACCAACCAACAACCTCAAGTCTACACTGTCCACCCATCCTTTTAAAGCACCTTCACAAGGACCAGAACAGAAGTTTGAATACCACATTCAACCTAATTAGTAGCTCACAGCACACTCATATATCAAAATGCCCTCACTTGAGTCTGAGGATTGATCTCATAAAAAAAAAGACCTCTAATAATTTGTACTTAATGGATGCATGACAGCTCTACCATAAATTGTTTTCCATCCCCAAGGATGAGCAATATGGGGCAGAAATATGGCCTCTTATCCACATGATGTATAGCTAGTTGTCCAATTGTAAACCTTTATGGGGTGAAGTTTTGGTAATTACAAAGGCCTGGTTAAAAAGGAAAGTTTTTGCTTGGTGGTTGAAGATATAATTTAGTCCTGGGAACCTCATATTATTAACCTCCTATTATTTCAAATATGCGATTTTTGTTGTTATTGAATTACATCTCTGGTATTTGGAATTTAATGTCATGCATGGTGCTTCAAGCACCATAAGGAGAAGTTGTCACCTTCTGTACGGCAATGGATTAACTATTTGATCCCCTGTCCTATCCTTATTTAAACTAGCAGTGTGTTAGTATGCGAAGATAGCATTTCAATTTCCACTTTTAGTTTTTGTATGAATATTTATTTGCATTGTTCAGAAAAAAATATTGCTGAGATCAGGAATCAACAAAATCTACAGCTCTCCACTCTTTTATGTACCATGAGTAGGGAACAGGAGTCAACAAGGTCTCTTTTCTCCCTATGGAACTAATTACTTCACACAAACAAAGAAGTGGAACAATAACTCCAGGGCTTTGTATTTTATTATAAAAATACTTATATCCTGCCCCACAGAGCATACAATCTAAGACTGGACACAGGAAAAACAACAAAGGGGAGGGAAAGGGAGTGGAGGCAAATGGGAATGCAATATGCAGTTGTTTCAGTTACGTGTGCTTAGGCTTAATTACAGGTTTGGTTTCAATCAAAATTGGTCCCCAATGTGGCTTACAAGAATCGTGCATTCTGTGTTGTTCCTGCTCAGTTAAAAACACAAGAATAAGTTGGTTTAAAAATAAATAAATTAAAGCTGAATCTTCATAATATATACTATCAGTTTTCTGGTTTTATCAAATGCAACAATGTTTATTAGGGACTGGCAGCACCCTAAGAAGTTACTGTGAATCAGCAGCTGAAAATTATATCTTGTTCTGGCCATCTTATACCCATCCTCCATCTGCTGGACTCCACAGCATCTGGTCCTGATAAGGGTGTGTTTCTTAGAAATGAGCCCCAGCAATGCCTTCAGTTGTGGCATACACTATTTAATAGACGGCTGTGCTATTCATGCTCATTTCCATGCTTTAGCCAGGGATGGGAACTTGATCCAACTGGCAGGTTTCCTCCAACCCTGTAGGCCAACTTTGATCGGTGGGCACCTATTTATCAATCAGCTGAATCATTTTTATGTCAGATGACAACTTAAAAAGGGCTCACTGAGCAGCTTTGAAGGCTAGCTGCAGCACCAATCAGTTGATTGGTGATGACAGGAAGTCCCACTTACCAAGAAACTGACCAGGCCCAGAAGTCAGAGATTCCTGACTGCTTCTTTATTAAGTGTAGACTAAAACGCTGAGGGTGTTCTACTGTCAGGAAAAACAGGGCAGTTCATCTTCATATTACAGTGGTACCTCAGGTTACATACGCTTCAGGTTACAGACTCCTCTAACCCAGAAATAGCGCTTCAGGTTAAGAACTTTGCTTCAGGATAAGAACAGAAATCGTGCTCTGGCGGCGCAGCGGCAGGAGGCCCAATTAGCTAAAGTGGTGCTTCAGGTTAAGAACCGTTTCAAGTAAAGTACAGACCTCCGGAACGAATTAAGTACTTAATCCGAGGTACCACTGTACTGAAGTGCCTTATGCATGATAAAAGTAAGTTGCAGCAGTGTCCTTCTCATAAGCTGTTTGAAACCTTGAAAGCTAATGGGTTGTGGAACACAATGGTGGACAGTGTTGCTAGCTAGTCAAATTTTGACTGCAGAAACACATGCTGATAATGCTGTTGTGTTGTATAAAGTATTAACAAGAAGACTCTCATTCTGCCGGTATCATGCTATGAAAGTATTCAGTAGATCAGGTGATAGTAGAAAGTTGTCCTTACTCCACTTCCCTTGTTTTGGACTTTATGCTTGTATTAGTAGTGTAAACCAGTAATTCGCGCGTGCTTTCCATTTGGCTTGAGCTCCCCAATTTCCTTCTCTACTAAGTTCATTAAATATGTACTTTCAGAACTTGCCCTAATTTTGCACATTTCAAAAATGAAATATTGTTAGAATTAACTTTTGTTCAGAAAGTATTTGTTCACTACAAAACCAAAAACTAATTTCTTGGTAGAGCATGAGACTCTTAATCTCAGGCTTGTGGGTTCAAGCTCCACGGTGGGCAAAACATTCCTGCATTGCAGAGGGTTGGACTAGATGACCCTGGTGCTCACTTCCAACTCTACAATTCTATGATTCTATGAAAAGTACGAGTCCAAATTAAGTACATCTTTTATAATGTAGCATGGGAAAGACGGTAAATTCTGCCTAATTTTTATGTAGACCATATATTGTCCACATTTATTGCCTGGATGATTGATTATGTGAGCCTTGTGCAAGGCACAGATGTTATTTAAACAATTATGAATATACAAACATATTGTAGTAAGGAATTCATTCTTAGCACATAAAACTGGTTAGATTACTGTCAGGAAACCTGCCTGGGTGCTTCAGAAACAAACAGGGATGCCACTCTGGGAAACAATTACTAGCACTGTTGAGTGGAAATAAACTCTTCAGCAAAATGTAATTGCAACATGTTCCAAGTCTTTTCCAGACACAAAAACATTCTCAGAATGATATTTTTCCACATGGTTTCTAAAATCTCACTGACTATGCAGAATACATGCCTGTTGAAAATATATTTCAATGCTGTTTTAACCACTGTTTTACAAATGGACTGTATATCTAGCTGTGTGTCAGCAGCGGCTCAACGAATGAAAGGGCACGTCAGAGTTTACCTCAGCGCGGTGTGGGGACTGTCCAATCAGTCCCCGCGCTGCTGAAAAGCCATGTTGGGGTTGCTTGGCACCCCCTACTGCGCTAAGGAAAAGCGGACTCTCAGTGGGTTTTCAAATGGCCCTGCGGGCCAGATTCGCAACTCAGTTGGGTCCTGCAGGCTCTAGATTGAAGACTCCTGCTCTAATGAGTCAATAAAATGAGCACTGTTCCAAGATGTTTTGCTCCTACATTGTTTTCTTAAGTTCTAAATTATCTTGGAAGAATATTTTTTTTAAAAAAACTGCTGAGCTTCAGCAAGCCTTTAAAAAACGGAAGGAAGAAATCTGTTCTGTCAATTAAGGCCAAAGCAAAGAGTTTCATTCCCTACATGCAAAGATTCCTTGCCCTAACCAAAAAGAATTAAGGGGGTGGGGGGTGGAATCCAGCACACAGCCATGTTTATGGAAATGTTGGGTTACCAGCACAGCAAGTAATGCCATTAAAGTTGCAGGGAAGATAACCATTTTCAGGAATGAACAACACCCCATATGGCAAAATATACTATTTCTATCAGTCAGTAGCACAATGGAGCAAAAAAGGACAGCACTTTCACAATTGTTTTCTTGCTCATCCTTGCAACAGGATGAGACTGCAAGAAAAAAGAATGACTGTCTAGGATACATAGTACATCCACATGAAGTAGAAGCAACAATGGGGCTCTCAATAAAGTTTCCATTAAGCACTAAACACTGGCCACACTCACACACAACACTAAGCCAAACCAAGGCATAATGTGAATAGACTGTTCCCAGGGAGAAAATCAGTCACTTTGCTGTTCCCCATTCTTTTTAGCTCAGTTTGGCTTAGCATGTCATCTGAATCGTGGTTAAGCTCTCTTTTCCTTAACTATGATCTGTAGTCAAGGATTGCCCTAGGGTTACAGATCATGGTTAAAAAGGAGAGAGCTTAACCATGATCCTGGGTTCAAGTGACAAACTAAGACAAACTTTGAACAATAAGGACCAGGAGGGTGGAAAGTAGATGCAAGCTTGCCTCCAAGAGACAGAATGTTCACAGAGTCCCTGTAAGCCGTAGTTTGGCTTATTGCATGGGCAAATCAAGCCATTATCATTTAAGAGTCCCAAGCAACGAGGAAAGGGTAGCATAGCTCAGTGGTAGAGCATATGCTTTGTAAGTAAGAAGCCCTGAGTTCAAGCCCAGCAATCTCCAGGCATGGCTGGAAAAGACTTCTGAAACACTGTAAAGGCACTGCCAGCTGGCGTAATAGACAAAAGTGAGCTAAATTGACCAATATTGGGCTTCACTCACTGTAACACAGCTTTTTATTTATCCTTCATTAAGTTTGATATCTCCCCTTCAAGTACATGAGGGCTGCTTACAATAAAATATCAAGCCACTATAAAATAAGCTAAAGACTGAAAATCTATAAAAGCAGGATAAAATTAATATTAGAGTAGAAAAGACAGAGAAAAATTTAAAAGCCTAAGGAAAATAAAAATGACATTACCTGACAACATCAAGTGTACTTTTCTGGGGAGAGCATTCCAAAGTCCTATGCTTCCTACCATGTGAAACAGTTCTGATCGTTCTTATAGGACATGGGAAAAATATGGCATGCTATCACAAATGTGTCCTAGGAAACAGTCTAGCGTAGGCCCTGTCGCAATTCCTGACACTGCTGCAGTTAGGTTTTGAGAAAGGAGGCCTTCAGTTCTTTGCATCACCAGAAACCTGACTGAACTGAACTTTGGCATGGCAGGGTGGGCTTGATTTTCCTTTGTTTCAAAACCTTTTTTCCCTGACTCCATTCGTATCAAGCTGAAGGAAAGGGGAGGGCTCACCATCATGAGTTCTAATATACAATAATTGAAAAGTATAAAGTCACCATCTGGCCAGAACAAAGGAAGATTGTAACTGAAGTCATGTGTTCATGTTCCAAGAAGATTATTTTTGTATCATCTGAAATCAATTCATGCTTGTTCATAGACTCCATTTGTAACTATGGGAAGGTATCTTTAAAAGGGATGCTCTACATAAAAATAATTATGTTTTATCCAGATGATCTCCAATTTTCTCAAATTCATGCCAAAGAAAAATAACTTCATTTCAATAATGGAAATGCCCTTTCTCCTTAACTTGTTACATAGGGATGCAAACAACGGCACTTGTTAAGAATGGTCATTTCTCAACAATTATGAAAAAAATGAGGTGTGCTTGTTCTTCTCTGACCACAAGATATTGGCAAAATGTGGCACAATTCACATTTCATTGTAAACCATAGTTAATGATTTACAGTAAATACACAGTTGACTCCCCTTGGTAAAGCATTATGTCTGAACTGGGGATTGTGGATCATGGCAAGCTAAGCTTTTCGGTGGGCCACAACACTTCCAGCTGTATTGTGTTTGCTCAGCATGTCATTGGAAATATACCAACTATTGTGAATTCACAATAAATTAAGAGGATCCAAAACTTTTATCCCCATGGACCACTTGAGTTTGGCTGGGGGTCTTGGCAAACAACTTAATGGTTCTTCTGTCTCTTGCAACAATTGCAGGAACCTGTGCTAGATGCTGTTATGATTTTCAATTGCATTTTTATTACTTCTTTTATTTCTTATGTTGTATTGTTTTGTATTACAGTTAGAATTCTATAGAATTAACATTGTAAAGGTTCTTCACAGACAACTACTGTAACTAAATGAAACTTAGTCTATAGACCACAGTTTGGAAAACCCTGCAATAAATGTCAAGGTTTTGAGGTGTTATCAAACTATACCACAACAAACTAGCATGGTTACCTCACTAGAATTAGCTATTTACAAAAGCAAGAGACTTTGCTTGCTTTTGGGGCACCTACTCTCAGATCACAGTAGTGTAAATTCTTATATTTACTGACAGAGTTGATGAACGATGGTCCAGTTTTGCAACAACCAGCTAGACTAATGGCCTATACAGTGGTACCTCGGGTTACATACGCTTCAGGTTACAGACTCCGCTAACCCAGAAATATTACCTCGGGTTAAGAACTTTGCTTCAGGATGAGAACAGAAATCATGCTCTGGCGGCGCAGCGGCAGAAGGCCCCATTAGCTAAAGTGGTGCTTCAGGTTAAGAACAGTTTCAGGTTAAGAACGGACCTCCGGAACGCATTAAGTACTTAACCCGAGGTACCACTGTATTAGTCTCTTCTAACCTTATGAGATCCTGACTATCCTAACAGACATGTCCTCAAAAAGGGCAAAACCCCATTCTTGATTATGGCAAGAGAAACATTACCTCATTAATAGGAGGTTTTTAAGAAGAGGTTGAATAGCCATCTGTCATGGATGTCTTGGCTGAGATTCCTGTATTGCAGGGGTTTAGGCTAGATGACCCTCGGGTATCTTCCAACTCTGCAATTCTATTATTCTATATGTCACTTGCTCACCTAAAGCAAACAGTTTTCCCAACTGCAAGAGCCAGGTCATCAAGTTGCACCCACCTCTCTCAGGTTAACTCTGGACACACACGCTTACATGAAAATTCTACATCATTGCACATATAGTACACTCAATTCACAGAGATTGTGAATGAGAATTACATGGGTAGACTGAGTTGTCTGACATTTAGCTTTATAGAGTCATTGGTCTTTTCAGCTTTGAGAAGCACATATTCGCAGCTAACCATTTTAAGTTTCTGGCTGGCAATTTTTAATGCCTGTATCTTATCATCCATGGACTTAAATGCTGAATTTCAATTTTTGAAATAACCAGGTTTAAATATCATCCAATTAGTTGTTTAAAATAGCACTTTAATTTTTTTAAGTTAATTTTTGAAAATGTGAACATTGCTTCAGGTACCTGCAACTCATATAGAGAGTCAATAATTCAAGAATGTAAACAAAGCAGACCAAGAAACAATGTAGCACAAGCCTTTCATTTTTAAGCTTTTTATTATTCCTGAATGCTTCCCAGAATCTCAGATATATATTTTTATTTATTATTCACAGTACAATTTCACGTAAGCAAAAGATAGGGCAATCCTCATTTGACTTTAGAAAACTAGCCAAATAAAAGGATGCAGCAAGCTTCTATGTTTACACAATGAAGTTGCATTTGTTTGGCACTGAAACAATGATCCTTCACTTCCTTTCAACACTGAAGTAAGCAAGCACCAATTGGACTACGTTTCTGCTACTGCCTAAGCGGAAAACCTTCAATAGCTTTGGCTTTCAACAGCTGGCAAGAGGAAATTCACATTGCACTCTGGTATTAAAAGTGCTTTGTAAATATATTTCCATGCCATACTGGAAAGGGACATCAACAGAGCACAGCACTATAAATCTGCAAAAGCAAGCAATAGCTTTAGATCTCCTCAAAGTGTCCAAAATCTAGGCATATACTTCCACTGATGAATAACTAATATAAGATTTTTTTTTTCCACAGGAGGCATTAGACTCAAGAAAAAGTGCCTATGCAAGTCAAATAGCTTATGAATAGACATGTCACTGTACCCAGGCTCTATCAAACAGGCACACAGTGCATCTCAAACTTTGGCTTCTCTTCCAAACTTTGGCCCCTTCCCTCAGCTGATTGGCGTTTTAGTGCACAGAGTCTGTGAGCATGTGCATGTGAGCATGTCCACCACTTTGCGTAAGGACTCACAGATTGAGGCTGGGAGACTAAAAACTTTCAGCAGGAATTCCTTCCTTCCTCTCATCCCAACTCATGCCAAGCTCAAGTACCACTCATCCAATGAGCTCTTCACTGGAATGCATACAAGAATGACTGCAGATTATTTATTATCTTTACAGCAGTTCCTTCTCCACAGGTGTCTGGAGTCCTTCAGTAAAAATCTACATATGCCCCATTTTAAAGCAAGCCAGGAAAGAAAAAGTTATAGCAAATTCCACTGAGTGGTGGCAAGTGAAACAAAACTGCATTTCCAATTAGTGGCCTTTCTCTCCCGCTCTTCTTTTTCTTAAAGAAGGAAAGCATGTTACTTCATCAACTTTTTACTCAACTACTGCCAAAAGATATTAAAACTATCAAAACAGTTATTTTTATTTTTATTGATTTGTTGATTATTCAGCTGTCATTACACTATAATATTATATTATCCGGTCCATATTATATTATCTAGGTCCAGACAAGGAAAGGAACTCAATTAAAATAAAACCAGAGCAGCAAATTAAACAAAAAACTCTTCCATTCAAATTTTTGCTGTAAAATGGAAACCACTTGATTTCCACAGCCCTATTCACAATTATTTTTAAGACCTCATAACTGCACATCCTAGACTAGTAATAATACAGAATACCAATAATTTTCATAATAAAACTGTAAGAAAACAATCTACCTTGGTCATATACTTTAAACTGAGAACTCACACTGAACTTTAAACTGAGAACTCACACTGAAGGAGTTTCAATACTCTTTCTGTGGTTATTATACCTAAAAACACCACTTCAAAGGAAAGAGCTATCTATAGCCATGGATGAGGTAAGAGTATTACTCAGCAATTGTTCCTTGTGACTAGTTTTTTAAAACTTTGTCTTTACTCATTTTTTCCTTTCCTACTTGAATGCTGAGTACTCAAAAATAAAGGATAAACTACAAAGAACTTGATGCCTTTCTGAACATAAGGATCAATTTAATCAGTACTTATATCCAAGTTCTCTCTAATTTACCTTTCCTTTTTCAGTACTCATAATTCAAGCAGGAAAAGGAGTTGGGACCCACTTTTTAAAACTTGTCAGAAAAGTAGCACGAGTCCACAATATGGCCTGAATTGGTCTGCAATAAAGAAGTGGACTGAGGCCCATTGTGAGTGATCTGATTCAGTCCTGCTTATGCCATGGATACAGTAAATCCACAGATATATTTGCTTTGGCATCTCGTCTATAAAATGGGATGAGTTGCCTGAGGGATATTGCAATAATAATGAATTCTGTATAAACACTTTTGCAAAGTTAGAGCATTCCACATCACAGACAGCAGTAATAATTACAGTGTTTTAGAGAGTGCTAGGCCTGTTGGTCTTTTGTTTCAGTTTCTGAAAGACTATTTAAGAACTCCAAGAATTAAACCACTTTTTAAAAAAGTCAACAGCTTTATCTGGGTAACAGAAGCGTCCAAAAGCATGTCTAAACTAAACATTAAAATGCCATTCTAAAGCATATGCATAAACTAAGAAGCAAACATGGTCTCTTTCTTTAAGAATAGATACACCACATTTCATTTTCCCCTCATCATGTGTAGGTTGGAAATACTAGTTATAAATATACACGTGATCAAAACTAACATATGATGTAATCAAGGAAAGGAAAAAGGACGTATTAAAAACACCTGGTGGCCAATTTTTTACTGCTTGATCTTAGAACTAAAAACAGTAGCAGAATGAAGTAGCTGTAGAATTTAAACATTTACAGTATGAAAACAGTACTGATTTTTTAAAACAAGTTTCCACACAGACTATGCTAACATCAATCAGCTGCTGCTCCCTTGAGATATCTTAGCACTTTTCCCCGCCCCAGAAAAGTATTTTTGAAATGTTTTCTTGCAACCCAGAAAGCACATGTAGGCTGTAACTCAAAACACACTCGTAGGAAAGACCAATTGAACACTTTGGGTTTGCTTCCTGGTAAACATGCATAGGACTTGGCTGTTGGGATACTACCAGTTGTAATGTCTGCATTACTTCAAGCAACTTTTCAGAATTACAAAACGGAACAGATACTAGCACAGGGACAACCAGTTAACACGCACTGTGTACAAAATGTGATGACACCTAGGAATGGAGTTGGGAAGCAGGTTTTTTCTTTCTTCACTGACACATATTACTGTCTTCAAACCCTGAACTTGGGGAAAAGTTACTCATGGAGGAGTTTGTCTCCTAGAAGAGAGGAGCCTTTTAACACAGCGAGTCATTCATTTCACTGTTTACCACGGGTTAATGAAAATATCGCCAGTGGAAAGGAAACTCTTTCCAGAGGCACTCAGAAGTTTGAAGGCTGCTCTTCGCCAGCCATTCCTCCCGTTTGCTGAGACCACAGCGGAGAGTTGTGCTGGAGGCCCAAACGCACGTTTGCCCGTCTGCCTGGAATAGATTAAACTGTGCCAAGTGACTTCAACTGGGGGGGGGGGGGGGAATGCCCCTCAGACGCCGCCCTCCGCCATGCCCCGCTCCTCAAGCCAGCAGCAGACCCCGGCGCGGACGGGCAGGCAAGCCAAGAGTCCCGCCAAAACGCCCTCCGGTTCCTCCCAACCCCCAGAGAAACGCGCCCCACTTGCGAGCCGTTCCCTCAGAAACTACACCCCTCACCCACCCGAGTTATTTGAAAACAAACAAAAAGCGGGCGGCGCTGGGGAAGGGAGGCTGCCGCGTGCAGGGCTCGCTTTCTGCTCACCTTGGTGGCCATGGCGGGGCTGCGTGTGCCACCCCCACCAGCAGGGAATGAGCTCCGGGGGGCTCCTCTGGGTCCCTCCTAGTGGGCCTCGGCGCTGGGGGAGGAGAGAAAGGAGGAGGAGGAGGAGGAGGAGGGTGGCGGCGGTGGCTGCCGCGGCTCCTGCGCCCTCAACCAGCCAACCAGCCCCCGGCCGCCGCCTCTTCCCCGGAGTTGGTCGGGCTCCCCCGGCAGATGGGAAGGCGAAGCAGCTCCCGAGCTCACGACAAAGCCGAGCCCCCTGCGCTTCCTTTCGCCTGCCTTTCTCTTTCCCTTCGCCTCTTCCTCGTTCGCTCGCCCATATCCAGGGGCGGAGTTTCACGGAGGGCGTCCCGAAACCCAGGCGAGGGAAGAGGGACGGGAAGGAGCCGCGGAGCAGCCCTTTCCGAAGGCAACCCGCCCACCGACCCACCCTTCGCCGCGCGCACGTGATGCCTCCCGAGGCCGCCGCCGCTGCGGGCAACTTCTCCACAGAGAAGAGCCGTCGGCGCCCACTTTTTGGTCCCCGTCTTCCCCACATCCCGTCGCTGCCGACGTGGTTAGGACAAGCCCTAATACTCGTCAGCTAAACTTTTTCCGACAGTGTTAAGCCATAGCATCGAAGTGTCTGTACTGATCCCGTAGCAAGCAGCAGCAATAATAATGATTTCGAGCAGCAGCAAAAAGCTGCGCAGTGTCCCCACCCCATGTCTCCCGTGACAGCGGCAGGGTTAAGGGAAAACGCACAGCAGATCCTGAATTTGTCAATTGCATAGGAGGAGCCTAGAAGGTGGGTTGAGGGGACCTGTGGCCTATCGGATGCTGCTGGATCCCACCTCCCATCATGCCTGACTTATTTGCTATGCTGGCTGAGGCTGATGGGAATTGTTGTGCAACATCTGGAAGGCTAAAAGATCCCCATCATTGCTTCTAGATTACGATAAGAAACAACTGGGGATCTTTGTTTCATTGGGAGCACACATATGGGCCCCGATTTCTTCTTCAGCCTTGACTGCTGAGGAGTGCTCTAGTAATCCAGTGTAGGTGTGGGGTAGCTGGGGGTAGTTGTTTAAGGGTCAGCCGGCAGCCTTCACAGACTAGATTCCACCTGCATGTAACAATTCTCTGCTCCTTACAATGAACTAAACTCAATCCTAGGCTGTTAGGTATTCCTAAATCCCCTGAAATAAGTTGATCAACTGCTCATTGCTTGCTCCTTAATCTTAAATACAGCGACTTGAAGGGACACTCCCTTTATTTCGTTGCAGCTTTACAACATTCCCCCTGCCCCCACAAGAGTGCTTCACCTCTTCTATTGTTGGAGGGTGAAAAAGTCATGACAAATGCAGATCCCAGCAGAATGTGGAAAGCAGGCAAAACTTTTAAAAAAGTTTGACTCTGCAAGAAACTGGTCTGACACAGGAAAAGAAACCACATTTCTCCCTCATCTCATGTAATTTCATATTTGTTCCTGTTATGTATTGGGTTTAACACATGTTATGTTACAAGGCGCGTTCTAACCAATTGTATAAGCGTTGGTAGACGAATGCGCCTTGTAACATAAACATGTGTTAAACCCAATACATAACAGTTCCTGAAAGTGAGATTTCTCCCCTGCTGAAATAAGGTACCGTAATTAGCAGATAAGCCTCAATTTCAGTCCTGCCACCTTTCTAGTCTCTTGCTACTAAAGCTGAGTTCCATAAAGATTTTATGATGGAAGCGTGGGGTGGAATCTACTTGGTGGGCAGGGACACATAGTGGAGGCACTTTTCTTTATGTTTCACAACATGAATTATTCTAGTCCGGGAGCACTGTGGCCTACTGAGATGATAACCAGCACATCATGGGATATGTGTAGTCTAAAGCAGAGAGTTCCAAAATTATTTTGGGGGCAATATTCTCCACCCAGCAAATAAATGAACGTGTCCTACTCGCTCCATTTTGTGGCAATGGCCTTGTTAAAAACTTTACTTCTTAAAAAATAAGTTGTGACAGAGATACAGTATATATCAGGATGTTCTGTGGTTCATATTTCAGGTTGAAGAGGAATGTTAAAAGTGATTCACTGATTTATCAAAACTCCCAAAAATCTTAACTTCATGCCACTGCCCATTTAATCCAGTGGAGGAATCTGATACTTGGTGCTTACCAACTCTACAGCCTCTGATGATTATAGAAGCAGAAGAGAGCTGAGTAAACACTGTCAGGTATGTTATATCTCCTAGTCATCATCAGCATGTGATGAACACATAGTGCAGTGCATGATGATATCATCACATAATTACATCATTATATAATGACTTTTTAAAAATTCATCCAAAATCAGATAAGATTTTTAACACAAAGCAAAGAAAGAGCCTCAAGTGCCTCGAGCAAAGTGGTTTTAGAAAATATAAAATTAAATCAAAATTGGAAGGTCAGAATTGTTGAAAGCTGTACCAGAGAAGGTGTAGGATCGCCTACTCCCACCTTTTCTGACAGGGCTCCTGTCTTTAAGACCTATGTGTGAGGCTCCAATTGAAGCATTTCTCATCAGCACATCTCCATGGTGGGGAAAGCTAAAAATAACTGATAATCAGTAATTTAAAGATGATGATTGTATCTTTTAATCACACAGACATAACGATCCGTTAAAATGAGTTTTGCAGTGCAAAATGTGGAGCAAAACTTGGTGTTGCTAATTTTATCAAGGAACCTGAGAATCATGCATTAACCATCTACCTCTGGCCAAGAGGGAATGTAAGTAGCAGCCATACCTGCGAAACCACTTCAGTTTAAGAAAAAAATAGACAGGTACAGGTTTTTCACCATTTGCTGCTCTGAATGTTCTTTTTGTCTGATGTAATATGTAACTTACAGTGCAGTCTTGCTATACATGTCTACTCAGAAGTAAGCCCTGAGTTAAATGGGACTTACTCCCACATGATGGTGTATGATTGCAGCCTTAAGCATTTGCATCACTACAGAAACCAGAACTTTAAAAATAGATACAATGAACTATGCAAAGCATAAACATTCAGATATAGTCATTTCATCCTTTTTAAGAAAAATAAATAAAATTAATACTATGAGACTCTAAAGCATATTATAAAAGCATAAGATCCTGCTATCTTTGCAACCCTACCTTCAGGTACAGTCTTTGTTGTGAAATCGAGTTACAAATTTATTTATTTTTGTGAATAAAAATAACTGTGTATGAATTGTTACTAATAAGAACACTTTCCTTATTAGTAACAATACACTATTTTTATTCAGTGCTCTAATCACTCATGCATGTCACCCTATTTAAAACTCCCCCAGAAGGAAACATTAACGTCATGGTATTTCCTTTTAAGTACTGTATTTCATCTGAGTAAATTTAGCTTTTCAGATAGGGCAGCAGTAGTACAAAGCAGCCCCATCTTCCTCTTTCATAATTTCCCCCCATCATTAAGAAGGAATTTGTTGGCCTGATTACAGCCTGCAAAGGATCTAAATACTGGTCTGCATTTTAATGAATTGCCTTTCTCTGTGCTTTTATGCAGATATAAAATGACAACAATTCTACAAAGGCATTTTTAATAAGCTGACAAACTTACACAATGAAATTCAGGTTTTAATTGTAGAGACTGGAGGCTGTTACATATTTCCAAAATAAGACGAGACAGTGTTTTATGTAATTTTGAAATATTTTATTTGCAGGACAATCTCACCTTTGCCCAATACAGGTTATTGTCAGTTTTTGTTATTGTCAATGCTTTTTTTCTAAAAAAATGTTTGGGGTACTCTCATTTTCCTACTCATATTGAAATAATGCCCCTCAATGAAGCCAAATTTATATTCACAAAATGTTTAGGTGTATGCGTACCCCTGCGTACCCCCATAAAAAAGCACTGGTTAGTGTTGTGTACATAAGGTTTTTTAAATAATAAAGTTCAGCAGAATCAGAATCATTACAGAAATACCTTTTCTGAAAAAAAATTCCCTTGTATGTATGAAATAAACATATTCACATGAAATTTCCAGCAATAAAGTAATTTTGTAAAACCTGTTGAGTCTTTGTGGTACAATATACTCTTGATACAACATTTTATACTCAAGGATAACACAACCAATATGTTTGTATACAGATTTCCAATAATGGAAGATGAAATTACGCACAATTAGAGTAACAAGTTCTGATACCCATGTGTTTTTGTTACACATCATCCTCTAAGATGGTATTCGACATAAGCCCTCACATTATTGCTTCTTCTTGGTATCTCACTTGCAGTTTTTGTCCAGAAATTTTGAAAGCTTATAGTTATCTTCTGAGCTTCCAATCTGTTAAAAAATCCTTAATCTGTTATTAAAGTTTAATTCTAGCTCCTGGATAATTGAGGCCAAAGGCTAAATAGCTGGGAATAGAATTTTTACTTACAGATTCAATGGTTCAAAAATAGGAAAGTATAACCATATTAATGCAGATTGCTCTCAGATAACAATAATAAAGGATAAAACATACTTTTACTGCAAATTATACCATACCAAGGATGAGAACCAACAAACTGAATCTAAATCCAGATGTGACTGAGGCACTGCTTGCTGGTTAGTTCCCTAGACTTGACGGATGGGTAGCAGCCTGCTCTTGATAGAGGTACACTCCCTCTAACGGAGCAGGTATGTAGCTTGTGGTTACTTTTGGATCCCATTGCTGTTGCTTGAGGCTCAGAAGGCCTTGGTGGTGCAGAGTGCCTTTCATCAGCTTTGACTGATGGCCTATCTGGATGGGAATTGCCTAACTTCTGTTATCTATGTTCTGGTAATCTCTAGGTTAGGTTGTTGCAATGTATTATACATGGGGCTGTCTCTAAAGACGTTATGAGAAACATCTGGTGCAAAATTTAGTGGGCTACTGTTGCTCACCTGGGCAATACAGTTTGAGCATATAACACCAGTCCTGGCCCAACTGCACTGGCTGCCAATCAGTTTCCAAGCCCAACTCAAAGTGCAGGTTTTGACTTATAAAGCCTTAAATGGCTCAGGACCACAATACCTCAAGGACTGCCTCTCCCCATATAAACTGATATGGACCCTGCAATCGTAATTTGATGCCCTTATTCATGTGCTCCTTCCATGAGAGGTCCAGTGGGTGACAACACCAGAACGGACCTTTTCTGCAATGCCTCCCCATTTGTGGAATGCTCTTCCCAGGGAGACTTGCCTGGCGCCTTTGTTAGATATCTTTAGGCACCAGGCAAAAGCATTCCTCTTCTCCTGGGCCTTGGGGTAATTAAACAATCTATGGTCTTTTAAACTGGGAGTGCTTTGTTTTGTTTGTTATTATGTTGTGTGTTTTTATATTGTGATCCTTGGATGAAGGGCACATAGAAATTTAGCAAACAAACAAACAATGCCCTGACATTCTCTTTATGAAACAGTTTTATTAACCAACCACTCTGAGCAGCCTTAGAGCAAATTTTTAAGATTGGATATTGCTAAACCTGGTTCAACTAGCTTCTAGGTTTTTGTTGCTGTCAAGCTTTAGCTCTTCTTTCATTCCCAAATAAAAGCTCCAGGTTTGGGGCAGCCCTTAGCAAATTATGGCTTGTGGGCTCACCTTATCTGCCAGACAGAAGGAGACAGTTATGTCAGTGGTCACTGTGCATTATGGTGTTGTGAACAATGATGGACTTGCTCAATGGCAAAGCTGACAGGATGATATTGTGCCACTCCTATTCTTTCAACCTAAACTACCTCAAAGGAAATTGTGAGGGGGGAGATGGCATAACCTGATGTTTGCCACTTTGAACTATTCGAAGAAAAGGTAGAACCCAACAGCATTGCTTTTTCATACCAATTTTGTTTCCAAGAACGCTAGTCACCACCAAATTGTCTAAATGCTTATTTGTAGTGATGTAGCAAATAAGTTCTCATTGACAATGTTTTCTTATGGAGAAAAATGGCTGTAACAGTCCCTCCAAAGGATGATTTGAAGCCTCTTGTATTATAAATGTAGAATATGCTCCTGAGTTTCAAGTAGTAATTGCATCAAATGTAATACCCAAGAACTATAATCCTGGGCACAGTTAGACTGTTAAAACCCTTTTGTAGTTGGAGGGATAAAAGTAGCCAAACTGTGCATGGGATTGCAGCCAAAAAGAGCTGCCAAAACAGATCGCTCTCCCCACAACTTGCAACACACAGTTTACTGGATAACATTCTGCTGCTTGAGTGCACCTAAGAAAGATGACGCCACCATACAATCTACTTTACAGCTTGTCAGATTTAAATGGCACATGTACAATCTGTCTAGTCTTCCACCTTAAAATGCACTTGCAAATTTTGCTCCCAACTCATCCCAGCTGTTATTGATGGTCTTATTCTGCAAACCCTACAATCATTCTGCCATTCTTACAATATAGTTTCTCAGACCCACAAACATGGAAAATGGAAGTAGGAAGAATGGGGGTGAAGGAGTAGGCTCAAATCTGCCAGCCACACTTATTGACCTAGAACAGTTGCATCCAAATGTTTTTTGATGGGCTGAAATTATTGAATGTGCCCTTCAAATAAATTTAATATTGCTGATGGTTTTAATATTTCTTGTAACTGCTTAAAGGATTTTTTACAGTCAAGTGGTATATAAATTTTGTTCAATAAATAAAATAACAAAACCATGCTCAAAGGTACTGTCTTACATATTCCAGGGCTGATCAAGAACATTCAGTAGAAGTACTGATACTGGATATTGATTGAAACTAAATTTTGGTCTTTACATGGAATGTAAATTGGTAGTGGGAAGGAAAAGTGTGTTTGTTTTAACGCTGATCAATTATTGCTCAGTAGGCAGCAAAACAAAGTGGGTGTCCTTACTTGCTGCAATAGAATGTTAGGCTTGAAGGTTCACTGTCAAACAGCTCAATCTTATACATAGTTATTCAGAAATAAGTCCTACTGTGCTCAGTGAAGCTTATTCCAGGATATACATGCATAGGCTTGCTGCCAAAACCTATATAAAGCTAGGCAATAACTTTTCACAACGATAACCCTTCTCAATATACTTTTAGAACATTATTTTGTGGATAATCAATTCTAAGATGTTACATTTTGATTGGGACATCATATTTTATAGGGCCAGGCCTAGGTACTAATGACTTAAAAGAATGTTGTTGGGACAATAAAATTAATATGCATTGTAAATCTCTCTGAGCACCTTGATTGTTTTCAGGACTGGCTCAAGACATTTTGCTGCCTGAGGCAAAGGGCATCATGATACCCCACCCCACTCTATTCCATTCACAGAAGTGAAGAGATAGACAGTTGATTGACATACATAACTCCAGTGCTATTTTTCTAGAAAAAGAGGTGCTGGAATTCACCATGAACACCTCCCTTGTTCTCATATAATCGCAATGGTGCTTACCTGAGAGGTGCTGGAACTGAGTTCCGGTGAGTTCCGCTCGAAAAAAGCCCTGCATAGCTCCATACATATAGAGGGATGTATATACAAACATACATGTACACTCCCTCTCTCTCCCCCTCCTTGTTTGAAAAGCATTTCGGATATAGTATAGTTACCACAAATATATTAGTTTCCCAGGTTTGAAAGCATAATCTAAGATAACAAACAGAATAATGATTATGGCAAAAAATCTGGAGAATGTACTTTCATACACACAGTGTGCACTAATTGGCAAGAAACACAACTTTTATTAATGTAATTGTGGTTTATTATTTATGCCAAAATACACAAAATCACTTGCAGAGTACTCTTCCAAATGTTGAGATGTCTGTGGACAAGTAGCTTGATGGGAATGTGAACAAATGCAAGATTATTAGACTATAGGTAAAGGTAAAGGGACCCCTGACCGTTAGGTCCAGTCACAAATGACTCTGGGGTTGCAGCGCTCATCTCACTTTACTGGCCAAGGGAGCCAATGTATAGCTTCCGGGTCATGTGGCCAGCATGACTAAGCTGCTTCTGGTGAACCAGAGCAGTGCACGAAAATGCCGTTTACTTTCCCGCCGGAGTGGTACTTATTTATCTACTTGCACTTTGACCTGCTTTCGAACTGCTAGGTTGGCAGGAGCAGGGACTGAGCAACGAGAGCTCACCCCGTCGCGGGGATTCAAACCGCCAACCTTCTGATCGGCGAGCCCTAGGCTCAGTGGTTTAGACTACAGCGCCACCCGCGTCCCATTGTTAGACTATAGTGCTTGCAAAATGTGAGAATGTATTTCACTCTGCATTCCCTAAGGATCCAAAATGGATTCATTCAAACAACTTTGACCAAATGGTCCATTTGGTCCAAATGGTCCACAGGAGGTTTTGCTTTGCACTTTGTTTCTGGGAGTCCAATCTGTATAGGCAAGTACATGCGAGTGCTTAGCTTCACCCTCTTAACAGAGGGTGGATTAATAGAATTTGGAAAAGTAGTAACAATGGCCAAATTCTCTTCTCAAAGTGGTGAAAAGGAAAATCCTGGTGGTTCAGATAACATTCCCCTGTCTGGTTCCTGATCTTATGTACAGAAATACCTGGGAAAAAAATAATACATCCTGTGGGGATGTATTCTGATTTGCTTTAATATCTGTATATAATTAGTTATCTTTCTTGCAATATTTGCAGTAAATATTATGTTTTCTAAAGGGAGCAGGGAGAGGATAATCATTTTGAGGTTCCTAAGCAGTTTATCAAAGCAGTAGAAGACTTGATACACAATAGATATATTGCTTCTTAAGTGAATTCGCTATTTTACATTTAAGGATTCAACTACTGTATACAAAAGTAAAGGTAAAGATACCCCTGACCATTAGGTCCAGTCGTGGATGACTCTGGGGTTGCGGTGCTCATCTCGCTCTATAGGCCGAGGGAGCCGGCATTTGTCCGCAGACAGCTTCTGGGTCATGTGGCCAGCATGACTAAGCCACTTTCTGGCGAACCAGAGCAGTGCCCGGAAACGCCGTTTACCTTTCCGCCTGAGCGGTACCTATTTATCTACTTGCACTTTGACGTGCTTTCAATCTGCTAGGTGGGCAGGAGCTGGGACCAAACGGGAGCTCACCACATCGTGGGGATTCGAACCACCGACCTTCTGATCGGCAAGCCCAAGGCTCCCTGGTACAACCCATTTAATACACAATTTCAGATACGGTACTTTTTAAAAGAATGATGCTAGTTGTTTTATAAATTTTGGAATTTTTACATTGCAACACGGCCTCTGTTTTGTATGAAGGTCATGGAAAGGACAAAATTCAGGAAGATACTTTTTCAAGCACCGGAAAGGAAATTTACTTGTCATAGTCCCCAACAAGATGGATAGTATCCTGCATTTGTTTATTCCTTTATCCTAGCAAAGAAGTTTTTCCTCCTTTTCCCATTCCCACAGGCTTGGCTAAAAATCTTGGAATCTTCCTCAAATTCTTACCTTTCTGTGCTGTTAAGATTGTAGCAGGCACACATTAATTTTCCTTCTGCGCAGAACCTTAGTATATCCAATAGGCACTTTATGAATATTTAATTCTGATGTGCTTAAAACTGCAATCAAATTCCCCCTTTTTAATGATATTTTTAGACCACTTTTCAGCATATGCTTTTAAAGCAGTTTAAAACATAAAACAAAACAAAAATGCCATAATCATTAAAAAGCACTACTCTGGAGCAGCCGCACTGAGGGTAATAATGGCACTACTCCAAAACTAAATGATTTGAGAATTGTAGCTTTATTGCCTAAGGGGTAACAGGAAAAACCTGATCAGTCTCCTTTTTTGATTAAGAGAACAGTACTCCAAGAATATCTGTCTTGCAAGTCACAAATAAGCAGGTGGCTAAGAAACTGAAACTTCTTATGGCACAAATTTTTCTATGTGGCTTTAACTGCAGAGGAGAATAGAAAACTGAGTGGGTTAAATTAATTTCAGAGAACACGTTTCTCAGAAATGTTGAAGAAGAAAATTTCAGTGTTCTATTTGACATCCTGAAACTATCTTAATTTTGAATGTCATAAAAACGTTTTAAATTTGAAAAGCTACATTAAGGAAAACCACAGATTATTGGTTCCAGAATGTCGATGGGAATTGACATTTGATGTTTGTTTGGAGATAATAGATCACCAAAGTCAACATTTTCTAACAGAAATGTTGATTATGCACTAAACTTCAGCCTGGATTAAACAGAAAGCAAAATTAGTAACAACTGAAATCAAAGGGACTTTGATATGCTTAACTTGGTCGAGATCATGCTAACTTCTTGGAGTAAATATGTGCGTGGCATTTAGCAACTATTGTTTGCGCTACATCTGCAGACAGTGTTGTCTAGCAAAACTCAGGTTATGTCTCTAAGACCACTTTGTATAAGCCTTCAACCAGTTAGGATTTTTGTTTTTTTTAAGGGACTCAGGCTTTGAACTATTTTAGAACAGGGGTAGGCAACCTAAGGCCCAGGGGCTGGATCTGACCCAGTCGCCTTCTAAATCCGGCCTGTGGATGGTCAGGGAATTAGCGTGTTTTTACATGAGTAGAATGTGTCCTTTTATTTAAAATGCATCTCTGGGTTATTTATGGGGCCTGCCTGGTGTTTTTACATGAGTGGAATGCGTGCTTTTATTTAAAATGATTCTCTGGGTTATTTGTGGGGCATAGGAATTAATTCATCCCACCCCACCCCACCCAAAAAAAACAGTCTGGCCCACCACATGATCTGAGGGACAGCCCACGGCTGAAAAAGGTTGCTGACCCCTGGTTTAGAAGCTACAGAGCAATATGCCACTTAATCTGGATGTCTGACAATGTTTACTGGGGAAGCACCATAGCTCAGTGGTAAAAGCATCCGTCTTCCAGGCAGAAAGTCTCAGAGGGCTCTCTAGGTATCACCATCTCTAGGTAGGACTGGAAATATCACCTGTATGAAATCCTGGAGAAGAGAACCATTTATGCCTTTGTGAGTTCTTTGGAGGAAATGTAATAACAATTAAACATATGGTTACAAATGAGTCTGTTTCTCCCTAATGCATGCACTCAGGTATGTTAGAATATGCACATATTGTTCCTGAAGGACACTGTGTCACTGGTGTACCTTAAGCACAATTGTTGAAAACAGCATGGGGCTACTTTCAGTCAGAAGCGCTATTGTTGCTTCATGCGTCCCACTGACGCATTCAGAAGAGATTCTGGCTTTGAGCCCTGCTGGCATTGTGATTGTCTACAACATCAGCAGTTTGGAGCAACGTGGAGTAGTGTTGTTAAGTAATACATTGCTCTAGTTCATGGTGGACAGCCTGCAACCTGGGAGACGCATGCAGCTCCCAGTCTCATTTTATGTAGTCCAACACCTCCTGAAGCCACCCGTTCTTCCCTCCCATCAGACTTCTTCCCTTATTATTTCTTTTAAAGCGTCCCCCCCCTTCTTTCTTGTGTGGTTGCAGAACAAAAGAAAGGGGTAGGATTAAATATGATAAAAAACAACTTTATTTACAAAAACTTCGTTCTTAGCTGTATGTCTTTGGGAAAGAAGTCAGACGACTGAGAACAAATTGTCAGGCTTCTACCATATATGTATGTGTGTGTGCTTATATATGTGTGTACTGGTTCATATAGGTGTTGAAAAGTCCTCTGTATACTTATTTGGGAGTTGCCCCATCAAACCTCATACGGCTTACTTCTGAGTACTGTGACGGAAAAGATTGTTTTCTTTTTCTTCTTTTCCTGCCAGCAAATGGTTAATGAACTGCAGTTTCTGATTGGCCGAGGTTCCAGGAGTGGGGAGTTGAAAAGGAGAGGATTTGGAGAGACAGTTGGGTTAGTTGAGGGAGTAGGTTGGGAGGATAGGTAGGAAGATAGGGAGTGAGAGAGTTGGTTCTGGGTAGAAACATCCAATCTGAGGAAAATATCACAAGCTAGAGAAAGGAGTCCCTGAGCTTAGTGTGAAGGACAGTGTGTGGTGTCCTGTCAGAGTGATTAGGCCAGGAATTAACTGGGAGGCTGAGACAGGAGAAGTAGAAGCTGTAAAGAGACAGTCTCCTTAGGTCTCATTCCAGCCAGGAGGGGAGATATTCTTCTAGAAAAAGACTTCCAAACCAGTGAAACCTTGAGTCTGTTACTTTGAGTACCTCAGGAGTAGGGTTGTCTATGCGCTGTGTAACTGACAGAAAATACCACCTTGTTTAAGAACCAAAGTATTAAGCGGTAACAGCTATGCAACAACTGAGAAAGCACTAAAGTGAAATAACATTATAATCTGAAGTATCCTTTGTTTTACCCGCTCGTGTCATAAACTTCCTTTGTTAAATAAAATATTTATTGTTTATTTGAGCAAATGCTGCCTGAGACTCCAAATTATTAAGTTTTACCTCACATAAGTCCCCCACAAGACCATCTGAGGTAGTTTGTGCGAATTCATGGAATTGGTGTTCTGTGAGGTGGGTGCACTATTTTTTAGTGAGGGCCGGCCCAATAACCCTGGGGAGAAAAGGGCCATTCAGCCGCCCCATATTAAACCTACAAAGACGATTGAATTCTAATCTGAGGTAGCCACAGTGAAAACTAAAGTGGGTAGTATTTATTCTGGATTATTCTGGATCAGAACACTTCTGTCCCTGGGCCTGCTCATCATCAGCTCTGGCTCCATTCACCACCATATGACCCTGACATATTTCCCTCAGGAGAAAGCAGACTCTGACATAAAAATGTCACCTATTCGTGTTAAAATGTAAAGAAGAAACATTTTCCCTGCTACAATTTCTCCTACTTAAAACCAAAGTAGCAATGCACTTACATGGAAATATAGCCTTCCAGAGAGTACATTTCTCTGTTAAAAAAACCACAAAAAACAGAAGCAAATGCCAACCTTAACTGGGGCTAATATTTACCATCTTTTTGCAAAATACATGAACTCCAGTGTCCTTAGCACTGGCACTAATTCAGGACTCTAATTTGCTTACTGGGAATTGATTTGTTTCATAAGTAGTTCATGCACTCATTTTTATATTTTTTTAAATATGAAGGAGGTATATCAAATATTAAAATAAAAACTATATTAATAAGTGTGGGGGTGTGGGGTGTTAAATAAGATAAGCAGAAAAAGAACCATCTTTCATTTTCTTCCCCAAGGGAGTATGGTAGTGGTTTGCATTGATATATAACATTGAGGTTTATTGTAGTGTACAAATATGCAGCAGCCATTATAATACTACCTTGTGACTATACCACAAGTTTCTTTAACCATGGTTTGTTGAAGAAGTCAGGATCCCTCTCACAGATTATCACACTAAGTACAGTTTGTCTCAACCCCTGACACTTTCATGAGCCTATTAGTCCCCCATAAACTCAAGAAAGCTTTTCAAAGCAGAGATTGGATGGCCATCTGTCATGGATGTTTTAGTTGAGATTCCTGCATTGCAGGGGGTTCAATTAGATGAGCCTCAGGATCCCTTCCAACTCTGCAATTATATGATTCTATAAGTCTACAATTATTGCAATTTTCTTAGACATGTTCCTCCTGTCCCTGTTTTGTTATTTATTATTATATATTGATATGACTATATATCCTGTTCTTCCTCCCAAAGGAACAAAGGGAGGCAAACAGAACCACAGAACCTTTATCTGTTTATCTGTAGGATCTGTAGGATCAGGGTGCCAGAAAGGAATAATTTGGCATAATCTTGCTTTTGCAGGACCCAGACCTCATGGGGGGGGGGTGACTGTGAGTTGGATTGGGGGGCCTTGTCTTGCTGCAGCTTGCTCATGCATATTCAAATCTAAGTAAAATTATTGGGTTCTACTTCTAAGTAATTGTGGGGGATGCAAAACTGAAATTGTGCGCAACTGGGCAGGGTTGCACCCACAGCTTCTGCAGAGTGCTCCCTCCCCCCAGTGTTCTTGAACCTTCACCAGCTCCTGTGCCTTGTGATCTATTTTGTGCCAGCTCACACTTCTGCAATTATGCCCACATGGGGGTACAATTCAAGGACATTTCTGCTAATAACTGCAGCTGCAGTTTTCTATATCATTTGAGTTTCAACCCTAAAGGTCAGACAGGCTGCAAAAGTGACAGGATTTGTCTAACTTCCTCCTACGTGCCAAGCTCTCTCTCTCTTCTTGCTTAATACTGCTGCCAAAATAATAAAACACATCTAGACTTTGATCTGGAATTCATGTCATTATAGGACATTCCAGCTATCACACAAATCATTTGATTTTTGTTTCCGCAATACTTTTTCTGCCCTTGGGCTTGGTTTTCATGCCTAGCAACCAAAGTTATACATGATAAGGTCCTAAGTATTTCCATGACTATATCTGCTGGAAGGCTCCATCCTTCTTAAAGCAGCAATGACCCGACTTCTTCTTTTTAACTAGAGGGCACATGGGTGCTCACAGCAAACCATTACCGTTCAGCTTTCATTTCAGACTAATGGTCCAGCACTGTTTTGACAGCAGCATGGAACTTCACAACAGTTATGTAAGGTCAGACTAAAGGTGACTTTCCACGATATTGGTCAGATTACCCCTGTCTCCAAAACATCTGTTAGTGTTTGGTTGCAGTTCCTGGGAAAAGCTAAATCTAGCTTCCAGTAGTTTGGCTAGAATGCCTGAAATATGTATGCATGAACTACCATTACTATGGTGAATAAACTCAATTTAACAAGTATAAATCACAAAATCATAGAGTTGGAAGGGACCAGGAGAGTCATCTAGTCCAACCCCCTGCAATCCAGGAATCCTTTCACCCACCGTGTGGCTCCAACCAATAACCCTGATTAAGAGTCTTGTGCTCTACCCACTGAGCTATCAACTTGGGTAATATGTACAATATGTACAAATTATATGTACAAATTATTTAAATAACAATTCATTTAAATTTATTTAAATTATACTACCTATCATATTAAAACATAGAAAACAGCAACAGCATATGTAATAGCATTTATGTATCACAGCCAACCACAACAGGAAACCTGCTGAAATACATAAGTTAAACCACCCTTCTAAAGGCAAGCAGCTATGCAGATTTCAAGGAAACCAGCCTTTAAAAAGGCCTCTGGGCAGGACTTGGAGAGCAATTTACTAGGAATTTCAGCTTGGCATGCTAAAGCCATGGGGGGGGGGGGAGGGACAGCCAAAGACTATATTTGGTGTGATTAAGAAAGGGAGGGGAAATGAAAAGATAAACTTGGCATTTATAAGTCAGTTATTTTCTCAACCTGAGATTTATAAGTCAGTTATTTTCTTCTTATAGTTTTGCAGGTGGACCCTCCTGAACTGGAATCAATCATTTGAACTTAAAAACTATGTTCTTTAATTTTTCTTTTATTGCAGGTAATGCTGCTACAAAAACAGCTGCCCCTCCCAGGGGGCAAAATGTCATACTGTCTTATGTTTATTTCTCATAACTCATTCCTACCCATGCCTTAAAATGACAAATGTGCTGAACTAACACTCAATCATTGATTTGAACATAACAGCCCCACTCAGCCAAGAACAAGGACACTTGCATTTTACCCTGAGATAGTCGCTGGAAACAAAAGATTCACCAGAGCAGTATTGTTTGGTATCTGTCCGTCTCAAGAGACAATTGAGTGTGCCTCTGGGGATGAAGTCAAACTGCTGTGTTAGCAGCACCAAAATGACCTCCCGGGGTGCAAGCCTGGGCAGTGTATATGGAGGTCCTGGGCTGCCCAGATGACAAGACCCCTCTCTTGGCTTCGCTGATGTGGTCAAAAGGAAAGCAGAGCAATATGTTTGGCACCAGCGTGGCTGCAGGAGTTGCTGGAAGGAGGCATACAAAGCACCATCCAGCCATCTTAGGGACTCTGTGTAGTGTTTCTTCTCCTGAAGATATCCTGCAAGGCTTTAGGAGTGGAGTTTTCCTTCTCCTAGACTGGCTACCTTCCCAAGCTGATGAGCCCCATTTGCCCCTCACTTCCTTTTACAACATGGGCAGAAATGCTTTGACTGCTTGACCCACTATTAGTATCATCTGCTCAATATGTTGTCTTCACATGGAGAAGTCCCTAACTCACCAAGGATTTGAGACCCATTGGGTATCCTCACCTGATTTAGCCAGCCAGTCAAAGCCATTTACCAGGGTGTGGCTGCTGTCGCATGCTGACAGCTTCTAGGAGCTACAGGTGACAGCTGAGTGCAGAGTAGGGTCAAAGGTGGACAAATTACACTGGAAGGAGCACAATGTGTCTCCCACCAGAGGTACTACCCCTCCCCTAATACCCCATACACCCCAAAGCAGGATAGGTGACAAAGCTCAAACTTTCCTTCTGTCATTGTTTTTGCCAAGTTGTTTTGTTTGTAGTTGTTTTCCTCATTCAGTTCTGGCTACCAAATTAACTAAACACAGCAGCTGTAAAGCAAACAGAATTATAGCTGACACACTAATAATGATACTCAGCAAGTTGTGCCCTGTTCTGGTGTTTTAAAAAACCCTATGTATACTCATCCTACAGTTAAATGTACTATGCATTCTACAATGTTTAGCCCAACTTCATTCTCTCCAGGACCTATGCTGCTGAATCATTTAATTGGCTGAACCATCTGTGTAAACCACTTACAAAACAGTTAGCTGTTCACAGTAAGTTTTCAGCATATTTTAAAATCATCCTAAGAACTGTCTCTGAAGTGCAGAGATATACAATTTTCAGACATGCATTTCATATAATTAGACTTCCACACATAATATATATTATTTACAATGCAATCCCATTCTTAAATTATGCTAGCTAGGTGAGGATAGGATTCAATCATGCATGTCAACATAATTTCAATTTATGATAGATGCTGCTAGGCTTTCATTACCTTAAATGAGCATTGTGCCCTGCCATTGTAACTAAAGCCATGTAAAGCAGGTCAGGGGAACAGCTGGCTTAGGCAATGCAAAGAATGGAAACGACAACATGCCGCTCCTGTATCTGCAAAACCACAAGTAGAATAATGCACAAGTGGGGATTAAGTGATGGAAACTTTGGTGAGCAGAGGACTTTGCACAAACAACAAATACTGGGCAGCCCAGGGGATTTATAAAAAAATAAATCAATTAAGGTTTAGATCAGGGTTTCCCGAACTTGGGTCTCCATCTGTTGTTGGACTACAATTCCCATCATCCCTAGCTAGCAGGACCAGTGGTCATGGATGATGCGAATTGTTGTCCAAAAACCGCTGGAGACCCAAGTTTGGGAACCCCTTATTTATACAAATTATTGTATTGTGAGACCTTCTTACAGTGGCCTCAGTGCTCCAGACACCTACCAGGAAATTTAAAACTTGCTATTTTACCTGGGGCTGTAAGGAAAATGTACCCCCAGTTAGGCTAGGGAAGGGGACTCACTGGGATGAGACTATGACTCAGAGCAGGACTCCTGACCCTCTTCCATTCTCCCCCCTCGAAGAAAATAGCAATTGCCACAAAGTGTCTACCATCTGTTTGAAACACTGGGGAGCTGCTCCATGGTTGGGATAGGGACAGCACACATAGCCCCACACCATGTGCTGTTTGAATGCACTGAAGTTATGGCCAGAGCCATAACTGGGGGTAGGGGAGACTAGCCAGGTTCCCACCCCCCAGATGAAGCTTCCAGAGGAGTGCCATTGAAGCTCCTAGCCTGTGTGTATGTGTACACAAATGTGCATGGGGGAGGGTGCCAAACTTGGTCTTTGAGCCTAGTTTCCCTCCTGCTTTTAGCAGAATGTGAGGGTTGAATGAAACCGCCGGCTGAGCTGTAGCCCTTTGATGCCACTACCAGCAACTCCCTGCATGGTGAGTAAAGATGGCTGAGAATCTGATAAGGCTTCGGGTGAGGGGAGCTGGTCTCCGCCCCAGCTGAGGGAAAAGGACAAGAGGAGGTGTTGAAGGAAACTGGAGGGGCTTTTTAAATAAAAAAAGTAAACTGATATGGACATAATTGGACAGATGAGAGAAAATTGCAGTTTGGGAGGGGATAAAATGCAAGTTAAATATGAAAGGAAAAGAGGAATAGAATTTAAAAGAATATGAACAACAGTTTGTGACACATGAGGCAAGGGAAGTAGAAAAAGCCTCTCTACGTAGAGCTTCTGGATCAGCAAATTCTTCCTAAAATGGGGAGCTGAGTCAGAATACCTCCACAGCTAATGTCCTTATTTAACAGTATTTAACTTCCCTGTTCTACAGAAATGCTACAGAATTTCTGCCTGATGCATCCATACAACATACAGTGGTGCCTCGCAAGACGAAAAGAATCCGTTCCGCGAGCCTCTTCGTCTAGCGGGTTTTCCGTCTTGCGAGGCATTCGTCTTGCGGGGCACCACTGTACTGTGGAGCTGGGAGGCCAGGGTTCAAATCCTCACTCAGCCATGAAATTCACTGGGTGACCTTGGACAAGTCACTGCCTCTCAGCCTAACCTACTTCACAGGGTTGTTGCAGGGATTAAATGAGGAGGGGGGAGAACCACATGCCTCACCGTGAGCTCATGGATGAGATAATAGTGATAACATTTGAATGCAAAAGAAACAACAAAAAAGAAACCCCTCAGCTTTTACTATGTGGGTGAATCACATTCCACCATAACAGCCCGAAACTGGGGAAGAAGGGCGTCTCTTACCACAACTTTACTTCTTGAAGGTTCAGTTCTACATAGGTTCTTCAGGAACAAACAGCTCAGCTGGGCTGAACAGATGTAAGAGGTTTATAGAAAAACTAGTAAGTCCAGGGCTGGCCGGTGCAATGCTCATGGGCACAAGTATGACCTCGTAAGTTATCCCAAAAACATCTCAGTAAATAGCCCCTCAAAATTCCACAATATACATTTGCTCTTTCTGCCATGTTCCTGTCTGCATGGGTTTGGCCTATACTTGAACACATTCCCTTAAACATGGTCACATTTCATTGGATGCCAGGATTGGATGCCCACCCTTTCTTCCATTCTTAACAGAGGAGAGGTGTAAATATCTTCTCTCTGTGAGTGTGATCGTGGTTGATATAGGGTTCTTTTCCCCATTGAAGAGGGGGACATATGCCATTTTGTGGTCCTGTCGTCATTGTCCCCCGCCGCTCTTTTAATTGTGGCAGCCATTTTCTATTACGTCAATATGTCGTGCCACCCACAATAGCCATTTTGTGTTATGCCACACTCCCACAGCAGCCATTTTATGTTATGCTATACCCCATGACACCTGTGGAACTTTCCCAGAATTCCAAATGTACCTTCTGGCCCAAAATGTTGGCAACCGCTGAGGTAGACTAAGACGCTCAAAGAACTCCAGACCAATTGAAATACAGTCTGGTATTATGACATTATTAAGATGTGCTTTAAAATGTTTTATCTATGGCAGGGGGTAAGACAACCTGATCCCTTACAACTCTGATCATTCTTTGATGATAATATTGATTGCCAGTTTGGTACTTGTGTGGAATAGCAGCTTCAGTTATGTGCCTAGTCCAGTGAACAGACATATCTGTGACGTGGATCCACTCCTTTGCCACTTTCCATCATCCAGTTCCAAAGTAGTGGTGAAGCCTGAACCAATTACGGCAAAAGATACCATACTATATCCATATTGTTTAAATGACATGTCTGTTAATGGTGTGGCCATTAACAGCTGTAATTTCCTGTCATTCTGGAGTTTGAGTGGACATGGAAAGCCCTTTACCTATTATGTTAAACTGAAAGGGTTGTTGTTGTTGTTAATTGAATTAGGTCATTAGTCCATGGAGCAAGAGGTCTGAGTTCTAATATCATATAATATGATTCACAAAGGAGTCAGGCTACTGCATTTCCTCCTGTTTCTAAACTAAATTATCTAAACGGACATAGAGAGTATAGGAATAACATTACCATGGACTTAATATGACATACAACCTCCTTCACTAATGGTCTGATAGCAAGCAGTCCAAAAGGAACACACTCTGATTTTATTTTGTTTTTATTGTAAGGTTTCAATACATTCTGACAAGGGGGTTGGGACAATCCGTGATCAACGTTTCTCATTTCCTTCATTTGCCCACCAGGAATCCACTAGATGTGTATTTGCAATATCAGGATTTAAGTCATAATCCACCAGTCATTACAGCTGTATAGCCTTTATTCATTCAGTGGGGCCATCATTAGATGACAAATAATTATTTTCTGAGTCCGTTGCTGCCGTGGGATCTTAAAAATCATTCCTTTTTCTTCTGAAATATGGGGTTTACTTGAATACAGTAACTAGCACATATCAGGTCAGCAAGTATGGGTATGTTTCTGTATTCTTGAAACTACAGCAACACTTTCAGGAAATTATATTTGCAAAACCTTTGGGAGCACTAGAAAGCAAAATAAAATAAAAACTGACTTAAAAGTTATCAATTTTAAATTATAACCCATTTATTTTTCTACATATTTATTATTAATTGCTGCAAATATTTAATGTATAGCATTTTGATGCTAATTTATTACTCAGTACCAGAAACCTAACCTTGTGGATTAATTTTAATAAGTTCATTGTCTGGGTGAGGGTTGTTTGTCTTCCCCCACTTCACCAGCAAACTAAATTATTTTTGCAACACACAATAGTCATGCATGGCTCAATCAGATCCCAAACAGTGACTAGTATTTCCTGTTTACTTTAACGCAAAGCTTAACTGACCATGTGATGCAATTTCCCTGGAGTCACAGAAACAAAAATGCAGTAGTGGCATTTAAATCGACACACAAAAGAATACTTGAAGCATTGTTGACTGTTCAGTTGCAACTGAAGAAAACAAAAATGGTATTTAAAACGACAACAAGCAAGCCAGTGTCCAGCATAGTTGCCCTGGCAAGGCTAGCACCAGAACTCCGGCTGCTCCAAGAGATGTGAGCAAGAGCCATCAAATATCTGCAGCAACAGTTTGCTTGGGAATGGAATCCTATTGACTTTCCTCATTTTGAAAAATGTTAGTTTAACTTTGGTTTTTCAGCTGGCCTTACGATTCCTACAAATACTTCCCTACAGTCATTTTATTTATTTTGTGCAATGCTGCAGAAGCCCTGGCTGCCTGAACACAGGCACTGTTGCTTCTCTCTCGCAGCTTTCTTCCTGCCTGAATTTTCAGCTTAGTGGCTGGGTTGGCAACTATTTTTAACAAGAGCCATCTTTTTTAAATTTGATGAGGCTGAGATATTCCTATCCAATCAGAATCAAGAAGGGCAAAGGGTTCTTTAACACTGTCATATGCCACATTAACAGAAGTTTGGGTTTTTTTTGGTCCCATTGGTGTCTTTGGTCCGCAGCTGTCTTTTACCCAAGAAACCTGTAATACAGGGCTGGAGAACCTGAGGGCTGGATCCAGAACTGACTTACCCCTTGCAGCAATTTTTGATAGGTAGGTGGGGCAACCTGTTAGTGCCGTCACATCAAATCAATCAAATGCTAAGCCAAGATCTTGGCATTTAGATCATAGATAACAGATCTCTGCACCTAGCATCATATGACGTCAGGTGACTGCCATATTGTTTTGAGTTTACTTACTCCCTTGGAGTAAAAATTGTTTATTACAGTATGTTTATATAACTTCCATTTCTACATATATCTTTACACAAGTTTGGAAGCATGAGGACAGAAAGTAGTTGTGGGGGGAGGGTAGGCTGGGAAAGTGCCAAGTGGGGAAAGGGTTAAAGAACCCTGCCACCCAGCCATTTCTCTGCTCCAATTCCTCCATCCCCCCTGGATGATTTTAGTTGGGAAAAGCAGCCACTGGGCTAACAGTAAGTGTACATGCATGCAATATGAAGTTCTACCCTAAAGGTTGACTACACCAGGGAATAAAAGGCCCCTACTTTTTAAACGATATTGTTTCTGCACAACACAGCCATTCAGACCTTGAGATGTACGCAACCAGTATCTGCATAAAAATATATTGTACACAGATAGTGCCAATAAAGAACATTCACTATTTTATTTACTACCCTAATAAGAAGGAAAATAGAAAAAAAAAATCCAGCATATTCCTTAGATCAGAAACATCACTTCATACAGCTGATGTCTATCTTCAACATGACCAAGTCTCTTGAACCTAACAAAAACAGATCGAACTGGTTAAATAAAGTGGTAAAATGTGTTTGGTTTTAACTCACTCCTATCCTAGGTACATGGATTTCAGAGGAAGTCTCAGTGGACTTAGTGGGGCTTACTTCTGAGTAAAGCTGTCCAGGATTGTGCTGAAAATATTAAAACTATTTCACTGGTGGTAAAACAGACGATGAGAGGTCAATCTGTTGGAAATTGTAACTGTTCTACTTCTAAAGCTACTGTATACCATTAATGAAGAACTGCAATTAAAAGAAGCATATGCTCAGTTCCATTGTTTTCCAGCAGATGTCATCAAATCGCAACAGTAAAAGTTCTAAAATGTCATGGTAACGAAAATAAACAGATGTACTAGGGCTGGTGGAGAGTAAGAAGAGATTTAACACCAAGGGGAATGAAAAATCTTAAAACAGAAGGGAATGCTTAAAAATGCTGTACTTTTTATTCTTCAACACAAAGTCAAAAAATATTATAAACAGCAAAAAATTACTGTACAACAATGCAAACAGAAATAATAAATTCATTCTAAAATAGGTATTCACAGTACTTTTTCTGTCATCGAGCATTTTCTTTCCCTCAAGCTCTAAGAAAACCAAAGTATTCTAATGTGGCAGTGCAGAATTTTAAAGCTTTACGTAAGAGACACTTAAAAACAACAGCATGGCGGCATTCTCATGCCCCTCCCTCAGTAAAAAATACTACCAGAACCATATTGTGGACTTAAGTGACATGTGATGCTATTTCCATATAGCAAAGGTATCCAAATGCTGCTACTGAAAAAGAACCCAAAGTATTTCTGTGAAAATGTAAGCAGATGAATTTTTAAACATTTCTACTCCTTTGTGTAAGCGCCACAGCTGTGAAGTCATAATGGCAGACTAAAATATTTATCATTGTTTATTTTCCGCACTGTGGGGAATGTAGGCTCCATGATCTGGCATCTGCAGAAGGAGCAAAATATTCAGGTACACTGAAATAATTCAATACTGGTGGGTTTTTTAAAGAAATGAACTTCACAAAATAAGTGTCCATGTGATACTTTCCTTCTGTCGTCAGAAATGTTGCCAAACCTATTTCAATGTAATGAGCAAAAAAAAAAAGGCAGTTCTCCTCCTGCCCCAATCTTTGTTTGTTTTGCAGGAAAATCGGAATCCTTCTGGCAGAGAGGAAGGATAGCAAGAAATTGAAGTATCCCAACTTTCTAGAATGTATTGTGTAATTGTGTATTCCTAGCACATGACATAACATTATTAGCTCACAAACTTAAAATCTGATTTAGGATTATTGCCTCTGAGGTGTTGTATGGAGACTGAGATTTACAAAGGCAATCAACCTCACCCACTTCCATTGAAAACGTTTCCCTAAATCAATGTGTTCACTGCTGTTATATTGGTGCTTATAGTTGTTTAAATTCTTCTTATAGCTCCTTCTAGTACAGTAATCAAACAATAAGTCAAGAGAATGCATCTCAAAGTTGTTTTTTCTTTGGAATAAGCCTGTGCTAAAGGAAATAATGTATGCAGGATTTTAAATAAATCCTATGAGGTCAGACAGGAAAAGAGACAATATCCCTTTATATGAAAGCTTGTAAACATTTGAATGGCTCACAACCAGATAACTGCAGATCATGCATAGCTTTCTGCAAAACAGAAAAAGCAAGGAACCTATGGATATAATCCCCCCCTCTAGATATTTACTATACATGCAAACAAGGTGAACATTTTATCACTTTTAAGAGAAAAATAATATCTTTTATAAAATTGTACACAGTGTGAAGCTTCTTGCCAGTATGTCTTCTGGCACTTCTACAAGAGAGATGGCCTTATTCCAATTAAAACATTGTGCTTTTGTTTTCTTTTAAACTGTATTTTTCCATGTCTCAGAGATGCAACAAATCCATGTCTTCATGATCCTTGGTTTCAAAAGTAGTTGCCTGCAGTGAAGCTTGAATTTTTTAAAAAATACTTTGCACGAAATTTTGTCCTGAGAAAAGATTATTGCAGGTCCTAGCATCTTAAAAGCAAGGCAAGATACAGCAATACATAGCATTTGAATGATCACCATTAATGTTCTTTTTGGCTATCCCCGAGCAGTTTTTTTTTCTTTAAATCATAACTAATTTGTCCTAACCTCAAATAAAAACAAATAATTATGTCTCATAAATATGTCAATTTTAAATTAAAAATAGAATATAGTTGAAAATACACATGACTAGATGGCAGCTATGAATCACATGTAACTTATGTTCCAGTAATTTATCTCTTCCTCTTCCCAAAGTTTAGAACCTTGGGGCACCCTTACCTTGCAAATCTCTTACTTGGGAGATCTCTCTGGGCACCATTGGTATGGGTCCTAAGTAAGATATTAGATCGGATCCAAAGGTGCCATTCCATGAATGCAACAGATATCCCAACTAGCAGAAGTCCTGAAAATGGAAGGAGAGGAAGGTGACCTTTGCCAGTTACCCCTAATACCTGCAGCCTCCACCCTATGCTGTTCCACAGGTCTCTCAACCCTCCACATCAGATTTTCAGGGGGTACTTGTTAATAGCACACCCCTTCTGTTTGTGAGAACCAGATAATGGAAGAGGGCTTTTAGATGCAACTCATTAACTTCAAGTTATTTTGACACTCAGGTTAGTTGTAGGCATGGTTTGTCCTAAAATTAAACTGCCTATTTTCAAAACCACACACAATACTAAAAACCATTCATAATTGGACTCTATATACTCCTTTGATCTTCTTAATTGCATTATCATGAGGAAAAGTAACTCGCAATCCATATGGAGCTGTTGTCGTCGTCCGCACTGTATGGGTATTAACTGTACACATATTTAAAGGAACAGAGGGTGCCATTTTATCTAACGGTGATGGTAGAGAGAAATCAATGGCACAACACAGTATCTTATATTAGACACTCAAAGTGAAATGATATGCAAAAAATGGTAGTCCTCCACGTTTGAAGTACCACCAGTTCATTTATTTATAACAACTTTGACTGATTTTAAAAAAAAAACATTTGTCCATTGGTTTGTTGCACTGCCTTTTATATGAAACAGTACTTCAAAACTCACAAATAATAAAGCAGCACTTTCTCTCAATACCAACACTACTGTAACATACACTGTAGCGTGGCATGCAAATCCACAATTGCAGTATTTATTGGTTTTGTATTATCTGAATGGCAATTTTTTTGTTTCAAATATTAGTAGAGTAATAACATGAAAAGGGTGGCCGGCATGGCCTCAAAGGCAACATTACAGGAGAACTTCATAAAACATGGAATATGATGCTAACTTCCAGTAATATCTTTTAAAGTATTATCATAATCAAATTCAAAGTACCAGGTTTCCAAGCTGCTGGACACTATTAGTCACCAAACAAGGTTAATGTACATTTCTGTTATTTTGACAATGTCACATCAAATCCAAGCCATAAATTGGCTATTAAAGAAATGCCATAGCTTCTTCACTGCACAAAAATAACTTGTCCTTTTAAGAAGACCTAGCAAAGTTTCAGTGGCTTATGCATGTTACGGAGTCCGAAGGCGACTCGGCAAGTATCTGTTGTTAGCATATAAGGGCTGTATAATCACCATCATATTGAAAGTTGCTCAGACTGAGCTGAGTTTCACAAGGCCACGTACTGAGTCTTCGTGCAACGAGTCCTGGCTGGCTAGGCTGAGGATATGCATGGTACGGCTGTGAATCATAGGACTCCCAATTGGCAACATCCCAGGTGGTGATGGAGCTTCCTCAGGAGTAAGAAACTGATGACTTTCAGAGTCCTCTTTTAATGGTATCATGTCTGTCAAACCTGTTTCTGATGTGAGATTTGGCATGGAGGAGGGTGGTGTTGGCTGCCCTAGTGTTAATGTGGCACAGGGAGCACTGATAGAGGTCTTTCCTGGCAAAGGTAGCTCTTCACTACTTATGCTGGGCTCACTCTGGAGAAGCGGTGTGGCAGCAGCCTGCAAAACGAATTTAGTGCTCTGAATGCACTGATCTTGATCACACTGAAGTATTGAAGGGTGCCAAAATAATATACAAAGCATATGCACAGAGAGAGAGAGAGAGAGAGAGAAAGAAAGAAATAAATAAAGAAAGAAAGAAAGAAAGAAAGAGAGAGAGAGAGAGATGGAGAGAGAGAGAGAGATGGAAGGATATAGGCAAAAGAGGAATGGGGTGTGAAGAGAAAGAAAAGAGTTGTTAGTAATTTTTCTTTGTCAGTTTAACCTATAGGGCATGCTCATCTTAGCGCAACCCAGGAAAGTGACAGTATGCATTATTACTATCATTTGCTGTATGCGAGAGCCAGAGTCCTCCTTTCTCTTGAAGAAAATAATCTGTAAATGATACTAACTTTTCCCAACTAAAAATTGCATTTATTTTTTTGTGCAGACCTTACAGCTTACTTTTGGTTTTGCTTTGGATAGCAGCGTTAACACATGAACATCTTTTAACCAGTAGATAAGCAACATTAATGCTGCATAAAACAAAGACAGTGGCATTTCTGTTCCTGATGTGTTTAAAGAAAAGGTGTTTCACTCAATACTTCTTTGAAAATTACTTTGGACTACATGTATTTAACACACTGGAGGTTGCAGGATCTTGTAAATGGAATAACTGGCCTCATTTGTACAGGTGCATATTCAAAGCCAATACTTCTAACAATTCCTAGTAACATGCCTTGTGTAACATAGCACTGAATCCTCTTTGATAAGAGTCTCTCAGATTGCCATGCAGTGCCTTCCACATATTGTTGAAATACAATTCTTGGCCTCAGTCAGCATGGCCAATGATTGATGGGAGCCAAAGTCCAGGAACATCTGGAAGGCACTACATTGGTTAAATCGGGGTAAGATGCTATAGAAGATGCAGCTTCATGAAGCAGAAAGAATATTGCAGGAAAATACAGCAAGCACACATTTTAAATGGGCATAATGCCAAGCATCATATATGTTGTAAACGGGCTCAAACATATTAACTGTTGCATGCAAATATTGCAATCTTTCTTAGAATTCAGAAAGAGGACTGAAACAAGATTTTTTTTCTGTTAGACCACCAAAGTGCACGGATAATTTTTATATTCTGAAATTAGTGGGGACTACACCAGAGTACATAGCAGTTAAACTGTCTCATTTGATTTTGCTGATATTGAACAATGCTAACATGGAAATACACAAAACCTGTCCATAATGAAATACGGACATGGATTACAATTTTGAACAGGGCATTTGAATCAGGTAATCAGTACAACATAAAGTGAGATTATTATACAGTCTTCCTGCTATTCGGATAAACGAGACTAAGGGCTAAAGTTAACACACAAAAGCAAAAAGAGTATTTTTTAAATCTGCATCTCATAATGAAGTTGCCTCAAATAACTTAAAGCAGCATTTTCTGTAATAGTTTACTATTTTATTATGCTCAGAATCATACAATTTTATTCTCTGAATTTAAGCAGTTTTGAAAAGAAAGGAAGACGACTCACTGAAGGCAAAACAAGAGGTGCAAGATTTTGCAGCGAGGTTGCATTCATTGTAAAATAACCAGAAAAATCAAAATAGTATTTAAATAGGACTCTTCCTGAGCGTTCAAAACATTTCACATGCATTATGTCAATAATCTTTAGGAACAGCTCTTTCAAGGTGGGCTAATATTATTTCTTAATCTCCACATGATAGAAGACTGGAACAAAGAGGCTTGCCTAAAGTCACTTGAATTCATGGCTATGGAAATATTTGAAATAGGGGCTTCCCATAGCCACCACCCTATCACAAAATCTACCGGTACCTTGTTTTCCATGAATAAAACGAGTCATTCAGCTCAGCAAAACAGAAATGAAAAAAATTACACACTTCTCTATCTAGCTAGACAAGAATGTGTATGGTGTGTGCATGTGTGTGTGTGTACACATGCATGCCCTTGGCTCTTTTCCACTTCTCTTTAACTTTTGCTAAAGGTGAAATTTTGCTTCATAGCTTTCTGTCTAGGGGGGTTAGAGACTTACTTTTTACAAAAAATGAAAGCTCATTGACTGCGCCCCCTTGCATGTATGGGCCCTGATGCCCTTGCTCCAGTTGTGCCCTTGTAATCTGGCCACCAGGCACTCCCACCATACAGAGTTCCTGACTGGGGCAAAGGCTGTAACCTCATTCAGCCAAATGGACTTACAAAGTGCCTTTCAGACCTTCCCACATCAGAGGTGGAGAGGACAGAGCCGGCACATCCTCCTGCATGCCTCTTTCATCGGTGCAATTTGGGAATGCTTAAAGGCCATTATCTCCAGAATTCTTTATAGAATGCGAGACAGATTGGGCAAGTATATTTTATGTCTGGACCAAGCTACTCATTAATAACTGACACTCTGAAAAATGTTTGCTGTTACGTGGTGGTTCATTCTGAATGCAGTTCACTGTACTTCAGCCTCATTCCAGTAAAGTACTTAAGATGAAATCATGGCCAAAGTATTTTTCATCTTTCAGATTAAAGTTCCAGCTTGCTTCTTAAAGCACTGTTCAAAACGTTCAACGCCACTATGGCTGCACTGAAAAAGCACTAGAGCAAGAACCTTTCTTTCAAAGAAGCATCATATATTAGCTACTAGGGAGGCAGCAGTCACAAGATACTGGTCTCTGCTGATAACTGATTCTCCAATGGTTTGACTTCACCACTGAAGGCACACTTCTGTGTTTCTTGAGACAGATGCAAACAATCAAGAATTTGAAAGTAACAAACCAAGAAATGCCTTGTTATGTAACAAAAGATGTATACACTCTGGAATTTATTTTACATAATTCTGGAACCTTTAGAAAAGGATATCCAAAATGTTCTATTTGCATGTATCTTTAAAAGAGAGGGAGAAATTGCTTTGAAATAGCGGCTTATAGTAAGTGGCTGTGCTTAACTTTAAATACAGATGAATGCTTTGTAATTATTCCAGTACGATAGGATTACAATTATATAAATGGGGTCAATTTTGAACTAATATGAAAATAATTTGAATTTATTTATGATTAGTATATCTTAAGCTTGGATTGTTTTAATGGAAAGTTCCATCCTATTGCTTCCTGGAGAAGCAATAAAGCAGACAACATGCATTAATAGTAGCATCTTCATGTTGTTGTGTGATCTCCTATGTGTGACTAACTTGATTTTTCATTACCCATTTTCTAGGTGCACTTCTTCCAAAAACCCTACTTATCCTTTATCGTGTTTCCAGTTTTGCTGAAGCCAAAGAAAGACGGCTACAGAAAGTTACAGGAACAATGTGTCAGGGGATAACACTGCTCCTGAAACGCCTATGGAATTGACACTGTGCCTGACAAACTGCAGCGTATCTAGCGTAGACCAACCTGCAATAAGCTCACATAGTATTAGATTGCAATTTAAGAAAAACATAGGCTATTGACACTTTAGGACTGGTACACAAGTTACCTCTGCAGTATGGAAGCCTCTGAAGTGCTCTTACTTTTTGCTGCCAGGTAATGTTATAAACCAGGGATCAGACAGAAGGAATCCACACTGCACTCTCCTCTCTGCATCAGTTTCTACCCTCATGAAATTGGGTTAACCTAGGTGTGGAGAGGAGTTGCGAAGTGGACTCCTCTTGTGTGGCCCTGGACTGCTCACATCACACAGTGGAACAAGATGCTGTTCTGTATCCCATGCCACTAGCATGCATTCTTGACTCCTCGTAGCTTTTCAGTCTCTTGCCTTGTGCAAATTTGGATGATAAGGGTTTTGTTCTGTATGGAATTTAACAAAAAGGGCAGAAATAATAATTGATCTCAACAATAACACACAAAGCTTAGTAGTAATTCTCTTTTAAATGTCCTATGGGGGAAAATGAGATGATAATGAGTAGTACTGTGAGTATGTGTGATGTGTAAGCAATGTATATTTTCCGCAAGAGACAAATACCGAGAAACACAAATATAAACAATTCACATTTAAGGGTAATAAAAAAGGTGTTTCAGTAGCACCTGGCAAGGTAGTATGGCTCAAAGTGACTTAGCAGGCAATATATGGCCACTATCATGGAATGGTGATAGAGGGAGAAGTGGCTTCATGCTTTTACTGGTGTGAGTTACGTGCTGCTGCTGGAGCTACTGGGCTGATGCTGCCGGCCATTTAGCAGCAATATGCTGGCCAATGAAGTTTGGGCCAGCAAATCATGATTCCTCTGTGTTCCTTAGCAACTGCTCTCTGCAGGTGGTGATATACTACCAGCCATACCACCTCGCAAGTCACTACCAGAACATTTAATTAATTATGAGTTAAAATCAATGAAAATAATATATTTAAAGGGCTGTCAGGCCACTGACATATGCCCAAATAAAGCATGCTCTAGTTTTGGCTTTTTTTAATCTAAACTCTGGTATTGTTTTTTTAAATGTAAACTCTGGTATTGTGTAAATTTGCCTCAAGAAATCTTCTTAATGTATTAGAACTACCGGTACCTATTCCTCCTTAGAATAAAATATCAACTGCACAGCCAAAATAAAATGTCAGACCAGGAGCCTACTCCTGAAGCACCCTGTCAGAAAAACCCAACCAACTAATTTTAAAGGGCTTTACCCTGTTAAAACATTGCTTTTATTTATACAGATATGAGGTCTAAGCCATTTAAAATGTTATTTCCGTACAACAATAGCCATACACTAAATGCAAGTTAGACACATACTTAAATTCCAGTGCTTTTCTTTATTTGTCATATAACTGATACAAAAATCAATTTGAAACAGTTTCATTTTTTAAAAAAATCTGATTTTATCTGCCCCCCCAAATTATACAAATTAACAGAGATTTTGAGTTCCTATTTACAATACTGAAACACAACTATTTATCTAAATCAAGAGGCAACATTGAAGAGCAATAACATTACACATATTGATTTTTTTTGGCAAATGCCTGATAAATTTTAGTACAAGGTTATTTAGTTATCCAACGGTTTTTAAAGAAATAGGAGTAATTAAACATTAATCTAAAAATACATTTGTATGGCCAAGATGATGTTATGACCAAAGTGGAGTAACTATAACTTAGGAAGTGGTTTCTATGACTGGAATGCTGCCAAGTGGGTATTATTTAGGTAGGATGATGGCACAGAATACCTGTGGGATGAAATGGTTAGGGAAGAAGCAGTGGATTTTACAGTGGTCTTCTGAAGTGTGCTACTCAGAAAGATAAAGAGGGGAAATTAAAACTAGTGTGATCGAGTGTTATCAAACAAAGAACAGCATGTTCATCACGAAAATTAACTAAATCCCCCACAATGTCCACCAAATGGCTGTATGCAAAAAAAATATGATTGAGTGTTGTTCATAATATAGAAAAACAGAGAGTAAGAAGATGCACAGAAAAATGTACAAAGGGTTCTGCAGAAACAGATATTCTAAAAGGAAAATGAAAAAAGGAGAAACAAGAACTCAATAAATTATCACATGTATTGAGACACAATGGTCATAGCTGAGTTGTGGACTCCTAAGGCTATTGCAGAGATAATGCTATTGCTCTATTAACCACAGTTAAGAGAATGGAGACAGGTGGTGAGACTGCACACTCTGTCCAGCCAGCTGCTACCGTCTCACTTACAAATCTCCCCCTGCCAACTTTACCGATAGTTAAGGATCATGTTGACATAGCTGCTAATAACGGCCAATAGGAGAAATATTTATGGTGGCTGATTCAAGCATGCTATGAGCAGCGGCAGTTTCTCTCATTTTATATTGGCTTTAAAGTTGCATTTTTGTTGCTGTCTGTGGCAGCGACCATGAAAGTACAACTTTAAAGCCTGTGTAAGAAAAGGGGAAAAGGATAAATGTTTGCCATCTGCTGCCGCTGTAAGTTAACCCCTCTTCCCAAAATGATCTGTGCATGGAGTCATAAACAGGAGGCATTTTCCTCAGCCCTAGCAGGAATTGCTACCTTAAACTACCTTACATCATAGTTAAGAGTGAACCCTGATTATTATTTATATTGATTGATTACATTTATGTCCCAATTTTTTTCAGGAGCTCATGGCAGCATGCATATTTTTCCTCCCATTTTAATATCACAAGAGTCCTGAGAAGTAGGTTAGGCAGAAAGATAGTGACTGTTCCAAGATCACCCAAATCACTCAGTAAAACTCATGGCCAAGTGGGTATTTGAACCTCCGTCTCCCTGGTCCTGGTTGGACGCACTAAACTCTTTGTCACACTGGCTTTAAATCATACTTGACTGTTAATCACACCAACACTGCTGCCAATCACACAAACGTTGTTGTCAGTGTGACACTTAGCCACAGTTAAGACCAGCAGGGAGAAATAAAATGTTGGAAGAGAGAATACTCATACACCTAATCTCTTATTTTGTCTCTGGATGTACAGGTTACTCCTGCAGAACGTAGTACTTTTTACCAGTTTAGGTTGGTGCAGCAGCTGGAAACCTTGACAGAGAGCCTAGTCTCAGTGGTTCTTACTTCGTTAACCTCCAAGTTGGACTTGTGCAATGTGTCCTAGGAAAACAGGAAGCTGTCTTCTGAGTCAGACTTGCTGGTTCATCTAGTTCTTCTCTACACTGACTGGCAGCAGCTCTCCATGTTTCAGAGAGGATTCTCTCCCAGTCCTACCTGGAGATGCTGGGGACTGAAACGGGGATCTGCAAGGCGGAGCTATGGCACTTCTATGTGTGGCTGCCTCTGATGACTGCAGAGAATCTGCCGTTGGTATTGTCATAGCCATATACTGAATTAACTGAGACTGAGTGTTATGATCATATCACACTGGTGTTATGCTGCTCCCATGGGCTCCCAGTCAGCTTCCATGCCAAAGTGATTCTATTTTTTAACCTCGAAAGGCCTTATGGCTTAGGACCAGATAATTGGGAGAGCTGCCTATCTTCATTAGTTCCTACTTATAGGTTAGATCTTCTGTGAAAGGCTATCTGTTGGTGCCCATCATCTATAAAGCAAGGTGACCCCCAAATTAAGGAATGCTCTTCTCAAGAGAAGTCTGCCTGATGCCTCCTTATTGTACTTTGATGCGAGACAAACATCTTTGCATTTCTCCTGGACTTGAAAGATATGTTTAGCCCTATGACTTTTAAACAAATCTTATTTTTAAGAGCTTGCTGTCATTTTAGTTTGATTGGTATTACCTGCAATTTAATTGCCCTAGAAATTTCTATTGAAAGGCAGTATGGAAATTTCAATCCTAAATTAACCATGGTTAACCATCCAGAAATTTGTGTCATCTGCATCCCTAAATAAACTAGGAGAAATATCCTAAACTTGAAACAGAAATTGAATAAATGTTATTATTACAACATTATTATAAAGTTGCAAAAGGAAAAAGGAAGAAAGTATATTGCAGAAAGGTATTGGCACAGCCAGGACGATAGAATATTGAAACTATTGTAGATCCAGCAACAGTTAATATACAAATGAGAAATGTGGAAGGAACAGGTTTTTCTAAAATGGTTGAAATGCTTTCTTGCACAGAACTCTCTTCAAAAATAAGAAAAATGGGTTGAGTTGGTCAGTTATGAAGAGAGAAATAGGACACAATCCACAACACTGAATCAGCAGTTATCTTCTGATTAAGCAATTTTTTTCCTAGTGTAAGTGGATTGCAGCCATAGCTTCTAATGAAAAGATAACATGTTTAGGAATAATGAATAATCAGCAAGTCTGTGGATTCTCATGGCACATTTCTATGGTGTAAGGGAATTGGTTAATGAATTCACAAAACTACTAAAAAGTGATGGAGAACTGGATGTGTACTAGAAAGGGGGGAACCAAAATATACTACCAACCTTCAAAAAGGAAAGGGTGATCCTGGCAATTACCACCTGGTTAATCTAACTTCAGTTCCCTATTAAAATAACGGAAATATTGAGAGAAAACATAAAAAACCAAATACTGTTTAACATTTAGGAAGTAAAGCAGTGGTGACTAAAGTATAGTAATAAAGAGATTTTGCTTTTTGAGGCCATTATAGAGAAAAAGCATAAACTAGATGGATCAGAAAGATTTCAGTTGTCTTTTACTTTCAGATTTCACACCAGCAAGTTCTTTTGAATTATGAACTATGGTACATGGATTGCCTGATTTACTGCAAAAAGGCTAGAGCTAAAAATATTTATCAGAGGGGAGAGGTGTTTAAAAGTGCTGCTATGGAGTTTACCATTTGAGCTCATCTTCTTACAAATCTTTATGATCACAAGATGACAAAAAAGCAAATGGCACAACAAATTCACAGAATCACAACAGACCTGGATACCAAGAACAATGACAAAAAGGCATGAAAAATCAGTCTGCAGAGATTAAAATAACGTATAGATCATAGGAACATAGAGTTGGAAGGGACCCTGAGGATCATCTAGTCCAACCCCCTGCAATGCAGGAATATACAGCTGTCCCATATGGGGATCAAACCTGCAACCTTGGTGTTATCAGCACCATGCTCTAACCAACTGAGCTATCCAGGCTCTAACTTTTAGAATGTAGCCTGGGATACTTATAGGAGAAAAAATCTGAAGGAATGCTATAAAACTTTACATCATATGTCATCACTAGGAGGAGTTGTTTGGTGGGAGCACAACTGAAATATCTGCACCTAGTTTTAGGAATATTAACAAAATGGATTGCAAACTCTATGTATCAGTGTTAAAATAAAAATTGACAACTCTGAATGAGTCCATCATGATTTAAATCAAAAAGAAGAAAAGATAAATTAATTTAAAATCACTGCTATAAATCAAGTTCCCTATTTAGAAATAATCCCCAGCATGGCCACTAACTGGTTGTATAACTATTGGGTTATATCTGATGCTACGTGATTGGAAGCCTGCTTGCATGATAGGTCTTCCACTTCCTCTGCTCCTCCCCTTTGGGTATACTCTAGAACAGGCCTTTGGTTGGGGGACCCTCCAGAGCAGATTGGATACTGCAAGGCGAAGAAGGGAAAGGGAGAGGTCCCATTCTGCTTACAGAAGTCCATGCCACTTAAAAAGAAGATACTGTTCACCTGCATGTTGCCCATATTCGTTTGCAACTAGCTGAGAGGAAGTGGGTGAGCCTGGTGATATACAGAATGGCAGCTCTTAAATCCTAGTGTGTGTGATGGCGTGCTTGTCAATAGTTTCAATGGCAAGCCCATGGTGTGTGTGTGTGGGGGGGGGGGGGAGACACATAGAACTGTCTTTCTGTGTCATTATAATGCGTAATCTCATAAACTAGGTAAGCTGCCACTAATTCAAATCTGTTTGACAGGTGATCCTGGTTGACTGTGAAGAGATCCTAAGTGTCAGCTTTAACATGTTTGCGTTTAATTCAGATTTCATTATAACTAGGCTGATTTTATGAAAAAAGAGAGAAACTATAATTGACTTTTTAAAAAATCTGGTATGTGTAATATTTTGCATCTTTTCATGGGCATAAGTGTCTAAATTTTTTGACATGAATATACTTGCCTTTTCTTCTAAATCTGGTGGAAGAAAAATCCTGATTGTGATTTTTGGTGATTTCGGTTGGCTTTTTTTTTTTATCTCTTTTTAAGCATTTAAGTTTACAAATTTAATTTATGTGGAAAGATTGATAAACTCTGGAGACTCCCCAAAACATGAGACGACAGTTAGAATTAGTTTCTTTTTTTACATGCAGTATATGTGTGTGTGTGTGTGTGTGTGCGCGCATATATGTGCATATATCTATATGCATTTACAAAAATTGCTCTCTAGCAAGGAAATTTATCACTTTGTCCAAAAGACCATGCTTCATCCTTTATCCCAATAAACACAATATCCTTTGTATTTAACTTTTCAGAGTAACTATGGCTAAAGAGCTAAATAGTTGAAACAGCAGCTGGTCAACATATGCTACATCAGACACACACATACTTTTTTCAGGGTTGATTTCATCTCCACGTAATGTGAAGATGCAGAAGTATGCAAGTGAAAGAAACGTCAAAGAGAATGTATGAGAAGAGGGAGTAGTTGCTACTTATTTCCGAACTTGGCCATTTGGCTAAGAGTCTTAAGTGGCACCTGATTACATTATCTAGTTGTGATACAGCCAAATTAAACCAGGGCCTGAAAGGAGAGGTGGCACAGCAGGCAGGGAAAGAATAGCAAGGAAGTTGTCCAGAAAGCTAAACCAGGTAAGGAGTAGAGGAAAAAGTAAGGCTAGCTGTAGACCAGAAAGGAAGAATAATGGTGGGAAGGCAGCCTCCAGACCTGAGGGAGACTGTGAGCTAGGCAAGTGGCTCTGTACGTGGCCCTCCCTGTGTGCATTGGTATTTTCGGTTCACACACAGCGAACCATGATAGTGGCCTGAACACAGCATTTCTTAAAAACAGGAGCATGTGGGTTTGTTTCAAACTACCCTGTAAAGACCCAATGTAAAAATATAGGAAGAGAAACACTACAATAATTTGACAACTGAAAAATGTTTAAATATAACAATTTATTGGCAATCTCTTAGAGATATAGTTTTATCATCTCTGCCTACAAGCTGGCAAAGCTCTCTGATGGCTACAGTAACCAGGGGACCCAGTGTTAAGAACTACTGGTGTAAACATAAGGCAAACAAATAATTCACCCCTTTCAGGCCACCCCACTTAAAGAAAATCTTCTGGAGTTGTTCTGAAAATTAAAGCAGCCAAGATGAGACAAGGCTGCAATCCTATATCCATGGAACTGGAAATGTCACTCAAGTACACATATAAAGGATCACACTATGAATGACCATTCAAAATGCTATCAAAGATACAACTGGCACTAGAAGTCGGTTAAATGTGCCTGATCTTTAAAATCTAAGAAACATTGCTAACAAATATGAAAAAATGATGAATGAACCCATTCTTAATAAGTCCACTGATCATGTGTTTCTCATTTCCAAGAGAGTATCCACATAGCTATGAAAACTAACTTTGCTTCAGTTAAGTGCAAAAAATCTGAAATGCTTGGGATTGCTTTTATTTCTTTGCCTTGGAGACTGGGAAGAAATCCATGAAGCCAAAAATACAAAGGAATGTTGGCACTATTTCAGAACATACATGTTAGAATAAGGTTACTCCAATGAGGACTTTTGGTTAAGAAAGTTTCCTTAGGCTGGGTTCTGCTCCTTGGCACATGGAGAAAAATGTACTGCTCTCAAGAAGACACAATGGAAGTAATTGGCACAATTTATAAAAACAAAAACATTATTTAGAAATTTGCAATAGTCAAGTACAGTGGCCTCCTCTAAGTTCACAAGAAATTAAAAGACTTCTCTATAAATATTCTATTCATGCTGATATGACAGGTTTTGTAGAAACGTATCAGGCAGCAAGGATTTCTGCAACACAATCAACAACTTTTGGGAAAAAGGAATTTAAAAGCAACAAATATGATATTGAAGATCCAAGGTCCATCTAAGGCTAACAAAGACAGGCAAAACTTCAACCATACATGAAAACTTCTCTTGGCACTATATTTAACTGTCTGGAGGCAGGCAATCTTTTCCTTTTGTCCATTACACTACTTCCCCCCTTCCAAATGATTATGAAAATCTAGAAGTTTGTTGCAGTTTACTACAGTACAACAATGAAATATCGCCTAACAGAGAGTACCAGTAGCATCCAGTTAGTTTAGCGACTTGATTAGTTCACAGGAAACCTGAGAAGGAAAACATTCACAGGGCTCTTGATCAACATTATGGGATGGTTCCTACCATATTACTCTGAGACTGTGTGGCCCCATACATTGTAATGCCATTTGAGGGTGCTGCCGGCTGTGGAGTATCTGGCTGCAAAAATCCTCTTCTGTCAATTAAGCTACAGAATAATAAAAAGTTTTGTTACAAAAAATTCTGGTTAGATAATTTTGGTCCAGCTTTAAAAGGAAAAAAAGTTTCACCTTAAGAACAATGAACCATATGAGAATAGCTTCAGTACCTCTTTTAATGGAACAGTAAAATAGATTTATTTGTTCCCAAGAGTTTGGTAGCAAAAACGAAAGCTGCATTTCTGAGTTTTTGCAATATATTTGTAACTTGGAGAAACATAAAAAGAGGAAGGAAACTGGCTGCAATCCATAAGTCACTCTGGAACAGTTGGTCTGAAGTTTTCTCAAGGTTGCAATCCTATACTTGAGACTTACTTGAGACTAAGCCTCATTTAACTCAATGGTGCTTATGTTAGAATAATGACTGGAACATTTAAAAAATGAAATAGAAACTCTAATCAAAGTTTACTATGGATGCATTCTACAGAATAACAAGGTTATTCAGTTTCTAGTGGGGAACTGCTTGTTAATTTAACAGAGTTGTATCATGAAATTGGAGAACCTACACAATTCTGTTACCACAGATCATTGCTGAAAAATTTAACCACACACTTAAAACTGTTAATTATTTAAGATCTTCCTCAATGGCCTTCTCTGGATGCCCCCAACAGAGGTTAGGTGACTGGTGACCAGGAATCAGGCCTTTTCTGCACTGATGTCTCATATTTTGAAGCCTTTCCCCAGAGCTGCTCACTTTGTGTCCATTTTACTAATTTCAAGAACAGGTTTTGTTGGCACAGGCATTTTCTTCTTAACAGTCACCTTGGACTTTCAGTGCTCCTAATATTTTTTTACCTACGTTTGCAATAGTTTTACTCAGTTTTTGTTGGGTACTGGTCAGAATATTAACTTTATTGTAAACTGCCTTGTATATTTCTAATTGAAAATGTAGTGTATACATTTTAATTAGACAAATATTTTTTTAAAATTCCTAGTATTGGTGCCTGGAAAAAACTTACCATAAGCAGTTAGAAGTGAAGAAGAACAAAAATAGTGTAGAATATCTGCAAGTTAAAACTTTGAACAATTTTGCCATCATTTACATAAAACAAGCAGTATAAAATGTATGGGAAGTGGTAGATTTAACAGGAAGCAAGGATGTTATAACCTTCTGTTGCATATCCACACCATAACAGAGTAGCAGCAGCAGCATTTTTCTCATTCTAAACATGCTCTTATTCTGAAATGTACTCCACTTTAAAGTGTGAAATACACTCGACAGATTTTTAATATATTTCCAATCAAATAAACAATAAATAATGTTTACAACATCAAGCTTTTAAACATATTGCTAGCAATTTTAAAATGCAATTGCTGCATCTGGAGAGAAGAGCAAATCAATTGTCGTGGATCATCAGAAGATCATAGCTAAGGTTCTTCCTTCCAAAAGTCTAGTTACTGCAAGCTCCACAAGTGAGGAATGGGTGGTACACAACAGACTTATGTGGTACCAGTGTCCTATTAGCAGCAAACCATCCAACATACATGACCACTACACTAGAGGACTCAAATGTCACATTATATTATTATTAACTATGTGGTCTTGCAAGTTACATACAATTGACCCAATGAGCACTAAGGACCAAAAGGAAGAGAAGATACTGAACAATTGTATTTTACCCCTTACCTGGGAGAGATGGGCCCACAGAGTGCAGAACAACAGTTAGTGAAAATGTTGCCATAGCTGTATGGATTGAAGTTTTCTTTACCTCTTTTATTTGACCAAGATCCCTTGATCTGGTAAGAAAGGAATGTTAGTGCACCATTTTGTAGCACTCTTCAATATACAAAGTGCTACAACTCTTCCGTACTCTCCTAAGGTAAACCAGGCTGACCCAACAGTACCCCACAACCTAAACCTACAACCAAACATGTCACTTTATTCACAATGTCTCACTGTTCCACATTCCCCTGTGAAACATACTGTCACATATACCCTCCAAGGGCAAAGGACTACTCTGTACCAGCTGTTTCTCCATTCCAGGATGTAACAGCTGGTTCCTTCCTAATCACATCCTGGGATGTCACTGGTGACAGCTCCACTTTTTATTTCTATATTATGAATGTTTTAATATCATTCTTGAATCATATTCCCAGAGCTGCTTATAACAGGAATAAAGCAAATTAAATGTAAAAACCAAATAAACATAACTAAAAAAAACAGTCATATTTTATAACAGGGAATTTTAGTATCTCAGTAAAGCAGGTATGGGGAGCCTGTGGTTATCCTGATGACTGCAACTTCCATTGTCCCCGACCACTGGCCATGCTGGCTGGGGCTGACAGGAGCTGGACGCTAATAGCATCTGGAGGGCCACAGGTTCCCCATTTTCACATTCAAGTAACACTGTTTCTCACAAGTTTGCAACTTAAACTGGCAAGCTATGTGATTTACTCCCAGACAGCTCCAACGTGCTCTTTTCAAAACTGGAACCCTTCCCAACAAGCAGCTCCTGAACGAATCAGTCTATTTACTCCTAAAGCAGCAGTGACCAACTTACTTGGTTTGCAGCGGCTGGACACTGTCTTGCCAAGCATTTGGGGGGCCATTTTCTAGTGGTGACATAATTCCCCCTCAGAGCAACTTGGTTGGGGAGGGTTCCGTTCCCCTGGCTGAGGATGCTGGAAGGGAGCATCCAAAGCAAAAGGAAAGAATGTTCCAGGGTAAGGCCTCAGTGGCATCCTCTTCTTTTCTTCTGAGAGGAATATCTGCTGGCTTGAAATGCTGTTTCAAGCACTGATGTTGGCCCAGACAGCATACTAGTTCTCAAGAACTTGCTTGGAAATGGCACTGCTGGGGCCAACAGCTATGTGCAAGGCATCGTTTCTGATTCAGCTGGCAGTATTTCAATCCTCCCAGCACTCAGTGAAGAGATGCCTCAGAGATCTCTGCGTCACAAAAGAGCCTCTGGGGGATTGGAGCTCTGAGAAGGCTGAAATGCTGCCAGATTGGCTCAAAAGGGTCTCTGCAATGATGCAGAGGTCCCTGAGCTATCTAATTTATTAATTTTAAGGGTTTGTATCCAATCTCTCTAAGGCCTGAGGAGGCTTCCAACAATAATATGATTAAAAATAGAAATACCAAAACAATAACCCATTAAAAACACAGAACCTCTGTCTATCAACTTCATAGGCTTATAAGGGGAATGTCTTGTACACTCTCCAAAAGAACAGAACTCAGGAAGGACTGAATCTGTATCCAAACTTCATATGCAGCTATTGCCCTTGCATGACCAACTGTTTCCTGTGCAAGTCCTTGGGAAGCAACACTGTCTGGGTCAATCCATCAAGGTCAGAGAACCAAAGTAGTGAAACAATTTAGAGAGCCAGAGTAGGACTGGGAACGCCCAGGTTCAAATCTGTATTTTGCTACAAACCCACTAAGTGACCTTGAGCCAGTCACTACTGACTAAGGGGATAAAACTGAGGGAGGGAATCTGGTATGCCACCCAGAGAACACAATCTTGGTCGTTAGGTTCCCACTTCATTATTCCAAAGTTTGGAACAGAGCTGCACAAGCAGGCTGAAGAAGGAAGTGTTCTCAATAAGCATTCTCTCCAGTCAATAATATTGCTTTTACAGAACACCCATTAATGCATAATGACCTAAAGACCATGCTTATGAATAAGGAAGAGGAGATTTTTAACTACTAAATGAGATTTGGGCCCAAATGAAACATCAATGTGTCCAGTCCAGTGCTTTGTTTTAGCAGAAAGCACTGTCATGTGTGCTGTTTCCATGACAAACATAGTTACTAAATAAAGGTTAAAAACACTTACATCCTCATTTGTTGTTTGATTGGAGCTGATCAAATAAGTATGAAAACCTGAGAGCCCAACAATGGACCAAACGGAGAAGAAACATACCACAGCTTCCAGCACAGTAACTGAACGTCAAGGGAATAGTAACCGAGAAGTCAATGAATGTAAATGCTATTAGCAATTATGGCTACATGGAAATTTCAGGCCATGAATATACTGCTCCAAATTGCCAATGCCTCGGATAGCCATAACTATCATGCTGAGTTTGTGAACATCCAGAAAATGTATATTTAGAAGAGGCAGAATGCTGTACTAGGTGGACCTTTGCTTATTTCATCACGATTTTTAGTACATAGATAGCTTTTAATCCCTACATTTTTGCACGTAGAAGCCTAAACAAACATTCCTTATGTAGTTCAAAAGAGCCTAGGCTCACATGACACAACTGCACACACAAAAATTAGGACATAGTGAGAACAGAAGGCATCAGGAAATCACAAAATTTTGCCCAAGGCCTTGCTATGAGTTACTGGCAGTTTCAGAAATCCAACACAAATTCTAGCCTCAGAGTCATTACCACACCCCACCATTTCCACTCCTGCTTGAAGGGGCATCATCAAACACACTGTATTCATGGGATTTTTCCTACTAGATGCTTTCCTGCTTTCCCCCCAACTGCCCAACCCTTAAATGCAAATTTTGAATAAATAGCTAATTGTCGTGGCTGAATAGTCCACAAATGTGGAATCAACTACCTTTTGATTTTAAAACAACTGAAAGGCTCTTTCATTTTCAGAGAACTGAAAAGCCTAATACATTATTAGAAGCTATTGTAATTCTTTTAACTGGAGGCTATTGTTGTGTTATTTATGAACATTGTGTTCAAACCTAAGTTCTTCCAACGGAGAGGTGCTTGTGCATTAGCATTTCTACCCAATGAATACACAAGTAAGTGAACATAGTAGAAGTTATACCTGAAGATTTTTTTATTTTTAAAGTACCTGGGCTGCTATCTTCACTGCTTTTGTGCATAACTCCCACTAAGTTAGTGACACTTAGATGTTCACAACTTTGTGCAGGACTGAAGTCATGGTACTTCCAAATGCGCTCTGTTTTGTATGCTAGTGAGTTAAGTTAGTGCTTTTTAGCTTGACTGTGCTCTTATAATTCTCTTACACTTCTTGCTGCTGGGTGGAGCATTGGCCTCAATCTAGTTATGCTGTGATAAAACAAAGTTGTGTTTGAAGGCCTGACTATGTTTGTCTTCTCCTTGAACTGACACAACACACCCATTACTAAAAAACAGCATTCTGTGTGTCAACAGAATGCTGCTTGTTGGCTTCTTCCTGCACTCCCAGATCTTCAAAATTGTATGATGGGAATTTATAATCCATGTACAATTTCTTTGTTGATCTCTGCTAGGATCAGCACTGTAGGTATAGGTTTGGGGAGTGGGAAGCAACAGTCAGGTAAAACATGCAACAGTAGTTCCAAATATTTGAAAGAGAGGCACAACTTCTTGTTATGCTCCTTCCTATTTTGTTTCTGGATTTGCTGCTACTTCTGCTGATAATGCTGGAAGTTCTCTTGAAGTAAACTGGGTAAATTATCACCCAATGCAAAATCATTCTGTCAGGAAGTTTAATTTTAAAAACATACATTCTCTTTTTATTACCGTATTTTTCGTCCCATAGGGCGCACCGGCCCATAGGACGCACCTAGCCTTCCCGCTGTCCCCCGAGCTTGTGGGCTGCAGGCTGCTGCCCGCAAGCCTTGTGAGCCCGCGGGAGAGTAAACAACTCCAAATAAATCTAGATAGCAATGCTTTCAAAATTTATACAATATTAACTAAGAGCATGCAACACTCCAGTTGAAAGGATATCTTGCAGGACTGTCCTTGAGTGCATTTAAGAACCCTGTTTGTTGAGATCCTGTAGAAAGAATAAATGTAAATATTAAACAATAATATATACTGTCTACATAAAAACAAATCTCAAAATCCAATATACAGTTAGAGTTTCAAAGAACTACAACACAAATTTTGCTAAATTTAGCCTTGAAATTTTACTGAAACTGTTCAGCAAAAATGGAAGTTTTAAAACCAGAATTAACATATGCTGGATGTTTTCTCAATAGTAACACATTAATGTCTGCAGTCACCAGTTCCCCATAAATAAGTTTTCTGTTATCAATCTGTTCATTTCTATCCTATCATGGTGGAAAAACACTGCAAGATTATTTTTAAACATGAAAGGTATCCATAAATATACTTTCTCTCACACAAAAATGTTTCTGTTGGATCAGGAAATCCTGTAAATGCATCATAATATGACCCAAATTCCAAGCTGCTTACGGATTTCTCTGGATACAATTAGGAGACATGATGCAAGGAGCCAGCAATGGATACTTGCTTTAACTCATTAATTTGTTCAGCAAAAAAGAATGACAAGCAATTGTCAAATTAAGGTCCAGATCTATTTTTAACTGCTGACATTTAGGGACAGAGAGAGCTGAGCACTGTTTTGACTCTGTGCCCTGGCAAGAAGTCCCAGCCACCTAACTGAACAACACAGGGCTTTCTAAGGCTACCTCCAGGAGGGAATATCTGTTGGACTGTCGGCCTCAAAAACAGCATTAGTTCATGTCAAAGGAGCTGGTGAAATGGACCTGTCTGCTATCCAATTCTTGCATTTCAAGTGCAATTGAAATTGGGATTTTTAAACATATATTTATGACAATCTCTTGTATACGCTCCCTTAAAAATATTTTAACTGCTTTATTATTTTTGTGTTATGTCTCTGCGTTAAATGGGGGAGGGGGAAAGACAAGAGTCTGTAAACACAAGCTAGTGGTTACAGGCAGAGGGAGGTATGGTAGTAGTGGGGTAAGTAAGTGCTGGCTAGTTGAGAAGGAGAAGCCAGCATATAAGGTCTGTTCCACAATAGTGCCATCCTCATCCACAATAACATAACCTCAGGATTCCTTAACGTGTTGCTATTTAATGCATGATCAGTTTACAGTAAGACATCAATTATCCATTATCTGGTCATGGAGACTCATCTAGTCTATCTCATCATCACTTGACAGGGCACAAAAAGCCAGTCTCTCCTGGCTTTACACTTTACGCCATCTACCACGTCGCAGAAGGAACATTGCTGTGGTTTATAAAAACGATTGGCAAAAAAATATAGTTATGGTCAACAGGGATTCCATCTCCCTCCCAATGCTTACTATTAGGTTGGGTGCTGATTTGGGGTGTTTGTACTTGGTGTTGTATACTAGGGACACAGCGGGATTGTTGTTTGTGTACCAACCACCCTTCTAGCAAGCAGTCTTTCCACCTGAGCTGGCTGAGTTGAAACTGATTTTCTTAGGGGACTTCAACATTATTTCAGAATCAGTCTTATCAGAAGATATTCAGGACTTCCTGGTTGCCATGATAACCATGGGGCTGTCACAATGTGTCATGGCCCAACCTATGTGGCAGGTCACAATGTAGATCTGGAGCTCTCAACTAGGCAGGAAGATGCTGGACTGGAAATGGAGCACAAAGGATCTTCTGTTGCCACAGTTATACCCATGTCCTGGTAACTTGGAAGCTGGATTACTGCAATGTGCTTTACATGGGGCTGCCTTTGAAGACAGTTTGAAAATTGCAGCTAGTCCATAACGCTGTGGTTAGGCTGTGAACATGGACCAGGCAAAGAGATTTCATCTTGCCTGTGCTAAAGCAACTCCACTGCCTTCCATATTTTTTTTGAGCTCAATTCAAAGTGCTGGTATTAATTTTAAAGCCCTACACAATTTAGGACCCAGATAACTGTTGAAGGCATCTCTCTTTATCAATCCACATAATCTGCAGCCTTTTTCCAGGTCCTCCTGCTATCTGAAGTGTGGCAGGTGGAAACTGGAGACACACTTTGCTTCCTTGCTTTTGGAAAGACATTGCCAAGAGGCCTATTTAGAGACCTTCTTGCTTCCATTTAGACACCAGGTAAAAACATATCGTTTTCACAGACTAAAAAAAATGCTAATGTAAGCATTTAGAGTGGTTGATTTTATTGAATAGGCTGCTGCTACTTCAATTTTAATTTGCTGTATTAGTCTATTAAATTGTAAAACTGTGTTTCTTACTACTCTGTAGGTTGTCCTAGGAATATAAATCACCTGGCAATTTCATTACATATCTTTAGGTGGCAGGCAGAAACATACTTCTCCCAGGCCTTTGGCTAATTAAACAACCTGTGGCCTTCAAAACTTGTGGGTTTTTGTTTGTTTGTTTGTTTGTTTGTTTATTATGTATCTTTGTGTTTTTATACTGTAGACTGCCCTGTGATCTTCAGATGAATGGCAGTATATAAGTTTAATAATAAAATATGCAAATTAATAAATACAACAGGTTGTGAACGTTGACCAACTATTGGAAATTGTTCTGTTTGCCAATAGGGTTTTCCAGTCAGCAAGGCAGGCCACAAACCAAGGAACAGTCACAGACCAATGAAACCAATCTGCAGGAAAACTGAGAGTGGGACAGAATGTTCCCTTTATATGAACTGTTCAGCAGTACAACAAATAAAGCTGAATAAAATGCATTTGCCTTAAGATTCTGAATTAAGAAGTAAGCTTAACAGTTGAAAGTCTTGTTAATGATCAAACTAGGTATACCATTTTGGGTATATTCTGAATGTCCAAAAGAGTAAAATGAAAAATAGAGTTTCAAGCAAATGGCTATATATGTAATCTGATTGTACTAGCATACTTACGATGGATGATGTGGGTGATAACGAATGCAAATATAAAGACTGTCAGAAAAGACAGAGATAAAATAAACATATAAAAAAATCTGTAGTTTCTTTTCCCCACACAGTTGCCTACCCAGGGACAATGGTGATCAAACCGTTCTGAAAGAAAAGGCAGAAAAAGAATGGAACACAATTACAAAAACAACAACAACAGACCTGCTTGAGAAAATTGTTGTAGCCATGTTCAGGTGTCTACCTGAAGATGCAGTCAAGTAAAACTGGTGATGGGGAAGATGTGTGTGCAAGCCTCACCCCCAAGGTCACATGAACTGCTTTTAGATCTTCACATGACAACTACAGTAGGGAATTTAAAGTGTGTTCAACTGAACACACTCAAACTCTCTTCAAGAACAGAAACCCTTATTAGCCTGGGATCAATTGAACATGCTTTAAAACCTTCTAATGTCATTTGCACTAATCATACAATGATCTTAAGAGCTGTTGGCACACATATATGCCCCTGTCCCCAGTTTTTAATCATATGCTCATGTGAATGCTTGAATATAAATGACAAAAACATGACCAAAATTGGATGTTTAAATGCATATTTTTATCATAGTCATTTGTCTTTAGTCTTACTATTTTTTTATAAATCTCTTTCAAAGTACAGTTAATTACAAACCATGAATAGAACAGGGAATTGAGGAGAAGGGAACAATTACATTTATCCCTAACACTTTTTTCTGCAGGATAGCACAGTTGGTACAGCACGAGACCGTTAATTTCAGGGTTGTGAGTTTGAGTCCTACATTGGGCAAAAAGATTCCTGCATTTCAAAGGATTGGACTAGATTATCTTCATGGTCCCTTCCAACTCTACAATCCTATGATTCTGTCTCCGTCCAGGGAGTGTGAGAAGGTAGTGATTTGGAGGAGAAATTCATATGGACAAGAGAGAATGGAGGTACAGGAAGCTTACTATCAACATTAAATTTGATTATTTAATTTATATACTGCTTAATATATTAAAAATATCTCTAAGCAGTGTACAGAAAACTGAACAAAAGACAACTTAAACATAATATAACAAAAATACACAGTTAAATATAAAATTGTTACATTAATCTTCTTCTTCTTCTTTGGTGATCACTCGTGGCCGAGTAAGATTGTCTTCCATAAACACGGTTTTAACAATGAGTCCGTAAGAGACTGTGGAGGCCAATTCTGGATCCACACGTCCTTCCACATTGGGGACATTGGTTTCCGGGCGGGAGTTGAACACCGTGTGGATTTGCCAAGCATGCCTTCCTCCTAGCACGTTTCTCCCTTGCATCCTGAGTTTGAGTGTCTTCAAAGCCCATGACACATTTGGTAAAGGCTGTTCTCCAACTGGAGCGCTCACAGGCCAGTGTTTCCCAGTTGTCAGTGTTTATACTACATTTTTTAAGATTTGCCTTGAGACAGTCTTTAAACCTCTTTTGTTGACCACCAGCATTATGCTTTCCGTTTTAAGTTCAGAGTAGAGTAGTTGCTTTGGAAGACGATCATCAGGCATCCGCACAACATGACCAGTCCAACGAAGTTGATGTTGAAGAATCATTGCTTCGATACTAATACAAGGTTACTAATATATATAAATCTATATCAATTCATGTTCCTTCTGACACACCCTCCTTCTCAGCCTCCAGGTTCTCACCCACAGTTCAGCAAAGTCTCAGCTCACCCACAAAACGTCTCAGATGACAGGATGGATGAGCTCAGAATCAGAGATGTTAAGATAAGTTCTCTTGACTGGTTGGGAGGATGGGTAGAGTCAGCTTTTGTACACAAAAGACCAAATCAGTATTGTCAAAAACCACTGCTGAAAAACTAATGGGCTAGAAGATACAGGGGCCTTTGTATAACATACCAGCAGCCCGGCTAATTCAACTGATATCATTCACATCTGTGCTTGTTTGGCAATATGTAATGTTGTGGTTTCCTTTGTAGCCCCTATGATTTCATAATTTATGTGCATCCATTTTGGGGCTGTTCTTCATTTATCTGTTGTTGTTGTTGTTGTTGTTGTTGTTGTTGTTGTTGTTGTTGTTGTTGTTAAAAACCCAGTATGGATGCTTGCAGTACATACTGCCTTTTCCTGCATTTGAAACATTTGTAAATGCAGCAACATAAGAATCCTGCAATTTCAATGCTAGTAATCATTTCCTGCAGATATGGGAAAAGATACATAGCACCTTCAAAGAACTTGGGTTTCAGACTAAGAGACTAATTTTTAGCAAGTCAACTGTTCCTGCAAATTTTTCACTTGCTTTACTAGAATTAGAACAGAATAGTGCCCCTGGGGTATACACAGACTTCCAAGGCTGTTTCCATAGCCTAAACAAATTCATGCAGGCACTGTGTAGCAACTGTCTCATAGGTGAGGGGGAAAGAGGTTCACATGGCCTTGGTAGCAAGCTGGTATTTGTTACTGAACCTAATCTTCCCCATTTCAATCTAAGAAGAAGGGAACATTTTGCAGAGACCTTTGACCTCATGCAGGGCTTTTGGGAGTGCCCCAAATCTCAGGCTACAATTTGAGATTAGCCCCTGGATCTCTTTTACTTTGTGTGGACTTGATCTGGCTCATGGGCCTTACAATATGTACCTTCAAACTCAGGGACAGAAAACCAAAAAGGAAACTGAAAGGGCTCTATAAAAATTTAATATTGGACTGTTTCCCAGCTGCAGTTGTTCATACAATTTCTCTGTTTCTAAGTAGAATATTAATAGTTTTCAATTAGGATTAGACAGCATTAAAAGAGAACATTTGATGACAGAACTATTCAGAACTATGTGTGTTAATGGCAGGATTTAACACAGTGGGCAGTATCCAACTAAGTCGTTCTGTCAGTGCAAGGATTTTCACTTGTGCAACAAAACCTCCCCCCTCCTTCCCCCCGTATGTCCCCATATCTATTCTGGCATTCCCCACAACCCTCTAGAATAGATTACGGGAGGGTGCATGGTGCATTCAGGGAGTGGAGAGGGGCGAAGTCCTCTTGCAGAAGCAGAAACCCTTGTGTTGGTGGAATCAGTTGGTTGAATACAGCTCAGCAGTTCCCTCTCCCCCAAGGTGGCTATCAATGGCTACTTGCCATGATGGCTATGTTCTGCCTCCACTGTTGGTGGCAATATGGCAATATGCCTCTGAATATCTGTTGCTGGGAATTGCAAGGGGGGAGAGTGCTGCTGTGCTCAGTTACTCCATAGGCATCTGGTTGGTCACTGCCCTTGGCCTGATCTAGCAGGGCTTTTCTTATGTTCCTGTTGGATTTTGCCCTGCTTTTGTATCCTGGAGGGAAAAATCTGTCAGTCTGTTCAAGAGCCTGGTCAAGGCCCATTTCAGATAAATTGCTGCAAGATTATCTTAAGTTTTTCTCTGGGTTAAGGACACATAAACCACATCCTATATCTTCTACCTAAGAAACAATGGTTGCTTACCATGATGCCACATTCAGTACAAATCTGTTTCATGAATAGTTCAAGCTCCTTGAATACCTCTTGAATGGTCAGTAAACCATGAAATACAAAAGGATCACCTGTTGTAATCACCCTCACATCTTTAATTATAAAGGCATTAAAGGATTACTCTTCAAGGATTACTTTGAACAGTAGAAATTACCTTGGAATTAGACCTAGCTTTGTTCAACAAGAACAGTTATCAAAAAACAAGGATAAGGATATAGAAATAGTAGGGTCCAAAAAATCCCACCCTTATGGTGGGTGTGGGTGTCCGTGTCCCAAATGATGTAAAAAAATCAATTCACATTTATTCCAGAAAGCAAGTACAAAAAAACCTTAAAATTCATATTTGTGCATTGAATTCTTTTTACCTTTTAAAAAATTAAAATTAAAAACTTTTAAAAAATCAAAGTATGGGGAAATGGGAGACCCTTACAATACTAAGCTGCAAGACTAGATATTTTAAAAGAATGGTATGGGGAAGGCTTAGTAACTCAAGCAGAAAGCTTTGTTTTGAAGAGACTACTGAAATCAATGCTGTGGTATCATGAAGAAAACCAAGAGGAAATTACTTATAAAATTCCATTTTTTCATACACACTATACTATACTATAACAGTATAGTATAAAATATAAATCTAACAAGAAATCTAGAGAAAAACAGGGGAGGGGGAGGGATTAGGAGGAAGGGTGTATTAGTTTAATTCTTATTTATATACCCTGTAGTATAGAAAATCAATAAATATATTAGATACCCGTAAGGTATCAAATAAGAAAGAAACCATGTCTAGAACTTTCACCACATACCTTACCATTTCATAATGAATTCTTAACAAGTAAACATGGTGTGTTAGGTGACTTGTCAATATGGTCTCAAACAAGATTGAACTCTGCTAAAAATTTACTATCTGAGCAAGATGTAAAACCATTAGCTGAAATTTCATTGGCAATGGGCAGCACAGGACCCCACTATTCCAGTACAGTGGTACCTCTGGATGTGAACGAGATCCGTTCCGGAGCCCTGTTCGCATCCTGAAGCGAACGCAACCTGCGTCCGCGCGTGCATGGGTCACGATTCGCTGCTTCCGCGCATGCACGTGACATTATTTTGAGCATCTGCTCATGTGCGAGCGGCGAAACCCAGAAGTAACGTGTTCTGTTACTTCTGGGTTGCCATGGAGCGCAACCTGAAAACACTCATCCCGAAGCTACTTCAACCCAAGGTATGACTGTTCTTTCCAATGAGAGAAGCATTATTAGCTTGAATTAGAATACAATGAGGTAACCGAGACTAGAGCTGAAATTTTATTTATATCTGAAAACAACAAGTACTTAACAAGTCAGTTCTATTTTATTATTTTGGAATTTGATAACAAGCCAGGGACACTTCTGAGGATATCAGCTAGTGATCTACAGTAGGAATTAAGTACTGAGGGATTCAACTGGATTTGGGTTAAGATTCTAGCAAGAACAACACCTGTGGAGTTAAAAGAATAATTTTATAACATATTTGATTCCCTATAGACTTAGTAGGATATATTCACCAGTACAAAGTAACTGTTGGAGATGTAGTAGGCCTCAAACAGACTTCTTGCATATAGTTCAGAGCTGCCCAATTATATAGCTGTATGTATTTTAAATCTGGAATTTTATTACAGAAAGGCTTGGCTACAAGTTACCAATGAATCTTAAAACAGTTTTATTAAATTATTAAAGAGGAGGATTATTAGAGGAGGATTTCAAGGTAATATTAAATCTGCTATTAGGTAATATTAAATCTATTATTTGATGCAAAATATACTGTATTATATTGTCTGAGTTACAGAGAATCTTCAATGCAGGCATCCTCCCACTTACGCGCGAGCAACTAACTCACACACAACCACATATATGTGAGGCACCAGGAAATAAATAAATAATTCAATTCTAACCTGAGATGGTGGAGAGCTTAAAAGTCCTGTGGCTCGCGAGGAGACCCTTCGCTGAGCCCAAAGAGGATGTCAGTGAGCCAAAAGTCCAGAAAAAAAAGACTCCAAGGGCTCCAAAATGGTGCACAGGAGCTCTCGCTGCTGCCACGCTACCAGGCTCTGTCAATAGATTCTGGACTCCTAGACTCCGTAAGCAGGATGTGTGTGTGTGTGTGTGTGTGTGTGTGTGTACACAATACTACTTTTAAGCACAGATTTCAAAGTGGCCGGCGGGGGGGGGGGGTAACTATGGATGAAATATGTTTCCACAGGCACCACACAGATTCAGTCTATAATACAGAAGAGATATTGCTTAACGAACTATATTTTGAAGTACGCAACTGTCAGGGGTTCAGGAGCAGAGTCACTGGAGAGGGAAGAAACAGAGAGCGAGGGGGAGGAGTCGGAAGGAAATGTCAGCGGCGACAGTAGTCCAAGATCTCTGAGTCTCTCCAGTGACTCGGAGGATTCACAGAAAGGGGCCCCCATGGTCAGGGCAAGGGGAGTGCCCAGGGGGACACCTCGGGAAGAAGGGGACTCAGAGAGTAGCAGCTGGAAATCCGGACCAGCGTCCCCCCCAGAGTGCAGTAGGGGGGAGGAGTCCAAGGCATCGGGATCAGGGAGCGCGCAGGCAGAGGGAGAACGTGAGGCAGGAGTGGCCACACCCTCGTCAGGGAGCGAGGAAACGGTCATCCGGAAAGTAAAACGCGCGCGCGCGCCAAGTTCAAATGTACAGGAGGGCGGCAAGGTGGGCAGCCCGGGTAAGGAGCCAGGTCCTAAAGCCCGCCGAAGAGAGGGGGAGGAGTCAGAGGGGTCTAGCTCCGCATCGGAAGAGTCCAGGAGGAATGAGACCCCGGGGGGTAGTAAGACCCAGAGGAAGAGAGAGAGAAGGAAGAGGTGGAGTAAGATTAGAGTCTTGAACTGGTGCACGGGGGGTGGAGATCCAGACAGAGCTTCGCCGGTCTAGAGTCCAGACGTAGGGCTGGGACGCTGAGACTTGTAAATGGAGACTATTCTTCAATAAAGACTTTTATACTGTACTATCGGCTAGCGTTGGTCCTTGGTGAGCTGGGACCCGGAGCCAGCCCTGACAGTAAGCTCTGTCTCAAATTTTAAAGTTTGGGCACCAAGAACCTCGCCACGTGAGTCGGCGCAGCGAGGACAGAGGAGGGGTGCTTACAGAGCTCACAAAACTCAGGCAAGATGACGACGGAAGAGAAGATAAAAGCCCTGCAAGAAGCGGTGACACAACTCAGCACTGAGGTAATTGCATCCAGGAAGAGAGAGGAGGAGATGGTTACCTCCTGCCGGGATCTCCAGGCCAGGTTGGACGTGCTTTCCAAAGAGGGGCAAACGGGAGCCAAGGCAGAAGGCATAGGTTTGGGGAGAAGGGGAGGAAGCCTTGTATCGCATTTCGACGGGAGTTTGCAGCAGTACCCCAACTTCAGAGCAGACCTGCTGTTTGCGCTGGATTTACTTGACAAAGACTTTAGAGATGAGAGAGAGAGAGTGGGGTTTATCTTGTCCCATTTGCATGGGGAAGCCAAAACGTGGCTGCGGAATCTATGGAGGGACAATGATCCAGCGCTCCAAGATGCGAAGGCTTTTATTAAAGCAATGGACTCATGCTTTTTATCAAAGGTAGACGTCGATATTGCCAGGAGGGACATACATGGACTTAAACAAGGCAAAGCCAGCGTGCGGCAGTACCATACTCGATTTTTCGGACTGGTTCATGCCCTGGGGTGGGAAAAAGATTCTGCGCCAGTCAGAGACCTCTTTTGGGAGGGGTTGAATGCAGATGTAAAAGCGGAGATTGGAAGAGGGGAGAGACCAAGGAGCACCCAGCAGGTAGTCCAGAGGGCTCTGGAGATCGGGGTGCATCTGGAAGAACGTCCTTGCAACAGGGAGGAAGGGCGTTGGGGAAGGGCACCAGCCAGAGCACCTCCCTTCTCTCCCAGAGAAGCAGCGCGTGCGCACTCCACACCCTCGCAGGGAGGGGGAGAAGAGCCGATGGAGATAGGAGGTGCCAGGGCTCAGTCAGCTAACAGAGCCCTAACGCCGGGAGCAGCCAAAACGAAGCCTCCTAGAGGGAACAGGAAGTGCTACATCTGCGACAGTGCTCAACACATGGCGAAAGAGTGTCCCCAGAGGCTCCACAAGCACACTGCAGCCTCCGCAACAGTCGCTGAAGCAGCTCAATTGAAAACGCAGCAACAGTTAAACGACAGAGTCTGGCTGGAGGAAGAGGCACTGGGGTCCAGTCAGACAAGTCAATGAAACAATCCCCAGCACTTTTGCAACCCACAGACCCCCTCCCACCCAAACCAGTGGTGCAGCTTACAGCGTCTCTCCAACTGCCCAATGGACGCACTCTGGAGGTGCCGATCACCATTGACTCCGGCAGCAACGCTGACTTTATGGGACTGGAATTCATTCAGCAGCACAATATACCACTGCTACCAGCCACGCTGCCCCTGAACGTTGTCACGGTGGATGGCAGAGACTTGTTAGGGGGGCAGGTGGTGCAACAAACGCAACCAATGGTGATGCGGATTGGAAATCACCGAGAAGTCATCAGCTTTAATGTCACACACCTGTCGGACACGCCGGTAGTCCTCGGCATGAGTTGGCTGCACAGGCACAGCCCAGCATTGGCGTGGTACCAACGCCAACTGACCTTCGGCTCCTCCTATTGCGCGGAACATTGCATCCTTCCTAGCCCGGAAGAAGGAGGGGACGACCCGCAGCTACAATTAGGCACGCTGCAAGCAGTGCCTCGCAAGTATGCAGCGTTTTTGGAGGTTTTCTGCGAGAAGGAAGCGGACAAGCTGCCCCCCCACAGGCCCTATGACTGCAAGATTGACCTCCTGCCAGGAGCGACGCTGCCAGCCGGGAAACTGTATTCCATGTCTGAGGATGAGCTGCAGGAGCTCAAGGAGTTCATAGACCTCAACTTGAAGCGCGGTTTCATCCGGGAGTCGAAGGCAGCGGGGGGCAGTCCTGTATTCTTTGTGAAGAAGAGGGACACGCCCCAAAAAAGACTTGTGGTAGACTTCAGAATTTTAAATTCCAGAACCAAGCCCGCGGCCTTTCCCATGCCCAAGATAGATGACCTGCTGGCGACGGCGAGGAAAGGACGCGTTTTTACAAAGTTGGATCTGCGAGGGGCGTACAACCTGATTCGCATACGGGAAGGAGACGAGTGGAAGACTGCCATGTTCACGCCCCTGGGCACATATGAATACAGAGTTATGCCCTTCGGTTTACAAAATGGCGCCCACTGTTTTCAAGCTTTCATGCATCACGTCCTGGCGGGTCTCCTCTACAAGACATGCGTCTGCTTCTTGGACGACATCCTGATATTCTCAGAATCGGAGGAGGCCCACGAAGGTGACGTCAAGGCAGTTCTGCAGAGACTGCAGGAGCATCGGCTGTATGCCAAGCTGGAGAAGTGCCAGTTCGACAGGACGGAGGTTGATTTCCTAGGCTACAAGCTGTCGGACAAGGGGCTTGCCATGGACAGCGCCAAGGTTCGCGCAGTGTTGGACTGGAAGAGCCCGCGCAATCGGAAGGAGGTCCAGCGGTTTGTGGGGTTCGCCAACTTTTACCGCAAGTTCATCAAGGGGTTCGCGATGCAGACGGCGGCCATTACTGACACGCTCAGCTCTAAGAAGAAGAAGTTCATCTGGACGGAGCAAGCGGAGCAGTCCTTTCAGAACCTTAAGCGTCTCTTCTCGTCCGAAGGGCAGCTACTGCATGTGAATCCCAGCAAACCGATGAGGGTTGAAACAGACGCCTCAGACAGAGCCGTGGGCGCCGTACTGTTGCAGGAGGACCCGCATGGGGACTGGAGACCGTGTGCCTTCTACTCTAGGAAGCTCAGCAAGTCGGAGCAAAACTACACCATCTGGGACAGGGAGTTGCTGGCCATTCATGCAGCATTCAAGGCGTGGCGACACTTCCTAGTCGGGGCCAAGCACACCGTGCAGGTCCGCACGGATCATAAGAACCTGGAGTACTGGCGCACGGCAAGATTCCTAAACCAGCGGCACATCAGATGGGCGGAATTTTTCGCGGATTTCGACTTCAGGATAGAATACATCCCAGGCGACAACAACATCATGGCGGATGCACTGTCCAGGAAGCCGCAATACCTCGAAGAGGCGGCACCAGCAGCGGCCAAGCACATTTTCGCTCCGAAAGCGTGGGCGTGCGCTGCAGCAACCGTGGACTTGGAGGCGGTCCGTCGAGCACTGCAGAGGGACCCCTTTGCACAAGCCAAGATGGAGGAGGTGCACAAGGGCACGGTGAAGGACGACGAGTTCCAAGTACGAGACGGATTGCTCATCCGCAGAGGGGCCCTCTACGTACCGGGAGACGACCTCCGGGCGAAAGTACTGCAGCAGTTACACGACGCACCCACCGCCGGGCACTTTGGCAAGGAGAAGACGGCAGAACTCGTTGCCAGAGATTTTTGGTGGCCCAAGATGCGGGGGGAAGTCGCGGAGTACGTCTCGAGGTGCGACACCTGCCAAAGGGCCAAGTCAGTCCACAAACCTCCGGCGGGACTGCTCGAACCGCTGCAGACTCCGAGCGAACCGTGGGAGAGGGTGGCCCTGGACTTTGTCACGGATTTACCCAGCTCAAGGGGTAAAACGGCAGTGCTAGTGGTGGTGGACATGTTCACTAAAATGGCCCACTTCATTCCGTGCGCGAAGGTCGCCACGGCAGAACAGACCGCCAAACTGTTCATAGACCACGTCTTCAGAGTGCATGGACTGCCACGGTCTATCTTGTCCGACAGGGGGCGCCAGTTCATTTCGAGCTTCTGGCAGAAGCTGATGGGTTTCCTGAACGTCAAGATCAACCTAGCGTCGGCGAGACACCCGCAGACCAATGGACAAGCGGAACGCGTCAACGCCGTCATGCAGCAGTACCTGAGATGCTACGCAAATCAACAGCCGACGACATGGGTGGACTACCTGCCGCTCGCTGAGTTCGCTTACAACAACACGAAGCACGTGTCCACAGGGGTGACGCCGTTCTTCGCCAACAACGGGAGGCATCCCAGAACCTTCCCGGGATTAGAGAGACTGGGGGAGGGGGAGCCACAGGCAGCGGAAGTCTTGGCGGCGGAATTGCAGGAAGTCCACGAGCAGCTTAGGAGGCAGTTAGAGCTGGCAAAGCACGCATACAAACTGCAGGCTGACAAGCACAGGAGGGTTGGTGAAGACATACAGGTGGGAGACTGGGTGTGGTTAGCGGCCCACGCAGTGCCGACCAGATCCTTAGCTAAGAAGAAACTCGGACATAAGCAGCTAGGACCTTACCTAGTTGAGGCACAGATCAATCCGGTGGCCTTCCGGTTGACACTTCCGGAAGGATCCAGAATGCACCCAGTATTCCATAGGTCGGTGCTCACGCCCTACAAAGCACCTCACCGATTTCAGGCGCAGGGCACGGCACCAGACCGGTATGAGGAGATCCCCCCAAGGAGGGAGTCGCCAAGAAGGGAACCCATCAACCAGGTCACAGAGATTTTGGACTCGAGATGGGGGGAAGAGGGAGTAGAATATTTTCTCGCAAGGGAAGGTACCCCGGCCAGCGCCAACAGTTGGGTGCCGGACTATGCCCTGGACGAGCCTCTCCTCAAAGAGGAGTTTCATGCCTTGTTCCCACACAGGCCCATGCCAGCCGAGTATTTCGACGACTGGCTTTTCACACCCACGCTTTCTACCAGCACGTTCCAGGGATTTACCTCGGACGAAGAACCACCATTAGACACACGTTCACCGGAGGGCTCGCCCTCGGGGTTTGCCTCAGACCGCTCGTTTTGGTGGGACAATCGAGGAGAGGAGAGGTGGCTGAGGGGCCCTTGGCAGGCAACGGACCCAGAGGGGAACGAGGGTGAGAGGGACATGGACGTGATGGGGGAGGACGTTGGGTTCGAGCATGGCGGCACGGAGATGGAAGCAGAGGAGAACGAGGTCGGCGAAGACATGGAGGACGAGACGGATTTCTCTAACTGGATGCACGCCACGGGGGACGAACTGTATCCACCATTCACCCCCACAACGACGGAGCACCCAGCACCCCCGCCGGAGGAAGGGGAGGGGGGAAGGGGGGGCTTCGAGGGGGGGATGGATGTCAGGGGTTCAGGAGCAGAGTCACTGGAGAGGGAAGAAACAGAGAGCGAGGGGGAGGAGTCGGAAGGAAATGTCAGCGGCGACAGTAGTCCAAGATCTCTGAGTCTCTCCAGTGACTCGGAGGATTCACAGAAAGGGGCCCCCATGGTCAGGGCAAGGGGAGTGCCCAGGGGGACACCTCGGGAAGAAGGGGACTCAGAGAGTAGCAGCTGGAAATCCGGACCAGCGTCCCCCCCAGAGTGCAGTAGGGGGGAGGAGTCCAAGGCATCGGGATCAGGGAGCGCGCAGGCAGAGGGAGAACGTGAGGCAGGAGTGGCCACACCCTCGTCAGGGAGCGAGGAAACGGTCATCCGGAAAGTAAAACGCGCGCGCGCGCCAAGTTCAAATGTACAGGAGGGCGGCAAGGTGGGCAGCCCGGGTAAGGAGCCAGGTCCTAAAGCCCGCCGAAGAGAGGGGGAGGAGTCAGAGGGGTCTAGCTCCGCATCGGAAGAGTCCAGGAGGAATGAGACCCCGGGGGGTAGTAAGACCCAGAGGAAGAGAGAGAGAAGGAAGAGGTGGAGTAAGATTAGAGTCTTGAACTGGTGCACGGGGGGTGGAGATCCAGACAGAGCTTCGCCGGTCTAGAGTCCAGACGTAGGGCTGGGACGCTGAGACTTGTAAATGGAGACTATTCTTCAATAAAGACTTTTATACTGTACTATCGGCTAGCGTTGGTCCTTGGTGAGCTGGGACCCGGAGCCAGCCCTGACAGCAACATTAAACATTATCCCCTCTTATTTAGTCTTCAACACCACAGTTAGGGCAGTGTATTCAACACCAAAGTTAAGCCATTATATTCCACAGCAAACTAGTAAGAAAGCTAGGACAGTGCCTTATCTTTTATTTTTACTGCAAAAATGTATGCCCTGTTAAAATAGATGTTACATTTAAGCTTTCTTTGTTTTGCCCCAGGTTTCCAGGTGTTCTGACTCACAAAAGATGCCTACTATAAATGTGACAGGTGTAGCCTGTGGCTCTGAATCAACCCAAAGCTCCATGGTTTTATTTCAAATTGAACAAAGAATTGAGAGATGAATCACTGTGACTCTTAACAAGAGGGAATGCTCAAACAGGAAAACTGAACTGAAATGGAATATATATAGTGCACAAACAGAAAAGTTTAGCAGGTTGAAAACTTTATTTTTGGCTCTATCAAGCCCGAAAATACACAAAAAAGTTATACTTTCATAGAATTGGAAGGAATCCTGAGAGTCATCTAGTCCAACCCCCTGCAATGCAACCTCGGCTTAAAAACCTCCAGTGAAAGAGAGTCAGCAATCTCCCAAGGGAGTCTGTTCCGCTGCTGAACAGCTTTTACTTTCAGAAAGTTCTTCCTGCTGTTTAGTCGGAATCTCCTTTTCATCATGAGAAACACCAAAATATGCTGACCAGTACATATTAATCTTTCATTATAGCTAGCAAGATCTGTATATTAATTTTTGTGTGTGTGTTTTTACTCACCTACACAGTTATCACAAAGGCTGCAATGTGAGGCACGAGGTGGGCGAAAAATCTTGCAGGTAAAACAGTATTTTAACTTCACTGTCTGCCCATTGATGACTACTTCTTTTGTTCTGGGAGGTGGACGATACCCTCCTGAACTGGAGCCATTTGCAATTTCTAAAAATGGAAATAAAAACAATAAGTTGAAAGATTGAGTTTTCATCCAGTATATTTGGAATAAGTACATTACTGTAATTTTTAATATAATCTAGATGAATTGGAAATAGTTACTGTATTTTTTGCTCCATAGGGCGCACCTGACCATAGGGCGCACCTAGTTTTTAGAGGAGGAAAATATGGAAAAAAATATTCTGAATCAAATGTTGCACTAAACTATTTAAAGCAGCAAAGCGGGCGGCTCCTGTCCACTTTGCTGCTTTAAATTGAGCCTCAGAGGAGGGTAGGAAGGGGAACCATGGCTTATCTAAGTAATATAATGCTGAGCCTGACTTATGGCCATCGAGATTAGCCTGGCCATCTCAGTGGAAATCTGGGGAGGCTGGGGTGGACTTTCAGTGGTCAAAGTGTGGTTGTGTCTTCCTGCCCAGCATCTATTTCCTGCCGTCTTTCCCCCTGCACCCCCACACCCTGCTTCGAGGGAAGGAAGCGGAGCCATGGATCCTCTGCTCGCAACTGCAGTGGATTCCCTCCACTTTGAAGCAGGAAAGTGGGAGAGGAGCTGCTTACATGAGTGTAAGCTGCTCCCCTCCCACTTTGCTGCTTCAAAGGGAGCCCTGGAGAAGGGAATCTCCTGCATTCACCAGCAGAGGATGCATGGTCCCCTTCCTTCCCTCCTCCGTAGTTGCTTTGAAGGAGGAAAGTGGGAGAGGAGCTGCTTACACGAGTGTAAGCTGCCCCCCTCCCACTTTCCTCCTTCAAAGCAATCACGGAGGAGGAATCCGCTGCAGCCGTGAGCAGCGGAGGATCCATGGTCCCCTTCCTTCCCTCCTCCGTAGTTGCTTTGAAGGAGGAAAGTGGGAGAGGAGCTGCTTACACGAGTGTAAGCTGCTCCCCTCCCCCATTGCCGCTTCAAAGGGAGCCCGGGAGGAGGGAATCTGCTGCAGCTTCCCCCACCTCCCGCAGAAGCCGCACGCTCTTTAACAGGGCTGAGCGGCTTCCCCTGGGATTTTTTGGGAGATGGGGGGATTCCCCCACCTCGTAGAAAAGCCCACAGGAGCCGCGCAGCCTTTAAAGAGCGCGCCGCTCTTGGGGGCTTTTCCCCGAGGAGGGAGAAGGGACTGATGCGGCCAGTCAGTCCCTTCTCCCTCCTGGGGAAAAGCCCCCAAGAGCGCATGAAGCTTGTGTGTGGCTCTTGGGGGCTTTTCCCCCCTGCCTCCGCCTTGCATTCGTTCCATAGGACGCACACACATTTTCCCTTGCTTTTTAGGAGGGAAAAGTGCGTCCTATGGTGCGAAAAATACGGTAACTAAAATTGTCCTTTAAATCCTTTTTATAAATAAGGAGGGTAATATATAACAAACTGAACTATATTAGGTCCTCTTTTGATTGAAAACATGATGTTATATGAGAATCTTTACTTGTTCCAAATGCAGTGTCAAAGATGACATGCAGAAAAATCTGTTAATTCCTACGTTTCCTTGGGAGGGAAATGAGTCCTGAAGGTGTTTAGCCCAAACATCTTATGCATTATGATCCTTCCTGCATCCATACAGTACTGTGTGATTCTTTTCAGGAGCCTATAGCCCTATGCCAACTTACTGGGGGGTGACCCCACTGAACTCAATGGGCCCTACTTCCAAGTTAACCTGCATAGGTATTATTTTCTAATTGTAGATTTCATTCTCTAAGGACAAACACGGTAAGATACCTCTGTGCCAACCATAAACAGTGCTGTAGGAGGGGGCGGGGGGCTAGCCGGGTTTCTTGCCCCGGGTAAAGCTTCCAGAGGGCCCCATTGAGACTCCCAGCCTGTGTGTGTGTGCGTGTGTGTACACAAACGTATGTGGGGAGTGTGTGCGCCAAACTGGGTCTTTGACCTGGGTGAAATAAAGCCTAGTTTCATAACGTGCTAAACTACATGCATATTATTATATGCATATATTTGTCTTACCCATAATATTTATTTTTATATATATATATATATATATATATATATAATATTTATATATTTGCAATATCTCTATCTTAAAGTGTATTGAAAAAGTTTTAACCTGAAGGATACTTTTAACAATGTTTTAAATTGCATATTAATTGTGTTTTTATTTTAATTAATAGTTTTACTTGTTTTGTTTTACTTTGGGAGACACTCAGACAGGTGATATAGATGGAGTTAATTTATTGCCTGGAAGTAAGCTCCACTGAATTCAGTAATACTTATTTCAAAGTAGAAAGGTAGCAACCAAACCCAAAAGAATTTGCTTATTCATGTTGCTACCTTCACATGGCCAGTTTTTGTGTGCTGACTTAAAACAAGTGAGTCCGATCTCCATAAATTAAAGATCTGTTAGATGAGTGTAGCTACACAAAGTCATACTTAGAACCCTTGTTGCTCTTCCTAATGCTGTTAATTCTGCTGCATCCTTATTGCCATCTGTGGCCCTGAGAGGCCTTCTATGACCTGATTTAACTCCAGCAGAGCACTTGGCACCTTCTGAAGCGCCCTTTTCCTGGCAAGGCAACTTTTTGTTGGTGGTGGCAAATTTGCACTTTGCTCTAAATACTTTGAGGACATATCTCCTCCAATTAAAACATTTCTGTTCTGTACTACCTATAACTTATGGTGGCATTTGGGATTCTCTTTCACATTTTCTGCTCACAGCCCTGAGACAAAGGCTGACAATGAATAGTCCAAGGTCTCTTAGGGAGCTTCATAGATGAACCATGATTTTAACCCTGGTCTCCTACACCTTAGTCCATTTATGGGGGGAAAGCCATAGAAGCAAAAAAGTTGGGGTGGGGGTATAATCTTTTTCCATAGGGCTGAAAGTTTAGTGGGGCCCTTGTTAACAGTTCTGTGTGACACCTTTAAGATTGATCAGTTCAGGCTCCAGGCCTACTTGGTAGCCATCCCTATAGAATTTAGTGGGGATTACTTCTGTGTAATGTATGGTTATTGCAACATTAGTCCACACTAGAAGGGGTCTCTGCTTTCACAATTGATAAACCAAGGTCAAACAGTGTTTCACTTAGTTGAATTTAATGCTTTTGTATCCATACCTTTGCAAGGGAGGAGGATGGGAAGAAAACCACAACAAACTGGGTTATCTGGCATCTAGAATTCTTATTTCTTTAGTTATTACTTACTCTCAACTTTACAGGACAGATTAAGCTCTGAAACTCATTTGGGAATTCTCCAAAGCAATGTTGTAATGTATAATAGCAGGTTCCCTTAGAAAACAAGGGCATCACAGGGAATCTGTGGCACAGCAATTTTGAATGCATGTACTTGTGTGAACATTATCCCTTCCTGACCTAAAATACTTTATAAAAACGTGGCACGCACATTGAGAGCAAATGGGAAAATGACTTTATTTATTATGCAGGAACACCACAGTGTTAGTACACAAAAGCAGCATGCTTTGTGAGGGTAGTTAATATGGCCTATTTTGCAGTACCTGAGAACAGGAAAAATCTGTGACAATCCTCCAATTAATAAGGATTTTAAAAAACAAACACTGCATTCTGTGTGACTAGCTAACATCTGAAGGCTCTTTATACTTCTGCCACTCTGTTTGGTAAGAACAGAAACTTAATCAAATTGCATAATGATCACTTAAACCAACTACTAATATGTCCACATCAATACCATGAGTGCAATTAACTATCCCAAATAGAAGTACTTTGTGCCCAAACTGAAGAACTCATTAAATTAGAAATCCTTAAATGAACTGAAGACATCAAATTAAAGCTGAAGTATAAATGTAATGACATCCAAGATGATCAGACAGCATCCACTCCAGTGCATCTGCTCAAAGAATTTTACAAATTCCCAGATACTCGTATTTGCCATGGCAAGATAGCACCTAACACATTTATTCTGCATTATGCTCTAAGATAATCACAACGTGTTGGATCTTTTTAAATTTAATAACCAGCTGAAAGCAGTCTTGGTTGCCAGAGTACACACATAAATAAGCAGAGGGGCACAATAAAACCTTATGCCTTGTAATATTAGGTAGGAATTACAAGCCCCTGAATAGTTCCTGACGTTAATAAGATTCAGTATGACCTTAATTAACCATACCCCAAACTAATGAAAAAGGTCCTTGACCAAATCCTCCAAACTCTATTCTTAATTCAGCCCTCACATAAAGATATATACAAATACATATGCAAATGTTATTTAGAGGACAAACTTCTTTGCTTATCTCCTTCCTCAAACCTGTACAGTGAACAAATGCTAAATCCCTCCATTTGCAAGTGTTCATAAATACTGATATCAGTCTAAAAGTCTGTGCTCTTAGCCAAGAAAACTACGTGCAATTTTCTCCCTGGTTTCCTAACCTGCAACTTCATCTGGTTTCACCACTACAGGAATAGATGCAAGACAGCACCTTTCAACATAAAACATTCTCTTCTAACTTATTTATACTGTATTAACAGCTGTTTCCAAAGGCTTATTATGCAGTTTCATTATTTATAGCTGGAAAGAGGGAACAGCAGTTGGCTCATTCAAAGCAAGCAAACGAACACTTTATTTGGACCATCTACATTTAAAATGCTGAAAGCAAGCTTTAATGTTGCAAGATTCTTCCAGGAGAAAAAAATACAAAAAAAGCCCCCAATGGTGCTGCATTGGATATTTACCCAGTCTTGCAGATTTGATCTCAAATATGCTAGAAGATGGAGGAAATTAGTTGAAGCAAACACCAAGGGATTATCTCAGTGTTCCAATGAAGCAGGGATAGAGAGGAAGTAGGAATGACTTGCACTTCGGTCATTTCTTGATGACAGGGGCAGATACATGTTGCCCAATGTGATGTCAAAAATGTGCATTTCTCATGGGTCTTGGAGGAAATGGGAATGGAAGGATCAACTACTTCTTTTTCCTCCAATGCTGCTTTTTTGAAACTTCTGAAGTGGCCCATATTGGAGCCTGACAAAACAATTTAGAACTTTTGCTGGATTAAAGTGTATGTTTCAGTTATCAAAAGAAATTACCCAACCTCTTTGTGTCTTGATGTTTAGGCAGCTACTGAAGATATTTTTGTACGAGAAGGCTTTTAAAAATGAAATGATAACTGTACAATCACAGGAATTGTTATATTGCTTTTAGTTTATTGGGTTTTGTAATTTTTGTATTTTATCTTATTTTAATTTATTGTATTGTACTATTTGTACACCACCTCAGTAACTTTTGGTTGTGAAGGAATTTATAAATCTGCAGATATATAAATAAAAGACAGAGGAATACCTCTAATGTAAAAACTGACATTACCTCCTGTTAGAAAAATGAATTTAGCCAACCACTCCAAAAATACACAAAGTTTTTCAACAGTTTAGATGGGAGATGGTGAACTCCATATGCTAATTTATGGGTGATTTAAACATTTGCTCATGGAGTGTTTGAGGGTTGGGGACAGTAATAAAAAAGAAAAAGTATAAAACAACTTAATGAAACAATGACACAACATTATCCTCAGTGTTTGAAACTCCCATTGCTCTAGGCACATTTTGTGACAGGGAATTTCATTAGCGCAAGCAGTTTCTGAGCTCTGGGTGCAGCACTGCGCCTGAGATTTCAGATTAAAACCGCAGAGTGGAAGGAAAGGAGGACCTTTCTACCTCCCCACTTCCCCCTTAAAAATATTAGAGGGAGGGCAGGGGGAGGACTGTACCATGTAAAAAATGAACATAATATTTTAACTGTAATTCATTCATTTTCAGCTTTGTATTCTTGTTATTAAAAAAGCGTGCCAGGACATTCCGTTGTTGTAGCCGTAACCTAGGTTTAAGGTGCCATTCAGCTCCTAGCTTTCATATATCAGTTTCTAACATGGATCACCCTCATTCAGGTATCTCACCAAAATGACAGCAAACAAACAAAAAGCCACCATTGTCTAGTACATAGAGCATTTTCATGACTTAGATTATTATTTATTAAATATCTATACTGCCCTTCATTCAAAGATCACAGGGTGGTTTACAATATAAAAATTCAAAAATACATACAATAATAACAAACAAGTACACCTCCCCCCCATTTAAAAGGCCATAGATTGTTTAATTAGCCAAAGGCCTAGGACATGAAGAATGTTTTTGCCTGGTGCCTAATGGTATGTGACGAAGGTTTCAGGCGAGCCTCCCTGGGAAGAGCATTCCACAAGCAGGGAGCCACCACAGAAAAGGCCCATCCTTGTGTCGCCACCCTCTGGACCTCTTGTGGAGGAGGCAAACAAAGAAGGGCCTCAGAGGTCCAGGTTGATTCACATGGGGCTAGATGCAGTCCAGAATTATTTAAAGTTTTATAGATCAAGACCAGCACTTTGAATTGGGCCCAGAAACTAATAGGCAGCCAGTGCTGTAGGGCCAGGATTGGCGTTATATGCTCAAACCGTCTTGCCCCAGTGAGCGACTTGGCAGCCAAAATCTGCAATACAGTAGCTAGTTTCCAAACCTTTTTAAGAGGCAGCCCCACATATAACATGTTGCAGTAATCTAACCTAGAGGTTACCAAAGTATGGACAACAGAAGTTAGGCTATCCCTGCCCAGATAAGGGTACAGCTGGACTATTGGCAGCAGCTGATGGAAGGCACTTTGCACCACCATGGCCACCTGAGCCTCAAGTGACAGCAATGGGTCCAGATGTACAGTACCCCCAACTGTGTAGATCAGGGATGGCGAACCCTTGACCCACAGCAGGATTTCTTCCAGTCCTCTGGGTCCCTACCTGCCCATCAGCAGGGAGAGATTAAAACCACACTGCTATATGCCTGTGTCTTCTGAAAGTGAATTCACATAACCCGTAGGAGCCAACTCCTAGGGGCCGTGCAGGCTTTGGCCCCCACAATAAGATATTTGCGGGGGCTACCCTCCCCTAAAGTTGGTGGACACTTCCAGTCAAACAGTTTGTGTCCTCTGAGTCATGTGATTGATCATGTGGGGCAGGGCTTACCTGGGCCCCACAATATTTTATTCAAGTTGGCACCCCTGACATAAGCACTCCATTCCTGGCGAGACACTCTGCACCAGCGGTTGGTAACCGTTTTGGACCAGTGGTCACATTTTGAATTTTGAGAGTGTGCTGTAGAAGTAATTGTTGCTCCTTTTCAATATCGCTGTAAACACAAATACTTCTTTCTACAAGACAGACCATTCCAGCTATCACTGCCCTAGAACTGAAAAATTACAAAACTCATTCTTTTTAGAAAAAAGAACAAGTATGTGATGTTGCCATTCAGCATGCATGCACGTGTGTGTGCGCGCGCATGGATACACACACACACACACACACACACACACACAGTTACAAAGAAGATGATGGGACAACAACAGACCTTCAGTGTTACCTATTTGTCTTTCAAGATCTGCGGCTTCATCTGGTGTTGCACGAGGCAGGACTCCAGGATCACTGAAGCTAGTACGTAGCAAGGTCCCCATAACAAAAAAGAACAGAACTGCTCCTACTGCAGGAATAGCAGGTGTAATCTGATCTGATAAATATCGACAACTGTAAAACAGAGAAAAATTGAAAGTTTAAGGGTCATTAATACTGCATAATACACCTTTTAACCTGGCTTTTGACACCTGAGATATTTTTCAGGACCCACCCTATTCCTATAAATGTAATTTGTTTTAACTGCTTTTAACACTGAATTTTAAATTGCTATAATCCACCCTGGGATCTTATGATGAAGGGAGGGTAAGAAATCAAATTATTATTACTAGTAATAAGGCTGCTGATGTAAGTTCCATTATTGTAAGGGAATTAGGTGTGGGGGAGAGAACTCCTGGAAAACCATTCCAGATAACCAGCTTAGAGAAGTTATTTCCCCATGAAGCACAAAACCTAAAAAGCTCAAATTTTATTTGAGAACTTCTTTATTTCAGAAAATTTCTGAGTGTGCGTTCAGATTATATTTTCCACCACCACCACCATTTTGTACTCAAGGAGGGCTCTGGTGCAGGTCCAGACTCACATTCTATTTTCCCACCTTATTTTCTAGACATCAGTAAATTATTGTGTTAACAAAGGATCTCCTGAGCCAGTCATTCACTTCTCCTTGGAGCAAATGGAGCAGAAGTAGTGAAAGAAACCACGGTTTACTACAGATCATTTCCTTCTGTACACTTTAGTAACATTTCCTGAAAAATCAACACCCACTTTATTTATTTGTTTGTTTAAAGTGAGGCAATAGCATGATGTCATGTACAAAAACAAAAAAATGATAGAGTGCGTTGATAAGAGATGCAAAGCCTTTTATAAATGGCATCTTTTAATGTTATGGATATGTATAGCAGTGTGGTTAAAATGTAACCCAGTTTTATTTAGACTCCCTGCCTTCTTTGATTTTAATATTAAATGTTTCCTGAGGGATAACTATCTTAATCACTTTCAGCAAAACCAAAAACTTAAAGACTAACGGATTTATTACAAGATAAGCTTCTGAGGACTCAAGCCCCTTTTGGAAAATAAATAACTCTTCTATGTACAGAAGAGCAGCCTTGCCATTGACTTTCAGGAATCTCTTGAATACTTTTCTATGCCAACAGGTCTATGCAGCTTTTTAAACTTCTTGATTAGCCAGTGTTATGATTCTTATGATCGTTTTGTATTGCTTTTATGGTGTTTTATATTTTATTTTATATATTGTTGTATACCACCTTGATATTTATATGAGTTAGAGGTATATAAATATGTTTAATAAAAAAAATGTTATTGTTGACAGATATTTGAAATTTAAATATTAGCTTAAAAAAACTTAACAATATGCCTAGCATTTTATATTGCATAAAAAGACAGCTGCAGAAAAGCAAGTTATGACCTCTGCAATGTATCCATGCTGTTATACAGCATACTCCTGGCAACTGACAAACAAGAAGACTTGCTTCTATCATGGGCTGAATGAAGTCTAGCTGCTTCAGTGGGAGCTGCTGCCTGATAACACCAGCAAAGACCAAAGATGAGGGCAGGAAATGCTGCCCTTATAAATCTGGTGCCATATGGACTTCATGTTATTTCTGTTCCTAATACTACAAAATCTTTTGCAAACCACTTCTGAGTCTCTTCTGGGACAATAAAAGGGGACATAAGTATTCTAAATAAATAAATACAACCCTTTTAATTTGATTTCTGGAGTATCCTAATTTAAGAACTTCTTAAAAGCTTAAATTATTAAGATCACAAGGGTATATATCGTTTACTTGGTGAATTTCAGGGTTATTGCAATGAATGCATACCAGTCTAGGCTGAATTTGTGTGCAGAGAGTTGAACAAATGATTCACTGTGATGAATGGTGTAAATTCCCTCACAAGGAACTACAGGAATGTATTTTCATGCTGAACTAATTCACCACGGGATACACTCAATCCAAGCAGGTCTTCACAGGCATGGTTTACACTTCACAATCTGTGTGTTTACAAGTAGCACCTAATTATTTGTATTACACTAAAGTATTCATAGGCTACTGTCCTCAATTCAAGGCAACTCAAAATATCAACACACATATTCTAAATGCAACAATCACACTAAAACAGGAAATTCTTAACAGATAACTTAGAAAAGTATAACAAAAGCATAATAGATCATAACAACCAAATACCCTTTGGAATAAGAACTATCCCAAAAGAAATGAGAGAGAAAGGACTCTATATCTCATCTGGGAGGATATTCCAGAGCCATGAGGTGACAGTAATGAAGACCCTGTTTCTGACAGCTGATAATTCCATAGCAAACGTGCTTGAAAACAGAGTCCAGTGTAGCAATCACAATCACAACTACTATGGGGCGTAACAGATGGAGAAGTAGTTTCTAAGGTATGTAGATCACAGGCTGTGACCAGATTTAAAAGTAATTAAGCACCAGCCCCTTGCATTCAGTCTGGAAGCAAGCTAGCAATCAGTGAAGTTGTTGCAGAATTGGCCAAGTATGATCACAGACAATAACCATAGTTAGCAGACAAGTAGCCTCCTGCTGACTCGTAGAAATTCTCCCTCCTTTTCCTTTTCAGTATTAACACTGGCATAGTTCTGTGCCATGGTTTCTTTAATCATTAGTAAACCAGCACCAAATCCTGCTTTCAAACTCTAGTGTAAAGCAAACAATTGTTAGCTTTCTCAGTGCAGAATTCAGTGGCTCAATAGGGCAAGACAGTTTGTGCATATAACACCAATCCTAGCCCAACTGCACTGGCTGCCAGTGAATTTCTAAGCACAATTAAAAGTGCTCATTTTGATCTAAAAAGCCTTAAACAGCGCAGGACCGCAATACCTCAAGGACTGCCTCTCACCATATGAACCAATCTGGACCCTGTGACCATCATCTGAGGCCCTTCTTCGTATGCCTCCTCCGTGAGAGGTCTGGAGGGAAGCAACACAAGAACAAGCGTTTTCTGTGGTGGCTCCCCATTTGTGGAATGCCCTTCCCAGAGCATTCATTACATATCTTCAGGGACCAGGCAAAAACATTCCTCTTCTCCCAGGCCTTTAGCTAATTAAACTATCTATGGCCTTTAAAACAGGAGGGGGGCATTGTTCTTGTTTGCTACTATGTTATGTATTTTTGTGTTTTCATATGGTAAGCCACCTTGTGAACTTCAGGTGAAGGGTGGTTTAGAAATTAATAATAATAATAATAATAATAATAATAATAATAATAATAATAGACCTTTGGTGCTGATTTAAGTCCACACTAGGGCTAGCTAACCTCTGAATGTCCAGATGTTGATGAAATACAACTCCCATTATCATCACTAACCATTTGCCATGCTGGTTGAGGACTTATAGTTCAGCAACATCTGGAGGGACACAAGTTCTTCACCAGGGGTTTTACACCACGGCTAATACTGAAAAGGGAAAGGAGAGGTGGGAGACAGGAGGAAGGAGTGGGCATGATCCCACTTGACACTTGCATCAAGTCAGTGTCAAAACCAACAGAAATTACAGGACTGTACATTGCCAGGGGTACAGGGAGCTCACATATTTAAAGTTACTCATTAAAAGGAAACCTAGAAAAAAAGGAGTTTTTACTAATTTGTACTGAGCTTCGGATTGTAGCCAGAACAGACACATTCTCTTTGATCTTGGTGGACTGACAGTACTGTCTATTCCTGAAACAAACTGCAACTGTCACTATGTTAACTGCAAAATATTCATTTAAACTGGCTACAAAATACTTTATTAAAAAATAATTTGTTCAGACTGAATCCTGTTGCCACCTGCAATGCTAAATTGCAGAAGACCAAGATTCTAATGAATCTGCAAAACTACAAATATCAAATGTACCAGTAAGCTAAGCTAACAAGTAAGCTTTTCTACATGTTCTTCTGCTTTTCCTTCCCCGATTTATCTCTAACACTCAGATACTATGTGTTTGAAGGCTTACAGGAGAATGGGAGGAAACAGAAATTGCCAGAGATTTTAATCTGCTGCATCTGGGTTTAAAAAAACCAAAAACACTGCTATACTGAGCACAGATTATGGTCAAGCCATCTGAACTAAACACACCTAAGGAGTGATACAAAACAGGGATAATCTACATAGTCACCAACCTTTTTGGGCCGATGGACACATTTGCAAACCAGAGAAACTATTGTGAGCACCATACACAAACCACAACCAAACACACACAACAGCCTATTCTGTTGGCTACAACAGAATATTTCTTTCAAATCTTATTTTAGCAGGGGGAAGGAACCCTGCTAAACCCTGTGGGCACCAGAGAATGTTAGGGGAAGGCAGGGCACATTGATGCAAGGGGCACATTGATACACCAACAATATATCAATATCAAGCAACGTTATTTGTGTCGCGACATCACTAAAATGTGTCTATACATGTGTGAGTACAACAGTTGCGACCGTGCTGCCCGCCAGTTAGCCGTTGGCGTTTGACGAGAGTAGGTGTGTTTTTAGCATGGCCAACTAAAAAATTACGTGAAATGTAAAAGTGTTCCAATGCTGTTTTACGTCGTTTAGTTAAGATTTAAAAATACCAAAGGAAAGTTATTCCACTCAGTAATCAGGATTACACGTGATATTTAAATAAGTTCAGTGGTTTTATTAATAATTGTAAGTTTTTTGAAAATGTCCGTTGGGGCACTTTTATACATTAAGACACGGGGCACACTGATATGCATAAAAGTACCCCACTAGTGTACAATATACAAGTTTGCATGAAATCTCTAAACTAGTCATTCTGTTTTCCAGAAAATGATTTGGAAAGAAAAAAACTGTTGTTTACTACTGTTGTTTATTATCTTCAAACTTTAATGGTTCTTTTGATTGCTATTATAATATTGATTAGTTATGCCATGCATAAAGAATTTTTTTTTTATTTGACTCATCTTTGTTACATAAAATATAAGATTGAATGTTTCTGCATCAATCTGCCCCACCTCTCCCTACTGTGAGCACAAGTGTGCCATATTAACAATTGCCTAGAGGTTACGTGCCTTTAGATCAGGATATGGTATGGTCGGAAGACACAAGGCCATTACCTTGCTAAAGCTAAGCAGATCTACATCAGGGCAGGGTTTGGATGGGTGACTGCCTAAGAATATCATGTATGCCACCATGGGTTCCAGCACAGAAGAAAGACAGGATATAAATGTAAAGAAAGATGGCAAATAAATAAAATTTATATTGAGGAGATATAGCACATCAAGAACCACTTGTGGTCTTTTAGAACAGCTTTAAAGCAGTCACTGTCAGAATTGTGCCCACACTAGTGGACCCCTCACCTTCAAACTTGCCTCAAGGTGCCTCAGAGAGTAACCCTTCCCTGGGCATAGCCACCACCAGCAAACAATTTTTTAATTGATGGAAGACACCACCACACCACAAAGTATGTCCCATGAATGATGCTACTTCATGGTGTAGTATCATTTCAACTGAGCTGTTCTGAAACAAATGGGAACACCATGAGGCAAACGGATTGCAGCTCTTCAACCAAACAAAGGCATTTTTTACTGTACAACAAAGTGGGGGAAAGTACAAAGAACCTGCCTCCTGTGATAGAATAGAAAGTTCCTTCAACAGAAATAAATGGATTTCAAAAACAAAAGAGCAAAACCCGCAAAGCCATCAAGAAAGCCCTGCACTTTTGTGAGACATGAATAACACTCCAAAAGTATGTATGTATTGGGAGGAAGAGGAGGGTATTCAGTCCCAATCTAATTTAGACATGCTCTGTTTCACAGCTGAAAAGACTAAATGGAAGAAACTGCTGGGTACTAAACAATAAGAGAATTAATTCATGGCTTTTGTGTTGATTTCCACATTCTGTGACTTACATTATAAATGAAGTGCAAGGTGTGTCGTGTTAAAATAACGGTGTATTATGATGACATTGAAACAGAACTTTAAACTTTAAAGTGTTCAACTTTGGTTAGATTGCATCCAATATCTAGAAAGTAAAACTTGAAAACATGGACACTTCAGATCAGCATGGAACTATTTCAGCATGGAACAAAGTGTGGATGCACCACACTTCTAATAAAAAGTATGAGGTAGGTATCCAAGACTCTCTCTGTGTAACAACCCACACATTCTAAACCTTCTTCAGTTCCTGCTTGCTATACGTTTAGCAATTCTCCAATAACATTTTCAAGTTTAAGACCTAGGAAACAAGGGGGAGGTTTGGACGTAATGATAAACTGTGGTTTATCATACTGGGAATGAGTTTAGGTGCCCTCTGCATTCATTTGCCCACCCCTCCCCTACCCAAGCAGGTCTACAAGACTTGAAGCTTTTGCTTCCAATTTTAATTAAACACATTTAAGCATTATATCTGAACTCTAAACTGTGGTTAATTTTAACTGACATACTGAAAAAAGGCAGCTTTATAAGCTACCGTTTTATATTGGTTTGTTTCATACAAATTGTAATGGATTCACTCCTTTTGTTAGGTTTGGATGACACAACAAGCTGTGGCTGATAAAAAAAAACAGTAGCAAAACTTCTGCACTTCTCAAGGACACACAAGCCTAAAGGCTGACTAGGTTCATTCCTGTCACAATAAACCACAATTGATCATGATATAAATCCAGTTTCATTTTTAAAACTTAGATGTAAAATGCATTGTAATCTACTGAGGACAAATTTAAACAAAATCTGAATGAATCATTCAGAATAAGGTGATACAGGTCTGCATGGGGGGAGACAGGGGGGGGGGTTATGGGTCCTGCACTAGGATTACTTAATATTTGTATAGGTGTTCAAACAATGCACATGCATTATATAGGCATAATCTGTCAGGTTTAGCACTTCTCTCACACAAGACACGACACGCTGGCAATTCGACTAATTGAGGTTTATTTATCAACAACAGGCTTACAACAATCCAAGCTTCCCACAACTCATTCCACACTGTTGGAGTCAGTTGACTCGACTGGCTTCCGTCCCCTTCCAAGGCCAGATATACGCCAAGCCCACCCCCCGCTTCCTGCTGGTCTTCCTTGGTTCTAATCGCTTGCTCCGCCTCCTACTTCTTGGAGAGTCAGGTGCAGCCAATTCCTCCTCCTCTAGAGTTTAACACAACCCCCTACTACCACCTGCATCCTGATCCTTCATCTCTGTGCTGCTGCGAAAACTTACAGGCAGCAATCCAGAGTGAGAAGGGCTTATCTCACTTTCGTGTGCACGAATCAAATTCCTTTTTTCCTCTGCCTCTTCCTCCTCCTCTGCAGATTCCTCTCTGCTAGCCATGTCTCTGACATAATCCTTACAAAACCCCTGTTAGGTTAGACAATTTTATCATCTTTCATATTGCAGATGAGAGAACTGTGGGTGAAAAACAGTAGCATGCTCCAGAGGTCATTTAGCGAGTTCATGGCAGAGCTGACATTCAAACCAGGAACAACCTGATTAGTAATTAAATCTCTTCACAACTATGCTTTATCAGCAGGTTTTTTGGAAATGCCCATGCGTATGTAAAAAATGGCGAGGTGTATTTTAAAAGGCACTTACGGTAATCATGCAAAAAGAACCTGAGGATACCTTGTTGGAACGCAATAAAGGTCAATCTGGTTTCAGCAATGATCAGCCAGATGCCTCTGTGAAGCTTGCAGCATAGCATGGAAGTCAAAAATGCACATAACAAACTAAAAGTTATAAAGCTCATTGTTTGAATGTTAAGGTTAAAATTATTGAAACATACTGGTAAAACTTGGCAGGATTTTATTCTTTCAAAGCTGAAACAAAATGAAGAACAGCTGAAAGAGACCATAGGGCAACCAGGCATGATCTCAATTCCCCATCTATACATTTTCACTGTACATCCATAACATATGCACAGTTCAAGAATCTTTATGATAATGAAAGTTCTTGCTAATCCTGTGTGATAACATGTATGTTAAAATGTTGACATAACATAATAAATGTTCATTCACTTACCACATCTCATAAGTGGGTTTTTTTTAGCATCCATTAAAAATCATGCAAGAATGTTACCATTTATTCACTGCCCATCAAAAATCAGTCTGTCCCCTTTGCTATTCTCCCTAAACTAGTTCTATTTATATTTTCTTTTCTTTTCAACTGATTTTTTTTCTTTGTTTTTATTTTTTCTAAGTCAAAGTTCCTCAGAGTCCTTCTTTCCTCACCCAAATTCTCTCAAGTACATTTTTTCACTAAGGTGATCAACAGGAGGTGCTAACTTTAATGCTACTCCTTCATTTCTATTCCCTGCTGGATGCATTGTTCCTCCTGCTTTGATGCCTTCAGCAGCACTTGGGGATGATTATTAATGATCAGCTGCTGAAGGCAACCTAGCTGGAGAAAAAACAACAGTGAATAGAAATGAAGTGAATAGGCCGCCACTGAGTTGTACTATTAATGGTGCACCTAGAAGCAGAAAGAGGAAATAATTAATTTTATGGCGGGGGTGGGTGGGGAGGACAGGAACCCCAACTGACTCTAAAATGGCAAAAATTACCTGAGAGCACTTGGTGAAGCCCAACGAAGGAAATTAATTAGCTGTGAAAAAATTGGGGAAAGTGTGTGTGTGTGTGGAGGGATTGCCAGTAAAAGATCACACAGAATTGTTTGGGGATCCACCCAAAACCTTTTGGGGGTCCATATATGGTCCACTTTAGCACCTTTGTCTTAGATGTTGAAAATGCTTCGGCTTCCTCACATTGAACCTGCACATCTCCCATATATTAGTTTTGGTATGGCTCAGGCATGTCCAAAGTCCATTTCAGGGGCCTAATTCAGCCCACCAATCAATTTAATCTGGCCCTTGTGGCAGTATATGTCCTGGGGTAAAATCCAAAAAAAACCCAAACAAACAAGAAAGCTCAGCAACTTCAATCCTAAAAGAAGCTCAAAACTTTGGTTGGCCCTCACGCATGTTCACTCCATCAAATCTGGCCCTTTGAAAAAAGATTTGGCACCCCTGGTATGGCCCTTGAATTTTAAGACTGCCATAGACAACAGCTGCTAAACTTTTAAGGTGTTACAAAATATACAAGGCGTAATATTTACTGTATTGACCCGAATATAAGCCATACCTTTAAAATTGGGGGGGGGGGGGAGAAAAGAAAACATATCTGAATATAAGCTGCTCCATTCCTCGCTGCTCCCGGCTGCATGCTGGGGGGGGGGGGAGAACTACACTGTCTCCCTTCCCAGCCTTGGGGGAGAGGTTGGGGGACTACACGCAGGGCGGGTGCCACTTTGCAACGCTCCTAGCGCTGTTTGCCCCGTGCTCCTAGCTACATACCATAAGGTCACGAATATAAGTTGCACTTTAACTTTTCATGGTCGGAATTTGGGGAAAAGTGAGGCTTATATTCAGGCCAATAAAGTATTCCCATTTCTTAAAGTTCATTAATCCTTTATATTCCTGTAATTTAACACACACTTACTTATATTAGCAAAAGAACTAATTTGCCAATACAACTTCAAAGTAACTTTTAAAAGCCCAAGACAGATTTGAGTCAAGTATTTGAAAAATGCCGTAAGACCATCCTTGTAAGATGGCCTTTCACTCTAAGGGAAACTATTTCCTTTTCACAATTTATATTGTCATACTCTAGACAGTTATGAGAAAAAGCACACAATTCAATCATGCAAGCTATCATACAATGTGATGCCACTGCTGAACAAAACACCCAAGAGCAGATACTGTCCAGGAACCATGGGAGATGCCTGCTAAATTACAACACAAGCGTCCTTTTAGCAAAATACTGTATTTCTGCCAGAACTTGTCATCCCAGAAGGACAAGATGAAAACATGCAAATAATTATTCTAGATATTATCAAGTATTTGAAATCCCAGTACACTGCTTAGTCTAGAAATCAACAATTTTGTATAACAGGAAATAGGTAACATGTGTAGAAAAGTTCTAAATGTTTTTGTTTAGATAAACAAAATTGGGGCCCAAAATAACTAGTTATTCAGAACTATGAGATATATATTTACCAGATGTTTACACACATTGTGGCTATGGTCTCTGGCCAATTTTAAATTATGCTTAATCCTAATTTGGGCAATGATGAAACAACAAATTAATATTTGTAAACCACTGTAGTAGGATAGCAGGAAGAACGCCATTCTCTTCTCACCATTCATCAATATAGACACATACTTGAGATTGTATACAATACTGACCATCTTGTGGACAGTCACACTTGTGGACATAACACAAACAACAGCAAATTTACTATGGTGCATACTCACAAGTGTTCATCCTTCCTATTTCCACCCACCCTATCCCCACGATGATTCTGCCCATCAGCCTTTGTCATATTCACAAAGCCTAACTCTCGAATGTCTTCACACACAGAAATTGAGCCCTTCAGAATTGCTGTCATTCCCTAATTTGCCCAACCACTATCTTGGTAGAGTGCACGCTTAGAACGCAGATGGTTCCAGGTTTAGTTCCTAGCCTGAGTTGAAAGGATTTCACATAGACGAGCTAAGAAAGACCTCTGTCCAACACCCTGGAGACTACTCTTGAACAAAATAGACAATAAATGGATTTTTTGACTCAGTATAAGACATATTCTGAACTGTTTTGTGGATACCGCCCTCCCCGCAAAGGAATTCCCGCTTTGCCTGTGAAGCAACCTGCAGATTCCGTCAGCAAATATTTTACAAATGATACAGGGCCTCACAAACTTTCAGTCACTTCATACAGTCTCTGGTTATTTGTAACAAGGCTGAGTGTGGCAGACACTCAAAACTGCTTCCATTTTGTTGGAAACTAACGTGATGTGTGGGGGGGGGGGTCACCAATATCAAGTGGATAACAAAGATGCACTCAAGTGATACAGGCTCCAGTTAGACATCTATGGAGATTGGCCAAACGAAAACAGGTTTTGGCAGTACCACATAGATATCAGGCCTTAGCTTTTACAACTGAAGTAGCATGGCACATTTTCTTTAACAAAATGCATATTTGAACTTAGTCCAGTTTGATGCTCAATGAAAGTGAGTTACTTGTTTTGGGTAATAAACAGATCATTTAAAAAATAATAATCTCTGCTTTCAAACAAACAAATACCTGATGTTTCAGAGTACAACTCCCATACTCCCTGACCACTAGCCACACTGGTTGGGGCTGAAGGGAGTTGTAGTCTGCAACATCTGGAGTGTAAGATCTGATCAATATTAGTCATACTCATAATATACCCAGTGATATCAGTGGGCTTACTGTGGACATAACTTAGTTGGATATCACCCACGAGGTACAAGTTCTTATGCATCCTGCTGTTGAGTGGCTGCATCAGAAAATTCACAAAGATGATGGAGTTTTGGAGGAATGAGCTTATGCAGTGGCTATTTCCAAATGTGAATATGATAAAATATGACTGCGTATTTGAACACTGTGCACAAAATCAAGGATTCAAGATCAGTTTCTGAAATGGGCTTGTGTACCAAGTTGCTGCATATTTAATCATTTTTATTTCTGAATGTGTGGGACTAGTTTACTAATACCTATAGAAAAAACATCAACCCACCACAGATGTAATTAAAAGAAGGGTTTCCAAACTTTTATCACAATGTGTTTCATTTAAGTCTATTCACAATCAAGGGTAAAACAAAGCAAGGATATAATTCCCCTAGCAATGCTTACTTTAGGACTCTATCTGGGAACAGATCTTAGGCAGAAGTGGGAGGAAGTGAAGAAGTTAAATTGCATTCTATTTCAAGAAGCTATCTTAAAAATTCACATACAGAAGAATTACAAAAAGAATACCAAGAGAAACATATTATACTTCATCTGTAAGGATTTATCATTTGATCTCTGCAAGTTTCATTCAAAAACCAAATTTTAGGATTACAGATGAAACAACTGCACTGGTTATTTTGTCAATGACAACACTCATTTGACACTGAAATATTGCTGCACAGTTGCAAAAGGAAAATTAGCAGTGTTCAAAAGAGAAAGTGCCATTAAAAACCTCAAGCAATTTACTGTCCTAGGCATTTCAGCTCATGTTGGTGTGTGCCAAAAAGGATGGAAATCAGCTACTCATATTATATTATCATTTTGCCCGGAAAAGGCAAGCAACATTATGTCACCAAAACTGCAGTCTATGCATACAGCTCTAAAGCTAACAGCAGCTAAAGAATTAGAAAAAGTGACATGTTGGATGGCCACAAAAGCTATTTATTCAGTACCTCCAGAACAGAAAAAAATGTTTCATATAAAATTCAGGATAGTCAATCAAGCAAATGTACAAGAACCTACAAGTCACCATAACAAATCTGATGGGCACAAAGCTTTTTAAATGTAAAAATTCTGAAGTTGAGATGGTACCCAAGTTAATTTGCTTCAGCTAGAATTTGATTTCACTGAGAATAAACACACATCTTCAGTTCATACTGCAGGACATGTTTTTATTTATTTAATTCATATTCCATCTGCTTTCCATTATAAACCCAAGGCAGTTACATGTAGTTCCCAGAAGATCACTCAGCCAGGCACTGACCAACCCCAGACCTGCTTAGCTTCAGCAAGGTGATGGCCTTATGTACTTTCAGATGATAGCCTGGGATCTCACACAATGTAGCTTGTTATCTCAACTCCAATATTTTAGAAATGTCATGAAATATCCCGATGCTTGAAGATGAGTAATGGTTATAGCTAATTCACAAATACAGTTATCGCTGATACCCTAACTCAGGGTTGAGAAACCTGTGGCATTCCAGGTGTTGTTGGACTACAACTTCCATCAGCCCTAGCCAGCATGGCCAATGGTCAGGGATGATGGGAGCTGAAGTTAAGTAACTAACATATGGAGAATTGCACATTAGCAAACCCTGCCCTAAATTATCACATTGTACATCACACCACATGAACACACTTCTATTTCGTTTCCACTTTAAACTAGTTTATAAACTATATACAGACTGAACTTGTCTGGGCAATACTTTAATTTTCAGTCACAATTCATGGAAACCTGGGTATCAGAATCCATAAAAAGTTTATGTTGGGATTACTGCACACGTGGAAAAAACAGTGCTGGACAGAGTAGTCTCAAATGCTGCATCAGTTACACAGACACTCATAAATCATGCAAGAAGCGGTTTGTGTACGTTCCATTTTCAAAGATACATTAACTTCACATGCATTCTTTCAGCAAAATAATTAGTCAGCTTTTAAAGAAGTTTGCTTTTGATCTGAACCACAAACATTGACATATTGTCAAGACACTGCACTTGCTGGCACTAAGCTAACACTAATGCAACCAAATGTTTTAGTTCCTTTAAGGCTGCCTTCCCCAATCTGCTGTCTGCCAGATGTTGTTGGATTCCTAACTCCTATCAGCCCCAGTCAGTGTGGCGAATAGTCAGGAACAATGAGAGCTGGAGTTCGACAACAGCTGGAGAGCACTCGATTGTGGATGCCCTTCTTTAAGGTGTATCACTGAAGAGGAAAATTAAATAGGGGGAAATGCTCGAGTTATATTTTTTTGTTCAGTTGTACTGCAAAGTGCTAAGGAAGAAAAAGTAATCACAAAGAAAAATCAATCACTTTGTTAGCAACTTTATTCAATATAAAGTAGGCTGGCAATCTTGATGTGTGGCATTAGAAAGAAAGTGGTTGCACCTTTATTTATTATTTCAGTTTTATCAGCCACACAATAATAAAGAGTTGACTGTCCGGGCTTCATACAAAGTAAAAACATGTTAGAAACTACCATTACAATAAGATAAATAAGGAAGCAGCAATTAGGGAGCATCTGAATAAGTTCAAGAGAATTATCTTTTCAGAAACCCATTAAAATCCAAATGTAATATTTTTTTAAAATATAAATTACCAACATTTTACAGTTATCTAAGCCAACAGATGCCTAGATACCTAGCACATCAAACAGATGCACCCCCACTATTGGCTTACGCTGTTTGTGTACGTAAACAGTTCTGATGGTTTACTACAGAGAATGGGCCTCAAGAGTATCATTAGATTGCTACCATATAGAATCTATGGTAGAGAAAACAATTGTCAACAGTTTTCAAACTTGGGCTAGCTTTGACAGCCTGCCAATTTTTGAAGTCACTCCCTATGTTACGCATCCATGTTGCTCCTTGGGAGAAGGAGGCCTTGTTCTTGCATTGGTATTGAGCCTCAGAAGCATTAAGTAGCAGAAATACTGCTTGCTGTTTCCAAGTGCCTCTGAAGCTGAATACAGTGGTACCTCGGGTTAAGTACTTAATTCGTTCCGGAGGTCCGTTCTTAACCTGAAACTGTTCTTAACCTGAGACACCACTTTAGCTAATGGGGCCTCCCGCTGCCGACGTCGCACAATTTCTGTTCTCATCCTGAAGCAAAGTTCTTAACCCGAGGTAATATTTCTGGGTTAGTGGAGTCTGTAACCTGAAGCGTATGTAACCCGAGGTACCACTGTATAAGGTCTGAGATGAGCCTCTGCCCATTCACTTGTTTGAGCTGGTGGTGTTACCCTCATTCATTATCAAAGTGGACTCCAAGGGCTTATACTACTGAATATGCATATCAGGAACAGAATTCCTCCTTCCCTTGGAAGCTATGGTTCAAATGCCTTTTGGTGCTCGCATGTGAATACCATCTGAACGATCTCACTAAAATGAATATAAAAGAAAGCCTCCCTCTTGCACATTCTTAAAACACTAAAGAAACAAGACTTTGGGTGCAGCATCAATGGACAGAGGAACACAAACACACCTGCTAATGTCAGGAGCCCCACTCTTTACCTCCCTCCCACTTTCCTCATTTGGTGTACACAGAAGGCTTGGAGTAACTGTTAATGTGAAGAAGAGTTCCCCACAAATTTCTACCATACTGCTTCCTCATTGGCCAAGGGAAGAAGGAAAAAGAAATAGGGCTCAGTCTAAACTCTAAAGAGACCCAGAATGATTCCTGCACATATGAGCACTGTAGTTACATGCAAAGGAATACAGAATATACCCCAAATGTTCAGACTGATTCAACATACAGCAACTGAACATTACAAGTGTATGAGTCATGAACATTTAATTTCTACAATCCTTTAAGGGATGGGGAGGGGGGATGGACTGCACAGTTATTTCTAGAATTCAGAAAATCTCATAAATTTCTTCCCATGACCCTTTATTGACATTGCAGCCATGGTAAGCAGCTCCTACACGGGTTGCTAATTCTCAAGATTAGATGTTATCTCGTTTCATAAAAATAATAATAATTGGGCTATACAGATTATCCTCATGAACTACAGCAGCAATCCTATGTACACATACCTGGGTGTAAGTCCCACAAAGCACAGTAATATTTATGTCTAAGTAAATATGCATGCACACACACATATATATGCACTACCTCAAGGGACTTAAGGCAGCTTACAAACAAGAACAGTTATTCATTCCTTGCAAAAGAGGAGTTTGAACATACATTTCCTTTTATGGTTACTGAGTTGCTAATAAACAAGACAAAATTCAGGATGCTGAATGGCTACATTGGAATAGGAAATACACGCAGAGACTTCTATCAGAAAGCTTTTTATCCGCAAATCCAGTTATCCAATCATAAAGAGTTATGGCCAAACCTTGCTACATGCACGGCTGATTCAGATATCTGAACAGCTCGAGTTTGCCCACTTGTTTGTGCTTTGCTAGTCAACCTCAGCCATTTTCAGGGAAGAAACCATGGGAGAGATACCAGAAAAATCAAAGAGCAATTCCTTCATAATGCTAAAGAGAATGGCACTTATAGACTACCAGGTCTCCCCTGCAAAATGCCACCCCCTCAAATATACCTGAAGGAGCGTCTCCACCTCCATCGTTCTGCCTGGACGCTGAGATCCAGCACCAAGGCCCTTCTGGCGGTTCCCTCATTGCGAGAAGCAAAGCTACAGGGAACCAGACAGAGGGCCTTCTCGGTAGTGGCACCCGCCCTGTGGAACGCCCTCCCATTAGATGTCAAAGCGATAAATAACTACCTTACATTCAGAAGACATCTTAGGGCAGCCCTGTTCAGGGAAGTTTTTAATGTGTGATTTTAGTGTATTTTTGGTTTCTGTTGAAGCTGCCCAGAGTGGCTGGGGAGACCCAGCCAGATGGGCGGGGTACAAATAATAAATTATTATTATTATTATTATTATTATTATTATTATTATTATTATTATTACTATTATCTTTTCTTCAAGGTGGACTCCAAAACCACAACCCAATCCAACTGGGACAACAACAGCCTTAGAAACGAGGCAGTTGCCAGCAAGAGTTGTCTGGAATAGGAATGGTTAAGGGACCCTCCTCCTTATCATCCAAGTGTCCCTCATCCATGCATTTGAATCATCTCTACAAAAATTTAGGGCTCAGGAGTACATCCTCAAGAAGATGTCCTTTCCTGATGAAAGTATCTTGACTGGGCTACAGATCAGCTTGTTAATTTGCCCAGTTCCAATCCATGCAACAGCAAAGCCCCCACCCCCCCTCACTGCCTGTCAATGCTTGGATGTCAGTGTGCCAAGACTTAATTCTGCAAGTTTTCCTTCCTTGGGGTTACTTACTGAGGAAGCAGGGCCCAGACATCCTTATTTCCTCCCTTTTAAAAATAGTGTTCTTCTAAGCCGTGGACAAAAATGGAATTGTCAGGAAATCAATCCTTTTTTAAAATGTATTTTTATTAAAGATTTTCTTGATTTACAAGAAATCTATCCTTTCTATGCTAGTTATAAATGGAGAAGTTTATTAAGGTGTTTTTGTGACTGGTGCATGTGTATGTCTCCACAACAAATGTTAAGTATCTAGGAATCTAATGTATATTGCCAAGTATGAATCATTCTTATTTTAACATGGCTAATATGCCTAGTGCATTATGCCTAAAAAACATATACCTAAATCTGAAACAACCTCATTGCCTGATATTTCTCTTTTCAGTTTTAATGTTGTGGATTAGAAATAATTCAAGATACTGATTTATAACACAAATTTTGCAATCAGCACAAATTGTTCCACAAAGCTTACATTATATGTGTTCCAGGGATGCAGTTACCTTGCACTTACCCAATCACTGATAGCAACATAAAATTGGTTTCAAATGCATAAGGATAAATAAAGCTGTGTCCAGCAACCATTGTAAGCTGTTTTAAATACTTCATTTCTTAATGTGAACTGCCTCAGGAGTCAATGACAGAAAGGTAGAATATACCATATATACTCAAGTATAAGCTGACCCGAATATAAGCCAAGGCACCTAATTTTAGGGCAAAAAACTGGGAAAACGTATTGACTCGAGTGTAAGTCAGTTCACACCACAAACCTGGTGGTGGTGGCAGCGGAAGAGGAAGAACAAACAGCCTGAAAGGGCTCCTTTTGGGCCGCTCGTCCCTCTGCCGCCCCCTCTGCCACTTGCAAGAGCAGGCATAGGAGTCCGGTTGGGAGAGGCGCAGCTTCCCGTGCAAGAGGCGGGCGGCGGTGGAGGAACGAGCGGTGAGAAAGGGCTCGTCCCTCCGCTGCTGCCCGCCTCACTTGAGTATAAGCCAAGGGAAGCTTTTTCAGCATAAAAAAATGCTGAAAAAGTCAGCTTATATTTGAGTATATACAGTAAACACTTTTCTCAACATATTACAGCTTGGCTTTGTATTTAAGTACAGTGGTACCTCGTTCTGGAGGTCCGTTCTTCACCTGAAACTGTTTTTAACCTGAAGCACCACTTTAGCTAATGGGGCCTCCTGCTGCTGCCGCGCTGCCGAAGCACGATTTCTGTTCTCATCCTGAAGCAAAATTCTTAACCTGAAGCACTATTTCTGGGTTAGCGGAGTCTGTAACCTGAAGAGTATGTAACCTGAAGCGTATGTAACCTGAGGTACCACTGTAGTAGAATGGTAGCCACAGGTGGCAAGAATTGCATGCCAGCAAGTGTATTCAATTCCATGAGAAGTGAAGAGAGGTCTGGCAGTGCAGGGATGGAGCACTCTCTCTCTCCTCTGTGCTCTGCACAGAAACCAATCAGAGTGCAGAAGTGTGGATTGATTTTACCCATCTCTCCTCTGCCACCCCCCAGCAGACTAATGATGTTTTTTTGCAGGCTAGGAAATGTTGTATGCTTACTTATCAGACATGCAGTGAGATATTTATGCGGAAGTGCAATCTTTTGGGCAATAGTTTTACTTTGCAAATGCAATGTTCTTTTAGCACATGTATTTAAACAGCACTTTTGAGAGTTTAACACACATTTGCCCCCAGTTCCCTTTCACAAGATCCAACCGTCATTTCCTAAGATCCCCTACTTCTCTTTTTCTGCTGCTTTCTGTGCATGAACTGGGGGAGGGACGCAGGCATGCTTGTTCTCCGCTTACCACTTTGAGCTTAGCTGCCTCTTCTTACTCTGTGATATCCGATCAGCTAATCACTACTAGGGGCTTCACTACCAAATTCCCAATGCACATTACAACAGGATTTTTATATCATTTCCAGAGAATGCAAACTTTATAAACAATACTGTATCACTGGTGTAAAGTGCATAGCTTAATTCTGTATTAAAAATATCACAAATATTCTGATTTTTGCAAACTATACTCTAGGAAGAAAATAATAGTGTAGGCCAATGTCAAAAAAGATAAAATACTCTTGTATTATTTGTGCAAAAAAACCAGACACTGTCCTGTTGCAGCTCCCCCCACCCCGATCTTTTCAAGATGAAGATATACTTTTCTAGGAGCATAGAACCACTGGGTAAGCAACAAAGATATGGAAGTATCCATTGCTAATGTACAGTATGTCTCTACTAATGTCTCAAAAGGCATGTTTGAGTATATGCTATGAAATATTCACACTGTAATTGTTTCCATTACAAGAAAGTGTCATTAGAATGTACTGTTTTTCCTATACTGTATGTAGTAAAAGAGGTAATCTAGAAATCACGTATTTATAGAACATCAATGGGGTATTATTTCAATGACTCTATCTTTACAGTCTTCATTACTATTTTTAAGATACTGGCATGGTTCAGACACAATAAACTTTGTTTACTGGCCTTGTGATCATACATTCCCCTCTCCCCACCCCACACATCCCCATAATAAATTGTGGTTTGTTAAACCAATCCCCATAATATTACAACTGGGGAACTGTGGCTCAAACAGTGCTTTAAAAGGAATATACAACCAGGAGAAGACTGTAACATCTGAATCAGATCACTACCATGCTGTAAGTACCTATATCTGTACAGTTTTCAAGGCAAATGCAAACAACTTGTTCTCCATGCAATTAGATTGGGCCTATGAGAGCCTGTAGGGACGCGGGTGGCGCTGTGGGTTAAACCACAGAGCCTAGGACTTGCCGATCAGAAGGTCGGCGGTTCGAATCCCCGCAATAGGGTGAGCTCCTGTTGATCAGTCCCTGCTCCTGCCAACCTAGCAGTTTGAAAGCACATCAAAGTGCAAGTAGATAAATAGGTACTGCTCTGGCGGGAAGGTAAACGGCATTTCCGTGTGCTGCTCTGGTTTTGCCAGAAGCGGCTTAGTCATGCTGGCCACATGACCCACAAGCTGTATGCCGGCTCCCTCGGCCAATAAAGCGAGATGAGCGTCGCAACCCCAGAGTTGGTAACGACTGGACCTAATGGTCAGGGGTCCCTTTGCCTTTACGATAGCCTGTATCACCTGCATCCAGGAACCAATAGATCAGGCAGATGGCATGGCTACTTCCCAAATCAGCACCAGGGATCCAGGGTTATTAGAGGGAACTGGAATAGTCTGATTATCACTTGTGTAGCAGGCTTGTTTAGTAAGAAGCTGTAAGACTTTAAAAACAACAACTAATAAAGTCCTCTTCAACCTGCTGCCCTCCAGATATTGCTGGACTCCAACTCCCATCATCCCTGACTATTGCTCACGCTCACTGGGGCTGAACAGGAACTAGAATATCTGGCTAGGACTTTCACTCACTAAAGAATCTAACATAGCCAAAGTAACCGCAACAGTATGTGACAGAGCATCTTGCAGTGGGGGGCAGACCATATTTAGAAAAATATTCCAGATTGGAAACAGAATTCCACAGGACTATTTTATAATAATAAAATAATTTAATGATACAATCTCATAAGGGGAAACAAAGTAAGGGGGGACGACCAGTTTGCCTAAATATCAATATCCTAAAACTATTTTTTGTAACAGAATTACTCCAACTCTCCCATCATAACATTTTAAGGGAGTAAGAAACATTTGTAATTTTTAATCATCTTTCCATGATCAAATGATGTACTGCAGGCATCTAAGGGATCCATTTAAGACAGATGTAGTGGCCTGCAGCTCTCATGCAACTTCACAGGTCTCTTCTGACGCCTGCTGTGAATCCCTTAACATGCCTTCCACCTACCATCACATTGCTTGGAGGCTGAAGACAGCACAATTCCAATGAGGAAGGAAACAGTCATCTGTGCGTGCCTTCCTCCCTAAGTAAAACATGCTCCTCTCAGCCTGCCAAACAGTTATTTGGCAGGGTGGGGGAAGCACAATCTCTATCTGTTGGAGTGGAGTCTGCCTTTCTCTGCCCCAGTAGGAAGCAGCTGAAAGTGAGAACATCACCTGCTTTCAGGAGCTTTCTGTATGTTAGACAGAGATCCTCAGGAGTCACTGCTAACCAAGTACAGATACCCGAAGGGGTGGAAATGTTCCCTTCCCCCATTAACTTCCTTCCAGGAGTGATTCTTAAGATCTACCCATTTGTTTGTCATTTGGTCGTTTCTTCCAGATCAGCAACCATTTGTTTTTATATAACAAGCTTAACTTGTTATGATATCCAAGATTTCAGTCTTCCTGACCTGCCCACCTTCTTATTAAGGCTGGCAAACTCTACATGAATATTCAGTATTTTTACTGGCCCCTATAAACTTTCTGAAAAATTAGCTGTCACATCATCAGGCATATTCAAATCTTGAAGTATGTGCGGCATGGGGGAAACTAATTACATATTTGGTTCTGCATCCTGAATTTATATATAATTATTGTGATGAAATAATGATACTATTAAGAGAATTATAAATTATGTTGTAGATAGTATGCTTTAATAACTATTAAACCATAAAATGAAGAAGGCCATGGGAAACTGCATATGAATCATTTTTGTGCCAGTTTTGTGTATTTGCATATACACAAGATTTCAACATTCCATATTCAAGCACTTCATGTAATAATAGCTCAAGATACTGATTCCTCATGCTGTTGCTAAGGGCAGAGCAAAAGACTATTGCTTCTGACTGAATCTTCTGGGACATACGCATTCTACTAGAGCACATGAGACAAAAAAAAAACCTGCTTTAGAGCATTAGATTTCACTCTGCAGAATAAGAATATGTTTTACATTGTGAGACAGATGCTTTGAGAGCCTTAAACTTAATAATACTAATTATTACATGTCCACAATTCTAAAGCATATCCACCATATCCTATCAAAAAGAACTCTGCCTGGTATGCTATATGGCAATATATACCTCCTTGTAAGCCACTACAGTTGTACTTCGGGTTAAGAACTTAATTCGTTCTGGAGGTCCGTTCTTAACCTGAAACTGTTCTTAACCTGAGGTACCCCTTTAGCTAATGGGGCCTCCTGCTGCCGCGCAATTTCTTTTCTCATCCTGAAGCAAAGTTCTTAACCCGAGGTACTATTTCTGGGTTAGCAGAGTCTGTAACCTGAAGCGTCTATAACCTGAAGTGTCTGTAACCCGAGGTACCACTGTACAGCTATACATTTACACACAAATAGCGCTCAGGAGAATTTCCACCACATGCATGCACTTAATTACAGCTTCACAGCTTTTTGTATTTTGTATTAAAAATAAAGGGAAACACCTGCAGATTGTTTAATATTCAATATTATTTAATTAAATATTATGTAATAAAGTAAACCAATAACAGATTATGCCAGTGTTAAATGGTGTCTCTTATGAAAAATTAGCAGCATGCGCCTGCGTGTTTGTTGCAAAAAGTTCTTGATAACAGCAAGCAGAGTGTACAAATACACAAAAACCTATGGAGTCTTGCACAAGTATGTAGAGTAGAAATGAGTTACTTATGTGATGTGTTTTGAGAAGATTTTAGACTCTAATATGCCTAATTCAAATTAAATTGCAGTTCAATAAATGACAGCCTATTAGGCTGATAAAAATAACTGCCAAACTTATGACATCAGATCAAAAGTAGAGCAACAGTGTCTGTATATAGGGCATTTGCAACAAATTGATTATCACATGATTATTGTCTCAAAACATGTTTTGTTCTTTAGCCATCAGGAAGAGGCAGAAATACCCAGAGCTGCTGTACCATTTTATTCTTATGCAGATTATTTGCAATCTACTTTACTTCTGATTAGCCTCTTTCAATACATGTCATACCCACTGACAGGTAAGGACAAGACCTAACATTTTGCTTTAGAACTTTTAAAGTGAGTCCTGAAATAGTATAATGTTTCCATGCATTAGCAAACTCTATGATGGATTCATGAAGATGTGAGTGGTTACTTAAAATTAGAGGATTTATTATTTTCCTAGTGAAATTTTCTCACTACTCAAGCAAGAATTGCTGTACTGAAAAAAAATCCATTAGGTGCACCTCTCTGAAAGGTGCCCATTAGGATACTTGATGAGACTAAAAAAGAAAAATAAAGATAATAAAGCAGGATGAATAAAATGCTTCCAGCAGGTGAAATTACTGGGCATGGTATCTATCCTCCTACTTTGTATGGAAACAATATGGTCTCATCATGTTTTAAATATGTAGGTACAAAAAACAAACACCAACCCCATCTATTTATGCATATTTGTAGTTATGCTTCTCTAAGGAACTCTTTCAACTTCTACAGATCAAATATGATAACTTACCAAGTGTATATGAACAAGTATCTGGAGATCTAAGAAAGTCTAATTTCACCAAGAATCTCTTTCAGCCTCTATTTCACCTTTTGAATATCAGATCAGCACTTAGTTCAGTGGTTCCCAATTTCTCCTTGCCCGCTGCCACAGACAGCTTGAAAACTGCTGGTGGTCTTGACTACGGTACTTAATTATTTTTCTACATGCCATAGCAACTATAATGTTTTTAATGGTATTTTTATTGGTTCTTTCATTTCTAAAGTTGTATCTTATTGTATTGTAATTTGCATTTCATAGAATTTGAATTGTAGTTCAATAAAATACAATATAAGAAACGAAAGAAACAATGAAGATACCACTAAAAATAAATATGAAATTTGAATGTGGACATGCCATGGACTAGCTGAATGGGGTTCACATATCACTGGTGGTCCATGGACCACAAAACCCCTTATCTAATTCATACTCATATAAACTAACCTGAAACAGAAGCTCTTTCTTTCAATGAAAAATGGATCATGTAAACACACCATGTCTTCAGTGGCTCGACCCAAAACCTGATCTTGTGGAAAAAATCGTCCCCAAGCACAAAAAAATAATTTTAGCGCAATCGTATGTGTTTATACTCAAAAGTAGGCTCCACTGTTTTCAGTGCATGGAAGAATGGATCACGACTCAGTTCAAAAAAACTTATCTGCTAAACAGATTATCAAATAACATTTCCCTCAGGACTCATAATTTACACAATTTCTCCATAGGATGCTAAACTGCACTGTACATTAAAAGGTCCACTTAATAACATAAGGAGGGTCTCCTGGATCAGGCTAACAGTTCATCTTGTCCAGCACCCAGTTCTCACAGTGGCAAACTAGATATGTATAGGAAGCCCAACTAGCCTTCCATGAGCATGGAACTTTAAGACACCACAGCATAACTAGGCATGAGCCACAGAGGAAGCAATAAAGGGTTTGTACACCAGTGCTCCTTGATCACTTTCATCACACAGGCTTATTGCACGTATCTCATATTTACACGCTACTTCTTGCTCAGTTACAGTTTTTTCCCCTTTCTTTTTTTAAATACCAAACTCACATAGTTGCAAATACTAGATGCTGTGGGGTGAGGAGAAGACTTTAAAGCTAACAAAGACTAAGCAAAGTCAGAAGCAATATCCTTCACCTCTCAAACAGGGAAGTGAGTAAGGTATTTATGATAAACAGGTGGATTTATATATTTTTTCTTATTTTTTAAAGGAAGAATTGCCTAACAACAAAAAAGAAAGAAGTTTGAACAATAGCTGAGAAGAGGAATTTTGTGAAATGTCTAGTTAGCCTAATTATACAAAGTTTGCCTTTTGGATGAGGTTTTAAAATTCATCTAACTAAACCAAGCAGCAGCATAATGAACAGACCATGCTACCAGATACAAACTGCAGTTCTACAGACTGCATCCACTGGCAGGCTAACAACTTGATACATACATACCTTTACACAGAGGATTTGATCAGAGAAAGAGGAAAATGTAGTTCACAGTTGGATGTACTGTAAATGTAAACACCTGGTTCCTTAACAGCCTGTTGCAAAGTAATCTAAAAATCATTCAGCTAGACTCAATAAGGTTTTTAAAAATTTCTTTTAAAAATGCAAGTATGTTCAGCTTAGTACAAGATGTGTGAAAAAGTACAATCAAGTAATAGTTTTGAAAAATAAAAAGACAGGAATAACTAGTCTTCTCATTCATATGTAGCAGCCCAAGTTGCTGGACATAAGGAAAGAATGGCTGTTTTAAATATAGATGCAGTGGAAAATAGTAGCAATCTCAGCTTCAAGGTCTCAACATACTGTAAACATAACTATATCAGTCATGATATAGGTACAGCTCAATTATCCATGCCTACAGACTACAAACCATCTTTGGTAATTATAGAACAGAATGGAAATAGAAACCTTTTTCAAAAAGCTGTATCATTATGGAAAGGGGGAAAATAAATGAAAACTTTAACGCCACTTACTCAAATGCGAAGAACAGTCCACTGGTAACCAAAATAAGAACAAGGGTCAGGTAGAAGACTCCAGTCTGACGAGCCATCATGATCCTTCCATCACAGAAGAACTTGTTTCTTCCAGGGAAAACCTCCCATTTTCTCTTGGCAGTTGTTTTCTTTTTCTTATGAGGAGACTCCATGGGAGAAGAGGAGCTGTGAGTGCTGATCTGACTGTATTCACAGTCTTTCATGGGCCCTCCTCCACCACCTCCTGGAGTCATCAAGGGGGAATAAGGAGGGGAGTAACCCCCAAAACACCTCTTGGGTAAGATGTTTCCTTGAAGCCACTTTTAGTACTTTAGTTTATCAGGGCATTATACAACACCCAGTTAACTGTTCAGTGTCCAAAGCTGTCATTGCAGAAGTCATAAGTAGTCTATACTTTCTTCACAATGAAGTGAAACAGTTCAAAACAGTTCCTTAAAAGTATGTAATCATACAAGGAAACGGGAACTAGAAACAGCTAAAATATAAATCGACTGTCGAAGAAATAGTGCTTTAAAAGGATTTTGAAGCATTGTTCCTTTTGTTTAACAAGCTGCTCAGTTTTTACATCAAATCCACATCCTTAAGCATGTCTTGGTTAAAAATGTTAAGAGTGTTCTGTAACCGAGTAGATTCCTTTCATATAAGTTTGTTAAGATCCTTTATCAGATCATTTTATAAAAATTAAAATTCCTATTAATTGTTCCAAACACATATATCCAAATCCAAAACCAGCAGCTGAGAAACCATCCATAATATCCAATTTCCTCCTAGACTCTGTAAGCTGCCTGCATTTTTCTGGCCGTTGTTCGGAATGACAACAAAAGACTATTAGTTCCTCTTTGCTCTCACTATAGAAAAGAAAGTTTTTGGAACATAACAGAAATGTGGTGGTCAATATCCATTGCCAGGGGAAAAATAATACATGACATTTTAAAAGCCAGCCTTCATTTCTATTTGCCAACAAATATCCAGTTCACCCTTCCTTTCTTCCAGAAAAAACAACAACTTGATTTCAGAGGAAAGAGATGCAAATAAAATGTTTATATTATAAATCCCTTCCGCTTTTCTTCCTTCCGTCGCTCTTATTGAGACTTCCAGGCTTTTATATAAGCAAATCAAGGAGTTGCTCTCTGAAACTCATTCCAGCTTCGATACAGGAATTAGTCAGTCAGATAGTGAAGCCATCCAAGATTCGTCTCCCGTTCCAGAAGGTATCGGGCTGGCAGCCCACCCACCCACCCCGCTCCTTTCAAACTGTCGTCGGACCTAAATCTGTCCACGACCCCAGAGCTGCCTTCCACTTGAACAGAGCCTGATGTCGAGAAAAAGAGCGGCGGGTGCTTCACTTTCCACCTCCTACTCTATCTGGGTTTATTTATCCCCAGCAGCCAGACCAAGCAGAATCAGCTTCCTGGATCCCGCTTTTCATCGCCGGGAGCAGCGTGTGGGAGAGAAGCGACCCGAAAACAGCGCCCGGCGGCGGCGACAGCACCCGCTTCCCCCTCGCCTCCCGACATCCACGCGCCCCCGTTCAAAAGCGATGGAAGCTGTTGGCAAAGGCAGGCGAAAGGAGGGAGGGAAAGGAAGAGGGAGGCACGGTTATAAAATATCCGCCCTCACACACGCTTCCCTCGGCGCCGTTTCTTCTTCTCCTCTTGCTGCTGAGGGGAACCAGGAGTCACTTCGTTTACACGGGGCAGAAGCAGAAGCAGCAGCAGCAGCAGCAGCAGCAGCGGGGAGAGATTTCTTTCCCTTGAACCGTTCCTGGAAGAAGCCTCCTCGCCAGGGGAGGAGGTCGGGTTCACTGAGAGCCGCGGCAGAGCGAGCACCAGCCGCCAGAAGCCCCTTCTCGGGATTTGCTCTTCCGTCTCATGGCTGGAAGGCAGGGGAAACTCTGCCCGTTGAGCGTCCGCCTCACGGGGCTCCTTCTCGGCCAGGGAATGTCCTCCGGTCCCTTCGCCGGGCAAGGCGGGCAGCCTTTGTTCGCCTCGCTCCGTCTCGCCCGGGGAGCCCCTCGCTCCCTGCCTCGTCCTCCGCCGCCCACAAGCCACGCAGCAGCAGCGGCAGCGAGCCCAGGTCGCTTGCGGTCTCTCAGGGTCTCTCCCCGTCGCCTCCCAGCCCGCTTTCCTCTCGGCAGCCGGCGGCGATGCCTCCTCTCGCCAACCCCAAGCGGCGGCAGCGGGAACGGCCGGCTTGTGCTCCCGCTGCCCTTATTGTTTTCACTCTCTTCCTCCAACCTCCCCCCCGCGCCCTGCGCTGGATCCTGACTCCCGACCACGCGACGGCGCGAAAGCGGAGATTCCCCCGCCAGCCTCCAATGTTCTCCTGCCTCAAGAGGAAGAAGGCTCAAGGTCCATCTCCCGCCTCCCACTCTCGAGCGCACGGCCTTCTGGGGAATGTAGTCCAATGCCTTCCTTCCGCGTGTAACCAGACTACATAGATGTTAAAACAAAAACAGCTCTCGTAAGGGGAAGTGAGGTTAGCCGAAGAGGAAACGGGGCAGGACTACAAGTCCCAGGGTCTCCCCCCTTTCCTCCCCTCTACGATTGTCTGCTGATGTAAATAATCGCGAGGGCGGTGAATTCTGAGCTGGGAACGGAAACGGAGAGAGTCCAGCAGCAGCAATTTAAAGAAAAAGGGGAGCGGGGTAGGAAGCAGAGGAGCGGGGAGTAGTGTTTTTTTAAAAAAATAAACAACTCATCTGGAATATACATATTATAATGCTGTGTTACTATTAATGACGATATTGTAATAGGTATAAATATTATTATTTGCGTTCGCCTTCTGATAGACTAGCATTTAATATGTTAGTTGGGGTCCTGGGGGGGAAATGGTGTGTGTGTGTGTTAAATTATTGGGATCCCCTCTCTTCCCGATAGCACAGTTGTACATAACGTTTATGCACAATTTGCATTATATGCATAACGTTTACCCCAATAATCAGCAGTTCAGTAAGCAGTCCAGTTGGGACCAGCCCACACAAGAGGCAAGGTGAGGTGACGGTCTCAGGTGGCAGAATCCACTAGGGCAGCAGATCCCGATGTCAATCTTTCTCTCCCCACCTTGTTTCTGATGTAGATATTCTGTGGTGGGGAGCATGGCACCATTTTGGAGTCCGCCTCAGGTGCTAAAATGTCTCTGGCCGGACCTGAGTCCAGTCCTATTTATAGTGCATGCAATAAACCTATGGTCTCAACAGCCCCCTGGAGGAATCTGCTTCTTTAGCTTTGAACCCAAGCAGTGCAGTGCATCTTCAGGGTATGTGGGAGGGCATGGGGCAGGAAATTAATGTATGCCATGAGGTGTATATATTCTGGCCCTAATCACCCTTCTAATCCAGGATGCTATAAGAAAAGTGCTTTCTGATGGAGTCTTCTCCTTCCTCAGTGGACGCCCCTCCTCCTGCCCTAGGCTTACCACAAGCAGATGCGCTACTGTGCTGGGTGGCTGCAAGGCACCCATCTCAGTAATTACCTATACAGTGGTACCTTGGTTTTTGAACAGCTTAGTTCACAAACAACTTGGAACCCGAATGCTGCAAAACCAGAAGTAGGTGTTCTGGTTTTTGCACTTTTTTCTGGAAGCCGAACATGCTCCATTTCGAGTCCCCCTGTGTTTCCTGTTGTGCTGCTAATTTGTGTCCCCCATTCTAATTCAAGCCTTCCTTTTCCAATTGCAGTGTTCTAAGGTCATATTTGGAGCTTATATTTGGTGCTTTTGTTTTTGCTATTTATTTTGCGTTTTTTGTTTTGAGGGTTTTTCAATTAATTTGTTTTTGTGAGTGTGTGGATCCCAGTTCAGCTACTGATTGATTGACTGACTGATTGTATGACTGCGGAAATGGATAAAAGCCCCCCCCCCATCCAAACCATGACTATTTTCAGTGCAGGTAAGGGGGGGGAATTAATTTTTATCATCTACAATACTGTTTTATTTATTTTATAGTACGGTACATTGATTATTGCTTTCATTTTATGGATCAATGGTCTCGTTAGATAGTAAAATTCATGTTAACCTACTGCTTCAGGGGTTGTTTTTAAAAGTATGGAACGGATTAATCCATTTTGCATTACTTTCTATGGGAAAATGTGCCTTGGTTTTGGAACGCTTTGGTATTGTAATGGACTTCCAGAGAACCAAGTTTGAGAACCAAGGTACCACTGTAATGCCCAGACATAGCATCACTATGGGGGCACTGCGTGTTATTTGAAACAGTGGCTTCCCAGCTGTCTGCTACTGCCACTTCATAAACCCAGGCCCTGGAAAGGGGCCAAGTGGGAGACTCATAGCAGGCATAAGCAGCCGTGGACCCTGCCAGGGTCACCCAGTGATGCCAGGTGCTGCTGCTGCCTGGCTTGCAGGGAGGGGATTTAATAGGATCAGAGGAAAAGCGCTTTCTCCAATCCTTATTAATTCCCTCTTCCCCAGCTGCAAAGCAGGAAAAGCCCCTAGCAACCTAAAACATCCCGGAATGGATATGAAAATAAGTTAAGGGGATATTTACCAAGAGTTTCCTGTTCTTTGACCCCAGTTCCCTTCTTGCAACTATTCCATTCTGTACAGGCAAGGGAAGGTGGTAAAATATCCTCCTTTTCACCCTGTGCTGCAAAATTTAGTACTAGATTAGCACCTTCCTATTCAGTTAGCCCCCCCCCCCCCCGAACTAAATGTTTTGCAGCATGAGGGAATTCCATAAGATAAGATATCCAGGCTAAAGTAAAATCTTATGTGCTGTTTAAGTTCTAATTGAAAGGTTGCTTCTTATCACACCTGTGGTGTGGTTGCTGGCAGACAACATAGGAATTTCCATGTGACTTCTGTAGTGTATATAAGAGGTGTATCCTATGTATCAGCATTATTGCATAGAAAGTCTCCACACCAGTACTTAGGAACTCTGCACCCGTGCAACAACTTCCTGCAGGCTGCTGATGTTGCCATGGAGATTTTCCATGTAAATAGCTCTGATCAGCAAACAGCTTCCCCATATGTTCGGGCAGCTCTGCATGGAGGCACCACAACCATAGAGTGTTGGTAACTCAAATATTAATAGTATTAATGAATTCTCTGTAGCTATTTAGTATTCTGTTGTTAGACCGCTCTGCTCCAAATTGCTGCCCCCACCCCATCCCACAAGCTGCTATTTTGTAAATAAGAAACAGCATTAGGTATGCAAATGCAGTTAATTCCTTTTGTCCACAAGACTATTATTTACAGTCTATACTTGTAGCTTATTTATCCTGGCTTCAACAGGACATGATACAGGATTTCAAACAAGCTGATCCCATACAATTCCATTTCAATGCAATTAACTGTGTGTCTAGGGTGGGCTCTCTATTTATATACCTGTTTGTTTTTAGGCCACCTTTTCAGAGTTTAGAGTTGCTGAAAAATAAAATAATCAGAAGCATTAAAACAAAACAAAAATAGTAGAAACAGTAAAAATAAAGACAGAAGACCTCAACAACTGCCCAACAAAATTCCTGAACAGCTAAAATAAGTCAACTAATTCAGTGCATAGGAGTGCATCCTCAGATGTATTTTTCTTACAAGCTTGGTGATAATCCTCTCCATCACATTCCTGAAATTTACTTTGCAGTGCTTTCCCTAACTTGATGCAAGCACAAATATTGTTCTTGTTGTTATTTAATGTCTATAAAACACCATAAGTGCAAATGGGGTTTGTGTAGTTTACAGGGTTAAAAGACTGGGCTGTAAACCAGGTATTTCTACTTCTGTAGATTCACTAGTTGGCCTTAGGCAAGTATGGTAACTACACCTCAGTCCTCTCTTTCAATATGTATTATGGAGGGTAATAAAACTGACTGCAACTTACTAGATAATGCAGGTGTCTCCAACCTTTCTGGGCCAGTGGATACATTTGGAGTTTTGAGCTAGTGTTTGGGTGGCAAAGTTTTTTGGGCCAAAGTTGTTGAGATTTTTTTAGTTTTGCTCAAAGTTGGGGAGATATTTTTGCAAAATATAAAAGAAAAAGAAGTTTTTGAGCTATTTTAAAGGAAATTCTATATAGACTCTGTTATTAAACGTGTGAAAATGACTGATCTCTTCTGTTCTCATCCACTGAGTCATATTCCTGGGCCTAAAGTGGCTCCAACAGCTGAAGATATTCCTGGGAGAGCTTATCTGCTAAAGGGAAAAAAAACCTATGGAACTGAATCACTTATGTGATTCAGAACGACAATTTATGTCAAATGGTACTGAGGAAAGCTTGCCAGAATAGGGCAGGATTGCTATTATTTGCTATTAAATTATGTGGTGATAAAATTTATTGACTGGTGCTATAATATGGTTGACCTAGTCAGCAAATTCCTATTCACTCTTATCCACTTTGAAGTTCATCAAGAATCAACCGAGGAACACTGTCTCTCAGGAGTACAGAAAGATATGCTTAGGCGCTTTGATTCCATTTTAATAGAATAATAGACAGAGTTATAGAATGGAATCAATTCCTGTGACACCTGTAAGGCAAGAGAAACTAATTTCAATTGCTCCAAAAACTCAAATCTGCCCTTCCCTTTAGGCCCCATTTATCTAGCTGGTGTTACTCAGGAAGCTTTCATAGGAAAAGGGGGTTATGTCTCTCTCCTTCAGGTGCCTGTGTGTGCTCTGTGTTGCAGAACACAAGAGGTTTAAGACAATAAAAATATAATAAGAAATCTGTATTGTATGATATGGTATTTGTGTACTATGGACAATCAGGTCTCAAGGTTGGGGATTCTGAGAATTATAAGGTGAAGAAGAGAGAGGGGAACAGTACAGTAATTTAGCATGGAGCTGGCAGAAAGGGAAAACATGGAAGCTATGGAAACTAACTCAGCCACTGAACTGTTTTTTTTAAGTGTAATTATAATCTGAGCGGTGTCATCATAATAAAGGATGGCAATTCACTGCATAATTTGCTTTGTGATTTTTGGAAACAATATGGCTCTCTGCAAATATGGGATCATTCTCACTTGGTTTGTCACGGTTCTTTTTAATATACTAATGTAGCACATTTTCGTTATATTGACTTTATTGCTGCAGTATTTCTGGAGGAAAGTATGTGAGAGGAAATATAAGGCAGCAATTTCAATTTGCAACTTTCATGGGGGACGAAACATATTGTATGGAACATTAACTCCATACAAACTAATAGGGATTAAATGAAATATGCTTGTTTTCAACCCATAAATGTTTATGCGCCTTATTTTAAATGTGCATTTAAAAAAACAACAACAACACAGAATCTTTTGATTTAGTTCAGATTGGTGATGGTGAAGTCATGGAAGTGATAAAAAATATTAATTAGATCTGGAACCTACAACAACATATAGTGGACATCAAGTTGAGGAAGGTTGATATGGGGCAATTTTTCATATAAGCTCTTCTTATTCTACAGACCACCTAAGAATGAGAGACAAATATTTTATATATGACAATAAATATGCTTTGGGGCGTAAAAGTGCAATATTATACTTTATCAGGCTATCATAAGCCTGTGAACTTTTCCACCTTCTTGCTTGGTCTTGGGAGTGAGTTTGCTAACCAGTTTTATTAAATGACAGCTGCTTGTACAGTACAGTGGTACCTCGGGTTACATACGCTTCAGGTTACAGACTCCGCTAACCCAGAAATAGTGCTTCAGGTTAAGAACTTTGCTTCAGGATGAGAACAGAAATTGGGCTCCGGCGGCGTGGCGGCAGCAGGAGGCCCCATTAGCTAAAGTGATGCTTCAGGTTAAGAACAGTTTCAGGTTAAGTACGGACCTCCGGAACGAATTAAGTACTTAACCCGAGCTAGCACTGTACAGGGTGAGTCTTTTAAAAGAGGCCCCATGGAACGTGTGTACTCTGTATCCACGGGGCCTCTTTTAAAGGACTCACCCTGTACTTGAAACCATTTAAAAAAATGTTTATATAATTAAAAAATCTGTTCTGTAAGCAAAAACAAGCCATCAGTTTATCCTGGCAACTATTTAATACATCCTTCCTTTATCAAGAAGACCCTTTCTGCACAATCAAGTTGAGTGCAAATTATCTGTTTGACCTGTTTACCATACCGGCCTTTAAAGCAACTCTTTAGCATACAGTTAAAAGCACAAGAGGTTACAGGCTGTGATGGCTTAGTGTCACCTAGTAAATTAATACAGTTTCAGTTACTTTAATTTCTGGGGCAGTCCAATTTCATGCTGCCATCGCAGCCGCTGGACCACAGTGACAGATGGATCCAAAGGAGGTGGATCCAAGCATCATATTGGGGGAATCTTATTCCGGATTCTCCACCTCTGCACAATGGTGAATAAGATCCAGATGTAAGTGCTTGGATGTGCAGAAGACAGAGGTTCTCTTACATTCTGCTCATTGTATTTTTATACTAGCCAAAGGGAAGCCTTGTAAATTCACTAGCAAGCCTACACGAAGTTCCACTAGCCCACCTGGCTATGCATGGCCTGAAAGAAGAAAAAGAGCCAGCTATAGTCCAGTTTACATGTCTACAAAAAGTCATATAATTGTCTGATGAGAGGGCGCTCCACAAGGCAAATGCAACTTCTGCCTGGTTCGCTGTAGCTTCACTTCTCGCATTGTGGGAACCAGCCAGAAGATCCTTGAAGCTGGACTTCAGTGCCTGGACTGAATGATGTGGGTGGATACCCTCCTTTAGGTATACAGTGCCGAGTCCATTTAGGGCTTTAAAGCTCAGCACCAACACTTTGAATTGTTCTCGGAAATGTACCGGGAGCCAATGTAGATCTTTCAGGACTGGAGTTATGTGGTCCCAGCAGCCGCTCCCACATGACTCATAAATAGCCATTTACTTAGTCTGTAATAGGTTTGTTGATCTGTCTCTCTTCACACTTGGGCAGTTTGCAGTGGAACAACATCACGTACTCAAAACCAACAAAGTAGTCCTGCCCATATCACTATAATAAATTTCCACAATTCAGGTCAGCATGAAACAGGAATAAATAGATATGGGTGGATCCACCAAGTTCTAATACAGCAAAGACTTATCAGCAAGTTGAGGCTGGTGCCTGTTTGCTAAAGGACAGGCATGCAAGTGAATACATTGGAGGTAATATATCATCTTGCAGAGCACAAGGCTTAAGGAATTGCATCAGAAATAATAAGAAAATTATATGCAACCCCTCCTTAGAAAGAGGATTCACAATCTGCTTCACATTTATCTTAGCCCCTTGCTTTTATTGAGAGTCCCTGCCAAGAAGCCTTACGTGGACATTGATTTTGCATATATCTTGGGAATTCAGGCCATTCCAATAGTGCAGAAGACTTGCTGGCTATTAAACTCATTGCTGGCTATTAAACTCATTAAAAAGACTGTGTGTTATATAAACATCTGATTTAGCTTGCACCTTGTGAATTAAATTTCTCACGTGAAACCAAATGCTGCTAGAGATCTTATGTCAAGAAAATCAGAATAACATTATTCAGATCACACCATTATCTCATGCAGCAAGGGTCGTTTCATTAGACACAATGCCATCTACATAAACAAAGTAATATATCTCCAAACAAACTAGATGCTTTCTCAACAACAATAATTACAATCCAAGAATTACTAGGGGGAAAAGATGGATTCTGTATTCTCTAAAGTAGCTGAAGGAATTAATTTTATATTTGCTTTAAACATCAGAAAATAAAGCACATTCAGAGGATCTGAATTCTTTTGGCTCAGATATGGAGATTTGTATATAAGTTCTATGCAACAAGTCCCTCTGAAAGCAACCTATGTGGCAACAACATAGACTAGAGGCGCCAATCAACGGTTTGTGAACAAAATGTGCAGTTCATATTTGGTTTTGGGACTAAGGCAAGACTGTTCCTTGGCAGGCCCCCCAACTCCTGCATGATAGGTCTCTGGGAATTTATCCTGCAGTTGTGGAATACATTGCCAAAAAAAAAATCCACATACGGCCAGCTGACACATGTTTCTACTTCGCTTCACTGTGGTCCCACATACATCTGAGGATGTATATATGGAGAATAGCAGCCAAACCAACTGTGCGAAATGTCCAATAGCAGCACAGGGGCCAGGACACTGACTGACAATAAGGTTATCCACCCACATGAATAATTTGCAGGATCAAGGTCATTTAATTTAAAAAGTGGATTAACAACCATAGTGATTGAAAAGCCTCTCTCCATACAAGTAGTTTAGCAAGGGCAGCAACAGCTGTCAGGCTTTTGTAGCACAGTGCAGCCAATGTACCTCACTACCATTCTGGAAAGATCACTTCTCCAGAATATGATGTAATAGCTAATGGCTACAGTCCTAAATGCATTTGAGCTGGCAGTCCTTGGCTGATTTCGATACAACTCTGCTGGTAATGAATCTGTGTAGGAGCTGCAGCTTCTTTTGGCAGGTTCTGTAAAGAAGTTATCAAAGCATGTTTTATGATGACAATTAGATTGAAATTTGAAGTTTTAGCTCTGATCCTCAGAGCACTCTGCTAGTTTAAGCTCTCTGAATTTTAGCAACCCATCACCAACCTGAGGCTAGACCAGTCCACAGAAGAGGCTCCTTTTCCTGGACATGACTGTACAAGTACATAACGGCTATAGAATTAAAACCACTTTACACAGAAAATCAACTGACTGCTACACATACTTGAACACCAGAAAATTCATTGTCTATAGCCAATCCCTACATTACAAACACATCTGTTCATACTCTTTGGACAGAGACTAACAATATTTTTATTAGGCACTCCTTAAACTACAATACCCACCCAACACAGTGAAAAAACAGGTCAACAAGGTTAGAGTACAGTAGTACTCAAGAACAATGTACTACAGGGCAGACCTAGTAGAGAAAACCATAGGACACCACTTGTTGTCACTTCCAAGTTTCCAGCTGAAGCCAAATTTATCATCAGTGATCTACACACAGCCTATGCTGTAGAATTACACTTCTCTCTCACAGGTCTTAGGTGGTAGGCCTGTACTTGCTTACAGCCAGCCCCCCTCAAACCACCTACCTATCAGCAAAAAGTGACCATACAACAGAGATATGAACACATGATATAGTCCCCTGTGTCACACTATGTTGCCGGTTCTTTACCCATGTCTACTCTGGTAACAGAGTTACAAGCAGGCCCATGCTGAATGGGGTGTGTGTGTGCAGTTGGGTACACTTGCTCCAGACCTTGGAGGGCTAAGCTGGCCGAGGCCCCCGCAGGGACCTGCTGATCTTACACTGTCATGCCAAGAATTCCCCATGCCTCTCAGCTGACTGGGGACCCTTGCAGACAAGCAATGTATGGGTCTGGTGATGGGTTCTACAGGTGGCGACCATATTACAGGTATCCAATTAATGCGTGACCATCACCCAGAAGAGGGCAGAACAGGGGCAGAAAAGGCTTATGCATGCGTGGGGGCCAAGAACGGAACCCCTGCACAAAATGGTCGCCACCTGTAATAATGGCACGCACACCAATTGTTTATTTATTTATTTGCCTTCCAATGCCATCAGAGTTCTGCTTTGGGAAGGATCAGTCACTTTATCAGAGGCGCTTTGTAAGATAGCAATTGGTGATGCACTTACAATAACATACTATGTCAGAAGCAGCCCTGTGTGGCATGTGATTGTAGCTAAACAGTTTGATGCGTTGTGAAGTGCTTGACCATAGTATTTCTGTGATATGCTTGGAGGCATCATGGAAGTGTGGGGTGGAGAAGTAATAAACACACAAATGTCTTCATTTAGGCAAACTGATATATAATGTCTCCCTTAACTATAAACGGGTGATTATCAGCCACCAGACATACTCAAGAGGAGATCCATTAAAATCAATGAAATTAAGTGTGGAAGGTTGTAGCTCAGTGGGAGAGCATCTGCCTTGCATGCAGAATGTTCCAGCTTCCATTTGTGACATTTTCAGGTAGGACTGGGATAAACTCCTGCCTGAAACCTTGGAGAACTGCACCAACTGGTTTGCCTCAGTATGGTAGCTTCCTGTGTTTCATTCAATGAGTCTACTCTGATGTTGGGTATCACCTGATTTATCTGTGCTTGTGTACATCATCATCATCATCATCATCATCATCATCATTATTATTATTATCACCAGCCACAAGAGAAGATGAGTAAGGTCTTCATGTATATGTAAAAGCTACAGGATGAACTCATCTGTCATCAACACATTAGTGCAGGGGCCTTATCATTTAATTGAGTGAAGCATTGTGTTATTTATGATGCTATAAAATCAGTGATCAATGCCAGAGTGAAACGTTTACTAGAATCTTTAGGCCAGGAAAACAGGAAAGGTTCTGGGAAGCGAAAGATAGGCTCATTGAAAAAAAGGCAAGTTTACACGGTGGCTTCTGCATAAGAAAAGATAAGGCTGATGGAAAGGAATACTGCATAATTTATTTACTTATACATTTTAATTCAATAATTTCTAGGCTGCTTCACACCCCAAAGGCTCCTGCTGAATAACAATAAGTTAGAGATGTATACATAAAATGTCCAATTAAAATTAGGTATATAAAACTTAAGTACTAAATTCTTCCTTTTGAGTCTGGACTGAATAATATGCTTTACGTGGGGCTCCTTTTGATCACAGTTTGGAAGCTTAACCCCAACTGTGAAAAGCCAGCACAGGGAAATAACTCTTACAACTCTTCTGAAAGTTGTTGATTCAGGAAAATTTCCAGGGGAAAGCCTTCTACAATGAAGTAAAGCCATGGATAACATATGCCTGTCTTTAATTCCTATCCAGACTTGGTGCGCAGATGTGAAGCTCGAGAGGTTGGTTTGTCGCTATTGAGGAGCATGGTGAGAAAACCTCAAGAGGTTATATCTCACTGGCCTGGCCTCTGAATCTGGTCTCAGCACTCTGCAAGTGTGCCATTGAAGAAGAACTCAGCTTCTGCACTGACAAAAGAAGAGGCTTTAGTCTGATTCCAGTCAGTATTGAAGCAGATCAGGCTGGAGAAGCAGGGGTAGTGAGCTCTGCAGCCTGATATAATTGTCCACAGAGGGGGGGAAACTTTTTCTGGTGGCTAGCTTGCTGTAGTCATGAAGGGAGTGGAATTAGACAGGAGAAAGGGACAGTTTGTCAGGGTACAGCATAGAAGCTATTTTATTTATTTAAACAATTCATATACTGATTAATTATTACTATCATCTCTAAAGAGTATGTATGAGAATGTGGTGTATATTCTGGGTGTGTGTATGTATGAAAGTTAGAGACAGAAAATCAAGTATATATATCATGCTTATGTGTATGTTATGGCCCCATCTACTGTTGCTTGTTGGACCCAACCACTGTTGGTATGCAAAGCCCCAGCCACTTTTCTCCAAGGGAATGTAACTCTTGGGGGAAATGGTTGCTTAGGCTATTCCTGTAAAGAGGCAGGCTGATTTGTTCTGCCCTAGTTAAAGGCACATACTCTGTTTATATACTAACTAGTTTACTGTAATGCGCTCTAAGTGGGGCTGCCTTTAAAAACTGTTCAGCAAGAATGCTTGTAGGAGCTAAATGATCAGAATGTATGATACCTATTCTGTAGCATTTACATTGGCTGGGTCCTGATCTTGGTCTTTAAAGCCCTAAGTTGTTTGGAACCATGTTACCCAAAATTCATCCTGCTCCTTTATTAACTTGCCCAAGATTTGTGATTGGCCTTGGAGGCTCTGCTCTCTGGCCCATTAATAGGAGACGTTTGTCTAGCAGGTACCAAAGATAGCAGCACTATGCTTATAAAATATGAATCCCCAGAAAGTATGCATGGTCCAACTTTAGTCATTTTAAAAATACTCTCATGTTTATTTTGATCAGCATTTTATTATTACCTGCCATGGGTCTTTTGTTCTGTTTTTTTTATGACTTATGTTTTAAAACTGTTGCTTTTATATGTAATTTATTTATGCCTCCTTGTTCTAAAAGATGCAATATAAATCTTCTAATAAAGAAAGATACGGTACTTTCAAATATTAAAACCGCACAGCTACAAAGGAGTTTTAAATTTGACAAATTTTGCTAAACAGCTCTTGTGAAAATCACACTGTTACAATAAAAAAAATCAGTTCAGAAGAGTCATGGGCCAGCTCAAAGTCTGAAGGGTCCTCAAAAAAGTGCCATTTAATAGCCTTGGTGGGCCTACATGGCTGTAACAGCGGTGGCCAGCAGCAATGTCCACCCCAGGAGGAAACATCTGATTTTCACACAATACCTTAGAACGAGTACCAAAGAATATTTGCCCCAAACCTGGATCTTGACCTCCAGGAATTCGCCTTTCTATATGCCTATTCTTTTCCTTGCACCATCATAGTTTCCAGCTCCTCCTTGTCAGGAAGATTTGGCTGTGGCGCTTCTGAAGGAAAGCATCACGAAACCCAAAACAACCCGCCTCAACTTTTATCAAAGCAAAAACGGGAACTATTATCGATTAACAATAGTGCAAGAGGGAGGCGCAGGAGAATACAGTTCGGTATTCTGGAAAAGAAGGGCTACTGCTTGCACAGGCCGTAGCTTTGAGCGAGGCAAGGTCAGCCCCGAGGCAGAGCCAATGCGCGCTTACTCGGGAGTAACTCCAAATGGAGGTAGGGCTGCTTCCGCGCAGCACGCTTGCTCGGAGGCAAAGCTCGCTGAATCCAACGGCGTTTATTCCCGAGCAAACCTGCAGCTGGAAACTGGTTCCGGGGCTGAGCGACCTAGTAAGCCCCGGCCCCCGAAAAGACGCGCGGCGAGGAGACACCCGCCCGGCTGGTGGGCCGGCGTTGCTTTGGTTTCCGCCACTGATCCGGCAGCACACGGAGCGAGTCCGCCTCCAGCGGCATCTCCATCCGGGTGGCGGCGAAGCGGGAGAGGGTCCCTCAGCCGGGCTCGAGTGGAAGGATGGGGCAGGCTGGCCTCGAGGAGGCCGGCCGGGATGCGGCCGAGGGGAGCACCGTGGGCCTGGCGGGGCCGCCTCAGCCGCGGGGCAGCCCTCAGCCCGCCGCGGCACAGACGGAGGAGTCGCAGCGCCGCCTCTTCTTAATAAAAGGTCCACGGTCCCGCCGCCCGCCCTGCGCGCTCGGTTTCGGAACTGGCGGGAGGGAGGGAGGGAGAGGGTCCGGAGCGCGGGCCGCGCGCTCTCTCTCTCCGGCGCTTGTGGCATGGTACCGGTTGTGGTTGCTCAGTTAGTGCCAGATAAAGGCACTTTGTGCATGCTCACTTCCCCATATTTCTGGAAGTAAGCCTATAAATTAAAACCCGGGATGAACCGCATCCAGGTTAAAATCCGAGAGGGTCTGGTTCAGTGAGGAGAATAGTAGTAGGCAGACTTGTGCTGCCCAAACACGAATTGCATGGGGTATTTTGGAGGTATAAAAGTTCACGTTCCTGGATGAAACTTGGGGGGCAGAGCATTTAAGTTGCCACAGTTGTAACAGTGAGCTACTAAAATTTAAGAGATGCGAACCGTTGACTTTTAGGATGAAAAGCAGTATATAAATACTTGAACTAAAATAATTACTATACCGATTACACTTCCTTGTTAAGTAACAGTGAGGAGTCTGTGTATAATTTATCAAAATTGTGCATATGTGTGCTAAGTGTACACATGGGATTGTCCAGTGCCTGTACCCCAAGTATACATACTACACAGTGTGTTTATGTGCAAGGGCTGAATATGTTAATCTACACCAAAGTTGCCCATTATTTTCTTTCTGGAAGTGATTTCCATGAAGGAATTTTGGTCTATGGACATACACACACGGTAGCTTCTTGCATAGACAGATGGCACATGAAGTGTCCCTAGAAAAGCCTGCAAACTGCACAGTTGAACAATACCTTTGTTAGGACCAACCAAAAATAGTGTGCAAGCTTTTGTTATGTATTCCCTCACAACTCAGTGTTCAAAGCGGGATGTCTGCCCTGCTAACTGTGGTGGACCTGGAATGGTCCTACCCGCTGTATGAACTAGTGAGATATCAGCATAAACTACCTGGGTCCACTGTGGGGAATTGGATGTACTCAAAACATCTGGTTCTGTAAGTTAGAGCTATTGTGATGGACCCTATAGGATTTGGAAGAGTGGATCTCTTAGACTTAAAAAGGCCAGAGCTGGAGACTCATCTGCTGTATGTGGCATATCCTCTTCAAATACCAACACATGTTCAAGTGACAGCTTGAAGTAATTAATGCTGTAAAATGCTGCATTATGTCCTCCTCTCAGAGAAGGGAGCTGGTGGTGTGGAGCATCTGCACCAGAGGCACTTGAATGTGCCATGTTGTCTTGACAACTGTGAGATGTAGAGGACCAGGCTCTTCCCAACTGTATATCTCTCTCCTTATAATTTGTACCATGGGCAAACTTTGGACAGTCACCTAATACTACTACCAGAATTATTCAGAAATTTAAGATGCCACTGTGATCTTGGGCAGCAATACCCCTCTTATTTTGGTAGTTTACCAGGCAGCTTGATGGCTGTTCCCTTGGGAAGCACTGATAGTCCTTAAGTTCAAATGGTTTTTTAAGTATTTCATTTATTTGCCTTTACCTAGGCAAAGGTGACCTAGGTCTGGTTGTTTTACTCTTGTTTTCATTTTGTTGGCAGGTGGAATCTTTCTTACTACAGTTGCTACTGCAGGAATTCTAGCAGGTTTTGGTACAACACTTGCCATGGCTAAAAAGAAAAACCCAAACTGGTTCAATAAGGTTTGATTATTTTAAATTTCTTTGCAATTGTGATAAAAATGTAGCATTGTAATGGTGTTATTGCCAGGTTCCTTTTAAGGACCAATCATTTGGAAAATAGAGTCATTGTTTAAAGAAGATAGCATGGCCATAACTGCAGAATACAGTTAGGCCTGTGGTAGGTTAAATCCAATGTGGTTTTTTAAATTTAAATTTTAGTTTTTAATTTAAAACAACAGCAGCAGAGGCTGCACAGTACTGACTCCAGATGCTCTCTGTCTATTGCACTTTGCAATAAATGCTGTTTTCCAGTCAGCAAAGGCATTTAAGTGCTATCTCTGTTCATGTCTCCCCCTTTATAATCAATGTTAAAACTGGTTCTCTGGCTTGCCAGCATAGAAATCCTAACTCTGCCATGCCATCAGTCTCAACTTACTATGACTCAACCAAGCAAATACTGTGGACATTTATTTTTCATCTCCTTAAAACCTGCTTTGCTGAGTAACTTGCTTGTACAATGTTCTGAGCATTTATAGCCCAATATGATGCATGTTTACAAGTCCATTGATTTCAGTTGGTCCATTCTGAGTATGACTAATGTTAAACATTACCCTATAACTACAGGATCATTATGCCCTAGGCAGTAGTTAAGCAGATTTCTAAACAGCACTTCTCTTAAAGTTATTGCAGAATTGGTAGTTTAGATTAACAGCATCAATATAGTTAATAAAGTTAGCTGTTTCTCCTCCAACTTACTCCTTCCCATGGTCTGTCACCTGTGTCCAAAACAAAGCCCTGAAAATGTGAAATGTTTCCAAGATGCTTGGAGTTCTGTTTTCCACAGCACATATTCTGTTAGGATTTTGTTGTTATTCAAATACAGAGAAGCGCCCTAAATTAATAAAAGAAACTCTACAATGTAAAAACAGCAGTTAATAAACATGTGACCAACATCCCTTCTCTTAAAATAGTAGCATTTCCCCTTTTTATCAATGAGATCTTTTCTTCTTTAGTGAAGTTTCTAGCAATTAGTTCATCACTTGTCTTGAAGGTATAAATAGCTTTTGCACACATCATATGACAAAAATTGTCTGTAAACAACACAGTGTAGCCGAATATTTTATACCCTTGAGGGATTTACCTCATGTGCAAATGCTCTTGAACCAACAAACCCAGATTCATAGTCTTCCATTAGTGCTCTTTCAAGGCTTTTCTGCTCAACATTTACAAAAATACCCTGAATGTATTTTCATTTCAAAACTGTTGAATCCTTTCATAATACAAAGTAGAAAGAATATTTATTTTATACATTCTGTTTGGATTCTTTTACATAGCAAATTTCACACAAAAACCAGCTGTGGATATCTTTTAACAACTGATACAAAGACTCATGAGATGTTTCATAAATAGTAAGATCCTGCAGGAGTTTAATGTAATGTGGGCATAAAACAGTACTTGCACAGCAATCCAGTGAGGTGGTTTGTATTACCTCAGTCACACTCCTTGGGTGAACCTCTGGACTATCTTTTTGAAGTTGGGACTGTTTAAAAAGTCGCACAAAGTTCCAGTGAAGATTAGCTACTGAAAATAGAAATTGAAAGTACAAAACCGTTCATGGATTATACATTTGTGAATTCTGGCCCATATGTCTTGTTACAAATACAAATGTAGAGTAGTTTTGTACTGGTTCAAGTGCTCTGTTGTGACTACTAGCCAAAAAATTCTGGGTATTGTAGCCTTATGAAAATCATCTGAATTATCTTTTAGAAATCCCTTTCACTCATAATAATAATAATAATAATAATAATTTTTAATTTATACCCCACCCTCCCCAGCCAAGGCCAGGCTCAGGGCGGCTAACAAGCAATAATAAAAACAAGACTTAAAAACAAGATTAAAATACATTAAAATATTGAAACATTAAAATGCAGCCTCATCACAGGAGGAGAAAGGAAAAAGAAAGAGGGGGAGGGAATCAAATTGGCTCCAAGCCAAAGGCCAGGCGGAACAACTCTGTCTTACAGGCCCTGCGGAAAGAAATCAGATCCTGCAGGGCCCTGGTCTCATGAGACAGAGTGTTCCACCAGGCTGGAGCTAGTGTTGAAAAGGCCCTGGCTCTGGTTGAAGCTAATCTAACTTCCTTAGGGCCTGGAACCACTAGGGTGTTGCTATTTATGGACCTTAAGGTCCTTCGTGGGGCATACTGGGAGAGGCGGTCCCGTAGGTACGAGGGTCCTAAGCCGTGAAGGGCTTTAAAGGTCAAAACCAGCACTTTAAGTCTGACCCTGTACTCCACCGGGAGCCAGTGCAGCTTGAAAAGCAGTGGGTGAATATGCTCCCATGGCAGAGACTCCGTGAGGAGCCTCGCTGCAGCATTCTGCACCTGCTGGAGTTTGTGGGACAGCTTCAAGGGCAGCCCCGCGAATTACAGTAGTCAAGCCTGGAGGTGACCGTCGCATGGATCACTGTGGCCAGGTCAGGGCGGGAAAGGTATGGGATCAACTGCTTGATGCGGCGAAGGTGGAAAAATGTCGCCTTGGCTGTTGCTGTAACTTGCGCCTCCATGGAAAGGGAGGCGCCAAGGATTACACCCAAACTCTTAACGGAAGGCAATGGCACTAATTGGGCCCCTGCAAGAGGAGGGAGTTGGTCCCTCATCCCCATGCCATCCTCCTAAAATGAGGCTACATTTTAAATTGTATTTTAACCCGTATTTAAATTAACTATTTTTTTCTTCCCCCCCTTCCTATTATGTTTTATTGTAATTTTATTGGTGTTAGCTGCCCTGAGCCCAGTTCTGGCTGGGGAGGGCGGGGTATAAATAAAATTATTATTATTATTATTATTATTATTATTACCTGCCTTAATCTGTATGCAAACATTCAGACATTTTTGAACATAAGTATCCCTGGATAAAGCAAGACCAAATTAGTGTTTTAAGCTTCTCTCCAGTAACCATTCTTTTGTTAATCACTTGAATGTTTGGAAAACTAGGAGTGATATACACAAGTCATATGTGATATGAAAACATTCTCAGAAGGCGACTTGCCCTACCTTACTGCAAATGCTTCTTTGCTGGCTCACTATGATATATTTCTGTTCATTAAAACAAAAACCCTTCTTCTAGGGTGTAGTTGCCACAGCTGCTTTACCAGAGAGTGGTTCGTCCATTGCCTTATGTGCCTTAGGATGGGGTTCACTTTATGCCTGGTGTGGAGTTGGACTGATCAGTTTTGCCATCTGGAAGGCTTTGGGAGTTCACAGTGTAAGTAGCATTACTTTATGAATCATTATGCTTTTGAAATTCCCGAAAGCTTATACACTTTCTTATGCTTGTTTATATTGCATCATGTGTGAGCCTGGTGCTTTATAATAACATACTTTTTTAAAAAAAGAAAAGAAAAGAAAAAGCCAGTCTCTTGTTCCTAGAATCTTACAATCTACTTTTTGTTAAAGACCAGACAGAACAAAATGGAGGGAACAGAAAGGCAAAGATAATAAATGGAGAAAAGGGGAAATAAAAGAGACAAGGAGAGCAAGGAGTGAACATGCAACATAAGAGCTGCATACTCTTGAGACTTTGTTTTATAAATATTACTGTATTTTATGTTTCATAATGCCGGATAGGACCTGAAAATACAATTGACACAAAATGCTTGGGCTCTCCCCCATGAGGGGTGATTTTGTCTTTCTTAATATCTCTCCTCCTTCCCTCCCCTGGGCATAATATATAAGCTATTGGGTACTAAATCAGGAGCTGGCCTGATACTGATGCTGGCCTGTCAGCATCACAGTTTTCCATCAATGATGACAAAAAAGAAAAATAATTGGAAGACATACAGGTGTTCTTATTAATCAACCCTGAATCTCCTACAGCAACGGTGTCCAACTCCCAAGAGACTGCGATCTACTCTCACTACAGTGGTACCTCTGGATGCGAATGGGATCTGTTTTGGAGCCCTGTTCGCATCCTGAATAGAACGTAAGACACGTCTGCGGGTACGCGGGTCGCGTTTTGCCGCTTCCGCGCACGCGCGTGACATCATTTTGAGCGTCTGCACATGCACGAGGGGCGAAACCCAGAAGTAACATGCTCCGTTACTTCCAGGTTGCTGCGGAGCATAACTTGAAAACGCTCAACCTGAAGCACATTTAACCCAAGGTATGGCTGTATAAATAAACTGGCAGTGATCTACCCATTGGATTGACCAGAGTTGTTGAGCTTTTTTTAGGGGGAGAGACCAGAGTTGCTTTCTTGGTTTGCGTCGCTATGTAGATTATGCGATCGGCAAGGATTGGCCAGGGGCAGCCCGTGATAGATAGGTTAGACAGGGTTATCCTACAATTGAGGTTCATGAACTGGAAGTAGAGTTTTCATTTTCATTTTACGAATAAAACTTGATGGATGTCCTGGTAGAAGCAAAGAGGAGGTTAGGGAGTTTTTCAAGGAATCAGGCCTCTCCTGCTCCTTTTCATACTGAATTCTTCAGCGATCCAGATAGTCACTGGCCACATAAAGAAAATATGAATAATTCTCTCAGCTCCTCCCTTTGCATGAGACAGCAATTGCGGAAGTCTTCAGTTAAATATAACTCATCAAGTGGCTCACATGAAGAAGTGAAATTGCTGTGTGTTGTGGGTGCAAATCTCATTCACAACTCTGCTTATTAAACTGAGATATGATCGTCTGAACACAGCCACTGTGTCTTGTTGCCCTATCTTGTTACAAACAGAAGATTCACCAAAAGCTATTAACAGATAATTAGCAGGTGGTCTTCAGAAGTTACTTTGAGTTCTTACAGAAAATGTAATACTTTTTTATTACTTCGATTACCATGGTGAAAAAAGACATTACTACGATTTTTAAAAAACCAGATATGAAAAGTAAGAGAAAAAGATATGCTTGAAGACATTTGCTAGAGTCAGACACTTACATTCTGATTTATTTAACAGAAATTGGCTGTGTCAAAGACACCGCCATTTGTGTTTTGTATAGTGAACTCTATGGGATCAATGGAGAAGAGGAAAGAGGTGAGATTTGTACTCGGAACCAAATAGCCGTTCCAGCTGCTCAGCCCTATTCCCATGCCTAGTGTGCTGCTAGGAAAGGACAAGAGCAGGAAATGCTGGAATAATCCTTGTTCCATATGCATGTCATATTTCTGCACGCAAGTCAAATGTGGATTCAAGATTGATAATCTTTCATAAGCTGCTTTCAAGCTATAAAGTAGGATTTAAGTAAATAAATAAATGCATACATTTTGTCGAACAGGCAGGTGCACTAGCTGCTCTGGCCTAAGGACTGATTGATAGCGTTACATCCTTAGTGTTACTGCAGCCATGTTCTCATGATCAAACCATGAGTTAATAAGGATATGTGTATGCTTTGCATACCAGTACTTCATTCTTCCCTTGACACAAGTGAGGAAGCAAACCAAGAAGCCGCAGTCAATCCATAGTTTCCTGTATTTTGTGAACCATGGTTCATGGATCCCAAAGAAGCCAGACTTCAGTAGTCAGCTTTCAGTTTTGGCCATCTGTTGGGACAGTAAGTGTGGTAACAGACACAAGAAATCCCAGAAGCCGCTCTGCTTTTGAGAAGCTTAGGAACTATTAGTTTAGGTATTTTTGATTCCTACTTTGGCATTTTTGTTTTAAGTGTCATATAATTCTGTACAGTAAATGAAATACTTGCCTGAAAAATGATCCACAAAAATATCATCAGCAGAGAGACTGAATACACTTATCTCCAGAAGAATCTGATGACATATTCATCTGTAAGTACATCTTGCAAGGAGTCTTATTGGGAACTTCCAAAGCCTCTTGAGGGAAGGGTTATGTGAAACAACACATTGAACATCTATGCCCTGCTGTAGCAATAGCAGCTTGCAGTGCCTGAACTGAAGAGGCAAAGGAGGATAAATTAATTCTAGCACATTAACTAAAACAGGGGCTATAGTTGTCTTGCACAACTTTGGGTCTGCAGGGTCATAGTAATAACACCAAGCAATATTGTGTTGCCATTGAGTACCCTTTAATACATGCAATCCTGATTTTAGCAAGGGAAATCTTTAGAAGGTGACACAGTAAAACAGAGATTAATGAGGATTAAAAATAATGATGTAGGAACGCATCCCAGGAGAGTGCCCTCTAAAGATGCAATTGGAGAAGACTTCCTGGAAAGTCCTTTGTTGCTGCACAGCTACATCTGGTGGCAGGAGAGGAAATGGGCCAAGCTTTAAAAGTTCTTAAAAGGCCATTTCTCACCACAATCTTAGCCGCTCTTTTTCTGTTTGTAGTGTTAACCCTTGATAGATTATTTTTCCTTGCTGACTTCCCTTTTAAAAGTATTAAGGTAATGGGAATGCTTTTGCACTTCTAACACCCATCTTCTAAACAGATTAAGGAACTGACTACAAATTAATTTATATTATGTGTAATTTTTTAAAAGAAAATCTGCTTTGGGAGGAGGGAATTTTAGAGTAGCAAAGCAGTGGGGAATGGTATTTCTTGTATCAAGTTGTTGTTTAGTCGTGTCCGACTCTTCGTGACCCCATGGACCAGAGCACGCCAGGCACTCCTGTCTTCCACTGCCTCCCGCAGTTTGGTCAAACTCATGCTGGTAGCTTCGAGAACACCGTCCAACCATCTCGTCCTCTGTCGTCCCCTTCTCCTTGTGCCCTCCATCTTTCCCAACATCAGGGTCTTTTCCAGGGCGTCTTCTCTTCTCATGAGGTGGCCAAAGTATTGGAGCCTCAGCTTCACGATCTGTCCTTCCAGTGAGCACTCAGGGCTGATTTCCTTAAGAATGGATGTGTTTGATCTTCTTGCAGTCCATGGGACTCTCAAGAGTCTCCTCCAGCACCATAATTCAAAAGCATCAATTCTTTGGCGATCAGCCTTCTTTATGGTCCAGCTCTCCCTTCCATACATCACTACTGGGAAAACCATGGCTTTAACTAGACAGACCTTTGTCGGCAAGGTGATGTCTCTGCTTTTTAAGATGCTGTCTAGGTTTGTCATTGTTTTTCTCCCAAGAAGCAGGCGTCTTTTAATTTCATGATGCTGTCACCATCTGCAGTGATCATGGAGCCCAAGAAAGTGAAATCTCTCACTGCCTCCATTTCTTCCCCTTCTATTTGCCAGGAGGTGATGGGAAAAGTGGCCATGATCTTCATTTTTTTGATGTTGAGCTTCAGACGATATTTTGCGCTCTCTTCTTTCACCCTCATTAAAAGGTTCTTTAATTCCTCCTCACTTTCTGCCATCAAGGTTGTGTCATCTGCATATCTGAGGTTGTTGATATTTCTTCCGGCGATCTTAATTCTGGCTTGGGATTCATCCAGTCCAGTCCTGTATCAAGTAGCCCCCTCCAAACAGCTCCCCCACCCCTGCTTACTTCACCTAGTCCTAGGCCAGTCTTGGTTGATTAAGGATACCAGGCTTACCTGCTTTAAAATGGCAATAGTTCATCTGTTGTTAGAAGAGACCATATCTGGTTCCCACTGTTCTTCTGTTATCCTGTCAATGTTATAATAACCAATTTCACCCAGGAATTTGTATAACTTGCTCAAAATCAGAACATACTGATTTCTTTCCTTATGGCTTCCACCCCAGTTTTGGGACTGAAGCAGCCTTTGTCACTGCAGCTGATGATCCACATGAGGAAATATACTGGGAGAGTTAATTCTGCTGGTCTACTCAGTGCCTTTCAGTTCCACTGACCTTCGTATGGGCAGTTTTGCCAGGATAAGGCTGGGGGGGGGGGGTGGAGAGATTACTCATCTTCCCTTTCAGAAGGTTCCCCACCCTGCTTTAGATTATGATAACGATGTGGCTCTATTGGTTTGGGTTTTTTAAGTCCTTGTGTATTACATTGTATTTTATTATATTTTCAATGATTGGTTTATTGTTTTCCTTTCAATGCTTTCTTTAGCTGATTTGATTTCAATGCTTTCTTTAGAAACAGAATCCTTCTGCTGTTTCTAAAGGATGTTAGAAGTAAATCGGAGAGGGAGCTGCACAGTTCAACTGAAATTTCTCCAGGTTGCTCTGTGTGCATCTAAACTTGTTAAAACCGTGGCATGTGTGTACAGCAAACATACGTTTCCAGCTACGTGTAGCAGCCAAGTACATGTGTTAAGGAACTGTGTTAAGGATTGGCTGTGGCATTCACTGCATGGACGCCTGCTTGCAAGGTTGCATTCATCACAGCATAACGTATGAGGTGGCAGTGTACCAAGTCTCTTGGATCATTTCTCTTAGTTCATTCTCTTTTAGCCTCTCCATGCCAGCACTGGTGTTTTTGCTGGCTTAGAAGGTAGGAAAAATACAAGTATTCCTGCCCGTCTTCCCCATCCCTTGATCTGGATGTTAAAAAGACTTAGGAGTTCAACATTCTGAATAAATGCTGCATTGCTAGGATCAAGATTGTATCTGCTGTTTAGAAAGGCTGGACTCTCTTCCTTGTGACACACTACCAATTTGCCCTGTTTAAAATAGGGGCTATGGCTGGTATAGCCCTTTGCTGTCCCGAAATATCCATCTGATAATAATGTAGACAGAGTCATTATGTTCCACAAAGAGAACATTCAGGAGACGGGGGGGGGGGGGTGCGCGCGCACTCCCGTCTCACAAGAGTTCTTGTGTATTGAGTCAGCAGATGGGAGCAGAAGTCTTGTCCTCCCTGCCCCCCCCCTGAACAATTTTTGCCTAATTGCAAGTATCCTCACGAATCAGTTATTCTAAAGGAACGCATCTAATGATGACAACCTCTTTTCCAGCTTTAATTTCAGTTCCCATACAATGATAATAGCTACATTATGTCAGCAGAGAAGCGATTTGACATAAATATGTAATAGTTTTCCAGCAGTAATAGCTGAATTGTGGCAATTTATTTTTAGCCAGAGGTAATAAGCAGTGTATCTTTATATTTAATTAAAGCTGCAATTGCAACACTTTCCAGCCATGGCAACATAACTTTGTCTATTTGCCACTCCCAGCTAATGTTTTTGTTTAGAAAAGAGAAAAAAAAGAGGGAAGGAAAGAAAAAGAGAGGGGCGAAGTGTTCAGAATTTGAAGTGATCCATGGCAATTAACAAGCTATATCATCTGAGAAATAAAAGCCCTTTGTTCAGGGTGTCCGCCATAAATCAATTTTCTATCACTTCAGAAAGCAGAAACGATTTTGTTTTTCATAGCGAGGATGAGTCATAAAGGATATTTGTGCTCTAAAAAAAATGAATTGTAGTTAATATGTATACAGCTGGTGGATGTGAACCAAGAAAAATACTGTGGGGAGGAATTCTATGACCTTATAATTTATAATTTTCGTGACAAAATGTCTAAGTCTCTTTGCTCTGCACATATGTTAACCTTTAAAAATGCTAAGAATAAGCTGGCTTTGTGAGCTTTCATCATGTGTAATTAAAATGTAGACTATTAATTTAATGTATTCAAAATGTTTATGTCCTGCTCAACTTTGTATTAAACTAAACAATTAGAGAAACAAACTCAAAAATATAAAAAGGAATGCATAAGTCATAGGAATACACCAGGTAACTATAAAGCCAGGTTAGATGGCAACTCCCATGGAGAATAAAAAGAGCGCGTAAGCACCATTTTTAAAGCTTGATTCGCTTTGGAAAGGCCTACTTGATTCATAGGGGAAGGGCCATGTCTCAGCTGCAGAGCACCTGTTTCGCCTGCAGAAGGTTCTTGGTTCAATCCCCAGCATCTTCTGGTAGGGCTGTGAGAGAGTTCCTGCTCTTTGGAGAGTCAGCAGAGAACACTGAACTAAGATGGACCAGCGGCTTGGCTCCATATAAGGCAGCTTCCTAGGATAAATGAGTTTTGGACCAAACTAGATGGAACAGCGGCATACTTCCCCTGAACTTGGAAGCTCCATATAGCCACCATACTATTGCAGCCGGTTATCGTAAGAACTGCCCTTCTACTTTAGGAACTGGTATCTGAGTTTCCTCCTCTTAACCTCCCCATCCCTCCCCCATATTTTATGTTCTGTCTTTTAGATTGTAAGCTTGGCAGCAGGGACTGTGTTGTTTTAATTGATTGTATATCAGCTGCTCCTGGAGCCTTGTTGGCTGACGAGTGAGGTACAAATCCTCTAAAATAAATAATAATAAATCCTAACCCCAGCAGCCATTGATAGACCTTCCCCCCCAATTAATTTGTCAAATCCTCTTTTAATAATCCTTGAGGTTTGCTGTTTTTAAGAACAGCTTCCCCCCCAGCCCACCTCCAATATCAGTTAGTGGCCCAAGCAGCAAAAAAAAAAAAATGCTTAAAAGCAGTGGAGAGTAGTGAGGTTGGATTGGGATACTTCCCTGGCACTGCTGTTAATGTTAAAAGAAAAAAGAACCCAACTACGCTCCAGATGTGAAAGAAGCAGAAACGTGTACTGTATAAAATACACGTGGCTGACCCATTATGTCTATTTTGGAGTTTTGATGAATATTTGGAACAATGCCCTGGCTATTAAGAAAGCCTGTTTTCATAAGGTTAACTCAGTATTTCTGCATATTCTGATAGCTGGTGTGACAGTGATCACATCTGACATTTGGGTGGAGAAAACAGTATCTCCCCATAACGCTTTCATCAAACCCAGAGCTCCCAAATTCAGCGGAGAGCTCCCTCATCTTTATGCAGTACAGAAAACGAAAGGCTCATAATCTGTTTTCACTGCCAGTCAGGACTCTGAAAGGAGGTGAGGTTCTTTGAACTACAGAAGTAAAATGTAAGCAGTTCTTTAGTGTCACAAACATTAAATGAAGGCATGTCATGCCAGTGCACCAGCATTCACACTGCTTTCCTATTACTTTTCAGACACAATTCAAAGTGCTGGGTTGTTGTTTTTTTAATCTATAAAGTCCCAGGTAGCTTGGGCCAGCCAATACCATAGAGACTGCCTTTTCCTCTGCATTTTAAGATCTGCTGAAGGCATCTTCTTTTCCCCCCTTAACTTTATTTTTCAGTTTCCCCAAATGCATATAACAAACAATCCCTATGTACCACCACCAGAAACATTCCATGCATATTCAATGATTTAGCATGATTTAGCAGATTTGCATAATAGTTTAGAGTGGATTGCATCAGCTAGGCATCTTCTACTCTCCGTGTTATCAGATTGTCTCAGATTGAGCCATGGGTAGCTGGTGGCAAGGAGACAGCATTCCAGTGTATTGGATGAACATGTATCATGCACTTTCAAAATTGTCTTTGGTCTTTGTCTTCCTTGTATCCTTTGCGTCTTCCTAACTGTATTATTATTATTATTATTATTATTATTATTATTATTAAATTATTTATACGCCACCCATCTGGCTGGGTTTCCCCAGCCACTCTGGGCGGCTTCCAACAAAATATTAAAATACATTAGTCCATGTGCCAAGTTGAAACAGCAAAGGAACATAGACACACGTTGTCAGTGGCTGCCCTGCAATTGGGGAACACTGCTCAGCTAGAGCTGGGGAAGGGAACCTGTGGCCCTTCAAATATTGTTGGACTTCAAGAAGCTGCCCAAGGCCTGTTTTTGTGTTTTCCATACAGTAGTAGCCCATCCCTCTCCACTGGCCATGCTGGCAGCGGCTGATGGGAGTTGAAGTTCAGCAGCCTCTAGAGTTCCCCACCCCTGCCCTAGAGGTTACTCTATGTCTGGGCTTGACATTTCCCACAAGAACAGTAGTAAAGCTTCCCCTTTAGGGTCTTACATTTGGGTTCAGCAGATGTAAGGTTTTCTCCTTTTCTTTTTTCTTCTTTCTTTTCTTTCAATTTTTATGTTAAAAAATGCTTGATATTTGATGCTTATTTCTATATACTGTTTCTTCTTTGTTCTTTCTAGTTGTAATAAAAATTCAAGGGGGAAAAATAAAATTAGTTTTAATGAATATTTTATTTTGTTTTATCTTGGGGTTGTTGTGTTTTAAAGCAACAACAACCCAGTTATCTTTTCCGAACTCTAGATAAATGGAAACTGAATTAACTGAATAAATAAAAATTAAGATAAGGAGTAATGAACTTACTGAGATCTGAAAGAGTACACAAAATAGTAAGGATTTTCTTTGGGGATGGTGAGGTCCTTTATAGTCTGTAGATGAGCCTCTTTCTCTCCCCTCTCCCAATTCAGATTAGTTTGAACAGATGCCCAAGTACTTTGCAGTAGCGCAGTCTTGTTTTTTCATGTGACAACTTGTCTGTGGTAAACATTTTAAAATGCAACATGAAATGATAGATGCTTTCAGAGCTCTTTTTGTTATTTTTTCCTGCTGATGCAGGATCATTAGCTATGATTAGAAAAAGACTGTGATCATCTGATTTTTATGGATTATTTGCCATGACAGGAGTGGATGGTATCTGTTTTAGGTGAAAAGACTGACAGTCTGAAGTGCAATGGTTGCTATTTGTGCATTATCACCAAGGATAATCTGCATCCCCCGCTTTCAGGCAGTGTGAAGAAAATAAAAGTTCTGCTAGGTAAAATTAGTTTCAGAAAGTTGCCATCAGAAATCATATGTGCCAAGGTGTTAAGTCAAGTGTGATGGCTTGTTCTGGATAGGGCTACGCTCACCTAGAAGGAAGAGGTCCATAGCTTGGGTGTTCTCCTGATTCCAACAGTACCACGGAGGCTAAGGTAGCATTGGTGGCTAGGAGTGCCTATTTCTAGCTACCACTCACTCTTCTTGAACAGAGATGACTTGGCTCCTGTACTTCATGCTCTGGTAGCCCCAAGATTGGACTAATGTAGCAGTCCATCTGCACTGACATTTATCAGTGTGAGAATCTCAAGAGCAGAGTATGCATCCTTAGGATTTTCTTCTTCTAAGGAAGAAAGGTTTTTAAAAATACTGTTGTGAAATATCTCTGAGAATATTATTATGTGTTTTAGAGCTTCCCATTTTCTTCAAAGAAAAAAACAATTATTTGATTAAGCCAAAGTTGCAGTGTGTCCCTAACTTTGATGTGGGTTATGTTATGTTAAATGTATTTCTCTACTCTTCTCTTGTAGATGGATGAATTTCGGAACAAAATGCAATCACTATTTCCATCAATTCCCAAAAATGCAGCACTGCCTGTTGAATGGGAGGACATTCTGAAATCCAAATGAGCAGCACGTGAAGGAACTCTGACTGATTTTTTAAAAAGCATAAGAGAAGTAGAGTGTATGGAGGAAATGTCCATTCCAAGGAATAGGGAGAAAGAAGGTTGTCACTCAAAGTCAAATGTATAGAACACAGTGAGCCATACGTTTGTGCAGCAAGAGTAAAATGTGCTGTTTGATCACAGTTGTTAACTTGGATGATGATAACAGGTTTAATAAATGTAAATAAAGATCAAAATATGGATGAGAATTTGTCTGAAGCAGTGATCTCAATGTGTTTTGAATACAGAGGTTGCCACTGTTTACTGACAAAAGGCTGTTGCTACCAGACAAGCAGATGGATAACAGTACAGGCCTGCTTTTGTGTCTCATACAGTGAAGTTCTAAGGTGTTAAAAAGGGCAACCACAATCAGTGAAATACACTAAAATAATTGTTAGTCCCTGTCTGCTAGATTAGCGCTACCTAAAACTCCTCCACTGAAAACAAAGATGTAATATTATGTTTCTGCCTGGCATAGCTCATTTCTGTTTTTAGTCAGTGGGTGACCAAGAGCCAAAGGAAAAGAATGAACAAGGTCCTGTAGATCTTTCATGTGCTCTAAGACAGGGATGGAGGACTTGTGTTCCTTCAGATGTCCCGTACTACAATTCTTTTCATCTTTTACTGTTAGCCAGGCTGGCTGGAGCTGGTGGGAGCAACATCTAGAGGGCCACATGTTACTCATCTCTGCTTTAAGGTCTTTGGAGCACAATTCAGGGGATGGGACGGGGGGTGGGCAAAAGACTGTTTTCACAATTCTGTGGAAGAAACAGAACTGGCCTCTGTCAGAAGTGGTATACCAAGCCCATTTGTCTTCTCATACCCAGGAAGGCTATATCCTATGTCCTTGTTTTATTAGAGGAAAGGATCTAACTCAGCATTTCTGAGAAATACAGTAGCGGTATGCGCTTGTCCCCCAGTGGAACCTGGGTCCGTTTTTACTTTGATGCATCTATTTAAGAGTCCCAAGTAGGTATATGAAGGAAGTTCAGTCAATAAAGATGGATGACTCAACACCATGGGAGTTTGAAAACTGTGGTTCTAAAAATACTGTTTCAAATTTATGCCATTGAGATACTGCCATCTGGCCAAACACATTATTTTAGCAGTTAATGATTAATTTGATGAAAGGGTAAGGTTTTTGTTTTGCTTCTGTAATGTTCTCCTCGCTGTTAAATTAGGACTGGTGCATTTAAAAGCAAACCTTCCCTTTTTTGTAGCGCATCATCTGTACTTTGCATTCTGAATGTTCTTGGTTATGAAAGAACAGGAATGATAAACTTCAACGTTCCCTGCCTTACTGTAATTATCTTGTACAGAGAATCATATTTATCTCGAACCTACTCTGAAGTAAGTTCAGTTGAGCTGAGTTTGACACACTCCTAAGTCTATAGGATAGGAGCCTAAAAGTTGTAAGTATCCTGTTAACCAGGAATACATTTTTTAGAGACGTAACAAAGAACACACTTCACATTATAAGTGGTAAATATAATTTTGAGCACATGAAACTTAAGGCAACTGTTGGTCATAGTCATGTCCAGATAAAAATATTACAAAACATCTTTATATTGGAGGCTTTTAAATTGCTAAAACTATGAACTTTAGTGCACAAAAGGGCTTCTGTGTATTAAACAGAGGAAAATACACACCAAAAGAATGTTGTTTACACTGATTTTCCATGCATGTAAAACCCAAATCATTTTCTTGGTCCATTATCATTACCATGTGGGTTTTAAAAAAATAAATAGAGGTCAATTCATTAAAATGTAAGTGGGCCATTTGTTCACATTCCCCCTGATGCGTTCCACATATAGCCAGAGATCAAGAAAGGTCATAGAAATAAGTAATTCAAGCTCCCACAGCTACCTAACATAAAGCCACAAAAATATAATGGGAAGGAGCACATGGTTCCTAGGTTCAGGCCATGGCATCTGCAGTGTAATAGATCTTGGACAGCAAGACGGAGAAACATCTGCTGGGGGGAGGACTTTAGACAGTTTTATATTTCTTTTCTTTATACATTGTGGCCACTGAACTTGAAGGGCAATGGCTACAGGGAAGCTGTAGAGACACTTCTTCACTCTTCCCCCTCACACAGTTTTTCCAGTGAAAATCACCCCCTAAGTTGTTTTCATTCCCACAAATGAAAATATGCAAGTATGTTTGTTTATTTTACTTCACTGGAGGCAAAAACTGCTGGGTGTGTCCTTTCCCCACTTTTTACCAGTAGAAAAAAATGGCATGGAGTTAAGAAGGGCCACTCCTCCTGTCCTAGACTTCCACTTCTGATTGCAGCTTCAGTGGCTACATTCGGGTTTTCAGAACAAAACAGAACACACCCATCCTGAGACCCAGAGAGCTGGTGCTAGAGGAGTCGTTACTTAGCTAGAGAGACCAATGATTAAGGCAGTTTAAAAACATTCAGTAGAAGGTGGACCACAAATTTTAACAAACTCCTACTATAGATGCAACAACTTGTCCTAGTCCTTTTTTGTGTTTTCTTTAGTACAGAGGTAGCCAACATTGTGCCCTCCAGAAGTTGCTGGACTCCATCTCCCATCATCCCTCACCATTCACCATTCTAGCTGGGCCTATGGGAGTTAAGAGTCCAGAAACACCCGGAGGGCATCATATTTGCTGCAGCTACTCTAGGACATGAAGAGAGAGCCATTACTTCCAGAGTGCTAGGGTTTTCTAGGCCGGAATGAAAGAAGGCCTGAAGCAAGATGCCTCTAACCTATGCATTCATATGCATACCTTCCCCTGTTGCTATGCATTTTGAACCATTTTTGTTGTTGTTGGAGAACTGCATTGCAAGATTCAGAGAAGTGCAAAGTTTGACTAATGGCTGCATTTTGGTTTATGTATTGTTTCGGGAAGAGTGAATTAAGTTAAGATCTGTCAACAGGACTATTGCTGCTGCATCATCATCATCATGTTGTTGTTACTGTTACTGTTACTGTTACTGTTGTTGTTGTTGTTGTATACCCCACCCATTTGGCTGGGTTTCCCTAGCTACTCTGGGCAGTTTCCAGCACATATAAAAACATAATAAAACATCAAACGTTAAAAACTTTCCTGAGTGAAATCTCTTTGCTGTAAAATTCTAAGAAAGCAGTAATTCGCTCTAGAATATTTGATTGCACTAGTTAGAAAAGTGTTTTTCTTTTCACAGAGTTATTTTTGGATCTTGTTAAATACAAACATATTTTAACCATTTTAAAGCATCCCAAATAATCACATTGTGGCAGGAGATCACAGCAACTGAAAGGAGTATCTTAACATTGTTCCTAGAAGCAATTTGGTTTTAACTTGTTGCAATTAAAGAGAAAATTGGCGTGACCTTGTCCACGCATTCAGTTAATGCATCACATTTACTTCTTGATTGCTTGTGAACTCTCAACGGAATCATTTTTGTAAGAATTTTCAGAGCAATAGCTATGTTAAGTTTGTTGCAGCAAAAACAATGAAAAGTTTTGTTGGTCCTTAAATACTAACAGATCTTATTATGGCACACGTTTTCATTGACTAGAGTCCAGTTCATAAGATACACAACGTTTCATAGGAGTTTGTAAACAGTAAGGTCAGAGGGAAATAACATGCAAAATGTACAAATACTGACAATTGAATGAGACCTAGAATTTATGTAAAATACCGTAACTACAGTGACTCTTTACAATAACAGTTACGAGTGATAAATCAACTTGGCACTGCTGAGTTAACTTCTGTAGTTGGAAAGAGAAATATTGTCTTTATTTATACTCAAATCAAAAATCCTGGACAGTGGCTGCCAATCAGTGTTCTAGATGGACTGTTCTAGATGGACCAATAATCTGACACAATGGAAGGGTTGGCATCTGGGTTTGTTGCAAAGTCTGGTCCTTGTAGAGTTTGGTCAGCATGCTTTGCTGTAGTTTGGTACTACTCACAACAAATAGGCTGCACACTCTCTGCATACTAAGTAGAACCTTAATTCTTAAATTGACCACAGTAAGACCAAATCCACTTGATGAAATGATCCATTAAAAGTTGCTAGTTGCTGTAAGTGACCTACTCCAGAATTAGGAAACTTTTGAGCCCAGTTATTTGCTTAACTGATATGCAAGAGATTGCCCTAGTAACTGTACCTCCGTCTATTTGATATGTATGAGGGCTTTGAATATTTTATAATGGTTAAGGTTGTATTCACTTCAAGCAACAGCTTCAAAAAGCGCACACATACAGCTGAATTAAAATCCCAGTAAATTCTTTGTTGTCCAAATCAGCATGGAATAATAGTTTGGATTTTTAAACTCGCTGCTTTGAAGGCTTCTCCAGTAGGTAATATTCTAGGTGTCTTCTTATAAGGATTTTTAAACTATTATTTAATATCTACTCCTGGTCTGATTTCTCAGACAGATAATGAGTGTTTTAATCTTCATGTGAAGAACAAGAAGCAGAATTGTAAAGATGCTACAGAGAAAGGCGCTGGGGAACACATTTGTGAGCCGCCACAAATTCTCAGGGAAGCGTGGGCATAAATTCAGCACACATCAGATCTTAATAGAACATAATATACTCCAGAAATGAAGAGATAATGTATCCTGATGTATTCAGTATTTGACTTTGATGTAAGCTTAAGCATTATTCCATATGTTTTATTCTAGCACGAAATTAATCCTGGCTGGATACCATTGCACATTAATTATCAACTATGACTAAGTCCGACTGGCTTGTTTTCATAAGGTTATGTATGAGATATCTGCAGTGAGACAGCAAGGTTTTAAGAATATCATTAAGAACTGCTATAGTTAATATTGGCCTTTCTGAAGCACTTAGTAAGATTTGCATGCGCTTCAGTTATTCTTCCCCATGTTTAGAATGACATGAGGTGTTTGAGCAGGTTTACAATATTAAAGCAGAACACTATATAATATACTTACATCCTAGTGTTAATACCATGTCTACTCATCCATGGACTCCAGATGCAATTAAGAATTTGGGGTGCAATCCAGGCACAGCTAAATACTTCTAAGTCCCATGGATTTCTGTGGGGGAGTTAAGCAGGTGCAGAACTCTCACTTACTGGGCAGGACACATCCAAGTTTAAGCACTTTTAAGAGGCATTGAAGTTAGCACACTCTTGTATGTTCCTGGCAGGACACCAAGGAAGGGGCGGAGGATGCCGGCTAGGGGTGTAGCCATAACTGGTACACACCGGGACAAGCTGTAGATGGGGAAGGGGAAGTGGGGGACTCAGGGGGTACTTACGGAACATCAGAGGACATTGAAGAGGCAGCTGATAGTTCATGGGAGCCAGGGGAAAGGGACACATCACCAGAACCAGAGATGCCCCCATATCTGTGGACAGGGCAGGCTTCTGAGGCACTGGGAACTACGGGCAGTGCACTCCAGGAGACTGAGGCAGGCAAGGGAAGACAGCCCAGCTCAGTAGTGGACCAGGTGGAGATCATGGGACTTGTTAAGTCTGAAAGGAGGTTGTGGTCACTCAGCTGGATTAAGCTCAGGGCAGATGAGGATCACATGCTTTTGTCAAGTGGAGCGACACAGCTGCTCAGTTGCAGTAAGCTCAGGTGCAGCAATCAAGATTGGGAAGGATAGAAGGGAAGCAAGGCAGAGACACTGTTTGTTCAACTTATTCTGTTGATGGACCACAGCTTGGGTGCTTTGGGAATGCCCCTAGATTGTGACTTTGGGACGGATCCCAGGTGCTTCAATCCCCCCTGGATCTTCTGCAGAGGCTGGAACCTGACCTTATGGATTGACTTCAGACCTTGCTCATTGTATTGGACCTAGACTGGTATTTGACCATTTGGACCATCTGACTACTCTGTAATGTTACCCTTGGGACTGTGTGCACCATCAGGACTGACCTCCGGGTATGCCGAGGTTCAGGACACAAACTATATTACCGTATTTTTCGCCCTATTGGACGCACCGGCCCATAGGACGCACCTAGTTTTCAGGGGGGGAAATCAGGGAAAAAAATACTATTTCCCCCCCGCAGCTCTGGGAGCAGCGGACAGGCTTCACGCAGCCTGTGCGCTACTCCAAGACCTTCTCCCTGCTTTTGTGGGAGGTGGGGGAATTCCCCCACCTCCCGCAAAAGCCCATAGGAGCCGTGCGCGACTCCTAAGGGCTTTTCGACCAGGAGGGAAAAGGGACTGAAATGGCCAGTCAGTCCCTTCTCCCTCCTCGGGGAAAAGCCCCCAAGAGCAGCGCGCTCTTCAAAGGGTTCGTGGCTCCTGCTGCCTTTTCTACGAGGTGGGGGAATTCCCCCACCTCCTAGAAAAGGCAGCAGAAGCCAGGGAGCCCCTTTAAAGAGTGTGCGGCTTTTGCCTCCTTTTGCGGGAGGTGGGGGAATTCCCCCATCTCCCGCAAAAGCTCACAGGAGGGAGAAGGGACGGACTCAGCCAGCCAGTCCCTTCTCCCTCCTCGGGGAAAAGCCCCCAAGAGCGGCGCGCTCTTCAAAGGGTTCGTGGCTCCTGCTGCCTTTTCTACGAGGTGGGGGAATTCCCCCACCTCCTAGAAAAGGCAGCAGAAGCCAGGGAGCCCCTTTAAAGAGAGTGCGGCTTTTGCCTCCTTTTGCGGGAGGTGGGGGAATTCCCTCATCTCCCGCAAAAGCTCACAGGAGGGAGAAGGGACGGACTCAGCCAGCCAGTCCCTTCTCCCTCCTGGGGAAAAGCCCCCAAGAGCGGCGTGCTCTTCAAAGGGTTCGTGGCTCCTGCTGCCTTTTCTACGAGGTGGGGGAATTCCCCCACCTCCTAGAAAAGGCAGCAGAAGCCAGGGAGCCCCTTTAAAGAGTGTGCGGCTTTTGCCTCCTTTTGCGGGAGGTGGGGGAATTCCCCCATCTCCCGCAAAAGCCCACAGGAGGGAGAAGGGACGGACTCAGCCAGTCAGTCCCTTCTCCCTCCTCGGGGAAAAGCCCCCAAGAGCGGCACGCTCTTCAAAGGGTTCACAGCTCCTGCTGCCTTTTCTACGAGGTGGGGGAATTCCCCCACCTCCTAGAAAAGGCAGCAGAAGCCGCAGAGCCCCTGTAAAGAGCGTGCGGCTTTTGCCTGCTTTTGCGGGAGGTGGGGGAATTCCCCCATCTCCCGCAAAAGCCCACAGGAGGGTTGGAGAGGAGTGGGATGACGTCGCACGCCTTCCCGCTGCCCCCCATCCTCTGGGGCTGGCCATGGGGGAAGCGCTGCTTCCCCCCCCCCCCGCCAGCCTCAATGCCGGGATGGAGAGTAGCAGGAAGGCGTCGCGCGCCTTCCTGCTGCCCCCCATCCTCTGCGGCTGGCGAGGGGGAAGCGCTGCTTTCCCCCGCCAGCCTCAATGCCGGGATGGAGAGTAGCAGGAAGGCGTCGCGCGCCTTCCTGCTGCCCCCCATCCTCTGGGGCTGGCGAGGGGGAAGCGCTGCTTTTCCCCCCGCCAGCCTCAATGCCGGGATGGAGAGTAGCAGGAAGGCGTCGCGCGCCTTCCTGCTGCCCCCCATCCTCTGGGGCTGGCGAGGGGGGAAGCGCTGCTTTTCCCCCCGCCAGCCTCAATGCCGGGATGGAGAGTAGCAGGAAGGCGTCGCGCGCCTTCCTGCTGCCCCCCATCCTTTGGGGCTGGCGAGGGGGAAGCGCTGCTTTCCCCCCCCCCCGCCAGCCTCAATGCCGGGATGGAGAGTAGCAGGAAGGCGTCGCGCGCCTTCCTGCTGCCCCCCATCCTTTGGGGCTGGCCATGGGGGAAGCGCTGCTTTCCCCCCGCCAGCCTCAAAGAGCAGACTCTCCTGGCTTCAGCGGAAGCAACGCAAAGCCTCCGGAGCGCAGGCTTCGGAGGCTTCGCGTTGCTATCGCTGAAGCCAATGAGCCTGCATTCGCCCCATAAGACGCACACACATTTCCCCTTCATTTTTGGAGGAGAAAAAGTGCGTCTTATAGGGCGAAAAATACGGTAAATGGGATTCCTAGTTAACTATGCATATGATTGAACCCTTAAGAAAGCTTACAGTTGGGTGGATCATGCTTAAGAATCAGAGAAAAACACACTTACTTAATTCTCCTATTGACCTTTTGAGCTGATTGTTATATATTTTATAGGGATTCACTTGATCAGCCTTTGTCTGTCTGGTGCCCTCCAGATGTTTTGGACTACAACTCCCATAATGGGAACTGTAGTCCAAAATTTCTGGTGGATACCAGGTTGGCAAAGGTTGCACTAGATGCTAGTCTATGCTCATCTGAACTGAGGTTCCCCATCCAGTGCGAGTGCAGCGGAACTGTAGCAGTATTACATCATTCAGAGAAAAGTGAACGATACAAAAGGAGAAAAATATGGAAGTAGGTGGGGACATGTTCCCCCAGTTTTCAAACACAGTGATTTTATACATTTGATTGAAACTTGGCATTTAACAGTTCCAAATTCTGACTACCTTTATTTAAGTGAACTTTAAGACCCCTGATATTCTCTGCTGTTATCTTTACGTACTGTATGTTATCCTATTCATACCTTTCAGAAGCATGTTAAAAGTAGTCAATTAGGCACACAGAGACAATTGTTCCTTCTGAAGTCATAACTGAATTCTGGGTACCAGACTTCTTCCTCAAAGAATGGAAAGATTAAATAACTTCAAACCTCTTACGTGCTGCATTTTTCTGCCACATAACATCATGGAAATTGTGATGGTGGAATAATTGTCTCTTTAGGACAGCATAGTAAGCAGATGTTCATACGCCCCAAAGGAACAAATGAACACAGCATGATGGCTGCTCCTCATTTCCAAATACTGGATTCTATTAATGAAGATAAATGTAAACTGCATTCTTCCCCAGTAATGCTTTTGCACGTTAAGCAATTGCAATTGCTATAGTTGTAACTGCAGGAAAACAGCAATTAACAACAATCATGCAGTTACTACAGAGACAATATCCTTCTGGTGTTGGAAGGATGTGATGCACACAGTTACCAATAGGACACAACATAATTTCTGCACAGAGAAGTGAATCATTTTATGAAAACAATTACAGTTTCCCATATTATATGTTTCTTCAGAACAATAATACTAATCAAAGAATGAGACAATGCTATTTGGCAAACAAATAGCTAAGTGCTCTGGAAACACTAAGATTTTTTCCGGGAAGAATGAAGATCTCAAGTGGGGCCTGGTATAGTGTATGAATTCAAAATTGTATTCTTCTATAGTGGTATGGTAATAGAAAGGTTGTATCTGCTGAGATAGTGTGACTCCTAAAGTTTTAGGGTCTTACAATCAGTGTTAATGCTGACAGATGCCTCCTTTGTAAAGTATTGATGCTTTCAAACAATATTTGTTCCTATGTGGTAGATCTGGATATGTCTGTAGAGCCCTTACGGAAGAGAATAGCTATACTCTGAGCACTTCTTACCCTGCATTCTTCAGACATTTGATGCTTCAGTCCACTGTGAATTAACCATTCAAAGCTTTGAATTGTGTTTTCAGAATTGTTCTGAGGCAAAGCCATAAGCTGGTTCTGATAAACAATAAAATGGAGTTCAAGATTATTATTATTTGCTTAGAAAGCATAAGGCTCTGCATGTTCTCAAGATCCTGCATTGGAAACTTACAGTGAAACACATATTTAATAGCAACATCTCTTCACAGAATAGCTAGCTGCTTACAAAAATGCAAGAAATCCCTTAATTCACCCACACCAGCCTAATGCCAGCCCCCTTTTGCCTTGGGTCCAGTAATCATTTAACTACATTTGGCTTGGCAGTCCTAGGAATGAGTTCATGATTCTTAAGTGTTGGTGCTAAGCTGCTGCAAGCCTTCTAGAACAAGCAGAGGAAGAAAACATCTTTGGGGGAAAGGCAGTGGTAGAGCATCTGCTTGCATGCAAAAGATCACAGGTTCAATCCCTGCAGGCAGGACTGGGAGAGATTTCCTATCTGAAATTCTGGAGAGTCACTGTCAGTGCAGAATTTGCTGAGCTAGATGGACACCAGTGGGTCTGACTCATTTGAGATGGGCTTTTCAGATCTAAGCCATCTCAGAAAGGGGTATAGCCAACCTCTTTTCAAGTACCTTCAGAGAAGTTCTCTAATGTTGTAGCATCCCAAGCTTTACTTAGACAGATGTCCTATTGATTTTAGGATCAGAGTCAACCACAAAATAAATCATCATCATCAACATCATCATCATCATCACTTGGGAAATGGATCTATACAGACTTAAAGAACAAGCAGAGGTTCCATTCACCCACACCAGTGTTTCAGATCACATGTGATTATTCAACAGGAGCAATTAATATTCCCATACCATCATTTCTAGTTTCAAGGTCCAAAGATGCTGCTTTCATATCTGTTTTGTTAGCTGTAGCAGACTCCTGTAGATTAAAGTGGAAACAATGGTGAAAGCAGGTTTAGATCCAAATACCCTGATGAACATCCTGTCTTGATTTCAGGCATAATGATGAAGTAAATATTACCTTGATTAAAGAGCTTTAAAAAAAATAATGTAAATGAACTATGAATGCTTGGACTTGAATGAAATTTGGCAGACTAGTTGGCAAAGAGAGATTTGATTTCATTGAGTCATGTCGTTTCCAGCAAAATGTCACTGGGGAAAAAGAAAATTCAGCCCAAGTCTTACTGCTTAACTATATTTGAGTTACTTGATTGCTTCTTCTAACATATTCAGCCAGGAAAATACTTTTATTTATTTATTTATTATTTTGGCCAGGCCGATAATCAGATCACCATATATATTATGCTGTTCTTTGAGATTCCTGACTTTGTGTGGAACTAGTTACTAATGGGAGAACTTGAATGATGTGCCCATTTTACTGCAACACTGAAACCTGTAAATCCCAACCTATTTGATCGCACAGAAAGGATGTAAAGAATTTGTTTGTTCCCGTCACTGGAGGGAAAAGTATTTGTAGGCAGGAGAGTTCCATTCAGACATTGGGGCTCCTGTACACATAAAGATAATTAGAGGATGGAACTGGTATTCTACTGGGCCAATAGGAGAAGTAGGCCCTCCATGCCTTTCTTTCCAGCACTTGGGCCTTTCCTCAGGCTGCCTCCACCCAACTCTCTAGACCACACGGCTCATCCTGGGCCAGCCATCCTCAAATACCAGGCTGCAATGTGCCTTTAAACTGTGGTAATGCTTTTTGCTTCCCTAGGTGGAGAGAAATGAGGGTGGGAGTAAGTAAACACCTTTTGTGGCTGGAATATAGCCAACGGTACAAAGGTAAAAGTCGTACCCATTGATCTGCCCTCTTTTGCCTCCGGCCCCAGCAGATTTCTCATAAGGAATGCAGCCCTCAGGTTGAAAAAGGTTGCCACCCTTGCTTAAGATAGTAAGGCCACTGCAGAAACTACCAGTTCCTAAGCCCTGCTTGTGCATGCCAGCCAGGGCAGAAGGGAATGGGGAGAAGATTCTGCTCTAAGCTTATACCCGTGACCTCTAATATTTGCAAATTAACTATATCAGCTTCAGATGGAGATTCTGATTGGTAGTTCTTGATTAAATAAATAGCCACATATTGTCAATTTCCATACATTATTGTCCCCTTCCAGAGAAGCAGCTTCTGTAATAGAAGTTTGGAGGCCCATTTTTCTATGAGTTGTTTCAGTGCCATTGGGGTAACATTTAAATGATCCAGCCCCATGGATGTTGATCTTTCCCGTGCAATTGGAAACCGCTCTCCTGATTCTCGTCAGCAGGACCCCAGTCTACACAGTTGGAACATTTAAATGTTACTGCATCAACATATTTGATTTTTCCCCACCTTCATTTTAGGAAACAGCTACTACTGCACATTACCTTCTACTAAATTCTTACATTTCCCACTCTCTTTTTTTGGACCTTAAACTAAAAGGACTGGATATTATCAGTTACTTCTCCAGCTTTTAGAGGCTTTAATTCAAAGTTTCCTATTTTGCTACTCTTTGCTGTTCATTAAGGCGGGTGGGGAGCGAGGGGAGAGAGAGCGCTGGCATTTTTTAGCCAAGAGCCTGATAAGTTCAAAAGAACCCGAAGCCTTTGAAAAGACAGCAGCAAGAACATCTGAACAACAAGTAAAAGAACTGACTGTTTCTCTAGGGAATCGGAGATAATGCACAGGGCTTTCTGTGGATCTTGTCTTTAATTTAGGCTCATATGAATTCACACCTTTTTTTTAAAAAAGCCAGTGGAAAAAGGAGACAAAATTCTCCTACTATTATTTATTTCAGGATTGCTGGACTAACTTAGTATTAATGTTAAAATAGTCATAGTCCGTCTATCACAGGTTCATGACTTTGGATGTTCTAAATTTGTTTTATTTGTAATTATGTCATAGAATCATAGAGTTGGAAGAGACCACAAGGGCCATCGAGTCCAACCCCCTGCCAAGCAGGAAACACCATCAGAGCACTCCTGACATATGGTTGTCAAGCCTCTGCTTAAAGACCTCCAAAGGTCTTTTATGATTGAATGTCCATTAGTCACCCATGGCAGCATGCAAATATTTTAAGAAAGATAGAATGAATGAAGCGCAACCTTTCATCAGTGCAGTAACTTCTGCTTTTGTCCAACAGCAACTTATTGAAAATATAGGGTTGCATTCAACGTAGCACTAAAGCAAAGCAAATCATTCTGTCAGTGCAAGGATTTCTCCTTGTGCAATGCAACATTATTCCTCTCCTCCCTCTGCGCATGCTCTAAATCTCTTCTGGAGCTACCCCAACCCTCTGGATCAGATTTTGGGGTGGTGGGGGTACATGCAAGGGGAAGAGGGGGCGAGTCTTGTTGCAGTCGTGTTATTCCTTACTAGCATAATTATTTAGTTGAATACCACTCACAAAAAGGCGAACTTGTGCAAGGGACTTCCACAGGCTGTAAAACTGCACAAAGCTGGTGCAAATTGCAGTTGGGATATTTCAAATATCTACTGCCAGCTGAATGTGCAAATCACTGTGAATTTCACTGACAACATTCCTCTATAATGTCTAAATCTGTTTTCACCAATGGTGCATGTTGAACAGGGTTCATAGCAAGTATGAAGCTGAGATGCCAATTCTAAAGTCACGCAGGAAAAGGTTCCACTGAAAACCAAGGAAGTGTTTAGGATTAAGGAAGAAGAAAAGCTATATACAACTCTATTGCTTCCTTCTGTTAATCACAGCATGCAACAGAGCTAAGGAATAAAGACGGCAGACAGCATCTTGGATTTATGCCTCTTGAACAATTCCAGAGGTCTTCTTCCTTTTGAAAATACTTAGCTAGAGATGAATAGGCTCCTGAAGAAATACAGTTGCCTCAATACAAATGGCTGATTTCTCAGATGTTAAGCCTGCCTGATTGCAACAGAACTGACTGCCAGCTGATGTATTTGTGTCTGAATTTAAGATTATAACCTTTGCAATGCTTTTAATCATTCTGCAGCGAGTGTGCATATATGCTATATAGGATGGACCAAGAAGCCTATTTGAAACTTAATTTTCTGGTCAATCCCACTGAACTTTTCCTTCAGGGAGACTAGAATTACATAAATTGCACTTTCTTTGAATTGCTTCAATATATGAATTACACCACCGTATGGTGTCCCTGGGCCAGATTCAATTCTTTGCATTCAAACTGTGACTAAAGCATGTTACCTTATACAAAAAACATGAACTGGAGAGGGTGAATTTTATGGGAGACATTAATCTATGCCAAAGCTGTTAGTCAGTCATGGTAGGTGGCATTAAATTTGCATGCTATGCCCATTGTGTGTAGCTCCAGTGGTCATTCTCTCTAGAAAGGAAAATAATTATACAAAGAGAGAGCAATTCAGTTTTTTAATCAATTTCCTTATATGTATCAAAGTACATATACAACTCAAATATACTATCATCTCCCTTCAGCTCTTTCCCTCTTGGATATGCCCAGCAAGGTGCATCTCAATCTTTACCTCCCTTTCATAAATACAAATAAGAAACAAACAGGCCCAGCATTTTGCCATCTGAGGCAGATGAGCAAATCACTACCCCACCGGTCAGTTGTATTGTACCCAAGGCTGACCAAGTTATTTTTGGCCCATGAAGCAGAACGTATAACAAATGCCTCTGCCTGGGAAGAAAAGCGCAATCATATTAAATTTAATAACTTACAATTTGCAGCTTTTTCATGACATCCACAACTAGCTGCCTGAGATTACCACCTGACTCTGCCTAATGGTAGGGCTGGCACTGGAAAATAATGCCTTTAAAAAGTCCAGAAGGTTAATCAGAGCAAAATAAAAATCCCTGGAGCTAAATAGACAAGGAATTTCATGTTTGAAAACCCACAATAAACATCTGTCAGAGACCTACTTCTCTCAAGAAATAAGAGGTTTAGCAGAGGGATATGCAGGCTAGCAATAAAATTCTATAAGCCTAAATCTGGACACCTTGCCCATGTGTTTCCATATTGCCTACTCAGGTTGTGTTATACATAGAGGTTATGAAGTCCAGCCAGCTATTCTGAGATGTAGATTTGAGCCATTTATGCTTGTATCACATTTCTTGGATATAGCTGTCAAATCCTGTCTTGACAGCTTGCAAACATTTAATGAGCAAGAACACAACTCTTTTTTTAAAAAAATGCTTGAGTTTATGTTGTCTCTTCCAAATACATCCTACTTTTCCTTTGCTACTGTTCTGTTATGCCCTTGTTTTATTAAAGGCTCTGACCCCATAAAGAGCTTACTTGAGCCACAGTGGATGTTGTTTCACTGCTTGGCAAACCAATCACAAATATTTTCAAATACTGTGTTCCTATATTTTTAATCTAGGCAACATTATCAGCACTTAAGCCAAGAGCAAATGCCTGGATATTCAGAAAGTGCCAAGGAGTCCCTAAAACTATACCAACAAGTTTAAGGGAGGGGAGAAATATTTTGCAGAAAATCCATGGCTATTCATTTGTTGTCCAGCAGAGGGTGACCTAAGTATGTTATAAAGCCAAAACACCAGTCTTCCGCTTTTATCAGTGTTTTCTTCTATACTGTCTAATAAGATGTGCCTGCAGCTTACAATAATTTTGAAAATAGACAGAGAGTCATATTTTCTCTAATTATCTTTGCTAGTTACAAAACACAATGAAGGGAATAAATCTTAATTAAAATATTTAAAATGTTCCATGGAAAATATGAAAAGTGTGTTCACCGTATCAGCAACAATGAGTTTTGTGGCACCTTAAAGACCAACCAATGTATTGAGACATAAGCTTTAATGGGCTAGAGGTGGCCTCTAGTTCATCAAAGTCAGTCAATAGGTTTGCTTCATTTTTATAATTTTGTGTTTTGTTATCTGTTGTTTTACTGTAAACTTGCTTTGAGTACACTCTGGTGTAGAAAAGCACAATAGAAATTATTTAAAGAAATGATTCCGGTAAATAGATATTGACCATTGTTATGCCACAGGCCAGATCCTGATCTTCCTCATCCCCTGTCAGCCAATTCTGACAGGTAATCAATCACCTGATGTCACAATGAAATCAGGTGACCCATGTATGCCTGCATGGTTTGAAACAAAGTCCTGTGGGCAAAGGCACAGGCTCCTGGCAAGCCTTAATGATCAGCTGATCATTGGCGCTTGCAAAGCTCAACACACAGGGCTTTGCAAACTCATGGGCCAAATGGGGAGGGCCTGGAGGGCCTCCATCATTATATGATACTAAAAGTGATACTAAAAGGCTGAAAGAAGAAATCCCCACATCATCATTAGCACCATCATCATTATTCATTTCATTTTTAGATCACTTTATATTTTTAAGAAAAAACCTCAAAACTATCCAGAATAAAACACTACAGAAAGTCAGATACAAAGAATACATTCAAAGCAACATAATTAACAGGAAACTAAAATATCATCTTAAAGATTTTAAAATAAAACAAATAAATATAAATTTAAAAACCCCCCAAAACCCAATACATTACTCAGTGTCGCACATCACCTAATAAGATACAGTGGTACCTCAGGTTACATATGCTTCAGGTTACATACTCTGCTAACCCAGAAATAGTGCTTCAGTTTAAGAACTTTGCTTCAGGATGAGAACAGAAATTGTGCTCTGGCGGCGCAGCGGCAGCAGGAGGCCCCATTAGCTAAAGTGGTGCTTCAGCTTAAGAACAGTTTCAGGTTAAGAACGGACCTCCGGAATGAATTAAGTACTTAACCCGAGGTACCACTGTACTTCATCACTTTTCCACAATGTATGATCTGATTGCTATGTTACATTCATGCAGAATTTTTACACGGAATTGGCATATGATGTACAGTGCAATTCTTAGGAATTATACTTGGAAGTAAATCCCCTAGGCTTGGATTCTAAGTTTGTGTCAGTGGAACTCCTCTGATGGGATGTTCCCCCTGGCCAAAGGAGAATGGGAAGTTGATTTTTACTCATTCTTCCTACAACCCCCAGCAGTATTTAAAAATCTGGTCTAGACAGTTGAAGAAGAACCCTCTAGAACAGTGGGGAAGGCAATGCAGGAGGAGAGTTTAGGGAACAAGTGAAAATTGCCTCCATCCTTTCAGCTAATGAAAGCCTACACTGGATCAGAGTCTGCGACTAGAAGGCAATCTATTGTTTGCAGAAGGGCAATTCAGGATGCAAGGCACTGAATTCACTCCTTGGTAAGTGCATTTAGATTTGCAGTCTCAATTCCTCACTGCCCTGCATAGTCATTTTTACCAATACAAAGCAAATGCAACGTGGAGGCAAAATGCTAATCTGTTATCCTTGGCTTACTTGGGCACTATTAAATATATAAGATTGCCGAACAATGGTAAATGATGCCAACTGGTTTGCATTCACCACAGATACTTCAGAAAACTCTCAGCACAATTTTAAAAGGCAATATTAGAATGGGATCCTGGCAACACCAGCATATTGTCATGCTAACTACCACCAGCATAAGCATTTATATCTTATTGGCTTCCAGAATTTGTTCACATACAGGAGTGCCAACCTGAACAAAATATTGGGGGAGGGGGAGACAGATCACATGAGACAGTGCACATACACCATTTGAGTGGCAATGCCCATCAACTTGGGTGGGGGCTCAAATATCTTATGGGGGAGCTGAAGACCCCTCAGTCCCTAGGAGTTGGCTCCTACGTTCATATACCACACTGGAAATATCCCTGGACTATTTGAATAACTGGAGGCAAAGTTCCAAAGCCCTATTTGGGCATTTACAAAGTCTATCCATGGAGGTGACACCAGTTGAGGGTGGAGGTGTACGTCATCACCACTTCCAATGTTTCTGATTAATAGAAGGGCTACAATGCTGCCAGATGGTTTGGTGAAAAGTATAAATACAATTTAAATAATTAAAAAAGTGTCTGTGGTTGTAATTAGGCCTGAATAAGCGCAGTTCTGTAAACAAACCCTGATCTGAAATATTATGGTTGCCATTTTGCAACCTGCCAACCTTCTCATGAATCTATTCATGAATTATTCCACAGAAATGAGCATTTATGCATTCTTGTGATTTCTGTATTCTCATATCATTTAGTGCCAAATCATTTGTATGCTCACAATAATCTAAATCTCCCACCAAACCATCTTTAGTCTGATTTCTGTGCCAAATCAGAGTGGCACAAGAACAACTGTTTATATATATCCCATAATGCACTACAAATAACTGGAGTGAGCAACTGACAATGTTTTGGAAGGCTATGAGTCAGGAAGGTAAATAGGATCTTTGTCATCTGTCCCCAAGAGACCTGTAACAAGAAACTCCTGACTCACCCAAATACTGTGAGTCAGGAAGGTAAATAGGATCTTTGTCATTTGTCCCCAACAGAACGGTAACAAGAAACTCCTGACTCACCCAAATACAATAAAGCCCCATTGCACTTAGTGACTATACTAAATAATGACACTAGACAGCAGAGCAATAGCAACCAACAAATGGAGTTCTAATTGCCAGCTGCTGCTTGGGGCTTGAAAAATCAAGCAGAATGCTACCTATGAGTTTTGCACACTACTATCCCATTGCAGTTTCCCCTCCTTACAAGTCATAATGACGTATCACTCCATGGAATCTTTCCATAGGAAAATAGGAGGTTGTCGTCTAGCAAGTCGTCTAGTTCTGTACTAGATTGGCTGGCAGCAGCTCTCCAAAGGTAGGCTGGAGACCTCCCTAGCCCTAAGTGGAGATCCTGATGATTGATCTTTGGATCTTCTGGTATGCAGATCAGCTGCTCTGCCATTGAGCTACAGCCGTTCTCCCTTTTGAATGCACAGTTTTCCTTTCTTCAAAGGCACAGAAGAGCTCATAATCCAAGCACAGTTACTTTTTTCTAAATCCCATTTGCTTCCAAAAGCTATGTAAACATCTCTGGGAAGGACTGTAGTTCCCATGTCTGAGCCATCCAAGCCACTCTATATTGAAAAGTATAAGAATGCTGTAGGCTGAAAGAAAAGTCAGAAAGATTTCTGAAAACACTCCAGCTGAAACCTATTTTTAAACATAAAGGAACAGCAAAAGGGGGAGTAGGGTGACTTTTTCCTACAATTTGCCGAAGTGCCACTTAAAGCTGTCCAAGGAGACGCCAAAGATATAGGATGCGATGCTGCCTAGAGAGATTGCATGATCTTGAGGAGTAGTGACGGTATTGACATTGTGTTTTCACTGTCGCTGCACTGACAGCACAGACTGTATCAAAAAGTTTTAAAAGCAAAATAGAGGTTAGATCCATTATCGATACTCTAAATTAAAAGAATAAATGAATCACCCAACTGTAGTTAATAGGCAATTAACATAATTCTGGACCGGTGTAGCTGAAAGATAATGAAAAAGCTGATTGCAAATGAACCAGGAGTAATGTGGGAGGTTGTAATAGTCCCATAACTCTGAATGAGAATCCTGCTTCCCCTCTTAATTCTGGATGCTTTGATTGGCGAGGGCCTTTATTGTGCCATGAAACTCACCTGTCAGAGAAGAGGACGTGGAAGGGGCCTTTATGTCTCAGAGGATGGGGCAGAGAGGGAAAGCTCCACATTTTGGAGACTGTTGTTGAAGAGAATGAGAAACAAAAGAGAAGAATAAGAACTAGCTGGGGAAAGGGTCAGTGAGGTGACTGCAGGACCCACAACTCTTTCTATAGGCACAATAGCAACACAGGGTAGAAATATGCCAGTCCAAGGGGCCTGGGTGACCCCCACATAATGTCCTATTCACACAGGAGAACTTGCTTTTGAGTAAGCATGTATTGGCTTGAGCACTTGGCAGGAATTTGTAAGTGGCTGCCAGTGTCATCTACTGTGACTGGTAGTGGGTCTCAATGGGGTCTCAGGCAGATAACTTTCACATCACCTTCATACACCCAAACTGACCCCCCAAAACCTGGAGATGCTAGGAAGTGAACTTGGGAGTTTCTGTGTGTGCAAAACAACATGGGTTCTACTATTAAGCTACACGGTAGGTAAAAATGAAGACAAAGATCCTGAAAAAGCCACATTTGCTGTTGCCATGAGAGAGGCTAGATGCTGTTGTTGCTTCTCAGAGCCTTCATAGTAACCCTTGCTGAGGAACCTGGATGCAGCCTTTAACTGCAGCTGCACAGGGTGCTTCAGCCTGCCTACTCAAACAGCTGATGGGCAGTCACCAATACATGGCCAGCTCATGCAGTGTTGTGTGCACTTTCAGTATTTATTCTGGGAGAAAATAACTTTGCCTATATAGCAGAAGCAGTGGTCCATTCAGGGCAGGGAAATGAATGTAAACTAGGTTAAAAGCCTTCACTCTCTCTATTTGACCTCTCAGGTCAAATAGCACACCTCTCAGTTGAGTGGTGATTTTCAAGGCAAAGCGGCTAGGAGGTGATTAGAAAGTAAGCTAAGAGGACCCATTGATGGCTTTTTTGCTGGGCAGAGGAGGGGTTATAATCTAGAGATGACCCTGATGAAACTACTGTTGGGACATGTTACTAAAAAGCAGGGACTAGGTGCTGGAACTGGGTGGCTTGTAGCCAACCTGGATGATTTTATCTCCATGCTCTTACAATAGTCTGAGCCCTACGTGAGCACTTAGATTCATTTAATGTAATGCCACTGTTTAAAATGGTTTTCATTTAATGCTGTAAGTGACAAAGATCAAAGGGATAATAATGTCCTTTTTTTCCCTTTGCAGAAGACTCCTCTATCCGGATTTTAAAACAGATAAGCATGTCTTTACCTGTTCACCAAGGGTGAAATGATTCTATTATCACATTTGCACAAAATGGCAAACAAATTGCAGTCCTGGAAAAAGCTAGCATGTTTGTTGGAGAATCTGCTTCTCTCTCTCTCTTTTAATGGACTCACTGAAAAATGTTCATTTATTGAAAATGACATGTCATCACCCCAAGTTCCACTCTGACCAAGCTAAACTGAATTACCACAGATTTTATGGAGGTGTTTAATGAATGTCTAAATCTGGATTTCAGATATTGCACTTCATATGTCGTTCTCTAAACTGCCTCACCATATTGCTTGATGCATAGTTAAAATACTATAAAATGACTAAGCATGGATTAACAGAACTGTATACTGCCTAATTGTTAATAAAGCACATAAGCAGTTATTATTATGACTGCAATTGTTTCTTGGGTTGCTGTTCTATTTTCAACAGGAACAGATTCAAGCCTTCTTCCCTTCCTACTCCTTCCTTTCCCCATCCCAAGTCATGTTTACACAAACTAGGGACATGAAGCTAATTTGTTTATACAGATACAGTATCAAGCAGAAAGTCAATGGAGTGACCTCCAGATGTACTTGAACTACAAATCCCATCAGCCCCAGCCACTGTGGCCAATGGTCAAGGACGAAGAGGCTTGAGTCAAAAAATGTCTAGAAGGCACCACATTAGCTACCCTTACCTATGTACAGTAATAAAATGACCTCCAAAAAGTGGCACATTCTAGAGAATGACAGGTGCTCCTGTGTCCTGATCAAATGAACATGATTTTAGTGTGCTACCTGAATGCTAGGCACAGCTATTTTTCTTTGTATTGTATATCCTTAGTGTCTGATTCTTTCCACAGAGTGTCACTCATATCCACATGTACTCTTAGATGCATATTGGGGGGGGGGGGGTTACAGAGATGTAGAAAGCTGACAGGAAATCATGGTGCTCAGCAGAAAACGAGATATTTTTGACTCTCTAAGCCCACTGGGCAATGGATGACCTTCAAAATGTGATGCCCACATGACATTGTCAATGGAAGTCTTCCAAAAACTATTGTGCATCCTTGGATCAATTTAACAGATCCTGATGTGGGTAGAAAATAATAATAATAATAATAATAATAATAATAATAATAATAATAATATATTACTTATACCGCACCCATTTGGCCGTCCCTCCCCAGCCACTCTGGATGGCTCCCAACATAATATTAAAAACACAATATAGAACATTTTTGTGCTTCAAGTGTTTACTACTTTCCATTGATGAATATTGTGAAGCTCATTAGCTCAGAGGAGCCAAACATGACATCATAACAGTGGCAAGACTGAATTTGGGCTTAGTTTTCCTGAGAAAGAGTTGTTTTTGCTCCTTCTCTCCTGTCCCTCTTTCAAAAACGAGGAGGATCCAGCCAACTGTACCCATCAGCAGAAGTGCTGAGCAAGGTCTTCCACTTGTGCTACAGGCTTCTCCTCCTCCCACCCCCATCCCAACTCCTGAAATTGGCTCCGGTGGAGTGGGGGGTTGGCAGTGCATGGGGAAAAGAGACAGATGAATCATTCCATATGGCAAACCAAAATGCTTACCCTGACATAACAATTGCCTTAGCAAAATACTGAATGAGTTTGTTTTTTTCTTGCAGGGCTCTAGGGATCAAGATTTATCCGCAGACCCAAATCAATTACTTTTACCCCAAGGAAGCACTTCATCTTTTTCCCCACCCAAACTCTATGAAGCTCACTTGGCCAATTACACTCCCTCAGTCTAATGTACCTCATAGGGTGGCTGTGGGGATAAAATGAGATAACTCATATGTATGTATATTTCTGCCGGGAGAGAGAGAGAGAGAGAGAGAGAGAGAATTTCGGGATAACTATATAAACACCTCTTTCTATAGTAAATATCAGCTATATTGCATAATATTCATCAGGTTTTAGTGCAATGATTTAAAGTAATCTCTTTTTCCTAAGCATTTTAACACAATTGTTTTGAAGCGCAAAATTAATCTAGCTGCTTTGAAACCCTCCAAAATATGAAATAAGAAATGGGCTTAAGAACAGGAGCTTTCGGGAGGAGGGAGAGAAAGGGAGGTTTGAGTCCATTAAATCCTCCTAAATACTCATAAGCTCATCAAATTTCATCTATAGGATATTTAAATGGCTCCAGTTAATACAAAAGTTGAGCCCCTCACCCTTGTCAACATCTTATTCTTTATAACATTCCTCTGAATTTGCACTTGGGAAGTTTTATTACCTCTAGCAAATGGAACTGTGTTCCACAGCTAAGGCAATGCTGAATATTCTCCCATTTTGATTTTTGAGCTAAAAATAGTGACTCGAAAGAACAGAAGTAAAGGTAAAAAAAAGTAAAGGACCCCCGGACTGTTAAGTCCAGTCAAAGGCGACTATGGAGTTGTGGCATTCATCTCACTTCAGGCCAAGGGAGCCAGCATTTATCCACAGACAGCTTTCCGGATCATGTGGCCAGCCTAACTAAACCACTTCTGGAACAAAGGGACACAGTGACTGAAGCCAGAGTGCGTGGAAACGTAGTTTATCTTTCAGCTGCAGCGGTACCTATTTATCTACTTGCACTGGTGTGCTTTCAAACTGCTAGGTTGGCAGAAGCTGGGACAGAGCAACAGGAGCTCACTCCATCGTGCAGATTTGAACCACCAACTTTCTGATCAGCAAGCCCAAGAGGCTCAGTGGTTTAGATCACAGCGTCACCCGCTCCCTCAGAACAGAAGTATTCGGCCTTTTAACTGTGGGAATATTCATTTTTTTCATTTATATTTAGTGACCTGCCTACTGCTGTGGTGTAATTACTCCCTCTACTATTAAGTGAGCCTGTGTGATGTTGTGGTTAAAGTGTTGGACTAGGACTTAGGAGATCAGGATTCAACCACAAAACTCACTGGGTGACTTTGTCAATCACAGTCTCATATCCTAACCTATCTTACAGGGTTGTTGTGAAGATAAAACGGGGAAAAAGAGAACAATGTATGCAACCTTGAGTTCAATTGGAAGAGAGGTGAGATAGAAATGCAATCAATCAATCAATCAATCAATCGTATTTAAAGCCATTTTGTTGCTCATAAACCATTTTATATTGGCATACTAACACCTTTAAACCTCTATTCATCTATAAATAAGTATTAGAATTGTGGTAACAGTGTGGTTATTGCTGAATCTTTGGAGCAAGCGGACTAATTCTGGCCCATGCTAAATCCTCAAATTAAGCTAGTTTATCAAAGCCAATGTAATTCTTTCAAAGTGAAACTGTGTACAGTACAATCTCAAGAGTAGTATTGCTAAGTCTCCAGAATTGACATTATTGTGATGTAAGATACTTGTTTATGCAAATGTGTGCACTAGTGCACTAGCAAATCTCACAATACATCACTGAAGACCATAAATCAAACTTTGGCTTTGCTCAAATGAACAAATTTTGAAACAACTCTTTTGCAATTCCTATACTTTGCCTTGGTCCTAAATTAGCCACATTTCACAGCCTTTTTAATAACAAGCAATGCAGTTAGGATATTATCTGTTTGCATTTAGCACTACTGATGAACAATAGTTCAAATTTTGAAAGTCGGGGCTTCAATAATAAAGCCTGATTTTCTTAGCAATCAAACACAGGCACATTCAACCACATCCACACACATGTCTTTGTGAATAGGACTCAAAACAGCTGCAACCTTCTAGAAATTAATTGGATTCCAGATCATTTGCATTTTACATAGTTTACCAATAAAAGATTGAGATAGCGGCTTTATTAATGTGCAGACTAAAAAGCTTTCATAAATAAAGTAAGGAGCACTTTGCCGAGCTGTAATCCAAATTTTAATAAATACACTTACCTCCTCCTCCACTCCTGATAATACTGCAGGGCCCCCTCCAAGGTGAGAATTGATATGCAGGACTCAAATGCAGGCAGCTGTTGAGGATGCCTAGTGATTGCCTAGGGCCCTTACAGGACTTCATCTGGCTAGGCATTATGATTTGATAATGGCCATTTTCAGACAACACCGAAGGCAATTCTAGGATTTACTGTCACAATAGACATACTAAAAATAAAGTCAGTGTAAATAGATTAAGAAACTGACAGAATAACAAGGCAGAAAGAATTAGAATGAAAACAGAAATACCAGATGACAACTAAATGCATTTGCAGTGGTGGAGATAGGATAAGGGAGCTGGTGGATTTATCTGCTGAGTGGAACGTTTTCATCCTGCTTCCGTCCTGATTAAGTGAATGGTTATTTCATTGGGAAAAGATTAAACTAGCATTCCAATACAGTACTCTTATCTTGTCCAGATGCCCATTGAGCCTCACTTCTTCCTAAAGCGAGACAAACCTCTTTGCTTATTTTTATTTAGTCATAGAAGTCAAATCTCAATTCATTAACTTGCAATGCAACCAGGGTTGCCAACTTGAATAAAATATGGGGGTTGTGTGGTCAGGTAAGCCCCACCCCACATAATTGATCACAAGGCACACACATACCATTTGAATGGCAATGCCCATCAACTTTGGGGCCCCCAAATCCCTCAAGTGTTTTTATTGGGGGACCGAAGGGACCTTGGCCCTTGGGAGTTGGCTCTTATGAGTGCAACCCTATACGTATCTAGGTCCACCTGAGTCCAATGGGACTTACTCCCTGGTAGGTGTGCATAGGACTGCAGGCTTAGACAAGATTGCCACTTACATGGTTGTATCTCTGACTGAGATGGTATGCCCTTTTGAAGCACAATTTACGACCACAACAAGTGTTTAGTCCACTGTCACCTCCCTTGCTCTGGCACTGACAACCAGCATAGAGCTGAATGCTGTACAGTGGGCAACTTTTTAGGACCAAAGGCACATTTGGAATTTTGAGAAAGTGTCATGGCCACCCCCTCCCAGTCAATTGTTTCCCCCTCTCCCAGGGGTCTGGATAGAAGTTGGATTCAGTAGAATAAAAAGAGACCCTCTTGAATTTGCATGGTTTCACATGCCCCCCAGCCTTCCTCCATCAAATTAAAATAGGGATGGGGAACATTAGGCTGGAAGTGGCTGGAGAAATGTGGTAATAATAACTAAATGCAGAGTCTCCTTTCCTTCTGCCAATCAAGACACAAATTGGGAGAGGTAAAAAAAAGAAGTGTCTCAGCAACTGACCCTGCCTTCTTTGATTGCAAAGCAATATATTCACTATGAAGAAAGTTGTTGATTTTGATAGGGTTTACATACAAGTGTACCTAGGCTTGTAGCTGTAGAGAGGAACATGCCACACTTGGCAAATACATTTAAAACTACTGATCGCTCTTAAGAAATGCTAGAAGGAGTAAAGTTCGGCATTTCTTTGGCCAGGATTTAAAAAATCAGGAAGATCTATAGGTCGAATTCTCCCCTTGCCCCACCTGGCAAACCACCAGAATACGCTATACATACAACATCGATTTTCCAAAATAGCCAAAATAGTCTATTGGGAACTGAGCATGCTCAGTAACCATAGAACACTGATTGAGGAGGAGGAGGGAAATGACCTGGTGTCTCCTGGAAGAGGACATGGCTAGTTGGGGTGGAACCCTGAAAAGCAGCACTCTGCATTGCAACATTTTGTTGTACTTCTAAGATGCATAATGGAATGATAAGAGTGTCTGAGCACAACATCATCATCTTATTTATTTGAGTTTCATTAACCTTTGCTGAAAATCTGCCAATGTGATTTTGACAGCTCTGGATAGCCAAACCAATTTAACATTTACACATCCCAGGAAGGATTTGAGAGACACAAGCTCCTGCCATTTGTTCCTTTTAAAGGCTTTGTGTATTACAAGCAAGCTTCTGAACAGTCAAGTGGGGTTTGGATTCCTAGAGCAACCTTGTTTGTCAGCGAGAAGGAACTGAATGGTTGCTGCCTCTAAGATAATGAAAACAAGTCCATTTTTGTTTCCACTATGCACAGACATCAGAGCCTATGTCAAAAGAAGGAGGAAATGAGGAAAGCAGCACACCAAACTGATGGCACAACGCACAGTCTCTGGCAAGATGTCAAGAAGGTTGCTGCATGGTGTGCCACTTAGCAGGGAGGCACAGAGCCCCCATGCCCACGTTTTCTGATAGCTTCTTTAACTGCTGTTTTAGAAGCCTCAGGAAGGACCATGATTGGCTAAAATGTGTGTGGGGGGGAATGAAAGAAAAACTAACAAAAAATTAGCAGGTGATGATTTTACCAAGAATGAAGCATTGTGGTATAATCTTGTCCTCTGTCCTGGTGTTCCTTTATCCTGTTTTCCCCCCCAATCATGCTGGGCCTTCTTACATGGCTGGTGGATTATGTTCAGTTTAGTTGGGCCACAGGCTGGTCTTGTTCATCCTTGGAGGTGTGGTGGCAGAAGAAAAAGCAGTTTCTTAATTTCAGCTCTGAGAAACCGGGGAGAACCCTTACACCCCTAGGTTAATATGCAGAACGGCAGTGAAATGTGACCTGTTGATGTTGTTGAAATGACAAACAATGAGAGCCAGTGTGGTGCACTAGACTTGCACTGGGGAGACCCGAGTTCAAATCCTCATTCAGCCATGAACCTCATTGGGTGACCTTGGACCAATCACTACATCCCAGCCTAACCAACTTCACAGGTTTGTTGTGAATGTAACATCAAGCTGTGGGGGGACCATTTATGTTACCTTGAGCACCTTGGAGAAAAGGTGGGATATAATTTAATAAATAAATATAATTGAAGCTAATATTTACTGATGAGAGTAGTAAGGTCCTTGGTGTCAAACAGAATGCCATTCTTACAATGTCTGGTGGCTATTCTGGGGTCTTCATCAGGAAAAGGGATGATTGCAAGGACTTTTGAATGACCTCTTCCCTGCTGGGTTCTATCAGGATGCCTTCTCTTACGAAGTTCAGTTAAAAAGCTGGCCTTCCACACCTATCCTTAACAAAATAATTTATCTTTTTAGAAGCATTTCAGGACACCGCAAGAATCTCAGTAATTCTTTCACTGAGCCAAACATCTAGCACTCTTAATTTCTCAAATGCAGGGATAATTTCTCACACCCCTCCGAAAGTCCCCTCCCTCCGCTCTAATGTGTCGATACAATTTAGGCTAATGCAGTGCCTGGCAAAGACAATTAATTTTGGTTTTGCTAGTATGGTTGTCAACAAGTGCTTCAAAAAAAAAAAAAAAAAAGGCTTCTCCCAATATAAGCGCTTTGCTACAAGTTTCGGTGTTGTTGCTCTGAAGTTTCAGTGCAACTCTTCATCTTTTTAAGGCAAACTGCAAGCATCTCATTGCATTTTCCTCATTAATGTGTCAATATGTTTAATTTTAATCAAGTAAGTAATACTAAAACACAAAACTGGGAAAAGCTCTAGACCTTTTGAAATGCTAAACAAGACTTTCTGGTTTCTATGAACTGCTCTATATTCTTGGTCATATACACTATAAGTGATAAAATTCTGTTGGTGGTTTTCCTCCACCCTCACCATCATCAACAAACCTTTGGTGAAATAAGGTTGGGCTGGTTTCTCCTTGCATAAACAGAATATTTCAAAAACATTGCATGGAGAGTTGTTTAAAAATCCCCACAAAACAGTGGGGTTTAACAAAGAGACTGAAGAACAAAAGACAATGCTGGTTCTGCAGGCTAGTGAAATTTTTGACAGGCTAGCTGGATTATTTTGGAAAAGTGAAACTATTGTGCCAAGCTTCTGCGTCCTGCTCCTTCCCTGGACTTGCCTTTTGGGGTCTGGAGAGCGGCTGCCAGTCCAAGTAGAAATACTAGGCTAAATGGATAAATTGACTTGGAATAAAGGCAACTTTTCATTATGCTATGACTTTGGATTATGGCCAGCACAAGACCATATTGTGATGATCTTGATCTCTGACTTCCCAGCTGTTGAGGTGTATATATAGCTGTTCGGTATTGGTCTGATCTAATGTGTTACAACAACCAGCTCAGACCTACAATTTAAATAGTTAAGGGCTTTTAAATCTAATTGTAAGTGGCAAAAAGCTAATTCAATTTATGTTCCTCCCAACCAGCCATGGTTGTTTTTTAACATTAATTTTAAATGCTGATTTTGGCATTAGCTTGGAAGAAGCAAAAGTCAGCCTGGTTCTGTTTGTCTTCACAGACTAACCTTTGCTTAAAATTGGTTACGGTCATTGCAGTGAGCAATCACACACACACACACACACACACACACACACACCTGTACCCATCCATTCCCCTTGTTTTGTAGTATACATATTAAGTATGCTGAGAGCATTTTAGATCTGTGCCTAATTTTTCCATCAGTGACTAAGCACCTTTCAGTCATTACCAGAGTCATTAATTTAAGTATCAACGTTGTCTGGATGTACTGTTCTTCTCCAGTGCCAAGGATGTCCAGGCAGCCATTGATTTAAGAGACAATATCACTTGCTTCCAAGTTTATGAGGCAATAAACAGCTCCCGCATATTGATGAATGCGAAGGTGTTTGCTCAGCACATTTGCAGGGGCCGTTTATTACCAAGTGCTGTGCTTTAAAAGCAAATGAAATTGCAACTATTCTCTTCTAGGTTTCTTGCGGGTGGGGACAGAATGGAGGGGGGGGGGGAGAAATAAAACCTGTTGTTTTTAATTCGTTCTTCCGCTTACCTTCCTCTTGCAAGTAATTAATATGACTGACGTTACCCTGCTGATTTCCTTCCAGCAAAATGGTTTAAGACAGCTGTTGGATTTCTTATGCTATTTCCAATGAAAATGCTTTAAATATAGCCAGAGAAAGGAAACATGTCTCAGAACTCAATAGTACTTTGGTATAGACCTTGAACAAAAAACTCCAATATCAATCGTATTTTACTAAGTACAGAATAATCACAATTTTTTACCATTTTCCCACTGCCTCAACCTCTCCCCAGCATATGAGAGAATAATAGTAAAGTAAAATCCTATTGGTTTTTCTTACCATTCTCAGCAGTTTTTGAAGTGATGCTTCATAAGTGGGGGGTTCTCCTGACATTACATTCTTTATGCCTCCTCTTGGCTAACTCATCAGGAGCTGGAATTGCAAGATTATTATTAATTTCTCATGCAGTCTGAAACACCATTTGATAGCTTTGAAACAGAGTGATGAGTGTGTCAGCAAACTACAGGTGAGTTTACAGAAGCCAGCAAGAATGCTTTTTTTGGAATCTGGCTATGCTATACATTATTTTGGCGTGGGTGGGGAGGGGGGTTAGAGAGAGACGGGATGGGGGAGTGGGAGATTAATTACATATCTCTGTGCCACCAGTGTAGTTATGAGCATGCCAACTAGGAAAGCCGCCTTGGGGGGGAAAAATTAGACAATCAAAAATGCAAAACTAATTTATACTTGTGGCAATCTCATTTTGTTCCTCATTCTCCATTTTCATCATGGTGAGAGACTAGGGCTTTTGTTTTCTTTGTGAAACTGTTGGCCCATGCAAGGGGTACCTCCATATGAAAACAGGCACCCAGGTGCAGACCATCCTTTTGGAACAGGGCCTGTATTTGGAAGTTTGCTTCTGCAACAGGGTGCAGTGATGAAATCCTCATGCCTAGCACTGGTGGTGGCTGCTTACAACATAGTATTTTTTTGCAGGATCTGAAAGCCCAGGCAAACGTTTGCATGGGTGGCTGATGTTGATAGTTTGTGCTCTTTCAGACGTACCCATATGATGAGGCTGTACTGTCAACACCAAAATAGCACCATTTTGAAGTATTTTCTGCCTATGGTACAGAATAAATGTATTTGTTGCCACAAGGCAGACTTCTAGGATATCCAGAATTCACACAGGGACCCACCCAACAACCTTGGCTCAACCCCTTATTGAGAAGCATGAATCCCAGGCCACTGCTAGCCCTCATGGGATTACCAGCATCAAGCACCAACTGTCCTTGCTTTGCAGTTGGTTGCTTCCTTCTGCTAATACCTTTCATGCCTTTTTCATGGACATTCAGTGCCAGATCATGTGGCTAGTCTGGGAATGAATTATGGATTTGCCACAGCAACAGTTTTGTGATCAGACTAGGTGCCATGCTTTATCTTCACCATTCCAATATCAAAGCACAGCTTGCCATAGTGCGCTCTATAAGAAGTAAGTTATTAGTCTACTGCAACTAGGAACAAAAGGCATTGCCTTATACTCTGAGTCACACCATTAGGCCCATCCAGCTCAGCCCTACCTTGAGATGCTGGGGATTGAATCTGGGATGCTCTACCCATGAGCTATGGCCCTTCCACAAAACTATGACTGGATCCAGCAATGGGTCATAGAGGTGTGGAAGCAAACTTCTACATACAAAACCTTGATCAGGAAATAAATGCTAGCACAGTGCAGTGCTGCACCTAACAGCCCCTTTTTGGTCCCCATTCACCACACAACTGTTAGCCTGATCCGTACAGCCCAAGTTGCTGCTCTGCATAGTTATGCACACTTTGTATCATGTAGCCATGCTGGTTCTAGAATATACTGGAATGTATTAGCAAAACTTGATATCTACCAGTAATTTATGGAAGTGAGGATAAAATGTGGTCTCTAATAAAAAAAGCACTTAGTGATTGTTGAGATTTTGCTACCTGTCTCTGCTCCTGTTCCTTGTTGGCCTGCTCTCCTCCCCACTATTATTATTTTTATGTATTTAGTAGAAATGAGTAAACCTCGGCCTTCCCTATGCTCACCTCGAAATGATTTGCAAATGAACTGATTCCTCCACTGCAACCAGAAACACACCAGTTCATTTCTTGATACAATTTGAGGGGTTTATGAAATGAGCCCCCTTTCCCTAACAGATCCCTCACAATCTTTCTGTTTTCTTACCTGCAAAAGTCAGGATGCTGGCAGTAGCAGCAACAGCAGAGAGGAAAGCATTCCCTTCTTTCCTTGTCTTGACATACTCCATGGCATGTTAAGAGGCTTGAAAGGGCAGTGGCCTCATAGGAAATGGAATTTATCCAAATGTCATTGCATTTCAGGCAACACAGTTCTCTCAGCCATGATATGCTGCAGGAAGAGTGGTGGTGCTTGTTGTGGCATATACTAAGGTGATGGAGACAGAAGGGAAAAAACCCTCCTCCCTGCTCTCCAATGCTCCTTCTGCCATTGTCTCCATTTGCAGATGAGGAAGGTGTTTTGGGACCTGATGGTCAGGGTTGGCCAAGAGAAGGGAATCTGGGAAAGCTTTTCTGGCCTGGATGTTGATCTGAGCTGGAAAAGGGTTTTTGTGTATGGAGGTGCGGTGTGTGTCCTAAAATCTTGCCTCTCATTCCAGGTGCCACTGCCACCTGAAGAATTCCAACTAATTCCAGTTCATTTATGAGCTCGGCTTCAATGAACTTAGCTAGTATATCCAATTCATAGTGGCCACACAACCCAAAGGACTGGAGCTACTTTTCATGCTGCAGTTTGCACTTGGGCCATGCTCCAAAAGTGCTTTCCAAAGAGTCGGCACAAAAGTACATGAAACAGCTTGCAATTTTAAAAATGCTATCAAACAATATGTTCTAATTACTTTCCAATTTCAGCAAACTGTTTTATCTTGGAAATTTAACATCAGGATTATACTTTATTTCATGGCTTTTATTATTTTAATCATAAATTCTTGGGGGATGTTACCGTGTGGAGTGTGCGCCTTCGCAAAGGTAGGTGGTCTTCAAGTAACTGATTAGGCATTTAAAACTCTGCACAACCTACTCAGTTTTTAATTAGTTCCATAAATTACCACGAGGCACCATAAATCCAATGCCATCTTTATTAGAATAATACACTGATATTGAGCTGATTTTTTTTTTTCATTTGTAAAGAATTTTAAGAGGCTCACTAAGTAATCCTGTGTGGTAAGTAATTATCTCTATTTTGTGGAAGTAGAAACAAAGATCAAGACAAAATTACTTGCCCCTGTTCAGAACAGATAGGTTCAGATAGTTCTCTTCACTCATTGCTAAATCATTATTCTCTCTTAAACAACTTGTAAAATGTGACAGTCCCAGTACTCATTATTTTATTGCTTTACTGTGCTGAATTACAATACCAGAATCCCTTTGGCTCAATATTGACAGTTCTGCTTCTCAAGCATTAGGACCATGATCTATTCTGTGAACATGGGGGTCCCCACAAAGTTCAAGGGAGCCTTCCACCCATTCTTCATTGGCAGCCTTTGATCAGAAGGGGCACATTCCACAATGTACCTGCCCTGTCAGGCATGGGAGGCTCTATCACCTCCCACATATGTTGAATAATTTGCTTTAAAGATTTATAGTTTACCTTTCATTGATACCAATAACGGGCCCAGTTGAGGGGGTAGAGAGAGAAGGGTTTTTTTGGTGTGTTTTTTAAAGTCGGTAAAACAAAAAGGCTGTTCTTAAATCATCAGCAAATAAAGCAACTAAAAACAGCTAAACAGAGGAGCTGAAACAGAGGAGCATCACAAACCTAAAAAGCCTAAGTAAACAGGTACGTCACCACCATATCACTGCCTAACATACTCATAGGTATGGATGGGGCGGGGGGGTCTGTGTCTTGGGACAACTTTTACATTTCATCCCCGTCAGACACTATGCACGGATTGGAATGTACATCTGCAAATTAAGTTACATAATCAACGAACCAAACTGCATGAGATGTACTGTATTATGAGGTGGTTCAAGGGCTGCCTCTTTTTCCCCAACATTTTAGTCACTTAGAGCAGTTCTGTGTCTGAGTACTAAAATACCCCTCAAACTATGTTAAAATGTTCCCAGAAAGCTACCATACATAGTAACCTACAGCCTCTTCATGGGGAGTTTCACAGAGAAAAAGATGGCTGTCCCCATGTTTACCTGAGGGCAGTGATCTTTTTCTCCTCACAATGTTCTTGGTAGCCTTAAAATGACTTTTCTTTTCAAAATAGTTACCTGTACACTGCCCTTCACCAAACTGGGTTTCATTTTGTGTGTAACGAGAGAGTAAAAAGCTCTTGCTCTTAGTAAAATCAAAACTCTACATTTCCTTCCAAGTAATCCATCACACTTAGGGCCCAACAATATGTAGTATTAAACCTGCCTTTGCATCTAATGTGCAGGGGAATTTTGCACTCAGCTTGCTAACTCACCATTATCCCCAAAGTATCTGTAACATGCATTGGACCTGCCAGGTCTCTACTGCTGACAGGACTCAAGGTGGGGGTGCTATTATTGGCTTATTAAGATTGGTATGCTGACATTTTTCTGTGGCTTCATATTCCAGTTATTAATAGGCCTCTTCTGCCTATTGACCTTGTTCTGCAACCTCATCAATATCTACTGCTCTTCATTATCCATTCTGTGCCTCCTTTTCTTTTTAATAATATATTGTTGGGGGGGGGGGGGAGAGAATTCACCCCTCCTTTCTGGATCTCTTGTCAGGGCTCACAACTCACTTCAACATCAAACAACTGTTTATGAAAAGGTGGGGGGCCATATTCCTACATGAGCAAGCTTCCTAGGGCCACATGCAAGTGGTGGATGGGTGCAGAGGCAGAAGTAAGCAGAGCACCAGGGAGACTCTTACCTTTGTAGAATAGACGTCAGAGGTTTCTACATAGAGCCACAACCTTAACATATCTCTCAATCCTCCATCCAGGCAAGCAGGAGCCATAACCACATTTTAGGGACACATTCCAACCAGGCAGAAGCACCCTAGGAGAATGCAGAGTGAGGTCACTATGGGGTGGCACCTGGGAATCAAGTGTGCCACCTTGCCCCTGCAATTGAGGGGGTGGGACAGCGCAATATCAGCAGCACACCCTGTGGTATGTGCGAGTGATGTCAGCATGCCATTGCCCCTGATGTTTAGTTGGAAATGAACTTATTGTACACTTCACTCTCTTGCCAGCATCAGCACCAGTGGATTACAAATGCTGGGTTTTAAAATTTCTAGAGGGGTATTGCCTCTGTTGCACTCCAACCCACAAATGCTTATGCCATAATAAATTTGTTGGTCTTTAAGGAGCTAGAGGAACGCGGGTGGCGCTGTGGGTTAAACCACAGAGCCTAGCACTTGCTGATCAGGTCGGTGGTTCGAATCCCCGTGATGGGGTGAGCTCCCGTTGCTCGGTCCCTGCTCCTGCCAACCTAGCAGTTCAAAAGAACATCAAAGTGCAAGTAGATAAATAGGCACCGCTCCGGCGGGAAGGTAAACGGCGTTTCCGTGCGCTGCTCTGGTTTGCCAGAAGCGGCTTAGTCATGCTAGCCACATGACCTGGAAGCTGTACGCCAGCTCCCTCGGCCAATAAAGCGAGATGAGCGCTGCAACCCCAGAGTCAGTCATGATTGGACCTAATGGTCGGGGGTCCCCTTAGCTTTACAAGGAGCTAGAAGACTCTTCGTTGTTTTCATTTTACAGGTCATCTGTGTTGTATTGGTATAAATGTTGTTATGTTATAGCAAGGATAGGAAGCCTCCAGGTGTTGCTGGATTCCCAACTTCTGTTTCTGTGCAGCCTCTGAAGATCTAATGTAGAAGATGGCATATACACATATCAATAAATAAATAAGTCATCGTTGGCCCTGCTGGCTGGGGTGGACTGGAGTTTGAGTCTGCCGTCATCTGAAGAGCCACAGGTGCTCCACCCCTGCTTTATATAATATGGAAACCTCTCTTCCAGTATGCTGACGGTTAGATGGCCTAGTAATGGCATTGCCACATTGTTTCAGCATTGTGTTTGCCCGAAAACAGTTTTTCATAGCATCCCAGGTAATTTAGTACAAGGTAAAAAGATTAGGACTGCGATCCCAAGAAGAATTAGTTATGCTTAAACCCTTGTGTAATTAACTGGAATCCAATGCACCATGTTAAATGTGAATTAATCCCAGTAATTGTGTTCAGGACTGCAACCTAACTGCGGTATATCTAACACTGCATAGGACTGGGGTTGATGTTTTTTAAAAGAGAACAGTTTTTTCTCCCTTTCCCAGCATAGAAAACACTTTTTCCTACAAGGGCTGAGGGCAAGCACCTAATATATAAACTACTTCAAAGTTTGTTAATTATGAAAGGAGAAATGTAATTAGTCATCATAATGCTAGAGATCAGTTTATAGCCAGTCTTTTTCAATTAAAATTGCAATCTATAATTTTCCTGGAGGAGTTACATGTCTCAGATCTCAGCAGATTAAATTCACTGTGTGTATTAAGAAAAGTTCCATAAAAGGTTGCCATAGAGAAATGAACTGGCACAGCATACAATTCTTCTAAAAAACAAGCTAGCTTCTGACATCTTTGCGGCTTGCAAAGTATTTGCCTCCCTCTGCATTCTGTTTAGAATATTGACCAAACCTAGCAAGACGTTTGCCATCAATAATATTTTGAGGACTATATTTCTGAAGATATCAGTTATGGTTTAGTTCCTTTAGCCTCAAGTTCGTTTGAAGCCTCTGTGAAACCATACCTGGGGTGAACGGGAGGAGAGAGGGAGGCTACTTGCCTCATGAGAGCATACACATGGATAGACAGCTATGGGGTTGATAGTGTCTTTTTACGGAATTAATTTACCAGTGGTATATAATAAACCTTATCTAACATATTATATTACTAGTAGACCCATTGGAAGCAATATCGAAGTCCATTGATTTAAGTTGGTCTTCTCTGACTTACTTGAGTATTACCCAGAATAACAGAATAACTAAAGATCAAATACAAAATGATTAACCTCAGTCTTCTATTAAAGGATCTATACCAGTGGTTCCCAATTAGCTAAGTACTGCGGACCCCCTGTTTTTCAAAAGCCAAGCCAAAATTTTGAAAATGTCGATATCTTCATGGTACATTTTTGCTATGTAAATAGTGACACAGACCCTCTTGGTGGGCTACGCAGACCTCTTGAGATCTGTGGACCACCAATTGGGAACCAATTGGGACCAATTGGGAACCACTGATCTAGACCATACATTTAAAGCACATTGTTAAGAGTGTTGAGAATTATAGTTCTTTGAGGAACTAATGTTCCCAGGATGGTAGGGGAAGATTATACTGATCCTAGATTCTGCTTCTGTGTGGACATAAATAGGCCATTCAAAGGTATGGCTTAATTGTACCCTGGCTCTGCCCTTCCCACCTACAACTGCTTGCTTGGCCTATAAAGCGAGATGAGCGCCGCAACCCCAGAGTTGTCTGTGACTGGACTTAACTGTCAGGGGTCCTTAACCTTTTTATGCCACTTTCGTATCATAGGGCTTCAAATGTTGTAAGCTCCCACTTCCCAACCATTCCCGAGATTCTTTTCCCCCTTTGGACAAGGAGATCTATGGTATATTTGTAAGATTTTTTCTTACAAGTGGAAGCAGCAATAAATATTGAGCAGAGGAGACAAATGGAAGGCAGTCTACACAAGGTAGCATATCTGCCTCCTGCTCTGCCTCACAATTCCTTAACATGGACTGCTCATCCTTGCCTTTGGGAGCTCCAGGTGACCCTCCAAAGAGGATTCCTCTAGCAGGGGCAAGTTCAATTTCCAAGATGGATTTTTAAAGCATAAATTCTATTGAAATGGGGAGTGTTTCATTCATCACTGGGAACGTCTCAGGCACTATCCAGCAGAGGTACAATGACATCAACTTAACAATGCTGGCTCTGCTTAACTTTGTTACACATTTTAGCAGATATCCACTATGAAACAACAAAGAGGTGGTTTGATCACCACAGGGATGATACAGAAAATAAGAAATAATGTGTACCACAGACTGCAGAAGGACATGTGCTTTCACCTCTAGTAAGAGATCATTTGTACCCTGCCTCTGAGCTACAAGTGTACTATTTCTAGTTCAAACTCATCAACACAAGTCCATCTGAATGTGGAGAAGCCACTATGGCTTCTGGTTGGGATGATACTGCGCTGATACTTCTGCACCTGCACCTGCACATCTAAAGGGCCCGTGGTAAGCTATTGGGTCCCACCAATAGTTGTTAGTTAGCTAGCTAGAGTTCTATCCCTCCTGAGTAGGGCATTGAACCTGGGAGTTGGTCTACCAGGTGCTTGTCTGGCATTGTAGCCACGTCCATCCAGAGATTATCCAGTGTTTGGACATGGAGACAGAACTCCATGGTTCTTTTGTAGATTGCTTTGTGCAGATAATGAATCTCAACTGACAGTCTTATTCTTTTTAAAAAAGCAGCATTCTAGTTATTAGTGGAGACAAGCTCAAAAAACCTGTGGGCATTGTTTGATGAAATCTCAGATGGTAAGGCAGAAAATGAGTTCTAGTTGTCATGGGGTGGAGTTTCTAATCCCATCCTCAATAACATGAGAAGCAGAATAAAGCCTGCAAAATAAACAAATAGATGCAGCTTTGTGATATTTACATAATTTACTCATATCATGTAAGTGGGCTTTTCTTGGCACAGAACTCAGGTTCTCTAGATGACAAATTTGGTTTTTTATTGGCGATGGTTATAAAGATGTGCCCATTTTTCTCCTCTGAAACACATGTTTCCAACAGAATACCAGTTGCAGCTATGGTTCTTCTATTATTATGGGCCCATTACAGGAGGTGCCAGTGGCTATAATTAGTTGGGGAAATTGATTTTGCAGGAAGCAAAGTGTGTGCTAGAGCATGGAGTGCAGGTCACAAGCAGGTTAGTTGCGAGCTATAATTGGAAAGCTAGGAACTGAGGATAGGCAGAAAGGGGAAAGAAAGACCAGTTGGCAGATCTAAATATATTTTAGTAGAGAAACTACCTATGCACTTCTCAAAGGGTAGCTGATAGCCTTATGACAGGTCTCCTGGTTCTGAATAAAGGTAGCAGAGCTTTAAATTAACAGTGATTTGTGAGGGTGAAGAAATGAAAATGGGCTGGTTTTTTACGTGGCATCTTCATCTATATCCTTCCATGTAAGGTCAGGCAATGGCAAATTCTTAATGATCCGACGATAGCTACTGTCATCAGGAGAGTTACTTGAGACATAATGTAACTGCAAGCTCCGAGCAATCGGGGAGGTGGGGAGATCCCAAGAACCATAATTTACCGAAAAGAAGAACTTTTTTCCTTGGTTAAGTTTTGTTTTATTGCACGCAGAACAATTTCCTTTATCTTGTAGCTCGGAACATTTGGGATGCCTGCTGGTTTGTCCTGTTGAAGGGCAGTTCTTCTGCTCCCATATCTCAGTGGTGGTAAGTGGGCTCTGCTGCCTAGCTAGGAGAGGGAGGTTTTGCTACCACCCTTCATCTACAGATCTCAGGCCAGTTTACAATGTGAAAGCATTCATGATTGTGGAGAATATCAGCCTGCTCTGGATAAGCCAACCTGTGTGTAGAAACAGGTTTCACTGCATGGCTCAGGTGATCTGTAACCAAAGCAACATGTGATTCTGCAGGGGGCCAGGCTGCATCCAGCACATGGTGGCGGCACATGGAGCATGCACACTGTGTGCCCTGATTAAGACACTGTCAATGTGTCTTAGCTTCAAGTAACGTTGATAGCTTCAAGTAACTTCTGATAGGGCAAGATGAAAGGAAATAATGGTCCTAGCATAAACATTAGCTCTTATCCACCTACTTTCCTTACAGGGAGGGAGGGATGAGTTTGTCAATTTTGACTTCTCTCAGTTTCTCTTTTTTTTCAAATCTTAAGTGCAGATCCACATTTCCAAACCAGTTTGATCTTTCTTTCTTTTTAAAGAGCCCTAAAAAAATAAATCAGCATTTTAGTGTGAATTGTAAACTACTTTGAAGGGTTTTTTTTAAAAAAGCAATAAGGTGGTGTATAAATTTTATGAAATAAATACCTTTCTCCTTTATTCAATTTTGCCCAATACAATCATTTTTGCAAAACAATTTCCCCTAATAAAATGCATTTTTGTAAGTTCTTTGCACCAATATATACATTTTAAGGGACATTTTACCCTAGTATAGGCATTTTTCTACACATTACTTGGCTGGAGCCCTGCACTGCAAAACATCAGAGAAGTATGAATTTGGAAAGGTGGCTGTGTTTTAGAATGTACATTGTTTGGGAAAGTTCAGTTCATCTTTAAATACAAATTGAATTGAACTGAATTTCCCCCCATCCCTACTTACAGATAGATGACCAACGATGCTACTTTGAATAATGCTAGCCACAGCTTAGATGGGTTGGACACTGTGAAGCCATCAGTTGATGACCTGAAATTTGCTTATGGTTTTCTGGATGGATTTTGATGTTTGAACATATACTGTATTTACTCGAATCTAATGCTCACCTTTTCTGGGTCAAATTTCATTGCAAAAATTAAGGTGCATATTAGATTCGATGGCACATTTACATTCACCAGCAAATACTTTTTTTGGTTTAAAGGTTCTGAAAATTTAGGTGTGCATTAGATTCGAGTAAATGTGGTAATCCCTCCGCCCCTTTGCTAGGTGAGTGGTCCTATGCCTATTAATCTGGAAGCAAAATATAAGGTAAAACTGCTTCTGCATAGCTGGAGGTGTGCTGGGGTGCAGAAATAAACTAGTCTGTAAATTAAAAATCAATTTAAAAAACCCCAGAGAGGACCTTATGCCCAGAGGCCCAGTGAGAGTCCAAGATCTAAGCTTGGGGGCAGTTGAGCAACAGACAGCTGGGGGTGTCAGTTGGATGGGGTGCAGGAGAAAATGATGGGGGAAGTGGATGCGTTGAGTCTTCAGTTTTTATTACTTATTTCCTGGATGGGTGATTAAGGATCGGTAGATGCACATGATGAGTTTAAAACCTCACCTCCACACATTATATGGCAATGTTTTATAAGAAATGAAAGTTTAAAGGACAGTTTTTCCAGGTTGAAATCCTGAACTGGGAAGCTTCTGTTAGGGGTTGGGAATACAGTGCAGCATTTTCGTTTCTGGGCCCAATTCCAAGTGCTGGTTTTGACCTATAAAGCCTTAAACGGCTCAGGACTGCCTCTTTCCATATGAACCCACTTGGACTCTGAGATCATCTTCTGAAGCCCTTCTTCCTGGGCTTCTTCCACAAGAGGTCCAGAGGGTGGCAACACGAGAACGGGCCTTTTCTGCAGTGGCTCCCCATTTGTGGAATGCTCTCCCAAGGGAGGTTTGCCTGTTTGCCTGGTGCTTTTGTTATACACCTTTAGGCGCCAGGCAAAAACGTTCCTCTTTAACGTTGATTGACATCCTATGCCCTTTTAAAATGTGTTGGGAGGGATTATTGGGTTTTATTATATATTTTGTGGTTTTATATTCTTATTTTATCCTGTGAACTGCCCTGAGACCTGTGGGTATAGGGTGGTACACAACATTATTTATTATTATTATTATTGTTGTTGTTGTTGTTGTTATTACTTTTGTTGAGGGCTGCTCTCTCTTAATATTAAACTTGAGTGATTCTGTACCTATCTGGTTAGGAAGCCAAACTGGATAATCCAAGAATAGATCAGGGATACTGCATATTTAGAGGACTCCTAAGATACACAGAAGTAGATGAGTTTAAAGACAGAAGGAAAACAGGAACAAATGGACTGAAAAGGGTTGGAAGGTTCTATGTCCCTTGAGAATATTGAAAGAAGTTGAACCACATTATGTGGAAGGTGTCACTTGGCAGAAAAAAACAAAAACAAGATGGAGGTATGGAGAGACGGAATTGGTCTGTTCAAGTCTCTAAATAATTTACGAGCAGGGAGCTGTGCTTAGGGTGAGGCAGATGCATGCCATCAGGTTTGTGGTTCCTATGCTCTATGGGAAAGTTTCAGAAGAAGAAAAGGGCAGTGCTTTTTTCCGTAAAAAATATGTTTAGGGGTGCTCTCATTTTCCTACTCGTATTGAAATACTGCCCCTCAATGAGGCCAAACCTAGATTCACAAAATGTTTAGGGGTATGCGTACCCCCAGAAAAAAAAGCACTGGACAAGGGTAACCCTTTTCTCCTTAGGTTGAGGAGTTGGACCGCGTCTTTTGTACTATATATAGCCACAGCTCCTGAGGGCAAAAACAACTGAAGGAGGCAGGGAGCAGAAGCTCCTCCTCCTCTCCTCCCTATTCCCTCCTTTCTGAGAATGCCAAGTCAGCTGCTGAAGCCTTCCTATATTTGTTCATAACCAAACAATGCCATCCAACATTGATTTCCATTTCCCTTTTAGTCTTAAGGAGACAGCAATTCTACAGGGCTAGAAAGTGGACCCCACCCTGCAATGGAGAGGCTAAACACACCTGGCTTTGGCCCGGGGTTCATCCTGCACTTCGGCTTACTTCTCCTGTTTTGTGCCTCCCCTCTGTAGCTTAGTGGGCTCTGTCAGGCAATGCTACGTACAAAGAATTGAGGTTTTTGAGAGGAGAGAGATTTGTACTGGACTTTACCAGTTGCATATTCTCCTCCTTCAGGCTTCAGTACTTACAGCCTCCAAACCACTAAAGATGGCCGCCGTGTGGCTCTGCTGTCAGAGCGGAACAGCAGCGGTGGGGATGTGCCAAGAGGCGTGGAGGCCGGAGGCAAGTGCTAAATTACAGAGGCCACAGAGTTAGTAATTATCCATGGATTAATAAATGAATATAGTTAGGTACAGTATTCCAAAATATCAGAAAGGTGCTTTGCTGCAAGATGACTCAGAGGGGAGCGAGGCTTTCTTTTAACAGGTGCGAGGAAAAGACAAAAAAAGAGAGAAGCAAATCTTCCCTTTCAAATTCTGTGGTAAGAGGCATGCTAATATGCTAGGACAATGTGCTTAATTATATGTAAAGTGGAGATGGAACATGAGGTGAGGCCACTGATTTTAAAAGTGAGACATCTGGAGCATAACAAGGGAGATGCAGGCTTTTATTTCATAATGGGTAATATCAAAAAATATAATGCCATGCATTTCAGGACTTAACTATGATAATTAATCAGATTTTATACAGCCATAATTTTTTTTTAACTGCATAAAGTAGGGTTGCACGAGGTAGGCTCTGCCCCGAATAATACTGCCAAAATTAGACTTTTGTTTCAAAAGGTCTCCCTTCCTCACATCTTTGGGCTGTCTGGTTTAAATAATGTTAGTTAGTATACAGTGTTTCTGAGGTGGGTAGGCCTGTCCGCTTAGCAACTAAGGGCTAATTGTAATGTTACATTCAAATAGATGTGCTAAAGACAAAAGTATGGAAATTGGTAAAAACAAACAAATGTTCTGAAACAACAATTGTGAGGCTTAACACACATTTAATAGAGCAGCACTAAAAGACTCATGGCAGAGAAACCAGTGATGTTGGGTCTGTGGAGGAGTCTGCCCCTTTTACAAATTCTAGCTTGCCAGACTCAATGCTCTCATTGACATACATATAGGGCAACACCATGCCCACAATGTTCCTCTCTCCTTCCTATAGAATTTTTGTTGAGATAAATGTATCTCATTGGTTATCTGCATCCCATCAGGATTGCATTATGCTTGCTGTATCAATGCTGTGTTCTAAGACCAAGTTCACTCATCTTGGCCTGGAGGCTTCTAGCCTACCATATAAGCCAAATAAGTGCAAAAGACACTTAGAGGGACTCATTTTTTGAGTCCCTCTAAGTGTCTTTTGCACTTGTGTTTTAGGCTACAGTGTTTGGCTCTCTGAATATCACGTGCCCCTGCAGTCTGAAAGTCTAGTTTTACTCTTCCCCTATTTAAATCACCACAATTTGATCACCTTCATCCTTATTATCCCAGGGGGAATTGTTCCAAACCAGACCTTCCTCACCTTCCTCAGCTGCCATGTCTTTTGCCCCACAATCAACTCCCTAGGAAGAAGAAAAAAGTATTGTAAAGCATAATGTTGCAATACTAAAGCAAGATTCAGTGCCTATTCAGTGGGGCAGAGCAGCTCAACTCAGGATCCATACTGGAGCCAAAGTCGTCATTTTGGTCAGCAAGTACTAAGGGAACTAGCTCACATGGGGACTAGTAGGAATTGACTTTTAGGCTTTAGAAAACATACAATCCAATATATATCTAATTCAGTGCTTTCTAAGCTTTTTGGAAATGCAATCCAGAGATGAAATTTTGTCTCTAAGAAACCCAGTCAGTGGGAATAATTTAGATAAGGGAATAATCCCTTATCTAAAAAGTGAAAATATATGGTTGCTGCAGAGTAAATATGGCAACACAGACAGAAATATTGCCTCAAAGATTCATAGAACAGGATGTTAAGTGTATATACACATAAAGAGAAACTCATGGAGTTTCCCTGTGATAGATTAAAATGATTTATGATTTAACAGAATGAAATCTAATGATGCCACGGCCAATTATAAGGATAAATAAGCAATTTTACAGAAGTCTGAAAACTCAAGTACAAAAGAGCAAAGCAATGAATTACAGGATAGATGATACTTTATATTAGGAAAGGGGTTAGACTAGATTGGGGTAGCCATAATCTCTGGCCATTAGCAATGCTGGCTGAGGCAGATGCGAATGGAGTCCAACAGAGACTGGAAGGTGCCATGTTGGCTGTCCTGGGCTAGATGACCTATTGTGTCCATTATAGTGTAGCAGTATAACTCATCACCAAAGCTTAAGGGAGTTCACCCATAGGTCCCTTCAACAAAGCAACAAAACTCTAAATTAAACAAAATATTCAGAATCTGCTAATGTCTTGGAAAACAAAATGCAATTTTGAAAAATGACCAAGCTAAAGCAATTGAATAAGTATATTTTTCATAATGCTACTGACCAGCAACCCTCACCATTGGATCAGGCTAATTCATGTGGAGTATATCCATACCACAACCTGTTAACATTGGCGGTGGCATGGGCAGCTCTAAACAGCATGGTGAATGACATGACTAGAAACATTTTACATGTCAACTTTCCGTTTGGAGGTGATCTCAAAAGAAAGTACTGGCAGTCGGCCTCTATGTGGACTGATAGAACATACAGCCTGATCTTAAGACCAAAGTTCAAAAAGTAAAGCTTTGGTCATCTCTCCAGTTGTCTCCTGTTCTAATCCCTCACCCACTTTCCTTCAATACAACATATTCTCAATGACTGCCATAGAATGCTCTATTTTTATTTGAAAAATGGATATAGAAAGAGACATGTGTTTGCTATTGAGAGATCCTGCTCTGTCAAAGTGGCAAAAAAGGGCTTCAGGGCACAGCCCAAGAAGACTCAAGTGTTGTTGGTATTGGATTATTTCAGAGGTATCTCTCTGCTGTTTCTTTGTTGTCTTCCCTTTCTTCTTTGGGCACTTGAAAAAGAAGGACGCATGCATACAGAGGTAGATCCTTTGCTCTTAACACATGAAAGTCAAATGTCATAAAGAGAATGTTAGCAGGTTACAATAGCAGCGAATTAAAATAATTTCACCTCCGGACTTCCTGCTGGTCAGTGATGTCTTGGTGTGCAAAAATATCTTCTTTTCTGTGAATGAGTGGGAAACGATCTGGCTCAAAGCCAACACAATTATTGTACAGTTAAACAGTGAATTTGCTCGTGTATCAATTCCTTCATATCTTGTTTGTCCTGAAGGAATGCTACTTTTCTTAAAAGAATTAACTTCCCGATCCTAACACATATTAAGAAACACTTACCTTAGTTTTTAACAATTTATCTGGCAGCCCTATACAGAATTTTAGATCATCTATACAAACTTGCTCAGATGAGCTGAAAGAGCAATTAATAAGCAGAAACCACCTTATAATTATTCTTTCCAATCCACTGCTGGTGATATGTAAGACTTTCCCAACTGGGGCTCTCCAAATGTTTTGGACTACAACTCCCATCAGCCCAAGCTAGCATGGCCAATGGTCAGGGACAGCTGTCCAATACTTCTCCAGGGCACCAAGTTGGGGAAGGCAAGTTTACACATCAGCAGCTTACACAACACGTTTAGTCGATTACAGCATCCTCCCAAAAGCCCCTTTATTTAGAGCACACACTGCACAGTGTTTTTCTTTCCAGTTGGTGCCATTTCACAATTTCACTTTTTGATGGCTAATCTGTTAAAACCATTTTGACCACAATGATAGAGTGGTGGAGCAGGTCAAGTCTACTCCATGGACCAGCAACCCCGATGAAATTGATATGGTTCTTTCTTCATAGTCAGCACCATTCAAATGTTTTTTAGCCATGCTTAAACGGCGCATTGAGGTTTCCCCCCCCCCCCATCATATCTTAACTACTTAATCAGTGCAGTACAAACAGACATAACAAAGACAGAAAGAGTGGAGGTCAAGTATGGGTTCTGAAAACAGGCTGAAGCCATGCAAAACTTCTTTGTATAACCTAGCTGAGAAGTTAGAAGAGCCTTAGCTAGAGCTCCCCACCATTGAGTGGTTTTTAAAAATAGCTGCCTAAATCTGCTTCTGTGCAGTTACAAGTGGGCTCTAATTTAACATATATTTCTGAATGCATTGTTATGCAAGAGACAAAGAGGAGAGACTGTTACTATGGGCGATATAAGAGTGAATAGATTACAGCAGAAGAAGGAAAAATTACTTTTTGTGACACAAGGGAGTCACATTTCAAACCTGGATGATAATAGTATGTACTTTGCCTGTCCATTAAATTATCTTCTTTATTAATGTGTTAGAGCAAGTTATACGAACAAGATTATCAGGATGCCTACTGGGATAACATATTTTCCAGGAGTCCCATAGTGACTAAAAATGGAGAAAAAAATGAGAAATATGCAGGAGCTCCTAACCAAGTCAGCATTTAAGATGAAACAGCAATCAGTGTCTTTTTATAGGAAAGGAGTAATTCTTGAGATATGCCCCTTAAGGTCCTGTTCTGTAAGACCCTTTAACACTTTTGGCGAGAGTTCTGAGCAGCAATTCATTCTTTGCCAAAGCAATGTGAAAGTCACTTCTCTGTTGCTACAACTCTGGAAAGAGATGAAGAACCACCAATGATTTACTTCCTTCCCAGATGAATGCCATTCTTACAAAGGCTGATGTTAGTGTGGGAAGGAACTATGCCATTGGCTTTGCCACCAATGGTTTCTGAATTGCTTCCCATAAAATAATCTGAAGTCATTTAACAATAAAAGCATCAACATTAAGACATATATAAAACAAATTCAGGTTCAATACAGATACAAAAATGGGACAAAAATCTTCACTTAGAATGTGTTCTGGGAAAAGGAAGGTCTTCAATCGGTGCCCGACGAATTTGAGGAAATTCCAAAGGGTAAGTGCTGAAGGCTTGATTCCGACATCATACAGAATGGACCTCCTGATGAGATGGTATCTGTATTCATCCAATGTTTCTGGAGCAGTAGGGAAAGAATACATTGCAAAGTGGATCCTTTGCTGCTGCCTCATTCATTTCCACGAGAGGACCAACCAAATTTGTACATTCAAAGAAATATGCTTGCAAATCTGCTTCCTCCATTAAGATGCATGTGGCAGTTGTTGTGAGTGAATTATTATTGAAGCTCCTTTGACCAAATAAACAAAAAAACAACACTGGATCAAGCTATCAACACTGGATCATAAAGGGTATGATCAGAGTATAAGCTGGCTCTTTCCTACTAATTGCTGCCAGATATAAATATATTTTACCAATGGTTATTTTATTCAAAAACTTACTTCCATCCTTGAATGTAGCATCCTCTATGGACATACAGTGGAAATGATCAGCAGGTAACTCTCATTTGCTTTTTGTAAGTCAAAAAATTCCACCATTTTGGTCTGCTTTTTGCAAATACTGACTAGCAGCCATTATTTCTGTGCTTGTTGCAACATCAGATGAAAATACTTCATGCTCAACCATCACGGCTAAGAGGAAAATAGTAATCTTCCCTCTTACCAACTGAACTGGTTTGACCTTATGGTGAAATGAGAACATTATTCAAGAACACCCATCACAGTGCTTAACAAGATTTAATGTACATTTATTCTTAACATGTGGAACATATAAAGATTTTATACTGAATAAATGATAATTCATTAAGCCAGAGGAAAAGGAGGAATTTACATCAAGTTTTTTTGTCTTTTTTTAAACTACATTATTTTGAAATACAAATGCGGATTCTTCTCACTGAAAAATCTTTGAAGTTGTTTTTCTTCCTTTTTTCCTGTATAAGTATTATTTTTCCTGTAGACTGGTAACCAATTTCTTAAATCAATCCATAAGTAACCATTTCCACATCTTGATTTATAAAGCAAGTTGTGAGCAACTGCTCTCCCGAAATAGAGCATGACTTTATACATACAGAAACTTGTACATTACCCTCGTGGTGGTGTTTTTCTGTTACTGTTTTTTAGAGACATGGCCCGAACAAAATAATAATAATAATAATAATAATTATAATAATAATAATAATAAAATTAAGTCTACCATCACTTTGTAGTTACCACATCATGAAAAAAAAATCCTTGTACGTATTTAAAAAAAGAGAGATGAGGGTATGTTTAATGTACAACTTCTATATACATCACGGCCCTTAGGCAATAAAAAAATATTTAAAATGATTAAAAGGAATTGTGAAGAACTGTCACTGTGGAAGGTCAAACAATAGATACTGATGTGACAGTTCTGGTGAGGAAGCAATTCATGTTGATCGTCTTCAGGTTTGTGTTTTAACTTTCCTAAAGAATTTGTTTTGCTCCTAGCCTAATGTAACCATTCTCCTGCAGAGAAACCAAGATAATTTCATATGCAGACTACGGACCAACCCCCTTCTTTGATCCGCTACACCTACATCACTAACTTTCTTCTATTGCACAGAGTGCTTTGGGCAACGGCATAAAGGGTGGTTGGGTTTTCTCCCATTCTTCAAAAATAAAACACACAGTAACTTAGTATATTTCCCCCACTTTTGCGCTTCAGAGTGGTGAGCCTTCCCCCCCGCTTCTCAAATCATGTTTTGCAACATTTTAACCCTCAGTATCCCTAGTTTGCTTCCCCTCCCAAAAAATATGTGATACAAACATGCAAAAAAATAAAAAATATTTTTTTTTGAAAAGGATATCTATGGAAAAGAAGTGTGACCTTTGAATGTACTAGACAGACTTTGGTTAAAAAAATAAAATAAAAAGATGTACTTATACACATAGACAGCAAATATTAATTCCATAACTGTTCAAATTAATATTTTTTTTAATTCCCAATTGGTAAATAGTGAATGGGGCAGAGGAGCAAAGATTCTTTTTTTCCTTCTTCCTACACTGGATAAACAAGTACAGAAAACAGCCAGTTATATGTGACCCTCTAATCTCCACTCACACATGCTTGGCTTCTCACTTATGTCATAACTGCCCAATCTGAAAAAGTACATCACAGATGACAGATGCAACCAGAGAGTTCAGGACAGCAGATATTGAGATATCCAGCAAACGTCCTTCGTGCAATAGGAACTCTGAGCGATTCTCCTCCACCCGGGCCATGGCCAGCAAAGCCTTGGCTGCCCTGCACATCATGTCTACGCTAGGTGGCTCCAGAGGCGGGGGCTGCATGTGCATGAGGTTATGCTGGCTCTGCTGGTACTGGGCCATAGTGACCCCATCCTCAAGGAAGCTTATCAAGTTTCCGATGCTTCCCTTCTGCACAGCAATCGCCCTTGCTGCTAATGTGTCCCCCTGGGCAAGGTTCGATAAGAGTGCCATGGACATTTCTCGGCAGACTGGATTTTTGCGGTCCCCAACGTACCTAACTAAAGTAGCATAGAGTTTCTCCTGACGACTGAATGGGGGAGTGGCCAAGATAAGGTCCACATTATTGTCTTGGATACTGAGTTTACACAGGGTTTCCAGTACAAGTCTCTGAGGCGACAGGACTGAGTTGGGCCCCACAGTTGGAAAAGGATCCTGTGCCTCTGCAGATGGGCACACCATCCAGTGCAGTAAGCCATCCAAAATTGGCAAACAGATGCTTTCCGTGTACGCAGATAAGTCTAGCTGCCCAGAAATGTTGGCTAATGTGACCAATGTATTATCCCTCAAGACCTCAAGGCAGTCCCACCACCACTCATCCTTGCTGCAGGCCACCCCTTTGTCCGCCTCTTCCTCTTTTTCATATGTCTGTGGTGCACGCTTTCTTTCTGGGTGTTCATGATGGAGAAGTATCAACTTTCCTAAGATCAGCACCAAGCCCGGATGTTTTGACATTTCAGCATCATTGCCAGGCACAAAAGACAAGCTGCGGACAATGTTTGACACACAGATGCAACGTTTGGCCAAAGAGTCCTGCCAGTGAGTTATGGTGCATAGAGGAGTCTCATCTCGACTCCGTGGCTCATCCTCTAGCAACTTGATATTCCGATGACTTTTGGCTTGGTGGATCCCAAATGGAAATTTACTGCTATCTGTCTGAGAACTAGAGTCTGAGTCTTCAGACAGTGCTCCTGGGCGAGCTGACAAGACATCGTCAATGGTGGCTGATATGCTTTTGTCTTGCTGTTCCTCAGGTTCTCTTTTCCCCTCCACATTCTTCTTTTTACTTGAAGAGTTGGATGGAAGAGGCGGTTTCCTGCGAGGAGGAATCTCCATCTTACTCTCAAAGTGGGTCTGGATGTGTTCAGTTGTATCACCCCCACCCAGCTGCCAGTGGAGGAGTCCACTGTTGAATTCCTGAACACGCCCCAGCTGGTCAGATCGGTCGACAACAAATAAGTTGTTTTTCTTTACGATTTTTATTGGCAGCTTGTCAAACTTACTGGCTTGTTTTGGCCTCTCACTTGGATCAGCAATGGCACCAGGGGGAGCAAGAACAGTGCTCTTCTCTTCTTCAGGGTTCTCATTTTCCTCTTCTTCCTCTTCCTCATCCTCAAATTCACCAAAATAATCAATACATTCATCATTGTTTTCTTCTTTGTTGGCTTCTTGCGTTGCAGACTGGGCATCCTCTTTCTGGGCTGAATTATGATCAAGTGTTTTTGGTCCTGGATGTCCGACTTCATATTCCATGAGGATTCCAAATATATCTATCAGGCATTTTCTAAAGTATTCCACCAACAGCTCAAGAAAACCAGATAACTGAAGAAACAAAAAATAACATAAGAATGTTAAGAGGAACATTTCAGGTGACATGGAATTGTGTTGGCAGCAGTAGGCATACTTTCAAAAAGATGTTAATTTACTCTTCATTTTACACATAAAACAAACCTTGTTGGGGCATTCTCTAAATGTAGGCATTTAGTGATCTGGGAATACTAAAAAGATTTAATGGAGTAATAAAAATATAAAGTATTCATAACCCTTGTAGTTCGCACATTATAAAGGAAATCCCCAAACTGTATTTAATATTTAATTTAATATTAAAAGTTTTTATTATTTATTATTTCATCCCACAATTGAACTTTTTGGATCTTACAAAATAGTCACAATTATTAAAACACACACAGGCACACAAACTGAGTCTTCCTCTGGAATAAAGAGTCTTTCCTCTGCCCTCAGAGGAAGAGAACCTTTAGATACAACTCCACTTACACTGTGTCCTTGTAATGTTTTCTTAGTGGAATGGTGCTAAATACAGGGGTACAAGGAAAGTACATTTGAAGTCAGGGTGAGTGAGGCCACTTTGCCATGGCCATTTGCTTCTTAAAATTCATGAATTTCTATTTTGCTGAAATTATTGCAAAGACACATTCTACCCCACATGCATTTATTGAAACCAGATCTTCCACTCTCCCCCACCCACATTATCCCACAAAGTCTCTGGACAGGCTACAGCATATCCTCATCTAAATTTATCCACACACTAACCATGTGAAGGAACTTAGATGGAGAAATAGATACTGAATATGGATTTGAGCTGGCTCATAATCCCTATTTTCCAGCTCATAAATGTTGGTAGCAGCCCTTCAACATACATATCTATAGTGTGATTTATAGCACTTCAGTGTTCTAAAAGCCAAAAAAGTAAAAACAATTCTTTTCTAATTTACAAAAGCTTTCCTGTCTGGTGTCCTGGAAATGATTACTACTCATTTCAGGTGATCAAGCAAGTGGCTATTTACAAACCTGTTCATTGTTCCATATTGCATGAAATGATGCACTCATAACTACTTGTGAATAAAGAACCAAGCCAGAATAATTGCCACACTTACAATTCTCACCCTGCAAGGAATCTAGCAGCAGTGGCAGATCACAAAAGGGTTTTCATACTGCTTCTTAATCCCTATAGTGCAAGTCTTTTGCATCAAAGAAATCTCTAGTGATATCTTGTGATATTTAGTAGAAACTTTCTTTAGTATAATCTAGTAGAAATTTACTTTCACTTGAAATATAACATTAATTTGCAAAAAGAAGGTGAATGTAAGAGGCATGGTTCTGGAAGAGGTGAAGTCTTTTGAAAGTATGGCCCCACAAAAAGTGATCTTTTATGTTATATGCAAATAATTATTTAAATCTTTTTTCCTCTCCCATCTCCCACACCTTTCCTAATTCTGTGACGCACTTTAGTCTTCAAGTTAAGGAAGAGCTGACAATATATCAGTAGTAGCCAAGATAGTTTTCATGTCTGTGATAAGCTCTTGAAGGCTTTTATTACCAACTGATGTGCTCCATCCAAGGCATTCTTGAGTTCCTCCTGCTGTTAGTGAAAGCTATATGCAGCATAAATGTTCAACCAGGGGAAAAAAATTGCCTTGGATTTAAAGATGCTCTTGTACAAAGCACTTTTTACTGATTCCTCCATCTGAGTGCAGCTTCCTGTACCCTGTTCTGTTCGAGAAGGCCCCTTGATTCCCAACAGTGTCTTTTAGTTGAGGAGCTGAGAGAAAGAGGGAACTGGAAAACCCTGCTGTGAGAAGGGGTCTGTTCTCACATCTTTAGGAACCAAGCTGCTGTAAGAGAGCTTTGATAAAAGAAATACTGATTTAATTTTGAAGGGTCAGTCTTTGGAACACTGAATGACTAGGGCATTTGAGTGCTGTTTTCAGTGGTGATTCTATGTTTCAGCCTCACTTTGTATTTATTAAATGGCAGGTACATTCAACTTTTTGTTAAGCTTTAGAGGATGGGGTAAAATCACTTTAAAGTTATGGTGCTGCTAATGATGTGACACGTATTTTATGTGAATTGCTAATCTTGTACAGAAGAGCATTCCATTGAACTCCATGGGGACCAGCCTTATATCAGGTGAGACCACTGGTCCATCTAGCCCAGCTATTGCCTACACTGACTGGCAGCAGCTCTCCCAGGGTTTCAGATGGGGATACTCCCTGTCCAACATGGAAAAGCTTTATTCTACAGAAAGCTACGGCCTTCTGCAGAAGAAGCATATACTCTGCCACTGAGCTATGGCCCACCATGAATTGCTAATGCTCTTTCTTATTATGAAACATGTTTTGTACTGCCTTATTTTGTTGTCAACTGCCCTATGACTGTTTTAGATGAAGGAAAATATCTATCTATCTATCTACCTATCTATCTATCTATCTATCTATCTGGCATTAGGAGGTTTCAGATAAACAGACTTCTGGAGAAACATCAAACCTACCTGAGAGAGATTGAAAGTAGCAACAGTACTGTCGTCATACAGAAGGATATTAATAGTATCTAAAGCCCAAGTACTTTCAGCAAGAAGGCCTGATTTAAGTGACATCATCACCCTCCAAGCCTCAGGAGTCACTGGAAAATAAGAACACAAAGCATTAATAAGCATTCTGTCTAAAGGAGATCCAGAAGCTAGATTTCAAATGGCATACAGATTTTGGATCAGTGAGAAGAAGAGATGATTTTATTCCAGATTATGGTATGAATAGTCACAGTTCCCTTTTAGGTTCAGGAATGACAACTCTCATATGCAGAATTCACTAGCATGCCTTCCACTGAACACAACACTGAATTATATTAAATACAGCAGGAAAAACTGCCTATTTAAGATGAAAAAAGCCATGTTGCTATTTTGAGAACTGGCTGAATAAAACAGCACAGAAGGTTAATCTGTGGCTAACAAACATGGTGGTTAGCTATCATGCTCCGTTATGCAAATTGAAGTGATGATCCACTCTTAAGCATTAGGAGTTGAGAGGAACAAAATATGTTCGATTAATAAGGCTTTCGGCTATCCTTTCTTTCAAGCTAACTAAGGAATATACACAAGGGTGCGTGTTTGTGTGTGTCACACCCACTTCTGGGTGCAGATTGAAACCACTTTTGAAGAACTGTTAGGATTTGAGGAAAATCAGATTTAATCTTGCAGTTCTCAGACCCAGCTTGGATTTTTTGAGTGCTCTACAGATACTTTTTTCTGCATAATCATGTTCTCTTCTGAGCCCTCATAATGTCTACTCAAAATGCATGCTTGTAAGTAAGCAAAGTATACTTTGGTTCTCCAAAGTATAGTTTGAATTTCCTCTTGGGGAAGAGGGGGTGAAAAATGGCCATAGAAGTAACCAAATGATCCAGAAGTAACCAAAACGGTGTCCCCTTCATTAGTCGTTGGATTCTAGCTCCCCTGTGCCAAAATGAAATCACATAAATCCTGCTTATTTCAGGAAGAAACCAAATGTCAGAAACAGCAGGAGGACAACACCTAATATGAAAACTTTAATAAAACACACAGTTACAGTAACTTCTTGCCTAAGTATGCAGTGCCCTTCTTCATATAAGTAGATTAAGTGGTGGGGTGAAAATGGTCACTCCTGCTATGAAACTTTGGGCATGGTTGCAATTTAACAAAGGCAATTTCTCAACGAAAGTTTACAAAACTGCAACCTTTAAAATATTGTAATTAAAAAGAGACTCCTTTTCATTGTCTAGCACTTACCTATATCTTTTGAGGTAATCTTTCGTCTTGGTTTCAAGACTGGCTGGGATGCTTCTACAGAGCCTGGAGGAAAAGTTATTTCCCTCCTAATTGGTGGTGGCTGGGTTGGAGGACCTGCAACCTGTGAGACTGGAACAGTGGGCATAACTTTCGGCATCTTCATGGAGGGCAGGAAAGGGGATTTACTTGGAGACATACGGTTTTCATGGGAGCGTGGAAAGGATGCAGGACTAGGCGCTCGAGAGATGTGGTTTGGCATCGACGGCGTCGTCTGGTAAGATGACTGAGGAGGTCGAGTGATAGGCTGCATGGAGGCAGAAGATGACATGTAAGAAGGCTGACGTTGGTTGACATGAGAAGGCCACTGGCTTTCATGGTTTATCCTCTGGTCAGGGACCATCATATCTTCAGTGCGGTTCATCCCTGGATAAGGTGGGGCCTGTGCAGGGCCTCCAGGGCCTTGCCTATTTTGATATGGGTAAGACATATCATTTCTTGTGGGCCACATGTTCTGTTGGGGGCCTTCACTGGAGGCTGATGACTGCATAGGACCACCAATCATCTGAGGAGGTATTCCATGTTGCTGCATTTGTCCCGGTGCCTGCATTCTCTCTCGGCTATAAGGATATGGATACTGTCCCTGTATGGGCCTTCGGTCTGGTCCAGAGTAAGCACTGTACTGGTTAAACATATCCTGCTGCTGGCCACTATACTGCATATTAAACATATCTCCTTCATGGCGTTTTGCTGGGGGCCCATACATGCCATCCATATGCCGTTTGTAGTTCTGAAAAGGAGGAACAACATGAATAAGCTTTAAAATACAATGAAAATATAATGTTTCATAGGAAGATTCATATTCCACAGTCAACCAATGAGATTTGCTACCACAAGACATAGTAATGGCTACCAACTTGATTCTTTTAAAATGGGTTAGACAGATTCATGGAAGATAAGGCTACCAAAGGCTACCAAGTCCTGATGACTATGTATTATCTCCAGGATGCCTCTGAGTACCAATTGTTGGGGGATTATGAATGCACTCATGTCCTGTGTGTGAGCTTCCCATAAGCATCTCTTTGAGCAGTGTGAGAACAGATTGCTAGACCTTTGGTCTGAACCAGCATTAATTTCTTATGGCAGAAGCATTTGAGGCTACATTATACAGATTTTGGTAAAAATATGACATACTTTGATTAGTGTTTTCATTAACATATAATGCCTTTTTAATTATTTCAGTAAATAAATATGAATTGGCAGAAAATCCATCTTTCAGCTCTGGTGTACAACAAGTAGGAAAAAATGATTATTTTAGTGGCGAACAAAAAATGCTTGAAGATGATATATGAGACAGCCCTTTCATTTTCGGAGGTAGTTTTGATGTGTTTATAACTTTATGTTTAAAAGATAGTTAGCCTAAGGCTAATACATCTCATGTTAGTTCTCATTCCAGTGAAGCGTGGTAAAAAAATTATTGGTTATTTTTTGACATATCCAAGTTTGAAAAAACAATGTTTCTTTATTAGTAAGGTCATTTTTAAGACTTTTGTTTAAGATACATAAAACTGATAGTCTCTATAATTTTGAAGCTCACTATAACTTTCTTTTCAGAAAATGAGACACAATAAAGCATATAAAATGGTATGAATGTATCACATGAGTAAAAGCACCTGGGATGCAAGATGTCTTCAACGAACACTAAAATAAAACAGAGAGAACTTTCCCCACATGCTTTTAGAATGTCAGAGGCCCTCCTGAAGGTGCTACCACCACCAGATGTTCAGGGGAAGGTGGTTAGAACCATCCCGATTTTCTCATATAGGAAAACAGCAGACTAAGCTTTTTAGGAGACTTTTGCCTCTAAGTGAAGGGAGTAATTGGATGCTCTGTGTTGTGTTGGCTATGGGTTGTATCGAGCACAGTCTAACTTTCCCCTCCTCTCCTCCCCCTGCAGCCCCAAGACACCCTCTAAAACTGCCCCCAAGAGTCCCCCAACCTTCTGGAATACATTTCCACTTTTGGAACAGCAGTATTGGATTAAATCCTATGATTCTTGGTTACTGTTTTGTATTGAGATATATTTAAGGATATTTTCAGAAAGATATATATATAGGTATGATGTTTGTATGCTCAGAGCAAGCTATATGCTCAGAGCAAGCCAATCTCTGGGTGCCAGTCCTTATGTAGCCAAAAGAGTATCATCTGTGTACAAGACGAAAGAATCAGCAGGACTTAAGAATCCATCTTTTTCTGTCTGTGGAGGCGGGGTGGGGGGGGGAAGATTGTTAACTGGGAGAGAGGAAGAACAGAATGAAATAAAGGTTGGCTGGCTGCTGGGGCCCTGGATAAAGGAATGCTACAGCTGCAGTTCCCACTAGAAAGCTGCTTTGAGAGTTTTACTGGGAAATGGGATATAAACATTATCCAACAAACAACTTGGAACTTGGCTGTTGTGTGGCAGTGGCAGCCTTAGGTATAACTTTTCTGCCCTATCTTTTGGATAGTTTTAAGACAAACAACTTTGCAATTTGTAAATATTTACTTGGTCCCTTCATTCTCTTGCTAGCCTTCATGTTTCAACAGAGGTGGGGTTTTTCTTCTTGCCTCCTTTGCCACTGGATTTAGCTATCTGAAGTGCATGAAGATAACATAGAAACAGCCCTCCTCTCTCTACCAACATTACTGGGGATATGTCCTTTGTCTTTGTACATTGTCTATGCACTGGCATCAAATCTCCCTCAGTAAAAAAACCCACCAAACCCATCCTGTCCCGTGTGTCACTGAATCAGCTATTCACAACTATGAAACATTTCATACAAAAGGATCTACACCCATGAAGTCATAGGCCTGGCAATGTCTTTTCTGTCTATCAGTGGAATTCATCCTAATGTTGCATTCTGTTTTTTCAATGTCCGTATGCATGGATTTCTAGAATGAACTTTGCAGAGGGAAAATGACAACCACAAATGTTTACCTGCTGTTGTGGAAACATTCCAGGTTGGTGTCCTCCATAGGGTGGCTGTCCTGAAGGAGGTACTTGCACTGGATATTGCGGCCCATATTGTTCATGCCTGCAATGAGGAATGTGAGCTACTAATTAGTACAGACTATTTCCCAATTATAAACGGAGAGCTGTTTATAAGAAGTCCTGAAGCTCTCCACAGAACCTCCCTTCTGTTCCATCATACCGCCTGTCAACAACAAAATGTTATTTGTTAAAATAGAAGTTTTGTTCATGGGGGTGTGTGCTTGGGTTGCAGCTCAGTTTGGTTCAGTGGCACTATATCAGAGTAAATTTATTTCAGTCTTACAAAAAAATGTAGAAGTAGTTGTGTGGGCTTGGATCTGAGAATTGAACATACCTACTGCTGCAGGTAGGAGGCAACATATGACATGGATGTATACCTGATTCACAAGTTTTCTGCTTTCCTTTAATCTCTTATGAGAGATGGAAATACTGTAGCAACTGAATGAATTACTCGTATCCCAGGATCATGTGCAACTTCCTGTTTGGAGTGCTGGGGACATATAATTCCAATACCCAAGCTTCCACCTCACCTCACTTGCAAATATCTGAATGAACTGAAAGCTTTGAAGTCAAAATTATGTGCCCATCCTACAGCAGAAACAAATCCAACTGAGAGGTTGAAGCTGATTCTGCGTTTGAGTCACACAGTGATGATGAAATCTATGGTTAGTCAATAGTGTTAGAATATTACACTTTTATAAAATTATTTATGTAAACAGGAGAAATATTTTATTCAGAGGTTTAAGGCAAATTTATAATTGAACTGGGATACATAAAGTTAAACCAATTTTCTTTGAAAGTGAAATTAAACTTGGCAAAAGTCCTCCTTGTTGCACAGGAAGATTGGGGAGTGCGTAAGCCTGATGCTTTGCTTGAGCTTCATGAGGTTCATCAACTTAGCACTAAATTATGGTTTAGTACAGGAGTAGCCAGCATGATGTCCCCCAGATGTTATGGATTACAACTCCCATCATCCCTGATCATTGGCTATGCTTGCTGAGGCTGGTGGGAGTTGAACTACCCTGGGTTAGAGTTACATGTGAATGCATGCATTGTGAGAACTTCATGTAAGCATGATTATGTTTATTACATATTTTGAGAACTCAAGAGCTGTAGGCACACCTTGAAACTTACCTGTGTAACTTGGTAACACTGCAGAGTACTGTATCTAATTTTGATGGGAGACCTCCAACTGGATATAACTTAATTTGCTATAATATAACATCCAAACCATCTCGTCTCAGATTAAAAGCATGACCTTAAGACTCATTTATCCAGCAAATGAACATCTAGGATTGCTCTTGCAATTGGTCAGTCAGTGCAAAGATGCCATGGACCCCCTGTGCCCTTCCCAAATCTACTCCAGAGAATTGGAGCAACCCCCAAAACAGATTTAGGGTACGTGGGGGGAACAGGGCAGTGAGTCTTTGAATGAATGGAAATACTTCATGGGATACTTCCCAGGGCACTCTGCCTGTGGAATACCTTTTCTAGGATTAGCTCACATGGCACCAAATTTGATGTCAATCCCATGCCAGGTCACAACTTGTTATTTTGCTATTTAAAATTTGTAAATTGTCCTCGAAATGTATTAATATAAACAAACAATATGATCTAAGGTATTTAATTTGCTACGGAGCCCCTTACACTGGCATAACCATACAGACACAAATCTAAAATAGGCAATAATTAGCAACTAGAATATTAATACTCAGGACCTAAGAAAAATAAGCTTCTTTACCTGATAAACCAAGGATGCCCCCTTGGTGAGGCTGGAATAAGCCACCTTGTGTGCTCTTACTGTGACGTATTTCTTTTATGTTCAAGGTATACTGCACCAGGCTACCGCTGTCCCTTCTTTCAAATCCCTTCTCAAACCTCAGTCCTTATTCCCAACCTTTAAGCACATGGAACTGTATTTGCTTGCATTATTTTCTCCCTCCCTTTGTCTTTCCTCCCTCCCCTCTATTATCTTCCCTCCCATTGTCTATCTTAAGCTCCTTGAAGGTAGGGATTTGCCTATTTTGCCCATGTAACTGTAAGGTGCCATGCATGGTGATGGCACTGCATGTATGTATAGATGTCATATTCATAGAAGATCCACTGGCTATACAAATATATGATGGTTTTTTATATCTCTGCAGCACTTTTTAAATGTTCTCAGCGAGTTACAGTTGTAAAATTTGATTTTAAAAATGTCTGACAGAATGAGGTTTAAGGGAAAAGTCAAAGGTTTGCTTTCACCCTAGAGAGCAGACTCAGTTCATGCTGACGTCTGCAAGTGAGAGAAGTCTGTGCATATATATGCATATATATATATATATATATATATATATGTATATATATATGCTCCTAGAGGGTTCCACTTAAAAACATAAGCCATATTTCAAGGAGTCTCAAATAATTTGTTTACAAAATGTTGCAACCAAAGAAAGACATGGGAGCCTCAACATTTAATGACTAAATTTAAAGTAAAAGGTTAAGAACAGTACTTCATGTGTATATATGAGCAAAATAACAATTTTATTTTGATTTATGGAAGTAGAAGGGCTTTTGCAATCCCATGTTCTCTAGAAGTTCAAAATGAACATACTGTTATAATCTAAAACCGAAATAATGAAAAACCAGTCATCAAGCTCCTGTAAGTTCTGGAAACACTCCATCGACATGGCTGCTGAGCCACTGCTACTGTTCTCAAAGGAGTCAATGATGCCAGGGAACGGCAGAAGTCCCATTGAAAGAAAAAAGGCTACACAGCAACAATGCTTGGTAAATTGCACCTTCTGCCCAGTGGCTCTTAAGATTTAAAATTATCTGGTTAACACAGGCATTTGAAACAAATTAAATTGTTGTTCACCTTTGCTGCCCAGGGTAACGGTTAGGAGAGTACATGCTTGGGTCACTGTTTGAAGGCACCATGTTGCTTTGACCAGGTGCTCCCATACTGCCTTCAGGACCCAGCCCATGATCCGACCTAAAAATGACAAAGGAAACCTCATGCTGTAAAAAGCACTTATTCTCTCAATCTGCTAAAAAAAAAAATTAAAAAATTAAAAAAATCAAGGCATAGCTGGTTTGGGCTCCAGACCTCTCAGGGACTCAAAGTGTCATTGAGACCACTGCAGTTTATTTCTTCAAGGAATAAATGTATGGCACCTATTTTATGCTGCACCTATTTTATGAAATTCAGCCTACTGAAACCTGAAACATGGAAACAGCTACACATAACTGGGAGGGGGGAGGGACAAATGATATGCCACTTACAGTTCTGTGACTTCTATTCCTAACAGTAAAAAAAAAATCACAAAACAACTTAGTTTGACAAAATTCAAGATGTTTTGAAATTAGCTTAATTTTAGTTTGGCCTTCAAACACTAGATGTTTTGAGAATATTTGGTAGAGATTATTTCTAATAATTAGAGTTTCATGTTGCAGATTTACATTTTTTTTAAAAAAAATATTGTGTGTGTGTGTAGGCAAATTTGTTATTTAGCTCTTTAGTGAAGTTGTTAGAAGTTAACCGGTAAAATATATTTTCCTTTGCACTAATCCTTTCTGTTGGTATCCATAGCTTATAATAGAATCATAGATCTGTAGAATTGGGAGGGATCCTGAAGGTCATCTTGTTGGGATATTTCCGTTCCACCTTAAAAGGGAGCAGGATGTTTGTGTCACAGCCTGCGTATTTCCTGTTCACAGGATGTTTCTGTTGTGTCTTTTGCTTTCGTTTCTCTCTCACTGCCAGACATGATGCAGGCAGTCATGGCTTTTCTTTGTTCTGATCAACACTGAATAAACCTCTAAATAATGCTCTCCTGTGTGCATCTTCCGTTGTGCAAATCTGCTGATAGAGCGTGCAAGAGCTCTGGATCTTTGGCAAGCTATTTCTGGAGCTCCTGTCGCTAATTGCTGATACTGCGTGTCTACGGGAGATTGATGGATGTCCGGAGACGACGTGGAGTCAAGATGGACTTTATCTCCCTGGCAGTATCTCCCAACAACAAGGTTTCGGGCCCAGATAAACAGCATTTACAGGAGAGTAAGACTGCGACATACTGCTGAGGTATGTGTGGGAAAGCGAAAGTAAGGCTTTTCGTTGCCGCGGCCTTTGATGCCTTTGATGTCCGGCTGGCTTAATTGGCCTGGGAGTCAAGCCAAAAGGCTTCGTGATTTATGGGCAGCCAAGATAAGAAGCCCCTGAAGTTGAAAAGGGCTCGGCTAGAGTGAAAAGCTGGGATGGAGTCTTTCCATGCTTCTCAAGCTGCTTCTGAAGCTGCTGAATGCCCAAAGCTAAATGGGCGAAATTATCAGGCCTGGGCACAGTGGTGTGAGAGTTTGCTGCGTCAGTTTGGAGTGTGGCATACTGTGAGTGAGGCCCCTCCAGTTCCTCTGACAGAGAGATGGAAGACCCAAGATTCAAGGGCCATTGACATAATAGTCTTGTCCGTTTCTCTGGAGGAAATTGCCACGCTGGCTGGAAACACCACTGCTCGTGGGATGTGGAATGCTTTGAAGCTGGCCCATCTACCAGTCAACCCAGCCCAGAGTTTGACTGCATCGGAGGTCCTGGCTGTTTCCCGGAATGCAAGTGAATGCAGGGATGCCGAGGGCACCAGTTGCAAGCTGCAGGGGGAGCTGACTGTGATGTCATCCCAAGCAGCATTCCAGCCTCCAGGGGGAGCCAAGGAGTCGGCAGATGAGAGCTCTGTTTCTCGTGGGAACCAAGGTCATCGCCTTTACAGAGGCCGGAAGGCCAGAGGTAAACAGAGACAGATGCCAGCAGATGGCCAGAAGCAGAAGGGGGGTGAAGAGCCCATGCCAGTGGAAAACAAGGCTTTGTTTGCTGGCACTGCTTCACCAAAGGCCAAAGGCAAGTCTTATGGCCAGGAGCAGGGGGGCAAGCAGTTTAAGCCCACACCGGTGGAAAACAAGGTCTTGCTTGCCAGAAAAGCTGCTCCAAAGGCCAAGTCCAGATTTATTGTTGATTCTGCTGCTACCAGCCATCTAGCAAAAGATAAGCATCTGTTTATCTCCTTCAAACCTCAAGATGGTGAGGTCCACCTGGCTGACGGAAGGACGTTGCAGATCGCAGGAGAAGGGACTGTGAAACTTGCAAGTCTGCATACTACCATCAGAAATGTACTTTATGTTCCAGGTGCTGTGAACAATTTGCTCAGTGTCCCGCAGCTGATTGGGCGTGGTTTTGAGGTTTCCTTCAAGAGGAACGTCTGTGTCATCAGGAAAGGCAAAGAGGACATTTTGCATGCAAAGTTTATGGATGGCTTGTTCTGTATAACTTATGATGACAATGCTGTTGCTGTGTCTAATGTTGATTCTTGTTGTGTTGCACAAACTAACAAGGTTCTTCATGCAGGATGTGTTCATGAAGCACACAGAAGATTTTGTCACATGTCTTGGCAGGCGCTGGCCAAGATGCCGGAACTGGTTGAGGGTTTGAACATCAAACCCTGTAAGTTTCACATGAAATGTGTATCTTGTGCAGAGAACAAGGTGAAGGTTGCTCCAAAAGGCAAGGAGTCTAGCAGGCAGGCTTCCAAACCCTACCAGCTAGTCCACGCAGACCTAGTTGGTCCTCTTGCGCCCTCTTTGGGTGGAGCAAGGTACTTCATGGTTCTAATTGATTCCTTTTCCAGGTACATTCATGTGTTTATGCTGGAGCAGAAATCGCAAGCCTTTCCTAGGTTCAAGGCATTCTGTACTTGGTTGGAGAATGTTCACAGTAAACGCATCGGCTGTCTCTTTACTGATCGAGGCGGGGAATTCACTTCTCAGCAGTTTGAAGCTTTTCTGACTGAGAAGGGAATCCAGCATGACTTGTCAACGCCTAGATCTCCATGGATGAATGGGCTTGCGGAGCGAGCAAATCAAACATTGCTGCAAGGACTGAAAACAATGTTGCATGATGCCAATCTCCCTGATAAGTTTTGGGGGGAGGCTCTGTCAACGTTTGTTTACACGTTTAATCGCAGATTGTCATCACCTATTGGTTGTACTCCCTACGAGAAGATGTTTGGTAAGAAACCAAATGTCAAGCACATGAGAATCTTTGGTTCTGACATGTGGGTACACACCCCACAAAGCAACAAGCTTGGGAAGCGTGGGGCACATGGTTTGTTCATGGGGTACGAAAAAGGAGCATACAGGGTATGGATGACTGACTCTAAGTCCATTAAGTTCACAAGGAGTGTTGAGTACAATCCTAAGTGGGGGGAAAATGTGGGAATTTTCCAGAGTTACCCAGAGGAGGATGAAGGTGATGTGAAAAAAGCAGATGATGCTAAAGAAGCTGAGGAAGCTGATGATGATGATGATGATGATCAGAGTTCGGATTCCAGTTCAGTGGGCGGCGCTGCTGCTGATGTCAGTGACAGTGATGACACAGCAGACTTCAAGAGCGCAAAGGCCTCAGTCAGACCATCTGATGCATCTGACAATGAACTGGAAGAACCACTGTTCACCATTGGTCGTTTTTCTCCCAAGAAGGAGGAGATGAGTCCAGAAGACTTGCGTCTAGTACGCAGATCTGAAAGGGCGACGAAGGGCAGACCTCCAAAGAGATTTGCTGATGAGTTTGCTAAGACAGCAACTGCTGTTCTTAGTAGCTCAGAGAAGGTATGGGAACCTTCAAGCTTCAAAGAGGTTCAGGAGTTAACCTCTAAAGATGCTGAGCCTTGGCTTGGTGCCATGAAGGCTGAAGTTGATTCCTTGAACAGGAACCAAACTTGGGAATTGGTACCGGTAGTCCCAGGAATGAGACTGGTTGGCAGCAAATGGGTCTTCAAGGCCAAGACAGACCAGAATGGCAAGGTTGTCAGACACAAAGCCAGATTGGTTGCCAGAGGTTTTTCACAGGTACCAGGACAGGATTACCACGAGACCTACTCACCCACAGTCAAATATGAGAGCATTCGGCTGATGCTCAAGATTGCTGCGGAGGAGAAGCTGCATGTTTCCCATCATGACATTAATACAGCTTTTTTGTACGGGATTTTGGGGGAGGAGCTGTATATGCTTCCACCTGATGGAATGCAGATACAGAAGGGAATGGTCTGTAAACTGCGGAAATCCATATATGGTCTCAAGCAGAGTGCCAGGTGTTGGAACACAAAACTCAAAGAGACGTTGCTTTCTCTAGGTTTTCACCAGGGCAAAGCTGATCCATGTGTGTTTGTCAAGGAGGAGGGGCAAAACAAACTGTATTGCTTATGTTTTGTTGATGATCTTCTGATGTTCTGGAAGAATCAGGCTTTGTACCAAAGCACCCTAGCTCAGCTGAAGGAGCACTTTGACATGAAGGATCTTGGTGAAGTATCCAACTATCTTTCTCTGCAGGTGGAGAGGGACCAAGCAGGTAATTTTCTGGTTCACCAAACACAGAAAATTACTGATGTATTAACCAGGTTGAATTTGGTTGATGCAAACCCAGCAGACACACCGATGGTGACAGGTTACCAGGTAGACAGTACTGCTGAAGCGTTTTCTGACACAACGCTGTACAGATGCATTCTAGGCAAGTTGAATTTCATTGCTAGATGCTCAAGACCTGACATAGCTGTAAGCACTAACCTGCTTAGCAGACATGCTAATAATCCTACTGTTCAGGATTGGAAAGCTCTGAAGCGCATAGCCCGCTATTTGAAAGGGACTATGCACTACAGGCTGAGGTTCACCAGTCAGAAGACTGGAGGTCTTGAAATCTTTGCTGATGCAAGTTTTGGAAGTGACACCACGGATGGTACAAGCACTTCTGGAGTATGCTACATGTACAACCACTGTCTGTTTGACTGGCTGTGCAAGAAGCAGACGACAGTGAGCCTAAGTTCCTGTGAAGCAGAACTCAATGCTCTGTCATTTTCACTCATGGATTGTGAATGGTTGATGCAACTGTTTAAGGACATCAGAGTTTCTGTGAAATGTCCTGTGCAAGTGTATCAAGACAATAGATCCTGTTTGGCTTTGCTGAACTCAGAGAGTTGCAAGCAAAGAACCAAGTACTTGCAGATTAAGCTACATCGTGCAAGAGAGTGTATTCAGAAAGGGCTCATTCAGGTGTCCTACATGCCAGGAAATGAAATTCCTGCTGATCTGTTGTCGAAGGTTGTTAACAGAGAACAACTTAAGGTTTATGCACAAAGGTTGCAATTGGGTTGAACCACAGGTACTACAGGTTACACGGAAAGGGGGAGGATGTTGGGATATTTCCGTTCCACCTTAAAAGGGAGCAGGATGTTTGTGTCACAGCCTGCGTATTTCCTGTTCACAGGATGTTTCTGTTGTGTCTTTTGCTTTCGTTTCTCTCTCACTGCCAGACATGATGCAGGCAGTCATGGCTTTTCTTTGTTCTGATCAACACTGAATAAACCTCTAAATAATGCTCTCCTGTGTGCATCTTCCGTTGTGCAAATCTGCTGATAGAGCGTGCAAGAGCTCTGGATCTTTGGCAAGCTATTTCTGGAGCTCCTGTCGCTAATTGCTGATACTGCGTGTCTACGGGAGATTGATGGATGTCCGGAGACGACGTGGAGTCAAGATGGACTTTATCTCCCTGGCAGTATCTCCCAACACATCTAATCCAACCCCATGCAATGAAGGAATCTCCACTACTAGCTTTTTCAAAAGTCTTTATTAATATAATTAAGAAATAATCCATTCTAGCTACTGAACCAATGACAATGGGATTATAGTTATAACCACATCACAGGAGCAGTGCCTTTCAAAGACAGAGGCAGGAAGCTAAATTACTGGGACATGGAGCAAAACATAGTCTGCATGCTTTGTTTTTACTGAAAAGAAGAAAAAGGGGCTTTTTTGTTTTTCTAGTCCTGTGCCAAATTCACTGATATTCACTGCAAATGTCACTATTTTGAAGAGAGAGAAAAGGTTTGCAAAAACCCCTGTACCTTCCATTCTTTCATGCATTTTGCCATATTTGTATCCAGCCATTGTTCCCCTCCCCAAACTATTTGAGTGCAATGATGATGATGATGATGATTTTACCTAAAAAGACTTTTGTGCTTGATCCCAAGCAATCACCATCATATAGACAATCAGACCTGGCTACGTGGTGATATCACTTAGGGCAAAGAAAACTCTCCAGCTGACCTGACTCTAAATAGCTGGAGGGGAATGCACAAGTAACCATGCTGACACTCTCTGTCTTGCTCTGCTGTTTGTTTCTCTGGCTGCCAAGGTAAGACTTTTATTCCAATTACATGTAGTTGTTCTTGTTGGGTCAGAATGTAGATGAGGATATGCCTCCTACTGAAAGTAGTGCTGTGTACATGGCAGAGATCAAAGTTTGGATATACACTGGATTACTTTCAACAGGACATGCAGTCAAGTACACATGCAAATGTGCAGCCACATTTTGCCCCATTAGTCAACTATGCTTTGGCAATGGGGACCTGCTTCCTCTTTCTGACACCCACCTCCTCATGAACATTTTTACACCCTTTTGCAAAGGAGTCTGCAAAATCACCCAAAAGAGTAGAGTGCAGTTTGTCAGGACTAAAATGTTCATTAAGAGCAAACACACTTCAGCTCAGTCATGATGACGCCCCTCCAAATAAGAATTCAAATATACCCAACAACATACCTAAATTTCCTTATGCAGCCCCACCCCTCACTTACTGATTCCTTGTATGTGGGGGGGTGGGGGTGTGTGTGGAGAGAATAGACTCAGTTTTTACTAATGATTTTACTCTAATTGATTCAGGAGATTGCTACATTACAGATGGGGAGCCTGTGGCCCCATAAAAGTTTTTTGGGCTGCAACTGGGTATAGTCCAACATTACCTGGAGGGCCATGGGTTTCCCATCCCTGGCCCAGATGGTGTGAAGTCATCAGTATAGAACGCCATTGTAAGGGAGGAGCAAAAAAGACAGAGTCACTCACCTCCGGTCATAACCACTTCCATAGGCAAACTGCTGGCGCTGGCCCATGCCCATATTGGACATTGCCCCCGAGGGAGTCTGGTTGTACATTTCCTGCATTCCACTGTTGGGCATCTGTCCAGGGGTCATGAAGGGTTCACTGTTTCCAGGCACTGCAAGCAGAGAAGAAAACAGGTGTGCACCTGAAATTAATTGGCGTTTACTCCCAAATAGATGTTCGTAGACTGTAACCTAGCAGTGCGTTTTTAAAACTTTGCTAACCATCCTTTCCCCTTTTATAGAAGTATCCTTCCGTCCAAACCACACCAAACCCTGAAAGAGCACCTATAGCTTATGAAATGTAATAAAAAGCAGAGAGCAGTGAGAACAGTATCATACAGGGTTTCCCCCTTCACATCTCTGGGATGCAAAGGTAACAAATCACCTAAATTCACACACACGTACACATAAAGTAGCTAGGAAACAGAATATACCTTTTCTCATCCCACCAAAAGGGTCCTTATTCGGTTCATAGGGCATTCTTCCCATCATATCTGGCATATTCATAGACTGCTGATAAGGTGCATTTGGGGTCATGGAGTTTCGCTTTGGGAATGTCGAATCACTTACATCTGAAAAGGGATCATGCACACTAATGGAACTATTTCTAAAGAGACAGAGGAAAAGAAAGCATTAATGTCATGGAAACAGAAACACACATTGTGATACCTTATTAGACGGTGAGCCATGTAGTTCAGTGAGTTAAATTGCTCTAAAAAACTCCATCGGTTTTACACTTTTACCATTTTACTTTGACAGCCCACTTTCAAAACCCAGTTTCAAAAACATTCTAAGCACTTGTGTTTTCATATAGTAAACTGCCCTGTGACCCTCAGATGATGGGTGCTACAGAAATTTAATAAGAATAATAATAATGTGGCAGTGGGACACACACACACACACACACACACACACACCCCTTTTCATAAGTGTCCTGAAGGAATGATAGGAGTTCCATAGTAAAAGACTCAGCCTGCAAACTCACATGTAAGCTGAAACTAGCTAGTCTCAAGACAGAGCCTGGAGAAACCTTCTGTATTTTGACTTCAGCAATGAGTGCAAATCTCAAAACAAAGCCTGCACACTCAATGGGTGTGTGTGTGTGTGTGTGTGTGTGTGTGGCCATTATAAGAAGCTTCCTCCCACTTTACACTGAGTCCATGCAATTCATGATAGCACCCTCTTTTGCATGACTGGGCACTGGGGTCAGGATCAAACACGGTGGGGCAAGGGATTATGGAGTTTAGATTCCCATGGCATGCAGTCATGTCATAGATACTAATGAGATTTCCACAACAACAATACATTGAATTCTGAGCCACAAGAAAACATCCCTGAAAGAAAGATACAGCACAAAGTCCAGACAGGGTCTAAGAAAGGGGAAAGAAAATATACTACCTGTTGCCCTGCAGAGGTGTCATTTGTCCATGAGGTGTAGATGCTGGTGTTGGCGGCTTGAGGTCACCTGGTACTTCAGTCATGGAATTGCTACCAGTTGACTGAGGTGTCTGTGGACCTTGAAGGGAACCCGAATTTGCTGAAAGATTCAAAACAGGAGAATAAATATTAGGCATGTGGGAAAACAAATAACTATGAAACCAAGAGGGGGAGACAGAGAGCAAGTGCCCATCAATATTTTGTTTTTTCTGAATATACCTGGTGCCTGAGATGTTTTATGTTACTAAATTCCTGTCTTTTGTGTATCTAAGAGATGAGTCTACTGCTTAAGCCAAGATGGTCGGGATTAAGGGTGGTGGTTGAACACACCTCTAAATAATAGGTCACATTACCTATGTCTAATCCTCTCACTGGATCACTAGATGCCTCACAAGAAACGATTAAATTGAGAGAATGCTGATCCTCCCTCATCCTACCCCAGACACCAACAAAAAAGGCAGAACTAATCTTCTGATTAGATGGCTGTTCCAAGGACCATGTCATCTCAAGTGATGCATGTGGAAGAAAAGTTCCCATTTTAATAAAGCTTAGACATGAGATGCCTTCTGCAAAGGTAGTGATCCTAATGCCTCATTATGTGTAGAACCCCAAATTACTTTTATAGTAGCCTATAAATACGGGAACTGACAGATTTCTGGTATCTTGAGATTACAGAATTATCCTTAGTTGAATATAATAGTGTCTAAATCAGTTCTATAAATAGGTGCTATTTGAATCTTTGGGGTTTGTCCTGTCCATTTACTGCTTCCTGAAATACTGGAACCATTAGCAATGGCTATTTCTGATTCAACAAATACAGAACTGAAAAAAGCTGAGAATTCATAAACTGTTGACTAGAAAATATCAAATACTCATCTCACACTATGTTTCAACCCTTCCTGAGCTCATTAAGCATGAATTTTGCTTAGCCGTACCTTAATTCTAACTAAATTAGGTCTAAGAAACAAAAACTAATTGTTTGTAGAACATACTTGTAACATTTACAGGAAGCACGAATATACTCTGTTTTGGGGGCAAAATAATGATCTCTCTCACAGTGTCTAGTCATATAAATATGTCTGACATAAAAAGAGAAAGGAAAACAAGATACCCAACTGTGAATTTGTAGGCTAGGTTTTTACCTGCTGGTTGTTGTTTTTGAAACTACTAGCTATAATAAACAGCTGCAAAATGTGGCATGCGGTGGAAGCCATAGGCTTGAGCCTCAACTGTGAAACAGAAGAGCCAGTTCTAAGGGCCTGAGTGTATTTCAAAGGATTTTGAAGTATTGCTTTGCAATACTTTATTTTTTTACTGATAATCTGTCCAGTCTGGAGAGTTTCAGGTCAGGCAACAACTTTACTATGATGATGATGACAACGACAATGATGATGATGATGGTTTTTTTGGGGTGGGTGGGTGGGGAACTTATCCAAATAAACAAGGTCCAACAGGGTCTGTGGAAGATGCTGAAGTTTTGATGAGCATCAGGAGGACCAGAGCTCCACAGCAATCACTGAAGAGACCTTTCTTCTAGGGGCTCATATGGTTCTAATTTGTTGCACAAAACTAATACACCAAAGAGTGATCTCAGAGGTCATGGTGGAACTCAGGTGCACAACAGGTCTACAGCTTTGTTAGTCAATGACCCCTGAATTATTGCTAAGGCAGACTGCAGGAAGTCATTGGTGTATTAGTATTAATATTTGTTGGTCGCTTGTCTCACATTCATCCGAAGCAACTTACTCTATACGCCACTACCACTTTTTGTGACATTAAAATATGTAATCAACACTTTTAAAACCAAAAATTACTTTTAAAGTAGCATGGGGGGGGGCAGTTTTAATTACAAATTGTTAAACTCCCTGCCTTTCCTTCTCCCAACTTCCCACCTATCCACTCTAAACCATTAAGATACAGAGTCTATAACCAGAACCAACTGCTTTCCAAGGGATGGGCAGTAAGAGGAACATTCTCAACCCCAGCTCTACCAGAAGTAATGCTGATGCAGAAATGACAGGAAAATCCATAGTGGCACTCCAAAAAAGGACGTCCACTTCAAATCCAAAATGTACCCTTACTGCAATCCCATACTCCCATCTCAGAGGGGCTAGGGCCTTCAAACCCAATTAATGGAATATCTGGTGTAACTCAAGTTAATTTCTACAGGATATAACATTCATGCTGCCCTTCCTGCTGTTTGTGCATGCATGCATGCACATGCACAAATGCACCTAGCTGCTCTCAACACACATTTTCCCACCTCCCACCCAGGTTGGGCAAATGGAGCCCTGTGGAATCTCAGAACCAAGGGGAAGAGAAGCAGTATCCCTGCACCACATTCTGGGTTCTGTTTGTCAGGAACAAGCAAAGCCAATTGTGCTCCTAATGTCTATCCCTTCAAGACAAAACAGGCTAAGAACCTTAGAAAAGCCCTGCTGCATCTAAACAATGGCTCTGATCTCACCCAGTGGCCACCCAGATTCTTATGGCAAACCTGCATGCAGGATGAGTACAAAACAATGTTTTCCACTTGTGCTTCCCAGCAACTTGTATTCAGAGACACACTGTCCCCAATACTGGAGGTAATACCTAGCCACCATGGCTAGTACCCACTGATAGGCTTATCCTTTATGGTTTTGTCTAATCCCCTTTCAAAGACAACAAGTTGGTGGCAGTTACATCTTTGTGGGGCTGTGTATGTCATTGTTTAACATGTTGCTGCTCACCATACATGACTACCTATAAGATCTAGGCCTGATTGGATACCCATAAACATGTGCAGGTGTGTGTGCTTGGGGAGATGCGACAAGGAATTAAGGGCTGAAAAGGAAGAAAAGACTGTGCTGAATCTGTCTTTTGTTAAAAAGCAAGCAATTCTTTTTAAGTAATAAAAATCAGACAGAAGGTGACCTGAAACAAACTTAGCTACATCACCCAAAGGGCAGGAGCAGGCCGAAAAGTGAGTAACAAATTCTGAATGTGGATCCTGTCATGCATCAAAAGCTTGGGATCAACTCTTTATGGCTAGGAGTGCAATGTGGAAAGGACCATCACCGTGCAATGAGTAGCAGATGCACCACAGCAGCACTTGGTGAGTTGCTAGAATAGTTTCAGACATCTTTTTCATTTGCCATTCGCACCTAATCGTACTATCCAGTTAATAATAAAAAGGAGAGGGGAGGGAGAGAATGAAATCTCTTCTACTTGCCAGCAGTCTCCCGGCTATTCCCCCTCCCCCCCAAAAAAAAAATCAGGCTGGAAATGGGGGGGGAATGACTATAACCTCTTGGAACTTCATTAATAAGAGGCCTAACATGCTCTCTAGGATATCCCTACCTTTTGCCAGAAGCTACAAATGTATACTCTAAAGTAAACAATGGAAAGGTTACTGAAGGTTAAGTACATTCACATACTTCAGTCTTAACAGCCAGACGCCACGCTGGGAACATAATTTACACAGCATGAACTCAGTGCCCTAATTCTGACAAGGGTGGGGGAAGCGGTGGGAGGTTTCGCAGGATGCATCACATGTCCACAGTGAATGGAGGTCAATCAAAGGGCACCTTTGTTTATAACCCAGACCCCTCTCTCGTTTATCTTCCGCTGGGGATTCCCTGGTTGGCTGCACGACAGATTTTGTGACATCACCTGTCAGCTAATAATAGAAATTCAGTCAGCCACCTGCCAGCAAAGATAGATGGGTTTTTGGTTACAGCTTACTAATTAAATGACTGGCTTACACCCGGCTCCCCTCTCCTCCCTCCTCCTTGTGTTGCATCTCAGCTGCCAAGGAAACCCAGGGAGCAGCTCCTCAGTGCTCCCGGTTGTAGCAGAGTCTCAAACTTTTACGGATTTGCTATAATGAGCCCTCTGCTAACATCACAGAGGCAGGAGCCTTTGAAGTATTTGGCTCAGTTCTCTCTGACTATCTGGTGAAACAGAAAAACAACCAACAGATCCACATATCAGCCAAGGATGAGGCCGTATGAAACCCGCAGCATGCAGGGATGTTTGCAAAAGCTCATACCTTGGGGCAACACCTTGGCATGTTCCCTTCTGATAGGATTTATTGGGTAGGAGTGAATGGCGTTTCATGAATCGCAGCAGATGCTGCACACATGCATTCAGATGGTAATGATTGGGTCAGAAATATTCTAACACAGCACTACACACCACTTTCAAACAAGTTAGGATTGTAAGGATCAGAGCCTTAAAATGAGGGCATCTTGGCTGATATATGAGAAAGTCTGCACTCCACTGAATAAGATTCTCTGTCTTGCTCTCTAAGTGTAGCAATCCAATTCCTCCTGACGAACTGGTGAACAATATAAAAGCCACAGGGAGAAAAAAACAACCCAGAAAACATTGGCTAGAAACTTCTTCTACGTCAAGTGGCAGAATAAGCACTTGTAAAGCATGCACAAACATGCAATGTGTATGAAAGTACTATGTATACATGGTTGCATTTGCTGTGGGTGGCATGATATCATCCTTTTTTCTTTCTTTTTTTTTTGAGGGAGAAGGACGTGCCTTTACTCCTGAGATACTACAATGATATTTGGCACACATATTCAGGATAACATTCTACATTTTAAATTATAAGCACAGTTCTATTCCCTCACCTGTTTGCTGCAAATATATCAGAATTTATTTCCACTTAAAATGGGAATACAGTCATTCCTTGGGTTACAGACACTTCAGGTTGCGTTTTTTTGGGTTATGGACCCGCCGAAACCCAGAAGTACCGGAATGGGTTACTTCTGGGGGTTGTGTATGCGCAGAAGTTCTAAATCACGCTTTGGGAATGCGTAGAAGCGCTGAATCGCAACCCGCACATGCGCAGACGCACCTCTGTGGTTGCGAAAGCTGTGGGTTGCGAACATGCATCCCGCACGGATCACGTTAACAACCCGAGCGTCCACTGTATATGATGTGATGTACTCAATATTGTAATGAAAAATAAATAAATCTAATTATTTTTAAAAATAATTTATTGCCACGCTCATGGCAAAGACTCATTTGTCCATATTCTTAATATAATGAAACATATGAGAGCTAGCATGCATATTTAGAACACCTTTCTAATTTTCAAGTTGAAATATTAGCATCCTTTTTCAAAGAGCCCAGGACAGCTGTAAAATAGGGTGCTGGCATTTCACTCCTAAATACTGAACAGGTAATAATGAAACATACAATGTACATTGTAAGACACTATTATTTGGCTGAAGTTAGACCCCAAAACCACTTTCAGTGGGACAGGGCTGGGGGGGGGGGGGGGGAGAAGATTCAAAACACAGTGCAAACCAGTATCAAAAGTGAGAAATTTCAAACACTAGTACTGTATGTAAAGTAAAATTTAATTATATCCTAAATACAGCCAGTGAAGTGGCTAGGAGGAAATTGGAAAGCATAATTTAGTCTCATATATAAATCCCCTTTCCTGCTTTCAGCAGATGCTGATGAGAAATCTGTTTGGTAATTGACTTTGTACTAGTAAAATGTAGTTCAAAGGAGTGAAAGCAGAAACACCGACAGGACTGTTTCCTGTTTTTAGTCGTATCTTATTCTGCTCTGAAGCCATAGCAAGTTTATCTAGCCCAACTTGCAACACAAGTTCTTTTGTGTGGTTTACAGTGCCAATGGGTTCATAAACTGTTTGAAAAGAACAAATGCTGGCAATTAGGAGACCGGTCCTTATGCACTTTGCAGAATCTATACCTTAGCAGGATTTCATGTGCTAAAGTTCTTTCATCTAGAAGAGTCTTTCTTGGGGTAGACCTGTTTTACATTTCCCTCTCCCACAGTAAACAAAACACACCTTCCTTTTCAAGTCCCTAAGCTCTGGGGGTTTTCGGGGAGTGTGGGAAGAAGTTTCCATTTTGACCAAAGACAAGTTCTTTGAACTAAGTACAATGCTGTTGATGATATATTTTGTACTTGAAATCTGTCAGTTTCATGCCAGTAAAGGTGTAGAGGAGTGGTGATAAGAGGTAAAGAGAGGTTCATTTGCACGGGGGTGGGGTGGGGAATCCAACACTAATTCTTCTTGTTATAAGTTTGTGGGTGTCAGACCCATTCTAACCCCTGGACACAGGAAATGTTAAAATATAAGCAAGGGTAGCTTCCTGTGTTGAGGCAATCACATGGGTGATGGGCCACTGGAACAAAGGAAATGTGATAGGCCCTAAAGAGAACAGAGGAAAGGGGGCTCTGCGCCAGTCAGCAAATGGATGGGGTCCCTCCTCTACCTTTTAGATAGTGAGAAGCAAAAAGTCTGAGGGCAGTTTGCTGTGATGTGACTAAGAGGAAAAAGCTGCAGGCTGGAAAGGCAGAGAGAAAGCCATGGCTGATTTCTGCTTGAATCCAAGTTTGTGGCAATTGGAGACACAATAATGTTGTTGGTGTGGTGATGCTGTGAACCCCTCCATCGTAGGCTCAGGTTGTATATATGTGTACATAAACCACATATCATTGAGACACCACAGTCTCCGCTGTGCCTCATTTTCAAAAGGAAACACGAACCCTGGGTAGGCGCCTGGGATCTCACCACTTGGAGATAGGGATGGCATGCAACTGTATCTTTTTACTTTGGTTTTCTGTCTTTCTAGAGTGTTTATATGTTGCAATAAAAGGACACTAAATTGCTATGAAAATTTCCTAGTTTTTGTAAAGGAAAAATAATACTTCTCGTCATAGCTGGAAATGAATTTTCCTATCATAACGCGCACCACATAAAAAATGGACAAGAAGGTATATTTGAAGGTATTTATGAATGGATATATGATCCCATACCAAAAAAGGCAAAATTGCTCTAGTTCAAAATATGTTAATTTGTTGCAAGTGATTTAATTAATTTAGGAAAAGAATAAACAACACTAGAACAAAAAATCTCAGGACACTTAAGACTAAGTTTTATTATGGCATATGCTCTTATGGGCTTGAGCCCACTTCAATAAATGAAAGAAACGTTACCCTCAGTTGGCAGACACACATAACATGCAAATACGCATGCATGGGCACAGAGGAAAAATGTTTTTTTAAAGCAGTGGTCATGTAATATAAGGGGTTGCAGTAGGTCTGTGACATTCCTATACAGAGCCCAGATGTATACATGATAAGAACAGTATACCCCATTCATAACAGCAGCCACTGTGATAATACTATCTTTTTACTGTAATTTAACAACTGTAGTGGGAAAGAAATCCAGAATACTAATTAAGCCCAAATTGAATAGAATCTACTTTACTGATAACATTTTGGTCCAGCAATTTCACACTGGAGCCTCTGCTTTAAGTCTTTTTTGTTGAAGGATGATAACTTTGACGATGCTGAGAGGTCAGCAGTGTAGTGACACGGGAAAATGAAATGTTCTCCTACTGGTTTCTGAATGTTGAGATTTTTGTTGTCAGATTTGTGTCCAGTTTCTCTTGTGTAGAAACTGACCTCTTTGTTCTAAACAGACCACGGAAGGGAATTGTGGCAGGTGTATATGTATACACACATACACACATACACACACACACACACAGACCCCACACATAAATAATACTGGAAAATGAGTAGATAAGAGCCACTGATCATATGGGCTGTTGTTTTTAATACTATCATCTGAAAAAAAATCTGGGGACCGAGTTCCTGTGTCAAGCTATCTGTTGCTAAACCTGGCCTCTGCATTTCTTGTAACTGTAAATAATATATTCTGAGACATTAGCAAACAACTTCTACAGTGCCAAACAGAAGCTAGAACTAGTCCTCAAAGAAAAGACGGAAGGGCTGATGCCACTGCCATCCATCTGTGCTCTTGGTCTCTTTGTTCCTTGCCCATGTGATCTCTACCATCATAACCCTCTTACTTCCTTCTGAATCCACTAACTGCTCCCATTCCTGATTCCTCCCTGTCTTTCAACTCATCTCCCTCAATATTCTTTCTTCATTGTTCTGACATATTCATTATTGAAACAACCATTATTTCTCCTTCCCTCAGCCCTCTATTCCTTCTTCTTCTTTTCTGCCAGCTCTCATTCATTTTCTCTCCCTTGCCTATCACCACCAAAAATGTCACCATGTTCTGTACAAATGATGAAGTGTAGGTGAACACACAACATATTTTTGCAAATGTCAGTATGAAAGCATATAGGTTATATAGGTTGCTGAAGATTAACTGAGGGACTTGATAAATTCAATAGGAATATCCCAATCAAACAGAGGCTCTGGAGGTCTAGAGCAAATAGTAACTACATCTCCTTTACACTTTAAGAAAAAATGACCAATGTTCCTGCAGTTCTTCTGCTTACCAGGAGATGGCGGCTGAATCTTAGGTTGTTTCTTGGTATCTCCCGTGCTGAAGACTTCTGGAGGGGGCTCCTCCCCTCGTTCAATCTTGCATTCAAAGGCAAACAGGTACTGGATATATTGTTTTTTCAGGGAGCTGGCTGCGCTGCTTGAAGTGCCAACATTTAGGTTGGTTGCCAGCTCACGCCACTTCTTATTTTTATTAACCTAGCATAAATAAATAGCAGAATCAGTGGATTGCAACCAAGTGGACTGATGAAAGCCAGGAGACATTTTTAAAAACACAGCACTTAATGCCTTTGTTTGTTTGTTTGTTTTATTTGCCTCTTTTAACTAATGCTCATTACTCCCACACTCATTTGTAACACACAAACGGCATTTACACTTATAAAACCATTAAAGAACCTGTTGATAGCTATACAAAGCACAGTATCTTCTGCCAGGCATCCCTTCTCTACTCTTTACACTTTGGGGAGGGCTGGGGCTTGTAATGTGCAGTTAGCCAATCTATCTTCCACCTAATATGTACTTATTCGCTCTGGCACTCAAACAAGCATGCAAACTCCAGTTATAAACAACAGTTTCTAAAAACTAATTTAAAATGGCAATAATAAGGCCTTTTTTCACTGGTGAAGTGCTTTGACATTGATATAAAAAATTAAAACAAAAGGCCAGGTCTCTTCCAAAATAGCCACTAGTTGAAGGATCATTTAGCTAGTAATTCCTAATTCAGGTGCTGTAATGCCAGGGCTTCTTGTGATGGAGATGAGTGGTCTCTTTGCAGAACAAGATATACAGTCAAACAAGATTCAAAATGAATTACAACCAATTTGGAACATACTAAGGTGATTCAGTGAGTTTCCTTATTGAAAGCCTTACATATGGTGGCCGACTAGAATGAATCTTGCTTTATGCCGTACGATATCAAAGCCTGTAAGTCTTAGAGCTGCACAATGACATTTTTCTGTGCTTGTGATGAGAAAGAAGTGTATACCATGTGAATTCTTGCAAACTACATTCCAATACTGCGTATACCAGCTCTGAAACACAGGTGCATATGACAAAACAGACACTTGTGCATTTTTCACAGAAATGATATACTGAGATGTATCCTCTATAGCTGCAGTGGAAAGACATAATTATTATTTATAGTTTCTAATATCTATATGCTAGCCAAGAAAATACTTACACACATATGCTCAATAAATCCAGAATAGCCCTGGTTCTTAGACTTGGGTGCTGCTAACACAGCAGTCTGACTTCACCCCCAGAGGCGCACTCCATTGTCTCTCCAGACAGATGGATGCCAACGAACACCAAGACATAAGTATTTCTTACCTGTGCTAAACCTCCAATCTCCTTAACACAGACATACAGCCTGAAAAGATCTAGTGGCTTCTTGCCTACAGCAGGCAGACTGGCCACAGGCGTCCCCCTCTCTTCCATGAAGTTGAGATACCGATCCACCCACATTCTGCGCTCTGGTTCGTTTCCCAGTTCATACATTTTTGTGATCTTCTCTCCAGTTGTGGTAGACGAATTTGATTTCTAAAGCAAAAGCATTTTTTAAAAAAGCATTGGGGTAGGGGGCAAGAAGGGAAAAGATAGTAAGAAACTCACAATGGTGACAAAGAGAGGATGTTAAACTAAAGCTATCACACAACAGGCAGGAATGAAGGCTACTAGTTCAGGCACAAACAATGCATTCTGTCCACATGCTGCAGTTTGCTCATCTGATTTTGTAAAACAAAGGGCCCAAACTCCCCCTTTTATGATTTTCTATGTTTTGCCCTTATACATGAACTTTGGATCTCAGAAGGCAAGTTTCTGATGATGCCTCAAGTCATTCATAACGTAGCTTCATTAAGCTATATGATATAGGTGGAAAACAAAAAGATTGCTTGGAAATTCACCTTAAAATGAGTGCCACCAGATATGAGAGTGAAGAGCTAAGGGTGGGAAACCTACACTTCAGAAGAAATAATCGTAGAATGGAACATGTCAAATCAATTTTGCCAAATCTGGTTTCTTGCTATATCTGGCTAAAAAGTTGGTAAAAGTAAGTCAACACGGTTATTAAAAATGTTCTCACTCAATTGCAGTGCATGAGCTGTCAAAAGTACCTTTTATCAGTTTTCTAGGGTCTTCCTATGGTCTTCTGAGCTCAATTCTAATTCTGTGTTGTTTATGAAACCCTAACTGTCTCGAGTCATTCAAACATGACATATCATTTCTTCCCCTACATCCCTTTGTACCACCTGCATGTGAAGCTGAAGGGGCAAAAACTCTTTAAAATGATGATAGCAATAGTTGCTTGATGTTGGGGCAGTTGCCAAGGTCTCATCTGGTTTCACTGACTTCCCTGCTTGGGATGGAGTCCATTGTTTTTAATTAACCAAATCACCTTGGCTCTATAAAACTTTTTTGCTTTATATACAAAATTCTCATTTATTCGCAGTGATGCTTCTTATGTAAAGTTGTTGGTCACATTCTGAAATAAAGGACAGTATCAATTTGCTTTTAGCATATTTACCAAAGGGACACTTATTAATTACTTAGGTTGAATTGGGGTTTACTAGATGCAAATGGAGGGTTGCAACAGGAGAATGTGGCGCATCTTATTGCCTTTCCTACTGCTTAATTTAGGAGGATATTAATTCTTTATCAACTTTGCCCTTAAAAACAATTGCATAGTAAGCTATTTTAGTGAATTTTTAAAAAGGCAAAAAGGGCTATAGATATTTCACATGTATTCACAATATCATTTTGGATACATCAATATATTTGGAATGCAGGGAAGCAAACAAAGAAATGATTTATTGCCCCCAAATAACTAATTATTGCAGCCAACACTACTATTGTTAATTAATTTTTATATTTTCTTGTGATTCCACATGCTCAATACTTGCAGCACATGTTATCCCTTAATAATATAACCCTTAATAATTTTTCACTCAGCTGCCATTCCAATTGCCTATTACAAGAAACATTCAGACTTAATGGCCAAACAAAGGTTTTTCAATTTTACACAGTGAAATACTTCTTCTTATAAAGCTATATCATCAAAAAAGGGGAAGTAGTTTACCGTCTTTTCTTTGCTGGGCACTTGTACTGTCTACATAAAGAAAAGTCACTTTTCAAAGAGATGGCAACAGGCCACAAAGTGACAACATAATCTGAAAACATTACTATTTACAGAAGGAAAGAAGGGCTTCTCACTGCAGGAGCTTTCAGGCTGTCAAGCTCAGTGAAGTGGGTGCAATTTTCCTCTAAAATGAAATATTAACTTCAGAAGAATAAGGAAAAAATCTTTCCAAAGAGGGCTTGATTTCTGCTGTCTGCACCCCACAGCTAAAAACATTAAAAATTTCACATTTTGCACATGCAACTGCTTGGTCAAGCACAGATTACAGAAGCTTTGTATGGCCAGATTCTGCCTATAGAACATACTTCCTTCAAGTAAAGTTTTATACTTCACAATTCTAATATTTATTGCATTGTAAAATCGATAAACTATGAACTGAAGTCAGTGCAAAAATTAAAGCTGGAGTAAATAGTAAAAAATAATGAATGTAGCCTCAAATGGTTTTGTTGATGTACAGCAGGGTAAGTAAAGTCATTGTGCTGGTATTAAGTTAACCAAAAGTATTGCTTGATGAAAGCCTTCTGAAACAAGATGAGTAAATAATATAATTTCTGTATCAGATGTCTGTTATCCAGTATTTAAAACATTTGTGACTGGAAAAGTATGCTGATGTACGTGGACAGTAGTTGTGCATTTATTATTCCAAACCTGTCTGTTCTCAACAGTTACATTGTAGTGAACATTTCTTCCCATGTGTTCATGCAACACACCTCTGCAAGCATGTGCATCTAGCAATAAATAGTCACAGGTGAACTATAGCAAAGTTCAGTGCACATCAATTTTTGAGTGCCTGAAAAATTCTGAAGACTGCATAGCCTTCATTGGGGGAGCATTCACCATCCTGTAATTTGTATATGTTATTGTGCATGTCCAAAATCCATAGATTATCTTGCATATATCTGGTCAATTTCCAGAATGGTAGCTAAACTAGTGATTGTTTATTATAACTATTATAGTGTTGCCCACATTTACTAACTTATCTCTGTATATCTGGACATTAATTGAACACATGGGGTATTGTTAACATTCCCTGGTGATTGCGGCTATCTTACATGTTCACTCTGTTATATATTAATGGGGGAAATGGCTCTCATTGTGTGAGGCAGAATCTGTGTACACAGAAAGACTGTATATGGCAGGGGTCCCTGGAGGGAAGCAATGTGTATCTCTTCGAATATAGGAAGATACCTTATACAAAGACCAGGCCTAGCTTAGTATTGTCAACACTGACTAGCAGCAGCTCTCAGGTGGGAGTCTTTCCCACTTCTACCTGGAAACACTAGGGATAAGACCTTTTGCATGCAAATCATGTGCCACTGACCAGCAGCCCTTCTCGGTATGCCTTCGGGGTACTACAGATACTTGGCTTTGCATACTGATGATACCCACAGTGAAGAATTTAAGAGTTCCGAATTTGTGTGCTCACACACATATTCTCTCAAATATGCCATTTATTGCTATCCTATTTATGTACAGAGTAAACATAAACTGATCCTATTAACAGCAGACTTGAAGATACCCAGTTTGAAATTCTCTCAGTAGACACACAACCCAGTGTCTTCATATTTTCCCGAAAAACATGCCAGCTCTAGAAAACCTCTTTGCTAGAAATATGTGAAGAATCTGACCAGATGTTGGATATGGTTTTTGGCATCTTCCAGCCAATTGGTATAAAGAATACAAAGCTGCTATCCTGAACACCCAGATCTGATAATTGATAAGGTTAGTAAAATCTGCTAACCAGATAATTTGGTAGCCCAAATATATCTATATAATTTAGCACCCTGATCTGAAATTTGCTTCTTTGAAATAATTTTCACTGGATTATGGTAAAAGGAAGAATATATACCTAAACCAAGTTATTTCTTTTCTGGTTCCTTAAAACTTTTAAACGCAATCAAATCATAGAGATGTCTTCGGAGAAAGTTTTACAATAAATTCTAAGAACTATATCTGAAGTGAGTGTTTACTCTAAATTGAAAACAGAAAGGTAATTACTCCCACCTTCTCTATCCTCCCAAAAATCTGAAATGGTTCTCTTTAATTTATGCGGCAACAAAACATGCATTTCTAACAGGCTCCCCTGGGGATGAATAACAGCTTAAAGAACTCATGAATACATATTTTCTACCGTAAAGATGTTCTGCATTTCCAGAAATATTTAAAAAGACTGACTGCCTATGCACTTAATGCCTCTCTGTGCCCATTTAAGGAAAAGTAAAATACTCAAGAAAATACAATAAATTTCCTCTTTGTAGAGTCGTCCATTTAGATAAGCATTCAGGCATGGCCAGTTTTGACATTAGAGGGAACACACACCACCATATGCCTTCTGAGACTCAAAGTCATTGCCCTCTTTCCCTAGTTCCTCTCTACTTTTGTTGATGTTTTCACACTAAGGGCTATGAGCACATATCTCCAAAAACCCTCTAGAACATAATGCACTTATTTAAAATATTAGTTACCTCTTTTTCTTTTTGCATGTGACTTTTGTGCTGGTATTCATTTTGCCCACTGATAAAAACTTAGCAATCTACTCTTAGAGAAACAATTTGCCTGGAAATATTGTTTTTCATTTTTGGGACACCGGATTGTTTTAATCTTCACGAACCAAACCAGATAAACACATGGCTGTCATTAAAAGCAGCAGCTGTATGTATATCAACCCTGACCTTTTCCATAATGTCTAATACAAAGATGGGGAACCTTTTTCAGCCCAAGGGTATGTTATCCCATAGACAACCTTCTGGAAGTCACGAGTGGCCTCAAAACACAAGTGGGTGAGGGTCACAGTGGGCACCCAAATGTATACCATCTATCACACCCACCCCAGCCCAAAGCAATTAGGCTTGAAAGGGGAATTCTAGTTTTTACATGCCTGATTGCCAGCGAGAGTGATCTTAATGGAGACTGCAGCTGGGTTGATGGAGACTGAACACAGCCATCGTTTGGCAGGAGGTTATTTTCAAGTCTAATTGCAGCAGGATAGGGTGAAGGTGGTGAGTTTTGGAAGCGGAGTTGTAGTGTGTTCCTTCTGGTGCAGCAATTAGGCTTGAGAATAGCCTTTCTGTGGCTCCAATGGAAGGCTATTTTCAAACCTGTGTGTGTGGTTTGGTTGGGGAAGCCTCTCAGTTCTCATCTGGTTCATGGGCTGGCAGCTTCCCACTAGTACATGTGCCTTAATATCATCATATTCAGTGTCTCTCTGCCAATGGCCACCAGTGATATGGAGTGGTACGGGGAAATGCAGAAGACTAGAAAATTGGGGAATTGGTATGTCCTTGTATTAGACCGCATGGAGGTGGTAACTAGACCTGGTGCTGCTGTTTTGGGAGTCAGCTGCATGTCTTTTTCTAAGTTTGGATCAAGTATTTGTCTGATGAAATCAGATACTAAGAAAATATTTTTAAAGAAAATATCTTCTTAGAGATCATTCCCCCCCTCCAAACCCTTTATACAATATTTTCTCTTATTATCTTCTGGAATTTTCTGAAAATTAGGATTTAACTGAAGACCCTTCAGTATGTTTAGTGATCATTGCAACTGATGACATGAACACCCCATTCTTCATGCTGTCAGGACTCCAAAATTTATTTAAAATAAGTTATTTATTTGTCTAATGAAATTGCAGTGGTTAAATAAAACATGTTAAGATTTTAGGAGGAATTCAACATTATGATTGTTCTGTCAACGAAAGCACTTCGGCTTGCTAGATGGAAAAAATTCCCCTCTCCTCCCCCCTGCATTGTTCAGGGGTGTGTGTGTCTCCCAACTTCCCAGAGCCAATTTGGGTCGGGAGCATGGGGGGTACAAGAGGAGAACATGGGGTGGAAGCCTCATTGCATTAGCAGGACTTGTGCTGGCTTCCACTAGCACAATTGTTTAGTTGAATTAAAGAACTGTAGAATTGGAAGGGATCCCAAGGGTAATCTAGTCCAACCTCCTGCAATGCAATTTGAATCCATAGCAGACCCTGCTTAGATTTGCAAAATGTGCTAGCAGTTTTATTTCAGCGTCATCCTATTCAAAATCATTTTGTGTTTAATGAACAAATACTTCTGAAACTACAATGCTGTCTGAAGACTACGTGTGTTTTTTAAGTGCAAGTGGATACTGTCAATTTGAAAAAGTAACTTTCCTGTAATGTATAAATACAATTTTATCCTGTATAATATTTTTATGACAGCAAACAGGTTTGGGTATTTGGAGATTATGATTGCTCCAAACTATAATGTACACTCAGAAATCACCCAATTCCTCAAGAAAGAAGAGTTTTATTCCTGTTTTTAGATGGTAATGCTACTCAACACCCAAATGGGGGAAAACAATTTTGCAAAGAGTTTGGACCCAGTAACTGAGACAAAATGTCCTTAACCAACACAGTTAGCATGCTCTGTAAGCTGATGCATTATGAGAAATATGTTTTCTTCACAACATCTGCTGTATTACAAGAAAAGCCAACTTCTGAGATATACATAAATTTAATCTTCTTTTTATATAAAAGGACTGGACTAAATTTTGCCCTCAGCCAAGCAAGCTCTGTTCCCCCCTAGAACCGAGTCAAACAAGGAGCTGCAGGAACATAACTTAGGGCAGAATTTAGCCTCCTCTGTCATTACAAAGAAAGAAAATCCTTTAGTGGATAAATAATGAAGGAAAGAATCTATAAAACAAACAAGCAAGCATTAAAATATAATAAGTACAAAAAAACCAAAACAAAAGCCAGAGCCACTTACAGGGCTTGATGGAGTCTTTGGCCAGCCTGGGCTGCCAATGCTATCACTTTCATCTCCATGAAATGAGGAGATGCTAGCAGAACTTGGGGACATTGGGGAAGGGACTGGCAGGTTGCCTGGGGTTGGGGGCTGTGAAATACCCTGAGAGATGTAGCTATCCTGTGGTAGAGGAATAAAAAAAGAGGACAAAGGCAGGGCAAACTTTATTAAAAATGAAAAAAATACATCCAGTTTAAACAGATTGACCATTCTTTTTCTTTTTAACTATATAAAACATAGAGAGAGAGAAACACACAGAGACACACACAGAAAACACATATACATGTAAATAAATAAATATATAGATAGATAATACGTAAATTATCAAAACGACATTATTATATAATTTGGAAAGTTTGCTGGATGCTTGGCTGAAGTCGCTATGCCACCATGCTTCCCTCAAGCTAAATGGAGTATCAAGCATGGGTTTCCCCTTATGAGATAAAGAGAAAAAAATAAATAAAGCTGTTCACCTTATTTTTATCAAATAAGGCAGGAAAGCAAAAGTATGCTGCTGCTGAAACGGCCAAAACAGGAAGCTATAACCGAAGATAGAGGAAATGGCTGCAAGTACCAAGGTAAGACCCACTCCCCGCGCACCCAGTGGCGTAGCTCAATTTCCCCACAAGGTTTTCCGTATGTTCCCTTGCCCCCGCGAGTTACAATGCCATAAGAACTAGTAACTTTCAGATCCACACAATGAGGGGAAGAAAATAAAACAACATAAAAAAACCAGATTGCATGTGAATGGAAAAGAGCATGCGGGATAGAACAGAAAAGGGCAAGCTCAAATCAGAGAATGAAGGACAAAATAGCAGAGTTCTGCTGCGCCAAACCAACATCACATGCAGGTGAGGGAAGTACCTTTTTGCTCTCAAACTGAGGAGGCCCGTCTTCTTTTCCATCTGGCTTGAGAGGGATGGGCAGTTTGGACTCGCCTGGAGTCATCATATCTGCAAGACCCATAGGGGCTAATCAAAAACAGGTGGTACAATTTAGCATCAAGGTTGACTTCTCGGTATGTCAAAAACTGATGATGCAAGAAACTGGAATATATCAATACTCCATCTTTTACAGAGGCTGAGAAGTCCTTTAGATCTCACAAGTTAAGTGCTATATGTGCAATAAGAGAAAATGTCTCCAAATTAGTACACCCACATAATCACTCTACAAACCTGAAACACAGTTTTAAGGTCTAATTTTAATATCTAATTATTGAGTGACTCACTTTAATAACTGACAGCAATATAATCCAAACCATATATGCTTGCCATGGTAATGCTGAAAAATTGCGGACAACTTCATTAGGCACCTCTTGGATTTGTGGAGTAACAAACTATGTTTGATTCTTAAGTCACTTTCTCAAGCACAAATGTTTTCATTATGAAAAGCTACTTTGGTTACTAGCATTTTAGCAGTCACTATATAATGCATACTTATTATGCAATAATACAGCACCCCAGAGTACCCAGGCCCAAGGCTGAGTTTATAGCTACCTGGAGAGTGGCAGTATAAGAGAAACTGATGATTTGGTTTTCATGAGAGCATTTTCAGTGCCACCAGTGTTGGAACAAGTTCCTTTGTACTTTCATAGATGTGAACAAGCACCAGATGACTTATGGTCAATTTGAATGTTTACTTCATAAGTTTAGGGCTGCCATACATCCAGAATTTCCTGGACATATCTGGGAGTTGTCTGCCGAAAATAGTGTCCAGGGGAATTTTCAGAAATCTGTTAAAATATCTGGGAAAATCCGGGCATATGGCGGCCCACATTGGAATTTTAAAAAACCCAGCTTTTGTCTAAAAAAGCTCAACAAATTTCCAAAAAAAGCTCAACAAACACAAGAAATACTCCTGCTTCTGCTTCCCTCTTAATGTCCCATCACTGTTAAACAGATCTTGCAGGTGGATTTGTGTTCTGACCCAAACTCTTTTGCCCACAGAACTCCTTCATGGGTCAGATTCATGTGGCAATGTTTCATATATGGCTTCATTAGTGGAAAAACAGAAGTGCAAATGATTCTCACATCAGCTGTTCCAACTAATAAATTAAGGTCTGAATTGGCCCTTGTGGTATGTTATCTGAGTACCACAATAAAATCTGTATGATTACACTATAAAATATCACATAATATTTCTCTGAGCCTCTTAGTTGCCAAATCCCAAGCCTACAACCTACTCAACTACATTCTTCAACTTGTAAATTATTCTGTAGATCTGTTCTGTGGCCGATATGGGTATTCAGCTATTTTCCTTCTTAAAGAAGTCAGCTGGGAACATAGCTGAATGCTGATCATTCTCGTTCAGATAACACTTATGCAGACACTTTCCAGAGGTGTGCCAAAGAAATGTTCATTTTCTTCTCATTGTTTTGAAGGTGGGAAAAGTGCAGTATAGAGCTATTGTCGCATTTTTCCTGAATTTCATGTTTCAAAGCCGAAAGTCAAAAGAAACATTCAGATCAATTATGTATATTGTGTTTTCTCTGTACAGTATAAAACTGTGTGAACAAACAGTGCAAGCTCACACTGTGGAATGAATCCTTTAAAAACAACAATTTCTAAGAATGTACCACTGGACAAGTTACTGTAGTTATATGTTGTTCTTGTATTTACATGAAAACCAGTAAAATTATTTGGGAAGGGGGGAATAATTTCTTAAATCCTCAGCCTACCACATTCCAAAGGTTTGAGTGAGAGCAAAACATCTTGATGATGTGATTCAAGAAACATCCCTTTCAGCATTTCCTGTCATGTCTCAGCCTTTTCACTTCTCTCTAAAATGCCACTACACAAATCATTTGCCTTTCCCATTGCTTGATCCCCTCCTCAAATCTGTACATGGTTTCCCATACCCTCCTTCATCCAGGATGGACTTACCTTTATAGGTCTCCAAAACCTTGCCTAAATCTTTTGGTCCTCTATTACCAATTATTATATCCTCCAAGTCTACCATTGTCAGTTACCCAAATGTTTCTTACTCTCTGACTTCACACATTTTCCCTTGCTATCCCCATGCATCAAAGTCCCTGCCCAATATGTACATAGTGTCATCTCTCACTTTTTCCAAGAGGCCTTTGCTTTAAACTGCTGCAAGGCAACTGCAAACTCAGATCTAAGTCCTGTTGAGTTCAATGGTCCTTACTCCTTGGTCAGTGTGGTTCAGATTACAGCCTAACCTTATACACACTCAATTGGGAATAAGCTCCCCTGAACTCAGTGGGACTCACTTTTGACTGGACACGTATAAATGATTGTATTGTAATATTTTAAATTTGCTGTTCGCATTCCTTCCTTCCTTCCTTCCTTCCTATTCTTGTCTCTGTCTCCCCCAATTTGGTGTATTTCCTACTATTCTAGAATACAAGCCTTGGGGGCATTTCACTTTCCCCCTTAAGAAATCTGTAGAGTACTATGTATACGGTTGCCACCGTAAGAGAGAGAGAGAGTATTCTTAAGAGTATTTGCAATCTCCATGGAATATACAGTGGCAAAACCTAATTTTAAAGTATAAGCATTTTTGAACATTTTTATTTTCTGCTACATAACAGGTAAATATTATTAGTTGAACTTTCATTTCTGTTATTACCCTCCAAAATAAAAAGAAGCCTGCAGACCTCAATGCAGTCACAAATGTGAGCAAAAGGAGCTCCACATTTGGTATAGAACATATAGCTAACTAAGTTCAACACATTTTTGTTAACTATGCAAAATGTGTTTAAAAATAGTAGACGGAGAAGGAAAGGCTAAATAAATTATGATGGATATTGCAGAATAATAAAAATCTAGCCTGATTATTATTGGGCTGCTTTGCTTTTCTGTAAAATGATAATGCAGTGTTTTACTCAGCAGCCAACATGTGGGAGAACAAGCCAAAGGGGAAGGGGGGAGCTTTAAAAAAACTTCACAGATTGCCCACTACAAAATGATTATTGCACATATTCATGTATTACTATGTTTTAGAAAATAATTAGTTTTAATTACAGCAGTGAGAGAGCAAGCAAGACTCTGGCGAATAAGCTGGCAAGCTTCATGGTGCTAATTTGCTAATATCTTTAGCATCACATCACTGCAGGTTGGGAGAACGGCTCTGCCAAAAAACCTACCCAGCCATGTGCCGCGCGAGTTTACAGCTAACTATATACTCAATACTCATCTCTGAACTGCCATAGGCTTATTTGTAGGTTGCTGTGGTGCGTTTGTAGGCCAAACAAGGCATTTGAAATATTGTAATGCGGAAATTACTACAGTACTTGGCTTTAAAAAAGTAGTTTCAGTCTTGTATATTTAAAAATGGGAACAAGATGTCTATTTCCAAACAATGCAATAACTGAGAAACAGCCAGTGCTTTTTATGAATGGAAGTAAAATGATAACGAAGCAACCAAAGAGTGACTAAATGCACAAGGCCATCCAAGTTGCATTTCTGACCTCACCCATTTGCTCTGGAGACAGCTGTGGGACTTAGGGCAGAAGCAAAAGACCACTCTCCTTGTGGCCAGCATTTTTCCTACTTGAATTTAACTGCAGTAGTGGGAAGACTGAATTTGGTTGCCAATTCACTAGCTGCAAGTTTGTGTGATGCCATTGAAAGCTTTCTGAATGGTGCTGGAGTGGTTATGTTGTGCAGAACAGCAGTTTGTGCTAGCAGCGAAATCTTCAGGTGGCCCATTCAGCTGCTTGCAGAAGGATTTGCAAGGGTTATAAAATCTGAAAATTGTAAATAAAATTTTGAGTAATTATGATCCAGAGAAACAGGCTGGGCTATAGAGCATTTGACATGTACTTCATATGAGCTGCCCCAAGCAAGCAAGAGTGTGTAAGAAGCCTTCCATGTGCGTTACTGGTGTGGATTCAGATGCAAATCCAGTTGCACATCAACATCTGCATTGCATTGCACAGGACTAATTGCTCACAACAACAGCTGGATCTAAGTTACCATGTCATCTTGAGAAAGAAGTACTACTATAGACTTTTGTGTAGCATCCATAGGTATTTCTTTATCCTTTGTTGAAATGCTTTGTAAAGACTTACAAGAATGCTTCCAAGGGATTTGCGGCTGGTATCCCTTTGCTTTCTAGTCCAATGACAAACTGAGGGTATTATTTTGACCCCTTTTCAAACAGTGAAAGAACACTATTGTCACAATTCCAGCAAATTAAGGCACGTGCGTGCACACACACGCTCTCTTCTCCAGTGACCCTAATGATCCTGCCCACAAACTACAAATATATAAAACATTAAAAAGAAGAAGATAACAGTGAAATCTGTGATTGAAAAAGAGTTGCAATGTAGAGTGAATAGGTTCCAAGAACTAGCCCCAGGCTTTATTATAAGAAGTTGAAAGTCGGAATAATTTAAAAAAGAAAATATGGGTCAAGGTCCTGTTGTAGCTATATACCACACCAAACTTAGCTCACATGTGAGTTAAACTGCAGTCAAGTATCATAAGACTATCTGTATTCCTGGGCTAGATGCCATGCTTGTCCTATAGGAGAGGCAATGGTGATCAGTCTATGGGGAAACAGCCCACAGCAAATCATTAGGCTGAATTTTGGATTCTTCAGGAAGAGCCCAGGTCGGGACTTAACAATTCTGGGTCCAATCCACCAGAACCAGTAAAAAATTTTGATTACATTTACTTTCCCTTCTTCCTCCAGATGCTGCTGCCTCAGACTACCAGCCTAGCACTGTCCACTCCGACTGAGAAAGGAGTCCCTTTCAGTCCTCCTAAACAAGACCGTTCCTGGGGATTGAAGGTACAACTGTCTGTGTGCAAACCATGGGTGCACTACCACACAATGAGTTTAAAGTCACTACAACCTGGTGAGGTAGGTTTGGCTGAGAGATTTGCACAAGACTGAATGCTAGACTCCGTATAAACCTATGTTCCAAGCAGCCCAGTACTTTAGCTGCCACTGACCCAATGTGGTCTTAAGCCTTTGTAAGAAAACGTTCGGACGGTTTGTGGCCTTCGATTTTAACTGTGATGCTGTAGCTGTACCAAGGTGTTTTGGGTTGTATCAAGTGAAACTTGGAAAATCACACCCTATCTGCTAGAAAAAGTAAAGGGTGGATTTGGCTTTGAGGCAGGAAAGAAAGAGAGGTGAGTGCTCATTGCTTTGTTTAAAAAGGAGAGGTTGGTGGGTGGAACAGCTCAGGTCATTTGGTCTTGCGGACTAAAACATACAGAAAAAGCAAGGTTGCTGTGAGGAGAGTAAATGTGTATCTGCAGCAGAATCTAACAACGTTACACACACACCTGCCCTTTATTTTAAAAGGGACAACCTGACCCAAAACTTTGCAGGAGCTCCAGCCCAGACACATATTGAATCGAGCTGTATGGGACAGTTTTGTGCATATATCATTTCAGCTCCTGAGATCTGGTCCTTGCACGAAGGCTCACTTTAAGCCCAGTGATATGAGCTTGGCAGCAGAGCTCCATATCAGAGTATATGCCCAGAAACATCCCACCCCCCAAACATTTCTGCAATGTAAGGCCATCTAAAAAAAATGGATTCTGAAGTCTGAATCAGTAGGAGACAGATTATGCAAAACTGCATGACTGCCCAGAATAAGCAGCTTTTCACAGCACAGGATCTCTGTGCAGTCACTAGTTTCCCCTTGTGCCTGGAACAGCTTCATTTGCCCAAATGTGACTCTGTGCATGGATCGCCTACCACCGTAAAAGACTGAGGATTTCTGCACTGTATACCCGAGTGTACACTGAGCTTTGGTTTGAGGCAAATGGCTGCAGAAACTGCAAATGTACTTTGGTTGAGACACAACTGGATTGAGCGGCAAGAAAACCATAAGCAATAATAATAATAATAATAATTTTAAAGAAAAAGTAGACAAAGTAACACTTTTTGTGCCTGCAATAAAAATTGATCATAAAAACCTACTTGCATTACAGGTATATTCACATGCACTTCGTAATATTACACACTGAACTACCATTTTCACTAAAATTCAAAAATGAAATTAATTCCCACCATTGTTAACAAAAAAGGGGGAAGCCTTCTGTTCATCTGTCTTTTTGAAGAAATTCCTTCACTGCTTTCTCCTAAGCCCCCTCCCCCTGGCATTATAACTGAAGAAACAGTTGTCATATTCATAGTCACACTGATTCTATTTAAATAATTATTTGCTCACTGAAGCCTATTACACAAGGGAGGTTTTCTTTCAGAGCATCGGAGCTCTACACTAGTTAAGAGACGTTTTCTGTATCTGCCATGTTTTCTTAACGGAACAGGGAGATGGCTGAAATGACAGTCATCTAAATCGGTGTCTGTAGCACTGTTTAAATTCCACTGGCAGAGCTGCAACTATTATCTTTTGATTTTTATGTTTCCTGCACCAGAGCTACAATTTGGGGCAATAGGGACCTCTCTGAAAATGCTGTCATCTTTCCTGTGCCCATTCATAGTACATACGGGCATGGGTGGTTATAGGACAAATGCCGGTTTCAGGTTTGGCCATGATCCTGAGGACTATGTTTCTACATGTAGCTGAATCTTTCTATAATGTGCAGCATGTGCTAATAGTGGTTAAGACCATTAGCCCAAGGGGGGGGGGGGAGATATACTGGACTAGAACTGGTCTGACTCAGGTTGTGCACACATTGCTGGCTTAAAACAGATCAAATTTGTTCTTTTTTGCTGTGTTTGCACATTACTGTACATGTCAGCAGACTTTGATGTGTATCACAGTTGCCTGCTCAATGTTCACACCATTGGGTTGAGACAGGGCAGGTATGTCTTTACCTGATGAGCAATTCTCAATTTGTATTGAAGCTGTTGGGGTGTGCGTGTTTATCAAAATGCAGTATTTGGTGACTTTGGCCCATTTACTATCTCTCAGACTAGTTACCTCCCAGGATTGCTGTGTGAATAAAAGGGAGGGGAGAGAACCTTGTACACCATCCTGAGCTCCTTAATGAATGAATAAGCTTGGGAACAGGGAGATAGGGATAACAATTTTCTCAGCTCTTGATGGAAAGCAACCTGATTATATACATGAATGATGGCAAAAACTTATATTTAAGTTAGTTTCTGGAGATGAAACCAGACATACAGAATCCATAGAGTCACCACTTAAAAGTACAGCCAAGCACCACCGTGGCTGAATCCTGGAAACTGATTCCATTGCTAAATTCAATAAGTAATAATAAAGAGAGTAATTTAGATTAGGGATAGAGTGGCCTTCCTTCTTCACTGAATAATTTCACTCAAGATCTGGGGGACCGAGGCTTCCAGGCAGCAGGTCATGCTATCTAGGGAAGCTTGAGCTTAACATCTCCCTCTCTTCCCACTTTCTAAAATTCAGCACTAAATATAAGAGGTGGGCAATTTGTGGCTCTCCCTATGCTGCTGGACTCCCATCAGCCTTAGTTATCATGGCCAATGGGCAGGAATGAGGTGAACTGTAGCCCAGAATCAACTGGATGGCCACAGGTCCCCTACTCTCTGGTATAAAAGTTTATCATATAAGTTGCCCGCACCCACATGCCAAGGCAGTTATCTAATGCCTTCAGACACATGGCTGAAGCCAGCATTAGCATCCTTATATATATGCTTGGAAATATGGGAAGTGCAGGGATGGTAATGCTGGGCTTCACCAAATGATCAAAGCCAGCAGGCAGCTGCCAATGGGACATTCTTAAGTGGCTGTCATGAGGCTCCTGCTTGTCTGAATCTGCCCTTGTTTCTCCGTCTCCGTCATGAATTTGCTAAGGTAAAATAGCTCACCAGTAAAATATTTTCAAACTATGTGCACCAGTACCAGTTCTTATAATGATGATAGTATATTTCCTTGGAGCACAAAAAACTGTAATGTTTTGTGATGCTGTGCTTTCACAGCTGATGAAATATCCTCCTCTCAACACTTCCTGATCAGTGGAGTATGTTAAGTTGTTTTGTGGCTGTAATTTGTGTCTTTAAGCTAGCTGTACTGTGTAGAACAATTTGCGGAGTACACATCATAGGCCCCTACACATCACATTATTTATAAATCTACTTACATTTACTTAACTTCTGATTAAATGTAAAACATATGCCAGAAATTAGACTTCTGAAGCTTAGTTTATATGAACAGATTCAATTAATTCTATCCCATTAAATATTTGGTACCCCAGGATTGCTTGTCCCATCTCCACAACTAAAATGATGGAAGCCTTTTCTGTAAATGATATCAAGGGTACAGAATTGCCAGCTGCTAAATCAAAGTTTACACTTCAGGGACACTTTTGAGCAAAGTGATCCTTCTCAATTGGCCAGAGTCAATTCAACAACCTGATATGTGATCAAAATGTGCTCATGGTTTGGAAAAAATGTTTAATTGATCTGCCTAAGTTCAATCTGAGCCTTGACCCTGCTAAGATTTCAAATGCCCTCAGTGATTCTGGATGAGTGCTATTGCAACATACATTTTTGCTTACTTCAGAAATTTTTTAGGAAGGAGATAAACAAAGATATCTACTATATGCCTGTGTCATCTTTGAACATGCATGTAATAGATTTCATCAGCAGTTACTAAAAAATCATGAAACAAGTTAGATCTACAAGGGGGGAAATAATTTCTTGTCGTAAACAAAAATAGAGAAGTTACAAGGTCGGACTTCTGGAAAGCAACATAAAATTATTTTATTTTCTTGTACTAGACTGAGGGTTGGAAACTGGCTGTGGAGTTTTATTTAAAATAGAATGAATTATTGTAACATAGTACATTTTTCTGGGTTGTTTGCATTATCTTGATTATGATTGCTGGTTAAAGCCATTGTTTGTCTGTTCTTTTTTAGGGTCAATGGCTGAAACAAATAAACCACAACAAGCACTACTACCAGTGCATGTACTATATTTTTACAGGACACACCATGGATTAATAAATATGGAAGTGAAAACCTCAAAAATGCATAAACCAAAAATAAAAAAAGAAATAAAGCAAGCTCTGATACATGGTTCAATTATTTTAAAAATTCAATATTTTGGAATGCAGAACACAATAAAAATACTATGACTACTCCATACAAAAGACTGCTAGGATAAATGCTTTTGCACTGAACAGATTTCCACCGTATGAAATAACGAATGGCTGAATTATCTGAACAAAAAAACCCCTCTGTGAATCTTCCTTTAAACTGGTTATTCCTTTGCAATACATAAATCTTCTTAGGCAGGGCACTCTGCCATCTGTTTGTTGTTGGTTATTTTTCCAGCTCTGGGGGCCAGAGTAAAAGGGGCAAAAAATTACTGCTGCTAAACAGCAAGCCAGGATTTATAGTGCAGTTTCAATGCTCAAAAGTAATTTTATTTCATCCAGGCAGACAAAACACATTACTACATAACCCAAACACAGTATTACCTGGGACAGCTCTGGTCGGGGGAGGGGGGGAGCAAGCTATTATCTAATGGCCTGTTCAATAGATTTTTTTCCTTTTCAACTGAAGTAAAAGTGTGCTGCATGGGCAAACAAACAACCTCCTGCCTAACACTAAGGGAAGCAATTTTATTTTATATTAAAAAAAAAAAATCTCCCTGATTAACAATCTGTATTCTTACCCTTGCTGAAGAGACAGCACAAAACCATTATAAATAAGACATGTGGGAATACCTCTGCTAAACTGTTGTCTAGAGAGTCGAAAAACAGGTATAATGAGACTCTAGGACAACAATGTGCATTTTCAGCTGTCAGAAAAAGAATTAAACGGGACCAATGTTTGGCAATCAAAAACTTTAAAATGTTTAAGAGAGCTGGGTGGCTGGTTGTGTTGTGGAGCAGAATCATAGAAGCTGTACATGTTTTCAATACGTCTATGTGGGGTGGGGGAAACCCTCTGAGTTTTATTACGAGGCAGTTAATTTCACAGTCGACATAAACATGCTGCTTAAGCAACAGGCAAATCATCTGAAAGACAGAATGGGGGTGGGAAGGCAGGGGGGAGAGATAATAATATCTACCAGCATGTAACACCTTCATAAAAGTTTGGAGGAATCACTATAAACAGTAAAGACAGAATCAGCTGGTTCTCACATTATTCTTTTAATGAGGAAATGATTGTATTCAAGTGCTCCCCTGTCTGTTTTGAAACTTAAGAGAAGACTATAGGCTTCTTTCCTCCAGCAGCCATGTAGAGGCAGCAGCAGGAAAGGATTGCCCACTAGCCTTACTTTGGGCTCCTGGAGAGGAGAGAGGAACCAAAACTGTTGCAAGAAGCAGGAGCAGCAACCGATTTGTTTCGTTCTAAAAGGTAACTGAACTCTGTTTTCGCTGGCAGTGGTGTCCTGAGCAGATAAGCACAAGAAGTCATTGCTAGATTTGCCTTAAAAAGAAAAAGAAATCTAAAGGTGTTGCTGCAGAAAGCAGGTTAGTAACAGTGGTTCCTCTCTCCAATAATCATGACATAATGTTAAGAAGTCATCTGCAACCCAGCAATTAAACCCAATTACTCTCTCTGTCTTGCATACACATACTTTTTTGCCATCCATCACAGCAATACATGGTTGGATAGCCTTGCCCTCTATGGCTGTATCGTACTAAGTCACACCCTGAGTAGTCCCACTGGAATCAATGGTCTTGTTAGTAATGACTAACTAAAGTCCATTGATTTCAGTGGGCTTATTTGGAGTATGACTTAAATGTAATTAAAGGAAATCTAGTTACTATGCAATTGCACACTACAACATATTAATGAATGTAATAGTTGGGGATGGGAATGAGAAAAGAAATAATGTACTGCTAGGGAGAATGGTTTGAGTCCACATCAAATGCAAATGAGCACTTGAACAATCCCATCAACAAACAGATCCCTGGCATGGTATTCCTGCAAAGAAATATAAATGGAAAAAGACCCTTTGTTAATTTTATTTGTTAAGTTCATTTTTTTGTCTATTTCAGTGAGTGAACATAATTACTGGGACTTCCAGAGAGTTATACTTTATTCTAAACACAGTGAGTGACTTTTGGTACCTTGTTGGTCAGGTTCCTAACCTAAGATGATGTCAGTTATGTTGCTTAATTACAGCTGCACCAGCCTCAGAAAACATTTTAAACAAAACAGTCTTCTTTCAGACCTGTCAGTTTTCAAACACACCATGTTCACATTTTCAAGAAAAAATAGAAGACCACCTAAGGGTGTAACATATGCAGGATTTGATACAATAACAGGAAACTCCTGTTTTAAGGAACACAGAAACAGCTGCCCAGGAGAAACCCTTTGCAACATCCAGTACAATCTAATGTACTCAGAGGTAAGTCCCACCGGATTCAATGGGGCTTACTCCCAGGTAAGTGGATATGGAATAGCAGCCTTAAGGGTGTCTACCTTGGGAAAAAACAGCCGTTCCTGAAAAGTTACCAACCATTACCTGTGGAACTGTTCACCATGTTAGGTGCCATGCTGTAAGGAGGAGCTTGAGGGTTCATCAGGCTTGAGTTGTTGTTCATTGGCTGGGTGTAGGGAGAGCTGGATCCCATAATGCCGCTCTGATTGATGACAGGAAAACTGCCTTGCCTGAGTGAAGAGAAAGCACACACACGTGCACAAGCTCTTATTATGTTTCTTACTGCACAGGACACTTTGGTTAGTCACAGAATTCATACATTAGCATTCACAAACACCTAAGGAAGAGGCAGCCAGTTAGTCTTTGCCTGCATGAAGAGGGGACCGATTTGTTGGGAACTTATTACTGAATTAGTAATTAACATTTTGGGGCTCGTTCTACAATCCAAGCTACAATCAAGTACCATGCAGATCTTTAAATGGAAAATACATGTTAATTTAAAATGGACACAGCTTAATATTATATGAGGTTCAAGTTGTTGTGTGGCTGACATGTAGAAAGTGATGGAAGCACAGGAAAGAGAGAGAGAAGTGCTTGCCATTGGTATACGTAGAAGAAGACGAAGAAGCCAGGGCTAGATAGCTCTTAAAAAGAAAAGTTCTTTTGATTCCACTTTGCCTACCATACTACAAAAGCAAGCCATGAAGACAATGAAACAAAAATTAAAAAGCAAAGGAAAGAGATGCAGTTACACAAATTGAGTGAAGCTATAACACATTAATACAAAATTGTTTTAATGGAGTCTTTGATGAAATCACAGAAATACCGCTCCTTGCTCTTCTACCCAATGCTTGCGTGGTATGCATCTGCCAATAACCCCACCCCACCCCAAGCAGGATAGGGAGAAGAAGAACAGACAATCTGCCCAGATGCTGTGCCACCTGCCTATCTTCTACTTGGATCATGTGGAGATAGAAGGGCCCTCTGAGGGGACAGGGTTGAGCTGGGTAGGGGATATGTGGTTCAGTCAATTAAGGGCTGCTCAATTTTCTGGTCCTTCCTTCAGCTGGAGGTGTGTTGGCTGTCCTATCAGCCAGATGTCCGGTCTTCAGATGCTGCTTTGAAATGCAAGGTCAGTTTACAATAAGATCTCCCTCATTCACTACTGGCTGACCTTGCCTATATAACCAGGGTCTGAATGGGGGCAAGCAGAGAGTTAGCCGTGCCCACCTGGCTAGTTGTTTTAGCAACAGGTAAGATTTAGAAGGGGAAAGGGGAAGAGGAACTTCTGTGTAGTCAACAGGAAGTCAGTAGTAGAAGAAGAGGAGTTTGGATTTGATATCCCGCTTTATCACTACCCGAAGGTGTCTCAAAGCGGCTCACAATCTCCTTTCCCTTCCTCCCCCACAACAAACACTCTGTGAGGTGAGTGGGGCTGAGAGACTTCAAAGAAGTGTGACTAGCCCAAGGTCACCCAGCAGCTGCGTGTGGAGGAGCGGAGACGCGAACCCGGTTCACCAAATTACGAGTCCACCGCTCTTAACCACTACATCACACTGGCTCTCTTTGTCCTGTTTTCCTATGCAACTAACTGCAAATCTAGAATGTTTGAATCTTGTGCTGGGTGAATGGAACAGATTAGGGATTCTGTGAGCGTACCACATATCCCACTGCCTAGCAGCCTTCCTGTGTGAGCTGACAGAGGTGGTACTGAATGTGCTGGTGAGGCCTTCCAGGCTGTTGGTCCTGGAGGTAATAAATGTTCACACCAAGGTCATGAGATCTAGGGTGGGTCAAGACTTTATTACCATCATGGGCTGTCGCAAAATGTGATTAGACCAACAGTTAAGAGGATGTTCTGAGAGTGGGGAATCTTACATCTGTTTCTTTGTCATGCTCAGACCTCCTGAGGATGACAGTGACTTTCCCCCTCTGCAAGAATGAAAACAATAAGGGTGGTCCAGGCCTGGGGCTTGATGAATCCTTATGGATTCCAGAGGACTTTGGGGGATTTCCCAGCTGATATGAATAATGCTCCTATGGAATGAAGAGATGCCCCGAATGGTTGACATGATCCCTCCCAAATGTCCTCCCTCACTTAGAAAAGCTTGAGTAGCTTCATGGTATACCCTGGAGCTGAGGATGATGAAGAAAGCTGAGAGATTACTTGAGCACAAGCTGACATATGAAACTGATCAATAGTATGTGCTCATTCTCAATGGTACTCTGTGGCAGCAAAGATGAACACATGTTTTCCCACTGCCTCCATTACATACTTTCACTTCTGCTTAGCAAAGCTTCTCTGGGTGGTCTATAACATTCTAGCCCTAATAAGATTTTGGAATCACCAATTGCCTCCTGCATTTTGTTTGCAAAGCACGATAAATTTGCTTGCATCCACTATGAGCTGGACTCCAGAGTTTTGGTAGGTCAACTTAAGGTGTCCAACGTGCTATCTGGTCCAGTATTGTTGGATTAGTTCCAATTGATGCAGCTTGAGGATGTGAACAAGATGTTTGAGCAGATCTGTGAAACCACTTGCATGTTTGATCCTTGCCTTTCCTAGCTTATGAAATCTTGTATGGGCAGGATGACTGATTGGGCCAAGGTAATTAATGCCTTATTATGAGAAGAAGTGGTCCCAGGCTGCCTAAAAAAGGTTGTGGTGCAGACACTTCTGAAAAATCCTTATTTGCACCTGGAAAATCTAAATAATCATAAACCAACCGCAAAAGCCCCCTTCCTGGGCAAGAGCTCCAGGCCCAGGCTCTTTTGGGTTAGGATGATTCTCTGGTCCATTTCAGTTGAGGTTTAGGCCTGGATTTGGCACTGAGACTGCCTTGGATCACCCTGATCACCTTTGTTAGGAGAGAGACAGTGGGTGGGTGATGTTGTCTATTTCCCTTTTCAGTATCCTCAACCATTGAATCCTTTTTAAATTGGGGAAGCTTTGCAGTGGTTCTGCTCCTATCTGGATAGCCAAATTCAGAACATTATGCAGGAGATGAATAGTTTACAATGTGGTTCCACAGGATTCCAATATATCCCTCTGGGGTATAGGACTGCATGTATGATTGAGAAAATAAATATGCAATTTTTCTTTCTACTCTGTAAATGCAGTCAACATGTGCAACATGATTCCCGTCGCCCCCCAAATACTTGTACCAATGTGAACTTCGCAACTGAACATTCAGAGATAAACAGGAAACTATGTTTTTTATTGTTTTTAATGTTGGAGTAGGTAAAAATGTGTTCTAGTTAACACTAGGTTAAATTTGTTCTTGATACCCTGGGAACTTCCCAAGATGTAAAGAACATGTGGCATAAGCAAAGAGAATTCTTTCCAAGTCAGTTTTGTTCTTTGCTCTGTGGAAGGCAAACTTTCCTCATTTTCTGTAAAGAGGCAAAGGATTTCTTTTGATATGAAGGAGACAACTGACATACAATGCCATTCCCCTGACGAAGCTTGTGATGACTTGTAGGGAAAAATATTAAAAATGCACAGTTGTGCAATTCTCCAAAGGATAATGAGAAAGGGAGGGAAAAAAGAAAAGGACCATTTGGCATAACTTTGAAGACTGTCGTGAAATCAAGCTTTTCTTATGTAAATATTGTATCTTTTAAATTGTCCTAAAAACACAGGCAAAACTGTTATGCAGCATGAGTCTAGGTTGACACAATCTCCTTGCCCTGTAACAAGAGGCCTGTTCTGCATTAACAAATGCTATATAGTTATATGCTAGAAATAAATTGTGTGGTAAAGGCAAACCTTACATACAAAAACACAAACAGAAAACACATTACAGTATCTGAAAATGCTAGTTACCAAAGGTGAGTGATCCTCATGTAAACTCAGATCTGGTTAACTCAGGATTTCCTCAACCTCGGCCCTCCAGATGTTTTGAGACTACAATTCCCATCATCCCTGACCACTGGTCCTACTAGCTAGGGATCATGGGAGTTGTAAGCCAAAAACATCTGGAGGGCCGAGGCTGAGGAAGCCTGAGTTAACTCAATGTAGCTCTTTAGAAATAACACTATAGTTTGCAATCATGGTTTGTAAGCAGGAGCAACACACAATTTGACTGTTTGGATAAAATGGCAAGCTATGATTTGCTGAAAACCAGGTTGGGAACCTACCAATAGCAGCATGTGACATTATTGTTACATTTGTACAGCCCTTATGCAAATAGCTTGTCGGGTATATAAAGCTTTGCATGGATTAATATGAACTTCTTAGAAAGCTCCATGATAGCAGAAAAGCCTTTTAAAGAGAAATACACAGGCATTATCTTATTCCCAGAGCTGGCCTGGCCTGTTAGGCAGGGTGAGGCCACTGCCTCAGGTGGCAGAAGTCCCCCAAGTTTCATGCCTGCAGGTATACTGCTTGCCCCATCGTCTTGGCACTGCTTCTTCACCAGCAGTAGATGTGGTAGCGTGTGCAGAAGCAGCAGCAGCGGCAGTACTTCCTGTTTCACCTTGAGTGGTGAAATGGGACGTGCTGCCCCTGCTTACTCCAGTATGAATATACTGATACTATTGATACGTTATGTGAATATCTCTCCCCCCAGACAGCTTCTTTAACAATGGGGCGCCATGTAAGGCAGAAAAGTTTATTCATTTGGTGATCCTAATTTTGTATTCCAGCTAAAAGACTGAAACTGCCTGTCAAAGAAACAGGATCTGGAGGTAGGAGATCTATATAAAAAGACAATATTTCACAGCCACATTTAAAGAAAGAAATAGAGAAGCACAGCTTTACTCAATGTGTAATAATATTATGAAACTACAATTCTGAAATAGACCATCATAAAGGCAATTTTATCTTCTGTACTCTATTTGGAGGGTTCACCAGTTCAAACCAAGAAGGCAGACGTACACACAGAAAGAATATTTGAAAAATACAACCTAAATTACAGTGTATCACAAGCAGAAAATATGGGACATGTTATTGACAGCAATACTACTGATTTGTACAAGGCTAGAACAATTTTAACACAACCTACTTACACAATTTGGGTACTGCATTAACAGATAAGAGAAATCTGAAGTGAAAGCTCCCAAAGTCCTCCTTGCAGCTGTGCCAGAAGAAAGGGGAGACTGCACAACCCTGAGGCTCACTGTGGCTTGTTCTTGTCACACTAAACTATGGTTTAGTGTGACATCTGACTGCACACAGTATCTCCCAACCCATGTCCTGGTAAACTGCCAGCTGGATAACTACAATACAGTATATTAAAAGTAGGGCTGCCTCTTAAAAGGTTCAGGCGCTTCAATCGGTTACAGATTACTGAACTTTGATTAGCATAGCTTATTCACTTCATATCTCTACCAGTGCTAAATTCCCCCCACTAACTGCTTTTCTGCTTCCAAGCCCAATTCAAAAGTGCAAGTACTGATTTTCAAAGTACAGAGGAAGAGTCCCTTGCCATACATCAGTCATTTAACACAGAGGGAAATAAAATTATTTTTAATTTTTTAAAGGATAGATGTCTAAATTTTACATTTTGGGGCATAGATTAAAAGCATGAATGTGGTATGTGCTGAACACACAGTAATCAAATGTCCTTTTTGATAGTGAATGGTCCCAGAAAATGGAGTGAGCTTAATGGCTTAGCTGAACATGGCCACACTTCTCCCTGAGCCAACTCCAACCACATTGGTCACCCATACAATTTAGAAGCTGTAAAAGCAGACTCTGTCCCAGAGGAAATCCAGGACCTACTCTCCCAACTATATTCACATTATGGTTAGGTTCCTGTGAGTATAGAACAGTCTTCACCAACCTGGACTTCCAGATATTTTGGATGATGACTTGCGAGGGCAAAGTCTTTTGGATGGCACCAGGTTGGCAAAGTTTACTATAGAACAAAGCCAATCTCTTATCTGGAAGTTCCTAGGTAGCTGTATAGGACAGTGCTTTGAAGAGGAATATTACTCTTGTTGTAGCAGCAACGGGTATTACCTTGATGTGCAATGCTCTGGTGCTAGCAAAGATGGAGGCAAAAGGAGGAACAGGGGCCCCATTACAACTATGAAAGAAAGACTAGGTCACAGAGGAAGAGATTCTAGTGGTACAGGGACATGTCTGATTATTCTGATAAGATAAAATTGAGAGTCTGACATGCCAGATATGGCTACATGCCAGATGTGCGTGGATGATGGCAAAATGGGTAGCAGAGCTCAAAGATGGGCATGGAAGTGACAAGAATCCTAGTTGAGAGTGCCTGGCAGCAGGTGAGAGTATGAAGGAGACCCAATAGCTGAGGAAAGATCACCAATTCCCATAGGCAAAATACAGGAGGAAGTGGTAGAAGAGCTTTTTCCATGTTAGTATTTAGTCAAATAGGGACGCGGGTGGCGCTGTGGGTTAAAGCCTCAGCACCTAGGACTTGCCGATTGAAAGGTCGGTGGTTCAAATCCCCGCGGCAGGGTGCGCTCCCGTCGTTCGGTCCCAGCGCCTGCCAACCTAGCAGTTCGAAAGCACCCTCGGGTGCAAGTAGATAAATAGGGACCGCTTACTAGCGGGAAGGTAAACGGCGTTCCGTGTGCTGCGCTGGCTCGCCAGATGCAGCTTGTCACGCTGGCCACGTGACCCGGAAGTGTCTTCGGACAGCACTGGCTCCCGGCCTTTAGAGTGAGATGAGCGCACAACCCTAGAGTCTGGCAAGACTGGCCCGTATGGGCAGGGGTACCTTTACCTTTACCTATTTAGTCAAAAGAGTTAGAATACTTAAGGCCTTCTTAAGACCAGAAATATCAAGGCATGAGGCACCCACAATCCTGCTCTCAACATATCTACATCATCTGACAATGTAAAATTCCAAATCTAACCTGCCCAACAGTTTGGATATAAATTTTGGTACTAATGTATTTTTTGCATGCCTATTATATATAAACTGCACATACCACACTCTGCTTACAATATAGTAGAAGGACCCAGGGCTTTTTTTCAGCTGGAACTCAGCAGAACTCCATTCCGGCACCTCTCAGGTGGGCGCCACTGCCATTATAAGAGAACAAGGGAGGCATTCGTGGTTCTGGCACCTCTTTTTCTAGAAAAATAGCACTGGAAGGACCTTTACATGAAATGGTAAGAGACCTACAATGTGTTTTATGCAAAAATCTGATTTCGGATACAATAGAGCTCTAGAGGACTAAAGTGTCCTATGGTATAGCCTGTGACAGGCAGCTTCCAGGACTGAGGGCATGAAGGAATTTTATCTTTTCTTTCTGACTCACTGGTACTCTTGCTTTGAGTAGAATGATAACTGAATGTGACAAACTGTGCTACATCCATTCTACAGTATGAAGTAGAGTCCATTAAGAAAGAAGCTGAGATCGCCAGACTCATTTTGATTAACCTCCAGGCCACTAAACACCAATAAATATGTTGCACAGCAAGTGCTAAATATATTTATATATGCTTAAGGTCATAGCATTATTTGCTGGTTACTGGAGTTAAGGGGAGAAAGGGAGGAATGTTTCTGTCACTGCTGTTTCAACTGAAGGGCTATTTGCTCCAATCTTTCTGAAGAGCTTGAAAAGAACTTGATAACATGCCTTTAGTCTCTCCTCTGCACCCTAAACTCCATTGGTATGTGAAGTTAAATTAATATTAGTTGTTGAGATTTTAAAAACCAGTTTCTAAACCAGTTGTGGCATTTACAGATGAAAGCCTAACCATTCACCTGGGAAACAAATTCACTTATAATACTTGAAAGATGTTAACACTGAGGCCTATTGAATCCTGATTCTGTAGCATTAGCTACCCATCACAATTTAGTGTCATCTGCAAATCATCTTATCATCCCCTCAAGTCCTTCACACAAGTAATTTATAAAGACATTTAACAACGGGTCCAGGACAGAACCTTGCAACACCCCACTTGCCACTTTCCCCCGGGGTGACGAGGAACCATTAGTGAGCACTCTTTTGAGTTAGGTCAGTCAACCAGCTACCAATCCACCTAACAGTTACCTCATCCTGCCCACATTTGACCAGCTTCTCCTCAAGAACACCATGGGGGACTCTATCAAAACCCTTAGTGAAATCAAGGTACGTTACTCCTGGGTACATTCCCCTGCTCCTCCAACTTTGTAACTCTATAAAAACAACAACAACAAGATTTGTCTGGCATGACTTGTTTATGAGAAACCCCATTTCCAGTCACCAGTGCCATCCTAGGGTCTTTGCCAAGCACACCCCCAGCACTGCATTACAAGTCAACAGTCCCCTTTGACAGTGTGGGGGTTGCGCCCACCCAGCTCCTATTCACACAGCTGAGGTAATACGAGAAGACCTAGCTGACATGCAAAGAAGCTATGCTTCAGCTTTCCCCCAAACACTAGTGCTGCCCTCTCTTGGAAACTGGGTTAACCTGAGAATGCGGAGTAGCTCCAGCATTGTCCAGGACTCCTTGCATTATTCGAGTGGTGCAAGGAGGAAATGTGCTAAAGTACCGCAATCCTAGGATGACATAAGATAGGGGCCTACAGTACACAGAGTTCTGAAGATGCTACTGCCCTGCACATGCCTATTGCCACACGTGATACTGCTGCCAGGAAATCAGCATGACCTACATCCTGGGACAGCTATAACAGTCGGACCACAGTTAATTCACATCAAGCAGCTAAGCTACTCAGAAGGTCAAAAAAAAATAACTAAAAAACATACTTCTTGAAAGGAAGTACAGTATCAGAGGCTAACCTTTTGGTGCCTGCATGTGTGCCTTTCATTATTCTCTTTAGCCTATCAGGATAGTATTTGCTCCGTCTCTTTCTTGTCCTACTGCTTGAAATGTTTAGCTTGTGCCAGCTTCACCAAGGAATTGGATTGTAGCATCTCAAGAGGGTAATTTGTGTTAACATTTTAAGCAGGGGTGTTTTTGAAAAACATTGACACACTGCAAGGGCGCCCCACTTGATTACAAACCATGAAAATGACTGTTAGGATGCACTCACAAATCAGTGTACTGACCAAATTGCCCTGTGCTTTATCTGCGCCAGGTCCGCCACATGACAATATTTCCTCTCTCTTTTAAATGTCAAAGGATGATTTGAAGGGTTGTTATTTAAACACACTGACCTGCACAATAACCAGAAGTACTTTATTTAAATCTTTCTTGAGCTGGGTCTCGCCATAAAAAGCTTATAATCTGTCATACCCTGACATCAAATGGGCTATTATAATGAGAGCAATTCAGGGGGTGAGATCTGCAAACATATTTTCCTCCTGGGATTCTCTTACGCTCTCTCGCACGTATAATTTTGCTATGGCTTTACTTGCTTGCCACAACATGAAGCTTCCGAGGAAGATATTGCTATCAAAGAAAGCAGTGGAGTGCAAGAGTTTATGACTGTGTGCAAGAGAGAGAGAGAAGGGAGAAGGAGAAGAGGACGAACTCTCACTCTGTTAACTATAATGCTGTCAGAAAGTAAATATGAATTGTAAGACCTGATTTTCTTAAGAACAGAATGCTCGTTTAAAAGATACCAGAACAGGCATGCAAGCAAGCAATGAAGCCAGAGCTACATGCGCCCTCTAAAGCGCTCATGAAGCCTCTGCATGGGTGTGTAGATTTCCTCATGATACAGATGTATATGCAGCTGCCTCATGGAGACTCAGGCCGCTGGGCCATCTATCAAATGAATACTGTCTAACACAGCAGTTCTTTTGGGCTGCATGCAGTTATTTTCTTATACCTGCTACCTGAGATGCTTTAACTGAAGGAGCTGGGGGCTGAACCTGGTCTTATGCAGATAAAACATGCACACTTCCATTGAGCTAGAGAGGAGACAGCAGCATGTGCACATCCCTTTGGACATGGGAAAGCTGCCCACTACACTGAAATGAAGCCCTGTATATGCACTTCGGGAACTCCTGCGCCTGCAAGAGGATCAAAGCATTAGGGCGTACCGAAGCTGGTTTGCCTGACAGCAGGTGTGATAGATGTAGATGCTACTATGACATTCAAGTTAGAGCTACACTTGACAGCCTGTAAACAGAATTAACCTGGAGCAGGTGGCTTAGTGACCATGCACCGAAGAAATGTGCACTAATTTGCGGTTGTGATGAAAATAAATAAGGCACAGCAGCTTCTCTCAGACTACTTCTGAGAATCCAAATATATTTATTATTTTTATTTATTAAATTTATATACCGCCCTTCATCACAAGCTCTCAAGGCAGAATAAAATACAGGATTAAAACAACAAGTTTTAAAACAAAAACTACAAAGCAATACCTTCCCTTTGCCTGTGCTGCATGAACTAAGCATTGTGCATATGGGGATGTGCTCTTCAATGCAGACAGCAATGAATCCACCAGATATTACCCCCACTCCCAAAGCACCCAGTGCTTCCTGGCTCATAGATGGGTGAACCAGACCAAGCTAGTTCAAATTTGGTGAAACACCGTCGCAAATCTAATGTCAAGAATGTTCATTTATGGATCACCAGCACCACACAAAATAATAGTAATAATGATAACAACAACAATTATTGTTGTTATTATATACCCTCCACCAGCAGGTCCCTGAGCGGGTCACAACAATTTAAAATTCAGAATTTAAAAACCATTTCAATTGACCTAAAGTAACAGCAACAGGGTGTGTTCTGAAAACGCACATCTCAAGTGTAAAAAAATAAATAAAATTTCTATTTGATCATTTTTTATATAAAAATTAGTTTAGTTTAGGCAAGGGGTGAGTTCAGTCAGGGAAATGTGAAGCTAAGCTCACAGGCACATATTTTTATTATTCAATTCTCAAGGAATTAAAGAAGTGTTTTCATTAAGGAAATGTACATTTTTATGAGTTTTTACCATTGTCCTACTTCTCATATCAGAAGTCATACAATTTCAAATGGATTCATTGCATTGTTTGAGGTTGGCTACTGTGATCTCGTCACACTGGAAAAAACTATACAAACACTTGTGATCTGTTCATGCCAGCATGTCAAAGATTCAAATATTTTCAGAGTAAATTTTAGTTGGCTGCCAACACAGCAAACACAATAGAATTGATGCAGCGACATGGAAAGGAAAACGCTACCCTAAATACCTAAAAGTTGCAGAAACACAGCCCAGTTGTGTATTCTTTCACTTGTTTGGTAGTTAGTAATGCAGGCTGTTTGGTCTGCTGTACAGCTATGCAAGGGGTAGCATCACAATAATCCCGTCAAGCAGGTAAGATTGAGGCTATAAATCATAAATAACTCTGGAGTCAAATTCCCCTTCTTCAGGGAATGAAGGACTCCAGCTCAGAAGCGCTAAGAGAACCACAGTCTTCTCTGCTCTATTTAAATAAAGAGGCTCATCTCACAGAAGGAGTAGCTAGCTAGTAAGACAGGGTTGCAACTCCCATTTAAGGCTAAGACTAAGGATGACTGCTGCTGTAATAACAAAGTCTGAGCCCTGTTCTTATGGAGACTCCAGCTAAAGCCCTGCATTTAGCTGTTCAGGGTTCAGTTGAAGCCTCTACTATGCACTCCTGAGGCCATCTCTCAAAAACAGAACATACAAGCGAGCTTTATGGACCAGTGGCGTAGCATGGGGGGTGCAGGGGGGGCCGGCCGCACCGGGCGCAACATCTGGGGGTTAGGGTTAGGGGGCGCAAATCCACGGGTTAGGGGGCGCAAATTACTTGCCTTGCCCCAGGTGCTGACAACCCACGCTACGCCACTGTTATGGACAAAGAAGGGTTTTATCCCGGGTTTCCTGCAATCAAACCCAGTATTCTAGCAGTATACTTCAGTGGCTACAACTACTACAACAGTAATATATAAACAGAGAGCAGACTTATCCCCCCCCCCCCCAGTTACAAGACACACAAGACAAAGTGGAGGGTTCCTCTAGATCAGGGCAGTCTAACCTTTCATGTCAAGTGGGCTGCAAGAGTACTTTGACACGGAACCTGCGGGTCACACACTGCACTAGGGAGCGGGGCGGGGGGAGAGCGCAAAATTTGACATACACCCCAGCCCCTCATGTTGTCTTACGTCATATAAAGTTGCCTAAGCTAGGAAATTAAGAGCTAAATTTGTGGCTCAACTCTGAATGTTATTTCTGTTTTGTTATGGCTTATAGCTAAAAATAAAATAAAACTATTACCTTCCTACCTAGCATACAAATCTGAAACAAGGTGTTTTAAAAAAACATTGTTAGAATAGAAAACAAATCAAAATAAGCTATCATGCTGCTATATCTAAAACTCCATGTATTTTTAGGTGCTAAAACTGCCTTATGGCATTTTCTTGAACTTCATAATGTATTCTGTAAAAAAAAGAAAAAGAAAAAGAAAGAACAAAAGAGATGTTCCAGAAACAGAAAGGAAAGTTCCAGCTGGAAGAAAATAGTTTGGTATTTTTGGTAAGGGAAAGGCGTGGGTTATATTAAAAAAAATAAAAAATCCCATGAATTTTGCTTGCTGCTCAGCTGAAAAACAAAATAGCAACTAGGATATATATTTTATCTTTAATTTCGAAAGTCACTTACAACTACAGGAATCAATCCACCCATTAATGAATTGAAGCCAGCTTTGAGGCAAAGAGGAGCAGCTGTTTAACAGTTCATAGTAACACTATGCAATCACTTAGGCCAAGAAGCAAACTCCATTTCATCCAACTGAGTCTACGAGGGGATTTGTTTTTGGAAGCTGAAACATAGCTGCTCTGATTGGAAGTTATTGCTTGGGTATCCAAGCAATACTAATGGATGTATTTCAGTTTTATTTACTAAGATCCCTTGGATCACTAAATATGAAAATACTAGGATGAGGATTCAGTGTAAATAAAGGAAGAACCACTGTAAGACCTGGTAGCTAGCTGCACACTTTAATAGGAATGACTAACAGTCCTTTGTATTATCTCTGATTTGTTACTGAATTATTGTTTTGTGATATTTTACTGTGCTTTGATATTGTTGCTAGCTGCTCTGGTAGGGGCATAACAAAAACAAAAACAGTAATTAATTATAGAAATTAGGATGCTGCTGCACCTAACATGAAACACCCTCCACACATCTTGCTTCTTTCATTACCAGCAGGGCAAGTTTTACACCAACGTTCCACAGGACACTAAATTCGATACTGTGAGTCGGATTTGTTCTAAAGATAACACTTCCAATTCCTCCAAATGAGGCTGAAAAATCACTACCTTAGTTTAGTTTATTGTGGGGAATTCACAACTGGCAGTCTTACATCTACAAATGTCCTGGCTTGCATACATATACAAACGTGGATGGGAATATTAACCTTCTTGTTATGCACAGCAGCTGCAAGTAGAGAAATCATCATATCTCAGCTGAGAGGGAAGGCTAAAAACAAAGACCAACCCCAGACTTCAAAACGCAGGAAGAGATAAAATTAAAAAGAGGATTTATGGTGCTGCTTCAACCCCTTCTGCTGTATAAGATGTGAATGCCACGAGTGTGCTTTTAAACATTATTATAATTTTAAATCAAGCTTTCAAGATCAAATGGGTTAAACATACAGACAATGCAGTAGCAGTTCAGCATGCTCTGTGTGAATATTTAAATTTGCTACGGGGAAATCCAGCCCTACCAAGAATTATTATTTTTTACTTAAGCATTTCGACTTCAGAAATCTTTTGCCCTGTTTTCTCCTGCTTGACACTTTAATGCATCATGCCTGTTAACTGTATTTCCTTGCCAGTGGCTCCTAGTCCATCAGCAGTCTTGCATGCTCAAGGCTCTGGAGGAAATATGGAGAAAATGCTTTGCTAGCACTAGCAATATGAAAAATGAATTACAAATACAGAGATAGCACTGGAAAATGCTGATGGAGGACTCAGCTGCATGTAAAAGATTATATGTATTCAGACTCCTGCAGTTTACATTGCTAAGAGAATCTATATTCTGAACCCATCCATACGAAGAACAACACAGTTATTCTGGATTTACAGTAGTACAAATCCAAAAAGGTTATGCTACTTCACCAAAGCAGAAACAACCATATCCCCCACTTCATTGACTCTGCCATGTTAAGTCACAACCATTTTGGTCACTGGCCTGTGTAACACAGGCAGCAAAAGAGAACCCACCCCAGGTTCTCTCAGTACTTCACAGAAACATAATATTCACATGATGGTCTTATATGAGTATAGCCGGTGGTCAACAAAAGAGGTTTTAAGACTCTCTCAAGGCAAATCTTTAAAAATGTAGTATAAACACCAACAACTGGGAAACACTGGCCTGCGAGCATTCCAGTTGGAGAACAGCCTTTACCAGCTTTGAATACGCTTGAACTCAGGATGAAAGGGAGAAATGTGCTATGAGGAAGGCACACTTGGCAAACCCTCACCATGATCAACTCCCACCCAGAAACCTATGTCCCCATTGTGGAAAGATGTGTGGATCCAGAACTGGCCTCCACAGTCACTTACGGACCCACTGTTAAAACCGTGTTTATGGAAGACAATCTTACTCAGCTACGAGTGATCGCCAAATAAAGAGATTTACATCAGGTGCATTAAATAGACTGACGACCTGACATGATAAAGAGTCAGCTTTACTCAAAAGTAAGTGTCACTGGTATGCATGACATACCAAGTCAATCCTTGCCTTAGCGAGACCACATGAAGATGCAAGCTCTGAAAGGAACTTGCAGCCACACGACTCCTCCCCTGCACCAAGCCAAACTTCGGCTTAGCATATCATCCAAACCAAGATTCATGGTTAATCTCTCTCCTCACTAACCATGAGATGTAAGCAAAGTTTGTTCTTGATTACAGTTTGTGGTTAGTGTGGAGAGAGATTAAACACGAGCGAGCCCTATTTCAGATTACACACTAAACCAAACTTGGACTTCAGAATGTGGCGGGCAACAAAAAGGACCAGGGAAAAGCCAAGTAGCTGTGGGTTTCACTAAATCAAAGTCCGGTTTAGCAAGTTATGCAAACCAGGCCAATTATTTCAATGCCCTCAATTGCAAATAAGTGCACACACTACTGAACCCAGATAGTGCAGTACAGGCTGAGAATGCAGTGGGTTTACGAAGAATGAAGTAAACTGAAACATAACGCAATTAAAATTATTATTGTCTATTGCAGTTCATGATACTATGAAAGACTGAGCCTTAGATCCAGATAAGTGCGAGGTTCCATTTGCTCAAATATGAGATGTTTTAATCTACCTTCCAGTGGCAATCCCTGCTCTATCTGAAGGATTAACGTTCTGCATGTTCAACAGACATCAAAATGAGCCATGACCTCTGTGTACAAAGAGGAACACTTTAGTGCAAGTTTAGACTCCTCTCTATCCAAGGCTTAGTGTCTTAGGTGGTAGAGTATCAAGGAATCCAAAGGCCAAATAAATTCGCTTTGCAACTGTGCATTTCCTTTTGACAAAATTACAGCATTAATTGACAGCTCTAATATAGGGTCTAGCATGGGAAATTCTGGCCCTTATGTCCTGCAAGTCGAGTCAGCCAATATAAGTGTTGGCCATGTAATATGCAAGGATGGTTTCTCATGGAAGCTGTTTTTGACTGTGCCCACAGGAGGCCCTTCTGACATGCATTTCGTAAGTTTGCTTGGTTGATTTATATACCAAGGTCTCAGGGCAGCACACAAAATTAAAAAATATTTTAAAAAGTTCTAGATAAAGAGAAAAGAAGCCCTCACTCAGCATCTGAATAAAAATTTGCAATATTCAGATGCTTATGAGTTTTCACATGGTGACCTGACCACTAATTGCTGATATGTCTCAACTAGCCAACTAGTACTTCCAAACTTTAAAATGAAGTGCCTAACCCCCCCCTTTTTAAGAGAAGGAACAAACAACATTCTGAGCATACACATTAAAACATTTTTGTAACAATTGTCTGAACTATAATTGGGGTGGTGGTGGTAGCATGGTGTAAAGTGAAATTCCTTCTGTAAAAACCTCCTCTTGTACACATCACATTGCACAATAGTTTGGGTCATTGTATGCCCCCCCCCCACCTATGACCTATGAAAAAATATAGTATTCACACAGTGCAACTCTGCAATACTACATTTGTCCAGTCTGGACTGTGATGAATATCTGCTTTCCTCACACTTAAAACTGGGTTTGCATATTTGAATACCATACCAATTCCTGCAATTTTTGTATATGTAGCATATTTTACTATATATACAGGCAAGTGTCGGAAGGCATTAGTCATTTCACATAAGACATTTGGCAATACCCTGACATCCAACATAGCCGGCAGCTACTTTCTGGTGGAGTGGAATCACTTAACGTATTACCAGAAATTACCTACAATGACACATTTGGACATGGATCTTTATGCTTGATGGCAGGAAGGCAGGACTAATTATAAATAAATAAAATTTGTGTCTATGGTACCTTTTTGTAACCTGCCCTGGGACCACTCAGTGAAGGGTGAGCTAGAACCACAAATAATAAATACCTGAATCTGTTCTTAGGTCTCCTTGTATTCAAAAACAAAACAGGGAAACAAGAACTAACACAGGAATGCATACTGCTTTAACTCTCCCTCTCCTTTACTTCTCTAGCAGCTTCAAGATAAACACAAAGGAAGTGAACTAAAGCTGTGTGTCCCCCTTTGTGCTCACTGATTTGCTACGGAGAAGGCTATAGCGTTTTGTGCCGGCAGATTGTATCCCCCTTCCATTTCAACAAACAGACCCCAAAAAGATGTAAGCCTCCCACTGCTTGAAGGCCTTTATTAAATACACACCATCAAATACACTCCTTTTTCGAAGTGTTACAAGCTACAATGTGTGTGCTCAGCAGTGTCTATCAGAGCCCATGTGTCTCAACTTGGGCACCCATCAAGAGACATTCAAAATTGGAAACCCCTTAAAATTTAATCCCAAGTTTATTTGTTGCCTTTATTACTTCTTCATATCCAACCCGTTGAGGAAGTCTAAAGCTCAGTTGTTGTTGCCATCCTTCATTTTTATAGTGCACTCACTGTATCCTTCCATGGTAATTGCAGAGATTTGTCACATGTGAGCATACTCTCCTTATCCATAATATACAGCTTCTGAAAGTCTTGGCCAGGACAAAAACAAGAAAAAGGAAAAGGAAAGTGATTTAACTCTTTATGGCTTCCTGCTTTTTCAGGGTTATTTGCTGATCTCCAAGAATGGTATTACTCTTTGGCACCAAGTCCAAACCACACTAGAGAGAGGCTTGTCTGCTTAGTAGTGAATATAGTGTTCCTACATAATATACCATCTGGGTTATTAAAACAAAAAATAGTTACCATTCAAGAGGGTAACTACTTCTTCTGTAGAGATGTCGGAATGATGTTGCTTCTAAAAGTCTCAGGCTGCAATCCTAACCCTCCTTACCAAGGAGTAAGGCCTACTCAATTCAGTAAGAGTACTTCTGAGTAGACATTGTTAGGATTGCACTATTAACCTTTCTTTTTAATTAGAAGGGTAGCATTCTGCACCAGAATACAGGATAATATAACCGATTGAATCCCTGCTCTTGATTGTTCAAGTTCTGCTTAGCAGGCATTGATTTTCTGCCTCAGCAGAAGTGAGCTTGCTCTGATGCATGCCATTTAAATTCATTTTACACAGTTGCTTAATGTGACTTGGCACAGCAAAGCCAAACTAGCTTTCTGTGTCTAAATAAGATTCCTAAATTTCTAAGAGCATTTCTTGTGGTTTAGAAAAAAAGAAATCCGTGCTTTCAACACTGGGATCATGTTACAGTTTAGTATATGACTTGGAAGCCATCAAAAGCGTTTCATAAAACTACCTCCCACCCAACTCACTTAAGCAAGTTCAACACTTCATTCATTCCAAGGAACTTTGGGGGAGGTGGATTGCACTCTCTTATTTTATTTTAATCAAGGCGCCAAAGATCGGCATTTTGTTTCAATTGCCAATGACATTCGAACACTACAGGCTTCCCCTTCAAAACTAATGATGTGGTAGAAAAACACTGTGCGCGTTCACTCTCTGTGACATTTATAAGTGTGTTGTTCTAGGGTTTTTTGTTTTTGTTTTGAAAAACAACAACTACCTATCATGGCCCAGTTCACATGTACTATGTACTTGAGCTGGAACAAGCCCAAGCAAATTATTGGGCTCATAAACTTCGCCTTTCCTCCTCCTCCTTCTATGCAGCTGGGGAAAGTATGTGTTTATTTTTGGTTACAGAGAATCCTGGTTTGTTGTTGTGTACAAACTAAACATCATAGTTTTAAACGAACTCTGATCGCTTTCAAAACAAGCCAACTTCAAATTACGGGTTATGTAGCTGGCATGTTTTAACACCCCAGAATTTGTTTCAAACCACAATCTCTGATTCATATATAACAAGCCAAAATTCTGTGAAACCAGAAGTAGACACTAGTGGTCACATGGAAGGAGACGAGGGGGGCAAATGTGCCTAAGGCTTTGCTTGGGCTTGTTCCAGTTCATGCTTGGAGTGCCAAACCACTGCTTACTGTTACGTTCAAATGCATGTAGACGCTGACCAAAATGTTAACTTGACTATCAGAAATCTTCCACAGTGCTAGGGTCCTAATAGTTTGCTTCATATTTTTCAGGGGTGCCACACAATTCTTTTAAATATTTCATGTTAGCAAAATCAGGACTCATTGGTCTCCCTGCATCTAGAGAAGAATACTGCAACTTTGGGGATTTCCAGTTGGCCAGTGATAGCAGTAATTTGACTGGGTGTGTATTACTTCTGAAAATTTTGAAACTGAATGGTGGTAGCACTTTCACAGTGACGTAATCTTTTTAAAAAAGAGTAGGGAAATACTGATGAAAACACAATTAACTGGAACAAAATCCCCCGTAGTTCAGGTAATTTCATACTAGACACCTCAAGTTTTACACCCCTTGGCAGAAGTGTTAGCAGGCTGTCACCCTTTCATAAATTGTTTAAATTATGATACCATGGAACCTTTTATAAGCCCCATTACTAACTACTGCCATTGCTTCTGCAATCAGTTTCATAAATACATAGCGTATTTTTGGGGAGAAGCTTAATGTGATGATAACAACAAGACAGCCATGGTAATTTCAGTGTCTCATGATTCTGCTCCTAGACAACAACGACAAAAAAATGGAGGAAGGGACAAGTAATGGTGCAGAAAAACACAAGTTTTAATTTATTTGCAGCCAATGGAGATCTTCATTTCCCTCTCAGGCATGAAGGAAACAGAGCCATGCCACAAGCCATGCAGTGTGGGTGACATGCAGTTTTTTGTTTGTCTTTTTAAAAATCATAACTGACATAGTTAGTAAAAACAAAAAAGCAAATTCCTTTTCAGATGCAAGCATTATACTTGATCTGGAGTGCCTTCAATAGCCAAATGGCATATAACATTTAGGAGAAAAAACCCTGTCAAGATCCCACAGCAAGTCCAGTTTACATGGCTACCTACCCGTACTGGTCAGGCTGATGCATCATGGGAGCCTGAGTGCTGCCATAGTTGGGGTGCTGTGAAGAAAACATGGGGCGTCCGCCAGCCCCAGACTGGCTGGGATAAGCAGGCGACCTAATGTATGGTGGCCTAAAGCAGAACAAAAGAACAGCTTCTTTGGATTTGTATTGGATCACAAGCATGAACCACCTCGTCAGCTACAATCCTTCCATACTGAAGCATGTAGGATTCTTACTGTTGGGCAAATAGCCATATAGCTTTCCATTAGGAACCAAGGAGAAAAATGCTGTGCTTCCAAACCTCTTGGATAAAAAGGGATTCATCCCACAAGTTGCTTCCTAATGTTCCTTTTGCAATTAAGGTCTAATGACTTCATAATCTTCCTACAGGTGTTAGATTACCTGGTGCGCACAATGTGATGAAGAGGTTTTGAAATGTTGTGTTTTGATTATGGAGATACAGCAACTGAAAAGTAAGTCTACAAAATAGATTTGAGAGTTAGGCTTCAAGTGGGAAAGCAATCTACAGGTATTATGTTTGTGTGTTTAAATCAAATATGAAATACTTTATCCAAATTCATAATGTGAATTGCAACCATGCACTCTATTTTACTGGCAATTATTAATGTTTAAAATTAATTATATTGCTTTTATGTTTGTAAAATACCAATTGCTCAAACCAAAACAAAAAAATGCATAAAACCTGTTGATCTACTGAATTTCACAGGAGCCCAGGTCAGTAATTTAGAAAGGTAATGTGATTTTATCCTATTAAAATAGTAGTATTTTGGGGTTTTTAAAAGATGTTTTAGGTCTCCCTAATCCTCCATAGTACAAACAAGTTGTGTATACCTTTTCCTTTATATGCATAATAGACATAAAAATATCTGGAGTAATTAGTGCGTAAGGTCATCAATGGTATATTATATAACCAAATGCAATGTATATGTCTGTAGAAATGTGCATAAATATGTATTTTATATATGCATGCACTTAATATACACATGCATATAGATCCATCTTGCAAAACAATAATAAAATTCATTTTTCTGCTGGGGAAAAGCCTGTCTATTTCAACACTATGAAACAGAGAAACACAACATGATCTCAGGAAACGTGAGAGCATGTGTTCCCCATGGCTGCCATGGGCAGCACAAGGGAAGATGCTATTTGCGTTTCCACAGGTTTTTAGAACTGCAGGCACATACTGCAATCCAGTAACCAGGTATTCTCCCTTAAGGGTCTTGGAGATATCATCCCAGGGATAGTAGGCTGCACATATTAGCCATGGAGTGTAAATTTATGGTGCTACCTCAAGACCTGAGGAAGATGCTTCCTGTACTGCAAAAACCACAAGACTAGAGATTAATAATCCATATTTCAGTCTCCACCTCAGAACAGCAGTTATAAATTAGATATTCTGGTTAGCTTTAAAAAGGGTGGCCCCTGCCCACAACTGCTCATATCCATTGGCGAATGGATTTTGAAAATGTTCTGGAGATTTCAAATGCCCAAGAGACAACAACGATCCCAGCAATGGTGCTTCTTTCCACCCTCCTTTCCCCAACAATTCATGCCACACCTGTGTGTACTGAATTTACCCTTTCAGAATTGCAGGGGTTAATTGTAGGGATTTTACTTTTTACGTCATATTAAAACTGTGGGACTTCCTGTTCTAAATACTTATATTCTTAGATATAAAACATGTCTTGAAATGGTAAACACCTGCCACTGTCATTTGGGTTTGTTTTAACAATTATACCATTTTGTCCTTTGCACAAACCTCCTTTACTTTATAAGCAAGTACATTTTAAATGGTTTCGGATCCTTTCCTTTGGATTCATACCTGCTCTGGGCGGAGTTTGCAGCAGCCTGCATCACTGCTGCAGCCGCCTCCTGTGCCTTACGGTTCACAGTCGGCATGGGTGGTCCCATCCCTGGGCCTCCCTGCTGAGACATGCCTGGAGAATTGGGGGTCATACTGCTCATATTTCCAGGAAACGGTCTGCTCTGCATCCCAGCTGATGGCATTCGTCCCAGGGGTATGGTACCACAAGGCTGGCCTGGCCCTTGTCCATGCATCTGGCTGCTGGCATTTATACCCATACCAGGTCCTGGGCCACTGTAACTCGTGTTGGTCACTCCAGAGTACGTTGGCTGTCTGGAGTAGTTTCCTAGACAAAACAATGCAACAGAGGAAAATAAAGTTACAACCTTGGATTCAGAGAAACAGCTTGCTGGAAAATCTCGTTCAATGAAGTAACCCAAACAGTGCAAGACACAAATGGAGGATTCCCTATCTATTATTCAATACTGGTTTTCTGCAGATACGGATTTCTGAAAGTGGTGGACTTGCCTCACTGAGGAGATGTGGTGGACAGGAGAAGACAAGATTTTTTGGGAGATGGGGTGGGGGCTGCAGCTCCATAATCATCCTGCAACACCAGGAGCAGGGTTGAAAGAGTGGGGAAGTAGAAATATGGGGGTGAAACAAGGGAGGACCTTAAGAAAATCTAGCTAGGGTGAGTACTGTGCATTGCAGCCTGTGGGGGTATGTCTTCCTTGTTGCTCCTACACTTTGAAAAAGTGTTCCCAATTAAGCAGACTTTTCACTGAAATGGAAACATTAGATCCCTTTCCTCTCATTCTTCACATTCTAGAATAAGAAACATAGAACATATATAATTCCTTCCTCATGCCCTTTGTACATTAACAAATAAAGATCTAGATTGGCATTGTCATAGTATCTTCATAATAGGTTCATATGCAAGCCCTGTTACATCATGTTTATTTCTTTTTCTTTGTTCTGTACACTTTTAACTCAGTCATGCCTTACAAGTTCTATCTTGTGATTTTAAAGGAAATTAAATAACACTTAGCATTTGCTTTGGGAACCGACAACAATGTGCTTAAAATGAAATGCCAGCCTCCAGTTTTAGCTGCTATTTTAAATACAGTGGTACCTTGGGTTAAGTACATAATTCGTTCCGGAGGTCTGTTCTTAACCTGAAACTGTTCTTAACCTGAAGCACCACTTTAGCTAATGGGGCCTCCTGCTGCCGCCGCGCCGCCGGAGCACGATTTCTGTTCTCATCCTGAAGCAAAGTTCTTAACCCGAGGTACTATTTCTGGGTTAGCAGAGTCTGTAACCTGAAGCGTATGTAACCCGAGGTACCACTGTACAACTTTTTAATCCCCACCCCAGCACAGCCATAGGTAATCAACCTTTCTAATATAATTGATAAACAATTCACCAACAGCCTTTATTGCTGACATTTTACTTCTACTCAGATATAAATTCACTGGTATATCCACTGTTTGTCCTACACATATCTATTTTTATTATGCAGCTGTGTTTGTGGAACACAAACCAGACATTCCCATTCATATTCTATGTGAAACAGGAAAATCTTTACGTGACATCAACACCTGCTGGGTCTTTTGTCCTGGAAAAACTTCTTCACACCTGCCTAGTAATCACATGGCAGCAGTGAGGACTTTGTGGTCAGGAGAAAAAACCTTGCAGGCTGAATAGCCCTCAGAAATCTAACATTATCTACTGCTTTACATAGTAATCTTTCTAACATATATAATATAATGTATATAATTCCAAATGTCAGCATAGATCTGACCCATATATGCTATATTAGGAAACTCTGGTCAAGACTTAGGGGAATTCAGAATGAAACTTTATCAGATATGACTGAACTTCTTGAGATTGTAACTGAGTCTTTGAAACAGCATTAGAAGCATATCCCAGGTTCTTTATACAAGGAGGAGGATCTATCCTAGCTGTTAAACACAAAGCTACTATATTACTATTCATAGACAAGATGAGTCACAGGAGATACAAAAAAACCCCATTTTCTTTTGATCGCTCAAATGTCTTGTGGCTTCAGGTAAGAAAGAATGTCTCTTTTTAAAAAAAATTAATTAATTTTTCATTAATAATAATCCAATATAAGCCACATAGACACAATACCAAGTCATAATACAATTAAAAAGCCAATTATTCCATTCCAAATTAAACATTTTTGGGTGACTTCCCATGTTCTGATTTTGGGGAGATGACGTTGTTGTTCCTTCTCCTGCTTCCATTCTTATTTAATACAAATAATACCATTCCGATGTAAATCATTTATCTTAAAGAAAGAAAGAGTGTCTCCATGGGATGACACTGAAGTCTCATCTAAAGCTGGGAGGGGGAACCTGTGGCCATCCAGATGTTGTTGAACTTCAACTCACACACTTGCAAATGTGTATGTATATCCATGTGTGTGTGTGTTTGTCTCAGACACATTGACCTGTCTGAAGCCCCTCATATGATACTGTAAAATTAATTTGCAACAGAGAAGCATGAGTATAGATCTCTAACGCCTTGTAATCTTCTGGTGTTAAAAAACCAAACACTTGTTCTCAATTTTCCTTATTGGGACTACGTGCAGGGCAGCAGTAGAATAGACACCACCCAAAAACACAGAGGAATCTTCTTTATCAAAGCGGCTTAGTCAGAATAGGCTAGAACAAGAACAAGATAACCTTTTAGGGGGGGAAATGTAGATTTCCCCCCTCAACACCTCAATAAATAAATAAATAGCAACAAACGAGACAGAAAGCCAGGAATGAGAATTACAAACTTATTTCCATGTTTCTCTAATATATTAGTAATTTGCTGGCAATGGCTTTGACAGCCAACAGATGGATACACCATTAGATACAATGAATGCAGCAGATGCTGAGCCAGCCTCCATCAGCTGGACATGTCAAGCAGCCAAGTGCAAGAGCCACACTTTTCAAGTGGGTACCGGTTGGCGTGGCAGCCTTGGAACATTAACAAGCAGCCCATTCTCCTTTCAGCCAATGGATTTCAGATTCCAGCCCATTTCAGTGAATTATCACTAATTGCAGGAGCTGTAGAGTCTTATATACAGGGGAAAGCAGTGGCCCTATTAAACCAAATTTAAAATAGAGGAATAGAGATATAGACTTCAGCGTTTAAGCTTGAAAACAGAAATATGTCAAGATCCTCGAGCTCATGCCTAGATTGTAGCAGATTGTGTGACATGCACCAAATCCAGAGAAGCACTTGTACTCTGGTTTAAGTTGAAACTGTCTCAGTGTCAGTGTCATTGGGAACACTCACAGTCCTAAAGATGATCTGGCAAGAAATACAAACACATTTAAGACTGAACAATAAACCTATTTTGACAAATCCTATCTTCTTTTTTACATGTTCTGTACAGTGTGTAATTCTTCTTTAGATACTCAACAAATAAATATTTTAAATAAAATATTTAAAACAGTGCTTCTATACAGATTTTTGATAACAAGCTTGTTCCAAATAAATTCTAACATGGCTAACTGAAGACACTAACCATTTGCTCATGAAGTGTTTCTTCCTATAAAATAAATTGCACATATCCAGCCATTTTATATTGCTTATGTGTGTATGTCATGTTATGCTCAATGAACAGAAAAACAAAACTCTAGTTGTAAATGTATCAATTCCAGTGCATGTGCCTACCATTTTAGATACATGTCAAACATGCCACTGAATAAAATGAAGGTTGTCACTTATTCAGCGTAACTTTTAGGATACTGTATGATCACCAAAGCATGGAATCAACAAACCTCTGTATGATTTGGCAGACGGGTACATCTCTGATACACCAATGCTTTCATAGCTCCAATTCTTGACTAAAACCCAGAAATTAATTTGCAGAGACACTTGCAGTATAAAGAAAGTGGGGGAACAAGGAACTGCAGAACTTAACAGGAAAAGGGACACAGTATTTGGCATGTTATCTGAGAGCATTGCTTTGGCATTAAAATCAATTCCATTCAGTCAGTTTGAATGGCTAATGTTTTACTAAGAAGAAAGCTACCATTTTCAGACAAGAATCTCAATAATTTCAATATGGCTAGGTCATTATGGTAAATTATAAATCTGGGTTTTTTTCTTCTTCTTTACAACATAAGCTAGCAGCTAATTATTGCACAGTTCGTACAATTTGGGACCTTATAATTGCATAATATTTTACAAACCAAAAGGTTTCCACCAGCTGGAAAGCTAATTCTCAAAACTGCTGCCATTCAGCAATGTACCCAATTCACAGTTCAGTTTAGAAAACTAGAGAAATGGATGAATCTGCCCATAGAGGATTCAACCATTGTTGTTTCCAAGTGGCATCATTACATGCAGGCACCAAAAGCAACCATGCGAAGTAACTAATGTGGAATTAGAGGCAATCAAATAGCTTCTAAAACAAGCAGATGAAATAATCCATCTAGTGGACTAAAATTACTATCCCAATTAAGCAATTTCACAACAGAACAGAACTATTGTCAACACTTGTGTCCAAAAATCCTTGCAAGCAGCTGAAGAATTTGCTAAAATGGTTGGCAAGTTGAAACACTTAATGAAATATGGTTGCATCCAATGGTTGGTGGAAGGCTCTTTGATCTACTGGAGGTTTCCATGAGGAGAAAATGGGAAGAGATTATTTTTCCTGATTCCCCCTTACATCTGCTGCTCTCTGCACCCCTCTAAGGTGGGGACCCCTTAGATTCGAACAGTGTGAGAGGTGTCACAGAGGGGTCTGCAGAAGAAAGGTGAAATTTCTAAAAACAGTCTCTTCTACCTTTCTACTCAAGGACGTTTCTACTGGATCAAATAGCCTTCTGCCAGTAGAGAGACACAACTGGATTTAACCTATTAACTTTAAACTTAGCTCATGGAAAACAAAGCAGTCAAAGCAGTCTTTGGCATCATCTCTTCAATAGGAGTCAACAAGAGTTTTAAAGCTCTTTAAAATATTCCCCCAAAATTCTAAAACATGTAATAAGGGAGCTCACAGAAAATGAAGGTTTTTTTAAACAGCACAAATGTTATGTTTCCTCTCTACAGTAAATATATTACAATACACACTAAACAATGTTGAATTCTCACAGGCTTTCCCGCATCCTCCATCACTGAAGGAAAGTCTTTATGTGAAGCAGAGAAATAAATGGATACAAAATCCTTGTACGGCAGAACTCAAAGCACTCACTACAAAAGCTGTATTTGAGGCAAAGGTCTGTTTTATTACATCTTGCTTTAAAACAATATGAGGCGAAAGTGAATGGAGGTCCTTTCTGTCATATCTATATACAGATCAAGAAGTCAAAAGATGGAATACTTATGCCACAACTAAAACATTATGTTCATGGGTGGGGGGCACACCAAGTGCTTATAATGGAAGAGAAGGAGCTGTACAACTACTGGGATCAGGAACAATGTAGGGATTTTTTGTCCAAAAAAGCATAACATACAAAAACTGTATGTTGATTTTTATGCTTTTTTAAAAAAAGTAGTTCCCTAGTTTGATTGGTTACAGGATGAAGTGCAAACTGCACAAACTATCAGTGATATATTCAGGTACTATTTGAATGAACTTAGCTTCTTCCCAGCTTCATTCAACCCCCTAGGTTTCAACCCCACTCTAGGTTTGTAAGAATGGGACTTCTCAGGAATACGGGTCTACTTGGGGAGCAGGGAACTTGCTATGGGCAAGCCAGCTTATTGTTCCTATCCTGACTGACCTGCTACTACCAACCCTTGCTAATACCGCCTCTGCCCTCGGACCACTCTGCTGTGTTTGACTTTAAGACCCTGCTACTAGACCATGCCTCACTGTGCTTGATCTCAGCTTCTCAGCCCTGACTTGTAAGTAAAATTAACTATAGCTATTGTAAACAAGCAACTGTAGGAGGGAACAGGAGACCAAAGTCAGAGGCCATGTGAGTCAGAGGCCATGATGTCTGAACTGGACCAATAGTTTAGGAGCATCAAAATCCACATAGAAACTAGCCTAGAATTAGTATCGGTTTAATGTCATTCACCAAAGGCTTTATGTACCAGTAAAATTAATCTACAATGAAGTCTATTTTTATACCTATTGTTCACACTAAAGGAACAATATTTTAAGATGAAATATTCCAGTAAATAATTATGATCTATGTTGCCTGGACAGAAAAAACTTTAAGATGAAGAACAGCTCTATGACAAAAATGACATTTTGGTTGAGAATAATAAACTATAAAGTACTGTATATTATGTTCAGAAAACCACACCATTAAAAAAAAAATCTCTCCTCCAAATAAGCTGTTGGGAAAAGATCAGTGGGTCTCAGTATATGCCAGGAAGATAAGGGATATAGTAATTATGGCAACCTCTTCGGAGGTTTTACAGTGAAACTAGGTGAGTTTTGGCAAGCAACATGCACTTTTACTGGAATCTGTGCTCGTTCATATCTAACGTTTTGGACAAACCTGAAAAGCATACAAACCCACAGAGGGTGAGCCAATAAAGATGCAATATGAAACACTGCAAAAACAAAGGTTTCATATGACTGGCTATAGTTCTTCAATAATGCCTCTGAGGGCCAATTTAAACATTACAACTTTCATGTGAAGTCTGCTAGAAAGAATTCAACACTTATTTATTTTTTATCCTGACTTTCTTCCAAGCAGCACAGAATAGTCTACAGGGCCACCACCCCATAAAAACCACTTACCCATTTTATTGGCCCAAACAAATGTATTCTAGCCATGCCACTGGATGAGATTAAGAATGTTGGAGGAATCTGTTGAAAATGGACCACTGAGCTGACATGGATTCTTATATAAATGCTTTTCTAAACAAGTGGACATTATATGCAAATAGAGATGTAAATTGCTTTACTGTTTACATATTCAATCATATATAATTCCTGCTGTCCCATAAGGAGCCCCATTGTTTTTCTTTCTTCTGCAGTGTTGATTGAGAGTTGACTTTGTTTCTAGGGGCAGCTTATAGGTGCTAAGGCTGCAATCCTAACCATATTTACTCCAATGTCCCATTGAATTCAATGGAGCTCACTCCCAGATAAGCAGAGTTATGATTGCATCTTTAATCTGCTTCCTACTGTGAAATATAAAATCTAGTGTAATGCAGAATTCATTATTGCTCCTTTCACATTGGTACCTTTTGATTTCGTCCATGCTCCTCAATTTAAAGTCTGAGGAGCATATTTAACTAAGTGTGAGTGGAACAACCTCTGCATGTGCAATGGGACTTCTTTGTTAGAGCCTACACTCCTACTCGAGTGTAGGCTGAACTCCTGACATTCCTCACCCCCATTCCCCTGTCCTGTATAGGCTTAACTATCACCAAGTATAATAATAAAAACTACAGAAGTTGTGCTAGGGGTTGCACAACATATTTCACAAGTACAAGACGTCAATTGAATTTGGCTGTTGTGGTAAACTAGGGCCTCCTGGCAGCAGAACGGCTGTTGCACAAGCTGGCTGTAACAATTGGATATCAGCTACTGTCTTCTAGCACTCAGCTGAAATTGTCTGCATTATTCAAAAAGCTGGCCACAACTTGAAAATCTCTAGTCTGCAGCATATCCTGGAAATGTCACAACAGGTAACTTTAACTTGCAAATTGTTTGACAGTTGTGACTGACACTTTCAAATTGACTAACTTCACACATCTCTAAATTAACTTTACCAGTGAATGAAGTTTCTTTTTAAAATATATATATATATTTATTATGTATTAAATTTGTTAGTAACTTTATCTTGCCCAAGGCAACCCAAAGTTTATGATCCACAAGTATGATATTTTTGCATTCTGTCAAGACTTTTGAGAAATCAACCTGTATTCCTGGTCTACTTAACATGGCCTGAACTACAGACATGCACACCAGCATTACTATATTTATTCTGTGAACTGAGTTACTTCGCCTCACTTACATTACAAGCATTAACTACAGATAGCTGCTGACTTTGGACCAGGGGTACCAGCTTGAATAAAATATGGGGGGTCGTTTACAAGATGCATCGCATGCATCATTTGAATGGCAGTGCCCATCAACCTTTTTTGGGGGTAGTCCCCTCAAATATTTTACTAGGAGGCAGGGTTGAAGGGACCTTGGTTCCAAAGAGCTGGCTCCTATGCTTTGGACAAACCAGTAGCTACTCAAAATGAGTTGGTACCACCACAACCCATATAAGAAGGATGAACTTATGTATGATGCAGAACTATATGAATAATCACAGAAGCAGTATACCTTTTCAGAATTAAGGGGTGATTGCCAATGAATTAACAGTAAACTGAACCATCTGGGCTAGTCAAAAGAGACAACCTCCTTCAATAGACACTTCCTCTTTCAGTTTGCTATCGTTTTATAGCCACATGGATATAAGCCAGGCATATCTCTTAAGTGCATTAGTAGTGGCTATTACTCTACAAGAAAAATCTGCTACATTTTGGAAGTTTCAGCCGTACTGTTGCCAATTACTGATGTTCAGATATTAAGATCTGAGCTAACGAACATGTTTCACCCACAAGCTCTTGAATGCAAGCAGGCTTCTTGTCGGCTAAAAATAACAACACCAGCTAGCTGCCAGCTAGCTAGCTTCCCCTCACAAATGAATGAGCATACTTTAGGATCAAATATATTAAGGCAACATTTCTTTGAACCGAGTGGTGCTGACCCGTGGCTAGAATAATAGCAGGAGTGAAAAGTGCTGGGAGGCGCAGATGAAGACTTGCATAATCTGTTCTTCTATGATCCTAACAACTGTGGGACAGTTCATCACAAAAATTATGAGTATCGACTTTTCCACTCACCCTGCCCCAAAAGATATGGCCTTTATTTTAAATAAAATAATTCTGAAAACCTGATGACATGTGAATGTTGTTGGTGACTGCAAAGGTCTATAAAAACTGACCAGAAAACTACATGACGTCTATTATATATTGGCCCAATGTTAAATTTTCTTGTACAACAATGGTTTATAAAAACCCTTCTGGAGGAAGAACTGTATTGGAATTAAATATTCACATGGATGTTTGATTCTGATATTATTTGTTGTGGCTTATGTTGTTGTTGTTGTTGTTGTTGTTAATTTTGCTGTCTGGTCTTGGACCACAATAAAGACTGATTGATATTATACTCTTTTTTCTGACGGGGTTCCTGAAAAAGTGTCCTCTAGTGGGTCCTGTCCTAAATCAGCAGGATCATGGGTCTCCTGGGATCTTGGAAGGTGTCCAAGAAAGTTAATGCTGGTTCTGTCTGGAACCACTCCTTCATCTTAATTCCTAGAAATTAATTCCGAAAAGTTGTAGAGGTAGAACGTGGGAGTTTGTCCTCCATCCTGCCCCCAATGTCCACATGGGAGAGGGGTATTTCCAGGGGAATAGAGTTCCATGCAAGGCAGGCAATCAGAATTGAGTTCACTTTCCAAGGAAGACTCTGAGATGAAGATTAATCCATGTGATATTTTGAAACAGGCTTAAACCAACTTCTTACAAGCAACAGAAAGCACATTTGTGACCGGAGGTACATATTAGGTGCTGTTTTGTGCAGGCTGTGAACTTATGAATTCTTGCTATCTGTTTAGAATAAAAATGGGGGGTAGACTCCTGTATTTCAATTATGTTCAGCTAGTATTTTTAAAATTAATAATATTTCTCATAATAACTCTTTTTCAAGATATCCACAAAGGAATAATAAAGATAAAAGGAGTGTGTGTGTAGTCTTTTTATAAAAATATAAAAAGAAAAACACACAAATTTCTGCAGGATAAGAAATGTTCTATAGCATTTATTAAAGAATGATTAAGAGCTGGCTATTTTATGTGTTATCTGTTTTACCTTGTGGCCCATACTGGTTCATCTGAGTTCCATAAGTACCACTTGAATTGCTCTGTGGAAAGCTACCAATTCCAGAATGTATTTGGCCTCCGGGTGAAGGATGGGGTGACATAGATGGTCCAGTTTGCTGAGGCGTGTACTGAGACAATTGAGGGTTTCTCTGAATGCCTGCCAGGAAACCTAAAAGAGAAATAAACACAACTCAGGAACAAATTAAAGACTTCCACATGGAAAACTCAAACATTTATTTACCAACCCCCCCCCCCACAAAACATTAAAACTTTGGTTTGAGATAGCCTTCACCAACCTAGTGCCCTCCATCCAGATGTTTAGACTAAAACTCCCATCCCTTGCTGGCTTGGGTTGAGGGGAGTTGTAGCTCAAAACATCTCAAGGACACCAGCTTAGGGAAGATTGTTTTAAGGCAATGGTTATTTGTATCACATATCATTATATATGGAGAGCTGATCCACGGCAGAATTCCAAATCACAGATAACACATGACATTACTTAAGGGCATCATTTGTGAACACAATACTAATTATGCGGTTTGGAATTTACCCCACATGTAAAATTCAATAGTAAGATAATGGATTAATATTAAAATAAAACAAGCTGAGAAAACAGGGAATTGGCAATTACCTTGAAGGCAGAACAATCAATGTTATATGGACTAAGTATTCTAGGCAGATTGACATTAAGACAGATTGCAGAAGGGGACTTCTTGTAAGCTTTGTGAAAGTGGTGGAAGAAGCATTCAAATATCTTTGACGATTGCTGCTAATGGACATGGACACAGATTATGAATATTCACTCAAATACCAATACCTGTTTTACCTATCCTAGCCATTTTACTGCTCTCTGGAGAGTCATCCCAAGAGTTTGGGGTTGTAGCAGCTGATCACAAAGGTCATATTTAAGACACCAACCAGCCTGCACCACTCAAGAGTACTTACCGTAACTAACAGTAAAGGTACGGTATTTTAGATGCAGCAATTTATTATTTTGTTTTGTGGAGAACTAAGGCAAATATCTTGTGACCTTCAGTGAATCCAATCAATTTTTAAATAGTAGTTTGGGTGCTCATGTTTAATGGGTTCACCTTGATGCTGAGGAGAGTGCTTCTAGAGGAAGGGTTTATATAAGTGCCTGGCAGGAGCCCAGATGCAATTTGCAATCCTCAGGATGACTGCACTAGTCTGCTCTTTGCTACTCCAAGAAACTGAAAGAGGACTAGCAGGATTAGCACAGGTGGCACAGTTTGACAGAACAACTGTTGCTCAAACTTGATTACCTGGTACCTCCCCACCACCACTCTGTCGCCTCTGACCTTATTTAGAAGTGCAATACCAAGCCTGCCATGAGTAAAACTGTTCTTTAGACAAGTCTTAACAAACAGGAAACTAGTACTTTAAACATTAAGTGAAGGTATAAAGCTTCTGTAGAAACAGAAGTGACAAGAATCACTGGAAGTATAAGTCCAAAAGGAGAATTGTTCAAATGAAGGATGCGCTCAGACCAGAACTCATATTTTCTTCTCCAAGGATTGTGCCAATAAACGCTGAATTTGTACAACTTTCCCGGAGGGGAGGTGCAATTTCACTTTCCTAGCATTAATCTCTCTAGGGACTGAATATTACAAATGGGAGATAGAGATTTGGAAGGAAATGTAAAAGGAAGAAGAAACCGACAGGCTATGAAATCAGGAAAGAAATGGAATAAGCAAAAGGACAGAAGTTAGAAGAAATTACTGCCTCAATATACAAACATTTCCCCAATGCTACAATGTACTTGGACATAAATAAGTGGTCTGGCTGTCAAGTACAGTCACAGCCTCTAACAAATCTGACAATGTTTAGCAAACAGTATTCAGTGACAATTTGCTTTTTCTTACTGATCGTATCAACAGACTATGACTGTATTTCCAGGATGAGCAGAATCAAACACAAGGGTGATAAAGATATTCTAGTGAGTGCAGTGTTAGTTGGTGTGTGGATACATGAATTATATTAAGAGTAATCTGTTCAAATCAGGACAACATGAAGACTGAGATGATATTGGTAATAAGACACTTTTCACTCTAACACTAATGAAATGACAAATGCAATGAACTTTCATGCAAAGGATCTATTGGACTGATATGTAAGCTGAAAGCCAAGCTGATTGTTTAACTTGCTGTCAAAGAACAAAAAGTAAATTTAAATGTAAGAGGAGATGGATAGGCCGGTTGTAAGTAAGAGAGGTTCAAATTTTCAGGAGTTTATCTTCTCGGGATACAAGGGGTGCAGGGAATGATATTTATAGTAGATAGAATGGACTGTTAACAAAACACCATCTTTAAACATTTGCATTACCAATGCACTCATCTCAGCAGATGGGAAGAAGCATTACAAAATCAATTGGAACCAAATCAAAGAAGCAGTGGAAAGTCAAGGCAGGGCGCTCTCTTAACTACCCCTAATAACACATCATCTTCCACTTCACAAAATGGCAAATACAACATTTATAGGGGGGCCCCTATGAATGTCTATGGGAAGAAAATCAGCTAATGCAAACCTGACTTGTCACATTAATTTTTATAAACAATCCCACTGCTTGCTGTTGTTTTATTTTGATGCTACAGCAGCTACAGAAACAAAGAGTGTTTTTGGTGAGCAGTTCCATTAGCTACTATAAACTCAAGCACTTCAGTGGCTACTACTGGGCGGTATGAAAGTAGTGAAGGTTCACTGGACTGCAATAACACACAATACCCTTTCTACTTGGCACTGCAACCGCTTATTTTCATGTTTGCATCTGCTGTTGTGTGCAGAATGATTGACATGTTTCTTCACACCAGTTCAACAAAAGATGTTTCTCTGTTGCTTGGGTGAAATAATAGTCACACAACCTGTCACCTTTGCAAATTTGTCTCCCACTGTAAAGGCTGGTAATACCAATTCACTCCCTCTCTAAGGTGCAAAGTTTCTAGGGACTTGAGAAGTATGCTTCATTTCTTATAAGATCCTACATGCTTAAATTCTGTATACTATGTTTAGTGTTTGTTTGCCAATTTCTTTTCACAAACTGAATTGCTTTGGTGAAGGCAGAAAATAATGACCTAGCTAAAGCTTTAACCCAGACTCCCTACTGTTCCACCAGCTGTGCTATTAAGCTAAGTGGCTGAATCGCTCTCCCAATTCTTTCTCTGATATGACAAAAACCTCAACTATGTAAGGCAGGCAATGATGTTTAAATATATCCCCTCCCCCTTCTTTACCCTCTTCCTGTCTAGTCTTGAAATTAATATCATCTATCATTGATAAATTGGAATTGGGGGAAGGATTAGACAGATCACCCAGATGGTAGCCTGGAAACCTTTCCTTATGCAAATCTTGCCCAGTGCTGTCTGATAGACATTGTAACGTGATGCACAAAGGGCACAGACACAAAGACATGAGTGACATTTGTCAATGCAATGAAAGCAGCAAAGAAATGACAGACCTGAAGCCATTAGCCTGCTATCTCATGTGCAATGGATTGCCATGCCATGTAAAGTGATCTAACAGGAACATCCTTTTGAATATCGAGCTGTTTCCCTTTCACTACTATTATCCAGCTATCTACTGAGCAGTCCCATTTTGCGGAATATGTATGTGCACAATGAAATGATCAGAGAAGAAAGCTCTACAACTCTCACAGAACCAAAGAAATACTATCCTCTGTCTTCTTGGATAATAAGTGTGTCCTGTGACGATGCATAACAGGACTGGAGACCACCTTCCCAATAAATGTTTTCCAGCATCAAAGCTGGACAGAAGAGACAGAATAGAAAACTTACTTTTTGGGAACTCAGGAAGCTGATTCATATCATTGACTCATCTAATTCAATATATTAACAGGCAGTGGCTGTCTAGGGGTTCAGACAGGAGCAGGGTCAATGGGGGCCTCATTTGGCTGGGGGCTTCAAATTCAAAGAGGAGCTCAAATTTAGACATTTATGCTGCTCAGGTGGTAGTCAGAAAAGAACTGAGCGGAAAGGCCCTTGCTTGGCCCCTTGAGGCACCCGCATACTTCAGTGGTTTTCCAACCCCCACTAAAAAAAAAAAAGGAATTACAGCTTGCAATCCGTTGGTATTCTATATGTTGACCTACAAATGAAATCCATTACTGTAGATCCTCAATAAACAGTTCAATAGTTTTAAGAATGCTTTCCTAACAAAGATCATCCAAGGTATTACCTATTTAAGTTAAAATAGAGAAACCATGAATTTCACAGCTCATGAGGGAAACCTGTGCCAGGGACAACGACCAGATTCAGTAAACTTTATTGGAAGCCTGGCGATAGGAACATTCACTGTCACTTTGTTAAGCCCTTTACCAATGAATGGTTCTGACCTATTTCTGTACTAGCCTGGGGGCTGAGATTTCAGACACTAAAAAAAAAACGTGTAAAAATGTTTCTACTGAGGTGTCTTATTGTTAGCAATTGTATACAGGCAGAAATATAATCTAATCCTTTCCCCAGTCTCAGCAACAACAAAAAACCCAATTTAGCTAAAGTAAATAAAAATTCATCTTCAAGAATATAACTGCGTTTATCAAAGGGGAAAAAACCCCAGTAACCAGCTGCTAGACGATAATATTTGTCTAGAGACTTGATTTTAGGTTTTGATTCTGCTGACGTGATTATTTAGTTGTCTTCTGCCACAGAGCAGTTTATCAGGGTGGCTCCTTCTCTCTGTAGGTAGACACTGCCGATTTCATGTCTTCTTGAAATAAGGCATAGCTGTTGTATATTTAGCATATGCCAAAACTAATCAACTCAGTCTAAATATGAAGTTGGCTGGGGAGGACAATATGCCTGATATTCAATCTGAAACTGACATCCATCAGGTGCTGAAATTGGCACTCAGATTCTCCAAGAATAGAGCTGGTTTGGCACTCTTACACCACTTTTAAAGGTTGCAGAACAAGGGAAGAAACTCCCAGCCCTTGATATGTACTCTGCAACTGGACCAAACATTATTTGGGCAATGCCCAAACCAGATACTATTCCCAGTAGGAAAAGAAGTACCACATCACTCCCAACTTTTCACAGGGTAGGAGCTGGAATAGGTTTAATCCAGTTCAAACATAAAGATACAACTGCTTTATGGGATTACTTTAATAAAGGCGACCTTCCACGTATCTTTTGGTATTGCAAATTCAGCACCTACAAAAATGAGCGCAGTTATATAAAACCCCAATCTCCAACTTGCTTCAATCAGTGTAACCCAGACTCAGGAAGGACACAAATATTTCCTTGAATTGAGCTGCATCATTTTGTACAAGGGATGAACAGCTGGGAAACAGAGCAGGGCCTCCTTTGTTGTTGCATCAATGCTGCATGTCATTTACCTCTAGAAAGCTGCTGTAAATTATCCCTGCATGTTGAAAAACAGGCATCCCTTTTGGTGAGCTAGGACTTCTTAACAATAATGCATGGTTTCATCATAGGTTTATTTGCTACTGGAACAACATAGAACCTTCTTCCCTGTAGTCTAGTGCTACACCTTTCTGGTAATATATGTAGAAGGGAAAATGGTTCCAATTAAAGGCCAGGAGAGGGACAACACTGCTGTAGGAAGGTTCAAATCACTCAGCAGACACTCTCAGTTCTTCTCTATGGACTTTTCCTGGAGCAGGATTGGACAAGCGGGAAGTGGCTTCCATACTGCTCTAGGAATGCACTGATACCATTCAAGTGTTGAGTAATCATGAAGTACACACGGAAAGTATAAAATTGGCTTCGGTACCTTGCGCATGAACATGCTAACACTACCAGAAAGAGGCTTTATATATGTTTTCTCTCCCTCTCTGTGTGTCAGATGTGGAAAAACATTAATCTCTGACCATACTTTATTTGTCTGTTGTGAGCCATCCCACTTTTTTCTTTTAAACAAATGATCCAGTATTTTATTAGGTTTAACTTGTTTTGGTTTTTTTAATGAATGCTATATTATTGTATTTCTTCTATTTGCTGCTTTGGGTGGCAGAAATGGTGAGATAGATATATAAAATAAATGTATAAGAAATATTATAAATAATAACAAGAACAGTGTTATTCTTTTTTTCTTTGGGTCAGATGCTAAATCCTAAAATGCAATAAAAATGGAGGAAGAACATCCTTTTAAGATTTAAAAACTATTCACAGTGCTTTTTGGTTGCAATTTGATTAGGATTTTTCTTTCTCTGTCTCTTCTTTAAAGACGGCAAATAGATGTCAGAGAAAAGATACTCTTTATCAAATGTCAGTATTAAGTCATAATTGTATCTGAATAGGAAATATGAAGGGAAATTCCCTAAGTGGTACGTATGACTTCTAAAGAGATAAATATGTTTTGTGTTTCATTAAATGAAAATAAATGGATGATGAAGTGACAGGATATAGATGATGGAAGTAAATAACATTAAAAGGAATAAGGAAAGCAAGAGCTTGTAGTTACATAAATTCAGTTTGCTGTTTAGTATGTGTGTGCAGGAAAGCACAAAGAGAACATCAAAATGCCTGATCACATCCCATCTGTTTCTGCTTCTTACTGGATAACAATCTCCACTGCCAAAAAGCCATTTAAATTTACTACATTGTAGCTACTGATAAATATCACTTCTGTGAAGATCTAATACTAAATAAGAACTTGATTTTGAGATAATGCTTACATGCAGCTGTGTCAAATAGATCAAGGTTTCGCTCAGCTCAACACCTGGATTCTATAAGGCTGCAATTTGTTACCCACTGTGATTCTTTGCAATACATTTTCCCCCCAGAACACACTACTTGTACCCCCCCCCTTTCTCCCCCTCCATTTAAAAACCAAGAAACAAAGCAAGATGAAACACTATCACAAGATGCAACATGTAAATGACGGGAAGGAAAAAAAGACCCTAGAGGAGAAATGATGAAAAGCAGGATATTGGCAAAGGGTGGCAAAGACAAGGGGTTTTCGGAAGCTCTCGTGATGGGTACCTTCCATGCAGATCTGACAGGCACAGAATGGTGCCATGAAACTGCCTCTAGCAATAGAATATATTTTCCAGCACATCACAGCAACTGCAATAGCATCAATTCTACTTGCAATCCATGTCCAAACAGAAAAAAAGTTCTCAATGGTCCTGTTTCAGCACATCTCAAGGACTAATTAAATCCTCATTACTTTCTTCTAATTATTCCAGAGCTCTGGGATTTTACTGAGCGAGTCTCTGATGGTATATCAGATGAAAAGGGTTAAATAACCTGTGTTGATTTTGAAACTCCAGACCTATTCCAGACCTTTAGCATATCATCAGCATTATCATGAATATTTAACTATACACTGCTGTGAAAATTATAATGGGAGAACAATTAAAAGTTTTTTTTAATTAATTCTGACCCATATACATTTGCCTTAATAAATAAAGGCTTTTTAAGCATCCCCTTCATGATAGTGTGTGCCAGAGTAACAGCATGAGACCATTTAATGCTTCCATTAGATTCTGTGTTTTTAGCAGTTCCCTATCTACTATTTTAATCTGAATATGATGAACCAGGGTGTACTTATTTCAAACCAAAAAGAGCACTGAGGATGCCAAATGAGAATGTTTTAGCATATAGAGAAAATATATCGTACACTGCATTTTAATTAATTTTGTTGTAACTTAGGTGCTGCCTTGAATATATCCAGGGATAGCAAGGCATGATAAAGGATATACCAGAAGTACTGTATTGGCCCAAATATAAGCTGCATTTTTAAAAGTCAGGATGGGGAGGAGAAAAAAAGACAATACCCGAATATAAGCTGTTCCCTTAAAATTCTACAGGCACTCACACCCATTCTGTTTTATCGTATTTCTGTTTCAGCAGCGATATCGTAAAAGCCAATTTTTGTAAGGTTGTGAATTTAAGCCGCATTTTAACTTTTCACAGTTGGAATTTAGGAAAAAAGTGAGGCTTATATTCAGGCCAATACAGTAACCTGCTGGGTGGGGCTAGCTTCCCAGCATGGGGGCGGGTGTCATTGTTTACTAGGTGGAAGAGGGTGATGTGAAGGTTAGTATAAGCACACGGCAGGAGTGTCAGATTGGCTCCGCTGGTGCTTCCCCACCATCTTGCCCCTCCCAGTAAGCAAGAGCAACTCATGGTACCTACTGAAGTCAGAGATGACCCTGAGTGTCTACCTCTTTCTTGTAAGGCATGTCTCATATTTCCTGTTTGACCTGACCACCCAATGAGAAGGTAAGATGTGGCTCAGGCACCAACACTATCAAGCAGATGAACACAGAATAAAGCTCTAGAAATTGTTCCAGTGTCGCACAAAGGGAGGAGAAGAAGAAGAAGAAGAAGAAGAAGAAGAAGAAGAAGAAGAAGAAGAAGTAGTAGTAGTAGAGGAGGAGTTTGGATTTGATATCCTGCTTTATCACTACCTGAAGGAGTCTCAAAGTGGCTAACATTCTCCTTTCCTCCCCCCCCCAACAAACACTCTGTGAGGTGAGTGAGGCTGAGAGACTTCAGAGAAGTGTGACTGGCCCAAGGTCACCCAGCAGCTGCATGTGGAGGAGCGGAGACGCGAACCCAGTTCACCAGATTACGAGTCTACTGCTCCTAACCACTACACCACACTGGGAGATAAGAAGCATGACTATCCTACCTATACTTTGCTCCCTGAACTTCTGTAAAAGCCATCAATCTATCACTCTTACTGCCAGCAAAGAAAAACTTGAAGGGACCAGAATGTCCAAATCTCAAAAAAAAAAAAAAATCTGAACTATATTATATGCATGCATTTGTGCCACACACATGCAAACTGCACAAAGGAAAAATCTATTTGTTTGAAAGTTCTATTCTATTATAGGAGATATATATATACACCCTTAGGCTTGAAAAGATGAAAAATCCCAACTGGGTGCTGAACCACCATTGAAAACAAGGTAAAAGAAATGCACACACTTTCAGAATGATATTATGCGTAAACTTAATAATTTGTTTGTGTGGCTTTCATTTAAGAATGGCGAAACTTAGATCTTACATAGCCAAGCAAATTCCACAGAAAGTCTGACTAACGATATATTGAGGAGCAATAAACACATTAGTGGTCTTTTGTTCATGCATTCATTCATTTCTCTGAAGGAGAAAAATGTTTCACAAAGTGCTAGAAGGAACAAAAACACTCTGAAAGTGGAGGGTCACTTGGTGTTTTTAGCTGGAAACGTTTATATCAGCAAGCCAAGTGTTTAAATTACTGTAACAGATGCCTGTGGATCAGGTGTCTTTGGCAGGAACGATTTTCTGCTTGGGTTTTTATCAGTAAATGACAAGCACCTTCCCTTTGAGCCCTTGTGCTCTCCCCTCCCCTCTCTAACTTCAGTGGAAAAGCAGTTCAAGCAAGCAAAAGAATCAACTAATGTAACACCCTTTTTAAAAGGTGAAGTTTTCCATTTCAAAGAAGTCTCTAATCAATGACAGGGCACAAAAGGGAATGCACGCATGTTTATCCGCGCACTGTTCAGACCTTACAGAAGCTTTGGGGAAACATGTTCTGCAAAATCAATATGGCCTCACTGGTTACAAATTTTGTATCTGCTGCATGAAACAAATGTACATTTTAAACAAGCTAGGTCACAAAGATTAGCCGTAGCATGACGGGAGCTTCAATAAATACTCTAAATAAAAAGCCAGGTCTGTTGAAGGCAAACATCAGAAGATTTTTTTAGAAACAAAATGGCACCGAGACTAGTGCCAGCAGAGCAATTTGAAGATTAGATTCTAAATTCTCAAACTGCAGGTTACAATAAATTATTCATTTTTAAAAAAAACGGACCATTTTTATTTGGCCTCGTGATTCAGAGTTGGATGCCTCTCTTTACCACACTTCATCAGATTCCACGTCAGGCACTGAAGACACTGATGTTTGGCTCCAATCAATGACTCAGCTGGAAGCATTCCCAAGGGTGGAGAAATGGACAGCAGAAAGAGATTCAAGTCCTTGGACCTGGAACTCATCAACAGCATGGGATCCACCACTCAGCACAAAACACTCTGCTGCATTAAGCACTGCAGCTCTGTCACAAGTCAGGGTGGCCAATGCCCCAGCTGAACTGAAAGCTAATTGACTGGAAGTGGACCTCATGCACAGCATGTGGGATGTGATAAGGAATGCTTGCAACTTTAGTTCATGGGAAGTACCAGATGAGTCAACTCCTGGTGAAATTCTTAAACCACACATCCTTTAGAACAGAGTTGCTGCACTGGGACATATCGAGCAAGTCAGATTCCAAGGATGGAATGAGGAATGGATAGTCCACGTATTATGGGCCTCTTGTCTGATGGGACGGAGCCACAGCAATTAGCCTCCTGTCGGTGATGTAACTGCCACTTACTGGGAAGGGCAGGGTGGTGGTGAGACCAGGGTTGTGCAGATGTGCTGTTGGAGCTAATAGGTGCATCTGCATAGTCCCAACCTCATTGCTGCATTGAGTTGAACGGCTCCTCCCACACACTATAAACCACCACAGTACAATGGGAAAACCCCAAGAAACTCATGCCGCTATTATTTGTGGATAAAGAGAAAGCTTTACTATGTCTCCAAGACATAAAACAATTCTGGAACCAGTTGACAGTGCGCCCTCAACGCATGTTGAATGCCTCTCCTAAATATCTTATGGTGGAAATGACTCCAGTTAGTACTAGAGGGGATATTCCATCTAGTGCTGTTGGGGCTATCTCCAGATTTGAGAGGGCCTTGGGCAAAGTGTCCTCTGGTGAGCTCCCTCCTGTCAGTGAGTCCTGGCACACTTACCTGATGATAGTGGCAGCATTCCAAGCAGCACTGGGCAGCTATGCCTAGCAACCCTTTCAATTTCCTCTGGTGCTTTGTGAGTGACACAAGGTTGGGGGCACTAAATAAAATTAAAAGGGTGGCTAGATCCAGCCACCTGGCACTCCTAGGAGTGCAGGGTCAGATAAAATGGAAGTTCAATAGATGCTGGGTCTATGGCCAAGTTGCTGATCAACGGCTTTCAGAATATCTTGCAGAATATACAAAAGGAAGTTTCCAGCAAGAAAAGAAAATGTGTAACGTGCTGTGATGATGGTTCACCCACTCTACTGGAATCCTGCTTAATAGATACACTGAAGCCTGTAACTCCCTAGTACTTGTCGTGTTAAGCGCCTGTGAATCTTTCCCCCCTACCCCTCCAACATTACACTACTCTCTAGCTATCAAGCAGGTGTGCTGGGAAGGTGCACATCTTCCTGTGAGCATTTCCAAAGTCGGCCCACAGCAATGCATGCCCTTCATTTATGGCTTACTCTGAGGAGCCTGGAAGGGAAGGGGAAAGCTCACATAGCTTCTCACCTCTCTAATGCCTTAATAGCTGCTAATGCTGATATACAGACTAGCAGTGCGCTCTTACACATCAAGTCATGAAATCTCAGTTCTTCCTGTGGGCTTAAAAACTCTACTGAAAGAGCAGCACTACAAGCACATTCAGGCCATGTTGTGATAGGATCATGATACTTTTTGAGACAAGAGGATTGGGAATGTGGCCATTTCCAGCCTGCTGACCTCAATCCTGCTTCTATAGGAAGATATATGTTATGGCCTATACCCCAAAGCACAGGAATTCATCAACATTTTAATAACTGTGGGAAAATTGTTGACTGTAAAGCAGCTAGCATTTCTATCCTACAGAGACCAAATGCTATGTCAGATATTTATAAATAATGTTTCCTGTATCCAGATTTTTAAAGACCATTAAGAATCTAGCAAGATCTTCTGATAAAGAATGTTTTTGGAACATTAAGCTCTTTGTTTTTAACCAAGTTCTTGTAGATACTCCTTTTTTATTTACTTCTCCCTCAGGAAATAAGTTTCTTACAGTATTTTGCTGAGAGACAATTACAAGTGGAATTTCCTTGCTGCAAGAAACAGGGGACATAGGAAAATATTTTGCCCCTTTCAGGCTTTTATGCTCTGTGGCTATTTCATCCTCCAGCACAAACCTCGATCTTGTGGCATTGGAGACTGACTCAAGGCAGGATGGGAGCTGGATTCCGATTGGCTACCTGGAGTCTGGGATGGCATCTGGCTACCTGCAACACAAATGGGGAAGGGAAATAAATAATTAGTTCTTAGTGAAGTAACATATGCAAATAAAACCTATTCCTACAGAACAATCCTATGCACTTTCCCTCAGACGTAAGTCCCATGGTATCCAGCGGGGCATACTCCTAGAAACTGTGAACACCAGCGCACTGCAAATGACTAAAAATGTGGTGTGAACATCAGAGATACTGCAACAGGTTTATTTCACAATGTTTTCTGTTTTCGTAACCCAAGGAGAAAGCATGCATAAACATATTTAACATCAGGCATGCCGAATTGTTCAATTTCGTACCGAGCCTGTTCCCATCCTTACTGACATGATCCAATTTATAGCTGGAAATCTCCTGACATATATTTCTATGAGGGCGTTCTAACAAAATCCAAGTCTGCTGAACAGTGGGACTCATCCTGTTGAGCGTGGACTGGCTGCCAGCCAGGAACACATGGACAGCTGCCAACAACAGCAACTAAAGATAAATTCCATTTATGCTTTTTGGGAAGAAGAATATTGTAAAGAATCTGAGGTTTTAATGATATCTTGGTGTCTTCTAAGTGTAACACAGCAATAAAACCGGTATGTCTGTAAGACCTGTGTTGTGCACTTTGTTATTCAAACAAGAGCTTAATTCATAATTTGCACCTGGTAAAAATACAGAGCTAACATATAAATTGGCATGGGAAGGAATCCAAGTTAATGTTTAACAAAAGAGAAAGAGAGGGAGACTCACAAATGGCATCACACACAGTGCAGCAGAATGCTATCTTGACCCAGAGACTTGCATAGTTCTGGGCAACGGTGCAAACAGAATTGCTTGCATCACCTCTGTGAGGATCAAACTACACTAAATGTATATTGGAATCCCATGATAAGGATTCTCCTTCTCTTTATTCCCACTATTAACAGCTGCAGGGAGGATGTCGGGATCCTGAATAGTATGGGGGGGGGAGGTTTTTTTGGCAGCGGGGGACTATTGTTGATTTTTTCATAACCAATAATACAGAAAACATGAAACAGAATTACCAGGTTAAAACTTCTATTTGGCAAAGATTCGGCCTAACCTGCCTCACAGGGCTGCTGTGAGGATAAAAAGAGGGGTGACCAAACATCCACTTGAGCTCATGGGAGAAAAGGTAGGATATTCCTATGATAAATGAATAGCTGTGATGTGAATTGTGAAAGAAATTTCTAGCTCTGCTGCCAGTCAGTCGCACTCACAACCAGGAGTGTTAACTTGAATAAAATATGGTGGGGCAGGTAAGCCCGACCCCACGTAATTAATCACAAGATGAAGCATGTACACAACATTTGAATAGCAATGTCCATCAGTTTGGGGGGGCGGCTCCCTCAAATATTTTACTGGGAGGGGCAAAGGGACCTCGGCCCCAGGACTTGGCTCCTATGCTCACCATATGACTTGTTACATAATTCCAGTAACACTGTGTTGACAATGCCAGTTGCAACAAGCCAAAAAGTCATTAAGATGATGTCCAACTCAACTCCATTTCTACTCCAGCTCCGTGTTTCTGCTCTGCTACAAAATTCTCATAGAGTTTAATATCTAGCACTTTCTTCTCCCCGAAAAATCTTGTACAAATAGTACTGATAGTAGAAATGAACTGTCAGCAATAACTTAGCCTTTTACAGCATATTATATTTCCAAAGCTTCCAAAGTCTTATGTTAACAGTAGCCTCACAAGTAGGAAGTTTGCAGTTGCCCTTGTTTACTTATCATGTGCTGACCTAGTAAATGTGCATTTTTAGCAATGCAGTTCATGGCAGCTATAAGCAAAGGCTTATATGGGTATACATTGTAACACACACCGCACTTTTCAAGGGTTTTCTGCAACTGGGTCGAGAAATTCATGTTTTAAAAACGAACTTTAAAAACAGAGGTGCTCATGAGTAACAAAGGGCCGTGTTATTTTAATAAAATAGGTACTCGGGGCTAGTTCATTACATAGGTGAAATGAGACAATGTTCTCAGGTGCAAGTGTGTGTGTAGAGGGGCAAGGCCAAACTCCCCCCTCATCCCACTTCATTACGGTGCAGTTAGTGAGGCAAGGCTCTCTGCCACCACTTTCTCTGCCGTACTTCACCTTACTCTGAGAACGGGTCAAAGGGTCCTCTTCAGATCTCTTCCTTTGGGGTGAGGTGGACAGCAGAATCGCTGTGCTACTGCCATGGTTCACAGGTGGTGGCTATAATGACTTTTTAAGCTTTTAAAAAAATTGAGTTGGCTTTCTGGCTCCAGGCATTTTCCTGGAAAATGTCTAGGTTTGAAAAGCATTTCTAGAATGCTGGGCTCTGATGAGCGATCCCCTTGGCTCCTTCTCAGAATAGGGTAATGCAGGGAGGAGGAAATGGCGGAGAAGCCACCAGCACTATTGCCACCAGCACAAACTGGGAGGAGGAGGATGGCAGCAGCTCTGTGGCTACCCTAAAAAGGAGAATGGGGGAAGAGCAGTGGTGGCATGAAGCATAGAGTACGGGAAGCACAATTCCTTGTGCTGTGCCTGTATATACTGATAGTGATCAGGTTTTCTCTGGCTTAAAAATTTATTCATTTCAAAAGTGGTAGTCAGCCAAAAACTGATAAACACTGAAAAATGCCGAGAGAGACTTGAATCTAATCACCAACACCAGCATAAACGCCTGCTTTTAAAACTTGAAATATGAAGTATCCTCTGAATCTTTTAAGGGGTTTATTGTTTGGACTGGTTTTTTGTTTTTTTTTAAGGCTGGAAGAAAAATGGTCCTGGATATAGTATTAGTTTCATTTACTTGTGACCAAGGAGAATTTCCTATTATTATTAATTGTATTTCCATACTGAAAGAACTACGTACTTCCCAACGTGTATTTTTTATATTTTAGCTTCAAAATGTTTTAACCCACACTGAGCCCACAACACTGAGCAGGGTAGAAATCCAAACAAATAATCAAAGGACATAATTTTTCATGAATACAAAGAATGGATAAGCTAGTTTAGGTACAAAGACCTTTGTACAGTCCACATGCACAAATCACACTATATTTACTATGAGAAAATGAACACACAAATCATATGTGTCTAATTTTCCTTTTGTGGCTACTAATAGTCTATTTTCAAACTCATTAGACATGGTGCACAGAGTTTCTCCTTCAGCAATGCTGTATTTTTAAAAAATCACACACACAAAGCCCTTCTCTGTGACAAGCAACGGAACACACAGCACAGGAACACCTCTCTTTTTGTTATATTGTAGTGACTGCCTTATGCCAAGCAATCAAGTTGCCACAGGAGGAAGGAGAGTAACTCCTGAGGCTTTCATTCACTGCTAATTTGAGAAATGGCTGGTCTGGTTACCAAGAACAGCTGGTACCACCTCAGGTTAGGCAACAAATATATACTGTATTATCAATATAGGTGTTTATTAGCTATGTTAGCGAATATGGTATAAATGGTAGACACATCAAATTAAACCAAAGTATTTTCAAAGACAAACACACATTTCTCGCTTTGCAATCGCTTTTCAACAACTGGAAACACATAAAATATATGATTTGTTTAAGCTATTAAAAATGCTCCCTTCTCTGCACAGTTGATCAAAGCGAAACCCATGTTAACTTTTATGCAAGAGTATTCTGTCTGTCGAAGCCAGAGCATGATGATGTGTCTTTCTTCAAAGCTACTCTGAACTGTCATTGTTGAGTTCTGGGGCAAACTGTAAATCTCTGCAAAGAACTATATGTTTCTCCTGCTCCATCCGTTGCATCATTTTAAAGTAATTAGCCAACTGTTTCCACAGCTGACTTTGGAGGAAAGATGCTAGAGTGATATGCAGTATAAAGAAATATACACCATAATTGTACAATTGCTTAAAGTACTTACTGGCAATTTGGGGATAATTTATACTCTGAAAATGCAAGTATTATTTATTATTTATTAAATTAGTATACTGTCCTTCCATCCGTGGATCTCAGGGCACTTCAGAATATAAAAATACAAGATAAAATAAATTTCTATAATGCCTAATGAGGTATTTCAGGTTTTCTCACTATATGATTTGCTGTGCCTGGTAAGTTACGGCTTTTCAAAAAAAGGTCATTATTTTTTCTTTCTGGTGCTTAGCTATGTTGAAATTATTGCTGTAGTTTTGGGTAGTTTTATGATGGGGTTTAACTCAGGGATTGCTACCTTGAGTTCCACAGAAAGTAGGTGAGATATACGTTTTCAAAACAGAACAAAAAAATTCAGCAATTAACAAAACTTGTCGAAAATTATCGTTGTGTCACCAAGACACCAAGACTTGCACATGTACACTGGGGAGCTACTGTCTAGACTAGACAGCTTCCTATGCATATCCTCCTTTCCTGAGAACAAAAATGGTCCCAGGTTCAGTTCCTGGAACCTCTATGTAAAGCAGGGAAAGACTCTTGCCTTAAACCCTGAAGGGCTGCTGCCAGTCAGTGTAGAGAATACTGAGTTAGATGAACTGTTGGTCTGATTTGGCACAAAGCATCTTCCCGAGTCCTTATGAACACTCTTGAAAGCTGCCCATAGGTTTTAAGTATTGTGGGGAGGCAATGTAAAGGAAGCAGCGGCTGTGCACAGAAAGAGGAGCGCTCCGGATAGGTAACAATATGTAGCCTTTGCATTTTTAATTTGAGTAAAAGAGGTCAAAGAAAGTGAAAACTCGCCATATATCCTGAATTGTATGCAAGGTGCAGAAACCATGCACTATATTGCGCTACACAGAATCACCTGTGGGTAGCAATAAATATTACATTTACTTCTAAAGGAATAGGGAGAAAGATGATTTGCCTTTTTATTTGGTTTTTATGTGGTATCACACAGCCTTTCCATAGCATAAATGTATAAGCAAGTGCCTAGGTGACAAATTGCAATGGTGAAGTATCGAGGACAGTTTCAACCAGCAAACACATATTCATCATCATTATTACTATCGTTATACATAAGAGGAAAGCTGCTGGCAGTGTTTATAGACCAATGCAATAAAAGAGAACTTTTCACAATACTAATATTGCTCTGCCACTTTTGTTTAACCATGGTTGTACAATGGTGAGTTATTATATCTGCTACACAGGCTAACCACTACCGTACATTTTTAGGAATGGAAAATACATGAGGAATAAAATATCAAACAACAGTTCAAGACATTTTAGCACACTAAGGTACAGATCTTGGTAGAACGGGTGCCAGTCAAATCGACTGCATTGTTTGCTGGCTATAAAGTCCTTATTAAATAATAAGTTATCTGAAACAGAATGGCCATAAAAATCTTTATGAAAAGCAGCTACTGGTGCTTATACAATAGTAGCTCTTTAAATTTAACTATCTCTTCATATTTGTTGGGATAATGCCTAAAAGGAGGACTCAATATTATGCCTTAATTATATCCCAAGTAATGCTTTTGGTAAAAGTGAAGAGTGACTGAAAAGGGTTTATAAAGTGTTCAGAAACATACTTGCACTTGTGAAAAAGACTGCAAAATTTCTTTTATTGACAGGTTTTCTTGGTTCTTTCAATATTTCCCTTTTAAATATAGTTCTCAAGTTAATTGGGAGCTTTTTTTTCCGGGAGAGTTGGACTTGATTTGGCCAATACTCCTCTTTTTCACAAAAACATACGTAACCAGAATTTATGAAATGATCTCTTCCACCAATGGAAGGCTGCATTGTGTAAGCAAACTTCCCTTCAGGGAATGCAACAAAAATGTGAGATCCAACCCACAGTGCTGGAACTCTGGTTCTAATCCAACATGACATCACTTAGTGACATCACTTTATCCACTAACACACTACACCATCGTCAGACACCAAAGGGTGGCCAATATGAATTAAAATTCAGTAATTGTTTTTTAAATATAATGACTATACTCTAAACATAAAGAGTGGAATCTAGAGATTTCAAATAGACTACAAAAAAGAAAGCACATAACAGATCAATACAATCAAATTATTTAATATTTATCAGGTGGTGTGGCACTCAGACCCAATCAATCTGCACATAACAGGAATGGATGCCATGTTGAAAAGGAAGAGTCTGGTTTGATTAGACCTTCAGAAAGTCTTTTACTTTGGACTTTGATGTAAATCCAATCCATGAATTGACTGCATCAAATCACCATGAAGGTATGCTGTTCCTGAGCTATCTTGGTTTTTCTTTTTCTTTTTCAAGGAGCTCCACTAAAATCAATTTTTGCTATTTTACCTTACGGGAGAAGTCACTTTTGATTTAGAAACCAAGAGGAATTTTGTAACTGAGCCAGCAAATAATTTTGGATGTTTAGTCAACTGGGGGTGCTGTTAAGCCATTCTGAGTTCAGTAGAGAAAGGTCCCAATCTACTTGCCACTGAATTTAATGGCAAGATTGCTGTTGATCATAATGGGACTGGAAACAACCCAAAGAAGTTAGCTCCATATCATGCTGCTAGAGCTGCTATATAAGTGAACAAATAACAGTTGGCTACAGGGCAATGTAGGAACTGTTCCCTACGGAATTTATTTTAAAAGGCTACATTTTACTTTAGTACTTCAGGCAGCAGAGCGTGGCCAAGTAAATCAGAACATTTCTGATTCTTGCCTCACTAATTTTTCAAGTTTTAATATTTTAAAAGCTGGAATCTCCGCACCCACAATAAATTCTAGGCATAACAACAGCAGCAACTACTACTACTGCAACAACAACAAATATTACTTTGTGGACTGTCACCAGTGTTCATAGTACTTTCCAGAAAAACGCAGCAAAACAAAAACCAGGTCCCTGACTTGTGAAGCTTAGGATGAGGAAAATAATGATTAAAACGTATATTTGTTTTTAAAAGGGCTAAGTTTTAACTGATACTTTCCATTAGCCTACCTTGCCCATTACTTTCCTCCTTAACTCCCATCAATGATCAGCCACTCTTCCAAGAGCCGAAGGAAAAGGTCTCATCATTGGCCTATTTTGACAGCTATAACCTTGGTTTTCCCAGACTGATTTTCCTTCCTCTTTAGTCTCCTTTCCTTTCCTCCACAAATGTGTCACATTTTTACCTTTGGATGACGCTGGAGGGTAGCGTCTGTGCTATTTCTAATTTTTGTACAGGGTCTAACCATTTTACTGAGCAATCCTAACCCCCAATCTGCACTGCTGGAGAAGGTTAAGATGACATGGAGGGGTCTCACCACTGGACTGTGCTGCCGGAAGGGGCAGGGGCTCAGTTGCTATAGAGGGCCTCAGTGGCCATGCTGAAAATGCAGCGCACTGCACTCTACTACTAGTGGCAGTCCCACAAGCAATAGTCAGCATAAGCTTCTGAAGCAGGGTGTTACAAGGGAAGCAAGGGACAAGGACTGGTGCTGGATTAAAAATGACCCACTTTCCAGGGAGGGGCCCAATGCATATCCTTCCTTTTGCCCTGGCCAGCGCCAGCAGCAGAGCCTGAGGTATGGCAGTGGATCTGCTGCTCCGTTCTGCCCCAACACGTCTGGCCATGGCAATGAATTGCTCTCTTTGGCACTGTATAATAGTAGTAACCATGATAACAACAACATTGTACCATGGGTAAAAAGGTCCATGGCAATGTGCTGGCTTATCTTTCCTTCAGTACTGTGCTTTTACCAACTAAACAGCCAAATGTTCTCTGGTACAAACTCTGAAGATATGTCCAAAAAGGAATCCCTTTATATCAGGGATGGGGAACATTTGGCCCTTCAGATATTGTTGGACTCCAACTCCCATCAGCCCCAGCTGACATTGCCAAAGGTCAGGGATGATGGGAGTTGTAGTCCAGCAACATCTGGATGGCCAAAGGTTTTTCCTACACCTGCTTTACATTATCTGCTACTGATACATGATAAGGAGTAACAATAGTCTGTTACTACTTTTTTTTTATATGAAAGGTTGTACATCAACGAAAGGAATCCTTCCATGATTGATCTAGACATAAAATCCATTAGCGTCCCTCTTCCCAGTCTTTGTACCTTGCTTCCTACTATATTACTGATGTCAAGAACATTTTCATTTTATCTATTTAAAAGGAACGTTCCATTTTCACTGTAGCACCCATGTACCACGCCAACATAATCACTTTATCCTGGATCCTGAGATCTTGCGAGTGAAAAGGGAGAGGCAATGTTAACCAGTTATCCATTTCTCTGTAATTCCCCTGGGCTCTCCCAAAATCTGCTATGGAGGGTTGGGGGGATCCTCTGGAATACTGTGCACAGGTAGCTGCATGGAAAAGGGGGAAATGACAAAAACTGCCTCACTCCTTCATCCATGGGAGATTCTGCAGGATCAAAGGCTGTTCTGTAAATGGGAGGAGCTTTTTCCATTCCTGGAGGTGTAATTTGGGATTCAAGCCTTTGGTCATTTATTCTGGTTACTGATTTTCCACACAAACTAAAATAGCTACTTCCAGATTCCATCATGAGGTTCCCCTCTCCTGCCTCGCCTTCTGTCTCCCTAGCACATTGCATCAGTTGTTATCATGTCAATGTGTCCCTGTGTGTATTTGCATGTGCAACCAGGGAAATCAAGCATCGCTTTACAAAAATCAATTATGGGAGGATGACATGTATGCATACAGAAGGCATGCAAAAAATAGTACAGTGAGGGAAAATGCAAAACAAAATAAAATATCATAAGAATGCTGGCCTGGTGACACCCTAATCTGCACAGTGAACTGTGTTACCAACATTAATCCATGAAGCCAATCTTTTGCCCTTCCTTTAATTCTACTGCAGAGCCAAATGGATAGATTTTCCCTCGACAGTGTTTTACTGCTCACCTGGAACTAAGCCTGGGACCTTGATAATTGCAATGCATTACACACAGACTAAACAGCCTTCTAAGGGCCAGATTACACCTTGGCTGATTGGTGTCATAGCGACAATACAATGCAGTCATAAACCCTGTGAAATTGGCCATTTAAGCTGTGTTTATGGTTGCTTTGTGTGCTGATAGATCTGGAATAGAATTGCCACATTTGCTGTGTAAAAGCAATTGCTATATAAAAAAACATAATGCCTGAGCAGGTTCCCCCCATTGTTTGTGCAGTATCTAGCACAGTGAAACCTCATTCACATTTTGACTGCTTGGTGTTATCAAAATAGCACCAAAAGAAAGCACATTCTTAGGAGTTTCAAATATTAATCCACCATCTCTTAGATTAGTAGTTATAGAGCAGGAAGTAGATCTCTTGCCAGCTATAACATCTGTACACTCCAGCCACACCCCTATTTTCATTAGGAGAAGCAAAAAAAAAGCTTCATTTTTCTTGCCCTCAGGATGCTTGAATGAAGTCCTCGAATTTCATGCCAGAAATGGTGACAGACCAGGGCAAATAATTCTGCTCAATCTTTATAAATGAATATTTCAAGAAACTGAAGTAGGAAAAGGCACATTTAAAAGAGCACATTGACTAAAAATCCAAAATGTTTACAGGTTGTTTAGCCTTGGCTGGTAGCAGTAATGTGAAATGCAGCAAGGACAAATGTAAGATGTCACACATGAGAATAAAAACCAAGAGCATTACTTATAGGAAGGGGGATAAATGTCTAGTTTGAACACTGAGAAGACGGATTTATGAGTTAAGGCTGAGTATCGAGAAAAGTATGTCAACAGTTGCAAGCTTGGCACAAAATATCCATGTTGTTTTAGTACAGGCATGGCCAATGTAGTGCCTTCACAATGTTGTAGGACTATAACTCCCCACATCCTGACTATGCTGGTTGTGGCCTATGGAAGTCCAAAAACATCTAGAGGGTATCACATTGCCTGCCCGTTTTAGTTCATATCAAAAGAAGCATGATTTTTAAAACCTGGGAAAATACAATTCAACACAGGCCTGCAATTGTCATTATTATGCTAATAATTTCAAGAACAACATTGAGAAGGATGCTGAAATGTCCAGAAGGCATGCTGTATATAGAGCTGAAGGTCCTGAATATATTGGAGAAAATATCTTTGAGTTGTCATTACAAGTGCCACTACAGCACTTTGGAGAAGGAAGGAAGGAAGGAAGGAGGAATGCAGAATGGAAGGAACTGAAGACAGCCAATGAATCTTCACAGGGAGAAACCTTCCCCTGGCCCAGTTCCTCTTCCGCCACCTTTTGCCTCTTGCCAATGCTCTATGTTCACTCAGTAATGAAGAAAGACACTCTGGCTCCTCACAGTTCTCTAGTGCCTGACCTTCTGCCTCTTCCCATGCCTCCTCTCTGGAGGAGGATGCTGTAGGGGCTGGAGCCTTGCAGAAGGGAAAAATAGCATATATGTGACTCTGCCTAAAACCAGACCGAATCATAAGATGAAACAGCCTCACTGGGCACTCAAATGACACAAGCACTTGCAAAAAAGAAAAGAAAAAAGAGGAGCAGTTGTTAGAGGGGATGTTCAGATATTCTCCCCCTCACCTTCTGGTTGCTGAGCATATTGCCAAGCTCGCCTGCTGACAGCTAGCTCAGAAAACTGCCCCACTAAAAACAATCCACGAGGGCACTCCATCTTAACTTCTAAGGCTGAACAACAGACTCATAAAACGCTCCACAATATGAACACTGGCAGAAACTGCTCATTTCAGAATCGAACCAAAAGGAGCTTACCAATATGAATGCCACTTTCCAGTGGGCAAGCCATATTACAAAGACTCCAGGGAAGCATGATGAAGTTTTCAAATTTTAAAAGTTAAAGGTAGGCTGAAACAAGAGGAAGCGTGGGAGAAATTGACCCATCACAGCAGATGGAATCTGTGTAACTAACTGGGCAAGATGTATCTATGGCTGAATTATTAATGTCCTCTGAAAGAAACTTCATGAGTTTTGTTATTTTTACCAATACTCAAACAAAATAATCTAGAATCTATATTTTACTCAAACAAAATAATCTATATAGAAAAGGACCGATCATCAGATTTATCAGGGACTGAACTAGAAGTGAGGTCCTGAGTGCTTATAAAGCAGATTTAGGCTAAGGGTTCATCAACAGAGCATATTGCTTGAGAGATTGTGAAGTCCCCTTACAGCAGAGAAGTATGGACAGGAATGCATTTGGTATGGAAGTATGCTACCCTAGAGCAGGGGTTATTTCCAACTCTAAAATTCTATGATTCTACATTTCTACAGCAAATTAATAAAAACAAGCCTGGCTTTCCGCTATCTGCTTGCCTATTATTCCTCCTCCCCATTATTTATTCCTTTAGTGATTTTTTTTTGTTTGAAAAGCTTAATATTTAGCTGCCTTTTGAAGGAAATGGGCATAGTGACAGATGAAAGACTTTATTCATCATATAATTCAGAATGGGGGGGAGAATCAACTGCTGTGCATTTAAGATTCTAACAACCCTGCAATTTTGTATAGTCGTTTCCCCCACCCCACCCCAACCTGTTCTTTCGAAGAAATCTGCTTTTATTCTGCTAATAACTAACCACAGTTAGAGCAGCATGGATCCGATTAGTAGTTCTTATGGTACAAAGAGGAGGGGGGAGAGAAAGGCTGTGAACAGGGTTGCCAATTTGTCCACCTGGGTCTCCAGGAGAAAGATTAGATGAAAGCTTGCTCTTTTATTACCCACTTCATCTCTGCTCTATACTTAGGCATTTTCAGAACTGAGGTACTGCATTTTTAAAGGTCTAATTTGACCACCTCAAAAAAGCTTTCCTTCAATTTCCCCAGTGTCCCTGGGAATAACGCACAGAATCGTGCAGCATTTAAAATGGGAAAACTAGAGTGGCGGGCAGGCAGGCAATGTATGATGTTCCACAGATTCCATTGTATTTCTACAGTGATTTATAAATTGCTGTCATCCTTTTACTACGTAAAAATTCACAACGTTTGTGACTGACTCTGGTGTGCACCTGGTGTTTTTGTTGTCTTTTCAACTCTCGCCTCACAAGTTGCCCAATTGTTTTAAACTCCTCATGACTAAAAAAAGAAATGGGGGGGGGGGAGAAAAAAGGAGCATGTGGTTCACTGAAGGGCTGCCAAGTTAGTTAGAAAGCCACCAACCCTGGGCAGAAGTATGGCTGTCCTTGTTGGCAGTTACGCTGGGTACGTACTGAGATGTCCAATACGAAATGCAACAATGCCATAAAATAATTGGAAAAAACCAACATACATACCTAAAATAGAAGAGGAAGAAATCTTACATTTTTAGATTAATGTTAACTTCAGAGAAACATAGTTAGTGTACAAACAGTAAGAAGATGCCTAGTAAACTGTTGGAAATGTTTGCTGCAGGTTGTGGGAATGACTGCCAGGGAAGGGGCATTTTATCTTTTCCTCTTACAACCACCTCTTCCTTTCTACCTTGCAGTGTAAACATAAACACACAGTTAACTTGATGGACATCAACTCCATGGCGGCACAGGTTATGAGATTAAGGGATGGGCATCTGCCAACGCAATTGCCTCTACAACCCCTGTCTTGCAATGTATGCCTCTCAGCTACGTGGTTTGCATTTTGAAGGTAACTATAAGGGAAGGAGGTGTTTTATTGCCATCTATTCTGGCCTGAAAGTAATTTCAAACACTGAACCTGCAAATTAAATTTACTGAAGAAGAGCCTAAGAAGCATGCCATTTATACCCTAAATAGATTTGTTTATCACTTTACACTTTTGTTGTTTTGCATTTCTCTTGTTTTCAAGTAAATTAATGGCTGTCTTCAAACCCAAATGACACCACAGAAGATGCAAGGAACCCAGAGGTGATTCAAGACCCTTGTTGTTTTTCTTATAATCCTATTTTCCAGTGGATGGCTGGAAATTCACAGGCTATCAAGGGAGCCACTAAGCCATATAAAGGGCTCACAATAATGACAACCCCCCTTCTTCTCACTATTTTTACAAAGGGAACAGAGGTCAGACCAACAAGCTGCCAGGGAAAACTTGCACAGCAAATGTAAAAGTACCAGTAAGAAGGAGGCTTCCTGGAAAATATGCCAGAGGCAGCTGTCTCAGTCTCACATTCCGGATATAAAAACACTGCTTGTTCTGCTACAGCTCAAGATGGCCCAAAGAATCAAGCCGTATCTCTGCCCATGCAGGTGTATGCTTATGCATGCTCACACACATACATAAAACCTTCTCAGTCTATTTCTTGCATCTAATGGAGAGGGCTAGATGTTGCCTCTAAATGTCCCTGCCATGACAAATCAGTATGTCACATTACTTTTTATTTCTTTTTTGTTTTATTTCCCCCATTATTCTCAAATTAGCAGCACTGAACACAATGCATCATACAATACAAATTACAAAATCAAAAATCAAATTTAGTACTACTATTATACATAACTGAAACTTATCTATAGTTGGGATGTAGTCCTTAATATTCATAGCATCTTTTACAACTTAATCATGGTGGCTATGGGTAAGGTGCTCAAGAGAGTGGGGGGCCAGGTTGTTCCAGACATTTTGGGAAGAGACTGATAATACCAGGCTTCCTCAACCTCAGCCCTCCAGAGGTTTTGAGACTACAATTCCCATCATCCCTGACCACTGGTCCTGCTAGCTAGGGATCATGGGAGTTGTAGGCCAAAAACATCTGGAGAGCCAAGGTTGAGGAAGCCTGATCTAGATCCATTTCAGTCTGGTTTAAGGTCCCAGTTGAGGGCGGAAATGACACTGGTTGCTCTGAAGGATGACCTTTCAGGGGGAAACATGGGACTGTGACCTTGTTGTATTGGATCTCTCACTGGCTTTTAATACAGTGACTGGACTGGCTCCATGGGTTTGGCATGAAGCCACAGGGTTATGGTGCTGTTCTACTAACCTAGAGGGCTGGTTGCTGAGGGTGGTGCTTGATTACTACAACTTGGTTCCATGGCAACTGGCCCATGGGGTCCCTCAGAATTATATCCTGTCCCTTCTGCTCCACAACATCTACATTAAGCTGCTGGGTATCAGGAAATTTGAAGCTGGGTGTCATCAGTATGCAGATGAAACTCAGCTCTGTTTCTCCAGGTCATCAGTCAGGGGAGGTTGAGCAAGTTCTGAACTGAACACTGGTCACACTGGTATGAATTGGATCAGGGCTCATCCTGATAAGATGCAGATGCTGTAGCTTGTTGGTTCTCAGGTTCAGGAATTAGGAACACCCAGAGAAACATCCCAGAGCATCAGGACATATAGGGCCAGAGCCTGGGCTCTCATAGGCCCTGTGCCCTGTGCCTGAAGAACCAAATGCCTCCCACCACACATCATCAGCCTGGCACTGTAGGGAGTGCACCGGGAAAGAGTTCTATGGAATGGAGGAGTCCCTGTCTTCAGGCCAGAGGGTTGGCCCTTTAAAGGTCTGGCATTCTCTAGATAGGGGTGGAGTGTGGAGATGGTGTTCTGGAGACAAGAGGCTCAAAAGGCCTGTCTGTTCCTGACCCTTGTTAGCTTTGAGTGAAGTGTGATAATGCTGTTGCAGGTAGGTGGTGGTAACTGCCTTGGCCTTGCAATGCCTAAGAAGAAGTTGCAGTTCTCCATGGTATGGTAGCCTTGCCTTTCCTCCAGCCCAGCCTTGCCTCGTTCTCTGTGGTGTCCAGCATCAGACCAGACCAGAACACTAATTGTTTTATTTTGCACTAGCTGTTTTGTTGAATATTGTTGCCTTCTCTGAGACAATAGCTTAAGAGCGGGGGGGGGGGGGGTTTCCAGGAAGCATCTGGAATTTGCAGTGGAATTTGCAGTGGAATTTGTGGAATTTAGAAGACAGTGGAATTTGCTGCCAAGGAGTGTCGTGGAGTCTCCTTCTTTGGAGGTCTTTAAGCAGAGGCTTGACGACCATATGTCAGGAGTGCTCTGATGGTGTTTCCTGCTTGGCAGGGGGTTGGACTCGATGACCCTTGTGGTCTCTTCCAACTCTATGATTCTATGATTCTATCTGATTGGACACAGTGGGAAGCTGCATAGGCCTTTGATCTGATCCAGCAGGATCCTTACTATGCTCTGATGTTTACTGTTATTATTACATCAATTTTTAGTGTTAAAACGATTTGTGCGACCTGTCTGTCCACCCTGTGTACTTGTTTCTTTTCACCTTTCCACAAATGTATGCACATTCCTGTTTGCCACCATTGTCTGGCAGCTTTTATGTTTTCCTTCTGTTACATAAGGTGTGAAAGGGAGAATTACACCTTGAGTCAGGAATGTGCACTAGCCACATGCTGGAGAATCATGACTGGTCAGTTTGCTGCAGATTTCCACTGTGTGTTTGGAGACAGGTATGTTAGCACTGTAGAAACAGGTATAACTTGACTGCTGTATGACATGTATGATGCTGTATGACATGGAAAATCACAGTAAATATTCACTCCTAGTAAACTAGCAGAGGCTTGATGTTACATGAGTGAGCCTCAGATTCATGTCCTTCCTTTCCATCATCCTCACTTGGGGGATTCATTTACTTTTAATTCACTTACTTCCTATTTTAAGGTGATCCACAGTCTGTTGCTACATCTGAACTGGGAAATAGGGTTGTGCATACCCTCCAAGCTGAAACTGAGAGGGCAAGCCAAAACATGGTTTGCTAGTTTAGCTCAAACCAAGAAATAAGTGAATCTGAATGGAGAGAGGAGAAACCCGCAGGCTGGAACATCTCAAGAACCACAGAAAGTTTTACTCTCGTAAGATTGAATGTATTGCCCTCGGCTGTACTTGAGGGACGATTCCAACAGATTCCACACGAAAAACACTTATGTCCTTGTGGAGATGGCAGTACCGAATCGGTGGTGCATGCCCTTCTGGCTTGCACTCTTTATAAGGATTTGAGGAATGAGGTTATCACCCCTTTTTTATTGTCCATTCCAGGTCGCCCAGCCACTGCCACAGTGTCCTTTCTCTTGGCAGATCAAGATGAGCAGGTGACAGCAAAGGTTGAAAGGTTTTTAGCTGGGGCAATTAGAATAAGTTCCACTATTTGACTATTGATTCAAAGCCTAACATGTATTTTATATAATTGACTTTTTATTTTTTTATATATTGTATTGTTGTTTTATTGCTATGGCTGATGGCTGACGCAAGTAAAGATTCATCCATTCATTTTCAAGTACCATAGAAAGTTAAGTAACAGAGGAGACAAAGCCTCTCCTGACAAATCTGAACATGCATAAAGAATGCTAAATCTAGAATACTAGCTCTGGTATTTGAGTGTTGCAATTCTCCATGCATCTTTAATCCACATGAACCCTTTATCAATTCAGAATCCTCCACAAGGTCACACACAACACTTAGCCACATGCCTTTAATGTGGTTTGGAAACATCCAGCTCTTATGTCAGTTTCTGTTTGCAAGGGGGAGTAACAGCATTAATAACTCCTGGTTATATCATTTATAAACATGCAGATGTGGGTTATTAAAGATTAATGCATTTCAGGATTGGTGTCGGCATTCCGTTTGTCTCATGCCGAAACCAATTCTGTTCTTCATTAGTCAACGACAACCTACATCACCCTGTTGTGGAAGAGAAATCAAAGGTACAAGTGTGAATTGAGAATAAGCGATGAAACTGATTACTAAGAAACTTAACGGCTGTAATCAATCAACACATCTCAATAATTTGAGTCCACCACTATCTGGGGATAAGGGGGGTAAATCCACAAGGATAGTTTGTTATTATTTGAATACATCCTTAGAAACACCATTATCAATGACCTCTAAAGAATTTTTTAAGCACTTCTCATCTTTACAAATATAACTAATTGTGGAAATTGTAATTTGAAAAAGGAAATTAATAAATTAGTAAATAATAATCCTGGTTTTGAATTAATTTCCAAAATTGTAGCTCTGCCATAGAAGATAATAGGAGCAGCTCATAAACGCCCCCTGCAAATACTTTTCTTTTTCAGTGACTTTGTCCAGGTACAGTGGTTTGACAGTTATGTCTTCCATGAATAGACACTGTCTTCCTTGGAAAGACTACACAATTCTCATAGTTCTTATACTCTCACAGAAGTGGCAGTGACAATATATAAAGAAACTGTTGAAGTGTCAGTCCAGCAACTACACTTGCAAGTTCCACAGAACTATGTTTCCTCTATTTCATGCCAATGACAGTAGGGAATAGAAGATTTGTGTACACCTTAAAAGTTACTTCTGCTCCATCCGTTTGCGTCAGAGGACAGTGGGGAAGACAGGGCTCTGCAGGGTCCCTAATCTATATAGAAGTGGTGACAGTCTATAGCAGCTCAGAAAATAAACATCAGCCAGAGTTCGATTTATAAGAAGTTTTACCAAGAAATAAAGCCCTGCAGCCAACAACAACAAAAATTAGTTGACAAAGCGGGAGCAGACTAACTGAATTGCCCTGTAAATGCATCAATCATTTCTTAATATTGAAACATCTGATGGAGGAAAAAGAGATACCTTTCCATTTATGATGCGTTCACATCAATATTTTATGATGAGAACACATGAAATGGAAAGAGGAGAATGTAAATTGTTTCATCTGTAAGACCATAAACTAGACATGTATAAAACTCATATTTTCATAATGCAATAATCAAAAATACAGTATTTTTCATGAATGTGACAACTGTGGATGAATGATGGGATAAAAAGTATTACTTCAATAAAGGACCAGATTTTAAACATTTACAAATTAAAAGAAAATTCTAACTGGCAATGTGAATTAAGCAACAGATGTTGCAGGTAAACAACACTTTTACGACTAACAAGGGCGAAAATACTGTAATTATTTGTCATAGTCTCCTCTAATACAAGGAAACGTCTATAGTTTTAGACACATATTAAACATAGTTTAATTATTTTAACATGGTTTTAATGATTTGATTATTTGTGTTAGTTTAAATTAGTGCAACACATTTATTCATGGGTAACCTATGTCTTAAAGGTTTAAGTTACTTAATAGTAACATAAGAAATTAAAAGCTCTGAAAAAGAGGGAATAGGAATTATCCTCATGGTGCTAATACCTTATGTGAAGTAAGCCCTTTGGCTGTTATCCTGCATTGAATTATGCGGCTGAAGTCCTACTGAGCAGCTCATTACTTTGCAGGATTGCAACTATAGAATTCAGCAAAAATTACTTATCATTAAAGGTGTTCAGGATTGAGACCCAATTAACGTCTATAATCTGGTGGATTTATCTTTTCTTCGAAGCTAAAATTTCTTCCAAACCAGAAAAAAACCATTGTGTTGCTCACTATCACAGTAAATCTACCAAGGATTGCAATGAATGGAGAATATTGCAGATTGCTTTATTTGATATAAGTTGTTTATTTTAAAGTTATTGTGACTTTTTTGTATTGGATCAGATTGTTATTATGTGTGTGATCTTTGCTGTCTATTTTGTTGTTTCTTCAGCTTGTAAACTGCCTTGTGCATAGTAATATAGAAAGGAGGTATACAAATTAAAACTGAAATGAAATGAAGAACAGTCTGCTTCACAGGCAGGCACTGACAAATCTACCTGCCTCCCTGCTGGACGTAAATAACTGGACAAGAAAGACTCCTAGCAGTCTCAGATAGGCTCGTGCAATAGTTTGGCTATGAAAAGAAACAACTGGTATTTAATAAACAGTTTCTGTTTTTAGCCAAGTGTCCACAAGTAAGGCAAGGCCCCACCTTTGCTTGATAGATGGGTAGAGGAAGAGGCGGGTTCTTGTCTAACTTGCAGGAAGCTTTAGAACTCCAGGTCCCACAATTCCCAGCTGGCATGGCCAGTGGCCAGGGATGATGGGGAGCTGGAGTCCAACAACATAATCATTTGTGATTTGGAGAAAGATAGAATCAGCTTGAGAAACACCTGTTTCTTTTCCCCTCCAAAGCTTTCTGCAGGTGGGGAAAGCTCTGCCTTTCTCTTTAGCAAGCATGGAAGGTCAAAGGGTAAGGCGGAAAAGTACTTAGTGAGCAGGAAGTGTTGGCAACAGAGACAAGTACCAGCCCTTCAAATCTTCCTGCAAGTAGGACAAGACCTTGTCCCCCTTTGAAACCTATTGTGCTTCCTAGAGGCCCACAAGGAGAAGACAGAAGACTCAGCTACACAACTGCAAATAAACCGTTTTAAATATGTTGCAAAATGCAATATACAAATGTGACACTAGATGGCGAAACTGAGCTATGGAAAATTCAATGTATTTTTCAAAACTTTTTTTAAAAAAGCATTTTCACAGCTTTTTTTCAATATGTGTGTAGATTCCACTAGAATCTCCCCTGCTTTGGAGAATGGCAGAAAGTGAAAGAGACACGTGCTGCAACTTTCCATTTGCTAGCACCTCTGCAAAGAAGAGAAGACCCCACCATTCTGGCTTCTAGCAAACATAGCGGGCTTGGAAGAGAAATGGTTCAAAAAAAGAAACAAAATACTAGACATATCTGCCACTTTTTACCTTATCCACACTCCTGGTGCAAGTAAGACCAGACTCCATGGGCTTGCCCAAGAGGTGAGAGGGCAACATAGGAAGCTGCCTCATGTTGAGTGACACCATGGTTGTATCTAGTACACTACTGTCTACAGTGACTGTAAGTGGCTTACAGATTTCAAACAGGATTTCAGTCTTTCAAGCCTATCTTGAGATGCTGAGGATTGAACTTGGGGCCTTCTGCATACTAAGCAGGTGCTCTACTATTGAGCTATGACCCTTCCTCAAATAGGTAGGTAGGAATAGGCACAAAGGCAGAGGCTTGGGTAGTAAAGCCAAGCTGATATGTGTAGATTCCTGTCTGTAGGGAATGCTATGTTCCCTTGTGGAGAAGCCTGGTGCTTACCTGTTCTATTTGATTGGTAAGATAGAAGCTGTTGCTGCTCATGAACTGCTGCTATATGTTGGGGACAGAGACTGAGAAGCCTGGAAACTGAATTCCCTTATTATCATTATCACAAGGCAACGTGGACTGTAACTCTATATATCTTAATTCACCATTTCACACATCTGCACATTCTACGCTCCTCAACTTTATGATACCAATCTGATTTGTAAAACTAAACAGTCAGGGCCAATTCTGGAGCTTTTTCAGGTGAGCACTCTGAATATTATTACAGCAGGGCTGAATTAGCATTAAGCTTTATATAAGCAACCAACCACTCAGAGGCTGCCAACCTTTTTCCCTCACATCTTTAAAAGCTGGATCAGAGGCAGAAATTGAGCCTACTACTATTACTATTACTATTACTTATCAGCCACCTTACTCATGGAAATGACCTAAAGTGACTTTCAGACACAGTAGAAATGCAAACACTAATGACAATAAACACAATCAATAAAAAAATTAAAACAAACAAACCCACATCTATACAAGTAAGAAGTGACTTTTAGACAGGCATATAAAATCTAGGCATACTACACACCATTATATGAAGTTCATCTTGCTCTTCATAGAATTGAAAAATAAAGCTACAGTTAAGTGAACAAATGAAATGTTTCCCTTGTATTGCTGTGACGACGTTCTGAAATTTGTAAAACTGCAAAGTAACTGTTTTGTGCATGAGGTGTAACTTTGTCAATTAAATTGTTGTACTGCCAAGGCCAATAAATGTCATTCATGAATCTCAAAAAAACAAAACAAAACAAAACAAAACAAGCTGCTGTAGAACATTTGACTCCGGAGAGAAGAGAAACCTTTTTAAACATGAGAGATTTTAAAAGGGCGATCATGTCAATTTCACTAATGCATAATCCCTTTGTTAGAGTGGGTTAAAATAACAGCAAAACCAGAACAGACTCAAAAGGTTCCTCTCAAATGAGCTGTCTCTTCCTTTGAATGTTAAACAAAACTGGTTGGGTAAGGCGTACAAGTGTTTGCTATTTACTCTTTGATTTGGCTGCATGGGAATGGGTCTTAGTTTATAGTTTCCTAAGATTTAACAACATCCTCTTCCATTGCAGACTGCTTGCACTCCCAAGACAATTGGGAGTGGGGGTAGTGTTTACTATTTTGGATAGTTAGTCCACAGAATAACCAGGGCTTGCATCAGGGTGTTTCTGTGGCTACTAAAGCACCTGGTGAACATATAATATTAGGGCTTGAGAGCTGGCCATAGATTCATGCACTCACAATCTCTTCCTTTTTACATTTTTTGCTTTGTTAGTAAATTGGGAGTTTTGGCCCAGGAGGCAAGCCAAGCTAGCATTCACTCTCTTCTCTGGCATCAGCAATGCATTTTGATGTTCTGCTGTGTCAGCTTCCACTCCTCAGCTCTGGCTGAATTAGAGAGAGTAGTGTGCAAGCCTCCTAAATGACATGCATCATTTTTTACTAGTATTAATATACCAGGACATATAGCATAATAATTTAGTAAAATACGAATCATAAATGAGGAAACCGAAGTATAGATTGTACAGAGATATATGCACGATCTCTCTCCCCTCCACTGGGTGTTTATTTAGAAAGAACTTTTTTAAAACCAAAATCTAAGTTACAGATTGCTAATGTCCCCAAAACACAAATTATACATTGTGGCATTGTTATAAAGGAAGATGATTTGATAAATTATTTATTCATAAACTTGTACAAGTTGTTGTCCTTAATAGAAATTCTCCACTCTGTATTTTATTCCCAGAGTGGAAATGCTGTCAGGGAACAATTATCGAGGATAATAATAATAATAATAATAATAATAATATTTATACCCCAAACATCTGGCTGGGTTTCCCCAGCCACTCTGGGGAATTATTATCAGAAATACAGCTTTTGGTCTGCACAGGGGGGGAAATGACTATTGCGTTTTAGGGGATAGTCTAGTGTTGGGGCTGTGCCAATGTATTCTAATACTCGCAATGGGTGATCATGAACAACATGGGAGAGAAAATTTGCAATGGGGGAGAAAAGCATTTAAACATTACATGTGACAGAACAAGCCACTGGGAAGCTTGTGTGGCAGGTTAGTTGTGTGTGTCCTTTCGATGTTTCTTTAGCTGCCAATTTAATCTCATCTGAGGAAGGAAAGAAGTAAAGGATTCTTTCGTGCCAGCAAGCCCTAGGAATACACCTTTATTTTAACAGCCTTCCCAGAAAGGAACCCCCTGCTACATTTTGGCGTTGTCTTGTCATAGCTATCAGCAACACAACAGCTGCTTGTTTTACAATGACTTGCTAGAGAGAAAATGATAGAGGAAGCCAATCTATGTCACATGGAGATGCTCATAGCAAGACATAACAGGTGGTAATACAAGAGCATTGAGGTCAGAACAAATAAGGTAGGATGAGCAGGAAGAGAAAATTCACTGAAGGCAGTGCCAGATTAAGACTTTTAGAGGCTCTAACAACTTCAAAGATGGTGGTGCTCCCATATACAGTATATCTAATTCAAAATATAAACAATAACAAACTGTAAAATAAAATTTTGCTTTTTGAAATGAAACAATACCTACAATACAATGGAAAATATTTATTTTCGTATACTTCCAGTTTATTTATATTTGAAGAATTTTCTCCTACTTTTTCTAACTGCAAAACCTTTGATCAGATTTTCAAAACTAATCTTACGTAACACATCTGCTTCTATACTTAGTAGAGATAAGGTCTTCAGCCTGCCTTGCTTCATGGTTGTTCTGTTGGTATTTTAAATGTATTTAAACTGGGAAAATGAATGCTCAGCTGAGCAATTTGTGACCATTAATGTTAAAAATCTGGCAACAGAAAATTTCTGTGGTGTTCCCCTTCCCTTGATGCCCTAAGCACGTGCTTATTTTGGCTAATGGCTAATCCAGCCCTGACTGAAAGTATAGACAGATCACATGACAGGAACATTTTAAGACAAGTTGAGTCCCTTCATTCAAGGCCTTTGGGATAGTGGAAACCCACAATCAATGTTTTTGAGATGCCGGAGTCCAGTTTGTGTAGCAAACTACCAAGAATAGCTCCTGCACAACCCAGTTCTATAAAGGCAGTGTGATACTTAAATCTTATGTCACAGTGTGATAATTCATCTAATGTCTGAATTATTTAGCACATTGAAAATGTGATCTTTGTCCATGATGGGAAAGTGCAAAGCGTATACAAATGCTGAAGGAAACATTTTAAAAACGAAACAGTAGAGGTTAGATGGATTTTTTGTTTAAAAGCCCGCCATTTACCTGGAATACTTGCAGGAGAAATGGGACCAGATCTTGACTGGTTGCTTCCAACGGGAGAGCCCACAGGGGAAGGGGAAGGCCCCCCAGGGATACTGGAGAGATGTGGGGAGGCATGAGGGGAGAAAGGCGACTGTGCCGGGTTGCTCTGCTCCCCTTGACTGCTGGTGGAACCTGATGCACTAACCGCTGAACTCAGTGTTGCTTCAGTTCCTGTGGGCAGGTCATCAATGGAACCCGATAAATCCTGAGGAAAAAGAGGGGAGGGGGAAATTGGTAAAGGAGCAGTTGGAACCAACATCCAAGGTAAAGTATGTGGAACAGCAGAAGATGGTAGGACATTTTTCAATTTGAGACAGATGTCATGGAAACACTGTCTTGAGCTGAAAAGAAGGGGTTAAAATTTTAAACACATGGAGCACTGTTGGGTTTTCCTCATGCCACCCCACAATATAAAGGCATAACAAATGTGCAACACACACTCAGATATGTCATATTTCCCAGGAAGTCAAGGCAGTTAGAGGGGAAATGCATTCACATTTCAATTTACCTTATTTCTTTACCTTATAACAATGTGGCTGCAAGTTAGACCTTTGCTAAAACCCCAGTGAATCACTCATGGAGCTCTATATATATATTACCTAGGTTTCTAGGACACTCACAGGTGTCCATTTGTGCATATTTTAGTGTTCTTGGTATTTTATTTTGCCATTTATTAGATGACTATCCTGTACAATTATTTATCCTATTAACCCATTTATACATGGTGAGTTTTTGAATATGATGCTGGTGCTGCAGTACAGTACTTTTATTCACTTTAAAATCAGATAGAAAAAGCAAGACCCAAATCCCTTAGCAAATTACATTAATGCAAGATTTGTTCTGGTGTGCTGCTTACATACCACTATAGTAAATACAGTGAGCTCATTTAAAATACCCCTCAGGCTTCAGGGGTTCCATTTTTATTTATTTATTTATTTTTTATTTATTTATTTTCCATAACCACAAGGCATAATATTGGAAACATAGCAATCACTTCTGCTATACCAACAGAACACAAAGTTATGGCAAGTAGTGAATTTATACCAGTTGCACCAGTGGTTTACAATCACAATGCCAGTGAAATAGGAAAAAATGCACAGAGCTGGCAGAGTGGAGTCCTATGTTACTTCAAAGGTTATTCTCACTCTCAATGATGACATAACAGAAAATGGTGGCATAATAAAAACATTCCATTCAATCACAGAGTCATAGACTCAAATGCAAACGCTTCCTCATTTCCTTCTCTGTCACCCAGCCACATCAAAGGATACAATTCTGACTAATTCAGAAGCCAATCTATGAGTTCCAGAAAGAAAAAAACGGATCTCATATAGAATTTTTTGTGGCATGTGGCTGTGAATGCACAAATGAAAGCTCTGGTGATGGAAAACATGGTGACAGGGAATGTAATGCATGAGAAGACTTAGGGTGCATTTAGGTACTCTGTTGCAGGACCCTGGATTTTGTTTTAACCCACCAAGAGCCTCATCTCCATTGCTGTAATTGGGGTTGCAAAAGTGAAGCATCCCCTACTCTGACTGGCTAAGCTTGAGAGGTGGGCTTAGCAGATCATCAAAGTGCTGAGCCGGCCCTTTGCAAGGAGCACGGGGCTTGCAAAGAGCCCTGCTGGATTTGGGCATGGTTTGGAGGAAACAGCTTTGGTAATCAGGTCTGCAGGCTGGAGGTTCTCTGCCCCCTGTCTAAACTACGTGGCCCCTCCAGGGTTTTAGAGAGGGCATACTTCCCACCCTGGAGATGACAGGGATTGGACCTGGGACCTTCTGCATGCAAAGTAGGTGCTCTGACACTGAATTATGGCCCTTCCTCTAATTCAGCTAATGTCATACAATGCCTTCCATGCACAGGTACCCTGGGGAAACCGTCGATGAGCAAAGCTATGGCTGGTTGGTGCCAGTGGAGTTGGCAGATTCTTTTGGCACTGTTTTACTTAATTCATTGCTGCTGAGAGTAAATAGGACATAGTGTTAAAGGATTCCAGCACATTATATTTGTATTCAGATATAACAGGGAGAAACATACGCCTCTGGCCCTACAGATGTTGTAGGACTACAAATCCCAGACCATTGTCAATGCTGGTTGGGGCTGATGAGAGACAAAGTCCGGCACATCAGGAGGGTGTCAGGTTAGCCACTCCTGCTTTAAAAAGCATTATTTGCTTGTGTGTGTACAGAAATGGGATATGACTCTGCAAGCCCAGCATCTGTTCCTGATATTTCTCAAAATGCTAAACCATGATTTAGCATTGGGCATGAGGTAGGCTAGTGGATAGAATACTCTTTTTTTATAAAAAAAAAAAAAAAAAAAAGGTTCAGCACTAGACTCAAGCTTAATTGGACAAATCCCTTCCTGCATTTTCAGGTTTATTATTAAAATCAGTATATTTACTTCCACGTAATGGGCACAATCTAAGGAGGCTACCTTGTGTCATCAAATGAGAACACACCTGCTCTTTGTGCCTATGTCAGTCACAGCTGGCAATGGTGGCCAAGCTATCTGTTTCCTGGCCCTTGTGGATGTTGTGGAGCATTCATGGATCTCGCCTGAGAGTGATGCATCTGTGAAGCCAGCTCACACAAGCGCTTTGCTGATGAACTAGAGCATGGGTAGGCAAACTAAGGCCTGGGGGCCGGATCCGGCCCAATCGCCTTCTAAATCTGGCTTGCAGACGGTCCAGGAGTCAGTGCGTTTTTACATGAGTAGAATGTGTCCTTTTATTTCAAATGCATCTCTGGGTTATTTGTAGGGCATAGGAATTCGTTCACACCCCGCCCCCAATATAATCCGGTCCCCCACAAGGTCTGAGGGACAGTGGACCCGCCCCCTGCTGAAAAAGTTTGCTGACCCCTGAACTAGAGCACCTGTCAATATAATAATAATAATTATGCATTCAGCACTAGGATATACAACAATACGAATGTGAGTAGACACACACTATAGGGCCAAAGGGGTAAACATTGTTAGCATGCCACATTGGGAATGCTTTTCAGTAGAAGAAGATAAAGAAAATATTTTTGTTGAATTTGTGAAATGCAAAATCCAAGTAACATTCTTCATGTCACAAAACTCTGATGAATGTGTACTACTATTGAAAAAGCCTTTTTAAGCTTAACAAGTTTCATTTGTAATGAAGATACATTTTCACCTCACAGAATCTTCTACCCAGGATCTTCTTTTGTAATTAAAGTTTATTCTTTTAAATAGGAATACTGAAGTATCTACAATTGATACTTTTAAGTTATTATGCAGTGTTTTAGACAGAGCTGTGGTATATGCCAGGATCAATTCAATTAAGAAAATGAGTTTTTATGAATTATTTGAACTTGGCAATCAGGTGCAGTGAAGTCAGAAATTCATGAAGCAGTAATTTCAGTATATTAAGAGATATATGTTCAGTATGTATTTTAAAAATGATTGCTAATTATTATGTATAAAATCATGATGGAATACTTTGATAAAGCAGAGGGGTGTTTTTTTCTAGAGAAGTATATTTGTCCTATTGATAAACATTTACACTAAGTTTTGTTTTCATGTAATAAAGGGCATTCTTTGACAAAGTCAAATATATAACAAATGCAACAGAAACTGCTGATAAAACAAGTACAGGCTACAAAGAATATAATAACATATGAAAACAAACTCCCTCAAGATAGGTTCAGTTGCTTAAAATGAATACCGATCTTGTGCATTGTAAAAAAAGAAAAAGAAAGAAATCATGTGCCCCCAAGGGAAACATGTTACAATAATGCACAATATGGCTTTTAGGGTAGCCATTCCATTCAGACAGCATCCAAGAAATTGATAACATTTTTTTGAACTGCAGGTAACCTGTTTTATAAGGCCAAGTAATGTTTGAAAATGTTATTAAGTATGTAACATACCGAAGGATAAAATGATTTGCAGTTCAGGGATAAAGGCAATACCCAAGAGTCCACTGTAATGCAACCATTTATCTCTGACTCCCTCAGTGAACGCATATGAGGAGGAAAGCTTGAAGGGAGGGGGGAGGTATATAGAGTGGCTTTTTCCTCCCCCCATCAGGTCACATTACGGCTTCTCATTTTACTAATCCCCCATGGGGGTGGAGTGACTGACAAGTCCCAGGCATTTCCTCAAGTGCCTGCCTTCAAGGGATTTCCTCACAAATCTGACACAGCTCATTCATAAAATCAAAAGGGGCACACGTGGTGCCGTTCTGCATGAAGAGCTATATATACTGTGTCCAAAAAGAAGAAGAAGCAGGGGCTGGGGAGTGAAGAGCAAGCAAGCACAGCTTTCAAATGCTTTATGCTCTCTTTTAAAAACTATCGCTATCCACCCCACCAGTATGTCATTCTCCAAAAAAGTAAACCAGAAGGATTTCTTTCCCACACTGGATAAAACTACAAGGCTAACGTGCAGATCATTTAACCTCTCATGGAAAGATATTAGTACAGAAAAAAGCATGGTTTTTTTGCTAAGGGAAAAAAAATGTCAGCTCTCTTCACAAGTGAATCAATATATTTATCCTCTCCTGATCAAATGTAAAACTGGCATATATGAAACACCACACTGCTCAAGAAAAAATTCCTCACATGGTAATAATATTTGTGTTAATCCTATGTGTAATTCAATACATATGATAAACATCTGCATGCAACTTGCCACGCATGTCTGTGGCAATAAACTATTACCAAAAATTTGTGCACAAGTTGATATACATGCATTTCTCACATATGAAAACCTACTCCTATGATTTCCTAGACATGTACTTTCATAAGAAAATTCAGTGTCTGTGTACATATAGTGCTTCATACAGCAGCAGTTATATGTACTATACAAACAAACAAACAATATACATATAGTAGTACTATCCTCCTCCTCTCTCTGTCACATATACACACAATCACATATAATACTGTAATAAAAAACAGAATACACACATCAGCCAAACTTCTTTTCACCATTTTATGTTCTCTGCCACATTCAAAATTAAAAGTGCATTTTGCCTTTACTGTTTTCAAGATTGTGACTTTACAAAAACCTGACATTCTATTCCTGTTTCTCACACTATATATACAGAAATGACACTGCCACCTAGTCAAGTTACATTTACAATTCAGAGATATGAATAGCAAGAGCAACAATTCTTTCCTGTTGACAATGATTATAGTAACATAACAGGTGAACATAGCAAATTATTCAATATGAGAGATTTGTTTTTATGTTTGTGTCACTGTATGTATTAGCCTCTTTATGCACACATACATTTTCAAAATCAATAGTATATTTATTTGTCACAAACCTATTTAACCATATATGTGTGCCAAGTTAATGTTTAGAAAGAAGCAAATAAGAGAAGTAGCTTAAGCACTAAGCTACTCCACAGTAGCTTAAACAGGGAGCCTTGTTAATGAAGAAGCTTTGTAACTAATACTTCTCCAGAGGACAATTTAGTCAGCAGGGCACCAACTCTATTCTTCTTTTATAAGTACAATCAGATCTACAATGCCTGTAAAGAACAAAGAGACCTTACTTACTGCATCTCATTCAAACCAAGACACCTTCAAGCTACAGTGCTTCCATTTATCTTTTTGGAAACTTGGCAGATTGGGTAATTGCAGGGATCCTTTAAAGGGAAGGAAGTCCCCATACATCCCCAAAGGCATGCCCAAAGAGTCTGCTTGATTCTCAGAGGATGCATTTGGCAAGGCACTGGTTTCCTGGGAATAAGAACTGCTGACTACTATTCTTTTTTTTTAATATCCGTTTGTTTCATGTACACAGTGCATTTCTTCTTATTTTATTTTAGTGCTTTGCTTAGGGTTAAAACTTTGGGACTGAGTCGGAAGGGGTATCTATCTACCTACCTACCTATCTATCTGCTACCCCAAAGATGTGTCAGCCTGTGCTTTATGTTAGTCATTATACCATGACCAGGTCCTCAAAGCTAGTTTACAGATAAAAGCTTTACTGTAACCAAGCCATTCCTGTTCAGGATTTATACTTCTTAGTAAGGGTGTTATCTTCGGCTATCTCCTCTTTACTCCTCTGCTTCCAACCACGCACAACCTTTATTCTTGTCCATGTGACAAGTACAAGAGCAAAAAAGAAGAGGATCATGTGGCGTTTAGGATTATAATATTATGCCTTCCTGGTGGTACACGATCTTATCAGACTTCAACAGGAGAGTCACTCTCGAAATAACTCACAGACTTGCAATTGTAGCACAGTCAGCAGGGGAAGTTTGTTGGCAGTAAACTGTGTACAGAGAATCAGGAAACCCAAGGTTACTCACCAGAGAATTTGAGGGGAGGGAAAGTGACACAGAAACACACAGAAACACACTTCTTTTGATAAGTAAAGCAACATGCTCAAAGAACATTCCTAGAAATCCGCCTTGATTACATTTCATGGTAATAAGTCATTTCCACTGAAGCCAGCCAAATGCAGTAGCACTGTTACTATGCTTTCTCCTCCTTTTTTAAAGGAAGGAAGGAAGTGCTCTCCATGTTTGTAATAATAGAAACAAATCAGTGCATTATAAAATAAAATCAGCCATAAACAAAGCAGCATACCATCCTACATAATAAGGAAAGCACAACACCTAGAAAAGATTAAATATAAGATTGTAGCCATGATTAGCCATGTAGCATTTGGTCAATACCAATTTGCCTTCAGCACCAATATACAGTTATCAGCCTAATTATACAGAAATACCCCATCACAGACAATAAATTACCACATCTCTTTTGATTTAAGAATTTAATTCTACATGGTATTGAGCAAGTACATCACTAAAGTCAGTCACACTCTACTTTATGTATACTTCAAGTTCAATGGCAAATGTGTACAAATACTAGTGACAGCACAAATTCACATGAAGGCACAAAGAATGTGACCAGAATATGCACAGGGAAATTTGCACCTTGACTGGTCAAGAAGCGTAGTCTTCAAGTGATATCAGATAATGTACAATAGCTGACAACTTTAATTAAGTAATATACACAGAGACCTGTCAAAAGATGGATTCTCTACTTGGGAACTTTTTATATTTCCTAGGCAGTGCAGAAAATTGGCAGGAAAGCTATTCCTATTTCTGAAACATTTCTGATCAATTCACATTTTCCAACATTTGTTGGCCATTATCCATACTGACCCAGTAATGTGTTAAATTCTCTCCGGATACTGAATGTCATTATTCAGTATTTATGAATTTCTGTAGTCAGCATTTATGGACATTCTTCTGTCCACTCGTTATTATTATAATTTTTTTAAATGGTACTGTGTCCATGAGATTGTGAACCATTATTTAAAGTTAGCATTTGAATGCCTTGCCAGAGAGGCAGTATATATTAAATAAACTCAGATTAACCCTTATATGTATCTAAAAAGCTGTCTGTAGCATTCAGAAATAGAAACAGACAGTCAGGATCTTTCCAGTAATGTTTAGAAGTCATAGAGATAACAGAAACCAGCACATGTAATGCTCATTTAATGCTGACAGTTAAGCTAACAAGCACACACCCCTAGTGGAAAACACTACAATAAATCAATTTAAATTCATCCATGTTTGTAATCCATGTTTGCCACCTTTTACTACAAAGCAGCAGCTAACAGTGTTTGTCAAGAAATCTTAAAATACCCTTCTGGTTTAATTGTCTAGACAGTAAGTTAGCTAACAGCATTTTTAATTTCCTGTGCAACTGAAAAAAGGAATACAAATATTCAAAAATGAAAGCGGGAAAATCATAAATTTGGATATACTGCCTTGCTTTAACATTTTTACAAATCTGATTAAAATTAAAAACTGAAGATGTACACAGATTTCTCACTGTGTGGTGAGGTTTTCCTTTTCCTTAAAAAAAATAAAAAATTGAATGTGTAATTTCATCCACAGGAGCCAATTCTCTAGAATATATATCCAGGAGGGAATCTTTCTTCATACCTACTGAAACAGTTATAGATTTTAGAAGGAAAAAGATACCATGGCGTACCTTGCAGTTATAATCTTACAGATCTCAACAAGAATTACATATAGGCTTAGGTATGATGATCCCACCAATGGTCCTTGTGTCAGGGGCATTCTTTAGTCATGATTCATTTGGAGAGCACAGTGGTACCTCGGGTTAAGTACTTAATTCGTTCCGGAGGTCTGTTCTTAACCTGAAACTGTTCTTAACTTGAAGCTAATGGGGCCTCCTGCTGCCGCTGCGCCAACAGAGCACAATTTCTGTTCTCATCCTGAAGCAAAGTTCTTAACCCAAGGTAATATTTCTATGTTAGCGGAGTCTGTAACCTGAAGCGTATGTAACCTGAAGCGTATGTAATCCGAGGTACCACTGTATCTGAAATGCACAAGGGAGTTTCTGTAGAAAGATGTTCTCCTTTTACACTTTTTTGGGAGGGGCAATATTAAATATAAGAAATAATTTATCCTTCTTTAAGAACCCAAATAATTTTCTGGATTTTGTATTTCTGTAGTGTTGGCCTAACAATGAAAACAGATTCAAGACTAAACTATGGTACGAACTGGCTCAAATTAAGCCATTTTTTATATTTTTATGGAGCTGCTCTGATTCTGCTACAGTTTTGTCCAGAATTCTGGAACCCAATGAGAAGAGAATTCTAAAAGGCTTGAGGGACATAAAGAAGATGATACTTGGGAAACATAGCTTCCAACCTATGAAACAATAAATTCTTATGACCCATATGCTATTAAAAACAAATCCGTAAAGCCTACTAAGAACCATAAGCCCACCAGATTTAAGTACTGCCTGACATGTATCCCTTTTTTAATACTAGAAAGTATAAAGAATACACATTTAAAGTAGAAAACAACAGTAGCACAATATGTTTCAAAGTAGGGTCTTACTTCTAAAAAACCCCCTGTTTATCATGTACAATTTTGGAAATAATAACAATAGGATGAATCATTTGGAATCATGTGTTCTTTTACATTATATTACAACAACATACTATAAACTAGACACAACCAGTATTCTATAGCAACTGCAAACAAATTAGCACATTAAAAAATTTACTCAGTATCTACCAAAAACACAGAAAATCTACTTAGACGCAGGTGTGTTATATAACCTGGAGGAGAGTGCCAGCATTGCTTAGCTTCAGTGAATGAAGCCTTTCTGGGCATTCCATCCTCAAAGCTCTATAACTGCCACCTTGAAAACGGCATCATTCCATTTTGATTGGAGCAGCTAATGGAGGTGGAAGCTGAAAGGTTTTGCCAAATAAATAAAAAATACTCTGCTTTGTTAATCTCTCTCTCTCTCTCACGAATCATAGAGTTGGAAAGGACACCAAGGGTCATCTAGTCCAACCCCTGTTCTCTCTCTCTCTCTATATATATATATGTGCATGTACACACACTTTGTTATCAGATTTATACTAGTAAATGACGTGAGATGGTCAGTCACCAGCAAAAATGCTTAAAGGGATTTCACAAATCCATGGCCTATCACGAGTATGAGTCACAATAGGTAGAATGGAACCTCACTGCGCAGACACAGATGACCAAACAAGCAATCCTCTTTCACCATGCTATACTGGGATATTCTATTACCCTACCCCACCCTACACAGAAAGAAATCACTCAAGTCTAATTCTCAGGACCAAGAAATTAAAAGGTATTGCAGACTGAAACCAAGCCACTCTCACCTTTTCTGACAGGATTCCATGGCTCCTGGGCTATTTGCTGCCTCTTTCTTTCTTTTAAATTTAAATTTACAGGCTAATATGCTGGGGACATCTGTGCACAGCATAAAATCACTGTCATATTGCTAGGAATAGGGTAATCATATTCGGTATTAGAAGAACCAGGTGTGGACTTGCAGCAAACTGTTGTAGTGCACCCACAGCCCTTAAGAGGAGTGCTTCTCTGTAGGATTTCAGACACCCTTGAACAGGAATCTTGTAGTGTTGTTTGAGGCTCACAAAGGGAAGGCTTCTGGAGGGAGGGAGGGTTCTTTTAATGTTTAATGTCTATCTTTTATGGACCTCAAAGCACACTGAAGGACAGCATGGTCCTGGCACCCTCCCCTTTATTCATGTAATTCTGGATCAGTGATCAGGATAAATGTCACAGATCAGTGGCTGAGCTATTTTTCAGGCACAATTGCCTCATCTTGCTTTTTGACACAGTGAAGACATCTTTACTACAGCAAAAAAATGATCAGGATAAGGTCTAAACACTTCACTAATCTACCAGAGAGATGTTCTTTTTCAACTTAAGGATTTTTCTTAGGTCAAAGTTCAAAAAGTCCTGCTACATATAATGTTTATGGTGGCATGGGGGGGGGGGTTAACAAATATATTCATTCCCCTTATTGATGATATTCAAACAGGAGTGGTGCTATGAAGCCAAAATCACGCTTACTGAAGGACAAGACACAGGTATGATTCTGCTTGTGTATTCTTGTTTGCAGACGCACAAAAATAAGTTGGAAAAAACTTTTAGGGGGGAATCCAAAAACAGGCTAATGAAGACGGAGCATGCTCAGTAGCCACCAGAATGCTGATTGAGGGAAGAATGGAAAACTGGCACAGGGAAGAATGGAATGTTTGTAATTCTAAATTGGGAGCATTCTGTACTGCAACATTTTGTTGCTGGACTTATTTCCTTAGCTGTGTTATATTTGAAAATCAATAAATATTGTTAAACAAGCACACCACAGGAAGAAGAGCAATGATTCTCGTCACCTTAAAAACTAACCATTTTTTTATTCATCCTATGAAGTAGGCTTGGCTCCACAAACACTTAAGTCGTAATAAATTTGTTTGTCTTTAAGATGCCACAAAACTTTTCTTCTTTTTCTTTAAGGGCCTAACACTGTTACCCTTCTAGTAATTAATACAGTGAGAGGAATACATACCAAACAGCATTACAATAGCAATCCACAATTATTACAATACTTAAAATGGCAATCCAAATATGCAACCGTTTATTTCAATAATATTTACACTGTAACATTACAAATTCATTACAAGCTACACACTATCAACTACAAACACTAACATAATGTCAACTGATATTTTTATCAATTGTTGCCAAACACAAAGTGGAGTAAGATATGATCAAACTGCCCAATACTGTCAGGTATTAATAAATAGCTATTAGATATACAGTAAATGGTGATAAGTAAGATTAGGAATAAATTAATAATAAAACACCCCACACATCATTCAAAATAAAATATTAGGAAGTTTCAGCAAAAAAGAATAAAAACACATTTCTTCATTCTCCTGTTCTTGATGTTCTGAATTTGAGGAGCTGGGCAAACATGCTCACTTGCTTGGTAATTGCTGTTCCATAATAGAGGTGTTGCTTGAACATTTACCCCTAACCCCTTGATGGCTCTTGTCAGGATAAAGGGATTAGGTTTGCGCAAGTGAGGCATAGTTCCTATTGTAGTCCTGCCCTCTCTTAATGGAATTTGCCTTGTGACTTTATAGGCTCCAGCTAAGGAAGCCCCATATTTAACATTGCCAAATTATTCCCTGCAAATAACACAACAAATATCAGGAATTACAAAAGGTGCATTCCGCCAATTTCCTACCTCCTATTTTGAATTGTGCTTTTCCAAATTAAAAAGTGTGTTGAAGCAACAAGCAAGACTTCTGAATTAAGCAAAGGGGTAAATAAAAATGAAAAGCTATGTAAAATCAGAAGCAATCATGCCAATCTGCTAGGAGCTGAACCACTGCCAGTTAGTGGGCCTCGGGGCTCCATAGGATTTCTCAACATAGTGCCAAACTACAGCAATATTGTTATGGCTAGAGAGGAATTTCTCACAAGAGCTAACAGAGGCAGAAGGTCATAAATAAACACAGCAGGATTGCCTTGTCAGTTCTCATTATTAGCGCTGCAGGCACTTGCTTTTCTATGGGCTGCTTGCAGGTTCATTTAAGTATAAGTGCTCCTCCTCAGAATTTCACATGCTCATAAATAAAGAAAGCATTTCTTAGCCTGGGAAATGAAAGAGCGTGCATGTGTGAATGGGTGGGCGGATAGACTTTTGCACACATACACACACTGCAGAGGAAGCTGAAATTTAGGCAAACGCTAAGCCAGAACTGTAACATTCTTTCACTGTGGCCTTCATTATAACTCACACGCCTCTGACAGACCTCAGCCATAATGAACAAGAAGCTGTACTTTCTTACTACAATAATGGTCATCAGAATTACATCTGAGCAGAAAATGAAGCTGAGCGCCTAAACTGATCCTGACATCCATTATAATACCAGGAAAGCACAGCTGTGTGATCATTAATGCAATTATAAAATGACATTTAGTGTTAACTTACTTTTGTTACAGTGAAAGATAATAGTAGTATTTGAAACGTGGAGATGGAAGAAAAAAAACTATATAATATTCCAAACCACATTTCTACATATTGGTGAAGGTGAGCAGAATGTTTTAAGACTTTGCATGGACAGTAATGTTGTACAGGTGTTATAGAACCTGTACTACTAATTTTCTTTTCCCTGGTGTTGAATCTCTGGTAATATTAGCGCAAGACAACAAGCAACACAACTGTTGATTCCTGATGATATGTGTATGAATCAAACCCCTTTCACTTCTCAGCAAATGATCCCTAACTCTGTGGGGGAAAGATACAGGCAGCACAAAACCAAGGGACCATGTGTTACATAAATGTGTGGTTTTCACATGAGTGAAGAAGCTGACATGTTACATGATTTGGCACCCTGAGAATCTTAGCTTTCACACTGTTAAAAAGAGCTGTGGAAAACCTTGAAAATAAATAGGTAGTCAGGTACAGACTCAATAATCACAAAGGGTGAAATCCAGTGAGGTCCATTCAGAAGATATTTTGCAGTTTTGGGGATGTCTAGGAGGAGAGGAGGAATCCATTTTGCCAGTGGTTTCCAGGGTGGTTCAGGAGGCAGAGATAAAGAAGTAATACTATGATAGCATAATGTTTGCTATAGACTAAGATATCTAACAGTACAATCCTATACACACAAGTAAGTTCTATCAAACACATTGAAGATTATTCCAATGAAACTTGGTATAAGATTGCAATCTGTGACAGAAATCCTAAACCAACTTGCTATTTGCTAGGGAGTAAGTCTCATCAAACATAGTAAGAGTTACTTCTGAGTAAATCTGAGTACAAGTGACTCTGAAGTAAGCTGCTAGGGCAGGGGTAGGCAACCTAAGGCCCGGATGCGGCCCAATCACCTTCTCAATCCAGCCCGCGGACGGTCCAGGAATCAGTCTGTTTTTACATGAGTAGAATGTGTCCTTTTATTTCAAACGCATCTCTGGGTTATTTGTGGGGCCTGCCTGGTGTTTTTACTTGAGTAGAATGTGTGCTTTTATTTAAAATGCATTTCCTGGTTATTTGTGGGGCACAGGAATTTGTTCATTTTCCCCCCAAAATACAGTCTGGCCCACCACATGGTGTGAGGGACGGTGGACTGGCCCACAGCTAAAAAAGGTTCCTGACCCCTGTGCTAGGGCATGGCCCTAATTCTTCTCTTGAGATGCTCATTTTCTTCTCCCTGTTCTCCAGCATTCAATCTTTGTGCACTTTAATACCTTGAATTTACAATGTTTCCCCCCTAGATAAATAAACCTCATTGGATTCCTATTCATTACCCCACCCAATGCAAATAATTTTAAAGTATTTTTTTCTGAAAACTGTAAGCACAGTAAATTATGCAAAATGTGAAAACATATCAAATGCACTTTACATAATTTATTTTAATTAGACTTTGTATTTCAGTTGTGCATAATCTTGACTGTCTATTTTAGGTACAGACCAAGCTAAAACTAAGCCCTGCCTGGCAGTAGTTTGGGTTAAGTTTATTAAACTTATACATTGTTTCCCACTTTTAAAAAGTCCTGAAGCCATTTACAACCTAATAACACTAATACTAATATCACTACAGGGGCTGGGTGCAAATTATTTTTGAGTATGCTCAATATAGCATTCAAATTAGTTCATGGGCTGCTTTACGCAGTACCCATAGTAAAAGCCGTAGGTCAGCCACAGAGTTAACACTTTCTATTTTATGCTTTGTATATCAATGTACAATGATTAATTGCAGAAGTACTAGTGTGAGCAGAGTGTGAAGGCTCAATGGAAATTTGGCACCCCATTTTCTCTTCTTCCCCATCTCCAACTACAATGAATAACCGTGCAAAGAACATGTTTCAGTTTTCACTCACCAATAAGGCTTTTTTTTGGGGGGGGGGGGGAATCTTAGTTGCTGATGGAACCTCATAATTTGAAATATTTTTTCCATCTCAGTTTATTAGGACAAAAAACACTCTTCATTTTCAGAATCTCCTGGCTACATCAGATCACAATAGTCTTTCTTTTTTTACTTCATGATGCTCAAGGTTAGATCTCATTTTCAGCAGCCAATGTTTCAAAACAGAACTTCTGTGTCCAGAAACAGGGGAGGGGAGAATCCCACTAACAAATATAGCTATGTTTCCCTATATACAGCTTAAGTAAAATCAATTTCACCCCTTCTTGCAGTCTCATTTTGACTATCTTCCAGTCAAGGAAGTTATGCTGCTAGTACTGATGTGTAACGATGGGAGTAGCGTTCAAATAATTGCTTCTCCAGGCTCTGCAGCCTTTCATTACGCACCACTCATCATTTTCAGTGTCAGTAGATGGAGCAGCATCTTCCAAGTGAAGATTCTCTGTATTTATTTTAAAGAGTGCCAAATTGGTCTACACCGTCTCAGAATTCAGAACAAGATTGTCCATTAGTAACAACACATCCAGAGGCAGAGAAAATGGGTTCTGAGCTGTAGATGTCCTGAAACAAAGTGTAAGTGTTGGACATCTGTTACTGCCAAGGCAAGCTGTACTTTCTATTTCAGAGGACATTCAATTCACAAGCAGATTGAGGTGTTACAGGAACAGATTTCTTTATGTAGCAGCAGCAGAAACTGTCTACTTTTCAGTTCTGGATTACAATTTGACAGAGCTGCTGGAAAGCCTGCAAAACCACCCGCAATTATAATGTCTTTTATTTTGCAAGTGTTCATGTCCCTATCCACAATGTGTAGAGACTAAAGGCAGCACAAACTACAGCAACAGTAGGCAACTTGTTCTCCACTGACCACTACAATGTAAAAATAATGAGTGCTGGGAGGATCCTACTAGTATCTGTGCTTCAGATATATGTAATTAACGTCATTTCTTTCTTAAAGAAATCAGCCCTGAGTACTCACTGGAAGGACAGATCCTGAAGCTGAGGCTCCAATACTTTGGCTACCTCATGAGAAGAGAAGACTCCCTGGAAAAGACCCTGATGTTGGGAAAGATGGAGGGCACAAGGAGAAGGGGACGACAGAGGACGAGATGGTTGGACAGTGTTCTCGAAGCTACAAACATGAGTCTGACCAAAATGCGGGAGGCAGTGGAAGGCAGTGGCCTGCTCTGGTCTATGGGGTCATGAAGAGTCGGACACGACTAAATGACTAAACAACAACAATTAACGCCATTAGAATACCACTTGTATTAATGATGTGAAGACGAAGCCAAAGCTGGTGGACGTGTCATGCTGCTCTTATACTTTGGATTTGTTAAGTGTGAATCAACTAAGAAATCAACTGAGAATCCATCTCCCCAAACCAACAACTGCCTAGAAATCAAGTCACTTAAAACACATGTACAAGCTATTTGAGCTCTGGTTTTGAATTTTTAGCACATGCTACAACTCATCTCATTTAGCAACCAGTAGCAGAAACATAAAAACAAAAAGACTGAGATCTTGGATGAGCTACATATATATAGGCACAGATCTAGAAAAGCATAAATGGGGTTCTGGTTGCAGAAAGGGGCTTTCCCACTCCCTGTACCACCTGAGAATAGGCTGGCCATCTAGAACATAAGAAGAGTCTGCTGAATCAGGGCAATGGCCCGGCATCCTGTTCTTACATTGGCCTACAAGATGCATGTGGGAAGCCCACAAGCAAGACATGATTACAACATCAGTCTAGTTCAAACTGCAAAGGTGTGGGAGGTGGCACATATATAAGTGTTGGCATGGGGGTGGGGTATGCAGCTAGAGAAGGAAAGTGGCAGAAATAAGGGCTCTACTCACTGCATTAAAAGAAATGCTTTTCATGCAAGGGAATATTCTGAATCTCATCCATTACATTTCAAAATAGAAATTAACCCTTCCTCCAAAATGCACCAGACAAATGTGACAGATGTTAGATGGGGGAAAGTACATGGCTTGAGTGTTTCAAACCCTGCAAATAGCACATCGCACACTCTTGTTGCTTACCTTGCTACATCCCCCCGCAAAGTATGGAAGTGGAGCTACAATGTTAATAACGATACCATTAAAACTGCTGGAACTGAGTTCCAGCACCTCTTTGGTGCATTTCTGCACCACTATAGTGTTGTAGCTATACAGGTGCAGAAAAAAGCCCTGGTTAAAACTCTTAGGGGCTTCTATAAGCTCTGATCTCTTTGCCTAGTTTGATCCTGTGCACTGATTCAGTCCAGTGGCACACCTCTCTTTTGAGGTAATGATAACAACTGATGTGCATGGATTTCATACTGAAATGATATGAACTTTTGATTTCAGCAGTATCTATATTCAGTTTGGGCAGAAAGCCAATTGCCACAGCAACGAATTAGCTGATTATTTGTTACATGTCAACAGGATCCAATTGTTTAAGCGGCGTAAGACTGGGTCTTGACCCCACATAATACACATGGGGAAACCTAACAAAATGTTCTGTTTTTAGGTTTGTTTTCCCCACTCACTCCCACAGGTATAATTATCCTGTTTAGGCCATTTTCATATAACAGTAAATGGGTATGTAAACTACAAAATAAGGAATCTACCATAACCAATTCTTAGGGAATAAAAGTTGCTTTTACAGTTTGTTGCTTATGCACAAAATTCCCAAAAGTGATATATAACAGAACCAAATTGTGAAGATAGGCCATTCTGTGAAATCATAAGCCATTAAGTAGATCATCTGTGATCTAGCACAGTTCTCATCAAATTGTGGGTCCCTATATATTTTAACATGATGCTCATCAAATTATGGGTCCTTATATATTTTAACAAGGGACGCGGGTGGCGCTGTGGGTAAAGCCTCAGCGCCTAGGGCTTGCCGATCGAAAGGTTGGCGGTTTGAATCCCCGCGGCGGGGTGCGCTCCCGTCGTTCGGTCCCAGCGCCTGCCAACCTAGCAGTTCGAAAGCACTCCCGGGTGCAAGTAGATAAATAGGGACCGCTTACTAGCGGGAAGGTAAACGGCATTTCCGTGTGCGGCTCTGGCTCGCCAGAGCAGCGATGTCACGCTGGCCACGTGACCCGGAAGTGTCTTAGGACAGCACTGGCCCCCGGCCTCTTGAGTGAGATGGGCGCACAACCCTAGAGTCAGACACGACTGGCCCGTACGGGCAGGGGTACCTTTATATATTTTAACATGATGCTTTCTCAAACTGTGAGCTCTTGATGATGCTTTGATTTGTCAGCTACATCAAATAAGCATTTTTGAGAAATACCACAACTTCAAAAAAAACCCCCAAAGACATTTCCCCCATTATTTTGCACATCTAAATTTATCATGCTTTCTGATGTATCAGTCTGTCACTTTGCTACAGAACCAATATTCCATTTCATATGATTAAAACATAGAAGTTACTACAACCATGATCTCAGCTTCTGTTATCAAGCTTACTCCAACCTACTTGCTAACCACTGATCAGAGCTACCTCAGCCAAACACGAAGAATTTTAAATAGAGTTTGACGTTAATAGACAAGGAAACTCATGGTTGTGTATATGTACGTACAATATATAAAATAATAGATGTAAGCAGAAATGAAAGTGTTATTGGAATGTTGCCTGCTGGGTCTCTTTCATATTTCTACCATCCAATAAGTTGTCTCATTTACTGCACAATTATTTACATGCTGCACTGATGCAAACTTGGTAAAATTAAGGGAGCATTTGAGGATTGAAGTATTAATGAAATGGAAAGCTGGTCTTTCTTGCTAAAAGCGGGGAAAGCTGCATTAGATAATCAACATTGTAGCTATAGGTTTAGATCAGAGATGTCCAACTCTCAGGAGCCCCATTACTCTTTAAAACAGAGTATATTCTGCCTCACAAAGTTTCAAAAAGGCTCCAAAACAAAGTTGGCAGAATCCACTATGCGAGGATTTTCCCATTACGGAGGACATGTAGTCTGCATACAAATACATGTCAGACAAACCTACCAGGCTATCTATATCATGAGGAAGATTACAATACACAGTAAAATCATATCTTACGTGCATTTAACTTGCACAATTTCAACTATACATGGTTGAAGGCTGGCTGGCTGAAATACTACATGTTAATTGCAAGCAAGGCAGAGAGCATTTAAGGCCCACACAGCACATGGGCTCTGGGATGCTCTCGAGAGATCTCACAGGGCTTTCCAAGCTCCTGTGAGATCTTATATGAGCAGCCCCAGCCTTCTGGGGCCAGTGTGTTGAGCAAGCAAGGCAGAGAAGTTAAAAGTGCTTTTCAAGCCAGGAAAACCAGGCACAAAAATAGCTTTTAATATATGCCTTGCTTGCTGAGCCAGCTTCAGATGCTCACGTGAAAACTCCGATAGCCCTGTAAGATCTCACGAGAGCATCCCAGCACTCCAGGAGGGCCTTGCCCCACAAGCAAGGCAGAGAGATTAAAAGCTCTTTTCATGTCAGGTCCACCTGCGTTGCGCAGCATGCAAAGTTTTTTTAAAAAAAAACACACAATAATGTGAGATTACATACACATAAAACCAGAAAGAAAACACAGAACACTAAAGTGTGTAATCTGTTTTTCACAACTGTAAAATATTCTTCTTCTCTTTCCAAGTGAAACTGCTAGAAAACAGTATAATATGGGAAACGGTTGGTGTGTGTCAGACAGAAGTGGGGGGTAGGGGTGGCATTGTATCTACCTTGCAGTCTGCCAACCGGCCATCCCATTCTAGACATTATATTGAAATAGTCTCTGAAAAGGTAAAGTTAAATTCTGGGACAGTGTTTTGAGGAGCCACTTTTATCATTTTAAAAAAACCTATTAGTAATACCTTGTTCCTTAATGTCTTCCAATGAGGTAAGATAAAAGAGTAAAGATTTGGAAAAATAAAAATCAACTGACAACAATTTCAAGACAGAAAGTTACCGTACTTGATCTTGATGTGGCAGGCTACAACCTCTGTACAGAACACATCTACTTGGAAGTTCAATCTCAAAGGAAACTGAAATTATTTCCATATAAGTGTGTTTAAGATCAAATCAGAAAGTTTTATATTTGCATGATTTAAACTAATTTTATTTATCTGAGCAAAATTTAGCAGGCTTTGAATGCTTTTATTCTAAAATTAAAGCAAAGCATTGGACTGGTGACCTGTCTATGCCAACTTTCCCTGACACTTGACTTGCTTTTAGAGTAGAAGTAAGCTCATTTTAAGGAGATGGTCCCATGTGGAAGTAGTGGCTTGACCCTTCAGTCTCTCACCACAACTGTTCCAATTCTCTAATGATTTCCCTAAAGGGTTCACTTAACTAGTTATGGATCAAAGTGCAATAAGACACGGAGAAATGTAGGCAGTGCATCATGCATCTGAAAAAAGTAAGAGTAAGCCACACTATGAACTGCTTCAAGAACATAAGCAAGTTCTACAAGGACTAATTACATCTGTTGACAATAATTTGAAGACTGCTTTTCTTTCTACATTGTGGATGGTCATAAGGCAAGTGGCAGTCTTGCTTGTTCAATGTAGAGCTTAACCAGGCCACTTGACTAAGAAATATTAGGCGTCTGTTTTTTCAGGTTCAACGTGGAACGATTAAAGATCTGCAGCCCCAGGAAAGCACTACAAACAGTTTCACATTTAGATTTATTGCTCATTCTTCCAAAGTGTCTTTTCTGTGGTGCTTCTCATCTTTGGAATGCAGAAAGCCAGCTTAGGCAGACCTCATTACTATCATTTAGGTGCCAAGCAAAAACAGTTCCCTTTTCCAAGTCTTTTAAGAACTTCTAATGTAAGTATTTGTTATAGTTCAAATTGGCTGTGGCTGTTTGAATTTGTTGTATTGGTTTCTATAGTTTGCTTCTTCTTATTTTACATTTACTCTTTGTTTCTTGCTACTCTGTAAACCTATGGTGAAATGATATCGATTATTCAATGAAACAAAATTTAAAAGCATAGAAAGCCCTTTCCATTCCTTCCCACATTTCACCATTTTATTCTATGCCTACCCACTTCTAACTTTCCTCATGTCATACCTCCTTTTCTTCTATTCTCCCACTACATTTTAGCATTCTCTAGGTGCTATACTTCCCAAGATGCTCTAAATATGAGTGGGGATGCAATGAGCATGTGTGTGTTCACAAACACCGAATATCTGAAACTCCAGCAAAGTATCTGAGGCTGTCTTTATTATTTCTTGGTATTTTGCTTGGACAATGCATTTCAGTAGCTAAACACCCTAGCTTTCTTCAATAAAAGAGAAAAAAGGATCATGTCAAATGTATTTTTTTTGGAGGGGGAAGATGCCTTTGATTAACCGCTGATGGTATGCAAGATTTTCTGATAGAGCAATGCTCCAGATGTTAATAATCCAAGCCTCTATTGGTATTTTAGAAGATTCCTTCCATCGTTGGGCAATAACTAGTCAAGCTGCTGTGAAGAGGAAGGAAATTAATTCTTTAGAAATAAGGATAAAATTTGGGGCCAAATCTAATGATAATAAGGCAAGTGCCGAACTAGGAGGGATAGATTGTTTAGTGATTTTGGAGGTCAGATTAAAAACTTTTCCCCAAAAGGAATATTGGTCTGTCCTGAGTTCCCTGAAATCTGTGTGCAAATACTTTGGACACAGCTTACATTAGAAGATCTTCTTGTGTGTATGCATCCGTGTATGTGTGAAATATATATATTGTGGAAGGTTTTATGACTAAAAGAAAAATGAATGTACTGGTAAATGCTTTGGAAACCAGCATAATTGAATTCAAAAAAGAGGAGACTTTCAGCAGTAGATGTATTTTGCTACATCAGCTTTGCTTTCCGATTCCTCTACTCCTCATTGTTTACAAGCAGTGGGAACAATTTATTACAACGCCCTTCACATCACAACACTTCCATTTTGCCATTACGTGTGCTTGGGGAGCCTATCACTTGGGCACTTTGTTTGAAGTGCTCTTAACTGGATTTTCTAAAGAACAAAGCAGTTTTATACATTTGTCTATAAAACAGAAAGCACTTTTATCTGATAGCTTTTCTTATTTTCAGCCCATCAATAAGAGGCACAAATATTCTGCAGTTCCCTGTCACCAGGAAGAGAAAAGGAGCAATCCACTAAGCACTACTGCTGTGCAGCTGCCATTCATGTTAATAGGAGCCCCACACAAATACCAATTAAATGAAAAGAAGTTGTGCTACAGCAGTGTTTGGTGGATTGCGTCCAAAGGCTACCTATTCAAGATCCCAATTCTTTCCCCCAAAAAAGAATAAAGATTGGGAATTTGATATTTTGGCCATGAAGAAATAATAGCTTCTGATGCCAAACTAACTGTTCTTTTCAGGGGGGGAAATCAGCTGTATATTTTTTGGGGAAAGATTGTAGACAGGATAATGACTTGTATCAATAAGTGAAAAAAATACTAAGGCAAAGCATGGCTAACCCTGAGTGAAGGAGCATGTGGGGTTCACTCCCCCTTTGGTCGTCCTGCTGCTGCACTGAACAGAGCGAAGCCAGAGATTAGTTTGTCATCTGAACCTGGGCTTGAGGTTTAGCTCTCCCAGACAAACCAAGAGCACTATACAATACGACAAACCTTGGCTATACTTGTGGTTTGGAAAGAACTAGATCTCACGCCTGGGTTTAGATGACACACTAAGCCAAACCATGGCCTACTTCAGTACAGCAGAACAACCAGACAAGGAACAAAGAGGGCACAATTTCCTCTCCAGGGGTCCACTTTTTCTCATTCATGCTAAGCCATAGTTTGGCTTAGAGTTACATGTGAACTGGGCTATAATGTTGAAGACTCCCAGCCATGACTATTGTGAATACTAGTGTTTTCCCTTCTCTTGGAAAGGGGGGGGGGCAGTCATTTCCCCTAAACCTGCCCCACACTTGATGTCAGGTGACAGGCAGGTAGAGATGTGGCTGCCAATGCACAACTGGGAGCTTTAAAATGTTCCAATTCTGCACTGGCAAGGAAAAGCAGGCTTTGGTAGAGCTGAAACCTTCTGGATTGGCTAGAGGAGCAAGTTCCCTGCAGGAATCTTGCCCATGCGGCTGATGCCTAGTAGAAAGTGGGCTTCAGATGTGCTGATAAGCAGTAAAGCCAAACCCCTTTGAAAGCCCTGTGTGGTGCTTTGAAGTTCCAACTTCAGGACTTCAAAAAGCCCAATCACCTGATGACACAGCACCCCTGTCAACTTTGGCCCACGAGTCGAGACCCTAATCTGTCTTAGAAAGCAAAACTATACATCGGCTCAGGGACGCTAAAATAAAGGACCCTGGAGCAGTGGCATCTGTTATTCAGAGAGCTACGGTGCAGGGAAGGTCTATGGTGCATCCATTACTTTATGCAGGCTTTCCCTGTTCTATCAATACAAATGTTCCCTTGAAATGTAGTCAGACAATCCTGGGGAGAAATGAAATAGTGAAAGACCTCCCTTTATTTGTGCATGCACAAGGGTAATGTGTTTACATAACAGCACACACCAACTCTCAGCATCTTTTGTATAGACTGACGGCCTATCTTTAGAGATGTGAACTTATCAGAGGTCTGCTTACTGTAAGTATTCAGACAAGCAGTTGGCAGCAACATTTCTTTTGCACTAATTACATTCTTTTTCCAAAAGTTCACCCTGCCTGGGTGTCCAGGTAATTGCAATTAAGGCAGGAATCTGGTAATTAGAAATTCAAGTGCCCTGCCAAGAACAATACACTTCCTCTTGACATGCTGCCCAAAGAACTAATTTACTTGGAAAGGACAGAAGCTGATGTGAAGTGGCAGAGTAGATGTTTATTAGGCAACAACCACAGAAATAGATTTCCTCCTTCACCAGTCCCCAAACAGCAATAGCAGGGTTTTGTTTTCGTTTAAAAAAGTAAACTCATTAATATTCCTTTTTACTTTTCCTTCCAAAATTCTAATTTTCATATCAATGATTCATCATGTGTTACCAGTGGACATTATTAAGTAAATTTCAAATCCCTAAGAATTCCTTTTATATATTCTTTATAAATCCTCAATTCAAGACAATTGCAGATAAGAAAATATACAGCCAAGACCATAACTAATACAGGCTACAATTATCAAAGCATTCAGGATCTTACAGCACAAACAAGGCACTGCCAAAGAGTCTTGATATTTTTAGATGTAATTTCTTTGAAAGATAATCTGTGTTTCCTTCTTAAGTGGTGAATATATTGATCTTTAGGTTGTTTCCTCTTAGTAAAGAATGTAACAACAACAACAACTACAAAAAGCTGACATCCAGAGAAACTTAGTTGTGCTTAACTTCAATTGAAATAAATGTGAGTTAAATTAGCCACAACTAATTCATGCACTTGTACTATCCTATTTCCTAAAGAAGGAGTGTAATGGAATTAAAATTTAATTTCTAACGTATTTTGTAAAAAAAAAAAAAAAAAAGGTTAAAATATGTATCCCAATCTTGTCGTTTCTCAAGTTACAAAATAATTTAAACTTCAGAGTGTGTGACAGATTTTTTTATGCAAGATCCCAGCAGTTTACCATGATGTATATGTTGTATCACTTAAATGGGATTATTCCTGGGTTTGTCAATTTCACTTTTGCCCACACTCTGTTGAGATCCTTCCGTTTATTTCATTCTAGTCCAGCCTATCTACCGCCACAGTCCAGTCCAGCTTTTAATTAGTGATGGACACTTTTCTTCCCTCAGCTCAATTAGGAACTGAGCTCAGGCAATCAAACCTTTTCAAAAAAAATAAAGCATCTCGTTTCTAGAATACAGACCCCTTTATGCACCCTCCAATCTCCTATTGTGAGCCCCTGTCGCACATCCATTTACCTGGCAAGGTGCATGTGGCGTCCTCCACAACAGCACATGTGCAAGGAAGCTTGAGACCTGATGGCACCAGAGGGAGAGAAATATGCACTGACTTGGGTTACAATCTGTGTTACAAAATGGGTGGAAACTGTGCTTTGTTCAGCTGAGCATTATGAACCGCCAAATTCATCTTTTGGAAGCTTGTTATGAACGTCACAAAAACTGCTAACTTTAATGCGCAGTCTTATTTCCAACAAAGTAATTGCACCAGTGACACAACTGTGAAACTGAACTGGCCCTTCATTTCCTCCCTCTAAGATTCCAGCTGAATCTTGACTGCCACCGCATTGCATTCATGTAGCAAATTGCCCTTCCCCTCTCCTACCCTCCACACTGTCATGCCCCCTCCAAATCTACCCTGGGGTCTCCTCTAACCCTCTGGAGCAGATCTGAGGGGGAGGAGAAGGAGAATAAGCTCTGTTGCACGAGCAGAAGTCATTCTGCCCATGCAATGGCTTAACTGGATTCAACCACAGACCCAAATATTTAATATGGTATATTATTTGTGTGTATAGGAACGTCTGGTTTTTGCATAGCTGGAATGTAGCCTACGACAGTGGTTCCCAACCTTATGGGCATGGTGACCCACAAGTCCAAATTTATTTGGCATGGTGATTTATTACCTCGAGTGTCAACATAACATTACAATATGGCAATGAAGAAAACATTATTATGAGGTATTCATCCATATTAGTTAGGGATTGCAAGCAAAATTATTTGGGGTTTTCATATAAAACCTGTAATCCACACTTGCAGAGGCTTTGCAAACCACCTATGGGTCTGATACTAAGGTAAGAGAAACACTTGTTGTCCATGTATGCAGCAGAACGAAGTTCTTAACCCGAGGTACCACTGTAGTAGCTTCTTGCAACTCCTTCAAGATGTGAAAGGTTTGGTTTTGAACCTACATCATCTTTTCTATAGCCTATGACAGACAGAAAAAGAAAATAAACTGTTCTTTAACAATTAAGTTCTTTTTTTGTTTCTGTACTTCATATATTTGGAAATTAGTTGAAAAAATTAAAACTGTGATTAAGTTTGACTTGGAGTGCACATACGTTTTAAATTGTATATTTAATCTTTCATTGGAAGCCACCCAGAGTAACTGAGGAAACCCAGCCAGATGGGTGGGGTAGAAATAAATTAATATTATTATTGTTGTTGTTGTTGTTGTTATTTCTATTTCAAAATAAGCAATTGAAATTTAAAGTTTGAAGCAAAAAACTAAATGGAACAAAACTCCCCCTCCCCATTAAAATAACTGGAACGTATTTGACTGACAGTGTTGGAAATAAGTGATAAGAATCGTTAACGGATCTATCAATCATAACAGTGGTTTTATTTCTTGTATTATTAACTCCTAAGGCTTTGCTGGAGCTTGTGAGAGGTAATTTTGTATTGTAGGCTTTTCTTACTGTGCTCTTGATGTATTTCTGGGGTAGGCTGTGAAAACTGTACATTTTATTTTTGTTTTCAGTGATTCAGTCATAAGGTTTTGATGATCTCAGCTTGTTCCTTCAGTAGTTATATCTGGCTATGATCTGAGGAATCCTTGTAGCCCGCTGGGGTAATAAGAAACAGACTCTGTGGTAGATCGAGTAAATTTTATAAGCTTGAAAAGCAGCAAAAAAACCCAAAGAACCATAGAAGATATTACAATGTTTTATATAACTATTTAAAACGACAGTTTTGATAGTGTTAATGCACATAACATAACATTACTTACACACACACACACACACACACGTATGCATTCGTTTAATGGAATAGGTAAGATAATTATATCAAGTTCTGAACCATATGTATTTGTATTTCTGTCTAATGTCTGAAACAAATGTGCATCAGTTTATGAAAATGTTGTGTAGCACTGCTCAGTTGATTCCTAATTTATTTAAGCCTGTATCAGATAAAAAGATAAAGGTACCCCTGCCCGTACGGGCCAGTCGTGTCCGACTCTAGGGTTGTGTGCCCATCTCACTTAAGAGGCCGGGGGCCAGCGCTGTCCGAAGACACTCCCGGGTCACGTGGCCAGCGTGACGAAGCTGCTCTGGCGAGCCAGCACCAGCGCAGCGCACGGAAACGCCGTTTACCTTCCCGCTATGAAGCGGTACCTATTTATCTACTTGCACTTAAGGGTGCTTTCGAACTGCTAGGTGGGCAGTAGCTGGGACCGAAAGACGGGAGCTCACCCCGCTGCGGGGATTCGAACCGCCGACCATGCGATCGGCAAGCCCTAGGCGCTGAGGTTTTACCCACAGCGCCACCCGCGTCCTTCTGTATCAGATACATTGGTGTTAATATTAATAACAATCTAGCATTCATTCATTCATTTGGTCAGTCACTTTATATTGCCCAAGACAACCCAAAGTGACTTACAATTATTGTTGGTCTGATTCCTCCATTAATTTGTGCTCTATAGATTTGATAAGCACTTGTATATATTATTTAAACTGATATGAAAATGTTCATTTACCCCATGGACTCCCAATGCCTTCTCAAGGTAAAACATTACTTGAAGCAGTATTACTTTGTGGTTTATTTGAGTAGCACCCTAATTTTTAAAGGCATTATCCACAAGGATGAAGTCCAAGCTCCACAATGGTGTTTGAAGAAAAGTTCACTCCCCAAAATATTATTAGATGCTTATATATGAATGACACATTAATGCAAATCCTAGTAAGAATTTAAATCATTTGCAGAAACATTTACTCAGTTCCCCATTCACTGAAGCTTAGCATCATGGGTAAACACAACCACAACCCCAGTTTATCCTGGAAAACCAAATATATTTCCACTAACATCCTCTTGGCTCATGGATACTTAGGGGAGGGGGAGCACCTCTGGTGGGGGACACGCCGTGCTCCTTCGGGGGTAGTTTGTCCACTTTTGGTCCCCACCCTGCACTCAGCTCTCACCTGTATCTCCTAGAAGCTGTTGGCATGTGACAGCAGCCACACTCTGTGAAATGGCTTCAACTGGCTGGCCAAACACGGTGATGGTAGCCAGTGGGTCCCAAATCATCAATGAGTTAGGGGCTTCCCGTTCATGCAAAGACAGGCTCCAGCGGATTGAGCAGACGGGACCAGACTGCACAGACTGTCAAGAAGACAGTTGCAGCACAGGTCCTACAGGGAAGTGAGGAGCAGGTGGGGCTTGTCAACCTGGGAAGGTAGCCTGTCACAGAGAAGGAAAACGCTTATCCTAGACCTCCACTGCCTTGCAAGATACCTTTGGGAGAAGAAACGGATAAAGTATAAACTCTACACAAATCCAGAGTGAGTTGCTAAGGTGGTTGGATGGTGCCATGTAAGCCTCCTTCCAGCAACTCCTGCATCCAAGCTGATGCCAAATATATTGCTCTGCTTTCATTTAATATTTTTATTTAATAAAATTCATACACCACTTGATTGCAAAAAACCTCAAAGTGGTTTACAAAAAGATAAAACGAGAAAATAGAGGAAAAATACAACCATACTTTAAAACGTATGCATAAAATATATGACACGAGTATTAACGTTGCAGCTTTAACCTACTAATATTTTTATCATTATTTGTTAGATCTACCCATCTTGGAATTGGGGAAGTGAGGCTGAGAGAGAGGACCTGGAATGTTTTGAACCTTGGTTTGTAACATGTGTGTTAGTGTGGAGATGCCCTATGAAATTTCTGCTCGTAATGCATGTAACATATTTAATGAGAGGAGTTTGTGAATTTAGTACAGTGGTACCTCGGGTTAAGGACACTTCAGGTTACACGATTTTGGGTTGCGCACCGCGCTGAACCCGGAAGTACCGGAATGGGTTACTTCCGGGTTTCAACGCTCGTGCATGCGCAAACACACCAAATCTTATGGGTTGTGAACGCTGCGGGTTGCGAACGTGCCTCCTGCATGGATCACGTTCGCAACCCGAGGTTCCACTGTATACCACTTAATTTCCCCCCTCTGTTTAATTGCTATTTTTAAAACTGTTTGCGGTTCTGCCTTTACAATGTGTGGATGAAAGGCAATCTTTCTTTCTGATCACCATTTTTCATTCACTTTAGATATCCCTGAATTCATCGAATTCTCTTTTAAAACTAGCCAGGCTAATAACCAATACCACATCTTGTGGTAAATAATTTCAGAAGTTACCTATTAACTTTAGGCATATCAAACTTTTACTCATCAACCTCTCATTGTTCCCATGATGAGCCAGCTTTTAGTAATTTGGAATTGTTTCCCTTTAAAGGCAACAACCAAATAATGCAAATCAGATAATACAGGTCCATTAATTATTTTAAATCAAATCATTGAACACAGCAGGGATAGGGAACCTCAGACTCAGAAGCTGAGTCCTCCAGGCATCTCTATTTGGCCCTTGTCACTTTCCCAGGGCAAAATCACCTCTCCTTAGTACCAAGTCCTGGTCAGGTGCCTGGCTGGAATGTGTCCTTGAACTATGAAGACACCTCTTGCTTGCCTGGATAGAGATGGCTGTTGGTGTGCTTAGGAACCTCTGACTTCTGCAGGTCTGGAGTGTAGCCTACTGGTCAAAAAAGGTGAGAGGTTCCCATCCCTGTAGAAGGGTGCGCTTGTAGGCTAAAGTTTGCTGGCTTCTCAGAATACATTTGGCATACAACCTCTGTCAAGTCAAGGGATGGAAACACGCCAAGGCGTAACTGGAAATACTTCCATTTTACAAAAATTATATTAACCAATACATAACAATAAAAACCATGTTGTAAAAGAAACCAATGGCCTTACAAATTGGTCTTTTAAAAGTAACCACTTCAAAATTACCAAGTTAACAGAAGCCTGAAAGTTGTAAAAGTGTTTCCAGTCATGAGTGTGTGTGCATGAAAGACAAAATATGAGAAAACTTTATTTTGGAAACAAGGTGTCAATTATATATGGGTCATATAATTGACCTTAACAGGACTTAATCAAATGAGACCTTTTCTCATTGAAACTTGGCATCCATTTCAACCACTGCTTCCCCTCCAGATTTATACATTAAATATTCAAAAATACGTTTGATTGCAATTGGTTAATAAAATGTACTATACTGGACAAGTAATTTCATAGCAGTTTGACTACAGAGGAACAACTAGGGACCATTAAAGAGCAATTTCTCTCAATTTGAAACAAAATAGGTCCTTAAGTCCATACGGCTTTTAAAATTCTGTAACTGCTCTTTTGGGGTGCAATTCTGATTTTATGTAATACTGCTAAAACATACAGAAGCTTCTAAAAATTTCAAATCTTGAATAATGATTCAGTTGTATGATATTAAGTAGGCTTAGATCAATATTTTGATAGCTGGGAAGGGCATATCATTACACAACATGAAAAATAAAAATGTACATATAGATTTCTACTGGCAATTGCATAATCCTTGACGTCTTATAAAAATGTTCTTCTTATTCAAAGAGTAAGAGTTTTGCTATTTGGAGGGCATATTTCTGTTAATTGTATTTTTAGATTCATTCTCTATGGATATTCAAAGTACTTCACTTTTCATATGCATTGATCTTTTATACAAAAAACTATGTACATTAGACAGACATATAGATATAGATATATTCTCTAAGCTATCAAAATACTATCTAAAAGAATAATTCCTTAAAGGGTTTCTTTCCCTGTTAAAGGATGTAAATCTACTGAACCTGCATATTAGTATTTACTGAACACCAAATAGCATTTTCCCTTATACATTTAAATTAATAGAGTAAGCTGCCTAAAAGGTCTAGCCTTGTTCTGCTTGCTTCTATCTGCTCCTTCGGTTTTAAAGAACATTTTCCTTTATTTCACTTTTCCACAACCCATAAAAAAACTCATTTCTAATTCATCCTTTCGTTCAGCTTAACCTCTCTTCTCAGCAATTAAAGCACTCTGCGCATCCCTCATCTATCACACAGCCAGCTAAATAATGCATTGCGTCCTCCGCTCATCTTTTATCATCCCAAATGACAGGTATTAGCATATCTCCCCAGTCAATTACAGTGCAGCGGAATAATCACAGCATAATTGGGCGAAAGCCACTCTAATCACCAACCCTGCAAACTCGCAGAATAAAAACTGAGTGGCAGTTCAGACAGGCCTTGCTCTTGTCCATGACTCTAGCCAACAAGCTTGGCAGGTCTCCATTTCCCTTTTGCCTTTTAAACTTACTCTTTGAGGTAAACTTCTCAATAAAAACACAGCACTCAAAAATAAAATAATATATATGTTGATGCCTAAATTATATTTGCTTTGGAGCATGATAGTTTAAAATTTCTTCAGGGCCTACTGGAAAGACCATCACATTACACTAATATTACACATCATTAGTGGTTACTTGTCCAACTACAGAGTTGCTAGATGCTTTCAACTTTGCTTTAAAAAATTTTTGTATTGTAATGGCTGAAGGAGATGGGAGAGCTCATTCAGAACTAGAAAAATATGAAGATTTCACATTAGAAATATGTTGTAAACTGATTTCTGGATGAAGGGCAGTATATACATATAACTAACTAACTAACTAATAATAATAATAATAATAATAATAATAATATGTACCTGAACAATAAAAAAGAATCCTATCCAATCATATTCTTGTATCAGTTACTTTATACATGTGGAATTCTCTATTATCTCAGTGGAAGGAAAACTACCTTCTACTGTAGAAAATCACAAAAGTCTCACTGATATGAACTTTGAGTTGTACTGCATGCATTCATATACACAATCATAATCATAACATCATCTATTATTATTATGGCATCAGTAAAATCTACATTAAAATGGGTTTCTTCAATTTCTGATGCAAAACACTCAAAGAGAGGATCTGGTGTATTGTAACAGGAGGAAGAGAATAGAGAAGTCATGTCTCTCATGCTCCCAAATCCATTATTTCAGGATGGCACTTACCATTCTTAACACTTATATGGGAATATATAATTCAGAGCAATTTACTTACATAAGCTATCCTTTTACATATGGCTTTGGTTTCTAACCCACCCCCCCAGTGGTGTAGTTCTTGGTTATCTCAAGAACAATATATTCCATTGTAGAGGCCTGTAGTCTGGCTGTCATGTTTTCAACCAATTGAAGCTTCTTAACATCTTCAAATGTAACCCCATCAGAGTGCATTGCAATAGTCCAGACTGGCAGTAACTAAAGCATGGATAACTGATGTCAAGTATCCATGCACCATCTGGACATCTATGGTAAGTGATTCAGGAGTGCCCGCAAACTGTGAAGCAGCTCTTGAAGAGGGAGTGTTTCCTTATTCAGGACACACAAAAATCAGCTCACCTGGACAGGCAACAATCTTGACCACACTACCTTGATTAAGTTTGAACGTGTTAACAGACTTCCTGTCCTTTATTGATTCCAGGCCCCAGTTTGTCACTTCCAATGTCTTCCAGGAATCAAACAATTGGAATAAGCCATGCCATGTATTGTCTGCATATTGTGACACCTCAACCCAAATCTCCAGATGAATTCTACCAGCAGTTCCATGTCAATGTTACAACACATGGAAGGATGCACACCACACCAACCTTCCTATAGCATGGAACCTCTGGGGAGCAGTATCACAGTCGGTGGTATTAAGAGTCACCAAGAAGTGCAGAAAACCACCAGGGTGACCAAGGTAATTGCCAAATCCAGGCCAAAAAAATATGACTGGAAACCACCAGTTCCCTGGCTTCCTTCACATAGATCCATAAGATTGAATCAAAGGTTCACAATGGTACTTGTACTTGCTATTTGTACAAAAGCTAGCCTTTACTTCTTTGAAAAGCTACCAAAGTCATGCAAACAGAATAATTTGTAAAGATACCTTCTATCTGTTCACCTTCTAATTGTTCACCTACTTTTCTATTTAATCATTTTGAAGTACCGTATATGTTCCCAATTAACAGCTATACAATGTATTTCTTTTGCACTGAATAGTTAAATGTAAAAAGAGTATGGTCTATTATAGCGCTATTTTGCAGCACAGAGCAGCAAATGATAAAAAAAAATTGGTGTTATTGCTTCAATATATATAATTTCTTGCCAAGGCAAAATACATTTTGTGGACAATGGCATTAATGGAGACACATGAATGTTATGTTGTTATACCCTGGTGCAGTCAGCATGGGGAATGGAAAGCTCCACATACTATTTTATCATGATTGCTAAGAAGAGCTAAAAAAAAAATTACCAGTTCACACCTTTAGGGCATCTTCTTAGGATCACTTCACATGAGCCAGTTAACCCTTAATATTTTTGCCCCATCCTTTCAAATGAGTCATACTATTCCATGTAATTTATGACTGATTAATTCAAAAATTAAGCTACTCAGTAGTGGTTAAAAGACAAAGAATGCATTATAGAGTTTGTTTTTGTCTGAGACAATTTGCTTTTTGTAATGCAAAAACTGCTATTTTTAGTTATAATTAAATGACTGGGAGTGTTCTCGTAATCCCTGTACCAGATTGCAATCTCCATTCTGTCACTTAAAGCTGTACTGCCTAAGAGAATGGAACAACAGGTATGCACAACAAACAAAGCAAGAAATCCAAAGCAATGCAGCACTATGTATTCACACACCTTGCGCCCAATGTCAGTACAAAAGATAGGAAAGAAGAGGAACATTCCTTGGTTCCTAAATTGTGGTTGGGTCTCCCCAAGGACCTTTGGAGGTGACTGTAGCTTCTGTTTATCAACTTGCTTCCTATAGGTGTAGAAACTGCCTCCTTGTCCCTTCCTTGTTGCGATCACTATTGCCAGTTTATTCTGCAGACACCAATATTGGCATTTAATTATTTTGTTCAAATTGTATGAGGATATAGATGTTCAAATAGAATATCTAACACCAGCATTTGGGTTGCAAGGAATCCTGCCCTCTTGATGGCTATTGGTCTGATAGATCCATAGATTCATTTCCTGATATTCTGCCTTCCAGCAAGTGAAAATTAAGAATTCTTAACTTTCAGTCTCAAATATCAATTCTGGCCTGTATTATATTAAGGGATTTTATATTTCTATTTGTAATGATTGTTTACTCTATCTTTTTCACTGATTCCGCTTTAACTATGTCTTTACACATCTAGTCTCTGAAGTCTGAACCACAGAAACATGTTTGTATTTATAATAGTGTTGAGGCCTCTATAGTCCTTGCACCATATTAGGTGCAAAATTACCAATAAATGGTATTTCAGCAGACTGTAAAATAATTCCATGGTTCAATCCATAAATCTGAGCTTTGTTGTAAAGTTAAGTATAATAACTATAACTGAAATCACATGTGTAATTTCAAAAACTAAAATTGTTTCAGACTGCCTTCTTTTAAATAAGACATTTTTTAGAGAGAGAGAGTTACCTTAGAATGGAAAGCTTTTTATTTCTACCGAAATTTATATTTCTTTATCTGTTTTAACAGGTCTATTATTTTTTAATGATTGTTAATAGTGCTACAGGCAGTTCACAACCTACGCTGGGGTTAAGTTCCAAAGATAACACCTAAAACCAAAATCATGTATAGTCAAAAGACATTGGGTTCAATGGCAGGTGGGATTACCAAAGTATTTTTTCCTGAAATGTTCACAAGTTTAATGAGTGCAAGTTGCGAGTTAGCTGTAATATGATTCTGCATCACATTTTGAAACCATGTCAAGTGGGCTACATTAAAAAACTGACGAATAAATTAACAAAATAATTTATTTGGAAATAGGCCCCACTGAATTACTTTCACACAAAATTTGTTTAGGATACTTCTGAGAATAATGTCAATGACAAATACCCAACATGAGACAGATTCTCAGTAGACCCATTGATTAGCACTGGATATGATCTAGGACAAACTGCGGGAGGCAGTGGAAGACAGGAGTGCCTGGCGTGCTCTGGGCCATGGGGTCACGAAGAGTCGGACACGACTAAACAACTAAACAACAACAAATGATCTAGGATCTATACCAAAACAGAAGTCTAATAGATGTGAAGACTATTTCAGTCATGTGAATCCATAATACTGGTAAGGATTTTAATGTTGCTTATCCTCCAGAAACTGATTGATTTCTCAAATATTTATACCACTCCAAGAAATACAGTAGCAGTTTATTTCTGCTCAATTGACAATTTCCAAATTGGGTGCAGGGGCATACTTGTGTGCCCAGAGAGAACTGCTAACTTGCTGTGTGAAATAACAAATAAATATTGAATAAAATATTGAAGCAAATTATTGTGAGCCCAAAGAACCCTCCCAGAGGGGAACCTGTCTGCAATGTTTCAGCAAAATTAACTGCTCCAGCCTTGCCTCCTTTTCTTCATTCTCCACCCTAGGAGGGTAAACTGCTCTGTGTCTATGTGCCTTATAATGTGCTTGGAAGGCTCAAATTGGGTGCAACTAAGAGCTGTTCCTGTTGCAGAAATACAGCAGAATAGCCTACCCCAAGACTGCAAACTCTGCATGTGGCTTTGCTCTAGGCTTGCCTTATCAAAATGTATTAAATATGTGTTCAAATATAACACCAGTGATTAAAAAAAAATCATACAGCTCCATCAATTAATATGTTGATTTAAACCACTGGCCAACTACCACATCTCTCCCCCTACCAATTCCATTTTGCAAGAAACAAAAAAGCCACACAGCGTATGACAATGGGCACTTGAGAGAGCAAGGAACAGCTTCGTTTTCTTTGATAAAATAGCTGTAATATGCCCACCTTCACAATTTCCCAGACCCTTCCAGTCAACACCCATTCTGAAATCTCCTCCTGAGGAAACGTCATTGATCAAAATTCTGTTAGTGTAAGGGGAAAGACTGTGCTGAGCCGAGCCGTGGACTTCATTAAACATGCAGAACATAAACTGCTGACACAAAGCGGCGGCAAATGTGCAGCACAGCAAAGGAGGAAAAAGGAAGCAAGAAATAGTGGGGGGAGGAGATGAGGCAGGGAGAAAACTCTGCCAAGTACTCCCATATAATAGTTTCCATCTTCTCTATCTGATGTATACTGCCCAACAATTCTACTTATAACCATACTCTGAAGCAAATATACTTAATCTGCCTACAATAGGAGCACAGGGAAATGTAGTACTGATTCTGCACCAGACTGGGTTTTCTTTTCCAGCACTGCACTGAATACCAACGCTGCAATTGCCAGGCATGAAGTACGAGTTCCTAGGGTCAATCCCAGTTCCACCCCCTATGCCAGCGATTTGTAACCAGAAGGATCTATGCCTATCTACCCAACTAACTTGCCTCCCCTAAACAGTTTTTCCTAAACAGCAAAGACTAGTGTTTTGGTAGAGAACTATTTTCCCCCAGACATCTTTACCGAAAGTTTAAAAGTACATAATTATATGTGCACTAAACATGGTGAGACGTAAATAAAAGAGAGAGAGAAAGAAAAAGAGAAACAGCACCCACATAGAAGGGAAAGTAAAGGGGAGGGCAAAACTGAATACAGTCAAACCTCGGTTGTCGAACATAATCCATTCCAGAAGCTTCCGAAATGTTCGACAACCAAGGCATGGCTTCCAATTGGCTGCAGGAGCTTCCTGCACTCAAGCGGAAGCCATGTTAGACGTTTGGCTTCCAAAAAACATTCGAAAACCGGAACGTTTGGGAGCCAAAACGTTCCACAATGGAGGTGCCTGGGAACAGAGGTTTGACTGTACTTTACAAAGTGGTTATTGTACTTCAACAGATCCTTAACCTATTACAGTATTTGTAAGAATGGATTGATAGCTATTTTTTTGTGACAAAGCATTTCATTTCAAGGCTGAGCTATAGGCAGCTGTCAAGAGATGAACCAGAGCCCAGGGAGTCAGAGCTATGAAATACTGTAAAGCATCAGGAAGACCTTGAGATTTCAGCCCAGAAGAGGGCAAAGGCCAGCCTAGGTGAGCAGGGCCAGTCTAGGGCCTCAGAAGATAAGATGCTTGTCTGCCAGGATGATACTCAGGAGTGGTGAGGCTCATCACACAGGGAAGCTGCACGCAGAGCAGAAGGCTCCTACTTCTAGTCCTGGTAGTTCCAGACACTGAGCAGCACCGCCACTATGTCTCCCTGTTCCAGCAACTACACAGAATACAAGGCCATTCTTAGCACCAGCAAAGAGTGTTTGACAAATAAGCATGTACACAAAATGATGTGCTTGAGAAAACTGACAACGTATTTTCATCTAGCCTCATAAGAATAAGTTCATTTCAAACATGAAGATGGACTGTTTTGTTGAGTAGGAAAGAGGTGGACAAAGAGGCTCAGCAGCTTAGTCAGTGTTTCAGAATTCTGTGCTCCTGTTCCAAAAGTGCACAAAAACCTTCAGCTATTACACACAGCGAACTGAGAGAGCAAGAGAAGGGGCAGCACAAGCATGTTTACTTACTCGTCCTGTGAAGCACCCAACTTTAGAAGGAAGTGGGAGTAGAAGCACTTCTGCTTTCCCATGGCATTATGTAACACCTGCACTCATTATCTCTGCTTCCTGGATCATTTATTTCTGGGCTCCACAGCTCAGGCTCTTGTTTCCCAAGAACATAACATGAGTTTGTGTTAGGCATTCAGCTTGGATATGCAAGGGCCCCAGCTTTCACTTCTTTTACACCAAGGTCTGAAGGGGGCTTGAAAGGACATTTGCTTGCAGTTCTCCCTGTGATCAAAACCCTTGATAAAGAAAGTTCTGCCTGTAGAAGCAGAGGGGCACATCCTGTGATTTTTAATTTTATTTTTTTAAAAAACTTAAATGTTTAAAATGTTATTCAGGGCGGTCAAAACAACATCCTTGAAATGTATTTTCTTCCCAAGTAAGACTATCCTTTTGGATTCATCAACGTCACATGATGTTACAATTTGGATTAATAAACATAAGCCACGTTTCTAGATGCCATTAATTACTTTATTTATCTACAGAAAAAAGCTTAATTTGAGAACGTGAACGGACCTTGGCTTTGATATGCTGATGTATTTTAAAACACGTATCTCGAGAGCCATGTGCAAATGCCACCTACACATGTTACAAACATGCTTATTTTACTGCAAAGTTGCATGTCTGGAAAAATTGCAAACTTGAGAAACAATTTCAAAAGGACTATGACAATAAAATAGACACATGAGATACCTACATACATACTGAGAAATATATTTGGGGGGGGGGACTCAAAGAACACATAAAAAAGTAACATCAGATGTCCTCGAAGCTAACTGTGCACAATATGATTTTAAAATATATCTGTAGTTTACTGGATGCAGCAGCTTATCTCGGCAATTCTGTGAGAGGCAATCCTCATTTCCCAATTGGGAAATTGGGTTCTACTAGAGGAAAACCTACAAGTGTTTGAAGAGGGCAATCTCTGTGAAAGGGAATGAAAATGTGCAAAGTGAGTGGTAAGTAGGAGCCAAAGTATATTTTTAAACTTACTGTAGACCTATAGGGGACCAAATGCCTTTTTACATTTGCAGTTCAGCTTCTGAGTTTAAAATGCTTTTTAATTCAAAGATAACTGTGTAAAACTGCCTACAGTAGAAGCCTGAATTTAATAGGCACGAAGCTGAAGGTGTGTAGCATTTTTCTCTGATCACAAGCAGCAAGCACTTAGCTGTGAGAGAGGCCCACAATGAATCACTGCAGGGTAGAATCAAACACATCACAGGAACATACAAGCCTTTTTTATTATTACTGTAACAGGTAAAAACACTTTACAACTTAAAGTCCTAGAAAAATGCATTTTCAACCAACCAGCCCTTTACACTTATCAAGCTACCCACAGTATCATACATAATAGCGTATTCGCACTCTATGAATTGAGACTAGAAAGGAAGAGAGTAGCGAGAAGATCAACATTTCCCAAAGAAACTGCTTTGAAGTGTTTATAAATAATTCTGAAATATGTCTTCCAAGCTCAAACTGGGCATTACTGACTCATAAAACTGAAAAAAAAGTTTTCCTGATAGAATTTTAACATTTGGGCTAGTTTGTATTTATTATTACATAATATAAAGTGTGTGTGTTTCTTGATGCTGTAAGTCCAATATTTAGCTTTAAAAGTTATATTTATGTGTGCCAACTATCAGATCAATAAGAGTAAAAATAACATCATTTTTTGAAAGTCATAATTACTTTAAATATTTCATTAACGGCACATGAATGCAGAATATATATGAGAAGCTAGTGAATACACATGTTAACTACAGACCTGTTCAGCCTCCTTTGCCAAAAATTTGCACCTCTCTACAGAGGTATACCTTATACAGTGGTACCTCAGGTTACATATGCTTCAGGTTACAGGCTCCGCTAACCCAGAAATAGTACCCCGGGTTATGAACTGTGCTTCAGTATGAGAACAGAAATCGTGCTCTGGTGACCTGGCGGCAGCAGGAGGCCCTATTAGCTAAAGTCGTGCTTAAGGTTAAGTACAGTTTCAGGTTAAGAACGGACCTCCGGAACGGATTAAGTTCTTAACCTGAGGTGCCACTGTACTTGGAGAACCTCCATTCTAAAAGTATTTAAATACACATTTTCAAATAATTGCTCCTATCCAGAAATATATCCAACAGACGCTTTTCTCTCAACAAATATTACAGCCCCTGAGAACTTCAAATCTGCATAAGCTTTGCATAGTAATGATTGTCAGCAAAGGCACAAGCTCATTCTTGGATTGTTGAATAATATTTTTGGTCCAGAAGGCTGAGTACCAATCTTTCCCTTTGCAATCACTGCCAGGCAGAAATCTGGGCTGGGTATGTGACCATCCATTATGTCACGTTCATCATCTTTGGCTTGTCACTTAATCTCCTGATTTCAATTTTCCTACTGCTGCATCCCTTACTTTCCTCATGCACTACGGCTACCTTGTACTCTAAGCTTGTGGATAGGGAATGTGTCCACTTAATTGGCTGGTGCACAGTGTGCAGCTGCTATAGGAACAAATATTAATGTCATAATCACTCTGGAGGACTAATAGGGCAACACTTTCCACATTATTTAAAACATTTTTACTCTGCTCCCAGTACAGCTTACTCTGCTCTCTGCAGCAATAGTCCCTGGTCTCAGGTTTACAATCTAAAATACATTACATACAATGGGAAAAGGGGGCGGGGGGAGAGAAAAAAAGTATAATGATGATGGTTAGTTCAGTTGTCCTATCGGATAGCAATATACCTATTTTGGATCTGACTGCACTCCTCTTAAAGGTCAGAGTTTCACTGCATCTGTTCTTATTTACTGAACTGTTCTCCCCATTCCCCTTTATTTTCTGATGTTTCACTTCTCTTGCTTTCTGCTTGTGAGTTCAAGTTCAAATTGTTTCATTTCACTTCCCCCCTTGGTTCCTTCTGAACCCCTTTGGTGGCACTTGGGAGAAGGGAGCCACCTGATACTTTGAGATATTAACCTCATATACTTTATAACAAAAAGGCCTTGATAAGCTTTTAATATTAATTTGTATCATCACTATCGCTTTCCAAATATCACCAGCATTTCAGAAGGCATTACCTGGGGTGGGGGGGAATGCAGGGGTACGCATACTCCTAAGCATTTTTAGAATCTTTGCACTTTTGTCCATTTACTGTATTTATTTTTCACAATTTAAACTATAAAATGGCTATTTTCTTGAGTCAAAATTGTTGTTGTTCTTTAGTCGTTTAGTTGTGTCCGACTCTTCGTGACCCCATGGACCAGAGCACGCCAGGCACTCCTGTCTTCCACTGCCTCCCGCAGTTTGGTCAGACTCATGTTTGTAGCTTCGAGAACACTGTCCAACCATCTCGTCCTCTGTCGTCCCCTTCTCCTTGTGCCCTCAGCCTTTCCCAACATCAGGGTCTTTTCCAGTGAGTCTTCTCTTCTCATGAGGTGGCCAAAGTATTGGAGCCTCAGCTTCACGATCTGTCCTTCCAGTGAGCACTCAGGGCTGATTTCCTTAAGAATGGATATGTTTGATCTTCTTGCAGTCCATGGGACTCTCAAGAGTCTCCTCCAGCACCGTAATTCAAAAGCATCAATTCTTCGACGATCAGCCTTCTTTATGGTCCAGCTCCCACTTCCATAAATCACTACTGGGAAAACCATGGCTTTAACTATACGGACCTTTGTTGGCAAGGTGATGTCTCTACTTTTTAGAGTCAAAATTAGAGTACCCCTAAACATTTTTTTTTAGAAAAAAGCACTGGGTACATCAGTAGGAATCACCTAACTTCTGTTCATACAAGCTTATGTATCAATAGTGTATTACACTGTTTTCCTCAGTGATATTAATCAATGAAGTTGTGCAGAAATATAACAGAGTTTTTACTTACTCTGCATTCTAGAGAGGAAGCAGTCACTTTTGCTAATGAAGAGGGGCATTCCAGGAAGGGATGGAATAGCTTCTACTATGATGAACTTCAAAATAAACTAATAGTCCTCTACAAAGAGTCCATACTTTAATTCAATCGACTTCTTTTCTCACAATGAGAAAAGAATTAACACATGTAAAAGGAATCAAATCCAGTTTTTCAGCAATACTAAAAGTACTGTATTAAAAACAGTTGAATAGAACAAGGGGGCTGTTTGCTATGAATGGGAACTGTAGTCCAATGTAACTTACACAAGAAAATATAAAGTAGTTAATTCGCCTTTGCAAAAGGAATTGTCAAATACTTATTATATAAATACTATGTCAAATGCCCAACTTCCACCAAGAAATCACTTGCCCCAGAAATTATAGTGCACTCCAACTCTAATATATCTGATAGGGTAAGCGCGCGCACACACACACACACACACACACACACCACCCAATGCAAATCAAAATTGTCATATGGAATTGTATATGACTCACAGTATCCTAGGTATGCAGCACTGATAATGTCTTAAAAGACTAGCTAAAAAGAGAAGCCCTAGAAACAGAGTAGCACACAACCAACTAGTTTGGTAGAACGAGAGCAGGAAGTCATCATCCCACACACTAAAAATGTTCCAGAGACAAATGACAGCAACACTGCAGTGACTAGGGGAATAAAATGTTTGTAGTGTGATGCATATGATATAAAGAAGTCAGTGGATGTGGGAAATGTACATAAAATAGTTTGGCGACTTAATTAAAATTCACAGGATGCAAATGCCCTCGTTAAAGACAGAAGTCAAGCAGACAGCTTTGCATTGTTCACTGGAGTCTCATTTTTTAATACACCATTATAGTCAAGGGGACTGCTTTTCTGCAGACGCCAATGAAGACAAAATAAGCCCCAGTTCAGGGGAGTTTTGCCTGCTGTTCCCCATAACCTTTTCAGAGCACTGTTTCTGAAGAAAATATCCTGACTGTGCCGGCTGCTTGCAAAGGAATGTGTTCAGTTCAGGGATGTATAAGACTAATTGTCCAGTTCCATCCTTCCTTTTGCTGAAACCATAAAAGAAGCTGCAGTCTTGGATTGTGCTGCTGCTCACAAAGCAGTGTGTTCTCTCCAGGGCTGAGTGAGACCAGCTGACCATTTATTGTACCTGAAGCCATAAAAGAAGCTACAGCCTGAACAGCGAGTAGTCAGAGTAACACTTGGGTAGAACCAAGTCAAGGGCACTGGAATATATTTTCTTGTAACACTGTGAGGATGAAAAGAGGGGAGAGAAATAGCTGAGTTCAGCTGCATACCTTCAGCATCTGATGAAGGCCTATGTCATCTGGGCTGGGCTGGGCTGGGGGTACTTCTCCCAGAGTTACCACCAGGGGTTGCCCCTGAAGTGGTGAACCCAAAGGGAGTTGCCACATCGTGCTGCTGCTCTGGGGAGGAGGCAAGAGCACCATTTCCCTATTCCTTATCTCCAAGAATTTTAATCATAAGTGGTATCATGTCTTATAAGCTGGATACACATATTCTGGCTAAGTTCTCTGGTGAGAGCAGAAATTCTGTGCGGCTTATGGAATGGTCCTGACAGAGCGGTTGGGCCTTGCTCCATTTAGGTTGAGTTATGTGAATATCTTAGCCTTGCTCTTTTGCATTTTACAATTTTAATTTTTGCCTTCAGATTATTTAAATTGTTATACTGCCTGTTTTTACTGTTCTTAGTATTACTTATTTGAAAATGTTTGTTTTTATTGATTTTCCAGTTGATGCCAGACTTCTCCTTAGCAGAAGTCTACTCAGGGGACACTCCTGATGGCAGAAGAAGGGGATATGATTTTGCTAATTTCCACCGGGATGTTTTGCACCCTCCAAAAATCTCTGGAACCTCTGGGAAAGTGTGTGTGTGGCACTGGAAGATGCAAGGGGAAGAAGGAATTGGTCCAAATCATCTCTCGTATCTAGAGATTTCCAGAAATTTTGAAGCTATGAGGAAAAAATATTTTCCCGTTTTTTTTGGGGGGGGGGAATGGAAATTTTGGAAAAAATTGGGGCGGGGGTTCAGTGTGGTTTTACAAATTGTGTGAAACACAGTGTATATAAAACTATTGTGCTTGCAATAAAACAGGTAACCTACCCCTTTCCCTCAAAAGCAACAAAAAAAGCAAGAAACCATCAACATAAAAAATAATCAGATTTGCCCCTTAGCACCAACAGCAAATAAAGTTAAGATCCACCTCAATATTTAAGCTCCATAGAAGGTCTACCCTTTGAGCAGTGCTTTTCTTATTAAAAAAACACAAAACCCAGAAGACACAACATATACATGCAGTTTATTCTATCTCATTTTCTGAACTACTGCTATCATTTTCCCTTTCTTCTTCCTCTTCATTTTTCTCATGGACTTTTAAAAAACAATTTTGGAAAAAACCAGGGGAAAACCTGTTTTTTCTGGGGCTTTTCCAGGCGTTCCCAGCTCTACTTGAGGACAGCCAGGGCAAAGCATAAGGCAAATTTTTTGCATGCCAGGCTTAGAAGTAACCAACATCCAGTTACTGAATAGTATGTTGCACTAAGGCTCAAACTCCGTTTGAAAGGAAAAGGAGTATGTGTGTTTTTAAAATTGAATTTGTTATTATATATTATAAACCGCATGAAGGTAAAAAAAGAGCTTTCTAAACAGTTTACAAAAATATACAACAGAACATTAAAATGATTGATAAAACACAGATAAAAGCAGTTATTTAAGAGTATTCAAAAGATGATTAAAGTCAGCAGTGATTAAAAGGAAGTAAATCGCATGCAGCTTCTATGTGTTCAGATGGGCTGGCCCTAATGAAAATGTTTTGAGCAGTTGCCGGAAAGAGTACAGTGAGAGCACCTGCCTGGCGTCAGTCGGCAGGGAGCTCCAAAGTGTGGGTGCTGGAAGGCCGGGGGGGGCGGAAAAATGGGGGGGGGGTGTTCCCCCCCCAAGCCGCTTTTTCAGGAAAATTTGAAAAAAAAGTAGTGTGTGGAATATTCAAGGTATATCAAACTATTCCCCCCCCCCAATTTTTCTGGAAAAAAACAGCTTTGGAAAAAAATAGGGGAAAGCCTGGTTCCCCCCAATTTTTCCAGTTTTCCCCCAGGCCTTCCCATCTCTACTCATACCCTTCCTTCAGTAGAAGCTACTAGACTGGAGTGCATTATGTAGACAGAAGGAGTGTATTTATTCACATAAATTTTTACTTCAATTAAGACCATCATATCCTCCCCTGCCCCCAACTGAACCAGGTTTTAGAAATATTCTCTAATTCAATGTGGCTAAAAAGAGTTCTGTGGTAACTTGGTGGTGAAGGAGAATAAGATACACTAGAAATTACAAGGTAAGTGAATTCCCAATTTCTGTTCTGAGCAGTAAAAGCATTTGGGGAGCACAGCACGTTATTTCACTGTATCAAGGGGTTGCTCTGCACTCCCTTTGGATGCAGAAAGAACATGCCCAAAAATGATTCTGCAGCATCACCAGAAACGCTCGTAGCCTATAACATGCCTGGCATTTTTTAAAGCAGTAAATGCTAGTACTAGACTAACCTAGAGATGGAAGTTGATAGATCTTGTTTCTTCATAACTTCCCATACAAAAGTTATATTTCACCAAATACATGGTTGGTTGGTTGGTTGACCGATCAATCAATCAATCAATCAATCAATCAATTTGATTTCTTAGCTGTTCTTCATTACAAGACCACAGGCTGGGTTACAACAATACAATTTAAAAATCAAATAAAGCCAGTTCTTAGTGCAAAGTCAGTAGTAGCTCCTAAAAATATATCTCAGCTATCAAAGGCCAGGATGCAGATGGCCTTTGCTTATAATATCAAATAAAAATAATTCAGAGATCACTGAATGCAGGTTTCATATGACTACTAAAATCACAACATCTGATATAGAACAATTATTTTAATTGTGAACCTCATTAGAAAAAAATAACAACTCGTGGTTGCCATAGTGGAAATCCTTGAATGCATAACTAGTTTTTATATTCTCTAGTTCAAAAGAGAAAGGAAAAAGAAAAAGGCAAATATTGCTATTTTAATTTTTAGTGGCCATAGAACCAACACAACCTGCACACTAGGAAGCCAGTCTATGGTGGGTGTATGCATTGGGTAATATAGAGGAGCTATATCTAAAAAAGATTTATGTTTTCCAGTCTTGTCTGAGCACTTCAGATAAAACTACTGATTAATAATCAGAAATCTGTTTTCACACCTGTGCAATATTCTTGAAGTCAGCAAAGGTTGCATGCAAGGTTAGAGCAAAGGCATAATTTAGAAGAGGGTATACATTAAATACACTCATCAACAAATCAACGGAGTCAGTACTTAAAACACTCAATCAGATAAAGGTTAATTGGCTTTAATAAAACTTCACTATCCTTTCAAGATGTGAATGGTATTAGCAGCCAGCAGATGGCAGAAGCAGAGGCTGCTTTGAATGCTTTCCAGCAAAAGCCATGCTAACAATGTATGTAGCTATTTTTCTTTCATCCTAACTTGCCTTTCACAAACATGAACATAAAGCACGTATCAACCAGCTGAACATTTTCAGGTTTAGTATGCAGAAGAATATTTTGGTAACAGTTGGGTTCGTACCAATTTTCATCTTTACCCCTCTGACCTTACACATGCTATATGTATATGGGAAGAGGATGCAGCTTAATGGCAGACCACATGCCTTGCAGGCATAAGTCCCCAGGTTCAAACCCTGGCATCTGCTGGTATGACTGTGAAAGGCCCTGTCTGAAATCCTGGGAAGCAGTGTACACAAGGAATAATCAACCTGATGCCCTTTAGATATTCTGGACTATAATTCCCATCATCACTGACCGCTGGCCAAGCTGGCAGATGCTGATTGGGTACCCCTGATGTACACAACAAATAGCAGTGAGATAGTTGGACCGATTGTCTTACAAGGCAGCTTTATATGTTCCATATTCTCTCACCCTAAATTAATGGTCACCTAAGTGGGTGAGTATAAATACCCTGAGAAAAAGATTAAAGAGCAGGCTAAGCTCTAATCCAAATGTTGAGTGTTGCAATACACTAACTGAACTCCACATGAACAGTGTTCTAGTATTTCAAGCAGATGTGAGAGAACATTATGTCCACAGGGAGCTCCGGTGTTAGCAGGAACCTCTTCATTAGCTCCAGTATTGGGTTACCCACATTGCATGTGACACTGCTATTAGCACTTAAGCTAGTGAGGAAGCTCCATGTGGGCACTGCAGTTCATTACACAAGAAGAAATCTTTGGATGGGACTGAAAATACAGAAATGCATAAAAACAATTTATCTGATGAACTGAGACAATCTTGTGGCATTATCCTTCGTCTGATGCAATGATGTCTGCTCTATGCAATCCTACGGACCTCCTTGTAACACCTCTAAAACAAATGACATCCCTTGTTGTCAGGGAACTGCCATCGGAGCTGGAGGCGGAGAGGAGGCTCCAGGACGATGGGGGAGAGGGTCCCAGTAGGGAGAGAGGTAGCCCATCCACTGGGGAAGGAAATCAGCGTAACACCAGTGGAGAAGGGGGGCAGATGGGGGAATCGGAGAGGTGGCTCCAGGACTCTTCGCAGGAGACCAGCGGAGAGGGCACAAGTACTCCGTTGCCCACACCCACTTTGCGCAGAAAACTTCCGCGCAGGCAAAGGGGGAGGAGACTGGGCGTCAAACAGCTTCTATGCTGGAAGAGGTTTAAGAAACGCCCACTGACGCATTCTGCCAGCGACTGAGGCAGCCACGGAACTTGAGGCTGTCCAGACAGAAAGGGTTCAACCAGGCAACGTAGCCAGGAGTAACGGCAACTTACGCACCAGCAACCCCTAGAACCATTACACTTGTATTCCACATTTTTTTTTAAAAAAAAGAACAGACCTTAATATTATTATTTTACATATAGTGCCAGTTATTTATGTGTTTACAAAGAGTGAGAGAAGAGGTCCTCAGTGCAAGGGGGCTTACACTCTAGAAACAGACACAAGCGAGACAGCAGAGAAATAGGAGCAAAATCAAGGCAGGGGGTAAACATGGGGAAGATATGGTGGCCATACCTCCCCAGGCTTAGCTGTCATAGCATATGGGGACCAGAGGTTTGTGCCAATTTACAGAAAAAGTGGGTTTTGAAGACAGATGATAATATATGATTAATCTTCCAACACTACATTAATTCTGTTGAACGCTGTACTAAAGGTTTCTTCTCAGAGTAACTCTTTGATCTACATAAGATTTTTGGAATGAAATATGTAAAAATGCACTTCCAATAAGAGGGGAAGAGCTCAGAAATTGCCCTTTTATTCCCAGTTAGAATGCTACATTTGTTAAATACTTTAAAAGAATACTAGAGCAGCTCTATTTGTTTTTCATAAATTATTCCAAGACAGCTTTTTAGGTATCACAAGAAAATACAGGCAACAATGTTCACTTACTATGCTATGCAGTTTGTTCCTATCACCCACTCTGCTACATGCACTTCCCTCATAGTAATTGGGCAGTGTTACCAAACAGGAACTAAAGGAAGCTAGGAGATCACAGATTAAGATACCTGGGAACCAGTACTCTGTCTTGACTACAAAGAATATATATTTACAAGCAATTAAGTATCCATTCATACTGGATTGCAGGATATTGTAGGTACATAGAACTATTATTGTTCCGTTGACAAAAAGTACACTTCAAAGATTATTTAAAAAACAAACAATACGTTAAAAAGTTAGAAATTCAACTTGAAGTCATCATGCAATCTTATTAATATCTGAACAGTTCTGACTGCTTGTGATTTATTAGTGTTGGCCGATAACCCTGTAAGATGCAGCTGGTGTAGAGCATCCAATGGGAAGTTCAGTAGAAAGTGCAGTGTTTTATAATTTTCTGAAGTTTTGGGAAACAGTATCTTATACTATCAAGGCTATATTGATAGGAGAGAGCTTTGGACTTAAAAATATATATACTGAAAGCATATGAATGTACACAAAGAAAAACCAAAGTCACAACCATTCCTGCCTTGATTAAAACATACACCAGTTTTTCCATCTGTGCAAAGTTAGCCATTAAGCTCTGTTTGTGTGTGACACTGGCCAAGGGAAGTGCTTACCCCTGCAAGCAATCTACACATGCTTCCTTCCCTTTTAAAAGCACTTACCATATGCATTGGCTCATTCGTGTGTAGACTTAGTGTGCCAGCCATTTGCCCTCCTGGGTCGCTGAACTGCTAATGCTAAACATGAGCGGGTTGATGCATGTGCTAAATGCATTTAAATATGATGGGAAGAAAGTGGAACATTTACATGGTAAGCGCTTTAAACCATGGCCTTTGTCACATATAAATTGGGCCTAATACTATTGCCAACTTGCAACTTTAGCCATAAAATAATAGCAGAGCCTTCTCCAGAATGGGTCAGGCAGTGAGAGCTATTGGCTACAATAATCTTCAGTAATACTTCTGTTTACTCAGCTAGCATGAAGGATTATAGAGATGATTTTGCAAGAGCTGACCCTCCAGCTTTATTAAATATTCAGTGAATGTTCTGTATGCACGCTGCGCCTTAAAACACAAAAAAAGACAGAAAGCGCTATAGAATACCATATGTTAAATACTTCACATAACAGTAGAGCAGGGCTACTTATTTTTAATAATTTAGTTTAAATCAGTTTATCAGGTATCACAACATAATAAGGGAACAATGGTAAAGCATGCTGTCATAAATATTTAGTAACTTTAACAGTGTAAATTTGGATTTTTTCCCAGTTACCAGAGTTAATTTTGTGCATGGTTCTCCCTTATGAATTTTGAAATTCATTCTTTTCTTACTGATTGTTCTACCTTGGTGATAATGCCGCTGTTATGCCTTTCAGAAGTATCATATTATACGGATAATTCAACAGCAGGAGACTCGTGATTTAGGCTCATGTTCCCAAATTCTTCTCCCTCTCCCCATAACCATTCTCTCTTTTCACTAAGTGTCTGTATAGCCTACACACAATCTGTTTTGCCTAGGATCATCTGTTACTAAGTACGCTTAAGAATGAGATCAATACCATAATGTGCATTATCCAAGATTTCACAAATAATTGAAATCAATGTTTAAGTTTGTGAAAGTACACATAGAACCTTCACAAGATCTCTAGAATAACCTAAAATTCCAGACAGTACACATCAGAACTACCAAATTGGTCAGACATCAACCCCCTTACAACTAAAAATGGTTATCAGTACACAAATGCAAGAGGCTTATTAAACTCTAGAACTCTATGAAACACCACATTCAAAAGTCCCCTCTTTCCATTCCCCTATAACATCAGCTTTTCCAATCTGAGTCCCCTCAAAACATTTCACTTTGAAAGTAAGTGGAACACCACAGACCATATGAAATGCCACCTGCAGAGTATTAAGCCCCAGATGTTGCTTGAACTAGTGGATTTGAATCAAATATTGATACAGTTTTCGGGGATGGGGAATAATTTTTTTATGCAAAATCAAATCAACCATCCTACATTGATGACACCTAGAAAGTCAAAACTTCATCAACTACAGACCTTGAGTCCAAATGAAGCATCCTCCGAGGCCAAGACTTCAACCTGAAATTATAAGCAAAAATATCATTTCAAAGGTAGTCACTTAAAAATATTTATTGACCAGAACAACAGAATCCAAGGAGAAAATATATGCTAGAACAGAACGCATTGTGTAATCTCATAACACAAGCTGTTTAGACACAGAATAGATAGAACCAAGCTATGAATTGAATACACTCAAAAAAGCCAATCGTCATTTGGGGAAGGTCAAAAACTAGAGTTCTCACCATAATAAAGATAGCTGAAGAAAATGTTGCAGTGTTTTATATTGTTCAGGGGCAGGGAGAAGCTAGATTGGGGTATTCTGGTAGATCTCTGGATGATGTGTGGTAGATCAGCAAGTATTTCTTGACATCCAGTAAGTCAGGCTTTTTAGAATTCCTGATCTGCAGTAACTCATATGCAAATTTGTACTTGCACTTGCAGGTCATCCCAATGCTGTGGCTCATGGAGTGGGTAACTGGCAATGCACCTAATTGGCAGATAAAACTCAAAGCAGATTGTGCCAGTCTGAAGTCTGCCCAAACCTGCTGAATACTGCATTCGTGCAATATCCAGTTCAAGCAAGAAACACTGTTTGCTTCTGGATGAGGAAAAGACAAAGGGCTAAGCATATCAAGACAGTGGGCAGGTTTATTGGTGGAGTTTGTATCAAAACCTAACGAGGTCCTTCAAAGTGGTTTTCTTTTAAAAATATGGTAAGTATAATAATACACACACTTCTAAATAGCTGTCATGGGTTCATCCTCAAACTGGAATTGAAATTATGCATTAAAGTTATACATAATTGGAACCTTAAATAATTAAACAAGCACACACACAACATAAGCAGAAGGAGCACTTGTAAATTTGTGACAATCAAGAAGGTAAAATCTATAAATATATATATATATTAATACTGCTGAATGACTTTCAGCTACAAGTAAGGCTTGGACATTCTTTCTTGAATGATCTTTCCTTTCTTCCCGCCATATCTCACAAATGCATACACAGACACACTCCAACGCTAACCTTCTACTTTTGCTCTGGAAGCCCCAAACTCCTATATCCAAATTATATAAATAAATGCATAGGCCTTAGTAAATACAAGCGACAAGAGCAGTGGGAAAGAGGGGCTAATCAAGGGTGCAGCAAGTCAGCATATATGGAAATTACCCTTCAAGTCAATGGAAAGGAGTTATGAATTGAGAGCACAAGGAGCACAACTTGCCCCAGCCACAAACTAAAGCACTATTCTAATCTCAAGTTTATGAGATGTTGCCTGGCTTCAATATTCCTGCACCAACTTACATGACAGAAAAGAAACAAGAGTAAGTGGAAATCGGGCAATGAGTATAGAGTCTCACAGCATCCTGACCTGCCTTGAGCAAAGCAGATTCTGCAAACAACAGATTTGCTCTCCTGGGGCAGAGGCCGCAGCTGCTGGATTGCAAGAAACAATGAGGCATAGAAGCACAAAAGAATGTGTGCATGCTGTTGTAGGATCTAGTGAGGCCAATATGTAATTGCCAGTGATCTACTAATGCTAAGATTTGAATACACATGTTCAACTTTTTAAAGAAGTATTAACTTCTTACCATGCTTCACAATCAACTGGGTGACATGGGCTTTAAATAGGCTTGCCTGTTTTGGAAGTGCATCCTACTGATTTCAAAGACACTTACCTCTAAGTAAGTATGCTTAGGGTTTCAGCCTTATGTCCACATCTGTATTCTGGGCTGAACTCTGTAGCAGAATTTCAATTTAATGTCACCATATCTAAAAAAAGATTTCACCACCTAAATGCTGAAGCTCCACAATAGTACATGTGACTTTTAAAAGAAGGATCTGACAGGCTGCATCAACAAGGACAGGGAAAGGGGGCTGACAAATTAAAATAACCAATAAATGCATTTTGCAGGTTCAAACAAGGTGCATTCAATGCTCAAAACAACTGGCAGAAAACAGAGCATTTCATCACACTGGTAAATGTATAGATGTAAAAGTTAAACCACAGAAAGTGGGAGGGGGGGAGATCACAGGCAGAATTAGAATCAATAATTATGTTTGACTCTTTAAACAATACATCCATTTACAGCCAAGAGATGCATTAACAATATTGTCTACAGAGCAGGTTCTAATTGGAAATCAGCTAATCTGGGCAGAAAGAGAAGAGAACATTAAACTAGTTTGATGGCGTATTTTTGGAACACTATCCAAATTCTTAAATTAAAATGATATGGAACTGACTAATTTAAAATTATTAATTTAAATTTTCTCCTGTTAGACCACAGAAGCAAAAAGAGACAGTTATAACAGCAAACAGTTAAAATCTGAGTATGTTTTGTCTTTCATATTTCCTATGTGGGGCTTATGAATTTAACTCAAAAACTCAGCATGAAGTCATCAAATGCTTCTAATTGCAAGCAATTGTACAGAATAACACAGATAATGTCAATTCTTTTCTTTCTTTTTTTAAGAAAGTAAAGAGTAACCATCAAGTGCTTAGATTCAATGCCCTGATACAATATTTCATGTCATGCCAAGGACAGTCCAATAAAATACCAACATGTTCTTTTTGTTAACAGGAAATGATCCCCATCCACCACAACATACAGTTGTATCTTACTCTCTTTAATTTGCTCTTCTTGTTTAAGTTTGCTTTAAGTACTGTGAAAGCACATATGTAGTTGTAATGTCACATAGAATAAGTTCTGCTTAAACTCAAGCAAAATTACAGCATCATGCAGATTGTAGGAACTGCTTTTCTTAATAGTTTAAAACCATGCCTGGGAGGAATCACCCTCTAGTGGAAACTGCAGGGTACTTCAAACACCTTGTGAGTGTATCTTGTAACATACCTAATAAAAAAGAATAAGGACACCTCTCTATATTGTTCATCTGCTTAACGCTCGTGGAAGTGGATAATGAGTTTGGCTATCAACTGAACGTAACCTGTCACTAAATAAAGGCGGTCAGTAGCTGTTGTTGGTGCTACAGAATTGGAAACATGCAAACTTGCCATTAACAACACTAAAAGCTTTTAAACTATTTTCCCCCACAAGCACAGGTATCCGTTAAAAAATCTGCCTGCTTTTCATTTACTTTTACATGCTGATATTATATGACTGTTGGTTATCCTAGATGCGTATTTAGCTCCTTAGGACACAGACAGCAGGCGGCAATATAAACTGCTATAGATTTCTAATAGCAGCTAACATTTCTGACTGATAAAGGTTTCAGTGGACGTCTTAAGTCCTGAAGTGCTGTTGGGCCTGAAACTGGGTTAGCCGGCTCTGCTGGTAGAGGAAGAAACAGAGGAGGGGGGGCTCTATTGTAGGGACAAGGGTGGGAGGAGGGAAGGATCTCCCTTTACCACCCTGACTTCTGTCGCTTTGGAGTCACATTGGAGGGGAGAGCCTCAGAAGACAGTAGCAACTTGAACAGCAACAGGAGAGTGCAGTCATGTCACATAGAACTAGTTGCCACGTTCAGAGATGGGAGCAGACCCACCCACCACTATATACTGCATACTTGCAATCTTGATATTCCCACAAGATGAGAGGGTCTCATAAGTGAGTATGCACAACTCATTTTTTAAAGCAAGGCAGGACAAGTGCAGAAACTTGTTGGGACAGTCTCATCACTTCTGTTTAGTTCTAAACTTTTTGCCCTGCTTCTATACCATTACTTGCCACTACAAGTAAGAGCCTCTGTGTGCTGAGCAGGAGCCAGGACAGTGAAGTACCTTCCTGTTTTGATCACTGTGACCTCCAATTATGGAGAAAAGTCAGTAAATTCATGTTCAAATGCACCATTCAACAAGACAAAAATGCACTTTTCATTATTCTAAATAAAGAATTCTAATTAAGAATTTTACAAACATCCCCGATCATTTAGTTTGCATGCCACTTCTCCTACAGAATTTTAGGAAACTTCTGCTTGGTTCTCTCTATGCACATGTAAGCACATTAAGACCCAAGTGTCAGAACTTTCCAGAAAGAAGCACAAAGCAGAACACTGCTTCTTTCTGGAAAGCAAGTATTTATTCTGTCCGATTGCTAAGTGTCTAAGTAGTGTCATTTCACGTCAGTTCAACGTGGTCATGTCACCCACCGTCTTGGATTTTTATGAAACCTGGTGTACACCCTTCCCTTATGATTGAAATAAACCCCCTGAAATTCCCCCCCTCTATCTCAAATGGTTTTAATTTTATAGCGCTTCAAAGTTTCATGAAATCTGCGTTTCTGTTCCTCTTGAGATCCTCGGCCTTGCGTACATTTTATTTCTCCCTCTCCATAACCAATGATCAGATCTCTTTAAAATTTTACACAGAGCTCAATAACATGATGAGGACTTCAGGAAAAAATATACCAGCTGTGTATCCATAGCTGTGATAGAAAAAATTAATGAAAACAAAGTTGTTCATCTTAAAATTTAAACTAATACTGTATTGGTTATTATAGGCTATTATAGGTTTGTTTCCCCCCAAAAGTGCAGACTTGTTTTTAGTTTGGGGGGTATTTAAAATTATGAAAATTGAAGACTGGAATAAATTTACGTAATATTTAAAAGGATCATTGTAATCAATTAACAATACTAGCAGTATTGTAAAAAGCTATGGATTGCAGCAAAATTGTACCCAGTAGCCATTTTTTTCCCACGATGTCCAAAAAACATATATTTTTTTTACAAGACATAAAAACCCTATAAATTTCATTCTTCATCGAGAAAAAGCATGTCTTTGCAATAATTTTCATCATCAAAAACGTTTGATTCCATCATGCCCACACGCTGAAAATTGAGGTTTTCTAAACCTAGTTTTTCCACCAAAAAAACTACATTTATTTAAAAAAATTAGGCTTTTATAAAATCTTTTGAGTGCTGGTGTATTTTTTCCTGAAGGAGGAAATAGATACGGTCCTCAAAAACCTGAAACCATACAAAGCCCCAGGCCTGTATGGCTCTACAGCAGAATCCTACAAGAAATTCAAAGAACCCCTAATGCCTTACATGACCTGCCTATTTAACAACATCATAAAAGGGGGCCCCATTCCTAAAACCTGGAACTCCTCCAAAATAGTCTCTATCCCAAAATCATACAAAAACAGCCTCAAGTAGAATCATACCGCCCAATCTCATTACTAAACCAAGACTACAAGATATTAACATCCATCTTGGCTAACCACCTAAAAAAATTCCTACACAAATTAATAGCCCTAGACCAGACAGGCTTTGTCCCTGGTCACAATATAACAGACCCCATTAGGAAACTACTGAATCTGATTGAACATAGCAGGGCAACTAAACTCCCATTGATGATTATGTCCCTAGATATCCTCAAAGCTTTTGATTAGCTAGAATGGAAATACCTATTAGCAGTACTAACAAACATGAAATTTGGTCACAACTTCTTACAAACCCTCAAACAAAATGCTGGACTAAAAGCATGGACTCTGATACCATAGCAATCCAAACAGGCGGTAAAACAAGGATGCCGACTGTCTTCCTTCCTATTCATCCTGGCTCTGAAACCTCTAGTGATCTGAATCTGAACAGCCACAGGCATCAAGGGAGTGGAAATAAAAGGCAGAACCTATAAATTAGGGCTCTTTGGAGACGACCTGATGGTCACAGCACCAGATCCCATAAACACAGCAACCACCCTAACCAAAGAATTCAACACATTTACAATGGTATCGGGCCTATAAGTAAACTTTGCAAAATCTGAGGCTATATGTTTCAACACCCACATATCCAAAAAGAATTTGCCAACATCACCAGGCAAAGTGTCCCCAAACCCCATCCCCACTAATCCCTCTAGCTCACCACCCACTATTCCACCAGCACAAAACTTCCAGATAAAAACCTGGCAAGCCAAAGGCTCATATCACCTAGTAGACTTCTCCGAAAGTAACAAACCCACATCAACACAAGAAATGCAAGGAAATCTAGGGGACATCCAAATGCCCTGGCTAACACAACACCAATTACATGCCTTCTTAAACAATCCAGTAGTAAAATCAGCAGCAACTAGGCTCTTGACAACCTTCGAAAACCTCCTCCTAACAACAAAGGGACACAGCAAGGGGATGGTATCCACAACATACAAAATATTACTCCAAAATTCCACAAACCCCTTCAACGTAATCAAAAAACAATGGGAGGACGACATAGGCTATGAAATTAACCCACCCAATGGACTAGAGTGTGGTCTAAATCTCCCTTGAAATCCCTCTCAGCTAAAAGAAAAGAATTCACCCTGAAACTCACTTACAGATGGTACCTAACACCATGTAAACTAGTGCTGATACGCCCAGGAGTCTCACCAAAATGCTGGAGAGGATGCATCTCCACAGGCACAAAGCTCCACATATGGTGGGAATGTCCCAAAATCCAACTCCTCTGGACTTCAGTAATATAAGAAATAAGCGAAATAACTAAACAAGTATTAGAAGTCACCCCAGAACGGGCCCTACTGAACATCTTCCAAGATAATAATGCTCACTCACATTATAAAGAACTGATAACCCACCTACTCTTAGCAGCCAGAAGCATCATAACCAGACACTGAAGAGACCTGTCAGGAGTAAACATGAACCAATGGTATCAAACAGTATGGGAAACAGCCTTACTAGAAAAACTAACCAATAAACTGAAACTGACATGGGGACAAATAGAAGACGCCTTTATCACATACATAGCTCAACAAGACAACAACAAGAATCTGCCGACATCATACCAATCAGTATGGCTAGCCTGACCCAAAAACCCACCGTCACTCTCTCTCTCTCTCTCTCTCTCCCTCTCTCTCTCTCTCTCACACACAGAGACAAACAAATCTCACTACAGCCAACCAAAGATAATCAATCAAACCCTAGGCCACATCCAAGTTCTCTCACCACCAAGGAAATATAACAAGTGAAATAGAAAGCGAACCCACACAAGAGATGCTCACACAAAAGCCCACACATACACTAAGAAGAATAGAAGCATTACCACCCCACCCCACCCCCTCATTACCCTCCCCTGTTTTCTTCCCAACCTAATACTGGATGCAACACTAATGTTTCACAACAAATGAAACTGATCTGAAGAAAACATAACTTGGAAAAAATAGACAATGCACATATTTCTGTAAACTAAGAAATCTTTAATAAAAATTATTATAAAAAACTAGCTTACCACTGAATCCTAATAAAGAAGGGTGCAGGGTGATCTGATGCAAAGGTGGGCAGAATTTAAAGAATTTTTGGCCCAGGAATTTGTTTTGAGTGCCAAAAAACTGAACCGAGCTCACAGTCCTTCTATATTAAAAATATAGTCAAAATACTCTGCTTTCCTCATTTCAGCACTGTAATTTTGGGAAGGGGCTGTTTATTTTGTTGTTGCCATTGTTAAACAAGTTGAGAGTCAGAAATCCTTGCTTCTACTTCATTCACTCAGAAATCTGCAGGTACACCAGTAGATCCTAATCCATCTTCTGTTCACCATTACTAAACTATGTTATGAGCAGGCAAGAGTAGGTAGCCCTTATCATATTTTCCTGAGAAACTGATTCTCCCAGTCAGTATTTATCATGGTGGGGCTCCAAAAGCCCCATCCCAGCCTAAGACAAGTCCCCAAGGAGAAAAATTGCTTGGGATCAGAGGTCACAGTAAAATTGACAAAATCATAATGCCTCTAAAGCAAAATTTCACAAGGAAAAATCAACATAACACAAGGAAATAATTTGCGTTGGGTGCTTTCCCCCTCTCCCACAACTGATATTAAAAATCCTCAAATCCAAACTTGGCTTTTTCATTTGTGTTTAGTTAGGTCAGCTCCTCCAGATTTCTGTGGGAGTCTGCAAATGAGAAGTCTGCCTGTAAATTAACCCTAAAATATGACCGAGTGTTAACACTGAACAGCAATCTATAGTAGAGGCAGCTGGTGTGACAAATTAGTATAAATACTTTCAACAAAATATTTAAATGAAAAGTCAGTGTTATTTACATGAAGAAGTACCCTTCTCTGAGCTGGCTATAGAAGGTCTTACTGTGCTAGCCTTGCAAGGGGATAAGAGGAGGGGGACAAAGCTGGATTCTCTGGATGTATTTATTAGACCATCAGACAAAGGTCTTCAAAAAAGAAGGCAGAGACTTTTACTACAGTCCACTAATACAATAATTCCATTCATCTCATTCCTTGAGCTGATCGTTCAACAAAACAGTATCATAATAACTTAAGTAACAACAGATTCGCCTCTGCCTCTCACAGTTCACTCGTACTAGTAAAGTGGTCTATAGGTACAGAGGGTGAAATTTTGAATGCGCACAAGTGTGCTCCTGCAATACATATGTACATCCGGAGATTCTGAGGGGTTGCTTCAACTTTCAGTAAGCAAGAAACTGCAATTCACATAATAGTTAGCCTCTTTGGCTGAAAGAAATAAACTACTCTCGTCATGCAGTAGTTTTCGGTTGTGAATTGTTCTGAGATGTATGGATGGAGGGCGATATACGAATTTAATATATTTAATATATAATAAATAATCACAAGCAAAGGGACTGAAAAAGAAGCAGCCTTACTCTGCTATCTTTGCATGAACTGATTGCCCACCATAGCAAAAGCATCACAGGTGCCCACCACCTCTGCCACTACCATGTAGGCTTCTCAGTCAAAATAAAAAATAGCAAGCCACCAATAGCTTCCATGGTTCTGTGACAGATGAGATTTCGGCAGCAGATTAATGTTTCAGTCTAGGAATGCTAGTATGTTAAAAACAAACCCAAATGCATCACCCAGCAAATCCGTGACAAATCCATATGCTCTTGCCAGTGCTTCAGCCAACATCTTAAATGTGGCAGAAGCCATGCTATTTTTCTAGAAAAATAGGTGCCGAAACTTACCATGAATGCTTTCCTTGTTGTCATATAATGGCAGTGGCACCCACCTGAAAGGTGCCGGAACTCAGTTCCAGCAAGTTCTGAAAAAAATCCCTGGGCAGAAGTACCCACCCTCTCCATAGCAGCAAATCCAGGTCCAGCAGTAGTATCTATTAAACATATATCTAAGCCTTAACAAGAGATTTATGCTTCCCAGAACCAATCCTCTCACTATCCTGTATTCATATGGAAGGCATGTTCCCTTCTTTGTAATCTGTATCCATTTACAGAGGTCACAACTGAATGTCTCTCTTAGTGCAGGTCCCTCCAGGAATAATGTCCCATGGTGTACTTGGCTAAATGTTCCCATGCCGTCCAAAAAGAAGTCCTCAGATGATTTTGAAACACCAAACATTTCACTTCTTTTCATTCCAAGTGAAGGTGATATGGCAGGTTAGGAAATCCTTTCACCAGAAAGATCCATGGAACTGCCAAGCAATGATTGAAATGGAATGTGAGGATCTGATTGAAGACTATTAAAAAGAAGCTGTAATATGTACCTTTTTAACAAAAAAAATCCCCTTTAAAATTCTAACCAAAAGGCTCATTCTTTGAAAAGGCTTTGTTAATTAACCTACAGGGACTGGATCTAGTTTTAGAAAATAGGTTTTTTTAAATAGTACTGCCTACATTTGAGGAGTTCTATATGGGATAGGATTTTAAAAGCACAGCGGAACATTCTCTCTGATTTTCAGAATGGTACTGTTGTAACATTTAATCCATTTGTTGCCACTATTTTTGGGGCAATAAAGGAACATCATGCTCAAGGCTTCCTCCCTTACTACCTTTCCTCAGCCCTTCCAAGTCCTTCACAATACAACATCTGTGGGTGTTACACTTTTCAGTAATAGTGAAATAAGTTCTTGTTTTATTTTTGCATTTTCTATTTTACAGAAACAAATGAGTTCTTTTAAGGCAGGGTTGCTTTTAAAATTCCAGTGTGTGTTCATTCTGTAATTGGGAACCTTACTTCCAATACTCAAAACAATTTATAGCGAAATCTTCCCCAAAGGAGAACACAGCATTTATCAGTTTGCTTCTGCTGCTTGCCACTGGTGAGTCAGGGACTGGGGACAGAGCAGCCAGGACAAGGCATTTATGAAATGCTGCTATTAATTGTGTATCTAAGGCAGTCCGCTGGGGATTTCCAAACAAGAAACAGACATGAACATTACACGTTTTAAAAATAAGGCATGTGCTCATGCAACAAACCCATGGCTGGGTTTCTGACGGCAAATCATGGAGGATATGAAAGAATGAACATTGCAAACTGACTGATGGGAACAAGGGTATCTGTGCTCTGCTGCTCCTTGTTACAGATGGCCTCACCTATGTTGTTGGACTATGACTCTCTTCATCTCTGACCACTGGCCATGCTGCCTGGGACTGCTGAGAGTCCCATCTGGAGATTGACAGGTTCCCCAACCCGGAGATTGGCTCCAGGGAAAAGGATGCTCCCAAGTGTGCATCCATGAGTTGCTGGTGGGAAGTGGTTGCCACATTTCACTCAACTTTAATATCTCTCACCAGGGTGAGGCATAAATCAAAATCCCAAAAGATTGTGCTTTGACTATTTAATTTGGGAAGGCCTCCACTTCCTGTAGAAGCCAGTCATACTTTTCAAGGAATTGCATCATTCTGGCGATCACTATGCTTAATTTATAGAAGGTGGAAATAATTAAATCACATGTGCAGACAGTGATCAGTTGCTTCCTATGCCCTTGCTTATTGAGCTCGTAAGAATGATAAGAATGACATAATATAAATCATAAAAGTGTACAAAGTCTTTTGCTAGCTTACACCCACAATTAGCTTGGCAGTGACATCATAGCAGCAGATTTGAACTCTGTCAGCAGTCAGACAAGGCAGAGTGGTGCTACAGTATCAGACGACTCTGGTAGGAGATGAGTGAGCTGAAGAATAAAATAGGGTCAATTCAAATTTAACTATTCCAGCTTTCTAAACCATGCAGCACACGACTAAACAACAAACCATGCCTATGGACTCAGAAATTCTCTCATCCAAACAACATGGACATTGGTTTCCATCTCATGCAGAAATACTGTCCTGCCCAGGAAATACGAACACATGCTTTTGAAAAGAATTAGGAAAGTCAGACTTAAAGTAAGTGATCTTGCTTAGTGTCTTTCCATGTGTAAAGAAAAATCCTTAATTTCACAACTCATCCCCTGGTTTTACAGATATAAATCCTGCAGTTCAAAAGACACGTGGTGTGCACAACCAGATACTTTATGCTGCTGGATGACAAAAACCAAATATGTATTAATTGTTATAGAAACTAATTAGTATGCATGCTTATTCCCGAAATATATTAATTAGAAAATTGGAAAGTTGATTTAAATTATTTAAACCAGGTCTTTTTCTTGAGCGATTTAAATCAACTTGATTTAAATCAATCTACCCTGCTTGCCTGCATCTCACACTTGCTTGTTAATTCTCCTCATTCTCCTTATTAGCATATTCAGACAACATAGCAGCTCAAGGACACAGCTTGCTGAAACAGCTCTGTATTTAGACTAGGCTACAACAGAAGACACAATACTCCCTCATATTGTTAAATACTATTTAGCAGTACAAATCTCTCATGCTCACATCTACTCATTGACAACAAATTTAGGAAGGCATTAACATGTTTGCCTATATTTCAAATAATATTTATAATACTACATATATCTACTCAGAGCGGGCCCCTTTTATTTCAAATTGGCTTATTCTCAAGTGTGTACAGGATTGCAACTTAAAAACCTCAATTCTGCTCCCTCTAATTTTCAGTGATTATTCAGCAAAATTTATCGTGAGTAGATGGTCCCTTCCAACTCTACACTTCTATGATTCTATGATTCTTACACATGTAATTTTTACACGTTTTGAGCATGGCTTTGTGTAACCCACTTTCTGTGATCCTATTACATTTTGCAGAATACCAGGAATAGAGTAAAGGCCTAACATGAAGTAGATACTATATAACTAAAACCAATTGTCATAAGTGAGGTGGAAAATACTACTTATTTCAGCACACTGCTTTTACTGGGAACAGCTTAAGGAGACAACAGACACATTTAGATGACAAAGCACTACAAAAAATACTTTCCAGCAGGACATAAATGACTAGTTACTAAAAGAAAAACAGACTAAACTAAACTGCATTAGTTTTCTCTTCTGACTCAAGTCTTGTATACACAAACACATTGCTATACTGTGCAAGCAGCACGATGCTATACAGGGCAGCTCACCACGACAAATAATTGCAGTGAAGCTAAGGCACTGTGCTCCAAAGCAAAATTCAATGGAGACAAATGGTTAAGAGGCTATATCTGGTTATTTTCATTCTAAAACAAAGCACATAAAGCAGATACCCCCCAAATGTTACTAACTATGAGATTACGATTATTTCCATTACCAATGCAGTCTGTCTAGTAGGGAAAAAAATTTCATTTGTGATCACAACAAACTGAGAAATAATAATTTGCTGGAGGCAATTCAGGGAATTCTATGGCTGAAAAAGGATTAGAACCCAAGACTCCTAAGTACCAACACAATAATCTTACCACGGTCTATTACCCACAAACTACTAAATTGTTACACTGGTATTTATTTGTTCAGTGCCAGAGAACAATAGGAGTTTGAGAAAGGGTCACACCATCAGAACATTTGTTTGAATGTTAATTACAGCATTTTGAATTTCAAAGAAATGGGACAGAAGCAAATGACCTGAAATATAACAGTTTAACTTGATTTGTAAAATGTGTGGTACAATCCTGGGAAGTTTACACACTAGCCCAACTGAGATGAATGGAAGTTCCACAAGGGTACTAGTGGATTTGCAAACAAGTCTATATTCATTTCACTAAAGCTTGCAAATGAAAAGGTCCTAGCTGATTGCACCAAATTACTTTTACATACTAACCCAGTTTGCACATTATGGTGAATCATAGGTAATGGTTTACCATGAACTCAGAGATCACTTCCCTCCTAAGCATGAAGAAGCAACAAAATACAATCCCTGACTTAGTGTTATGTCTGAAATGGTTTGTCATGGTTTGTTTAATCACAACAAACTATGATAGGAGCCCAAGAGCAATCCTTTGCTAACCAGCCATGGTTAAGAATGAAACTACGAAAAACTAAGCCAGGGATTGTGGTTTGTTGCTCTCACACTATAGGTAAATCAATAACTATGGTTTATTGTGACATGTGGATGATGCCACAATGCAAATGATGGTTTTTTTAAAGCTATTTGTGTTAATTTCATCTCTTGCTCAGTGTTTTACAGCCAGATCTTAAACATGTTTACTCAGAAGTTCCACCAAATTAAATGGGACACATATGTGCCAGACATTTCAGTGATCTACGGTTGTATTCTGGAATCATGTCACAGGGTCAACTACACCCTTCTTGTTGATAGCATGCAGATATTCTCAACCACAATGCTAAAAAGTTATCCTTTTGCCCTTGCCTACACACATTATGGTTATAGTAGATTAAGGTGATAGAACAGATTGTGGAAACTATTGTGGCATCTCTTTATTAGCTGCGGCCAGCAAAATTATTTCAAGGATCTTGGCAAACCGTCTCCTAACAATATCCGAGCCCACCCTTCCTGGATCCCAAAATGGTTTTCAACTTTCAGGGCAGGGGTAGGCAACCCCTCAATATAGTCTGGCCCACCACATGGTCTGAGGGATGGTGGACCCTGTGGAAATTGGGTGCCCAGATAAATTTGTGAACATTCTTTGGCTTCTCCATGATAATATGACAGCAACAATCACAGATAACAATGGCTCTCAAAGTGAACCATTCATGTGGGATCAGGTGTTAAACAGAGTTGTGCTATCACCCCAACTCTATTATTTTCATTAGTATGATCCTACATTTTTTCGAAGAGAAACTCCCCACCGGAGTAGAAATCATATATCGAACAGATCGAAAGCTCTTTAATCTGAGTAGGCTGAAAGCAAAGAGTAAGGTTACCGTAACTTCCGTCATAGAGCTTCAGTATGCTGATGACAACGTAGTGTGTTCACAGTCAGAGGATGACCTCCAAACTATCTTAAATATCTTCACAGAAGCTTATGAAAAGCTGGGCCTATCGTTCAACATCCAAAAAACCAAAGTGCTGCACCAACAAGCACAAAACAAACTCTTTGCAGCAGCACAAATCCAACTCAATGGTGTAATGTTGGAAAGTGATGATCACTTCTCCTACCTGGGCAGTTATCTTTCCACAAGGGCCGTCATTGATGCCGAAATCCAGCATCGCCTGAGCTCTGCAAGTGCAGCTTTTCCCCAACTGAAATGCAGAGTGTTTGAAGACCAGGACATTCGCAGGGTAACCAAAATGCTTGTTTACAAACCTATTGTACTACCAACCTTACTGTATGCTTATGAAACATGGACCACTTATAAACACCATCTCCAACTCCAGAAAGATTCCATCAACGGTGTCTCTGAAAAAATTTACATATCACTTGGGAAAACAGGTGAACTGATGCCAGTTTACAGGAAGAGGCAAAGACTGTCAGTGTCAAAGCAATGATTCTTCAACATCAACTTCGTTGGACTGGTCATGTTATCATCCCGATTATCATCTTCCAACGCAACTACAGTGGTACCCCACAAGACGAATGCCTCGCAAGACGGAAAACCCGCTAGACGAAAGGGTTTTCTGTTTTTCAATGCGCTTCGCAGGACGAATTTTCCTATGGGCTTGCTTCGCAAGACGAAAATGTCTTGCGAGTCTTGATATTTTTTTCCGCTCCCCACCCCCTTTTTCTAAGCCGCTAAACCGCTAATAGCCTTTTAGCAGCTAATCCGCTAATCCCTTAAGCCTTTAATAGTCGCTAATAGCCGCTAAACCGCTAATAGCGCTGCTTCGCAAGACAAAAAAACCGCTAGACCAAGAGACTCGCAGAACGAATTAATTTCGTCTTGCGAGGCACCACTGTACTCTATTCCAAACTTTAAAATGGAAAGCGTAATGTGGGTGGGTCAACAAAAGAGGTTTAAAGACTCTCTCAAGTCAAATCTTTTAAAAATGTAGTATAAACACAATGATTGGGAAACACAGGACTATGAGCACTCCAGTCGGAGAATAGCCTTTACCAAAGGGTGTCATGGACTTTGAAGAGACTCAAACTCAGGATGAAAGGGAGAATTCCTTGATTAACTCCCACCGTGATTAACTCCCATCCGGAAACCTATGTCCCCACTGTGGAAGGACGTGTGGATCCAGAATTGGCCTCCACAGTCACTTACGGACTCACTGTTAAGATCGTGTTCGTGGAAGGCAATCTTACTTGGCTACGAGTGATCACCAAAGAAGAAGTTATAGTTATAATAGATTAAGGTATTTATGTCATTTTGCCAAAATCTAAATGTGTACATGCATCTCCAAATTTACATAAACAATATAATCCTATGTATATCTACTCAGAAGTAGACCCCATTTAATTCAAATACTTATTCCCAGTCCATTTTGTATCAGATTATAAAATAAACTCCTCAGTTCTGCTCCCTCTTATTTTCAGTGATTCAGCAAAATTTATCATAACAATGGTAATTATAAAAATGGGAAATATTATGAACAGTATGGTGTCTGTATACATCTGGATAGGCAGGATAATTGTTTCTATTTCTCAATATTAGCAACAGATTTAATCTCAAAAATATCAACCATTCAATAGCTTTCCACTGATATATTAAAAAATACAACTTTCTTCCAACTTGTTCTTTCGCATACCTTAAAAAAGTACTTTGGTAGGTAAGGGGAAATCTTGGTTAAGGCTGACAGAAAAAACTACAGCCAGAGGTGGGGAGGATAGTGCAATCTCACATCTCCCAATCTTCTGTATTGTGTGATCTGCTTTTGAAGCAGCCGCTTGCTTTTGTTTTTAATTGCTGCTGATTTTGCTTCTTTGTTTTGTTTTTAGGTTGTGCTTATGTCTTTTTTATACTGTGTTGATTCTATGTAAGGCACCTTGTGTATTTTTGTAGAAAGGTAGGGTGTAAATTCAGAAATAATGATAATATCTTCTGCTCTACAGATTAGAACACAAAAGTATAAAATTGCATCAAGACAAACTGCTGTGTTTCCTTTATGCTGTCTTAACTGCTGCAGAGTTTTTAAAAAGCAAAGACAATACTATTCCAACTAAAGCTAGGTTAAGTAACCAAATAACATATACTTAAGGCAGTCAAACAATTTGTAAAAACACTAAGGAAAAACAGAAAGCTTAAGTTTCAATTATGTACCATTTCCCCCCAGAAGTTTAAATGACATTTTGTTTAATTGAGGCAACAAAGATGTAAGTTGTTTTGTGCTGCAGATAGCGTAGGTATGCAAGGCTGGAGTGGCAAACACAGGCAGATCTGTCAAAGGTAACAGATGTATCAAGAGCATGAAGTGATGTGAAGGTGATAATTGCTTACACTGAGAAAGGAAAGGTGTTTCAAAAGGAGAAACTGTTTACAAAAGATCCAATAAATCCTTGTTGCTCAAAAGAGCCTCTCAAATAAAATTTGGATGAACCATAATATGAAAGGTATATGGTATTGGCCCCAATATAAGCCACACCCAAATATAAGCCGCATCTTAAAAATTGGAAGGGAGGGGGAATACCCGAATATAAGCCGCTCCATTCCTTGCTGCTCCTGGCTGCATACTTGGGGGGGGGGGGGGAGCTGTGCTGCGTTGCAGGTGGCCTTTCCTCTTCCTCGCTCTCTCCCTTCCTGGCCTTGGGGGAGAGGACGGGGACTACGCACAGGGCAGGCGCCACTTTGCCACACTCCTGGCGCTGTTTGCCCCACATTCCTGGCTGAATACCGTAGAGTCGCAAATATAAGTCACATTTTAACTTTTCAGGGTCGGAATCTGGGGGGAAAGTGAGGCTTATATTCAGGCCAATATTGTAATTTCCCACCAAAATGTTTCCCCAGAGGAAACTCATGCGTCATGGTGGTGGTGATGAAGATAACAATAACAACAATAATATAGGGTGGAAACCATGTTTGTTTATTCACTGGTCTGCCCAGTTCACATATAAAGCAGATGGGTGGAGTTTGATGATATGCAGAACCCTTTTCTTTCCTAAACTCCCTTCAGTCCATTGCTTCAGGCACTTTTCTTCTGGTCTGGATAAAAAGCACCTGGGGCCACAGAGTTCAGAGAGGTAAAGTGAGGGGAAAGGGCTCCTCTCCTCTCCATTTTGAACAATATAAAGTTAGATCCCACCCTCATTATATTTGTGAACGTGAAACTACTTATAAAAATTATGGCTTCAACCATTATGTATAATTTGGTTTTAACATTTGGTCTGGAGAGCTCGATTTAGTTCTTAAGCATAAACCACATCCTTTTAGAATTAGCATCCACAATATAATCCTGACAGACTATTCTTCCAAGAAGGGCCATTTCACACATTATCATCATTAAAATTTGTATATCGTCCTTCATCTGGAGATCTCAGGGCTGCTCACAACATAAAAACAAAAGATAAAAACACAAAATACCTAATAAAAACAAGAACACACACACACACACACACACACACACACACACACCCCTGCACAAACCAATCACCCCTCCCACAAACACATTTAAAATAGTACAGTATAGGATGTTAAGCTGCCCAAGGCCTGGTTGAAGAATGTTTTTGCCTGATACCTAAATGTGTATAATGAAGGTGCCAGCCAAACCTGCCTTGGAAGAGCTTTCCACAAGTGGGGAGTCATTGCAGAAAAGGTCTGCTCTCATGTTGCCACCCTACAGACCTCTCTCATGGAAGAGGCACACAAAAAGGGCCTCAGATGATGATTGTAGGGTCTGGGTAGGTTCCTATTGAGAGAGGCAGGCCTTAAGGTTTGAAGGCAAAACATGCTAAACTCCCTAATCTGCAACTAACAACCATTACCTCTTTTCCCAATATAGATAATCAGTACTGTATTGGAAAACCAGGTTGCAGTCCCCGCCCCCTTCAGTCCACAAGCACTGTATGAAGTGGAGAGTGATGTGGTATAAGGGTTAGAATATAGCTGCCCAGGAACACTTGGCACAGTTGGGAGGAGGTGTTTAGAAGCTTCTGCTTCCATTTTTGCTTAACCACAGGTTAATGATTTGAAAAAAGCAAACTACAAACCATGAATACCTGTAAGTCATGACAGTAGCTTCATAGGATACAGGTTACTTTAATTAAGATTAATCACAGTTTATAGTTCTGACGTAACAGTAAACTGTGGTTAATCAAAAACAGAAGCAAGAGCTTCTAGTGTCCTACTCAATCAAGGCCATGCTGGAGGAGAGGGAAGCATACAAGCCCCAGACTTGCTAGGTTCATACATGGTACACTAAAGTATGGTTTAGTGTCACGTCTAAACATGGTCAGTGAATGCTTAAACTCTTCACAGTATAGATCCTTTCCAGCCCCATAACTTATCATCTCCAACTATGAAGCTAGAAATCAATTCACTACTCTACAGTGGAAATGGGGGAGGCTACAACTCAGTGGTGGAGCATTTGCTTTGCGTACAGAAAGGAGAGCCACTGCCAGTCAGTTTGAACAATACTGAGATATATGGACCAATTGTCTGATTTGGTATACTATAGCTTTGTATGTTCCTATGACAACAAGTGCAGTTTAGAGAGATTTCAGCAGAATAAGCAGAGTTTTTGGTGATTCAACAAGCGAGTCAAGTCATGCAGGTTAGGGGAACAATTGCTCTCTCCAGAACTTGAGCCAATTTCAAGGGGCATGAATGGAAGGGGGGGGGGGAGTACAGTTAAGCAAGTATGTGCAGCTTCCATTGGTGGGACTCATTAACTGAACCCACCCTTATTTATTTTTCAACAGCATTTTTATAAAACCCATTAACAAAAGCTTCTGGGCAGAGTAGGAAAAAATATAACAATTCAGCATGAAAAAAGCTAAAACAGCATCAGACTAGAACCTGAATAAAACTAACTACAGGGAAAACAGTAGTACCCAATGTCTGAAAAGCACTAAAATATGTTTTTAAAACTTAAAAACTTAGAGAAATGTACCTCTTTTTAAACACCTATATCCCCCAAGTCTAATGAGATGCAAGCAAACAGATAACTAATAAATGCTGGCGTACATATTAACATACAGCTCTAAAATACAGGCTCAGACATGCACATGAGATTACCCAATGTGAAAAGCAGCAGTTCTGGTGATCTCTGTAGAGAGAATGTTTCATTACTTTTTCTCTCTACATATGTAAAAATCCATAAAGCTAATGGAAGTGTAAACACTTCACAATACACCTTAGACATTTTCCAAGCCCCACAACTGAATCTATATCCTCCAATTATGAGGTCTGCATCAATTCTGTACTCTGGAGTAGAAACGCCAAAAACTGAACTTAGATGATGCAGCTCATTTTACATGGGCTTTGAGGAAATACTCAAAGTGTACCCTCAAAGGTGAAAGGCTAGTGCTTTAATCTCTAAACTATCCAGACTTGGAAGAGCTTTTCAACACTTTCATGTTTTCTAGAGCCCATTTCATGCATACAAATGTACCACACACTTATTTTCAGAAGCAGTTGGTTCTTTCAAATGTAGAATGTGTAGTTCAAAGCAAGGGGAAGCTAGTCATTGATAACTTTTGCTGTAATTGGTCTTTCAATGAGTTTACAAATAACTGTGTTATCATAAGCCTTTCCACAAACCATTTTAGCCTAAGCAGGGGAATCCCAACATAGTTCTGCCCCCAAAACATAATTTTTATTTTTTTTTAGTTCATTCAGAGTACTACAGCTAGCATTGAAATCTATGGAATGGAAGCCAACACATTACAACTGGTACAACAGTCAGAAAAACCATTAAGTAGTCTGCTGACCTTCAGCAATTTTCAGTTGATTGGGGGGTGGGATGGAGAGAGAGAGAGAATTTAGGAGCCACTGCTCTACTGGGTAGATTCAGACTTAAGTCATCCTTAAGAGTAGATCTGGGTTAAATCACAGCACCTAGGGCTTGCTGATCAGAAGGTCGGCGGTTCAAAGCTCCCGTTGCTTGGTCCCTGCTCCTGCTAACCTAGCAGTTCGAAAGCACGTCAAAGTGCAAGTTGATAAATAGGTACCACTCTGGCGGGAAGGTAAATGGCGTTTCCGTGCACTGCTCTGGTTCGCCAGAAGTGGCTTAGTCTTGCTGGCCACATGACCCGGAAGCTGTACGCCGGCTCCCTCAGCCAATAAAGTGAGATGAGCGCCACAACCCCAGAGTCGTCCACGACTGGACCTAATGGTCAGGGGTCCCTTTACCTTAAGAGTAGATCTATTAAAACCAACAGGTCTTATTAAGTCCCATTGATTTAAACATGTCCATTTTAAGCATGTATACACTGGCCTTGTTGAATTCAACAGGACTTACTTATTCTGATAAATCATGGTTAGGGTTGCACTGCAATTCTGAATCCAACTCATTAAAGGTAAAGGGACCCCTGACCATCAGGTCCAGTTGCGGACGACTCTGTGTTTGTGCGCTCATCCCTCTCTATAGGCCGAGGGAGCTGGCGTTTGTCTGCAGACAGCTTCCGGGTCATGTGGCCAGCATGACTAAGCTACTTCTGCCAGAGGACCTATTTATCTACTTGCACTTTGATGTGCTTTCCGACTGCTAGGTGGGCAGGAGCTGGGACCGAGCAACGGGAGCTCACCCCGTCACAGGGATTCAAACTGCTGACTTTCTGATCGGCAAGTCCTAGGCTCTGTGGTTTAGACCACAGCGCCACCTGCGTCTCATTACCTCCCACTTAAAATGACCTATACAAGCAGAAGTTCTTATGTTTACTTTACAGTGTCAGAAACTGAGATATGAAAGCTAGGCGCTAAATAGCACCTTAAACCTAGTCACAACAACTGAATGTCTAGGCACACTTTTTTATAAGAATACAAAGCTGAAAATGAATGAATGCAGCTAAAATATGTTCATTTTTCACATGGTCTAGTCCTTCCCCTGCCCCCCCCCCAATATTTTTAAGAAGGTCTCTTCTCCAGTCTTCTCCAGTCTCCAGAGAGTAGCTGGAAGTGGGGAGGCAGAAAAAGGTCCTTCTTTCCTTCCACTCTGCAGTTTTAATCTGAATTCTTAGGCGCAGTACTGCACCCAGAGCTCAGAAACTGCTCATGCTAATAAAATTCCCTGTCACAAAATGCACCTAGAACAATGGGAGTTTCAAACACTGTTACTTTAACGTAATTTAAATCACTACCGATACAAATATATGTCCAAATATGGTGGCAATTAGTTTTGTCTCCCTCCCTGTAGCTTCTATAGTAGAGTATTGCTCAAAAGAATACAATCCATTTTCTCACTAAAATTGCAACTCAAAGTCTTCCCCCATGCATTCACTTATACCAGAAATACTTTTTTCTTTTTACTTTTTTCTTAAATTATTTTTTATGCATTTTGCTTGTTTTTTAATCAGTTATCAACAGAATAGTATTTGTGCTCAGGAGGCTGAGTCTGCAGCAGTGATCTCAGACCAACTGTTACCAGTGGGTGTCAGCCTAGCAGTACAATAATAATATGGGGGAGGGGAAGTGCAAGTGGAAAGTTTTATTTAAATACAACCACCCCCAAATCCTCAGAAATACACTTTTCATCAAGGGGCAAATATGTTTAGTTTCTGTACTAGATATTTCATCACCAGAGGTATTTAATCCCACCCACAGGAAGAGAAAGGGAGAGAAGAGTATAAGATTGCCTCTTTAATTAAAAATTCAGAGACCCTGTAGACTACAACTTATAAACTTGTGCCAATTTATCCAGTACCACTGAAAATATATATAGAGAGAGGTTGTGCAAATTAACCTGATGATATTAGAGATGGGGACAATGAAAGAGAAATACAAGAGATGCATAGGAACTGTTGTGTAGTTTGGATTTGTTTGTTCTAAGATAGATAGATAGATAGATAGATAGAATAAAATACCGTAATATATTTTTTAAAAAGTTGGAATGAGACTCACAGGTTTCTCATCAATAGGAAATAGTTTGTGAAAGCAAAAAATAGAAAAATGCCCATCAAAATTTCTTGCCAGAGTGATAAATTCCTTTTTTTTAAAGCGTATGGTAAGAATAAACAAGCACAGAAGCATATACCCTAGCTTCACTTCTAGGATTAGATGTGTAATAGATGTTTTTATATTTCTGTCTGTGCCTTGTCTAGATTTTATTAGATGATATAAGAAGGAAGGTTCATATGCATTCACAACCTCTGCATAAGCAGGTTACAAATATAAAGTTCTCCAACCCTGCACAGGAAACTATAGCACATACGGACACTATTTTCAGTGTATGTTTTTATGTAAGCTGCTTAGAGGTTTTTACTTTTAAGCAGTATACAAAGTCACTTAGGTTCATGGTACACAATTACTACAATTTTCTATCTCTTAACACAGGTCTTTGGCTCACATCCCTTCACCCCATTATTAATATGATGACTTTTAATACTTTAAAAAGGCTAGAATAAAAAGAGTTTGAATCAAAGAAAGGTAACACTCAACTTAAAAAGAAATAAAAGTTCTACCCAGGGTGACTAGCAAGCCTTTACACTTGGATGGTTTTCCAAAGAAGCAGAAGAGACAAGCACAATTTGTAAAGTCAGTTGGTTACAAGCAATGCACATCATTTCCTGGTGTGTGTGTGTGTGTGTGTGTGTGTTTCTCTCATGGACATTATCGGAAAACAGGCTGTATAAAAACCCTCACCCTGTAAAACTGGACCCAGCAGAAAGGAGCGAGCAACAATGAGACGGAGAAGAAAAGCAAAGTTTGCAGGCGTAGGCAGAGCTCTGCTTTAGAGGAAGACACAAAAATGCCCTGAGTCGGTTTTCCCGCCAGTCAAGGTTGATGAGGCTGCATTTGGCTCAGACTAGCAGCTATTAAACAAATGGAACCAAAGTGCCTAAGCAGTAACTGCCATCCTGCGCTCTGCTCCCACAGCTGCTCTGGAGCCTAGAAAAGAGCCAATGGCAGGGAGCCGCCCCATCCCCCTCGGCAGAGCAACCAGACCTGTTTTTGTCTGCTTCAGCAGTAGCGCTCCAATGCTCTTATAGCTTCCTCCCTCAGCCAGCCAGCCAGCCTCCCTCCCTCCCTCTCCTCCCCCCATCTTATTTTCCATCCTCTTTCAACCATCATCCACTCATTTTAATTACGCAGAACGAGTTGCAACTCATCCGCCTGGAAGTTATATTAAAAGGGGGAGGGAGAAGAGAAAGAAAGACTCCGAGAGGGATGGGAATAGGAGGGGGGGGGGAGAGAGAAACAGATGAGGGTGGATTTGTGTGCTTAAAAGATGGCACGATAAACAACGCTCCTTGCCTCGCTGTAAATTTTAAAGCAACATTTTTATTTTAAGCATCCTCCTATGTCAGCAGAAACTTTTGAAAGAAATGCCTCTCTGCTCCCTTCCTCTCTCATCCCCTCTGTTTGGATGTGCCCTTCGTGAACAGCAGAATTCATCTTCAGATGTGGTTTATTTTTTTTTAATGTAGACGATTTTGTTTTTTTTTTTTTTTTTAAAAAAGGAGAGGGAAAGAAAAACAAACCACACTGCAACTCACTGATGCCTGTGAGGGAAGAACAAAGCTGGCGAGGTGTGGGAGTGAAGTAGTTGCCATCGCTTTTATATGTGCGTGACTCCCAGATTTATAGAGGGGTTAAACTTAAAAAGATCACCCTAACCCTAATACAGCAAACAACAATTAAAGGGAAAACTGAGTGAAGTGGAGGGAGGGGTTGCCTTTAAGAAAAGAGAAATGGCCTGCCATTTGCATTGGCCCCATCCTCTGAGGGGAGGATATTTGCCCTCAGCACGCAATCCTTCTCAGCATTTATATGGATTTACAAAGGCACATCTGTGCGTGTTGGAGGGCCAGCCTGACGTGTTTTCTGCTAGCAGCAGCTGCGGTTTCTGAGGAAACAAGGCTGATTTTCTAGTCAGGCTGGAGGATTTTTTTCCAAGAGCCTGTGCGTGGGGGTGGGGGATAAGGCAGAGAAGGAGGGAGGCAGGGAGGAAAAGCACAGCAATAAAATCTCCAAAGCTCAGAAGGGGGAGAGGCGGGGCAGAAGAGACTGCTGGGAGTTTTCATGTGCTGGCTTTCTCAACGTAGCTTTTTAGTGTTGCAATCCCGATGTTTTATTTTTGGGGATTAAAGGTACAACTTTTGTAAATACGGGCTATCATTGTATGTGTTTTGCCCGCAGACTGGGGTTCTGACAATAAGAGGGGCCTCATGTCACATGTTCCCCAATATGTCACCCCCCCCGCCTTTTAAATAAAAAGTTAAAAGTCCTTAGTTCTCCCACTTTTTCTTTTTTTCCTCCAGTGTGCCTCCTCATCTTTATCAGCAGCCCATAGGAGATGTTTCCCTGACTTGGGTCTTCCACTTGAAAACATTTCATCTGTGATTCACAAGATAGGTCTGTTGCATGAAAACATTTGTATCCAGGGAAAAGTGCTTGAAGGTAGGAAAACATCTCTTTCTTCTTCACATTTCAAAAGTATTTTTCCCTTTCAAAATCTGATCTTAGCAACCAATAAAAACAGGTAAATTATAATGCTGATGAATGATTAACTATGAAGCTGGCTGGCAGGCCAAGACGGGAAGGGGGAAGGGAGAGAGGATGGGCAAGAAGCAGAGCAAAGGAGAGCAACAGAACACAGACACAGTTATAAACATTCAGAGGGAGAGGGAGAGAGGGCGGGCCGTCTTAGGGAAGCTCTCATGCAAAAACAGCTATTGTATGACCCAGCTCTCATTACACGTTCTGTTTATAGTTACGACTAGAAACAGGGAAGTGTTTACATTTAAGTACGTAATGGTTGTCCAAATATGGTGGTCGACACCTGAAATAAAAGTGTTGCAGGTGAAGACGCTACACCCAGGAGCAGAGCTTGTAGAAAATGTTTCGTTCATCCACATATATAGTTAATACAAGTTCCTAGCCACCAAGCAGTATCATCAGATCAGGCCCCATTAAACAACACAATTTTCAGCTTACATTTCAAGATGGGTGGAGTATAAATAATAAATTATTATTATTATTAAAAAGAAAATAACATATTTGCAGAACAGATAACTCAAGAAAGAGAGCCAAACCATAGGCTATGTCAGTCACACGCATGCAATGCATAGGCAAGACATGAAGCATGCCAGCCAGGGGGGAGGGAATAAATATTTTCTCACTATTCACGCACATTCATAGACAAGGGCAACAAGATCCAGGCTTATATTCTGCTGTTTCCCTTCACAGAGACAGAGTCAAACAGAGACATAACCACTCCTGTGTTATACTTTCTGTGGGCTGTAATGTTCACTGCTATGCAGCGGCGGAGGAACCCACTTAGGCGCCTGTGCGCAGCGCCCATAGGGGCAGGGCGCACCGAGGGTCTCTGGAGTCTGCCTGCCTCCTCCCACTCAGCTGCCTTACAGCTGGGGGGGGGCAGTGGGCGGGTCGTTTGGACAGAGGGGAGCCTGCGCGCACCCAAGCCACCACGACTCTCCTAGGAAAGGCGCATGGCTTGGGCGCGCTGCAGGCCCCATGGTGAGTGCCATCCGACATTTTGTCACCCCACTCAGTGGTGACACCTGGGGCAACCCGCACCCACCACATACCCCTTCCTCCGCCCCTGCTGCTATGGCTGTGCTGTCTGCTTCTCATCTGCCCTGGGTGGGCAAGAAAGAGAGGAGGTATGCTGGCTTTGAGCAGGTCCCAGTAAGCTAGACTTTGAGTGAAATGATCCAGCAAACTAGGATGACTCTGCCTTGGTCCTTCATTTTTTGTTTTCATCATGACATTACTGCTTGCCACCATCAGTGAAGTGATGGTTTTTGTTTTTTATTACTAGAATTTACACCACATGCTTCAATTGAGGTGGCTTACATAAAGCAACAAAATACACAATAAAATTAAAAACATATATAAAAATGGTAAAAGCAGCAGGCCTATGAAAACAGCAAAAGGATAAAACAAAAGGATCTGGTAAAAACAGTTCAGCCAAAAATCCTGGGAAAATAAAAGTATTTGCCTGGCATCAGTATGATTTCACAGACGGTACCAAGCAAACCCCTCTGGATGAAATGTTAAAAAATCAGGACACTGCAACTGAAAATGTCCTTTCTTTTCTATTGTTTTCTTTTAAATAAATGGAATTAGAATACCAGGAAAAAACAGCTTTTGCCACTCTGGTATACTCCCCTCCCCAAATCTAGATGGACCCGCCTCTCTCCGACCCTTATTTCAGCAGACAACCCTAACTGGCAGCATTTTTGTTGGGGGGAGGGATGGCAGAAAAAGCATTGTATGTGGAATATGCTGTTCTATCCTTTGAAAGGACTATTCAAAATAATGTATGTATTCTGTATTATTTAAGCATGCAGAGTCTCACTGTTCACAGGAAACTAATTTGCAGGGATAGCATTTGAACAAAGACATACTGTACTATTGTCGTAACGCCTTGGGTAACAGTACTATTGAAGTATTACATCATGAAGTATTACATGAATTGGTCCCCCATAGGCCTTACACAGAGTGCTAAGTATAACACTGTGCTCCTTAATAGGCATCTTGTGTGATAACTATTATCATTCTGTTCAACATTTCACAATGCTACAGTGCTACATATTTGACACACAACATACATGGCAGATTTCCTGTAAGATGAACAGGACAAAAGAGAGGGGGAAGGAGCAGCATGGACAATGGGGGGGGGGAGTTAATTTTGTAACTTTTGTGTCAACATATGTGAAGAGGGAGATTTCAGCCCTGCCTCCTAGGTTTCATACATCACTGTTGCCATTGGCCCAGCATCTTCACTTACCTTAACTGAGCTTCAATATCATTTCGTTTAAAAACAAAGTCAATAGCTTCCTCCCAATGAGTTTGGAAGGAAAATGAGGCCACCACCGCTCAAGAGGAAAATTTCTGTATAACCAGGAGAATACTGGTATACAAAAGCAGTTATCCTTCAATATTGACCCTCCCTCTTGCAAGGGTGGAGGACAGTGCATGGATGCTGCATTAACACTACTCCGAAATCTGGCTACCATGAGTGCCAAGTGCAGGTGCAAGCTCACATTTACTTTGCTATGGGCTCCAAGCAAAGCATCTACTTAGTTGCTACCATGATTTCTGCCTCCTTCTGACACAAGGTGGGTGACTTGACAAGGAAGTAGAGTTGTTACATGGACTAGTTGTGTGGATAAGTGAAAGCCCCAAATCATAGCTAATAGGCAGGCAGACAACTGTACAGTGGTACCTCTGGATGCAAACAGGATCCGTTCCGGAGCCCCGTTCACATCCAGAAGCGCCCGCAACCCGCGCCCGCATGTGATTTGCCGCTTCTGCGGATGCACGTGACGTCATTTTGACCGTCTGCACGAGCGGCGAAACCCAGAAGTAACGCACTCTGTTACTTCCAGGTCGCCGCAGTGTGCAACCCGAAAATACTTATTCCAAAGCTACTTCAACCCGAGGTATGACTGTACTCTTAGTCAAGAGGGGGCAGATTTCCCCTCACACATGTTTACCATCTCTGTGGCTGCTTGAGCCCAGTTGTCAACAAGTGAGATTTACACTTTCTTATTCTGGCTTGTGGTAAGGCATGGAAATCTCCCTCTGTGGGTTCCTGTGAAACTGGCCTAGCAGCCTTACAAAACTGTCACACATTGACACCCATGAAAGACATCTCCCTGCTCTCCTGACTTGAAGGCAAGACAGATAAATTTTAGTCACTGGTGCCCGCCTGAGCCTGAAGATGCAATGTGACATTTTGTTTCACGTTTCACTTGCTTATATTGCTGAGTATTCTCAGTATGTAAATTGGCTACTGCATGTAAACAGCATATTAGGCTCGGGTTAAGTATGGTTAGACTCTGTTCAATGTCAATGATTATAGTGGCTACCAGGAGTGGAACAAAAGCACTAATAAATTATTGTACTTAAAACTAATATCACAATAGTCAAAACAGAAAAAACACCCTAATTTTTTTTGGGGGGGGGGGCTAACCTATGGCCTTCATATATTGCTGGATTGCAAATCTTATCAACCCTGACAATTGAGCATGCTATGCTAGCTGGGGCTGGTGAGAGTTGGAGCACACACCATCTGGCGAGAGCCAAAGATTCCCCACCCTGCCCTGTTTGATGAAGCACAGATAAGGTTAACTATTGGAACTATAAAAATGTATTCCAAGGGATAGTTCATTATCTAGACATATGATTGAAACTTTATTAATAAACTTGGCTGAGAGAGTACTGCAGTTTTCAGAATGTAACACTTGGTTTCTGACCAGGAAACACTCTTCCAGCAAATGCCATCCATTCTCCTGTTTTCAGAGCAACTCTGAGCTCAAGCACCAGGCAAAAGGAACCAGCACATGATAGGCATGCATGCTATTGGTGGTGTATAGGAATCTGAGAAGAGGCAAAGTAGCCCCAAAAGTGGAACAGGGACATTGCTGGTGATGGGGAGACAAAGGACTATGATCCCCATTTTCTTATTAGATGCTCCCACTAAAGTACAGAATACTACTACACAGAAATCTTCATAAGACTTCCCCTTGTTCAAGTTTCATTTGACACAATTTAATATTTAAATACCAAGCAAATAAATCACTAGGAGCATATAAAAAGGACTGGGTCTAGAGACAGCCACCTAGGCAAACACTTTATGTGATTAGCAGAGCACTGCCTAGCATTCTTGTTCCCTCATCACTGAATAAAACTGTCATTAGCAGAGTGCCCATACTAATATCATCACTTGCTAATGCACAGCTTAAATTGGGGACAAATCTAGTTAATGGAGTAATCTAAATGGGATCCATGCTGGAAAGGTATAGTTTGACAAACATGTTGGCTTCACCCTTGGAGGAACTGTATTCTAATAAAATGCATATGAACACTTTCTGTAAAAGGGAAAAAAAATGCTACAAGGGAAGCAGATCAATTTAAAGGTTAGTGGATATCCTCTACATGCAACAAATGTTTCTGTTCAGTGTTGCTATGCACATGTTGTCTGTGTTTGAGGGGGCTTAAAATCAAAAAACAGCATCAAAGACATAAGACCCTGCTCTAACATGGGTCTTCCTTAATGGGCAAAATTTATTTTGTTACATTTTTGAGCATGTAAAAGTGTACTCAGTCAGTTTAACCCAACCCATTTGAAGACTACTTTCAGAACAACCCTCAAACAGGGACATAACAGTGAAATACACTGCAGAATTGTTGTATGCTACACTCGCAACTCAACCATCAATTTTGGGATAAAAGCAACAGATAATACTGTAAGCTTGTTGTACCCTCTCAGTTTCAGTCAACTTGCAACTTGCAGCAGGGGGTAAAATAATGCTGGAAACCCCTGCATGATGGTAGTAAACCACTCAGAGCCTAACCTGCACCCTTCAGTGTGAAGGCTACTGCAGAGCCACATTGCGTGTCTCTTCCAGCAATGGCCCTTCCAACATGCAATTTGGAGACAATTAAATTCCATTTGCATTAGTAGGGCTATTAAAAAGAAGTTTCACACTAAATAGCTGAAATTGAAAGAGCAGGGCCTCTTCTGTATGCTACTACCTCCAGGGATTTTTTGAGATGGGTTGGGGATAGACACACTACATTCAAATCATGTCTGAATTTAACTTTCATCTCCTAGCCTGTTGAGTTACCCCCACTTTCACATTCAGTGGCAGTGGCAGTGGAAATCACCAAGCTATGGGTAATGCTTCACCCGCATAGGGATCCCCATATCTCAGCATATTTGTATTTCTGCAAACTCAGGGATCCCAAGTCAGCTGATACCTCTTGTACATGAGCTGCTTGGGCCACATGATTTCAAGTACTGGGCCCTGAAGATCAGAAACAGAATATAATATCGATGTTAGTTTGTGCTTGGACACATACCTCAACTTAATAACTTGATCTTGCCTATGCATGCAGCTGCTTTGCTTGTGCCACTAAGAAAGCCACAGTCAAAAAAGAAAGCTTCTAATTAAGTAGATTTTCCTGTTTCAGTTGATTTAATATCCTAGCTTTTGGGAACTGGAAACTATGGTTAATTAGAGATTTCCTGGTTTGCTTATTCATTGTTGCCCCCTGTGTTACAGAGCCCGGACTGGCCTAATACAGGAATTGGGCATTTAGTATCACCACTTCCTTGCTGTGGTATACTCTATCAGCAGAGATTCAGCAGGCATTGTCGCTTCTGACTTTCAGGTGTCTCTTGAAGACTTTTTAATGCCAACAGGCCTGTGCGTTTGCCAGTCAGTTATTAATTATTTTTCTGTACCCCTTTTAATAGTTCCCTATGTTTTTATATTGCTGTATACTGTTCTGATATTTTATGCAAGCGGGCTATATAAACACTTTTATAAAATAAATAATTACCATTGCAAAGTGAAAAACAAAGGGGTTGTGTGCAACTGGTAAAGGGCTCTTACCTATTTCAACTTATTAAGCAGATATATGGTTCAAAAATCGCCATAAATAACACACTGTGCTTATCCAAGGGTTCAACCTGTCTGTTTCTACAAACCAGCCAGTAACTTATTTCTGGCTTATAATTTCCAGGATTCCTTGGGACTGATGTTAATTTTTCCTAACGTAATAGTATTTTTTTTTGTATTGTTTTAGAACATGTGGGCGTCAGTGGTGCTACATTTTGCCAGTGTATTACTGGTGATGTACTTGCTCAAGTCCTCTTTCTACGATACCTTGGTATATTTGGATCAGACAGCTGGCTTCTCTCCAATGTCTCTATAATTCACAAGTGCCTTCCTACAAGTTGAAAGCTTCTTTCTTTAATATATTTATAAAATATCTGTAAAACATTTTCTTGAGTGCCGCATTCCATGAAATTTTCCAAAGGGGGAAAGTTGAAGAAAAAGAGGCAGGTGCCGGCAGAGTAAAGGTACAGTGGAAAAATCCTGATGCCATCATTGTTTCCTAACATGAGCCTTATTCTGTTCTTCTCTGTTGGAAGAACGGCTGCTACTATGAGGAAAACTTTGTGCCATTTGTTTGACAGTTTGCCCCATTTTGAAACTTTATTAGTAAACATTCATTGGAAGTCTTTTTAAACATTTTGAAATATGTTTCTTGCTTGCCCTCCCTACCATTTAAAGGGAGAGACTTCTACAAGCTTTTCAAGTAATCAGGGTATCTTGGATTATGCATATGCCAATGATCGTGTTTATGGGGAGAGAGGAAGTACCCTCACTTGGGGACATGCTATGAGCCCCATTTTGAACATGAAATGTACAAATGTCTTCCCTTCAGATATAGCAGATTTTAAAATTTAAGTTTTAAAATATCCAATTTGGTAAATATGTACTAAGTTTCAGGGCTCTGTGTCTCTGGGACACATAATATATTATCACATATACACAGATAGCAACATGCCCTCATGCTTTTGAATTTGTAGAATTAAATGTGGAGATGAGACCTAAAGACTGTTTGACCCAAAGTATCTTTATTGAAAATTCCACAGAATCAATGGCAAAACTTCATCTGTTGCTAGTGAAACATTTCTTCAGCTTATTCACAGACATTTCTTTCCCACAGTCTTTCATTCTAAATATTTTGAGCTTTCTAATACATCCATTAAAAGATTGAAAATGAACACTTGGGATAACATATCCACTTGCCTTGCAGCAAGAAGAAAATCAATTTGGCCCCCATCAATGGTCAGAGGACCACAACTAGGAACCAGTCCCTTCCAGAAAGAGCTCTGCTACAACGGTTGGTCAGTTGCTCTGTGGCTGGAAAGGCCAAGAGAAGGACATCCTGGCCCACTGCCAGCTCCATAATTACAGTAAATGTATAGGAAAGCAAAGTAATCAAACATATGGAGCACTACTATATGGTTAGTCTATTGAAAATGTTAAAAACTAACCTTGCAATGCTTTCAGAGACACTCAATAAGGTAATCAACTTGGTTTTAAGCATGTGCTTAAGGATATACATATTCCTGCAAACACACAACTTTCACCCCAAAACTTGTAGGAGTACCAACACATACACAACTCCTAAAATTGCAGGTTCCTTCTGTTTTATACAAAGAGGAAGAAAATCATTAAAATTTACAAAAAGTGATGCAGTTCATTGGCTTCATGTGAGAGAAATGATGTGGTTAAACATAAACAAACAAACAAACATGCTCTGGGTTATGATTTACTTTGTTTCAAACTAGAGCTACAAGATGTCTAGAGAATTATTTGTAACATACATAAATCTCCTCCTAAGGTAATATATCACCAACACATTGAGTGACTGCCAACATGTTATGCCCTTCAGGAAAAAAATGTTATTTGGAAAACTGAAGTTTTTTTTAATACAAAAAATGAATTAATTTCTTAGAACAGTAATCCAAAATCTTTTTCAAAAAAACTATGCCAGATGTTTTAGTAACAGTTTATGAATTGATATCATTATCATTCCCTTATAACCCATGCCCCCCTCTCCAAACCCTCTTTTTTCACTTACTATAAAACAGTTACTTTATCATGAGAGAATACTACAAGCATCTGATATGGCAACCAAATGGAAAACAGAAGGATCTTCCATATCCATGCTGCTGCTGTGAGAAACGTTTGATTTCCTTGGTAAACTGAGAGTACCAGCCAATGAGTTATTTCCTAGATAATACTGAGTATTGTTACTGGTTGCCCATTTGCTACCAGGTCACATTCAAAGTGCTACTATTATATTAGTACTATTATATTATTCATAAAGTATGTAAATACGCCTTTGTATATTTCTAAATACCTGTTTTTTCCAATAATTTCAATGTTTTGATTTAATGTAAACCATGTAGAGGTTTATTTTCAATCAAGCAGTATATAAATGTTGTTGAATAAAAAGAAAATAAAAAACCAGCCATCCTTGAGACTATCCAAAGACTATGTTTACATCCACAATTTCATCCAGCTCTAGATGGGTATTGTTAGGTGCTCCAGAATGTGCATGGGGATGTGCATCTAACTGACAGCTATGTGGTATGGATAAATAAAAATCTTATACAGATGCAATTCCAACATGCACAATACACCTGATTTACAATGCAGTTGTTTTGATCTAGGAAGCGAAACACATACGGATCTCCTTATCTGGAGCAAGTATGATCTATAACAGGGTATGCTGCAAGTATGTTGCAGTGGTTTAAGCAGACTCTTTTGAGCTCACGTCGCTGGTTTGGTAAGTAGCTAGAAAAGTTCATACTGAGGACAGAGAGAAAGTGTGAATAAGTTATACAGTCATACCTCATGTTACGTTTGCTTCATGTTACATTTTTTCAAGTTGCGTCCCACAGTGACCCGGAAGTGTCGGAAAGGGTTACTTCTGGGTTTCACTGCTCACGCATGTGCAGTAATGCTAAATCGTGCTTCGTGCATGCGCACAAGCCCCAAATCATGCTGCGCACCTGCGCAGATATGGTGCTTAAGGTTACAGGCTTTTCATGTTGCGAATGGGCCTCCGGAACCGAACCCGTTCGCAACCAGAGGTACCACTGTAAAAGATACAACTTCCCTCCACTTCTTATGTCTCTGAATCCTGGGAGCGCTGCACTATTCGCTAGAAAATTAGTTCTATTCCACATGACAATTTAGGTATTTACACTGGAAAACACTCAAGAACATGTACACAAAAACAAAATATATATACACATTTGGAGGCCCATATATGAATATGCAAAAAAGCACATTATTTGATGTGGCTGAAATCCTTGTTAGCGCATCTGGACTATAGTTACATGTACTCAATCATTCTGTTGACAAGTGACAATTTATAAGGTTATTGTGTGGACCTCTCTACCGACCTCTCTATTGTTGTGGACCTCTCTACCAAGGAGTAAAAACCTTCATTGGTTAGATGTGTTCATCTTTATTTTGAAGAAAGAACAGAAGACTATGTGGACCAGAGATCTGAGAACGTAATGTTTTATATCACAGTTAATGAGAACTATTACTCATTATATTTAATATTAAGACTTTGTTCTGTGTAAACTAGATGAAGCACTCGTTTGCAACAATAATGCATGAGGCATAACAAGAAAGAATACAATGTTATAATTAGTTTAGCAAGTAAAATAGTATTATCTTATGTATATTTTTAAGGTTTAAGACATTTTTACAGATTATCTAATGGACTGATCTTTTGAGCTTCTGTACAGACAAGTAAGCATTAGGATTGGCCACAGAGCACCATAAATTGTTGTTCTATAACTATACTGAGAGCCAGGCACCTGGTGCCCAAGTGATAGCTGCCAACCTAGATGGCTTTAAAAATGGGTTAGGCAGATTCATGGAAGATAAGGCTATCAATAGCTACTAGCAATAATGGCTTCTGAGTATCAGTTGCTAGGGAACATGAGTGGGAAACTGTTACTGCACTCGTGTCCTGATTGTGTGCTTCCTGTAGGCATTTGGTTGGCCACTGTTAAGATCACACTGCAGGACTAGCTGGGTCTTGGGTTTCATAGAGCAGGGCTGTCCTTGTGCTATCATGGCACCTGCACCATTGCCAGAAAGCTCTTGTGAAGATCAGGATTGGTAGAGAAGTGGCATGGCAAAGGGTGAATTTTTCAGTGCAGTACCTTAAAGACATTCAGGGAGTTTTATGCCGACACAACCCTACTGCAAGTATTTAGTGAAATTTCAACTGACAGGTAAGATAACAAAGTAGAAATTTCCACATTTGTTAAGTGCAGGATATATAAATGGCTTTTTAAAAAGAAAGCAGGAATGGAATTTGTGAAATCTCTTCCTATTTCTGTGGGTTTTACATTTCTGCTTTGTATTCCCTTTTCCCCTTCTCCAGTTCTTCTGTTTGGAGGCTAGTGCTTACACAGTAAAATCGCTCCAGGAGCCTCCTACATGATATCGTTTTTATTCTACCAAGTTAATGCCAGGGTTTTCAGATAAGAGAGCAGAAGAAACACTATCCCTCTTCTTGTCCTTCATTTAGCATACATAATCAAACTGGTACACTCACCTGAGAAGAAGTCAGCATCTGATTATATTATATAGCACTGATATGAGCAAAGAAAAGCAGTCAGCACGCATGAGAGTATTTGGAGTATTTCTAATCAGTAGCATGTGGAAAAATGCCATCTACCATAGCGGAAATTATAGTTAAAATTGCACAACACCTTTATGATATAAATGTATATAAACTGTAGATAATACAAAAACTCCCTCTCTCCTTAGAATGAGATAACATTCAAAATACAATATAATTATCTGTCCCCACTCTATGGTTCTTCTGTTTGGAGGTTAGTTTGCACAGTAAAACCACTCTAGAAGCCCTCAGTTGATGAGAGGAAGCTCATCAAATATGCAGATGACGCCAAATGGGAATGGGTAGCTAATACCACAGAAGACAGAATCTGGAGTCAAGATGACCAAAACAGATTGGAGACCTGGGCCAAAACTAACAAAATGAATGTAAGGTTCTACACTTAGGTAAGAATAACCAGCTGCAAAAATATAAGATGGGAGACAACTGGCGTACCAGTAGTACATGTGAAAAGGGTCCAGGGGTCCTAGTAGACCACAAGCTTGTCTTCGCCTGCTCCTGCTCCAGAGGTTAGGACCCAAACCAATGGATTCAAGTTACAATAAAGGAGACATCAGGAATAACTTTTTGTTTGTAAGAGCTGTTAAACAGTGGAATGGACACCCTCAGAAGTTGGTGGACTCTCCTCACTGAATGTTTTTAAGCAGAGGTTGGATGGCCATATGTCATGGAGGCTTTAGCAGAAATTCCTGCATTGCAGCGAGTTGGACTAGGTGACCCTTCCAATTCTATGATTCTATGAAATCATAGTACAAAGAAGGATGTAACCAGTACACTGGTTATGGGAAAATGGGAAAGTAGGTGATTGTTTGACTTAAATAGAATTAGAATTTTTAGGAATAGTGATTGTTTTCTTCATCTGATTCAAAATTCCATTCTGAGCCCTTAAGTGGGAGTGACGAATAAAGAGAAAGAGACCAACAATGCAAAAGTCATGATTAAATGCCAAAGTCTCCAGACTATATCTAATGAAAACCAAGGGACTAACAATATAAGGAGGAAGCACTCCGATGCCATTCTTATTGAAATGGATAGAATTCCGTGGAAAAATGCACAGTGAATGGCATTAATGATATATATTGATTGTGTTCCTAATCAATGATGCCAACAGAGCAGGACTTTTAGGCAGAGTCCAGGGGCCCCTCAGCAAAATGAGCACAAGGACATATTTTGAATCAAATATGCACATTATCATCTAAACAAAAGAATATAATAAAAGAGTTTTGATTTAATTCAAGATTCCTTAACAAGTGCACTTTTGGGGATAAGTCAATTCTCCCACCATTCAAGTTATTTTTTAAAATGCCTTTATTATAAATTTAAAAACCCTCAACCAATGGGCAACCACAGTCATAGAATATAAGTCCAGTCTTCCTCTCATCTCCCCAAGGTCTCAATTAATTCCTATCTAGCCCCCATCAGTATAATTAACATAATTACTCAGAAGCATTGTACTTCACCTTCTGCTTTAGAAGTGACCCAAGTTTATTTAAAGAGTAGCACCTGAACCCCATCAAACACTGCCTCAAAACAAAGAGAGGTTTGTAAAAATACACCCAGAGAACACCCAACTTTCCAGGGTTTCTGAACTGACATACTTGATTTGTGACAAATGAAGCAAGCTTTCTTTATTTTTCACCCTCATTTCAATGTTCTAAGTAAATTACGTTGGCTGATTTGGAGTAGAAATTATATTTCTTCCACAAGTTATTACTATGTGCCACTAGATATATCACATGCACGCCATTACCTGCATCCTAGAAAATACTGGTAAATGTACAGTGCCTATCTTCTATTTGATCCATCATATTCTCCACACTGCTACAAGGGAAAGATGACCTCAGTTAACACTTGAGGGGCTCATACCTATTACACTTACTAAAAACACTCTGCAAACATATAATTTACCAGGCAGCGTTCAACAGAGTTCAAGCACTCTCTTGGCATATATTTAGTATACTTAGGGTGTGACATTCAATGCAAAACGAGTTTCCTGGAAAGTAGACTAATGCTAATCAATAGATCTGACTCAGTGAAAAACCTTGGACTGATAAAAGGAGGCATCAAACATGAAGACAGATCATTACCTCGTCTAGTAGCTGTCTATCATTTACAGTGAGGTGAAAAACTGTTTCTTTAAAATGATCGCTTTAACTCAGTTCAAACTGAAACACTATTTCAAAAATAAGCTCTGTGGGTCCAGTGCCACTATTTTACTAAAATTGGTCAGATCCCATTTTGCAATTGCCAGAAACCATTGTTATTAGCACTGTTCAAAGTACTCATACAAAGACCGTTTAAAGTCACCACACTGAGACATTCAGCTAACCTCCTTTAAGTCAGATGCTTCAATGGTAAAATGGATTGGCAAAAGGGAAAAGACTGTCTCTCCATGTGAAAGTATGCAGTCAAAATTGTTCACGTTTCCCAAATTGTTCACATTTCCCACATTGCTACATGTAATATGGATGTTAATAAAAGGGATGTTTAAACCTTCAAGCTAAATTCATCTCCTTTTCATTTTACAGATATTCTGGTTAACGGTATTAATTTGGTTCCCTTGGTGATTTTTAGGATTTCAACAGAAATTAGTTAAAATAAATTGAAATGTTTAAATAAAAATGAGTGGAGAAATGTTAGTACAGTACTGACTTAATACACCCATCCACTTCTTTACCTAAGTAAAAAATTACCTGAAAGTAAATTTAGTGGTGCCCAGGGGAATCACCATGAATGTAGATCCAACACCTTAGCTTGGATTAAGGTGGGGAAAATGGCACAGAAGATTCAAAGTACAGTCATTTGGGTTCTCAGCTCCAGACTTACAGTCTGGGATGCCCAATTCATAACCCCTTCACCCACTGTAGATGGAAAATCCACATTTGCAATTCACGTCTAAAGCAGGTTACTTAAAAGTAAGTTACGCATTCTATAGACTTTACTCGTGAGTTACGTGTTTAGGATTACAAATCTAAATCTTTTACAAACCTTTTAAAAAACAGCAACAACTACCTGCATAACAAAACATCCCCTTCCTGCTCATCTCCCTGCAGCCCCCTATGCACCCTCAAAATTTGTTCGGGAAGGCAGAGAGCATATTTTGGGGCACATGGGGAGAGCAGAAGAAAGGGAAGTCCAGCTGCACATATGGAACTCCAGGTGTGGGACATTGCATATATCTCATAGTTTTTCATCTGCCATTTACTATATTCCTCCTGAGATAGTCTAGCCTCCTCTGATGAGGAACCATGTAGAGAAAGGGGAGTTACTACACACTACATGGTCTTAGGCAGCTGAATACAGGATGTGGCACTCCTCTCATCTCGCTTGTATGGAGATTCACTGCACCTCTTTGCCCATTGAAACTCATTTATTTATTTAAATTATCTAGGAGCTGAAAAAATATTTTAAAACAATACAGTCTCTGCCCACAAAAAAGCAATAGGGAAAGCTAGAGAGGAAACAAAAAACAAGTAAAATGTTTAATAACCAGGTGAAACGAAGGAGTTCCAACTGAGATGATGGAGTGGGCAATGCTAAATCTGTATCTATTCATATTTTTTTTAATGGTGTAAGTTATTTATTCCATGACTTATTTGTTCACTGAGATTTTAAAATTTCCAACCCACCCTGCCCCTTATGGTTATTCAAATACTGATATAAAGCACACTAAAATATATGTGGAACTAAGACACACAAATTAGAAGATTGTGCCTCACTGATTACTCTATGTAGGCAATGTGTTCTACTTTTAAAATCTCTTAAATTTTTATTACCTAAAGAGAACAGCCTGGATATAACACTGACCTTCACTCTCTTAAGGAAAGCTAGGAAAGCACCATTAACGACAACAAAAAGCTTATATAATCCCAAAAAACTTGAAAAAGAAGGCTAGGTTTAGGATACCCTTCGAAATATAAACACGATGTCTATTTGCTCCTTTAGTCCACTCAAAACTGAGCCATTCACTACCCACAGCTGTTTGATGAACAACTCAACATTCTGAGTGCAGCCGACTGCCAGAGTATGTTTTCCCCTCATTCCCTATCATATCATTCCTTATTCACTCCACATGCCTGAAGAGAGAACTTTGTTGCTTTGAACTTTTCTCTACAACTTTCAAAGGAGGGAGGAGGAAAGGGGGGGGGGACACAGCACAGGGATGTAAGAAATAGACAGAAAGGACGCATCAAGGTGAATTAGATTTCCACATCATTTATCCTACAGGAAAGCGCATGCTTTAATGTACCCTGAACCAGACAGAGGCATCATTAGGGCTGCATTTTGTCTACAAAGCTAAAGGAATAGCAAATGTAATCTTACACATCTATGTCAATCTAGTTTGACCAGTTCCACAAGTTCAGTTAAAAAGGAAGCATGACATTCTCACTTAAGGGAGCATGAACAAAGGCTGAGAACATGGCCAGACAGTTTTAAGCAAACAGAACTGGAAGCGGCTGGGATGGGAATATGGCATTTAAGAAGTTATTAATTACATTTTAGCTGTCAGTGAAAGATGTACTGAAGTATATTGGCACACAAAACAAAACCTTCAGTTAGGTTTAATGCTGTTTAAAAACTTGGGCTACAGCAATACTGTATAACGAGTTAACGAGATATAAGATTTTTAAACAATATTTAAGCAACATTTGCAGGAACACAAGGGATACCAGGCTGGCACTGGTGGACTTAGTACACATTTTCAAATCACAGAAGATAATACTCTTCCACATTTTCTATTAATACAATAACATAATACTAAGATATGTGGTTAATCTTTAATAGTTTCAGTTTTATAATAAAACTAGAAAGAGAGGGAGGTATCATTAACTTCAAATGCGTATCAAGGTGAAAACTGATATTATGAAAAAAACCTAGGATTCCCAATGAAGTGATTTCCTCATAGGAACAGCATACCTAAATCTAGTTAGCAACAAATTATTCTGCATCATTTCCAAGGATGAATTAGTGGGTACCTCTGTATGTTTTCCCCTTGCAGGACAAATAGCTTCTGGGGCCAAGGAGGAGGAAAACAAGCAAACAAACAAGCAAACAAACAAAGAGCCTCTCCTAGCACCATCACAATTAGCCCCTCCCTTGGAAGCTCCTGCAGCCAATCAGAAGCCATGAAAGCCCTGTCGGACGTTCGGCATCCAAAAATAGTTCACAAACCGGAACAGTCACTTCCGGGTTTGCAGCGTTCAGGACCCAAAACGTTCGGGAACTAAGCTGTTCAAAAACCAAGGTACGACTGTATTCGGGAGCATTTGGGAGCATAGCTGCCTTGAACTGTGGAGGTAAAGCACAGCCATTGTGGCTAGTAGCCATTGATAGCTCTCTCCTCTATGAGTTCCAGTCAAATGTTTTGCTGTATCTACAGGACTGCATGCTGCAGTTCCTCAGCAAGAACACAGCATACAAATAGCCATGGTAGACCGTGAAGGGATGTAAATAGCCCTTTCACTGAAGCTACAAGTCAGCATGAATATATTATTTTACACCATCAGACCAGGCAATCGAGTTTTATGCATGGTCTTGAAACTCAGTTTAGAGGAGTCTTCATCTCGATCATGGAAAATGTGCCCATTTTCTTCCTTGTTTTTACATATGTTTGGTCTGCAGAAGCTTTTGCTCAGATCTTGCCCTGTTCTATTGCCACCGATTCACAATCATTCTAGAAGCAAAATTGCAGACCATGGAAGAGCAATCCCCAAACAGGAATGCCTTCCAGTGGCTTAGGCTTATCAGTCACCCCCAGTCACAACTGATGGCAAGGGGGAACAGCAATCCCAGTGTTTCCTTAAAACAGATTTTGAATATGTCAGAAGACCTGGCACCCAGGTGGCTAATTTTTTTTTTTTTAAGCAGATCACCTTGTGCACTTGTTTGAGCCAAAGACTTAGCTCCTTTATTGTGGTTTTACTATTTTCATAGTCATTAAACACATGTTTGTTTTAAAATACTTTTAGGGGCTAAGTGGCAAGGCAGCCTAGGAAAGCAATTGGTTGGCATCCTGAAAATAGGACACTTTTTACATAGTAGTAGTTAAAAAAATGACTAGAAAATATCAGAAACTGCAGTGTGTAAGGAACCTATTTTCATTGGCATTGAGGCTACCTCTGTATAAACTTCTGTCATCTCTGACCTCTGTCAGATGAGAAAATAGTTGCCAATAAATGAAATTTTTGATTCCATTCAATCTGAACTGGGTTTAGCATACACATCTATCCTGTTTGAGGCATCACGGGGCCAGGAGGTGGGGGAAATCTTGAACTGAAATAATGTCAGAGGAAGTGAAAGAAAGGGTTTACTAAATGTAAAAAGCATGCATATGTTAAACAGTACATTTTGCTCAAAGTTAACATATTCTGGGATTATATGTCATAGAGTGCACTGTACCCTGCTGAGTGCATGAAATTCAAAATTCTTGACATGGCAGCCCACCAAAATACACTGCCAAATTTGCTGGTTCTTTTCCAATCTCATCTTCAAAGACAGAAGGACTTGAGAAGGAGGGAATGACAGAATGGGCACAGGGAGACTTGTGCTGATAGCAATTTGTATGAGCGCTGTTGGACATACTCTATGAGTACAAGGAACCAGGTAAATAAATATACTATTTTAACATTTGAAATGTTGTAAATTGTAAACAGTGCTCAATATTTGCAGCTGTTATACACCTTAATTATAAAACTATATGAAATATGAAGTTACTTTCATGTAATGCGATCAAAGCTGGTGATTAAATAGATCCTTCCACAAACTAAATACATTTTACTAATTCACTTTGTAAAAAATAAAATAAAACAATCCTTCTTAGGACCAAGACTTACAGAAAACATCTCCCAGTAGAACTATAACTTTACATGACAATGATACGCTGCATAACCCCTTTTATCTCTATTTTAAGCAACACTGCACTGAACTTCATTTTAGCCATTCTAACATTTCAGAAAGGAAAACCAATCTTTGTTTTGAAAAACATACTCTTGAAGGGTAAGTAAAGAACGGCAGCAGATCAGCACTAAAATATGATGCAAAGTTACATGTTGCAATGATTATCACACATTTATTTACACGCCTGCCTAGCTCTTTATTTTTTACTTTCATAGTTCTAGGTTTTGAAAATTAAACTATATGAACACAGTTCTTTATCAATTAATATAAAACATGAGAATCTATTTTTGATTTGCTAGTGACAGAAACAAGAGGTACTCGGGACAACGTGTTCTGTATACCTGTATTTGCAAAAAGCATTCAGAGGCTGCAGAGGGAGTGTGAAGTTAAAAATACTGGTTTACAAGAACTAAATATCTTCACTTAAGAACAAGTGAAATGATTATTTTACAGTTTCCCTAATTAAAAAAAATCTCATAAAACTAATCTAAAATATTTGTATATTGCCTTTCATAAAAGACACTTAAGAGTGCTAAACAACAATTAATAAAAACATCAAAACAATCAGAATAAAGCACTAGATATCAGACGACAACTCTGAATAGCAGATTCATATGGTGGAAGTTTCCTGTTCAGATATCCTGATCGTAGACCATTTCAGGAACAAACTCTGGCCACAAAAGATCCTTAAAAAGCCCCTGACAATAGTGAATGTAATGTTTTGAACTAGTTGAAATTTTGAAGGCTTTTCGAAGGCAGCCCCATGTATACATTAAAGTAATCAATTTAAGGGCTTCTAGGATGCAATATTTTAACTTCCAGTGAAGTAATGGGAACTTTTCCAAAATACCCGATTTGAAGAGAGAGTTGTTAGGAGGAACAATGGAAACAAATATGTGACACAAAATACATAAGCATGCAGATGTCATACAAATGCTTCCAAGCCAGTTTGTTTCCCCATTTCGATGTCAGACATTAGATGTATATTTTAGCTATAGCTAGTATCCTGTTTAAAGGGGGGAGGGGGACATTGCTTCCAGGATGAGGTTACTGAATCAACGTTCCATACTATACAATTGTCATCCTCAACATGCTCAAGTTACTAGCACTTGTGTCATATAATTATACTTGTTTGTAGATCCATTGGGAACACTGAGGGGCTCAGGCTAGTCTCTAAGGTCCAGGGGCCTCTGAGAAGAAACAGGCCACCTTCTGATCTGTAGATGGAATGGTTGGATTAGCAGAGAGCCAGGCCAGCTGTTGCAAGCTTTATCAGCGCACAGGCCTAACAGATGGGAATCCATTCTAAAAGCCTCATGAAACAGTAAGCAAAGCCCTTGTGCTATCCTTCTGTTTCCTAGCCCCACCCCCTTTTTAAAGACAGCCAGCAAAAAACACACTAGTGGAACACATATTTTAATGCATGTTGGCATTGTCTGCATGCGTGTGTCTTTTACTGTTAAGCTTGTTCACTCCTGTAACAAGAACCAACGTATAAAAAATGATATGGAAGGTGAAAAAATGTGGAATTTAAAGGTTAGAAGGTACTGAATAACCAATATCCCCCCCCCCCCATTTTCCTAGCAGCGGCTCTTCTTGTATTCCATATTTCCTATTGTATGACATTTCCTGGCAAACTGACGCACGCACACAAAAAGCAGAGTAGAAAAAGAGAGAAACATTTATAAACTAGAAAGTAGGAGAAGCTCAGAGTTGCATAATATATGTGGGAACCTGTGAAATTTAGCAGAAAGGCGTATTTTCAGATTGCAGAGTGTCTCAGATGCCCTGGAAGCATTTGGGATGCAAGGTTTTCCAGAGACAGTATTAGACAGGCAATAGGAAACATACTCTCTGAAGAGATAGCTCTACTCCATTTCTCTAGATTTTAGATAGTCAAGCTTGTGACGGGGCAAACAGCTGCTAATCAGCCAGCTGCTGTCAAATACACTTTCAACCAAAAGCATTAATGCAATTACAGTGCATGTTGAAAACTTTTTTGTTGATCATGCCTTTTGCTTGACCAGCCATTATGGGACTCTAAGAATCTTTGTACTGTCTGCCCAATAGTTTAGATTTGCTGCATTTCATCATCATCATCGTTTTTTTATTTGTATACAGTCTTTCTATCTTACAGTACTCAAGGCGGTTTACAAGCTGAAGAAACAAAAAATGTACATCTTATAACAATCTAATGCAATACAAAAATGTGATAATAAAACAAAACTTTAAAATAAGCAACCTACATCAAAAAGTAAGGTAAAGGGACCCCTGACCATTAGGCCCAGTCGTGACTGACTCTGGGGTTGCGGCGCTCATCTCGCTTTATTGGCCGAGGGAGCCGGCGTACAGCTTCCGGGTCATGTGGCGAACCAGAGCAGCACACGGAAACGCCGTTTACCTTCCCGCCGGAGCGGTACCTATTTATCTACTTGCACTTTGACGTGCTTTTGAACTGCTAGGTTGGCAGGAGCAGGGACCAAGCAACGGGAGCGCACCCCATCACGGGGATTCGAACTGCCAACCTTCTGATCAGCAAGTCCTAGGTTTAACCCACAGCGCCACCCGCGTCCCTACATCAAAAAGTAACATTCAACAATTATTAGAAAAGTATAAAATATCAACATATAAAAGTTAAACACAAATCCACTCAACAGTTACAATAAATAATTTCTAAACTATAATCAATAAAACAACAGCAAGCCACAGTACATAAAATAATACAATACAAACTGAGAAGCAGAGACTAGAGGGTGGAGCAACGCAGGTGGTTGACGAAGTCTCTCCCCTCACAGTTCTTCCTCCAGGCACAGCTTCCTTATGAGGAGTCCCAGGGCCGGGTGTGTGTGTGTGTGTGTGTGTGTATTTTAATTTTATTTGAATTGTAATTTATTAGACTGTTGTATACTGCCCTCAGATACCCACATAATAAGCAATACATTTTACTGAATGTTACTGTTTTAATAAATCTGAGTGCTGTTTTATTATACTGCTGTACACTGCAGTGAAATGTTAGCATAACACTCATTATAAACAGGTGTACAGTGGTACATTGGATTACATACACTTCAGGTTACATACACTTCAGGTTACAGACTCCGCTAACCCAGAAATAGTACCTCGGGTTAAGAACTTTGCTTCAGGATGAGAACAGAAATCATGCTCCGGCGGTGTGGCAGCAGCGGGAGACCCCAATAGCTAAGTGGTCTTCAGGTTAATAATGGTTTCAGGTTAAGAACGGACCTCTGGAACGAATTAAGTGCTTAACCCGAGGTACCACTGTATACACACTTTAATTAATTAAAACATGCTTGGCCACAAAAACACAACAACAACAACAAACCCCAAACCAAACAACAATAACAAACCCCAAACCAAATATATCTGCAAAATCACAAATTAAACACTGTCCAGTAATATCCTGTCTAAGAGAGTGCAAGATTTTTGATGGAGAAAACAAGTCAGAATCGCATTCTGACACCTATAAGTACAGTATTAGAAGAATTACCACAATGAAAACTAAAACTTTCTTTTTCTCTTGGTTTTAATGTATCTATGTGAGGTATTGTTTGGTTTTTGTTTTGGTCTGTCTGGTTGGTTGGCTCAAGGAACATCCCAGAATGCTCCTTCTGGGGGAATGTAATTTCTTCCAGAACAGACCTCCTACCCAATTCCCAAATCCTGCAACTGCCCACTATCAGTACCTATATCTTGTCAGGATTCAGTCTCAAGTTTATTGACCCATTACTGCTTCAAGTCACCAGTCCCTCCTGATTCAGACGGAGGATACTGCAGTCAGTTCCCTGGATTACTTCTCCCAACATTTCCATAGAGATGCTAAACCGCATCAGGGAAAGAGTGGAACCTTGTGGAACCCCACAGAGCAAATTCTATTATTGGTCCCAAACATATAAAATACAGAATATAAACTTACTTTGTGAAATGTAATGAGTCCTTGCTGTTGATTTCTGCAAGCAGTTATCGTCAAAATTATGTTTCTACTCTATCTACACAGATCTTTCTACCCACTGCTTTGAGGTTAATTCTTTGACATTTTTCTTCACTGAGAATGCAAAGACACTTACAAAAAGACAAAAGCTATAAAACATGTTGTCTGAAAAAAGTTGGATAATACATACTACACCTACTGTGATAGACTACACATTCTGCTGTGCCAAATGATTTTATTTACACTTAGAGAGAGAGGAACACTAGAATATTTAAAGGGTATATTTCTAACCAACACATTCCAAATAAAAACAAACCAATCTTTTTTCAGCTACTCTGACGAAGACTAGGACCAGTAGCTGACATTTTGGATGCATGTTACTGTGGTATAATTCTACTTCTACTGGCATGAACAATAACAGATGTGCTTGAGTCTTTCAGGTAGTCCTCTGTCCAAGTTATTTGCCAAGGTCTGACACAATTAGTACAAGACATAGGATGCTATGAAGAGTCTTTGCAATGCCGACATGTTTAGATATGGGACACTTCTTTAACTCTTCCTGAGATTTGGTTATGTTAATCCAATTGTGTCCCTCAGCTGGCAGAAGGCTCTTGGATTCAGTGGCACATTCCAGGAGCAGAATGGGCAGTGGGATGGGCCGGCTTTTGCAAATTCCCCCTTTCTCTAGCAGCTCCCTGCAATGTTTCCCTCACTGTTCCAAAGGGTCCCCCAGCCCACTGTGGAGGTAGGGGATAAAGGAGACAGAAAATAAAAGGGGCAATAGGTGAAAACCCCTTCCTTTGTACTCATGAAAGTATCTACTGGATCCCAGAGTATTCCCAGTGCACCTCTCTCAGTTGCTATAACCTTACCAGCTTCACATACTTTCTGGAAGTCCCATAGGAGGACATTGTAATGTAACATGCTCCCGCATGCTTCCCAAGAAGTCAGGGAAGCTGCATATTGCCCAGAGAGTGGCACAGGAATTTTAAAAAGAACCTGTGCATGCCTTGGCCACCTCATCATAACTTTATGAAGATAAGCACCAGACACCTCCGCAAATGAGGTAGGAAAAAGACCTCCATATCCTGAATTTGGTGGGTAGCGTTTGGAACAGCATTACAAATCCATCATTTCCTTTAGACCTTACTCCCACCAATGCATGCTCAATACTAGAAACCATGTCTTAACATGCTCACTTTTAACAAAGTAAAAAGTGCATTATTTAAAACACATGGCTGAAAGAATAGTAAGATTATTTCAGATTCTGAGTTCCAGAATAAACAAAAATTGTTTTTGCCAATAAAATTTAAAAGCAACTAATGTAAAATTTGAATTAAATTACAAACACTAAGACACATATAACCAGAAATACTATTATTTTGACATTAAAGTATAAGTGAATCAGAGACTGAACACAATATAGGTTTGAGATGAAGATCTAGAATGAACTAAAAAAATCTGATACAAGAGGAAGAAGTCCAACTGCCTATAAAGGTACTTTTACTGCTGGTTAAATACAGAGGAGGAGAAGGATGTAAAGATGGGGAAGGGATAAAATTGAGTTCGGGGTGGGAACTGGGTTAATAAGCGATCACTGGAGGTTGTTAAACAGAGGTTAGATGACCATCTGGCAGGGATGCTTTAGCTATGATTCCTGCATTACAGTGAGTTGGACTAGATGACCTTTGGTGTCCTTCCAATTTGATGATTTTAGGGAGGTATGTATCAAACTGCAGTCTAAGTCATTAATATATGATGAAGAAAACAGAGGTATGAAATATCCCTTCAATATTTTAAGTGTTAATTTGTTAGGAAAAAGCAAAGTGCACATAAAATTGCAGATTTAACGATTCACATCAACAACGCAGTGCAGATGTTTTGAATTTACAGTCAGTATAGTCTGCTTTCTCAAGCCATAAAAATTAAACAATTTTTCACAAGATGTGTGTAACAATCTAAGTATTAGGAACAAAAGAGGGAACTGGGACATGTGCTATACTCATGCCTCTGGAAAAAAGGTAGTATTTTTGAAACAATTTTTAATGTAAAAGTGAACAAATATATAAAAGCACTGCAAGTTAACTTATGGGGTTAAATGAAAAACAATCCACTATGGTCAATATTTAAATACTACCAATTAAATATGAGGAAAAGACTTTGCAGTTAAATGTGTAAAGAATTACTTTTGCCTCTTTCAATTTTTATATTGGTTTTTAAGCATGCATTTGCTTCCAACCATTTGCTTTGAAACAGAGAGAGAGAGAGAGAGAGAGAGAGAGAGAGAATATCTATGTACGGCACACACACACACACACACACACACACACACAATCACTGAATAAATACATATATAAGATTCCCTGAATCAGAAGCAATTCTTTCATATGTTACTTAGGTAAAGCAATATGTGGTGTTCTCATCATCTGATTCAACATTTCTCTCCTTGTATAAATAATGAACTATATAGCCCATGCTGATATAGTATTGTCACTTCTGGTGTCATAAGCAGATGCTCGAGGGGTTAAAAGAAGGTGTGGTGCACATAGTGTTGAATAAAATAATGGAAATGTCTTTAAATGCAAACATTCAATAGAGTGTGCACACTGGAAGACAAATGCAGAAGTCATATTGACTTGTTGCAATGGAAGCCTTTGTCCTCACTCTTAGCTCCAGTCTAACTACCTAAGCAGCTAATGGGGCCTGTCAGGATACCTCCTCAGGCTGAAGACTCCTGCACTCCCACCTTTCTTGTCAGTAATGGGGGCGAAGGCCTGGAGCCTCTGTGTCTAAGGAGACATTCTAAACTTAGCCCCATTAGGTTTGGCAGGCATGACACAAGACAGTTGAGACTTGAAGAACTCCCAAATAAAAATATGGTCTGAAGGGTACACATTTTAAGCTACCATTTACAGGCAATTTACTTTGCATAAGGATATAAAAATTTTCTTTCTTATTTCTCACGCAAGTTACATGGTGGGTTTTTACCTACTGTTGTAGATAGTACCGTCATACCTTGGAAGTCGAACGGAATCTGTTTCGGAAGTCCGTTCACTTCCAAAACCTTCGGAAACCAAGGCCTTTACCTACTTACAATGCAATCCTAACCATGTCTGCTCAGAAGTAAGTCCTAGTGAATTAAACAGAACAAACTCCCAGGTAAATGGACTTAGGATAGCAGCCTTAATTACTAATGTGATAAACTCAGTTATCATCATCAAGAGATAATATAGTTCCATTATTCAGTTCTATTATCTATATGAAGATAAATTGCAATCAGATGATCAACATATTCATTATTAATGAGAAATGGGAATAAAGTCAAGAAAACGGAAACATCTTAACAGATGGGTATATTTAATAACATTAAATGCACTGAAGTCAACAGGTCCTAGTCATATTAACTGTAGGCATTACATCATAACAAGCACTATTTCAAAATTTGAGAAACTGTCACAGAAAACTGACAGTGTGTTGGATTGCCACTTATGATGAAATACATTATTGACACTTCAAAAACTAGTTTGCTTTATTCTAAATCTTGTAAAATAGTAGCAAAAAGGATTCCTTATGGGTGCAGCTACACACAAAGGATAGGAATTGGGCTCAATGAACACCTAATGGCAACCCTCCTCTAGCCACCCCTCAGCATGCATGCTCTACAATATATTGCACTGAAAAGGAGGCCTGCCCATACCTCCTTTTGACTCATCCAAGTCTTCCTCTTTTCACCAAAGCCCTGCCTAGCTTGCTATCTAATGGCTGGTGTGCTGTGAATATACACATGCTCCAAGGGCCAATCTGTGAGAGGAAAGAGGGCTTCATCTCAGCAAGCATCATGTCCTAAATTTACTTCACAAGGGACTTAAGCTCTTACAGTCCAATCCTGTGACTGGTAAATTCCACTGAGTGAAGTTCCATTTTCTCCCAGGTATGAGTGCATAGGACTGCAAACTTAGTGCATTTTCTGCTGACTCCATGGAAACTTCATAGCAAGGGCAAAACAGAATTCTTTGACAGTCACAATAAGCATGCAGTGTAAAGCACAACCATCATGAGAACACTATTGTTACCATAACAGGAAGGGTACCAAAAAATTAATTCAGTAGTATGCAAGTCAATCATCTCAAACTGATTTGCATTTTTATAAGAGGATTAGACAAAATGGAAGACAAAGCTATCAATGGCTATGAACCACAACAGCAATGATACCAGTTTCCGGGAATCGCAGGAGTACGAGAAGCAAGTGACCTTCAGGAGAGAGATGATTCCAGAAGCAAATCCAGGTGTGCTCATATCCAAGGTTGCAGGTTCGATCCCCATAGGGGACAGCTGCATATTCCTGCATTTGGCAGGGGGTGGTGTGGGTTGGACTAGATGATCCTCAGGGTCCCTTCCAACCCTATGATTCTACAACTAGATGGGCTAATGGCCTGATACGGCAGGGTCACCTTATGATTTAATAAGAATATATCCGCTGAAATAAATACTTAAGTTAGTCATGATTTCAACGGCTCTGATACAACTTATTGAGTGAAACTGAATGTAATCATTTGTGCAATATGACCTCTTCTTGCTAGAGCCCATCCACAATATCCCCTAGAGTGGTGGTTCCCAACTGGTGGTCCGTGGACACCAGCAAGTCTACAGGGGATCCGCAGGACCATTCGCATAACAAAAACTACAATAGAGATATCAAAAAAGTAGGGGTCTATGGGTTGGCTTTTGAAAAACTGGAGGTCCACAATACTTAACTAATTGGAAACCACTGCTCTAGAGCAGGGATGTCCAACACGTTGATTGCGATCTACTGGTTGATCCCTGCGTGGTTTTGGTAGATTGCGATCAATTGTTGGCCCCCTTCCGGCCCTGGCCCCTCTCCCTGTGCCGGTCTCTATTGTCAGAAGGGTAGCCTGCCTGAGTTTAGAAATGGAGGCTGTTATGCTATGCCACCTCCTCACCTGGGTGAAATTGTAATCTCCACCAAAATGGGACACACACACCCAAATCTCTCTCTCTCTCTCTCTCTCTCTCTCTCTCTCTCTCTCTCTCTGTGTGTGTGTGTGTGTGTCTCAGGGCAGGGATTGCTTTCTAAAGGAGGCATTCAAAGCAGTGAGATGAATTGGAATTCAGTGTCTTAAGAAATTTAAGCCAGAGAAGTTGGATGCTAACATTTCAATGATATAAAAGTCTGCTGTAAGAAAGGAAAAAAGGTAATGGGGTAAAATTGTTTTAAAAATCAGGCATATTTAGTTAAATTTACAATAATAGTTTCAATATAATTATTTAATGATTAGGACAGTTTATTACTTGGGTAAATAGATTCTGCTCCATGATAGCTCCTCGATACACTGAATAAATAATTCCCAGTCTGAGGGACATTTGTTCCAGACTAACTGCGGGAGAAAGCACTAGATGGCCTTTTAAAATAACATGTTGCTCTAAAATTTCAGAGACCCAGTTATTTAGTCAGAGGATTTCTTACTGAATAAAACTGAAGCAGTGAAATAAATATATATCTCCACACTGTTCTTCAGCTTTCCCCATTTCATGCTGAGTGAAGGGAGACTGTAGGACAGATACACATAGACGTGCATGCCCACATATACAAAAGGGAAGAAGCAAAAGAACCATGTTAAAATAATTCTGTTCTAACTGTTGTTTTCCCCAAAGAACTTACTTAAAAATAAAACTGTATTCCTTGACAAAGCTGATAAAAGAAAAAGGAGACGAAAGAAAAAATGCTTTTGAGTTTTGTGAAAACCCATTCAACTGCTGTCCAGAGGACATGTAGCCTACAGGAAACATCCACTGAGGAAAAACGATGTCACAGTCAAAGTGTTGCTCAGAGAATGCTCACAGAGACCACCAAGTGGCAATTCTGCAGACTTTCAAATCAAATATTCTCTCTTTTTCAGCCCATAGGAATGTAAAGAATTCATCTGATTAGTCTTTCATTTACGATGAGAGGATGAGAGAGGCTCATCAACTGATATGCTTCTGGTGAAGGGAATTTAGCCATTTAAAATAATACAAACAGAGGCTTTTTTTGCCCTCAGAGAGTGTATAAAGATTTCCGATATTTTTTATGTTCTAAGCCTCACACAGGTATATTGGTATATTTCTGGTGCTATTTGGGGAGAATTAACAAGATGTGGTCTCCAATGAACTCTGTATGTTTCTGAAGTGCTACAGGTATTAGTGAAAACAATTAAGTAGCAAGAGTTATTTTCTTCTACAGCTGCATTTCACCCCTTACTAAGCGAATTAATCTATTACTGTACAGCACTCTCTATATATAGTGTGCATGTAGTCAAAATGGGCAGGTGTTCTTTATTACTCACTATTGTAAAAACAAAGAATAGGAGTGTGTATTTGTGTAGAAATTGAACCTCTGTTGTCCAAACACTGCTTCTAACTCTTACAAACTTTTTAAAATTTCTACTAAATGATAAACCTTTTTAAATAATTCTGAATGCTGTATTCTCAAAACACAGGCAGGAATGTAGGAAGATGCCTTACAATGTTGGATCCACTGTCAGCACAGCCTAGCAGAAGCTCTCCAGGATTTCAGACAAGGGCTTTTCCCAGCCCTACATGGACGTATCAGGGACCAAAACTGAGACATTGTGTGCTGATGTCACAGTAGGTTAGCCAGGTGAAATGCCATGCCAGCTGCAACTGTTGTAATCAACTCTCCTACACAAGTATTGAAGGGAAAAGGCCCTGTTTTCTTCTTTATCGGGTTACCCTCTATCCTAGGTTACTAGCTGCGCTTTTTACTGAACAGAGCTGTGGGAGAAAGATGGTGGATTACTATACAGGAGGCTGGAATCAATTGATTCTATAAATTCACACAATAAAGGCAACAAAAGGAAGGGAAAATGTGCCCATTACCAAGGTGCCCATACCGATGCGAGCAATGAAGGCAGTGTGTACATCGTAACAGTGCATGTATCACATGTGTTAACCTACCAAGTTTAATTCCCAGCTTCCCCTGTTAAAAGGATCTTAAATGGAAGGGGCTGGAGAGACATCTGTCTGAGACTGCCAGCCAAATTAACCTGTAGGAGCTAGCAGGCCCAATGTTTTGAGTCACCATGAAACAGTGCGGTAGATACATATTCTTGCTCAACATGATTTTGTGCTTTAAAAATGTGAAGCTATTTTCCCCCCATAGGAAGTGGCTTGTCTCACACTGCCTGAGGTAAAAAGACAAACATATTTAGAAAAGAGCCTCATCTTTCACTCTGTACACCGACAAGGTATCAACTCTTCCTTCAACTGATGCCAATAGCAGCTGCTACAACTGCACTCACAGAATGAATAAAACATTTAATGTGTACTATAATTTAATCCGAAAATCAAAATGTAGAAGTTCCAGAAAAACATTAGTGATCAGAAGTAGTGCTGCGTTCCAGAAATAATGCATTACCAAACTATGTAGAATGAGAAGCCGGCTGATTTGTTTTTAAAAGAAGGAACGGGGAGGGGCAAGCAGTCTTCAGTTCTCTGTTCCTCCTCGAAGGCACCCAGAAAGAGCCTGGCCCACACGACTCTGGCCTCGACTCTGGGTATTAAAATATTCATCTCTCTTTTCCTCAATGTCAGTTGCATGCAAACTGCCTTTCCTCTCCCTCTGAAACATTAACCTCTGCTCTCTAGGTGATACCAACCAGGGATAGAATTAACGCAGTCTTTCCCCTACACAGACTCCCGTCAGCTACAAGGCTCTCAATATATGCCATTTCAAGGTGTCTCTCTTTGGCATTTGAAGTATCCATTACAAAATGGACATTTAAAAAGGTTTGTGTGCTTTTGATTATTTTATTTGAAAATCATTTTGTTCAATCTTCTCTCCGGTGTTTTTCCTTTCACAGAAGTAACCACTCCCACACTCCACTAGCTTATCATAAGGACTATTTACTAGAAATATTATGTGATAACCTTAACTTCATGTGTTCTTAAAAAAAAAAGGGGGGGACATTCAGTAAAAGGGAAGAGTTCATAATGTCTCCCTTGTGGGACACTAAGGAGTATGAATAATAATCTCGTATGGCTTTATTATTAGAGGGCTTTATAAGATAAAGCTCCCAGAAGATTTTTTTAAAGTTACTACAGTCAGTTAAAAGCAATGAGGTTGAAGGTAGCCATCCAGGTTTTATAAAAATGCATATGATAAATGTTGCATTTAAAATACATGCTATAATGTGCTTTTTATACTAGTCTGAGTTTCCTTCTTCCCATTAAGATAGTTACTAAACCAAGCAAAAAGAAACATATAAGCAAGCAAGCAAACAAATAAACAAAAATTTCATCTCTGAATGAACAATACATTTTTCAATGTGAACGTCCTAAGGGAAATCACTTCTAAATTAGCCCTGCAAAGTGTGTTAGCAGAATGTTCCAGGAGGATATTCTTTTGTGATTCAGAAGGGACATTAGTGTTGCTTATGCCACAGCTAACTGCTGCAAGTGAAAGGCATCTTACCTACATCTTTTTCCTGTAAGGAGGCAGCTAAAGGAGAAAATCCCAAACAAACTTTGCTACTAGCTTCGCTATTTGCTCTGCCTCCACAGTAAGAGGCAGCATGCTTCTGAATACTAGTTGCCAGAAACCACAGGAGGGGAGAGCGCTCTTGTGCTTGGGTTCTGCTTGTGGGATTCCCATAGGCATCTGGCTGGTGAGTGGTATACTCAGTGCTATTTTCCTTTAAAAATGTTTTGGGATACTCTCATTTTCCTCCTCGTATTGAAAGACAGTCATACCTCGGGTTGAATGTGCTTTGGGATGAGCGCATTCAAGTTGTGCTCCATGGCAACCCGGAAGTAACGGAGCACGTTACTTCCGGGTTTCGCCGCTTGCGCAGATGCTCAAAATTACGTCATGCGCATGTGCAGAAGCGCCGAAACGTGACCCACACATGTGCAGACATGGGTTACGTTTGCTTCTAGATGTGAATGGGGCTCCGGAACGGATCCTGTTCGCATCTAGAGGTACCACCGTACTGCCCCTCAATGAGGCCAAACCTAGATTCACAAAATGTTTAGGGGTATGCGTCCCCCTGTGTCCCCCCAGGAAAAAAAGCACTGATTATACTGCACTACATGAGTCACTGGCATGATCCTGAAGACTGTTCTTAGGTTAACCTAAAGCATGAACCTGCTAAACCTTAATTCTTAGAAGACTTAAGCATTCACTTTCATCTATTTCACTGAAACCTGCAGAATTTACAGTGGCCTCATTCACATGTCGCACTAAGCCAAACTACAGTGGTACCTCGGGTTCAGAACTTAATTCATTCTGGAGGTCTGTTCTTAACCTGAAACTGTTCTTAACCTGAAGCACCACTTTAGCTAATGGGGCCTCCTGCTGCCGCTGCTGCACGATTTCTGTTCTCATCCTGAAGCAAAGTTCTTAACCTGAGGTACTATTTCTGGGTTAGCGGAGTCTGTAACCTGAAGCATAAGTAACCTGAAGCATCTGTAACCCGAGGTACCACTGTATATAGGTAAGAACATGTGAGTGTGTGAGATCTCAGAGAGGAAACTGTAGCCATGGGTCTGGGTTCAGATGGCACAGTAAGCCAAGCCATGGCTTAGTTCAGCACAGCACAGCACAGCAGCAGAATGACCAGAGAGGAGCAAAGAAGTCACAATCTTCTCTCCCATGGTTTTTGGCTTCACATGATGTGTAAACCAGGCCCCTATACGTATTTAGTAGACTTGTGTCCATAAGTTTACATACATATATCACATATTTAATCAAATTATCTCATAACACTTTACAAACAGTGAACTGCCCTGGAGTTTAAATAATCTCATGTACTAAAAATATAATGGACTGAAAAGTTATCTGCATCCTGTTTCTAGGGGTGGGAAGTAATAAGATAATAAAAGGAGATGAATTTTTGGATGTGTTTTACTGAAAACACATCTTATTCCAGCTCTTGGGTAACAGGAGCTTGAAGACATTTTTGCTGGGTACTTTGATGACCTTCTGGAAAGTGTGTAAAGTCTCAGTTTCTGTGCTGTGATCTATTGCTCAGCATGAATACTGTATGCGGGAATAGGGGCAGAGCAATGCAGCAGGTGTAGGGGAAGCTCTCATACCTTCCTATTATGGCCCAAACAAGGAATATACTATTTACGGGTGACTTTGTTATCTTTATGCAAATAATGAAACAGAAAGGCCCAAAGAGCAATTTCCCCGTCAGTTACATACAGAGCAAAACCTCAGAGCTCTATTTAGAAGGCCTAATTCTCCATCTCCTGATATAGCAAATGATTCTATTTTGTAGCACATTTCATACCTGCATTAAGCACAAAAGCTCAGCTGGATTTAAAAGTGTAATGTTGTGATTTTAATGAAATTGTGTTTAATGTAAGTTAGTTTCTCAGCAGGTAAAGTTGCTAGCGTTCTGATAATATATGTGGGGAATGAACATTTCAGGCAATAACTGAAGCAAGCAGGTAACACATAAGATATTTTAAGGCCATTCAAATGGTTTTAAAGTATGTGCTGCATAGATTTCCCCTGGAATTCTGCTTGAAGCTCAACATTGTATAACGATGGGTGAAAGTGTCAGAGAAATGAGGAGGGAATCTGATTCTTGTATATAGGATCAAAGACTATAAAACACAGGAGACAATAAAAAGCAAGAAAGCAAGAAAAAGAAGTATTAAATAAAGGCATGATGAATGACATATACATTCTTGTGATAATTCCTACCCTGCTTTATTGCTCAATAATGATCATACAATGCTATACTTCATTGATCACTGCTTGAATCTATGCTTCATTTCCTCCACATATGTTAAACACCTTTGACTTGAATTCACTTCATGTAACTTTTCAGTACTTTCTTTTTAGTGTGAAAGGAAATGGAATATAAATACTGAATGAAGAAAAATCATTCACCATTATTGTTCTTCAAGTTCTATAGCGTTCGGAAATTCTTTGAGGTTCAAACGCTGTCGTGGCAACACAGGGCACTACAGCAAGTTTCTCGACATATTAAGGGCACGCCTTGGGCTAAAATCCACTTTGCCCAAGAGCCTCAAAGGCTTAATAAAGGGTTCTTCATACAAAGAGATCTTTGAATAGCAGGACAACAGACTGCGCTTCCCCAGGACATAGGCACCTGCTGAACCAAACTGCTCAAAGCATACTGACAACCTGATCCTAAACACTTTATTTAGAAGCAAGTCCCAAAGGATTCCCATGGAAGGTCTTCAGGAATGGGGTGTCAAATCTTTTGATTTTTTTCACTACTCTATACTGTATTTTTTTTAACGTATTATCATTCACCAGTTTTATGGTTCTATTTAAGATTATTAATATGTTGCAGGAGCATCAACTCACAAAAGGACTCTACTTAATTATCCAGTTATATTAGTTTAGCAGAAAAACATGCTGTCTTACCAATACATCAAACGTTCCGTAAATGCTCCCTAGCACTGGCATAAAAGCTTTTTTTTTTTTTTTAGAATTAGTGACTGGGAGGAAAATAAAAGAAAGGAAATATCGGCAGGTTGAAACTGGCCTATTATTGTAATGGAGAGTGGGGTGCCTTGGGGATTTGTAGGACCTGTTCTAGAAACCATTTTAATTATTATACTCAAGCAAGTGGACAAAAAACATCTACACATCATACTGAATGATTTACAACACTCCCTCCTAAAAAAGTCCACGAAGAAGGAAGCAATAGTATTAGAATAATAAGAAACATAAAAGTTATTTGCACACACACAAATTTTTGTATGTACTTCAGTGCACATAGATTCCTTGATTGCATCAAACTGTGAGGCAACATTAAGAAAATAATCCAAATGACAAAGCACTGAACTGGTTACTCGGGCAGCAATACTATACCAACTTGCCTGGAACTAAAATTGTGTAGATTCAATTGAAGTTACTACTAGTTCTGAGTAGGTATGTATAGGATTGTGCTGCAGACCTAAAGCTGCATTGTGGCCCATCTGTAACCAATAGCTCTGAAGGAGCGAGGTGCAGCCTAAACCAGATCAACCTAGAGATGCACATGTTCCTCTGTGATGGCAATGTTCCAGTCCCATTGGGGAAAAGGAGAACCAAAGTCTTGTGTCTCTTTCTTATTACCTAACAGCACAGGGTCATCCGTAGTGACTGTTTGCATCTAACCTATCTGTGAATTTCAGCTTCTCCCCTTTATTTTTCTGCTCGATATGCACTACTTTCTGGGCCTTGATAAGTGTAGGCACATTCTCCCCAACCCCATTTCAGTATTGTGAAGATAAGAGAGACCCCATGCCAAAAAGTTACAACTGGAAAAAGTTAAGTGTTAAAAAATTTAAATGATCTGATACGTCAAAAGCCCTCATACTGAATAAAATATTTAAAAGAGTAGTACACCAGCTCAGAATGAACAGCTAAGAAGAAATGTGATTCAAATATGTAAAATGGTAGATGCTGTGGAACAAGTGAATAATTTACTCTCATATACAGTGGTACCTCGGGTTACATACGCTTCAGGTTACAGACTCCGCTAACCCAGAAATAGTACCTCGGGTTAAGAACTTTGCTTCAGGATGAGAACAGAAATCGTGCTCCGGCAGTGCGGTGGCAGCAGCAGCAGCGGGAGGCCCCATTAGCTAAAGTGGTGCTTCAGGTTGAGAACAGTTTCAGGTTAAGAACGGACCTCCGGAACGAATTAAGTACTTAACCCGAGGTACCACTGTAATAGCTTAGTGTTGGTGCACAAGTGTGTGGCTCGCAGAGAGAAACTTACAACCACTTTGCTCTTCACTGGACCATTGGGCTGCTGCACTGTGCTGAGCTAAGCCAAAATTTGGCTTAGTGTGTTGTCTAAACCTGGGCTTGTGTTTAAGCTGTCTACATACATACATACATACATACATACATAAGCAAGCAAGCAAGCTTAATTTCACATAACTTCTGATTTAGATGACCCCCTAATCTAAACCTTGGCTTAGCTCAGTGCACCATGATCAGAGAGGAGCAAAATGTCTGAGACACACTCTAAGTTAACATTTGGCTGAGTGTGACATGTAAACCAGGTCAATGACAGAACTAGTGAGCAGTCAATTCAATTAATATACAGCAGATTTAAATGATGACAATTTATTTTACACATCACATATATGGCCAATTGAGCTCCCTTCTACCATTGGTGGTGGTAGTAGTTGGTATTAATTATTAGAAAGGACCTACCTTATGCATAAATGGAGACCTAACATGAAATTACAAACAGCACACTGAATGATGACATCATCTTCATCATCATCATCATCATCATCATTAATCAATATTTGGGGAATGGTAAGGCATCCTTAATTACACTGTTGTCAAATGTAATGCTTTTCCCACCAAGAAAATGTAAAAGTATGTGTTTACACTGTTCAAAACATACAATTTCATCTACACAAGCTGAATCTACAAATGACTATTGCACCTGATTTTTTTTAAAGTATCTTGAATTAGAGGGCAAAACAACAACACCAGTTCTACACAAACCAAGCCAAGACAGGTTGTACCATTATGTGTACAATGCCTCTTTCAAAAGATCTGTCATTGTCCAAAGGTTTGCCACCTATCCAATATGGGGGCAGGGGGAGATTGGGGATCAGAGTTTTGAATATTCATGTTCTGTATTAATATGTTCTTTATCAACACAATGGCCATTCTGTTTTAAGAGTCCAAACAGCTACTTTAAGCATACCTAGGGCTCAGGCCCAAAGTCCAAGGGCATAACATGTCACTAGCCACAATAGCTGAAAATTTCTTGGTGTGTGCAGAATCTTGCACACTTGATGCTACACGGATATTAGACAGCAGCAGTAGTACGTTTTAGTTCAATGAAATTCCCTAGCAGAACCAAGATTTCACTATTTACTGTTAAAGTGGTGCTCCTTAAAGTTTTCAGTCAATTGTGTAAGAATATTTGTGAAGCTTTGTGCAAAAATGCATTGAAAATGGCTTTGAAAAATTTCAACATATAGTACAAATCACTCATCAGGAAATATTATGCATATTTTCTAATCCTTCGATGCCAGAAACAGTGGTGGGAGTGATGGGAGGGGGGGAATTAAATGAATTTAAAGCTGCTGAAAACTGATGTCTACCAAATAAGAAATAAAATAAGCAGTGCAGTTGTATAGTCAATGAAAAAATAACTGTTATGAAATATTCATTTGAAAAGTAATTAAGGCTTGCAATTGAAAAGCTAACCTTTCACAACACAAAATAATCATGCAGCTTGAAGATTAACACATTCTGTGTCCTCCAGTGCTCATTACAATTTAAGATTTCAGCCACAGTGGTGCTTGGATTGCTTTTCTGTATTTTTCAAAGTTTAAAAGAAATCTAATCAAGATTAGAGCTTTACCAGAATCATGCCTTCATTCTACCATACTTATTGTGGTTTTTGACTCTGACTAATTTACTTAACCAAACACATCTTTACAAGGTCTTGAAGGGTTGAAAAAGAGTGACTTCAAGCAGAACTGACAATCCATCCCTATAAACTATGAGTGATTAACCCATCAAGAAGAAACATTTTAAAATTCTTTTCATCCTAGGCAATCAATATCCCCAAGGATGTTTACTTTTATACAGATTTATAAACAAACCACTGTGCAAATACAAATCTATTAACTATTTAAAAATTCTTTTTTCTAATTTTCAGCACTAAATTTTTCTTACACCAGGTATCTCATAATTAGATCTTCCGCAGTCTAAGCGCATACAGAAACTGGGGATTATTCATTAGGGGAAGGAATTAGAAGGATTTTAGGCTTCAATGGCCTGAACATGCTATTAGCCTGCATTTGGCTATTTGATGGGTAAGCAGAGCAGTCTCTAAAGCGCCACCGGCAGATAACAATAAATTCTCAAAATGAGACTTAACACCTGCTTTTCTAATCTTGAGGAAGAGAAAAGGCTGATTCAGCAGACGTATGGCACCCATCAGAGCCACACACATGCCCCTGGTGTCACACCAAATGCAGGCTGTACATACACAAGGCTGGAGAGTCAAAGATCACAACATGAGTTAATAAACCATGCAGCTGAGTCCATGGCAACACAGCATCACATATTAAGAAATACCGTATTCTACAAATATGCAAGGGAGCATGCAGAATCAGTGACTGTTTCCCTTTGAGGGAAGAGTTTATGGAAACAAAACAAGAGGGTGGCGTGTGGAAAGCTGTTTTATTCAAGAGTCCTCTGATGTGCCCTCCAAAATGCACAGCCTGTCTTTGATAAGATTAAAGATATAGTGAAAGTTTAATAAAGAGACAGAAGCATGCATAATCTATGGGTTGTATTCAACATTGCTTTAAGTAGATCGTTCCATCAGTGCTGCATAACAGAATAATCTCACCCCGTGCCCCCCCCAAATCTGTTTTGGAGGTTTCCCCAATCCTCCCAAAGCAGATTTGGAGTAGGCAAGTAGAGGAGGGGGGACTTCTGTTGGGGTAGTGCTGATGCTTGTGCTAGTGCAACTATTTTGTTGAAAGCCACCTCATATGTGGGTTTTATGTACCATCTTAATTCTCTATATGCTACACTACAGCGATATGTATATGATATTGTTTTCCACCATCTCATGTAGTGCATCAAGCATAGATAGCTGTAAACACGGGTGCTGAAAAAGAACTTGTTGATTTTTAAATTTTATTTTAAATGTATGTGAAGATGAAGAGAGACCTATTAACTTGTGTCTGCAGAGTAGTTGGTCACAGAAAACGGTTTGACAGGTTTCCCCTCTGCAGACATGTCCCCAAGGAACGGATAGTGTGAGGGCAGTACTGATAGCAGACGCAATGGCAGAGGGTGGGTTGGTGTGCATGGCCCTGCTCTCTTCCCCACACAATTTGAATTGACTGGAGACTAACACATAAACGGGGCTAGATACTAGCAAAGAAATGTCTTCAAGGCAACCAGAGGCAACATTTGCATTATTTGATAATGTATATCTTGGGGAGAAGAGGCGGCTCAACGTATCATGTGATATTGTTCTATACAGCCCTGGAATAAATTTTGACGATGGGTGGCATATAAAGGTTTTAAATAAATAAATGTGGGGAATAATAGTGACGCTGTATGTTACTGTGTGTGTGCCTGGTTATGAACAGACGGGAGGAGGCAGGGAAGCAAAAGGGATTAATTGAGCCCTATGGGGATTCCCTCCCCAACACATAGTGGACTGTGCTCTGTTTTTAAAAGCAAGAACTGCAGATAGATAGATAGATAGATAGATAGATAGAGATAAAAATTATTTTCTATCCTTGGCAGCCAACACTAACAAGTGTCTATACTGCATTTACACTGTTAAGCAGCTGATTCTTTGTTATGGGCCCATAGGGGATATTGGATACTGTGAGAAACGTATCACTCTATAAATAAGAAAACGGATACTGTTAGTTATTAACTGTTTTATTATGAACACTTTAAATATTACATAAAACATATAAGCTGATTCCTAGCCCTTTAAACCAATGGATGTGATCCTGCCAAAATTAAGCCCTTTAAAGTCAAACTGGTATCAGCTTGACCTACTGAGATGAGTGAAACTTTATCAGTACTAAAACAACTGATGCACAAGACTAGCAAAATACAGATTCACTCCCCGCTCTCCTTTCTCTTCTTTTTTTTAATTGGGGAAGTTGTTTATAGAGCTGTGGGATTACAGCAAGAACTAAACAGAACGCAGCACCTTGCAAACCTGTATACAATTGTTTTTCTACCACACTTCAGATCTTGCCTTCTGTTCTCATCACTGCATTTCTATTATGAATAAAATAAGATACTGGCTTGCATCCCAAGAAGCTGTGAGCGGAACTCCTCCCACCGATGGAAAGCAGGGAATAGGAATGTTTTGCCAATTTACCCATTCTTGTGCAGCTGCTATGACTCCCCCTCTTCCTGAAAATTTGCTCTGGAGTGTTGGGGGAATCCCCTTCAGTGCAGGTATCATCACAGGGGGCTGTCAGGGAAACAGTGACAATGCCTTCTCCCTTCTACTAGGCAACAGTCTCCTCTGTATCAAAGGCCCTTCTGTAAATAAAAGGAGCCCAGCATATGTAGAAGGCATCTCAGAATCCAAGCTCTTAGAAGGAGAAGAAATAACTTCGTTTTCACTTTGAAATTATGCTAGATTGTGTTATAGGAAGTCAAAGGTCTCACATATATATAAATCATATGTTCATAAATGTACAAGGCAAACACATACGCATATTGTATAAGGGCATATTGTGTATGAATAGGGTGAGCCTGTGACCTGGATTCAGGAAATAAGTATTTAGAATCTCAAAAGGAATGGCTAGGCTGCCCAGGTAAAGCAACCATGTGACCATTATCAGTATCCTGCCAGACAGGATTTCTGTTGTAGACCGCCCCCCTGTGATGTGTTTCTGCTGTAGCCCACCTCCTTCTGTGATGTATGTATCATGTTTTTGGGGGGTGGTCTTGAGCTACAGGGTGGGCAAGTTCAAAACATATAAGGGCTTGCACACCATTGTTCTGGGTTCCTCCTTCCTCCTGTGTGGGGTAAGTGAGCACCCTATTGCAACAGCAGTAATAAACATCAGGCTTAATAGCCACATTGCTCTGACTTGACTGTGGTTGATCTCTGTTTCCTTCCTCCGACCGACAGGTAACCTTTTAGGTTCTAATACGGGTTTCCCAGTAAGCCTCCTACAGGCAGGGAAACAGGTTTACTGAATTCCGTTTTCAACTGGAATGTTTATTTTTTAAAATGTAGACAAACACAAAATATGTCAAGCAAAAATATACGAATCATCAGAGGGGGTGGGGTGCAACACCTCCCACTAATCGAAAAAGGCCATTGGGAGTTAGCAAAGTGAATGTAATCAGAAAGTCCAATGCTACTGGCTTTAGCGGGCTTTTTGTGAAAACTTAAGTGCAAAGCCTTGTTATATCTAATATTCAAAATTGACCAGTCAAAAGCAAACAAACACAAATCAGACCAAGATTTATTTTTTTAAAGTGGTGAAAACGAGAATTCATTGTCATTGAAGTCTTAAAAGCTAATATTGTAATGCTGCTCACCTCCACCCTTTATGTTTACTCTTAGTGGTAATACTACTTGCCATAATAATAAATGTTGTTAATTAGTAATAATTCAAAGCTGGAACTCTGTTTACAATAATGAATAGTAGCATTCATATTTACAAAAGCTTACAATTTTTATTCTTTTTAACCAACCATAGAGAAAGCTAAATAAGTCACTATCTATATTATAGATTATATAACAAGGATGTAGAGCAAAATTCTAGCTACATTTTCCTAGAAGTAAATCCTACTAATTTCAGTGCGAATTACTTGGGACTAAGTGGTCACAGGACTGCAGCTTTAGTGTGACTTACAAACATTTTTAGAAGTTCCCCAAGGGTCTTGAGTTTACACACCATTTCATTAACATCCACAGACAATTCAGCTGCATTAAATGTGTTCAGTTTGCCATGATTATGAATGATTCCCAACATTTGTCTTCCACTTCAGGTTTCTAAGCAACTTTAACTTTCATGTTTTTAATTAAAAAAAAATACGTCAAAGCTATACTATACCTAGTTTGCAACTGAATCTCATTCAATCACATAAAATGTACACATTTGGAAGAAAAGCTTAGAGCAAGGAAGAACAACTTGAAGAGGACTACAAGCCACATCAGTAATGCATCATAACCCGGACAGCCACAGACAATCTACATATTTTAAATGAATGTAATTAACAATCTCCCTATCATAGTCATAAACCTGGCAACTAAGCCTACAGCTTCATTTATGTGCAACTACCCATAGTACTGTTAATTACTACAAAAAATACTTAGGCTCAGGGCCTGATACAGTAAGTTTCTTGCATGTGTATTTGCACACGAGGATTTCTCATTTCTCCCCGCCCCAACAACAAATCCTTCAACAGCAGCATCATTTCTGAAGACCCCTGGAATTTCAAAGGCAGTGCAAAGGGCTGTTTTCATAAACAAGGGTCTCAGAAGTCCTGCTGTGCATACAATGCTCCCCTGCAAAGCTGCCTTGACTAGAACTTCAGATTTTGTCAGCTCTTTTAAAGGATAAAAGTTCCCAAGTAGGGGGCTGGTAATTTTCAAAACAGCTTTCTCTGTTGTCTCCGGAAAGAAGAAGCCTCATTTAAGTGCTAAAACCAAGAAAGTTCCACAGAATGCTGCTGGAAGTTGCTCTTCAAAAAATTACTTTAGTAATTAAAAGTAAAATTGATTCCTATAGAAATTCAACTGCACCTTCGGAAACAGATCAGAAATAAAACAGATTATGAAAGTTGTAAAATACTACTGTTATGACCAGACTGAATGCACTTGGAAATTTTTATGCCATGCCTTTGAAGCTACACCACTGGAAGAAGAAAACATAGAACTTATTCCAAGCTGTGGCCTTATTCATGATAAGAAAATAGGAATTTTGGACCCTTTGAAATGCGAGGGGTGGGAAGAGATTCAAAATATCACTTTATATTGTTTAGTCATTGTGTATCACACTGCTGTTTCATACAATACCCAGCAACAAATCACATTTGCCAAAAGGTATATGTTGCACAGGATTTAAAAAAAAAAAGTGTTGGAAAGAAGCTTAACAAGTCTTTTTAAAAAGCAGGACTGTTGTGTAGTCTCTCTTTCAAAAAAAATTCTGAATGACCAAATAAAAAACATTTAAAACAGAACCTAAGAGTAAATGCATTTTAGTAATCAAATTATTCACAGAACCCAGTCATACCTCTCCAAGTGTAAAATTATTATGCACTAGACTCACTTTGCACAAAGCTGCTGCTGAATTCTAACTGCTTACCCACTTCATCCTAATTTGAGGTTTTCTCCTAGAGACAGCTGCTTTTTTGATACATAAAACCAAGCCAAACATAAAAGGAAGAGATATCAATGTTCTAACTCCCTTCACTCTACTAAATAAAGCCTACATAATTTTACTACAGTCCTGCCATGGAAATTGACACGCAAAAGAAAAACAGATGACAGACTTTAAATGCTTTTGTTAAAATAAGCACCAAAATAAAGACCAAAAAGAAGACCAGCAATATTAGTGAAATTTTGATTTTGAAACCAAGCATTTATTATATGCTATATTTGGTGTTGTTGTTTTTAAATCAGCATTTAATGAAATAGATTTCTGATTACATCAAGATACATTAAAAGGTCCCTTTGATGCCTATAGTAAAACCTCAAAATTATTATGTAAATAACATAACCAAATGCATTAATACCTTAAAATCATTATATTTTTCTCCATTGAAAGGTTCTGAAAACTACTCGACCTGATTTCATTAACCATGGATGTCCAAACCATACTTAAGAAGTGCAGTTTAACTAAGGTTTTTCATGGATATAATAATGCCAATTTTAAGATCTCCCAAGTCCTCCTTTGCACTTACATGCCTGGGCTCAGGACTATCCAGATTCTGTGCAATTATATAAGCAGGTAAAGCAAGGGCAACCCGAGAAGTCATAACACCTCTGCATGTAAAACCTCACACTATGACATCAGAAGACATCAGCCAATGGTATAGATAGAGAAGGACAGGCACAAAAGATAAACAGATCTGAATACTGAAGTGCAAGGTCATTTGGGGAGATTTTAAAGGCGACTAAATGTGTGCTTTGTCATTGTGAGATGCTGAGCAAATTGCCTCTTCCAATCAGTTCATGCACAATTGATTCATATAACACAGCTCATGGGCTCTGAACGTGCAAATACAAATGTGAATAGCATAATTCAAAATATTTATTTCAACTACTTAAACACCACTTAACCACCGATTCTGCATGCATATAAACATTTTTAAAAGCGTATTGTGAATAAAGTAAATTAAAATTAATTATACAAACAGAAAACTTATTTAAAATGCCTGCTGAAATAGAGGAATTCTGCAAAACTGACCCATTAACACCAGCCAGACTAGCCCATATCAGTTCCACTCATCCCCCAACTTGTTAGAGGGGGTGCACATTGCTAGAGTCATGGCAGCACATGGCAGGACCTCAAAAAAGTGGCTACATTCTGGGAGTCCATATCTGGTCAAATTGGTGCCATAATAAATTATTTCTTCTGCTGAACTTGATGTTTTGGCCATTTTCCAAACCCAAACATACCTTATACACTTGGTTTCAATGGAAACTTAAGCAGCAACTTGTATAATGAGGCTCATTTATACAAAAATAAATTGAAGCTGAAGCATTTATATAACAATGAAAAACAGACAACTAGAGAGAAGGTCTTAAAATTTGTGTAACAGCACAATAGGAGACTGGGGAATGTATCTTTGTCTCTTGGGTTGCATGTTGTCACTGAAGCAACTCATCTATCAGGAACACTTACAAGATGGTTTAAATTTGCAGCAACATAGCCGTAACCTTTCCCATTATTGGTTCATCTTTAACATACTGCCAGATCAAACACTTTGCACACAGAAGGTCCTAGACTGAATCCCTAGCACAGCCAGTTCAGAGATCTCAAGTAGCAAGACTGGGAAAAATTACTGCTTGAGACCTTGGACAGCTGCCGCTAATCAGAATACACAGTACGTATGACTGTTTAGTGTTTTATTGCATATAACTAGTTTAGCATTAGCTCCAATTTCTACAATTTGTGAGCAGCAATTGCTGAAAACTTAAACAAGCATGGAAAAGAGCTAAAATTCACAAGAGCAAAATGTGGCTTTCATTCACTAAGGTTTCGCAACAGACTGTGGCAAGAGATTCTGCTGGCTACCAGAGCTCAAAACTGGGACTAATCCTCAGTACAGACAAGATTTTAGTGCTGCCTGGATATGGATTATGCATGGAAACACCATCTGGACTCCCATCCTGTTAATGTTTTGCTGGTCTACTGGTATTCTATCCATTTTACTCCAAGAAAATAGATGTGCAGAACACTATAAATAGAATATTATTCTCTCATATGCTTTTATTGACTACTGTTTTTAAGATAGTTGGGAGGGTACTCTGGGAGTTCTGCTATACCTAATGACAACCTAAGTTATGCTAAGCATTCAATTGTCTTTGTCCAGTACAGCAAAAAGTGTACTGATATTACAGAAACCATGTCATTTTGTCCCCGAATTCCTATGATGAGAACTTAAACTGGAAAGAAAAATGATATACATATACAGTCAATCCCCCATTTACGTGGGAGTTACGTTCCAAGGCACCACACATTTAAGTGAGATTGCGTATATTTGAAACACCATTGAAAAAGTCTGCAAACCCCCCCCCCCCCCGGTTCTACCACCTTTGGGACATTTTTGGGTCACTGCCAGGTTCGGCATGATGTGTGTGTGCATGGTTGAGCACATACTGAATATGGGAAATTAGGCGTTGGCTGTGTGTGCTTATTGTGCAGAAAGTTCCATTCTATCATGGACCCTCTTACAATCTGGAAGTCATGGGTTATTCCCACAGTTGCCAAAGTATGTGGACGGGCTCCCAAACATTCTTTAGGTGGTTGCTAAAGGAGGTGTAAGCAAAGGCAGAGAACAAAGGCAAGGCAGAGAACAAATAAAAGGGATGGGGGGGAGAGAGAGAAAAGGAGAAAGAAGGAGGGGAGGAAAATAACATTTGATAAGGGCTCCATCAGATGGCTTTAAAGAAAGGTTTTCTGAAAGAGGTTCTTGTCTGTGAAGTAGTCATGAATGTGGTTTAACTTGCAAATTCATAATTTGCTTTACGAAGGAAACTGAACACAACTGTAACCATGGGCTCACTGAAGAGTTCCTATAATATATTAATGTGGAGAGGGTGAGCAGCAACCAAGAAGAGGCATTCTCAGCCAGCAGGATGGAGTGCTGGCTTTGTGCCAGGGATATCATGGTTCAAGCCTCTTCTAAACCATGAACCAGCTTACACAAGAGCCCTTGCGTGGTGAGAAGACTCCACATGGTTCTTTATGTTTCTGACATATGTAAAGACTCTCCTTCCAACTGTCTCTCAGTTCCATCCACGGGCCTGGTACTTCCTTCTTCTGCTTAAGAATAAGTTGCTAATGGATGGAGGAATGGAGGGACAGTTGGGAAGTAGAGGATCTTTAAAAGTTGTTGGAACTGCAAGGTGTTCCATTCACCTGTGAAAGCCAATATTATGAAAGAAGACCTTGGACATGTTATTATCTTCCAGGAAAGTCAATCTTACAAGGTCTCTAGGAGGTTATGATTCATGTCTGCTACTATGAGGTCCTTGGAAGAAGAGTAGGATACAAATGTAGTAGATAACTGTCACACATTACAAGTTAAGAGAAATCAGAAGCTCGTGTAATGAGCTGGTAACAAAAGATGTTAAACTTAGCTAATTTTGGTTGTCTTTGTTTAATGTGAAATGAATCTATGTCCCAGTCTCACTTCCTGTGAAGTCTTAGGGCCTGCAAGCCTGTGCAGGGACAGCATGATAAAAAAAAATATCATAGAATGTTGAAGTCTGTATTGCAATTCCCCCTAGAGTGTTTTATTATGGTTTATTAATAATAATAAAAAGCAAAGTTTGCAGCCATTTACTTTCTGTACCTACTTCTTTGAAATACTTGTTGCACTGAATTTAGCACTGCCGGTCTCTAAAGAACACTGAACAATACACACACAGAAGTATTATGCAAGGGTTTAGGATATTCTTAGCCATCTTAATTTAGGAGACTTTACTTTTTTTCAATAGAGCAAAGAAAAACTATAGTAGAGGAAACTGATGCCTGCCAGATGGATGTGTTTTGCAACCTTCTTCCTTCTCTTACCACCCAACAGTTTGCAATGTGGTCAGAGAAAAATATCTACAGAACAAGTCTTGTCTTGATATTTTTATTTATGATGAAGGGCAGTATATAAATCTAATAAATTAATTAAACGAAGTATATAATTTACATATTACATTTATTAAAACTGAATTACAATGGTCAAGTTCTCCAAGGAGAAAAGACAGACAGATGTAATACAGATGTAAAGCCAAGAGACAAAATGCAGACTGACTTCAATCCCAGCTCCTACAGAAGTCAGAGACAGAATGTAGGTTTCATTAGCACTAGAGGAGGTTCAAGGCCAAAAAATAAGACTCATGGACACCTTTTTCCATAGTTGTTTCAAAATCAAACTACAGTTAAGTTTTAAATACATTTTCAAAAGCATCCTGATTCTGTTCAAAGATGGACTCCTCCATTCCTAGGGGAACGATTGTGAGCAGAAAGAGTTAAGCTCTGAAAATAAAAGAGCAGCAGAGCAAATCAGACTGCATGTTTGAAAAAGCCTATAAAATGTTACAAGCAAAACAAGAAAGCTTGTGTTAATAATGCATAAACCAAAGGAGGGGAAAAAGCACCCCATTTAATGGAATAATGCTTTTATCCTTGCAGTTAAAATGAAATAAACCATGACTATTAATCTGGTAAGACCGTGTAAAAATGTAATTTTTAAACATTTACTAAAAGGGGATAGTTCAGTAACCACTCTAAAAATCAAGGCCTTGTGTACAGCAGCATTCAAACGCTAAATACCAATCTCCTCTCTGTGGAGGCCATTACCCGCCTTGTCTCTATAGCAACGTTAACAGTGTGCCTGACTTCAAAGACAAAGATGTAATTTCAGACTTCCAGCAGCCAGAGGGAGTGGTAAGAATATTCTACCCAGGCTGTGTCAGCTGATGATAAATTATAAAAATATCCAGGAAGGTTATGAGGTGGACTGTACCACAATATTCATCAACTGGAAGGGGATTTTTTTTTTCTTGGTAAAGTACACTCACAGAGTTGACTGCACTGGAGACTGCAATGATCTAGAAAGAATCTCACGAGAAATCAAAAGAATGGGGAAATTACACAGCAAGTAGTATTGCCCTCCTTTATAGTTCCTTCCTAGACAAAAATAAAAATAACTTGTATCGTCCTTCAACTCATTCCATTGAGAGAAACCATGGGATCTGCTGTTCTCAGAGACCTACTAAACACCTCCAATTAGTGCTTTTGTGTGTGTGTGTGTGTGTGTGTAAGCATTGACTGAAAGGTGTTTCAAAACACTGGTCATCTAATGAACCAGTCATCAAAGAATAAAGATACATATATTTATTGAGTCTCAAATAGTAGCCTCTTTGTAATTTGTTAAAATCTAAAACAAATTTCCTAACTCTTTCACTGCAATCCTAACAGCAGAGCACACTAAAATAGCATGGGGAAAAGAGACTACAAATGTTCACGCCCACCAACCAAAATAAATCAGATTCCTTCTATCAACCCAATCACAATCCCTTGAGGGCGATTTCAACGTCTATTCCAGGGCTTGCTCACCCAGGAGGCAATGTGAGGTGACCACCTTGGGTGGCAGGATCCACAGGGGCAGCAGATGCAGTCTCCAAGGAATGCATTGCCTGCCTAGTGTGTGCAGCCGTCCAGCATGATTCAGAGTGGGTCCACCCCCACCCCATGGCCTTTGATTCCCATTTGAACCATTAGGTAAGATTGATTTGATTTCTCCTTGCCTGTTCCCAATGTAGTTATTCATTCACCCCTTCTACCTTTGCAGGAGGGACGCCATTGTGTGATTTGCCTAAGGTGCCAAATGACATGGGCCAGTCCTGAGCTGCTGTAAGGGGCCCAATCTCCATTGTTATCAACCACTAACCTATCCCAGCTCCCAAGGGGGCAAATCTTCCACTGGGGGTATCGGGCAGTGACAGTTCCTGCAGCCAACTGCTCCTTTCTGGATGTTTCCTTTCCCGTTGTTGTTGTTGTTGTTGTTGTTGTTGTTGTTGTTGTTGTTGTTGTTGTTGTTGTTTTTCCTTTCCCGTTGTTGTTGTTGTTGTTGTTGTTGTTGTTTTAAAAAAACTGAATGCATTGTGCACTAATACTTCAGTACAGTGGTGCCTCGCAAGACGAAAAGAATCCGTTCCGTGAGTCTCTTCGTCTAGCGGTTTTTTCGTCTTGCGAAGCAACCCTATTAGCGGATAAGCGCTATTAGCGGTTTAGCAGCTATTAGAGGCTTAAGGGATTAGCGGATTAGCTGCTAAAAGGCTATTAGCAGCTTAGTGCCTTAGAAAAAGGGGGTGGGGAGCGGAAAAAAATCTCAAGAATCGCAAGACATTTTCGTAGAGAAATTCGTCCTGCGAAGTGCATTGAAAAACGGAAAACCCTTTCATCTAGCGGGTTTTCCGTCTTGCGAGGCATTCGTCTTGCGGGGCACCACTGTATTGTCTTCTTCCTGTGATCACTGTGGAGTGATCTACAACTTTCAAACTTCCTAGATGGAAAATAGCACTAGCATTTTCTGCCAAATATTATGAAAGTTATAGTTCCATATGCTAGTAACATTTTCTTCCGTTTCAAACCTGCACAGGTAAAGAAGCCACTCAAGAAACAGTTGCCACCACTGGATTGCCAGAGCCATTACTTACCTACTATACTGTCCTGACCACAAAGGTAAGCTTATGTTTCGTTCTTTTTGTAAAATGTTTAGAGTCCAGTGGTGTCCAAACTTTTTTCAAAGAGGGCCAGATATGGTGAAGTGGAGGGCCATGGGGGCCAACAAAGTTGTTGACCTTTTTTTAGGATTTTACTCCAGGAAATTAACTTTTTTTAGGATTTTACTCCAGGGGCCGGATTAAACCGACTGGTGGGCCGAATTAGGCCCCCAAAACACAGTTTGGACATACCTGGCTTAGATGTTTTGTTAAAATCAAGAGATATATTATTTTAGATAGATGATAGATAGATAGATAGAGAGAGAGAGAGATAGATGATAGATAGATAGATATCCCCCTTGGGAACCAGGTTAGGCTGGCAAGCGGGGTGCAAGCAGAATCAGGGGGGCTGGGCCATCACAGGCTTTGCTGCCCCCAAATTCTGCTTACAGAAGTGAAGCAGTGATGTTTGTCTATAAGATCATCCTGCTCAATAACTTGTGACACCTCTAGAACAGATCATAAATGCACTTTCGGTGCAACCTCAGGGGGCTGAAAAGATCGTGCCTCTCCACTCTGGCTCAGAGTGTTTAAGATCCTGCTCATCCGTCTGTGTGTTCCTCTGGCCACTCCTACGCTGCTCTGGGTGGCCGGGTGAGGGGTGCAGGCTCCTCTGGGCATCTCAGTGGAGGAATCCGGTCACTGGGGTGGACCGACACAGCAGCCCTAAGGAAGCCCCTTGCAGGAGGAGGAAAAAGGAAGGAAAGGAGGAAGGAGACAAAAGTGAAAGCAGCAAGTGGAGGCAGGAAGACAGACTGATGATAGAGTGGGAGGGGGAGGGGAGCAGCAGAGCAGGCTCAGCCCCGATGGCTGCAGAGGAAGTCATTGGTGGAGCATGAAAGGCGACAAAAAGCAAACTTGTGGAGTTTCTGGTCCATAGTCTCTCCTGGCTTCAGAGATGCCAATATACCTCCTTGCCAAAGACGCAAGGGACGGGGGTGGGGTGGCGGCGGCTGATACATCTCCTCGCCATACAGCAAAATGATAGAATCACGGATTCATGGAACTGGAGATGGAAGGGACCACAAGGGTCTTTTAGTCCAACCCCCCCCCCCCATGGAGGAATCTCAACACGTAGTTTCCCATCCAATCTGAAAGCAGACCCTGCTTATGCAAATGTGCCAACAGTTTTATTGCGGCACCACTGTGTGAAGAGGTTTCCCACTCTTAAGGAGGTTGAGCCTGCTCACCAAGACTGCAGTATTCCCTGCTTCCCCGAGACCTTGCTGTTTCATCTTAGCACACCTGGATACCCTTTCTAACAAGTCCCCATTATGGAAGAGTGGTTGGGAACCAAGCCATGCTTGAAATGGTATATAGGACCTCTGACCTGCTGGATCAAATACAATCTCAGGCCGCATCCAGAGAATAAGTCAGTTCTATGAATCAAAGAAGCTATAGTCAAGGGTTCGGGTGCTGAACGGACAGTGTTAAGAGTAATTACACAAGAGCCCATGCACTGGCAAGACATGGAGTAACAAGAATAAACACCTTTATGCAGAACTGTGATTTGTTGTGAGTAAATAAGCAAGCATCTAAATACAATGTTGAGATACTGGGTTAAATACTAATCATGCGCATGCAGTTACAACCCATCTCATGTCTGCAACTGGAAGCACTGGGAATCTAAGATGACAAAAAGTACAGGCTTAAAATTGAAACACACCCTTTACTAGCCAAGTTATTTTTAGGCAAAAAGTGAACATAAGAGTAAATCCACAAGCAGGGCCTGTTTTAGATTTTAGTCACTGAACAATGCCTAGCACTTTTATGTGATGTAGTGCCACAACAAAAAATAGATCAGAGAGGTTAAATCTGAAAGGTGCAAACTTCTCACATTTCAAAGCCTGAAAGAATAAACCTAATTTAGCACATAGAGAGAATAGTTAAGCACTAATGTCCATATTTTGTAAGCTAATGAAATATATTGCACCACGCTATATTTAACAGATTAAGAAGAATATATTGAAACATGAAGGGTGACAGTATGTTTGTTTTTGAATGTATAAATATGAGTAAGAAGAGATATTTAATTAAATGTTTCAGAACTAATATTAATTTTTCTTATGTCAAAAGTTGTGGCATCACTGCAATAGGTCATGCTGGTTAAAAATAAATGCTTTTAAAACATTTATTTTAAATGGATATCATTTTAAAATAGATTTTTAATGAAAAACAATCCTTTAAAATAACAACTTAAATTATATCCAAATGTAATAAAACATGCATGTTAAAGACAATATTCATGATCCCTGAAAACTGAATCAAGGAGTCTCTACTAAATACACTGAGTTAAAGCCTACTTTTTAAATCTAAGATTAAAGTCACACTGTGTTATACATTTTATTGCTGTGAAAATTACGAATATTTAAACTGTACAACAAACAGTACAGAAAATACGGACATTTAGTTTTCAAGTATGTGATTTTGCTTAGTGTCCTTACAGGGTCAAACAGAAATCCTTAATATCCTAACTACTCCCCTAGTCAGATATCAATTCTATAATGCAAAGGCTGTGGGCTATGCAAACTGGCTAAGTTTAGTTTAAACATGTTTCAATTATTATCATTTATTATCAGACATGCTTTTTCAGAAAATATATCAATCAATCTCCTTTCTTGGCATAGAAAAATACATGGATCAGAACACAACTCAGTTAACGAAAAGTAGTAGGAGATACTCTAGAATAAAACTGTTCAGACGTCGTGAGATACAAAAATGCCTTTTAGGATCTATGGGGACGCAATCTCATAGTGTTGCTCAAAAATCTTGCCACATTCTCCACATTGTAATTACTACAATTGTTCAGCAGATAAGACACTCTGGAATCATCAGTTTGATAAATCCCCTCCTTCAAATCCCCTCCAAATATTTATCATATATTTTTGAAAAAATGGGCAATAAAATAAAACATGTGTGATGGATTCGACCTGTTTGGTGCCACAAGGGCAGCGTCTTTCAGAGTATGAGATTTTTGAGAATCTACCTTGCAAAACTGCAGATGGTAAGACGTTAAATCTTGCAATGGAAAGAGCTCTTGTAATGGAAAGAGCTCTGGAATTGTAAAGCTGGTGTAAATATGGAGTGGTCAAACAAAGGTGGGAATTCTTAACCCCAATGGGGAACAGGTTTTATTGGCTGCACTGCAAAGGGTTTGGAATTCAATCTCTAGGATTCTGCACTTGATTGTCTGGAATGTTTCCAATTGTTGGAGCATAAGCAGAGACTCGAGTGATAGGTTCTGATTTTGCTCTCAATGCAAGCTAGCCATTTGGAATGGTGGGATTCTGCCAGCATGTGGAAAGTTAAAGAAAACGGATCAGATATGAAATGTAGGCAGAGCCATAATTTTATACTGGTGAGCCACACTTTGGTTTCCAGCAGTCCTTGTCCAGTTTCCAGACACGTGGCTGCATATGACACGCAATTTGGCAGCCCCAGGATTTTGCGCAGAAATTTGGATTGGATGCGTTCCAACGATTGGTCAACTGCACATGGAAAGAGCCCTGATAGAGCAAAGCCTCAGTATCTCCTTCCTAGCTACACACTAATTGATTTAGACCTCATCAGTATACATGCAAAATTTGGATTTTTTTGCCTCAATGTGTATTACTCATACTAAGCCACATTTGTCACTTGGGTGCTCATTTGCTGAGTCTGGAAAAAATGGATCTCTTTGTTGTCTGCTTAAGGTTTTCGCCAGCCTGGATCATTTGGTCTCATCTCTCAAACCTGGCCACATCACTGCTCACCACTGACAGCAGACAATTTATGAGCAAGTTAATAGTACAAGACGCAAAACAGATCCTTGAGAGAACTCCACTGATTAATTACTTCCGTTGCATTTACTCCTGCATTCTGCTTCCTGTTCTTTATTGATCAACAAAAGGACAAAGCTTCTTATCCCTTAAGTTAGTGATGGGGAACCTGTGGTCCTCCAGATGTTCTTGGGCTCTAGTTCCTATCAGCCCTAGCCAGCATGAGCAATGGTCAAGGATGGTGGGAGCTGTGGTCCCAACAACATCTAGAGGACTGCAGCTTCCCTAATCCTGCCGTAACTTCTTACGAGGAGCCTTTTTGGATATATAGATCTTTCCCTATTCACATGCTTGCTGACACACTGTTCTTTGCAGGCAGGACTGCTCTTTGCAGATATCTTGTTCTACATGCTAATAATTTTATCTTTAATAATGCTTTGTGCCAATTGAGCCAGTACTGACTTTAGACTGCATTATGCAATTTCCTGACTACTTTGCAATTTATTGGAAGATCAGAAAGGAGTTTGATTTTAGTTGCAACAACTAGTTGAAAGAACTACTTGAATGTATGCCATCTGTCTGCAGTGATTTGTTAACTTTTATTGTTTCCCAGCTCTAGAACTTTAGCTCTTGTCATGTCAGTTTGACTAAGATCTTCAGATGCTCTCCCTGGAAAAAGTGGTTCACTTGTTGGTTATCTGTCCTACATCTTCCACTGCACAAATGAAAATAATTCACTCCACTGCTCTGCAATATCTCTAGCATCCTTTAGCATTCCTTCCATCTCCTAGTCATCTAATGGTCCTGCGGTCTTCTCTATTTGTAATTATTTAAGGATAGTTCCACTATTTTGTAGGAATATATTAATAACGTTATTTTTGAAACACGCTTCTTTAAGTCTTTGTTTGCCTACCTCATAATCAGTAGCCAGAGTTCGTGCTTGGTTTTGTTAGCCTCTCAGCAAGATTTTGGGTTTTATAGGAAGCTTTCCTGCTTTTTATAGCTTCCTTGATGTGTTCGTTAACCACGCTGGCATCCTTTTTGGTATATTTCCTAATTTGTGGTGTATATTCTACCAGAGCTTTTATTATTGTGTTTTTTAGTAACCTCCAAAAAAGGAATTAAATGTCACACTAAGGATATCCTCAGGGCAAGCATTTGGCTTGCCAGATGGAAGGATCCCCCTCTACTCCCCCCACCCACTGTTCTGGGAATTCTCCTGACCCCCTCCAGAGACAATTTTGGGGGAAGAATAGGGAGCAAAGCCCTATTCCACCAGCAGAAGTCCTTGAGGATGGGACTCATTAATTGAATCCCACCACAAGTATCTCAAAAAGATATGACCAACATGATTTTTCCTTTCAAATTTCTTTTTTTAAAAAATCATATCCTGTTTTAGAAAAGTTCTCCCTTGAAATTAAATGCGAACTTGATGGACTTTCTGTGTGACTTTCCACTTATACAGAAGTTGAATTTGATAGTATTGTGCATCACCTCTTGGGCAGCCCAGGATCATTTTGTTTTAGTTGATTCCATGACCAGCCTTTCCAGGAAGCATATAGCAATGTCTTGTCTCTAGAAATCCATTACAGTTATGATTTTAAATTATCTGCCTTCAATAGATTCTCCTATGATAATATGTTCCCACAAATATGCCTTATTTGTGAAACTTAAGCTAAAATCAGCTGTATTCTGAAAAGAAAAAATTATTTTTTTTTCTAACTTTTTCTTAATCTATAGTATAGTAGCTAAGAAAATCACTTGGGAAAGCTTAGTCACTTTCCTTGGAGCTTAAAGCTTTCCCCCTCTTTTATTCCAGGCTTAAACAAAGTTCAGTGGGGCATCAAAGTGCCTCAGTCTTAAATTACAGTCTGTACTTTAAAATAGAATGGATGCACAATATGTTCCTGAAGCTAGAGGGTGGGAGTGTTATTCAGTGAAAATTGAAGGCTTGTTGAGTCAATAATCTTCTTTCACAGAGTAACAATTTTCAGCTAAAATTTCTTGACCCAAACAAAGGAAAACCAGATCATTCAGTTATTTTACAACATTGCTGGAGCAAGCAAAATGAATGGGGGGTAAACACCATTCATTCCACACTGAGCAAAAACAATGTGAAAATTTCAGTCACAAAAATTACACCATCAAAAGTTTCCTCTTTTTTTAATTTACCATATTGCCAAATAGTTATTTTCAGCTCAAGAAAGGAACAGAAGTAAATAACCAGGGGTGTGATTGGTACCCAAGCGCCATTCATGTATCAGTTGCAGGTTGCATTTAACTTCCATTATCAAGAGCTAGCTTGCTGACCTTTCTGCAAATCAGCAATAACATCCGTAAACCGTACTAGAATTTTTATTAGTTGTTTGTTTTGTTTCTTCATTCACCTGCGGGAGTATTCATTTGGCTAACAAAATAAATCAAGTCAAGCTCAAAAGCTTTTGCTTACTGAAAATTGTCCTGTCCTGACACCATAGTACCATTTTAAAAATAACTTCATCTAAAGGACTGCCAAAAGTTTTCTGTGAAATCATCCTCAGCCACATCTCACCGTGAGAGTTTTTTTATTTTAATATAATAGTTATTTTGAAATATCTAACTATTACTAAGGTTGTGCATTCCTTCTTGTTTTGTTAGCAAACCTTGAAAATCAGGCTCTTTTGCACTGTATTCCCAAAACCTTGTTAAGTTTAAATCTATAGTATTTGAATATCACCTTGGGATACTTAAATATGTCTCTTTCAGGGTAGTTTTTTGAACATCTGTTTTACAATACTGATCTTGAGGGCAGTTAGTAATTGTACTGTTAGATAACTTCTTTTTCAAATTATGTCAAAGTAATTATACTTTTGGAAAAAAGATAATATTGTAAGTTAAATGGGTTCTCAGCATAATATACTTCTTGGGGCCATTTTTCTTAAATAACCAAAGAATAAATATACATTAAAAAGCAAAGAGATGTCTAATGCATTTTGATCAGTACTGCACTGCACTGATTTATTTTAAAAACACATTTCTCAGAGTTGAATGCTCTCTCACCCTTCAGAGAGGTTTTCTAAAAGTTTGTGTTGCAAGCAAGCACAGCTAGACAGTTCACTAGTTGTTCCATTTCCTTCACACATTGTATATAAAAATCCTGGCACAAATGTTCCTGTTAAATTCAAAGCAGATGAATTTCTAATGTGGGCTGGAAACAAATGGCTACAAACAAACCATACTTTTATTAGCTAATCTTAATGGCTTGTCCAACATCATAGTAAATTATTATTCCTTTTATTCTTCAGTTATCTGGACACAGTTTGACCTAGACTCTTTTGAATGTGGGTCAATTCTTTAAGTATCCAAGTAAAACAGTGCATATTTTTTAGTTCACCATTATAAGGTAGTATCTTGTGTTTATATAATTAAATGAGTTTGGTTCTTCGCTGAAGGAAATAAATTAAACTGTCCCCTGAAATTCAGAGAGAAACCTTGAGAAAAACAGGGCGAGATTTCCAAGGAGCGGATGGTACAAATGGCAGGAGACCTACATATCTTCACAGACACAAAGACACACACACACACAGAGCACTTTACAAAAAACAGGTATGTCAGGTCTCTACTCCAAGGGTTGCAATCTAAAATAAATGCAGGATAACTACACATTAAGGGATGGAATGGAGGCATGGGTAGGCAAGGGAATAAGAAGGGATTGCTTCAGTTAGATGTACTTCAGCTTAGTCATGCCGGCCACATGACCTGGAAGCTGTACGCCGGCTCCCTCGGCCAATAAAGCAAGATGAGCGCCGCAACCCCAGAGTCGGCCACGACTGGACCTAATGGTCAGGGGTCCCTTTACCTTTAGTAAGAAGCAGTGCTTTTTTCTGGGAGGACGCAGGGGTATGCATACCCCTAAGCATTTTGTGAATATAAGTTTGGCCTCATTGAGGGGCAGTATTTCAATATGAGTAGGAAAATGAGAGTACAGTGGTACCTCGGGTTACGAACTTAATTCGTTCTGGAGGTCCATTCTTAACCTGAAACCATTCTTAACCTGAGGTACCACTTTAGCTAATGGGGCCTCCCGCTGCTGCCAGCGTGCGATTTCTGTTCTCATTCTCAGGTAAAATTCTTAACCCGAGGTACTACTTCCAGGTTAGTGGAGTCTGTAACCCAAAGTGTTTATAACCTGAGGTGTTTGTAACACAAGGTACCACTGTAGCCCTAAACATTTTTTTAGAAATAAATAGCACTGGTTAAAAGTATATTTAACTTTTTACACAAACACACACAAACATATGTATAGGTGACAGAAAAGTATGCACATACCCAAAAGTGGTTTGCAGCCAATCATCTGGAGGAACCACTAAGCTACTTTGTGATTTTCAAAGTTTACTTGTTCTATCAGGTATTCAGCTGAGCTCATGTGCGCACTTCTCCCCCAATTCTGCATTCTAGTGCTTAGAATTGATGCAGTCCAGTCCATAGCTGAGTAAGTGATTTTGTGGGGAAACATAATGTATGAGCTGGTTAAATCGGTGATATAGCCAGCAGAAAAATCCCATGATCATAATAGCATCTTTGCCTGAAATTGCTGCAATATTCACGGAAATGTTTGCTGAATATATCCACGATTCGACAGGAGCCACATTGTAGCTTGGGTCCTAAAAACCGTGTGAAGAATTCTGCTTGTAGAATGTCACTTTCCCACCACCTCCTCTCAACTGAAGCATGCAATGTACCCCGAAAATCTGGTATTTAGAGTTGGGGGGTTCTTAGAAATAGTATTAGATACAGCACAGGGGAGTGCTGCAGAGGAAAGGAGGAGTTGGCACAAATCATAGCGTCTTTTCTTGCACAACCAAAAGTGCCATTGAATCCTTTGGATTATTGCCTACACTATTTTACCCAAATACATCGGAGAAAGAAGTTGGCCTGCTCAGATGAATTAAAAAATGCATTACTATTTGGGTAAAATAAGGTGGCTCCTTTTTTTAGTAGGCAACACTGGCATTTCCTGTGTGTTTTTCTTTTACTTGTACAGTAGCTCCTCGGCTTACGCAACCCTCTGGTTACATAAACTTCACATTACAAAACTGGCAAACTTGGAAGTACTGGACCGGGTTTCACCGCGCATGCATGTGCAGAACAGAGCTCCTCAGGTTGCGGAAACCTCGGGATCCAGCCGGACCTCTGGAACGGATCCCGTTCGCAACCGGAGGTACCACTGTGTATATTGTTTCATAGATTTTCTGCATTTTCAAGGAGCTAAAGCAAATTGGAAGACTGAAGGATAATTTTTAAATTAATTTTAACAGTTTCAAGTAATTTCACATATTTTGCTTTTGTTCCTGATCTACTTTTTGTTGACAGTTTCAAACCAAATACATCATATTCTTTCTAATATTATTTGAACAGGCTCCTGACATGAAGACAGTAGCCCCAGAAATCCCAGCACAAGTGCCCCACTAAATGAAACATCAGTTGAACATCTACTAGCAAGACCAGGTCAAAGGGCACTCCTAAACATCAAATCATATTCATCAAGGGCCCAACCCCATCCCAAACAGGCAGAAATACTGATCAGCAATTGTAGTGACCAGAACTTGTGGCCCTGTAATTTTTGGCAATGAGCCCATGAAGCTAAATCAGAATAAGGGCCAGAAAGACTGTCTTCGCTTTAATTAGGCTTTCTCACAATGCCATGTAGCATATGAGATCGGATGCCAGGACACCTAATTATAGCATGAGGGCAAATTTTCTGCCCTCATTCTTAATTGGTGAACATTTTGCTCCATTTCTCAGTCCCTCCAACAACTGCCAATATGAGGATTATCCCTTTTGCAATATATGATGCTTTCATGAACTAGGCCCTGCATTAGCTTAGTCCTAAAAATAATTCATTACTAAGAATTATTGAAGAAAGTGTGATACAAAGTGACAAACATGAAACATATACAAATAATAAAAAAGCTATTTACTAATTATTACGGGGAAACTAAAAGCCCATACAAAAAGTCCCCAAAGTAGAAATATTTTATGTAACTCATTCCCTCTTATTTTCTTGCTTTTTAAAATTAAACATAGTTGGGGATGAAACATAGCATGTTATTCGGCCAAACTCAGCTCATCAAAGTCTCGCTAATTTCAGTAGAATACTTAAGGCTTTCCAGGTAAAATTAAGGGTTTTTTAAGTGTGAAACCTCTGCAAAGCATTCTTTTAATGGCTCTGTGGTGATTCCAAATTACTCAAGTGCTACATTGAATGGAATCAGAGAAAGAAGCTGTGTTTTCTGTAACCATAACAAATTTTTAACAGTCTGAAATATATATAGTCAGACTATTAAAGACTATATATGTCCTATTAAATTATGTAGGTCAATATGCAAGCATTCAGCTTTAACCAATTTGTCTTTTGTAAACTTTGTTTTTAAAAACATACATGAAAAAATGTGGTCAGAAATGAATTGAAAATAGATACTATTTTGCTAATTTTTACTTTTGTTCCTGGCAGTTGAATAATGGAAACAAAATATTGCACCCAACTTATCTGTGACTCTTAGCAAAAAATGAAATGACCCAGCAAAACCCACCACTACGTAAAACCACACTACTCTGAAAACAATTACTGTGACCCAGCTTTCCCAACTTGGTGCTCTCCATATGCTTTGGACTTCAACTCCCATCAGCCCCAACAAGCACAACAGCATAAGCACCAGATAAGTAAGAGTTGGAGTTGGCTGTTCTTATAGCCGAAAAACCCACATTTACTTGGACGTAAAGCCTGCTAAATTCAAGAGATTTGCTTTCTAGTAAACTTTTCTAGGGCTGCCACACACAAAAACACAACTTCTCATTTTAGATACAACTTAAAATTTGCTATTATTAAGCATATCACCTTTTTAAAATTTCAACATCATCACTGTTCAACATCATCACTGTTTTCTCACTAATTCACAAAATAAGAAGTATTATCCAATTATCATTCCAAAAATGTTTTCCATATTGTCAATCAAGAACAGATTCACTCAACTAAGTTAATAAGGTAATTATAATATGACAAGAATATCACATAAAAGTACTTCTTTAACCGCCCCCCATGCAATCAGTATTAGCTTGACTGTGATGAGTTGACATGTTACCAAGTTAAATGATCAGGCTATCTGCAACAATCCAATGGAAAGCATGATTGTGCAAATCTTCCATAATTGGAAATGTTGCATCTAAAACACTGAAAGGTCATCTACACAAATGCTGGTTTTTAAAGTTAAGAAGCACTGCAGAAAGTGGTACAATTTTAACGCAGGAATATTTAAGTATACTCCAGCTTCCTTCAGACACCAATTTGGTGATAAATGTTTAGCACAACAGATGTGAACATATGCAAGGAGAAATATTATTCTTGCATAGCTAGTTAAATGTGTATATCTTAAATATCCAACATCCAATACAGAAAATGAATGGGGATTATTCAGTTATCTTTGAGAATGAAGGAATTCTCTGAATATATGAGCTAAATCCTTACTGTCTTGTTTCTCATTATAGTTTAAATTCAATTATAAATTTGATATTGAAAAACTCCCCAAACAGCAAGAATTTGAAACAATTTCTACACTGCAGAATATTATTTTCAACACAGTACATGAAACATTTCTACCAGATGACAACTAATTTCTTACTGGTAAGCTTGATGGCCTCTCTTGTTGGACTAGATTCATTTCTTCATGGTTAGGCTTGCCTTGGGTGATTGGGGGCTGGGACCTGGATCCATAGGCTTCCTGAGACATTTCCTGGATAAAACAGATATTAATATATTAATAATGCAAGAGAGGAGGTATGATAAAGTTCATGAGAAGAGAGAAAAGACCGGCTATACATTGAGGGATTAACTAACACACACACACACATTCTGGTGCACTTTCCGCTCCCAAGACATGTCCACAGGGCTCAAAATATAACTATTTACAGGCAACTCCCCATCTGGGTGCGATCGGCACATGTGCGACCACTGATGCACACACCATTTTTGGCACCGCAAGGAGGCAGTGGTGGAACAGGCCCAGGAAGAGTGGGGAAGGAATGGGGACGGGACCGGGTGGGATGGACTGAAATGTGTGGCGCCTCGGAATCTCTACAGAAATCTTGCTTCCAGCACCGAGACTAGATAACACTCTCATTTCTTTCTGGTGGAGTGAAGACGTAAGAGAGAATTTGAGGAGGGTTCGGTAAGATACCATTTGTTACAGGAGAGAGCTAATCAGGAGCTCTTTCCATTTATTCCAGAGCATATGACTACAATTATAATTCTTGAAGAGCTGCATTTCAGGAAGCTCTAAAATTAACACCAATGGAATATCCATTCTACCATATACGGAGGGTGTCAATAATGCTCAACAGAGCAGAGTTTTCCCCATAGTGTATGCACGCAGTTCAAAAGGCCATTCCTTACACATACCCCTCCACTCCGTTTGCTCAAATGCTAATGCTCCAGAATATATGCTCAGGTGAGACAAGGGGATTCAGGATAAAACAGGAGGAACCTTTGTGTATGCCTAGAATGTGCCCTAAGTCTCTCTCTCTGGCTTTCTATTTCAATGAATTTTAAAGTGAATTGTTTTGGGAACCCTGCACCCAATGCATGCCCTATTCAAATCAACAGGATTTATTTGTGCAGAACTGAGGGCAGAATTACCACAAGGTGTCAACCAAACCTATATCAAGTTTTCAAGGACGGGACATCAACTTGAAAGATGCATTAAACTGAAAATGTTTACTTCTTGTGCTAAGTCTGTCCCAATAGATTAGGGACAGATTTCTTTTGCACTACAATACAAGAAAGCATAAATAAAAATAATGGCATATTAGTATATGCAGAAGCCAGTTTTACTTTATGTTTCCAGGTACATATTAATTACAAGTCTTACCTGCAACCACAGTCAACCTTACGGTTTGTTCTTATACAGACAAGGAGTAGAACAGAATGTGAAACTCTTATTTTAGCATGTGGCAAAGAAAGTTGAAGAGCCAATTGCAGAAAACAGATATCACACCTTAACAATCAAGGAGGAAAGCTGTTTTATTGTCCCCCCCCCAAAAAAAAAATTTGCATAACAGATTGCTCCCTTAATTTGTTTTTTCCTGTCTTTGTTTGCAATTTTGATAAACAACTAAACGTGAACAATTATTTTTACATGCAACATTTTTAGCCTGAAAGTACAAGGAAATAATTTCTCTATAGCACCCCCATAAGTGCACTCACAGTTTTGCGCTGGTCCTTAAAAAGGACTCTCTGGGGTGCCAAAAGCATCTGGTCCAATAGCAGCTACTTCCAAGTCCTGCAATGCTATGAGCCAGTTAACTCTTTCTGGGTGTATTAAACATGATGTTGCCATGAGGGTCTCCAAATTGGTAAAACAGATGAAAGCCAAATAGAGTCACAGCTGGATCCTTCTCTCTATCAGGCAGATTCAGAGAAACAAATACTTTTTGCTTCAATCTGAATGCAGATAAAATATAGAAAAATAATTAGCCATTTCTTTTGAAAAAATGTGAATAATGATTGATAGGTAGGTAGGTAGGTGTTGGACTTTTTCTTTGTTTTTAGTGCTAATGAAACTGATAGGTCACTTTCTTTTTGATCCACATCCGACTTTTAAGTACGTGCCAATAAGAATCTTAAAAGACCAGTTCTTCCATTTGGTTACCAGCAAAGGGTAACACAATTGGGCTTAAGGGTGAAAAATGTGGATGGCTGAATGATTATTATCCACTGTGACGCCCCCCTATTTCTCCTCCCAGATTTCTGCTTGCGACACAGTTCTCCTGCTGTGTGGGCCAGCAGGTTCCTTTGGATTAACAGCATGATTTAAAATCAACAAATGACACAAGGCCTCTATTCAGCTGCCTTCCCCCTGTTACAAAGCAACATAAAGATGCAGGGGAGCCTCACAATAGGCAAACAAATGAGCAAACCTCTGCTTTTTCTTTGAAATTTAAACACAACCTCACTATTTTGTATCACTGCAGAGGTGTCTGTAATAAACCCTCCACAGAAAATAGTATCGCTTATATTATTTGTTCAACCAGCTGTCTTTCTTTTTAATTTAGTATTCTAGCCCCCCCCCCCCAAAAAAAAAAAAAAAAACCAAGCAAGCATTAAAATAGGACTGACATGAAAATTTAAAAACAGGCTTTCAAAGTGGGGAACAGGGGGATAGCTACAAACACAAGGCACCTGGGGAGGAAAGGGTGTAGGGACTATGATGAGATGAGAGCTAGAGTTTCTTTATAAAAGTTGTAGCTTTAATTTCTTCAGATCTAGCTCTTCATTCAGTGAGAAAACAACTTTTTAAAAGTCTTTAGAGTTGCTGCAATTAAAACATAAAAATAATAGATGTTTGGTAGCAGAAACTCAGAGTATTAAAAAGGCTAAAAAACCACTACCTTTAAAAATACAACTCAATAGTTTTTACACAATTTCATTTACTGTAGAGACTTTAATACAGCTAGTCAGTTTGTTAGCAGTAAACACCCAAAGAACTATAATCTGCACTGCAGCTGAGCTAGAATTCCAGCCCAGTTAACCACGTTTTGGTTTTGGTTTTAAATCATGGATCACATTCTTGCACCATTCCAAATTCCACATTAGCTCTGATGCACATAGTACTCCTGCATGCATAGGCAACATCATTCATTTCATATTGACAGTGGGTTAATATGTGCAAAGGAATGCACATGTAGATCTGCTTCCCTCTCTGAAAGAAGTAGGGTGGTCCATGTGGGTATAGCAATTCTGTAGTAGAGCTACTGCACCCATAAGTAATTGTTGCATTGATGAACTGCACGCGCATACACACAAACACAGGTTTGTTTACTTTTAACTGCAATTGAAAAATCACATCCTGTAGGCTACTCTAATTTCCAATTACCCCATACAGTAGTTTCTAATTAAAAGAAGAAGAAGAAGAAAACCCCTTCATGATCAAGCATTTCAGAATAAAGCTATTGTGTAAATTGGTTGACCTGTCCATCTACTGCTTGTTACAAAACATTTTTAATACTCTGGAAAGCAAGAAATGCCTGAAAGTGTAAACATGTTAAAGTGAGACATAGGCTGCATTTGGGCAGTTGTTTAATCCATCTTTCTGTCCCTTTTCTTGCTGTTTTTACAGGGCTTTCAGGTGGTATTTGATTGCGTCTTGCAAAATTTTTGCTAGTTTCACATAAAGTCTGTTATGTGAAATTATACTTATACTTACAATACAATAAAAGTATAAGTTCAGTTTTCACATCAGTTTTTCCACAGTTCCATCCACTGCCTCTCACCTGGTCTGTTATGTTTGCAGTGGGTGTGGCTTACTTGCATTCCAGACTATCCTACATCCCAGAATTCCCTTAAACTGCAACAATAAGGTTTTCTTTTTATTGTCCTGCTTTTCAGCCACAAGGCCTCCACAGTGGCTTAGATTGAAAACATTAAAAGACCTTTAAAAACAAACAAACATTAACCAAACTATGTTAAAACCTCGATCAGAACAGAAAATAATGGAATTCTTAGTATTTAAAGACGTACAAAAATTCTTGGTAGAAAAGAAAAATATTCTGTAATCACAAGAAGCGACTGAAGAGGCATATCAGCTATGAATGGGGGCGTTATGCCAGTATGTAGATGCCATCACTGAAAGATTCTTAGATGTGACTCTCAATAATGGTAGCACCTGAATAAGTTTTAATGCTTTGGGGTGGGGGTACATGGGGAGAGAAACATTTCCAAAGATATAACATTGCCCTTATATACAAATTAGTGTATGCACAAAACAGATTGACTCAGTGTGCATATTTAAAATCTGGAAGGTAGTGAAATATGGATGACTGGCACAGAAACTCACTTTAAAATAAATAGCTAAATGTTTCAGTTCAGATTTTCCCTATTCTGGCAGCCACCCAAAGACAGTGTATCGTGAAGCATCAACAGAATTATGAAGTAGCTAAAAGTACCATTTCCACACTGAATTGAATTCAACCCTGTCCTGAAATTCAGCCCAGGCCAGTTAACAACTTACAGTGCCCCCCTCCCCAGTGAATGGGAAAGGAAGAAAAAGAACAGGCATGAACCCAGGTGAAATAAGTGCAATTTATCATCTTCTGCCATACCTGTGGGTTCTTCCCCAATAAGGGTTTGGCCTCCTGGAGTGGATCACACCTGACTCTGCAGTTTCTAGCTAGCAGATTCCTTGTTTCTGATTATATCAGCTTGCATTGGCCTTCTGGGGCAAGGGATTAAAAGCAAATGCTGCCTTCAACAGCAGGGTTGCCACCAAAGAGATGACATCCAAGGAAGTTGCCTCTTCAGAACACTTTTGGGAACCATGGGGGTGAGGAAGTTATGTTGATAGGCCAGTTTTCCCAGCGGGGAACAAAAGGTACAAGAGCATGTGGGGAGAGCAGGGGAAAACCAAATTTAAAGTGGAGGTAATTATAATCTCAATGAGGTGGAGTGCTTCTGTACCAACAGTGCAACTTTTCCTGAAGAAACCTTCCTAGGACAGGGAAGATCTAAGTACAGTGGTACCTCGGGTTACATACGCTTCAGGTTACAGACTCTGCTAACTCAGAAATAGTACCTTGGGTTAAGAACTTTGCTTCAGGATGAGAACAGAAATTGTGCCCCGGCGGCGCGGCAGCAGCAGGAGGCCCCATTAGCTAAAGTGGTGCTTCAGGTTAAGAACAGTTTCAGGTGAAGAACGGACCTCTGGAACGAATTAAGTACTTAACCCGAGGTACCACTGTAACTTTTTAGTAAGGCTTGATTGAGTGGTGGCCAGTTAGATCCAGCCATCTTGGATCCCACAAGGCAAAACAAAATTGTACAGTCATAGAACCATAGAATTGTAGAGTTGGAAGGGACTCTGAGGATCAACCCTCTGCAGGAATATGCAGTATTTACTTTAATAAAACTTCATTCATTTAATAATTCTGTAAGAAGCTGATATAATAACAGATATAAAGAATGCTCCTTTGATTACGCGCCTTACCAATTCTAGAGTTGAAGGGGACCCTGAGGGTCATCCAGTCTGACACCCGTAATGCAGGAATCGGCTAAAGCATCCATGACAGGTGGCCAACCAACCTCTGCTTAAAATCCCCAAGGAAGGAGAGTCCATAACCTCTCAGGGGAGTCTGTTCCACTGCCAAATAGCTCTTACTTGAGTTAGTTTAAAAATGTTTAAAAATCAAAAGTTGTATATGAAAAGAGGAGATCAAATTATTTTAAAATGGAAGAGAAATTCAAAATGCTTGCAAGAGGCTTTCAGAATGAATAGCTTAATACATACTTTTCAAACAAGATCATACTCACAGGCTTTCTATGTAATACAAAATGATCACCCACACAATCAGGTGAGATTGTTTACCCATTTCCCTCAACATATGTGCACCTGGTACACTAATTACAAAAGTCTTGTTAAAAGAAGTGATTTACTGCATCCTTAAACTGGGTAATTTGTAGTTCCAGAATCATCCACCTTAAAATGTACACTCGCAGGGCATGTTACGTACATTTACATCATTTTCATAATCTGGAGAATATGCCACATTTCTGAAAGGCATTTTTAAAGGGTGAAACTTTATAGATTTTATGCTTTAGTTGGATACAACACCTGGATTGGGGTGTTTCTAATGCTACTTGCCTAGATTTAATTTATTCTGTAAGTTTTTATACTTTCAATTGCTTTAATGATAATTATTTATTTTTTTCTTTTCTACTGTGGTACCTTGGTTCTCGAATTTAATCCATTCCGGGAGTCTACTCGACTCCCGAAACTGTTTCTGATTCCTGCACTCAATCGGAAGCCACAGAAGCCACATTGGACGTTTGGCTTCTGAAAAATGTTCGCAAACCGGAACACTTACTTCCGGGTTTGCAGCATTCAGGAGCCAATTTGTTTGACAACTAAGCCGTTTGGGAACCCAGGTACCACTGTAATGAATTTATATGAGTTTGGATGGTGCCAAATGTCTTGCTCTGCTTTCCTTTGGTCCACGAAGGACCAATGTGAGGCTGGGATCAGGGTCTTGTCATCTGGGCAGCCTAGGACATCCATACACAAAGCCCAGGCTTGTGCCCCAGAGAGGTCTCTTCAGTGCTGCTAACACACCAAAAACAACACAGGAGGCAGCAGTTACGAGTTACCAGACTCTGCAGCCACAGAAGGCACTGCAATTCTCCAGTGGTTTGACTTCACTTCTGGAGGTGCAGTCCATTGTCTTCCAAGATAGATGGATGCCAACAACAACAACTTAGCATACAAAGATGTACAAGTTCTGAACTGCCACTGGGACATCAAGGCCAATTGTTGACAGATGCTTTGCTTGCATCAGTTCATCTGGATCAGGTATAGGCAAACTCGGCCCTCCAGATGTTTTGGGACTCCCAACTCCCATCATCCCTAGCTAACAAGATCAGTTATCAGGGATGATGGGAGTTGTAGTCCCAAAACATCTGGAGGGCCAAGTTTGCCGATGCCTAATCTGGATCATAACTGGAAAGAATTCAGTTTTAATTCAGAAGTCTTTCAAGTAGACTCTCATGTGGTCATAATATAGGAAATGGTGTCACTCATCAAAGAACAAGCATGAGAACAAGCTACTGCATGATACATAAAACACTTAAGAACTGCTGTCTTGGAAAACCTCAAATGTGCTATGTGCACTTTAACCAAATGGCAATATGTGAGGTCAGTAAGATGGGTTAAAACTAGAATGCAGGTCAGGACTTAACTGCTAGGAAGCATAATACTGCATACAGTACTAATGCACAAAACAACTTTTCCCAACACTTGAAACGTAATCAAAGCATTTCCATTTGAAGCTACAGTCACTTACTGTGATCATTCAGCACAATTCATTTGTTGTGAACAAGCCCTACAAAGTTATAAATACATGTGTCCATGTATTCCTTTTCTTTTTAACCTGTACTTTAAAAGCATTAACAAGAAAACACTGAAATCTGAAGAGGTAATTTGTTCCTAGGACTACAAAACTAAGAGCCCTGTGTGTATTAGAAGAGCCCAAACTTTCTGAAAAAATGAAGAGCTGTCTCCAGAGGCTACAGTTTTGAAAGGAGTGTCACATGTGGAAACCCATGATGGGAAAAGCAGTTGGAGGGGTAGTGACTGTGTGGGGGAACTGTTGGTGAAAAAGGAGCAAGCATACACATACCATTACTCCTCCAGTGTGAACAAGTTAACTGTTTGCCAAACCAAACCCATCTATACACAACACCATCTAAGCTGCCTCCCACGTTATATTTCCTCACATGATGCCACACATGTCCCAAACCCTGCTGAATAATTTTGCATGTGTCTACTTGCAAGAACATGGGAGTGACTCATCATCTGAATCTGTTTAATGAGAATACATGTATATAGGTCCTTCCCGCATTGCTATTTTTTTCACAAGAATTGCTTGTGGAAGTCTTCCTGGAGTGAAATTCCTGACTTAGGAAAGTTCCTTATATCAATAGTTCATGAAAAATGTGTTGGGACAACACAGCATTTAAAACATCAGTCCTTGCGGGGGGTGGGGGTGTTAAGTCACAAATCCTCAAATATAATTTAGACTTCTGTTCACATGAAGTGTCTTGCTAATAAATATAATTTCTCAGACATCAGTAACTGCTCTTGTGAGTTGTATCAGAAGGGTGTTTGTGCCAAACATACCTGGCAATAAAAATCCTAGGTCTCATTTTGCTTTCTGATCCTTAGTGAAAACCCTCCACAGAAAAAAGAATACTGTAATCTGTTTTTTTAAGCGGTGGGGGTGTCAGTGGGGCAAAAAAATGGGGAAAGTCTATTTCAATTGAAGGAATACATTTAATGATAATTAGAATGAAAAGAGTTTTACAAGCTACTGCACTGGAGATGTTGAATCAATGTGAGCAGAAAAGATAAGAAAGTCTGCTTTATCTAATTTGTCATCCACCAGCCTGGAGAAAACTGTTTTAAAATTTTAAAAGGGCAGAGAGGTTTTTAAATGAAGTCATGATCGCTGACTGACCAAATGCTGTATCACAGGAGGCGAAGGTATTCAACTTAAAGGGCAAGATTAGAAGTACTAAAAGCTCTAAATGAAGTTTTCTGGATTTTTAACATATTGAAATATTCTCTTCTCTCTATTCAGTATTAGAGCAGCACTTTTCAGTAAGCTCATTTCTAAATACTGATGGGCAACTGCAAATCCTCTCACCTCAGTCTGTAAATGTTGTTTCTGACCTTTTCCTGCTGCTATGTGGAGTTCTTGCCTAGTTCTGCCTATAGCATTAGGCTCCCCATCCTTGCCTTATTCTCCTCATTCTTAATAGGTGTCTTTTGTTTACTGCAGACAACTGGGGTGGTGTCTCCTACAGAAGCCAACAAAGCCCCTAGACCTCTCTGGAGGAGGAGGAGCCGCCCCTGGCTTCTGAGACCAAATGGGCAACCACAGGAGAGACTATATTAAAAAATTGAAGGAAAAACACAACAGCTGGTTATTCGAAGGCTGAACCACATTGAGGCCATGGCAGGAGCAACAACCTATTGTCTCCCCCTCTTGGAATACCTAACTACACCCTCCCCACACACACACCACATATGTGATAAAGTACATGCAACACTGTAGAATTTTCTTTTCTTTGCACTTTTTTGTATCATACTCTTCTTTTCAGCATCAGAGGAACAGTTTGAATTATTTTATATCGAATACGGCTGTGGTTCGCTGTTTGAGATACACTATGCATAAATACAGAATAAGGTATATCTTAAAAGTGCTCATGGAAAAGGCTAATTTCAACCCTTACCAGTTGAGTGCACCTCTCATTATTATTTATTTCAAGACATTCAAATATTACAATCAAGCTAGAAAAAATGTAAACAATTGAAAAAGCTAAATTCAAAGACAACTTAATAATTAAACAGAAAAAGTATATATCCTAAACTGTTCGTGTATATGCCACTTTCGTTGGACATAATCATAGACAGAATAACCACTTCCTCTCAAGAAAACAAATCATGCTGAAGGTCACAGCATAATACTAAGCATAACTCTCAGTTTTGAAGGAGACTGGGAGATTTCATTTTTACCATTTCCAACCTGCCTTTCTAACCTGAAGGCTGACAGTTGTATAACATGTGTATGTAAACGAAATATATATGTAATATGGAGTGCATTCCTTTACTTAAAGCATGTGAATAGTAAAGAAGGCACTTGCTCTTGAATACCATTTTCTGAATAGTATCTAACACCATTCATCCTTGTAATCATAGAATCACGGAATTGTTGGAAAGGATCTAGTCCAACCTAAGGCAAAGTTTTGTCAAACATATGTAATTATCTGCAATACATATTCAGTGTGAGGGCACCTTCTTACATACATTACATTCATACATACATTCAAATAAATGAATACAAAATAGATTATACATTTTCCTCTTTAAAATTCAAGTTAGCAGAGAGCAGAGAAAGGTTCTGTTTGATATAGTTTAAAGAGAAAAAGTTGTGTTTTCTACATCCTTCAGCTCTGACATACTAGCCATGCACGTATTTTGTTTGTACACTAATAGCAATACCCAAATGCTGTTTTTAAGCTAAGAAGTGTCCCCTAATATGGAACCTTAACAGATATGAATACTCAGGTAAATGGAAAATTGAAAACAAGGGAATTGCAGATAGTAAGTAGTTTAAGAGCTCGTTTGATTTCAAATGGACATTCCAATACTAGTTTAATATTTTAAGACTTTCCTCCATTACCATGCAGTTGCCAAACAAAATACAAAATACAAGTTGCCAAAATGTGATTAGCAGGTGTCATCTGCGTCCGTTCACGTATGGAAATTATAACACACACTCCTCTTGGCTTCCTTCCAGTCCCACAATTGCTAAAAGTCATTGAGGAAACACTTTTGTCTTATCTGTGTGAAACGGAGCTGGTACTACAGATTCAAGTCAGCACTACCAATCAGTTCAGCAGCTAAACAAAATTACAATCTCTTGGGGGTGGCAGGATTAAAGGATGCTTTTTCTTTAAGATTTCTTGCTGTGCAAGCAGAGAATTTGGGTCTCAATGCTCCATACAGCAGAATACTCCACCAGCCTGTCTGCCACCAGCAAAAGAATATCTCTGAACTGCAGGGCTTGCTCACGTAAATGAGGTCATAGCAGTGCCCCAAGCTTACAGTAGAGCCAAAACTCAGAAGACAGCTTACTGAACAAAGGGAGGGGGGGACAGCACCAAGAACAGCTGGTTCCTCTAGGCTAATCAAGCTAGTTACCCAAAAATGCTACTTCATAGGAAACAGTTCGTTTTCTCCTCAGGGGCATCTTCCTTGCTTAACTATATATTATAGAGAAAAGGTGGCATGAAGTGAGTTCATAAGACTTACAAAAACTGTACCTGTAGTTAAAATAATCACATTATACTAAAAGCAATCAGAAACCTGTGCATGGGCTGGTTAATTATATAATGTAAAAGTCACAGTTTAACAGACAATATCCAAGTAAATGACTACTCAATGTTTTATAATAATAATAATAATAAGTTTATTTATACCCCACCCTCCCCGGCCAGGACCAGGCTCAGGGCGGCTAACACCAAATATGTGATACATTAAAACACAATCAAACAATTGATTAAAATACAGCTTAAAATTAAAATCAGGATGAAATTAAATGGCAGCCCATGAATCACAACCATGGGGTAGGGAACATCAAGTGTTCACCAGGGCCAGCTATCCACGCTGGTCACATATGATCCAATATAAAGAGCCAAGGAGGTAACTTACATACAGGGTCCCATACAAGGGAGTCCCATAAAAAGAGGGGGGTCAGACTGGGCCCAGACCAAAGGCCAGGTGCAGCAGCTCCGTCTTGCAGGCCTTACGGAAGGATGTCAAATCCCACAGGGCCCTGGTCTCTTGCAACAGAGAGTTCCACCAGGCTGGGGCCAGGGCCGAAAAGGCCTTGGCTCTGGTTGAGGCCAGTCTAACCTCCTTGAGGCCTGGGACCTCCAAGGTATTATTGTTTGCAGACCGTAAGGTCCTCCACAGGGCATACCAGGAGAGGTGGTCCCATAAGTACGAGGGTCCTAGGCCATATAGGGCTTTAAAGGTTAAAACCAGCACCTTAAACCTGACCCTGTACTCCACTGGGAGCCAGTGGAGCTGGTATAGCACTGGATGAATGTGGTCCCGCGGCAAGGACCTCGTAAAAAAATGAAGTTCCCACTATGCACAAGCTTCCCACTCCCATAAAACTACCACTGAATACAAAGCAGCCATATGCACTCTGCACAGTGTTATTTATTATGTTTTCTTCAGAATCATAAAAAAGTATCACGCACTATTGTGACATACTTGTACAGACTTGTTTTGTGGCCAATTAGGGCAGGGTTAGGGAAGTCATGAAGGGGGAATTAATTGCTTTGATGAGAAAGGAACCTCTCACAAGCTATTTATCCTCCCCTCTCAAATTCATTCAACAATTAACTTAAAGTAGATTCCTCAGTATAAATGGCACTACGAAAGAGGCAAAATACCTATCACTGATATCTATTGATGGAGAAAAGGGTAAGGGAGCAATATTTAGTTATAACTTACATGCAGGCATCATTGGTAGTTTCCTTTTAAACAAAATCTTTTTTTTTTATCAGCTCTCATTCCAATAGTTTTATTATCAAGTTAATTAATAGACTCCTAAGCTAATATCCAAATGCTAAGCAATTAATGGCACTGAACTATAAATGGCCCTGTCTATGCTTTTACAGCAAAATCTTATAAAGAAAATGTAATTCTATCACTTCAGTGATTTAACACAGGCTTTGTGAGGTTAATATTCTCAAGCAGTTACAGAATAAAGAACTGTTTTAATTAACCTTCTGTGATTTAAATATTGGAAAACAGAGGTTGGAAACTTAAAACAACACTATATTAGCAACAATAAGGAAATATTTTCTGGATCAAACCCAAGCCACAGTCATGATTTCTACAAACTTTAATTTAATTACCTTTCAAAAATTAACTTACACTTGAATATATTTTCAGTGCATTTTAAAGCTGAAATGCCTTTGCTAAGTATAACTTGATAAAGATTTTATAAATAAGTAACAGTTTCAATGTTATTTGCCTTCCAGTGGTAAATAAGCATTCAGACTGTAAAGGTGATGAAGAGCAATGTATCTCTAGATTATGGAAATTTTATCAAAAGACCAGGGATCCCTCATTTTCTGTCAGATACAATGTAAATATCTTGATACGCCCATGGAGGAAATAAATATTGGACAGGCTTTCCCCTCTAATCTTCATATTTCCCACTTTATTCATAATATCATATATACACAATAAATTATTCTGCTAAAGTTGCAATCCTATACACTTCTGCTTAAAGGTAAGCCCCATTGAATTCAGTAGAACTTAGTTCCAGGTAAATTGTGTAGGACTGCAGCCTGAGCATCTAATTCATTCTAAAGGGCATACAACCCAACCCAAACCTTCAAGCTTCACATTCACAATGGGAATGCAAGTAAAAATCTCCAGCCAAAACTTAAGTGAATGGGCAAGTCCTCCCTATGACTATTGGGGCTTATATATGCATGTAGAGCCACCCTGGCTTCTACAATTGCATAGAACTATGTGACTAGCTAAGGGACGCGGGTGGCGCTGTGGGTTAAACCACAGAGCCTAGGACTTGCTGATCAGAAGGTCGGTGGTTCGAATCCCCGCAATGGGGTGAGGTCCCATTGCTCAGTCCCTGCTCCTGCCAACCTAGCAGTTCGAAAGCATGCCAAAGTGCGAATAGATAAATAGGTACCGTTCTGGCGGGAAGGTAAACGGCGTTTCCGTGCACTGCTCTGGTTCACCAGAAGTGGCTTAGTCATGCTGGTCACATGACCAAGAAGCTGTACGCTGGCTCCCTCGGCCAATAAAGCGAGATGAGCGCTGCAACCCCAGAGTCGGCCACGACTGGACCTAATGGTCAGAGGTCCCTTTACCTTTACCTTATGTGACTAGCTGCATGTGGACATGTACACCTGAAAGCACATTCCACTAAAATCAATGTACCATAGACAAACTGCATCCACACTCAGTTGCACATCTGAATGTGTTTCTGAATGTGCATCCGATTTATGTGCATGGCTCCCAAATCTATGAAGTTTGAATACAGTAAGAATGTCAGTGAACATGGAACTCCTTAGCTGAATCAGGATGACTATAAACTCAAATGTGTGAAGAATCCTTGGCTCCTGGTGTGCTCTAGTCCCAATGCAAATTGGTTACCCGCCCTTTAAACTGCAGTTTCCAAACTTGCTGAGTACTGAAAAGAAAGTAAGCCAAAGGTGATTTGACAAGGTGAAAATTATCATTAGGAATTTATTTAATCCCAAGAGATGTTCAATGCCTTTTGCTAAATATCAAAACCTGCTAAAAGAAAAGAGAGATGGGAAAGAAAGAAAGAAAGAAAGAAAGAAAGAAAGAAAGAGAAAAGAAGAGGATGGGTCAGGTTGCTCTAACATTTGCTTTTATATACAACATTATCTTTTTTATGTTTGCTCTTAAATGAGTTTGGAAATGCAGTCAGAAGTCAGTAACCTACACAGGAAACCTCAGCTGCTGTATGTGTTTTAGAAATGTTTAGGCAAACCAGTATTCATATAGTAAAAGCCTCCATCTGAGCTTTGGAATCTACGTTTATATACAGTAATACTGCACTCCTTTTTATAGAATAACTCCAACCCCCAGTGAAACACTATACATGTATCCTCCTAAGTAAGTTCCACTGAGTTCAATGCTGCTTACTCGCAGGTAAGTGTATATAAGACTACAGTCTAAACGTATTTATTTTATTATGCACAACAACTAAAAGCCAGAAAGGCTTGGTGTCCTGCAGCAGCCCACCAAATACCAAACAGAACTCTGCTTGTAGCTTACAGCTATACATACTTAAAAAATAAAATCAAAAGGGCAGTGGGTTAAGCAGTTTTATAATAGCTTCCAACTGTAGGCCACTGCATGCAACGCCCAATGCACTCTGCGACAAGTGTGACCTAATTCTAGCCTGAGCAGCACAGTGAAAATGCAGTTGCTGCTTCAGGAAAGTCTAGAAAGTTACTGTTGTTTTAAAATATATTATTCAAAAACACCTGATAGTGCAACAATTCCAATTCCCTAAGATAATCTGCAAATAATTAGAATAATACGACCATGAAGTTATTATTACTACTTCCAATTCGCTTTTTATTATTTTAATGAAAACAGACTTGCTAGCTGAACGTTTTGGTCATTGTTCATTCCCCGAGTTGGCAAGGCTCATTTAATAAGTGCAAGAAACCAAGCCTTTGGTGTCACAGGTCCAGGATTAATCTGTTAATGCACCTTCTGTTTCAACTTCTAAATGCCAGCTGAAAACTTTCATATTCCACGAGGCCTATGCAAACAATGAAGAATACAATACAGGCGGCAAGCATTTTGCATGCAGTTCTAGCCTACAAGAACACATCTACAATTTTCAAAATGGAAAAAAAAATTTTTTTAGAGCCACTTAGTGGTGGCTATAACTTGAAAATCACCATTAATTTTTCAAATTGGGAATTGGGAAATGTATGATCCAAGTTTGTATCTTGTGTTTTAAGTAAACAAAATGTGTGTTTTCCATGTACACGATCTTGAGATCCTTGGAAGATAAAAGGTGGTATATAAATGTAATAAATAAATAAATACTGTATACTATTGATGTTTCCTTGGTGAATTCAAACAAACCACAAATGCACATTCAATTGTTTTCATATACAAAACTAGCAAGTTTGGACACATTCAGCCATTTGGACAAGTGCTCAAACCTCCCCTCTAAACTTTATATATTTGAAACTCCAATGTGAGAGGGGGAAAACATTTTTTCCCCTCTACATGGAATATTCACATTCACTCATCCATGTATTCGGTTACAGCTTTTAACTGAACAGCACAAGCATACGACCCACTTTCTGGAATTTATGGCTGCAAAAATGGGTTTGAAAACATGTAGGAAATTTATAGTAGTGGATAGCACTGGACTGACCTCTCTGCCACCTTACTCCACCACCTCTCCAGCAACACAACCAGATGGAGGTCAGGTGAGCAGTCCCACCATAACTTTACAGAAATTCTTTTAAGGAGAAAGAACAATAAAACTTTGTAGCTTCCTTAGAAAATAGGGAGGACACTGAAATGACTTCTTTTATTAAGTTTTAATGCCATTCTTATTTAAAACAAAACGTTTTTGCAACAGTGTCTGTCGTTTCACCTACCAATTAAATGACACCACACACACACAAGTTCTACAAGGCCATTAGGGGAACCTGAACTTCAGCAGCTCAGTTTTGCTAGAATGCAAAAGGATACTGACTGAATTCATTTCGGTTTCACTTTTCCTGTCTGATTGCTTCTTTTTCCAGACTGTCCTTAAGCTGTGGTTACTCCTGGGCCTATATTGGAATATAGCCTACCATCATAGTTACCTGAACTAAGAACAACAAAATCTCTCCACTACAACGTACTTCTTGTTTGTAAGCCTAAAGTGCATAGCACTCTGAGCCACCTTTTCACCTCTCCTGAACTTAAAGTTATTTCATAAATAAAATCCACTTTTTTATTTGGACATGAACACATAAATGCTGTCTTGTTCCTATTACCATCCATTAAAATAAATGTTTGGTTTGGATAGCATAACTGGATATAACCACAGAATAGCAGCTAGATGGAACATTCCCATTTTAGCACCTCTAACCTGCAACACAGAGTTGAGGCTGCAATTCCAGACACACCTGCAATTCAGTAGCACTTTCCTAGGAGTATCCTTCAATTTCCACAAGTTCCATGTGAGTGTCTATGCTACTGTGTCAAGTCAGCAGTATATAAACTTTTTAACTGCTAAATAATAAACCCTAAAATACATTGAAATATGTATACGTCAGATAATATCAGCTTTTGCTATCTGAAATCTCACTCCACCTTGCATGCTAGTTCCCCCCACAAATTTGTGATGCACACAACTCCAGCTGTTGATAATGCATACTCTATTAATTTGTAAACATTGCGCTCTCCCTCCACAACTTGAACAGACTAAGATAAGTTTTCAGAAGCCAAAATCACTGCGTTTTACAGAACAGAATGCACATACACGATCACTTGTTTAAATTGTTCTCAGTCAGAGGCTCTCAGACAGTGGATCACTGCAAGTGGGTCATTGTTGACCTAAGCAATTTCTGCCAGCTGTGACTCATTTAAGTTTACCATGTGAGAAGGACTTGCTGTAGCTCAGGCACGTCCAACAGGTAGATCGTAATCTACCGGAAGATCACTGGACGTCCGTGGCAGATCACTGGCTACCCCCCAAAGAAGCTGAACAACTTTGGCTCCCCTAAAAGAAGCTCAACATTTTTGCCCTGCACCCCCAAAAAACAGGACTTCCCTCCTCCCTAAAAAAAGCTCAGCAACTGTGACCTGAACCCCCAAAAAAGGGCTTTCCTTCCTACAAAATGCTCAACAACTTTGACCTGAACCCCCCAAAAAGGGGTAGATCACTGCCAGTTTTTAACTCTGTGAGTAGATTGCAGTCTGTTGGGAGTTGGCCACCCTGTTGTAGCTGATTTGTCTTCTACAATCAATCCTGATCTATCTATGGAACTCTATAGCAGCAGCAGAACTGGCTGGATATGTGATGCTTGCTGAATATTTTATTTCATCAGACATTTTAAGCAAGGTAGTAGTAGTAGTAGTAGTATGAACAATCTATATATAACTTGTAGAAAGGTGGAGAAAAGAACAGAATATATGCTGCCAATCCTATCACAAAATATGGAAGCCCAAGAAGCTTGATTTTAATCCTGGAATATCTTACTCCTGCTAAAAATCAAGGCAAATCAGATGGTACAATTTAAAATGGAGATGGCTGGAAAAACTGGGTTAAGTTATTAAAATAGTAGCTCAAATATGTCAATCTCTTACATAACATTTTGAAAATGCATCAATGTGAGATCAAGAGTTGGGCTTACCTGCTGTGTCTGGTACCTCTGTTGGGCCTGGGACAGATACTGGGCCTGGGACGGCAGATGCTGAGGTTGTGGCTGCTGGTTGTAATATGGCTGTTGGCAGTAACCGCTTACACCTTGCGGACCATACTGAGGAGGCATCTGTTAGGGGGCGGGAAACCAAACTCTTATAAATTGAGGAAATAAATAAAATTTAAATGTGCACTCCTAATCCCCTTTATACTGACAGAATGCGAACAGAGTTCAAATAATTCTTAAAACAGCCATATACAGTGATGGGAATGTCTGTTTCAATGTGACTTCCAAATAAACAAGCCATTCTAGGAAGTGGGGAGAGGCAGAGAGAAAGAATTAACTCTAAGTGTTAAAGCATGGCTGTCCTTTACTACAACCATAACTCTATTTCAATCACCCGCTGTTCAATTTCTTCTCCAGCAATGGTTTTACAAAATCAGATTCTTCTGTCTGGAACATCCAAACAACCAATTATCAATGTTTGCCAATGGAGCTCATAATTTGAACAGTCCATAATCTTTACACAGTAAGGCTCAGGGTGAATTCTATGGGCTTACAAGACTAAGATCTTCTTAACTTTGATAAAGGAACTGGGTCGGGCTCCAGAAAATAATTGTCCACCCCTCTCCCTGTTCTGAAGTCTTTGCCTGCATCTTTGTATAGTTGGGAGGGCACTGGAGTGAATTAGGGATAGACTGGCTTCTACAGAGCAGACATCGCTTGCTAGCAAACAAAACATGCATTCTAGAAGGAACTAAGTGACCAGAATGGAAAGCAAAGAAAAGGAAATGAAAATTTCTAGTGATAAATGGGAAAAGGGGGGAAGTGATTCAATCATCAAGACAGTAAAAGGTGTGAAAAGTTTAGGAAGATATCAGAGCAACTGAATAAGCCTTTGTATACTCTCTGCTAGAGATGTCAGGACAGATACCAGGCCTCAATCATTTATTTTGGGGAGGATATACAGAGTATTAATTCTAAATGTGATATTAACTTAATCCAGAAATGAGATATTCAGATTTGTGTGTGATGTCATATTACTCAGGAGGGTGAAAATCCTATTAGTGAAGAGTTCCAAAACAGCTCTCAAATTGGATAAAAGGACAATAAAATGAGAAATGGGAATCAGTATAAATAAATGTAAAATGATGCACACTGAAGAAGTATATTTCAGTCTCATATGTACGCTGAGGAGATATCAATTGTCAGTGGCTTTCCATGAGAGAGATTTTTCGGTTGTAGTGGATAATTCAATGAAAAGACCAATTCAACATGTGGCAGCAGCAAAAAGGCAAATTCTGTGTTAGAGATAGTTAGTTAAGGGTCTTATGCATGTTTCATTACTGCAAAGTATGCAATAGCTTCCCTGTTCCATTTTCACTCCCCCCCCCCCAATAGCAGATTGGCCAATAGTTATATTTAAAATAAATGCAAACATTAGTTTCAGTAAACCCACTGTTACCCCTGAAGTCTGGTCATGGGTTGCAAAATTTATTGTGTATGGTAAAACCTCATCATATACACAGAGTTTGTAAGATGTAATCACCTCTATCACATGTGAATAACCTCTGGATAACCACATGCAGTCCTCCACTTCCAAGACAGAAGACAGAGAAAGGAAGAATAAATGGATGATGAATGAATGAAGGGTACAGAGGTTTGGGGGAGAGAAAGAATAGATGGTGGAAGGGAGGACAGAGGCAGAGGAGTGTCTGACCCACTTTGTTCTGACCACCACTCTATTGTTCGTGACCGACTACTTTCTGTCAAGGAAATGTGAACCTAAAAGGTTGTTCAGCCCCTGACCTATATGATTTGAATTATTTAATTAAATCCGTGACTTAATTATTAGATGCATTTGTAATAGAATATGCATAAATATGCAAGTACTGTTTAGACACATACAAAATGAAATGTTCAAGATATGACAAATACATAATGTGAAATGTTGCCAAATCATCGTAAATGTTGTATTTGCAGACTATTCAGCTGTGCAACAAACACAATATACTAGTATCATTTTTGCAGATATCTGTAATGTGGAACAGCAGTTTCATTTTTGTGTCATCATATTTTTGATGTACTGAGATTTTGAATAAGTTCGCTAGTCTTCACAGTGAGAGCCAAATAAATAAGTCTACTACAACAAAGCAGTCAATCATTTCTAAGAAAATGTAATCTCCCCTTCCATGAAAACACAACACGATTTCATTGTCATGAATTGATAAAAACTGTCTGCCACAAATACTAGATGTCATTATAAACTGTTTCCTTTTCTGATGGAAATAAACCTAATACATGTTCATGTGCGCAAACACAAATATATCTATGTTTAAAATATGGCTGATTCCAGTTGAGCTTAAAAACTGAGCTTCCTCTTTAGAATATATAATTAATTCTATCCTGCACTTTTGATCCTTCCAAAACTGATATGCAACCAGGAAGAATTGTTCTGATACACAGTAATGTTTACTCTTTTCTTTATCCAATAGTCTGAAGCTTGTAAAGTTACTTTGAACTGCAACCTTCAATATGGCAGACTCTCAAATATAAATCAACTCTCCTCATATGAACCAACTAGACCCTGCGATCATCATCTGAGGCCCTTCCTCCTTGGTTTCCTCCACAAGAGGTTTAGAGAGTGGAAACACAAGAATGGGCCTTTTCTGCAGTGGCTCCCTGCTTGTGGATCGTTCTCCCCAGGGAACCTGGCATCTTCACTACATATCTTTAGGCACCAGACAAAAACATTCCTCTTCTCCAGGCCTTTGGCTAATTGAATAATCTATGGCCTTTTAAACCGGGGTGTGTGTGTGTGTGTTGTTTTTGTTTGTTACTATGCTATGTATTTTTGTATTTTTATATTGTAAACTGCCCTGTGGTCTTTTAGCGACGGGCAGTACAGAAAATTAATTAATTAATGACAACCAATCAATAGTTATTAACAAATACCCTGTCTTGCAATTTAAAAAATGGTCAAGGTGGCTTACAAATCTTCAGTTAAAACAGCATAAACAAATTGTACTTAATGAAAAATGGAAGCCTTCTCTCCATTGGAGGGGAAGTTGTTTAATAGCATGGTTAAGGAAAGAGGAGAGGGTGGCTCATTTAATAAAAAAAGAAATCAGATAAAATGCCTTTGCAGTGGGGGCAGTCCCTGCAAATGTCATTATCATTATCATTATTATTATTATTAACTTGCATACTGAATATTCCACCTGTAACTCCAGTTCTATTAAGACCAGAAGGCTGGTGCTCTGCTTCGTATTCGCTCTAAAAGGGTGACACTGGTAAAGGGCCTGAGATACAGCCTTCTCAGCCAATGCCCCTTAAGGGAAAAAAGAAACATATATTCCACCAGGTTTTTATTAAACAATAATAATGATTATTCAGTGTTATTCTGACTGTTGCTATTTAGGTCTGGTTTGGTTTTATTCTGTGGGTTTAGAACTGCTAATTATTCCCCTTTTTTAGCTGGTCTGGGCTTCTAAATGGAAATAATTAGTGAGGTCAACAGTTTATGAATAAATAAAATAAACTGCAAATAAACTGCAATTTTATTTATCTTTCAATAGTTTTGTTTGTTTTCTCTCTCTATCCCCACTGCATGCACTTTTTTAACTGCTAGAAACTGTTGCGTTCAGATGCTTGAGAGGTGGTCTAGAGAAGGCATTAAGAGACTGAGCTATACATCTGGAAGTTCCCAGTTTGAATTTTGACTCTGCTTGAACATATTGCTAGCATCTCCCCATCTGCCTCATGTAGTCTGATTTGCATTGTAAAAATAACAAGGTAGTGTACAAAATAAAGCCAATGCACTTAAAGAACAGATATCCAACACAGTCAGTACTAAGAATCAGTGCCTGGGGATGTCCGTATGAACAGGTAATAAAATAATAGTGATCTGCATTACAATATTGTTGTAAGGATTGCAACAAGATACTGAACGTGACATACTTTCAACATTTGAAAGCTCTGTATTATTCAGTATTTGTCTATCTCACTTCAACAGTTATTATTAATAGGATCTTATTTAATATTACCAATATCTATATAGTACTCTGTCTTCATTTTCTTAAAATAATGTGAACAGAAAAAATGACATTATATCTAATAAAGCAGCTAGCTACTATTAGACTATTTATTCACTTTAAAAGCTATATCTAGCCCCACAGGTACTACTTCAATAAAAGTAATCTATAAATCTATTATTATTCTCTTCAAAAAACAGCAATTAAGGCCCAATAAAGAGCATTTCCTGAGGATGAATGACAAATTGCCCTTAGTTACTTACAGTCATTGGTTATCAAGTCCTCCCAGATGTTTATTGAATCTAATAAAGTTACCTGCATCTTCTTTATTATTACATTAAAAACATTTCTCCTTAGAAACTGAATGCTTTTCTGGGTCAAAATAAGATTTGAGTATAGATTTAAATCTCTGAAAATCAAAGAACCTGGAGGAATGATCTTATGTGTTTTCTAATTTATATTTAATTTTCTGCAATGCAATCCTAAAAAAACACTCTTAATTAAGAGGCTTAGTTGGGAGGTAATAACTATTTTTGAGAGGGGAAAAGGTTTGCAATTAATCCAGGAATTAATACATACTTCCACTCCCCCCCCCCCATTGATGGGAAGTAAACTATTAATTCTCCTGTCTGGATTTTGTTCTGGAACTTGATCTGGCACTTCTGATATTTTCTACACAGATAATGGTAGAAGTAGCAGGTATCAATCAGTTGAGAAAAAAATATGGCAGCACTAAACTCTGCTGCTTTCAGTAATACAGTGGTACCTCGGGTTACATACGCTTCAGGTTACAGACTCCACTAACCCAGAAATAGTACCTCGGGTTAAGAACTTTGCTTTAGGATGAGAACAGAAAAAAGTGCTCCGGCGGCGCGGCGGCAGCAGGAGGCCCCATTAGCTAAAGTGGTGCTTCAGGTTAAGAACAGTTTCAGGTTAAGAACGGACCTCTGGAACGAATTAAGTACTTAACCCGAGGTACCACTGTACAGGCATCTATGCAGCTATGAACATGGGGAGCGGCCTTATAATTAGTCAGACCAATGGTCTACCTAGCTCAGTATTGTCCACACTGATTGGTAATGGGTCTCTAGGGTTTGAGGCAGCAGACATTTCCAGCCCCACCTGGAGATGCCTGGGATCAAACCTGGGACCTTCTGATAGCAGCCCCCACCTCCCCCAGTTAGCGTTGAATGTTAGAAGTACTGTATCTGGCAAAGAATGCCAGCTCTCTCTAGGGTTGAAACAGGTAATGTGCTGCATCAAATATTCTTCACAAACACTTCCTGGTTAAGGTCACAAGAAGAATGCAAAGATTACTGTTAACATTTTTGAGAAACTTTTTAAAAATGTGACAAATAACTGTGGGGCTTTGTTCACTTACAAAGCAACAATGTAATGAATTTAAATTATCTAGCTTGAGGACTAGCAATATAAACATAGTATATGTGGGGGAAACAGTGTCTACTTTTTGTTTAGTAACTTGGTAAAATTATAAATATTCTTTTCATCCATGCATCTATGTAGCACAGGGCCCTCCCCATTCAGCATGTTGCTCATCTTGTTTGTGGTTCTTCTTTTTAATACATGCATTGGCTAAGCACTTGGAATATGCACTTGCACTCAAAATAAAAGGTTTCATTCTCAATTACAGCCAGTGTTGAACTATCTTATAAGTGTACACAAAAATTAACACTCAAGTGTATAATTGTAGTTTTATGCTCAACTGCCCAATTATGCACTTTAAAGCACGTTCAAAGGAGCCATTGAGGGCATTCAATACCTCAGATCCATAAAGTCTACAGAGTACCTTCTAACAAGACAGCTGCATAAAGAGGAATATTCCAAGCTATAAAACAAACAAAATGCTAAAGTTTCGTTCAAACAAACATGAAACTGAAGGAAAGGAGATTTCATAATGCTAGCAAGTAAGGAACTAGATCTGCAGGAGTTTGTGAGAAGTCTCTTTAACAAGAACAAAACTATTATTATTATTATTATTCCCCGCCCATCTGGCTGGGTTTCCCCAGCCACTCAGGGTGGCTTACAGCACATAAAAATTGTAAAACATTAGAAAATTCCCAATGCAGGGTGCCCTTCAGATGACTTTCACCCCAGCACCTAAAAAGCTAAGGTACAATATAGATTTCCTGTGCATAAAGGGCTCCTTCTGTGAATAGAATGCACTGCCTTGGCTAACACATAATTTCTCCAAATATTTATAGAGGTCATCATCATCATTTAGAATCACTATTACTTCCAACATTAGCAACATACCAGACCTTTCAAATTACCTATTTCCTATAATTTATGCAGTGTTCCTAAACACCGGAAACACAGCGAGACAGTGTCAATATGTTTTAGAAGTGATACCTTGAAATATATTACATTTTCACAGGATGAAAATACCACTTAAAGAACTTCCCCCTAGGAAAACCTCCATACCAGCTGATCTGTGTTAGGGTTCTGAGCAAAGATTCAGACAACTTAAAGAAAGATGCTATTACCTCACTAAATCTGGGCATGAGGCCTGAAGGTAGTAGGATCAGGGAGCTCATGGAACTTCAATGAATTGGCTGTGCCTATGTGCCCACAAAGTCCTGACCTTGCTGCCATCCTGCCCCATGCTAGTACAGTGGTAGCTCAGGTTACATACGCTTCAGGTTACATACGCTTCAGGTTACAGACTCCACTAACCCAGAAATAGTACCTCAGGTTAAGAACTTTGCTTCAGGATGAGAACAGAAATCGTGCTCTGGCAGCACGGCGGCAGCAGGAGGCCCCATTAGCTAAAGTGGTGCTTCAGGTTAAGAAGAGTTTCAGGTTAAGAATGGACCTCCGGAAAGAATTAAGTACTTAACCTGAGGTACCGCTGTAAGGAGTAGTAATGCTGCTGTCAGGATGACAGCAACAGATCACACTGCCCCACCACTAACCACTACTGGACACTTTTGAAGATTAGCAGAAAAGTAATGAAGGAGTCAACCCGTCCAACAAGGAACCTGGGAACAGCAACCCAGACCACCAAATCAGCCAATCTCAGCCCCCCTCTAGCTGCCCAAATCCCATGTTCTTCATTGGGAAAGTCTTCAGGACCTGTGCCACATGTGAGAACAGGTGATCTGCTAGGAAAGTGTCCAGGTCCTGTAAAATCTGTATCCAACCAATTGCATTGCCTTAACTTGGGTGACCAGACTGAAACTTGGCAAGGATCCATGCTGGAATGTGCCATCAATGACCACTGCCTGTTTGCCTTGTGTTGTCCTGACCCCAGCCCTGGTGAACTCTGCCCAGCCAATACAGGACAGCTTGTGCCTGACATTTTCCACAACCAAATCATGCAATATACAAATTTATTTCTTTATTTAAAGCATTTGTATGCCTTCCCATAACATAAAGTTCTCTGCGTGACTTGCAGAAATCATAAAGCAAACATACTAGCCTTTATCAGCTTTAAGAGATCAGGGGCAACAGTTCATGAATTTTCAAATTCCAGTACATCCCTCAGAATATGACAATATCCAATATTATATACAGTGGTACCTCAGGTTACAAACATTTCGTGTTACAGACTCCGCTAACCTGGAAGTAGTACCTCGGGTTAAGAACTTTACCTCAGGATAGAACAGAAATCGTGTGGCAGCAGGAGGCCCCATTAGCTAAAGTGATACCTCAGGTTAAGAACGGTTTCAGGTTAAGAACGGACCTCCAGAACGAATTAAGTTCATAACCAGAGGTACTACTGTACTATGAAGATCTTGCTCATAGTTTTCTTTCTTTCTGAAGTGTTACACTTGGAGCTTAGTGTCAGGTTGCAGTCAGACATCTGGATAAACCATGGCTGGTCAAGACAGGAAAAAAACATAGTATGCCTCAGGCTTACTTGCTGCCCCCACCTCTGCGACCATGAGTAAAAATTTATGTTAACTGTAGCTTCTCATTTTGTCCAAGGCTCAATAAACTGTGATTAATTAAACTGTCTTGTTTGAAACAAGCCAACCTCAAACTACAGTTTAGGGTTCAGACATAACACACTCATCTGTGGTCAATGAAAAATGGAAGTAAAAGCGTCTGATCTCCTCCACGAAGCTGCACCAGAGAAAATGGAACTGGGTGAGATCAAGCTTCACTGTGGCTCATTTCAACAACAATATACAGTGCTCTTTTCCACTATGGAGGTAAATATGAATGATTTATCATGTAAGAGTTTTTAGATATTTAAAAAATAATTTTTACTATTTTTTGTGAAGGCAGTTTATGAAGGATGTGGGGAACAGTTCACTCCTTCGCTGACTTGTATGTATATGAGTAATTTCCTATGTTCCACTGTCACTTTGTCAAGTGATGGGAAGTCAATGGAGATATATGCACACATAGACCGTTTCCAGACCATATGTTAGATATTTTCCGTACAAGAAAAAGCAACAATCATAGCAGCCAACTCCTAGGAGCCAAGGTCCCTTCAGCCGCCCCAGTCAAATATTTGAGCCCCCTCCCCAGTTGGTGGGCACAGCCATTCAAATGGTGTGCCCATATTTTATTCAACCTGGCAACAATTAAGATTCCCTGTGGTTTATTCACAGTCTTCAAAACTGTTCTGATTGCTTCCATGTCCTATCATAAATATTTGCTTATTTTTCCAAAGAAATAAAAAGTGCACACAGGTTTCATCCATTGCCCTCAGCTAAAGATTCTTACACACAGAATTGGTCTGTAGGCCATAGGTGTGCAGAAGAATATCCTCCACTGAACAGATGGTTAAGCACTGCCAGCTTTATCAGCTTTTGGAGAAATCAGAAGGTACACATGTAATATCAAGCTCCTTTCCACCCCAAAAACAAACAGAACTCTCATATACCAAACAGTGCCTGCCATCTCATTCAGTGTCAAAGCACCCCACATATACCACAGGTGTTATTCAATTTGTATGAACACAGAAAGATTGGAAGTTGTCCTAAACCAGGTCAGACGGTTGATCTATTTTGCCTAGTATTGTCTATGCTAATGGGCAGCAGATCTTTCCCACAACCTGCTACCTGGAGATGCTGCATTTTGAACCTGTGACCTTCTGTATACAAAATATATGCTCCACCCTAGAGCTATGGTCCTTCTCCAAAGATTCAGCATCATATACACAGTGCTTGACCACTAGATCTGTATGCGTAGCCTTAATGTTGTACCCTTGGGCAGTAGACTTGGTCATACATGTTTGTCAATACAGCTTCATTAATTTTAACAGTTCAGGTGCCTCTCTGAATATTAATCACGTTTTATTTTCTCTAAGAATCACAAAATGTGAGTAATTGCAATGAGCAACGTTCTGTCATATTTCACATAATGAACACAACTGTATTACTGAGAGAGAGAGAGAGAGAGAGAGAGAGAGAGAGAGTTATATTATGTACACACAGAATCAAATGACACATACTAATGGTTAATTAAGCAACTACCTATTACGATGACAGCATTTACACAACTCAGCAGAAAACAGGAGAATGTCCATTGGTATTCTTAAATAACAGAGGGAAGGAAGAAACAGAGAAACAGTTCTGTAGGAATCCCTATCTATTTTGGAGGAAACCACTTGCCCAGCTACCCTTCTGGCCAGAAGTTTAACAGCAATCTATTATTATGAAGAACGTAAGAGGAAGGGAGTGATTCAATCAGTTCCTATATAACTCCAGCTGCCAAACTGGATGCGCCAAAGAGGAGTGTTAGGGAATTTTATAAAGATAACCTCTGCTGAGACTGCAATGTCAGCTTTGCAACCTTCTGGCTGGGACATGTGTTGTGAACGCTGAGCCAGTGATGCTAAAAAGAATAAAAGCATAGAAAATAATCGGGCCAAATTTCTGAACCAACCGTGCAACCTCATTCTATGCATATTTACTTGAAAATCTGAGTTTTGTAAAACTTATTTGCAAGAAAACATGCAAAAGATTGCAGTTCAGCTTATCAGAGACAAACAAAAGCTAAATCTGCAAAATAAACCTGTGTGACTAGGATATTTATCGATAAGCTGAAGTTGCCTCAAACTACCACAATCTCAGAAAGCATTTAAGGCACACTGTAGTATAGCAATGTTGAGAAATGTTCTCTTGTTAAAACATTTTATGCAGAATATATTCCTTAGCTTGGCATTTTGTACATGGTGTGCTTTTCAGTTCTAAAATCATCTTAAATCTCTCTCCTCCAGAGGCCAATTCTTGAAGTAGTGGCCTGCACACTTTTCTTAATAAAGGCAAGGTAGGTTTTGCGCAGGAAAGAACTGAATGATGCACTCATTTTTAGCTGCTTGGATGTGGCCATCTTTATATGGTTTGTTATTACTACATGTATTTTTACTGATAAGGACAATTATCTGTAGTACAGTCAAACCAAGTTCAAAAACATGATCACTGCACTTGACTGTTGTTGTTCATTGGGCTGAATGTAGCTAAAGCACAATATGTGAACCTTTGGTTGTGATCCTTTTATTATGTGTGGGGAACCTCCAGGTGTTCTCATACTACAATTCTCATTGACCATACTTGCTGAATGACCATACTTGCTAAGGCTAACTGGAATTTTAGTTCACCAACATCTGGAGGACCAAGGGTCCCCCCACACCTACTTAATATAATTATGCATGCACAAAGTTTAGAACAGTGAGGGAAGCTCAGACAGGCCCTAGGACTTATTCTCACACAGTGGCGTAGCGTGGGTTGTCAGCACCCGGGGCAAGGCAAGTAATTTGTGCCCCCTAACCCGTGGATTTTAGCACTCAGAGAGCTGTGAGTGCGAGCGCGCCACCCCCCATGTTGCACCCGGTGTGGCCGGCCCCCCTGCACCCCCCACGCTACGCCACTGTTCTCACATCCCCATAATCTAAAATGTAACCTGCCCTACTCTTTCCCAGCCCTTGAATTTGTAGCAGAAAAAGCAAAGTCATTAGGCACGAGAAGAGCAGGCTAGTTAGAGTTGGGCTAATCCTTGCCATCCGTGGGGCCCAAAATCTTTGTTAAGAGATCTGACTGCAATCAAATATGCTCATAGCAATGCACAGATTTGCACCAATGCTGTTAAGAGCAAAAGTATAACAACAAAGGAGTTATTTTTATAAGCAATGACCCAACATAAAAACCCTTTTTATAAGCAATGACCCAACATAAAAACCTTTTTGTTCACCCTCTGTTACCTGTATTAAATTTTGAAGAAGTTTAGAACACCCCCAGAAAAATATTTGGAATACACTCTCCCAGCTGCAATACTCACCACAGCGGCACTCACTTGAGGGTCACTACACACTTGACTTATTTTTTTAAAATGATATGCTGATTAACTACAATCATCTCTAAGCAGCATACAAGTAATAAAACACAGAAAAGTTAAAATTAAAATGCCTGTTGGAATAAAAAAGTCAGCAGTTGGTGCTGGAAGTTAGGTGTTGGCTAGAAATGTGGAAGATTTGGGGGGAGAGGAAGAAGTAAATGGCCAAGGAAGGGTTAAGCCAGGCACAGGCAAACTCAGCCATCCAGATGTTTTGGGACTACAACTCCCATCATCCCTGACCACTGGTCCTGTTAGCTAGGGATGATGGGAGTTGTAGTCCCAAAACATTTGGAGGGCTGAGTTTGCCTATGCCTGGGTTAAGCACTCAGTTCCCTTCTCTAAGGCACCTTACCATTGAAGGCATTCCACAGGCGGAAGATACCATCTCAGCTTTAATACAAATGGCTGCTATATAAAGTGTCTGCACCACAGACTTCAGATTTACTATTTAACATGGTATTAACATATATTTTTGTATGAAAAATGGAAATTAAACCTGCTTATAGCAAGCAGATAAAACAATCACATATATTCATCAACATTACTGAAGTAGGCAAGAGAAACAAGCTCTTTCCTGTTCTTTTTATGAGACACGTATAAGGTTTTCTTGCTATTTATGTAAGAACGAGTGTCAGAAGACATCGAAATTCTCGCCTGTGTGCTCTTAGCAACTTTTTTTTTTTACGCTGTCAGTCAATCCTGTGTTATCAAGTGCGAAAGTAGAACATGCAGTTATGATTAGAAAGCATCAAGTGTTCAACTGTGCTAACAGTTCCTTCTTGATTTATCCTTATTCTCTTATGTGAGTATTCTGACACTCTTGAGGGATAAATTTTATCTATAATATTCTGTCAAATGAACGGCAAGTGAGAAAAGCATCAATTAATTTATCACTGCTAACCGGGAAAGTAAAATAAACACTTTATTTGCGTAGAACCAGATTTTTCTTACACATGTGAGGAAGAAGCAAAAGCCATTATATAAAAGAACGTATCAGAATTTTACTAATTTACAATAAAAACAGGAGATGCAAGCAATAAGGCAAAATGTACATGAAAGAATGAGGTTGTTACTTCCACGTATGCTCAGTTCATCTATTTTGACAGGTGTTACCTAGGAAAGACTTCAAAGAATATTATATTTCCCAACTTTTGCACATATCATGGATTATTTGGGGAATGAGACGGAGGAGAAGAACTTCCTTCTTGAAAGGCTGCCTCTTTCCCTACAGATCTCCTTGGGTGTTAAAATGGGCAGTATTGGTTGTTCCACCACTCTTGGAAGTTCAGGAGAGGGCATTCCCTTTGGCAGGCCCTAAGTTGCGGAGCTCCCCTCCCACGGATGTGCATCTGCCATCTTCATTTCACAGCTGTCAGCAAATGCTGAAGGCACATCTCTTTACCCTGGGCTTTAGACACCAAAGATATGAGTACCAAAGATATGAGTTTTTAGGGTGCACGTTATTTTGGTGTTTGCAAGTTGCTTTAAACTGGTTTTAACATTGTGTTTTATTGTTGTAACCCACCTTGGAACCTTAGAGTGAAGTGGGGGAGGGGGAGGAGGAGGAGAATATAGACTTCTAAAATTGAAAAATCTGGATAACACAGAATTTTTATTGCTTTGCTTAGGACAATATGCTGTTTGCATGTTACCTACATGTCTCTTTTTCTAAAGTGTGCTTTTTAAAAGAATAAGTCTAAACTGCCTTTCTACTCAATATGCAAGGTAGGGTAATTTTAAAACACCAATAAAAAAATTAAGTAACAATAATTCATGTGAAACACTACAGAAATTAAAATTTCACATCTTTAGGCTGCAAATCTAATACTCAAACTCAATAGGCTGAAATGCTATAGGATTTGGCCAAAGCCCCACTAATCCAGCATACTGCTCAGCCAAACAGAGTAGCTAGACCAGGGTGGATCCATGGACCACACAAGGGATTGGCATACTTAAGGCACATGTCTTACTCTACAGTCGTAACCATTTGCACCAGTATAAAGCAAACATGGATTGAACATCAGATTCACCATTCTTGGGATATGGTCCACATATGTAAGCCATATGCAAATTATTATGCCTTATCATAAAAGCTTATTTTGTCTGTGTCACTTTGCTATACTTGCCATTAGAGTATATTTCCCCAAATGTACCTATTTGGCATGTGTAATTAACAAATGCTTGCTTGTCACCAATTAGTATATATCCACATTTGAAACTCTAAATCTAGTTCTGGGGAAACAGGGAGTTTTGCGATGTTGAACAAGATATGCACCTGTGCCAGTTAACTGAGAAACAGTCATTTATCTATAAGTAATAAAACATTCCCTTTGAAGTTGATCGTGAAGTCACATTTTAAAATTTTGTGTTCACTACATGCTCTTTCTACTATGAACTTACTTATATGCATGACCATTTGGCAAGAAAGCTGCTCTTTGATTCTGTGACCATTTGGGGCTATTAGTTATACGGTATACCACTAGTAATGCGAAATCTCTTATCATAAGCCCTGCTTTGTCAACTAAGTTTATTTGTCTTCCATGTTCTTGTTTCCCATAGCCTCTTAATTGTGAATTTTCAGGGCAAACTTGTCCAGTACTATTGGCCCCTCTTTTTTGGTTGTAAACTGATGTTACCAAACGTATGGTATGGCTGATCCTGCAAGAGCTATGCTCAGGGTACTATGGGAATTGTGATCTCACATTACAATTGGTGTTTTACAAATTATAATAGGACTCAGTCATTGCCCAGTTCTAAGCTAGTATACAAACTGTGATAATAGGGGTGTAGGTTAAAGGAGTCTCTGAATTTACAAGCGATGAGGTCGTGTGTGACCATGCGTATGTGCGGCACCAGGAAATAAAGAATTACGTAGATTCAAACCAGGAGATGGCACAAGAAAGCTGGATAGTTCTTGTGGCTCACAAGGAGACAACCACCCACCCTGGAGCCCAAAAGAGGACTTTAGTGAAGGCAGAGAAAACCCTTAAAAAGCCAGAGGTACAACGGGGCTTTGTTTAGGCTGCTCAGTCTCTGGTGTGCATAGTAGCGCAACAGCAACTGCTGCTTTTCCACAGCCTTTGACTCTAGTTGAAGAATTTGCTGTGTGTAAAGAGGGCTGGAGAGCAGGAAAAAATGGGTCTTTAGAGGCTTTTAGAGGGTGCTCCCCACTTACGCAAGGAACGTAACTCCTGCATAAGTGAGAGTACACATGCACTAATCTTTTTCATTCTGGAAGCATAAGTGTACCAATGAATTAATAAAAAGTAGCATTATTCTCTCTCTTTTAGCACACACATGCACATACACACAACATTCACATTTTCATCTAACAGACATTGAAAAGCGTAGAACCTGTATAACAGCCCTGCTATTCTTCACATCCATTTTCATACAGTGGTACGGAGCACTGACAGAGGAAAATACTGTGCATCACAAAAGTCACTTTTGTTCATGATTGGTGATAGAAGACTGTCTTAGCACAATCATATTTTTGTAGCCATCAAATCACTCAGACAACTGATATTCATATTTTATAAGCAGAGAGCAAAAACATTAAAAAGAAAGAAGGTATATATAAGGGAAAGTGAGTCGTTGCACTTCTGACAAGGCTTAAATCCCAGGAAGCCAGTGTCTGTGAGCCAAGAAAAGGCAATATAATATTTAGGCACATCTAGGAAAATGCTTGTAAATTCTACTGGTCCAATGAACAGAGACACAGTTTTCATAATTTTATCATTGTACTCCATGGCTGACTGATTGTCAGACCAATGCCAAAGCACAAGTTCCCATTTGAGTGACATATGGATTCAACCAACCAGAGAGATGTTAGAACATTAAATACCACAAACAGACAGGACAAGAATACCAAATTAGCACTCCTGTAACCATATACGCTAGTAAAGACCTAGGGTTATTCTCTAAATTCTCAAGCCCTTCGCAACATAATAAATGCTACCTTCTCAAGATAAACAGCTTCACACTTCATAAAACTGAAATACATTCTGAGAAACAAAATCTCAGAAGGAATGCTTGGAGAGAAAGACCTTAAGAAGGTGAAAGTGTGGTTTCCAGAATACTGAAATGCACATATTTAGTAGGTAGGGAATTCAATGTAGCTTTTAGCTCTAGCACATGGAAGGAATATATTTTACCTTCATCAAAAGCCATTCCTGAGAATAAAATATTTTAAGTGTAATGTAAACATTTTAGGCAGTTAAATCTAAAACATGTACAGTATTCCATTTGTTATCCAACATGTTACAGCAGTCTTGATGAAAGTGGAGGAAAGAATTCTTAACATTTCATTTTAACTAGCAACTTCCTAACGAACATTTAGCTATTTCAGCTTTTTTGCACGTCTGCCGATAGAGTAAGAAAAACTAAAAATGTGTGAATGCTCAGACTTTTGACGTTTCTGAAGCATTAATATGCCTTTAAAAAAAACCAACAACCTGGATGCATCATGTCATAAAATGCAGGTCCCAGTTCTGATGTTAAAATTCATAATCAGTTATTTTATAAAAAGTCAAGCCCAATAGATTATTTATAAATATATAAACATAAGCTGCTTCTATCCACATTGTGTGAAGCATTAAAATACTGACAAGAAATGCCCAATTTAAAGGACAAAATTCAGAAATAATATTAATCAACAACAAAAAGCCCTAAACAGCTTGGACCTCAGGTATCTGAAGGAATGGCTTGCCTTGTATCAGCCTGCTCAGCTTCTTACATCTGTAATGAGACCCTTATTGTTGCATCACCACCCAGGCAAGTTCCTTGAGTAGTGACATCATATGGGCCCTTGTCTATGGTGGTGCCTTGATTATGGAATGCGGCAACATTACTTACATTTTGGCACCAGGTTGAACTTAACTGCTATCCCATAAACACCTGGGCAGGAAGCAAATTGGTAGGCTAGAAGTACGACCTGCTCTTATTTAATTTGGGTTGTTATTTTAATTGTTTTTTTAAGCAATTGCCAAATTATGTTGTAACCGTTCCATGGATCAAGTGATGAAGGGCAGGTTAAAAATTCACACAGTAAATAAGCAAGCCAGCCTAATATGCCAACAAGAAATAAATAGAAATCTGTCAGCAGTCCTCATCCCAGTTTCAGGGAATCAATATAGCAGTTAGAATGTATTGTGAAGGCAAGGGCAGCATAAAAAGCAAAGCAGTGCTCTATATAACTGCCTAGCATACTTGCTCATGCACTGTCAGATTTTTCACTTGAATATATTCAAATAGGTAACCTGGGATGCACTGACTAACTGTACCGAATCTTACATAAACAAACATCTAATAAAAGCGAACATTTCTAGAGCACAAAGGTTATGCATTCAACACACTTCCAGTGTACTCCTGATGGAATTTTGTTACCAAATTTTTCTGCTGCAAGCAGCAATAATACTTTCAGAATAACAAATGCATCAAGGATAGTCTGTTCAGTTGACTTTTAAGAAATATATTCTTCTATTTCTTCTTGTAGGGCCTGCCCTCTCTCCTTCTGGAATCTTCACAGAACTCTAACCCGATGGTTGCCATTAATTTGATTCTGAATTGATTCTAGAATGTATTTTAATTAATTGTGCGGTTTTATGTACACTGTGCTATTTTTACCTGTTGTTAGCCGCTCTGAGGGTGGGATACAAATTATTATTATTATTATTATTATTATTATTATTATTATTATACTACACACAGTTTCCCTACTCTAGATGTCTCTGCAGACACATGTTGTTGGCTGTACTATACAATGCCATTTTGTTTTGCTTCTTGTCCCAATATTTCCTTTTTCTTTTTCACTGTATTAAAATAGTAAAGAAAGACATGTTAAGAAAAAGATGCGTTCCTTGCTGTACAATTTTAATACAAATTCTCTTATCACATTTAGCTTGAATTTCCTACTGGGAGAAAAGACAATAGGGAAGCAAAACATATAGCCCACAATCTAGTGCTGTTTAATGCACCACAGACCCACTGAAATCCTGGGGTGGGCGGGTGTAACTCTTGATAGGTTTCACCAGAATGCAGTGGTGCTGCTAGGCATGGACCTCATGGCTCAAGTCTAGGGCCCTTGAAATGATCACCCAGAGAGCAGCAGATGATAGGGCAGTGGCGAACAAGCCTAACACCGGGCTCTACAAGGCTAATGCTGATGACCACAGCATTCTTTCTTCTTATTCTGGAAAACATTTTACAGCCTAGGACCAGCCAAGTTTTCGCTTCCAAAATTTACTACCGTTTCCCGCAACAACATGGTACTTTTCCCCGAGTTAATGGGTTTACCACCAGTGCAGCAGAAGCAAACCTCACTTTATTCCTGTAGTCATGGGAGTGATGTGATTTAATTAAATTTAAAATGTGGAACTACACATTTTCAGAGCGTGCCTTATTTAAATCAGGGTTGACAATTATTATTTTTATTTGACTTTTTTATTTGACTTTTTTGCTCTAAGATATCAGGAGTGCAGGCAAAGTTGTAAAGCGTACAATAGCAGGAGGGAGGGAGAAACTAAATATTAATTACATGTTTCATAATAGAAGTTGCATGCATGGCTAACTAAATGGCACCCCTCCCCAGAAATCTATCTGAAGTTACCTAGCTGCACCAATGTCATAATATAGAAAAATTAGGGGAGTCTCCTTGGGAAGGCACCCAGAAAGATTTAGGTTCTCTCACTTTTGCCCTAAAGAGTCATTGCTGGTCAGAGTAGACAATATGCGGCTAGATGGACAAATAGTTTAACCATAGTATAACTGTTTGCTTCCTAAGCAATCGTCTAGCCATTTATGTACTCAGCACATTTGCTTATAGTAATGGCATTACCTTCTTAACCTACTGAAATGTCACTAAATATTATTTTAATTCGTAACAAGCAAAGAAACAAATAAATATTGAGGTTAACTTGCTCCTGAATGTCTAAAAATAATACTAAAGTAGATGTTTTGCAAGATCATTAACTGCAGATTTATTATCACTTAATAAAAATTAACTATGCCGCCTAAAGCATGCTAAAAGGATCAGGCTAAAAATAAAAAAAGAGTAAAAGTTATCTTTACTAATTTCATATAAACACAACCAGAAATTATTTTTTTTAAAAAGCTGCTAAGATCATGCTATTTTTGTAAACTGCAGAGGTTTTCTTAAAAGCAAGTGGTATATGTCATGAAATTTTGTTAAAGAAACAAATAAATCAATGTGGTCCACTGAGCAAGTATTTTATAGCAGATGGGCTGGTGGACTTGCACCTGGGAGATCTTCACACTGTCATCAACAGGTACCCACAAAGTCTGGCTTGGCCAAACAGCAACCCATTATTCATGGTCACCACCAACCCTTCCCCACCAGCAATTTGCGCCTGCAAATAATTTGGTGGTTGGATGAGCTGGCTGCCAATGTCGCACTAAGCTTCGGGGGGAGAGCAGGAGACTGTCCTGCTCCTGTGTTCTGCAAAAGGCCAGCATAAAGGCAGATGCTATACTTCCCTTGATCAAATAGTTCTCTGCAGTTGAGTGTAGAGGCTTCAGAGAAGAGAGGAGTTGAGCTGACATAGTGAAAGCACACACAGTTATCTGTAAGTTGTAGGCAAGTCTGGGGACGGGTTGTTGCATTGCAAATCAGGGACAGGGGCAGTTAGCGGAAGGACAGTTGCCCCTTGTGACTGGGATTTACAGACTCGTGATGGTGAAGCTCACGAGAGGGCCATGGGCTGGGTACTCTCTCTCAGCCTACTTCACAAGATTGTTGCGATGACAAAGACAGAATAACTCCTTATGACCCTGACCAGCGATGCAGCTAGGTAACTGTTGACCACTGGCTTGATGGTCTCACAGGAGTCCCAATCAGACTCCCATGTGTATTGCTTCCATTGTGAAGCACACAGATAACATTTATCTTCCTCCTCCTGCAAACACACTCGCTGGTCATTCCATGTGTTACAACTGGAATATATTTCAAAAAGGGCAAACAAACAAAAAACAGATTGATAACAAAATAATAAATACTCTGAGCCTATGTATTTTGCATTTTAAATTCACATGATTCATAGTACCAGCATGACTGCAGGAATAAAATGAAATTTGCTTTCCCTGGAAACAAGCACCTCTTTGTTTAAAAAAAAAAAGGATAATAAATGTTTAATGTAAAAATAATAAAGTGTGCATCTGTAACCATATACATGCATGGCTGACCAACCCGACTATATATATTTTTAATGGGAGGAGAATCCCAGCCTGGTCATGCCTGCTGAACAAGAGGCCTGCTTACCACTATATTTATTTGACCATTTGGTTTGTTGCTGCGTGGGTGGTTATTCCTTCCACCAGCATGGAGCTGTGAGACCCTTCATTCCAGTCTAAGCCAAAAGGCTGGCTCTGATCTAAGAGGGAACCCTCATTGATACATCTTTGATTCCAGCTTCAGTAAGCAAACAAAGTTTCCCCTGAGAATTACAAGATGGCGGCAAGGTTATATATGTCGAGTCACATCAAACTAAGCCATCCCATTTGTGCAGGGACTTCCAGTTAAGTAACAGAACTTATCCCCCCTCTCCTCCCACCACATGCCCCCAAATCTGTTCTGGGGGTGCATGGGAAAATGAAAGGAAGGGGCATTTCCATTGCTCAAATAGGATGGCTTTTCCGGATACAGCCTAATGAGAATAGCCATTGTGAACACACCTCACACAGTCATGAGGAAGTTACTGCTTCTTTTTTGTCAAGTCTAGTCCAACTGCATTTCATTTAGTCAGTAAGAAAGTTCTCTATGACGGTAGTTCAGTATGAGCCATTTACGCAGAAGAAGGGAAGTTTCAGTTACCAGAATGGAGGACAGACGCTGAAAATGCAGAATGTAGAGAAAGTTAATGATGGTCTATTCACCTGTTTCAGGAACACTTGGTTAGATGACAGTCACTGATTATTACCGCAGGGCTGGGATTTTTAAGGCAAGTACTCTACATAAATGCCTATTTCAATGGGTTCTAATTATCATAATGAATGGCTGGATATACCTTCAGATTGAGCTTTTAAAAAACAATTATCAAATTCCACTAATTTCCTTGTACCACAAATTGCTATTATACCATTACAAGGCGAACCCAAATCTTTAACATTACTAAATATAAGGCACTGAGATCTAAGGTAGAGTTCTCAATGTATAATCCCCCCCCCCTTTCTTACTTTGCTGAGCATTTTACAGCTATGTTAATGGTTCCCCTTTCCTTGCATAGCCTAATTCCCAATACTTGGAGCAAGCGTTCCCAATTGTTTAATCATGGCTGAACAATTGAAAGAACCATCACACTTCCCTTGCAAAGCATGAATTATCATTACCTCCGCTGCACTCATACTAAAGTTTATCACAATTAAGGCTTTTAGAAAAGGTGCAACAGGTTTTTATAATGTAGTCTTCGGGATATCACTTTCAGCTGCTGACTGACAAGAGTTGATGGATGGATATATATATACTGTATATATCCCTCTAGAAAAACGTGATATAATAGCTCAGTTCATAAGTAAGAAACATATTGTAACTGCAGCCAATCAACAGTGTGTGCTTTCCCTCCTTCACTTAGCAAATACTTGAAAAGAAATACAAAAACAAAAGATTCATAAAAATACACCACTTTTTAACATTAGATTTTAAAACATTTGCTGCCTCCATCTGTCTTTTCCAAACAGAAAGATTGCATGTCAGTGAGTCATGATTTCATCACTATTTCATGTAATGCACTGAAACCGCAGCAGGGCAGGGGGGGAATATTAACAATTTGAAGAAGCTTTATGCAATACTTTCTAGTATTGTATATGACAAAAGCTTTTCTGGTAATAATACTATGTTAAAAGAAGCATCCAAAACAACAGCTTCCAAGTTTTAGTGCATAGCCTCAAACACTTCACTGCTGTATGACTTAAACCCCCCCCCTAATAAACTAGAATTATATTCAGATTGGTTATCTGCAATGGCTGTTAAAGGACTAGAAAAAGGAATTTTCTGTTTAACTGAACATAGGCAGCAATGAAAAATATCGCATTTAAACTAAACACATGTACAGTTAACACACCTTTTAAAAAATGTTTTAAAGCACAGCTTTAAAAAAGGGGCAGAAAACTAATGGCATGCTGAGATCAAAAAATACTGCAATACTTTTCAAGGACAACCTCAAGGTAATACTCAATGACAGTTTTTAGAGCAGATTTTGTCTAGCTGTATAATGCTAGTTCATTGGTCAGGTGTTAGTACACATTACTCATAACTGTCCTTGGACTTCCTATTCATAAACATGAAAATGTATTTTAAAAATGGAAATACGTTGTGAAATCACAACTCAATCACATTTCATATAAGTTATTAAGAGAGATGTCTTTTTCATTTGTTCTGTCTGACCTGACTAAAAGTGCTTCCAGGTCAGACGTGGGTCTTTGCCAGGACAACATCCAGACATTGGCCCTGTCCGTGTGGTTCTATAGTTGCTCTTAGGCTGGCCAGTCCCTCTAGTGTCCTGCCTAATTACTACTGCTGCACTCATCTGCCAAATTTCTTACCTGCTATCACAGTGGCAGGCACACCAGCTAGGGGAGGCCAATGTACTTGGGGGCCCTTCGAAGTTCTTAAGGAGAGAGCTGTGCCCCCTCAATAATGAGTGGTAACATTGTGTGTGATGTCACACAACATCGTGTGTGATGTCACACAACATCGTGTGTGATACTAAAGTGACACTAAATGATGCTAAGCCTATATCACACCCCTGCTGGGAGTTTTCCTCTAAACTAAAGTAGTCCCGTCATGTTTACCACTTCTTAATAAAGAAGAAGATACTTGCATCTTCTGAATAATTTTAGCTGCTCTTTTCTATACCTTCTCCATGTTTATGACATCCTTTTTGAGATGGTGCAACTAGAACAATACAAAAGATGCTAAATGTGGGTGTACTATAGTGTTTAAAAGGGGGAGGGAACTGGCATTATGATGCTTGCTTTTTATTTCAATCTCCAATTTTTAATCATTACAACACACTGAGCTAATGCAGTCAGTGAGTCATCAAGAATTACTAATACCTATTTCAAACGTAGAAGCATGAGCTTGGATTAAAACCCACACTTGTTAGGTGCCACAAGACTAGAAGCTAGCCTGGCACACTAAACAATAGTTCCCTACTTCCTATGTAACCAAGAGAAAAATAGACACTTCGGCCAGGAAACAGATACTGCTAACTGAAATCCTTTTGCACTTGGGAATCTGGCAATCAAGAAGATTTCACCCTTCTCAATTTCAGAATGTATAGGAAAGAGGACAGCTTTTGGAAAAAAATCAGAAATGCTAGCATCCAAAAGTATACTGCTTATTCTTTCCATGCTACTAATTCATACCTCTTCTATTAATAAAATTAACAGCACCAATATCAGGATAAAGAAAACAGAAGAGGCACTGAGCACTGAGCAGGAAAACTCATTTTTCCAGCTCAGAACTATAGTCAGACCATCAATTTATCTTACTATCTTTTTATTGGCATAAATCCTACTTTCTAATGACTGCCTTTTTCCTGCCTGTGAAAAATTATTGGGCAGTTTACACTAACTGCTTTCTGTCATGTTTCATTTCCAAACACCATCTTTTGTCAGTTTATTCCAATCAACTCCAAAATAGACCATTAATGTGAATAAAGAAGATCTGTCTTCCAACATCATTAATGAGATGATTCAAAGAGTAACTCCATCTCCACTACTCCCTGCCCTAAAATATAAACACCTCACATTTTGCAACTGATTCCCAAAATCTTGAGATATGCACGCACATCTGCCTAAAAAAAATATATTTTAAACCATGCACACAAATATGCTGTATCTTTTTATAGTTATACATATTCACTGGATTTTATACTCTGAACCATGAAGGGGAAAATGGTAGGATCAGAATTTCTCGGGGGGGGGGGGGAATGGGACAGAAAGAAACCTCAGTAGGTGATAAGAAAGGAGTTAACTATGGTGAGCTCAATGCATTTCAAGTATGAAACCCTTCTTCAAGGTCAGCTCTCGTAAGAACATATGAAGCTGCTTGCTGGATCAGATCAAACACTCACCTACTCTGTCATCCTGTTCCCACAGTGGCCAATCAGATGTCTCTGGGAAGCCGGCAAGCAGAACATGAGGGCAACAGAATTCTCTCTACTCGTGTTCCTCTGCAACTAGTATTTAGAGGCATGCTGCCTCTGATACTGGGTGCGGTACATAGCCATCATGACTAATAGTCATTAATAGCCCTATTCTCTACACACACACACACACATTTTCAACAGAGTGGTGCCTTTTGCTGTCTCGTAGATGCACTATGAACTAAAACAACTTCTTTCCAAAGACAGTCTAACTCAATTAGTTCACATACAGAGGTCTTCAAATTTCAAAAATAAAGCAAATGACCAGCTTTAAATTTTGGATATTAGACCATTTTAGCTAAAATTTCAAAAGCCACAAAATAAAACAGCTGCAGCTTACATTTGCCTTGGTTCAGAGAGAAGACATTCGGTATCTACGTTTCAGAAGCATGTCCTGACTTAGGTAATAGCCAAGGAACAAAATCTCAAGAGAGATTTATGTGTGGCAATTTACCGGTGGTAGAACCGGTGATGAATCATTCCTGCAGTTGCAACACTCTTCAGAGATGTTCTGAATGCCACCAAAAGAAACCACAATACAGCGTGACCAGGCCCTTCTGAGGTAAGGACAGGTGATCCTTCCAGAGCTTGCTTCAGAGGTGTTCCAAGCACTTTTGTGGTACCAAATGATAGATATGAGTGTGCCATCCTCTCGAGCTTAGGGCATGGGATCTCACAAAGCATTTTGAGGATGCTGCAAGAGTTGAGTGCGACATTAAGTACAAGACCTGGCCCCTACCTGAACTTGGGAAGGGGGAGGTCAGGATCATGGCAATTACAAATATTCGCTGGTTACCAAGGCTTAGCAAAATTTGTGGATCCTGTATCATATACCAAGATCCTAATATATTTTCACTCATTTTAAAGATTTGTAACCAGAACCATATGTTGTTGTTTTTTCTAATCAGTATTGCAGGAAATTGAATCCATATATCTTGATTGTGGATCAGACAACTTCCAATCCCATGCAAAATCAACCTTTGGAGCTGTGAACATTTCAGGTGGTTTTGTTCACTTTGGGCTTTGCTTTAACAGCATTTTAAGGGAATCATGAACATAAAGTGGAACATAAATGTTCACTAAATAGGTTTTAGGATCTTGAAAGGAAAATGTCGTCCTAACTTTTAAAATATATAATGCTGCTGAGATTGTAACTGCCTGTTCACTGCCTGAAGAAAGTAGTGAATATCTTAACTACGTATTCTCTAAAATAATTAATGGCTCCTAGTCACGATGGCCATGTTGTATCTCAAGGGCTCTGAATACCAGTTGCTAGGAATCACTAGTGGGGAGAGTGCTGTTATACTCAGGTCCTGCTTGCAGGCTTCCCATAGGCATCTGGTTGGTTACTGTGGTAAATGAAGGCTGGATTAGATGGGTCTTTGTCTGGATCCAACAGGGCTTTCCCTAAGTTCTTATAATAATTCAGGTATAGTACAACATGGCTCCTGGGCATTAAGAACACACAATACAAGTCACTGGCTATTAATGGAACCAAGTAATTGTTATAATTAAATCTACAGCATGATTTAGCTTTAATAGGTTTCTTTGTGGTCACTCTTGGAAAGTACACTGCTAACCAAAAAACTTTTAAAAGAATTTATTGTTAGCAGGCAGAAAAGCCAGGATATATGTGTAAACAAAGAAATGAAACTGTCCAGTTAACACTGGATTCTGCCCTTAAGTTTATGAACCTAAACACGTTTTCTTAAAATTAAGCTCCACTGAAAATGGGACATATCCAAATGAATATGCTAAGGACATGGCCAGTTTTTGAAAGGTTAGTGTTTCTCCTATAACCCACCCCCTAAATTATCAATTTTGCAAGCATGAGTCAATTCCCTTGTTTCCTTAGGGGTTGAAAAATTATTGATTGGTTGATTGTCAAGAGTGTGCACTCAAATACCAGCCCATAGTTCTCAGTTAAAGAACAATCAGAATTCTTTTCTTAAAAATTCTGAAGAGGAGAGGGAGAGTGATTACATGAAAAGTTTAAATTACATGTAAATATTTGGATGTTAAAATCATGATGCTCTGCTGCTGCCTTTACTGTACAGCAGAATTATGTCAAAAACAGATCTCCCATGTAGCTCAACTGGTAGAGCATGAGACAGACTCTTAATCTCAGGACCATGGATTTGAACCATGGCAGGACCATGGCAAAAGAGTTGCATTGCAGAGGGTTGAACCAGATGACCACTTATGGTCCCTTCCAACTCTATGATTCTATGAACAATATCTGTATTCTCCCCCAAAATTGTGTGATAAGGATTTTCTCATGGTTAAACTACTGATCCTACACTCTGAATGCTAACCAATTCATACAATATATCTCTAGGGTTTTTTATTGCCATCAAATAACAACCCAGTTCTGTAACATCACTACTGAAGCTTTTTTTTTTTTTTTGCTATAGGGTTTCCCCCCATTAACGCTACTAGTTACCTAACTTTAATAAGCACAAATCTTTCCTTTCATAAAAGACAATTTGGTGTAAATGACAAAAATAAACATCATTTAAAACTTGCTTTCTCAATATATCTTTTTTTTTAAAAAAATCATTTTTATTGATTTTCCAATAAAAACAGCCAATCAACATGTCCACATCATAATCCAATTAAAAACAAAAAACTAAAATAAAAAAGACCAAAATGTAATTATTACTTTTTCCGGGCTCCCCATAGTCTGGACCTCTGAAGCATATCTTCCTCAATATATCTTCAAGAGGTGAAAATATTCTCAGTCTATGAGTACCCTAGACAAGGATCATTCCATCATGATCCAGGGACCAGATGACTCGAGTTGTGACTTGACATAATTATTGGAGGAAGGGGCATGTAAACAATGCTCCCTTGCAGGTCATCTCCACTTACTTGAATGAACTCCAACTAAGATGGGTTATTTCTAGGTCAGTCTGAGGTAACACAGCTGCACCAATGTTATCACTGGCAGACCCAGAAATAAATCAGGAATTCTCACGCAGACTTCATTTACTACTTGTGAAGCTATGAGGGGACTGGATTGGTCACTGTGACTGAAGGCTTCACAACCTGGTAGTAGAAAATGAAACCAAATCATTGGGCAGGCAGCAGTACATAGCTCAGTGGTACAACACGTGCTATCGTGAACTCCAATTCAATCTCTGCTATCTCCATTTAAAAGGGTCTCTAGTAGTATGACTGAAACACATATTTAATCAAGACATGAGAGCCACTACCAGTGAGAACAGAAGGACTGGGCTACAATAGCCAATGGTATGACACAATGGCTGTGTTCACACATCATAGTTAGCGGTCCATCATGAATGTGCAGGTGGATCCTGCTTTGCTCATCTGCCAGTACAACTGGAAGCAATGAACTATTATTCCCAGCTCAGCATTACATCCCAGCCAGGGATCGTGGTTTGTTTGGATCGAGAAAACGACAAACCCCAGATCAGATGTAATGCTAAACCAGGGACTGGGAACTATTGCTCCTGTTAGGGGGGTAATGTGAAGCCTGGAGAAAAATGGGAGCCATCTCTGCAGTTAGAGTAAACCATTCATGATGCTTTTGCTGTGATGTGCAGACTAGGCTAGCATAAGGCATCTCTAGACTAGTATTAGGCATCTTAGTACTGTATGTCAATTTTTAGGTTCTGTCAGTCATACTTCAAGGCGGGTTATCAAATCCAATTATTTGGCAATATTTGCAGCAACAGACACTTCAGTGTGTCTGTAATGTTGACTGGTACACCAACAAAAACTTTGGTAGCATTTTCATTCCAAGAAATTCTCAGCTGATCTTTCCTTTTTTGGATTGATTTAAACCAGGAAAAATCGGTCAAGTTAAATCAGGAAATTCAAAGAATACAATGCCAACAAGGCCTTAAGTACTTTACACTGGATTACATCCAATATTTATTTCCTTCTGTTTTACACACTTCCCCTGAGAATCTTCAGGGGGGTTGCTGATTACTGAAAAATTATTGTTTCAGTACAGAGTAGGGTATGATAACAAATTGATGACTTTAACACTAGAGTGATATTTAGTTACAACAGATTGTGGACACGCAGTGAAGTGTAGAGACAGATTAAAAAGGCACAGGGGTTCTAGGCTGAACCATATTCTAAAGCTCCCTTTCCCTTTGATCCCCTGCCAGCATTTCAAACACATAGGCAGGAATGCACAAATGTAATAAGTCCATTTCCCCAAAGCCTCCTTCACTCCTGTCCACTTTATACTGCCTTTCCCTTGAAATTTTCTACATTACTGACAGTATTCCATTCATCATTCTAGCTGTGTTATCGGTATTGTAAATTTTCTTACAGCTTGGATCATCGTAAACACTCCCTGTTGTGTGATGAGGAAGCAGTCACTATGGCTGGGTTTCAAAAAGGGAATTTGGAGCATCCAAGAATTTGGGCATGCTTAGCTTGTTTAATGTTCTTTCCAATTAAACAGTAGAGAATGTACCATATAACAAACTATTTTTAAAAGTCCCATCAGCTTCAAAGGTAGCTTGATATGTTGCATTCATCCCAGCCGATGTTCTGATATTCTGTTTGTTCTGGAATTTTAAAAGGAGTCCAGCCTATTGAGGTCAAACTGCCAGTTATAGAAATATTAACTTGTGGTCTTTATACTGAAAAAAATAATACAATTGCACTACAGAACGCACCCTTTCCAACTACCCAGAAAATTAATCTGCAAAAGTTACTAGTCCATAAAACTTTACTAGTTCACTTTTTTCTGTGTATGAACTCAAATGGTTAGTCTAAAAATAATGCATATCCTCATGTATAGTATCATTCATGTGAACATTAACACCCATCACACATGTATTACTTCAAAACTCTTACAATTTGGCAGTTATATGGAAAACTACAATTCATGGAGCACTGCATAAACTAAATAGTGTTGTCATCAGCATAGATTTCAGAAAAGTAAAAAGTATAACTAGTAAACTAGAAGCTTGCGTAAAACCTCATTTACTCATACAATATTTACCTCTACAAGAGAGTTGAGGAAGCAAATTTTAACCTAGTACAGTGGTACCTCGGGTTACATATGCTTCAGGTTACATATGCTTCAGGTTACAGACTCTGCTATCCCAGAAATAGTACCTCAGGTTAAGAACTTTGCTTCAGGATGAGAACAGAAATCGTGCTCCGGCGGCGCAGCGGCAGCGGGAGGCTTCATTAGCTAAAGTGGTGCTTCAAGTTAAGAACAGTTTCAGGTCAAGAACAGACCTCCGGAATGAATTAAGTACTTAACGCGAGGTACCACTGTATGGCAGAGCTGTACATCTCTATCCCCACCATCTCACCTGTTCACTTTTCCTTGCAATGAGGGTGAGATGAAAGGTAGGGAAGGAAGAGTCTGGCACAAGGCATTTTCCATATCTTTTTCCTTCCCAGGCACAGCTCCAGGGAGAAAATGTAATCTGAGCACAGCCAGTTTAGAGTATCCAGGTCATATCTATTTTCTGAGTGACAGTGCAGCACAATTCTGGGTCAATGTAAGGAATAAGAAGACTATACCCTTCTATATGGTCGTTCGAGTATGTTAAAACGTATATTACATTATGTATATTATATTATATTATGGAGGCAGGAGTTGGAAGGTAAAAACTTAATTCTTTTATGGATTCTAGACCTCAGCCATTTACACTAGTATTAGATTCTAACTAACTCTACATTTTTCATATTTTGCTCACAACCAGGTCAGAGATTGCACTGAACACACAGCAGTTCAAAACAATGCAGTAATAAAAATGTGTACATTTAATTCAAATTCACTGTAAAAAATATCCGCAGCTAATCACAAATTGTTCTATCAGCCTCCATATTTCCTCCTTGTTTTGTTTTAAGAACAAAGCCATGATTCAAAATGGAAGCCCAGTACATAAACTGCAAAATGACTGGCAAACTTTTAGCCGATCAAATTATGTGTAAGCAAAGGCATTCTTTCCCAGTGGTAGGCGGCCGCATGCCAAGGAACTATGTGCTAGAACTTGTCCTGTACTACCTGTTCAAAGGAAACTGCGCAAGAATATTTCAAGCTCTGACACATACTACTTTGTGCAAAAACATCCACAGGAGTATTACAAAAAGACAGCAGTGATGTTTCAGCAAACCCTGTGTCAAAGGAAAATGCTCCCCTGCATTTTTATCAGCAAGCAAAAAACGAACCATCATATCTTACATAAAACTGTATCACTAACACCAATACCGCTTGGGCAAAGTTCCTCTGGCCCTTGCATTTTGGATTCTAGCTCTGCTCTGTACGGATGGAAGTGAAACCTGCAAAGTTGATACCACATCGTGTGCTGTTCCCTGAAAGTATACATTAAACCCATAATGTTGCTTTTCTCCTTTGGAAAGGTTTTATTTTAAACAAAACTTTTCTGTCTTCTGTTAAGGGCTGCTGCAGATGCAGTACTGCTATTTAACCACAGCTGGTGCTGTATTTATGCAGCCCTGGCTTCTTAGATTTTTATCTTTTAGGAAAGAACCTGGAACAAATTACAGCGGTACCTCCGGTTGCAGACGGGATCTGTTCCGGAGGTCTGGTTGGATCCCGAGGTTTCTGCAACCTAAGGACTCCTTCTGCGCATGCGCAGACCACTTCTGCGCATGTAAAATACTTTCGAGTTTGCTGTCGAAGTTTATATATATATATAAATGGAGGTACGACTGTATTTCAAATCTAGACCACACAATTAAGATAAAGGTAAGATAAAGGTAAATGTTGAGGTTAAAAGGAAAGGGGGTACAACATATAAACGGTAAAGGGTCTCCTTAACACCATTTCAGAAATAATAATAATAATAATAATAATAAAAAATTTTATTTATATCCCGCCCTCCCCAGCCAAAGCCGGGCTCAGGGCGGCTAACAACAATCAAATAATAAAACAATCAAATAATCCAACATTCTAAAAACATTTCATTATAAAAATTAATTAAAATCAAATTAATGGCAACTGTTAAGCAAAATTCTGTGCAGGTTGCCAGAGGAGGGAGTCAGGCTGCGCCCTGACCAAAGGCCTGGTGGAACAACTCTGTCTTGCAGGCTCTGCGGAAAGATGTCAGGTCCCGCAGGGCCCTAGTCTCTTGTGACACAGCGTTCCACCAGATTGGAGCCGCAGCCGAGAAAGCCCTGTCTCTAGTTGAGGCCAGCCTAACCTCTCTGAGGCCTGGGACCTTCAGGATGTTTTTATTTGCAGACCGTAGGTTCCTCTGTGGGGCATACCAGGAGAGGCGGTCCCGTAGGTACGAGGGTCCTAGGCTGTATAGGGCTTTAAAGGTTAAAACCAGCACCAGAAAGCCATCTGGGGGAAATTCCAGGCCCACACAATCACAATTTGACAGGAACAAAAATATTTTATTTTGCATGAAAGATGTATGGACAAAACAAAATCGAGCAAAACCTTGTATCTAACATACAAACAAAGTTGAAAACCCAAGTTTGTGTGTTTATATGAACATCTAAACATTTAATGCTGATTCTGAAGTCAAAGATATTGGGGAACCGATGCACCAGATACCAAAAAAAACTGTGTCATCCTTGCTACAGCAGTGTAAGAACAAAACTACACTTTTTACACCACCCACTATCCTCCACACCCACCCATCCCGCTGGGAAGGTTTTTGTTTTTTTCTTTAAATGGGCCAACTTTTGATGTTGGAGCCCAACTGGGGGGAAACAAGGTGGAAAAATGTGTATTTCAACAAGAGAACTAACAGGCAGGGGAAGAGTCCAATATCAGTTTGGGATTGCATCCTAACTTGAGTATTTAGAAACTATAAAAAGAAAATTTCATTGTGAAAGATTAGCACCTGGAACTGTAACACTGGTAGCTAAGTATTTGGAATCCACTTGATTCAAATAAGTCTAACAATATTTATACCTTGTACTTTTTAATTACAATTTTTAATTAAATGTTGTTTCCATGCACACCAGCAGCAGATATAACATGAAAACGATGTAAGTTGAAATGTAATTTGGATATGAATTTTCAAAAGGTTCAATATGACAAACTTCTGAAAACAAATATGTTGTGTATGGTATGTTTGGTGTTTTCCTTTCTTTTTTCATTTTATCTTATTTTATGTGGATGCTGGCAAGCCTGATCTGTGAAATGTATAAAATAAGTGAAAAAGGGATACAATTTGCTCTTTTCACATATCACAAACAGATCTCACTTATTTTCCCTAGAGCACACTGCTTCAAATTGAAGAGTGAAATTTGTTTTCTAATGTGGATTATGATATGTTTGAGCTTGCAAAATATTTAATAGCATGTCTGACACCTATTTATGATTTAATCCTTAAATCAGTAAGTAGAGTAATGTTGCCAAAACAAAACAAAAAGGTGGGGGGGGGGGGGAGAAGAGGATATAAAAACCTCTGAAATAATATTGAAAGCCTGGAGTCCCTGGGACTTTAAACTAATCATTGAAACTAATCAGAGTTAGCCTAGTTCAGCATAATGACAAACTCCAATAGTTTTCACCAAAAGAAGAGCCTTCTGTCTTCTCACAGCAACACCCCAGAGCAGCCTTCATCAGTTTAGTCCCCTGCTAGCTGGGGCTGCTGAAGAGCTGCAGTCCAAAATATCTAGAGGGCACCAGGTTGGCCAAGGTTGCCCTAGAAGGAGAGGGCAGGGGTAGCTTGTGAGAGAGGAGAGGGAGCTGCTGCCCATGAATGTAGCACTAAATTGTGCATTAATGTTATATCTGAACCAAGTCTACAGATGCAAATCAGAACAGCATAACAACCAAAAGTGCCACTTACAGCATTATGCGCAAACCACTTTAAAATGCAATGAGAAAACGCACCACCGCCACATCCACTTCACCTGCTGCTTTCTTTCTTCCCTGTATTCCTACACCCTCCTCATTTATGGTGAGCACCAGGGGGACAGGAGGATCTTAGTGGTGTCTGAATGTGGCCTTTCTTCTATTTTCCTGGTGTTTCCACACCTGATAATTTCCTCATTTTATGTAACCTTCCACACAGTGTAAAAGCTACTTCTGGAAATCTAGTGGAAGCTTGGTGCTCATGACAGTGTTGTTTTCCTGGGGGGCGGGGGGGGATTCCTTTTGCAACCTTGTTAACTCAGAAAATCAGTTTTGCATTGTAATTTCACATGACAAAATCTGAGGTGGTATCCTGGTGTATGGTTCTTTCCCACCGTTTAAAATTTAGTTGTGACATGGTGGTTTATTGATTTTTAAAAGCCACAGTTCTGTAACACAACAGATAGTGCAGTGTAAAAGGAATGTTAGAAATTGGGACAGAAGCACTAACATTATTTCCAAGTAAACTAACACAATAAACCCCAAATCTGAATGGAGTCTTAATTTAAAACCTGACATCCACCATAGCTCCAGAAGTGGTTATATGGTGCCCCAGTTGCCAGCCCACACTGTATGGCTCTTCTTTTACAACTGAACATGGGCCTTTAAATATAAGCAAGCCTGGTGCCTTTGAAATATAGATATTTAACACAACAGCTAATGCATTATTGAATGCATACGTCTGAAGACACAGAGGCAAACTTTGGTCTCAATGCCTTTTCCAGAAGGTATTGTGTCATCCAGCTGAATAAGCTTTGCTCTCCCAATGCAGCAAGCATTTTCTGTTTAGCCTACAATTTCCGACATCATTGTAAAGATAGAAATCATTATAATGTTTCTATTTTCCATAATAATGCAATTGTGCTACTTTAGGGATTTTCTTCAGTAAACATTGTCGGATGACCACTGTTAAGATGTAGAGCTAAGCTACCATAAAGTTTCTTTCTTGTGTCAAATTTGATTCTGTGATTATCCATAATCTATGCTCACCTCCCTCTATAGAGTGAATTATACTTAATGGAAGGGATAATTCTAAAGGAGACAATACAACATAAAGTCTTATCCTGCTATGAGAAGTCTTTTTCAATTTAGTCAATGAGGCTTAGCATCAGACAGAAAGGGGGAAAAGACTGAACATTTCCCAGCAGTACAGCATACAAGCATACCCCCTACTTAAAATAATCTTACTTATACATAAAAATGTGCAAGGCTATGTGAATGCTGACTTCTATACAAGACATAGGGCAACTTCATAGCGTTATGGGGCAATCAGCAAAAGTGTAAAAAGTGTTAAAAGCAAAGATTCCCCATCCAATCCCCAAGATAGCATTTTATATGTTTAAAAAACTTGTGATAATTACATTGGTATTCCCATGGGGCCTCTGTCACCTCATTCACTGGACACTGGACACCGTACAGTGGTTTAAGATTTCTTAACCCTAGCATGCAGAAGTGTTTGCAAGGGGCATGCTGTTCCAAGAAAACTTGCAGCATCCTAGGATGGCTATAGGGAGCCGAAGATCCCTTTGGGGCATTAATCCTAGCATTTGGTGTTTTGGGTTTTTTTTAAGGTAAACAGTCCCGTTTTGGGGTTACAAGGGAAAAGGTAAGACTCTGGCTCTGTTAACATGAAAACACTGTGCTTGGCATTGCCAGTCCCCCATAAGTTGCTTCCTCTGTGCCCGTATCTGCCTTAAGAAAATACTTGCACTGTGCAGTGCAACATCAATGTTTTTCACTGCCTAAAACTGCGATCAATAACTATGCTAATAAAAGGACCTTTTGATCTTGTCCCTTCGTTTACTGTTAGATGGTCACTTCTGATAAGAATTGTCTGCAGGAGATGTGAATCTCCCCTCATTTCATTTCCACAACCATTGGCATTTGACCTGAGCATGTGTCTATTTAAAATTTAAAAACATGCACACATGGGAAATGGGTGGCTAATTTGCATACTCATACAGCTATTCTGAAACAATGTCATTTAGTATGGATGAAGACTTGGGCTCATGCACTCCCACCTCTCCTCTCCTCTCCCCCCCCCCCCCCCAGCCAGGAGGAGCAGCTAGCCAGCATTTAGTTTTACAGAATCTCATCTTGTCCTTGCATATATACCAGTGATCATGATTTATCAAAAACTATGCTTAGTTTAACAAACCATCTTAATAACCTATGGTTTGAAGTTAGCTTATTTTTGTTTTACTGACCAAAGTTTATGATAACCCACAATCGCTGGTTTGTAAACAATGACAAACTGAGATGTGGTGAAAGTGAAACTAAATGCTGGAGAACATCTTCACTGGCTAAAAGGTGGAGCAGAAGGGTGCACACAAATTTGAGGGTTTAAACCAGGCTTCCTCAAACTCAGCCCTCCAGATGTTTTTGGCCTACAACGCCCATGATCCCTAGCTAGCAGGACCAGAGGTCAGGGATGATGGGAATTGTAGTCTCAAAACATCTGGAGGGCCGAGTTTGAGGAAGCCTGTTTTAAACTCATTCTAACTTGTGTACATAGGGTTACACCATGGTTTAGCATTACATGCAAACACAGGGATATGCGACGCAATTATATATTTACACAATAGGATGTTGCTCTTGTCAACTACACAAGGGCTGATGCGTGCCAATGTGTTATATATTTTACTCAACAATATAACTAATTGAAGATGCACTTTCTTTCGAACACATTTCAGGTAACAGGGACTGCTGATCTTTTGAGAAAAGTGTGCATCTTTACCCACTTTCACAGGATCCAGCTGAGCTGATATGACTGACAAATAATTTTATTCTGTTGAATGGAGTTTAGGAAAGGAGGCCTTTCATCCTGATGAATCTGACTGACACCTTCAGACCCTGCTCAAAGACACTGCACAATTACTGTGCAGACAGGTTCTAATGAACTTCCTTTAATAAAGAAAAGCACTGTAGTATAAATAAGAAGTTGAACATGTTTTTTAAAATATATATATATATTTAACAATACTTCCATGGGTGAAATTTCAAATTCTATTGGTTTCAAGGCCAGCAGCATAACTGTGCAATGTACTGAAGCCTATAAATATATTTGGCCTGATTTTCAGAGCTGTTGAATATTCATTACTTCTGACTGTATCAATATACATTCAGATCCTTCACTGATTCTGAACAGTTGTCCTATTAATTTATATTTAGTATTATTCCTTTGTATTTCTGGGGAAATGTAGTCACCTAGGATTAGGGTGACTACACTAGGGCAGGGCTCCTGTACCTTGAAGAGCTAGCTGCTTTAGACATTATCTAGATGTGACCATGGCACTTCTTAGAAAACACATTGTACTGCACAGTGGTAAAGTAGGAAAGGGATTAGTGTTTTAAAGACGAGAAGAAGTAGTCTTATTTCCCTCTTCACACAGTGTTTGCCCTTCAGTTGCCTCACTCCTGGTTGTGTTTCCTTTGAAAGGGCTTACTTCTTGTTTCAGAAACTGAAACACATCTGTGGTGAAAAGCATATCAGAGGGGAGTGGCTGAAGGGTCCGACATCTTGTTAGATCATCCACTTTAAACATTCAGAATTTTCAATTAGAATTTCTGCCTTTAGGCGGTACACAGTTCCGCTTTGCAGTGGAGCATTGGACCTCCCCTCTTTTTGTCCTTGCAGATTCTATCATGTAGACGTGCAGGCCTTTGGTATTCTTACAAAATGGCTAGAATGTTGTTTTCCAAGTACACTTTTATAAAAATATTTCTGGGTTCCTTCCATACATACCCAAAATTAAAAAGACCCAGAATTTCATTTGTAAAATACACGTATGGGCAAATCTGTTTGAAGAACATGTTATGAAATATCAACATTTTCCTTCTTAGAGCAAAGTATAGTACAGGGTCATCAACTTGTTTGGACATGTGGGCTTAGTTTCAAACCACAGTAACTGCTAGAGTGCTGGTGGTGGAAAACTCATTCTGAATCGGACCAGACACTGGTTAGAGCTGAACGTCGAGCCTACCAAGTGGCGATAATGATGGCGAAGAAGACCTTCTTCACCGCCTCTATTGCATCTGCAGAAAACAGCAGCAGGAGACTCTTTCAGGTGTTTCACAATTTAATGGAACCACCCCCACCATCGGGGCATGGTGAGGACCCCAATATCTCCTGCAATGATTTTGCAAAGTTTTTTTGCAGATAAAGTCGCCCAGATTCATAAAGAGATAGACTCCACCGTGGGAACAGGGCCGGGGTGGGAGAGTGCCAGAGTCCTGTCTAGTCTAGTCAAGCTTTCTCAGTAGTGGCGCCCGCCCTGTGGAACGCCCTCCCATCAAGGAAATAAACAACTATTTGACTTTTAGAAGACATCTGAAGGCAACTCTGTATCGGAAAGTTTTAAATCTCTAATTTTTACAATTTTTTATGTTCTGTAGGCCGCCCAGAGTAGCTGGGGGAACCCAGCCAGATAAGTGGGGTATAAATTATAAAATTATTGTTGTTATCATTGTGGGAACCATATATGTTGTTGTTGTTTAGTCGCTTAGCCGTGTCCGACTCTTCGTGATCCCATGGACCAGAGCATGCCAGGCACCCCTGTCTTCCACTGCCTCCCGCAGCTTGGTCAGACTCATGTTTGTCGCTTCAAGAACACTGTCCAACCATCTCATCCTCTGTTGTCCCCTTCTCCTTGTGCCCTCCATCTTTCCCAACATCAGGGTCTTTTCCAGGGAACCATATATAGAGTATAACCAAACCACACACTACAATCTGTTATATTGGCTGCCATATAAAGTTTCTAATTTCAGCAGGGGAGGAGGCCCAGTGGGTATATATGTGCCTTCAGCTATTGGCAAGCCATGGTATGGTAGATCTGTGAGGTGGAATAACTTCAATTCACTGGTGGAGGAAGAAGGGGGTGGGGGAGCACACTGCCCCCGGCACCACGATCCCAGTGGGGTGCCATTTCGGCTGGAGCCCCACTGCACTGGGTGCCATGCCCCTGCAGTCAGCATGCCACGCCCCCGGGATGCACGCCACACCCTCGTGGCATGCGCCAGCCACACCTGTGCCTGCTCTCCGCCCCCGGTGCCAGAGCATGAAAGCTCCGCCACTGCTTCCATTTCCATTCAACTCAGCATCGATCTTTTTCTGATATTCCACATAATTCTACTGAATAATCTCATGAATCAGGGAAAGCTGTACCTAATTTCCTTTCTCAAAATCAGCCAGTTTACATGTACAATTGATAAAATGATACCTTCTTCATCACATCTTACATTTCTAGCTACATATCTACCAGATATTTAGCCTTATAAAGGATGCAATAAATGGTAATAGCAATAATAATTATAATAATAATTTTAAAGCTCTGAAGGAACAGGTTGACAGCTACCAATGTACTGTATGTCTTCAATGGCTCCTCCTAGGTATCCCGTCTTTCAAGAGCAGGGCAGCCCCCTGGCTAAGAAGAGAGAGTTTTAAAGTTTCTGCACAAATCACATTTTGTTGCATGGTTCCACTTATCTGATATAATGCCTACAGCCACAAAAACATACTGAACTCAACAAAGAGGGCTTTTTAGAATCAATCCATAACAATCTGAGCCAACTTACCACTTGGCTTTATTCAAAGACAACTTGCTACCCTGGCAATTTAATTGACAAACCCATATTCTTGAATTTTAGTCCTTTACAAAAAGGCAATAATATGCATGCTAAATGAAAAGAACTGGATTCAGATTATTAGAGGTTCACAAACGAAACACATGAAGCTCTGGAGGCTGTCCAAAGTGAAATCATTTCTAGGTGTTGATGTCCATTCAATAAAAATTCAATGTAGTAATTATCTCCTTACTGCTTCCCCAAAGAGTTTTAGTAATCATAACCATAATATTTCTTAGCCAATTATATTAATGCCGCAAAAAGACAGACAGGGCCAGCAGCCAATCACTGTGCCAGATCACTGCCTTCAGATGGATACTTTACAATTAGCCTACAATTCGCAAGTGAAAAATGCAACACTAATCTTAAAATAACAAACAGTAAAAATCCTTTTAAAAAATAAAGAGTATGCATGGTTAAACATGTAGCACCTCTAATTAAATTATAGAGTGAAGACTCTTATCCTCTTTGCTTCCAAATAACAGGTCACAGTCAGTTCTAATAGCTCTATTAAGTTACACCAAAATTCATTTCATGTCACTATTTAACTAAACAGCTCATCTCTAAACAAGTAAGGCTCTGTTACTGCAACCCTGCCAACTAAACCCCACACTGAAGGGTTCAGTTTGCTCCATAATCACATGCAACTTTCTCTGTATGGTAATATAAGCTTATATTTATGCAACACATGTGGTCCATGTTTTCAGAAGATGAAACACAATACCTCAGCAAAACTGTGAATGTATAGTTACAAGCTAATTAGCCACTTGTTGAATATTCCAGGCCAATGTAACAAATATACTTTCCAGGCAGGTCATTATTTTCATCTTTGTCATATTTAACATCAAATAATAAAAGAAAATTAATTCTAGTTAGCCACGTGTAGAGACAAAATGGTGTTTTCTCTTCATTATCAAAAAAAAGGCCTTGTGCTTATAACAGAGCACAAGCTTCAATAACAAGCCTGATCAGAGATTTGCCAGCATAGTCTCTGGGTAGCCTTCATCTACTATACCTATTCAAAAAACAATGACTGCATCCTTGCTAATATATGCTGAGTATGTAAGTAATTAACCCTCTGAGATATGACAGAGAAGAAGTTGTCATCAACAGGAAAACCTAACTTGACTAGAAGAGATCCATGCAACTTACATGATCTCTGACAGGTGGGGGGAAACCTTTGCACTTTAGTGAGTGGGATGGATACAAACACACACACACACAGAGAAAGAGAGAGGGAGAGAGGGAGGGAGAGAGAGAGAAAGTGACACAATGCATACTTATAAAGTGTATGCAAAAATGACATTGATAACAATTATCTGAACAAAAACAGGGTGATTTCTCACTCTGAACAATACTGTTCTTATTTCAGGAAACTATCAATAGCAGAAAAAGATATTCAGCTATCATAAGAATTGCTAATGACAAAAACGAGAGCCTACAGACCAAAAATAAAGATTTTTTAATGAATTCATCAACCATGATGCTAACAAAGGAAATACAACACTGAAGACAGAGATAAAAATATAGATATAAACAGCGAAAACGGTTATCCCCCAGCCTATAAAAAATACCTTGCTCTCATATGGAATATTTTTACTCTTTCATTTATTTCTTCATTCAATTTACACCCTGCCTTTCCTCCTGCAGAAGCTCAGAGCAGCAGACACAGCAAAGATAAAACATTGAAAACACAGCTACTAAAAACTTCTTAAAATTTACTAAAACACAGTTAAAACATTTAAAAAACATCTCGGGGGGCCTGTTGCAGCCTAAGTATTATGAAACTGAAAAGATTGCGGGGCAGGAAAAGGAACTGAAGAAGACAAGTGCAAACAAAATCTCTTCACAAACCTGTTGCTGTGGATACTGCATTCCCCCCATGGAACCTGGAGTCCGGGATTGCATTGCCATTGGAAAGCGCTGTTGTCCTGGAGGTCCATATGACTGCCCTGGGTATGGACTGCTTGTCTGAGTCTGGGAGTGAGGGCTGTTGCCCACTGCAAACAACTGAGGCCTTTTCATTACCATTGGATCCATTGGGTTGCCCTATTGATTGAGGGGAAACATAAAATAAATGTATAAATATATCATATGAAGCCTTTGTGCATTTTCAGCATGTCTTCATTCTGAAATGAAATCTGCTAAATGTCTTTCGACACACACACAGAAATGGTAGCTTAATTTCAGCCTCTGAAATACAATTCAGAAGAAAATTTAGTCATAAGGTTCCCTTGCCAGATACATAATGGTGAAGCTCTTCAAGTGCACACTTGGCAATGAGAAGAAGCCATTTCCATGCTTGGTTCCTCCCTACTGGATTACGGCCCATATGTTCTAATTGTCCTGCTTTCAGACTCTTTACAGTGTTAACAATTTTGCATTCCAAGTCAGTAAGTGAGTCATAAACAGAACTTCACATAAAAAGACTCTTCTGATTATTATTATTTCTTTGCTTGATTTCAAAAAACAATAAACTCTGGACTTATTTTTCTTGGCATTGGATGTACTGCATTTATAGTGCTTCATTTCTGATGCTGCTCACGATAACACCAACCCTCTTAAGAAATCATATCTCACAAGCAGTAACTACAGCATCCATTCCTTTACAGGAAAGTCCATTTGTCGGATGTTTGGGGTTTCGGCTTGACAAATGTTGAAAGGGAAACTCAAATGCTGAACTCAATTTCTTGAACAGTCCACAACAAAAAAACAGTTCTTGCACCCAACTCCCTCCCCCAAGTGCCTTAAATACATAGTAAGTTTTGAAAGCAATTTGGTAGTTTAATGCATGACAATATGCGTGGAGAATTATTGAATAACACAATTTTAAAAGTGAGTAGACATGCACTCTAGTGGATTCTGCTCCAATACCCCAACTTTATAATTTCTATAGCTGGCCTTCCCTGAAGTACCTTTCATTCAATCTTTTTAGTAACAAAGTGCTCAGATTTGAATATGGCACTCCAAGTGGATCACCGTTATGCCCTATGAACAGTTTTAAATGCGAAAATGAATTGAACAGTTGCAGCTGCAAAGTCCTTGCAATACACATAAATATTCATGTACCATGTTTACTGTGTTTTATGAAAGTTGGTGTTTGCAACCTTATCAGCAACTTTTCAATATTCAATTCTAATTTCTTTCAAACATTATTTTTCTTTGATATATTTACCAAATGCTGTTCTTATCAGTAATTCCTTTCCATTCTTATTTACCCGATCTTTTTTCCCTGCATGTTCTAATGGACTCTTTGGTTTCTCTTAGTCTCACCTCCATTTCAATCTGTTCTTAACCTGGATATTTATTCCACTTCTTTATTTTGTATTTCACTTCCCCATACCACATAGATTTTATTTATTCCAGTCTCCTTATAAACAATACAGTGGCTTTTACAATTCTTATCCATCTTCTTTGTATCGTTGTCTATGTTATGACTATGTTATGTTAAAATATGTGTCCACCACTCACTTTTGTTTCATTCAAAACACTCAGTGTTGATATCAGCAGTACAAAAACTGGAACAGGATGAGGAAAAGTACAAATGCAAGTAGGAGTTTTTCCCTTTTCCTGTCACCATGCATGTGAGAACTACCTGAAGGGTTTTCTCTTCAGCAGCAACCACTAATACATTGTGCTATTAATTTATGAGGTATCTTTCACTAGGTACATGGAAGTGAGTTTAAATATATACCTTGTACCAGCATTCCATGACATAGTATTATCTCGAGATTGAACAAGTCACAAAACATAGCATACCGATATATTTAACATTAAAGAGTAAAAGGTTCACAAGGACATAAAGTGGAAGTTATTTTACTCTAATCTTTACTTTGAAAAAGGCAATGAGGCTCATCGAGGTAGCAATCTTGTAGGCATCTGCTAAGGGAACGCACACAAGGTGGAAAAGGTATCTCAAATGCAAGTTTAACACACATCAGTTAACTACAAGCACTAGATATGAAGGCATTTAGTAAGATGGTGATTATGCCCATTATTATTAAATATTTGCACAGATTTGAATTGACAAGGGACTGATATTGTGTTGCTCCGAAATGCTTATCAACACACAACCTTTGCTTTTGACCAAGCTGTTGCCAAAGATTCCTACCAGTTTATTAAAAGGAGTGTGCTATTCTACTTGTAACACACTCCAGAACTCCAAAATATAGATAGCTAACTATCAGCTACTGACACTGTTTATCACTAAGTTTATCTCTGGTGTAAGCAGAAAAAAAGGTTCAGTTAAAAGAGGTAACCATATGCTTTTTATTGCACGATACCATAAGGAAGCACCTGAAATAAACACATATGTGGAGTTCTCAATCACAGTACCGGGTCAGATGAGACAGATAATAAAAAAGTTTAAACTGTGTGTATGAATGCAATAGTATGGCTTAAATATTAGGATAACTTAAATTACATAATTAATCATTTTTAAAAACTTCAAACTTGCATCCACTTAGACATTTATGAGTCCCAGAGTTGGACAGATACACATATAACAGGGATGCAGGATTCCACCCTTAAAATTTGTGTTATTGCAATGCAACACAATGTAAGATTATACTAACCCAAACCAAGACACATTTTATGCATATTCATTATTGTAATATTTTGCAAATGGTCCATCACCAATTAAATGCATAAAAAATACAGCAGCAACACACCAATATGCTAGGAAAAGGGCATTTGTTCAAATGAATTAAGACTTCCATCAGAAAGTATATTCACAATGTCCTGATCTAGTTTATCATTTCTGTAACTTCACTGATTAAGCTCTTTAATATATAGCATATATGGCATATATAGTCACAGCAGCAGCAAGAGGCCTATGCCATAACACTTCCTCTAGACTCCTCAGAAAACACCATTATTGGAGTGGAGGCCGGGCTCATCCAGAAACATTGAACTGAAAACTGTATTTCATGCTCCCTTTTCTCAACCCAAACTACTAGCTTCTAGAAAAGAAACCAATGGACTTTAAAATGCCATCCTCTTTTCTTACACACTAATATATTTATTCTAAGATGGCTTTTAAACTTTTTGAGTTGCAGGATCAGGCATTTGCTATCTATTTTTTATGCTGTTGGATAAATCTATTGTGACTACAGTACTAAGCAAACAAATCACAACGGAAACAAAAAATAAATCTGTTTTTAATGAACTACATGCAAGTCGACTCTTTGTGGTGCCACTGGAAGTGTAATCAGAGGTTAAAACAATATTTAAACCCAAATACACACATTTATCACACCCAATGGTCAAAACAATACCACAGGCTGAGACAAGCAGGCTACACGGCTTAATGCTGTTGCCCTTCACATTATTATTACTATTTTTTTGACAGTAGTAACTGACTTATATTTGGCTTCACTTTTTATTCCTACTCTCTGACCTTCTTCAGGTCCTCTGTTTAGCTCTCCCTCCTAGTTTATATTAAATCAAAATTAACTGTCCCTTAATTATCTTGGAGTGACCAAAACATTATTCAGATTCATAAACTACAGAGATCAACTTCCATGAACATTTGTTTATTTATTTATTTGTTGTTGTTGTTGCTGCTGCTGCTGCTGCTAGGAGTCTTACTGTGGCTTCCATGCTCACAAGAGGGGTTTTTTGAGCCGAACTCTGCCTTTTCAGTGGTAGTGCTAAAGCTGTAGAGCTTCAGACAGCATCCCCATATAGTTTTAGGGGGCTTGTTAAAACATTCCTAATTCAACAGGGTTTTTTGGATCTTAAAACTGTTTTGTTTTGCTGCTTTGTACAGACTGTATTATTTTATGCTACTGACAGCTTTGATTTTTTTAAACCTGTTTTGTTTCACAATCCATTTTATTCTTGTGCATTTTATTCAAAAGTTGTATAGGTATTTGGGAAAAATGATTAAGAAATATGGGTAACAAAAACCTTATTGCAATCAGAAATGACATGGACACTGTCCATGAGATAAATTCCACTCCTCCGAATTTTTTATTTTAAAGGATAGAATTTTCCCATAATATCTTAAGAGCCAATAAAATTCATCTGTAGAAATCACTGTTGCAAGAAGATCAATTGTCTAAAAACAGCAGAAAGGCAGACTCCCAGTACAGTATGATCACAACTTCACATGTTTAACATGTGCAATTTCAACTTCTACGCAGGAAGACTGGCCAGTTGAACTCACACAAATAAAATGCATGGAAGGCAAAGAGTTTAAAAGCTCTTTTCATGCAGGGCTTTTGTGGCAAGGAAAGAGCTTATAAGCTCTGAGTCTTGCTTACTGGGCTCTGGGGTGCTCTTGCAAAATCCCACGAGAATTCAGTAACCAAGGCAAGAAGCTTCAACGCTCACTGCTTTGCTTGGGGTGTCAAGGCCCACTTGGCACAAATTTCTGGGCACGGAAGGATGCTCGCATGGGACAGTTCCACCAAGGGGTGCACTTCAAGTATATGTATTTTTGCATATATGCACCATCTCAGGGGGCGGGGGGAGTAACAACTGTACAAGATGTGATCATACTGCATTACACTACACTTAATCATGCTTCCTGCTGATTACCAGGCGCTGGGGCAAGTGTTAACAAACTACTATTTCTTTCTGTGTCTGAAGAGGTTCTGAAGTCTTAGCAAAGGGATAAGGGATCTTTTCCAGCTCAATGGCTGTATTGCCTTGTGAGAAACCTTGAATGGGGGGGGGGGGGGGCAAGAGAAGAATCTCTTTATACTGTAGGCTACATTTCAGGCACACAAAAGTCACGAGTTTAACACATACCATATTTTTCTGTGTATAAGACAATTCTTTTTGCTATTAAAAAATTGGGTGAAAATTGGGTGTTGTCTTATACACAGATAGATAGAGGGGGGATGTGCAATTAATGGCAGCAGTAAGCAGGAGATTGGCAGCGGTGATTGGGCAGGGGATTGGTGGCTGCGGCAAGTGGGCGGGTGAGCTGTAGGTGGTGGCGATTGGGAATTGGCGGCTGCGGCAAGGTGTGTGATTGGCAGTGGCTTTGGCAAGAGATCGGCAGTGGTGGGCAGGCAGGTGAGCGATTGGCGGAAGTGACCTCCCCCACCCCTACAAGCTAAACAACTTAATTTCTTAATTTTGGGTTTAATAAAATAGGTGTCATCTTATACATGGGGCCGTCTTTTACACGAAAAAATATGGTACTTCTCCAAATAGCTAAGCAAGAGTTATTATCATAGTTTAAGGGCATCTTTCAGCTAAGGAAAACCTGAAGTGTATGTAACCTGAAGCGTATGTAACCTGAGGTACCACTGTAATGCAGCTGTGTCAGAACAAGCTCCACCCATGGCAGCAAGAAGTGCCACAGAAAACTAACTGCACTGTTAATAAATTTTGCTTGGGGGGGGGGAGAACCCTAGAATGGGAGGCAACCTTATTGACATTGGCATTCACATTGGGGAAGGGCATGTACAAAAATACATCTATTCTATTTCATATAGTTATATATTAACACAGGAAAAAATGTATGCTGGTCATATATCCTCCACATTTATGGCAAATTATTAATCAAGTCCCACCTGAAACAATTTGTTAAATTGATTTTAATCACTGGGCCTCTCATGTGAAGCTTTGTATAATCAGCATTTCATTTACAAAATTAATTGCCTGATTGATTCTCAAGAGGCAGTAGCTGTCATTACACTGCTGTCATAACTTTTGAGAAGGGGTGTCACAGCATGGAATTCTGACAGTATGAAAAGCATTGCTATTTAAAACTGAGGGTGGGGGTGAAAATAAATGTAGTGACTTCACCAAGAAGCTTTTCAGCCTAAAATAAAGTTTTTTTGTGTTTTTTCTTTAAAAAAAAAAATCCTGACAGTTTTAATACGACTTGTGACTCCCATCTTCCACTCACTGAATTAATTTACAAATATACTATTCAGCATTTCTTACTGAGAATCACTGTCAATTTAAGTCAATTATACCATGGCATTTCCAGATGAATATAACAAGGTTGTTGGTAGATCAGGGGGTCAGCTGCTCAGAGGTTAGTGTTAAGGTTGATTTGCAATTTGTTTGTTTTTAAAGATTTCAGAAAAGCCAACTGACTGAGAAGCTGTTTCATTGTCTTAAAAATACGAGCACAACTCTCCCAGCTTTTCTTTAGGCTTTTATCTGCTATATGTTGTATACAGAGCAATGGGTTTTCAATCAGTGTGCCGTGGCACCCTGAGGTGCCTTGAATGATGGCCAGAGGTGCTGCAGGCAACATTGGCCTCTGTCCCTCTTTCCATCCCTCCTTCCTCTGATGCCCCTCTCACATCTCTGCCTCCCAAAGGCTTGCACAGCTGTTTGTTGCAGCAGCTCTGGCTACAAGCTCCGCAGGCAATTGGTGCCTCTGGGGCTGGGCAGGGGGTGCTTCCCAGGCCCCTGTGGGGCAGTGTGAGGAGGTGCTTCTCTTTGGGGCGGGGGGGGCAGCTTAGAGACCAGGGCAGCAACTGCGGCAGCCCAGAGGACTCCTAAGGAGAGGGTAGGGGAGAGGAGGCCGAGGGAACACCCCACAAGGGAGGCTGTTCAAAGAGGGGTGAGGGGCTGCCAGCTCTGCAGGCGAGGGGTGACAAAATCCCCACAGGGATGCCGCAGAAAGAATGTAGTTGGTCAAGGGAGCCATGGACCCAAAATGGTTGAAAACCTCTGATCTAGAGGGAATTGAGCTCTTGAGAGAGACTCAGAAAAAAACAGGTTCCTTGAATCACAGCTGTTGACTACTTATTCAATAAGCGGTCCCAGACAAAAGGCCCAGAGGCAGCAAACACCATGGGCTGATCCAACGCACATTTAAAGCACAATACTTTCTCAAAGGAATTCTGGGAACTGTAGTTTGATACAGGTGTCATGACTTGTAGCTCTGGGGTGGGGAAACTACAGTTCCCAAGATTCTTTGGGGGAAGCTATGTGTTTTCAATGCATGGTATCTGCCCTATTATTTGTCTAGGTCCTGCTGTCTTAAATCAAGGGAAACAATTTTGCTACTTCGTCTCCCTGTTTCCCAACGCATTGTATCTATTTATATGAGGCAATATTTTAAGATATTTACGGTAACCTTTTTAAAAAAAAATGAAAGGGAAGGGCTGGGCTAGGCTGTTAGAGGCCATTAAAGATGCTGCTTAGTATTTACATCTTCCAACCTTTGCCAAGTATCCCTGACTGATTTTTACATTTCTCAGATGCAGTCTAGCTACTCTACTGAGCAGAAGAAATCTAAACTCCTTGAACGTGCACTATTAGACTGCTAATTAATAACTTCCCCTGAAGCTTCCAAAGGCTTTCTAAGCTCAATGACCAAGAAGTGGTTTGCTAGAGGGAATTTACACATTCTGCCAGACTGCTTGCAGAGCTTGTGATCTCTAGCTGAACCTAGGACCTTGGGAATCAGGGATTTTGGCAGCAATCGTCTACATATTTCATGTACCTGATCCTGTATGTGCATTTTTAATATTTATTAAAAGATCTCATGTGATGACTGTGCTTCAGATTGACCTTTCCTTAAAATGAGACTGAATTCAATTGGTCTGAATTGTTCTTTCAACATATGTAATTGGGCCCAAACAGCAAGCCAGTTCTGTCAGAATACTTAGACATAAACAGCAACGGGACTAAACTGGACTGTATCCCTCTACTCCACCTTAACTGATTTGTGGGTCACAGCTTTTAATCATGTACTGTTGGCTTTTATGCCAGTGAAACTATATAACCAAAACAATTTGCCAGTTTTAAGTTGTTTCAAAAGGGGTATCTATTTTAAATAATTTCAGAAAGCAAAAGCAAAAAATTGAAAACATATTATTCCCATCACTCACAAAATCAAAAGTAAAAAAGTGGTAGCTATAAGATAGACTTGAAAAATATTTCCAGTTCCTAGGTAACACTATCAAATTTCTAAACAAAATAACTGCATGGAATGGGGGATGGATAAAATTGGGTTTTAGACAGAGGCATCTAATTTTTAGCACCTAGACAAGCAGATAATCAAGATTTTCCTAACTTTGGACATGTAGACACACATGGAAAAGGGGAGATATGATGTACTAGTTAAATATTTTCACTGCAGGAGGAAACGACATTAAGAAACCGATTTACACACATGCTTACAGAAAGCTTTACAGAAAGCTTCAGCCACACAAGGTCTTTCGTATAATGTAACTCACTCCCAAGTATCACTTTACAATTCTGATTAGGTATTACAAAAATCCTGTTTATTAAATTGCTTTTCTTAGACATGCATAGCTGCTAATTTGTTTCCAACTAAATCATGTATCATCTGGAAAGATTATATTGCAACACTGAAACAACACTCTAGAGAATACATTTCATCTGGATTTTAGAATTTAAAAGACTAATACTATACAGTTGTAAATTTCCCTTTAAAAGTAAAAGAGGATGCTTTGTAGCAGTAGAAGTCCAGTGAAAAACAATTACAGTTTCTTGTGTGTTCGATTCATATATTCAAGAATGTATCACTGAGGATCATTTCAAGGATACGTGAAACCAATGATTCAGCCACAATTACTGCTTTTATAATAATGCACCCAGCAAAGAAGCACCATAGTTCACTGTGCAAATGGTCATACAGAGAAAATAAATAAAAATGCAAACTCAATAGAATGATTGCTTATTTGATAAATAAACTGTACAGTATTAGAGGATAAATCATCCTATAAAATATTAGCATCTTCAAAGGTCTGAGAACACTACAGCAGTTAGCTACAGCTCAATTTGTTCAGAAACATAAAAATTGTGCAGGATGCTGCCGCTGCCCAACCTGCAAAACAGCTTTGGAGCCAGTGGTTTTATCAGATTTCCCAGCCCACCACTTTACCTTCCAAACTGTTTTACAGGGTCCCCCAACTTTCTAAAACAGCTTTTCAGGTGGAGGGGGGAGGCGGTCAGAGAAAATTACTTCATCTCCTCCAGCTGGATCAAAAGCTATTCCACTAGTGAGACAACAGCCTTGGATTCTGCCCCCCCCCCCCCCCGTTTACAATTTGAAAAATTCATAATGCATTGCAGATACAACAGTGAAGATGTTTAAAGTGACTGACTGAACTAGTATAATGTCAAATGTTCATATTCCAATTGCTTGGGGAATAAATGTGCAGGGTTATTTGCAGTCATTTCCGATGCAAGACGGGGAAATGGCCAAATAAACTAGCATTAAAACCTCACACAGGCACTGGCAACAGAAGAAGCCTATGTGGGGGAGGCTGAGAACTTCAAAAAGATCCCAGGAAGTAAGATAGTTAAGAAGCCAGAAGAACAGCAAGCAGCAGGAATCTGAAGTTGATACACAAGTGAAAGATTCAGGGATTATGCACAGACAAAAAGGTACACTTCTGCATTCTCATCAAAGCTGTTCTACATGCAAATCTTCCATTTTAAAAATTGAGTATAAAACATATGCAACTTCTATGAAAGTAGGAAATACAGGGGGGGGGGAATTATTTCCACAAAACTCACTTGGGAGTTCTTAACCTGGTGCAAGACATCAGCTTGTTGAACCAATTGGGAGCAGTGACCATAGTGCTATTAAATTAAATATACATATAAATGGGCAATTGCCCCAAAAAGCCAGCATGATCACATTTGACTTCACAAGAGGAAATCTCCCCAAAATAAGGGGACTTGTAAAATGGAAGTTGAAAGACAAAGCCACAAGGGACAAATCACATCAAAATGTTTGGAAGTTGTTTAAAAACACAATATATCAGTCATAGCTGATAGCTTGATGAAGACAACCCAGGGTGCTGCAGATAAAAAGGCAAATTCCATACTAGGGCTCATTATGAAATAATGGAAAATGAAACTGCCAATATCATAGTGCTGTTATACCAATCTACGGTGCAACTACATTTAGAAGACTGTGTACAGTTCTGGCCTTTTATTGTAGAATTGGAAAATCTTCAGAAAAAGGCAACCAAAATTATCAAGGGGTTGGAGCAACTCCCCTATGAGGAAAGGGTACATGGTATGGATGGAGCTTTTTAGTTTAGAGAAAATGTGACATGATAGAAGTGTATAAAATTATGCATGGCATGGAGACAGTGGGTAGAAAAGAGTTTTTCTCCTTCTCCAATGAAGCTGAATGTAGGAATGTTGAAAGGACTCAGGACAGTCAAAATATTCACACAGTGCATTGTTAAACTCCATAACTTGCTCCCCCAGGAGGCAGTGGTGGCCACAACTTGGACAGCTTTAAAGGAGAATTAGGCACATAAATGGAGGTGAAGGCCATCAATAGCTACTAACCGTGATGGCTTAGCTCTGCCGCCACAGTCAGAGGCATTTTGCTTCTAAATACCAGTTGCTGGAAACTGCAAGAGGGGACAGTGCTCATGTGATTCAGCCCTGCTTGGCAATTTCCTGTAGGCATCTGGTTGGCCACTGAGAAAAGGATGCTGGATTAGATGGTCCACTGGCCTGATCCAGCACATTCATCTTACGTTCTTACAAGATAAACTGTGGTCTTTCTTCATTCAGCCATATCTTCTTTGGACTTTAGTTTCCACATCCTGTAAGACTGCTGAAATAAATACACGTGTGCTCCTTCTGCCATATTCTTTTCACCACAAAACAAAATATGTCCCCCAAAGGATTATTTCACCCTTAACTCATGTAAAATAACCACAATTCCTTTTATGTGTTATTTTACAAAAACTAATTTCCTCTGTTTTTCTTTGGGACACAGACTGCAATCCAAACCCATGTATCAGGAGGGAGCCCCATTTAATTCAATAGGATTTATGTCTGGGTAGACATGGTTACAACTGCAGCCTAAACACGTTTATTAGAGCATTAAGTCCCATTAAACACAGTGTGACTTACTTCCACATAAATATGAACAGAATTATCCTGTAATACTAAGAATCATTGAAATCTCACAAAAAATCTAAGGTGTATCACCATAAATAGATAAATTTGGTGTATCACCATAAATGGATAAATTTGAAATTTGATATAAGCAGCTCTCAGAATAATCTAATTAGAACAATGCAAGTAAAGAAAATGTATCTGACCGCAAGAAAATGAAGAACTCAAGGTCTACAAATAACTTTGATTCTGCTCTACACAATGAAAGTGTGGGTCTAAAGAAAACACAGTCAAGAAGTCACATTAGCCTTCTCATGGTTAGTTTTCCTCTTATACAGAGTATTACACAGTTAGAATCTGGAAGGAAGCAACTTTTAATCAGGAATGCAATTACTTATTTAATCTGCAATTACCCCCTTAGCAATAACCCACAAGGTTATATAAAATGCACTAGACTGATCAGAATTGTAATAAAATATCTACAGACCCAGAGGAATGGGGGGAAATGGACTGGAAAAATCTGACTGGACACTTGGAGAGTAGGAAGAAATCATCCAAAGGAAAACAACTTGAATGATACTACACAGGCATTGAAAATGTCATTAAAAACCTAAAACAGATTTCTCCTAAGCAGAAAATGTTTTGATAAGCAAAGAAATGGTAGTGGATTGATTCCGCTTCAGTAATGAAGAGGTTTACAAAGCATATCATTCTTTTTATTTTGTAAGCTGTGTTTTGCCTGCTTTTCTTTCTCTGTAAGTGGGGCTACTTTGCCAGGTTTTTGTGTATTTGAGGAGTAGGTTTTTGCTTGTTTTTAAGAGTTTGCTTCTTTGGGGATGGAGCAATTTGTATTCTCTTATTAGGGTGATTGATTGTGTCTGTGCTTTGTATGTTTTTAGTAGCTGTTTCCTGCGTGTTGTTTGTTTGGGTGCTGTTGGCTTTTTTGTTATTCATCTAATTTAGGGGACATTTTTGGCAGGTCTTGGGGATGGTGGTTTTCTCCCCCTTCTGTTTTGTTTTTGGGGTGCAGGTGTTTTTCCCTATTTGACCATCTTGAGTTTTTCTTTTGTGATATGCATGACAATTTCTTAAATTTCCAAATGCGCCCCCAAGCTTCAAAGGGGGTTGGGATCCCTACAATAAACCATAGTTCACAGAATCATAAGGGTTGGCATTTGGGCCCTGCAGAGTTCTTGTTCCTTTAAGCAGGTCAAATTTCAACTGCTAGTGTGGAAATACAACTAGGGAAAAATATTTATCTGCTGGCATTCTACTTGAAATCTTATTTGTGTGTGGCTCCTGATTTAGATCTATCTTATATGCAAAAGATGATACAAATTGGCATGACACAAAGCATATGCACATTTTACACACATTTCTGCCCCCTTTTGCGGGTGCATGGAAAGACCCAATCTACTTACAGTAGAACCTCTACTTACAACCGCCTCCACTCGCAGACATTCCAAGTTGTGACCACGGCAAACCTGAAAGTAACCGGTGGGTTTGCCGCTGTTCGCGCATGCACAGAAGCAGGCAATCGCCACCCACACCTGCACACAACGGCGCCTCTTCCAGCGACCCATTTTGCCATAAGGCAGGCCTCTGGAACAGATTGTGGTTGTGAGTAGAGGTTTCACTATACAATGTTCTGGGCCCATAAAATCCTGCTGACAGCCTTCATTCTATTAATAAAGCCACATAACACTGCTGACTCAACACAATCCTAGAATCTATTTCACATATACTACCACCAATCCAGGATTCCCCATCCTAATGCCTGTACAACTTATTGCTGTATATTTGTTGTTGTTGCTGCTTTGTCTGAATGCATTACTTCTGCATTTGTTTGCTTAATTTCAATGTGTGAGTTTCAGCCCCATTTTCATTTAGAATTTTCTACAGTGGTACCGTGGGTTACGAACTTAATTCGTTCCAGTGGGCCGTTCTGAACACGAAACTGTTCTTAACCTGGGTCACGCTTTTGCTAATGGGGCCTCCTGCTGCCACTGCACTGCCGGCGCACGATTTTCGTTCTTATCCTGGGGTGAAGTTCTCAACCCAAGGTAAGTATGTGCGGGTTAGTGGAGATTGTAACTCAAAGTGTTTGTAACCCAAAGTGTTTGTAACCACTGTACTCATCTTCTATTGTGCTGTTTTGCTTCATCCAGAAAGTTTATCCTCTGAATAACTTCATTTAAGGTACTGAAAAAAATGTTGAAAGTACCAGTCTGGGGCTAGAGCTTTGCAGCAACTCACTCAAAACTTCCCTCCAGTTTAATAAAGAACCTGGCTCCTGGTTTAAACCAGTTAGTTAAAACTTGGCTGCTAAAACAAGCTAGGATCAAAACCCATCATTTCTTATTTCAATAAACTGTGGCAACCGAGTATAACTAATTTAAACCCAAAGACAAATGCTCTGAACTCCTTCTCCAGCTGCGCCAAAGGAGAGATGAGGGAATCAGCCTAAGTCTCACCTAGATCAATTCACATATCGTTTAAAGCATGAATCAGCATTATATGCAAAATGGGCAAATAGCCACATATTATTCTTATTCTTTTCTACCTCCATCCATTTGTGCCCCAGCCACTCTGGGCAGCTTCCAGCATATATAAAAACACAGAAAAACATTTAACCTTAGAAAGCTTCCCTACACAGGGCTCTCTTCAGATCTCTCCTAAAAGATATATAATTACTCATTTCCTTGACATCTGATGGGAGGGCACTCTACAGGGTGGGTGCCACTACCGAGAAGGCCCTCATAATGCTAAACCATTGTTTAATATTACACATTTGAATTAACCTATGACTGAAGAAGCGAAAAGTTGTGATAGCAGCTTAGAATCTAAGTCTGAAGATGAAGGCAACTGAATGGAAATAATTTCCTTCTTTAATAAACCCTAGATTGAAGAAAGAGACTCCTAAAAATGATTTAGAAACAAATCAGTTTGGGAATTTAAAGACATATCGGCTTTCCATTAACTCATTAAGTTGATGTAGTCTGGGCTTCCAGATGAATCTCCATTAATTTCTACTCTGACCTCAGCTAGTCCACCTGCTAATTAAGCCTCATCATCTGAGCAGACAGACCATCCTCCAAACCACAGTTTGAATGACTTGAACCAAACAACAGGCTTGGACTGTCCCTCCTCCACATGTTGCTTAAGACTGCAATCAAGTCCCATTGAATTCAATAAAACTTACTTTGAAGACACCATTAGGATTGTGCTGTGATACATCACTTCCTGGTCTTATCAACCGCTGCTTGCTGTTGCATTCAAACCAGCAAATCAATGATTTGAATGAATCCTTCGAACCAGGATTATGAAACGATATAAAAGTGTGGTTTGCAATCCTGCTTTGGAGGGTTTGCTCAAGCCATTATTCAGATGTAATGACAAACAGTAATTTAATTAAACCAGAAAGTAATGCATTAAACTCTGTGTGTGAGCCAATACAAGCCTGTGGCTAGTTTCCTATCATCCAAACCATATTTTGAAGAATCATCAGAATGCTTATTATGGCATCTATAGCACTAAAGAACTTGCTTTTTATGTCTTGTATATACCCAATCCAAACATACACAAAATGAGAACTTTAATAAATGATCATTCAGCAATTAGCAGATGTCGGCTAAAAATTTCCAAAAGCCATTTGGATACTATGTTACTATAATGTTAACATATTTTAAATTAACATAAAAAAGAAAATGTTTTGTATTTCCTTGTTTTTTATCATAATTTTTAATTAACATTAAAAAGAATTGCAGCTACTATAAATACTTACCTGGGAGCACATCCCATTAAGACCAGTGGGGACTACAATTTAATAGAAATTAAACAGCACTGAACTGTTAAGTGATCAGGAATCTAAGACAAAATATCTATCAAAATAAATGGATGCCAAATACACAATAAAAGATGCAATTTTATGCAGCGTTTCAGAAAGTACTGCTTAAAATATTATTTCCTTGATGCAGTTTTTCCATATTTGAGGAAGCATTTGCTAAAGTTAATTTGCTTACATCCATTTTTCGTTACTTATGTCATGCACAGATTTGAACTGAACCTCTGATATAGATATCAGAAACTAACACGTTGAAAGTAGCTATGACATCTCCCACACAAATTTAGGTCCTCATAGTATAAAGAAAAGTGGTGAGAAACCAGATATAATGAAAGAGAAAGGTGCTGTTTACACATTTATCTGTTAGGCTCACACGTTTCCAAGTACATTGCCAGTTACTTTAAACAGCAAGTGCTGCAATAATTTGGCATCCATCCATCTGACAATTTGATTCACACCTCATTTGCTACTTAAGTTAAAACATTTCAGACAACCTTGAGAAAGCACCTCTTGTCTCCAGAAAAATGCATATTTTTATAACAATGCCAAAGGTCTCAGCAAACACTATAAACACAGATCTTTCAAAAAATCCGTCCTTTCAAAGATGTTATCTGGAGTTGTAATATGCATGCACATGCACACATAACACTGATTTCAGACTTTGGCATCAGTTCTGAGGTGGATACTTTAACAGGTAAGCAGGTTTTGAATATATTATGCTTAATTGGAGGCAACCACTTAAAATGCAGACTTCAATACAGACAATGCAGGAACTTTAACATGTTGGAGCTAGAAATAGGAAAATAATGTTTCACAGCATTAGGATTCATAGGGTATCCAGTGGTTGCACACTTACACCAAGTTCCTCCACCCCATTTCAGCTTACTTACTCCTCCCTGTATTGCACAGCCCACACAGTTCAAGATGTCCACAGGCCCTCTGGGGAGGCTCTTAGGGGAGCACAGGAGTTGCACGATGGAACTGAAAATAAGTTGCCCTCTGCTTTAGCAACCACTGGATATAATCATAAGGTTGAATCCTATGGACTCAATGTACAGAATGGGTTTATCAGTTTCCTTAGCCCCTTTTCGGAAGCGGACTATTGACACGCACGGGCTGCTCTAAACTAGATTTCAGTGTCATGATTGACTGGTGTTCACCACTTCTCCAGCCACAGTTCTACTTCTGCATATGACGACAACTTCCATCACCAACACCCAGAGGCACATATCCAACTACATGCCAACCATACAAAAGCTGTAGTATGTTAAACTGAATTGTTGCATGTTCAGATATGTAATTTTATACTTGGTGGGAGCAGACATCATCATCTAACACACGAGAAAACTGTGGCTAAAGAAGCAGGCATCTAATGTAGGCCTTAGTAAGCATTTTAGTTACTTTTAAAATATTTTATTTTAATGAAGTAACCGAGTCTTCCCCAACCTGGTATCCTCCAGAGGTTTTGGATTCTCAGCTTTCAACAGCCTCCATCAGCATGGCCAATGGTCTAGAATAGGAGGGATTCTTTTTCATCAATAGCAAGTGGCCACCAGCTTGGAGAAGGCTAGTGTAACCATGTGGAAAGGTCAGCATAGCTATTCACAGGCAAGTTCCACAAGACCTAGTCGAAAACACAATACAGAGTATTGTGTTACAAAACACCTCACCCTATTCAAAGCAATGGTCTCTGCTGGGCCAAAATTGGTTCTGTGTCAACTGGAGGTAGCCAGTTTGGAAATAGCATTGGGTAATTTCACAGAACACATGCAAGTAGGTCTGTGCAACTGGTCTGGCCGGATCCCGAACCAAATCAGACCAACCAGGGAAGCCCTGGCTCACCCCAGGCTGTCAATGGGTGTGCCTCCTCCATGAGCAGTCCAGAGGTAATATGAGAATGGGCCTTTTCTGCAGTGGCTCCCCATTTGCCAAATGCTCTCCCCAGGGAGGTTTAACTGGCACCATTATACATCTTTAGGTGCCAGGAGAAAACATTTATCTTCAACCAGGCCTTTGGCTGATTATCAGTCTATATCTTTTTGAATGTATTTGAGGGAGGAAGAGGTTATTTGTTTGTTTTGTTCTTATTATGTATTTTGTGGTTTTATTCTGTATTGTATGCTGAGAACTGTCCTGAAATCTCCGGGTGAAGGGTGGCATACAAATTTTAATAATAAGAATAAATGCAAGCAAGGTGAAAAATGCTTCTTATCACACTCTAATACTTTTAAGTGCTATATATTGGACCTTTCATGAATTCCAAGCCTTAAACTAGAGAAACAACAATACAGAAAAGCAAAATGAGCATACAGTCAAAGCTTTCATAGAATCAGAGAAAGCAAAAGTTCCCAATGCACTTGGTTGTACTATAGCTACCAATGTGAATCCTACAGACTAGCAGATATCTTTATCATAGCTGGATGACTTGTCATCATGCACACTATTTACTAAATAATACTTTATTTTTAAGACAGTCAATTTAAAATATAAATATGAGAATTTCTATCCATGAAATTAAAGCTCTCACACTAAATCCACATTCGATTTAGTCCAGTTCTGGAGCCATTACAAGCCTTAGATTCACAACAACAAGCCATGCTGTGTGAAAGACCCTGAAAAACCAAAATAAACAATGCTTCCTAAATAAAAATTTCTAGTACAACATGTTTACAAAGGACAAACACTTTCTCAGCACTTAGAATTATTTCTGTAAGTTGTCTTTATTTGATTTCATAGAGTATATAAAACAATTATAACAGATAAAAATTAAAAAAAAGCACTGAGAAATTTTCTTCTGTTCATTCATGAACAGATTACGTTATTATACTGTACCTCTTAATCTGCTTCTGCTGCTCTTTTGGCACTGGAAACTTAAAATATTACCAGGTTGAATCTCCAACTCTTAAGAATCAATACATGCTGCCCCTTCAGGAAAAGGTGTCTGGATCTTATGTGTAAAGCCTGAATAGTGAGCTAAAAACATATTCAGATGTACTGGAGGTTCTTCACATATTCCCAAGCAGAGAATCTCAAAGTGACAGCAGACACATGCTACCAGACTTCTCTGCAGGGGGTGGCAGTTTGAGGTATCAAAAGGATTTTAAAAGAGGGGAGGGACAGGGACAGAGCCTGGCAGGCAGCAGAGGAGGAAGAATACTGAAACCTCTGGAAACGACTTAATGTCCTTGGCTTCAGTACCTTGTTTGGAAACAGCTTTGGGGATTCTGTGGCACTCTCACCACCGGCTATATTTCTCACAAAAAGAACTATTTAAAAACATGTAAACATTGAATGATAAATTGCATATCTTAACTAAATGCTACAAAAACAGTGAATTCCATTTTGATGCTCAAGCACACGTGCTTTCCCTCCTCTCTATGAGAACATAAGTAGCTTTAGACCTGTATAAATTAAAGGTGGTGGTATGCTTTTAATTAATTCATGCTCCCCCACTGAGTTAAAGACCTCGCACAGGGCAAGCAACTCTCTACTGCAGATAGAAAAGGCTGAGGCGAAAAACCCACTTTGAACAGCCGATTCTAAATATAAATGGTGGTCCAGTGCATTTTTTAAAAATCAGAAATTAAGTTACAACAGACTCTGTGATGATATGCTACATCAAAAACAAAAAAGCAGGAGTATCTTCTCACACACATTTTAATAGCTGATATTCTACAAGTAAAGGCTATTGAGGAGCATATGGCTGGAAAAGGCAATTTAATCTGACCATTTTGATTTGCTCCCAAGACTGGATGCTGCAAGCAGCCCACTCAGGACAAAAGAAATCCCAAAATGTCAGTAAAAGTGTAAAAGTAAAAAGGTAAAGTAAAAGTGTAATCCCCCCCAAAAAAAACAATAATCTCAGTTGCCCAAACAAGAAATGATGACTAGTTTCAGTGAAGATTTTTCTGCGAAGCTATTCAGGGATAAGATATGTAAGAAAGTGATGGCAACACCCACCTGGTAGTACTCTAGTGTCCTAAGCAAGATTTGGCCCCACTGAATTATCGAACCATTACTTTAGGCGTATCCCATGTCTGTCACTGGGGCAGTAAGTATCATCCAATAGGATAAAGACAGGTAACAAAATAATAGGAAGATTATATTAATGATAACAAGAAGTGTTGAAGCACCTCAAGAGCTTCAGCTATCCTTCAATAACTGCTGTCTGTAAACTAGGGGTTGGCAAGGTTTACCTCGCCTGGGCCAGTTCACTCCAGTGGAGATCCCTCCGTGGGCCGGATCGTATGTGTGTGTGTGTGTGTGTGTGAGTGCATGCGGCCGCGATTCCCGACGTCTGAGCATGCATAATGCGATTTCTGGCACCGCAGAAGCGAGTCCCTGCACTGTACTGATTTAGCGCAGCACGCAGGGACTCGCCGAGCGGGCGGCTCGGTTTGGGGGTGGCTCGTGGGCTGGTTAAACGACCCCCGTGGGCCACTTGTGGCCCATAGGCCTTAGGTTGCCTACCCCTCTTAGTCACTTTGGTCTGTTAATTCACCTTTGTGTCTCCTCCTTTTAATGTAAGACCTCCACATTCGTATAAAAAACCCCCATGAATTAAGGGCTATAAAGCTCTTTCCTACTTAATTAGGGAACAGAAGGAAATGTAGGACAAACCTATGAACTGAGGTTGCAATTTTTTTATCCATTACTGAATCATTTGACGGTAGAATCCACACCACTTCCAAGGAGGAGGTGGTGATACATCCCCTCCTTAAGAGCACCTCCCTGGACCCATAAGTGTTAAACAACAATACTCAGTGATGAATTTCCCCCTTTGGGGCAAGGTGATCTAGAAGGTGGTAGCTGTCTATCTGAATCCATGGCAATGAAACAATCTTAGCCAGCCTGGTTGATGGCCTTTGTTCTCCTTGACCTCTTGGCAGGTATAAATACTACTGACAATGGTACTCTTCTGGAGCAGCTCAGGGTTATGAGGTTTGAGGGCCTTGTACTCTAGCGGATCTACCCCTACCTTCAAAGTGGTTTCCTAAAAGTAGTTTTGGCAGTCCATTGTTTGGTGCCATGGGAGCTGTCTTGTAGTGTCCCGCAAGGTTCCGTTTTGTTCCCCATGCTGATGTAAGATGTCATCAGAGATCAGTAGTGAGGTGTCACCAAAATGCAAATGGCACCAAACTCTCTCTCTCTCTCTCTCTCTCTCTCTTACATCTGAATCAGGAGAGGTGGTGGAGGTGCATGACCGGTGTTTGCAATGGTGGTGGGCTGGATGTGGGCCAATAAACTGAAGCTCAATCTTGAAAAGACAGAAGTGTTAATGTGTTCCTAGTTCTCAAGTCTGGGAGGTGAGCCTGTTCTGGATGGGGTTGTGTTCCCCTGAAGGAACATATCCATAGCTTGTGACTACTCTTGGATCCAACATCATCACTGGAGGATCAGACGACCTCAGCAGCTAGCAATCCCTATTTTCAGCGATGCCTCCTTCACCTATTACAGACCTTTTGGATAGAGGGGTGTGAAGACTGCTCAGACATCTCAAATGGTCAAAAATGCAACAGCTACATTACTGCCTGGGTTTCCATTTACAACCCACACAACCACTGTTTTTAAAACAGGTTCAGTGATTGCTAGTTTGTTTCTGGGCCCAATCCAACCAGCTCACCTAAGTACATAAAGCCCTAAACAACTTAAGCCCCAAACAGCTGAGATGCATCTGGGTCAGCCCTTGTTTTGTGTCTTATGCTGAAATATGTACCACTTCATTCTGGCCTTTCACACTTGAGATAACTATTCTGGCAAGTCACTTTGCAACTTCAATTTGTTCTAAAGTGTTTTCAGTATGCATTGTATTTTTAAATTGCTGTAACCCACGCTCAGACCTCATGGAGAAGGGTGGCTAAGAAACTGAATATATAATAAAATAATAGTAAGAGTTATGAAAAACAGAGGGGACTACCTGGAGTTTCCACACTGACAACTTACAAAATGGATGAATATACAATAGCCAATACTATACAGATTGGGTGGGGATTAACCTACCGCCAACCATCCCAATCAGGGCATATGCTGTGTTTGGTTGTATTTTGCCTGGATATTGTTGGTAAGAAGATCTTGGCGAGATCAGACCAAAGGCCTGTAGTAAAGCATTCTGTTCTCACAGTGGCCAACCAGACATCCATATCACCCATCAACAAGACGCTAGCACAATATAGTAGTCTGCCACTCAAGTTCCTCAGCAACTAAAATTCAGGGTCTTGTGTCCTGCCTCATGAGGCCTAGCAGTTATCTTTCTAGAGATCCTTACTACCTTTAGGAATTTTTAAGTATGGCTACAGTATTTTGCTTTATACAATTAAATCTCTGGAAATGATAGTAACCTTTTAATTTTATTAGCAAATGGAAAATGCGTGGGTGATAACACAAAATATACAAGTTTACTCCAAAATGTTTTCTATATTTTTGCATACCACAGTAATGTTTTGCTGTAGTCAGCCAAAAACTCAGAAATCTGTTTTCAAGCAACAGCTACAGCTGATTAACAAGGAATTTCATTTGCACCCTATCACACTGTACAAATTAATTTATTTTCTCTTCTTTTTTGAAGAATATCTGTTGAATTCATACAGTGCTTCTTCAAAACTGGTTGCTTTTCTCCTTCGAAAAACACATAAGAAAATGCATACCTTTAAAAAAATTAAGGCATTACAGTATTATTTTAAATAGATACCCTTGGTTTTCTAAGCGTTGTCATCAAACTCAGCCACTACACTTACAAAGGGAATAAAAGCTTAGCTTATTGTTACAAGAAAATAGACCATAATAAAGGTACAACTGAGCAACCAGCAGCCAGAAACTATTACTCCAAACAAACAAAATAGCCTCTCAAACTTCTCTCTTTACAGTTCTTTTTCACAGCTTCCAAATCAGCAGCTTATCTTTGTCAGTGAATTATTCTTTCCTCTGCCAGGCAGGAGAGCTACTTGTCTGTGTATACTGCCTGTGTGTTATCTATATATGCATTCCATTTGAATCCAATTTCCTTGCATTACCTCTGCCCAGGTCAGGGATGAATGGCTGTCAAATTCCCTCAGGAATAAAAAGAAAAACCCTTTCTTCCTGAGGCAGCAAGTTTCAATTCACAGAGCACATGGCTAATCTACATATGTGAAGGTCACAGCACTTCAGTCAAGGAGGTTAAGAATGGAACAGCTCACGTAAGGGGCTGTCTTAAACATCTTGGCATGGCGCCCAACAACTGAGATTGTTGAAAAGCAATAGATAGCTTCTGGCAGCACCAAGAGTAAAAATATTTTGATCATGTGATGCCATGCAAGCAAACCACTTTGCTTCATGTGAGAAACTTTTACAGACACTAATACATACCACATTTTGAATCAACTCCAGGCACCAGCCTCCCCTCCCCCATGCTTAGTAACTGAGCTGAGGGGGGGAAAATAGAAACACTAAAATGACTTCAGTGGAGGCTGATAATTTCCCAAGTTAAAAAGAAATTAATCTTACAAGCAAACCCAGGGATATAAATAACAGTTAACTATAAACATCACTACAAATATCACCCTAACGGAACTCAAACTGTTTGTGCCACTGAAGTCAATTATCTTCATTTATTTAAAGGGACTGCAAAATAAAATTAACTCTGTCCACCATAATAATTCCTCATTGTATGAACTCTGCTGAGGTTCTCAGCTCTAATGCCAGATACATTTCATTTTCATATTGTACAGTTAAGGCTAGCAGTTTCACATACAAATTAGCTTGCACAGCCTGCTGCTTCCATGAAATATGCAAGTGGTCACTTTTAGTGTTTGTTCTCCACACCCAGACTGGAAAAATCTATATGCCTGGTTGTCCAGGTGCCTAAAAATTTGATGCTGGTGCATAAGGAATATTTTTACACCACCATTATCCCCTTGCAGGGTTTTTATTTTGCTGAGTAGGACAGAATGAAAAGAACCCTAGCTGGGAGGGGATGCTAGTAGTTGTAAGGATCACACATTAAATGGAATAGGAATACGTTAATTAGACAAAACAGCACATTTCAAGTCCAAGACATAGGAAACAAAGCCAGAAAATTCTGAAAATGCAGGTCACCAAAAAACTTTTATTTCATTTGAAAATTAAGGGAATGGTAACTACATCAGGTGTTTTCTCAGTACCACAGTTATAAATAAAACCTAACCACCTATTCAACTGAAGAAAACTGTTTTACAAGGAACTGAAGGTAAGAAATCAGCACCAAGTTTACTGGCCCAGGTACTGTATGCTTAGTACTGAGCACAAATCATGATTGCACCTTATCATAAACCATGCTATTAACCCAATATTGAAATTGCATTATTACAACACTGCAAGCACATCTCCTGAATTTGGATGCTATGCCAAACTGCGAAGAGTCCAGTCTCCCAAATACCCCTTTTTTCCAGCCTATCTTTTCGCCTCTCACAATATGCAATTACATATGCCTGGAAGCGAAAGGAAAGCCCAATGCTGTAAAGAAAAATATTGCATAGGAACCTGGAATGTAAGAACCATGAACCTGGGTAAGTTGGATGTGGTCAAAAGTGAGATGGCAAGAATAAATATTGACATCCTGGGCATCAGTGAACTAAAATGGACAGGAATGGGCGAATTCAGTTCGGATGACCATCACATCTACTACTGTGGGCAAGAATCCCGCAAAAGAAATGGAGTGGCCATCGTAGTCAACAAAAGAGTGTCAAAAGCTGTACTGGGATGCAATCTCAAAAATGATAGAATGATCTCGATACGAATCCAAGGCAGACCTTTTAACATCACAGTAATTCAAGTTTATGCACCAACTACTGGTGCTGAAGAAACTGAAATCGACCAATTCTATGAAGGCTTACAACACCTTATAGAAATGACACCAAAGAAGGGTGTTCTTCTCATTATAGGGGATTGGAATGCTAAAGTAGGGAGTCAGGAGATAAAAGGAACAACTGGCAAGTTTGGCCTTGGAGTTCAAAACGAAGCAGGGCAAAGGCTAATAGAGTTCTGCCAAGAGAACAAGCTGGTCATCACAAACACTCTTTTCCAACAACACAAGAGACGACTCTACACATGGACATCACCAGATGGGCAGCATCGAAATCAGATTGATTATATTCTCTGCAGTCAGAGATGGAGAAGCTCTATACAGTCAGCAAAAACAAGACCTGGAGTTGACTGTGGCTCAGATCATCAGCTTCTTATAGCAAAATTCAAGCTTAAACTGAAGAAAGTAGGAAAAACCACTGGGCCGGTAAGATACAATCTAAGTCAAATCCCTTATGAATACACAGTGGAAGTGAGGAACAGGTTTAAGGATTTAGATTTGGTGGACAGAGTGCCTGAAGAACTATGGATGGAGGCTCGTAACATTATACAGGAGGCAGCAACTAAAACCATCCTAATGAAAAGGAAATGCAAGAAAGCAAAGTGGCTGTCCAACGAGGCCTTACAAATAGCGGGGGAGAGAAGGCAAGCAAAATGCGAGGGAGATAGTGAAAGATACAGGAAATTGAACGCAGATTTCCAAAAAATAGCAAGGAGAGACAAGAAGGCCTTCTTAAACGAGCAATGCAAAGAAATAGAGGAAAACAATAGAATGGGAAAAACCAGAGATCTGTTCAAGAAAATTGGAGATTTGAAAGGAACACTTCGTACAAAGATTTCCATAATAAAAGACAAAAGTGGAAAGGACCTAAAAGAAGCAGAAGACATCAAGAAGAGGTGGCAAGAATACACAGAGGAACTATACCAGAAAGAAATGGATGTCTTGTATACCCCATGTAGTGTGGTTGCTGACCTTGAGCCAGACATCCTGGAGAGTGAAGTCAAATGGGCCTTAGAAAGCACTGCTAATAACAAGGCCAGTGGAAGTGATGGTATTCCAGCTGAACTATTTAAAATTTTAAAAGATGATGCTGTTAAAGTGCTACACTCAATATGCCAGCAAATTTGGAAAACTCAGCAGTGGCCAGAGGATTGGAGAAGATCAGTCTATGCAAAAGCCTTTGACTGTGTCGACCACAGCAAACTATGGCAAGTTCTTAAAGAAATGGGAGTGCCTGATCACCTCATCTGTCTCCTGAGAAATCTCTATGAGGGACAAGAAGCTACAGTTAGAACTGGATATGGAACAACTGTTAGGTTCAAAATTTGGAAAGGAGTACAGCAAGGCTGTATATTGTCTCCCTGCTTATTTAACTTATATGCAGAATTCATCATGCGAAAGGCTGGCCTGGATGAATCCCAAGACGGAATTAAGATTGCCGGAAGAAATATCAACAACCTCAGATATGCAGATGACACAACCTTGATGGTAGAAAGTGAGGAGGAATTAAAGAACCTTTTAATGAGGGTGAAAGAGGAGAGCGCAAAATATGGTCTGAAGCTCAACATCAAAAAAACGAAGATCATGGCCACTGGTCCCATCACCTCCTGGCAAATAGAAGGGGAAGAAATGGAGGCAGTGAGAGATTTTACTTTCATGAGCTCCATGATCACTGCAGATGGTGACAGCAGTCACGAAATTAAAAGACGCTTGCTCCTTGGGAGAAAGGCGATGGCTAACCTAGACAACATCTTAAAAAGCAGAGACATCACCTTGCCAACAAAGGTTTGTATAGTAAAAGCCATGGTTTTCCCAGTAGTGATGTATGGAAGTGAGAGCTGGACCATAAAGAAGGCTGATCGCCGAAGAATTGATGCTTTTGAACATATGGTGCTGGAGGAGACTCTTGAGAGTCCCATGGACTGCAAGAAGATCAAACGTATCCATTCTTAAGGAAATCAGCCCTGAGTGCTCACTGGAAGGACAGACCGTGAGGCTGAGGCTCCAATACTTTGGCCACCTCATGAGAAGAGAAGACTCCCTGGAAAAGACCCTGATGTTGGGAAAGATTGAGGGCACAAGAAGAAGGGGATGACAGAGGACAAGATGGTTAGACAGCGTTCTCGAAGCCACAAACATGAGCCTGACCAAACTGCGGGAGGCAGTGGAAGATAGGAGTGCCTGGCGTGCTCTGGTCCATGGGGTCACGAAGAGTCGGACACGACTAAACGACTAAACAATAACAATACTCAGCAAATATATACTACAATCACAGATCTAGTAAAATTATTTTTACTCACAAGTAAGTTCCACTTTGCTCAATGGGACTCACTCCTAGGTAAGCATACATAGGATTGAAACCCTAAAGGGGAATACTGAAGTTCATATGCTATTTCCCCTGGAAAAACTGTGCACACCTAAAGATTATAGGGTTAGATTTCTCAATTAATAGTATTTTTCATCATATATGTTCCTATGCCATTTCAACAAACTCACTGACTCATAAGTACAATTCATACAGCTCTGGTATTCTGAACTTTCATCACATAAATTAGTCTCTCATTTCATTCTGGAAATTAAAATTGACAAAAAATGGATTTCAGTCAGGAACTGTCTGGAGTAGATATGGACCTGCACTACAAAATCATACTTTGAAAGGTTTCTTTCTAGCCAAAAGATTTATTCTAACGACTCTTGTCACTCAAATAATCAAATCTGCTTTAAAGACTTTTCTGTACCTATGAAACACAACTGCAAACAATTGGGCCCATTCCTATTTTGCAAGATATTTCAAGGCTAGCATTGTCAGAAAAGATCAAATTGTAATTTAGATCAACATCAAGCTAGACGAAGTTTTAGATGAAATAAATATTTATTATGAAATCATTTAACTTCTGTGTGCAAAAGCAAGACCGAGTCATGTTTTAGTATGCAAAATATAGTAGATTTACTTGTGTAAGTAAGCTATGGAGCCACAGCACTAGGAAGAAAAATACCTTGCATGACATTCAGGAAAACTGAAGTAGAAACAAGCTATTTAGCAATGCAGTCTTAGACCATAAGGCCAAACATTTTACATTTCCTCAATGTTAAACAAAGTATCACGAGAGACGAGAAGAAAATTCCACTGAAAATACCTGTTAAAAAAGATTCTCAAAAAATTTAAGTGCGTTGTTTTGGAGAAACAATTGGCTTAAACCCTTTCATTGCCAATAAGAGACATAATCGGTTTGCCATTGCAATCAATAAGACTTAGGTTTACCTAATTGCAAAATGCAGCTATTCATTAGTTTCCTCTACAACTAATTAATTTATCTGAACAGTCATTATATTAAAAAATTCCCAATCTGATATCCTATCATACTATCACAAAACTCAAGCTGAACAGAAAAGGTGTAAAAAAAACAGCTGCTATGAAATACAGAAGACGGTGGATCTAACTCATAAAGCTCAGATAAGGAAGTCTAGTAATTGATAGAGGGATTGATTTGGCTTTGTATCTTTCTACAATCCCTTGTTTATTAATTCTCAGTTGTTCTGTCGTTATTAAGAAGGCAGAGGAATCAACAAAACTAAGGCTGAAATCCTAACCATGTTTACTCAGATGAACATTCCACTTAATCCAAGAGGTTTACCCCAGGGTATGTAGAGTTAGGACTGTAGGCTAAGTAATATAATACTGGGTGCAAGTGTCTTCACGACATATTTATCCAGCCTATAAAACTGAGTAGCAGCCTCAGTCCTTCTAGAAATTAGATAATAGATATATATGGACAGTAAGCCTATACATAATGGATCATTTTTTAAAGAGAAAGCAGATGTAGATCACAAAATCCAGAATTCACATACTTAAACGGAAGTTCTAAATATTGAGAGGAAAGGGAGAGGGTAAATAAGTTATGTCCATAAAATAAGTAAAATTCTAGTAAAAAGCACATCAAATACAAGAGAAAATAGGATGTTATTTAAACTATGTTAGATACTATTTTTTCCTTCTTGAAATATTACTTTTTCTTCACATATCATAGAATTTCTCTATTTCACCAAAACTACAGAAAAGTGTTTGTTATAAACCATTTCCTCTTTTTTATTATTTATTAAAGGAGATGTGACCAAAACCATCATATAAACTACCCAATTATCATACTATAATATAAAAATGCAATAACTTCACATTACAGAATACCTGTTTTATTTTTAGAAGTGCTGTAGATATTGCATACTGAAAACAGTTTTACACTATAATTTAAATAATGTTATCCAACTTTTTGTCCATTATATAAATTACAAAACAACATATATTCTGACTTGCAATCCCACAGAGCACAATTTCTATTACGGTCCTCTTAACACTAATCAGGACTTTATATGGCAAAAATTATCTTCTGCCAAGCCAACTGAATGTTCATCGTGGGAGATGAACAAGGCAAATACAGGTATCATTCTTATTTTAACTATGGTTCTAATGCTTGTTTGTTCATTGATTTATCTACACCTCTTGCCAAACCAAAATTTCTAGTCTGATCTTCCCTTAAAACAGTAATGTGGCATTCAATATCCACCGTCTTTTACACTTTTTCATCTTGTTAAGATTATCTGAAATGCTCCATTTTGTAATTGAATCTAAAATAGTTCTAAGTATCAAATTAAGCCCTCAGACATGCATGTGGAATATAGTTTTAACAGTATTTTGCATCAGCTGACACCCTTGCACAGGTGTCGCTGAATGTGTAATCTGGAAAAAAGATATATACGCATTTAGTATTATAGGATTATTTCAAATTTGAGACGATTATCCAAACATACAGAACATATATCTAGCTTTGCATGACCATTTTTATTTTTTGCATGTCAAATGTGAGCAAAATAAATGTACTCTCATAAAAAACACACTACACTGAAATCATGCTGTGCTCAGAAACTGTCCCTGTTTAATCTGTCAATTCTCTTAACAATTATATAGGAACATCTGATGATGCGTCAGAAAAAGTGGACTCAAGTCCACTAAAGCTTATGTCACAGCAGCCTTTTAAAGTGCCATTAAAACACATTGTTGTTTTTGCTGCAACTGACTAACAGCTACTGCTTTGGAAGTTTTAAGCGTGAAGAGTATTTCAATTTAGAAATATTTTTTCAAGTATTGCAATGGGCCCCAAGTTAAGCTGCAACATAATTACCTGGGGATGTTAACATAATGTCATGTTTTACAGTGCTTGGTATAACATGTCTCCATGTATTCCCCCATCCAAACTTCTTATCTGGGGGCAAACAAGCAGCAGTTTAGCCCATATGTATAAATCATCTTTAATTTGTGGTTTCAGTAATAGGAATGGTTTGTGGCAGCACTTAAGAGACTTAAATTCAGAATATATATTTATATTTGAACCTGGCTCTAAATTTGTATATAGGTCCTTTACAGATAATTCAACCAGAAATGCATTATATAAATACATGCATATTTCTTTTTAAAGTGCCTCATTTTCACAAACAAGCAGTACTTTTGTAATTACTCATATCTACATTGATACTCCTCATACGTTTCATCTTGAAGGCGGCTGTACAGCCCTGAAAGGTGGCTTACAAAACCTAAATAAATTAAGTAAGCATTCCTATCTGAGCGGTGGGCAACACATGACAACGGCCTACACAATGGAACCCAAATTAATGCTACCCCAATTTTAAAAACAAATTTTAAAGCCACTGAGGCATGTTGGCAAAGTAAACCTGAATTAATTCAAATAGGACCCTAATCATAAAAAAAGCATTTTGGAGCAATGTAAATAGCCCCAAAATTGAAAAATTCATATTTATCATATGACATTATAATCACAATACTGAAATTTATTCCAATGGGTTAGCCTACCACAGCTAAACACTGCTGGGATCTGAAATTCTCAAGCCTTGAGCAGGCACAGCAAGTGAGGTACCACTGCTTTACATATCCACAGAGAATCTTTAGTGCCTCCTAATACATGGCACATTTTAAAACAGCACTAAAATGCAAGGCAATTTTGATGCTTTAACAAGCTTGAGGGGCAGTTATATGAACAAAAACCCCCCACATATAAGACATATACTACATAACTTGCAGCTGATTAACATTTCAGGTCACTCGTCCTGAACTTAACATGCTTAAGTAAGCACAATGAACATGACTAAAAATATTCCAAGTGTCTAGTCACCATCGTACCTAGAGATTTCACAATCACTCCCCAATTTTGTGCTCCCTCCACACCCCACACCCCCAAAAATTGACATGCTTTTTTTCCAGTCATAGCATTAAGAAAATACACACAAGGATTTGAAACAACTATTCATGTTTAAGCTTCATACAAAATTCTAGAACAGTGATCAACCCAATCTACAAAAGTAAAGTAAGTTTTGTGCTTGGGCACAAATCTGATCCTGTATAGGCCCAGAGGTGTTTTTTATCATCATATATCAATTGTCATCTGTATATATGCTATTCCTGTAAACACATTCTAAATAAATAATTGGGGTCATTAGCTGCTTGGTAGGTGGAAAAGAAGGTACCCCTCTGTACTTGGACTTATACCAGATGGAGAACATCCTTGGAAGCAGCACTTTGCACTCCCTGCTGCTGTTGCATGAAGGTCCCAGGGCTGAGGCCTTTGTTTTAATGAAGCATTTTCGTCTAATATGCATGGGTTTACTTTATCCTGTCTAAATACATTTATTAGTTATATCTTTTTCAGAAGGAAAACAAACACAAGATTTAGCCTTGTCTCTAACATTGAAGACAGTGGAAAGCCTGTTCAAAATGAACTAATTTACCACTATTGTTACATGCAGCACTCTTGCATATAAATTCCTACGGAAAACTCAGTATTCCATCATTCTTAGCACACTGCAGCCTGTAGTGTACACACTGATCCCCTCCGTGTTAATAATATAATTAGCAGTAACAAGAGATGCTACTAATTTCTTGGTATTGCTCTTTTACAATATATTCTAGATGGAGAATTATGGTCCCAAACCGACATCTGAAAAGGAGTAATTTTCTCCCATTAGTATACTGATAATCTATAGACATCCAGCTGACATTTATCAGAAAGTCTCCAAATACTGGGTTCTGGTCCCACTATCCTTATTTAAGACAAAGCTCAGACAAAATAGGATGCAGCTGGCATAAACACGAGTTGCAGAGAGGGAAGCAGCTTCTTTAATAGATACACAGTCTCCATAGCAAGAAGAATGCATTTAAAAAATCAACTATTAAACAGATTTTTCTAATAACTAGCCAGTATTTTGTCAAATTAGCTATTCAATGAAAAACATGGTGATAAAAGGAAAGATGTACTATTGCACTTTATGTGCCTATATCTAACGTGAATTATATCCCTGGAATGTGAGCTCTAATGAACTGAGTCATGTGACTTCTGCTGTTCATGCCATACAGTCACAAAACTAGTAAATAATAAAATAATAGTTGATGAGATTTGTGTGTCACTCCTAAATGTATTATCATAGACCTTATTTGCAGGAAGACTAATGCTGCACAGCTGAAGCACACACTTGAGCTGGACTTTATCTGTGTTCCTTCCTTTTTCTGCAATAGGAGATCCCTTTGTAGCTGGCAAGTGCTATGAAAAATAACAACCAAATTTTATTTAAATGGGTTTTTAAAACAAATGAGATAGAATACTTGGTCATGGTAGAATCTATTTCCCCAATTCTCCCCACATATTAAAAACACAAGTAGACACCAATAAGTAATAACATCATAAAGCTTTCAGGTAGTGTATTGTATTCTATCTTCTTTTATTTTACAGGGAAGGTTAAAGTGGTTATGATTAGAATCACCAATTACCTTGTGAACATCTGCACAAATATAGCTATACATTAATATGCACACACATGTGCATTTTTAAACAGATATAGCACACATATATTTGGCTAGGTATTAAACCCAATATACTCACATGAGATGGTAAATATTCTATTCTATTCTATACATTAAGACTATACAGAGTGTTCATCCACAGGAATACAATAGCAAAAGTGTATATTTATACTTTTAAGAATTTTATGTATAATGAAGTAACTGGTTTATTATTTTTTGCCTTCGTTACATTGTTATTTTAAATGAACTACCAGTTTACCTCCATTATCTTCTTAATTACATGTATCAGTTGGAAAGATGTTAAATTGTAATAAACTGGGGGGGGGGATACTAATGATCAATGTTCATCATAAATACTATGTAAAGTATCAACGAAAAGAATGTTGCCAGAATATGTATTATAAATCACATCCTACATAATAGTACCAAACAGATATTTGCTACTACAAGCAGGATATAAACAAGTTAAGTGCAAACTATGTTCATTCCAAGATTCATAAGGACATTATGATTTTGTTTTCATTCCAATAAATAATAAATAATTGTAACACCTATTGGGGCTAAATAAGACACAACAGTAACACGCATCTACAATCCTCCTTGCTATGCCTTTTCTACCTATTAAAGCTATATGTTTTAAATAGTCTATTGTTTAAAACAAAGGAGACAAAGCAAATCTTTTAAAATTGATTATGAGATTACACATACACATCTTCATTACCTAATGGTTTCAACTAACCCTTTTGTCTCAGAAAATTCAAAAGAGTAAAAGATTAACTCGCTAAATTCTTACTTCCCGGTAAAGGAAATAAAAAAAAGGAAGAGAAACGAAAACATTAGAGAAACACACTGTAGACAATAGACAAATATGTTTTCAGTCTGTTCAAGGTTCAAATTATTTTTCTCAGGTTAACCCATCAGTCACTTCTGCAGTCACTGTCTACTCTAGGACATAATCATTTTAAAATGTCTTTTACTCTGAAACCAAGCTTTGAGAGTCCCCAAAGACTGTATGTGGGAATTTATTTCTTCTACCACTGTTCCTGAAAGCATATTCAAATATTTAACAGTCCATAATAACATCATCTTGTTAAGAATGGAAAAGGTCCCCAATAAAACTTAAATATATTGTTACTCCTTTAACATAATTCACTTCCTTAAAAATCAAAGCATAAGCTTGTATTTTATTTTTTATATCAACAGAACTAAATGAAGCATGATGCCTGCTGTTTCTAATCAATGAAATCCAAATGCAAAACAGATTTTTAAAAAATATCTATGGTTTTCTGGATTAAAAAAAAAATATTTTTAAACAAAAAAGTGACAACATTATATATCCTTGGTTAATACAAAAGGTCACATATCTAAAGGTATTGGAGACACAAACCTCATAACAAGTACACAAATAAAGCTAATGCCACTAAATATATATTGCATTAAAAATAAGTAATGTATAATACTATGCAGAATGAGTATGAATGTAGAATACAGTCAAACAAATGCAGATTACAGCATAGATTTTCCACAAGATGTTCTACTACAATTACACTTGTTTAAAAAAAAGCCCTAATGGTTTAAATAAAAAGCAATTGTTAAAAGATTTATCCATGTCATCAAAATAAAGAAAATCTTCAACGTTGATTAACAAGAAAACTACACATAAATTTAAACAGTGAAGATCCAATGATCACCTAAAACATTCTTTATAAAAAAAAGATTGTCTTTTTAACATAACAGTCCCTTGTTTGCTGAATCCTTCTTAACCTCAACTATCAAAAGATGCCTGCCAATTATTTCAGCTTCTTCTAAGAATGCGTAACCTTGCATCTGTGAGCAAAAGTGCTCAGTTATTATTTGTGGCAAGAATTTTTGTGACTGTACTGCTCAGCAATTCTATTTACATCAGCAATGCTAAATGCCCAATGGTGAGAGAGGAGCCAATCAGATGGCAGATTAGATGTCAACTCAGAGGCAGCTGTCTGGAGACTATTACAGCCAGTTTACCTCCACAATTCAAATTCCAAACCTTGCAAAGGAGATCAAGTCACTCTTTAGGCTCAGACTGCCGAGCAAGAAACATCAAGAGTTCTGAGTTATTTCCTATGGTTTTAAAGGTGGCAAAAAGACAACTTTTTACGAACATCGTCCAGACATGATCTGATGCCTACTGAATTGGTAATTCACAGCCTATAACTGATCAGAAATATTGTGTAGCCTCCAGAAACACTAACTGTTGATCTCTTGCAATACTCACGCCTTTTTCGTTAGATTCTCCCCCATCAACCAACCAAGCGTAAAGTTTGCCCGTAAGGGGAGAGCAAACACAGGGAATATCTAATTATAACATTCCACATATTTTTAAACTATTTTTATATTGGTTGTGAGGACATGAGAAACATGCCAAAAGAGAAAGTCATTCGAACAACCAGGATGTGAAGCTCTTTATACTACTGTGGAGCATAGATACAACATATTTACACTGTTTTTGCTCAGTTTCAATATAAAACTATCCAAGCGACACTATTTTCTAATAACCTAAAAGAGAAATAGATCGAGACAGAAAAGGAAAGGAAAGAGAGTGATTTTGCAAGCTCTGCTGGTTATGGCATTGGTTCCTCCCTTTCCCATTCCAAAGTGATTTTCCTCTGGGCCCTGTGTGTTCAGATTTCTAATAAGTCTAGAGTAGGAGCACTGGGTGGGGTACAGTGGGTCTTGTGTATTGTTCAACTATATAAATGAAATGGTCTGATTTTTAGGAGGAAAGTCATCCCCCCTCCCCATGATGTCTTTCTGACCTAATCAGAGTCAGACACTGTGCATTATCCAACCCTGTGAGGGAGGGCAGCAAGGAGTTGAGATGGAGTAGGAGAAAAGTAAATTAGAAAGAAAGTAAAGACAGACACACACAGGCAACTGAAACAACACACTGCTTGCTCTTTTGGGTTCTTATTGTTACCTGGCTCCTGCTGATGGTCTGTCCAGTGTTTCCAGGGCTCATAGCCGGGTGATTTCTTTGTTGTGCTGCTGCCCAGGCTGGGTTTGCACCTCCATACTGGGAACCCATGTCCTTGCCCATGCCTGCTGCTGCTGCCTGCTGGCTTCCTGGGGCGGCTGCTGCTGCTGCTACTCCCTGAGCCTGCTGCTGCTGCTGCGATGGGGCAGCAGTGGGGTTGGCATAATCGGGGTAGCCAGTGCCATAGCTCCTCATCATGGGGCTGGGGGAAGTGAGCAGCTGGTTCAAGGTTGGGGTGGCCCCAGACGGGTGTTGGTTTTGCCCGGAGAACCTTTGGAAGCCCGCAGACCCCGACGCCTTGCCAAGGCTGCCTCCTCCTCCGCCCGGGCCCAGCATCATGCCCTGCTGGTGCTGCCTGGGGGAGTTCAGCACCCCGAAGGCAGACGAGGAGCCCCCATAGCCGCCGCCGCCTCCTCCTCCTCCTCCCGCCGCTGCTGCTGCTGCAGCCGCCGCCGCTCCTGCTCCTCCTCCAGCGTTGCTGCCGCTGCCAGGCCGGCCGTAGGCGCCCGCGTAGTGGTTGTACTGGCTGTTGGCGTAGCCTTCGTGCGAGTTGGGCAGGGGGTCCATGCTGTTGGGGGCCGCCGCGGGGTGCATTAGCCCCATCCCGGGGCTTTGTTGTCCGCCATGTTGATCAAAGCAAGGCCCAGCCCGGCTCGCTGAGGAGGCGCCTCCGCTGCTGCTGCTGCTGCCGCCGCCAGCGCTGCCGTAATAGCTATTAAACTCCGAGACACCCACCGCTGAGGGCCCGCCGCCGCCGCCGCCTCCTCCAGCGCCTCCGCCGCTGCCCGCTCCCTGAGGTGGCGGCGGCGGCTGCCCGCTCAAAGGTCCCAAGCCGGGGTGGTCGTAGCGGCTGCCGAGGTGCTGCTCGCCCATTTTGTCCGGCGGCGTCGCCGCCTCTTCGTCGCCGCCGCCTTTATTCGCCAAGGGCTGGGACTGTGGCCGGCTCTGGGGCTCGGCCTGTCCCCCTAAGCCGCTGTCTTTTCCTCCATGTTGCTGCTCCATGTCTGCGCTGCTGGGCTGAGCAGCGCCGCCACCGCCGCCGCCGTTGTTGTTGCTGCCGCCGCCGCAGCCGCCGTTGTTGTTATTCTGCATCGGATGGTGCTGAGGCGGCGGCTGTTGCTGGAATTGATTTAGCTGTTGGTGTGGAAGTGCATGGTGGTGGTGGTGGTGGTGGTGGTGAGCATGGGGGTGCTGGACATGGAGGTGAGCTGGGTGCTGGTGCTGGGCATGGGGGTGGTGGGAAGGTGCGGCGGTGGCGGCGGCGGCAGGGTGATCGCCTCCGACGCTTTTCAACTTGTGGTTGGGGAGCAGCCCTGTCTCCATAGCCGGGGTAGAAGAAGAAGAAGAGGAGGAAGGTAAACCCGACGAGCTTCCAGCTTCTTTCAGAACCGATTCCGAGGAAGAACCGCTGTTGTTATTACCGGTGGCGGCGGCAGAAGTTGCATTATTGGCCATGTTCAGTTCATTATGGTGGTGGAGGAGATGGTGGTCTACATTATTCAAGCCGCCGCCGCTGCTGCTGCTGTTAGTCCCATCTACGACCCCCAAGAGGGAGCCCGGTCCAGCAGCTCCTGCGGTGCCTGCCACAGGACCCCCAGAGTTGAGATCCTGGCTTAAGTTGCCCGGCAAACTCGGGGTTTTGCCTTTCTTGTTCGCACCCGCCGGAGCCGCTGCTACTTGCGCGGCCATGATCATTGCAACATTGCAAGGAGGTGGGGGAGAGAAATCAATTAATTCCCCTCCAGGCTGGAAAAAAATGGGCAAAACAAATGGGGGTGGGGAGGGGGAAACCCCCCAAAAGCCCCACAATTCAGGAAACGAACGATTTAACAAAAAAGCCTGCTGATCATTCCCTCCGCGCGCGCGCGCACACACAACACGATTTTTTTTTTAATGACCGAAACTCCCCTCCCCAAGTCCTTGATGGAGATTAGAAATGGTAAGAATGCCTTACGGTCTGTGCCTGTTCCTGCTGTGTGATTTCATGTTGAAAGTTTTTTGTTCAGGTTTAAATGAAACTTTTTTCTTTTCCTCTCTAACCCGGATATGGGTAAATACACGTCTGGCTGAGCCTATCTGGCCCAGCATGGCATGAGAGAGCGAGAGAAGGAGAGGGGGAGAGAGAGAGAGGGAGAGAGCTCTAACAACTATTATCCACTTCTCTCTGATTACTCCAGCGCACATGGAAAACGCGGACTGGAGTTTCCTTCCGCCTTCTGCTGCAGCTCTAGTGGCGATGGTAACATGCAAGAAAGAGGAGACGCACACTTCACAGCCTCTCTTCATCAGCCTCGAAAAACAGGGCAGCTGGCACAGAGCTTTGCAAAAAAAAAAAAAAAGCAAAAGCGTGGTGGGGGACGAATGCTGCCTTCTCCTGCTTTGTATTTTCTCGCTAAGGCGGGGGGACTATTAAATCAAAGGTACCCCATTGCAGTAAGGGCTGCTGTCTTCTAAAAAGAACACACACTTATTAGCTCCCCTCCCCCCCAAATCAATTTAATAAACTAAATTTGCCTCTGATGTAATTCTGCATGTTTGTTTGGTTTCTAAAAGTGGACTGGATTAAAGTGTTTAACGGGCATCTACATAAATAAGTGCATATGATCAAACTTAGAAAGCTCTATACAGCTACCTGGGCATGCACAATATAGGGTAAATATGTGATATGAAGGCATTTCTAATTGTGCATGCAATATCTAATAGTCCTAATTGGAACTTTGCGTGCTAATTTGCATCAAAAACTAGATCCAGCCTACTTTCACATGTGGGTTTTCCTTGCTGGGTCAGGGATAATATATTTGATGGGACACTTGTTTCAGAATAAAAGTTATTCTGATTTCTTCAAAAATAAAATCATTTTTATTAGATTTTATAATTAATGTAATTTGACCTGAGATCACTTGACAAAGGGCGAGTTAAAATTAGATAAAGAAATATGTCAGTAAGGTAAATATTTGCTCTTAATTGTTTTTGCACAACCCTGGTAAGTGAGGCTTTGGGGGAAGCAGCTTCCCCTTTCACCTCAGCTGGAAAATCAGAATGGGCCACCACTGAATGGAGCCACTATGGTAGCTTCCCAGCAGGTGGGTAACTGGAGGTTGGGGAGGAGCAAAGTGGTATGGGAAGTTGGTGCAGTGGAAACGCACCAGCCATCTCTGCCAGTACAATTGCACTGCAGCCTTCTGACTCTCCCTGCCAGTAAGCCACAGCAATCCATCTGGCAGGAAGCTGGCATTGCAATTCTGCTCCAGCCAGCAAGCCATTGCACTGTATTTTTCTACTGTAGACTTGTAGGTGCTGCCCCACCCCCCTTGTCAGGACTGGTGGCATTGTCAAAAACAATCTGTATAAATCTCTCTGTATAGTAAATAATGTCAGTATTTAGTTGGAAATAAATTCACTGATACAGCAGACTGTGTCCATCTAAATATGTCCATAGTTGTTACTTACAACTAATCCTAGGCATTTCAGAATAAGTCATTGGGCCTTGCTTCTGAGGATTGTGTTGTAAAAGTCCCCCCACAAAGAATAACATGTTATCATGTTAGATTAAAGGCTCAAACCACCAAGTAGGACTGCCATGCAGTGTGACCTCCTTTGTTGTTGTTGTTTAGTCGTTTAGTCATGTCCGACTCTTTGTGACCCCATGGACCAGAGCACGCCAGGCACTCCTGTCTTCCACTGCCTCCCGCAGTTTGGTCAGACTCATGTTAGTAGCTTCGAGAACACTGTCCAGCCATCTTGCCCTCTGTCGTCCCCTTCTCCTTGTGCCCTCCATCTTTCCCAGCATCAGGGTCTTTTCCAGGGAGTCTTCTCTTCTCATGAGGTGGTCAAAGTATTGGAGCCTCAGCTTCAGGATCTGTCCTTCCAGTGAGCACTCAGGGCTGATTTCCTTAAGAATGGATAGGTTTGATCTTCTTGCAGTCCATGGGACTCTCAAGAGTCTCCTCCAGCACCATAATTCAAAAGCATCAATTCTTCGGCGATCAGCCTTCTTTATGGTCCAGCTCTCACTTCCATACATCACTACTGGGAAAACCATAGCTTTAACTATACAGACCTGACACAAATGGAATTTATATAAAAGTAGTGGCTGGTGATTTGAAACTAGCAAAACTAACAAAATCATCTGTACTGATCTATTTAAAATATATTTTGATTATTGGTCGCCAACCTTTTTGAACCTGTGGGACACACAAAGATTCATGTTTGTCCAAGGAGTCCGAATAAAAGCATGGTCTTGCATAGCATGACTTAATAAGCCCCCTGCCCCCCAAAAGCCCTATCAAAATAACCCAGTGGTAGACAATAGAGTAAAATCATAGATCCAGTACTTGGCAGCACAACAAAACATTGTTTCAAGGCACAGCTTTTCTAAAATCTTAATGGTTTTTACATGGGATGGCAACAAAACCAATAAATCATAGAATAATGGATAAAGGTGACTTATGATTTGAGGGTGGGTGTTAGATATCTTGAAAAATTATATGGCTATCTAAGGATCGTTGTCTCATTTCCATGTTTTTGCACAATGGCAGCCTTGGGAAGCACCAGATCCCACCATTTTTACAATTTAGCCTGTGGAGGCAATTTAGTCTGGTTGTGAAGGAAACCCCCAAAAACATGCAATTTCAAGAGGATCCATTTTACTAGCTCTGTTTTGTGTGCATGCATCCCCCCCCCCCTTGGCATTCTCCATTTTCTCTCTGTATGGAAGTCTAATCTCCATTTTCTCTCTTGTATATCCTACCCACCCACCTCATTCAACTCTATTCCCGACATTCCCTCTCATTCTTTGGTTGCTCTGCTTTCTGTTCAGCTACACAGTTCTGAGCCTTGGAAAAGCACATAGGGCGGTACTCAACTAAGTTTTACTTAAGAGCAGACCCACTGGAATTGATGAACATGAGAAAGTTAGATCCATTAATTTCAGTGAGTTTACTCTGAGTACAGTCTTAGTTGAATATGACCCATAGAGCTGGAAGAGGAAGTGGGGAAAGTGTCACACTTCTCACTTCCTCCTTCAGCAATACAGACTTTGGCGAGGGTGGGACAGGGAAGGAAGCATCCTCACCACTTCATGGTGAGGGGGACAGTGAGGGGCAGCTCAGAGGATTTGGGGTCACTGGCACAGGCGTACACAGACTGCCTTACATCCTTGGCAAGGAGCTGTATCAGCGTGGAACTCTATTGATGCCCTGCTCAGCCTCGCAGAGCAGCAGAGGAGCCAGAGCGGAAAGGCACGATTTTTGCACCCCTCTGGGCTTGCACTCTTGGTAGGGACCAACCTAACCAACCCCTAGCTATGCCCTGGTCACTGGATAAGTCTTCAAGCCCATGTGCACCACTTAAACGGCTTCAGAGTTAATTAATACATTGATTTAAAAGCAAAATCAGGTAGCTGATAAAGTAAAAAGCATTGGTTGACTGGCATTCCTTTAAAATTTGATTACCATTGTCTAACCAATAGAATATCTTTATTTTCAAAAGTATGTGAGGCTTCCCATGAGCATCTGGTTGGCCAGTGTGAGAATAGGATGCTGGACTAGATGGGCCAGTGGTCTGATCCAGTGGAGCCAGTCTTATGTTCTTAGCTTCTTAATTTCACGAGTGCTGCTGCTACTTGGTAATAGTTACTGCCATTTGTCTGTATGCAAATATTTGCATTTACACTGTTCAAGAGACATCTAAAATCATCAAAGTATGGCAAAACAACAATAACAACTAAGGAAGTGAGAAAAGTCCTAACACAATATTGATCATAAATTTTAAAAATACATTAAAGGTAAAGGTACCCCTGCCCGTACGGGCCAGTCTTGCCAGACTCTAGGGTTGTGCGCCCATCTCACTCAAAGAGGCCAAGGGCCAGCGCTGTCCGAAGACACTTCCGGGTCACGTGGCCAGCGTGACGAAGCTGCTCTGGCGAGCCAGAGCCGCACACGGAAACGCCGTTTACCTTCCCGCTAGTAAGCGGTCCCTATTTATCTACTTGCACCCGGGGGTGCTTTCGAACTGCTAGGTTGGCAGGCGCTGGGACCGAACAGCGGGAGCGCGCCCCGCCGCGGGGATTCGAACCGCCGACCTGACGATCGGCAAGCCCTAGGCACTGAGGCTTTAACCCACAGTGCCACCCGCGTCCCTTAAAAAAAAAAAAAACATTGGTAACCTATAATTATATTTTTTCATGAATAACTCATTATTTAAGGTCCCAGTATCTATCTTTGTCAGTAACACACTCCTGTCAAGTAACAAAACATTGTATACAGTTTTGCTGATTACATCATTTTTAGAAGCATGATGTGTGCTAATTTTGTGGCCAGCAGCCTGTGGCAGCCGCATTTCTGCAGTTGCCACAGTGTCCAGCTGTCTCAAAGTCCTAATAATCATTTGCATTAATGATGCCTTTAATAAAGTTATTACATATGGGGCTGTTTTCAACATGTTCTATTAATTTGTATGCACAGCAAGGATTTCCTGAAGAGAGTAAAACATTTTCAGCACTACCGTTACGTCCCTAAACAATCAAATCACATCTGCTGTATGTAAAGCATAGTAGATAATCCAAAGAATTACTACTTGCAGTGTTGTTAAATAATTAGTCATAGAAATTACTTGCATTTATATATTATCATGCTGCCACTAGTGGCATTAACAAATTAAGATATGTTTTAAGGCAATCAATATGCACTTTACAAAGAAATACCTAAAGCTCCAAATCCAAATCCACTGCCAGCGAAAGGAAAGGAGTGTCATTCACATAAAATGAAGCAACACATCAGACAATCTCACTCAAAATATTTATGCTATTTTCCCACTATCATAAACTTTATCATGATTGAAATAATGATTTCATTTATATGTTTTCTTAATTTGTATATGACCATATCCTGAATAATGATAGCAGATGTAGGCTGGATTGTGCCCATAATGTCCCTTTGAAGTTTTTAACTATGTACTGTACTCTGATTACAATCCAGCAAAAGTTAACAACTAAATAAGTGGAAGTTATTATAATGTCTAAATTCCATTCCACTGCTTTCTATGGAGTATTTCTTGTTACTGACTTTTGCTGGATTGTGCCTTTAATTTTCCAATGTCTCTGTATCCTTCCACTACATGCTAAAAGCCCTTATATTACATTTTTGTTTCTGTGTTGCAAAAAGCAAACTGTTATATAGTTAGAAACTGATAGAGTTGGGGAGCGGGGAACAGTAAGTAATTCTAGTAGGGAAATCAGGTGCATACCCAAGGGTCATTATAGTCTGTAACAACAACAAATTGCAATTCTATGCAAACTCTTAGAAAGGGTGTATATATCATCTTTGTAGAAGAAAGAATAACAGAACCGTAAGATGAATTCATGCCAAGCGATCCATCAGCTTTTGCCAAGAGAATACTACATCTTTGTTATTGAGCCTTTTTGACATTTTCTCCTAGATTTTCTCCTTTTTTATATTCAAACACTCACTAATTATACGCATTAAACCTCATAAGTTGATTTTGAACTCTTTCAAATGCAAATAGAGAGAGAGATGTCTAGTTGTATATATTTATGTATGTGTACATTCTAAAATAAAGTATAAACTCAATTACACATTTATTCTTTTATATATTTATACTTAAACTGAAATGTGTCATTTAAAAATCCTGATAAGATACATTGATCATAACTCACAGAAGGATTACAATATTTTCTCACTTTTCAGCTAGTTTTATACACGATTATAAGATGTGGGGTACTTATATAATTTTTGAATGCACATGATTTAAAAGGTCAGGGGGGCAGTTTTAATGGAAAGGTGCTAGCCAGTTTGGTTCCAACTATCTCAGGATCAAAGCTAACAACCGAAGGCTATGTAATAGGGGTCCACTGCACAATTAAGTCAGCCTGGTATAACAGACAACACACACTAGTTTTCCTCCCCAATGGCAGATGCCACACCCTCAAGCAGACAGAAGGCGTTACAGACTCTGCAAGCAGTGCATCAAACACAACAACTATAATTCATTGTTACTGCAAGTTGCAATTCATGCTGAATTTCCTTAGCTTAGATTATGAGCAGCAGCATAAGCTAAACTTTGTATGTTTGTGCACCTATTAATACGATACCATTTACCATTTCATCCTTTGTCTCCCATTCCAGCAGTGGTTTTTAAACTTTAGATACAAATGCCTGAATGTCTTGCTTGTGGGTTTCCTGGTATAATCTATCTTGTCGCTGAGAGGAAAATCATATTGGATCAGATCAAGAGTAGAGAACAGGATCTAACTGATGGGCTGGATCCTGACTACACCCGCCATTTGTGAGCCATTTTGACAGGTGGGCAGGGCTGCCCACATCTCAACCACATGACATCACAATGACATCAGGTGACTCAAAGGAAATGAACAACAACAACAACAAAAACCTTTTACAGCACAGTTTGAGAGAGAGAGAGAGAGAGAGAGAGAGAGACAGAGAGAGAGAGGTAATTTTACATACCAAGGAGAAGGCCAACTTTCTTCTCAATAAGTGAGCTTTATATATCAAAGCTCTTGTGCTGGCTTTTGTGAACAAGATATTCCTTATGTGCTTTTTGGGGTACAAGTATGAGAGGACTCTAGAATCATAGAGTTGGAAGGAATCCTGAGGATCATCTAGTCCAACCCCCTGCAATGCAGGAATATGTGGCTGCCCCTTATGGGGATCGAACCTGCAACCCTGGTGTTACTTTGTTTCTTTTCTTTTCTTTTTACAATTCAGGTCAGTTCTTAGCAAATTTGATGTTAAGCCTACTTCTGTTAGATGACCTTTTTTATCTGAGCAAATCTTATTTCTTAATGAATCTCAGAACATTGCAGGGATGACTGTACAAAGCCATTGCTTTTTCTTTATTGCCCACTAAAGAAACATTTATGATTAACCAGAAAAAGAGAACTAGATCATTCTCTTCAGCTGGAGGCACTGGCCTCTGTAATGTCCTCCCTTCATGTATGGCCTGTTTCAACTAAACTGTTAGAATTGCAATATAAAAATTCTATATCAATGGCAGTAACCATTTATGAAGATGAGCCAGATTGCAAGTCATTGCTCAGGTGGATTTTAGAGAAACTCTTATCAGCAATAGTGTTTTTCACATATACTGCAGGGCATGCTGTAATATTATCCCTTCAAAAGGTCGCTTATGTAGAAGATTGAGAAAATTATGACTTTTCTAGGAACAAGTGGTGGAAGATTGTTCTTGATAGGGATACCTGGATTTTGAGGTATACCTGGATAACTAGAAATAGACTGGGGCTATCGACTAATTAAAAGGCTGAAAATAGGAGAAGAGAAACAATGATTTTGTATAAGGCCATCCAGTGGCTGAGTGCTAAATTTTGTGGGCTTCCATCTCATACATAGCTCATTCTCATGGTCTGTCTGCTATACCAACATCTCTGCTATGAAATGTGCAACAGCCTACCTGTGTCAAAATAAAACACACACTTCTTAATGGGAAATGTTATAGCCGATTACCAGATCTAAGATACAGGAAGTGAAATGTCTGAAAATTCAGGAAAGAAAATGTTGAAGTAAATAAAATTCAGCATTATATAAATACATCTGCTGTTGTCCCTTTCGTAAGCCTAATATATTTTACAAGAAGAATAGGGAAATCAACAAAAATACTCTCTGTGTGAAATGCACTGTAAAAATATGATCGATAGTACCCTTGAGTTTGCAAAACGCCATCTTGTGGCTGACTTGTCCAACCGCACACTATGTTCTCGTGAGGTAATCATTGAAGGGCATGTTGGGAGTAGCAGCCATGTCTTGAAGCAGGCAAATAGAAGAAAAAGAGAATAAAAGATTTTGACTACATACTGCTACTTGGCTTTTATCCCAGCAAGCATATCTTCCTACAATTAGTACATTGATCTATTTTAAAATAACAGCGATAGTTTGCTTTGTTTTCTCTCTGCTGTGGCCCACTCTTTTCCTGGCTTCCATTTTTATCGGTTAGTGCTTTCAGTACCTTTTTATTTTCCAGTTGTAGTGCCAAGCATTCCATAAATATTTTTCCTTAGCAATAGGGAGATACGGCAGCTTAGTTACTTATTGTAGAGAAAGATTCCTTCATGTATGACTCGTCATATTCACAACGGGGAGCACTACTTATATACAGAAACCAGTAAATGGTCTAAAATAAAATATGTTTAAGGGCCCTATGAATTCATAGTAAGCAAAAGGTTGGTAAGTGAGAACAAAACAGGGAGGACCAAAAGGCTCAGTCCAATTGCTATAGCAGCATGGGAGCTATTGTTTTATAGATCCTTCCTATGCTACTCCGCCAACACAGGAATCTTACACTTACCTGGGAGGAGTCAAAGAATCAGTTATGTAGCATTAAAGCAATAGGCCAGCTCCAAAATGGAGCAATGCTAGTGTCAGAAGCAGCTAGATATCACTGACCATTTCCACATGAGCCTGCAATTCTTATGTTACTTGAGCAATGTGGGAAGGAGTCATGTGGTAGTGACTTTGCATGTCAGTATAATGTAGGAAGAGAGTCAGAGATTAGCTGCAATTTAATTCACCTTGCACTTTACAATAGAAAACTGATGCTGCAGTGCAAGGATAGGAACCTGTGGTCATCCAACTATTGTCTAACTCCTAACTCCCATCAGGCCCAGCCAGCTCAGCCAATGTTCAGGAATGATAAGAGTTTTAGCCCAGGAATATCTGCAGAGCCTCCTATATCTGGAGATTCCTCATCCTTGCTTGAAACTAGGTCTTCCAAATATACTCGTTCCCAATTTTAAATCCACTACAAATATATTCCCTGTGCAACTGGACTCAATCCCACACTCACTTGGGGACGGTGATCTGCACTGATTCAGATCTGAATGCGTAGCTGCTATACAGATGCTCAGTATTGTCAGTTTTGGCAACAACACGGAGCAGGTGTACGAGAGAGGATTGCATCCAGCTGCCCTGTTCTTTAGACAAGCAAAAGGTGTTGTGAAAAGCAGCTTATGCCAAACACCTGTTCAGCAGGTAGGTTGCCTTCTGAAATATATTTGGACTGGAGCCATAGAAGGTGATTTGTGGTTTTACTGCAAGGCAGTTTTAAGAGGCAGAAATAATAATAAAGAAACAAAGAGCAAAATAGGAAACTCCTGGAAGTTGGAAAAGTCTCATTTTAAGCATAGGAGTGGGGGAATAGTTAGTTCACAAATTTGTAAAGGTGTAAATGTTCTACATAAGCTATGGTTTTTGCCCTCCGACCACATTGCTCATGCAGTGATGTGCAAACTGAGCATTTGGTGGACAACTGTGGAACCACTTCCCTGATTTTTTTCGATCCTTCTATTCCTCTTTTGAAGTGAAAGGATTATGGAAAACTGGAGTGCACAAATATCTGATTGTATGCCCAGATTAAATATTAATTCTTCAGGCAATGGCAGGTGGGTCAGTATTGCACACTGTATTTAAAAAAAACCCCTACATTTACAATGTGTGAATTGGCTCAGAAAGACAAAGCAGGAGCTAATTTCAGCTTGCCTTGGAATTTGTTTTCAACACCAGGGTTTAGGTCTGGAACATGTAAAACAGAAGAAAAGATTGCCTTGAAAATGTGCAGACTATCTTTTCCTAACCACAATAAGCTCCTGCAATCTGGGAATGAGAAGCAAAGACTTCTAAGGCAAAGGGCACTGCATGATCCAAGATTTCAGTCATTTTTAATAATAAAAATTAGGCATTGCCTGAATGAATTCTAAAATTCTCTAATTCTTTAAAACAAGAACAATACATTGACCACAGTCTGGTCAGAATTAAATACTTTTAAATTCCATTGATTTAAGTCAAACAAATAGATATTAAAATATAGGATTATAACTTTGGGCAGCTTATGCCCATTCTGATGCCAGTACTTCTCACTGGAAAAACATAACCCAAGAGTTGCGTACCTTTTATTTATTGCATATTGTTTGCTTGATTGATTTAACAGTTTTATATACTGCTTGATGGTGACAAAACCTCAAAGTGGTGTACAAATATATATATATATATATATCAGTAAAAACCCATTAAAAACAACTATTTAAAACACTCAAAAAGTAATTGAAACAAACAATAAGGTATAAAAACAGATGAAATCACAGGTTAGCATTCTACATGTCTGGATAGGCTTGCCTAAACAAAAATGTTTTAGCAGGCACTGAAAAGAGCACTTGCCTGATTTCAATAGGCAGGGAGTTCCAAAGTGTAAGCGCTGCCACACTAGAAGATCAATTTCTTGCAAATGCAGAATGAATATTACGTGGCGCCTGTAACAGTGCCGGTTTCACAGGTCGAAGCGATCGGGTGGGCATATATGGGGTAAGGCGATCCCTCAAGAAAGCTAGTCCCAAGCTACTAAGTGACATGTGGTACATGCAGTGTGACAGCACTGTATCATGCAAAATGTGCTTCCTTCCAGTGCGGGCTCAATACATTTTGCTGCCTGAAGCGATGCTTAAGTGCTTACATCTTTCTGTACCATTCAGACTGCAATCTCTGTCTTCATCAATCCTCATCCCCCCCCCCCCCCGCACTGGGATATTGAATGGCAAGGCCAACCCTGAGATCTTGTGGTGACTGAAACTAAGCAAATACTACATTTTTCTGCTTTATAGATCTGTTAGAGTAGAAGGGCCAAATGTACCAGGGGGAAAAAATGCAGTTCATAAAAAAAAATGTTAATCCAGAATGTCCACCGCAAGCGCAAGAAAAATTCAGTAAAACAACACATACACTCATCCGATTCAGAGCTAGCCAGCTGAAGAGCCTAAACTGGGAAAATATAGCATGTAATGTCTGTGTTAATTCACAGTGGCTTGCTATACAAAGATTCATTGCCCATGGGGGGTGAATGAATCCTGATGGTTCAAAAAAGATCTGAGTGCTGACTTACTGCAGTTTTTCTGGACAGTTTCTCACTATCTGCCTTTTTATTCCAGAACCCGATAGCTCCACTGATCCATAATAATGTTCTGGATTTTTGGTGCATGCATGTTCCTGATTGTTGGAGGTGGCTCATAAGTATCTATCATATGCAAGTGGGGGGGGGGCATTTTTCAGCCGGAGGGCAGCCTTCCAGGGGCCACATGCCAGTGGCAGGTATGGTCAGGGGCAAAACTGGGCAGAGCAATGAATGTGAATGTTACTTGTGGGTTAATTTCTCCACACACCTCTCTCTGTCCCCCATGCTGGCAAGCAAGAGGCATTATCAGAGTTCAAGAATACAGTCCAGCCAGGCAAAAATAATCAAAAAAGTGTGAATGAAGGCTGATGAAGAGTGTTGCTTGGGGAGAATCTCAAGGGCCACATAGAGACGCCCAGTGGGCCAGCTATGGTTCCCCAGCCTGATCAAATATGTAAAGGGATATATGTATGACCTCTCATGCCAGTTCTTCCAGTTCTGTAATTTGGAAGAGAAGGAAATCAGTAATGCTGATTTTTCAAGTGGTGGTTATCCAATCAAACGTTAGCTCTTGCAGTATGGCTATGACACCTGACCTCTTTGCTGACCCTGCAAGGCATATGAAGTATATTGAGTCCTTCTGTGTTTAGCTAACCTTGAATTCACTAGCTCTGCCACTTTCCCCAGCACCAGGTAAAACTTGAGAAAGTCATCTCCTAACTTTGGCAAATCTAATCTTTGATCAGACATGTGCAACATCAAAACCTATTACGCTGGTGTATGCTTCTGTTTGAAGTTTACCTGTACTGGGTGGTACTCAATTAAGATTTACTTAGAAGAGACCTGTTATAATTAATGGGCCTAACTTAGTCATATTCACTAATTTCAGTAGGTTGACTCTGAGTAAAACTTAGTTGAATACAACATATTGCTTCTAAGACTGTACAGGCTTATCTAACAGGCTTCATTGTACTTGTGAGACAGGGTATTGTAGGCTTAGTAAGGTAAAGGGTAAAGGGACCCCTGACCATTAGGTCCAGTCGTGACCAACTCTGGGGTTGTGGCACTCATCTCGCTTTATTGGCCGAGGGAGCCGGCGTACAGCTTCCAGGTCATGTGGCCAGCATGACTAAGCTGCTTCTGGTGAACCAGAGCAGCACACGGAAATGCCATTTACCTTCCTGCCGGAGCGGTACCTATTTATCTACTTGTACTTTGACATGCTTTCAAACTGCTAGGTTGGCAGGAATTGTAGGCTTAGAAATAATGTTATTTCCACTAACATATATTGTGACAAGCAACAACGGCTGCAATTCAGTATTGATATATTTGGTCGATTAGGATTAGACCTTGGTCTGAATAAGATTAGGAATCAAATAGTACAGTATATTTGCTGCTGAAGTAAGCACATTGTTTTAGACAAATTAATGGAAGATAATTCTAGTCATGATAGTTTAATGGAGCCTTCATGTTCAGGGGCTACATACCAGTTGTTTGGGGTAAAAAGCAGGAGAGGGAAGCACCACTTTCACCACTGACTTATGATCCCCCAGAAGTATTTGGCTGGCAGTTGTTGAAAACAGCATGTGAGGCTAGAAAGAGTTTGGTCTCACTCAGCAAGGAAGTTCCTACCCTCTTAAGATGAATAAGGCATTGTGATAGGGTACATTGTACAACACACCTTAGTTAGCTCTCATTGTCACACTGTCTTGGACTCTTATTTGATTTAATATTTGTATACTACTAGTCCAACAACAAAACTGAGCTCACAACAAGAAAGCATTAAACCTTAAAAAAAATGTAATGTGTGACACTAACACTTGGGAAAGTAGCAGTGTACAAACCTCACTCTTCCCCTTTCCTGAAACTACTCTTCCTTGCAGCATACAGAGTGATTTATAAACCAGTCCCAATTTTTAATGTTTCATGCCCTTCCATGCAATACTCCCCCATCTTGCTGATTTCTTTCTGATGTTTTGCTTTCCTTTGAGCCTGTTGTGTCACTACTTTCTGAGTAGTACTTCCATGAAGTGTTAAACCACTTCAAGAAAGTAGCACTAATGTAAATGGCTAATTACGTATAGCGAGCTTGACCACCTTTGACCTTTCTTTTCTTTGAGCTTCCCCTTTTTGGTATGTTGGGAACAGCTGTGTACACAAACTAAATGCATGATATATCCTTGACACAGATATGTCAGTGCCAATCCTCAGAATATTTAAGTGCAGGAGGACCTCAGGTGCATATAGCCACAGAAATGGAGCTTGTTTGTGATTCTGAAGGTCCCTTGGGTCACCCCAAGCGTCTGTACTCAAGAATGACCTAACACAATAGTGCCTTGACAAAAAACTTATTTATATGTTGCCAGAAGTTTATATAGCACCTAGTTTATATGACATGGATTTCTAAGACATTTTAGGTCTTCACTACTTCCAGCCACTGTAGGCTTAATATGAATTTCAAACTCTCGGTCAACAAAAATTGAATATAATACCATGCACTAGTCTTCCGTGTAACAATCCATCCACCTATCTATTCTATGGAAGCTGGTTGAAACAACTTAATAAGGTGGCTATTCCATACAGCTGCTGTATCATGTAGGGCAACTCACCCCACATAAAGCCATGATCATATGCACAGCTCCTCCAAGTATGGGTGCAACTCCTGTGAGCCATTTTAGAGGTTATGATCATGGTCAGCCAGACATTTATTACAGTCAACCAGTCAATAAGACAAAATACAAAGTATAAGATTGAAAAAAACCATAGCTGTGATGATGCCACTTGTTAGAAAAATGACAAGCTAAGGACTAACAGACAAAGGACTAACTAGCAGCAATTCTAAGAGATGTGGCGACATTCAGATATTTTATCACTTTCTTGATAATGAATGCATTGGTCCTCTCTTGGAAAATACTTGTCTAGGGGTATTAGGAAGCTGGCTTATTCCGAATCAGACCTTTGGTCCAGCTTAATATTGTTTACACTGATTGGACCTTTTAATTATCTAGGACAGGGATGAGGAACCTGTGATCTTCAGATGTCGTAGGACAATAATTCCCACCATCATTCACCATTGGCTACATTCAGTGGGGCTAATAGCAGTTAGAATCCAACATCTGGAGGGCCAGAGGTTCCCTATCCCTGATCTCCAATTTTCACCATAGCCTGTGATTGGCAAATCCAAAACTGAAAGAACGAAGGCTTTTGAATGGACGATTAAAATGTGCATGCCAACTGAATAACGGCTCTAAAAAAAGAAAATGAAAGAAGAATCTGTACCAGAGTAAATCCTGATCACTGCTAATCAATTTTCCTTAGTGCTAACAAATATTTCTTGGGATGAGTAATCTTGCCTCTAACACTAATTTCACTGTTTGCTAATAAATCCCATTGGGTGTCAATAAATTTATTTCAACAATAATACTAAGCTAAGTCACAGTAGGAATAAAATGTCCTTAGCAGAAAATTTCTAATGCAAACCACCCAGCAATTAGAAACAAATCCCTCTCTGGTAATATAGCAAACACTGAAAAAGCAATAAAAGAGTGGCTAGGTGGGAAGGGAGCATGTTTTACACTGTCTTTTTGTTCCTACGACATTCCTTGTGACTGATTTTTTTTTCTTGAGGTATGACCCATTTTACACACTCTTTGTCTTGTTCTAAAATTGTCAGAAGAAACAAAATCTATAGTATCTACTTAGGTTGAATATATCACACTTGTTACCGTAGTACCTGAATGACTTATTTATTTTTAAAATTGCATGTGGGGGATATTTGTTTCACACTTGCATTCTGTTGTCTCAGTCAGCAGATATTATTTATTTCACAGCTATTATAGAAAGGCTAGTTTGGAGAAAGGAAAGGGGTTATAACGTACAAAAATACACTAAAAGAAACCACAGCAGCCAATGGAACTCTTAAACTAACGGGTTCCACTTTGGGTAAGTTTTCATTTTTTTTACCATTACCTCAGCCAAGACCCTGAGCGCACATACAATACATATAAAGTGGCTCTTGGGGGGGGGGGGGCTTCCCTCTCAATTTCAAAGGAAGGAGTGGAACCACACACTTCTGTGGGCACAAATCTGCCTCCTCCACTGATTAAAGACGGTAATATAATATTCTAGGTGTGGAAAGTCCTTTTATGCATTAAGGCAGAAGCTTTTCACGCAAAAGGAGCAGATTACCAGAGTGTTTTGTGCTCCTTGCTATTTTGGGGATATACAGTGCCCCTAGTTATAGCGATACTTCTGCTATGATACTGCAGGGGTATGACAGAAGGTGACGTTTTTATCTATCATTTTCTCTTGTGACCTTAGGGCAGGGATAGTGTTCCCTTAAAAAGGTACAGACTCTAGGGTTGTGCGCCCATCTCACTCAAGAGGCCGGGGGCCAGCGCTGTCCGGAGACACTTCCGGGTCACGTGGGCAGCGTGACATCGCTGCTCTGGCGAGCCAGAGCCGCACACGGAACGCCGTTTACCTTCCCGCCAGTAAGCGGTCCCTATTTATCTACTTGCACCTGGGAGTGCTTTCGAACTGCTAGGTTGGCAGGCGCTGGGACCAAACGATGGGAGCACACCCCACTGCGGGGATTCGAACCGCCGACCTTTCGATCGGCAAGCCCTAGGCACTGAGGCTTTTACCCACAGCGCCACCCGCGTCCCTTACATCCAGGCAAAAACACTCAACGGGTGTTTGAAGCAGGGGTGGGTGAGGGAGGCTGCGTGTTCTGTGGAGAGTCCTTGAGGGCCAATTGGAAAGGTTTGGGGGGCTGCATTCAGCTCCTGGGCCTGAGGTGCCTGACTCCTGCCTTAAGACATCCTTTGAAATTGGGTTAAGGATACCTTTTAGGATATAATGTGCTGTCTACGTGATATAAAATACACAGATACACCACTGGCATGTCAGCAGCTGTGTGGAACACTTACACATAGGTGTGGACAGTGACAACTTTATATTGCGTAATTTGATAAACTTGTGTGCAAATGCACTTTCAGTTGATATCCTAATGTGCTGATGATCATAAGTAGCAAAAGAGATACCTGGAGATTAAGGCTACAGTCCTATGTCCATGGGCAGAGGGGGGCAGGGAGGGGCAGTTGCCCCCCAAATCAATAAAAATACATAGCAAACTGAGATTCTGCCTCCCCCCCCCCACAAAAATCCTGGCTACGCCCATGCCTATGCCCTTGTGCCTGGGAGAAGGGAGCACTGAAGGTAGTGGGACTTGTGTCTTAAAAAGTAAAGATATTTAGGCTCACACTGCACATTTCCCATTCTAATTTTCATTCTAAAGGACTTTATAATTGTTAACTTCTGTTTGATCATTTCAGAAAGAGCCAACTAGTAAAGGCAGAAAACCATTTTTTCAGCAGATAAAGAGTGATTGAATTGGCTGCTTCCACTTTTGTTAAGTCAAAACCAGCATTTTTGTAGCCTCGAACTTTGCATGGATTAGCAGCTTTGACATGTTTGAATAAATGTAGCTTATTAATAACAATAAATACCAATAATACATATTTATAGAGGCCTTTTTATCTTCAAAGTGTTTTACAAATATTAACTTGTAAATTAATTCTCGTGACACCCATGTGAGGTAAGCAATTATTATCAAAGAGTATAATGCATATATTCATGCATAGTATTTCATTCCCCACTAACTGCGAAACCTCAGACTTAATCAGGAATTTGGGATTGTTCATAGCTGAATATTGTTTTTTCACCCAAAGTCCCGTGCCTGCCTTTTGCTTGCTCCAATCCACTACTTGCCATCTTGATGTTACCTCCCTCCCAACAAACAGATGGAATGAACTGGTAAGCAAGAATTTTAAAAGTCACAGGTTCTGTAGGACTCTTAGATCTGTGTGTATTTTGTGTGGCATTGGGTAGGTACTTCAAAGTACAGTCGTACCTTGGTTCTCAAACGGAATCCGTTCCAGAAGTCCGTTCGACTTCTGAAAATGTTTGACAACCAAGGCGTAGCTTCCGATTGGCTTCAGGAATTTCCTGCACTCAGTTGGAAGCTGAGGAAGCCCCATTGGACCTTTGGGTTCCAAAGAACGTTCGCAAACTGGAACACTCACTTCCAGGTTTGCGGCGTTCGGGAGACAAAACGTACGAGTACCAAGGCGTTCAACAACCAAGGTACGACTATACGGCCAATTTATGCTAAGCACAGGCTTCATTTTGCTTGATAGCCCTCTCAGTTGCATCATGAAAATGTGGGTTCTTGCTTAAAACAACAATAAAATTATCATTAGCTGAGAAAAGCTGAATAAATTAGGCATATTTACATATATTTGCATATTCTGCTTCTGCCAATAATTGGGAGTTGCAGACAGGCATTGTGGTGCAGTAGCTGGACTAGGAAATGGAAGATCAGGGTTCAAACCCCCACTCAGCCATGAAGCTCACTGGGTGACCCTGAGCCAGTCACGGCCTTTCAGCAAAACCTACTTCACTGTGGAATTGCGAGGATAAAATGAGAAGATCCATGTATGTCTCCTTGAGCTCATTGGGGAAAAGTTGGGATATACAGTGGTACCTCAGGTTAAGTACTTAATTCGTTCCGGAGGTCCGTACTTAACCTGAAACTGTTCTTAACCTGAAGCACCACTTTAACTAATGGGGCCTCCCACTGCTGCCGCGCCGCCGGAGCACGATTTCTGTTCTCATCCTGAAGCAAAGTTCTTAACCTGAAGCACTATTTCTGGGTTAGTGGAGTCTGTAACCTGAAGCGTATGTAACCTGAAGCGTATGTAACCTGAAGTGTATGTAACCTGAGGTACCACTGTAAATGTATAATTTAACATACAGACACACGCACACACAAAAAAACCCAGTCACAGAAGCCCCACTTCCTAACTGCTAAAAATTCTGCCCAATCCTCCTCTGACTTCAGCCCACACTACTTCTCACTTTATCTGTTGAGGAGGGGCCCCAACCATTTGCAGTCTCTGGCAAATTCCTTTGATCCACTGTTGTCTGAACGGGTCATTCCCCCCAGGCTATCACCTCACAGAGAAGGCTAGTCCTGGCTTAATTAGCTTTTGACACATCACAGGAAGCACCAGTTTGGCTTAATTAGCTATTGACACACGCTGATTCTGGAGGATTAGAAGCATCAAATACACAACTTAAATACGCACAGGGCTAGCACTTTAAACACTCTGAGCCTTATTTTAATTCTAACACCTACTGAACCCAGTAATTTAGGGAAGTCTAGTAAAATATACTTGATATTAAAACTATGCAATACTGTCACTGTGTAGCAGGAGAACTACAAACAGCCCAGCTTGTATAGAGCATAAGCCCTCTGCACTGTTTGGAAGGGAGATATGTAGCTAGCATTCTAGATGCATCTGTAACCACTAGCATAGCAACTATGGGATGAGGTGTAATGGTGTACAAGTCCTCCCCCAGGGACCAAAGACTTTATGGCAGTAATGAAGGAAGCTGTGAAGCGGCATTTGCTGGTCCTATTATTTCTATGAAATTCTAACCTTCCAGTTAACAAAGCATCAAACTGTGGCGTGTGATTGTATGAATCGTGAGCATAACAAGTTGAGAAAGTGCAGAGCTAGCTTATTTTCGTGCAAAAGCAGTAAACAAGTTTTCTACAGGTCCTTTGTGCACATTTCTGCGAGTCATTTTCTTCTTCTAAAAAGCCAGGACAAATATACATTTTTATTATTATTATATATATATTAGAAGCACCCAGGGCCCCAATCTGTGATCAGAACCCTCATTATTTCAGACACCTTCAGCAGATACATAATAACACCATAGCCTGATACCTAATAAACAAATGTTTTTCCTTCAACAAACTTGCACTCTCAAAGTTCACTGAAAGACAATGCATGGGCTATGCAAACAGACTGGGAGTTTATGGTTATTATAAGGTGTTATTAAGTATTAAACACAGATTACAGCAGTAAACAGAAAAGAGGCCAGTTGCACATTTTGTAAGATACTTGTGAAGGTTACTGAGTGGGTAAACTTTAAAGAGAGGCCTGAAGAAGAGCAATGAAATAGTATAATGGCAGTGATTTTCAAGCATTCTACCTTCAGAAGTGGGGAGGTTTTTACATGAACTTCCTGCCTGGTACCCCTCTTTGTCTGCTACATCTTCTAGAACATTTCAGGATGTGTGTTAGGATCAGTGGTGCTGCAAGGACAGGACTTTAGGCCCCAACGAACAGAATGAGCAAGACCTCCAACTGCAATAGGGCTAGCTATTTTGAATACACATTGCCATCTAAAAGAGCACCCTTTGCAAGACCATTTAGCTCAGAGTCTAAAATGACCTAACTGCACACCCCAAACTCTCCTGTCACTGGAGTCCTGATTGATTACTGAACATATGAAGGAGCTATCCAGAATATGCAGGCTAACCCTCTTTTTCACTCTCCAGGGATTTGTAAACACACCCCCACCCAGGGTCTTAGTGCCTTGCCCCCAACCTGTATATTGGGCCTTAGCTCTAAATATGGACCTCATTCTCAGAAGTCAGGGTGTAATTAAAAATGAATGGTGACATAACACAAATGTGCAAATCAAACTGACAGCTGGAACTTGCTTCAAGGGATAATAAAGCCAACACATTCAGTAATCCAAGCCAAAATTTCATAGCATTGATTAATCACTCTTCTAATCTTATCAGGCAAAATTGCTCTGAAATAAGTGCAGTAGTAGTTCCGTAACACATTTGTCCAGTTGTGTATGTCTTCCACTCTTAAGAAATTAAAATAAATTAACGAACAGAAACATTTATCTACTATTGTCTTAAAATGTGTGTTTGTAAAAACAACATTAAAATTGGTCATGATCTTCAGGGCATTTCTCCAGGGCTAATTTTCCAGTCACTTTTCTTGAGAACTGCTGACCACTCAATGTTATACAGAGCACACCCTGATTCTCTGCCTGTCCACTTGGCTGATGAGGGAAATTGTTGGCTATGCATGGATTGCACAGTTTACAATTATGTTAGAGCCAACAATATTGTGTCTTAGAATCACAGAATTATAGAGCTGGAAGGTACTCTGAGGGTCATCTACTCCAGTCCCCTGCAATGCAGGAATCCCAACTAAAGCATTCAAGACAGATGGCCATCCAAACTCTGCCTAAAAACCTCCAATGAAGGAGTCCACAGCCTTCCAAGGGAGTAAATTCCACTGTCAAGCAGCTCTTACAATCACAAAGTTATTCCTGTTCTTTAGTCAGAATCTCCCTTCTTGCAACTTGAAGCCATTGGTTTTGGTCCTACCCTCCAGAGCAGAAGAAAACAAGCTTGCTCCATCTTCCATGTGACAGCCCTTTAGATATCTGAAGATAGTTATCATATCTCTTCTCAGTCTCTTCTGATCCAGGCTAAACATACCCAACTCCCTCAACCGTTCCTCATCAGGCTTGGTTTCCAGACCCTTTATCATCTTGGTTGCCCTCCTCTGCACATGTTCCAGCTTGTCAACTTTCTTCTTAAATTGCAGTGCCCAGAACTGGACACAGGACTCCTGGTGTGGTCTGGACAAAGTCAGAGTAGAGTGGTACTATTACTTTCCTTCTATATTTCTGCTTATGTGGCCTAAAATAGCATCACACTGTTGAATCATGTTAAGCTTGTGGTTCACTAATGCCCCTAAATCCTTTGCACATGTACTACTGGCAAACCCAGTGTCTCCTATCTTATATTTGTGCAGCTGGTTCTTCCTGCCTTTGTGTAGAACCTTGAATTCAGATTTTGTCTTCTTTGGCATTCGCTGCCTATCCCATTTTGGTGTCATCTGCAAATGTGAAGAGCATCCCCTCAATACCTTTATCTATATCGTTTATAAAGATATTGAACAACAATAGGCCCAGGACAAAAGCCCTGTGGCACCCCATTTGTTTCTTTCCCCCCAGGATGAGAAGAGCAATTAATGAGCACTCTTTTGGTCAGTCAACCAGCTACAAACCCACCTAACAGTTATCTTGTCCAGTCCACATTTTACCAGCTTCTCCACAAGAATATCATGGGGCATTTTGTCAAAAGCCTGATCCACCCAGCTTGTAACTATCAAAAGAAGAAATTAGATTTGTCTGGCATGATTTTGTTTTTGAGAAATCCATGCTAGGTCTTAGTAATCACAGTTTCCTTTTCTAAGTGCTCACATAAACTGTTTAACTATCTGTTCTAGGTCCTTTCCTGGTATTGGCATCAAATCCACCAGTTGGTAGTTTGTTGACAATGCAGCTTTGGGGGGTTTTTATGCTTAAATTTGCCCCAGAAGCAAGCAAAGCTTGCAGATTTGTCCTGAGGGTCTATGGATTAAGAGAAATATTATATTTACTTCTATTATGGCAGCTTTCCCACTTTTGACTTCTTAGTGCAGCTAATAAAAACAGGCAGTATCCAACTGAACACTTCTACTAGTCAAGGTCTTTTAGTTGTGCAATGAAACTTCCCTGCCCTCTCCTATCCCCATGTACCCCCTAAATCTGTTATGGTTCCATTGTGTAGCCAAAATATCTTGAATAGCAGAAGTGTTTAGTTGGATACTACCCCATACATACTTGCACCACAGAGAGACAAGACCCAGGGTGAGATAGGGTTGCAGCAGGAATAGCCAGTGGGGTCTCCTTGCTATGCTGTTCAACTACAGCCACCATTAGCCACAGCCAGCACGATCAATTGTCTGGGATAAGGGGAGGTGTAGATGAGCAACATCTGGAGGCTACCATGTTGCCTCTGTTAAAGTGCTGGAATAACATTGGAGAGATCCAAGTTGAAATTGTCATTTGGCCATGAATCTCCATGGAAGAACTTGAGTCAGCCATACTCTGCCAGCCCAACCTACATCACAGAGTAGTTGTGAAGGTAAAATGAGGTGATCATACTTGAGTTCCTTTGAAGAAATGTGCAATTCATAAATAGCAAATGTTTACATGTCACTAATAGTATGATGTGGAATCTTGTCTGCAAGCATAGACTGAAAACACTTCCCTCTCCCCCCAAAAGTTATTCTCTGTATTCCAAAAATGACACGCTATGTTTAACTTTACAAGGCAGATCCTCAAATATTCTAATAACTACACAAACATTAATATTTAAATACAATACATCCTATGAGCTACAGAATGGTCATAACTGTGGACTGATAAACTGCTTTAAAAAATTCTCTTTAGGAGACAAGTGGGGAGGGAGATGCTGATATGATTGTCTCTTGTCATTGTAAAATTGGCAGCTGTTGGATGCAATATACATCCCTGGTAAAAACAGTTCAAGGAGGGGAGCAACTGCAGTGAAAATTAGTACTCTTCCCCTAGCAATGAATGGTGCTATCAACAAAATTTGGGGGCAAAGCTTATAAAATTCTTTTACTTTCTGAAAAGTGCAATGTGGCACTATTTAACTATGACTGTGGTCCTCACATACAGGGTGCCCTAAACAGATGTAACTGCTGCTGTTCGCTTAACCATAGTTGGTAGATTGCTGGTGGTATATGGAGTCACACACTTCCATTCCCTCCTTCTTTTGTAAATATAGACTCTCCCTCTCTCTTCCATTGTCTCTTTAGCTAGCAGTACATCTGCAATGATGCTCTTTCTGATTAATGCTAGCTTGGTTGCTCTTACAGGTTTACAAACCTATTTCTAATGCTGGTTAGAATGGAAACTATGGTTAGCTAGCATAAGAGCCAACCCCTAGGGGCCAAGGTTCCTTTGCCCCCTCCCCATAAAATATTTGAGGGGGACCCCCAAAGTTAATGGGCACTGCCATTCAAATGCTGTGTGCGCGCCATATTTTGTGATTGATTTTTTTATTCAAGTTGGCACCCCTGTTAGTTAGCAGTTATGGTGGACTGTTGTGGTGGGTTGTGTCCAATTAAGTTGCACAAGGACATCTGTGCGACAGAACTTTGTCTCCCTCTTCTCCCCCTGCACCCCACAAATCAGCCCCAGAGGGTTAGAAAAACCAGCAGAACCCGAACAGATGAGGAGGTTGAATGGAAGGAGAAGTTCTATTGGATGCAAACCAGTATTCCTTACAGGAGTTACTTAAGCCACATTTTCTGCAAAGCCTTGGACACAATGCCTTAATCCTCATTCTACTCAAAGGTAAGTCCCACAGAGTTTGCTGAACTTACTCCCAGGTAAGTGGGTAGTCTGAACTGTAGTATCTTTATTGACAAATGTAATGAAGAGCAAACAGAAAGTTCCTACTCGGTACTTAGAAATGATTTATCCCACCACATAGAAACCACAAGCTGTGTGTATATTTTTGTATGTGTACCTGTATTTCCTGTATTACAGGGGGTTGGACTAGATGATCCTCAGGGTCTCTTCCAGTTTTACAGTTCTGAGATTTTTTGGTTCTATGATCGGCGGCACTGTTGGTACCATCCTGCCCTCTTCTTGCACTCCAAAACATTTATCAGTAGAAATGGTACAAAACTGGTTTGCATACAAAGTTCTTTTAATAGAAGGCATCACCATGTTGTACTTAATTTCTGAAATGGTGGTGGTGGAGGGGAGGAAGTCTGTCTTAAGCCATGTCTGCAAGCTCCCACTTGTATGGCAGAGACACAATGGTTGTGGTGACTAAAGACATTCTGAATTGACGACACTCTCATCTTACTACAGTGGTACCTTGGTTTAAGAACAGTCCAGTTTAAGAACAATTTGGTTTACAAACTCCGCAAAACCAGAAATAGTGTCTTGGTTTGGGAACTTTACCTCGGTCTAAGAACGGAATCTGAATGGTGGAAGGGCACCGGCGGCGGGAGGCCTCATTAGGGAAAGCGCATCTCAGTTTAAGAACAGTTTTGGTTTAAGAACGGACTTCCGGAACGGATTAAGTTCATAAACCGAGGTACCACTGTCTTTCACATTTCACTGAGTAACCCTAGAAACAAAGTTCCCATTACCATTAAGCAGAAATATTTTACATAGTAAAATTATCTTTTCCTACAAAACTTTACTTATTGAGTATCCATTCTTAAGGAGCAAGAGAAGGGAATGTTCACTGTGTTAATATGCTTCATCAAGCTGTGTATTGGCCCAAAGGTGGTAGATATCAGCCAATGCAGAACTGCATATTTTTAAATATAAAGTTTTTGTAAAAAATATAAAGAATAAACAAACCCCCACACATCTGAAATACAGGAACTGTTCCTGTGCAGTTAATTCTAGTAAACTAGTTATTACAAAAGCTTTTATTTCTGCCCAGAATACTACTGAGTATCATTAGAGAAACTAGTTCACTATACATTTTTCCATATATAAGGAAATGATGCAAAAGAGATAAGCCATTTTCAAAACAGATCAGCTTGTCTCTTTAGCAATGGAAAACGTCAGCCTAAAAATAACAAAGATCTGTCTGTCCACATAGTTCTCTGCTTCACCTGCATGCCATTCTTTGATCCTGGTCCATAAATCCTATGGGGAGGATTTGTGTGACATGTGTGTTCTGCATTACACCCAGTTGGTGTGATTATAAACCATAAATTGTGGCTATAATATTTGCATTAAATGTGGAACCTGAGCTTAAACATGTTTACTTGGAAGAGAGTCCTACTCATCATAGTTCTAGCATATATGTTTTAGATTACTGTATTTATAATATATGAAATGGCATTTTGGGGAAGAAAGTGAATGTATTACAATAAACAGCTCAGCTCCCCCTAATGGTGTTACTAATGCATCTCTATCAACTTATGGGATATTCTCTGTTGATCAGATCCCTGCTGATGAACAGTAAAGCAGATTTGATGTTATGTGAATAATTGTAAGATTATTATTTAACATCAACATTTTTTTTTAATCGGGCTCACATGGGGGTCCCTTTCAACGTTACAATTCTATGATTTAAAGAAATTGCAATAAGCCATTACTGGAATTCGCACATGAACAGAAAGAGGGGCATTAAATGCACTGATATGTCGTCATTTGGATTCCCGGTGGCATTGTTGTTGCTACGGTCTTTAGAAGGCTGGGGTGAAATTTCCCAAGTCTGAATAATGGCATTCTGTCACTTAGTCTGAAATCTTCTCTTCTGCTCTCCAAATGGACAGAGCAATCTTCACTTTCTGTGTATCACTGTTGTGCTGCTGCTAAACAGATTGTCTGTTGTCCCGCAGAGTTGGTCTCATTTCACTAGTGGATAAAGCGATTCTTGCAAATAGCTTGCAAAATGATTTGGGATCCTTTGGGATGAAAGGCGTTATAAAAATGTGTAAAATTATTATTACCAGGAAGAAAGAAAGAAAACAACCCACCACTGTGTGTACTGTTTATATCAAGCGGGGAATGGGGAGGTGACTGTCTTATGTTAATGAAATGCCTGTTTCACCCTTATTACACTGGAGAAACTGTGGGAAAAGAGTTTATCATGTGAAAACACAACACCAATGTTCCTACAATAATACAGCAGAGGCCAATGAGACATGTGGTAATCTAAGGAGTGAGTGTTGATTGTTCAACTTAAAAGATGCTGGGAATGTGGAAGATGTATCTCACACTTTAAAAAAAACCCAAAAACATGGGAACTGCTTCAACTTGATTTTGCCAGGTTTCTTGGGATTTGCAGTACATTCAGCAAAGCAATGGAGTTGCTGAAGTACAACACATTGGAAAACGTAGGCCACACAAAGCTGCTGTTACTCTGTTAATTGGGCAAGCATAAAAGTAAGTCAAGATGAAAACTTTGTCGCACTAAGATCTAGTTCTCACTGACAGTGACGGAGCTTCATGCAGGGGGGGGGGCAGAGAGCAGGCGGGGGCAAGGCTGGCGCGCATCCTGGGGGCAGGGCACCCAGCAGAGGCAGGGGGCAGCCGCATTGGCACCCCACTGGGATTCCGCTGCCAGGGGCGGTGCGCTCCTCCGGCACTCCTCTTCCTCCGCCAGTGCTCACTGAAGTAGTAAAGTCAACGTGAAGATTTTGGATGACAAAACTCCTTTAATTCTTCATTTTAGAGAGCAAGTGAGGGCCTACAGATTAAGGTTGCAGGCCTGTGGTCTCTGGGAGGGCACCAATGGGACCACAGAACTGCCAAATTTCCCACTTTGAGGGGAGAAAGAGAAGCTCATCCTCAGAATAGGAGATCCCTCCTCCATGAGGTTGAGGAAAGGTCAGCTCTCCTCCAGCGTTGGAGAGGTCAGGGAGGAAACATACCTAGGGAATGTACGGGTTGTGGACCTTAATAGCTACCAACTTCCCATTTGGCTGACACACTCTTGGAATGGGATAGGTGGGGGGACAAACTACACCAGCCTTGGAGGTGACAGAGCTTGTTTTCTTTAATGTAAGGGAAACTGGTTCAAAAACAAAAAACCGGAATATGAGAAATGGTTCATCTGCTTTTGGCTCTACCTCCGTCTGTCCTCTTGGATTGCTCCACTCATGTTGTCAATAATGTGAGCCCACATGTGAACTGAGAAGTGCTGTAGCCCACATCCATAAGGTTTGCCACCTCAGTGAGAACTAAGCTATCTATCTAAAAATGTTCTGCAAGAAAAGTAAAAACATATTTTTAACCTTTGTTCCCTTGCATTAAGTTTGGCTGTTGAGATCAAAGTGAAGACTTTGGATCACAAAGCTCCTATTATTCTTCACACTATAGAAATAAAAAGATTTGCACTTATGCAAATAGTTACAATACTTTGAAATAATGTTCTGCTAGCTAAATGTATTTTTCAATGTACTATTTAATTATGGATATGCTTGATTTAACACTTAGTACCAAAATGCTAAAAATCTGAAAGTGCTAAAGTCTACAGGAAGCACAATATTGCTGTATTGTGTGCAAAAGCATTTTAAGATTCTGATTCTGGGAGAGCTTTATTGAAAACAGTACTTAGGTACTTGTCTCTGGGGCCTAGTGCTATACAAGTGTGATACAGGAGAGAGGGAGAGAGAGAGAGGGAGAGAGATGGCCCTTTTGACACATAAACGCTGGGCACAAGCTAGCTAAAATTATACACATTCAAGTCCCATTGATTTCAAAGAGAGATTTTTGCATTTTTAAGTTGATTGACTTAAAAAATTAATCAACTTTAACGGCCTCAGTTCATACATCTGGCATGAATAGCTACTATTAAGGCCCATTTAGAGTGCAATATCTGAAGGGTACCGCAATAGCTACTCCTGGTGTAGACAATGCTGAGCTAGATGGACCATGGGTCTGATTTAGCATAAGGTGGCTTCCTAAACAGAATGGCAGCCTTAATTGTGTATCAATCATTTCTTGGATTGGCATTAGAAGCTTTTGTAAATATTCTTGGTCAATTAGGATATGGAAGATGAGCATGAACTTCACTTGGGGCATTTCAAATTTTGCAAGTGATGCTATACCACTTTGCAAAAAAAAGAAAAGAAAAAGGAAGGAAAGAAGGAAGGAAGGGAAGGGAAGAAAGAAAGAAAGAAAGGAAGGAAGGAAGAAAGATGCAGGTTCAGGATGTTTTAAAATGAATTTATAAATAAGCTTTTTGGCTAAAAAGAAATAATACCAGAAATAAAGATGGATACTTAAACGTTATATTGTGTTCCCTATCTTCTGATCATATTACATGTCCACCATGTCTACTTCTATATCTTTTAACTCCTTATTTTTACTCTTTCACCCCTGCCTCTGTAATTTATTTGCTTCGCCTGATATATTCTGGCACACATTCAAATAACATAGTAGCTAAGTGAAATAGCATATACTTTCTACATTGCATTAACAGGAATTATTAAGTGGTATTACTGGGTGGTTTTTTTCTTGCACACATGCGCATGTGCACACACAGTGGGGGAGAGAGAAATATGTTATCACTTCTGTATTTGAAATAGTAGTTTCATTTTGTTTTGAGAACTGCACATCTTTCATTCTTAGCTGGTAGGCTGACAAAACCAAAGCAACCTGGATAAAAATGAAGGGATTTCAACCACCGTGAAATACTGTGTGACATAACGGCCAACATAAAGCCATCATTCTCAATGTTTACATTGGTACTGATTCTTAACAGCATGCCGTTAGCTCAATATAAAGCTATGCTTTTTCTAAAACAACTCAGGTACAAGGAGAGCCTTTAACAACCAATCATGTTCCAGGTCTATAAAGAATTACACTACCAATCCAAACTGACATGTACATTAAAGCTCACCTATGGGCACCTTAAATTTTTACTCAAAGCCAGGGATTTACTCATCCCGAGAAACACAACCCCACAATAGTTGCTATGTACATATATCATTCCAGAAATCAATGGATGTTCCAAGTGTTACAGTTCCGTACATATCCAATTGTTTTACAATTAACCCAATATGACACCTAAAGAGAAAATTTAAATAAGGAAATTCACATCTTGCAGCGTAAATCAGCATGATGAAAAAGCAAGCATTGACAATGCTTAACAATTTGGCTGCTAGTACAACAGCCTGTTTCTTTGAAGTTATTTATGTCTCTGTAGAGTTGCAGCAAAGGCTGATGTATGCAAAGCCATAGTACTTAATGCCAGAACTGACTAGCTGCCAGCATGTTAGGGAAACAGCATTGTGAAGAGGTTGTCCAAGGAAACCCGGGAGCACAACTCGATGTATGTTCACTCAGAGGTAAGTCCCTCCGAGTTTGCTGACTCCCAGGTAAATGGGTAGTCTAAATAGTAGTATGTTGATTGACAGAAGAACAAATAGAAAGTGCCTATTCGCACCTTAGCAATGCTTTACCCACCCCCTTTTGGCCTGGAGACACTTCTACAGCTGCATTGGATTGTACAACCAGGTTCCACTTTAAAGTGGCTTCCCACATAGCAGCAATAAGTAAGACAATGTGGCGATTCACTCAAAAAAAGCAAAACAAACCACAACCCCTGATCTGCAACATGACAATGTGCAACTACTGCTGCTTTAGAATATTTCCCAATACTGTACTTGATAGCTAAACATACATACATAGGTTCTGAGTTAAGTGCACAATAGGGGCACAGTACAGAGTGAGAGTTCTTCAAGGAAAGCAGCCTTCTATGCCTGATGGCGTGCTTTGGGGGCTTGTCCATCATGCTTGCAAATGACATTTATTTATTTATTTATTTATTTATAATTGTGAACAAACTCTTGTCTTTTGTGTGTGCCCAGCTTGCAAGAGGTTATTGCCATCCTGAAACAAGTTATGGCAGTGAACTGGGAATTTGGCAGTCTGGTACTGGTACGGAAAGATTCCTCTTAACCACGAAATCACTTGATTTCAGGCCAAGCGTAATAAACAACAAACTCTTGCATTAGCAAGTCAAGAACTAGTGTGGCCCAGTGGATACAATGTTATGGCCACTTTACACATTACCTTTTTAGGGATACACCTAAAAGGGTTTATGTATGCTTTAAAACCGCAGGATGTGAATGCGCCAAGCAAGAATTTGGAAACACATATATGCCAGTCATCACTGGCTTCTTCTCTCTGAGTGTACACTTGACATCGTTCCCAGACCTGTCTCTGTGTAATGTGTGAAATGGCTCTTAAACCTGTGCTCAAGCTGCATTTCAGCTGCAGTCTCAAAAGCACTTTGCGGGATTAAACAAAAAAATCCACACAGAAAGACTTCTATGCAGGAACTATGAATCCTTCTTGTAGATCAAATGCGACAATTGCATTCATTAGGGTTTTGTTCCATGTCCTTGTGCTGGGACAGGGCTGGCACCAGGTTGACAAGGCCCTGAGCAATGTTCCTTCCAGTACTTCTCCCCGCCAAGCTTACCAGAGTACAGATGACACTGGGCAGTGGCAGGCAGCAAAGGAGGCAGGCAGCAGCACAGCTCCAACTGCACTCCCTTGGCCCAGAAAAAGAGAAGCACTACAGGGCAAGGCAATTGCAGCCAGCACCACAAACATCCTCTTTCTTAAACCCAATCCCTGTAGGCATTGTCCCCAATCAGTACATGGAGGATGGAACCAAAAGGTTATATTAGGTAGGATCTATGTGTCTATGCCTTTAGGAACCATTTGGTCCATCTATTGTCCACACTGTCTGGCAACAACTCTAAAGGGCTGTAGTCAGTGTCGGACCATCTGCTTTGGGTGCAGAAAGTCCCAGGTCCAATCTTTAGCATCTCCTGGTAGGTTTGGGAATGTCCCTTCTCTGAAACCCTGAACAGCTGTTGCCAGTTAAGTGTGGGCAATACTGAGCTCAATGGAGCAGTGGTCTTGGACTGACTCCACCCAAGGCAGTTTCTCATGCTCCTAAGTTGGGTTAGGTTTATTTAATTTATGACTCACTTCCCGCAGCAAAAAAGCGTGACAATGATTTACAACAAACGCGGTAATAAAAATACAGAAACAGATTGAAAACGTTGGGTAAACACATCCAATCACTTGTGCTTCCTAAAACGCCCGAAAAAACAAAAACGTCTTTGCTTGGCGCTGAACCATTGGGGAAAAGAGTGGTGGCTGCGCCTGCCTGGTATAGCGCTTGTTTTTATAGTGCTGGGACATTACAAAAGCAAGACTTGTTTATTTATTTATTTAAAGAGGAGGCTGGCATCAGGTGAGGTGGGTCCCCAGCCTCGCTAGGGTTGCCATATGTCCTCTTTTTCCAGGACACGTCCTCTTTTTCATGGGTAGAGTGGTCATAGCGATCCATAGTTAAAAGTAAAAGTTGGCAAATGTGCCCTCTTTTTGGCTCTTCAAAATATGGCAACCCTCTGCCCCACCATGCCAGGTGCTGGTGCTGTGCCTTTGCCAAGATGCCACAATTATCTGCAGTTCCAGAGAACTTACATGCCACATTGATTCCCTACACTCTTCCCCTGCCCCACCAGCTTATATCCTGCTTCCTGGAAGTGCTCTTTGAATGGCTTCCAAATGCTTTAAAATGCACAAAAATGCTTGCACAGGGAGTAAAGAGACTGCATGCATGGCAATCCAATCAGGCAACCCACAAAGAGGACCACATTATATCCTGCAAAAGAGAAGCTTCCATGGATCTCACTTCCTCTCAAACTCCCATTCTTAAGTATTACTGCGAAATCAATAAAAGAAAAGATTGTGTCAGCGTTATATAAAAGTTGTGTGTCTCACCTCCTGCACTGCAAATTTGGACAAAGATAGCTTTTTATACTAGCATGGATAAAGGGTAGGGATAATTTGTTAGAGACACGTAAATTGTGCACAACTCTTTGTGTCTGTTGTACATAAATATAGGTCAAACAGATTCCCTGAAATAATTGGTTGTGAATGACCTTACCTGAATTGCTGTTGCTTATGATTCATGGAGCTCCAGGCTGTTCGATGGTAAAAAGTGCAGAAAACTGGGCAAGGAACATAATCGTCAGATCATGTAGAAGAATAGCTGTCCATGGCTAAAGAAACAGATATAATAGGCCTTAAGTTTATTTTAGCTTTAGGATCATTTAAATCACAAGGATGGGAAACATATTGTGTCACCATGTAAAAGCCACATGTTAAACAAGGCAAGTTTTAATGTGCCCTGAAAAAACAACAACACCATGCTGAATTTAACACCTTGGGGCAATTTCTGTATTAGCAATTATTCAGAAGTAATCTTTCACCTTTGATGTGTCAGGAGACCAAGTCTACAGCCAGAAACCCTGATGGCTAAGGTGGGCAAAAGGTACACTCCTTCCCCCAGTGGCTGCTTCAAGCAAAATAAAAATTTGGCAAGAGAGCTAGTCACATGGTTCTACCAAATTCATGTGAAGTTTGACATTCAGGTAGTTGAACAGACTGGATAGCCTATATGTTTCCTTTTGTATTACTATAAGATTAGAGACATGTTGTATTTTTTTTAAGAAACCAGAGAGTCAGAAAAAGATTGTGGAATTTCCCAGTCAGCCCCTTCCCCTGGAATCCAGAACTACAGACAAGAGTTTTGGTTCCCCCTCTACCCCCACATTAAGCCCCAATGAGAGCCTTTTAAATGAGTCTGTAGGAAGGGGGGGTGTTATTGCTTTGCTGTTTCATTGGACTTACTTACCTGTTTGTATCCTGTATTTTATTCTGTGAGCTGCCCTGCAATCTTCAAATGAAGGGCACTATAGAAATCTAATAAATGAATGAATAAAACAAGAGGTTTGCTGCTTACCGTGTGTGTGTGTGTGTGTGTGTGTGTGTGTGTGTAGATGAGGATGTTGAGTGCCTAGGAAATTGTTTGTCCCAGGACTCTTTGCTGGGTTGCACACAACAGTATGTCAGTGACAAAAACCTCTTGACCATCATCATCATTATGTACAACAGAACCAGGAAAAAAAGTACATGTTCCAGGGCCTTTGTTGTATGGTGGGCCGACATTTCAGCACCCATGGATTCATGGAAGAATGTAGGCCTCACAAAGAGGCCTTCCATTTGCAGCTGCCACCAATGCAGTTTGGATGAGGAAAGAGGCTGAGCTCATGAGTTTTGGGGTACACAGAGGAGTTGGGCCTGGGAGAGGTGTTTGAGCCTTCCTGGTGATGTCATCAGGAGCGGGACAGGTTTCCAAATACAGGTGGTGGAATGTGGCAGCTTGGTGGTAGAAGTTGGGCGGGGTGCTGCTCTCATGCATACTTCACCATGCATTAGAAAATCTAGATAATAAGGATAGTCATCCCACTACTAGCACAAGCCAGGCAACTTCTGATATAATCTTTTATTCTATTATTCATCAATTAATAATATTTTTATATCACTTAATACACATTATCTCTACATACCTTTACATCTGTTGAATGATTTATAATGATTCCTCTGCAGGAAAATATTTCGTGTAATAGGTCATCCCCACAACATGCCTAAAAATGATCCTGTGAATTGAAATTACTTTGTACTTAAGCAAAATTTCGCCAAAAGGTATCTTTATTGTTGGCAGGTCTAGTATCATCTCATTTCTTCTGAACAAATACCATGCCTTTTGGTCTACTGGTAGGATTCCCATCATCGTGTATACCAGACCCAATTCAGCAAGGGCAAAGCCTGATTGAGAGCAGTCTTCCTTGTATGGGTCCCGTTTCTGAATCCCACACAGAAGGATGGCAGCCCTACCAACAGACTCCCTTTAATGGTTTCTATGGATGCTATTTTTCTAGAAAAGGAACCGGGACTCACCATGAATGCCTCCCTTGTTCTGTTATAATGGCAATGGCACCCACCTGAGAGGTTCCAGAACTGAGTTCCAGCTGAAAAATGCCCTGGGCACATTGATCTGTGCTGGATTGGGTCTGGGTGAACCAGCCCGAAAAGATTGCCAGCATTGACAGCACTTGCCTTGGAAGGGTCTGGAATCCAGGCTCCTCTCCTTTCCAAATAGAAGATTTGGAGTACTGCTAAGAATGTCGGTGTGAAAGGGTCTATGCACAAACATTCCCCAGGCAAATTTGTGGCTCTGCACCCAGATCTTTTTTTTAAAAAAGTTATGCTTTTTATTAAATTGGATAAAAATAAGGGAAGACATGTTGTTTGATCAATTGCCCTGATTAAGTACAGATTAAAGTCTGTAACCTAACACCTATTTACCTCAGAGAGAGCACCATTGAACTCAATGGGTAGAGACATGTGTGAGATTGAAAAAGCATACCAGTTAATCAGCAAATTCCTTAGTCTGGGTTGTAGAACAGGCTCCTTTGGGACTCCCCAAGGTACTTCTGGTAAGCAAAGGAAACACATTTACAATGGTGTGTGTAAATCAGCTTTCTTTTATTTAAATGATGTGTGGTAGCATCAGATCTTAAGCTTCATTAAGGATCCTCAACAAGCGCCTTCTTTGAAGTGTTTAAGTGTGCAAATACAACTGGTTAATTAATCGATCAAACCAGTTAAAAGCCAGAGAGCAAACCAGCTAATCCCTTTAAATCGCTTAGCACTTCTGTCTGCTCCTGTTGCATAAGGGGGAAAAATAATGCACGCCTTGCTTTAGCAAGTTTTGGCAAAGCGGCTATCTGCGGGGAGGGACTTAACCGAGGCGGCTGTGAAGGATTCACCCTCCCGCCCTCGGCCAGACCGAACTCACCCTCGACAAAACATGGAATCATGCTGGAAGATTTGCTTAAGGGGGAAAGGTCCACTCCTTTTTTCAACATGTTGTAAATTTGCACAACTTCACTGACTTTGATCTAGTTGTATGAAGCTGCTTTAAAAAAAAAAAAAGTTAAGCCAACACTTTCTCTCAGTCTCCTTCAATGTTCGTGAGAAGAGGAGAGAATTTCCTTGATCTCTTTTCTCTTTCTCTCTTTGCCCGGGGGAGAGTAAGGCGCTCCGTTCCTGCCTGCGTTCTACGGAAATCCAGTCCGGATTTTGCACGCAGCCGGACTGTTCCTCTGGTTCAATCTATTTTTCTACTGCAGCTCAGAGAGTGACTGAGGCAGAATCACACGCAGTCACAGGATCAGTGGATCCTTGCACCATTAACTTACATGCTCCAGACTTTAGAGGAGCTGCAGAATTCAGTGCCCAACTACTTTCCGTCGCCTACAGTTGAAAGCTGCCCCACTCCAAAGCTGCCCCACCGCTCTGCAGCCCCAAAAGCGGAGAAACAAACCACTTTGTGGGAGCCTGAGAAGAAGGGACTATTTTCTCTTACTGTGTCCTCTCCTGGGCTGCTGTAATGAACAACATTCCTAGGTTGAAGCCTCCTCTCTGCTTTGTGCCTATTAGCTGTTCCCGTTCCCTCCCTCTGCTGCTTGTTTTCCGCCCTAATAAAGATCATACCGGAAATAACCATTGCAGACCTGCTTGCGAAGTAACTAGGAGTTGGAAGTTAAGTGCTTAAGCCCCGAGATCTGCAAGGACGAATGTTTTGGACAGTTAACATAATTGTTTCTCCTGCAAAGTGCTAGCAAAAAAAGAAAGGAAACAGAAAAAAGAGGGGGGGGGGAGCTGTGTGCAATTGCTCCACATACATCAAGAGTTGTCAGTAAAATAAAACTGACGTCATCCCTGTGTAAAAAAGAGCTGTCTTTTGTTCTTCTCTCTCTCCCCCCCCCCACCGCCCTGTATATCAAGATTTAAAAATCCACCTCCCGTTTATGCCACGTTAATTGCAATGCAAAAGGAGACCTTCCACTAAAACTTGCCTAGGCTGTGCTACATTTTAATGAATGCAAGCCTGCCTTTTGATCTCTCCGAGTCAGTTGTGCCGGAAGGTTAGTTGCATATCCTGGCTGCGCTGAAATTCGATCAGCAGAGGGGGCAAAGAAAAAGAAAAGCATTTTAACGGGAATCAATAGAGGATCATAGGGTCTGGGAAGGAAATACGTGTTGACTAGGAAATTTATGCGAGGGTTGTTATAGATGCATATATATTACACACGCACCCATATGTACATGACTTGTTTTTTGTTGTTTTTTTTTAATTAGCCACAACGATAAATAAGCCCAGAGACAATGAAAGAGAAAGGCGGGGGTGGGGAATCCAGCTTGGCTGTGCTTCGTTGTGTTTTAGCTCCAGATCGAGGAGTTCGTGCACCGCTTCCAAGCACAGAGCATACATTTAAAGCGGCATGCTCCGAAAAAGATCGCGGATATTGCAAACGGGTCGCAATAAATTAAATCTGTTTACTCTTGCGAGTGACTTTGGCTCGCCCCGCCCTCTTCCTTCCGTGGTGTCGTCGTAAGAGAAATTCCTCCGAGTTTGCACTCCTTTTAAGTTTTTACTCTCCGGAAAGGGGCTTGGGCATGAGCTGCGGGTGAGGCTAAAGGAAATTCTTCACTTTGCAAAGAAAAGATGATTTTCATGGCACATTTTTGAAATCGCTCAGATGCCCCTCCCGTATTTAAAAAACAAATAGGCACTGCTCAGCTTCTATACAAACAGAGACTTGATTAGCATAAAAATAAGCCTCCTTTTTCTTTTTGAATTCGTCTAAACGCACATTACTGCGCGCGTGCGTTCGGATTACAGTGTGAAGGAGATTGTCTTAAAAGTTTGAGAGGTCAGCAGTAAGATCGGGAGTCACAGGGATAGGGAATGGTTATTTCATTCTGTTAATTCAACACAAACACGCTCCCAATAAATAAATTAGGACCTTCAGAATTAAAAGTGTCAACTGGTAAAATAAAGCATTATGAGGAAGAATCTGATTAAACAACATTTACACTGTAAATTTTACACAGTCAATAAAATAAAACCAGTAGCAGGGCCAAGTTACATTCACAGCGCATTATTAATTTTTATCTTATTTTTTAGTTACTCTGGACTCTTTCTTAGTGCTGGATATTTTTAAGATTTTGTATGGAAAAAGACATGCAACAAGATACATATTTACTCAGAAGCAAGCTCCACTGACGTCTTTATTCACAATTAAATGTATATAACTGCAATGTTAGGTTGTAATCCTAACCCCATTTACCTAGGAGTAGGCCCCTTTGAATTCAGTAAGACTTACTTTTGAGTAGAAATAGTTAGGATTGCCATTATTATTGTTTTAAATTACACAGATCTTCTGGGGCAAAAACAAAACCCAGTAGAGACTCTGATTGGTCCTCCCAGGTCCCTAATAAGTAAACAGTGAGAGGTTAGGAAAACCATTGTGACTTAACGTTAGCCAAAGTTGTTGATTAATTTTAAAATGAAGCCCAGGCACTGGTACACAGTCAATAGGAGACAAACTGGATGGTGTTAACTGTTGGTTGAGAGGGGTGATGTTTTTATCCTAGTTCTCTGAGTAGTGGAAGGACAGAGGGCCTCTCCAGACACCTATTCATTCATCCTTCACCCTATTCTCTCATACAATGTTGACCTGGTGGTTAGACAATGCACAGTCTTTACTGAGCATTTGTTCTGATTTATTTCCAGATCGGTAATATGATAATGATCATCATCCTGATTTGTGGCATGTATATGCATTTCCCCATTAATCATTTGCTTGTCCCGCATTTTTCAATGCAGTTCCCTGTCACTTTCCAAACTGCAAAAATCAAGGTTCTTTTTTAAAAAGTGGATTTGTTGTACTAGGGTGACAGAACGCTTTAATCCACTTTAATTTCACACACCTAAAGATCCAGTATGTGATTGAATCTCTCATGCAAAAGTCTGGAGACACCCTGAATGACTTTAAACAAAACAAAACAAAACCAAAAAACCCCATGCACCTCCAATTCAGGAACATCCAGAGAAACCTGCATACTGTATTGTGAACCCTAGTTGGCCCTAATCAAGGTATAGTTTTGCTACTGTAAATTTTGTAATCATAGGCCAGTACAGCTGCTTGATTCTGATGTCCTTTGGTAACAACTAAAACTAGAAGTTAAAGGATGGGATCAATATCAAACCCAATTTAGAAACATCTATTTTTTGTTTTAAAAGTTTTGGAAATCACGCTAAAGCGTAGTTCAGTGTAATCTGAAAGCCAGCATGGATTCATCCTTTTAAATGCATTGTTCTACTTATCCCTATGGAGAGAAGATATTGGTGCTTAGGATGTTTCTGTGCTGCAGGCACAAAAGTTCAGAATGAAAACAAAGGTTACTATGGGGGGGGGGAGAGTATATTTGTTCAGATGTTAAAGAGTTAATTTTGCTCTACAGATTCAGACTTTCTGCAGTAAACTTCTGAAATGATGCACATTAGACACTGAAATTATAAAACAAAGGCATATCCTTTGTTGCCTGTTCCTGATGAGCACTTGCATACGTGATTGTAAGTTTGTGTGTTGTTTTCCTCTGACTTTAAAAATATTTTTATGTCTTTCCCCCTTTTCTTTCTTTTCTTATTTACTTTAACTCACTGTAATAGTTTCAATAAAATAATAATAATAATAAGATGCCGATGCTGATGTTTGTGCTATTTTTATTTGTTTTTGTTTTGTATTTGTTTCTCATGACTGCAGACATTTAACCCTGCTGCTGGTCCCTGATGTTTTTGTAGCTGGTTGGACGTGTACTGTATGTTCTATGTTGGTGTGAGTGTATTCTGCATTTTTTATCACCACCGTCCTTGCAGTTGGCTCCTTTATTCATATAGCTGATGTGATGCATTAAGAGGGGAGAGAATCTGAATTTGCCAGCATGTGAATTCACCAGAAACAGTGGATGAAGTACATGTCTTGTCCTAGGTGATGACCTTTATTAATTCTCTGTTACCAGGCATTGTTGTGAAGCAGGGTAGGGGTTATACTAACATTCCCAGTGTTTTGCTACAAGTAGTGCTTTTTGTTGTGGGAAACCTGTCTCTTAGATCAAAATTCACTACTTGGCTTTATTGCCAGGGGTGGGGAGGAGGTAGCAGGGCCCAAACCACATTTCATTCAAAGGCCCCTGATACCTAGTAGGGGCTGATGCCATCGCTTTCTGCAAACACTAGAGGCCTCTGTGTAGTAACTGCTGCTGTTTGTGTGCATTGGTGTAGCTGCTGTGGGGGAATCGCTAGCCCTGGCTTCATCCTTGGGGAGATGTGGGTGACCCACATGTGCAGACCAGAGCCAACTCAGGCCTGCACAGAGGCCTGTAGATGGCAGCGCAGGCTGACTCTGCCATTGGCAGAGTGCCTAGAAGTCTCTTGAGCCAGGATCAGGTTGCAGAGGAGAGCAGGTTTGCAAGTTTGCTGATTCAAGCAAATGAGCCAGGTATTTTGGGACACTTGTGATTTCGTGGAATCATGATTCTGAGATGAAATCTTATTCTACGGGAAACAAACAGCAAATACATAAAAGGCGGCACAAGAAAGAGGAGGAAAAGGTAGAAAAGGGTAACAAAACAAATGGAGCAGGGGGTGAGCGTGTGGAGAAAACCTAGCGTATATTTTTGGTCTACCACGCAACCTTTTCGCCCCCAGGAGTTACACATGGCAATCTCAGATGGGGTCTGGGGTTGCCATTTTCACACCTATGTTCATACCCACTGACCATCTTTCTCTTGCACACACAGTTGTAGTAAGGAGGAAGGTGCACAGGGAGAGGAATCTGAAAGGCTTTATTTTCCCCATCATCATCACACTCTCCCCACCAGGCTGGGAAGGAACCTGATTTACACAAGAAAGGAAGGTACATATTAATGAGAGTCCCCAAGCACGGTTCCTCTTCATCACAATTGCACTGCACCCCCCCCCCCCAATTGATGGCCTGGGGAATGGGGCAGTGGTTAGCAGGGAGAGGCTTGACCACTTGTGCCAGGTCACAGGCCAAATCCAACTTCTGTGTTGCCCATGTATGTCCTTGGCCCCGTGACAGGGATAATGAATAGACATAAAGAAAGAGGGGAAATCACAACACATTTTATATTGGACACAAACATTTATGTTTCACACTCCTGGCGTTCGTAAAGGCTGGTCTTTGCATGAGTCAGTCCTTAGCACTGAGGTATCTGAGGAGCTCAGGAGGTATGATGGCCTCTGACGTTTGATGGTATCTGGGCAAGATTACTTGAGTGTGGCTGACAGACGTTAGCTTATGCAGAGGTTCCATTAATTTCCAAGAATTTACAGTCTTTCTGAGGCTTGCAGCATCAATATCTCTTGTCCATATGTTGCAATGCATCACTGCAGAAGAGCATCATATTCTGTGGGGCTGAGGGCTTAACACCCTAAACACACATGGCTGAAGAAAGAACCCGATGGCAAGTTTTAACAGAAAATGTTTTTACTTTTATTGATTCATGTCTCAACTTCCATTAATCCTTTGTAGCTCAAGGAACTGTATACATTCATTCAGCTGACAATTTTGAAAATGCCAGCCTTCTAAAGGTTAATCACATTTTTACATGTTTGTTTGGTACGTCGTTTATTTTACAAAGCAGAACTATTGTAAGTGTCTCTTTTATATAAACCCTGTGTCAAAATATTTCAGTGGGTTTTGCATATGAAGGAAATACTACCTGTACATATTACAGGTAAAGAGAACTCTGTGGTAATCAGTGGATTATGGAGTGTGAATGTGGTGTTCGTAGATCCCCTCGCTGTTCCAAAATAAAGCAGATCAGCATCTCTCTGGTCCTCCAGTGACCTCCCCATTGAATCATAGAAGGAATTCCACATTATCTGCTGTGAATGCTGGCCTTTCCCAGAGGCTGGTTATATTCATGCGTGTAGAGCTTTTGATTAGATCTGCTGTTTTGCCTATGGCAGTCTCTGCAAAACACCATTTCTCTATACATCATTTGAGCATTAGGTGTGATAAGATTGCCACTCTTTATTATATAGTATAAAACAGGGGCTCTCTTCTAAATAATCTTTTCTCCTGTCTCTCCTCTGCTCTTGTCCTACAGGGAGGTGAAAAAGAAAAGGAAAAATGAAGGTGGCGAAGGGGGAAAACCTTTCGCCTCCTTAGATGCAACAAGGAACTATTTTCATTTACAAAAGCCAAAGCATGCTACATCTCACATTGTTCCAGGTGGAAGAGAAAGATGATAAAACAATGTTATGTATATTTATTTATTTATTACATTTACAAAGCTCCTTTTCCTCTAAGGAGCTCAAGGAGGCATACATGAATCTTCCTCCTAATTTCATCCTGAGGTAAGTTAGGCTGAGAGAGGGTGACTGGTCTGAGGCCACCCAGTGAGCTTCATGGCTGAGTGGGAATTCAAACCCTGCTCTCCCGGATCTTAGTCGAACACTCAGACCATTACTTTACTTCACCTACATGAAAACTGAAACATTTTTGATCCCAGAGGATGGTCTACGACAGGCTTCCTCAACCTCGGCCCTCCAGATGTTTTTGAGACTACATTTCCCATCATCCCTGACCACTGGTCTTACTAGCTAGGGGTCATGGGAGTTGTAGGCCAAAAACAGCTGGAGGGCCGAGTTTGAGGAAGCCCAGTCTAAGTGCTTGGGCACTCTGCCTAGATAGAGACCCCTAGTGGGGCACCTTTTGGCCATAGTGAGTCTTTGGAGGAAAGGTGAGCTAGGAGAGTAATGAACATAGGAAGGTGCAATTGTTCTGGGCCTGCCCTGCATCCCTTCCCTTCCTTAAACTCCAGCTGTCTTTCACAAACTGTTTGGCGGTGTGCCAAGGAGTTGATGATGAAAGACTGCCGCCCTTGCATCTATTATTGAGCCCCAAATGAGGCATCTGGGCTGGTGTTTATTTAGATGGTTCAGATCAGTTATTTGGTATGGCAGTAGTGAAGGAGGAGAGACAGGATATATTCTTGGGAAGCAAGAAAAATTGATCTGGTTGGCTTCTTTCATCCAGCAGGATAGGGATTGGCTCAGCTAGCGATGAAAACTTGCTTCAGCTTGCATTTAAAAGAAAAATTACCTGATTCACAGTTTGTGAAATCATATGTGAACCAAAACACAGCCATCCTTTGCAATCCACACTTTTGCAGACAACCATCCAGCCAAGTGATTTGTGCAAAAATACTAGGGTTAAATGTGCATATATTAGTAAAAAGAACCTAAAAATACATATGGGGGAATTGCTTTGCAAAAATGTGTTTATTGGACAAAATTTCATTTCGTATTGGACAAAATGTGAACTATGGGAACAGTAGCTCTAGGAGGGACCCTTAATAAGCTACATTTCCCAGGATCATTTAGGGGAGGCCATGACTGTTGAAAGTGGAATCATAGTTATTTAATGGTATGGTGTGAATATGGCCAAACATTTGGTGCTACATAAGCAGGGCTGGCTTTCCCATAAGGCAAGGTGAGGTGAGCACTTTGGGCAGCAGCATCCACAGAGACAGCAACTCCCAATGTACATCTTTACTCCCCTCTTGTACCTGATGTAGATCTTCACTCATCCTTTTTCCCTGGCAGGGAGGGGACTGCCATTTTGTGGTCTGCCCCAGATGCCAAAATGTCTTGGGCTAGCCCTGTACATAAGCCTTTGCCAACCCAGTGCCTACCAGATGCTTTGGACATCTGTGCTGACTGGGGCTGATGGGAGTTGTAATAATAATAATAATAATAATAATAATAATAATAATAATAATATACTGCCCTATACCTGGAAGTCTCAGGGCAGCTCACAGAATAAAATCAAAATATACAACTATAAATACATAATCAAAATGAAAACAACAACAACCCAATAACCCCCCCCTACCCCCCAAAAAACATATAGAGGTCACTGGGTTGTTGAAGGCTGCGTTACATGGATCTACAGAGTTGAATCTGGTTGTGCCCTTCTGCTTCCTGAAGAGCTTTTGATCCACTGGATGTGCCCACTAATGGAAGGAGGAGGTGAGGCAATTTTTGCTGGTTTCTATCACCTTCAGCACTGTTCTGGAAGGCCTTCCAATGCTCTGGAGTAGTTGTGGTGGTGCGAGGATGGAATCAGCCAAAAACCTCAACACTCTTCTTCCATGTAATGAGGTTGAGGGCATGTTCTTTCATATGTGGTGAACCTGTAAAAGGGTAAATGAATATTGGGAAATAATTCATAATGAATTAAAAAAAAAAATGTTTAAAAGCACTTTCCCCAAAAAACCAAGAGTCCTTTTGGTTGGGAATAATTCAGGCAGAAATTCCCAGGTGTCAAAAATGGTTATTTATGTATGCCACTACTGTGGCCCATGTTTCGTTAGCCCCCAAATGGAAAATGAGCGAGGTCCCAACTAAAGAAGAATGGCAACTTAAACTGATGGAATATGCGCAGCTTGCGGACCTAACATATAGAATAAGGGAACAAGAAGAACATATGTTTAAAGAAGATTGGAAAATGTTTATTGAATATATGGGGGGAAATTGTGTATACTTGAAAACGCAGACAGCATTAAGATAAATTCAACAGTGTAAATAAGTTTTGATGGATGTAATAATGAAATACTGAATGGTTTAGTTTATGTAAAATATGTAGGAATTTATGTTATGTAAAATGAACCATGGAAAGAGAAGAAGACGTCATTGATATTTTAAGGTTGTTTAAATGAATACTCTAAATTGTGAAACAGAAAATTTAAATATATATGCATAGACACACTCTTCTCCTTCCACGGGCAGAGGTGCCCACTGAACATTTCCTCAAGATGCTCAGGCACCCATGCCACTCTTTAAAGAATATGGCCTCCACGTTCCTTTAATCATAGAATTGTAGAGTTGGAATGGAACCACAAGGCTCATCTCATCCAACTCCCTGCAATGTCGGAATGTTTTGCCCAAAGTGGGGCTCAGAGCCATGACCCTGAGATTAAGAGTTTCATAGCATTCATTCTGCAAACTCTTAAACCATCCATCCATCCATTGAACTTCTTTATCTTAGCATTACATCTCTCTGGGCACAAGGTGTTAGATTAGGTAATTGGTCTTGGAGAGAGAAGTGGTCCTCCCATTTATCAAAGGCTACACCCCCACTAATCCGAAAGCAAGACACAAAACAGAACTTTTATTTTATTTCTTACAAATGAAGGCCCATCTATCCTTGGCTGTGTCAGCAGTTATAACCCCTTTTTTTCCAGCATTGGTTGTTGACTTCCCCTGACACCATATCACAACCCATTAGTGCTAGAATCTGACAAGTCCCGCTGCAACAGCAAAATGGCAAGTTCTTAAAAAAAATGTAGTAAAGGGGACAGACAAAAACAGCTTTGGTATAAAAAGTTGTTGGTTTTGTTTTAAAAAAACCTAACTCCCTTATTTCCTGATGCTTAAAAAAAAAGGACGCTTATATTCTTTATCTTAACCCTAATATGAAGTGGTGTGTGTGTGCTTAATGTATTGCTGTTCTTGTTTAGAATTTATGTTTTAGCCAAGGGATTGTATTGACATGGTGTATTAAGAGGATCCCTTTAGATGGTTTCAGGAAATATTTTGCTGATGCTGTTACATTGTATGTTTTATTTTCATGTGCTTCAGATAAATTAGCGGCTTTTTCAGTGGAGTTCCAGATGTCTCAAAAGGAATATCTTTGCTGTTTGTTAACTGAGGTAGATGGTGTGTTGTTTTTTTTAATACTGTGAAGTTATATAGTGACTGTCTGTATTGTGGAAGTTACAATAATGGGAACAGCAAGCGTTCCTAGTGATTGTACAGATGATTGCCCAGGGGAAGATGATGACAGCCTCCATAGTTCCAGTAGGCCTTGTACATGCAGAGATACAGGGCCTGAGCAAGGGCAGGCAACTTGTCAAAATCGTAGAGCCAAGGTCCCTGCTTGATATTACTCTAAGGGCTGCATGCATGCTTTGCTGTATGAAAGCCCAAGGGATGCTGAAAGCAAACAAATGGAGCCTATTAGCAAGCCACTGACTGTTGTTAGCGGCAAATGGTTAAGGGGCAGCAGCAGGAATAACAGCAGCAAGGAGACAGAACCTAGCGCAACGCAAAGACAACTCTGAAATGAAGGCACCGGGCCTTTATTCCTAAATCAAGGGGTGAAAAGGCCCAAGCTTGCATGGGATTGTAGTGACTGATGTGACCCTCCTTACCCCTACATGTGCAGGTGAAACAAAAGCACCCTCACACGCTTAATGGCACACTCTTGCTTTGTACTACTTCACATGCTGATATGGTCTGTGGCCTAAGTCAGTAAATTCCATCCAGCAGTTACATCTTCACATGTTTCAAGCCTGATTCCTAACACCAAAATAACTAAAATGACATGAGAGGTGAAGCTTTGACTGGAGCATAAAATGGACCCAGATATTAATGTTATGTACCTACTCAAATAAAGTTAAATCGTGAAATGTATTATTTTCAGGGTGGTTGTCTCTCTCTCTCTCTCTCTCTCTCTCTCTCTCTCTCTCTCTCTCTGTATGCTTCACGAAGGTAGATGAAAAGTCATATTCGCTGGCTGAGAGATTTGCTGAAAATAGTGGTCTCCACAAAGATTCCGGCAACTGAAAAACAAAGAAGTTTTTTAAAAACCCATGTGAAAACATGTGATGATCCTGGCCTACTGGAGAAGGCTACTGCCATTTTAAAAAGTGTCAGACTCCACTGTGGGAGCCCACCCAACTTCCTAAACATTCTTTGTCTTGAATCCTACAGAATACTTGTGTGAGTGGAATAACCTGCTTGTGCACCTCATGTACCTACTGATCACCCCCAGTTGTGCTATTCATTTGTTCAGTTCCTCACATGATTACTATTGTGAGGAGAGGGAAAGTGTGGAACTCATCCCTGCTGCCCTTCACATGTTGGGGGGCAGGAAAGGTCTGAAGAGGAGATCCTGGGTAACCATAGATCGTAGAGTTGGAGGGGACCCCAAGGGTCATCTAGTTCAGTCCCCTACAATGCAGGAATCCTGCCCACAGCCAGAAACCCTTACCCATTGCACCATTGGAGACAGCAAGACTCTATTGTAGGAAGAGTCCACATGTGCAAAATAGGCTCCCTGGTTCAAGACGCTCCTCTCCAGCCTGTTGGGTCTGGGGTCTGGATGGGGCCAGCAAGCTTATCCTCACTTTCCTCCTCACTGCGTGTGAACATCTGAATAGGACATGTGTAGTGTCAGATGCTGTTTCAGACAGTCCCCTGACCCTTAGGAGTAGATTTCTGCGCATGCGTGACCGCCGAAACCCAGAAGTAACCCATTCCAATATTTCGGGTTTCAGCGCATCCGTAACATGAAAAAACGCAACCTGAAGCGTCTGTAACCCGAGGTATGACTGTATCCAAAAATATACAAGTAACAAGAATCCTAGAAAAAGCAATCATTAAAAGCAATAAAACGTTAATAGAATTAAAACTGTTTACATATATTAAATATGTTTAAAACTTACAAATAATTGCAGTTATTCTACTCTGAGTAGAACCTGTTGCATATAAGCTAAAGAATAAAAAAGCATAGCATTTGATAAAAACACAATAATGATAAAAGGCAGCAGTGGGAACCAGTAGTAATATTGATCTATCTCATTGCTAGATTTGTTAGTTCCTTGTTTCACTTTGTGAACTGCTGTGGATTTTTTGTTGAATAAAAGTGTAAAAATAGTTGCAAGCTTAGACTGTGTAATTAATGAAATATAGACAGAGTTCAAAATGTTCTACACACATAGCCACAAAAGTGGTGGGCCTTGAGATGAGCAAAATTCCATTAGAAGCTCATTAAAATAGTCTTTCATGGACGGGCAGGAGAGTTGCTTTCTTACAGAATGAGTCACTGTTTCCCTCCCACACACATTTAGTAGGATCTGCAGAAATATAGTCACTATTATTGTTGTTATAGTTATTAATGATAGCTAATGATAATTACATGCCATTTTACACAATACATAATCATTATGACAATACAACCTAGTACTTAGCATGTATGAAGTGTTTTTCACACAAAGTGCTTATAGCTTTTTGTTACCCGACTCCCCCCTCCATCACAAAGGGAAGAAACCAAGCAAGAGATGTAACATTTCTCCTTTTTTATGCGACTTTCTGAGTGTTAAGTGATCAGGTGACCAATGAGTGGCACAGGTTTAATCATAAACAAACATAGAAAAAGATGCTGCTTTTTAGAAATTTGAACAGTAAGTGGCACTCCATCAGAACCATGGAAATTCTCCAAGCTTAAGCAACCCGCTATAATTGTGAATTTAGAGCGTATCTGCCAGGAATTTAAGCCACTGCGTTTCTTCATCCCAACAGGAAACAAAAAGCTATGGAGATCTAACCTTTATCTCTATTCTTTAGGCGTGGATCTTGGACATCTAGACCCCATTGGGCAAAGCTAGAGAGATAATAACTTCACATTTTTTCTCTTTATGTTTCTATTCATTTTCTTTCCTCCTGCAGAAATTGACCTATTGGGCCAGTCACTGTGCAAACCCCTGGCGAAGAAAAAAGACAGGAGAATTGTTCTTTCCTTGAGAACCCATGCTGGTAAAAGTCCACATTTCACCCAGCAGGGATGGCTTCAGAAGAGATGCAGGCTGTGCTGTCTTCTCCCATAGGCTTGTGTTTTTCATTCCCATGACACGCACAGCAGATTCCCATGGCCTGGCACCCTGGGGCCTTGGGCTCCTGTCTGAGCTCAGCTCCTCCTAGCTCAGAAGCCTAATCAGTCAGTCAGTCAGAAGTCTAATGTGCTTCTGCCCCCTTGCCACCATGATGTCTTGCCTTCTTAATGTCTGGGCAGTGACCTTTTAAAAGCTTGTTTGCAGCTTCACTTGCTGCTTTTAGACAAAATGTCTCATTGCTATTGACCACCACCACCCTTAAGAAGTGCCTACCTTCTTTTCTTCATTTCTTTTCTCTGGGTTAGGAAATGTTGTCTGGTGGCAAGAGAGAGATGAAAAGCAGATTAACAGTGGAGATGCCTGTTTTAAATGAATCTGAATGAGTGTCATGAAGAAAGACTTTTCTCTGCAAAGTAGATGTTGTTTTTCCTCCCCAAAGAGTCATGTGGCTCCTTCTGACTCCATACAGGCAGACAAGCCTAATTCAGCTGTCTGTTGCACAGTGTAGTTAAGTGGTTTTGTAAAGCCATCTCCCCTCAAAAGTGTCAGTTTAATAGATTGTCATCAGAACCACTTCAGTTTGGTTGGAGCCTACGCGGACCCTAAGGATTAAATCCTTACTCTAGTGCCAATATAGCTCAGTGAGAAAAGGCATGACTTCTTTCTATAATGTCCAAAGTTGAGTCTGTCCATTTCTGCCTCATCATTTAAAGCATCAGAGGCAACATGACCGAAAAGAAGACCTGTGCTTGAGATGATGATGAATCTTCATATTGCTTTGTTTTCAAGATCCAGATTCTGGGAGGCATGGAAGGGCGGGGCTTGGGAAAAGAGTAAGGAGATTTGGAATGGTATGGTTTGCAGGGGCATGGAATGGAAAAAGCCCTGCCATAACACAATGTAGAAAAAAAGTTCCTAGGATGGTTGGGGGACACACACACACACAAAATATTATTTCTATAAAATGTCTGATGTATACACATTTAAAGGATCCATGCTTTATTTCAGAAATTGGCCTTTGGGAGAAATTTTAAAATTCAAGTTTTAGTTTGTCACTTGCTTCCTATGAAAAAGCAAAGCAACAAGTGCATAAATAGTTTGTCTTTTTGCCATGTTTTTTGTAGGGGCAGGAATCTTGTTTTAATGGGGAACTGAGAAGGAGCTGTCCAGAGTGCTGGTAAATGATGCCCAGCTGCTTTCTGATTACTGAGAGTTTACCAGAGATTGCCAACCTGTATTCAAGCAGGATAAAACTTGGCTCCCCCTGAGAAAAAAGAAAACAAACCCTAACATTCTCAGGGTGCTAAATTTTGTGAAGTCAGATGTCATACTCTGGGCTGCAGATATGGAAAACCAATACAATTCTGGAACTGTTGTGTGATGGTCCAAAGTGAAAAGATATTATTTATGTTATTTTTGACTGATTTTGGCACCCAAAGTTTTCCATTCTTATTAAAGCTTCATTTTATAGCAGCTTAATGCGTGTTCAGTTTAAGCTTTTTATGAATGAATTTTAACGTATCCTGCCAACCTTAGGCAGATGGTATAATTTTATTCCCTGACTTTAATTTTTTCCCCATTTCTTACAATACTAAGAACTGTTTCATCTTCATCTTGATGTTTTGAAAAGGTAAGAAATAAAAATTATACACAGTCTTTACATGTTAACTAAGCAAACGAATTCTGTTAAAGAAAAAACAGTAAAACAACAGTATTACATATGGCAGATTTTAGGTTTGGATTTTCACCGAGTACATGCCTCTGTCCATTTAGGTGCTGCCCTGGCAAGTCAATTCTTCTTAAGGCAGAGCCATCCATTCAACAAAATGGTGGCATTTTCTGGGATTTTTATCCATACGTAGAAGATCACATTCTTCAACACTTTTTCATGTAAAACATTCCCTGCACAGAAAATCTAGCACATCATGGAGAGAGTTAATACATTCCTCTCTGATCTGCTGTCTTTCGATATATAAGGTCTTCTATTTTTTAAAACCTGGCAGAATATTTAAAATGTGATCCTTCATTTGCAGTCCAATCATACAATGTGATTTTGCTTGAATGTGTTACTCATGTAAACCAGACACTAGAGAAGGGATGGGGAATCTGTGACCCTCCCAGAATGTTGTTAGACTCCAGATGTTGTCAGCTCCAGTCATCACAGCCAGTGGTCAGGGATTATAGTTTGAAAAGCCACATACTCTCTTCACTTATGGCAGTCTGAAGGTGAAATCAGACTACCGAAAGAGAAGGTGAAATCGGTCTACCTAAAGAGAAGGAAACATTTGCTAAGAGAAACACCAGTTCCTTTCTGCACCCTGCTTGAAAGTCTGTCCTTCACTGACCTTAGAAGGCATTTGTGTCAAAATTAGTCCTGCAAGTCAAGAGAGGAGAAAACCCATCATTATCTGTAAAAAGGGAAGCGGATTGCTTCCTGTTGCTAGAGTTCCTGGTACTTAAGATACCCTTTCCTTGGCATAGTACAATCCATATACATATTCTCCTCAGAAGAAATTCCAACTAAAGCTGTGTACACACCACACATTGAACTAATTCCTCAAGGATCCTGGGAACGGAACCTTGATAAAGGTGCTGGGAATTATAAAGGTAAAGCTCCCCCTGCCCGTACGGGCCAGTCTTGACAGACTCTAGGGTTGTGCGCCCATCTCACTCAAGAGGCCGGGGGCCAGTGCTGTCCACAGACACTTCCGGGTCACGTGGCCAGCGTGACATCGCTGCTCTGGCGAGCCAGAGCCGCACACGGAAACGCCGTTTACCTTCCCACTAGTAAGCGGTCCCTATTTATCTACTTGCACTTTGACGTGCTTTCGAACTGCTAGGTTGGCAGGAGCTGGGACCGAACGACAGGAGCTCACCCCGCCGCGGGGATTCAAACTGCCGACCTTTCAATCGGCAAGCCCTAGGCGCTGAGGCTTTTACCCACAGCGCCACCCACGTCCCTGCTGGGAATTATAGCTCAGTGTTATTTTGTGGGGAGATGTGCTTTAAGAGTATGGTGTCTACCTAGCCTTAGTTTTGTGGGACACCCCCTTTAGGAAACAAGTTTAGTGTTGCAGCCTCATTAAAGCTTATCTTGCCATTTCATCTTAGGGGGCTGTGTTTGGTGGCTTTCTTGTTCTACCACAATCAGACCTTAGTGGTAACATCTCATCGCTTCCTGACCATTTTTGTGTTTTGTGTCCTTAAAACGTGATTTGTTTAACCAGGCTTTCTGTTTGCAAAGGTGGGTGAGTGGCATTTGAAGTCAAACTGAGGGGAGTGGGCGTTGCATCCTGAATGAGATACATATGCAGGTCTTGCATGCTCCAGCAGAGGTCAGATACCTACAAGAAAGCTAATTTATTGCAGTATGATAGATTATAACAGCTTATTTGGAGTTCCAATGTATAAATCACTTAAATGTATATTTACATAACATTCCTATTAATTACCACAAAAATCTGTAATGATTCTGTCTGAGCAGTTCCAGTTTATCTTGCAAATTTGTGTTTAAGCAATTCAGTAACAGGTAATATTTAATCAATAGACCATAACTGCTCATTTATCATTCCAGAGCGATGTATAAACAGTGAAGTTTGGACTGGATGGAGCTTAATGGACCCGCTTAATGTATTGCACAGATAATATACTGGGGGGTGCATGCTGCTAATAAAAATATACTGCTTAAAATCTTTAATGTGGTACGCTTATGGGGAGTTGATCTTTGTCACCTGTAGCACAATTTTGATAAAGCTCTGTTGATGCTCAGCAGAAAACTTGTGATAAGTTGTAGGGCTGAGGAAAGGCGCTGAAGCCAGTCTAAAAATGGAATTACATATCCTGCTCATGTTCAGTGCTCTCTCTCCCTTTGTGAAGGGTGGTAAAATTCATACTTGTCATAAAGCCACCAGGCTGTGCATTTCCATACCTCTAGCCAGCAACAGGCAGCAAGGTGGGCAAATGTAGGAAAATGCAGAACCTGATAAAGACAGAACATAGTAGAAGAACCAACTTTTACACAGTTTATAGTTCTTCCATGAGACTTTTGTCTAGAGTGTTTAGGGAACCAGAACTGTCCTGTAGTAATTGTGAAGGCATTATTACGGCAGTGGTTGTGGTATAAAACTGATTGGCAGGGGGAAATATGCAGTTTATTAGGAAGGGAATACTTTATAACGTCACTCAAATGTGTCAACTGAACCTAGAATATGTAATCTACAGCTCAATCCTATACATGTCTATTCAGAACTCAAGTCCCATTGAGTTCAATGAGTTTTACTCCCAGAGAAGTTGAGTGTAGGTCTGCAGCCTTGGTGGTTTAGGTGGATATTGGTAGTTTCTTCTTTCATAAGCATAAAATCAGTTTCAAAACCCATTACTCTGTGAGCTGTCATGTTTTTAATACAGGCTTTACATTATTGGCTAGAGGTTATGTTCTTAGATGTATTAAATAATAACACAAACTTTTTTTGGTTTAACAACATATGTTTGGCATTTAGAAACTGCAAACAACAACAACAAACCTGACCCCAAACAACCCCAAGACCATAATCCAACACAGGAATAAATAAAAGAAGACTTATATATTTTAGTGAAATCAGGGCTGCAATTCTATGTACAGTTGTACACCTGGAGTAAGTCTCACTGAGCTCAGTGGTGTTTCCTTCTGATTAGACACAGAAATAATTGCACTGTAAACTACTGAGTTTTGTGTTGGATTATGGTTTAAGCACAATCCTATGCATGCAAAATAAATTTAAAAAATAAAAAATTGTCCAGTAGCACCTTAGAGACCAACTAAGTTTATTCTGGGTTTAAGCTTTTGTGTGCATGCACACTTCTTCAGATACACACTTCTTCAGATGCATAGAATCCTATGCATGTTTACTCTGAAGTAATCTACAGTGTTCAGTGGGGCTTGCTCCTTAGTAAGTGTGTTTGGGGTTGCAGCCTAAATCTTTAATCGGCAGATATGCAAGTGTAAAAAAAGAACCAGAACAGTTTTTTAAAACTAACTGGCAAACATTGTAAAATATTGTCAGAAGCTGGCATTCATATGTGAAAATTACAAGCCTGTAGAAAAACATGAAAAATGATTTACCAGTTGCCCTGGTGTAGTTACGTTCTATGGTATAGGTTTCTTTCATGTATGATTGTTTTCTCTAAGAGCTTAAGGGATATTAACCACGTCTAAAACAATGGTAATTTTATACACCCTAGAAAACATATAAACCCTGTGTTCCTAATGCAGTCTTCTAAAAAAGCCCAGAACCCATTGCTGTCACTTGGTAATCTTATGTTACCTATGCACCTTGAAGCTTGTAAAAGAAAAATGAAGGCAGAAATTGCCCCTTCGAGAGCTGTTCATAAATGATCTTTGGCTGTCTTTCAGAACATTACTCTCACTCTTTGTGAACTGCACTTGACACCTTGTAAGGTCTAGAGAATTTTCTCAATTTCAGACTATTCTACATGGTTATTTGCCAGTAATTTGTATTTAGAAGATAGACTGTGAAAAAGAATAGTCAATTTTCGTTCTCAAGAACAGAGTATACGGACCTAATCCTTGCAACCTTTCCCCATCAGCTGAACAGTTCTTATTCAGAAAAGCTGTTCCACTAAAATCAGCAGAGCTACTTATGTTGAGTAAAGGTCTCAGGATGGAGTTGTTCTCATCAAGCAAAATGCTCATTGATGGTAATATCTATAGAGTATTCCATTTGCCAAATATCAAGTGATTCATTTGTCAATGAGACTTTGGAACAATGGAATTTTCACACTATAGGACCATGGGGTTTAGTAAGTAGTAGATTATTGACATTGGTAAGGAACAATAAAGATGAAAAAAGAATTCTCAGTAGACTCTTCATCAGTTTCCTTAGAAATAAGAATGTTTCCTTAATAAAGAAAATCATGTTACTACAGTCATTGAGTATTATGTTTTCTTTGTCAGGCTTGGCATGGAAAGAGATGTAATCTTTTTATTTTTCAAGCCTTAGTGTGAAGACAAAATGGGGAATTGACTCATGGGCTCAGGTTAGTCTGTTCTTCTGCATGCCAGGTTGAAGGGCAATTCCCACAAGACCCTCCCACGTCTGAATACAAATGTATTATGTGTATTGGTAAGATGAACCCTCTTTGGAAGAGTGAGGCAGACTTTGGTGACATAATTATGATTTTCATTTATGAACCGCTTAGTGTGAAGCATCAAGAAGTGATTTACAATATAATGAGAACATATCTAAAACAGTTGCATATATACAAGCTATGCATATGGTGAATACATAAAATCAATTCAAATCTAGTACAGACACCAACTGGAATAAAGATCTCAATTAAAAATGCTTGTTGTAAGAGGTATGTATTTAGGCAGGCGGCAGAATGATAATAGAGAGGCTGCCTGTCTGAAATGAAATCAGAGGGCATTCCAAAGGGTTAGTACGTTTCCGAGCACAATTCAAAGTGTTGGTGCTGAAGTGTTGGAGCTGACCTTTAAAGCCCTAAATGGCCTTGGCCCAGTATACCTGAAGAAACGTCTCCACCCCCATCGTTCAGCAGCTCCAAGGGCCTTCTGGCGGTTCCCTCACTAAAAGAAGTGAAGCTACAGGGAACCAGGCAGAGGGCCTTCTCGGTAGTGGCGCCCACCCTGTGGAACACCCTCCCATCAGATGTCAAAGAAATTAACAACTATCTGACTTTTAGAAGACATCTGAACGCAGCCCTGTTTAGGGAAGCTTTTAATATCTGATGAATTATTGTATTTTAATGTTTGTTGTTGTTGTTGTTGTTGTTGTTGTTGTTCTTATGGCTGACACAGTAAAGTTCCAATTCTGATGAATTATTGTATTTTAATGGTTGTTGTTGTTGTTATTATTATTATTATTATTATTATTATTACTACTACTACTACTAATTATGGCTGACACACTAAAGTCCCAATTCTGACATCATGTGAAACAGGCCTCCTGGCAGGCTGGTAGTTGCAGGATGCCCTCACCTGCAGGACATAGTAATTAGTTAGGTATGTATGGGTAAGACAATATTTTAGGTTTCTTTCATCAGGATTGGGTATTCTTTCTCTTTTTAAAAGATTACATAATTCTAGCACTTCATTACCATTCTAAGCACTCATTTAGGCAATTGTTTTTGAGGCAGAAGAGCCAGCCTGAAGAAATACAAAATCATTTTCCGTATGTTGCATCCTGCAGTAGAGGTCTTTTGCATTGCCTGAGGTTAAGTATGTCTCTTTGCTCTATTATCTCATACTAGGTCAATGTGCTAAATATATATTGCTCCTTTTTATGAGTGACCTCCTTTCCTCAAGTGTCCAGGAGGAAATTGCCTCCTGTTAACAGTGAACCACAGTGGATCTTCCCATCTTTCACTGCCGGCTGAGGCGTAAAATAGCCCAAAATAATATGTTGCTTCTCACTGGTTCTTTATACAGTCATATCTCTGGTTAAATGTGCTTCAGGTTGAGTGTTTTCAGGTTGCGCTCCGTGGTGACCTGGAAGTAACGGAACATGTTAGTTCTGGGTTTCGCTGTTCGCGCATGCACAGACGTTCAAAATGACATCACACGCATGTGCAGACACGGCGAATTGTGACCCGCGCACGCACAGACGCAGGTTGCGTTCGCTTCAGGATGCGAACGGGGCTCCAGAACGGATCCTGTTCGCATTCAGAGGTACCACTTTAATGATAAAGATGTCTGCTGTCTCAGATCTTCAGGTCGGTTTTCTATACAAGGGCAGACCCCACTCCCCATGGCAATAATCCTTCTGGCCCCTTCAAGGTGCTTCACCAACTCTGTGGAATGTATTCAACACAACACTAAGCAAATCTTCCACCAGCACAATGATTTGCCCTTGCACAATGGAATGTTCTCCCTCTCTCCCCTCCCTCCTGCCCCCTGCAAAATCACTTCTGGGATTCTCCCAATGCTTGGTAGTTGATTTGGAGAGAACATGGGGCATGGAGAGATGGCAGTCCCACTGCACTAGTTCTAATCCTGGTACCAGCAAACTATTTAGCTGAACACCACCCTATGTAATCCAGTTATACTAGGAGACTGGCATAGCACGTGATTCGAATGATAGTCATAAGCCCATCTTTCTCTAGTGTAGATCTACCAATTTAACTAAGCACAAAAATCTCTGCATGAGGTGACATCTTTTAAGCATAGTGTTGAATCCAAGTAAGTCATTGCAATTGTGGAATTATTTAATTTTAAACTGAACTCAAAAGTTCAGGTGTGCATCATGGGGGGAAAAATCTCATGGAGGGTGGCAGACCCAGGCCCCACCTGCCCCATTAGCCTTCACAGTGGCTCTGGTTTACTGGAGTAATACTCAATGCTAGTAATAATAGGGATGCATGCTTAGTTACAGGGAATGAGGGGTGTTGATTCATGACCCAGTCGAAAAGGAATACCTGAATCTGAACCAGTACTTAAACCAGGGTTACATTATTTTATATTCTTCAAAGCAGTTTTGATCCAGGCTTTCTCAGCCCTTACCCTACTCCCAGAGCTGTGTATTCTGTGCACACCAGCTTACTTATTTAAGGGGAGAAATGTATATATGTATTCCACTGCTTAAAATAATGACTTGTGGGCCAGAGTCTTTCCTTCAAATTCTCATTTGAAAAACTCATTACCTCTAGATATACCCATTATTTGCATCATATCAGATTTAAGAGACATTTTGCTTGGGGTTGTGCAAGCATATGAGAAAGCATGCTTCTTGCAATAAATAACTTAGAGCATGTAAAGGCGTTTATGTCTTGCCCTCTTCTCCCACCAAAGAGAGATCTTTTTCTTTAGAAGCTTTTCAAAAATTTTGTTCCTGGCATTTAATCTTTACTGTAAATATAAAAACACAGTGAGCCATTTGTTCTGCATGCTGTGAAGTATGTCCTTGCATTAGTTCAAATGTTGCAGAGAAGTGGATAATGCAGCATGGCAAGTGGCTCAAGCACATCTGCTTTCTCTACCTATACGATAATGGGTGAAGTCAGATTAGCACATCTCCCTTGCAGGAAAATCCATGCGCTCCAGGAGTTGCATGGACCTCACTTGCATGTCTCCATCCCCTTCTTTTTGAAGCATATAACAAGAAGGGCCTTCAACAAAATGTTGCATTTTGCAGTACTTTTGTTCAGGGTTCCAGCCACTCCATTCTATCTCCAAAGTTTCCCATCCCCACCCTAACAATCGGCTTTCTGTGCTCAGTGAGCATGCTCATTGGCCTATCTTGGTTCCCCACTATTTTGTGTTTATTTTCTCCATTTTGACTTTTCTTGGGGTTGTGGGGAGGATGGTGGTAGACACATTTGCATCCAATCTAAACTATATTAAATTGTTGGTGTCTAGATTTGGAAGGTACCCCAAGAGTCATCTGGTCATATCCCCTGCAATGCAGGAATCTCAACTAAAGCATCCATGACAGGTGGCAAACCAACCTCTGTTTAACACCTCCAAGGAAGGAGAGCCCACTGCCTTCTGAGGTAAGCTGTTCCACTGTTGAACCACAGCTCTTACCATCAGAAAATGCTTCCTAATGTTTTGTTGGAATCTCCTTTCTTGTATCCATTGGTTGGGTTCCTACCCTCTGGAGCAGCAGAAAACAAGCTTGCCCATCTTCCATGTGACAGCTCTTCAGATATTTCAAGATGGCAATGATATCACCTCTCATACTTCTCCACACATCCATGCTCAACGCACAGACTTCAGGGTTAGGGTTGAGGCTGGTGAAGCCCAGGTCCGCAACCTTCCACATGATTGTTTTTTATGATTCCCACCTGAATGTCTGAATTCAGTTTAAAACGATTTCTCAAATAGTAAAGGCTTTTTCTATGTTCATTAGTAAAGGTTATGTTCATCAGAATACTCTAAAATATTTTTTGACTTGGGTTGCGGTGTTATTAATTATTCCATTTGTTGGTTTAAATGTTAAATTATAATATATTTCAATAATCTTTGAGTCAATCTTTGTTTATTGGGGGGCGGGGGAAACCGTGACCAGTTGATCTGCAAATTAAATGAGCTTCAGCTTTGGAATATGTCAAGGCTATCTGTGTAAAGTGTACGTATGCCTATAAATACACAGAAATATGAACTCAGCCTGCATTTTCTATGCAAATATTCCAAACCAATTAAAGAATCAGTGTTGGTAAGAGAGACTACAAAGTGCCTGCCCTTTAAAAACAGTGTTGGGAAGTTGCTAATTGCTCTAAAGCAGCTTCTACTGAAGTGTGGAGCAAAGGAACAGATAACAATGAAATGTATTAGTTGCTTTTGTCGCAACATAAAGGGCTGTGGTGAGGGATTAGGTTTTTCTCCACAGCAAGGGAGCTAACTTGCTTTCCCTCTCCCCTTCCGATTCCTTCTCTATAGTTCAAGAATCTCAAGATACGCAAAACAATTTGGCAGCTTTAACTGCAGCACAGTTTGACAACATGTAGAGTGGCAGAGTGTTGCCCCGAAGAATAGTTTCCTAGCGCCCTTCTAAAGAGTACAATTTAGGAGTTGTACTGTATGCCGAGAACATTTTAATGGGAATATGCAGAAAACAAACACAGATGGCTGCAATTACATTATTACTTTTTCCCCCTAGAGAGTAATCAGCACTTGTAAATAACACAGTATTGGTGACAATGGAAAGACCATGTCTCAAGGTTTATTTTTAGAGGCTTTGCTTTGCTTTAAAAAAACAAAACTAAAAAGACATAAATAATAAGCAAATGCATATCTTCGTAGCAGATTATACAGAAAACACCTCTTCCTTTTTGTTCTCAAAGTGAAAGAAAAAAAATCTGTATTCACTAAAGCAGGGTGACCTCACAGTTTATGCACCAAGAGTTGTCTTGTGCACAGGTGTTTGACAATGGAATATGAAGCATAATTGTTGGTAACTGAGTACAGAGTAGATTTATTATGAGAAACAATATCTGGAAACCTAACACATTTTGAGCTACATATAGCTGTGCTCACAGGTAACAGTGAAAATGGATGTTGGCATAAAGGTATCGGCACCACAGGTAAATGAATGAATCAACTATCTTGATACAACTTAATCAAATCCTTTCTCTTTATACCTCAGTCCCAAGATCGAGAGATTTAGGAGAATACAGTTTCACATTACACTAATTACATGTGATGCAAATTGCATTGTTTGCAGTCTGCAGCGCCTCCCCTCCTTTATTTAAATATGGCCATGGAGGGATGCTCATTGACAATGCAGTGCATGAGGAGGGGAGGTCTGAAAATAAAATCACCTTCTGTGTTGCTGTTAAACTTGGGGGGGGGGGGGAGCTGAAGCCTAACTTCAGTCAGTGTATGAGATAGATTTTTTTGTAGTAATCATGGCAGGTGGAGGGTGAAACCTTTCTTCCCTGAGCTCTGCATTGCCAGTGAACATCTCCCCTTGTGCCTCTAATTAAAGGGGGGGGGGGGACGACACATTATTGCAAATAACAAAATTGGCACCACACGCATTTAGGCCCTCAGTTCCCTCCACAATGAAGCGCACATGCAACTTTGTAAACATTGATTATTGCTTTCTGACATGTGTCCACTCGGTATTTACACCAAGCCACTCATCTGATTGCTGAACTGAGTTGCCTCCAGGCGTGAAAGCTTTGCAAAATGTTGTTCTTTTTTCCTCTTCTTTTACTTGACATATTATGGGTAAATATCTGCCTGCCTGTGCACTGAGTTGCTCAGTGAAGGTCCCTGCTGTCAGAGGCCAGGCAGGTGGAAACTACAAGAGGGTCTTATTAGCTGTGGCCCCCAGTGTACAGAAGTCACTCCCTAGGGAAGCTTGCCCAAGGCCTACCTTGTAGTCTTTTTGGCATTAATTGAATTCCTTTTTATTCTCTCAGGTTTTTAATTTAGAATCTGTGATTAAATTTTACTGCCTGTTTTGAACCCTCTGGTTTAATTTTGTGAAGTTTGTTGTATCTTCTGTTTCTTCTGTTTTAGTGATATAAACCATATAAAGGATATTTATACTGGAAAGGGGTTCAACTAACAAGTCCCATCAGTGGAAGCCCTGCTCAACGTCTTCTACCTCAGCAATAGGGCTTTCTCATACTTCTTTATGCAGCATATAGTCAAATGATAGAACTCGCTCCCCCAGGATAATGTAATGGCCACCAACTGGGGTGGCTTTGAAAGAGGATTAGACAAGTTCAAGCTGGTTATGCTCTACCTCCACATTGTTTGGTCCCCTTCACACCCCTGCAATGGTCTCTGGAGCAGCACACAGAGAGAGGAGATTCCCTGGACTCCCACCAGACATTCAGAGCTGTTGACAGACAGATGATAAACACAGCAAAACTTACTAACAAGCAGTAAAGTTTTCTACGGCTCCAGGTTGAATCTCAGTGGAGCCTTTGCTGGTCTTATATAAATTATTTTTTGTTTCCCGTGAGGATCCCTGCATGTTTCTACCAAACAGGAACTGCCACATTTACCTTGAAATTTAACTTCAGGTTAAATTCAGAGCAATTCTAGGGTGAAATGTGACTTCTCAGCAGCCTTTTCACAAACAGCCACTTACTACCCCAGTTCTCAATGTACTCATTTGGTACATGTTGAAAACTGGCACGTTTTTGGGTCAGATGAATGAGTCCTAAAAGACGATTCAAGAAGGAGCCTGATGTTAATGACTGTGAACTGCACACATTGCACTGGCTTGCCATGTATATAACTTTATTCAAAACGCTTCAGTCTTTTTATAGTTGTCCCCCCACTTTGCAGAGATCACACCTGCTGGCAATATCAAAGTAGTCAACTGCTCACTCCCTTGCTGTAAAACAAACAAAAGTCACCGAGCCATTGAGAACTCCTACAGCTCTCACCTTTCTCGGGGCAAAGGGATATTTTTTCCTCCCATTTGCCTTCCTCCTTAAAACCAAAGATCAAATCCTATGCCTCAGTGAGGACAATCCTCCTCAGATTAGCTGGTACTAATGCAAGTGTGCATGGCTGTGTGTGGGATGTTGTTGAGCGCATAATGTTTGCTTGCATGCGGTTAACTCCACTTCAGCCGCATAATTTGTTGCCCCATAGAGTGCTTTACAATGTGCTACAATGCCGAAAGCTAATCATATGCTGCTGAAGATAACACAGTCAAATCTTAAAAGTTCTTAATGCCTTCTGTGTTAGAGTTCTCATTGGAATACATGTGCATTTGTCCTTAAACAGAACTGCAGGACTTGCCTCTAAGGAACAAATGTGGTACTCTCCTAGAATGCTTTTGGAAATGTCTTTCCAAGTAGATGCTCAATCAGGTGGTGATATTAAGAAGGAGGCATAAAGATGACATTCCCTGTCATCATTTTAATTCTATTTTATTGTATCTCTATTTTATATGAGGCTTTTACCCACAGCGGGTGGCGCTGTGGGTAAAAGCCTCAGCACCTAGGGCTTGCCGATCGAAAGGTTGGCGGTTCAAATCCCCGCTGCGGGGTGTGCTCCCGTTGTTCGGTCCCAGCGCCTGCCAACCTAGCAGTTCGAAAGCACTCCCGGGTGCAAGTAGATAAATAGGGACCGCTTACTAGCGGGAAGGTAAACGGCATTACCGTGTGCTGCGCTGGCTCGCCAGATGCAGCTTGTCACGCTGGCCACGTGACCCGGAAGTGTCTCCGGACAGCGCTGGCCCCCGGCCTCTTGAGTGAGATGGGCGCACAACCCTAGAGTCTGTCAAGACTGGCCCGTACGGGCAGGGGTACCTTTACCTTTTTATTTTATTTGTACAATAGACAGACAACATAGTTGCAGTAGGTAGAGTTGAAGGTGCGTGAAGATAGCCATGCTTCTCAAAAGCCATAAAACCATATGTAAAACTTCAAATAACAAACATAATGGATTTCAGAAATTGTGTCATGTTTCTTAAAATTAATTGGGATGATATTTTGCTTGGCTTTTCTCAGAAAGGAAGTCCGTTTTTCAGGGCCACTACCAAGAAGGTCCTGCTATGCATTTTCCTCCTTCACTGCATCTAAAAGATGTCCTCCATTGATCTTAAGGACTATCAGGATACAGGTGGCATAAGGAAAAACAAGTTTTCAGCTGTTAAAGACTCACTTGCCTCTTCATTCAAAATTATGTTTGCAAAACCTGCAGATTCTCTTGGCACCTTTATTAGCACATTTATTGAGACAAGATTCAAGCCCACTCCATGAAATGGGTTAAGCATTTATACTTCTTCCCATTCATCTGATAACGTAGATCTAGCCCATGAAGCTGAAACCAGGAATAAATACCCTGATTAGTCATTGTCTTTGGTGCTATAGTGTAATAAAGCTACACTAAACTGGTCCTGAAATGTTTTGGCCAGAATCCAAATTGCTCCTTAGGGACACCCAAGAGCTTAGTGCCCAGTGTGATGTTTTACTTTCTGCTGTTTCAAGCAACAGATCTCTATGCCACATCATAAGCCGTTTTCAAAGTCCCTTACAGTTTCAAATGTGATTTTGTATTGTGTGGCATAGGGGCTTTGAAAAAAATTAAGTCACAAGACTGCTTGGTTGTGTATAACTCTATCAATCAATTGCTGGCCAATAATGTATGCTCTTTGGACAGCTCACAGAAAATCAAAAGAATAGAATAGAAAGCAGCATAAAAATAGTTATTTCCAACAGAAGTGGAAATAAAACAATTCATAAATGTGAATATACAATAAACAACAGAGCACAAAGTTGCACAAAGCTAGCTGCATAGGGAGGGGCTTTAGCTTAGCAACAGAGCACCAGCTCTAAATGATCACCTTGTACTGTATGAAATGGCCCGTTCTCTTAGATAATCATCAGAGGCCCTGGTCTGTGTGGCTCCAGAATCAGCCTAAGTGGGCTGCAACTGTGAATAGGGCTTTTTCAATGGAGACACCTGTCCCTGGAACACCCCAGAAATGTTCCATTGGCGCTTAAACTTTTTATCATTTAGGTGCCTGGTGAAATCCACTTCATTGGGCTTTGTTTTAATGACCTGATGATCTTTGGGTTTCTTGCTGCTGTTAGTTTTGGCAATTTATGGTTGGATTCTTCATTGCCTGTGCATTGCAAAATTTGCTGATTATGTGTATTTTTACAGTACAGTGGTACCTCGGGTTACATACGCTTCAGGTTACATACACTTCAGGTTGCAGACTCCGCTAACCCAGAAATAGTACTTCGGGTTAAGAACTTTGCTTCAGGATGAGAACAGAGATCATGCAGCGGCGGTGCAGCGGCAGCAGGAGGCCCAATTAGCTAAAGTGGTGCTTCAGGTTAAGAACAGTTTCAGGTTAAGAACGGTCCTCCGGAACGAATTAAGTACTTAACCCGAGGTACCACTGTAATTATATTGTTGCATGCCACCCCAATCTCTGAGCAGTGCAAGATTCCAGAGGTTCCGGGTTGTAACCCAGGGTTTGGTTTCCTCAGAATGAGGGACAGTAGAGAGTGTGGTGCCTTTACGATACACGGTTTATTTGCACATATTTACAACCTGAGCCTACATTGGAGGGGCTCACAGCATTATCAGCCGAAGAAGATATTGCCACAGCCTTGAATTCTAGCAGAAATCAAGCATGTCTCTCCCTCAGAGGCTTCTCATTTCTAGCTCTCACACACATGGACTCTGACTTTTGTCCTTCTAATTACCAGCTAGTTGAGGGGGGCCACCCATTTGAACAGAGCCACTTCCTTTGTTACCTTAACAACCCATACATAGTCCATTATCAAGAAGCTGGCCTGGGAAGGGACCCAGGCAGACAGCCCAACCCCCGTGCTCCCTCTCTTCAAACTCACAACAGTTTGTTTAACTTGTTGCTTTGTAAGTTGCCTTGAGCACAAACTGTGGGAAACTGGGCAAAAAATATTTAACAAGAATAAGTGAATAGATGTTTTGTATGCAGAAGGTCCCAAAATCCATCCTGGATTTCCCTCTTGGAAAAGATCTTATGTAAGGTTGCTTCATGTGGTGTTTCTGCAGATGTCTCTTTGGACCTAGCCAGAATGAGTGAATATTTTAAAAATGGATTTTGATCAGTTAAAAAAAAAAGTTGGTTTCTGTGTTTCTACTAAATGTTTTTAATTTTACCAATAAGAAATCTTTAAGGACTGGGTGTGGGATGTCGGCATAGCCATTTAGTTAGGTAATAATGGACAATAGATTGAATTATTTAGTTTGTTGACTGAAGACATGCCTCTATTAAATAAAGGTTACCTCCTTAAAAGAAGATAAAGCTAGTAGCTTTTGTATATGAAGAAAGGCAATTTGGGATGAAGCAAAGAATCTGGGCCTATGGGATCAAACATATATGACGATGGTTTCTGCTATGCTGTTGATTTTGCCCCCTTTCTGTAGGGCTGATTGAAACATAGAGGTCAACAGAGGATGCAAGCAGGTCCATGCATTCTGCTGCTAAAGTGCTCCCCTCAAAGGGAATGCTTTGCGGTAGCAAAAAAACTAGTCTGCTTTGTGGTAACAAAAAATAAAGCACATAAAAGATAATGGCAATATCTTCAAAGATGTTTATGGATGTTGAAGTACCCATTTTATCATATCTAGTCTTGCAACTAAAAGCACAAAATATCTTGCTGTAGTCAACAGGTTTTGCAAACACTCAGTAGCTTGGGAAAGTAGCCATTAAAGATCTTGGACAGAAGATTAAAGATTTTGGGCAGAAGACTGTAGTAAAGACCGCCAAGGCTCTCTGAACCCTTGTAGACACTGTGCTGCCCCTCAGTTCTGCTGAACATGTGCATTTGTTAGAAATTAAGCTTTCGATTCTGCCAAATTATTTGATGTAAATACTGATCTGTCTGTGGTTGAGCATCTAATTGCTGCACTTTCCCTTTAATAATGAATGACTTGCCATGTTGTAATCCAGTTAAGTGTGCTGTTCTTTTACAAATCTGTTTGTGGTGGTGCTCGTTTATGTGTTAAGCCTGCTGTGTATCAGGTTTATGAGTCTCCTCCACAGAACTGCTGCATCAATGCATTCAGCTGGCAAAGGATTCTCTTCTTTTTTAAAAGATAGTGTTTTCTCAATTCTGTCAAAATTAAGGTTTCCATTTTACATGGAGACACATTGTGATTTAGATCCAACAGATTCAAGGTTTTCAATTAAATGAAGAATTTTATTACAGAGAACATTGATAACTGAATGTTGAAAATTGTGAAATTCCTTTCATTTAATATATGAAGTCCGATCAATTGTCATCAGGTTATGGGGTGGGGCTTGGTAGAGACTAGTATTTTTTTATTTTTTGAACAAAGCAGCAACCTGCTATGTTCTCCAACAGATTAAAATCCACATGGTTTTGGCAAGAAAGCTGGGAATTTAGTTTCTGTGCATGGGAACTCATTCCTACACTTGATCCACACAACAGCGCAATGGGTCCAAGATTTAGGAAGGTGGCATTCCCCCTGAAGGATCAGGTGTGTGGTCTGTAGTTAATCCTGGATTCCACTCTGAATGCCTAGGTGGCCTCAGTGGCACAATGGACCTTTTCCAAGCTCCATCTCTAGCTGTTTCTAGGCAGGGATAACCTAGCCACAGTGATCACTCATCCACTAGTAAGTAACCTCCCATTTAGACTATTATAATTCTTTGTATGTGAGCTGCGCTTAAAGACAGCCTGGAGACTGCAGCTGTTGAAAAATGCAGCAGCCAGGATTTTAATAACAAGGTCCCATAACACTGGTCCTTAAGAATCTGCTCTGGCTCCCTGTTTGTCAGCTTAGCCCGATTCATTATGCTGCTTTTAATATATAAAGCCTTGAATGGCTCAGGATCTGGTTACCTGAATGACCACCTTTCCCCATACTGCCCTGTCTGGGTTTTGAGACTAAGGTATCCCACCTGGTAGTACCATCACTGAAGGAAGTCAGAGGATCTATATCTCCTATTGATGGAACCCTGTATGTTGGAACACCCTTCCCCCTAGTCTTGCTATATTCAATGCCAGCTGAACACTTTTTCATTTTCCTCCAGGCCACCTGAGGATTTTATGTATGCAACTGCCTAGTCATTAGATATCTGAGCCAGACAGCTGAATGGATTGTGTTGGAATGTACTGATAACTGAAACTGTATTATATTGGTTTATTATGTTTTAAATTGTCGTAGCTCTGATATAATTTTGCTGCAACATTTCACTGAAGAATACTGGGAATTTTAACCAGAGGGTTCGACAGGATCACACAACTAAAGTTCCCAGGATTTCTCAGGGGAAAGGTAAAGACTTGTGAAGGTTTGTACTGTAGATGTATCTTTGGAGACATCATTTCTGATCTTCCTTGGCTTGATTCCTCAGTTTAAATTTGCATTCTGGATTAGGTTGGTGGTGTGAGAATATATTAGGTGTCAGCTGCACAAAGGATCAACACTGTGGAATCTAGCTGTGGTACAAATTCAATACTGAGAGGCATGATGCTGAGCATGCATGAGTTTCCTTGATTTTAAAAAGATCTTATTGGAAAGGATTAAATGACCCCGAAAAAAGCTGCTTAATAAGAATGGCCTTTGTTTGAAGTGTTTTTGGAGAATATCTTAGAGGGTATAATATTCAAATCAACCTGCAAGTGAGAGTAAACATATGAGCAGCAGATAATATCAAATAAAGGAAGATCAGAATATGCAGCTGATCAGGGTTTCCACGGAAATGGATATGTGATGGGCAATGTATGATGTATTTAAAACAGTTGTAAAAATGCATTAAAAAAGAGAGAAAAGAATAGCCTTTGTTTGTTAGTACTTCCTACATGCCCCTGCTGCTTTCTATGGACAGCAATTTTTGCTTTCTAAGCTTTAATTCTGCATACTTATTGGTCTGCTTTTGGACTGCTGTATATATTTTCCAGCAAATTTGGATTCTCCAGGTGTGATTCTTATTTTTTAATTTAGTGACAGAGAAGATTCTATGACCAGTCTGTCTATCCCAGAGTCTGTCTCTGGGATAATCTTTCAAAGGCTGCTGCAGAGAACAGAGAAATCTATAACTATTGATGCCTTATTTAGCGGCATTTTAAATCTAGTGCACATAAAAGAGCTGCCGCGTGGAGGGCGCTTTATATTGTGGCCCCTGATGCCAAGCCGTTCACGTGTGGTGGCTCACCAAAATGGACTGGAGAATTTTCTTCAGTTCCCTGACCTGCCTGGCAAGCTGTTGCAAACCATGAAGCTGTTGCCACGTGAAGAAAGTCACCACTGGGAGCAACTGAAATGGAAAATAGCACAGCAGCCATTTTGTGTGTGCCAGCTCTTACACACTCCAAATTCTTATCACTGGTTAAATTTAACAGCTGGAAAAGATGAACTTTTTCACTGTAAGGTAAAAAGGTAAAGGACCCCCTGTAGTTGAGGTTGAATGAGCAAGAATGGCAGGGACTTTCAGTCATGCCTGAGGGCAAAGACTTGAGGATATTTATTGTTACTACTGTATGTCTTGTAGGGACGCGGGCGGTGCTGTGGTCTAAACCACAGAGCCTAGGGCTTGCCGATCAGAAGGTTGGTGGTTCGAATCCCCGTGACGGGGTGAGCTCCCATTGTTCGGTCTCAGTTCCTGCCAACCTAGCAGTTCGAAAGCATGTCAAAGTGCAAGTAGATAGATAGGCACCGCTCCAGGAAGGTAAACGGCATTTCCATGCGCTGCTCTGGTTTCGCTAGAAGTGGCTTAGTCATGCTGGCCACATGGCCCAGAAAAACTGTCTGCGGACAAACGACGGCTTCCTCGACCAGTAAAGCGAGATGAGCGCCGCAACTCCAGAGTCGTCCGCGACTGGACCTAAAGGTCAGGGGTACCTTTACCTATTACTGTATGTCTAAACTCCTATCTCCCCCCTGCCCCTTTAGCTGATCCTGTCCTGGCAATTGACGTGTAAATTAATTTTCTAGAGAAACAAAAGTTCATCAAGTCTTTATGCACCAATGTGCAGAGTTAGTGGCTCACATTACGGACTCAGCTACATTGGACAAGAAAAATTGATTTATATGTGTTGTTTATGCATTCTAACACTGTGACACCAGATGGCACTGTGGAGTTCTGTGGTTGCCAACCCGATTTCTCATACAAAGTTTGCAACCTGTTGAACTGAAATGCTTCTTTGAGGTGTCTAGATCCAGCCTAAGGCTAGGTAGATTTTCTTTATGCTGGAAGAGATGAGGGGTGAGTTTCATCACCCACGTGTACTAAAAAGAAAAGGCAAGTTCATGGGCTTGATCAAATTATAGTGCAGTCTCCTTATTTTCATTATGATGTCTTCACTAGAAATGCAATATCTTCTCAGTAGTACCTTCGGAAATACTTATCAATAGCTAGTTTGTGGAAAAGTCATTGGCCAAGAGTAACATATTACAGCTCTCATTTGTTGCATTTTCATTTAAATTATGACTGTACTATAAATATATGCAAACAATTGTACCCATGAGCAAATTGGGCAGAGGAATCTTACACCAGCAGAACTCCAGTCGCTCAATTTCCCTCCCATTTTGGCCCCGTTCAACACAAATCACAATGCCCAGAAGGTCCCCTTGGCCCTTTGGAGAGGCTTTTCAGCAGTGACATAGGGTGGAAAATGTTCCAAAACTGATTCCCCGCCAGGGCTTTACTTTTCTGCAGTTTCTTTTTCCAAATTTCCAAAGTTCACCAGTAAAAACAAATGGATGCCAATCGCAAATACAGTATTAGGCAAGCTTTTTAATGGTTCTTGTATTTGAATTTGTATAAAAACCAATAAATATTTGTTAAAAAGAAATATTAGGCCAGCTTGGCAGCTTCAACTTTTTAAAAAGCATTGTTTACTAAATGCAAGTATAATAAACATGCTAAATTAGATGACACTCCTTGTAAATTATCGCAAATTGCCTAAGAATCTTCCCTTTCCCCCCAAATCCAAAATTGGTTGGAAAACCCACATCACTGCTTTTTCAGGTTGTGTGGCTTCAAGGTAGGTAGAGGGGATGCTAAAGGATCACTTGCACAAGTTGCCTTCTGCTCAAACAGCTTTGGATGCAACCCAAAAATGTGAAGATGTAGTTTATGTATAGTGGTGGGTCTTACTTTTTTTTACATTACATTTTACATTGCATTTTGAGTTAGAAACAAGAGACTAAAGTGAAAGAGAGATAATAATCCTTTCTTGTACACTCCCTCTTCCCCCCCACGTTTCTTTGTCCCAATCAAACTAAGCAGTTTGGCATATGGTAGCAGCCTTCCGTGTATATATATCAGGGTAAACTAGACATGACAAAGGCAGCCATGGCGATTATTCATGTGTCTTAACGGGGAATGAAAGTGCTTCAAGCCATGCTTAGTTTATCTAAAGATGTATGACCTTTTAAAAACTTCATTCAGAGTGCCTTGCTACTTCACTAGTGGGGATTATAGCCTACCAACGCTCTGAGCAGCATTGATTTGGGTGTGTGTGTGTATATCAAATCTGGCTCTGGTGACCCAGCTATTAAGAATTACGGTAAGCCTGCTTCAAACTGCTTCTTGGTCACACTGACATATAGAGTCAAGCTTCCACAGGCTTGGTTCAGAATGAGTTGGTTTAAACCAACTAATTTGGGCAGAACTGGACTGGGCTGAATTACCGTAGTTTATAGGGGCCTAGCTTCATTGTCTTTTTACATTTCTGTGTGGTGAGAGGTTTTAGGCGTCCCAGCGCATGCTTTAAATTTATGATACCACTGAATGAATATTTTTCTAATGTTGTCCATTCTCTTTGTTTATAGCTCCTGAGTAAACAGTATTGTATTCTCAAATGTGTAGAGCTAATTGAGTGTTTTGTATCAGTAAGCACCAGGACCTGCCGTCCTCTTCATTTTGATCCACAGGGTGCTTCCAGACATACAAGTGGAACCTGCAATAAAATGTTGCAGTGCACTGCCACACTTAACAGGAGTGTTTCTGTACAGTGTGCTAGCCATTTGCTCTTCCAGGATACTATAGGCTATAATTTCATTTCATTTATTTATTTTATTTCATGAAATTTCTACATCACTTGATTGTAAAAAACACACACCCTCAAAGAGCTTTGCAAAAAAAGCGCAAAAAACAATAATATCAAGAAACATTCATAACCATATTTTAAAGCATACAAAAGTTAAAAATCAAAACAGATTAAAACCACCTCAACTTTCGAAAAAGTGTCTGAAGCGCTTCTTCCACTTTTCCTTTTCTAGTTGATATTCATACTTGAGCTTTTGCAGGGCAGGATTGTGCTGTCCTTTGTTTTTAAAAGTCTTTTTTGTACTTCTCAAAATTTGAGATTCCCTTGAACATGCTAATATCTCCCTCTTGTTTCTCTGGGATCCTGTTTTGGCTCCATTAATGCCAACACTCAACACTTGAGTTCATTATTAGAAGAGATATATATTTCTGTTGTGCCCTTACTTTGAGACTTGTCGTTTATTTGCCTAAGGGGGCTATTCACCGGCCACAGTAGATGGCTGTTGTGAGCTGCTCCTTAGTTGTCCCTTCGACAATAGGCAATCAACAGAAAATCAGTTCTTTGATGTTCAGTCTCCTTATGCTGACAGTTCCAACATCTGAGCAAATGCATTTAGTACCAGCTGTAAATGTAACACATTAAAATTAAAAGCTATGCTCTGTGGAACATTGACTTTGAGCCATCTTTATAGTTAGGCATGAATGAAAAGAAATTATTCAAAAGCGTGCCCACTTAGGGCTTTCTCATGCAAGTGTGTCGTACCAGCAGACATGTTAATAAAGACATGCTTCCCTGAAATCAGTAGGCAGCACGAATTTCAGCTTTCTCCTTAAATTTTTAGAAATACAAAAGAGCTTGTAACACTGCAATGCCACCCACAAAATGCCGACTTATTCAATCACTTTCTGTGTTTATAATCATTCTTAATACATAATGAATGAAGTAATAAACTTGGCTTCCTTTCCATTTCCATTCTTTTATATGCATGTTGCCTTGTTAAACTTGCATTCATCTGCAAGTTCATTCTCCCTTTGTTTTAAGTGTCTTTCCATTAGACGATGACAGGATATGTTGCCATGCGTATATGAAGAAAGCAGTAAGTTTTATGGATTCTTTAATTTTCTGCCCTGAATTTCATGTATTGTAATAAATTCTCATCCTAAACAACAGTTCAGGTCTAGGGTTTTATTTTTTTGTCACTCCTGTCTTTCTACTCAATTTTTTTTCTACCACTATGATTTCTGTCAGATATGGTTATATTTTTCTACATATAGTAAGTGACCGGTAAAAATGTGCTAGGCTAAAAATGTAAACATATCATATGTAAATATAAAAATATTAAAAATATCCCATTGTAAAGAAATCCGCCCTATCTGGCCCATTTTAAACCAGTTTTTATGGAGGGTTCTGGACACGGAGGGAAAGTTCCAGGCCCTGATTGGCTAAGCAATATCTGCTTTTCAGTATCCTGGCCTATGGGTGCTAAGCACCCATACCTAAATACAATTACTAGATTTTTTAAATGCATGCTTTGTACACAGCCACTTTTGTAACACATAGCTTTCTTGCTTCCTGTTCAGACCAGGAATTCTGATAGTGTTGCTGGTCTGCAATGCTGTAAGATTTAGCTCTTAAACAACAGCTTACTTATAGATTGGTTTGTTCTGTCTTTTGTATTCATAAACATTTAAGCTTCTCTGGCTTTTATACCTTAGAATGTGTGAAATGAAGGGTGCTGGGGGGAAAATAGCATTGCTTTAATTTGCTTTGATTTATGGTTTGAAAACAAAAGTCCCTCTATATAAATACAACTTGAAGTAAAATTATTCTAGCTTGTTCCTGCTGCTTGCAAAGCTCCTTCTATCCCCTCTTGGATCAGCAGGGATTTCCTCGACACATTTACACTCCTTAACTTCATATTGCAGCTCAAGCCTTCTCTTGGTAGATCTCTCAGTGGTGTGTGTGAGTCTGTATCTGTGAAGATGTACGTCTAAACGCATAGGCACACATTTGCGTGCTGAGGTCCCCCAAAACACCTCTACCCCAATAACTCACACATCACTCATAAATTTTTGTTTAAGGTTTTTGGCATAATTTTGGCCACAACTTTATTAAACATACATATTGTGAGTGGTTGCTTAGGCATTGGTTATGACTATCTGTCCCCCCCGCCTTGGGGGACAGCACTGACTCCCGGATTCCAGCGAAAGCCAGTGTGGAGGAACAAGATCAGGGATAACTGGAGCTGTGGCACAGACCCTCAGCTTCTCCCCGCATGCTCCCAGGGGCTTACGCGGCCCAAACCCGATTCCAGGGGTTTGGACGAAAGGATGGTAAGCCCCTGAATTCCTTTAATGGAATTCCCATGCAGCAGCAGCATTGGAGGGGCAGGCACAGCCAATCCATACCCCTCCACCAACCAATTTAAACCAATGCCTAACCGCCAACCTTACAAGTTGTGACGATTTGCTACGTAGTAGGTAAAAACCAAATGGCACACACTAATCAGCCAAAAGGAAAAATTCCTACCAGACCCCCGCACCAAGGCAGACGACCCCATGACAGGCATAGCAAGGTCAAAGCACAAGCCCAAACAAGGGAGGGCGGGCGGGTGATCCGGTGCCCACAGCGAAAGAGAAAGCAGCTTGCTGTGGGCCTTGTTTAAATATCCTCTGTTCCCACCCCCAAATTGTCAACATCAAATTTACCCCAGCAACACCAAACCACCAATCCAAGCCAGGCCCCTTCATTCTATCCTGCCTGGCAACTACGGGATGCTTTGCCTGGCCCCATCCGCAACACGTGCTCTCCTTTAATGAGAACACGCTTAACAGAAATTTGGTAACCGAACTGATACTGGGCTGTACCAGGATGTGAGTGGGAGGTTCACGTGATTGAATGCTCTTTTATACAGCCAAAAATAAAAATAAAATTCCTGCACATCACACTAGGGAGATACCCTTTGGCATCTAGTGGCTTTAATGTTTTTTTAAACAAAAAACAAAACTGAGATGTATTAAATCATGTGACCTCACCTGGACTCTGAACTAGTACAGCCTAGACTCTTCAATAAGGCGTAACCTTTGCCATTAAAAAAATGGAGATTCTCATTGTCCCCCAAGAAGGCCATGCAAAATTCCAAAATAAATTCCAAAGACCTGAAAGGAAAACTCTGGATAGCTACAGTATATGTGTGAGTGTATCTATATGTTGACTATGAAATGTATGAATTGGTCCACACAGTGCATAAACATTTCATGCATTTCCCTACAATATCTGTGCTTCACAGAGCTGAGCTGGCAGAGGGCTGTTTCTGTTTGTCCCGCTTCAGATGCATTGGTAGAAGCCTCTGTCTTTGCTGCTCCAGCTACAACACTAGGCCCAAACCTCCCTTCATGGAAGTCTTGCCATCCTGAAGTAGGAACAGGTGATAAGTATTTCCAGGTGGCCTAAATCTCTCTACCTGAAGAGAAAAGGCAGGCTTGGCCTACAAGGGCATTCTCCTACAGGAGCCGCAGTAGAGACTTTGGAGAGACCAGTCACTTTGTCTCAGGGGGACATATGTACTTTCTTTCCGTACTTGCAGGGGTAGGGGAGATATAAAAATGAAGGTGAGCAAAACAGCCTCTTCACTTGGCATATTATAAAGGATGCCGAGTGCAGGAGAGACACGAGGACGATAAAGAACTCTCATTTTACCTCCTCAGGGTGCCAGCTTGCCAGTGGTAACCTCGTGATGTGCTGATGTCATCCTCACAAAGCAACTACTTCTGAAGAGTCAGGTTTCCTCAGATTTTTTCTTACCATCTGAGAGAAAAGATAGAGGTGGAAAAGCGTTTGAAATGGAAAAAAATGTTAAGGTGTCTGTGTTTTACCAAAAGCCTTTGTAGAAGGTTATTAACTTCAAAAGAAACTAAATTTATCGTAATGTCTCTCCCCCCCTGTGAGTCTGAAGAGAGCACTTGCTGGGAATGTCTGAGCCATCAAGGGCTTTGGGAAGGGTGTCCAAGTTGTAGGCTCCCATGACTGCCTGCCGACTGATTTCTAAGACTCAGTAGGAAGAAGGTGAAATATACCCTTTGGTGGCTGATGGGATTCAAAAGCTGAAATATAATTATTATGCAGGCTCTCTGTACATAGGAAACAGGGAGATAATTTCAGTTTTAATAACCACACTAATAGGGTTGCGGTACGTCCGGAAATTCCCGGACATATCCGGAATACTGCAGTCGGCAGCACTGTCCGGGCGGAAATCGGTTAAATGTCCAGGAAAATCTGGACGTACGGCAGCCCATGTCAGCAGTGCCATTTTTGCTGATTTCCCATAAAAATAGCTCAAAAAGGGCAACCCTACACACTAAGCAAACTGGTTTCCACACCATAGCAAAGGCTTCAGTAATCCTCCACTTCTGCTTTCTCATCTAGAACTCTCCCTTAGAATGAAATGGACAAAAAGGGGCACAGAGGAACAGCTAATTTGCGACTGATATATAGAATCTTTAGCACAGTCTCTTGCACCACAAAGGCTGCCAACAGTCTGCTGCGTTAGAGAGTATAAAAGCTCAGTAGCATGTGTGTTGAAGGCATGTTTCTGTGTTGCCACTCTCTCATGTTAACAGTACAAGAAGGAATACGAAGAGGATTAAAGCACTCCTAGTGCCAGAAAGTTGGTTGTGGTAGTCGGGAGCACCAATAAAGCTGTTTAACTGGTTCAAAGCCTGCTTCCATGATAGCATCTTTTAAATACTTTGCATATTAATTAGTGATTTATTTATCTTAAACATTCATTTTTACAGTGTGTGTATACACACACGTGTACATGTGCATATATAAGAAAATGATTTATTTCATATTTGCTGTACACATATATAGGCATGGAGTATGTGTTATGTATGTATGTATTTAAAAAGCAGGGGAAATGGTCCTGTGAAATAGCATGATATATTACTCAACGTGTAACAACAACAACAACAATTATATCATTTATACCCCGCCCATCTGGCTGGGTTTCCCCAGCCACTCTGGGCGTGGCTTCCAGGATATATAAAAACATAATAAAATGTCAGACATTAGAAACTTCCCAATACAGAGCTGTCTGCTAGCTGAGAATCGCTTTCCATTCATATCTTAAAAACTCCAGTTACCTTGAAATCTTGTAGTCCTCTTTTCTGTTCTGCATGCTCCCTCCCCACCTGCCTTCAGCAGAGCTGAACATAACATGGCAATGCTGTGTGCTCAGGTGCCCTATTTGCCTAGGGAAGATGGGTGCGTAGACTGAAAATTCTGAAACAGTGGTAGAACTGTTGATGCAGTTTAAAGGATATATATGTATTCTGCATGGCTTAATAAAGGATTTTGGTCTTTACTCCCTCTTCTGGGCTAACACGGCTGCCTTTACTTTTTATGTTCTGTAGTAACTACAATGGCATCGTTCCAGGCTGATATTAGTTTAATGGAAAGTATGTTTGGCCTTAACTATACAAGGCATGGTCTTATAAAGTGCATCTGCACGCAAGCTTCACTCTTTTTTTCCCCCAGGTGGAAAAATAAGTCAAGTTAATTAGCATATAGTAGATACTTATTGTTAAGCAAGCATGCTTGTCCCCTCCTGCCGGGATTCGAGTTAAACAGGATGATTGATAAATTGTTATATTCACACAGTGTCATTCAGTAATATAATCATGCCTTTTGTAAATATTTAGTCAAGAGAGCCATCCAGCTGTTCCCAGCTTGGTTTCATCTTCTGTCAGCCAGCGCTGATTTATTTCTTGCGCTTCTTAAGCCTTGAGTAAGATCACATTTTTATGAACCTCTAAACAGCTATAATAATAGCAAAAGAGATATAGCTATAGTAGTAGCAGCAGAAGTAATTGGGCAGGTGGATATCCAAAACAAGAGGGCTGCAAAATGAGAATATGCAGCTGAATCTGTTAGCGTTTATAACAGCTAACAGCTCTGAGACAACACTTACACTGCCATATCTGCAATGGTCACCTGAAAGGGACTGTCACTTAAGCTGTCAAAGATTCATGTCAGTTTGTAAAATATGAGCTGGGGGAAATAAACAAACCAAACTGGACCATCCACACAGCAAGCCGCAAAGAACAAAGAATTGGCCCAGCACTGGTCAACCCACATTCACCAGGCTTGCCCACCCCAGAGCATCATTTGTCAAATTGTTTAGAAGATAAGATAGGTTTGTAACATATATCATGAATCCCAGACTGGAGACAGGGGTGGGGGTGGGGGGCGGAATGCCCAACCATGCATAGCTGTTTGGTTGTATGGTCTCTTTTGCAGGATGTCAAGCCATATGTTTTTGGTATCAGACCAATATTTGGACAAGAAATAAAAAATGGAAATATCACTGTAATCCTATCTGTTCATCATCATCTTCATCATCATCATCATATTTATTATTTATACCCTGCCCATTTGGCTGGGTTTCCCCAGCCACTCTGGGCGGCTTCCAACAAAAGATTAAAAATACATTAAAACATCGGTCATTAAAAACTTCCCTAAACAGGGCTGCTTTTCTCAACACCCTAGAATACTTGCCTGTACAATAGAGTCCTTGCTTAGGTGAAGGAACAGGTTTCTAAAAAAAAATGTTTCTTGCTGCTCTGATGTTATACATTCTCTGTGCCCTAGTGGAGGGAGGGACGGAGGGAGGGGGAGAGAGAGAGAGAGGGAGAGGGAGAGAGAGAGGGAGACTTGATTTGCATTGCGTATTATGGGCATAGGCCCTCTGAGGGAGTTGATGACTGTTTGTGAAGTCTGACTCATTCACAGTAAGGGGTCACCACCATGACCTAAGCTCACAGCTCTTATTAGATACAGAAGCAAATATGTCATTTTGCTACAGCTTAATTCCCAGCCTTTCCCTGCACTCTGGTCATTTCCCCCAGTTTCGTTAACTTCTAGTAAGCAACAGCATATAAATATCACAGTGCGTTATTTTTTTCCAGGAGCATCAATATTTTACAAAGGAAATTGGACACCATGAGATAGCATCGGAAATAGTGGAACAATTTTTTCCTATTCTGACTCACACCGACAATGTCTTCATATTAATTAGTCTGGAGAGTACTTAACCGAGAGATATTTTACAGTGAGCTACTGACCTCATGACTTCAGATTCATACCTTTAAGGGAGAAGTGTGAAGATCCACTCCCCCCCTTTTTTTTGTTACCATATGATTTCTTCCCATTGGTAGTTTTCTCACATTTCTACAGCCCCCATTTTGCCATCTTGTCTGCACAATCCTGTGCATGCCTACTTAGCAGTAAGCCCCATTGAGTTCAGTGAGACTAAACTCTGGTTCAGTGTGTATACAACTGCAGCCTTAATAACATTAAACCATCAATATAAAAATTGTTGGCTCTGGCTTTGGCCACCACTGGCATATGACGCCCCCACTGGATTATTTCCAAGGAAATGGGGCATCACAGCAGATATGGAAGCATAGCACTATTGGATTGTTTTGAAGAATATGCTGGAATGTGTCCAAATAACATGAGGAATGAAGAGCCAAAAGGCAGGGGTCCATGCTATTTTTTAACTAATATTATAGACACTAATAGTCACTGATCATTGTAAAACAATGCGCTCCCTCTTCTCACCTTCATACACGCTCAATCATTTGGAGACATCAGGCCCCTTTGACCACTGCATTGTCTAGGTAACTATGAACTTTATTCCAAAATGCTACAAAACTTACTTGGGCAGTCTGAAAGAAGTTCAACCAAATCTTCAGTTACGGAACGAATAGCAAGGCTTTGATCCTTACTCAAATTACTCTGATTGATTGCTTTGTCAATGGAATATTCTCGCTCCTTTCTTAATTCATATTGCTTTCTAAGTACTATGCTAATGTAGGTGGGGGGTGGGGAATCTCCCTTACCCCTGGGCCCACTTTGACAGGTAGGAGGGACTACCAGCATCTGATTGACTCCTGTCCAAGTTCAAAGAGCACAGCTCTTCCCAAGTGTCCACCAACAAGCTGGTTGCAAGACATTTGGAAAGTGCTATGCAAAGCGCTTTGCAAGCTCTGTGTTCAGTGCTTCTCAAAGAGTAAGCATAAGGCTTGCAAGGCACTTTTTTCAGCACATCTCAAATGCCAGATAATCAGCTGGTTGCTGGCTGTGCAAGGGCCATTGCACCCAGTGCTGATCAGCAGCCACTTTTGGCCAAGCCCTTCCCTTCCCTGCTCCACATGTGATGTCAGGAACAGGGCAGGTGGGCCATAAGCCTCACAAGCCAAATGAGGAGACCTGGGGGGGCATATTTGCCCCCCCGGCCAGACTGCCCCACCCCTGCTGTATTGCACTTTCCTTTATGTAACTATGTCTTTCTTAAAATTAATTAATATTATTTACTATATGAAGATAATATTTTCTGAATGAAGCTTTATATGTTAACTAACAATTGGTTTTATTTCTCTTACAGCATGGGTAGGCAAATAAGGCCTGGGGGCTGGATCCGGACCAATCACCTTCTAAAGCCGGCCCACGGATGGTCCGGGAATCAGTGTGTTTTTACATGAGTAGAATGTGTCTTTCATTTAAAATGCATCTCTGGGTTATTTGTGGGGCCTGCCTGGTGTTTTTACATGAGTAGAATGTGTCCTTTCATTAAAAATGCATCTCTGGGTTATTTGTGGGGCATAGGAATTCATTCATTTTTTTCTTCTTCAAAATATAGTCTGGCTCCCCACAAGGTATGAGGGACAGTGGACTGGCCCCCTGCTGAAAAAGATTGCTGACCCCTGCCTTACAGTCTTCAGGCTATTGTCTATATCACGGGTTATGCTCTACACCAGTGGCAGGGAACATTAGACCCAAGGGCCAAATATGGAGCTCCATGCCTCTTCCCCTGGCTCTCTATCTCCCCAGGCCCCTCACTAGTCCTTCCTCATATTCTAGTTCCTTGGATGGAGGACAGAGAGGTGTGTGAGAGTACAGGTAGAAACTAGCATTCTAGAAAATTTACATGAATAGTTTCACCCACTTTGACGCCTGACCCAATCCACCACTGGCATGGGCTCCCCTGAAGGTTTCTGAGATGCCAGTGTGGTCCTCAGCTAACTCCACATCCTAAGCCACTGGGTTGATATAGCACAAATCTGAATCCGGGTTAGATAATCTCATTAAGAAAAAGCGTATGAAATGGCAAGCTGACATCTTCAGTCCAAGCTTGTGATATGAAGATGCACTTTAATTTTTTAACTATATGCATCCATTCTTTCCTAATTCTCCCTCCCCCCATCCCATTTTCTCTGCGTTTTTGTTCCTTGCATCTCTTTCTTACTCTCTTCATTCCCCTCCCCCCCCCTTCTTGCTTCCACGTTCAGCTAGGAGACTCTGAGTGCAAGAACCATGGCAGTTGAAGCTGATTCAGTAGATATCAGCCTTTCCTGCAAAAGAATGTCCCCAAATGGTGTTTTCAGCTGATGGTGGAAATTAAAATTCATATAATATCCCCTTAGTCTTCATTAAAGGTCCCTGAGAACTATTGGCAAGAAGGTAGTGGTGGCTATAACCCAGTGTTCTGGCAACATTTCAACCTAGTTCTCTGTATTCTGCAGATTAAAAATTCCCTTGCTTCTGATTTTGGATAAGAGATTCATTTCTTAACTCAGTGGTGTAGCACTTGCTGATAAGCTTTAGCAGCTGCTACATTCCACTCTAGAAATAGCTGCATCTTGGCAGGAAGAGATCCTCAGATGCACATCATATTCAGTTCTTTGGAAACATTTAAGAGTGTTTTTAAAAACACAGAAATCAATTAGTTTTCACTGCTATTTTTAATATGTTTATGAATCTTGTTTTGCATGTTATAATAAATAATGAACACTGCATAAATGCACCAGGGTAATAATGCAACAGTTGCACAGGGAAATTGCCAGCTAGAAGGAACTAATGCAGGAAGCTGATGGGAGGTTTGAGAACTAATACAGGTGAAACATGCAGAAGATGGAACATACTCTCTGTTGCCCCACAAGGTAGGATCAAACCAATAGGTGGAAACTGGAAGCAGATTTCAGATACACATTAGCAGAAACTCTCTAATGGCCTGATCTGTAGAACAGACTGATTTGGGAGGGTGTGGTTCCTTGTTTGAAAATCAGGTTGGACTATGTGCCCCCAAAGTCCTTTCCAATCCTAAAATTCTAATGCTTGGAAGCCGAATTCTTTCATCTCCATGAGTGGAGGTCTTCTCACAAAGCATTTCAGATGGTACCAAGCTCAGAGGGGTAGGCAATGCCGCAGAAGACAGAATTGGGATGACCTTACCAGATTGAACTGGGCCAAAACTAAGAACATGAATTTCAATAGGGACAAATATAAGGTTCCACACTTAGGGAGGAAGCACCAGATGCACAAATATAAGATGGGGGACACCTGGATTGCCAGTAGCACATCTAGGGGTGCTGGTAGACCATAGGCTTAACATGAGTCAATGCAGCAGCAAAAAAGTGAATGCTGTTCTAGGCTGCATTAGCAAAAGTGTCCTGATCAAGGGCAGTAATGATATCACTCTATTCTGCCTTGGTCACACTATACCAGGAGTCCTGTGTCCAGTTCTGGGTGCCAAAATTTAAGAAGGATATTGCTAAGATGGAACGCGTGTAGAGGAGGGTGGCCAAGATGGTCAAGGGTCTGGAATCCAAGCCTTATGAGGAATGGTTGAGGGACCTGGATATGTTTAGCCTGGAAAAGAGAATGAGAGGAGATATGCCAGCCATCTTCAGATCTCTAAAGGACTGTCACATAGAAGATGGAGCAAGCTTGTTTCCTTCTGTTTCAAGAAAGGAGATTCCAATTAAACATCAAGAGGAACTTTCTGACAGTAAGAGCTGTTGAATAGTGGAACAAACTCCCTCGGCAGGGTGTGGACTCTTCTTCCTTGGAGGTTTTCATCCATAGGTTGGATGGCCATCTGTCATGGATGCTTTAGTTGAGATTTCTGCATCAATCACAGGGGGTTGGACTAGATTTCAACTCTACAGTGCTATGATTCTATGACATTCTTGCTGCTGTTCCCTTAAAATCTGGTCTAGTAGGTTGTAGGACCCTTCTGAAGGTTTGAGAGGTGACTACTACAGGAGTACAGTAGTGTAGTTAATTTGGGTTCCTTCTTTGATGAAAGACATGTTACCCCTCTTCATCCTATGAAGATTACTGCAATGTGTCATATGTAGAGCTGCCCTTGAAGATAATTTGACAGCTTCAATTTGTACAAAACACAGTTTCAAAAATATGGTCCATCCACATTATGCTAATTTTAAATGAGCTCCATTGGCTACCTGTTTGTAGTAGTGTTAGCTCCCATATCAACCCAGCAGTGCTTTTAAGTTCATCTGCTGAGGCTCTTCTCTAGATACTGTATCTATCTGATGTGAAATGATTACCAACAAGAGAAAGGGCTTTCTTAGCAGTAGTGCCCTGACTATGGCACCACCACTGCTATCATTTTGATGCTGAGGGAAAACATTTTTACTCATTCATGCACTTTAACAGATTAAGGAGTTGTTAATCTTAAGGTTTCATCTGTTGCTTTTACCTCTCTCTGTGTGTGTGTCTGTATTGTCCTGTTCTTTTATGCTTTTACATGGCTCTGAAATCTAATATGATGAAGGGCAGTAAAATGTCTGCCAATCATCTGACCAACTCACAAAATCTGGATGCCCATCATTGACTCAGCAGCAGATCCCAGCCAAAGGTTACCGACCAGCTGCATGGTAGTTTTAAGAGCATTAATTCAAACAGGGAACCTCTTTCTTTAATTACATAAGCTTTTGTTAATTATGTTGGTGTAAATGAATATTTTATATTTGACTTTCTTCAGTAATGTTTTATTCTAGGTTGTTTTATCTGATGCTTTAATGTGTTGTAAACTGCTTTGAAAAATTTGTTTAAAAATATAAAGTGGTACAGAAATGAAATCAATCACCATTCCCCTCATCCTGTAATTCCATAGCATTAAGCTTGGGGGGGGGGAGTGAGTCTCATTGTCCCCTTCTGAGTAGATATGTACAGGATTAAGTTGTATGGATGAATGTTAGTTACTGTATCAGTAAACCCTGTCACCTTAATTTTATATCTGTATATAAACTTTTAATGCAAAATTGTGATTTGATTTAGCTTCCATTTCTAGAATTCATTGGGTTTTTGTTGTTGTTTTTGTTTTAAAAACAGCATTTAAATCTTACCTTCTTTTGTAGAGACAAATCTGTTGAAGAATTAAGCAGTAAGAGTTTGCTCCAATCTATAAACACGACAGGAAGACTATTTCCCCTCATTTGCTAAATATACAGCTCCGCACAGCCTGAGACATAAATAAGAATGTTGCCTAAGTAGGTCAGATTTGAGCTAGGGCTTTTCAAAAGACATGAAAGCACACACCATGAATATACACTTCAAAGACAGAGCCCATTTTGTGTGCACATTTTGTTCCAGAGAAGTTTTCCATCTGTTTTAATGTCATGGCTGTGCCACAGTGGCATGTCCTCAGACTCTGGATCTCTGACAACTCCTAGACTTTACTTTTTCATCTGGCAGGTAAAGGAGATAATTGGGAGACCTTTGGTGCAGGGCTGGAGGAGGGGCAAAGCCTCCGTACTAAATAAAGATGAAGGACACACTTCCGTAGTACTTTGTTGTTAGATTTAATTTGATTGGACACTGGGAGTTGAAAGGCAGGCGTGTGCTTTTGAAAGGTGCCTTCAATAGCCAGCCTGAAATTAAAAGGCTGATAGTGTTTGGAGAAGTTAGCAAAGTCCTGTTCACCTCATCATCCGTGGCAGTGTAGTTCTGAACGCAGGGTTTTGACAGCTTTAGTTCCCCCTTTCATCAGAAATAGTGCAACATGATCTGTCTGTCACTTTTCCAAACGATGCATTGCTAACTTCTTCATGTCTCTCTGAAAGAGGAGGAAGGTTCCCCACTTAATGTGTCACTCAAGCCTCCCACCCATCCTCCTACATCGAAGCTGGTGTAACTTGGGGGGGGGGGGAATTACACAAGTTAAAGACAGTGCTCATTTTGATGTTGCTATAACTGAGATTTTGTCCAAGGCAAAAGAAAAAAAAAAAAAAGATAGAGGTGTTGTTTTGTTAAAAAAACCCCACATTTTACTTTTTTTGGGGGGGTGGGGCAATACTCTGATATATATGAATAAGTAACAATAGTGTATGGATGAGTAAGTTACACTTAAGACTTAACATGTTTCACTTCTGCTTGCTTTGATGCAGCTGATGGTAGATGCAATGGCAGGCATGCCGGAATAACAACAGGGAATGATGGACCTATTTTCCTCTCCTCTCTTCCTGTGCACACATGGCTCCATGAAGAAGCATCACACCATGGGAGGCATCTTCAGCCTTCCCATATCCCCCGCTGACCCAATCCCTCCTCTCTGTCAAGGAATGTAATCCAAGAGCTCACATTCATGGACCAACCAGAAGATAGGTCAAAAGAAGACACAAGTGTCCAAGCCATTCATTCCTTGCAATAGCCTTGTTTGGTGTCTGCTCAAAAACTCACTGATGGGAAGAGGGGAAGTTCTGTTTTGCCCCATGGCAGCCTCTTGACCAATGGTCTTTGCGCCCAGGTGGATTAGATAAGACTACAAGTGCTAAACGATTTGTCTGTGACGCTGGCATAACATTTCTGCACAGCTAGTGTAACATCACATTTTGTGATGCTGTTCTTTTTGTTCCTGTGCCACGTGTTAAGCATTTATAGGCTAGTGCTGCCAGCTGATCTTGAACGGAGCCTTTTCAGTGGAACTCACTCTGAGGTAAGCTCATCTGATGCTCTCCCTCTTGTCCTTCAGGAAACTTTTTACACTTTCAGAGAACTTTAGATGGAGACGGAAGGTGAATATTTTGTACTTCTGCATGTTCTTTTAACCCACCCCCCTTGCTATCATTTATGTAAGATAAGATTGCATTGGTTTTGATTTTATGGCTTGCTGCAATTGAGAGGTAGAAAGACAGAGCATGTGTAGAAACAAAATAGACGAATAACAATATTATACTATGCTAATAAATAAAATGCAAGACACTTTAATGTTTCTTTTGTCTAGGTATGGAATTTTCTGAACATCTTGATATTGAGCTCATTTACACATATATTTTCTAATCCCTGCCTTGATAATATTGATGAGAAACAAGTTATTTTCTATAAATAAATTCACTTAAATATGAATAATGTAAACTTATGATTATTGTTGTTCGCTGTGCTATTTTTCTAGAAAAAGAGGTGCTGGAATGCACCATGAACACAACCTTGTTCTCTTATAATGACAATGGTGCCCAGGTGAGAAGTGCTTTTAAATGGTTGCATTTTTAAAAAATCAAAAATTTTAAATTGAGGATGCCCTGGGAGGTATTATGGTACAAAGTATGAATCACAAACTAAACCAATGTCATTATCCAAAGTTTCTTTCCAAGGAGAAAGCTTGTATGTATGAATGAATAAAAATTGCAGCTCTCATCCAGTTTATTACATTAAACAGAGTTCATCAGAATATTTTTCATGTTCCAGAGAAAGTCAGACTCCTCAATACACACACACACACACACACACACACACACAGAGAGAGAGAGAGAGAGAGAGAGATATTCTTGTGGGCACTCTTTTAGTCTACTGCACATTTTAAAAATGATTAATCATATTGCCTTATTGATTAATTACTGAAGCTCTTATTCTTAATGCAGAACTTCTATATAATAGAACCACAGATTTGTAGAGTTGGGTCATCTAGTCCAACCCCCTGCAATGCAGGAATCTGTTGCCCTACATGGGGCTCAAACTTACAACCCTGAGATTAAGATAAACGTCTGCCTTCCAGTTCCCTTTCATATTGCCTGAGCACATGGACTCTCTCTGTGAAATCTTTATTGCTAGACAACGTGCCGCTTTTATTACAAAGCCTGACCCTGCTGTATGTAGAAAGCACACACAAGAACTTTTGTGTCTCTGAAGTTATGCTTAAGCTTTGAATCTCACCTAAAGGAATGGAGATTGAGAGAATGGCATTGTCTATATAGAAATAGTTCACTTGTTCTCTAGGAAGAATGGCTGTTGTGTCATAATGGAATCCTAGTGGCTTAAGTGGAATGCCTCAGTTCTCAACATATTTAAATAAAATGTGGTGCTTTCCTCTATCTTACTGTACAAGAAAGCAGAATGCCCTGTTTTTATTACTTTCAGGAATGCCTGAAGAATCATCTGTAAAAAGAGCAGAGCCAACAAAGCCAAGTGCCTGAGGGCCGAGACATCCCCACTTGACTCTCCTGAAGTAATTGTCTGCAAAGTAAGATATCCGAATGCCATGTTCCTGCTTCAGGTACAAATCTTTTCTTTGCTTTCCATTCCCTATCTACTTTAGTAATTGGAATGGGAAAGAAATAAGCTTCTTGTGTTCAAACAATACATCAATTGCATCACCACAACTATCAAAGGGTTTGAGTTTTGAGAGAGTCGGCTGATCACTTCTAGTTTCCATTCATTTCTACAGGAACAGAGTCAGCACCTCACAGTATCAAACCAGGCATCTTATATCCTGATTTATACACATCAAAGACTGGAGGGGGAGGGAACCTTACACACTGCTGTCATTATTAAATGTTTTCAAGTTCTCTGGGACAGCTAGGCTCTTTAAATCAAAAAGATAAATGCATGGCCCGTCCAACTTAAATTTAGGAACAACACAACAAAGTGAGGTCATAAATAAGTGCAATGCAAGGAAATGATGATTTAAGATGCTGAAATGCTAAGATGCTTACTTATGTCATACAGTTTTACCTTGATGGTTTAGGTTACTGCATTTTATGGTTGTGCAAGCATGTTCAGTTTAATAAGTTTAGTTATGGAATCGGAAATACATAAAACCTATTAATGATCAATTTTTGTGATATTAGGTCTGGAAGCACACTTGCAGTCCAATCCTCGGGATATTTCCTCAAAACTAAGTCCCACTGAGTGCCTAAGTCCCGGACAAGTGCACATTTACACACTTACCTCATTGTAAGTCTAATTGAACTTAATAGGACTTTCTTCTGTGTAGACGTGTCCAGAGTGGCACAAATTGGTTTGCCTAAATAGCAGGTCAAATTCTAATCACTGTAAGACTGTAAATTAGCAGCACACAGGCAGTGCTTTAAGTTCTTCTGCAGAGTTCTTCTTTGTTCCACTGTTGGAGGATGCTCGCTATGTGGGATAGAGCCTACTCTGTGGTGGTGCCCTGATTGTGGAATGCCTTCCAAATCACAAGTACAAGTAGTGTGAATTTTGTTACCCAGAACAGCATTTTATGCTGATGCTGCTCTGTTGTATTTAGAATTGCATATTTATTATTGCATATTTGATTTATGTTCTGTATCTGCCCTGTTGGTTGAACAGATTTAAGGGAGGGATATAAGTATTTTAAATAAATAAATAAATATGATAAAATCAAATATTTGTGGCATCTCTTGGGGTACTATGCTACATAGTATGGAAACATTGAAGATGTCTTCTAACAATCGGTGGTACCTTTTGTTTATAGAGATGAAAACCCTAAACTACTAGTTCTGTTTGGCCCAATCATTTTGAAATTTTGGTTTTTGTTTGAGGCAAATAATTCCCACCTACCTCCTGGTGCATTTAGTCACCTGCAAATAGAATCAAATATGCATATAGCTTGAGCAACAATTCTGCCCAGAAGCATTTATTCTTTTTGGCAGGAGCACAGTGGCATCCAGATGTTTATTCAGCTCACTGCCTTAGCAAGCAGAAGTTGCACCTGGGAGAAACTGAAAGCCAACCTCAAAAAAAAAAAAAAAAAAAAAAAAAAGAAAGAAAGAAAGAAAAAAAAAAGTATTGGGTAGGAGAAAAGAAAAATAATTTCACTTGTATGCCCTTGGTTGGACTCCAGTTGTTTAGTTGAGAGGTTTCCAGATGCTACAGTGGCAACTTCATCTTCCCAAGACAACTTTAATGTAAGACCCAATTCACATGGGGGTCATATCCATTGCCGCTGCTTCACTAGCACGGTAGACATCCACTTGAATAACAGAACTTTCCCTTCCTCTTCAGTTCCCTAGACAGCCCCAAAATCTGCTCCTGAATGTTGGAGGACTCTCTGGAGCAGATTCTGAGGGCACACGAGGAGAAAATTGGAAGGGGAAATCCGACTGCACAAGTGGAACTCTATGTGTACAGCATGGGCTACAATCCAAGATGTTGGAAGCGTGGTTACTAGTAAGGTCTTCAAATAAACTTACGGTCTTCAAATAAAAACATCTTGAAGGTCCCAGGCCACAGAGAAGTTAGGCTGGCCTCAACTAAAGACTTGACATCTTTCCGCTGGGCCTGCAAGACAGAACTGTTCCACCAGGCCTTTGGCCAGGGCACAGCCTGACTCCCTCCCTCGGCAATCTTCGCGGAGCTCTGGCCCAATGGTTGCCAGTGGCTTGAATTAATTAATTTTATAATGAATGATTTTAGAGTGTTGTTTGTGCGGTACTTTTGTACTGTTTTATTCTTGTTAGCCGCCCTGAGCCCGGCTTCAGCTGGGGAGGGCGGGATATAAATAAAATATTATTATTATTATTGGAGTGCAGAGTTTTAAGACTAGGGTTGGCTTTTAGTTTCATAGCTTCCGAGCATAGCACACATTGAAGTCATTTCTGCAGAGTGAAACCTCTACCTCAAATTTTGCTTTGGGCAAAAAAATGGTGGCAACTGGTAAGTCTTCCTCGTTTGTGAATCCGCCCAGAAACACTGGTTATTTACCACCCCAAATTGCAAAACTTTAGTGAAATGAATAATTCAGTTTCCCCAAATAAGAAATATATACCCATTCAATTTTGAACCTCAACAGCTTTGGCCCTCATCTCCTTCTGAATGGAAATCTCTTTTCTTATCTTAAGTAAAATAGGCAACCATTCGTACTGCTGTTATATTAGTATCAAGTCCCCAACTTGCATATTGTGAAGGCTTTGAAAATGTACTTTTGACTAATTTTGAGCATTTCAAGCACTGAACGCAATTTATATATTATGGAGCTGTAAATAAAACAGAAATGAACATTGTGTTTCTGAAATTGCTATCAGGCAGCATGAAAGCATTGTATTAAAATGGGCGCTAAGAATATAGTATACCTAGGCCAGGAAGTCTGCACTGAAAGGTAATATTAATAATAGCTCGGCTGCAATTGAGTTAGCATGGGCTCATGCTGTTCCCCCTATCGCCGAAGTCAGATATGTGGGTGTGTTCCTTCAACACACATCAGCATAGCATAATGTAAGACTGTGGTGTCTTTAGCAATGAAACAAATCAAACTGAGATGTAATATCCATATATATATAATGGATAATTTTGGAATGCTACCTTTAATTCCAATTTCTGTAATAGAACAGAAACTTTTGGGTCAATGCAGCATGGGGCAATAGTTAAGGGACAATTCATGCAATGGACACCTCAGGTAACTGATTCTGGAGGTCATGAAACATTGTTGGTTATTTAACTTAATTATTATTGTATGTTTACTCTAATGGAGGGGCATTTACAGGACTTTCTGCCTGTAAAGGCACACTTGATTGTTTATGTGTTCCTTTCCCCCTCAGGCCAGAAAATTTCTCAAACTGGCAGTGTGATTCCCTACCCACTTACTCTGCCAATGGTACAGTTTGAATCATAGCTCAGTCAGACCAGAACGACTGTACTCAGCTGTGCAAAAATTCAGTTCACAACCATTCTTCCGCCTAGCTGGGAAACAGGTCTATGTGAGTCATCCTGTTAACTAAGAAAAGCACACACCAGCTGTTCTAGGCCTAAGCTCCACTCACCCACAAAAGCCACACACCCCTGGTCCCACTTGCCCCATGCCCAACTCCACCAGTCCTTTTCTTTGATGAATGCTTTGCCCAAAAATGTACCTGCTACAGCTCAATGATATGGTTGGCAGGTTTTAATCTGGAGACCACCAGTACAGCACCTTTATGGTCTGTGACAATTTTGTTATTTAGCTCACATATGAGCATATTAAAACTATCAGTGTTAAAAAACAGCATTCACTGTGAACAAAACGTGTTTAACCCAGCTATAAAGATGGACTGTATATAAGTCAGAACAATTCAAGCTTTTCTTTTTATAACAGGAGATAATAATAATAATAATAATAATAATAATAATAATAATGATGATGATGATGATGTTAGTAGTAGCAGCAGAACCCCACCCATCTGACTTGGTTTCCCCAGCTTCTCTGGGCGGCCTCCAGCAGATATAAGAACATAATAAACCATCAAACATTAAAAACTTCCCGATACAGGGCTGCCTTCAGATGTCTCCTAAAAGTTGCATAGATATTTATCTCCTTGACATCTGATGGGAGGGCATTCCACAGGGTGGGAACCACTACCAAGAAGGCCCTCTGCATATTGGTTCAAGATAGGGAATTGGGAGTAGGGATGTATAAGAATTGAATGGATGCCTGGCCTATCTCAGAAGGACATCAGAAAGATTGAAGGATACATTTCCTTCCCATTTTAAGAAGTTTAGTTGTGTTGCATTGGGGTAAGGAAAATCAGTTTTAGGTCCTATTCTAGCCAAAACGGGTGGTGAAGTGGGAATATTTGCCGTTTTCTGATACAATAGGAAATGAATAATTTTCCCCCACGTGTCTCCTCTCTCCTAGTCTTGTCATCTTCTCCTTTCGGGGAAGAAATAGACAGGAGGTGCTATGGATGCACCATCTCCCACCGCAGCAGGAAATCTGAAGGTCCAGCATGGATTACTTATATGTAACTGCTTCCCAGACTGCTTTCAAACCTTTAGACACAGTTTGTCTTTTGCTATAGATCAGACAGCTTAAACAGCAGCCAGTTGTGATGATCTACAGGTATGGTTAGCATGGTTTTTCCCACAGAGAAGTACTTTCTGTGTAACGTATTTGTCATGTTTGAAGTGGCCTCAGGAGGTTGAACAATTGTCTTTTTCAGCCTTTTTCATGTGAATGCATCACTCATGCCAAACAGCCTTCGTCAGACGAACAGTGATGGGATGCAGTACTGAAGAATTAGGTTTACTCCTGTTGCTGATTCAATACTTTATTTAAGCAGTGCAAAACGCTTATTCCAGCTCTGTGCCCATCCATATGCGCAAAGGAGGTGGCAATCACAACATTACAGAAATGAGAAATATTATGTAAGTTAGTTGGGGCAGCTTGGGCTGCTTGTTGGAGGGTTGGGGCGGGAAGGTGTTTATGGGTTATTAGGTTGCTGCCAACTGTGACTTATTGAAAAATAAATAAAGGTAAAGAAATAAATTGCTTAAAAGGAGGTGAATAATGGCAGTCCTTTGGTTTTATAATGTGATGTTATTTGAATTGGATATGTAACTGATTCAGACAAAATATGTATTTATGCATTAAGGTTTTTTGAAATTCCTAGTACAGTTTTTAATGAGATGCAGGAAAAAACAAACCATAACTGCAATCTTTTATTTCCAGACTGTTTGTGACAGACGTTCAGCACACCCTGCACTGAAAATGATTCATGTTAAGCATAGACTGTGCTCAGAAAGGAGCCTAATCAACAGTTTCAGGAATAAGCAGTGCCTTAGCTCAAAAATGCTGATGCATGAATGAGCATAATTTGCTATGCGCAGAGTTAGTGCTTAGGGTATCATCACAATACGGCAACTGCATCTGATCAAATTCGGCGCCATTCACAAGTATGTTATGTTGTTAAACCCTAGTGTATATTCATTTCCAGGTTGCTTCAAACCCCCCCCCCCCATTTCTAGATCCTCTAGATGGGATGCTTACAGCCAAATTCATCATGGGTACAATCCAAAGGTGCATTGGCAGCCAGCATGGTTGGGAACCTCTAAGGCCCATGGACTGGTAAAGGGCCTACTGTTGATCAGAGATGATAAGGAGGGGGTAAGCCCAAGCCCATTACTGCTTCTGGATGTCATTCTTATTTGAAAGTGGGAGAGTGCTCTGTCAGTCACTGTATCACTGCAGCAGATCCCAGGGAATCTTCCATTTCCCAATGAGATGGATGCCTGGTGGCAATGGAAGTGGTTGAGTGCCTTTTCCTCATAGAGCTGATAGGCTGCTGTAAGAAAAAGGAGCCCCTGTGATGCTTCAGAGCTGGCTAGGATAATCTGTTACTTTATTGAAAATGGCATTTATGTTATAATTAAATATATTCTTCCATCTTTGCTTTAATTTGGTTACTAAATGAGAAACACCAGCACCTACTTATTATCATCAATGTTTTATTTTGATTTGAGAAGGTATTGTGATGATATTTGAGAACTTCTTACTAAGGCTAAATCTACAGGTATATTAAAAAACGCTGTGAAAATGCTTTTTAAAAACATTTAAAAACATATATTGAGTTTGCCATTAGCTCACCATGGCCATCTAGTGTCACATTTGTACAATGCACTTAAAACGCACTTAAAACATTATATTAAATCTTTCCAATGCTGTTTTTTCTTATTGTTTTCCTGAAGTTTGGATGGCATGGAGTCACTTGGGTTATGCTCAATCACCTGACTTCAGAGGATCTTTCTGATAGTGATTTCTAGCTGCTGCAAATGGAGTAAATAAATATGTACATGAAACTGCTAGTAGATCATGGGTGGAATTCAACACCATGCTAAGTTGACCATTCCATTAGAGCAAGAATTTCTGCTTACCTGATGAAACAATCTCCCCTCGGCCCCCATCCCATTCTGGCAGTTCTCACCTTGCCTCCCACCTGGGCAGATTTCGGGTGGACACGGGGGCAGGGGAGGTGGGGAAATCTCATTCAGCTAGCGTGACTCACTGCCCTGGTTTCTGTTAGCAAAACAACTTATTTGAATCTGGCTCCTGAACACCTCCTGCTCCTGCCCACAAGGCAACAGATTAATTGCAGGGTTTCTCTCTTAGCTAGATGCATCCACTGGAATAAGGTGGCCAAAAGATTGCTTCAGCTTTGCTTGCTGTTCTTTGCCTAATTTGGGGATGATTGCTCTGAGATCTTCTCCTTTTAGGCTTTTTAACCAGCAGTGATAGCGATGATGACTGTCAGGCTGCAGGTCCCGTTGAGCAACGCACTCTGTATCAAAACACAAAAGAAGTCTACATTTTTGCCACACAGCCATCACCTGTGTTTCTGTTGCTTCTTTGCAAACACAATGTCAGCATCACAAACAAAAGGACTTTATTTGTACAGCCTCTCATTTCATGTCTAAGATTTCAGTGTCTGTATTATCGCTGCCGCCATATGCACTGAAGGCTTCTTCCTCCCTTCCGTTATTCTCCAGGGAATCTGGCATAATAAAACTCTCAACTCAATCAAGGAAAACCCAACATGTGGCGTGCAAAGAGAGAGTACCAGGATGAAGAAAGGAGCAAGCAAATAAACAAGCGGGCCCTTGTGTTTTCAGACTAATAACACATTTGCTGCCGAGTTTCAGTCTTTTTTGGTGCATGCCTAGTTCCCCTTGTACATCTTTGCTCTGTGATTTGTTTCCTTCTGTTGCACAGCCCTGGAGGTTTAGCTGCTACCAAGGGGTGCTGCTGGGACATCAGCAGGTGTCTGAATAATTGGAATAAAATTTCTTTAGAAGATAGCACTTTGTAGAGAAAGAACACCCGCACCTTTTTTTTAATAGATTGACAGCAGGTTTTTTTTAAAAAAAGTACTTTTCAAGGCCATTAGTACTGTCAAGTGTTTCTTTCTCTTAAATATAAACTTAAGCTCTCTCTCTCTCTCTCTCTCTCTCTATGTACATACATAATATATACAATGCATAGTGTATGTTTGTGGCTGGTATGGACACTGATTCCAAGAGAAGCCCTGGCAAGCTTTTAACTTCAAAATATGCATTTCCCTGCAACACAGAAAGCATTTTGTGCTTTTACATGTCTTATATTTGTTCCTTTTTTATTGCTGCAAAATACCTCACTTCTAAAATGCTACCTCTCAAGATTAAACAGCCTCTAAAAATATCAGCATCAGACTGCAGAAATGGTGGTTGGAATACATCAAGATTTCCTGGCATTCAAGGTTAGTTTCCTGCTCTCACAGTAGCCCTATTTAGGTTTTCAATTTACATTTGTGTCAGCAAACATGTGAGGATTAGCAGGCATGCACAGTGTTGTTGCTGTACTGTACCTTTATACGGACAATGCATGATAGAAAGGGAGAACTACCCAATAGTCTTGTTATGATGTGATGCTAAACCACGGTTTATCATTATGTGAATGAGCACTGGGCTTTTGCTTCTGTTTTTCAGTTCATAAACCATAGTTTAGGAAAATAGCTTGTTTTGCTAAAACAGAATTAAGGCAACCACAGTTTAGGGTTCAGGCGATTTTGCAGACATGGGAGATGTGAAGAGGGAAGGGGGAAGCACACAAGCTCAAGCTTTGTGCATATAAATCTAACCTATAGTTTTGTGTTATGTCTGACCCATGCTATTGTCAGTGACCAGGCAACGACTGTAGAGCAAGAGCAAGCGTGTATAGCCATTGGTCCTCCAGATATTGCTTGACTACAGTTCCCATCATCCCTGATCATTGGCCATGGTGACTGGAGCTGATGTGATTTGGAGTCCAACAGCAACTGGAGGGTCCCCCGTTGTAGAACAAGTAGTGACTAGGTAGAACTATACATTGCAAAGAACGTGAATGACAATCCTGGACTGAGTTTCCTCTCATCTATACTGTACAGTTCAATTTACCATGTATCCTGATGCCACTAGCACAGTATTTGCTTTCCCATACCCACTCCTAGGGCCAGCCCACCCATGAGGCAAGATTAAGCAACTGCCTTGGGATCCACAGGGGCAGCAGATCCCAATGTAGATGTAGATGTTCACTTACCCCTTCTGGAATGGAGGGAAGCACCATTTTGTGATTTGCCTCAAGTGCCAAATGTCTTGGGGTAGCCCTGCCCACTCCACATTATTGGCTTCTGCTGGGGGGGGGGGGGGGAGGAAAATGATTATAATGGCATCACAACAAGATCATCTCTGGCACCTGTACTAGAATGGGTTGCGGGATAGCAGAGAAGGCATGAGAGTTAGCACTAGGCAGGCTTACAATGGCTGAGTGACCAGCAGCACCCAGCTAAGTTACAGGCCATGACAACACTGGGAATGGTCAGATCCCAAACACCTGAATGATGTGGAGTAAACAACTTGTATCTGCTTCTTGATGCCTTCCAGTAAGTAGCATTCTCCTCCCAACATGCATTGACAGCCAGAAGCAATGAACCACCTCACAAGTTGCTGCTGTGAATAAAACAACTTTTTATATTTGTACATAGATGATGTCAGGTGAGTCTTGGTAGTTGCTGATGTATGTATGTCAGAATATAAGAATTAAGAATTACCATGCAGCAATTTACACATTTTTTTAAAAATTATTGTCACTAATACGACTATGCTACTGCTGCTGAATCATGACCTTCAAATACTTTTATGTTCTGACACTAACATGATGAGCACATGAACACTAAAGTTCACATTGTGTCTTATTTTGGAATGCTAGATGTCCCTGGCAAACACTTGTCCAGAACTGGTAACCATCAAAAGCAAGATATAGAAATCTCTTCCTGTACTGCAGTTCTTATGTGTTTATATTTTCAGATTATCCTAGCATTTATCCTGTTTATAGGTGTCGAAATAAACTGGGCTGAAGCAAGGGACTAAGCTGTAAAATGCCACAAGAGCCCCAGAAAGAAAATCCACCCAAAGTAGTTCTTTTCTTCTCGAGGACAACCTAAAACAACTTTTCTGATTACCTGACAGTCCATTTAATCCCCAGGAAACATTCCTTTGTTACAGTTTCAAGGAGAATTACTTGAAATAATCCTTTGTACAATGTTCCCAGCTCTATTTTAGTTTCAAATCATGTCCCTCTTCTCTTTGAATTTGTTAAAAAAAAAAAGAGGGAGAGGGAGAGGGAGAGAGAAAGAGAGAGACATCTAATCAATGCCTATGTGGAAATGCTGAGTCTAAGTTTGAGTTTTTCTAGAATGGGTTCCCTTTTGTGTCCTGACCCTTGTTAAAGAGGCTAAGAGACTTCAGGAGCTGGACAAGAATAAAAATTGAACATTATAATTAAACCGTACTGACCTAATCATATTTCCTGGAGGTTTGAGGGACAGAATCCTTCATGCCTGGCTCCACAATGTTAGCATGTATTGTGGCATATTGTTTTAACTGTGTCTCCAGTTCAGAAGAATTTCCAGAAGAAAGATGAATTAAATAATGAGAGATGGCTAATTTCTGTCTGACATCTTTCTCTCAAAGAAAGTGTGATCTAGAAAACAGCTAAGGACTTTCCCCAATGATCAGCTTATTATGTAGGGTTGTTTGTTGCTCCTTTGTTGTGTCAGATCTAGACATATTTTAGAGGACATGTGTTGCTTTTCTCCAGTCACCAAACTGACAAGATATGATTGCTGGGAAATGTGATTCTTTCTCTAGTTAGTGAGGTCATCTCAATCTAATGTGGCCACCAAAATGTGACTGTGTGACTAGCATGAGCAGCTACTGAATAATGCCTATGGCAATCCTGTTAAGACACACAGCTCCCCTCTCCCCACCATTCAACTCCTTACCATATTCTGAGCATAACATCAGTGTTCAGCCTTCAAAGAATGCAGGGGCACTATTTCAGATTTAATTTAGGAGGGGGAAATATATTTCTGTTGACAGGGTCAAAAATAAAGCAAGGTTCCAAATCCTGTTCTTGGGCTTATTCAAGATTAAATTGCAAACAAAGAAAAGAAAGAAAACAGCAATGAATTCTAAGAGCTATAATTGTGGTTACCTTCATATTTCTCAATAACAAGATACACAGGCAACCCTGAGAAATAATATATGCCGTCTGAAAATCAAGTGTAGGTAATTCTGGGCACCACAGCTCTTGACACTACAGTTCCAGAAGGATATTGGCAAGAGGAGCATGTGTAGAAGAGGGCAGCCAAGGTGATCAAGGTCTGGAAACCAAGCTTTATGAGGAATAGTTGAGGGAGTTGGGTATGTTTAGCCTGGATAAGAGTAGACTGAGAGGAGAGATGCTACCCATTTTCAAATATCTGAAGGGCTGTCACATAGAAGATGGAGCAACCTTGTTTTCTCCTGCTTCAGAAGGTAGGACCTGAACCAATGGATTCAAATTACAAACATGGAAATTCTGACTAAACATTAGGAAGAGCTTTCTGAAGGTAAGAGCTGTTCAACAGTGAAATGGACTACTTCAGAAGACTGTGGCCTGTCCTTCACTGGAAGTTTTAAAACAGAGATTTGATGACCATCTGCCAGAGATTCTTCAGCTACGACTTCTGCATTGCAGGGGGTTAGACCCTTGAGGTCCCTTCCAGCTCTGTAATTCTATGATTCCATCCTTAAATGGCACCCCAAGTAAGAGTCCTTTTTGCAGAGGAGCAGAAATAGACTAGTCTTCTCAAGACAAAGAGCAGAAAAATCCCTTGTCAGCCTGATAGTAAGGAATTTGCCTTGTGACTTTAGCAGGATGTTATTACTGCGAAGCCACACTTCTCTCCATCATCATTTCACTTGGCTGGATACTGTCAACTGGAAGCCAATAAAAGAAGCTATTGGGCGCATGTCCTGAACAAGGCCACAGGCATGGGTGAGAATTATCTTTTTTTAAGCCTTTTGTCTGAAGTACTGCAAGAATGATGTGTAGGCTGTCAAATAAGGCAACTTCTTCCTAAAGAGAGCTATGTTACCATAGGGTTGTTGAGCTTTTTATTTTTAGGAAGACCCCAAAGTTGTTGAGCTTGCCTAAGGTCCAGGACAAAGCACCACATTTCAGAATCCGACCCCCCATCAATTCTCCCATTGGCAGCCCTATGCTAAGAAAAAGATCCTGCTATTTCGAAAATGCTCAGTCATTCTTAATCTCTATCTATGAGAAACCATTGGGGGGGACGACACATGAAGTGGGAAAGTCTGAAGGGGGATTGTTAGTGTGTTCAGTTTAATATGCTTACAGCATACCCTACAACATTTCTCTGATGAAAATAGAGACATCCCCTCCAGCATTTCTCCAGTGGAAATAGTGACGTCTTATTCCATACCCTTCAACATTTCTCTGATGAAAATAGAGACATCCTAAGGAAAAGTGGGACATTCCAGGATCAAATCAGAAACTGGGGTGGCTTCTGTAAATCTATGGCTGTCCCTGAAAATTAGAGATACTTGGAGGGTCTGTCACAGTCTTCCCCATTATCAGGAACCCTGATTGTGCAAGGGTCTCCATCCCAGGAGAGGACTGCATCCATGTTTAGTCGAACGCACTTAGACTCCCCCTCCAAACTTTCCTGCTCAACACAAGAAGGGTATGTGTGGTGTGGGTGGGGCCAGCATACATCTCTCCATGACTCTCTCCACAGATATAATGTAAAAATACCTCAGTAAAAGCTTACTCCATTGTAAGTAGGTGGGTATGTGCATAAATGTTTTCTCATCACCCTGCGATAAACAAGGAGAGAGCAGGAATGGTTCAGTTTCATGGCAGAGTGGGGATCTGAACCTAGGCTTTTTTTCCGTTTGGCTCTCTGTTTAGGCTGCAGTTCTATATCCACTTACCTGGGAGTAAGTCCTATGGAACTCAGCGAGATTTGCTTCTGAGAGGACATGTAGAAGACTGCATGGTAAATCCTGCAACATATGATCACAATGTCTGTGGACCAGATTTGTGAGTTAAATCTCACATTCTTTTGGTGGTGGTGGTGGGGAGTCATTCTCCTCTGGGTGGAAGCAGATTCCAGTGGTGAAATTACTTAACAGGGAACTTCCAGCGAGTATACCAGTTCGCTGCTTAGTCACTCCACCTATTCTCTCCCCTTCCTCCTCCACCTCCTTAAAAAAAATGTATTGCTTTTTTGCCTCAAGAGAAAGAAATCCCTTTTGATCTTTAAATAGCTGCACAAGGTGAAATGACAGGGTAATGCTAAAAATATATTATGGAGACATGAATAGTGACTCCACTGTTAAGGTCATGTTGAGATTTGAACTTTGAGTAGGACTTAAATCTCTCTGTTTCACACAATGCTGATTGAATTTAGCCTCCCGATTTAGAACAAGAGACACTCAGAGGACAATTGCGTTTCCCATGTAATTGTACTTAGAGCAATAAACACTTTTGTGGAAGAAGCATCTTCAAAATATACCCTTAAACAAACAAACGAATCTCTTTTAACCAAGAAGCTAATTCTTATTCTTATTCTTTTTTAACTAAGGAAATAAAATGCCATCCCCTTTATTGAAAACAATGTTTCCAAGCTATATGAACAGTTTCCTTATCCTGACAGTGGCTGTCCCCATTCATTCCAATGGAAGAAACAGATGCACACGGGTTCTCCTTTGTGGATCAGCTTCCCCCTTTGAAATGAATGATGATGCAGTTGTGGGTGGGGCGGCTCCATGCATAAGCATAGCCCAAATAAGGTCAGAAGGATAAATAAGATATATCAAGCATATTGAGGATGGAACAGAGCTTCAGAAATGAGTACATATTCATAATGATTATCACAAGGTGCATTGAGCACCATTTGGTGGAAAAGATGGATACAAATTTAACAAAGAATAAGCAAGTAACATTACCATAGCCAATGATGATGAGGGAGTATGCTCTAGTAGTGGGATGGGGATTCCCCCCTTTTTTTCTGCTGGTGGCTGCTTGCTTGGTGGGCCTGGCCAGCTCTTCTCTGTCTCCCTCCTGTTTCCATACTTCCTCTTTGCCCAGCTGTGAAGGGACAAGTTGCTCTTCTCACAGGCCTAAACCAATTGCTGGCAAAGAGCTCCCTCCCCAGCCTTCTCTCATTGCTCCATCCATTTTGGCCTTCCCCCATGTTTCCTTTCCCTTAGGGCTTCACTGCAACATGCATGAAATTATGCCAAAAGGTTTCCCACGCTTGCTCTGCCATTAAGACACATGCTTAGTGGAAATATGTGCAGTGTGTTGACTCCATTACAGACTTGGATATTAGGCGACCTTGAGAGGGGGAAAACAGAAGGAAAAGGGTAGGGGGGAAATGAACTGAAAGGCTGAGTAGATCACATAAGGGCATGTGAAGGTTGTGCAACAGGCTGTTAGGGTCTCCTGGTGTGCAGGGAATTCCTATCCAGCCCTGAATTTTAAGCCCAAGACAAGGAAACTGGAGGCCAAGCAACTTTTTTTTTTAAATGCCCCCCAACCTGCCCTCAGACAAGCATCTGTTTAAAGACCTAGTTCAAACACAGCATGGAAATTATACCAAGAGGTATTTAATGTGCAAAGCACCAAATATTTGTGTGAAGTTGCTAGCCCATTATCCTTGTATCTTTAACCAGGGAGGATTTCACTTGCAGAAATGGCTCTTGACAAAGTTAAGTGGCCCTATATATTGTTTGGGAAATTGCCCCTATTTTGTGCGCTTCTTGTTCCAGTAATGGAACCCATGAGCAGAAGATAATTGCAGCAGCCTCATCTGTCAAATAATATTAGAAGTCAACAGCTATAATCTCAGCCACTTGCTTTACACAGCTTTTCTCTGTATTCGCTGCTCAAATTGTCAGTTGTTACCCATAAGTGTCCCCATTTGCTGTAGCTGATAAAAGTAAAAAGATTTAAGTAAATCAGTGAGGAGGGCAGCGAAAGTGTCTCGGGCAACGGCTCTTAGCACCGTAGCACAGTAAATCATATGACAACTGCATACTGGGCATGAAAAATTACAGGTTGAACACAGTGTCACTTGGGGCTATTATTGGAAAAGCAGCACAAAGCACACTAGCTGGGTTAGGAAGGATTCAGGGAAAGATGCTGATTCCCTCCCCCCCCCCCAGTTTGGTTTGAACAAAATTCACCCAGCAAGACCAAGGTGATCTTGGCTCAGCATCAAACTATCAGACCTTGCTTGCTCAGGGTCTTCCACATGGGGGAAAGAGAGGACAGCAAAGACTTGATGGAAAGGGGACAGCATGTGGGTTAAGACAGTGTGACAAAGAGGAGATGGCAGGAAAAGGTTTTTTATATTTATTCTCTAACATTATTTCTTCCATTATGGAACCCAAGGTGGCACGCAGGCAGTTTCCAGGATGCCTCCTATCCAGTTGCTGACCAGACCTAGATCTGTTTAGCTTTAGCAAAAGGATGGCCTCATGTGCTTTCAGACTATACTGCGAGACAATTCCATATTTACCTCCCGATTCCACTCATTCAACTCACCAAAACATGTATATAAACATATATACTCCATGGAGATAGAATAGGACTTTTTTGCGGGGGGGGGGGGGGGCGCAGGGTCAGTATAACACTGTGATGCCAGAGTGGAGTGTGGGTGTGGTTTAGGATGCACTCTCAGTACATGTGAAACTATAGTAAGGCCCAGAAGAACTGGCCAGCACCTAGCATGAATTTCACTCTGTAACATTTCCAAGATTGGGAGATGCTCTTGGCATAGGCCTGTTGTTGGCATCCAGTCCCTTTGAGCATCTTTCAAAGGATGCCTACATGGGATTGTACTCATGTGCCTGCCTGTCCCCCCTTCCACAACTTTTTATCTTGCACAGCAACCCTGCACAGGTAACCTTGCCTGAACCTTCCTGTCTATTTCCTACATGTCTTCTCCTTCTGTGCCAACTGTGTGTTGAATTGCACACTCCTGATCTTCTCATGGGCTCTGGCTTACCAGGATAGGTATTTAGGTTGGCTTACCCTATTTGGGTATATGCAACATGAGTGATGCTTTGTGACTCTAGCATTTTCCCCTTTCACTGTTGCTTTAATAATTAATTCGTCACCAAAGATTGGTTAGTCATCCATGGATTGCTTCCTACATTCACTGGCTAGGCTGGAGCCGGCATCTGCCTTGCCTTACTTGGAATTGTTGCCATGAAGGACAGTGCAGGCATTTGAATGATGCCATTTGTTCAAGTTTAATGTTCTATATTATGAACTATACTTCATGATGATAATAGCTGGAAGCATTGATTTTGCTTTCTGTTACTTATCACAAGCTCATACACTTTGCTTTGCATTATTGACTTTCGTGGATCGTTTCAGGCATCATCTCTTCTGAAGATGTGCAAATCAATGTTGGTTGTGAAAAGTATGTGCTCTCTTAGACATCCATGCAGGCTTGCACCATCACAAAAGTCACCTAATGTGGTCCACATCAGATTTCTCATATAATTGCTGAGCAGGTCTGCTAACAGAGGGCAATGCTGGAGCATGTCAGCAGCGGTGTGGAAAAGTTCACTTAATTGTTTCTCTGGGTCAAACTTTTTGGATGACTGCATGCATTTTTATGAAGATAATTAGCTTTCCAGACTGTTAAGTTGGTGCAGCACCTCAGCAATTGCAGTGTCACATATAGTTCAGATAGGACACCCATACACAAAGTGTCAGCAGCTGTGTTACTTCGCACTGTCAGATCCAAGGTGGCGTCCAGGAATACATTTCTGAATTTTTGCATCTACTAATGAAGCCCAGTTATGTCAAGGTCATGTCATGTCAAAGGAGCTTTTGACGGGCTCAGTGCATCTTATTAGGCAGTAGGACATCATTCTCTGTTCAAGTTCAAGGTCAGAGTCAGGGTTTTTGAAGCAAGTAACCATCCTACCCCAACTTTCACTGCTCCTCCTTGGCCACTTTGATAATGTTGCATTGCATCCATTCTTGAACAAACTTCTCTGTTGGTTTTGGCCTGAACCTATGATGCTTGGGGTGTGCAAGAACATTGTTTTTGTTATAAGATTCATTCACTTCATCACTTACTCATTTGATTTTTATTTATTTCATTAATCATTCATTCTAATTTATTTCTTACCAAATTCATTTTCTTCTTTCCCCCTATTTTTATTTAAATTGTTTTTAATAATAGTGGGGCCCCTTCCTGGCTGCTATTGCCTCACATCTCTGAATATTCAGAATATTACAGTGCTCTTGAACATTCTGGATAAAAAGGTGCCCCACACTCAAAAAGGACAGAAGGATGGGCAGCAGATATGTTGTTTTTAATTATGTGGATGGATTCTCCAGTGATGGAGAATGCTTGGACAACTTTCTTGCCTGGAATGCTGAAGTCCGCTGACTTGAAGATTCTCCTAAACTATTTTATTCAATTGCATGAACATGAGTCCTCATACAAACAAGCCTGAAATACTGTGTATTCTGGGCTCAGTATTTGCCACTGAAGAATACCGTGTGGTCAAAACACATTTGGCAACTTAAAATGTTTCTTATCTATATCAGGTTGTTAAGTTATATTCTCTTCTGCCTTGGAATTTTGTGTGTGCTTTAAAAACCTTTATAATTCACTGTCACCTTAAACGACTAATGAACACCAATATATTCAGTAGAAATTGCACTTCTATTGATAGTCCTGAGTTCTGCATGGTTACATACACTGGTGGCCATTTTCTCCTGGAATGTCCTGGAACATATCAACGTTGTGGTTTTATGGAGCCTACTCCTTGCTTGATGAAGTCATCATCTGCAATCTAGCTACAAACCATGCTCAATGAAACTTCACTCTCTCCAAGCACAAAAGTTGGTACACATCTACTGTTACTTGAGGCTAGTTTCACTGCTAGCCATTTTCCTGCCTCCAGTTTTCTCTGTGTGTCGTTAAAAATAAGTTGTGGTCCAAAGGAGGAACGGTTGTGATTTTCATTTTAGCTGCAAAAAATGGCTTTATATGAATCCGTGGTTTGCAAACACACCAGATGAAAGCAGCTTAGAAACACATGCACAGTGTCAAGACAAAGCTGACCCGTTTGCTCCTATGCAACTCAGCTCATTTCAAATTCATGTTCCTGTTGAAAAGTAAATTCTGAAGGATGTTTCTTCTTTCAGACTGGAACCCCAGCCGACCACTGGTGATCCCATTAAAAATACTAAGCCAACATGGTTTGAAGGTACAGAATTTCATAGCTGTGATAATAGTTCTCTATTAGAAGGTGGTAGAATGGACTGTGCCACTTTGGATTGCATATGTGTATGCTAGTTTAAAACTATTCCCTTATACTCACCACCATCCAAACCTGCCATCCAAAGTGCTACAGCCTGTTTTTCTACTTCATTCTGCTGTGTGTGTTGACCTTACTTCAAAACACAAATGGAATCAACGAAAGAGCAATCTTGACTGTAACTTCATTAAAACAAGCACAACAACAAACAATTCACTGAGGTAGAAAACAGAGAATATGGGAACTGGGATACTGAAATCGAGTCCTTATAGGAGTCTTTCATGTAGAAAATTCATATTTAAAAATCATTTGTCATCATTTATTAGCCTGAAATTTGATTAATATCTCATAGCACTTTATAAAACATTTTTTACTAGAGTGACTACATAGGGTAGATTAGAAAACAAAAACAAATCAGGGGAATTTAAAAATATGCAACATGATGAGCTGCACAACCTGTTTAGCGAAATGAGAATTTTAAGGATTCCACATATGCCAAAATATAATTGATATCTGTCAAGTATTTAATGAGGCTTAGAGGAAAAAAATGTTTATAATTTCCGAGAAATATGCAATTAGATGTTCACATCACTAAGAATACAATCTACTGATGCTTACATTTATCTTTTTTGTTACAGAGTTCATTTCCCCGCTTTTGGACAAGGGAAAGGGAATGGTTAGAAATTGCTACAAGGGTTAAATAAGTACAGGGGCTACATAGAAAATGCTATGTATATCAAATATAGTTACATGGCATTAGCAAGAGGGCATTCTCTAAGCTGCGTATTCTTAAACATGGAAACTTTTTTTGGCTGACACAATTAAGGCTTTCCAGATAAGCTAGTAAAACCACACAGGAGCACCAGTATATGCTTGAGCTGCACCGAATTCTTCTGTTTGATTGTACAAAGCATGCCATCAGCATGATTGAAAATAATTTATTTTCTTTGTGCACCCAATTTTGAGCATCATTACTTCAAATTTTTCACTTAAAATGAAGTCTTTGAAAATCAAGCCCATTTAACTTAAATGCTTTAAACATAAATCAATGGACCTATGAAATAGTTTTGCCCCGTCTCTCATCAATAGCTCCCTCAGTATGGTCTGACTTGATCCTTCTACTTCCCAGCAGGATTTATTTGTAGAAAATAAAGAGAAAGCACACTGGCTCAGCCTATTTGCTGATCAGTTTGGGATGTTTGGGCTTCCATGTTATGTGACATATCGGTTATCTTTCCCAGAAGCTAATTTTGGAATTGAGTCCTAAAACTCCTACTTAGAGAAAACTAAAGTTGTACAGAAATCACTGCTTAAGACTATGATGCTGCTTACAGCCAATGGAAACTACTTCACACAAATTGTGCTCAAACTTGAGACGGATTATTTATCATGTACTGAAGTCAATGTTTGTGTGTAAGCTGCTTTTGAGAATACTTCGGCAGGTATCAAGATCATGATAAATATTTGAAATTGGGGACCCCACAGTTTGTGTCACCTTGAAACATACATAATATGGATTCAACTAAAGATGTGGGAGAAAGCCAATTCAGTACATATTTAAAGGTGATGCTACCTAATTCACACTTTCAGGAACCGTGGGAGGAATTCAGTGTGGCGCTATTGAAATCGTTTCCTCAGTGCAAGTATTTCAGCTTGCCAGATGGAGCAATCCAGTCTCCACCTCCACCTCCCCTGCTGTTCTGACCTCCCCAGACCTAACAGGAGAGGTGCAAGAGATGCACAGGGACAGGAGGAGGAGGAAAGTCCCATTGTGTTAGTGGGGGTCTTTGCATGGGCTTCCACTAGCGGGACTCATTAGTTGAATCTGGCCCATTATGCAAACCAAAAACACAGCCATCCTTTGAAATTCACATTTCTCTGAATTTTGCAGCACAGTCCTCCAACCAAGAAATGTTCACAAAAATGCAAATATTTGTGAAAATATAATTCACAAAAGGATTATATTAGGGAAAATACAATTATCAGGGAAACAATGCTTTGCAAAAATGTGCATATTAGGTAAAATTGCATGCAAAAATGTGTGCATTTGAAGAAATTCAAACTAAGATGGCGATGAATTGAACTTTTAATTTCCCACCTCAAACTGATGTAAAAATGTGGAGAAATGAATTTAAGATTAGAAAAATAAGAAGGTGACAGAAACTGAAATGGACATAACTGCCTAACTCTAGATTTAACACCCACACCCACCCTAATTGAATTTTAAACACACAAAATGGATGTATTAATTAACCCTCTGTGCTGCCTGGAAAGGCAGATCAGTGATTTTTTTCTGGGGGATACTCAAGGATACGTAGTACTGGCATGTCTTTTTAAGAAGAGAAGCACTGTGTGTGTGATCTTTACAAAATGTGTAATATATAATACACATGGTCACAACCAAGGGTGCCAATATTTTTATCTCTTGTTTCTGTAAATAAAATGTCAGGTGTGAAGGGGTTTTGACTTCACGATTAAACTGGAACCTGAACCTCAGTCTTTTATCTATTGTTTTGTCCTTGCGTCTCAAGTGTGTAGCATTTGGAGAGGAATTGTGCTGCCTTTTCCTTCCCATTATGTGTTTATTGTTCCCTGTTATTTTTTTGCAGCGCCACATGCATTGATTTACAACAATTGATTTATGGCTTGGCTAACTTGTCAGGAGGAGCAGGTAATGTACAGTACATTTTGCTGAGCAATGTTTTGAAGTCTCTTTTGGTCTACATATGATTACCTACTTTCTTCAAGGCATTACAAACAGCACTTGCCAAATGAAGAAGGCAGTAGTCTACTGGAACTTCCATTCTGAGGAAGCGTAAGCCCCATAATATGAGAAAATTACAACACCAGAAAAGCTGATAAAGAAAACTGTAGCAGAAAATGAAACTCAGTATAAATTTATTTATATCATGTTGGCCTTTCCTTAATTCTTCCAAGCTTTAATTTTGTTTTAACAAAACACACACAGATGCCTAGAGGTTTTTATATCAGTGTTCATATTCTGCTGTCTTTTCTGACTAGTATGTGAATATTCTAAATGAATCTCAAATGTCAACTGTCTGACAACTTTCTGTAGCCCAGTTTTGAGTTGTTGGCTATAGTGACTATGAAATTTTGGTGATGTTCTTTGTTTTCCCCCAAATACCAAAATGTGTTTAGAAACAGAGAATGTAGCCCCTTCCCCCACAAAGTAACATTATACATGTGCTTATCTTCAGTACATCCCATATGTCATCTTTTGTCACATTGGGGTCTACTCCATGTACCTCCATGTGCATAGCACATAGTGATCTTTAGCTTGAGTGCAGACTTGATCCCAACTTCAGCCTTGATATACATACCAACAGACAGTAGTACCATTTATTCTGCTGGCACAGATGTGTGCACAGTTTGTGAGAAGATATTTCATGCCTTTTTTTATTCTAGTCTGTAGGGCTTGGGGGTTCATGGGGTTGCAAGGTTAGCACAGCAAAAGCTATAATGCTGTAGCACAAATTCTGCCTGTGTGGTCACAGTTGCCACGATTGTAGAAACGAGAGAACGGCCATGCTTTACCAATTACATGAAGCAGGCGTATAATTTGTAGCCTTTCACTACTGGTATGTTATTAGATGAATTATATTTGGGTGGTTTATAATGAAATATGCTTGTATTTGAAAGGCATTCTTTATTTGTTGGTAGTGTGATATTTAAATGTAAATAGGAAAATAAGTCAGCATTTTAAATTTTAGTAGTAATAGTAATAATAGATGATAATAATACAAGAATTGGGTAGCATGCACATTTCATACTTCCTTGTTTACGTTTCTGTACTCATGCATTTTTCTTTAAAGCATATTCTGTTTAGCAATCTTCTTGGGGAAAGAACTTTTTTTTTAAGCATCTGATCTTCTAGGGTTGGGGTCATTTCTTTGTTACAATCAATAAATTAACTTTAATTTCCTGAGCAATTTCTTGAGCATTAAAGACAAAAGTCATCATTAGAGAGGGTTAGGAAGAAGAAGAAGAATGATTTGGATAATCAACCACCCCTGGACACCGGCTACTGAGTCTTTAATATCAGGAGAAAATGGTACTTTTGCACATTAAAAGAAAAAGTAAATAGGGATGAAAGGGAAATAAAAGGCCACCTAATTAGCTTTGTTCATTTCTAGTGATTGCATGAAGCAAAAGAAGGCGTGAGTCGAAACTCTGCGAATTACTCAAATGTGAGTGAAGAGCTCTGATAAAACCCAACTTTGTGGTAAGCATTTTAATGGACCTTTAATTAGCTTTTCTGGAAAGCTTACTGATGATATGCTGGAATAATGATCCCATATGCTTGAAAACGTCTAGTCATTAGCCAGCATGGTGGCTGAACATACTAATGCATTTGCCTTTTAGACATTTCAGGAACAGCTTCTGCTGCTTCTGCTAGTGAGGTCAGTTTTTGTGTCATTAAATCACAAGCAGTGGTCTTTGGTCTGACTCATTTTCTTAGTCAAGGTGCAAATGCCAATTCCTGGCTGAGAAAGAGACTCAGAATGGGTTGGCCAAAGTCCACGTGGGCACAGGGCAAGAGCAAAAGGTCACTTCCTCCACTGAGGCTGGACTTTACAGAAACACAAGAAGTGAGACCGTAGAGTGTGGTGACTGATTGCCATCTCTCAAGAAAAAGATTGGGATTATGAACACACCTTGATGACTCTGTTTTCTAATTCTTTTCAAAGAGCTCTTTTCAAAACATTAGATGGGAAGAAATGTCTTCAACAACATTAAGTGTGTTGCTGAGAACACCATTTAAAAGAGGGAATGAGTAGAAATGCTTGAGGAATTTGATCTTTGCAAATCCTGGAATAAATTGACCTACCTCTCCTCCTGATCTGTGAAGATTGCAAATTCATTGTCAACAGGCTTTCATACTTTGAATGTTCTGACACCGTCCATAGCTCAAAAAATGTATCAAGATATGTTTTTAAACACAGTTTTTAATGTAACTCGTTACCCTGGCTTTTGACACTTCAGATGTATATTTTAAGGAACCACCCTATTCTTAGGATTGTAATTTGTTTTTAACTGCTTTTAATGCTGTATCTTAAAATGTTGTGAGCCACCTAGGGACCTTTGGGTGAAGGGTGGATTAACAACAATAACAACAATTATTATTTTCTGGGGAAATACATGCATATTTTTAGGGGAAATAGGTTTAAAATAGTGTTTAAATATTATTTAGATATAAATTTAAATATAGATTTTTTTTAAAAAAAAAGTAGATTAAGATGGATACAGGACAGAACAGATTGCTGAGTACAGTGGTACCTCAGGCTGCATATGCTTCAGGTTACAGGCTACATATGCTTCAGGTTACAGACGCTTCAGGTTACAGACTCCGCTAACCCAGAAATAGTACCTCGGGTTAAGAACTTTGCTTCAGGATGAGAACAGAAATCGTGCTCCGGCGGCTCAGTGGTAGCGGGAAGCCCCATTAACTAAAGTGGTGCTTCAGGTTAAGAACCGTTTCAGGTTAAGAACGGACCTCCAGAATGAATTAAGTACTTAACCCAAGGTACCACTGTACATGTAAAAACAACACAGACCAAGAATGAATTAATCCCCCCCCCCCCCGGTTTGAGACATTTTGCTGCTTAGGTGAAAAACAAGGAAGCCACTTATTCGCCACTTTGCCTTGCACCTGCTCATTCAAACATCATTGCAATGCAGTCATGGCAATGCGGGGGTTCACTTGGGTTTGGAAGTTACAGCTGGTGCAGAATGCAGCAGCTAGTTTGTTGTGGACTGGAATACCCCATCAACAATGTAAAACACCTCTGCTGGGGGAACTGTACTGGCTGCCAATATGCGACTGGGGAATCTGCATAACAGTGACTGTACACAGGGGTCAGGGGGATATACCATTTGCAAAGTACCAACAGGTTGGTCCATCTTTGTAGAGACTTGGCAGATCAATCCTGTACCTGTCAGCTCACAAGTAAGCCCCACTGAGTTTAGTAAGTGTGCATAGGGTGATAGCTGGGAAGCCACACGTGGTAGCTTCCTGCACAATCAGGCCAATTCATGTGGGAAGCATCTTAGAAACATTACAGATCCTCCACTACTCTGTAGCTACCATGCTGAAATATCTTCTTCTTTTTTTTTTAAGAGAAAGGATATCAGGTCAGGTCCAGGTCACATGTGATTGTTGTTTGGAAGCACCAAATATCTAGATAACTTTGATCCTATTGTAAGAAATAATGTTATGGCGGATATCAGAAACATTTAAATGGGATTATATACTAGGCATGTTCCTATTTATTTATAGTAGATGAAATACTTTTGCAGAACAGTTTATAAAAATAGGCATGCAAGTGACGTCTTAATTTTCCTTAGAAAAACAAGATATGTTGTTAAAATGGCTATAGCTGTTGTTGGGCTTACATATTAACCACAACAAATCCCCTTAAAATGCACTACACTTTTGCAATACAATATTGAATATATCCCCTAGGGAATCTCTTTGCCTCCCTGCTAAAATGTGAAGATACGCCCTTGTTCAGCAGTCTCTGTGTAGTCAATAACATTTGAATTGGCCTTCAGAAGTAGGCCAATCCAGTCCTACTTCACAGCATTTAAAGGGGTTTTCATTCCATTCTGTGTGCTGTTTTTATTAAGAAACATCAGGGAAATGTTCGGTAGCATCTAGACATGAGTGTGCCAGAACTTGTGACTATAGAGAAATGCCATAACGTTATACACATCCTGCTTTTGTGTTCCTTGTACAGCCAGAACACCCATTGATTACATATGTCTCATCCAATATTCCACTACATATACCCCATCCAAGTTTTTTTATTACATATTGTTTCACTTGTCTCTAGCTTTTTAATGTATTTCTTCTCTTTGCCACAACTTTTTCTTTATTTCTTACTTCCTCATTACCCAACCTAATTTTTACTTTAAAAAAATTCCACTGTGCTTTTCAGTTCTAAGCAATTCTCTTCCTTTCCAGAGACCTTGATTTAGATTCCTGCCCTTCTTTCTATCTTCATCTCCATTAATTTCCCATTCTTTCCATTCCTATCCTGCTAAGCACCTTCTGCTATTTCTACTTCTATTATCTAATCTGCAGTCGGAGATATTAGTAATGGCAGAGACAAATTAGGATGCGCTAATGAGGAAGAGAAGCCATTTTTAGCTACATTCTTAAAAGCAAGGACCTAAATGAAAAGCAGGAAATTTATCTCTTCATAACCAAAGAGTGGGTGGAGAAATATCCTTTCTCACAAGAGCCACTAAAGCAGCCTTCTCCAATCTGGAGCTCTCCACGTGATTTGGACAACAATTCCCACCTGTCCCAGCCAGTGATTGGACAGTGTTGAAGGATGATGGAAGGGAGTTGCAGTCCAGTAGCATCTGGAGGGCCACTAAACAATGGGATGCTCTGCTCTGTTTTACAGCCCCACCAACTCCTCTGTCCACCAAGAGCAAAATCACAGGCCAAGAACAGAAAAAACAAGAGCAGGGGGATCCAAGTCCCCTGCCTTAGGAAACAAATGGAAAATGGCTTATATTCACCACCTACTGGGTGCCACCTACTTTTGTCACTCACCTGGAAAAGTGAGACACCCATTCCCTCCCCCAACTCTACCTTTCTTTGCTGCTCTACACAGTGGCAGCTTCTCAATCATAGTCATGTGTGGGGAGAGGGGATTTTCACCTTCGCTCCCAGTGTAGTTCTGGTTGAAATTGAGCCTCTGTGTGCCTGCTATTTGCAATGGGAGAAAACCTTCTGTCATCAGTGCTGGAGGAAGCTGTCCTACCATTGCAAATAGCTGTTACAAAGAGGCCTGATTCCATTTGGAACCATGCCATGGTCAAAGGATTAAAAACAGACACACACTCTCCAAGTCATTGTCTTGATCTGGCTCCCTCTAGGCCAGATATGTGTTAAACGACAACAGCAACCACACAAGGCGAATAACTTTGCTTGCCCATTGAATTCAGTGAAGCATGCTTCCAAGTTGAGGACTCGTTACTCTTCTGAGTACACAAATTGGAATGGTTGGCCAAAGGTTGGTATTACTCAGGACTTTTTGTCTGCCAAAACTGACAGGAACTCCGTTCCAGCACCTCTTAGGTGGGTGCCATTGCCATTATAAGAGAACAAGGGAGGCACTCATGGTGAGTTCCAGCACCTCTTTTTCTAGAAAAAATAGCACTGATACTATGCTTCAGCTTATAAAGAGAGGTGGAGATTGAATTTATCTTGCCTGAATTATTGCCTAAATTAAAAGAATACTCTTAGATATGTAGCCTAAGATATGTAGCTAATATGGAACAAAATGGCTAGATCCATTTCCCCCATCCTTTTCAGATACATCAATTGCAACAGCCAACAGTGAGGGATACCATGCTATTTTGTGATGTTCCCTGGGGGTGCCTGAGTCCATAAACCAATTAATGGATTACAGGCATCATGACTATCCATACATGTAATTTTTTCATCTGTGACAGATGCAATATTGATCATATTCTTCATTGTAATGTTTAATGACAATCTTCATTGAATAATTAATTGCAGTAAAATTTAATACAAGCTACCCACACTCTAGAGGTTGAGAAATATTCTTCATCTCGTTTAACCATTTCAGGCCACGGGCTCTGACCCTGTGTGCAGAATTCCATACGGAAACACCATGCCTGTGTCTAGGGTATTGGTAACCATCAGGAGCAGTAGAAAAAATGCTGGATTTGTCGGGCGGAGGGCGGATGGGAGGTAAAGAGGCAGAAACAGAGACCTGAGAGGCTAGAATAGAAAAGCTGGTTGCAGAATTTGAACTGCTTTTGGCAAATAACTTGTTTGATGTTGCTTGTGCATAGAACAGGGAATGCATAAGTTGGAGGAGTGGCAATACATCACAAGACAGTGATGGGACAAGTGGAGTGGACTATTGTCTGAACCAACCCCTCGACCAGCAGTAAGACTAGAAGGTTTGTAAAGCTATAACTGGTGAGCTGTATTTGGTTTGGCTTCCTGCAAATCAGGCTGGCCTGTCATAAAGCTTGAGGTCTGGATATCTCCCACCCCACTCCACCTCACCTCACATTTCTTCATTAGAAAGTGTCCCACTCAGAATATCCAAATGTATTATAGAATTTCTCTGAAGCCACACTCACACCATGCATTTAAAGTGGTATGATCAGTGCTGGATTTATGTATAAGCTAAACAAGCTATAGTTTAGGGCCCCACTCTCTTGGGAACCCCCCAAAAAAATTAAAGGGGAAAAAACCTGGATGTACATTTCCAAAATATATGATAAAAAACAAATAAAATAAAACCTACATTCAGCAACAGCGGCAAATGGCTTTAGATACATGTTAGGTCCATAAATTACCATATAGCATATATTAAACACAAAACAGTGGCAATTTGTTGTTGACAAAAGACAGCTGTACTTATAAAGGGCCCCATTACCTTGAGTAGCTTAGGGCCTCATCAAACCAAAATCTGGCCCTGGCTATGATACCCCTTTAAACAGTCATGGCTTCCTCCAATGAATTCTGGGAAGCAGTTGTTTGTTAAAGATTCTGAGAGTTTGTTAGAGGCGCCTATTCTTTTCTCAGAGCTCTACAATAAGTAGAGTACTTTGTGAACAGGGACTGACTGTGAAACCAATCCAGAAATTGTAGCTCTGTAATGCGAATAAGGGTTTCCTAATAACTCTCAGAACCTTTAACAAACTACAGCTCTCAGAATTCTTTGGGGGAAGCTAGGACAATTTAAAGGGGTACACTAGTGCTTTCAATGTACGGGGTGAATGTGACCCAAATTTAAATAAAAGTAGTTTGGGCATTAGGTGTGAAAGATGCTCAAAGGGGAAATGCTCTGTGACAATTTTGCTCTGTTCAGAGGACAAATCTAGAACTGATTTCTATATAGCAGAAACTGACTCAGACAGTTTAGTTCCCTCTAACAACAGACACATTAAGAAGGGATGTTAGTTCTCCTTTGCAACAGCGCACAGAAAAGAAATTGTGTTCAAGGATGAGTCTTCAGGCAAATACATTTCCTTTACTTAATAAAACTAAATCAGATGTTACAGAAAAGACAATAAACGAGGTTAATAGAATAAAAACCTTATAAAATACTAGCATTACAAAGCTACAGTATTGATTATTGATGCAGACCTGAGAAACTCTAATTAAATCATAATTACCTGGATCAGCAAGGCTAAAATGGGACAGCAAGAAAAAGGTTATATGTATTTCCCCAATGAAAGACAGAGAGATGCTCAAAGGAAGGGATATTTATACTATTTTTCCCTCTTTGAATGAGACATTTTTTCCCTAACCCTTTTCAATTATCAAGAAAAACAATACTACATTCCACAAATTTTTCAACTTCATGAAAAGATTTGATAAATTGCATGCCCCAAATACATATATGGCAACTTCTGCCATAATTTTGATTAATCCTAGTTTACTATCATCAAAGCAAAATAATGTTAGCAACATCTAACAGAACTACATCAAAGACAAATGATTATTATTTTTTAAAAATTATATCTGGTTAGTCATATTGTGAAAACCTAAATTATAAAAGCATACTAAAAGTGCCAATGTTGAAAATTGCATTTGCTGTGAACACAACCTGTTTAACTAATCTAAAAATGCAGATTAATTAAGTCAGGCCAATTCAATGTTTTCTTTTTATAACAGGAGACATAACCATATTGGTTCAAGATGGGGAATGGAGAGTAGAGATGTACCAGTCTGGTATGCAAGTCTGGCCTGTATCCAAGGGGTGTTCTAAAAATTAAAAAAATGTGTTTTATTCCCACTTTAATATGTTTAACTACATTGCACTGAGATAGGGAAAATCAGTTACAGGGCTTGTTCCAGTGCTTCTGGAACCAGCCAAAGTCGGAATATTTGCCATAGTTCCCAATGTGTGACCACTATTTCCCTCCCAGTCTCCCCTTTGGACACTTCATGGCACTGCTTGCTGACTTGAGTTGTTGTTGCTTCTTCTAAAAACAAACAAGTAATGTTAATTACAGGCAAGTGAAATACCACAGAATTAGAAAAAAAACGCTTTTTTGTCTTTCAGGACTAAGATAGTAAAGGAATGTTGCATGAGAACAAGTTGCTTCAAATGATTTATTATGTTCCTGTGTCTAATGTGGATTTGGCACTTAAGCTTCTGAATCTACAATGGCACTATTCTGGGGAGAGAAAGTGTAGATATGGACTAGATGTGGGTAAGAGAGACCTTCAAATTCCAGCCTTAGCCATGAAACTCATTTGGGTGTCTTTGGATCAATCAATAGCTTGCAGCCTATGTTCATTACAGATTCTTGTCTGAGTGGATAAAATGGGACAATCCCATTATGCCACTCTCAGGATGGCAATAAATGTTATACATAAATATGTGAAAATAAAAAGTAGGTTCCGAAAAACTATTTAATTTTCAATTTCTTTCTGCAAAGAATACTTTCAGGCAGAGACAGCACAGTCTGCATTTTGCTCATCTGTGGATTTGTCACACAAGCTTGCAATCTGGCATTTGGTTAAATTTGGCATCTCGAGAATATCAGCTTTCATTCTGATAAAAACAAGTTTCTACTCTTTTGTGGGGAAAAGATGAAGCTTTGAATTGTGGCAAGCCCATTCCTTGCTAAACAAGGCAGAATGTTTGAAAGCCAAAACATTTCAAGAAGAGTTAATGCAAATAAACAACATGTATGCAATTTCATTTCATTTCCACAGTTCAATGATTATTGTCAAACTTAGATGTCCTGGTTGCAGAATTTGGAATTATTTTGGCGCAGAACTCATCCATCCTCCAGGGTAGATTTCAGCTGATCTAGCCTGATATTACCATAATAAAGGACAAAAGTGGTAACGACCTAACAGAAGCAGAGGACATCAAGAAGAGGTGGCAAGAATACACAGAGGAATTATACCAGAAAGATATGGATGTCTCGTACACCCTAGGCAGTGTGGTTGCTGACCTTGAGCCAGACATCCTGGAGAGTGAAATCAAATGGGCTTAGAAAGGGGGTCACGAAGAGTTGGACATGACTAAATGACTAAACAACAACATACTGATATTACAAAGTGAAGGACAAAATGGTGGTTTTCCTTCCAGATGTTATGGGATATTCAGAAATTGTGCTAATCAGCAGGAGCATCTCGAACAATCTCATACATCTGAGCATGTAGTCAAAAACGATCTGATTGACACAAGCCATGCTCAAGGGATGATCATGTGAATTAAGTAAGGTCTTCTCAGTAGTGTCTTATTACTGAAGATGCATAATCATTCTCAATGCTCTGTGCTACAGGACAGTGAATGAAAGGAGCCAATGGAAATGGCAATAGGCTACGTAGGTGACTTAGACAAATATTTCAAAATATATAGACTAACCTGCTCTAACTGCTCACAGCTAAAAATAAAAAAAGTTGTTTTGGCAGAATTAAGGCAGCCCACTTTGAAGTAGGTTGACTTCACGGTCATGGGTTTTTGGAACATTTCTCAAACACTGGGTAATCCCTGCTTATGCAGGGGTTCTGTTCCTGGCTGCTGTGCACGTAAGTGGGATAAACACACAAGTCTGTTCCAGCCATTATGCCCCACCACTCTACCCCATTACACTCCTGCTCCGCCCCATTCCGCCCCCACCCTGCTCTGTTTTGGTGCTGAAAACAGTGCGCATGTCAATGGCTGTGTGCATGCTGATTGTGCACAAGTGAGGAGAGGTCTGTATACACGTAGTTCATTTTTTTTATAAAAATAAATTATCTATCACTTTATCATGCAAACTACAGTGGTGCCTCGCAAGACGAAAAGAATCCGTTCTGCGAGTCTCTTCGTCTAGCGGTTTTTTCGTCTTGCGAAGCAACCCTATTAGCGGATTAGCGCTATTAGCGGTTTAGCGGCTATTAGCGGCTATTAAAGGCTTAAGGGAATAGCGGATTAGCTGCTAAAAGGCTATTAGCAGCTTAGTGCCTTAGAAAAAGGGGGTGGGGAGCGGAAAAAAATCGCAGGAACTCGCAAGACATTTTCGTCTTGCGAAGCAAGCCCATAGGGAAATTCGTTTTGCGAAGCACCTCCAAAACGGAAAACCCTTTCGTCTAGCGGGTTTTCCGTCTTGCGAGGCATTCGTCTTGTGGGGCACCACAGTACTTTATATACCATCTTTATCCTAACAACAAATTGTGTTTTGTTTTTTTTAAAAAGGGTTTTCCATTTGGTAGGTGGGTATATTTGCTTACCTTAATAGTTGTTTAAGACGGAAGATAAACATGCACAAAATCCACATATATCAGAGTCCGATTTTAAAGTACTTTTTCCAACAAGAGAATTCAGTGTTAGATATACAAAGGTGGTGTAGCTAGCCTCTTGGCAAGTGCTCTACAAGTTATCCGAAATATGAGATGGTATCATGTCCTAAACTAAGCATAAGGCAGCTGCAGAGGCAGGCTGCAGAGGCAGAGATTTTTAAAAATATTAAGTGGTATATAAATGTTTTAAAATAAATGTGCATTAGAAATATATACAATGTAGGCTCGATTGTATATCGAGATATCGTCTGTGGTCCTCTAGATGTTGTTGACTCCTACACCCATCAGCCTCGGCTAGTTTGGCCAGTGTTGAGGGGCGATGGCAACTGCATATGCAATAACTAGGCTTATAAGCCCTCTTGTTCCTTCCCAGGGATTCCACAAATTCTTGGCTAGCTGTTATTAGTTTTATCTTCTTGGGCATGCTGGTTTCTTTCAGTTCATTATTGTTAATTCACACTGCAGCATTGGTCACCCCAAAAAATCCCATGGCATTTATTTACCTGCTTCATCATGGGATGAACGGAAACATTTGCATTACACTTACTTTTTCCTATGGCTTCCATTGTTAAAAGCATCCCTGCTTAGGCTGACTGTGCTCTTAGATAGAAAGGGTGTTTTCAACTGCTATTCCTCAATTCCTAGACCACTCCCATATTCCCATTAGTGTTTCTGATACTTCTGTAGGCATAACTATTCAAAACACAGATATACATTTGTTTGCAGGGATTTATTTGCAAATAATGTTCTGCATTTCCTTTGCTTTGCTTCTCCTGAGGCCTTATTAAACTTTCCACAAGAAGCTACCTTCACTCTCTGGTCAACAGAAACCTCAATAACAAGGCAATGGCTTATTGCCTACAGTCCTGAGAACAAACAACACAATTTATGAAAGTGTTTCTTTCACCTGCGACAATTCTGAAGATGGAAATAGTAGTGGTCTTTGAACGCATGGCTTCTGCAAGATCCAACTGCTGTGAAGGAGAAAGAATATTTTCAAATGCCCCCCTCAAGTTGTAGAAAAACCAAAGCTGCAGGTGAAATAGAATTACATGATCTTAGCTTTGTTATTTTCAGTTGTCTCAAACCTCTCAGCCACAAAACATTATTACTTGGTTCCATAATTATGTGGCATCTGTTTCACCTAAAATAAAATACTAATATGTCCCTCCTCTTTTCTGTTTGGTGGAGACAAATGGTGGGAAAATAATCATCAATAAATATGGATGCTTCCATGCCAATTTCTGTTACCACATGTTTTCCCCACCTCTAGTTACCTTATGGCAAGCCCTATGATGCAAGGCAGAAAGCCATTTGTTTTTCTTTATGTCTCACTGTGATCCCTTAGACTGACTGACAGGCCTTTCTGTCTACTTTTTGTCTTCCAGACTCAAATGCAGAGAAGCATTCTGATTGGCTGAATTACCATTTTCCCAACTCTGAGACACATCAAAGTGATTTTTTAAAAAATCAGATTTTCTAACAAAAGCATTTTACGAGTCCTTAAGATCAGCCTCCATACCCAAAGATTGGAAAGGGGCCAATGTAACATCAATCACAGGCCAGACTGCTTAAAATCTGTTCTAGTAAAACTGGTGGAAAGCATGATTAAAGATAGAATTACCAACTGAAGCAGAACCTGCACGGCTTGCTGTCTCACTAACCTTTCAGAGTTATCTGAGAGTTTCAATGATTGTATAGATAGAGGTGATCAAGTTGACATTGTGTACTTAGACTTTCTGAAAGCTTTTGACAAAGAAAGTTCAGCAGTCATGGGACAAGAGAAGAGGACCTTTTATGGACCATAAACTGGGGAAGTAACAGGAAACAGAGAGTAGGTGTAAATGGACAATTCCCTCAATGGAGGGATGTAGAAAGTAGACTCCTCCAAAGACTGGTATTGAGACCAATGCTTTTAACTTGTTTATTAAAGATCTAGAGTTAGGGGTGAGCAGTGAGGTAGTCAAGTTTCCCAATGATACCAAATGTTGCAAGGTGGTTAAAACAAAAAGGGATTGTGAGGAGTTCCAAAAGGATTCCCCAAACTGAATGAACAGGCAAATGCAGAGGTCAGTGAATATGTTGACCGACTATATGGGTCCATTTGGTACTTCCATAGCCTCAACTTTGCTATTGCTCCACCATCATCCAGCTAAGCTGTATCAATGCTTATGTTAATGACAAGGCATATTGTTGATATAATAAACCTTTTTTGGCAGAAGTGTGGAGTAAAAATGATTCTAATTAAACCCCCCCCCCCACATTTCAATATTTGAAAGATGTCCTCCTAAAACTGTTGATATGCTTGCCATTCCTTGGCTGTCCCCCCGTCCCCCTGTTAAGCCAATAAGAACTATGGCTAAAAGCTCTAGAAACAAAAAGAGGCATCCTGCCAATACATTCAATATTTTTTATCCAATTTGGGCTCCGAACATCTCAACAAAAGAATTGGAAATGCCTAAAGCTAATGTAGCAAAGCAGGCTTTAATTTTCTCCCCACCTCTCTGCTTTGCTGATGTTTGGCACAACTCTTGTCTGGAGTCACTAACACGCCTTGTCCCTTCTACCCTTAGCATAACGAGTAATCTAAATTTAGATGTTTTTAATGTTTTCAATGCTTTCATTTTTTTGTTGTATTATCTTGCTGTTTTGTTGTTCGCCATCCAGGTCTCCTTTGGGAAGAAGGGTAGGATATAAACAACAGCAGCAACTGGGAAGTGCTTCATGACCAATGAATATCACCATCTGGCTCAATCATTTATTTTTCTTAATTTAACCCTCAGTTTGCCACTTTGCAAAGATCCAAACCCAGAAGCTCACTTTCCCCCCATTTGACCTTGAAGGCTGCCTTTTTGTGACAAAGGGATTAACTGACTTGTTTACCACAAACAGGAGCCACAGTTTTTCATGCCACCATTTGTGTGGATGGCTAATTTAAAATGGCTGTATGTTTCAGCACATTGTTGAGGTTAACCAGGGAAGAGCAATGTAGAGAGCTATGCACACATAGCATGTGTGGATTAATAAGATCTGGGTTTATCGCTCAGTTGAAGGAAGCCATTATCTGATTGTTTCATTGTGTATTTATATTGGGTTGGATCCAGACTTAGGTTGCAAGCCTAGCCTCACTTCCTGGGAGTAAGCCCCATTGAATTTCAGAGGAGTTATTTCTAAATACACATAGTAAGGATTGTGCTGTAGGCCATGGCTTTGTGTAGAGCCATTAAAATCAATGGGACTTAAGGCAGCTAGAACTAACTTCCCACTGATTTATGTGAATCTACCCTGAGCATGGCTCCAATCCATTGTTTTAGTGATAAACACAAGGGTGGTTGAATTATATATCTGGAAATGTCATTCATTAATTAGCTGGATTGTGGTTATATCAACTATAAGTTGATGTCCTGGGATTTTGTTTTGTTTTGTTTTTACAGATTTTAGGTCTTGATAGAAGGGACTTGAAGAAGGGGAAACGGTATAATAAAATACAAGTCACATCAATAGAGGACAAAGTGAGAGCACCTGCCACTCTGCTAGCTGAAGTTGGTGAAGGGTAGAGAAAATAGAAGAAGGAATGATTGACACCGGCGCACAAACACATATCCTGACAAGGCATAGCAATATAGTTCAAGAGCAAAGTTATAGCCTGTGACGAGATGAAAGGATACAGCCTTTAAAAGTAAAACGCTTTGTGAACATAACCTCCCTGTATAGAGCCACAAGCCTCTGAGGATCAACAGTCTGTTTACCATCCCCCTCAGCTCCCCACTTCTTCCCACACATCCAAATCAAGGCAGAAGACAGGTTCAGACAAGGTCAGAGTGTCTGACTTTCTGGCTAGAGTTGTGCTTTCTTGAAGCTTAATGAAGTGGAGTCAAGGTGCAAAAGATAGACTTTGTTCATAGATTTCCTCCACAATCGTTCTTCAGCCAGTGTTGTGTACCCCAGGTGATATCATTTGCTACTTCGAAATGGGTTTGATAATGGAGACAATCAATGTAATTAGAATGCATGAAAACTGACATCTTCTCTTGTATATGCAAAACACAGAATCAGAGAATCAGGCCAATATGTGTATTTCACTGCTCACATGAGATAGTCAACATCCTTAGAAGCCAAACTTTCATTTAAAAATAATACCATCTTAGAGCTGGAAGGGTTCCAAGGGTCATCTAGTCCAACCCCCTACAATGCAGGAATCTCAGCTAAAGCATCCATGACAGATGGCCATCCAACCTCTGCTTAAAAACCTCAAGGAAGGAAAGTCCACCACCTCTCGTGGGAATCGACCACCTCTTGTGAGCATCTCAGTCAGTCAAGGATTTGGAGCTGCTCACATGAAAGTTTACTTCTTTGCTTTGAAATTGGCTTGATTCCCTAAACCACAGTTAAAGCTTCTGAAATCAAGACAAAGTCAAAAAAAATACCCATCCACCACATTAATTTATTTACACAGTTCTGGGGGCTTTGTAGTTAGCCAATGCTAAGGAGCATCTGGGGGCCACTTCCAGCTAATCTTTCCTCATGGGTTTAGCAGTGAAAAGATATGCCCAGGTTGATCTCTGACACAACTAAAACTGTGTACGTAACTGATCTCTAGAACAATCTAATCACAGGACACTCGCTGCAAATGCTGGAGAAATCCGTGCTTGCTCCTAGGCCTAATGCAGTTTGCCAAAAGGCACTGAATATATCAAAAATCATCCTATTTAATTTATGAAGTGTGAGTTTCAAATAACCTATATAAAAATTTATGTTGTATATCAGGATGTCCAATCAAGATTGAAATATGTCTGGGGAAGCTCCAAATAAATTGACTCCTTCAGAGTTTTCTCCCGGGCTACCATGCGATTGGATTTTATAAGTTTAACATTGTGAAATAACACTTTGGAGAGAGCACAACTGTAATAACTGTCCATACCTTTTATAGGGCTTCTATGCTGCTCCCTTCTACATAAAACAAAAGGGCAGAATCATTTAATGGCTGTCCTCTGTGTAATGCCAAAACATTACAGCTGGGCTTGTCCAGAAACAAGGGGCTGGTGGGTTATGTGCACAGTCTTCACACAAACAAGCTCAGACTTGTGCACACAATAAAGAATATAATACTTGAGATGTGAGAAGCATGAGAACGGAAGGCCTCAGCCATCAGCGAGCAGCCAGGGTGACATCCATGCGTGTGCTACTCCAAATGGCAAAGTCCCAGGCTGAATCTAGACGCATCAAAGAAGCGTTTCAGTTTAAAGCATTGTCAATTTAAACAGGGAAAACATGTAGAAAAAAACGGGACTCCATGTCGCCATCTGGTGGCACAATGTTATTTCACACATGCAACGCATATAAATAGCTTTTTCTTTACCAGTCTAGTTGAGTTCTCAGCGTTAACCAGGAAATTTTGCTACACATTTTGAAGCACCATAAATTTCAGTGATGTAATTTTACTCCTCTTCAGTCTGCAATGCCCTTCAGCATCTCAGTTGTGTATCATGGAGATGTCAGATGTGTTTTCAGTTCACCATAATCTGCAATACATGACGAAAAAGAATGCAGAGGTGACACACCAGATCCTGAGACTGCAACCCTTAACAAAGATATTTGTTCCAAAGTCATCTGCTTGAAGTCAGGCAACTTGCTACAATTTTTTTTTTTTAAAGGAGGTAGAAGTATGTATGAGCAGATCTGCTGCCAATTTAGTTGGCAGATTCACTGGCAATACTTTTGTTTAGTCACAGTTTATTTGGAAGCCTGACAGCTGACAGAACACAAATACACTTGGTAAAACTGGAGATTTCCATAAATGCTTTCTTGCACCATAAATGCTTTTTTGCAGTTCACTTAGGGTGCTTCCAGATGGGGGCTTAATTTGCAAATGGGATTTTGAGATGTTGCAAATGGGTCCTTGTTAACAGGCTTTTTTTCCTTAAAAAAAAACAACCAAACTTACTGGATTTCCCCCCCAGAAAGGGTAAATCTGGCTTAAATTGAGGTCAGGGAATATAGGGACAGGGAATATAGATGCCAATGATATGTAGATGCTGCAAAAAAACTTGGTAATAATGACGGGAGGCGGGAGGCAATGGAAGACAGGAGTGCCTGGCGTGCTCTGGTCCATGGGGTCACGAAGAGTCGGACACGACTAAACAACAAAATAATGACTTATTACAAGGTTTTGAAGAAATACATTATAGAGGACATTTCTTTCAGAAATAATGGAATGTTCTATCTGTTTGATTTTAAAACAATGAAAAAAATATTTAACCCTTATAATTACCCCCAAAGATGACCAGCAGAAAGGCAAACAAACTATTACTGGTGATATCAGAACTATATTTTTTGGGCGTGGGCTATTGGGTTATTGATTTTATTTTGATTATGTATTTTGTGGTTTTATATTTTGATTTTATTCTGTGAACCACCCTGAGACCCTGAGACCTGAGACCTCTGGGTATAGGGCAGTATATAAATTCTATACATTCAATAAATAATAAATAAATGCCTGGGGAACTATGATCCCACAACAAACACCCAGCATTGATGATCATAGTTCTGAAAGGGTGGAATGATCCTGGTAGTCTGTGCATCTGTACCTGTCTGTCACCTGGCTCCACCTCCAAATATGTACCAGTCTCCTATCCAGTGGCTGCACTACTGTGCAGTGGAAATAGGTTGTGGAGCAGTCAACAGCTGCTGGAACAAGGGTTCCAGGGAAGAAGGGGAGGCCAGGCGAGAACAGCAGCAACCCAAAAGACCTGGGAACATGGAGGCCTGAACATAGCCAATCTGGAAAAGAGGACAGAGAAACCCTTCCACACAAGCTGGCCCAAGAGCAAGAACAACTGATAAACACTTTGCCTACCCTGCCTCCACTGAGACCTAGTAGCCATGTTTTCTCAGCAGTTTGTCCCATTGATTTCAGTGGGGATTTCTTCCAAGCCAGTAGGTTTAGGATTAATATCTCAACAATAACTACTAAAACATTGCTCTGTGTAGCCACAAAGATAAGGGTGGGCCATTAGCTGAATTTGAGCCACATGAGCCCCACCCACCTGCCCTTCCACCTGCTGTTCACACTTGCAATAAACTTGTGGCTAGGGCACTTTGTGGGGTATACAGAGTGGGATCTTGGCCCTCAATCCCTTCCTCTCTTCACAAAATGACCCTCCAGCAAAACTAGTTAAGCTACAAGATAGTCTTCAAATTGGGTGAACTGGATCCCGTGCTTCAGGCTGAAATTAGTATGTTAATATGTGAGAATGGAAAAGCTGAAATTGCAGGAATCGTACAGGAGAGAAAGCTACGCACACCATCCAATTTTTACTTTATTTAGATAACCTGGATCTGAGCCACACTTTTAGGAATTCATTTGATCATAGTGACAAGCAATATAAGTTCCTCCGCCCTTTACCGATTGAGGAAATTACTTGAGGGCTCAAGGATTTGTTGGTGACTCATGCTACAAAAAGTCAAAGATTCGCAATATATAATGGGGCAGGTCTGACAGATGAAAACACTGCGATGACAGCATGTTCCCTCTGTCTCTCGCTCTGTGCCCCTTCCTTTTATCCCTTTGGCAATGAATTATTAGCCAATAGCAAATAATTAAAAAGGAAATAATAAGAAAAGGATTTTCCACATGCAGATACATACATGCACAGCTAATTTTGTATTTATATCAGTTCTGCTACTGGAACACTACTGTCATTTTAAAAGAATTGGAAGATTCTTGGCTAATCCCTTGTTGTGGTTATGCAAGTTTATACTGGTTGTATTAGCTCTGACAAGAAAGGCATATAGAATAAAAATAAACAAATAAATAAATAAATATAAAATTGACTGTCATTCCAATGATTCCCTTCATATAAACTTTTCCTCTCTATAGCATCTTAGTTAATGAAAACATATGTTGATTTCATTCCCATTACAGTATAATATTGATGGTGGTGACAAAGCCTGGTAGCCCACAAAAAATTAGGGGAAGATGCGTGATCCAAGGAAAATTTCCATTTGGTGTTTTACAAGAGTGGAAGGATTGTCTTTTCTATATTGCTATGAGTTTTTTTTTTAATGAATGGAAGAGCTACATAACCACAAGTTGATTGGGGCATGGGCATCTTGACACCCAATGCTCTCTGGTCCAATAAGAAAAAAGGGTTGAAGTCTCATTCACAAACAGCTTGTCTACATATTCTCCCATTGGCCTTTGCAGAAGAAACCAGAGTTCCTTATGGACTGAAAGGGCCTTCAGCTTCTCATGTTCTTTCCACCAGCAGAACAAAAGGCATATGGTGATATCATCTTCCAAACAGCAGCACATCACAGGGACCCAAGCAACCTTCATGCAATAAAGGAAGAAAAGATAATTGAGAGAGAGAGAGGTCAGGATATTTGATGATGACCTGAAATGTGTGGGCAATGCTTATTTTCTTGCCTGAAATCATCATAGGCTACACCAGCAGCAAGTGTGAGCATGGAAGAGAAGGTAAGAATTCCACAGCAAAGATGGGGAACTTCTGGCTGGTGGATCAAATTTGGCCCACCAGGACATTTACCCCAAAGTAAGGCCAACTGTTAGGCACCTGAGGTCACATGTGATGTCAAGTGTGGGACAGGTAGCGACATGGCTAGAAAGCAAGACTAACACAGTAGGAAGCAATTGCTCTGGTCCATGGGGTCACGAAAAGTCGGACACGACTAAACGACTAAACAACAACAACAATGTATTAGAAGGTGTGGTAGATCATGAGTTTTTATATTCTGCTAGCTAAGTTAACTTTGCTGCTTCATTCAGCCATTAATACTCCCATGGTGGCTGCCAGGCAGCACTGTAATGATTCAAAATCATTCAGATTTCAAATGGGGTTGAGCAGGTCCAGTGTCAGCATTGTAAATTAACTTGGAAAACAGTGAGCGTAGTTGTCGTTGCAGTCAAGAACAATAAAACAGAAGGTCACATAATAAATTAAGTAGAGAAAGAAGTCAGCAACTCCGATCTACAGGGCAATGCCTCTGATGGTTTTGGTGCTTTTTTGCAAGACGAGGGGAGCGGAAAGAGCATAAATATATAGAGTACAAATAATCTATCAGGGAAAGACCACTGTGGCTCAGCGGTGGAGACAGACAGCAGCGAAATAGACAGATGAATGATATGGTTTGGTAAAAGGCAACTTCCTCTCTTGGTTAGCCACTTTCCAGATTTAAGCAGCCCTCTATAGCTAGAGTAATGTATTTTACAGCCCCCCCCCCCTTTAAGCAACCAAATAATTCAATATAATTCAACACACACACCTGCCCCAAACCCAGGTGAATTAATCAAATCCGCATCTGTTTGACCCTCTGTTTGACCAGGGACCCTGACAATGTGAGGAGTTCTGCTTGTGTTGAAGCAAATAGGAGTAGGAGCCATTTGCAGACCTTCCCTTCACACAGGTGTCTGATGGGCCACAAGAGTCTGGGCTGAATCAGGATTGGCTTGATTCAGCAGGCTCTCCTTGTGCTCTTATGTTCTTAATTTAATGCTAGTATGAAACTGGGCGGCTCACCCTCTGATATCATTACAAATAAAAATAGGTAAATTTTCAAAAGGTTATTCCAGCCCTCCTGCCCTTTCACATTTTGTTCAAGAGCTCAGACCATAATCAGGAAATAAATCTAGTTGTCACAACTGTGACAGCTCTTTGAGTCAAAGTCTTGAACAGCTTAATTGGGGGGAATGATCCAATTTTAAGATTCATAGGCAGCATGACATCCTTGCGCAGTAAATTCTTTCAGGAAAGACCATGAATAAATTGAATACATTTATGGAATAGTGATGGATTTCAGAACATGGCTTGTTAAGACACCATGTACCTTCAAATTCTTCCTTGTAATAACAAAAGAAAACCCATGTTGCAAGACATTTTTAAAGTCCACCCATTTAGATGGCCCTGCGCACATACAAGTAACCTTGTCCATTCAGTTAGAACTTGCCAATATAATCTTCTCCAGGCATTTGAGTGATACTTCCTCCTTCCCCTTTGTAGCAGTTGGTCGTATATTATATGCCCCTTTGGGGGCTGCCCCTGGTAGTGCAGGAATCTCTGGCCCTCCATAAGTTGTTGAACTCCAGCTCCCCTTGACTCCAGCCAGCATGGCCCATGATCTGAGATGATGGGAGTTGGAGTTCAACAACATCTGGAGAGCAATATGTTCCCTGCTCCCGTTTTAAAGCTTTAAGTGAGTGGTGGCTAATCTGTGGCCCTCTAGATGTTGTTGAACTCCAGCTCCCACCATCCCTGACCATGGACCATGCTGGCTGGAGATGATGGCAGCTGGAGTTAGTGTCCAACATCTGGCAGTTCACCAATCAGCTACCCCTGATTTTAGTATTGTTAACTTTCATTTTACCTACAGGACCCCAGGTTAGTGGGGCAGTGTTTCCTTCACCCCTAATGGACCAGCCTCCACAGCATATAGTCATCCTAGGATCTGGCTGTCACTGGGGAAGGGTTGTAGCTCAGTGATAGAGCATTTGCATTGCATGCAGAAGGCCCTAGGTGCCATCTCTTGTGTATCCAGGCAAGACTGGGAGAGACTTCTGTCTGAAAGCCAGGAGAGCATCTGCCGGTCAGTGCCAACAGTATGGAGCTAGGTAGGCTCTGGCTCTGGCTCAGTAGAATGCTTCTTATGTCCCTGTCCTTCATAGTGGGAAACACTGCAGAGAATTGACTTTGGGTTATCCCAAAGGTTCACGATGAACCTTACTATCTATTACTGATTGGGAACATAAACAGCACAATCCTATGCATGCTGTCTTCTCAGGCATAAGCACGCCTTCATTCAGCAGAACTGACTGCCAGGCAAATGCGTATAGGATTGGAACCTAACTAAAACAACATGCAAGATGAAAGCAGTTTCATGCTGACGTCAAGCAAAGTGGGCTGAGTTCATCTGGATTCTTACAGAATTATTTGTCAAGATAATTTTTACGCCCGAGTTTGAGATGAATGCCAGGAATCGTTCCATGGCCCAGAGCAGTATTAAGCGGTAAAACATTAGATCAATGTGGTAAGGAGGGAAAAGCTGGAGAAAGCATTCAGCTTCAAGTAATGGAATCTATACAGAATAGAAGTTAAAAACAGGGATACTGTTTCTTCTTTATGCTCTTGGTCTATTCTGTGTAACCTCACCCACCCCACTGTAGTTGCTGCGACTCATATGTAAAATACATTTTGTATACCGCATCTGTTTCTCTGTCTATGGCTCTAATGCTAAAGGGTCAGGTGGCAGAAGATGGAAAAGACCTCTGCTTGAAACCAGGGATGAGGAGGAATTTGGTGAATTCCACTTCCAAGGCAGACTCACCTGATCTGCACCTGCCAGACCAATGAGTGAATCAGATGCGGGTGTACTTTGAAATCTGCATTCCTATTGGATTCCATGCAAATGGATTCAAGAGCTGCTGACCAACTTCATTTTTTAAAAAACAAAAAAATATTCTGCAGATAGCAGCTGCCTAGGATTTGAGCCATATTTTCAAGCACACAACCTAGTTGCCCCAGGCAACAGATATTTCAGGGGCCACATTCTCTTTTGGGTCAGGTGCCAATGCTAGGTTGGGATCCGGGGCAGTGAAACAACATGGATTGCACTTTTGTACAGTAGGCTGGTTTCTCTGCACACTCACCTGGTCCCCCTCTGTCCTCCATCCAGGTAGGCATGGGGCACGGGTGCTGCTGTGGTCTAAACCACTGAGCCTCTTAGCTTGCTGATCGGAAGATTGTGGGATGGATTGAGCTTCCATTGCTCTGTCCTAGCTTCTGCCAACCTAGCAGTTTGAAAGCATACCAGTGCAAGTAGATAAATAGGTACCACTGTGGCAGGAAGGTAAACGGCGTTTTCATGCACTCTGACTTCCCTCACGGTGTCCTGTCGTGCCAAGCAGTTTAGTCATGCTGGCCACATGACCCGGAAAACTGTCTGTGGACAAAAAGCAGCTCCCTTGGCCTGAAAAGCAAAATGAGCGCCAAACCCCATAGTCGCCTTTGACTGGACTTAACCGTCCAGGGGTCCTTTACCTTTATACTTAAGCATGGGTGCCAACTCCCAAGCGCTGAGACACTTTGCGGCCCCCATTTTTTTTGAGAGCCCTCCCCGCAATGTTCAGAGGATGAAGGAGGGAGAAAACAGAGCTTATTTGGTTTTGTTTGCAAGTCTTATGATTTGCAAAAGAATCAAAAGTGGGAAATAGGCTGAGATAGTTTGAGGTTTTTTAAAATATCATTCAAGTGGTGTATCAGTTTTCTGAAATAAAACAAACAGTTGTTTACAATACAGAAGACAAAAAAGGCAAAAATCACCTGTAGCGTATGTAGAGGTAGGCAGTTTCAAACCAATATGTACTTATACACAAGTCCTCTCTTTTTTCTTCCCACTGCTTATTCCTGGGGTTCTTGCCATACATGCCCAACAGTGCCTGGTCTGTGTTGCTTGATTTTAGTGACTTAGCTCTTTCTTGATTTCTGGAATGGTGAGCAGAGAGTCAAATCTGTAGAAATTTAAAGCCAATTTGCTTGCAGAGGGGTGGAACTCAGCAGCAAAGCTCTAATGTATTTTAATGGAGTTAGACTGCACAACTGCTTTTCATCGTTCAGATGGCTGGACAACTCCACATTCACGTTAGCCATTTTGCACCTGTAGCTAAGAAGAGCCAAGAAAACAGTTACTGAGTAAATCAGTAACATATACCTCATACGACCAGGCATGTGTTTGAGTAAATTCATATATATACAAAACAACCATTGGTGGCTGCAGTCCAGATAAAGTTAGCTACACTTAAGTCTTCAGTGGAGCTGATTTCCTTGATAATGTATGTGGTTTCAACAGGACTAAGGCATGACTAACATTTTTTGGGGTGGGGCTGGGAAGATGACGAAAGGTCCTCAGGCCTCCCGTAGAACATAAAAGGACTAGAAATGAACTTGCCTTCAACAAAACAAAGTAGGCTCCATCAACCATGGAATAACCACTTAATCATTTAAAATCAAGATCATAAAAACCGCATTCATAACAGCCGTTTTGCACCTGTAGCTAAGAAGAGCCAAGAAAATAGTTACCAAGTAAATCAATAACATATCATTTTGCTCCAAGGTCTCCGTGTACTGGTCCCTGAACCTCTCCTTCTGCTAAGATTTATTTTGATGATGGTAAGTAGCGCTACATTATCCAGCATTAAAGATGTTGTTTACTACATCTCTGGGAGCCCTGAAAAGTTGCTCAGGACATGGCTGCAGACTGAAGGGATAAGAAACTCTTGTCTGTTTGAGGCATCCAAACTTTTGATTTCTCTTTTGTGTAAAGGAAGGGTTCATGACTGACATCTAGAGGTAGTTCATAAGACAGCTTTCTCTCATGATTGAAATATGTCTTTAATCAGTGTTACTTTCTTTTGGGGGGTGGGTTGCAAGAATATATTTATTAAAGTGTCTTAAGCATTGCAACATCTGAAAAGCAATAACAGTACAAATTATGATGAACAGAGAACACTGAATGGTTTAATTAAATTTGTAGATTCACCTTTGTGCTTGTAAAGAACTGTACTATGCATGACCCTAACTCTGCACTAACTCAAGCATTTATACAGTCTAGGAAATGCACAGGCCCAGTGCTAGGGAGGGACTGGGTGGGGTGCAGGCTGAGGGCCCAGATGGTCTCAGGGGCCCACTGACCTGCTGCCTGCCCTTCCTGCTAGGAGAACTTCAATGCAAGGCATTGGGTGGAGAGGCAGCCAGGCACTGCTTCTGTGCTGGCACCTTGCCACCATATGCTGAGGGCATCCATCCAGTCATGCCCAGGGAGCCCAGTGATTCAAAAGGCAGTGCAGAAATGAAAGCCTGTGGGGTCATGCAGCTGCCTAAGGGAGTTCTGTTTCTTGCTTCTGCTGTAGATGGTAGAGAGCTTACAGGGTGGATTTGGGTATTTCAAATTTCAACGGCACTCTGTGCAACGGCAAAAGTTTGTACTTCCCTGCCTCTTGCCTTCTGTTCTGCTCAATTCGCTATGCCTCCATGTGGTGCCTACTAGGTTTGGTGCCCATTGTCATGCTCCACCCTAAATTTGCTTCTGAAGGATAGCTGCAGCTCATCTGCCTCTGTCTTTTTTGAGGGTTTCAGTGGTTTCACAAAAAAAAAACTTCCTGTCCCTAATCTGTAGCCTCTTGACAAGTCTTTGACTCTACCTTCCACAACAACTCTTCTAAAATGTGCAGAAATTCTAGAATCTCTTCTAAAACATGTTGGGAGTTGTGTGTTCATGCTCTCTGCTGCTGCATCCATGCTAGGATCCATGGATTAGGGTAGCATCCCACACTGACATCAGAAGTCTAACTACACCTACAGAATTTAATGATGCTTAAGGTTAGGATTTCAGCCTAGAGCAGAATATCTGAAGCCAGGCATGGGGGTGGGGGGAAAGCAGATCTTTCTGCCGTTCTCAGATCACACTGGGCTGATGAAACAGCAAGGTGGATCTGTTGCTGGGGGCATTCAGTCTAACCAGATTTGGGCTGATTGGAGAGAGAGACATTGCCTTCCTTAGGATCCTGTCACTCTGCATCTTTGCGCCTCCATCAGCTGTTTTGTCTTCCCCTTCCCCTTTTGGGAGGCACTATACCTGTCCCAAGAAAAATGGTTGTTGGTTATGCCCGTGTTCAGCAGCACTTCTGCTTATTTACACTGAATCACGTTTTCAATCAATCAGTAATTAATCATTTTATTTGTATGCCACCTTGCCAAAGTTAAAACCATGCTCCAGGTGGCTTACAACATATGAAAGATTATATAACCAGGAACATAACAAAAGTAGTCATAAACAATAAGCAAAACATCAAAAAGCACATAACCAAATTGAACAGTTTTCACAAAAAATCTGGGAATTAAGAATTGTTTTTAGAAAAGGAGCAAGTAATTTCAAATGATTAATTGTGCTAGGCTGAATTTGGTGGCTATTAAAAGTAGTTTGTGCATAGATATACATAGCACGAGCAACATCTAATCTACCTGACCAAGCTAAAGCACAAAAATGAAGTCAATAGTGTGAATGGCTTCTCTAGCTTACCCAGTACTCTTCTTAATTTTATGGATAGCAGGACTAAATTAGATACTTTTCTTCAAATATCTGTAGCTAAAGGAAGCTGAAGGATGACCTTGCTTTGAAGCCAAAAAGCTGTGAAGGACAAGGAGGCAAAGAAGAGGTGCCTTTAAATTGCTTCATTCTTCTCACAGCAGAGTACAGTAATTGTTTACTATTCAATTGTGAGCTTTTTGGCAGTTGCAAACTTTTAAAAGTGAGAATCCAAGAGGAAGGGCATTACATAATACTCTGAGTGTAGCATCCCATCGATCTCCACATTCTCTGTGGAGCTCCTCTCCTGGTGACAGCGAAAGCTTAGAGCACTTTAGACGGTTGCTTCTTCTTCTTCTTTTACAAGATAACTTTTAAAAATGTTCCGGCAATGTTTGAGGAAGAACCTGAAAAGAAGAATGACCTTAGGCTGAACTGGTATTGTCACAAGAGCTATCACATTCTGACATGGCAAGAACAGGAGAATAAGATAGATAAAATCCAATTGGGACTCATGGCTTGGGAGTAGAGAGAAGGGATGGAACGCTACATACTGACACTAGATTGGTAGACAGATATAATGGCTGTTAGTCTCTCTCCTTGATGTGTGTCCTTTTCCCCAGCTTGCATTTTTCAGATTCTGCATTTTCTATCCCTCTCAACTTTAGCTTCTTCATTTCCTTACACAAGCCAAGCCCTTTATGCACCACAAAGCCACCCAAAGCAGCGACTGGTTATGAGCTCCACTTAAACATAAGTCTAATCAGAATCCCTTTATTAGGGGGGAATAGAGGAATCCAGTTCCCTCTATTAGGGAAGGAACTGACATCTGCTATCCTGAGTGTAAAAATCTAGCAAGGCTACCAATAAATAGCTCCCTTGACACAATTAATTGCAAAGCTGATTATGTATTAATATATACAAATGACAAAGTTAAACACAATGTCAAAAACCAAGAAATGTAATCAAGAGTGTATTATCCTCCCGTTTCTATTTAACAAGGAAGACACATGCTCTGTGAAGTGAGTGAAGGGTGGCGGGTGGAAATAAAGATCACAAAAAAGTACCGGGGAAAATTATATGTAACAGTTACCTAACACAATGGTAGAAGTGCAGCTTCATGCATAAAATTGTTTCTTTGCTTTTCAATTTAAGTTTGGGGATTGTATGCAGTATTTTGACACATGCGTATTTTTACACATGTGTATCTGGTGTGCAGGGACGCGGGTGGCTCTGTGGGTAAAACCTCAGTGCCTAGGACTTGCCGATCGTCAGGTCGGCAGTTCAAATCCCCGCGGTGGGGTGCGCTCCGGTTGCTCGGTCCCAGCGCCTGCCAACCTAGCAGTTCGAAAGCACCCCTAAGTGCAAGTAGATAAATAGGGACCGCTTACTAGCAGGAAGGTAAATGCCATTTCCGTGTGCTGCGCTGGCTTGCCACGTGACCCGGAAGTGTCTTCGGACAGCGCTGGCCCCCGGCCTCTTAAGCGAGATGGGCGTGCAACCCCAGAGTCGGACAAGACTGGCCCGTACGGGCAGGGGTACCTTTACCTTTACCTTTTTATCTGGTGTGCAAATGCAACCTCCCCATTTTCCTCAATATGTACACATATGAAATCATATAGAGAAGTAATGTTCATGTTAAAGACATTTGAAATGTTGCAGAAGATCCAATCGTATTAAATGGGTCAAAGATGGATGCAGTAGACTTAAAATGAATCGTCCTGGAATCTGCATGGGCAAATGATAGGTAGAAGATGCGATTCTGTAGAAAGAAACTGGATCCTCACGAATCTGCATGATTTTGTATGGGGTTTCCCCAAGCCACCATTAAATTAAATGTAACATACATCACAGAACAGATCAGTGGAAATGAACTGATGATGGTTCTAAGGCGACGCGTGTTTGGTCAGCAGGTATAGGTATACAAAGGTATAGCAGTTTGAGTCAGATTAAAGAGTGAATAACACACACACACACACACACACACACACCCTGTCCTTCAATGAAAAAGCATACAATTTATCCATACAACAACTCTGTGTGGAAGGGAACTTAGGTTAAGCGACGGTGGTTGCCTAAAGCCAATGACCTTCAGCCAAATCCCTGGCTGACTAGGGATTTGAACCCAGGCTTCGACAGGAAATCCATTGTACAGCAGTGGAATGGCTTTTAAAAGCAGAGGCAATCACGTTGGTGCAACATATAAGAAGTCATTATTGTACTTATTCACTTTATGGAGAAATGTGTAGCTAAAATGTAGGAGGGGGGAGGGAATTGTTCTCCATATTCTCAGGTTTTTTTTATTGAAGAAACAAATCACACAGTAAATTACATCTGATTTGCATGAACTACTGCGTGCACCTAGATCTCGGCATGAACTCGGAAAAAGACATTGTTTTAATTCCATAGCCCTTTATAGTTGATATTTTTATTAAATTTTCTCATGCTGTAATTCTTCCTGTGTTTCTATTACATTCACGGAACCCTCCTGGGTATAATTTAACATCTGCACATTACTACTGCTGGTAATGAAAGACTAATATGCACTGCCCAAACTGAGCGAGGAATGAAGGGACAGGCTGCTTCCATTGCGGGGTGTGACTACACTCTCTTTTCATTTGAGAGAGAGAAGATGAATTGGGAAAAGAAAAGGCCTGCTTTCATTTCTAGATTGGAGCCTTGCCTGGGTTTTCCTTTTCTCTTTGTGGGTACTTGCATATGGGTGACTGCTGTGATTTTTGATGAGATGCTGTAAAATTGCTGTCCTTCTAGCAGGGCGTGTTTTACATGGGACTGGGGCAGGGGAGGAATTTGGTTCAGTTCACATTTCCCTGTGAACTTACCTAATTTGCCCTTTATGAAATGATATGCTGAATAAAACACAGCCGTCCTTCGAAATTCATACTTCTCAGAATTTTGCAATGCAGTCAAACAATGTGTAGAAAAATGCATACACTAGGGTTTATACAGCGGTACCTCGGGTTACATATGCATCAGGTTACATACGCTTCAGGTTACAAACTCCACTAACCCAGAAATAGTACCTCAGGTTAAGAGCTTTGCTTCAGGATGAGAACAGAAATCGTGCTCTGGCGGCGCAGTAGCAGCAGGAGGCCCCATTAGCTAAAGTGGTGCTTCAGGTTAAGAACAGTTTCAGGTTAAGAAGGGACCTCCAGAACGAATTAAGTACTTAACCCGAGGCAGTGGCATAGCGCGGGGGGTGCAGGGGGGACCGGCCGCACCGGGCGCAACATCTGGGGGGGTGCGCGCTCGCACTCGCAGCTCTCTGCCCCTACTGGGTTAGGGGGCGCAAATTACTTGCCTTGCCCTGGGTGCTGACAACCCACGCTACGCCACTGACCCGAGGTACCACTGTATGTTCATATAAACACACATATTAGTGGAAATAACATACAAAATAGCACCTGGACAGCAGACAAAGCAGACATGGAGGTTACATAGTCAGAATTGTTGTGTTTCTAGTTAAATTATGCAAATTCTTTCTAAATTTGCACCTATATGTAAAAATAAGCACATGCAGATTTTATTCATATCTGTGCCCCCTTTTGTCCTCTTTTTGATGATGTGTAAGGGGCAACCATTTGGCATCTACTTCAAATGTGAGCCTGCAAACTAGGGCCAGCAACTTCAACTACGTTTTCTTTCAAGATGATGCCTGCGGTGACACATTCATCATAGATCATAGGACACATCTAAAATCAAAGGAACAGGATTGATTGCTTCAGAAATACAAGTGCAAATTTAATATTTTGATTAATAGATTAAAAAATTAATCAAGTAAGATTTCAGTCCTAATTTTCATGGGAGAATTTAGCATGTGCTTAAGTCTCTCCTATTAACGTTTATTACAGAAAGTCCCATTTGGTTCAATCAAACGTCCCCAAAATATTTATCATTGGATTGCAACTGTACTACTAATTAAGGGGATCTTAATCATACTTACTTGGGAGTAAGCCCTGCTGAACTGAAGAAGATTTACTTCTGAGTAAAGAAACATAGGGTTGTGCTGTGCATCTCAAAATTCATACCTCGTGAGAAAGTAGAAAAAACATTCTGCCTTCAGAGCAGATTGCTTGTGATGACTCAAGCCAAGCTATATATCACTCAGTTAATGATTTGTCGTTCTAAAAAATGTAAATGAAGTTCTGTCTTGTCGACCCAAAAGATTTCTGTGTGATGTTCTGTATGAACACCATGATCATTGCATTTAGAGTATTAAGGATGTATTGCTGCAATAGTGAATTCTGTTCTGACACTCTAGAATACATTGACACAGAATTTTTAGCTTGTTCACAATTCTCCCTTCAGGCTGAAGTGATATTTCTCTCTTCATTGTGAGTAAAATGTTGCTTGGTCAGTGAAAGTGAAACTTCAGCCTGAAGTGACAGTTGTGAATGAATTAAAAATTCAGTGTCTAGAGTATCAGAACAAAATTTCACTACTGCAGCAAGACATCATTAATGCTTTAAATTCAATGATCATGTGGAGTTCATACAGATAACACAATAACCACTGTAGGGGGGAAAAAAAATCTCCCGAACAGAGAGGGAGATAAAAGTAAACATAAATGCCAGATATAGGTTTCTGGTCTCATAAATATTGTGAAGCTGTGTTCGCTAGTCACTTCATACACTATTCTTAGGGGAGTTTTAATCAGCACATGTTGTGCAGTGGCCCATACAAAATGCATTTAGCCTGGGGATTGTTCAGCTGATCAAGCCTTTCTGTTGACATTCTCTCCCACACAGTAGATACAGTGAAAGAAGGGAAGATACAATCATCTAATGATATCAAAGCAATCAAACTGGAATTGTGCTGAATTTTAGGGATGCTTACTGTAAACTGCTAAAGGCCATGTAAATTAATCGACAGAAAAGTGCACTACCTCTAGCAGGAACCTCCTCTCACTTCAGGGGACATTGCATTTGATTGCAGTCATCAGAAACATAAACCCAAAGTCCCCCTCCCATCCTAGTCTCGTATTTCCCAGCTTTGGAAATCCCCCAAAGAGTGATTTAGGCCCATAGCTGCCACCACGTCATTCATTATGAAAGCGAAGAAGACAAGAAAGCCAGGCTGGGTGTATTATTGTTTAATCTGATGGAAGAAATAATCTGAGTGGCAGCCACCTATAGAGGAGGGATGGAGAACATGCGGCCTTCCAGATGTTGAACTCCAACTCCCATAATCCCCAACCATTGAGCAGCCTGGTTGGGGCTGATGGGAGTTGGAGTCCAACAGCGTCTGGAGGTCCACAGTTCTCCATTCCTGACCCAAATGAAAAAGCAGATTTATTATATATAAGCCAGCTTCAGGAGGCTTCTGTTTGTAGGAGAAACTACAAATGAACCTCGGAAGATGGATTACCCTTTTAAAGAATTAGTTGTAATTTGTATTTTGGATGTTTGGAATGAAGGGGTCTTTGGCGTTTGGTTCAGAAATTTTCCAGACAGGGATCTGTCCCACACAAGTTCTTAAACTGTTTCCTCAGACCTAAATGAACTCAGGGGGAGCAAAATGGACTGCTGCTCATAGAATCATAGAGTTGAAACTGACCCAATGGTCATCTAGTCTAACCCCACTGCAATGCAAGAATCTCAGTGCTGTTGAAAGCACTGAAAGCATATGCTACTACAGCAGCAAGAATGTTACTTGCCCCAAAATGGAAAGAAGCAGAAGTCCCAGCAAAGGAAGAATGGATACAAAAACTTATGGAATAGGCAGAAATGGCGAAACTTACCGGGAGAATAAGAAATCAAGATAATAAATCTTTTACAAAAGAATGGAAATGGTTTATTGAATATTTACAGATAAATTATAAACAGATAAAAATATCGGCAGGATTATTGTAATTACCTGCAGTTTTATAAGAGTATATATTTAAAGAAGATGAATAAATGAGTAAGTTAAGTTAATTTAGATATGCAGAGGATCTTAAAAATAAATTTAAGGAACTGCAGAAAGAGGAGGAAGGAAGTAAATTCTGAAATGTCAAAATGATTGTAAAATTAGTGAAATGTCTAAAATTAGTGAAATGTATAAACTTGAAAAGTATAAATAAATAAAAAGGGGGGAATGAAAGCACTGAAGGCAGTGAAGATTTCTTCATGGTTATTGGCTGAAATGTCAGAGTTATGGACAAAAGATGTTAAAAGAAGCACTAGGCTAAGAAGTAGTTCCCGGTTCAGGGAAGTCTCAGTGAGCTGAAACCCAATGAGCTGAGATCCAGCGGCAAAAGCTGGGCAAATGGCCTGAAGAAAGAAGGCAACAGAGACAGGATAACCTACGCAGAACTGCCTTTTTTGTGAAACAACAGGAGAGCAAGTTGACCTCTTCAGCCTGGAATGGTTTTAAAGCTCCAGATTGGAACCCTGGACTGTGCTCTCAAGCACATTCAGGACTGGCTGACTTCTCCAACCAGAATTTGCTGGAACTCAGTTCTGGCACCCCTCAGGTGGGCACCGTTGCCATGCTAAGAGAATGAGGTGAGTTCTGACACCCCTTTCTATAAAAATAGCCTTGGCTGACATACTGCAAAAGCAGTCAGACTGCTGATATACAACAGCAGCTTCCTTATTAAAAAAAAAGTAGCAGACCCTAGTCTGGAAACATCTGGAAACATATTATAATGCAGTTTCGCATTGAAGTGTGATCGATTTTCTACATTTACTCAGTAAATGTTGGTTGGCAGAAGAGTCAAATGAGCAGATTAAGACATTTGCTTAACTAGACCAACTGTGAAGCTCGGATCTAAGGTGTGCAACATCTCCTTTCAGTGTCTTAGATGTGGGCAATCTAGCAGCTCAAATTTAGCAAAATAAAAGTAGCGTGCTCTGAGGCGTGTAGCATACAGCGAACTTTGTTTCAGAGGGCTTTACTCTGACCTAATGAATTTAGCTCAGCACCATTTGCTTGAGGGCAGGTTTGTTTTAATTGACAGTTACTGTACACTGCCTAGGAAAGCACAGTGAAAATAAAATTTACCAGAGGAAAAACAAACCTATTATTTTTATCATATTTATAATACCAGGTGTTTTCTGGTAGGTGAGTTGGTAGGTCAATTTGCTTTGCACGCCTCACGAGTCCCTCAGCCTCATGGCAGAGAAGTGAAAACAACTGCTGGTTCATTAAAACAAGAGTAAATGTGCAACCCATCTCATTCTGCTGGATTTAGAGGGGAGTATCTTGTATCTATAGAAGACCAGTGCTTGCAGTTTCAGACAATGGGAGATGGCAGACAAGTGTTATTTTCATCCCCCTCTATATGGAGCAAACCCCTGGTTGGGAGTTGGTGTGATGTTCATTAGTGATTTTTCTGACTTGCAAGCAGAAATGTCTTTGAAACTGTGTGGCTTGGCAGGAAGCAGCTCCAGAATGGCTCACTTATTTCAGGACAATTGATGCCCGGCTCTTCAGGGAGCAGGAATAAACGATACGTCTCTGAAACCTTCATGCTGTCTAATTTTTCAAAGCCGTATTAAAGTACCATATGTTTCTTAATCTTGACATGCTTTTGTCATGAAAGAAATGATGACGCGAAGGGTGGAACAGCACAATGGACATTAATGCCTGTAGAAAATGCCAGCGAGGGCTGACGTGAGGCAGGATAGAGGGACACCTACTGGGATATTATTGGATCAAATGGATTGCACGTGGATTAATACAAAGATGATCCTGTCTGACTAATCTGATAGCATTTTTATTTTTAGGCAAGAGGACAAAGGAGCAAACAGGAGGGGTCTACAAATATTATTTACCTAGCCAGTGTGATATTTTCACAGCAATGGTAAATTTTAAAAAGCTAATCGGCAGGAACAGCTGTATGGTACAGAAGGTGAACATGCTTGAATGGTTCAGGAAGTGGCTTAGATATTGATCACAGAAAGTGCTGGTGGGTGAAAAAGCTTCAGTGCAGATTTAGGTGACAAACAGAGCTAACAACTGGATGAGAATTGAGACCAGGTTTCTTCCTTTTTTCTCTATTGCACATACAAGATTTGAGGAAACAGGGAAGAAAAATGCAATAAAACAATAGTTGTTATGTCCACCAGTAGAAACATATTGGCGTAAGTGCATGACTAGATTGTTGACTATTTGATTTACAAAGCAATCCTGCATACGCTTCCTCAGAAATAATCCCCACTGAATGCAATAATGATAAACTAAAAGACTGAAGGATGAATCACACTTAAATATCCCAATAAAACCTTATTGCAGCTATTACCTTATTACCTCCTGCACTAATCCACAACAAAGGGTCCAAATGTAAGAAAAGAGTGGGAATAATGGTCTGTGTGACTCCCAAACCCAACCATCACAAGGGGCTCTTAGTAAGTCCTGCTGCTACAGTCATCATAGTAATCTCTTTGTGGTGTGGCATATGAAAATCAAGATGATTTAGAAGAATAGGAATTTTTTTGTCTTACTTTCCCAAATAGGAGGATATTGATGAAACATGGAAGTAGAATGACTATAATAAATATAGAGTCATCTTCTTGCTAATATCATCTCCACTCCAAATTCCATCTGAGTCTTTCCAGTGTCAAACTTTCGAAGTAAACAAGTATTTCCATTTGACTATATTACCTGATAGAGAGCAATGATCTTCCCTTTTCTATGGTGTCCAATATTGTCCCCTTCCATGTGTTGATTAAGCACAGAAGTAGAATGCCTGAATTGGGCTTATTGCTTATTTTGAAGTATTTGTCTCACTTCTTATGAGACTGAGAGCCTGACTAGATATGGTTGTGCCAAGCAGGTATAATGCATTTGTGTAGGTGGGACAGTGAATATTGGAACTTGTTGACTTCTTACCCCTGAATCTTCCTGAGTCCAGCCACTTTCCCGTGGTGGGGTGCTTATTGACAGTGACCCAGCAGCCCAGCAGTCACCCATGCCATGTTCTAAACCAGAGCTTGTAGTTCTCCAGATGTTCTTGGACTACAATTCCCATCATCCCTGTCCATTGACCATGCTGGCCAGGGTTGATGAGAGAAGTAGTCCAACAATATCTGGAGGGCCACAGGCTCCTCATCTCTGTTCTTAAACATGGATCTGCTGCTGTTCTTAAACATGGACCAGCTGCCCCAAGGACTGAGGCTCAAGCTTCTGAGGGTTCAGCCCAGAACCAACACCATCAGACATTCATTTCTACACTACATGCTAAATGAGTTAAGTGTTTTCTATATAAACCAGCACATGCCTCTAATTAACACAAACAGCATCGGAGATGCAGTGAGCACAGGTCTGAGCTGCAACTTACCTGGCAGTGACATCTGTGAATGCATCACCTGACAGTCTTACGAATAAAGTGCTTGCAATGCAGCTTTACATTTCACCCTGAGAACCAGTGCATGCACGATAAATGGACACGGACTGTGGACATCCCAGACGGCAAGAAGTTGCTGTGTGACACCATCAATCCATTCTCTTCTTGATCCCTTCCAACAAGTGAAGTACTTAGTGGCACTCCATCACGCTAAGAAAATGAAATGCACACAGAAGGATAAGCAGATTGACACTTGATCCAGTCTTTTAAACAAGGAGTAGATGTTCCTGTGCAGCAAATTATTTTTATGTAAGTAATTAATAATGGGGAAACAATGCAGTGTCAAGGAGCATCCCAGGGGGAGAAATTGTCAGCCTGGTTATTCATTTATTCTTTTCTAACTAAATTGATGGGATAGTCTGATGCCTTTCTGGATACCACACAGATGATGGAACGGCAAACAAGTTGCATTTAAATAATGAGCAAATCTACCAATTAGTCAAAACCTAATCTTCGTGTCTTAGAAATGATGAAGTGCACTTAATGTGGCCTTTGCCAATTTGAAAAGAGCTTTAAAAATTGTGGAAAAAACCATAGATATTGATCTAAACTTTTAGTCACAGATTCAATAGTACATTAATCTAGTGGGGCCTTTACTGAGACTGTGACTGTCACCAAGATTCATTAATTGAAGTTTAATGTGATGTAACTGATAGTCTCTCCTCTTATAAGCTTATGGTACACCTTTTTTAAAAAACGAGCATGTTCAATATACTGTATGACTATATATCTATTCCAAAGATGAAGCCAGTGTTGGACAATCTGTTAGAACACTTTCTATTTATTATTGTTATTCTTCATTAAATTTCTTTCCAAAGGAGCCCAGCTTAGCAAATACTGGTGGCAAACCAGACAGTTAAAAATAAAATTAAAACACATTTTAAATATTTATAAACAATTTAAACCTCCAAAAACATTAAAATGTTCATTGCACTGTTATCATATTGCTGATACTAGAAGAAGAAGAAGAAGAGTTTGGATTTGATATCCCGCCTTTCACTCCCTTTAAGGAGTCTCAAAGCGGCTAACATTCTCCTTTCCCTTCCTCCCCCACAACAAACACTCTGTGAGGTGAGTGGGGCTGAGAGACTGTGACTGGCCCAAGGTCACCCAGCAGCTGCATGTGGAGGAGCGGAGACGCGAACCCGGTTACCCAGATTACGTGACTACCGCTCTTAACCACTACACCACACTGGTGTATAGATGACTATATATATTGCAAAGTTAAAAGCACCTTTGCACCATCTGTTAGGATGCTTACTATGGAAGTAAAGGGGTGAATGAAGCTTCAGATTATGGCATAGAACATAGGCTTGCAGACAAATTGTTCTTTCCCCAATATAAGGATAGCAAGAGGTATAAAAGCAAGGTCAATGCAGACTGCAGTCTTTGACTTATTCTTTGCTATTGGCTACGATGCTCCAGCTTTTGTATGATGAGATAAGACCTCCAAAACCATTGACTCAGCTGCTGAGTGTTAGGGAATGTTTATAAACATTCCAATTGCCAAGTGTGCTGCTAGCGCGCTGAGGCTAGGGACAGATGGTTGTATGCTTTCGGTGGAAAGGGGTTTCCCTGACAGAGGAGCAGGCAGTGCTCTTAAAATGACTAGTGATTAATTGTTCAGTGCATGTAAACACGGTATAGTCGGATGGCATGTTATGCATAAGCAGGACAAGTGTGTGTGTGTGTGTGTGTGTGTGTGTGTAAGTGGATGTGTGTAAACAACATCATGGGAGGGGCGTTTCTAGAACTAAGGTGGAATTTTGAAGCTCCCTTGTTATTTTTGCTATTGGATATTGCAAGTTGCTTATGTAATCTTGCTAAATTTATGTTATTTTTGCATATTATTATATTTTTGTTTCGCTATGTTATTATGAAATTGTTGTTATGTTATTATTTTGCTATGTCATTATGAATTTTTTTGTAGTGTTTGCTTGAAATGCATTCCTGTTTCTTTGTTGTACACCACTTTGAGCATATATTTTTTTTGGGGGGGCTCACCTGTTTGCCCTCTGACACAGAGCCACTTCACTTCTTACCTGAACTTAGGTCATTACCAATAAACTTATCTGGCTATTCCAGCAATTGAATCCTTGTTGGAGGCAAGAATTTGAAGAGACTCAGGCATACAACCTACCCTCCCCCCTCAAAACCCCACTATGTAGAAGAGGGAATTTGGAGGATGTTTGCTGTATAGGAGTGAAAAGAGCCATCCTTGCCAAAATTCCCACTGCACTACTGTTAAAAAGACAAAAGAACCCTCTGTCCCTTTAGAGCTCGTCATTCTATCCGAAACAAGATGCGGAGATCATGTAAATAGCAGGATGATAATTGCTTGAGCAAGCACTGGGCAAAGTCCACTGGGGTAAATGACCTTTAAAGAACCCTTTCTGAGCAATATTCCACCTCATGGGTTAAGATGTAAAAGCCCTCTATCTGCATCCCCAGAAACTCGAAGGGTGGTAGCTCAGGGGAGAGCATTCTTGGTGGCAGCCCCTAAGTTGTGGAATTCCTTCCTCACAGGGAAGCATGTGTCACGTTCCTCATAGAGTTTTCATTATTTGCCAAAGGCACAACATTTTAACCTGATCTTTGATGCTTGTGATATATTGTTTTAGGACCCTGTTGTGAATGTAATTTGTTTTAAATTGGTTTTAATGTTGTATTTTACATCATTGTGACCTGTCTTGGGACTAATTCTTCTACTCAGAACAGCTCCATTGGCCAGCTCTGAACAGACACAGTTTCTGGCACAATATGAACTCTAGCCTGGGTTAGATCTAATTCTAAACCACTGAGCCTCTTGGGCTTGCCATTCGGAAGGTTGGCAGTTCAAATCTCTGTGTTGGAGTGAGCTCCCGTTGCTCTGTCCCAGCTTCTGCCAACCTAGCAGTTTGAAAACATACCAGTGCAAGTAGATAAATAGGTACCGCTGTGGGAGGAAGGTAAACAGTGTTTCCATGTGCTCTGGCTTCCATCACGGTGTTCTGTTGCACCAGAAGCCGTTTAGTCATGCTGGCCACATGACCCGGGAAGCTGTCTGTGGACAAATGCTGGCTCCCTCAGCCTGAAAAGCAAGATGAGTGTCGCACCTCATAGTCGCCTTTGACTGGACTTAACCATAGATCTTTCCCCCCTTTTAACTCTTGAATTCCAGTTCTGCATCAAGTCCTGGCCACAATATACAAGCCATACCCTGACTCAGAATTCTGGTTATGAGCCAGTTCTGAGCTTTAAAATTGATCTCTTGATCTGCAAAGGACTATTAGTGGACAACTTTAGGAACACTTGATATCATTTTGATTCTTAGAGTCAGCCATGGCCTTCACCCTTAGATCACCCTTAAATCTATATCCTGACAGGCAAGTCCCTAACACTCTGTAATGAGGAGATTACTATAAAATATAAATCTTGATGGTGAAGTTTTTCTTCCTCATCCAGATGGGGGAAATGCAATTAGCCTATCATATAATGAAGAAAAATCAGGCTGAGTTATGACAAGGTTTCCAGGCGCTGCTGCTGAGTCATCTACTCTGATACCTGAATATGCAGATGGCAAGCAACTCATATTGGCAGGTGCACTAAGCTTCACAAGAAGATTGTATCCAAGTCCCAGCACTCAGCATTGCTTACTCATTCACTTCAGAGAGAAAATGGCAAATCAAGGAAAAATAAATGCCAAATCAGACTCTTAGAAGAGTGATTAAATCGTAAACATCTTTCAGTGAATTATGACAAGGATGTATCTCTTGGGTAATCCATATATTCACTCTGAAGATGACCAAAACTTTATGTGACAACAAATCATGTCCACAACTTGTAGACAAGAGGCAAAAACTTGCTGAAAGAAGTAAAAAGGATTGTTTTTAGATGAGGAGATATTTGATTTTGTTTCAGTTTTAATGACAAACTTCCTTATTTGCATGTCTCAGGCAAAATTTGAATTGGAACACAGTTATCCTTTGAAATTTGCACTTATCTGAATTTTGTGTTGCAGATCTCAATTTTTTTAAAAAATTCTTATGTTAGGGGAAAGTGTACATAAAAATGAATATACCAGTATTTGTGAAAATAGCACACCAAAATGCATTATATTAGGGGAGATTGCTTACAGAAATATATGTTAGTCAAATCTCCCCACAAAAAAATGTGTTTATTAGGAGAAATTCACACTAAAATGTTGACAGATTTTCATAAGAATTTATATTGTAATAAAACACTGAAAATTGCTGCAGAAATGTGGAGAACTGAATCGAAGATTGGAAAAATTAACTTACCATCAGGTGCCTATAGTACCTCACCACACATATACAATTTTTCATACAATGTTCCCTATCTAAAATTGTCATATCCTCATTTTAAGACTATGGCTCACATCTTGCCAGATATCCAGTTAGTTTTTGGGCAATGAAGTTATTTTTCTTATTGTTTAAACCAAGTAGACAGCAAATGAAATATTGGATTTTTAATCTCTCTTGTGGACTCCTTGAGAGACAAGTGTCTTGACAAATGACAACTCTTCTAGGGATGATGGACGCAAGCAAAGAGTCATCTCAAAAGTGCCCACTGTAATCAAATAGCTTATTTCCCAAGCACACACAGCACCACAGGGCTATCCACTAAGCTGAACCTATTAACCTTGACTGGAACAAAACAATGACACTGCAGACAGAACCAGACATTGCCAAATACAGTCACCTTTCATAATATGCAGTAATATAATAGGTGACATGACACAATTATGGCATCCACTTCGCTCTTACCATTCTGTATTGTTGGATGACATTGCATTATGTGTTTCATTGCTATGAAGACCCGAGGGAGGGTCTTTTTAGTGGCAGCATCCCAGCATTGGAAATTCCTTTCCTCTGTGACTTGACTGGCACCTACTTTTACAAGTTTTCAGCACCATTTCACTCAGGCATTTGCTGAGTCTTCGTGCCTGAGCTGTACGTTTATCGTTGTGTTTGTTTTCTGGTTGTTGGAGGTTGCATATGCTTCAGGTTACAGACTTGAGGTTGCATATGCTTCAGGTTGCATATGCTTCAGGTTACAGACTCTGCTAACCCAGAAATAGTACCTCGGGTTAAGAACTTTGCTTCAGGATGAGAACAGAAATCATGCTCCGGCAGCGCGGCAGCAGTAGGAGGCCCCATTAGCTAAAGTGGTGCTTCAGGTTAAGAACAGTTTCAGGTTAAGTACGGACCTCCGGAATGAATTAAGTACTTAACCTGATGTACCACTGTATTTGGGAAGGGATAGGGTTTTTAGCTATTTTACGTTTAGTTTTTGGTTGAACAATGGCTGCTTTTAAAGACTCTAGTACATAGGTCAAATGTACATGGAGATGTTTTGCTCAGTATGTTTTATACAAGGTGATGGTGTATACGCGAGGGTCTTAGGAACCTTGAGACTATGGGAAAATAGAAACATAATCAAGACTTTCCACTCCTACTGGTTGGCAAAAGTTTGAGAGGGGAATGAAAATATTGCATGTATCAAGCTTGGAAAATATAGTAGTTAGAAGTCACAAGGGCAGAAAGGACTGGAACACTTTAAGAGAGCTAGCAAACTGGGAAGCATCAGAGAGCATAGTTGGGGGGGGGGCAGGATGAAGGGCAAAGGAGAGGACCATGAAGAGGCCCAGAAGATGAACAGAGGGATGCAAAGTGATAAGTATTGGCCTGGTTAGGTATACATTATAGAATAGGGATAGCTGGATGCAATCATCTCTTTTTCTTTCTTTGTTTGTTTACTCTTATGGGTAACCACTCAAAACCTTGAAGTTCAATTTTTTTCTAAAACATTTTTCTTAAAAATGGTTAATTTTGTTGCTCACTTACACCTTAACTTTGGAAAGAATTTAGATTTGAAGCCTTCCTGTCCACCCCATGCCTAAGAGCCAGACTGCTCTACTCAGTATTGGGACTACATTGGGCTACTCCGGAAAGTGAAATCCTGTTTAGTGGAGGCAGATGGAGAAGGGAGATTTATTCACCTGGTGGCAGTGGTGAAGTTAAGAAGGAGGGGCTGCCTTGGGTGGTTTGCTTGCATCCCTTCCATCTAATGGAGCAGGCTGTGGACGGTCACATCACAGTATTTTATGTTTTGTGCTCTGGTTTTGCTGCTGTAATGAAGACTGAATAATAAAGGTTTTACAATAACTAACTAAATAAAATACATGCTACATGCTATATGCTACAGGGTGAAGAGGTGGGTTGTGATATCAGTTGACTTTTCTTGGTAGCCCAGGTTTTTGTAACACCTAGTTCCACCTGCAGCCAATTGGAACCCATGGAACCCATGTTGGATGTTCGGGTTCCAAAGAATGTTCGCAAACTGGAACACTCACTTCCACGTTTGCGGCATTTGGGAGCCAAATCATTCAATTCGCAAAGCATTCGACTTCCGAGGTACAACTGTACTCATGAACATGTGTGTGTGTGTGTGTTTGGAACAGTTGTTACTGAAAGCCGAATAAGACAGCTGATAATGAATGAAAAAGTCAACATATGAGAAAATGCAACTGATGCCACACTTAAAATGTAATCAAGTATAGAATTCAACTGTGTGCTCCATAATCTTATAAGATCTGTCTTTTTAAAATTTGCACTACTCTGCTAAGCACCTTGGGTTACACTGAATATGCTACAATAAAATAATAGCAACCCTGAATGGGGGCGGGGGGGCGGGGTGGGGTGGAGACTTTTTCACTGGGTTTCAACTCACGCAGTGCCTCTGAACATAAACAGGGGGCTGCCTGTACCCTTCGAAGGTGAGGGCTCTAAGCCGTATAAAATGATTCAGGACTACATTAGGAAACAGAGTATGTCAGAGGAAAGTAGCAACTCTCTTCCTGAATATTGGGTTTAGCATTTTACAGAGCTTCTTTGTGTAAAATAGAACCTGCACTATGGGAGCAAAATAATTTAAGTTATTTAAGAGTATGCTGTCAGAGATTTGGGGCTGGTTCAAACCCCGCCCTCCATTAAAATAAAAACCAGCAAGGCTGCAGAAGCTCCTTCATTCAACTCTCCATGTATCTGGCTACTTTTGGGAATCCAGGAGGTAAGGTAAGCCTTGATCATCTTTTTTTTTAATAATAATTTTTATTAATTTTACAACAAAACAAAACAAAACATACATTGTTTTCACATTCAATTTTTTCCAAATATTTCTTTTTGGACTTCCTTCAGCTTTTCCATAAATCTTTCGTAGTCATTATTAGTTTACGCATTTCCTTTTCTTAATATTGTCATTATTTGAATCTTTTCCCCTCTATTTCCTTTTAACAATATCTCTCACGTTTTCACAGTGCTCTTTTAAAACCTTCTAGCGTTATTTGGCCATCACTTATACTCTCCAGATATTCAACAAATCTTCCCCAGTCTTCTGTAGACTTTTGGTCTCTTAGGTATCTAATCTTTCCTGTCATCTTATCCAATTCAGCATAGTCTAACAACTTTGATCTCCAGTCTTCTATTGTCGGTATTTCCTGTTGGTAAGCCTTGATCTTCTGTCCTATCCCAATGATGGGTAAATACTGTAATATTTCTATTCATCCAGCTTTCCTTCCTAAATACCATTCAGATCAATATATTATTGAATGAATGCTATGAGCAAACAATATTAAGATGTTTTATTTCATGTCTGAAGGGGAAGGTGTGCGTGGGGAAAGTCATAGGAAGATGCCTTAGACTGAGAAAGACCATGGGCCCACTGACTTCAGCCAGATTCAAACTAAAGGGCAACTGGTCTCCAAGATTCCAGACAGGGGTCTCAACCTACCTATCTGGAGATGTCAGGGGTTGACCGTGAGTCCTTTTTTATGCATGCAGATTGATTTTAATTACATACTTGACTTGATACGGCAGATATTCATATGGTAGATATTCATTTGTGATATAAGATGTGTCTCTTGCCTTTTCTTTATTTGTGTGTTTGTTTGTGTGTGCTTTCAAAAAATCAAAGTGGATTCAAAAAACAAACATTAAAACACAAAAATCATTACCATAAACCAAATAAAATCAGTACAATTTTGGGGGGAAATGTTCCTTAATTGGTAATGATTAAACTGACTAGGGCACTTTAGGGACAGGATCAGAATAGGAGATAAGCTGTGAAAGCAAAGGAAAGAGGTCAGGGTACACATAATACTATATTAAATGAGAGATACGCTGGCTATTATGCAAGCTTACTTTGTATGCTAACTTAAAGAGGGTCTGGAGTGGGGTGTCTCCCACTCCCAGTGAAAGAGTTGTTAGTTTTCTCTTTAAAGATAAAGGGACCCCTGACCACTAGGTCCGGTTGCGGACGACTCTGGGGTTGCGGCGCTCATCTTCCTTGTATTTCTATATCCAGCAATTGGATACAGACAAGTGGGAGTTTGGGGTTTTTGTTTTTTGTTTTATATAAAAAAGCACCAGGAAGCACACTGCCCTATTCAAGCATATGCAGTACACACATTACAAAATGACACAGCTTCTCTGAAATAAAAAGCCGTACAGAAAACAAAATATTTATGTAAGGTAACTCTCCTGTTCTATCACAAACTGATGGATTGCTTTGCAGGAATTATTTACATGAAAACTCACACCTAAGCACATTTTTTTCACTCTCCAGGTGACACCTCCTTTGACAATCTAACATGATTTCATCTTGAATGTAAAAGTAACACACACACACACACACATTATTATTATTATTTTGCTGACACCAAGCACTACTGAATATGCTGACATTTCATGGCCGATAGCTGGATCAATCAATCCTAACTAATTACTGTAAATAAATAAATAACTGGTCCATAAATCTGTGTGATCTAACAACACAGGGCAGGGGAATATAATTGATTTATGTAATCTGAAATTTTTGCAATACAATTTTGTGCAATTATGCTTGTTTACCTCTTTCAAGAGTGGGTGTCCCTGATGCATTTTGGATTTGTAGAGGAGGCTCCTGCTTCATTCTGCCCCAGTAGTTCCCCACAGCACAACTTGTGATTTATTAGCATTGTCTTTGAGGTCTACCAAATTTGTGGAAATACAATGCACCGAAGAGCGAAGATGGAACGGAGTTCAAAGGACTCATGAATAAAACCTCAGTGAATGATGCTTCAAGCTTCAAGCACAAACACTGAGTTGGCTAAATGCAAATAAAAACATTACTTTTGCTTGTCTCGCATACAGAGGCAGCTGTGATGGGATCTGGCTAAGTTTAGCATAGGACTGGATTTCATTCCAAACTATCGTGCAAAATATATTTACTGAGAATACACATACAGTGATACCTCGGGTTACATACGCTTCAGGTTACAGATGCTTCAGGTCACAGACTCCGCTAAACCAGAAATATTACCTCGGGTTAAGAACTTTGCTTCAGGATGAGAACAGAAATCGTGCTCTGGTGGCACGGCGGCATTGGGAGGCCCCATTAGCTAAAGTGGTGCTTCAGGTTAAGAACAGTTTCAGGTTAACAACGGACCTCTGGAACGAATTAAGTACTTAACCCGAGGTACCACTGTACTACGATATTAAATGAATGAGAAATATGGTGGTCATTATGAAAGCTTTCTTTGTATGCTGAATAAAATATGGCCTGGAGGTCATAGTGGCCTGAAGGCTGGAATCTGTAACAGAGATTGTGCCATATTGAGACTTAATGGGAGACAGTGGTGCTCAGTCCTTTTAGTGCTGGGACTCACTGTTGCCAGATCTCCTCAAGTGTTTATACGCACATGAAGGCATCCATGGGGTTGGAACAGGCCTGCAAAAAGGCAACAAGGAGCAGTCTCCTATGGGAATTAAAAAACGAACAGTCTCCTAGGAAGCATATTGGACTGGAGAGAAGCTTTTTAGTGGGGAAGACTGAACAAAATGGGGCCTGAGAAGTGCCAAGCTATGGGAATAAAATTTCCTGGTCGGCATTAGTGCTAATACAATAGCAAGAATCTTAATGACAGAGCTCAATAGAAGGGGCATTGCATGACAAAGGACACAGATATAGAGCTGTCAGAGGGCACCACAGTGCAATTTTCTCAGTGTGGAAAGAGGTCTTTGGCCAGGAAGAATTCACAATCAGGTAACTGATGTCCCTCACGAGGAAAGGTGATGGCGTAATTTAAGTGAAGATGTACAATTAGGAAATGTAAATGTAAATTTGATCCAATCACCAATGGGACATGTTTGATGCATTAGTCTTACTTCCCTATATTTACTGTAACTGAATAAAGGTGTCCGTTTGAATCTGTTATGGGAAAGGTTGGTGGGAACCTCTAAGTGCTTCCCTTGGTGGAAGGATACTTAGCACTCCTTTATTCCCTTGCAATAGCACTGTTCTCACTGCTTAGTCACTTAGTTCTGGGGCATGTGCAGAATTTAAGCTGAACTGACCTTATCAGTAACCCTGCCTTTATGGCCCATTTGCAGCATGACAGCTGCACATATTCATAGTAGAAGGGTACAAGTACCTCTTGTCAAATTGCTCAAAGGCCCACTGTGATGGATGATTTATGTCTACATTACTACATTACTATATTATGTCTACATTACTACATTAATGGAAACACCACCCTGTCCTTCTGTCACCGGAAACCATCCCCTTGGAATGACACTTGTAACTGGAAATCTTTGTTGCGGGACCTATCTCTGACCACACCCTATCACCCTGAACCAATAGAAAGGGTCTTTAGTGGTTGGAAATGGATGACGTGGGTGGAAATGACTCCTTATATTTATATTAACTCTACCATACTTCCCCCCTTCCCCCCTTTTCTGTTTTTCTCTCTCATTCTCCACTGACAGTGAAGTTTATGTGATGCAGTTTAAGGTGAGGGGAGTGAAGACCTGTGCTCGATGCAGTTATATGCATTAAATGAGTCTTTCATAAGTGTTTCCATTATTGGATTGTAAATCGCATGCAAAAAAGGAGGTTGTGTTCATGACTCCCTTGCCCAGAGCCCATGCAGCCCAGTAAGTAAAGCCAGTCAGCTGTTCAGTGGGAGGAGCGGAAGGGGTTAGAAAGAGTCAGTGCTCACTATTTCTTCCTTACCAAACAGTTAGGAAGATTTCCAGAATTTTTATTATTATTGGACTATCCATGCGCAGCCCTAGCTGCTTCACTGACTGAATCAGGCCCCAAGGTTTTTGCTATCACAGCAGTCTTTCTGATGCTTTCTGCTGAAAAACAGTTTTAACTGAAACAAACCTCCGCTTCTGGTATGGCCACAGTCAACAGTCAGCCCTTTTCCAGTGGATCTGATTATGCATGCACAGCATATCAACATACTGAATGAGTTAAGTAGGTACCAAGGCTGAATATGTTGGAAAACATAGATCATCATTTTACTCACTCCCTTACATCATTTAACTCTGTGCTGGTGACCCTGGGACCTAGTAATACGTACTGCAACCAATAACCATAACTCTATGATCTGTATAGAATACATGAAGGATGGCAGCAAGGGTATAATTTATAACCTTCTGAAGTGCTGTGTTATTATTATGTGACTGTTATAGCGTTCGTAGAATGACAGACTCTTATTAGGTAGTCAAGCATGTGGGCTATAGTTTTGAAACCATTTTTGATAGCCTTGTTGATCTCAGTATTACTACTCACATGTCAATGGTGTAGGGATCAGAGCTTCACAATATAAATTAATCTACTACCATATCTAAATAGTGTGTGTGTGTTTGTGTGTGTGTGTTTGTGTGTGTGTGCTATTTTAAAGGAAGAGCTAGATTTCTGGTTAAGGTAAAATATCTCTTGCTCTCAAATGTTCACCGTATCTTTGAAACCTCTAGTCTTATCTAAGTTAAAATCATGGATCACATCGATCTGGCTGAGTTGTAATGTTTAACTATGGTTTAGCGTGAGCCTTGGCTTCATGTGCTCTCCTTTGTACATTGCTTGCACAGCCAAAAAGAGGACATGCATCATCAAAAGCGAGGACAAAAGAGAACACAGATTCGCATAAATTTTGTATCTGCTAATTTATATGCATAGATGCACATTTAGAAAGATTACTATAAGTTAAGTAGTGATACAGTGCATCTCGCCATAGTGAAGAAAACTGTGGACCAAGGGACCTTAATGCTTGCTCAGTCAGCTGTCCAGACTGTTGGTGGGCAACTTCAAGGCTCCTGCTGTCCCTTCTTATGATTCTTTATCTTTAAAGACTCAGACTGAGTGGCCCTTGAAACAGAGGATCCTTTCAAAGAGAGCTGTCCTCTGTAAAGTGGGACACATTCGCTACAGCCTTGCCTTTGACACGCTTCTGGACTTTAAACAGTTTTGATGCTGATTTTGGAATTAGTTGATTTTGGATGTCAAAAGAGTTGTTATGCTGAAGGGTTTCAGATAAGGCAAAGAAGTCTCACCCAGAACTGTTGGGGTATATCCATTTATAGATTCATAGACTTGCAGAGCTTGAAGAGACCCCAAGGGTCATCTAGTCCAACTCCCTACAGTGCAGGAATCTTTTGCCCAACGTGGGGCTCAAACTCATGACCCTCAGATTTAAGAGTCTCATGCTCTACCAGCTGAGCTATCTAAGGCCCGCATATCTGTGGTATGCAGGAGGAACAAGTAGCATTTTAATCTTTGCCAGTCTGCTTCCACACCTACTTGCATACATTGTTTTACCCTTGAATACTAGCATCCAGTCCTAACATTTACAGGTGGAAAATATATTTGCATTATTAGCCCACAGGTAAAAAAATATCCAGTTCAGATGTGCAACAAAGCAGCTATCCCATGTGCATGAAACCCTACTAAGTGGGCTTAGGGAATTTTTCTTTCCATTAGCGTTAGTTCTGATTTCTGAGACAGGGGCTTATATTTGGTAAAGCACTTTGAAGTCTCATGAGGATGAATAAGTGAAAAGTGAACAAACAGAAGCGTGTGGATGGAGTATGTAAACTTTGGTGTTTTGCTTCATTATTGTTATTAATTCTGATATGTCTGTAATAAAGGGGGAAATTGGAAATGCCAGATTGGAGCAGGAAAAGATAAATGCTGCTCATTTCTGCAAGCACAATAACATAGCATACTGCCTTTTGCTGTCCTTACGGGGTGGAAGAGAATTTCATTCGGTCCTCATTTGAAGCGAATTTCCATAATTCGCAGTCCCTGGACTTACAGGGCACAGTTATCAATCAGACCAAGCATTTCTCTGAATTTTGCAATGTAAGTTTGCTTAGCAAAAACACATACACATTATGGGGAAAATGCATACACAAATCCATATTTTATTACCATTTGTTCATTTTTTTAGGACAGCATACAAAATGAGCATTTTAGGGGAGGAAAATATGTACAAGACAAATACTTTAGGGAAAAGTGCTTATATAAAGATGTATATTAGGAGGAAATGCCCATACTTTTAAATTATTATTTTTGGTACGGAAAAAATTATTCTGCAGAAAGTGGGATGGAAGGAGCTTACAACTGAACACATATGAAAATGACATGGAATAGAAATAGGATGGTCCGTCCATCCATCGCTAATAACCGCCAGGAAGCGTTTAACAGAAAATCTGTAGCATTTCTGTCTCTTTTCCAGTATGTAACTGTGTTTTTGTTTCGTTTCTCCCTTTGGCTCAGTTCATTTCTGCAACAATACACCACAGCAGCCATAGTTACCCAAAAACAAATGGCAGCTTTTATACCACAGGGGCTGCAACACAGATTTTCTTTTAAAAATCAAATGGCAAAACGTGGAGCAGTTAGCATATGTGCTTCAGTCCCTTTGCTTCACTTGGGTGACACTTTAATCACTTTTTTATTCTGCCTTGTTGAGGGAAGAGACTGGAAGACATATGCCACTTCCCCACCTTAACTGTGCATTTTCTAGTTTGTTTGGATTTATGTCACAACCTTAATGGGATTTAAATGGAATTTTTATATGTGAATAATACTTGGCATTAATGCACGAACTTGGGGCTGCTGTGCTCTCAAGATGATTTGCATAAAGGTTTTAAAATATAAAAGTAGAATAGCCGGGCTATTGTAAATTGTCAGGCAGAATGTGACACTGGCATAATAGGAAAGAGAAGGAACAAAAACTATGGAAGCGAGTGCTTTCCCCCGGGGTTAATTTTTCAATATTAAGGTACAGCAGGGGGCAGGGAGGAAGGAAAGCTGGAGGTGATAGTCTTTGGGGGCTTAGTTATTGGAGGATTAAATGGGTGCAGCGGGCAGTTCAACACTGTGAAGCTGGCAGGTTTCCCCTAAAAACACAATTCTCTTTGTATTATAAATGCTGCATATATATATAAGCTGCAAGTACATTCATCTCATTATTTGCCGCCACTGCCTCATATTTGGTAAGATGTAATAATTCTGCATTGTAATTGACTTCAAACTTGTGCATTACAATAGCAGGGCTTTTGTGAAAAGGATCGGCTGCTTGGCCAAACAGCTCTGCGATAGTGATAGACCTAATAGGATGAAGAGTATACAGAGGTTGTTAAGGACCAGGGCCAAGGGCCAGCATTGTCAGGTAACTATTTATTTTTATTGACTGTGTTTATTTCATTTATATCCCACCTTTCCTCTGAGGAGCTCAAGGTAGCTTACATGCATCTCCCCTCTTCTCCATTTTCTCTTCAGAACAATCCTGTTAGGCTAGGAGACAGTGACTAGCCTAAGGTCACCCAATGAGATTTATGGCTGAGTGGGGACTTGAACCCTGGTCTCTCAGGTCCTCATCCAACACACTAACCCATACCCTCCAACATGCGGAGGCCGAGAACCGGGATGCGCACCTTCCTAGCTGGGCAAGTAACATGTGCTTTTGGGCTCCATGCTCTTGTGTAAGGTCACAACCTTGAGCATTTTGGGGCTCTGTGAGATCACGCTCTCATGCATTTTGGGGCTCCATGCTGAGAGCATGGCACCCAAAAACAGGCTAACCACCACACCACACACTGCCAGTCTTGGAGCATCCTGACTCTATTGCTTCTTCTTGGTGGTGCTGTTGTTCCCTCTTCACCTGTCCTCCCTGTGTGAGTGAGCAGTGATGGGAGCTGTTCACCTCACCTCTCCCTCTGGGCTGTCATGTGTGTTAGGCGAGATGAAGAGAGAAAGTAGATGTGCAGGAGTGAGAGTGGCAGGGGCAGACCTTTGTAATATGACGCCTTGTGCGAAGCCAAAAATTGATCGCACCCTCAGCCCAAAGCCACCTTCCCAAAGCTGGGTAAGCAAGATACTGGGCTTCGGGAAGGAGGCACAAGAGCTCTGGGAGGGTCCTAGAGTCCCCAGTCTCCTTTCCAAAGCTGCACAAGAGCAAGCTAGGCTTTGGGAAGGAGCTGGAAGAGCTCTAGGATCCTGCTAGAGCCCTCACACCTCCTTCCTGAAGCAAGGACTTACTAGGCCTTGGGAAGGAGGTGGGAAGGTGCTCCCTCAGCTCACTGTCCTGTGGAGGGGAACCGGTCGTGCTCCCCTAAATCTGCCTCTGAGTGGCCATAGTGCTGGAACATTGCTCAGTGGTAGAGCACCTACATTCCATGCAGGTTCTGTCTCCAACTTCTCCAGAGGAGTTTTCTGAAAAGCCTTTTTGGGAGGTAATGAAATGCAGACTCCAGAGTTCACAAATTTGATCGGAGCAACTCTGTGTGTGCCCATAACCCTTTCCGTGTAGGCTGTTTTTGCAATCAAAATCCTCTCCTTGGCTGTTTGTGTGTCTTTATCAAATACACAATCTCATAAAATACTGTCAGATAATCAGGTGCCCGACAACAGATTACATTCTTATTGAAGACATTTTCTCTCACTGTTTTCAAATACATGAAATTCAGCATGGGAAGAGATTCCGTCTACAAATCACTGCATAAGGGCAGGTACTGGGGTAAGCGTTCAAACCTTTTAAGCTTGCGTTTCACTGACAATTACCTAGATTTAACAAGAAAAGACAAAAAGAGGTTCACAATAAACTGAAGTTCGAGATGAACGCGATTAAACTAGTAATCTCCTCAACCAATTCCCACACAACTAATCCCCTCTCCCCTCCATTGTCTTTCCTCTCCTAGCTGGCAACCAACAAAATGCCCATCCCAAGTGCCATGCAAGGCTCAACTCCCTACTTCTATTTAGCTTAACAGCCCATATTCCAAGCAAATCTGCCTCCCCTCCTCTCTGAACACAAACAAACCCCAAACACAGTTCTTTGCAGAGGGTTTTCTTTCCGCTGTTTCTTTTCATTATAAAGCTCACACATGCCGGTTCCTTCAAAGGATAAGTGGCATTTGCTACCAATCCCTTAACTTGAATTGTGACACACTGCACATTCTGACTTGGATAGATGTCGGTTGGGAGGTGATGGAGAGGACCTTGAAGTCTGAATAGTTTGATATTAACTTCTGCCCAAACCTTTTAGAGTTTAGCCACCTACTGAGTGATACTGATATGTGAAGGATCAATTGAAGGAGCTGCTTTAGAAAGCGGGGGTTGGGCTCTAATGTTGACTTCAAAACAATTTCTCCTTTGACAGGGATAGAGAGGATACACAAAATATATTAAAAGAGACCTGCTTGCTAATCATGGAAGGTACTACCATATTTTCATTGACTGTTTATACAGGTCATAAGGCAAATGTGCTCCTTCTGAATTCAGGATTTATTATATGTTTCTGATCTCTGTCTTATTTATATACAAATATCCCCCCCCCCTGATGCATTGCAAATGATAATTCTATTAATGATAATAAACTGCATATTCCACCTTGAGCTCCTTGATGGAAAGAGATCGGATATACATTTAACCACAATAACAGCATTAAATTTCTGCCAGTTATGTGTTTACAGTGCGCATCAAATGTGACTTCTTTTGAATTTGTTTGATGAGGTTTTCTGATGGACTGAGGCATGCTGGAGTACTGTGCTGTGTCTGCATTTATATGGAGCACATAGTATATGAAAATTTTATTCCATTTGCATGTGAGTCCTGTGACATGGAACTGTCCTCTGTGTGACATTTTCATGCACTATGTACCCTTGCCTAATGTATAGGTGAACTGTGGCTTAAATTATTGTGAATGTCCCCTTTTTTGTAGAAATGGAATTCAACACTTTTTAAGAGGGAAGCATTTAATCTTCTGGCCTGTCCTTGGTTTGCCCTGGTGCTTAGATATAGTAGTGCCAAGTGATATTACGGTATTGTAAGATGAAGCCTAGAGTGCCTTCTATTATCTCAACACAGATGGGTAAGTTCTGAGTGGAAAACGTTGGTGGCCCATCTCATTTCACCACAAGAAGCAAAAGAAGAAGATGCCACTCCACCCTAACCAAAGCCTGGCTTACTGGGTATGTATGGCTGCAGCAGCTGTGGTTTCCAGCGAAATCTCACGAGAGTGCCATGAGATCTCACGAGCACTCGCCGGAAGCAGCTGCTGCAGCTGCACAACCTCAGCAGCGGGGGGGGGGGGGTTGTTCCCCAACCCTGCTGTACATCATAAAGGCTATATATGTTTTTGTGGATCAAGAGGCTTCCTAAACCAAAATAGTCCTACTAATAATAATCAGCTTGCTCCATTCTTGCCAGGCCAGAGGTGAAAGGGGTGTGTGTGAAAGGAGTGACAGCTGGATTTGCTGGTGGACCATGTTGGGACAGAAGGATGAACAGATCCACTCCTGCATGTTTCTCAGAAACGAATCTTTTGCAAAGAAATTCATCTCTCAAAATCTGAAGAAGACATTTGCACAAAACTTTGGGTTTGGTATACCTTGCTTTGACCAGCTTTAGATACTGTCTTGAAGGTGAGTGGGTGATTTAATGCATGCAAGGAAGGTGGGGTGAAAGAAGGAAATGTAATGCATATCAAGACATCTGCATGAAGAGAAAGAAGAGAGGGGGTGATATTTTGCTATATTACTGGCTCCCATAAGGAGCTATCTCAGAGATAAAAATCAAGTGAGATATGCCTTGTCAATTATGTGACAATCACATCAAATGGAGCATCATCTCATTAAAGAAAGTCTGAGCTGTCACACCTAATTGAGATTGTATGGCATGCTAAGCAGCAGGCCCAAGCTCCATTCCCAAGTGCCGGCATCGGCTGTTACCAACACTTTCTAGTTTCAAGGTTTTGAGGATCAGATATGAATACTTCCGCCATGAAGTTATAAATTGGAAAGGTCACTGGTGAACAGAGGATATACCGTATGTCCTTATGGGATTTCTTTATAAAGTGTAATTTTTAAAACCAGACACACACAGAAAAAGATCAGTATGGTGGGAGTGATCGGTGGGAAATAATATTAGGCAAGTGCTGAAAAATTTGCAAAATGCTGGGGGGAAAAGGTAAGGGCATGCTACAGAATGGTTGTGAAATGAGTCAGATAGAGTTGACCTGTGCATTCCACATGCAGTCATCATTTAATTCCATTCTACTGCCATATCTGTCCAAAATGGATCATACTGAGGTGCCACAATGGTACAAACTAACTGCCTGTACATGCACCTGCTGATTATTCCCTATTAAGGCAGCAAGGTTGGTACTGCACGGATGAGCCAGCAGGGCCAACCTAGGTTTGACCTTCACATTTTGGGCCTCCACTGTAATATATATCACACGCACACACATTGCAAAGTGATCTTCTGTGTTAAATTTTGGGTCTCTGGAACCCAGGTTCTGTTTACAAGATTGCTGTTTACTTTTTCTTCTTATAGTGAGACAGCAGGATTCAGCAGCCTAATATTCTACGCTGGTGTTTTGGTTTCCAGTAGTTCAATAACACACATCAAAGCTTTATTAGATTTTGCCACTGATTAAGCGAGAACACCAGCTGTGCATTTCTGCCCTCTTCCATTTTTAGTTTTTCATCTCAATCCTCACTCTCTTTCTGAGATGACACCCATACTTTCCTGTCCTACATTATTCACTTTGAAGGTGAATTGGTCAATTCTGCATCTATTGCAGGTATATGATTTCATTAGTTTTACAGAAGAATACTTGTGATGAGTTAATCTGATCTGATCTGACCAATAGCCTTCATTTCCATGGCTCTTAAGAAGTGAGTTCTCATGCTTACTTTAAATAAAAGCCAGGTATCAATGGCCTGTAGGCAACCCGTCATAGGTTTGTCTACCTCTGTTTGGTGGACAGTTTAGTAATTGTTTAAGATGATAGGGTGACAGGTCTCTCAAAGCTGAGCAATAACAAAATCAGTCATACTAAAGCCTATTGAGAATTGTGCCTCATTAGAATGCAGATGGGGGAATCTCAGGTTTGCAATTCTTCCACCAGAACTGTAAGTGGAATGTGGTAAGCCAGAAAAGCATTTTAACCTATTCTGAGCTTCCTTTCTATGCTTACAATGAAATCCTAATTATTAAGAAGTAGAGATGGTGGAGAATATCACAATAATCAAATTTGGCAATGAGCTCTGCAAGACCTCTCTTGTTCACTTACTAAGTGAGCCAGTTGGTTTTTCCTGTGAGGTCTGGCGATGTGGAACAATATCAATCCCCACCCCAAAAAATGTTTGGACACCATTGACAACTGTGTGTGTGTGCCCCAGCGAGGTCATTTCGGTGCTGCTAATGCAGCAGTTTGACTTCATCCCCATTGTCAACAACGACAACACTTCAGGACATAGGTATCAATGTAGTATTACACAGGCTTTGTTTCTGTGTAACGGGTAGTCAGATACCAAAGGATTCAATCTGCCCATCATTTTTATTGTATTCTGTTCTTGTATAACATGTTATTTCCCTCCTGACTGGTTACATGGCTGACTATATAGAATTCGGTGTAAACTGTCTTTAAAAGATTCTTAGCTTGATACTCCATTTTCTTTAAATAATTACCTGAGTAAATTAAAGGCTTAAAAAGTGAGGCACTAATGACAGGGGTTTGAGCAAAATAGTGCTGGCTAAGATGCCACACAGAGTGAATCTTATTTTCTGTTGTTAATGGCATAATCAGCAATGGACTAAAACAAATCTGGTACAAAAACCTTCATTTCTGACCCAAAGCAGTAACTGAGCTTGAATTTTAGACTCTCCCATGTACCAGAAACATAGCTAAGTTAGGGTTATATTCAATATACTAATATAAGCAGCTTCTGCTCATGAAAAGCAGGATACCTGATTTTCACCACTATCACCCTTACTTACCATCATATCCCATACTGTTCTAGAATGCTCTCCAGCCCTCCATAGCAACTTGGGGGGCGGGGTCATAGAGGGCTGCAGGAGGTAAGAGGGATCAGTGAAAAATTGAATGCCTTGCATTGTGCTAGCGGAAGAGCTTTCCCATAGTTCAAAGCTACTATTGGGTTTAACCCAATGACACCGAAGGTGAGATATAATTCCAGATTTATTTTTTTAAGTGGTAGCCCCCATTAGACAAATGAATTTGGATTAGGAATAAAAGCACTTTGCAGCCTTAGTTGAAAGTGTGCTAAAATGCTTTCCATACCTCTGAGATTTCACAGCAGAGAACAGAGAGGCTCTTGTAACTCCTGTGTCTTAACACTGAGGATCCCTTCCTGTGACCTCCCCGTCCCACCACTGTGTGGTTGCTGGAGACTCTTTTCCATGTGCCATGTGACCAATGAATGTACCTGGCAATAGCTTGACTTCCAACATCTTGAAAGCAAAGAGGATGTTGAAACCAGGTGCACAATATGTGAGTTCTCAGTGGAAATCCAGCCAGTTCCAGCTCCCTGGACCACATCAACCCTCTCCCCACACCCAGCATTTCTTAGCTAGCCACAACTATGGTTTACAAGAGAACCAGAGCAACTAAAGTTACTGCCGACCAAATTTTGCTTTCCAATCTGAAAATCCAATCTGAAAATTAGATCTCATGTCTAGTTTCTACCTCTGGGTTAAGAGCTAACTATAGTTTGCCGCAACTTTGCTTGTGGACAGGGGAGGAATGGATCAGCCTGTGTTCCTATTGGGCACTTCCAACCACTAAATAATGGTTTGACAATCGGGAGGACTATGTCTGAAGCAGGCCGTTGTAAGCCAATTTACGTTTCTATCTGGCACATCGTTTGACAACAAATACAATTGTATCCGGCTTTTACATCAATAGAGCACAGCCTATTGCAGAATAAATGAATGCAGCAGAGGGGCCGAGTAGAACCGTAGCAATTTGTAATACTGGGGAGGGAAGCTTGAGCCGTGATCCTTGGCATGAGAGCTGAAGTGCTAGAAGCATGTCCTTATTTCCACCAGTCTCTTCCCCCTCTCTAAAATAACTAAAATAACCTTCTGGGTCTACTTGCTTCGTGGGCTTGATTTTTTATTGCTGCCTTGCTTTCTTCGTTTCATCAAGGGAAGCACTTGCTGCTAGGACTATTCAGTAATTGTATGTCTTAACAAGTTGTTTATGGTTCTTGGATTTGGAGATTTCTCAAGGGTATGTGGTTTCTGATGATATTCAGCAAATTTTCATTTTTGGTATCTTATCTTCCTGCCTAGAGGTTTGCGTTTCATCGCTGTAAGATGTGTTCCATAGTGCTGAGCAGGGTATTACAGGCTTACTATGATCTCCCCTGATTTATTTCCTAATTCAGAAAAACAACAGCCCTGGAAAAGAAAAGAAAAGGGGAAAAAACTCCAAGCAATACAGAGCAATATTTGTGCTATTCTCTTCAAGAGAGATCCCAATTATATTAAAAGAACGGGCTGACATCTTGCACTATTTTAGGCTTTCTCCTATTACAATACCAAAGTGCCCATGTCAAGAATCTGAGGAAGCACAATATTCCCAAGGGCCCAAGTCCACGGAGAGGCAAAGCACCATGGGAAGATTCACTGGACAAGAAAACAAGAGACGTGGTTTCTATTCCTGCCATACCTGTTAATTGGTGATCTTGGACAAGTCACCTCTCCTTTTGCCCCCTTGGTTTATAATGAAATTGTTAGGTTTTCCTAGCAGAGACAATTCTTTCTCCTGTGCTTTTTTGCAATGACTTTGTGGGTGTAGGAAAAAGGAGGTCTATAAATCTATCTCAAAATGGATAGACTCTTCTAGTTGTTTCTCCATATGAGGAAAAAGAAGGGGTTTCCTCACACATTGGATGCTAGACTGCCTATCCTCCCTGACCGTTGGCAATGCTCAGTGCTTTCCCCCGCTAAAAAAAATGTTTAGGGGGTACTCTCATGTTGACTCAAGAAAATCACCAGCAAAGGAAATGAAGCTGCCATTGGAGGTGATAACAAGGAAACTGACCAATCACCATGCTAGATTCCAGCTCCTACTTCACACATTAAACACTCGCTTCTGCCTGAGACTCAGGAAACACTGTGACAGAAAATGGGGCCGCCATTGGGGGTAGCAACTGAACTGATGATTCACTATGCTAGAAAAAAAACTTTAAAAAAACTTTTTTTCCTTCCACAAAATATTTAGGGGTATGTGTACCCCTGCGTGCCCCCAGAAAAAAAGCACTGACCATGCTCTCTGCCTGTTCAGCTGAAAAGTGGTGTATTGTATTGGGTGTGGATTAGCTCGGGAGTGGAACGAAGCTTCAATTTTGGATCATACTATATGAAAGTTCTTTTAGGAACATGATTTTTGAAATTAATCACCTCTTTGCAACTATTTCTGGTATCTGTGCCTCTGGCATCCAGATCCATATCATTTTGCTACATTTAGCTTTTGAGAACAAAAGCATATTGCTACATTTAGAGTCCATTAGGTCCCACTGCTTACAGTTCCCCCCTCTATACCCATGTGTGGGTATATGTGGGGACACATACATGCCAATTAATGATAACAACCTTTGCCCCTGATGAAGCGGGTTTTAGTTCACAAAGGTGTATGCCGCAGTAAATTGGTTCATTTTAAAGGCTTTTTTCCCCATAAGGCTGTGTTTTTATATAAAAACAACAGAGTTTGTGCTTGAGTAGATAGAAATGGATACTGAAAATCTTCAGTAACTGGATAGTCTGAGTGCCAGGTATCCCTTGCATCCTATCCGGACAGTTCAGGTCAGCGTATTGACCTGGGGAGTCACTCGATTTCTGTGGAGTGAGCTTTCCATTACCAGCTGGATTGCTATCAGCAAGCAGAGGTCACTCTTTCCAATCTAGCCACAAGAAGGAAGGAAGATATACCCTATTCTGTATTATCAAGGAAAGTATGTCAGTGTCAGATTCAATAATGTGTGTGAGAGAGTTTGGACGTACACTCTTTCGCCAGAATGATCTTCAATTATTTTCTATATATTTTCAAATTCCAAGCACTTTTTCCTCATGAGTAATTAGTATAATAATAATAACTATTATTATAACGCTTAGAATTTATATAGTACATTTATGCATTCACAGTTCAATCTACACACGACTGCATTTGGTGAATCTTTTCCCCTACCAGTTTTGTTTTAAAAGCAAAGGCGCCTCAGAGGCAGAGAGAGAGAGGCAGACAAGAAGAGGGACGGCTTAACCTTCCCGATCCTGCCATTTGTCAGCACGGCCCATAAGTTGCTTTTCCACCCACAGGGGGAAAGACACAGGGTCCCTGTAGCTTTATGTAAGGAAGACTAAGTAGGTAGTTGGTTCAGTAATTCCCCCTTCATCCCATAGAAATCAAGTGATGCCCAGAACAAAATGCTGACCTGAACTGTCAATTAATATCTAACATTCAAAGCCTTCCATGGTTAGGTTTAGGTATATTGAATGTATGTAGCTCTTCCCACAACCAAAGTCCAGGATCAATTTACAACAAGAATAGAATACCATTAAGAATAAATACAGTGGTATCTTGGGTTAAGTACTTAATTCATTCCGGAGGTCCGTTCTTAACCTGAAACTGTTCTTAACCTGAACAGCTAATGGGGCCTCCTGCTGCTGCTGCGCTGCCAGAGCACGATTTCTATTCTCATCCTGAAGCAAAGTACTTAACCCGTATTATTTCTGGGTTAGCCGAGTTTGTAACCTGAAGCATATGTAACCTGAAGCGTATGTAACCTGAGGTACCACCATATCAGAAGAACACACAGTCATATTGAAAACAGAGTAAAATTAACTAATCATTGATGACGTCCAAAGACCTGGGAAAACAAAAATATATTTCCCTGGTGCTGAACTGATGACAAAGTTGGTGCCCGGTTGGCCTCCTTGAGGAGAGCATTCCATGGGTTAGAGCTAATACAGAAAAGGCCCATTTGAATGAATGAGGATTCAGTCAGCCCTTCCCCCCCCTCTCAAATTAGTGTTATGAGCAGTGCTGTTTTTCTATAAAAAGAGGTACCAGAACTCACCGTGAATGCCTCCCTCATAGTTTTAGAATGCCAATGGCGCCCACCCGAGAAGTGCTATAATTGAGTTCTAGTGAGTTCTGGCTGGAAAAAAAGCAATGGCTATGAGGGGGAAATAGGTCTGGGAACCCCATGTTTTCCTTATTACGTATAGTTTGTTTGATTGTTGTTTATTTGTTTTAAAAAATTAGAGGCTGACTTGCCACCCTAGATGCCTGTCCAGGTCTCCACAGTCAGCAGATAAATCCTTACTGGCAGTGTCACATGTTTGGCATGTGGTCACCAACAACAAGGCCTTCATTGTGGTTGCACCAGTATTGTGGAACTGTATCTGCCTGGTGATTAGACAGGCACCTGTTGGTCTTGGCTTTGGACTGCATATGCACTGTACTTTTTAAAACGCATTTAAAACACCCCACCAAAGAATTCTGGGAACCACAGTCAATTAAGGGTGAAGGGAATTGTAGCTCTTTGAGGGGCTAAACTACAGCTCCTTGGATAAAACCCTCATGAGTTACTGCCAGTCAGCATAGACATTACTGAGCTAAATGGACCGATGGTCTGAAATTAAGTCAAGCCTTTGATTCCTCTTGCAAACATGAGGAAAAAGGTTTATGATCTCCTCCCAATGCGCATGGAAGTGTCCTGTGCCAAGACAACAGCTTAACTTCCTGACTCTAGTCAGTCCTAGTCTACCTTGTACAGTTAGATTGGGGGTAGTAGTACAAACCTTCCTCCCCGCACCCTTACATCTGGCTACACACATTTTGACTCCCCCAAGTTGGCTTTTAAGAGGTCAAGAAGAGTCACAGCAAACACAGTGTTAATGTCCTCAAGGCACGGCTTGTGGGACTTTTCTTTCTTGATTCCTTTCCTCTCTCCTACTTTTTTTTGTATATATAAAAAAATCAACATGAAAGCAGTCTGGTTCTTCTGTGAAGAGCTTTCCTTTTTTGGTTTTGTGTTTTTGGACACGCTCTTTATTGCGATTAAGGGATAATTGGATTCATTCTGAATCGGGGCAAATAGCAGAGGGTTCTTATCATAGAAGTTTCTCGTCCTGCAATTACATTCCTGCAATACCGTATAGCAGTCATGGAAGCTTAGCAGTCGTGGCTTCGCCTGCCGTGCTGTACTCTAATCTGGGCGGAACACAAATAGATCAAGAAATGCAGCTTTGTAGATTGTTTTCAGTGCTGCCGTATATTGCTCAGTAACCCCCAGGTCGCTGTTGGATATATAGAGAGACAATGTATAAATCTATAAGAATTATTTCCACAAGGCACTTACCTTGCATCATCAATAACGCCTCTTTCTTCTGCTCTTTTCATTTGAAGTTGCACAATTAGGATAAAAATGAACAACAATGCGGAAGACAATGGATGTGCCCAATTCCCCCCCCCTCTCCTGCTTTTGAAAGATTCCCCCTCTTCTGGTCTGACATTATCTACTCTTTTTTCACACAATAATACCACACCTCTCCTTAAAGATGAATTGTTACGATAAGGTAACCCTAGAAAGGATGTGCCTTCTGGTCTAGCCATGCTTATACCAGTTTGAGTTTTGATCTGAAATAGGCATGGGAAATCTCGGGCCAAGCAAGGCCAACAGGCCAGGAAGGGGGTCCTAATTTGGTCTGCGAGGGCCGTTTTACACTAATGTATTCAGTGTTACTGAGTCACAATGCAAAAGGCAAGTGTGTGGTGGATCTGTTTGTGAAGAACGTGGACTCTATCCAACCAATGTGTTCTGTCAGGGCAAGGATTTCTGTTTACACAACAGGACTTCCCCCTTTCCTCCCCCTGCACATGCCCCAAATCTGCTCCAGAGGATTGAGGGAACCCCTAGAAGGCACGCAGGGGCAGGAAAGGGTTGGAGAAGTTTTGCTGCACAAGTGGAAATCTTTGTGCTGATAGGATGCATTACTCAGCACTATCATGCCACTAATGTGCCACACGTAGTTGTGCCAGAAGAGTCACAAAACGTCGTCCATCAGCTGATTATCTTCACAGCTATCTAACTGATCTTTCAGTGTGTTTGCAGAGTCTGTCCCTCTCAGGGTCTTTCAGGGCCCTGTACAATTCCCTATACATGTCAGGGATAGTGACCGGGATCTGGCCCTGTTGCTCCCCCCAGGGGTCAGCTTTGACAGGCACCAACCTATCAGTCACCTGACATCACCGTGATGTCAGGCAAAGCATTTCTCTCTGCAGACCAGCCTGCAGCAGAAAATAAAGTTCTTTTGGCCAGGTGGTTTGCACAGATTGGCTCCACACGTGAACTCCAATCAGGAGTTTGTGGCTGGAGCCAAATCTAGCCAGTTGGTGCCAAATTTAAAAGGTGCCAAATGCAAGACCAGTTGCAGAGGAATGATCAAGAGTGCACTTTAAGGCTCCCAATTGTTTCTATGCAGCTGCAGCTTAACCTGCCCTGCACCTGATGCCACATAGTGTGCCTGTTATATATTTCAGCATCACCTTTACTCTAACAATGCCAAGTTCTGCCTCTCCACCCCAGAACTTTCTCCTGCCATCCAATCACACATCAAATTCTCCACTTAGATGCTTTGTCATTGCCTCAAGCTTAGTGTGTCCAAGACTAAACTTCTCGTTTTTCATCCTTACTCCTCCTCTCTTTCCTTGCACATTGACAACATCCCCACCCACCTGTTGATCAGGCTCTGTGTTTCCTGTGTGGATAGGATTTTGCCTGCATCCTGCTGCTTGGCGCTGCCCCTAGGGCATGTGGGATGCTTAGGGTTGCAGCCTTAAGCAGCTCATCTTGCTCAAGGCAAATTCCTTTTAACAGGGTTCTCATGACTCAGAAGTTTCACCTGCCTGTCATTCACTGAGCGCTGATACCTTGCAGAGGTGATAATATGCCCCTACAAGTGATGACCTGCTACAGCAATTTTCAGTAACCAAACTCTCATGTAACAGATGCATTTTTCATGAGAAACGTATCAATAAAACGTCTCCTAAAGTTGCAGTCTAACCAGCTGAACTTCTCCAGGGCGCAGGCTCATTGACAAAGGAATAGACTGCCTCAGAGGGTGATGGACACTGTTTGTTAGAAGTTAGAGGACAGCCACCTATCAGATATGAGGTTGCATTGGATTTTGTGGTTGGGAGGAAGTTGGGCTGGGTTAGCTTTGAGGACTCTTCAAACTCACTGATTCTCTGAACGTTTTCCTGAACCCCATTCTTGTTCAGGGTGCAGAACATTCACCTATTGATTCTAACAGTATTGTTGAGCCTGAGCTTCTGTCAAGTCTGCTAGGCAGCAACGTGATTCTGATGTTGGGCTGACTGCATCCATTAGGGGCAAAGGAATGACACATTGCAGGAGCTCCTGAGCAATCAGTGAGATAAACTGCAAGATGCGGATCCTTGAGAACACAAGAAGGGCTTGCTGATTCAGGCCAATGGCCCACCTAGTCCAGCATCCTGTTCTCAGTGGCCAACCAGATGCCTGTGAGAAGTCTGCAACTGGGCATGAGCACAACAGCACTCTGCCCACCTGACAGCAACTGGGATTCAGAAGCATGATGCCTTGGGCGGTTGAGGCAGAAAATAGATATTGTGGCCGGTAACCTCCTTCTTGGTTACTGCGTTTTTGATGGACAATCTAAGCATCCTGCACCAACTCTGGTTTCAAACAGAGAGTTTGCTGTGCTGAATTCTAATGGGAAACCCCTGTGTTTCCAAATGTCAAAGGCACATGCCTTCAGACTTATTTTCCAACGGCACTCATTGGAAGCACAGTACCTAATCTGCATAATTTGTGTAAACTCTGCATAATATTTGCTTATCCCTTTGATGGCTAGTGCTAATTTCCCCCATTCACCTGAGCAGCATTTGTTGCTCCAGGGATCACTCTTGCACTAATGGCAGTGGAAATGGATGGAGACAAATGCTTCAATGTCAAGTGAAGATGGCAAAATGTAAATGCAAGCTTCGTAGCAACTTAGTGCTACAACAACAGAAAAAGAACACTGTAAATGTAATGTTGAGGCCTAAGCATTCATTACCGGGGCTGGGGCTGACATGGAGAGCTCATGGTTTGCATTCAGAAAGCCCCACATTTAATCCCTGATTAAACCACAGAGCCTAGGACTTGCCGATCAGAAGGTTGGTGGTTCGAATCGCCGTAACAGGGTGAGCTCCCATTGCTTGGTCCCTGCTCCTGCCAACCTAGCAGTTCGAAAGCACCTCAAAGTGCAAGTAGATAAATAGGTACCACTCTGGCGGGAAGGTAAATGATGTTTCCGTGTGCTGCTCTGGTTCGCCACATGACCCGGAAGCTGTACGCCGGCTCCCTCGGCCAATAAAGCGAGATGACCGCCGCAACCCCAGAGTCGTCTGCAACTGGACCTAATGGTCAGGGGTCCCTTTACCTTTACCTCCAGTTAAAAGAATGTCAGAGCAGCAGGTCTGGAAGAAACCTTGTTTCTTCACAACCACTCACTGCAGACAGTCCTAGGTTATATTAGCCTGACTCACCAAAAGGCAGATTTATCAAAGCAAACTGTGTTTGCTTTCAAACTAGATGTAAGAACCATTTTACCCACATTTGTTTTGTCTCAAAATTATGCTTATAATTGGGTTCAGATGCATGGGAGCAGATCCATTAGGCACTGCATGATTTACAACCAGAAAGAAGTTGGGGGCCAATGAAATAATGTCAATGAAGAATGTGGCCCATTCACTATGAATTCCTGTCTGATCTCCTTTCCAAGGATATTTTGTTATTTTGCACCGTGTAATCTGTTGAGGCTGTTTTGCCATGAAATTGCGAAGAGTCAAGGGAGATTACATGCTATTTAGACTCACATTTGATTTTCCATCTCTTTTTGACATGAAAGGTTCTCGCATTATAAATTCATACCAATAATGCCTTGGTGTGGCAGAGAACATCTTGGTGCCATAACAGGCATCTGTTGTCTTAAGCAATAGTAACTTTTACTTCTAAGGCTTTAGTTTCAAGTTCACAGAAATATTTCATGTCAAAAAATGATGGACCCCCAAATAAAGTATAGCTGAAAATATGCTAAATGAAAACACAAGTGGTAACAAGTAGTACCCTTGGGAAATAATTTCAGATATGCTTTAATTGAGATCTATGTTCTTTAAGCATTCAGTTGTTTTTGGGTGAACTTCACATTACACCTACTTTTGTTTTAAAAAACAGCAGCACTCTCAAGATGCACAAATCACATTAGGCATTAACAACAGTTTAATTGTGACTAATTCCTATACTGATTTCCTGTGGTCATAGTGATGTTACATCTGTCTTCATACTAACCCCACAAGGTAGACTAAAATAGTGATATGTTCAGTCATGATCTTCATTAGGGAGGGAACACAAAAGTTTTTCCAAGGTGGATTTTCATTTTGCAGATTATGTCTTGTGCTTGCTTAGATTAGAATTTGGCGCTCACTGAACCAAATGCAGCCGTCGTCTCTTGGAACAAAATAAAATGTGCATATAGAGTCCTGAAAATCTCCTTCAGCATTCTCTGTTATGCCAGGTACTTTCAACAATAGAACTCTTAAGGTAAGTTTTGATAATCAAGCAACTCCCCAGGAGAGACAGACAGTATGTTGGAATTCCCAGATGGATGAAACATTATGGTCTATCCATTTTGGTTGCCCCCACCTGACCCCCTGCTATACTATAGCACAATGAATTTTCAAGTTTTGCCACAAGAGTAATGCAGACAACCAGTTCCCATGCAGTGGGTACTTCAGATTAACTTTCTTTATTATTCTTGAGGGACATTTCATCCTTCAGACACAGGTGCAGAGACTGGAAGTGTATTTGCTTCAAAGTCTATCTCCTTACACCATCTAGCAGTACAAATGTCATAGCTATGGAGCACATAGGTTCAGGCACATGTGAAGCATTGCATACAAAACACACAGATTGGGATTTAAATTTATGTATATGGTGCTTCCTTCACAGAAATGTGCCCAAAGTAGCTCAAAGTGCACAACAAAACATATCAAAACAACGTATTAATGAAGATATCAAAGCAATTAATAAAGAACAGACTCCCCACACACAAAATCAATCAATAAAACTATTCAGTAATGAGATGCTGTAACATTCCATCATGTAAGAAAACATTAAATAGGGAACACCTATCTCTTCCACCTTTCTTTATTACAATACTCACTCTGATATGATCCTGAATGGCTTCTCCAAGGGGCACCTGTGAATTGATGGCTGTGCACTTTTGAGGGGGACATCAGTCTCTCGCTCATGAACACTTTAATTACAATTACTTAGGGCTGCTGGGGGCCAGAAAGAATTGCTGTATGGCCTAAGGACCCTGCACTGTCCGTTGACAATTCTAGACACAAACAACACTTTGGAACCTGCAGAGCATGTTCTGTGCTCCAAAGCTGATGTGATTTCATATGAGATTTGTATTGAACAATTATTGCATTTTAAACATCCTTGCTTGAATTTGAAATTTATCACAAACTCAATTAAGAGGTTCCCCCACCCAGGAGCCCCTCATTGTAAACATTGGCAGCTCATCACTGAATCAGGAAGATGCCAGATGTCTCACTTAAAGAAAGAAAGAAAGAAAATGATTCTAGGAAGTGTGGATGATTTTCAGCATAAGCTCTGAAAAACTAGGTTTTGAAAAATTGACTGAAAGCTTTTTTTTCTTTTGCTAAAGTGCACTTTTTATGTGGAAAACACAAACACACTCCTTTTCAAAAAGCAGAAAATCCAGGCACTTAGTGTATCTCCTGCTGTTGGCAGTTTTGAGAAACACACAAGCACACACGTTAAAATAATTTTCAGCCTGTTTCAAATCAACATTGCACTTGTTCTTGTTGAAAACAGATGGAAAGACACATTCTGTTGCACACTGTCGTCTCTTAACATATCCAGAGCAGGACTTGGAGCAAGGTATAACTCATAGTAGGGAAACATTGTTCTGAACCTAATTGGCAATGCTAGTTTTTTTGGCTATGAAGTTTCACAGTCTCTTGGACATGTTGAGGGCTGTAGTTTTGATTAGAATAACAAACACTTACTGGAAGATGGAACTTTATTTAGATTTCTTTGTCAGCCTATCTCTACAGCTATCACAGCAGCGAAGGGTTTATCCTTGCATCATTTTATATATTTATGGCAATCCTGTGAGGTAGGTAAGGTTGAGAAACAGGGCCTTGCCCAGGACCACTTAGACAGGGCTATATCAGAGAAGGCTGTATCATATAAAAAGCTGAGGCCATTCCCTGCTCCCTGATAAAAGCACCAAATGATTTTTGCTTGATGCATTCAGTACTTTATGTCCACATGTCAATCACTGCAAGCTTACGCTTAAAATTGCAAAATGTGAAATGCCTTTGGGAATTATGATCAAACTTAAAAATAATAAAAAAATATTTATTTATTTTATTCAACATAAGTTCTATACTGTTTGACTGTAAGAAAACCTTACACCAAAATATAAAATAAAACATTCTTGAAAAACAGTTACAAACCGGTATTTCAAAACTGTCAAAATATTATTAACATCAATAGTAGCTAAAAAGTGATAAAACGCATGGAGTTTCTACAGACTCTTAAGCTCAGCACTACTTCAGACTCCTATGTAAGCTAATAATCCAACTGGACTAATACAGCACAGGGGAAAAAAAGAATAGTAATGATGATAATAATAATACTGAACCATAAGATTGCTACCTTCATGTAAGGTTGTCCACCTGGATGCCATGTGATTTGCCACTGCTACCCTGATAACTATTGTTCATAAACAGACTTAATAAATGTCCCCAGAATGTACTTTTTGCTGGTGAGCCTGATGCTACACATTAGTGCAAAAGTGAAAACTAATATTGTAATCCTATACTTATTTACCCATGAGGCATCACATTTAGCTACGTGGGGCTTACTTCAGAGCAGACGTATACAGATCACACAGTTAACTGACAGGATGCCTCTCCCCTAAAAAGATCGGGGTAAATTCACTTAATCTTACAAGTATTTCTTAAGGCTCTTAAAGCAGCATACATGCATTGACTACAATATATAGACGAGTAGTTAGAGAAACTTCTGGCCATTCCCCCTGCCCCCCAAAAAGAATACAGAGAACCAGTGCTTTTCTCTGGGGGGAGGGAACGCAGGGGGTACGCATACCCCTAAACATTTTGTGAATCTAAGTTTGGCCTCATTTCAATATGAGTAGGAAAATGAGAGTACCCTAAACACTTTTTAAAGAAAAAAAAGCAGTGCCGAGAACTATACTTCACTTAAAATGTGTATCTTTTGTTGTTGTTGTTTAGTTGTTTAGTCGTCTCCGACTCTTCGTGGCCCCATGGACCAGAGCACGCCAGGCACTTCTGTCTTCTGCTGCCTCCCGCAGTTTGGTCAAACTCATGCTGGTATCTGGTATCTTTTGTAATCAGTGCTTATAATCAATACAAGCCCAGTTACAATGACAAAACTAGACTGCATCTTAAAAAGAAGAGACATCACCTTGCCAACAAAGGTCTGTATAGTTCAAGCTATGGTTTTCCCAGTAGTGATGTATGGAAGTGGGAGCTGGACCATAAAGAAGGCTGATCAGCGAAGAATTGATGCTTTTGAATTATGGTGCTGGAGTAGACTCTTGAGAGTCCCATGGACTGCAAGAAGATCAAACCTATCCATTCTTAAGGAAATCAGCCCTGAGTGCTCCCTGGAAGGACAGATCGTGAAGCTGAGGCTCCAATACTTTGGCCACCTCATGAGAAGAGAAGACTCCCTTGAAAAGACCCTGATGTTGGGAAAGACTGAGGGCACAAGGAGAAGGGGACGACAGAGGACAAGATGGTTGGACGGTGTTCTCGCAGCTACAAACATGAGTCTGACCAAACTGCGGGAGACAGTGGAAGACAGAAGCGCCTGGCGTGCTCTGGTCCATGGGGTCACGAAGAGTCGGACATGACTAAACGACTAAACAACAAAGCCCAGTTACTCAACATCCTATCAGAGCCTGGCAGAAAAAGATGCCATTGTGACAAAACATTCTGTGCTTTTCAGCATGTACAGGAATGCACACCACGAACACACAACCCCAGTAGGGAATGGGGATAAATTTAAACTATATAGATAATGAAACTATAAACAGAAATGCTTCCTACACATGGCTACACTGACATGGGTCTACAGGGGACAGTGATATGGAGTAAAAGAGTTCTTAACAAATAATGAGGTTTCCGTTGCACACTTGATATAATAAAATGCATTGGAAATAATAAGTAGGATTATTGTCCACAAACAGAATGGTGTTTGAATACCTAATGTGGTTAGATGCAAAACCTCACAGTAGCTTAATATTATGGGACAAAATCGGTTTCTAAAGTTGACAGGGCTAACATTCCAATGTGATTGCACAGTTTCCCTCATCACAAGAGGTGCACACTTAAGAGTATGCAGCCGACACACTTCTGCTATCTCTGGAACAAAAGGAACCCATTCTCTGAAACAATCACATTCATTTTTGCTTCAATAAATCTGAATACTTGGGATGAGAAAATTCTGGGTCTCTTTGGATAACACAATTAGCATTTAAATACGTCACTGTGAAACTTTGGGGTGTTTCATTCCTGGATTTATTAATACTACTATTCTTGTTTCTGAAGGAACATAAATTATATGACATTCTCATTGCGAACGTTTTAACTCCTAAGATAAAAGAGCCTTTTTCATGTGAAGCGATTCAAGTCACTTAAAAGGAGCCTCTGTTGCTTTTGTGTGGAGCAACGGTCACACCCAGTGGCCAGTTAGGTTAATCACATACATGTATTCCCTATGGATATATCAAACAGCTCACAGGAAGCATCACATCTTCTTCGCAAATGGGAGCCTGGGATAAAGTGAGGATTGGTGACAGCGCCCCACAAAAAAGCAACAGTCCTTACCTTGCGTTTCTTAGGCTGTCTTCCCCAAAGACTCCTAATTGATCGAATGGAAGTGTCAAGGGCCATTCAAAAAATTAATAGAGGAAAGTCACTAGCATGCCTTTGGATCCTGTCACTTGTTAAATTAGAATCTGTTGCTTTTAATAAGATTCTGACTTGAGAGAATCAGCCCAGGACAATTTGAAGCAAGAGGTCTTGCTTCATCATCATGTCAAATGCACTTTTAGTTTGGGGCAGCCTGCAACATTTCGACACATGGCGGATTCTTCTCCTTTGGGTGCTAATGAGGGTATTTCAAAGAAATTATCTTTCTTTTTTAATGTTAAAATATAACACAGTCCTGTTTATAATGGGACACTGTGATTTATAATCTCAAAACACCTTTTATTCCTATTTTCTCTCTTTCAGTATTACTGCAACCTCCAACACAACGGTATACTTACGTTGTTTTGTTTTTCTTCTATTTTGTGTTTAAGACAGTAGATTCATGTATGTGTTGGTTAGTGAGTAGAAAGCTCACTAAATGAAAAAGGAGCGGTGGGGGGGAGCCCCATAGATTGCTCCTAGTCATATCTAGTGAAACATGAATTTCCTCTGTGCTTCTGCCACTCCTTTTTCCTCTGCTAACCCCACTCTCTCATTATGTTTAATACTTCTCTTCCTGCTTCTTCCTCTTCACCCAGCAGGCTGCCAGAAGGAGGAAAGATGGCGCCTGCCAGAGGTTTGAGCCAATTGCTTGCAAAGGGCTCTCCCCTTTCCATCACTCTACCCATCTGGCTCCCCGCTTTCCCTCCTCTTTGCTATAGGTGTGAATCAATTTCTTGCAGAGGGCTTCCTTCTTCCTTCCATTGCTCTCTCTAGTTTATCTTTCCCCCATCTCTCCTCCCTTCCTCTGGGCTCCCCACTTCCCCCCATATACATGTAATCCAATTGAGGGCTGCAAATTCTGCAACCCTGCTTTAGGCCATGCCCAGAGTCCATATACATTAGGTGTCTGCAAGTGTAATAAGTTCTGATCTGTGCCATTGAGCCTGGTTAAGGTCTGTGAAAAACAAAGAACCTGTAGCCCTGCAGATGTTCTTGGACTCTGATTCCCATCAATCTCAGCCAGCATGGCCAATGACCAAGGATAATGGGAGATGTAGCCAAGCCACAGCTGAAAAGCCACAGGTTCCCCAGCCCTGGAATGAATATGCCATTATGAAGCCTCAAGACAGTTTACAAAAAACAAAAGCTTATTAACAAAACAAACAAGGAGACATTTTCTGTGGAAGCATTCCTCCTGTAGCCAGCCTCCCTTGTTAGATGGGACCGCCACATTTTGGGTTCGGGCATTTTTGGGGTGGGAGGAGTCACCAGCCAATCTCCCCACCTCACTGGTGGAGAGGGTGTGAGGGCCAGGCCAGGGGAAGAGAGAGGCTAGGACTATCCGTCTTGCTCTTCTCCGTGCAGACAGGGTGCTAACTTGTATAATGGACTTTGTAAAGGTCAAGTTAACAGAAAATTCAGTATGAGCACCAGGAATCAAACAAACGATATACAGTGGTACCTCGGTTTATGAACTTAATCTGTTCCAAAAGCCCATTCTTAAACTGAAACCATTCTTAAACAGAGGCGAGCTTTCCCTAATGAGGCCTCCTGCCACTGGTGCCCTTCCACAGTTCGGATTCCATCCTTAGACTGAGGTAAAGTTTGCAAATTGGGGCACTACTTCCAATTTTGCGGAGTTCGCAAACAGTATAGTTCGTAAAAGGGCTGTTCTTAAACCGAGGTACCACTGTATATGTTTCATGAGAAAAAAAATGATGCTTAGGATACTGTGAACAAGAGGATACCAAAGGTATAAAGCAAATCTAATAGTTGATGTTATAACTAAGAAGTTAAAAACTAGTGTGGAGCTTGTTTTCTCAAAAAATCCGTTTTAATCTTGTATCATGACAACACCAATAAAAAGAAAGGGTGGGGATTTAGAAACAGAGTAGGAACACACTTGCATTGCAACCACAGTTGAGCATTTAGGGAGAGTGGCACCAAGAACAATATTCTTGTCAATGAGACTTGGTTCTTAGCTTTATAATATATTTACTGCATAATAGACTTCCTTTCATAGACTTACAAAAATGTTTGATAAATATGCAAGAAAGCTTTCTGAGTGATAGGCTCACAATATACCTTTTCAGCAACAAGCACCCAATCTTGCTCTGCTCAGCATCAAAGAGGCAGAACAAACAAACTCTTACTTTTTATTGCAGGCAAACAAACATGTTCCTTTATTGCTGGTTGGTATACAGAACCCGAATGGAACTGAAAAGCAGAGGAAACTAAAGTCCAAGAGGTGGAGTCTGAAGTTCTCATATTTAACCCCTTAAAAGGTAAGGTTATTCTACAGGATCACTTAAGTAATCATAGGGTGATTGTTATAATGAAAACTCCCCCCTCTGCTAGTGAGCAAACTTTGGGGGGGCTTTTCCAAATGAGGCTTTTGTTGTGCACATAATTTTAAAGAGATCCCTATCCTTAAATTGCTCCAGTTCTAAAAACAACCTCATTCTTTAGAAAGAGGTTGTCATTGCCTGCCATGTCACAAATTAAAAAGACATTAAAAAAACCCTTGGCGGGGGGCATAGTTTGGGATGCACACGTCCCCGTCCCCCCACCGCATTGTCTGCAGGGCTTACCTGAGGAGGAGCCTCTTCCCATAGCAGCCTGCCAATATCTTAAGAGCCCCTTTCCCAAGCCCCCCCCCCTTTTAGCACAGGTGTGTCATGTGTTGGCTTTTTGCAGTTTAGTAGCGCTGCAGAGAGCTTGCTGGGGAGACCATGCATTAAAAAGGGACTCAAAAATAACTTAAACAAGGTTTTAATTACAAAAACAAAAACTCCTTATACACTAAATACATCAACAACAAACCAGACCCAACCACCAACTCATCCCCAGGGTAATGGGAGAGCTAGGTGCTGCTCCTTATATACTACACCCAATTGCTGACACAGCTTGATTAACACAACTCAGCAGCACCTGCTATGTTTCACAGCTGTAAGACTGGGTCTCGTTATTTGCCCTGGCCCTGGCCCTTAAAGAAATACACAACTTGTGAAGCAATAATGAACCTTCACATTTTAAAATGACCATTCAACATCATGCAGTTACAAATGAGAAGGCCTTTTCTCTCTGGCATCCTGACTTTGAAACACCCTCCAATAAGGAAACATGGCTGGTGCTGACATTACACCAGCTATTAAAATATTTTTGCCCAGGAATTTTAAAAATATATATTTTAAATTGTTGTTTCATTTATACAGCAAAATACAATACGAGAAAAGACAGAGTGGAAACAAACTAGAGACATTTTCAAATTAATTCATGCAAACCTATAAGCAATTTACCAACTGCACACTCAATATGTAATTTTATTTTAATTTATACTCCTATTTTATTTTAGCACTATCAAATATCCCCAAAGCACACAAAAACAGCGTATCTAGCACTTAGATCTCATCTCGTAAAGGAATCCCATTTTCACTTCTCGATAATATCAGTGTTAACACTTTAGATATCTATAATTTGCATAATAGTATTTGATGAAATAAGACCAAGGCATTATTCCAGCCTCTCAAATTCACTCATCTCTAAACTCAGATAAGTTGATTCTGCTTCATTCATTCTGTTTTTATCCTTTGCGGTATTTAAGAGCGGGACAAAGGCCTTTCATTTATAACTGGTTCCTTTATTCTTCTAAGACCTACTTTTGGCCATCATCAGCTATCCAGCCCTGTATGTGAAGTATTACATGGGAATTGAAAGGTTTGTACCTACTTTGCTGCAGAGGACCCTTTCAAAATTCACCACCTTCAAGGTGAGTCGCAAAGGTATAATGAAAATGGTGTCAAACTCAGCCTTTTCTATGAAACATCCATCCATCGAGGCAGGGGGTACTCTGTACAGAAATAACTGTATTTCTAAAGCAACTGTTAATTTCTTTCTTTGGGGAGCGGATTGATATCTCCTTCACAATTCAAAGTTCTCAGGAAAAAGTGTAATGTCAGATGGTAGAAGATGGGGAATTTTAATCTAATTTTTGAGGCCTAGGTATCACTGACGTGTTAAATGTGTGTTTGGGTTGTACTGGGTTGTACCATTTCAGAAAACACAGAGAATCATAAAATCACAGAGTCGGAAGGGATCCTGAGGGTCATTTAGTCCAACCCCCTTGCAATGCAGGAATCTCAACTAAAGCATCCATAGCACCAAACTCTGTTTAAAAGCCTCCAAGGAAAGAGAGGGAGCCTGTTACACTGTTGAACAACTCTTACAGTCAGAAAGTGCTCCTGGTGTTTTGTTGGGAACTCCTTTCTTGTAATGTGAAGCCATTGGTTCAAGTCCTACTCTCTGGAAGTCAAAAGCTGCTTCAGACTACCTTGGTTCTCAAACTTAATCCATTCTGGGAGTCTGTTCAGCTCCTGAAACAGTTTGAAACCAAGGTGTGGCTTCTGATTGGCTGCAGGACCTTCCTGCAGAAGCCAAACTCAAACAGAAGCTGCGTCGGACGTTCGGCTTCTGAAAAACGTTTGCAAACCAGAACACTTACTTCTGGGTTTGCAGTGTGCAGGAGCCAAGCAATTTGAGTACCAAGGTACTACTGTACTCATGTTCTAATTCCAGTATAAACCAGAATGCTGGGTAAGCGAAATACAGGAGAAACAAAATCAAAAGAACAATTAAAGAATGGAATAGGAGAAATTTGCTTATCCTTACCCAAAGCCAAATGAAAGCTGTTGTTACTTTCAAAAAACACTCCCCCTTTTAGACATTTTTGAAGCAGTGTGAATGTGTCTAGCCATTCACAGCAACCATTCACAGTATTGTTCTTCCTCTGATGTGTCATCATGTTATGTGATCCTAATTGAGCAGGTGGAAACAGCAAAGGTAAGAAAAGTGGGAATTTAGGTGAAATTCCTTTCATACTAAATGTATCTGCATACATGAGTATAGCCCTAAGAATGTTGAGATTCTGATGGAGTGAATTTCTTTTTAGTGCTACCCTGCACAATTCAAATCTGAACATGCAGAAGGACAGAAGGCAACTTTTAGTAACAGTGAAAACAGAATTTAAAAAACAGCACACAGTTTCATTGCTAATTTTCACTGTATATAACCCTTTGCCACCACTCAGTTGGTTATATTTCTCATAATGAGTAAGTTCATCTATACTGTTTGCATAATGGTGTTCTTTATTTTGATCAAGTTTGCTCTTATTATTCTTGATCTTGTTACCCATAGAACCACAAGGGTGCTTGCTACAGCTTGAAAAGCATATGGTAGCACTTACAATGTGAATCATAAATTCTGAATGAGTAGCTTGAGATTTTAATTGTGTCATTTCAGCTTTCCTTGGGTTCTTTCATTCTAGTAGAACTTTCACATATGGATATCAAATGCATTAGGAGCCACCTTCCATTGCTCGATTCAAAGCTCCATCATCAGTGGCTGTCATATGTTTGGAAGTGAACCCTCTCTTATTTCCAATATACAGATGGAATGCAGCTGAAATTCTGAACTGGTGTTTTGGGCCATGCTTTGAATTGCATGAAGCTGATCAAACTCAAGTTTAATCCTAGCAAGATACAGGTACTGTTGGTTGAAGCATCTGGATAGGGTTACACTCCACTGAAAGAAGCAGGTTCTCATCTTGGGGGATATGTTGAGTCCTCCATCCACCAATTCTCCTAAATACCCACAAAGGGCAGTGGTCTGGAATGTCGTTTGCCAACTTCACCTGTTCTGCCAGCTGTGTCTTTACCTGGAGAAATCACATCTAACCTATGGTCTCAATCAGTCCAGGTAATTGTAACTTAGGGGTACTTGGCTCATTCCTGCCAATGTACCTCCTTGCTGGCCAATGCTCCTATCGTTGTTGGAACCCTTGTACCCTGGCTAAAAGAAATCCCTGCCCAGTACACCCTGTCCTCCTCTTTGTGGTGTCAGCATCGCCATTGACCCCCTTCTCCTCTTACATTCTTCAAATATTTCTTTGCTGCAGAAGCTGCTGGTGACTCCTCTAAAACATTGATACACCTTCCCTTTGCTCCAATTCCTTATCCTTGCTCTCTCCCAGCAGTTAAAGTTTAGACAAAGACCTTTATTTCCCTCCCATTATGCCTACCACAGCCTCCATGAGTTTTGGACTACAACTCCCATCAGCCCCAGCCAGCATAGTCAATGGTCAGAGATGGAGGAAGTTGTAGTCCAAAACATCTGGATAGCACCAGGTTGGGTAAGGCTCCTATAATGCACCATGCATTTCCCACTATTTCACATTGCTGCTGGATTAAAAAAACAAACAAAACTAAATTGGTTTTGTAGAAGTATAATGCTTTTAGATGCCTGTTTTAGTTTTATTGTAATGAGGTGTTACAATTTTTATATATTACTTATTTCATTTATTTCTATTAATTTTGATATCCTGCCCTTTTGGTCCCCATGCCCAGCTCATTTTATTATGCACATGCGCAATCTTGGGAGGACTTTGCCATAACAGACATATTTAAAATAAAGAAAGAAATGAAATAAACATTGGTTGCATGATATAAGCAACAATTCATAAACAAATGTGGATTCAATGTGGTGTGTGGATAGAATAATTGAAATGATTTCAATTAGAAGAAGAAGAAGAAAAAGAAGAAGAAGAAGAAGAGTTTGTATTTGATATCCTGCTTTATCACTACCCGAAGGAGTCTCAAAGTGGCCAACATTCTCCTTTCCCTTCCTCCCCCACAACAAACACTCTGTGAGGTGAGTGAGGAGAAGTGTGACTAGTCCAAGGTCACCCAGCAGCTGCATGTGGAGGAGGGGAGACGCGAACCCGGTTCCCCAGATTACGAGTCTACCGCTCTTAACCACCACACCATGCTGCCTCACAATTATAATTGTTTGCATTAATTATTTTAATTAATGTTCTTCCGCATTTCCCAGTTTTAAGGTATGAGAAGAGAGAAAGGCTTTCAGGAGTGGTGCTTCCATATTAACACACTGAGTTGCTTGTCTGAGTCTCCAGATGCATCAGAATACCCAGTTTCCTTTTCTTGCCTTCCTCTGCTAACGGCTTTCACAATACAGCTTCCCCTTCGTGTAACTGCTCCATGTTATCTAATCATTGCCACTGCCATTTTATTTGAGAATAAAATACTGGGGGAGGGGGATGGGACATAATGCAACTAAGCACTGTAGGTATCTTTTAAAATTGCCCTTAATTTTAAAGTTTAAAGTAATACCGTTTTAATAGCTAATATTTTTTTAAGGGGTAAATTGTGTGCCAGTTACCAGGAGCTGGGCAGAGAATGGCAAATCTAACTTAAATAAGTGGCGATTAGGGTAGATACATACCCTCCAATGAGAAGTATGTATCATTAAAACCCTCCCGCTCTCTAATCACAACTAGCTTTAAATGGTCTGCAGGCAGCCTGCTTCATATTGTTTAACGATTGCTCCATTGACCACATTCATTGCACTCTGGCTGCACAATTTGTTGATGGGAAAGGTGCCAAAATAGTCTGCCAGGAGTGTTTTACTCAGCCCATGCCATATCGCTAACAAAAATATCTAGGCTTATATATGTGTGTGTGTGTTTTTTTTTCCCCCCTTGGGAAGCTTCCTCTACCTCTGTGATGTTGCTGGTTCTATGACATTTTAAAAAATTGTTTATAGCTGACAAACATAAATCCATGCAAAAGGTCGTAAATTCAATCTAGAACCCCAGTTAATGTAGAAATAGATATTTTAATACATAATAATACTAATTTAATAATAATTATTTGTACCCCACCCATCTGGCTGGGATTCCCCAGCCACTCTGGGCAGCTCCAGAACTAGATGGACTGGTGATCTGACTCCATATAAAGCAACCTCCTAATTGCCAGCTACATCTCACTGATCTGGACTTCCTTCAGCCAGCCTCCAAGGCGAGTGAGTACTCCTTACACATTTTGGCATCCATTTCCAGACAGATAGCAGCCATTTTAATCTGCTGCAAGAAAAGATGGGAAAAAGATGGGAAAATGAGGAAATACCAACGAAAAAACACTGGCAAGAAATACTGATGGAATACTGTGTGCCGAAATGGCAAAATTATCTGAAAGACTGAGCGATAAAGACAACAGAGAGGTATTTACAGAAGCAATGTAAAGAAATGGACTCACTAGCAGGGTTTGAGTAAACACTTACAATATATAAAGTAAATATAGCTACTTTTAAGAAATTATTACAATGATAAGAGAATAACGTTATTGGATATTAAGAATGCAATATGAAGATATAATATAAGAAGCAGGGAAAGTCAATATGTTAAAAACCAGAAGAGGGAGTTGAGGGAAGCCGGGGGGGGGGGAGGTTCTGGGGAATTGTTTTCTATTTTTTATGTTATGTGATTTTTTCAAACTATTGTTAAAAATTGTAAAATCTAATAAAAAATGTTTAAAAAATAATAATCTGCTGCAAGAAAGCCAACAAAGTTTCTGCATCAGTGTGACTGGATTGTTAAATTCTTTAGATGTGGACACACCGTAGAAGTACAGAGGAGGCCTGCACCGAACAGTGAGCCAAGCAGGAATCCAAATATATCCTTGGCTGACTTATGGAAACAGCAGAAGAACCTCCTTTCAGCCACCGGTATCCCAGGCTGCTTCTTGGAGAGAGCTCTTGCTATGATTGTTTTGGGGGCATTGCGATTCTCTGACGCTTGATGTATGAGAACAGTGAAGCAAACATAGGTGACCTGTAAAGAGAGACACACTCTATGTACTTCTTGTTTCTAGATTTAATTGTTTCATTTATTTGAAAGAACAGAAACAAATGTAAAAAAATAGAAGGTCAGAGGATGCATCAATTTGTGGATCCTTTGCTCCACCAGTCTCTTGTTTGTTTTCATGGGAGGAGAAGGCAGGCAGAGAAATGCTAATTAATTGCATGGTGGCCTTCCTTTTAAACATATGTCCAAACTGGTTAGGTTAATTTGTTGTCACAATACTGTTTAAAAGTTTTCCATTGTTAGCCTCGTGCATAAAAAAGCAATTGAAGTTAAACAGGGGCAAGCTAGAGATTACATGCAAATATGTGTAATGAGTCCTGACTTTTTAATAGGAAAAGGAGCTTTCCGAGGCTGTGATTTTGAGTGGATAAATGATGGGAGAAGGGTTGTTAACCCTTTCCCCACTAACCATTCAAAATCCTATCCCAGCAGCTTTTGCCCTTCACAAGTCAGGATGCGCAGATCTGTCTGTTTCTGGTCTGTGTAACTTAACATTTATTTTATTTATTTAAATGATTTATAGTCCACTGTTTGAGAACCATGCTCCACAAAGCAGCTCAATATATATATATATATATATATATATATATATGCCAAGTTCAAATTCAATATAGTGTAAAACCATAGAAAATATCAATTTCCTAACCATTAAAATATCGATTCCATCACAACTCTAAAAGAATAACAAGCACTGAAGAAGTAAATGAAAACGTAATAATGACAGCCTTGGTTTATACCCTCTCCTTATCTCAAACAGTGTAGACCACTTTGAGAAGTGGTACATATCAATAGAACCCCATAGATTTTTAACAACAAAATGTTAAGCGTTCACACAACTCAGGAAAGCAGCAGTTTAACAGGAAACCTTACCTAGAGTAATCTTCCAAGGGAGCACTGCAGGTTCTGGTGATCTTTCTCTCCTGGTGTTTTTGGTTCTATGACATCATAGGAACCAACTCTTATGGGCCGAGGTCCCTTTGTCTCCCCAGTAAAATATTTGAGGGGGCTAGTCCCCTCCAAAACTGTTGGGCATTGCCATTCAAATGGTGTGCGTGTGCCACTGCTTGTGATCAATTATGTGATCAATATTTTATTCAAGTTGGCACCCCTGTATGACATCATGCAGGAGATCAGGAATTCATTTTGATTGGTACTGTAACTTCCATGAATAGGTAATATGGGGGCATCAGAGCATATTGTTGCAACTGGTGAGTGCCAGTGGTGTTGCTGTGGACACTGCTGGATCATCGGTGTTGCTGCAGCTTTTTGTTTCATCAGCTATTGCGGTGGTATTAACTTTGCTGAGTGTACACAGGCTAGCCAAGTCCAATATGCTGGCAATAAGCTGTCTCGAATTGGAAGGCACAACAGGCAGAATGAAAAGGCATACTATAGCAAGGTCAGTATGGCAAGACCATAAGATCAGCCTGTTTGGTTGTCTTCCAGCCACAGCTTCTGCTTTTTGTAGCATGGTTGTGCCCTAAGGCTGCATTCAGACAGCATATTATTCAATTTCCCCAGTGTTTCCTTACCTGCTAATTTTTGCATTTTGTGCAATATTTTGCATGATGTAAATTCCACTTCTGGAAAGCTAGTGGAATTTAGCAGAAGTTTAGCACTCATTTCTGTGTTAATTCTTAACAGAAAAAACATCCACTTGCAACCCTGGAAGCTTGGAATATTGTGAGAGCTTTACATTGTAATTTTCCTGTGGCTTTCATAGATCATGCTCCCATCATTCACATAATGAAATTTGGGGTGTTATTTTGGCATACTGCATGGTGAATCGTAGGGGAACAGAAGCCCATATGCACAGAAAGGACGGGGAAGTGGTGACTTATCCAGTGACCTTAATCACACCATGCCCACTCGTGTGAATGAAATTTAGCGTGACATTGCAGTATATTGATCAAAAAACCATAGTTCCGTAATGCATCAGGTAAAAGGAATATTAGAAATGAGGACAGATGCGCTATGATTATATCCTGTAAAATGAATGCAATAAAGACCATTTCTGAATGCAGCTGAAATGCTCTAAAATAATTTGAAGTAGTTGTGGATTTTGTGTGTGGAAGGTCTTGCTCTGTGGCACATGGCAGGAAGGTGATGGCAGGTGGTTTTGTTGAGAAACAATGGCCATAGGGATACAGAGGTGATCTGTGCTGAAATTTAGAGATGGAAACCTGCAGAAACTTGACCTTGAGAAATAGCAGGGTCATAACTGAGAGCTACCTTATTTGTTACTGTTGTTTTAGTATACATGCTTTCAGGGTGGACTGTATTAATAATCTGCACTTACAGCTTTCCCCATCAATTTTTGGGAGGTTGAAAACCTTGTAGAGAGAGGTAGTATTTATGGGGACTCTCTAGAGACAGCTTAGCTTCCACACTTACTCTCAAAAATGTGTAACCTTAGAGAAATAAAATGTATAAGCTTAGAAAAATAGTAGAAAGTATGTAACAGAAAGTTTCTACAATCTGTTGGATGAGGGAGAAAGTTGGGGGGAAATGACTTCTTTTTTCTATAGTATCTTGGCTAGGATAAGGTTTGTGGGGGGCGGGGGCAGAAATTGTTTTATGGTGTCTTGTTTCACTCATGTGGGACTACTCTTGGGTTGCTCTGGAGGCTGCAGCTGGTACAGAACACGGTGGCTAGATTGCTTGTGGGGGCCATCTGCCACCAGCATACAACACCTCCCTTGCTGGATTTGCACCAGCTGCCAATCTGCTACCAGGCCAAGTTCAATGTACTGGTACTAACATGCATACAATTCAGAATCAGGTTATTTGAGAGACCACCTTATCCCTTACATACCCAGTAGATCATAGGATCATAGAATTGAAGAGTTGAAAGGGAACATGGGAGGCATCTAGTCCAACTCCCTCCCGTTGTGGGGCCTACACCCACAATCCTGAGATTAAGAGTCTCATGCTCCACTGACTGAGCCAACTAGATGGCTCGGTCTGCAGAAGTGCACTCCACAGTAACTGGGACCAAGTCTTTTAATCTGGCTGCCCCTGTTCTGTGGAATAGCATTCTTGTTAACATATGCTGGGTGCCTGCTGCCAGCACCTTCTGGAAACAGCTGGAGACATTTGTGTTCCAACAGGCTTTTCCAGCTAGATAAATGGGGCTTTGCCATTAGTGTTTTACTTCTAGGTGAGCGTATGTAGGATTACAGCCAGGAGACTGATGCTCTCTAATCCATAGCTTTGATGAGGGTTGAAAGGGTTCCATCTTGTATCCCATGCTATTTAAAATCCATTTGAAATGGCCAGAGATTTCTGGTACACTGTCATGTGATGCCCAGCTCTATATATCTTCTTTCAGATTCCAGTGAGTCAGTGGAAAACCTAAATTCTAATAACGCCAGTGGATTTGCCCCACCCACTGTTATTGTCTTTCTCCTAGCTCGATATTGCATAAAAGTAATCTATGGTGCAATTGTGGAATAGCAAAATGACACCTGTCATGTGTCAACTCTGTCTATCCTCCTTTTTAGAGGAGATCAGATTCCATTATGCCGCTGCCATGGCTTGTCTGCTTTTCAAAAGCAGTGTTTTTGCCATTCTCATCTTGTTATCTGGATGGTCCTGGTAAGGAGGTAAAGTTTGAGCATTACAGTGGTAGCTGGTAACTACTGGAGCTGGTGAAGTAGTGGACAGCACAGCTAATAGGAGGCGGAGCCAGAGGGTCACCGGAGACTAAGTCAACTTCTTCTGATTTTCTCCCCATCCTCCTCCCTTGCAGAGATAAAGTGGACACCTAAGCAATTCTCAGACACAGTCACCAGACATTGAAGGAACATCCACTTCTGAGAAAAGTTGGACACCTAGAAAATTTACATTTCTAAGATTCAGTTTCAAGTGCTTAGGTGTACCTGTGATGTTTTGGTTCTACTTATACCAAGAGAGATGGACAGAAAGGACTCCTGGGAATCTCTGAATGATAGAAATTGTATGAAGATGACTCTATGAAACACATATCTGCTGTACTCTTAACTTTGGGTGCAGAAAAAACAACAACAATGGCAGGGTCTTCCCCACCTTGCCCTAGTGACCAGATGCACCTGAAATTTTCAGTCTGCCTTCAAGTGGATTTCTCTCAGGTGGTTTTCCCTGTCTTGTCTATCTGGATGCTTGATTGCAAGTGGGAAATGTACAGGGAAAATAATACCCTCTAGAGATCCCGTGAAAGGATAACTTCTTAACCACCAAAGCAAGCCAAAATCAGAAAGAAAGGGAGAGGAGCCACCAAAATAGGTTTAGGAAGAATGAATTAATGGATACAGCACCAAAATCCTGAAAGACAAGGGGGAAAGAAAGAGGTTGGCAGAAAATAAAAGGTTATTGTGAACCACATGGAGCTCAGAAGTCTGGGCAGTGCCAAATTGAAAATGGGATGGGGCACAATTATGAAGATTACAACTAGAGAGATGAGTAGAAACATGGGGATGCTTTTTGCAAGGAAATGGGATTGTAATTAGAAGAGGAAATGGAATCAAGAGACAATTTCTCAAATGTGAAATGAAAAGGCCTTTGTGAATGGTAAAAACAAACGTTAAGAAGCCAAAAAAGCCACAAAATATTATTTATGATTTATTTATATTTTTAATGCATGAAATTGATACTTAAGTACATTTCAGAGCCAGTAATTAGAATATTCATTTCCTTCTTATTTCTCAGTTAGTGCATCCTGAAACAACGAAGAGGATGCTAATGCCATGATATACACATCATAGTTTTAAAATGTGAGCCAAATCACCCCATTACAGTGTTAACAGGGACTTTCTAACCTGTATAAAGTTAAGCAAATATGAGTTTACTGAATTGCTGCATACATTCGACACCCCAAGAGCTCATTTATGCAAATATAAGGGCTTTGCATATGAGATCTTTAACTCTTTTATTTCCCTAGGAGCAGTTGCCGCTCTGCATCACAAGCTGCTTTTGAAACTCTTCCAAATGTGACAAGTGAGGAATGCTGTCCTTAAATGGGGACGAAAACCAAGATAACACTGCAAGTACAGCCTTGTGTTCCCTGGCCCAAAGTTAACACACATTTATCTCAAGGTCAAACTAGACCCAAGGATAGAAGTATGGGAATACCTGTCCTTCCTATAGAGTTTGTATCCAGAGATAACTGTGTCTCACCAGTTCTTTCAATTTCACCTGGTTTCTGTTATGTCTACTATGCTCTCCTTCAACACCAAGCTCTAAAGCTCAGCCATCTTGGCTTGGAGGTGTCTAGCACCTGTACATGGTGTCTCTTTCCACATGTGTTTTAGCCTCTGGTGGTTTGGCTTCTTTGAATGGCTATCTGCGTCCGTGTGCTTCCAGTATCTAGTTCTACCTGCCCCTCCCCCCACTTGGAGGATCATAACCATTTTCACATTCAACCTCTAGGGATGGTTTTGCCAGAACTGGATGCTCCTCATCTCCATTTGGTTTTCCTTCACCAAATAGGTTAGGTCCCCAAATATGGAGAAGGATTCACTCTGTGGTCTAACTAGAGATATATATAAGTCTCTTCAATGCTCGCTTACTTATTTGCCCCCAAGGCAGAGTGCTGATTCTGTTTTAAACTGGCTTTATGATATACGGGTGATCAGTAGAGCTGCTTTTGCAAAACAGAAGTTATGATATTTGAAGATATGTGCTTTGATCTCACGGAAATGCTTAGCTTAGCTACTCAGCAGGCAGCACAGAGCTGCATGAACTTAGTTAAGCACTGATCAATACCTGATCTGTCGTAAACCAACATCAGACAGCTCACACCATCCACGAGGAAGCCCCTAATATAGCCTGCATCACAGCACTGAGCTCTTTTGTTATGGTCTCTTCAAGTTTATCAAGCGTCTGCAGATTCCATTACTATAGGTAGAGAATTCTGAGCTGTCCCATTTGCAGTGCTCAGAGGACCCGGACTTTTAGAAATAAGAATCTGGCTGCAGAATGAGTTCAGCAGATACAGAATTTAATGTTCAAGTTCTTTCACTGCAGAGGTAAAGGTAAATGACCCCTGGATGGTTAAGTCCAGTCAAAGGCAACTATGGGGTGTGGCACTCATCTCGCTTTTCAGCCTGTGGGAGCCGGCGTTTGTCCACAGACAGCTTTCTGGGTCACGTGGCCAGCATGACTAAACTGCTTCTGGCACAAAGGAACACCGTGATGGAAGCCAGAGCACACGGAAACGCCATTTACCTTCCCACTGCAGTGGTACCTATTTATCTACTTGCACTGGTATGCTTTTGAACTGCTAGGTTGGCAGAAGCTGGGACAGAGGAACAGGAGCTCACCCTATCACCCTGATTTGGACTGCCAACCTTCCAATTAGCAAGCCCAAGAGACTCAGTGGTTTAGACCACAGAGATCTCCTATAGTAGGGCAAAGGAGCCATATAATACCTTGAAGCTTTCAGGAAGGGGAAAGTGGTAGCCTTGCAGTGTCACTGCTACAGGTGTCTGGGGCTCTCAGGCAGGCCTTCTAGGGTTGGGTGACTAAAGACAGTCCCACCTGACCTTATATATCTGTTGTCTGTGGTCTTGGTCCTCAGTCTGAGCAACTTACTTTTCAGTAGAACCTCTGCCTTGATAGATATTTGCTCTGCTGCTGCCTATCTCTCCCAATGTGTATTCATTCTGCCTGGTTATTTTAACTAGAATAAGGCTCTATATTTTCACACCCTGATATTATTAATTTCAAATTGTCTTTCTGTTATTAAATTATTAACAGCCTTTCTTTTAATTCAAAGCATTACCCAGAAAGGCAGGTAGGGAAATGCTCTCAAGAGAGTATAGCACATTTAATGGGTGTCGGAAGATGCAAATAGGAAATTAATCAAGCTGGCAGTATTTGGGCAATTAGAAAGAGATAATCACGCTGCCCCTTGGTCAATAAGGATCCATTTCTTAATCCCAGTGATGTTTTACTTCAGCAACATCTGAAGGACCACAGTTTAGAAATCCTTAATCTATATGAAGCTGTTGGGAGCTGGTCACTAGAGGTTTTGGAGCATGGTGTTATCAGTGATGAAACCCAACTCTATTTCTTCATAACATCTGAATCAAGTATAGTCATCCAGGAACTGGGCTGCGTGCAGTAGTGGGCTGGATGAGGACCAATAATGAACTTGAATCCTGGCAAAAGACAGAAGTTCTGTGTGTGAGTGGTTCCCAGGTCTATGAAATAACCCAGTTGCCTGTTCTGCATGGGGTTGCACTCTCTGAAGGAGCAAGTACATACCTTTGTGGCATTCCAAAACCCATCTTTGTCACAGGAGGCCCAAGTGGCTAGGAGCATCTCCCAGCTTCAGCTGGTGCAACCGTAATGACCATTCTTGGGTCAGGATAGCCCAGACTGGATTATTTCAACTCTATCTGGGGCTTCCCTGAAGGTTGGTCCAGAAGTTGCAGCTGGTGCAGAATCCAGCAGCAAGACTGTCGAAGGAGGGGTGCCCTATCAGCAGCATGCTGAAATAACTGCACTGGCTGCTGATATGCAACAGGACTAAATTAAAGTTCTCGGTGGTGGTATATAAGGCCCTGAATAACTTGGGACCAGATTACCTCCAAGTACGCTTCACCTTGAATACTCCTGCCCAGTCCTTGGGATATACATTCTTAATAGTTCACTTTCATCTTATACCCTCAAACACTAAGGCAGGGGTCGGCAAGGCTTACAGGGCATGGGCTGGATCACTCCCATGGAGATCTTCTGTGGGCCGGACTGGTGCAGCACGACACCAGAAATCACGTCTGTGCATGTCCACGGCGCCGGAAATAGCTTCTACGCATGCTCAGATGCCGAAAATCATACCTGCACAGAAGCATTTTTTGGCGACTGGGCATGCGCAGAAGCTATTTCTGGTGCTGCAGACATGCACAGATATGATTTCCAGTGCCTGGGCATGCGCAGATGTGATTTCCGGAGCAGTGGAAGAGAGTCCCTGCGCCTCGCTGCGCCGGTTTAACGCAGCACGCAGGGACTCACCAAGCAGGCAGCTCGGTTCGGGGGCAGTTCATGGGCCGGTTAAGTGACCCTCATGGGCCACTTCCAGCCCATGGGCCTTAGGTTGCCGACCTCTGCACTAGGGCCTTTAGGGTGGTGGCACCTGCACTTCCAATTAACATCAGGCAGGCATCTACAATACTGACATTTAGACACCTCCTTAAATTCACCCTGGCTGAGTCACACACAGGCTTTCCCCAAGAGGCGATAGAGCTATGCTGATGTATTAATCTGATCAATTGATTTGTGATGTATTTTGTATTTGGTTTTATGCATTTAGTTTTATGGTAGATTTTATGTTGTTCACCATCATGATATCCACCCCCCTCCCTACTTAATGTTGACAGTACAGTGGTACCTTGCAAGACGAATGCCTCGGAAGACAAAAAACTCGCAAGACGAAAGCGTTTTTCATTTTCTGAGGTGCTTCGCAAGATGGATTTCCCTGTGGGCTTGCTTCGCAAGACGAAACGTCTTGCGCCTTTTTTTTAAAACCGCCAATGCATTCCTACAGGAAACTGTCAATACACATTGGTGCTTCGCAAGACGAAAAAACTCGTAGAACGAAAAAACTCGCAGAACGAATTAATTTCGTCTTGCGAGGCACCACTGTATAGAGATTTTTTCAAATTTTTAAAAAAGTTACAAAGATTAATCTTGGCACTAAAGTGAAAATAGTTTCCTTTTAGGTCTGGCTCCTGGCTAAGATCAAGTTTTGGTTTGCTCTCCATAGCCACAATGCTGCTGCAGAACTTGCATATATTCAAAACAGTGATAGAATCTCCCCTTTGAAACAAGCAATACACCTGTCTTGAGAATCATCATGCTGGAAAGAAATCAAAATGTCATCAAGTCAAAACTCCTGCTACATCTTATATGGTACTTCACAGATTAATCCACACAATAACAGTGTCACAGAGAGGAGGAGCAATGGTAGTGACTTAAGTTAAGAGCAAAAGTGTTAAGGGAGCAATTGTGGGAAACAGCAAGCAAGGCAGAGAAAGAAACATAGAGCAGGAGCCATTTTATATATAACTGAAAGGGCTGTACAGTTTAAATAAAATCCCTTTGTTTCACATTCAAGTATCGTATTTAGAAGAGATAGCTTAGTGCAGTAGTTAAGACTTTCAAACCAGAACCAGGGAAACCTGAGTTCACATCTCCACTCAGTCACAAAATCAGGGTGGCCTACTTTACAGAGACAGACGTCTGTTTCAAAGGCTACCAGAGGACACTCCTTTATTTGAAGGCATCTTCTCTTTTTGAAGGGCTACTGGCTCCAAGTTTGGTTTTAAGATATATATTTTTAAAGCAAGAAAGGAGAGCAGGACCCTGGTAACTTGATCGGTCTTCCCATTTGGTAAGATTTACTGTGTTTCCATTTCAATTAAAGTGCTTATTTCTAAATTTTCATCTATCCATTTAAATCAGTCCACATATTTTGTGCAGATCTGTGCCTTCCTTTGCCTTCTTCATTTTTTGGCACTACCACCCTAAATGAAATTTACTTGGGCCAGAATCTATTTCTCAGATTGATCTACAGTACCTCACTGGTTATTGTGAAGATAAAATGGGGGAGGAGATGGAGGCTAGAAGAGCCTCGGAAGGATGATTCTTGGAAAATAGGATGGAAATGTAATGTAGTTTGCCTGCATCTTGTATCAAGTTTGCAGTAACAAATATATCAGGAGCTATACAAGTGCACCATTCATTAGCCTTAGTGGTTACTTACGGGGGTGGGGGGGGGGCATCAGAACATCACCCATCATACGCATGATAAATTTAGGTAGATAAAGTGTGGGGTTGAACTCATCCAGGTAGCACATGAACTAAATCACACAACACAGTTTGTCACAGTTTGCTGTTGTAGAATTTGTGGTATGCAATCCATTGGAGCAGTCAAATACAACATTCCTTGTTTCCCTAGAATAGACATGGACAGGGGGATGTTACTCCAGCTAGTATAACTTCCTGTTACACCTGACTGGCGCCATCTTTCTCTCTTGACTCCTTCTTCTCTTGGGCTGCACTGCTGGCTCTCAGCCAGCAGCACATGGGATAAATCCCCATACGGGATGAATCTACACCTTTCTCTCTAACTGTAACTACAAGCCAAAGCCTGCTTTCAGGGATCATACTGTGAACTGAATGTAAGTAAACTTCTTGTTGCTATCTAAGGAAGATTGTTGTGTCTTTATTCTTTTTAAGAGGGAACAAAGGGGACTTACCAGGAACAAAATTCAATCTGGGCAAGCCAGACTGCATTGCTTATCTAAAGAGATTCAAACAAATCTGCAAACTAGCTTCCTGCTGTATGGAGGGGAATGGGCTCTGCTACATGACTCACGAGCGTGAGTGAGGAAGGATAATATTTAATCAATATATCCTCTCCTACTATCCACAACATTCCCACAAAGGGTTATGGGCCCCCGAGTTGAGTATTTTTTGGTGGATGGCACTGGATTGAGATCCTGAGCTGAAGAATATTTTCTTTGTCTACTTCCTGGTAAGCACATGGTCTACTGTTCCTGTTAAGTTGCGGGTGAACATATCAGATGACACAGTGATTCTTCAAACAGCTCTTGTTTATTCACAGGCCAGAACAGAACTGAACAGAAAGGTTCAGCCAGCCTGCTTATATAGAGCTCCACTAGAACACAACAGTAACCATTTTCTGTAACTATCCAATCACTGAACATCACTTTCAATCCCTTATTTGCATATGTGGACCTGAGTGAAAACTATCTGCAGTATCCCCCTGCTGGCCCAGGGTGAGAACTTCAGTACATAACAGTTCCCTTTTCAAACAAATAGAGCAGGGGCAGATGTGCATGAGGTGATTGATAAGAATGGTATTGGGGAAAGAGGGCTTTACTTCTTTGCTACACCAGATCAGAACTACCCCATTTTACAAGGCCTACAGTTTTTGATGCGCATCCAATCCCTACCCATGGAGCTAGCAGGATGTGTGAGGAAACCGGCATACATCCCGTTAGGGATTTGTGATGCAATAAAACATCGTCTTACCAACTTGTCTTCCCCTCAAAGAGGCATTTTTAATTGGATCCTTGCTGTCTTCGCCCTTGTACGGAGTTCATCACCATGGCATGTGAATGAATCTGATCAATGATGTCCCGTAATTAGAGGTGTACGCAATACAACCTAACAATTACCCACAATCATTCCTCCAGATCTCACAACAAGGGGACCCGGCTTTAAATCGCGGCTGCAGGTTTCCAAATATTTGCTCTTTCAATTAAGCAGATGGGGAGCCTGCTGCTAATGAGTGAGCAGCTTCAGAACTTCTTCTACAGCTAATTCCTGCCCAGACTGAAGCAAATTATGTGCAGTGATTCTTTATCAAGGTAAATAACACCATGTGCCACTTGGCAAAGTGCCTAACAACAACAGCAACAGAAAAACCTAAGAAGTATTTTAAAAGGTATCGTACCTTGTGGGATATTTTTTTGACACTACCATAACGAATGCAGTGCAGCGAAAAGCTAGCAGCAGAAGGCGATGCTTTCTTATCTAAGTGCTCTGGAGGATATTTGCTGATCAATCCTATGAAAGGATGATATGCTTATGTGTGTCCAGGGGATGAAATAACAAGCCTGGGGGCAATAAGGCTCTCATATCATCTTTGTGAATTTTACAAATACAGCATGAAGCTCGGTGTGACTCAGCCTGAATGGAATTCTTAACACATGCATTTTACATGATAGTTCAATGCAAGCTTTTTTTCCAGGCAGTTCTCTAATACCATGGGATGTTGGTTTATGGGCATATTTTTTTTTAAAAAAAAATCACATTGGTATATGGCACAACACATTTCGCAAACTGTTTGAGGCAGGCTGTAAAGCTTAGAATATGAGAATTTCAAGGCTATTTGATTTGCATCCTTTTGTAAACACTGCAGCTATTTTCTGAGCACTGGTGAGAATAAAATATAATGATAAACTTTAGAAACCCCTGAAGACATGTGGATAACAGCCCAGACCTATGCATGCCTGTTTACTTAGTGGCACGTCCCGCTGAGTAAGTGTCAGGTTGCAGCCCGAGTGTCTTAAGATTCTAAGCAAAGTTACATTTCAGGAAAGTTTATGGAAAACCAACGAGTGAAATCCAATGCTGCCCTTCCACTTGTGAGAGAGCTTTGGACCCAGCAGAGGTGCCCACTAATGGAAGAGAAATGGGGGGGGGGTATTTTTGCTGACCCCCCCTTCCCACTGCAGCCCCTTGCGTACCCTCACCCCAGATTTGTTCTAGAGAGTTAGGATCTGCCAGAAGAAGCTCAAGGGAGGGGGTTGCTGTAGGGGAAAGGGTCATTCCACAAGCAAAAATCATTCCACAAGCAGAAAGGCGGCTTTGGGTTTCAGTCACTGCAACCTTTTTCCGAACAATATATTTTACACCAGAGTATTTAACATTGGGGTTCAGAATTCTGACTGATATTAAAGTCAGTTAGTCCCTTCTTTCTCTTCACCAGGGGTAGCTAACCCCTAGCTCTCCAAACCTTGCTGGACTCCAGCTCCCATCATTACTGAGCATTGGCTGTATTGGCTGTAGCGAAGCCACATGCTCTGGCACCAGGGGCGGAGAGCAGATGGGGCATGGCTGGTGCGCCCAGGGGCATGGTGCGTGTCCCAGGGGCATGGCACATTGCCTGCGGGGGTGTGGCATGTGTCCCAGGCGCATAGCGTGCCACCTGCAGGGGTGCGGGGCTGGCACGGTGGGGGGTGCGTGGCATGTGCCTGGGGGGCAGCCATGATGGTACCCCCTCCCCAATGGTGCCGGGGCGGTGCGCTCCCCCACCCCTCCGCCAGTGCCAATAACATCTGGAGGGCCAAGGTTAACCACCATAGCTGTCAACGTTTTCCCTTTTTTAAGGGAAATTCCCTTATTCCGAATAGGATTCCTCGCAAGAAAAGGGAAAAGTTGACAGCTATGTTAACCACCCCTGCCCTACAGGATTTGAATAAGGCCCACTGAACTGAGTGAGAATAAACTCTGGGTAAAAATTGTATAGGATTGGGCTGCATATATGGATGCACATACACACATCATTTGCACTTGCTTCTTCTCCTGTCCTCCCAGTGTTGATAATTTGTTAGCTCCTCAGAGCATGCTTAGGCTTTTTGCGTTCGTGCCTATATCAGGGTCCTTAAAATACGTTGATAATTCTGTAAGGCATGTGGTGTCCAACCTTGAGAGGTGATTCCCATCCCCCAGTGCTTTAGTACTAAGCTATAACCTTTTCTTTTTCTTTTGTAAATAGTCCTCTCCTTCATTACAAGGCTTGAGTAGTGCCCCTCCAATTAAGTGAGGCTAATCTCAGCATTCTGTTATATAGGACTGTGTACATTTTGCTGCCTGTCAGCTTATTTTGACATGTGGGCAGCGTTGGCTTCCAACACATGTTGTTGTTGTTTAGTCGTTCAGTCGTGTCCGACTCTTCGTGACCCCATGGACCAGAGCACGCCAGGCACTTCTGTCTTCCACTGCCACCCGCAGTTTGGTCAGATTCATGTTTGTAGCTTCGAGAACACTGTCTAACCATCTCGTCCTCTGTCGTCCTCTTCTCCTTGTGCCCTCCATCTTTCCCAACATCAGGGTCTTTTCCAGTGAGTCTTCTCTTCTCATGAGGTGGCCAAAGTATTGGAGCCTCAGCTTCACGATCTGTCCTTCCAGTGAGCACTCAGGGCTGATTTCCTTAAGAATGGATGCGTTTGATCTTCTTGCAGTCCATGGGACTCTCAAGAGTCTCCTCCAGCACCATAATTCAAAAGCGTCAATTCTTCGGCGATCAGCCTTCTTTATGGTCCAGCTCTCACTTCCATACATCACTACTGGGAAAACCATAGCTTTTACTATACGGACCTTTGTTGGCAAGGTGATGTCTCTACTTTTTAAAATGCTATCTAGGTTTGCCATTGCTTTCCTCCCAAGAAGCAGGCGTCTCTTAATTTCGTGGCTGCTGTCACCATCTGCAGTGATCATGGAGCCCAAGAAAGTAAAATCTCTCACTGCCTCCATTTCCTCCCCTTCTATTTGCCAGGAGGTGATGGGACCAGTGGCCATGATCTTCGTTTTTTTGATGTTGAGCTTCAGACCATATTTTGTGCTCTCCTCTTTCACCCTCAATAAAAGGTTTTTTAATTCCTCCTCACTTTCTGCCATCAAGGTTGTGTCATCTGCATATCTGAGGTTGTTGATATTTCTTCCAGCAATCTTAATTCCAGCTAGGGATTCATCCAGCCCAGCCTTTCGCATGATGAATTCTGCATATAAGTTAAATAAGCAGGGAGACAAAATACAGCCTTGTCGTACTCCTTTCCCAATTTTGAACCAATCAGTTGTTCCATATCCAGTTCTAACTGTAGCTTCTTGTCCCACATAGAGATTTCTCAGGAGGCAGATGAGGTGATCAGGCACTCCCATTTCTTTAAGAACTTGCCATAGTTTGCTGTGATCGACACAGTCAAAGGCTTTTGCATAGTCAATGAAGCAGAAGTAGATGTCTTTCTGGAACTCTCTAGCTTTCTCCATAATCCAGCGCATGTTTGCAATTTGGTCTCTGGTTCCCCTGCCTCTTCTAAATCCAGCTTGCACTTCTGGGAGTTCTCGGTCCACATACTGCTTGAGCCTTCCTTGAAGAATTTTAAGCATAACCTTGCTAGCGTGTGAAATGAGTGCAATTGTGCGGTAGTTGGAGCATTCTTTAGCACTTCCCTTCTTTGGGATTGGGATGTAGACTGACCTTCTCCAATCTTCTGGCCACTGCTGAGTTTTCCAAACTTGCTGGCATATTGAGTGTAGCACCTTAACAGCATCATCTTTTAAAATTTTAAATAGTTCAGCTGGAATACCATCACTTCCACTGGCCTTGTTATTTGCAATGCTTTCTAAGGCCCATTTGACTTCACTCTCCAGGATGTCTGGCTCAAGGTCAGCAACCACACTACCTGGGGTGTACGAGACATCCATATCTTTCTGGTATAGTTCCTCTGTGTATTCTTGCCACCTCTTCTTGATGTCTTCTGCTTCTGTTAGGTCCTTACCACTTTTGTCCTTTATTATGGTAATCTTTGAACGAAATGTTCCTTTCATATCTCCAATTTTCTTGAACAGATCTCTGGTTCTTCCCATTCTGTTGTTTTCCTCTATTTCTTTGCATTGCTCATTTAAGAAGGCCTTCTTGTCTCTCCTTGCTATTTTTTGGAATTCTGCATTCAATTTCCTGTATCTTTCTCTATCTCCCTCGCATTTTGCTTGCCTTCTCTCCTCCGCTATTTGTAAGGCCTCATTGGACAGCCACTTTGCTTTCTTGCATTTCCTTTTCATTGGGATGGTTTTCGTTGCTGCCTCCTGTATAATGTTTCGAGCCTCCATCCATAGTTCTTCAGGCACTCTGTCCAGCACTTCTAAATCCTTAAACCTGTTCCTCACTTCCACTGTGTATTCATAAGGGATTTGGTTTAGATTGTATCTTACCGGCCCAGTGGTTTTTCCTACTTTCTTCAGTTTAAGCTTGAATTTTGCTATAAGAAGCTGATGATCTGAGCCACAGTCCGCTCCAGGTCTTGTTTTTGCTGACTGTATAGAGCTTCTCCATCTTTGGCTGCAGAGAATATAATCAATCTGATTTCGATGCTGCCCATCTGGTGATGTCCATGTGTAGAGTCGTCTCTTGTGTTGTTGGAAAAGAGTGTTTGTGATGACCAGCTTGTTCTCTTGACAGAACTCTATTAGCCTTTGCCCTGCTTCGTTTTGAATTCCAAGACCAAATTTGCCAGTTGTTCCTTTTATCTCTCGATTCCCTACTTTAGCATTCCAATCCCCTATAATGAGAAGAACATCCTTCTTTGGTGTCACTTCTATAAGGTGTTGTAAGTCTTCGTAGAATTGGTCAACTTCAGTTTCTTCAGCACCAGTAGTTGGTGCATAAACTTGGATTACTGTGATGTTAAAAGGTCTGCCTTGGATTCGTATCGAGATCATTCTATCATTTTTGAGATTGCATCCCAGTACAGCTTTCGCCACTCTTTTGTTGACTATGAGGGCCACTCCATTTCTTTTACGGGTTTCTTGCCCACAGTAGTAGATATGATAGTCATCCGAACTGAATTCGCCCATTCCCGTCCATTTTAGTTCACTGATGCCCAGGATGTCAATGTTTATTCTTGCCATCTCATTTTTGACCACATCCAACTTACCCAGGTTCATGGTTCTTACATTCCAGGTTCCTATGCAATATTTTTCTTTACAGCATTGGACTTTCCTTTCGCTTCCATGCATATCCGCAACTGAGCGTCCTTTCGGCTTTGGCCCAGCCGCTTCATCAGCTCTGGATCTACTTGTACTTGTCCTCCGCTCTTCCCCAGTAGCATGTTGGACGCCTTCCGACCTGAGGGGCTCATCTTCCAGCGTCATATCTTTTATATGCCTGTTGTCTTTGTCCATGGAGTTTTCTTGGCAGGGATACTGGAGTGGCTTGCCGGTTCCTGCTCCAGGTAGATCACGTTTGGTCCAAACTCTCCACTATGACCTGTTCATCTTGGGTGCCCTGCTCGGCATAGTTCATAGCTTCTCTGAGTTCTTCAAGCCCCTTCGCCACGGCAAGGCAGTGATCCATGAAGGGGTCTAACACATATAAAAATATAATAAAACATTAAACATTAAAAAAACTTCCCTATACAGGATTGCCTTCAGATGATGCAGGGGTCGGATAACTCCATACCCTCCAACATTTCTCCAATGAAAATATAGACATCCTATGGAAAAGTGGGACATTCCAGGATTAAATCAGAAACCGGGACGGCTTCTCTAAATCAGGGACGTCCCTAGAAAATAGGGACACTTGGAGGGTCTGAGATTCTGGAGAGGTGAATCGAAGGATGTCTTTGCATAGTTAAACTGTGGCATTCTCTGCTACAAGCTATACTGATGTTGGCAAACTTGGAAAATGGGATTGGATCAATTCATGGAGCAAGAGGCTATCAATGGCAATTAGTCCTAATGGCTGTATGCTATCTCCAGAATCAACGGTAGCATATTTCTGAATATTTTGTTTATTTGCTTATTTGAATAATTATAAACCACACTTGATAAAAATAACAAGACAGTGTGCAGCATGATGGCATGTGACTGGAATAACATCAGCATAAATTACAATAGCATTAATGAAAATTTAAAGATTGGTCGCTTGTTGTTTTTTTAAAAATCAAGTTCCAAAGGTCTGTCTGAACACAGGACATTTTTCAAAAGACGTCTAAAAGAAACCAGGGATGACTCCTGCCAGACTTCTATTGGCAAGGAGTTCCACAGGGCATGGCTTGCCTCACTAGTTGGGAACTGGTTGGCCACTGTGGGAAATAAATGCCAAGAGGCCTTTGGTCTGACCCAGTAGGGAGCTTCTTATGGTTGTTTACACCGTGACTCTTAAAGTTGTATGTGTGAAATGTTTTTCATGTGGAATTGTAATGTATTGCAGTAGCAAATGGGTATTTGCAAGCACATGTGTTATACAGGCTTATCACTGAAAAGGTGTGAAGTCCCCCCCTCCCCGTTCCTAATTATCCAAACATTTTAGATAAACCTTGCCTCAGGCTGGTTTGATAAATGAGATTGCTCTCCATGAAGCTTTTAAAGGAACAGGGTTTAAACTATAAGTAATTCAACGAATTACAAAACTGTCATATAAGGAAAAAAGGCATATGTGCAGAAACACAATAGCACCATCTGACATATTTGCAGCGCCACGTTTCTATAAATATAAAGATATGTTAGTTAGCAGTGAATTTATTCATTTTAAAATAGCGAGAGCTTGCCATTGTGCAGCTGTTCATAAAAGCTACTGTCCCTGGATACAGCCATTTAATGCATTATCTTGCCTTCTGGCGATGCTCAGTACCCCATCTACCGCAGGATATAGGTCACAGCCTATTGTGACCAATGCCTATTATGAAAAGTTATAATAGTTATAATGTTCAGGAGGGAGGAATGGTTTAGACTTTCCATGCAAACAAAATTTTGTATGAGAGGCAGCATGCAAGCACGTGATCCATCTCACATCTGCACTCCCAAGTAGTGCAGAACCACTGCAGGTGGTACCAGGTGGGCTTTTTTTGGTGTGTGTGTTTTTTTTGCACTGGCTATTATTTGCTAGCCATCAACTCATGCTGGGAAAGGAGGGTTCCTAATCCAGATTTCTTGCTGGCTCAGTGCTGGTTTGTCCCCTAACTCTTTTCTTGCATCTTACTACTGACCTTATTATCTGAGGCCCTCTGGCTTTCCTCATTTCTTCCTCAGGTCTATGTAGAAATGGGGGAGCATTTCAATTCAGTTCACATTTAAAAGCAAACCTTCCGAAACAATTCATAGCTATCCTCTGAAATTTGCACTTACTTGCAGTTCTCCAGCCAAGTATTGTGTACAAAAATCCATATACTTGGGTAAGATGACCATTAAAATGCACGTTTTAGTGAAAATAACAAATATTGTTTAAAAGGAAAAATGCTTTGCAGTCACAAACTGATGTGGGAAATAGACAGTTTTGCTCATCCCTAGGTTTGCGTTCCTCTTCCTAGAGATTTCCTCCTGAGGCTTTTTCTTTCTTCCCATATGCTCTGCTTCCCCTGCCCCGCCCTTTGCTAATGGGAAAGAAGCAGCGCTGCTAGCTACAAATCAACATTTTGATTTGGATAATTAGCAACATTCTTCAACTTACAAGAGGAAAATTAAGATCCTTCTTTCCATTTATATTGTTCACATTTGTTTTCCTTTCTGTTTGCGACAAGCGCTTTCAGTGACATCTTGCTAATCCAATCACTCTCATTAGGATTTCTCCTTATGCTTGATGAGATTGATGCTGCACTGGATCCTGCTTGCTTTCTGCTCCTCTCCTGTTTTTTGGACATCTTTCAGTGGTACTCGAGTGGGGAGGAGGGAGACCTCTAGTCATGAGAGAAACAACAAAATAAGCTTCGTTTCCTAATGTGGCAAGGAAGGTTCCAGCAGAAATCTTTGGAGCTGCTCTTTGGAGGCATGAAATTTCTCTGCTTACAGCAAATAAGCTAGACAGTTTAATTTGCAACCTTCCCTTCCCTTTAGTCTTATTTTTAGAGATTCGGTGCCTGGCTTCCACAAATCAGGTTAAGCTGTGCATTACAAGGTAACTGGTTGACCTTGAAGCAATCCTTTTTGAGGGAGAGGTGACGGAGGGTTTGGCAGGCAGAATTTATGTCACCCTGGGGAGGGAGCGCACGAGCATAAATATAATGTGGAAATGGGAGCAGGAATCGCAGATGGATCTGTTGGATAAGACTTGGGCCTGTGTTTTTGAGTAAGTAGGTCAATATGATAGCATCATCTCCTGTAGAAATACAATTCAAAATCTAGTTTAGGATGGTATGTAATGCCAGCCAGGCTTCATCACAGAGATAAAAAATTATCTCCATTATGCCACTGAGGCTGCAGAGTAAGTGGAAAACTAGGCATATATTATGAGGCTGAGAGGGTTCTGAGGCAAAAATCAAAGGATGATGGGATAGGTCACCGGAGACCCATTCTTACTAAGCAGCACAGGGTGAAAGCTGTTGGAGGGCCTGTGCTCTGGCTGAAGCAGAGCACTTACTGAAATCTTTTTATTAGAAGCATGTTATTCCAACAGTGGCAGCCTGACCCTTTCTGCTGTTGCACTGAATGTGAATAACGGAAGAAAGGAACACAGGACTGGTTCATAGCAGAGCTATGGCACTATGCCAGTACCACTGGCCCTGGATGTTCTGCTGTGAATCAACACTGCTCTGCCAGCCATTATTCCACCATAAGATAGGGTTGCCATATGTCCATATTTTCCCGGACATTACCAGCATTTCAAAGGTGGAACTGACATCCAGCGCTTTGTCTTGGATCTTAGGCAAGTCAATCGGAAAAAAAGCTTAACAATTTTGGGGTCCTCCTAAAAAGAGTTTTTACTTTTTGAAATGTGGCAACTTGATGTGGTTGAGATGTGGATAGCAGTTCAATACTGACACTCCCCTCCATGCATTTACTGAATGCAAAGAGGGGGGGGGTAGGGGGGGGCTTTTGCCACTGGTCCCACTCCGATGTCTGTGCACTCAATACTACATTCCTGTCGTTGAAACCGGACCAATGCACATACAGCTGTATATACATAAGGCTTCTTCCTGCAACTGGGAAATCTAATTGCCCCAGGTGCATCTATGCATCCTCGTCTCCATGTGTTAGTACTCATGCATAGCGGACAAACATGTGCTTCCGAGACTTCGGCTCAGAGTCTCTGTGTGCCACTTCTAAGTTACAGTTCACATATACTAATGTGAATTAGCACTCAGAGAACAAACAGGGGATAGATTTTTTTTTTTTTACAAATCATTATGAAAGACAAAGACTAATATGCAAGTTGTTACAGAAATATAAAGCTGATTACACAGACAGTATTTAAACGCAACTGGAATCTCTGAAGTGAAAGCTAAAAGGCAATAGAGGGAGGAGGGCCCTAGTGTCAAACATGAAGAGGGAAAGATGATAGAGGCCAGGCAGACATGCACAAAGGTGAATTAGATTAGGCATTAGAATGCATTGCAAACACATGTTGCTGCATAGCCGTGCAAGTAACTGCATGAGGGCTAGAAAGAGAGAAAAAGCAAGAGAGGGAATTGGAGCATTAACTGTCCCAATGTGGGGGAGAAGCTGTTTTCTTTAGGGGTTGCAGTATATAAGGAAGCTGTCTTCACTGCTAGTTCCTTGAGTGATTCCATACAAAATCTTGGTGGTCAGATGCCCTGGGTCTTAGTCAATAAACAACCAGTGAAAATGATCAACAAACAGCCAGAAAAAAAGAAAGTGATGGAAGACTGAAAGTAGGTTTCCCTGAGCCCATATTGTGTAAAACTACTGTTGAGCTGATGGGAGAGGTGTGTGTTATGTGCCTCTCCTGGAGCACTAATTAATGGCGGAATTAAAAATAACAGAGGTGGAAGGGATGCACGGAACACTGGACAAAAGGAGGGGGAATAAGGGAACCAAGAGGACTAGGAGCAGATCAAGACTGAAGCAGCAGGGCTTAAGAAGTAAGCTCTTAAAGGTTCAGCTCCTTGATCCAACGAGGAAGAGCTGGGCGCCAGGGACTGGTGCAGGGCTGAATTTAAATCCCCTGGGAGAAGACCTGAGGGAAGCCTGGTTGTTCCCCCAGGCCGGCTACTGGAGAGCCTGGCCCTCCGTGCCATTGGCCGGTTCAGCAGGCTGACGCGGAGCAGGATTTCAAGCCAGGAGCGCAAGCCAAATCTCATGCTCCGACAAGAACAGATCATCGACACACAGCCCTGTATCACCATTGGGTTGGTGGAGGGGGACGCTGGCTGTCCCAGAAAGCCACGCCTAAAAGGGGGTTAGTGGACTCAGGGGCAGATTTTTCAACAACACTTTTTCCAGGATGATGAGGAACAATTAGTGAGCACTCTTTGGGTTCTGTCAGCCTGCCAGCTACCAATCCACCTAACTGTTACCTCGTCCAGCCCACATTTTGCCAGCTTCCCACAATAATATCATGGGGGACTTTGTCAAAAGCCTTACTTAATGTAAGATGAGGTCAACAACACATGTTGCAACTTCCTTGGCTTGCATGCCAAAGCTTTAACTTCATAGACCTTCTCAGGCAAACTGGAGATTGTAAAGGTGCTGGAGGAGTCCCCAATATTGGGGGGCACAGTTGGAAACTGTAGCATTTACCACTGCAAAATGGCCACTGTGAAGACCTGGCTAGTCACACAGAACAAGTAACTTGCCCAAGTAACTGAGTACAAAGCGGAGGTGGGGGCTGAGCCAGGAGCAGTTGGCAGGGAAGGGCAGTGGCATACAGCAGGCATCTTGGCACTAACATTGCTGTGGCTTACTGGGAGGGTGAGGCAAAAGGGTAGGCGTAGGGTCTGCGCTATGGAGACCCATAGCCTCCAGCACAATTTCTGAGATGTCCCATATTTACAAGTTTTTAAAGGAAGTTGAACTGAGTCAGAACTCCATAGAGTTGAGGTTCTGGAGAGCTGCCCAGATATAATCCATCTATATGTGGTATTTCATCACAGGATGGAGCTGCCATAGCTGCATCACTGGGTCAGTTGCAGCCATGTGGATCAGGGTACTGGACAGGCTTTCATAAAGCATAGTGACAGAAGCAGTTTCATATATTAGTTGAATTGCGGTCTCACATATGTTAGGGTTGCCATACATCTGGACATAGCCAGAATTCAGCCGCCAGAAACAGTGTCTGGTCGGAAATCGCTAAAATGTCAGGGGAAATCTGGATGTATAGCAACCCATGTTAAAATTAGCTAAACTAAAAAAAACCCCAAAAACCTCAATAACTTTTGTGTTTGGATTTTCACTTTTTGAAATATGGCAACCCTAACATATGTGAAATAGTAACTCCTATGTTATAAAAGGGCTTCGGTAAAGCAAAAAATGCCAGCCTTCTTTTTGCCAGTCATATAAGAGCATTCAGAGCTTATATTGAGACTAAAGAGAAGGAAGGTGGGTGTGAAGCATGATACTAACCCTAACACATTACATAAATTGTTTGAACTAGTTCAACATGGTGTGATAATTTGTGTGTGTGTTTGAGCACCCAAATACAAAAAAGTTATGCCCAAGTGAACCTAAAAGACACATTTTACAAAAGGGAAAGGGGAAAAAAGTTGCTACAAAGCATTTTGCACAAACCAACAGGAAACCTGAACCTGATATAATCGTTCTGAAAGGGACAACTGCTAGAATCCTGCCTTTTAACTCAGCTGGCCCATTATATCTCTGAACACTGGCGCTCACAATGCCTTTTTCCCTCCAATTTCTGAATTGTCAGACAGGAGACACAGTGCCAGAGAAAAACCTTATACAATCTCTTGTTAGCTAACTGCAGTGTTTTGTTCCACAGTTACATGTCTGTACAAGCCATCATTGTGTCATTCATAATTACCACCTGTTCAGTGGTTCCCTTCAGGTTTCATCACCTTTGCAGCTTTAAGCAGCCAGCTGCAGGAAGCAGAGTCGGCTTCCCTGGAGCAACAACTGTCAGACTCTAGGTTTCAGGCTATAATTGCTGCCTGTGCACAAACATCTCTGCTGCTTCCAAAATATAAAATATCTGGGGCCATTCACTGGCTTTAGAAAGGAAAATGGGAGCTATCAAGTTTAGTTTCTGCCAGGACTTTCCCAATGCTGAACTCTGTGCCCATGATATCTACTTCTTCTTTCAGTGTTGCACCCTGCCAGTCAATTATATAAGGGGTTGGTACAGTGCAACAGACAATAATGTCAGCTGTGAGCCAGGGAACCCCCAGCTGAAAGTTCACCTCTACAATGGATTTGGTTGGTAGTTTTAGGTGAGCCACTATTTTCTCCACCTCAGTTCCTGCCCCAAATCTGTGTAATAATACCCGAGGTACCACTGTATTGGGCTTCCTTACATACTTGTTGTTGTAAGGATTATTGAGGATTATTGAGATAATACATGAATCATGCTGTTTCAAATGATGTATATTATTTTAAAAAAAACTGAAGGTAAAGTGGTAGAAAGGACATGGGACAAGGCCACAAAACCACCACCCTCCTCCCACTGTGCAAGGTTTATAACATAGACCACAGTGCCCCACAGATAGAGAGAAGAGTAGTTATCTGATCCTGGTAGAGAAAATGGATCCAGTGGAAAAAAAACCAAAGCAATTGTTTTAATTTGATCTAGAACCTGGCCCTAAGGCAGAGTTTGGGGATCCTGGAGCCTGAAGAGAATGTGCAGGTCTGATTTTGTTTGGGTGTGGGAAGCTCGCAAGGAGAGAAAGAGGATGAAAAAACACACGGGGAAAGTCAAAATGGATGGATCAATGGAAAGAGGAGCAGGGAAACCTCTTTGCAAGCAAATGAGGTCTGGCAACAGCAATTCGGTCCTCCACCAACACACAGAGAGAACAAATGGGTTGCTAGAAAGTGGAGGTGGCTCCAATTCCACCCACTTGTGGCTCCACCTCTAGCATGCAGCCTCCAACAGATTGCCCCTGATTCCCTCAGCAGGAAAATGTGCAAGAGAACAACACAAAAAACAACCCCGTTGTACAGTTCAGCTAACACAACAAAGTACATTTTAACTAGCAGGAAAATAAAAAGGTACCCCCAAGTGGTGCAGCCAAGCAGGAGTCTGTGGGAGTCCTGTACTGGAGTATGAGGACCCATGGTACTGTCTATGAGGCAGCGTCAGGCCTGCACTTCTGCCCACATCATGTTACTGTTCCCTTGCTCAGTAGGTCACAGGCCCAATGACATCAGGGCCTATAATGACAGCAGCACAAACTCTGGACTCGATTCATGGCAGACTTGACTCATTGTTTACTTTCCCCAAAGGCTGGCAAACACCAATATAAACAATGTAACTGTAAGGATCTGGAGAGTACAAATATCTCATGTGGGATTCTAGGGTCCATTTTGGAGCGTATGGTTCCCAGCCTCTCTCATTTTAGAATGGAATGGCCATAGATGAAATCTTAGCGATGCCCCTGTCAGCTGAATACCACTGTTTACTAAGTGGAGGCAGTCCCTGTTCAGGTCAGTGATAATTGAAGCACTATCCCTGCAGCCCGTTCCTGGGTATACCTACCACTGCTTCTGCATGCCACATTGTTGGGTCCTAACAAGGTAGAAGTAAGTTGGTTGCGTTTTGTCTCATAGGCAGCCAGCTCAAAGGCAGCTGGGTCCACATCCTCCCTGGGGAACCATAAAAACTGTTTATGGGATCAGATTAATGGGCTCTTAGTGTGGGAACAGACATCCAACAGGAAGTTGGGCCCACCCAGGATACTGTGATGATCAGAGTGAGCTCTGTTGCCAAATATGTGGTAATGCTGTGTTTAGCTTTTAATTCCATGGATGTTTCTACCGACTCAGCTATCCACAAGGATATTTCACTGCCTGTGTGGCTTAAACTCCTTTCTACCCTAGATCACAGGGCAAGTTGTATCCAGACAGTGGCAGATTCCTTTCCGTGTCTGGATCTGCAAGATAGTCTCTGAAAAGTCCTAGTTTCCGGGATGCTTAGTAGGAAGAAGAAAGGGGGAGGGGGAAAAGAAAGGAAAGGGAAGGGAAGGGAAGGGAAGGGAAGGAGGGGATCATGGCAGGGAGGGAGATTTTTGCTTCTGTTGTTGTATCTCCTTTGTAAGATGCAAGTTGATTTCTCAGAATCCAGGGTATTCATAAATCCATCTTATTTAGGTAATAGGAGAAAGTTCCAGAGAAATCCAGAACAGCTCTGCAGTGAGCATGCCAATTCATTCATGGTTTGTTTGCATTTTAAAATTATATTTATCGACGATATCAACAAAAAGATAACAAATGAAACTAACCCCCCAAAGAAGAAACAACTTTAATACAAAACTCATTAATCATCCTGCATCACCGGGCAGGACTGATTCACAGAATATTTAATCCCACAGAAGATCTGATCAAGAAACACATATTCTCAATCCTTAGGGAGGATTTCAGCACTCTCCCCTCAGTACAAGGAAATACACCTCTGCTTTCCCAGATGGAATACGTGGTAGATCAGTCTTTTTCAACCTGGTGCCTCCCAGATGTTCTGGACTACAGTTGCCACCATCCCTGACCACTGGCCATGCCAGCTGGAGCTGATGGAGTTGTAGTCCCAAACATCTGGAAGTTGTGGGAGGCTACTGTATTACATAAAAAGACAGGTCTTAAACATATATTATTCCCATATTGGAGGATAATAGTTAACAACAGTCAGAGGTTTAAGTTGTAGATACAAATTCTAAACAGGGACCAAACGACTGCAAGCTTAATTCTGTCTGGATCAGGTGTCCCATCTTTTGCAAATTGTGTATCAGCAGGTATAAGGGACTTGAGTATAGCTAGCCACACACACCATCCCTTCATGAATCCCTGTACGTTCGCGGGTTCTAGCAATCTGGATCTGATCACAACAAAAAAATAAAAAAGGGAGGGCTTCCTGTACCTCAAACACCACGGGCTCTGAAATCCATGCTTTCTGATGCATGATACATACAAGCAGTCTTGTCTGCAAACAGCTGGTGAGCTTGCCACATTGAGCAAACAGGGACTGCCAGTAGGCAGAGATTGTCCAAGTTCTAGCAGGCTGTTCATCGCAGAGCTGGGGAGAAGAATGGCAAGAGCTTCTTTTGCTCTTGTCATGAAAAAGCACGACTTTTTAAATATTGCCTATAAACCATTTACAGAGCATTATAACTGTCAATATTTGCAATGATTAGAAATAAAAGGTGGTTCTGACATTCGCCCTTGTGTGCAGCTAGATCCTTAGACTTGCTGTACATCTGGTCTAGAAATGAACAAATACTTATGATTTGCATGGTGGTAGGGTCCCGAGGCCCTAGCATTATACTGGCCATGAAATAAGATCCTGGCCCCCTAGCCAAGGGTACCTATACTGTACAGTCAAGCCTTTTATTTGGGGGAAATTATGCATTTCTTATGCGGCTCTCAAATGTATTTAGACTCTAAAACTGGACTCCAAAGTACAACTAGAAAATCCCAGAAATGGAATTGCATGCCGCCTTACAGATCCATTATAAAATCAGTCCCTTTATTGCTAACCCAGGGCCATATCTGAATTAAATGAGGTTTTAACCTCTGCCATAATTAACCTTGGTCTTTTGTTAAAATGCAAGGGCAATCCATTGTCAAACCCAGCTGCTGCACATTTAAAAATGCACACACACACACTGGAGTGCGGTATCTGGAGCAGGCGGTATGCCTGTTCTCCTTCTGCATGTTTCAGAATAAGATCCAAGCGTTCGGCCTCTGTATAATTGTGTGTTCAGTCACTGAATATGAATCGTGTTTAGAAGAGCTGTGTAACATGTTGACAACTCGCTGCACATAAATATGGATTATTCCATTCCAGCAACAGCCTGGCCAAAGCAGAATGAAAACTCCTTTTTGTTCTATTGTTTTTGCAATGCCAAAACAAACTATAATAGACTTTCTATAAAAGAAAGGGATGTAATGGCTTAACTGGCAATTGGAAAGAAACGGAGGCCTCAGAAGGAGAAGCTCTACTCCCAAAATACCTATCTGTCTCTTGCTTAGATTTAATCAGTTTGTTCTCGCCTTTTGCAACCATTAGCTCTTGAACTATCTGCTTCTATCTAACTATCTAAGCAGCAAACCAGGCAGGAAGGGAATGGGTCTGCTTAGCTTACAAAAAATGTGTAAAAAGGAGCCCTGAAGGAATCAAAGAGGATTACAGAGCAGCAGAATAAATTATTTGCCTCAGTTTTCACTGCAGGAGAGTAGTCTGTCACTAAAACCAGCCCCCTGGACTGGTAGGTGGCCCATACCACCTTAATAATTGTTTTAAATTGAGGAAGTTCTAGGGAATTATACATATATCAGCTTAGCTTCTGGTGGAAAGCGTTAGAAAACCTGATGCTAGTAAAAATATAGAAGAAAAAGCCTTGCTGAGGAAGAACCAGCTTGGCTTCAATGGTTGGAAGTCTTGCTTTATATTATGTTTAGAATTCTTTGGGAATATCAACAAGAATGAAGATAGGAAAGAATAAACAGTTTACACTTGGGTTTCCAAAAATGTTTAGGTAAAGTCCCTTCAGGCAGCTCCAAAAAACCCTTTTTAATCAGGCTAGTCCTTTTTATAGATTGGTAACTGATATGAAGCATAAAAGTTGAATAAATTAGCCATTTTACAGTAAAGAAAACAATTCCACAAGGGTATGTCAACCTTCACATATGTACAGGTGGATCAAATTTTGCTTTAACCACACTTTGTTTAGAAACTAAACTATGCAGAAACTAAACGAAGTTTGCAAAATTATGAAATCCTCTCTCAAAATAGGGATCATTCAGTGAAGCTGAGTCACAATTGGTTCAGGACAGAAAAAATGCACTTGGTATATACATAGTGAAATTTACAGGCTGAAATCTCTGTCAAAAAATGTGCCCAGAATGCTTTAGACAATTCATGATCATCACCTTTGATTATCAGATGCTGGTGACAAAACCCAGGTAATGGCTGCCAACATCATATCCTGCCTGTGAGTTTCCTAGGGACATCTGGATGATCGTTATCTTTAAAAACAAGGAGCTAGACTAGGTAGACCTTTGGTCTGATCCAGCAGGACAATTATGTTTTAACTCTAATTATTTTCAGATGACTTTTGAGAGCATAACATCATTCTAAAGGGGAAAAAAAGAGAGCTTTAGCCATTCTTTAAAATCAGAATCTTCCTTTTTTTCAACATCAAGTACTCTTCCTTTGATAACTTCAAATGCTCTTTCTTCATTCTGCATCACATTTCTCACCAATGATTTTTTTGCTTTTCAGTCAAACATAGAAATGTCATTCTGTGTGTTGTGGTCAGTTTTATAGTTCCCTGAGATATGGCTTGAAAATTATTACTTCTGCATGATTGTTGTGCTTCTTTCCCCCACCCCCTCTCCTGTTTATGTAAAAGCTGACTTGCTTTTTAAGTACAGTTAAAATGTACTTTGTTGTGTTAGCTGAACTGTACAACGGGGTTGTTTTTTGTGCTGTACTCTTGCACATTCTTCTTTCTTGCTTACTGTGAAATAAATGAAAGGCAGAGTTTTGCAATTCATAGCCTTGAAGTTCTTTGAGGAGTTTCACCTCCGGGGCTCAGAAACAGAGCATTTGCAAACAGCTTAGAGAGAAGAGGGGAAGAGAAAAGGCAATAAACAATATGATTTTGGGATTTTTGTGATTCCAGCTAAATGATAAGGCACACGAAGTGGCATCTTAATGACGGAATTGAACAGTTATGTAACTTAAAATACATACTGCTATTTGTATCCTTGGAAATTGACGCTGGAAAAACAACAGGTCATTGAGCACAATTCAGATAGCAAACGGACTGTGTGTACTGTCCCTGAAGTCTAGGATGCAGCCACGCAGGGATCTGTCACTGTGGGGAGGAGGCCTCAGAAGCCTGAGACTGGTTGTGTCATGCTATATAATAATTTAGTGTTATGAGTGTAAATCGGACAGAAGAGTCGAGCTGCTTACTGCTGGTGAAGGTGCAGAGCAGGGATGGGGAACTTGTGGCCATCCAGATTTTGTTGGAGTAGCATTCCCATTACCTCTGACCATTGGCAATGCTCACTGTGGCTCATGGGAAGCTGAGTCCAACAACATATGAAGGGCCACAGGTTCTCCATCCCTGGTGGGGACTACAACATATTCTCCCAGCAGTAGTTTTCTTGGGTTTATCAGAAGACCACATTATCAACAGAAAGTCTGCCAGGGAAGAGGGGAAGTCTTTAAAAGGATACTTATTTATCTCTTCATTTCTTTTGTATTTCTATTTTGGAGCAGGGAGGGCCTCATGTGGTGGAAGTAGAACCTTCAAGTATCCTGGCCCTATACTATTGAAGGCTTTATTGGTGATTATATCAGCACATTGTGTTCAGAAATGAATTGGAAACCAATGTACCTGGTGCAGCAGTGAAGTCACATGATATAAAAAACCCTAGCTCCGCCCAGATTCTCACAACCACAGTTGGCATCATCTGGTATTTCTGAATACTTTTCCAAGGCACGCCTGCATAGTGCACATAGTAGTCACCTATTTTAGAGGTGGCATGGACCCATGGGCCAGTGGCCAGTGAGAACTGCAGGTGTATCACACACTGATATCCATGGGTGCAAGTTGATTCTTTTTTTTGAAATGTCTAAGGCAAGACACACAGCACTAGATGGAATCAGTGTGTGCATGACATGCTCTAATGTGTGTGGCAATCATGTATAAGAGGTTACTGACAAATGCTTTGGAAAAGAATAGTGATTCATGCACAGGGGTCTCTCTCTGTGTGTGTGTGTGTGTGTGTGAGAGAGAGAGAGAGAGAGAGAGAGAGAGAGATCAAACACAAATGCAGATTGACCCAGTAATGAAAAACCTTATTATACCCTGCATTATCTTGGAGCAGCTCTTCTTTTCGGGACACATCCAAGCCGATAAAGGCATCTTACTACACTCATTAAACCGTGCATGGTTTGATGCAATCAGACTTGCATAATTTGCATATGGATCAGTTTAATCTAACTCACCCATTCTCATACCTATTGTTAATCATGCCTGCTCCCTCTCTCTTCCAGCTCTCCCTCTCTCTCTTCTCTCAGCTCCAGCCCTTTGATGCAAACAGATAAACAAATATTTGTAAGGACATCTTTCTGAGTGATCATCAGGTTTGGAAATTCACAGTGTCTCATGCCTCATTGATTTTTTTTTTTTTTTTTAAATTATACACTGCTTGGTTGTAACAAAACCTCTAAGCAGTTTACAGGAAATATTATCAGTAAAAACAGTTACAAGCAAGCAATTAAAACATTTTAAAATAATTAAAGCCTGTAGTGAACTAGAAAGAGATTGTTGTTGTTTAGCCGTTTAGTCGTGTCCGACTCTTCGTGACCCCATGGACCAGATCACGCCAGGCACTTCTGTCTTCCACTGCCTCCTGCAGTTTGGTCAAACTCATGTTAGTAGCTTCGAGAGCACTGTCCAACCATCTCGTCCTCTGTCGTCCCCTTCTCCTTGTTCCCTCAATCATTCGCAACATCAGGGTCTTTTCCAGGAAGTCTTCTCCCACTTCCATTCATCACTACTGGGAAAACCATAGCTTTAACTATACGGACCTTTGTTGGCAAGGTGATGTCTCTGCTTTTTAAGATTATGTCTAGGTTTGCCATTGCTTTTCTCCCAAGAAGCAGGCGTCTTTTAATTTCATGATGCTGTCACCATCTGCAGTGATCATGGAGCCCAAGAAAGTAAAATCTCTCACTGCCTCCATTTCTTCCCCTTCTATTTGCCAGGAGGTGATGGGACCAGTGGCCATGATTAAAGATTAAAGAGATTGAAACACATCAACATCTACCTGCTGACCATATAGGCTTACCTAAACAAAACTGCTTTAAGCAGGGGGGTGCACTCTCTCAAGAGGCAGAGAGTTCAAAAGTTCTACCACACTAGGAGAATGATTCCTTACAAGCACAGAATGAGTATTATGTGGCAGCTGTCATGGTGCCAGTTCTGCAGTTGGCATTCCATATGTTCTAAGTCGTGTCTGCCTTTGCTGATTTAGGAGAAGCTGTACCATGGAGAGAGTGAGGAATACAGATTGGGAACCTGTGCCAAAGGCCTAGCTTTAGCATTACTGCTCACAAATTAAGCAAGACTTGTGCTTTCGATTTATCCAAGAGGGCAGAATTATCATGGAGTTGTGTCTGCACATTGCTTACAAGTTGTCTACTAAAACTGTTCATCCCTCACCCCCTAAAATTTTGCAGTGCTAAGTTCCAGTACCCCAAAAACTCTTGCCTTCAAAAAGAGCTGCCTTTCTTTGACTAGTAGACAACTTGCAGCAACCAAACTCATTGGAGGAGGTGAAATTGCCAAGCGAATCAGTTTCAACTCTTACACAAGGAAAGTGATAAAGGTCCCCTTCTCCTTGTTCCCTTCTCTTCTCTTCTCTTCTTCTTCTTCCTCCTCCTCCTCCTCCTTCTCCTCTCTCTCCATCTATCTAACATCTATCTATCATGTCCAATACAAATAATAGTCTTGCTTCCAATTACTCCCCAAATGGCTGGATCAACATTTTGGCTGTAACTGCATTCTAGAACAAACACCATTGAAATCAGTGGATTCAAGTGTACTTAACTCTGTAGACTCAGAGTTTTGGAATCTAGCACTGCTAGATTCTTGATAAAGCAATACTTTCTGAAAAAAACCAGAAGATTTGTTTCTGCAGAAACAAACCTGAGTTGGCCAACACAATTTACCCATCCCAAACAGAGATTATAGAGATTAAAGTGAGGATTTGGTTCATGAAGTGAGACTGAGAGCTCAAGAAAATCCATACTCAAAGCTCATATCACTAGCCACAGGATGATAGCCAAAGGCTGTAAGTATGTATACATGATGAATCAACCCAATGATTCTATTATTATTGTCCGGTAGAAGTCAGATAGGATGTTTCAAGAACTATCAACCTGGTCTGCACTGGATCGGATGCAAAACAGTAAAGAAAGAAGACAGAGAGAGACAATAGCTTTGCATTTCCCAGGTGCACTTTTCAAAAAAAGAAACCTTTGGATTACAAGCACAAAACAGGCTCCCAACCTACGCTGCGTTCATTCCCTCTCTGCCCCATCTGTTCCCCCATTTGCCCCCGAACAGTTCGCATGCTGACACAGACACAGAAGAATGCTGCCTTTCCATAGCACAAAGAACACTGTTGTCAGTTCAGATGAGCAAATGCCAGGGATATGGCAATGTTTTCAGTCCTGGCAAATGCAATCATAAGTTCGGTTTATTAATATTGCAACAGTTGCACTAAATGAGATCACTTGGATAACAAAACATTTATCAACTAAACGCTGCCACCTATTGAAGTTTTGCAAACAGCCCAGATGATTGGATAAGATCGCAAATTCACTCTGTCAGAAGCTTATGGTTTTTGCTGAAATCTCTCCGAAGGAGGGAGGGGATAGAAAGGAAGGGAAGAATGATAACCAGCAGAACAAAACAAGACATCTCTTTCGTGCAGTCTGTTTGGAAGGTGTCAGGCTAAATCCTGGAGAGCAGCATCTAAACAGAGCAGAGCGGGGTTTTGGCTTGGGTTGTTGTGGAATTTTCAAGTACAGCAACTGGAGAATGCTTCTTCCGATCAACTGTGTAAGCCGACTGCAGTATATTACAAAGTTCCGTTCATTTTCCCACAAGAGTGGCCAGAATTTTAACCTAGCTTGTGCTGAAAGCCTCAATTAAGAGAGAGAGGTGGGAGAGGAGAAAAGCGAGGCACCCTTTACGTCTCAGGATAAATGTCTTTCTGGAAAAAAAGAAAAAGAAAGAAAAGTCACAGACTTTGCTCTTCCCATTTCAGAGCATGCTGTCATGCACCAGGGTAATACCATTTAAGCTAACATGATTACATGGGTTTAAATCTCGGGTAAGCTAGATCACAACCTGATACTTTGGCTGCAGCTCAGGATGCATATTCAAGATAATTGAATGTGGAGTGTTTACCTGTGCACACACTTTGTGGGGCATGGGGTAGTGACAGAGCGGTAAAAGGGTTGGCTTGACCCACCTTTCCAACGCCTGCTTCTTGGTGATGTAGGGCTTCCAAGTAAAGAACCAAGGAGCAGAAGCAGCTCTTCCAGATTAAGGACAATGGAATCCAAGAATAGAGCCGCGTTTGTGCTATGTGGAAGCTGTGAGCTTTCAAACTGTTTCACGCATGAATGAGATTTGCAATAAGTGTGTAAAATTGTAAACAAGTTATTTTTTCTGAGTTTGTAATCTGAAAGCCTAGGGCTTGCTGATCAGAAGGTCGGCGGTTCGAATCCCCGCAACAGGGTGAGCTCCCGTTGCTTGGTCCCTGCTCCTAGCAGTTCGAAAGCACGTCAAGTGCAAATAGATAAATAGGTACCGCTCTGGCAGGAAGGTAAACGGCATTTCCATGCACTGCTCTGGTTTGCCAGAAGCGGCTTAGTCATGCTGGTCACATGACCCAGAAGCTGTAGGCCGGCTCCCTCGGCCAATAAAGCGATGTGAGCACCGCAACCCCAGAGTACTCCGCGACTGGACCTAACGGTCAGGGGTCCCTTTACCTAATCTGAAATTCAGTTCACCCTATTTCTGCATCAGTGTGTGATTTCTTTTTTTTTTTAATTGAATTTTCATGCTGATTTCTTCAAGTATAGACATTTTTGCATGTAAATTTACACACATTGCAAGCAATTTTTGCAATGGATTTCCATACAGCATTTTCACAATCACCAATAAATGTGCATGTGCACATTCCGATAATATGCACATTTTGGTATGCATTTTTAGTTGGAGAGTCACATCACAAAATCTGGAGAAGTGTGACCTGGCTAAGATAAGCCAAGGCTAGCTGGGCTGGAAGCAGTGGTTCAAATTTAAGGAGTCTAAGATCAGGGCAAGGAGTTCAGAACTGCACAGAAAGAATTGAGTTGTTCTCCTGGAGTGTCATGCCCACTGCCAAACTTTTAAAACATCAGGTAAAACAATTCAGAATAAAATATTACAGAAAAAGTCAAATATAAAGGATACATTCAAAACAACATGATTAACAGGAAAACTAAAATATTCTCTTAAAGATTTCAAAACAAAACATTACAAAAGAGGTCAACTACAGAATGCACATTTAATCTAGCAAAGGTAACAAACTTTACCTTAAACTTTGCAAAATAAAACATTACTAAAGGAAGTAAAATATAAAATGCACATTTAAAACAGCATAATTAAAAAGTAAAGGTAAAGGACCCCTGACAGTTAAGTCCAGTCACAAACAACTCTGGGGTTGCGGCGCTCATCTCGCTTTATGGCCGAGGGAGCATATGTTTGTCCGCAGACAGTTTTTCAGGGTCATGTGGCCAGCATAACTAAGCTGCTTCTGGTGAAACCAGAGCAGCGCACGGAAACACCATTGACCTTCCTGCCGGAGCGGTACCTATTTATCTACTTGCACTTTGACGTGCTTTCAAACTGCTAGGTTGGCAGGAAGTGAATAAAATATTATCATAGGCATAGTACATATCTGCTGCTGCTGCCAGTCCTGCCAACGGTGATTCATGGCAGGTGGTGGCCGTGGAAACTCAGGCTTGAGGACCTAGGTCTGTATTAAAAGACAGCCAAGATGGTCTTTGGCTTCATCCACAGCTTCAGCTTCAGTCAGGGCCTGCCCTCCCAGACCAAGTGAGAAAAGGCCTGAAAAGCAGGGAGCAGGTCTTCCAAGACTCACGACCAAGATGGTCTCTTTGTTGTGAACAGCACTATGGCTATTTCCCCTGCAGCGAGCTTAGCACTAGCATAGCCCTAAAGGGGGGGGAAATCCATTTTGAAAAATATTGTCTGGAAAAGCCCATAGACTTACCTTCATTATTCAAGGGATAAATGGTTTTTCTGACACTCAAGGGCTGTATTATCCTCTTCTTGGATTATCCTTCACCCCTTTAAGCCTTCAGCTTTACTGAGATTGGAATGGCTATTTCTGAGGGACCAAGGAAAGTGTTTTGTTGACGAGGATCTTATCTGTCCTAATATGGAATTCAGGAACCATAGACATGGGATAAAGAGGCTGCAGCGACAACTCCAGGAGAAAGTCCAAGGGCAATTCTGACAAATTTCATGGATGGCAGCAGCCCCCTTGTATTCTTAGGCAAAGGGAACATGGGTTAAAAATGGAGATATGCTCACTTTCCAAGAGCTAAACTCCCTTTGGAGAATAGGAGTTTTTCTTCTTCTTGGGGTTGCCAGGAAAGCGTCGAGTTGATTTGCTCTTGGATTTGGCCTGTTCACAAAACTGACACAGAATTACTGCCAAAGGCGGAATGTTGTCCTTGCAGCATGTCTGGAAATACCAGAGAGCAAGATGCACAATGTCAACACGCTCACGATGTCAGTGCCTAATGTTCCCTATGATATCTCATCACCATTGACACCCTGAGTATGCAAAACAATGGATTTGCTTAGCGTGGGAAGTGATAATCTTTTTTTAAAAAATAAATTAAAAAATTATTTAGGGTATCACCCTTCCTCCAAAGGATTTCAGCTAAACATAAGCTTTACATCAGGACTAAACATCAAGAAGAACTTTTTGATGGTAAGAACTGTTCAACAGTAGAATAGACTCCCTTGGGTTGTTGTGGACTCTCCTTCATTGGACGTTTTAAAGCAGAGGTCACGAATACTTTAGTTGAGATTCCTGCATTTCAGGGGGTTGGACTAGTTGACCCTTGTGATCCTTTCCAATTCTGTGATTCTAAGCACAAAAGCAAAATACATCAATCCTCAATAAAGACATGTACAATCGTGTGTGTGTGTGTGTGTGTGTGCGTGCACGAATGCTATAGCAGTGCCCTTATCCAGTGGCGGAGCTTCATGCTCTGGCACCGGGGGGTGGAGAGCAGGCGTGGGCGTGGCTGGCACGCATCCCGGGGGCATGGCGCCCTGCCCACAGGGGTGTGGCACACCTCCTGGGAGTGTGGTGTGCTGCAAGCAGGGGTGTGGCATGCGACCTGGAGGCGTGGCGCGCATCCTGGGTGTGTGGCGCCCAGTGCGGGCTTGGGGGCAGCCACAATGGCACCCCATTGGGATCGCCCTGCCGGGGGTGGTGCACTCCCCCTGCCCCATCTTCCTCCGACAGTGCCCTTCTCTCCTATGGCAGGGACGTCCAGCTCCCAATAGACTGCAATCTACTCACAGTATAAAAAAGTGGCAGTGAGCTTTTTTAAAATTTTATTTTTATTGAATGGTGGTCACAGAGGGGCCAAAGATACGCCAGGATCGAGCAGGAGCACCCCACGATCAACCAGTAGATCGTGATTGACCTGTTGGACATGCCTGTCCTATGGCAACAGCAGATAGTCTCAGTAAATATTCCGAGTGGTAATGAAATATCCCACTGGGGTAAAAAGGCACCCACATGCCACTGTTCTGCTTGCTCACAGACAGCCCTTTGCACCACTGCTCTGCTCAGTCCAGTCCTGGCATCCAATGAAATGTGGACCTGTTTAAGGGGCCCTTTCCAATGTCAGTAAGGTTAGTACAAGCTAATACAAACAGGAACTGAGCATGAAGAGCAAACTGTCTCTCATGGTTGATAATGGGAAATGTGCTTTTTTAGATACTTGGGTCCCAGACATTTATGGCTTTATATGCTAGTACTAACATGTAGAATTGGATTTAGTAGCTCACTGACAGCCAGTGCAGTGCTTTCAGGACTGGGGGCACATGGTCTCCTCAGGCTGCCCCACTTATCATCCTGGCAGCCACATTCCATCCTAGCTGCAGCCTCTCAGCCACCTTCAAGAGCAGCTCCATGTAGAGTATAGTGCAGTAGTCCAAACTGGAGGTTACAAGAGCATGGGGAACTGAGGCCTGGCTATTCTGACCTAGGACTGACCATAGCTGGCGGATCAGCCTAATCTGGGCCTAAGCACTCCTAGCCACAGCAGCCACTTGAGACTCCAGCTGGAATCCAAGAGCACTCAAAAATTATGAAGCATTTTCCTTAGGGGAGTGCTCTAGCTTAATATTTAACAGGCATTAACACAGTGTGTTTGAAGGATTGCAAGTTTCCATTTTTGATTTTGCATTAGAAAAAAGAAAGGAGGAAACGGGGGAATGCTCCCCCTCTTAGATCGGGGGGGGGGGGGGCGAGAGCAGCATTCCCCTGTTCATTGACATTCTACAAAGCATCTTGTAAGCTTGGACTGCCCTTTCTGACTTAGTATGCATGGTCAAGAGAAACTGCAGGTGGGAGGGGTACTCCTGCCAGCTAAAAAATATACTCTTTAATGATAACCATCTTAAATTTTTAAACGCTAACTCATTGTGTTGAGGTGAGGCAGCTTCCACTGAGTTGCTCAATGTACAATAGCCTTTGTTACATGAAAGGGGAAGGGTGAAGAGGTAAGGGGGGGGGGACAGCTTGTTTACGAAGGCAGCTGAGTAAAAAATGAGCTGGGGTTGGTTTTTTTATTTTTTAAAAAAGGGAAATAATCTCTCTGGAAGGGTCTGGCACTGTACCTTCTTCCCTGCCTGCATCATTTGTAAAGTGAATAGCTACATTTTATGGACGGTTCGGAGTGATGCCTAGGGAAATTGAACACCAATGAAATCAGCCCGGGTGTAAAGAAATGTGTGTGCGTTTTCTGGCTGATGGATTAGTAAACCACAAAAGTACCAAGATCTCATTAATGCAAAATTCTCAGTCTGGGGCTCGTGGGGATGGAGAAGTGCTCCGAAGAGACAGAAAGATGTGCACTATTGTCAGAGTGGCCTCCTAAAGCAATGGATCATGGGAAAAGAACAGCCCTCTAACTGTTCAGATCACCTTTCCCTGGAGAGCACCCAGCGTTTCAACTAGCATACGAATCAGGAATGGGGAGATGTGAAGAATGGCAGTTTAGCCCAACTTTTGACTTCAGCTCCTCTGACCTGGGAGAGGAGGTACAGAAATAGAACAATTACCTTTCCTCCGCATTCTTAAGCTGCAAAACATGTATGTTTCAGAGGCACAGTATCTGATCAGACACTGTCTGGATTAGGATCTATTTTGAGAGCTGGCATGTTAACCGTGATTCAAAGCACCAGACATTTAGTGTATTCTATACTGGTAATTGAAAGAAACCACTTATTTGATCTTGCATTATCTGACAGGGCAACTTGGCGTTGAAGCATCAAGGGTCCAATTCAAAGAAGCCCCGTGGGTATAGTCTAATTGTGCCCCTCTTCAAATTAGTCACCCAAACCTACCAATAAGAAGGACCAGGCCCTCCCAATATTCACCATTTGGACAATGCAAATTGATACACGGAGCAGAGCCACTGTTCCCATCACCAGATGTCCATAAAAATTCATAGCAGGCTATTAAATTTAGCAGATCCCATCTTAATTAGATTAGCTTCTGCACAGCATGACAGACGAATATTTCACTGATGGAGAAATTATAAACATTTCTGGTGGGAATTCTTTGTGGAAGATGTCGTCTCTTTTCTCCAGTGGGGAAAGGGCCCAATAATGACAGACCAACGTTGGCGTATTAGAACATAAGCAACACTTTTATTTTATTATTTTATTTTAGCAAATTGATGTTCCCCTTTTATTTTTCTCAAGAACATGCAGGCTTTGTTCATACTTTCGTCTGTTTGCATATCAAGCCCAGGTAACCTAACAGCATACACAATAGTGAGGAACGATAAGCAATTCTTATTGTCAAATCCCATTACCAAACTATCACCATACAAAGCTGTCATTTGTCGCCGTGACAGTTCAAGAGTTATTATTTTTACCTACATAATGGAAACAGAATTCTGCATTTTGAATTGAGTGGATTTTGCACACTATAATCTAGCATCTTTCTATTGCTTGCCCTTTAAGGTCATTGCTTTTTTTTTTAATAATAAAAAAATCCCAACCTTGTGCTAACAATTCCTCAATAAAATACAAAGGATATAGTGTTTGAATGGTAAGCATCAGAGTCTGTTTGATGGGGGTGTATATTTGTGACAGTGTATACTAATTCCCTACAACTGGTTTATTCTTCCATCCTTTACAATGTCCATCTCAGCTTGCTTGGAGTCTCACACCTATTCACCTTACAGATAGGGAAGATCAGAGGTTGCAAATAAGTGCTTGGTGGTGGGTGGGAAGGAGTGAATAAGGTTGGCCAAACCTGCTTCCTTCCATCTGATGGCACACTAATGCAAGATGACTTACTTAGCTGCAAACCCCATCTAAATCAATGTTAAGTATCTTCAAGTAAACATGTTGAAGATTAGGTTGCGTGAGACACAAACTAAGAGCACAGAACCCTCCAGTATAGGTGTGTTCTTAAGGTTACTTTCAGGATGCAAAGAGCAGCCATGACACTTTGCTGCCTTGAGGCAAGGGATAAGATAGCCCCTTCCACATACAAAAGTCAGCTGGATGGGAAGCTGAATCTTACTTCAGTTCTGGTGATGGGATAGCATCTTCCACTGCACCTGAGGATGCCAGGCCAGCTTAGGCGGTGCAGAGCTCTGTTTCCCAACACTTCACTGCCCCCTTGCCCACCAGCACCTGCTGCCTGAGACAGCTGCCTCCATCTGCCTAACGGTGGGGCCAGTCCTGACACCAATACTATGCACATGCATGCACTAGTGAAGACACTGTAGGTGTATATCATCACAAGATAGATATTTGTCTAAACTGCTTTAAATTAAAGTTCAAAAAATCAATGGATGGCATCAATGGCTGTTATCCATGATAGTTAAGTGGATATCTCATATTCAAAGGCAGCAAATATCTGATGATCAGCAACAAGGGGTAGGTATCACCATCACTGACTGCTATTAAGCTTGATCTAAAGTTCATATCTCCTTATCTTCTGACCAGTTTTTCCTATGGACATTTGATGAATTTGATATTTGCAAATTCCATTAGGAGTTGCCATGATTCACACACCCTGTGTGAATCAGAACATAAGTTATTCTCTAGCTCCTGCATTGCCCAAATTTCCCACCACAGCTCTTGGCTCAAAAACAGAATAAAAAGGGCTTTAACATGTGCATTTTGAGAGAAAAACACTTTTGGAAATTTGTATTTGGAAGAAATGTGCTTAGAAATGTGTATCTTGGGAGACATTTAAAAATATTATTTAAAAACAATTTTTCATGCAGATTTTTTTTTAAAGAAAGCCACAGATCAATGTGTAAATGAAATGGAACAAACTCAGGGGTAGAAGCATGTGGAAGTAATATGGACCAGAAAGAAGGTTCACCCATCCCTATTTTTCATATGATTTGCCTCCGAAAAGTGTGAAGAGTCTTACGTGGAGAGGATTGCTGTCGTCATCAAGTGATGAACGTGCCTGTGTGAATTCACCTTAAGTACTTAAAAGATCTGTTGCAAGTAATTTTTTCCAACCCCCCCTCAAAAGTCTATATTTATGTCAGCAGAGACCAGTTTTTCTGACATTTTTGGGTGTGTGTGTGTGTGTGAGGGGGCAGGGAAGAGAGGCAAAGAAAGAGCGAAAATGTCAGGCAGGACTCCCACTCAGATCACCATTTCCATATAATAGCAAAGGAGCCCTTCAGAACACAAGGATGCATAAACGCAGAGCACGCATGCTGACGGCTGATAAAAAGAAAAGGCCAGCATTTGCTCACACTGCAGGCTGATAGCATTCACATCATACACCATTTGTTACTAGGCAACTGATTAAATATATGTGCTGGTCCTTCAAGCAGTGCTTGCAATTAATTAACCAACCCATTTTCATTTTGACTTCCTTCCTTCCCCCACTCCTTTTCAAATGCTGACAGCTGAGAAGTGCTGGTTATCCTCCTAAATTGGGGCCAGTGGTGAGGTGGAGTCATCAGTGCACAGGTAGCAGTCACCTGTGAATAAACCTGGAGGGTTTAGAGGGCATCTGAACAGCACAAACGGATCTCCTTCCCCCTCCTATTTTCTGGAATTGCAGGAGACAAGTGAGCTGCAAAAGCTGTAGGGCATATGGCTGGTGAATGCCTACAGAGCGTCATTAAATGAATCTATTGGATTTGGAAGGACACTAGTAGACACTACTTCGCAAGATCCAATCAGAAAATGAGATTGATCCAAAAGCAAGACTGGATCAAGGTCAAATCAAGCAGTATTGTCCAAAAATGATGGATCGCAATTTTGGGTGGACCTAGGGATCTGGAGTGCAAAAAGCTCAATATGTAAGAACAAAAATGCAACAGTGAAATGAACAGATTGACTGGGTGGTCGATGATCTATGGCATGACAGTGCACCATCTCCTCAATTTAGAAGTTCCAGATTTTTTTTGGTGAGAGGGACTCTTTGTTTATCTCAGAAGTCTTGAACCCCTGGGTGGTTCTTTTTATTATTATTTAGAAGAATTTATAAACAACACAATCAAAGAATCCCTAAGCGGTGTACATTAAACAATTCAGAGCAATGATCAACATACAGATAAAACCAGCAAAATGTTAAAATCAGATATGCACAATAAATGCCCAGGTAGGCTTGCTGAAACAGAAGTACTGTTGCATATGAGCATTTTAGGTTGTGTTAAGCTTCTCAGGCACATCGGCAATCCTTTACCCAATTACATCCCTGCATGTTTTCAAATCAGATAAATCATTCTGGTGCAAGTGACCCTGAGTTCCCAGGGTTCCATATAAGCAGTTAGCGTCTCCACCCCCATTGTTCTGCCCGGACACTGAGGTCCAGTGCCGAGGGCCTTCTGGCGGTTCCCTCACTGTGAGAAGCAAAGCTACAGGGAACCAGGCAGAGGGCCTTCTCGGTAGTGGCGCCCGCCCTGTGGAACGCCCTCCCAACAGATGTCAAAGAGATAAACAACTACCTGACATTTAGAAGACATCTGAAGGCAGCCCTGTTCAGGGAAGTTTTTAATATGTGACATTTTCATGTTTTTTTTATCTTTGTTGAAAGCCGCCCAGAGTGGCTGGGGAAACTCAGCCAGATGGGCAGGGTACAAATAAATAATCATCATCATCATCATTCTTTCTTAATGGCCAAAGTAAGAAAAAGGCGTGGGGGTGAGGAGGAAGATAAACAAGGAGGAGAAAGACAGTGTAGCAGCCATTCTTGGGGGCAGTGACAGCGTCCTGGGACAGTGTACTTGCGACTCAGATTTAATGGTAGGAAAATCCACCACCGTTGCTTTTTTCTTGCCTGCTAATTTTATAATATACTTGTCCTATTAAAGGACTATGAAAGGGACTGGAATTACACATGGAGAATAGCTAGCTATGAGGATCTGGGAAGATCTGACTGTTTCTATTACACTTGATCAAATGCAACTGTCAGCAGCTTTGGCAGAGATCACCTCTGATAAGGAAAAGGAAAGAACTACATTACGGGAGGGTTCAAAGGCAAAAACGTTCGCTGCAACCTGCAATTAAATGGAACGGCTATTGTTCCGCTTTCTGACTAGGAAAAGAGCTTCAGTCTTGCTGCTCAGCTTGCCTTTAATGAGGACTTCCTAAATCAGAGCGAGCTTCCTGCTCCCTCTCAAGAATCTAACTGCATTCAACATAATTTAGGTAATGAATAGATTTATGTGCAATATTATTTCCAGTTGTGTTCCTTTCTTTTCCCCCACGGATTCCATGGGTTTTCCTTTCTCCTTCCCCCCTTTTTTTGAATCACTGGGTCCTCAGAAGTACTCTAGTACCAGAGTTGAGTAAGTGACTGATGGATGTGAATTTTAAAAGTGAAAAACTGCAGAAATGTAAAAGGTTTAGGTAGATTAGGTCAAACTCTCAGCTGGATTAAATTGGAGTAGCTCTTCAACATTGGCAAGAGAATCATGCTAGATATGGAACCGTGCTGGGCTTTAAGAGGTGATGTTCTGGCCCGCTGCACTGAATGACTCAAAGGGACCACAGCCTAGTGCAAGTGGACTTGATTGCTTCCTGTATGTATTGCTAACAGAAATTCTTTAAGCTTACAGAGTAGTTTCACGTGGCATACAGATATTCTGCCATAAGAAGAGCCCTACTGGTTCAGTCCAAGGGCACAGGAAGTCTAGCATCTGATTGGAACATCCAGATTGCCCAACCAGCTGTCTATAGGAAGCCCACAAGCAAGTTACGATAGCAACAGAATCGGGGTCTTCTAGAGCCCAGTCATTCAGTTATAATAGGGCTTATCCTATTAACCTGAGGGTGAGAGAGTGTGCACAAACTTCAGCTCCATCCCTATAACCCGCTGTGTGTTCAATGTGTGTCTGCATTGGTGACTCCTCCTGTGCTCACAGAGGCGCCTGTGCATTTTGGCATTCTGACTTATTTGTTGCAGTCACCCTTGAACCCACAGGAACAGGAGGTGGTGCCAGAGGGCTCATGCAATCTTTGCATGTTTAGTTAAGCTAAAAGTGCCACAGAAGTAAGGTGGCTTAGGGCAAGGTCCATTATTCGGGAATATTCTTCATCCACAAGCAACAAAAAGAAAGAAAAGATTCACATACTTTGGTTCCACCTTCTTTCCGACGTTCGTGTAAATCAAACTGACACTGTTGCAGCCAAGAAGTCCATCAGCTTCACATGACATGAATATTTACATCCAGTTTAAACATTGCTTTTTTTTTATAGCTTCAGTGTATTATTCCACAATGAGGTTAGTGTAAATGAAAGGCTTTGCCTTATACAATGACTTAAAACATTTCAAAGTTCACAAGCATCTCTATAGGGTCAATTTAGTTTTCAGATGGCATTCCTGGCTTTGGTAGACATTTTAAGGAAGAGGTTTGATAATATGGCAATGTTTTGGAGACTCAGACCATTCATGCATTCTGTTCCAATCTTGCGCAGTAATTGCTTAACAGATTTGCCTCGTTAGTCTGATACCTCCCAACATTTGAAAAACTCCAAAAGGCAGTTTTGTTTCATTTCCCTTGACCTCAAGGATCCTTACGCTGGAGGTAATAGCAATAAAAAGGAAAATGCTAGTTGATTGCTGGATAGAGCTCTTGCAGCATTGGAATCAATTCTCTGACTGGCCACAGAGCATCACAGATTGTTAGGCTTAATATGAAGACCAGTATCCTGGTGGTGGGTTCTGTCAAGATCTCATGAGATCTTGTGTTTTCCGCAATAGCTCATGAGATTTCAGTGAGATGTCACAAGATCTCACCAGAAGTTGCTGCTACCGCCACCACCACTTCTCTGCTGGTGGCAGGGCTGGGGCACCTGGGGGGGGGGGCTGCTACCTCTTGGTGTTCCACTGCCCAAGGCAGCTGTCTCAACCCACCTCATGGGCAGGCTGGTCCTGCCCTGAATTACTTATAGATCTTTGATAGGCAGAATTTATTAGGAACTTGGTGCCTGTAGGACAGGACATGCCTTATTCCAGGGGTCAGCAAGGTTTATCTTGCCTGGGCTAGATCGGTCCCGGGCTGGATCACACGCGTGCCCGTGATTTTCAGCGCCATGGAAGCAAGTCCCTGCGCCATGCTGCACTGGTTTAGCGCAGCGCGCGAACAGGCAACTCATCTCGGGGGTGGCTCGTGGGCTGGTCAAATGACCTCCGTGGGCTGCTTCTGGCCCATGGCCCTTAGGTTGCTGACCCCTGCCTTATTTTCTAGGCATCTCTGGGCAGGAGACCAGACTATGTCGCAGATTGTAGTGCCTGTTGTAGAACATGATGGTGGTGCATGATTGGCATGCTTGTCCGGGGCCTTCCCTCTGGTGCCAGGCGGCATAGACTTGGGGGAGCAGTATATAACACCTGACCAAGGTGAAGGGCTCAGGACTGGAACCAGCTTTGCAGCTTGTTATGTTGTAGATGTTTCCAGGCGTTAAATCAGTAACATAAAACACAGGCTCTATACATCATAAACTTTGTTAAAGCATTTTGTAAACAAGAAGTGTCATAGACCTAAAGCCAGTTTAATATCTGATCTAATCCAAATCACACTCTTAAATGTAAAGGGAAAGCATTTTTTAAAAACCACCCTACTGTATTCTGAACGAACAATAAATCTCAGTCAGTATATCTGTACATCATCATCAAGATTTACTTTCAGATAACTTTTTACAAGCTCTATCTTTTATGTAGTGTTACAAGAAACTCTGCTTTCATCTATCTGCTCATGTTTTGAAAGCCAATTATTTTCTTTTCTCTTGGAGCCGAGGTCTTGCAATGTGCTTTTCTCTGATCCACAAAGCTTATCTCTTGCAAAGTTTATCTTAACTGGCAAGAACCTCACTTAGGAAACCTCTGTGAACTGAAGCTGAATGTTTTGGGACACTGAACGAAACTGGTATCAAAATGAAACTTGTTGCTCTTCCAGACCAATGCTTCCCCCAAGGATGATGCTGTGTGTTGGAGAAGGGTGTATATATAATGGATGAGGTAATGGGTTTTGTTGGGTGCTGCTGTTTTTCACCACAGCTCCTGTATACCTCACACACGGATCCTGCCAGCCTGTTTGGACTAGCAGCAATCACCATGGGATTTGGCAAAGCCCATTTAGATTGCTAAGAATTGAGCATGCAGTTCACACCAAACGCTCACAACAACCCCCTTTGAATAGAAACAACCATGGAGGTAGTAGGTCAAATTCAAAAGTAGCAGAGATATAAGCCTTCAAGCACATAGTCTATTACACAAAGTGCTGGAGTCAGCTCGTCTAAGCTTGCATGCATGCATGTATCAATGAGCAATGAGAAGTTCACCTGAAAGATACAAAGATTGTGATGTCTGCCTGTTCAGACACTCCTTCCTACATTTGTTAATCCAGGAAGGAGTGTGTGGGCTGGGAGAGAATCAGGGAACACCTGTATTTCTTTCTGCAGGCCCTTGCATGTATGGCTTTTTATCGTGCGTTCACGATGTTTTATCTTTGATTTGCTTTTAATTATGCCTTCTCTCTTTTTCATCTTCTGAGTCCTATGCCAAAGCCTCTTGCCAGCCCCAATTTCCCATCTTGCTTATGAAAGTAAATTCAGTCAGGATGAGAAATAAAATTGGCTCACCAAGTTCAGGCATGAAGTGTATCTATTGGGGTAGATGAAAATCTTCACCTTTGCATGCATCAATAGGGTTTTTAAGGGGTATTTCTGGCAAAAATGAGAACATAAGCATCTATTTTTCAGTACTAATTGTCCATAGCGTTTAAACAAATTGCTTTAACTTCAAATTTTAAAATTTCATTTTAGAAACAAAAAGCAAGAAAAGCAAGCCTTGTAAACAACAGGAACTTAAGCTGTGGGCTATCAACAAATAACTTGGAGCACCTGCAGACTCTCAGTATTTTGCAAGATGGAGTCAAGAACCTGCTGGCAAAATAAAGGTTTACGCAGTTGAAGTGGATTAAAGGACTGTATTGCCCTAGAGCAAAAATCCACTTTAAAAAGGAAACAGACTTTTTTGGTGTGGTTAGGAAAGTGATGGGGAAATACCTTGAAAAGTATGGAAGCAATGAATGGTTGGTTGAAAGACATATAAATACCCCACAAGCACACTGGGATGAATGCTCAAGGAAGACCAGACCTAGGCTGTCTGCACGTTACCAGCTTAAAATGAAGCTAGGTTATTCCCAATATTGATCAAATATGGACTGGGGGGGAAACATCAAAATGCAGTATTTTGTAAGAAACGACATGATATATATATATGGGTTGTGGCTAATGTGTGTCCACTGCTTCCCAAAGTAGTGGTAGGAACACACTGGATGCAGAGTAATCAGGAGTGTGCCTAGAGCCACAGTCTAACCTTTACATAAGCCTTGCATGAATGATGAATGCTCAAGGAACACATTGTCTCAAACTGATTTTTTGTTGTTTTATATTTTCCAACAATTCCAAAATTTGAGTCAGTAGCACAGATGTTGTAAAGGTGGAATGCAGTGGTAACTCAAAAACTATTTTTTAAAAACTCTGATCTATCGTGGGAAAACCCCATGGAAGAAGATAACAGTGGTACCCAGTACCCAACCTCATTGCTGGTTGCGAAGGGCCTCCCATGACAGTTCAGGCTTCAGGGCCCCAGAAATGTAGGTCCACCACCGCTCACAGGATTACAGCCTTGCAGGAAAGAGCAAAACAGAGATTACCCATAGAGTATTCACTATCACATGGTTAGCCAATGTGATGCCTTCCAGATGCTCTTATACTACAACTCCCATAATTCCTAGTCACTGTCTATGCTGACTAGGGGACCATTATGTTTTCTGTACCTACACTCTTATTATCCTTTTCTGTAGCTACACTTGTTTCCCCAACAAGGAGGGGGAAACTGGGGCAAGGCATTGGGGCAGCCTTTAGGTAGCAGCATACTTGCTCAATGATACATTAATAAATACCTGCTGAGCATCTACATCCAGAAGGTGAACTGTTGCAACTGCTACCTATTGCTGCCTGTGCATCCCTCTTGGGTCTTCTTAGCCAGCTTGCCTATAGGTAGAAGAACATGCACAACGATGTAGCTGGATCATAGGTTTGCCCCGTAAACAAAATTTGCTCCATCCTTGTTCCTTTATATGATTGTTGATTAACTCTTACAGAGGTGATGGTTGTAAATACAGTCCTTTTTTGGGGAGAGACTATCCCGCAATATCTATCCATTCATTTGTTCTTGCTAAATAGCTTTAATGATTTTCTCACATGAGTAGTGAATTGCTCACGAACAGACACCAGAGGAAGACACCTGTCATTGGGGAGTTCTCTGAATGGCCTTCTAGCTGGATGGTTTATGTAGCTTATAAGCCCTGAGGTAAGGAAACAGGAAAACAGATTAATAGACATAGCAATCTTCCCCAAGATACTTACAGATAAACACAGCCTTGGGGGCATTTAGAGAGCTGGATGCACTACACCTTAAAGGAGGTTACTGAAAAGCATGGCTGTTTTAGTTTAAAGTATGCAGCGGAAGACACGCCGTTCTTTAATCTTGCCGCTTCTCGCCAACAAACAAGTCCAAGTACATGTCCCTGTCTTTAGAAAGAGCTATGTGGAGACTGGAAACGATCTCTGCGCTGCTTTAAAAAGAATAAAGATTTCCCCCCCACACACACCTCTTCAGTGCTGAAATAGGTTTGGATTGAAGCCAAGCACATTTGCAGTATGTGAGGGGCACACAGGGAAAAGAGAATTGTCTAATGTTGCAGGGAAAGGGGGGGTGATGCATTCCACACACACCCAGCAGTTCTCCCAAAACACAGGAGGGCCTTTGTCAACCTGGTGGCCACCAGTTGTGTTGGACTACAAATTCCATCAGCCCCAGGTAGAACTGCGGAGGGCAGGTGCAGCCCAAAACATCTGGAGGGTGCCATATTGGGAGAGACTGAAACAGAAGATAAAGGAAATGGGATGGTTTAGTGATGACTAGTGACTGCCTTTCCTCTTGCAGTGGACAAGGGTAAACAGGTTACATGCACTTCCATGGATAGGCAGTAATTATAATCTGTTTGGAGCCTGTAAGCAGCCAAGAAAGAATATTTATGTTAATCAGATGTTTACACCACCTGTAGACATCCAGATTTCAGGCCGCTAGGCATCCAAATCCTATATATTTATTTGCATGAGTGCAGAGAGTGTTTTGAAGCAATGGACATCTGTAATCAAAACTTTGGCCCATCTCTTACGAAACACAATTTTGACAATACACTTCCTAAAGGCTTCGATCTTACAATGAGTTGGTGCATGCAAGCTTCTTTCAGCTAAGCATAAGCACAGAGCAAAACATTATTGGAAACAGAACCACCACACTGGAAAGCAACATCATTTCTGTTTATTTATTACTATCTTAGTGGGGGCAGCATTTTTCTCGGTGGCCATCAGTTGGTAGTTGCCATTCCCTCATCCAGCAAATGCCCAGATGTAGTGGCATTCTGAGTAAAAAACGACAACTTCTATTAACAGTTACTTGAGAAAGCTAAAAGGAAAGGTCTACCACACCAGCTGCTGCTCAACTTTTAAGCTTTTTTTCTCCCAGCAAAAAAAATTCTGAGTACCTGCCTCAATCTCACCATCACCTGTGAATGGAGCTGCAAATTTTGTGGAGAACATTTTGCTTCTGCCCTATGGTAGAACACAGACAAGTCAGCCTCCTCCATTTCATCCCTGTCCTGCTCTTCACCTATCGCGGAAAATAGAGTGAACCAAGGGATTGTTCTTCTACATTTTTAAAACAAAAATATCAAACACAAGCCTATCAAGGGGATGAGGTCAATTTCGATGGGTAGGGATATCAATGGAAATGGCCATGTGGCTCAGTGGTAGATCACATGGAGCTCAGTCTCTGGTGCCACCAGTAGGACTAGAAAGAACCCCTGGAAAACTGCTACCAGTTGATGTAGATTAAACTGTGCTCGGTTGGACCAGTGGTTTGACTTCTGTATAAGGCAGCTTCCTGCTTCCTATCATCAGCTCACTTCAGTCTCTGATTGACACTTTAAACCTCTAAACAATCTGCATATGAAAGCAAGCTTGGGGCTGACTGGTCACCCCAGGAAAAGAGTTCCTGCCAAGATGCCTGCCATCATTTTGCTTTGTCCGTCTCACTCCTCTCTCTCTCTCTCTCTGCCCTACTCTTCTTCCCCCTAAAAAAGAAGTGCTGGCATGGCTAGTTTAACCTTTCGCAAGAGGAAGATCAAAGAACCTCATGGCACAATTATCACAAGCAGAGAATATTCATGCTGCAAATGCGCTCTTCCCCCGCCCCCCTCGCCATTGCACTTATGTGGGGATTTTATCTTTTCATCTTGCAAGGGCTGTTTGTTTTATCTTCCTATGGTATCTGATGTGTCCGACTGGTGATTCTTATCTACTTCATCTCCGCCTGCCCAGTTCTGAGGCAATTTGCTCGAGCCTCTTTTTTTGTGCTTTCGAAGCAGAGGCAGAGTTTGGAGTGCAGGTAGTCTGGTCTCCTGCCTGCCTGATAGCATTACGCTGGAAAAGAGGAGGCATCTCTGGAAATGTTTTTGAGTTGGAAAGAAAGAAGAATCTCTTTAATCATTTAGGCTTGCAAGAAACCCAAGACGGACAGGGGCAGCAGCATCTTAATCAGGACTGTCCTAGTCAATCAGTGATGCTTCAAACAAGAGCGCAGCCAAGCCAGATGGTGAAAATATTAGCAGGGTCTCAAATGAAAGGGCTGTCCTTTGGCCAAACATATGCACAGACATTTCAAGTCTGAGAAGGTGGCTTCAGGTTTCTCGGCTGAATGCCTGAAATGGGTAACCAGGCTTCAGCAACGATGGGTAGGCAGGCTTTAGTAACGATGGATCTACAAGGAAGGGCTGGTCAGTGTATGCTCTCAAACTATTAACTTCCCTCTGCCCTGTTTCCCCTATCATCACAGAGCAGCAATTTCCTTGGACCAAAGACCAGCCCTCAACCACCATTTTGCTGTTCCATTGCCTCCTGTGCAAATTTCTGCTAGTGGATGCTGGATTTGCATTCTAACGCTGAACTAGGTATTTGTTAATTATATTTAGGATCTGATCCCAGATCAGCCTTTCACATGCAGGAGACTTCATACATTTTGGATTTCAATTCCCAATGGCCCCAGCATTGCCCAGTGGTCAGGGGTGGTGCTTATTTCTGGGGGGATGCAGGGGGACGCACACCCCAAACATGTTGTGCATCTAATGGGAGAAGAAACTAAAAATTTTAGTTTCTTCTCTAGTATGGTGAATTGTCAGTTCTGTTGCTACCCCTAATGGTGGCTTCATTTCCTGTCACAGTGTTTCCTGAGTCTCAGACAGAAGTGAGCATTTAATATGTGAAGTAGGAGTTGAAAAATAGCATGGTGATTGGTCAGTTTCATTGTTACCACCTCTGATGACCGTTTCCTTTCCTTTCTTGGTGATTTTCTTGAGTCAAAATGAGAGTATCCCTAAACATTTTTTTAAAATAGAAAAAAGCACTGGTCATGGGTGATGGGAGTTGTAGTCAAAAACAACTGGAAAGCACCAGGTTGGGGAAAGCTGTCCTGGAGCCTTACGAACTGTGTTTAATTGGGTGGTGATGGATTTATTTCACTCAGAACCAGAGCAGGATGGAGTCTTCAGACACATTACCGTTTAAAAAGTGAGCTCTTCATTTCCATCCTTGAGACCTTCAGCTTTCCTGGACTGCCCTGACCTCATTGCCGCTTGGATTTCCTTTCTTCTGGTCTGGCCAGGGCAACACTAATTTTTCACTGGTTCCTTCCCAAGTCTTTCTCCTATCTTTGTTTAATGAAGATGGCAAGCCATCTGGGCAGAGGCTGCTGGCATTACATATGTGTTATTGAAGACCACAATCTACCGCTTCTAGCTGGGCATTTTATTGTTGTTCTGCATGTGCACTGTGCCGCTTTCTTTCCCTCTGGCAATTCCCCCCCCCCTTTAATTTGCCTCCTGTAATAGCACTAGTTTGTAATTTTCATTGGTATCATCCAGCTGAAATGCTCACCTTGCGAAGGTCACCTCTCCCCAGCCTTTTCTATTAGAGAGCTGATTTCCAATACATTTTGCTCTCCTTCCCTATCTGGCCTCATTTCATGGCTCGGGACCTTGTGATTTGTGGGGTTTAAAAGATCCCACTTAGACAGCTCTCTGAGAACCCTGATCTAAACGTTGGCATTGGCATAACTGCCTGCAGTGTCGCAATAACACCGTGTTTGATGACGGCAGTCTGGCATAGCAGTGAGTATGTCTCGTCTCCAGCAATTGCTTGCTGAGGCAGCAAGGCTTCTGAGAAGGCTGTTAATGATGGTTTATATTGCTCTGAGATCCAGAGTTCTTAATCGGTAATCACTATCCTGCTGTGCTAGGCGAAGGCCTACTTCTCACAGGGGCTGATTTCCTCTGGAGACACTACAGGCTTTTTCCACAAGAGAGTTTACTATGTTTTGGCAGATATTGGCATCCCCATTTAATCTGCATAGCCCCTATGACGTTACCACTCCAAACAACACCAGGCTTGGTACTTTTTCCACAGTAAATCTGGGTTTCCCTGATATGGAGATAATCCAATAAATCGAGGGAAATCCAGTTCCAAATTGCTTTGGTGACCACCACCATTCCGTTCTTTGGATATGAGTTCCGCATGGTGTGCTTCTGCCTCAGCACCTGATAATCTCTGTGCATTTGTCCTCTCACATACATAGATATTTGGTGGGCACTAATGATAGCACCTTTCATACCTACGTCTTGATGTGCGTGTTTTTTTAAAAAAATTACAGCCATACAGGGTTGCTTTTACCGCCATAGAATTTCTCAGCAGATTTTAGAAGTTCTGAATTATTGGAGTGGCAGCACCTACCATGTGTTGACAAAATGCTATCCTTCCATTTCGGCATTCAGACTTCTTGCAGATCACCGCTTTTGTTTTTCCACGGCTTTTTCTTTTCTTTTTAATGATCATTTTACAGATAGCCCCAGGCTCCTCTGCTCAGTGATGCGTACTTCCTCAAAGACTCTCTTTCGCACTGTGTGCTTCTGTACATCGATAATCTGGGCAGAAAACAACACCACACAAATGAACAGAAAGAACTGGGCACTGTGGCAAAGTGTGCAGGTGCCGGCGCGGGAATTAAATTTAGAAAAGGTTTGCGTTGAATTGCAAGAAAGGCAGAGCAGGATGGGGAGGGGCGTTGAGGAGGAAGAGCCAACTCATGGAACAATAATGGACCAGAAATGGGGGGGGGGGGGGGAGAGACCACATCTCTCATGTAGCATCTTAGCAGGCATTCTTTGTCAACTTGTACACAGCACCTACCACCAAGAACCAAACACTGAACCTTACAAAGGGTTATATCCAGCTGAATCATACTCACAGTGGAACTACTAAATTCAAAGGACTTAAGTTAGTCACAACTAACAAGTTCATTAATTTCAGTGGGTTTATTCTAAGCATGATTTAGTCAAGTAAAACCCAGATTCCAAGTGTGGCCCCAGGGAAAAAAACAAAAACACCAGACAGAAAATGTTAGTTCTTCTTTGATTTAGGAGTGGTCTCCCACAGGGGCGGATGAAGGGGGTGCGGGCCACCCCAGGTGTCACAGAGGGGGGTGACAAAATGTCGGGCGGCACTCACCGTGGGGCCTGCAGCCTGTCTGAGCCACACCTCTCTCCTGGGAGAGACGCAGTGGCTTGGGCGCATGCAGGCTCGCGCTGCTCCAGGTGCCTGAGCGGCTTCCTCCACTGCTGGCCTCCCATGTCCCAGTCCAATGCTCTAACCACTACACTACACTGGCTGTCTACGCAGAGCTACATACCAACACATATAGCACACCAGGGCTATCAGCCAAGTGACCAAAGACAATGACAATATCTACAAGATAATTGAAAGCAGTCACCCTTTCATCAATCCCGTGTTTTGGTCTACTTCTTATTTTAATGTCTTACTTCTTTATGTTCTATTTTACGATAGCTGTTTATTTATTTATTTTAAGAAAAGATTACAACTCAGGCTTTATTGTTGCTTTAAGGGCAATTGAAATCACGGGGAAATTGCTTAATGTAGTACTTGCCGGATGCTTATTTGTATGCTTATCTATGAGAAGTAGTGGAGGCTTCGTGCATGTGATCATGACTCCCTCTATTGGATGATCCAGCAGCCAGACATCAGAATCTGCAGGATTTTTCTGTGTGCTGTATGCGACCGGCTTCTCCCGAGTTTCCTGGGCTAGCTCAGTATTTTTTTCAATGAGTCTTTTTGACCCCTTGAAAAAGTTCCAACTTTCACTGGGGCTCTTATCTCAAGCATGCAATGGTGTACACATGAAACACTTTGAAGGGAGGGGCGATGGCACAAATCAATTGCTTGTCAGCCTGAAATAGGAATATGGAGCTAGACATGATGGTGGAAGTCCTGTTTCTTAAATAATTGTCCAGTCCCAATCACATATAAAGCAAGAGAAAGGCTGTATTTCACTTAGCTCCCTACAGCTTCCCCCTTCCGTGCTTTTAATTTGGTTGAGCTCACTTCTGATCCAGGGGCTCCAGGAGATATAGACTTCAAGTACAATTGGGTAAAGGTCTTGCTTTGTACCTGCCATATGTACACCCCCTTTCCTTTCAAAATCAGGACACCATCCCCTCTGCTTTTTATGCAACCCGGGCAAACTTATTTCTAAACAAATAGGTCAGCAGCAGTCCCTACTCATTTGGCTCAATGTGCCCTTCCAGGCTGGGATTTCCCTTCCCTGCCACCCCACAGGTTTATTCTCAAACAGATACAAATGCTGGTACTAAGAATGAACCAGTGTATTAAATAACACTCAATTTCAGGGGTTCCCAAACTGTGGTCTATAAAGGTGAAAAGGTAAAGGAACCCTGGACAGTTAAATCCAAAGGCAACTCTGGGGTTTGGTGCTCATCTCACTTTCAGGCCAAGGGAACCAGTGTTTGTTCACAGATAGCTTTCCAGGCCATATGACCAGCATGACTAAACTGCGTCTGGCACAACAGAACACCGTGACGGAAGCCAGAGCGCACAGAAATGGCATTTAACTTCCCGCCACAGCGGTACCTATTTATCTACTTGCACTGGCATGCTTTCGAACTGCTACGTTGTCAGGAGCTGGGACAGAGCAATGGGAGCTCACTCCGTTGCAGGGATTTGAACCACTGACCTTCTGATTGACAAGCCCAAAAGGCTCGGTGGTCTAGACCATAGTACCACCCGCGTCCCTGTAGTCTATAGACTACTGGTGGTCTGGGAGCATTAAATATTAAAATTGGTGTTTGATTGTATTTTTATTATTTCATTTATTTCTTACATTGTATTTTATTTTATTACAATTTGTATCCTATGGAATGCAATAAAATGCAACAAAACAAAACAGAATTAAAAATCTTACAGCACCTAGCACAGCACATTGCAACCACCAGAACAGACAGAAAAATGATTAACGAACCTGCCAAAACCCTCATCAATTTTCAGTTGGTCCACCAAGGCCACCTGAACCTCCAGTGACTGCCACATTCACACCATACATTTAAAGCACGATGATACCATTACTTCCCTCCAAAGAATTATGGGAACTGTCATTTGTTAAGGGTTCTGGTAGTTATTAGGACACACCCACACCTACACCCACCATTCCTGTGCCAGAGCTACAGATCCCAAAGTGGTTTAACAACCAGTGCCTCTTTCCAGGGAACTGTGGGAATCATAGTTCTCTGAGGGAAAAAGCTTCCAGAATTCTTTGAGGGAAGCCATGACTGTTTAAAATGGCACTCTAGTGCTTTAAATGTGTGGCATGAGTGTGGCCAAAGCTGGACCAAAAACCACCCCCCAGAGGAAGCAACAATCTCTGTACCATCTAAAAAACCATATATTAACTATTCCAATTTTACCCATTTGTTTGCTTGATATCACTCTTTCTAATCATGTTAGCACAAAGCAACTTTCCATAAAGCACATCCATATGCATTATGTGCCCTTCAATATCTCTTATCTTCTGTTCTGTGGTCTTGATGTGCAGTAGTGGCAAAATGGTGACATTTCGTCACTGTTATCAGTAGGATTTTGTGTGTGGAGCTGCATTGCCCTCTGCATTTTTTCTGAAGGAACTTCAGCTGGCTTAGACTGTGACAGCAAGCTAAACAAGTGAAGTGTCCTTTGGGAATAAAGTTAACTCCTCCCCCCCCCCGAGCTTCTCCAGCCCCACAGCTCTGTGTTTTATCAAGTTGCCATTTTGTCTGAAAATTGATGCACGTTACTAGACGCCAAGACCAAAATGGGGTCCGGCATCCTTCAGCCCACGTTACTGACTAGTCTCTGACCTTATATGGTTAGATCGCAAAACTCTGTTTAGCAGCTTTAAAGAACTACAGGGAAAGGAATGGCTTCAAACTCCTCACACAGATGCCCTACTTCTTCCTGGATTAGCAGAGCTGGGTTATTGCTATTACAAGAAAACAACACAAGTGGCAATTGCAAATCATTCTTGTATAATATGCCGTTCATCTACCTCAGCAACGATACTATTCATTTATTTATGTTCTGTAATGGCACCATTGTTTAATTTTATATAGATGATACTACTATACAGATAAATGGAACGCCACACATTTCTACTAACATTGTCCAGTAATAGGTTACTGAGCATGGGAAGACCCTCAGGTGCCAGAGACTGGGGGGGCAGAGGAGATCACTTGATTCCTCCCCTTCTTCCCAACCCAAACACACCCCTCTCCTCCTGAGATGCCAACATAGCTGTGATACAGAAATAAGTGATTTATATCCAAAATAGAGCCTTAAAGGTCTGTTAGAAACTGTAGAGTTTATTTGCTGAGTTACTATGCAAATTTGACAATTAAATCTTAACTCATCTCCTGAGGGAATGATGGGGAATTACGAAGGGAAAGGAATTTGACATGATTAAAAAGAGGCAAAGGAAAATACAAGGAGAGTAGGCAGTTGATCATTTCTGCTGTGCGCTGTGAGTATCGCAGCCGTCAGTGGAAATTACTTTAGAGAGTTCCAGGTAGAAACCTAAAGAAAAAAAGGATAAAAAAATACTACCCTGTAATATAAAAACAACCACAGCGTAAATCAGCTTTTGTGTCTGTTTGCAGAATTGAATTAATGACGGCATCTTCAAGGCCTTGCCTGAACTCCATAGTTCCTTGTTTCTCTACACACAGTCATGTGGAAACAACTAGATTTCAAGAAAGAGGGAAAAGAAAAAAGTGGCTGCCTTTGGTTAAGAGTAAGCTAAGGTTTCTTTTTTTTAAAAAAAATGTATTTTACTTTATTTATTTGCTTATTTTACTGCCTGCACTTTTCCAGGCTTCGTAGCTTGAGCAACAAGCTCGTGTTTTGACAGCATGTCTCCTGGGTCTCCCCACTGAAAAGGCCAAAGCTCCCAGCACAGTAGCATTCTCTGCCTTTAAACACGAGATGAACGCTTCTTGCTTTCCTGCGCTGCATGCAAATAAGGGGCTTGCCGTGCTACCCACTTTATTGGCAGGGTGTCTTCTGCATGGCAAAGACTGGTGCATGGGGTCCACCCGACAATGAGACTCTGGCTGCATTAACGTTCACCACCCTGGCTCCACGGGTCCCTTGCCGTACACATCACCTATAGGGGCCTTTGCCAACTTGGTACCCTCCAGATGTTTTGGACGACAATTCCATCAGCCCCAGATGGCACAACTGTGCTGCTTGGGACTGATGTTTGTAGTCCAACAGCATGTGCAAATCAAAACCATGTGCAAACCCCCTGAAACCATGTGCAAATAATCCCAAATCCTCAGTTAGGCAATAACTTTATTAGGACCAATTTAAATGCCACAAAATAGTGAAAAATCATTCAAGTCGTCCAGAACTCTTTGTCAGGTTGACTGTTACAACCACTGTCGCTTGCTTAACAACCAGTTTGAGGAAGAGTTCTGGAGACCTTGAAAGGCTGCATTCTATTTTGCAGCATTTTAAGTTGGTACTAGTAAGGTAAAGGTAAAGGTAAAGGGACCCCTGACCATTAGGTCCAGGCATGACTGACTCTGGGGTTGCGGCACTCATCTCGCTTTATTGGCTAAGGGAGCCGGCATACAGCTTCCAGGTCATGTGACCAGCATGACTAAGCCACTTCTGGCGAACCAGAGCAGCGCATGGAAATGCACAGTACTAGTAAAGACAGTGCCAAATTGTGAAATTTGGAATGCATCCAATGATTTTTTACACAGCCAATTGGATTTGCTGTGTGATGATGTCATCAAGGGGAAGCACTGACCTCACACTGAAGTTGAATTGTATGTTCTCTGTGATATCCTCAGGTTGGCAGATCTGCTTAGCATCCTGATCAATGTTATGAAGGCCAATCTGGAGCAGTGGGAGAGCGGGGTTGGGATAGTGCTAAACGGGTGCAGCTGATCAGGGCTGTGAAAGCGAGAGGCAGTGTGTGTGCCAAATGTTAGCGTTGCACAGGATGCCGCTGAAATTTGAGAGACCAAAGTCCGACACTGGTGAAGGGGCTTACATCTGAGAACTGCCACTGCTGCCTCAGATCCAGATATATAGGCTGGGTGGGCTCAATTATTCTCTGTGTTTGTGAGCTGTCTCACTACATGATTGAAACAGCCCTCCCATTATCAGAAAGGAGGATATATTTTTCTGCCCCCCTCCATTTTGGCTAAGCTACTGCAGAACCACATATTTACTTACTGGTATATTTTTTAGAATGTAAGAAGAGCCTGCTGGATTGGGCCAATGGCCCATCTAGTCCATTCGCCTGCTCTCCCTTCCCTGGGGCTGTTTGTGGAGTACACATACCATCATCTCCCAGTTGGTATGGGAGGACTTTGTCGGCCTTTGTTTTATAGAATGGATTTGTTTTGGTGTTTAAGTTGTAAACTGGCTTAGGTGCCTTGGCAGAAGGGTGGTATATAAAGCCTACAAATCCATAAATAGAAATGAAAAATACTTTTGGAAAGCCTGCAAGCAGGACATGACTACAACAACATTCCGTCCACCTGCAGTTCCCAGCAACCGGGATTCAGAAAAATGAAGCCTTTGACAGTGGAGGGAGAACATTGCCGTTGTGGCTAGTAGGCATGGATAGCCTCCATGAATTTGTCTAATCCTATAACAGAGCCAGGGGACGCGGGTGGCGCTGTGGGTTAAACCACAGAGCCTAGGACTTGCTGATCAGAAGGTTGGCGGTTTGAATCCCAGGGTGAGCTCCCATTGCTCGGTCCCTGCTCCTGCCAACCTAGCAGTTCAAAAGCACGTAAAAGTGCAAGTAGATAAATAGGTACCGCTCCGGCGGGAAGGTAAACGGCGTTTCCATGCACTGTTCTGGTTCGCCAGAAGCGGCTTAGTCATGCTGGCCACATGACCCAGAAGCTGTACACCGGCTCCCTCGGCCAATAAAACGAGATGAGCGCCGCAACCCCAAAGTCGGCCACGACTGGACCTAATGGTCAGGGGTCCCTTTACCTTTACCTATAACAAGCCATCCATACACCACTAAACATTTTATCTAGGTTTTTTTGTACGTGTGTTAAGTTTCTGGACAATTCATAAACATCTTTTCTCTGCATAACCACTTTTGAATTATTCAGTGCACACATAAACCTTGATTTCACATGGCATTACAAATAACGCAAACACAAGTTAAATGCCAAATAGCAAATTTTGTGATCTTGACAACCTGTTCAGATATCTTGTTTGCCGCAGCCATTGTGTAGCCTGAAGAGAAACAAAAGCAGCTGACTCCAGGCTGCACAGTTGTGTTTGTGTGTGTGAACTGACCCAAATAAGCACTATGGAGTGGAAAGGGATTTTTAAAAATTCTTTGAGAAGTGGGCTACAAACAAACAAACAAGCAAGCAAGCAAGCAAACAATGAAAGTAGGGACAGGTGGGGTTGGAGACAAGTCCTTGAAGAAAATGTTCATATCCACATCAAATTCTCTCCTCTTGAAGAGCATCATTAACAATGGGAACGCTGATGTAACCTTCACCTTGGTGGCAAGAGTGCTACATCACATAATCAGTTTAGAGAGCATTATTCGTATAACAAGCATCAATAGAGGGAATAGGAGAATATTGCATTAATGGCTAGAAACAGCACACAGACCAACCATAGTCAACAGAAACACCTTTGAAGTTCTGAAATAGACACTTAAGAAAATAAAAGATGGCTTGTTTTCGAGAGCAGTGACGGCTTGGTGGTGAACTTGCAAAATATTTCAGAGTGCGTCTGGATTGTTGTTGATACAATACGTGCAAGATGTTTGTGTGCCGCAGATGTTAGTGACTGGAGTGGATCCATTTGGTAAACCATAGATAAGTTGGGTGGCATCTTGCAGCTTCAGGATACCAAGAGACAGGAAAACGGCATAAATCCAGACTTCCTGAACCATCATTATTCCTAATGAAAATTACCTTTTGGAAACACTTGCTGTTCACTTGGCAGGACACCAAACCAGCAGCCTGCTGCAAAATTTACACCAGTTGTAATTAAACCCCATGTGACTTCAGCCTTAGAAAACAATTTGGTTTCATGAAATAACCTGCACGCATAAGCAATTACACTGTTTGTCCCACTAGCATTATTTGACTCGTAGGTTTCCAGTGCTACAGCTTTGATTTAGAATGTGATCACATTTTGGTCATTCACATATTTCTGTTAATTGGTTGTGCACAAATAATTCCACAGATCAATCCTCCACAAAGGGTTGTTGTGATATACTGGTGTGGGTGCAAACATATGGATAGGCAAAAGGGCCTTCCATGGCAGTTCCCGCACTGCGAAAAGTGAAGCTACAGGGAACCAGGCAGAGGGCCTTCTCGGTAGTGGCGCCCGCCCTGTGGAATGCCCTCAGATGTCAAGGAAATGAACAGCTATCTGACTTTTAGAAGACATCTGAAGGCTGTTCAGGGAAGTTTTTAATGTTTGATGTTTTTAATATTCTGTTGGGAGTCGCCCAGAGTGACTGGAGAAACCCAGACAGATGGGTATACATAATAAATAATAATAATAATAATAATAATAATAATAATAATAATTATTATTATTATTATCCCTCCAATTTCAGAGGCAGTATGGCAATACCAGATGCCTGGTCTGATAAGTGGGGAGAGTGCTGTTGCTTGTGGGCTTACCATAGGAACCTGGTTGACGACTGTGAGAACAAGATGCTGGACTACATGAGCCTTTAGTCTGAGCCAACATGGCTCACCTTACGTTCTTATATGCAAGTGCGCTCCTCAGCAATCAGCCAACGAGAATCCTCTGATCTGTGCAAAAGCATAGATCCACAGATCCTTCCTTCTGATAAGAAGGGGAAGGTCCATGGACATAGGGATAGGTAATCTTTGATGTACCAGTGACTTGATCTAGTTATTATCTTGGGCATAGATTCCCACACTATGGTCCACAGCCTGACCCCCTCCTCTGGCAATCTGCACAGAATTTTGCTTAATGGTTGCCATCAATTTGATTTTAATTAATTTTATAATGAATGTTTTTAGAATGTTGGATTATTTTGATTGTTGTTAGCCGCCCTGAGCCAAGCTTCAGCTGGGGAGGGCGGGATCTAAATAAAATGCCAAACAGTACGACTACGGCAAATAACCTTACTATGGAACGATGCATGCAAATGATTTGGTATATGGCTTTAATGGAAAAATCCACTCTGAGACTAAAATTGCATAAAAAATACAAGCAGACTCTGAGAAATTTACTCAATATGTAAGTAACTGGGACCATCCAAGGGCTCCACCTGCCACGACTGTTATGGATTGACCTTCTGAGATAACTTACGATTAAAAGAACAAACAAACCCAATGTAACACAGAAAATATAAAAACAAAATACAAACAAATAAACAGCTTAACTTTGTTTACCCGACACTTTCTAGGGGGAGGGGAGAGAAGAGTTAATGGACTCTTTTTGTTGTCAAAAATGTAATGTATAAGTACTTTGGAAACCATTGTGTGCAACAAATGTTTGTATATTGAAAAATCATAAATTAAACTTTTATAAAACCAGACAGTGTCTAGCATAGCGCAGTGCAATTGCTAGAATACCCAGAAAAATCATTAAGTGGTCTGCCAAGACCCACCCCTCAGAATTTTCCAAGTAGTCCATGGTCGGGGGGGGGGGGGAGTTTGGAAACCACTAATTTAGGGGCTACAAATATTTATTGATTAACTAGCGATTAGGGAAGTTTTCAATATTTGATGTTTTATTGTGTTTTTAATATTCTGTTGCGAGCCGCCCAGAGTGGCTGGGAAACCCAGCCAGTTGGGTGGGGTATTACTAATGACAACAACAACAACAGGGGGGAATTCTCACACCTGGAAAATGCTTAACTTGTGCAAATATCAACCATCCTGATAGTTGATATAGTGTACTGCTTCTTCATTGATATTCGATCTGCTGATATTCCATCTGCTAGCACTATTTCATGGCCTAGGACCCTCGTATCTACGGGACCGCCGCTCCCGGTATGCTCCACGGAGAGCCTCAAGGTCCATAAATAGCAACACCCTAGTGGTCCCGGGCCTTAAGGAAGTTAGATTGGCTTCAACCAGAGCCAGGGCCTTTTCAACACTGGCTCCGGCCTGGTGGAATGCTCTGTCTCATGAGGGCACTGCAGGATCTGATTTCTTTCTGCAGGGCCTGTAAGACAGAGTTGTTCCACCTGGCCTTTGGCTTGGAGCCAATTTGATTCCCTCCCCCTCTTTCTTTTTCCTTTTTCCTTTCTCCTCCTGTGATGAGGCTGCATTTTAATGTTTTAATGTTTCAATATTTTAATTGTTGTATTTTAATCTTGTTTTTAAGTTGTATTCATTCAACTTGTTTTTATTATTGCTTGTTAGCTGCCCTAGGCCTGGCCTTGGCTGGGGAGGGTGGGGTATAAATAAAAATTATTATTATTATTATTATTATTATTATTATTATTATTTCAGAACCACCTAGCTTGTTTTTCTTCCTCCTGTTTCAATCAGTCACATGGGCAATTCCTCCCTCTCAAGTTACTCTATAGCGATCAAGATGATGTCACCATGACACTACATCTGTCATACCATGATTCATCAGCTGCTAGAAATCACAGCCAATCAGACGTTGCTATGTCATGGAGGGCAAATTAAATAAATATCTGAACATTTTTGCGAAGAGTGTGTCAAATCACCTAAAAGAAAATGATTTAAAGGGAGGGGGGAGGTGAATTAGTGTCAGCTCAGTCCTGACTGTAATAAATACCAGCTTTCCCTCTGAAGGTTCTGAAGAAAAATGGCTGAAGCCAATGGTTTAGTTCTTTATCCCTCTGAATCCTGCATGCATCAGGACTTCTTTTCTATGATACAAGAATATACCCAGGCATATCACATGTTTGTCGCTATCAATCAGTGGGCATAGAAAGTCTTGATGGGAGTTGACATACCTATGTTACTGTAATCACTCACGCATTGGTGAGAGGAGCAATTTGCAACAGGCTAAAGAATATGTCTGATTATATAGGGATTTTTTTCAGTTGCAAAGTGGGGAGCTGAGACTGGAAGTCAGGCTGCATAATGAGTAAGGATGCTGGGGGAATTCCCTGTTTGTGAACTGACCAGATCTGTGCCTCCCAAACTAATGTGTGGGTCTGAGTGTAGTCATCCTTTGGATTTTGCATTTCTCTGTATTTTCATAATGCACTGTAGAAGAAGAGTTTGGATTTGATACCCCGCTTTCTCACTACCCGAAGGAGTCTCAAAGCGGCTAACATTCTCCTTTCCCTTCCTTCCCCACAACAAACACTCTGCGAGGTGAGTGGGGCTGAGAGACTTCAGAGAAGTGTGACTGGCCCAAGGTCACCCAGCAGCTGCATGTGGAGGAGCGGAGACGCGAACCGGGTTCCCCAGATTACGAGACTACCGCTCTTAACCACTACACCACACTGGCTCTCTTTAAAAATACAAGTTTTACAATAAGGTATTTAGAATGGCTTATTCTGAGAAAGAATTGATTTAGAAAGGTATGTTTTGTTTAAAAGTTTGTTCAAAATAGTATTTAATTGTGTTTAAATATGAATTGTTTGAATACTTAAAAAAAAATATCTCAGATTAAACCAGAAAGAGGAGGAATGGCTATATAAATGAATATATGCAAAAGTGATATGGACCAAACTAGACTAGTCCATCCATTCAAATGGACTGTCAAAATGGTTAGAGGCTGGAAAGAGAGAAACATGCATGGGCTGAAATGATCAAAATAGGTACAGCTAGTAATCTAATAGGCTTCATTGGGGCACAGAAAAAAAGAATTTAATAGGGAGTAAATGGCTAGGCTTTAAAAATTACTTAGCTACATTAATTTCCTTTCAGTGGAATATCATTGTTTTCACAATGGACTACAAAGGACCCGTTGGTCTCTCTGAATGATACATCCAATACAATATTGTTATTAATTTAAATCCTAAATGTACAGCTTGATGTTATTCATTACAAGAGTGGCAGTTAATTTTCTTAGCTTTTAAAAAAGTTCTTTTCAAAGGGGTAGGAACAATATGCTTTTTAGAAACTACTGTTCAAAATAGAAATCTAAGCTATTTCAGCAAGTTTATATATAAAAAAGGACCCACCCACATACAATGTGTATTCACTTAAATGGCTTCTTAAGAGGAGTCAAGTGTGTTTATCAAATGAACGGGCATTTCAGTCTTTCTCCTGCACATTCTGTTCGTTATACTACAGTGATTTTGAAGTAGGCATTCCGTTTTATTATCTTCCAAAGCAACTACTCTATTCCAAACTTAAAAATGGAAAGTGTAATGCTGGTGGTCAACAAAAGAAGGGTAAAGTCTCTCTCAAGGCAAATCTTTAAAAAATGTAGTATAAACACTGGCAATTGGGAAACACTGGCCTGTGAGCGCTCCAATTGGAAAACAGCCTTTACCAAAGGTGTCATGGGCTTTGAAGACACTCGAACTCAGGATGAAAGGGAGAAACATGCTAAGAGGAAGGGAAGGCACATTTGGCCAACCCTCACCTTTATCAACTCCCACCTGGAAACAGATGTCCCCACTGTGGAAAGACATGTGGATCCAGAATTGGCCTCCACAGTCACTTACGGCCTCAGTGTTAAGATAATGTTTATGGAAGAGAATGCTACGAGTGATCTCCAAAGAAGAAGAAGATTCTGAAGTAGGCATTCAGTTTTATTATAAGGAGGGTGGCGTATACTATAAGGAACATTGGCATTATCTATCATCTATCTATCATCTATCTATCTATCATCTATCATCTATCTATCTATCTATCATCTATCATCTATCTATCTATCATCTATCTATCATCTATCTATCTATCATCTATCTATCTATATCTATCTATCTATCTATCATCTATCTATCTATCTATCTATCATCTATATCTATCTATCTATCATCTATCTATCATCTATCTATCTATCATCTATCTATCTATATCTATCTATCTATCTATCATCTATCTATCTATCTATCATCTATCTATCTATCATCTATCTATCATCTATCTATCTATCATCATCTATCTATCTATCTATATCATCTATCATCTATCTATCTATCATTCTATCATTCTATCTATCTATCTATCATCTATATCTATCTATCTATCTATCTATCTATCTATCTATCTATCTATCTATCTATCTATCTATCATCTATCTATCTATCTATCTATCTATCTATCATCTATCTATCTATCTATCTATCTATCTATCATCTATCTATCATCTATCATCTATCATCTATCATCTATCATCTATCATCTATCATCTATCAATCTATCTATCTATCTATCATCATCTATCTATCTATCTATCTATCTATCTATCTATATCTATCTATCATCTATCTATCTATCATCTATCTATCATCTATCTATCTATCTATCTATCTATCATCTATCTATCTATCTATCTATCTATCTATCTATCTATCATCTATCTATCATCTAACTAACTAACTAACTAACTAACTAACTAACTAATAGCCCACATTTCAGGGCAAAACCCTCCCAAAGTGACTTACAAAGAAGAATGAAACTTCTTATACATAGCAGGATAAGAATCTGCCTGACATGAGACCACATGAGACCACACGGCTTGCAGTGCGTACACTGGCTGGCAGCAGATATAAAGGGTTTCTGACAGGGTCTCTCTTAGTCTCTACCTGGAGGTGCTGTGGATTGGATTTGGGACCTTCTGAATGCAAAGTAGATTCTCGTCCACTCTGCTACACCCCTTCTATATAATTTAGCTTCAGGGATCCTATGCTTCCAAATCAATTTCTAAAATGAATTTGTCTGCATTGCTTCCAGGCCAAGCCCCTAGCAATCTTATTTCTAACCACACACCTTTGATTTGTTCTGCCATGCTAAACCACCAAAGTTCTTCCCAGGGCCGGATTTAGGTTTGATGAGGCCCTAAGCTACTGAAGGTAATGGGGCCCTTTATATGTCCAGCTGTCCTTTGTCAACAACAAATTGTCACTGTTTTTTGTGTTGAATACATGCTATATAGTAATTTATGGACCTAATAGGTATCTAAAGCCATTTGCACATAACAAATTATGTATTTTATCAAAGTAATTGATACAGAAATGAGAAATCCAATGATATTTTCGGGAGCAGGCTAGCAAGCGGGGCCCATTGCTTACATCATAGGAGCCTACACAACACAAAACACTGTTGCTGTATGTAGGCTTTATTTTATTTGTTTTTTATCTTATATTTTGGAAATGTACATCGTTTTCCCCCCTGTATTTTTTGGGGGGCCCCCCAAGAGAGTGGGGCCCTAAGCTATAGCTTGTTTAGCTTATACGTAAATCTGGCACTGGTTGTTCCCAGTCCTTGCAGCAGGGGTCAGGTACATTTTCGGCCCCAGGGCCACAGTCTCTCATAAACAACCTTTCGGGGCCTGCATGCTGATGTTGGTCATGGCTAGAGGCAAATGTGGGCATAGCCAGAGACAGAAGTGGGCAGAGCAATGGCTAAAGCTCTTACAGCTGCCTGCATTCCAGCTATGCAAAAGTCAGGTATGTTGGTGTTTAGAGTTAGCATTCTCACAGAAGACGAATCCCTTTTTGGAGAACACACTTTTCCCTGGATATAATCACATAGAGACTCTGAGTTTAGGAAAACAAGAAAGCCATCATTTTTGCAGGAAGTAGGTGTTTGACAGAAAAGATCCTTGTTCTAATTAACTAAGGAGGAGAGGCAAAGATGCTCTTTAATCTAAGGAGGAGATGCTCTTTAATCCCAGGAGAAGACACACACAAAGACATTGCCTCTCCTTAGGTAAGAATGAGGAAGAAGGAAGTACGAAATGAGGTCAGCAACTTTGTTGGTCAACACAAGAAGGAAAGGCTAGAGTTTCCTTTCTATCAACCCTTTCCATGCAGGTATGTCACACTACACGGCAAGCTGAGTTACATCTCAACACTGCCAACAAGAAATTTCTACACTCTCACACACCTCCATTCAGGCAAAGAAGGACACATTCTACTTGGACAAAATCTTTCAGGGGAGGTACAGGATAGAGATGGCTAGGAGGGGGCTTGGGGAGGGGGAGGTGTAGCCTCAAGGCAATCTGGAGGGCTAGACAGAGAGACCTTGAAAGCGGAATTTGGTCTCTAGGCCCTACCCCTGCCTTATGCCTTTGAGGTGTCTACAGCCACCCAGCTGTGCCATCTCTTCATCACATATGCGAGGTGCACTGTAGGGGACAAATTCAAGCTGGTTGAAAGCACTTGAAAAAGGAGTGGAGCAGGGGCAGTGAGGGCGTGTGGCTTCAGGAATCCCTGGAGCCCCTGAGCCTGAGGTTACCCACCCCTGTCTTACATCATGGGAGATGAGTGCTCCAAAGGAGGGTCACAGCAAGGTTATACTATGCTATGTAAATGGCAGTCTTCCGTCATGAGACGCTCTCTCCAAGGCACTGTTATAGGCAGAGGTGGATCCACTCTAAAGGCTCAGCACATGTATTAATGACAGAATCCATGTCTCACAGTCAGAACATCAACCGGTATTTCTTTATCTCTCCCCCCACCTCCAATTCAATGCTTGGGAAAGAATTATTGAAATGAGACTGGGAGCAGATGAATACCCTGAACGTGCTTCAGCCCATTACTTTCTGTTAGACCATTTGCCTTTAACTCTCACTTGAGCGACTGTTCGGCAAAGTTAATAGCCGCAAGCTCTTCGGGGAAGGTTTATAAAACCATGTCCAAGAAAATAAATAGAATGAATGAGCAATCTCTGGAGAAAGCCTTGACATTTAAGGAGAGAGAAAAAAATGTAAATGTGTTCCAAAAGTATCTGCTATGAAAGAACATGGGGGAGGTGGGATGTGATGGTGTATTTTTATTTTATTTTATTTTATTTTATTTATGTTTTTGCAGCAATTAAAAGAGAGGATCAGTTTCCCTCCAGGGAACCCCACCCAAACCAAGATGCGTACTATATACAGGAACCAAAACACGTCTGATCCGAAGTTTCTCTGCTCATAAGTTTCTTATCACACCCTGCCTGCATTTCAATGCACTTCTGCCGCTGTAGAATCAATGGGCTTTGATATGTGGAAAGCTGGAGAACAGCTTTGAACTCCACTGAACCCAATTATATCTGGCCATTTAAAAGTGCCACCGCTTGGTGATGGTAGGATTCTGCTCTTTGAACTAAGAAACAGAGTTCAAGGCCTACTTTGAGTGCAGCAGCAAATTCATACTCCATCGGGGTATTGCTTTCTCAACTGAACTGGAGTCAGGAAAGGGAATGTGAACGGGGAATTGCATGCATTAACATAAAGGTGTTGGGGCAACCGAAGTGAGGGAAATGGAAAACTCTTTAAGAGTTATTTCTAAAGAAACTTTTGGCTGCTTAAACCCTGAAGCCTTAGAAAGCTGTGCCTCTCCGAGTGCTTAAAATATTGGAATTAGGCAGTCATCCTGGGACAGGCCTCCTAGGGCCAAATTGGACATCCTGGGTGGTTCAAGTGGCAGGCTCAAATCTGATGTACTGTGAACACAATGTACTACCCACAGTAGTCACATGTCCCCCCCCCCAGCATGCCATAGTAAAGGTATGGGTGGGCTGTTTACAAGCAGTGAGTGGGCAAGTGAGTCAGCCTCTGGAAGCCTCATTTGTGACAGATGACAAGCGCAGGCAGTTTGTGCGGGAGGAGGGCAGTAGATATCTTCACATTTTAGGATCAGCCAATTTGTAGTTACAGTACTTAAAGTATCCATCCTGCTTTTCTTTACAAAATAGATTTAAAGCAGCTTACTGAGACATTTTAAAAACACAAAATACAAGAAGAGTAAATACGAAGTAGCAAACAAGAGGATGTTCTGCAACAGTGTTGAACATTTCATTTACATTGATTTGACTTTGGAGTTGTTTAAAGTGAAGAACCTAAGCATTCTTGGAGAAGAAATACCAAATATCTAGGATGGTTAGTTTCTTGGGAAAATCCAAATAGGTGCAGTGGTCTGGTTCTTTGGGCTGACTGGCTTCTCTGCTCTCTAGACCAAGCTTATTTAACAGGTTTCTTATCTCTATTTGGTAGAGATCAAAGAGAGAGCTGGAAGTGACTTGAGAGAGGTTATCACTTTCCATGGTGTATACCAGAGTAGACAATGTGGTGACCTCTAATTGTTGTTGTTGTTGTTTAGTCGTTTAGTCGTGTCCGACTCTTCGTGACCCCATGGACCAGAGCACGCCAGGCACTCCTGTCTTCCACTGCCTCCCGCAATTTGGTCAGACTCATGTTTATGGCTTCGAGAACACTGTCCAACCATCTCGTCCTCTGTCGTCCCCTTCTCCTTGTGCCCTCCATCTTTCCCAACACCAGGGTCTTTTCCAGGGAGTCGTCTCTTCTCATGAGGTGGCCAAAGTATTGGAGCCTCAGCTTCATGATCTGTCCCTCCAGTGAGCACTTAGGGCTGATCTCCTTCAGAATGAATAGGTTTGATCTTCTTGCAGTCCATGGGACTCTCAAGAGTCTCCTCCAGCACCATAATTCAAAAGCATCAATTCTTCGGCGATCAGCCTTCTTTATGGTCCAGCTCTCACTTCCATACATCACTACTGGGAAAACCATGGCTTTAACTATATGGATCTTTGTTGGCAAGGTGATGTCTCTGCTTTTTAAGATGCTGTCTAGGTTTGCCATCGCCTTTCTCCCAAGGAGCAGGCGTCTTTTAATTTTGTGACTGCTGTGACCTCTAATCAGGGATGGACAAAAGTGTCCATTTTGATTTCCCTCAATTTCCAGTCTTAAGTTTAGTATTCTACATTTCCACATCAGTTTGCAATTTTTTATTTTTTTAAAAAAATATTAAAATTCAGCAGCATTTTGTATATATTTTTGTAAAGCAATTTTCCCTAATATGATGAATTGTTGTATGCTATTTTCACTTGTATATGCAATGTGCCCAATTATATGCATTTTTGTCGCCATTACTGGGCTGGAGATCTGCAAGATTTGGAGAAGTGCAAATTTCAAAGGCTGGCTCTGTTTTGGGTTGCCTATTGTTTCAGTAGGCTCACCTTCAAATGTGAACTGAATTTCTCCATCACTGCCTACAACCCTTACCTTTCCTGATCATTAACCACGCCTGCAAGTTGGAACCAAACAACTTCTAGAAGGCACCACACTGGCTCCCCCTGCTGTATATACACGTTTCATTTATCTGTCTGTTGCCTCTGGTCAAACAGGTTTTTCAGATAATACAGAAACCTGAAAAACCTGCTTATCTGAGGTATCAGCAAAATCAGCACATAGTCTGAACTTCCCTACAATCCTTCTCTCAAACTGCCTTCAAGTCTCAGGGGTAAAGCGACTGCCTGCCTCCAGCTACTGGTTGGGTAAACATGACTGGGGAATGTTTACTTCCCCAGCTGCATTTCCTGCTTTTGCAGCCCTGGACCATTTCACAACCAATTTCAGGTGTGACATTTGAGTTCCACTTTTCATTCTCCTCCCTGGCCGGCCATTCCTGACACTTTCCTCCTGCACATTAAATTGGTATAAGAATGCATTATTTAAAGCCTTTCCTATCTCTGCGCTGTGGAGATAAAAGCACAGGCTTTCCTTAGGAAAAACAAAACAAAACAAAAGCCTTGCGACGACATTCAATTGCTCTAATAAAGAAAAAATATATAATGCCTGTCTTTGGGCTGCTTATCCTCAGAGACAGTTTGCACGAGAACAAGTGAGAATGACTTGAGGTAATATTCCCCTAGCCCTCGCTGCTGCTTCGGAGGATGGTAAAAGCCACTGAGGCATATTATGTCCACACTTTGCTGTGTGAATTCGCCAGAAGGGTTGTGAAATGTTTCCAGAGCAACCAAGTGTCTTGCATAAAACTCTCCTTCTCAGTGTGGATAAAGGAGCTAAAAGTATTAGTGAGCATTTCAAAGATTTATGCGCCTTTCCTGCTTTCTGCTGTTGTGTGCTTGAAGGAATCATTCATGCTTGACAGCAGGCCAGAAGTTAGTGGAGGAGGGAGGAACCCATCATTTTATAAGTTGTGTTGTGCATCTAGTTGGCTGATTGTCTCTGTCCCAAACCTCCATAATAATAATAATAATAAGTTATTATAACTTTTTCTTTAAAAAAAAAACCCTGTAATATCCTGCAGTAACTACCTCAGGTGGGATTATGAGACACGTATCAAGAAAGGAGGTCTTATGGTGGTTTGAAGTTGCAATTTGGTGCGTCATTATAAATGCCAAGTGGAGAATTTTCACAATTTACAACAGCACCTCCCTTTCACCGATTAAGGAAGCATTGTACTTAATGGGGGGTTGGCTCTCATATTCCTGAATGGCGAGGGTCATTGATATGATCATACATCGCCCTCAGTGACATCTAAGGGGCTACATGTCATCATGACATAATCACTTCTTCTTCGGCAATCACTCATAGCCGAGTAAGATTGTCTTCCATAAACACGGTTTTAACAATGAGTCCATAAGTGACTGTGGAGGCCAATTCTGGATCCACACATCCTTCCACAGTGGGGACATTAGTTTCCGGGTAGGAGTTGATCACGGTGTGGATTTGCCAAACTTGCCTTCATCTTAGCACGTTTCTCCCTTGCGTCCTGAGTTCAAGTGTCTTCAAAGCCCATGACACATTTGGTAAAGGCTGTTCTCCAACTGGAGCGCTTGCAGGCCAGTGTTTCCCAATTGTCGGTGTTTATACTACATTTTAAAAAAATTGCCTTGAGGCAGTCTATAAACCTCTTTTGTTGACCACCAGCATTACACTTTTTAAAGTTCGGAATAGAGTAGCTGCTTTGGAAGACGATAATCAGGCATCAGCACAACAGGAGCTGTCCAACGAAGTTGATGTTGAAGAATCACACTGGTGATCTTTGCTTCTTCCAGTACACTTAGTTCACCTGTCTTCCCAAGTGATGTGGAAAATTTTTCGGAGACAAGAAAAGATGCTGTACCCAAGAAGGAAAAAATGGCACTAAAGCCACGAGCAGGCATGAAAAGGGTGAATATTCTCAGCATTAATAGAAACTTGGAAATACTGCAGATCCCCTAGGTTCTGTTTTTGCGTGCGCACGCACACACGCGCACACACACACCCCAACTGAAAACAGGCAAACATTTGGCAAAGTCCTCTAAGGGCTGCTTCACACAGTACAGTTTTCCTTATCACAAGCAATCTGATGTATCACTGCAGTTTCTAGTGGGCAAAATAGCAAGTGCAGAAAAAATGTACTACTGTGATCATGGACATTTCTGTGGGTTGTATTCAGGTTATCGCGTCCATGTGAGCACCATCATATGCCATACTATAGAGAAGAGGAGAAAAGTAGAAATAATATAGTGTGCACTTGCTCAGAATTATTATCCAATGGCAAAAATGCAGTGATATTCAAGACACTGAACTTAATAAAAACATTTGCTATAGCAATAAAAGGTCAAATCAGAACAAGGTTGCACTCAGTTTCTGCACCACATGAAGTTATTTAATGAGTATTTTTTTAATTTAAGAAAAGACTTAAAGGTGGACGGCTGAGTGACTGACAGGTTCTAATAATATCATCTCTACAGTCTTGTTAGGGGTATAAGAGATTAACAAGCACCTAGTTAGAACTGTCACTCAAAAAAATAAAAAAAAGGAAATCAAATGTTGAACATGAAAATCAGAATTCTAGGGGATGACATTCACTGATCATTTACTATTGTTTTTCCATTGACCATAGTCAGTTGAAAGTTGTCACTTAACCACAATAGCCACTTGAAAGGATCCTGCGTAGGCGTTCAGGCTTATGGAATGGTTCCAGCAATCTGATCAGTTGAGTCTTAAGGCCGACAGTACTTTTCTGGATTTCAGCATGGTAGCAGGCAGATTAGAAATATTTGGCTCACAGCTCACTGCATCGTTCAGCAATCACACAGGGCCTTTTAAAGCCACAACTACTATTCAGGAAGCTGTTTGTTTTTGTACCTCAAAATCGGTTTGGATGACTTAGGTAACAGGTGCCATCAAAATTTTGGCTTCTCTGGAGAATTCGTGTGGATCATTGTAGGGAATGGTTGCAGATCAAGCACCAAAAGGAAAGATAAATAAATAAATGCCATTTCCTTGTGCATCCAAACTAAAACATAAATCTACTTGTAATACCACAAGCCCATTTTGTATCAAAAAAGGGATATTTCATGAATTAACTCCAATCTCCTTGAATTTCCTCAAATTTTTACAGTTTGATGATGTTGTTGTTGATGTTCTGCCTTTCCCTTTCCCTTCACTGGTGAAAGAGTCGCCTCAGATTAAGTTGAAGCTGCATGTTCCCTTTGTTTTCCTGTTTTGTTCACTGCTCCACCTTGATTATTTTTAGACTCACTGACTCACTGTGCAAAGCGTTCAGATAACCAGATGACCATAAGCATGTGCCACTGCTAAGTCTAGCTTTACAATGATAATTTCCCTCTCCACATGCCTTCCATTTTCAAAAGTACCAAACAAAAGCAATTTCTCTGCCCCCACCTCTCTCACACAGTCGGTTCCACTAGCTTCTCACTAACAGCTGAGATGCTACTGGTATTTTAAACCCCACCTCCCCCTAATGAAAACCTGGCCACTGCCTTCCTGAGTTGTGAAGAAGGAATAATTACATTTGCACTGTCTGCTGCAGCAGGGTTCTTACTTTGGCTAGTACCCTACTTTATTGCATACTTAATGTACCGAATCCATCCCTGAGCATATAATTAGAACAGCTAGGGGTATTCTGGTAACATTGCCCATATAATTTGTGCCTTGCTTAGCTGTAATTGAGTAAACATCAGATATTATTGAAGGGGCCTTTTATACACAGATTTTCAGGCTGGATAAACATGAGAACATGAAATCAAGACTCTCAACTGCATGTCATGCAAAGGATATTCTGAGTCATTTTCTCCTTAATGAGAAAAATGAATCAAGTCCAGCCAGTCTCATTTTCAAGCAATTTTACAGTCTGGGCTATTTGTAATCCAGTTTTCTGGAAAAAGGACCAATTTTAGGTAATAATTTACAAATCATCAGACCTAATTCCTTTTAAAATGATATGCTATATTACCTGAGGTCTGGTTGGCCTTCAGATAGCAGAATGGCAAGAGATGTGAACTTATCTGCCACCTCCCAAATCTTGGTGTAGAGAAATCACCATTCTCAGGAAGGTGCTCTGTCGCCCAGACAGCAGCTTAGGAAGTGAAAATGATACTATAATGTAAACTTCATTTGAACACCAGGAGAGGACAATAAGAGCCATCAGAGTTAGATCAGGGATCAGTTCTGGTCACCTGACCTCAAAAAGGATATTGTAGAACTGAGAAAGTTTCAAGGGGATGGAGTAGCTCCCTTATGAGGAAACATTGCAGAGTTTGGGTCTTTTTAGTTTAGGAAAAAGGTGAGTCAGAAGTGATATGATGGGAGTTTATGAAATTGCACATGGCATAGAGAAAGTGGAGAGAAAGAAGTATTTCCTCCTCCTTCATAACACTAGAACTTGTGGACTTCTGATGAAGCTGAATGTTGGTAGATTCAGGACAGATACAAGAAAGGAAATTCTCTCTGCTTGCAGACTTTCCACAGACATCTGGTTGACCACTGTAAGAACAGGATTTTGAACTAGATTAGCCATTGGCCAAGCTTTCTGTTTAAGAAAAGCTTAAACCTCATTGGTGACCAATAACAACAACAACAACAACAACTTATACCACACCCATCTGGCTGGGTTCCCCAGTCACTCTGGGCAGCTCCCAACAGAATATTAAAACCATGATAAAACATCAAACATTAAAAAACTTCCCTAAACAGGACAGCCTTCAAATGTCTTCTAAAAGTTAGATAGTTGTTTATTTCCTTGACATCTGATGGGAGGGCGTTCCACAGGGCAGGCGCCACTACCGACAAGGCCCTCTGCCTGGTTCCCTGTAACCTCACTTCTCGCAGTGAGGGAACCACCAGAAGGCCCTCAGAGCTGGAACACAGTGAACAATGAGGGTGAGGATGCTCCTTCAGGTATACTGGGTGGAGGCCATTTAGGGCTTTAAAGGTCAGCACCTACACTTTGAATTGTTCTCGGAAACACACTGGGAGCCAATGTAGGTCTTTCAGGACCGGTGTTATATGGTGTGTGTGGCCACTTCCAGACACCAGTCTAGCTGTCACATTCTAGATGCCGCTTCAAGATGTTATGGGAAACTTTCCCATCAGTCAGTTGTCAGGGACGTTGGGAGCTGTAGTCCAGTAATATTTGGAGGAGCATATGCTTAATCTATCTTCTCATAAATATCAGTCTTCGGGTACAAGACATTGTGTTGTTGGAAACCTCCCACAGCATCGGGGTTTTTTCCTCTTATGCTAAGAGGGTAAGGAAATAATGAGGGTGATGAACCCTTATCATTCCGAATGGTTAAACCTGCACAAGTATTTGTCAACAAGTTTGCAAGCAGGTGGATCCTTATGTGTAAGAATGCTTCCTTTGCTGTCTGAAGGAAAATTCACAAAACATTTTTTCACCTGCAGAAAGTCCTTATGATGGTGACATTTCCTGGGAATTGTAACATGATTACATGAGAGGAGCATGTGACATGGTGGTTAAGAAACCAAAGTGTAGAAGTCCCTGGCACAAATCACAGCTTAGACTGCATAACATCAGGCCATTCTCTCACTTCTCCTCAGCCCCACCTCTCTTAAATGGGAAGATAAAATTATATTAGCACTATGTATCAGACTGTGTTTCATCTTGCCCTTTGGAAAATGGCATATGGGGGAGTCATGATCACAACAAGTGTTGGAAGCATTCACGAAACCCATTCATCACAATAAATTTCACAATAAAGTCAGCTTGCTTTTCGCCACAAAGAAACCCATTAAGTGAGTACGTACTTTGATTAACAACAGAATGGCATTAAGATTTGCAAATGAGCCTCTTTCTGAAAACTACATAACACAAAACTGAATCAGCTCCTGCATGCGCTAAAACTGAACCAAGCTCCAAACAAACAAAAAGACCTACAATCTTTAATCACTTTCAATATACATTGGCGATGTAACTGAAGCCAACTATAAACAAGTATTATTATAAACAAGTAACCAAAGGCACAGTCCTACATCAACTTACCTGGAAGTAAACCCCCTTGGATTCAATAACAACAACAACAACAACAATTTTTTTATTTATACCCCGCCCTCCCCAGCCAAGACCGGGCTCAGGGCAGCTAACATCGAATATAAATACAGTAAAAACATTAAAAACAAACAACAAACAAACAGTTGATTAAAATATAAGTTAGAATACAGCTTAAAATGCAGCTTAAAATGCAGCCTCATTTTAGTGGTAGCCTATAAATCAAAGCCATGAGGGGAGAAAACGTCAAATATTCACCGGTGCCAACTATCCATGCTGGTCTACAGGCCAGCAAAAAGAGCTGAGGGAAAATTTATATACAAAATCCTATATAAATAAATAAATAAATAAATAAATGAGAAATAAATGGAGGGGGGTAGACTGAGTCCAGCCCAAAGGCCAGGCGGAATAGCTCCGTCTTGCAGGCCCTGTGGAAAGATGTCAAATCCTGCATGGCCCTAGTCTCTTGTGACAGAGCGTTCCACCAGGCCGGGGTCAGAGCTGAAAAGGCCCTGGCCTGGTTGAGGCCAGTCTAACCTCCTTGGGGCTTGGGACTTCCAAAGTGTTGTTATTTATGGACCTTAAGGTCCTCCGCGGGGCATACCAGGAGAGGTGGTCCAGTAGGTACGGGGGTCCTAATAAAAAGTTACTTCTCGGGAGATACGTGTATGATTGCATTATAAGTCTGTTGCAAACACTAGGCAGTAAGTCTCACTGAACACACTAGTATTTCTAAGGATATATGCTTAGGATTGTGCTGTAAATCCAAATTTGTCTGTTTTTGAACCTGAGACTTGAAGTAACATTTCTTGGAAATGCGAGAAGTACAAAGAAGTACAAAGCTTCTTTGGATACATAGAAGTGCAAAGCTCCTGTGCCTTTCATAGTTGTGTGGAAGCAGGAACTTCAAGAGGAGCAGTTCCCCACCCACCCTGAATCCCTGCAGCCCTTTCTCATGCTGCTAAAATCTGATCAGTCTGGCTTACAGAAGCACAGTACTCAGATGAAAATTAGATTTTATTTTACAGGAACTGCATATAGGTGGGGGGAAAAGAGAATGAATTTAGTATAGAATTTTAAACTGCAAGCTTTGATAAATTTGCTAATACTGTAAGTGCTAAAACACCAGTTTTCGCAAATCGCCCACACATGTATGCATGCAGAGGATGTGTGTACATATTTTAATGAAGACATATACCAGCTCCATTAAATAAATTGTATAGGAGGCAGCAATCTACTGTCTCAAACTATTGTACTGGAATCTGGCAGTGGGTGGATGAAGAGGACTAGCTGTGGGGCAGGGGAGTTGCAGTGGGGGGAGCATTATGCACCCTTCCCCTCTTTTTTCAGCTTCCAATTGCCCCTTTCTGTCATTGTTTTTCAGTAGAATCAGGGGTCTTCTTCTCGTATGTGATTGACTGTAACATGTAGCCTGTCCCCAAGTGCGTTTACAGTCTGTGTTTGACATCCAAGCCCCCAACAGTAGTTATCAGTTGAGCAGGAGGAAGAAATTGAATCGACTGTTCTCCTGGATTAACTCCATCATGGTGTCATGAACAACATAAATCCAAGTGAACCAAAGATTCCATCTGAAAGAACAGAAATAGTTCTGTGAAATGCTAGTTATTTTTAAAAAAGCAAAAGCCAGAAGACCCTTTGTAGGGGCTGGAAGGGGAGCACTTTTCTTCCTACTTTTTAAATTTGTAGTCTTAAAGCTGTACATGCCAAGCACCCCCCCCTCCAAGAATCATGGGAACTGTAGTTTAGGGTGCTGTGAATTATAGCTTTGTGGTTATTGTGCTTGTACTGCTGTTCTTTGTAAGTATATCTATATCAGCCTACAAGTTCCATCAGCACCAGACAGCACATGTGGTCCAAAACATCTGGCGGTTACCAGGTTAACTACTGCTGGTATATACAACAGATTAACATTGCTACCTGCATTTTTGAACTCTCCTTGGGGTCATGGCTCCAGGGGCCACCACAATGAGCCCCTGCACCTCCCGGCTCACCAGTGCAGTTTCTCTTACACACAGTTTCAGAAAAGTGGCGTTGGAAGGGGGGTCATCTGCTTCTCACCCTTCTCCTCTTCCCTCTCAATGCACTGGAAAGGAAAGCGATGTTAGGATCAATAGGAGAATAAATTGCCGCACGGTCTTTATTGTGAAGGCAAGATTTCTACAGAAAATCCTTGTAATCAGAAAAAGAGGGAAGATGAGATTAAACTGATTAAACTGAGAAAGTCAAAAAAGGACAACTTGAAAGATTAGCTCTAGGACGGCTGAAAAGCATAACCCTCCATGCATGTTAAGTAGAATAGTCACTCTCTCTTATCAGCCCTTCATCTGGTGACCTTCTGTTGCATTAGCTCACAGCTACCTGATCCAAGGCAAACAGCGAAAATTGAAAAGCCCGCATTTCGGTGATTACAACAGGTATCGCTACCATGGCAGTGGGTCTTTGTTATCATTAGGGAGTCTTGCCCGCCGCTGCTTGCTGTGAAAACAAGAGGACCTGGAAATAATGACAAATCAGGATTGTGCCAAGAAAGGAAAGAGGAGGTGAAGCACAATCACGGGCAAGCCCCTTTTCATTTGTTTCTGTGTCTAAAGTTAGACCAGAGGAAAAGGGCATAAAGGAACAACAATCAGAAATCTCCAAGGATATCTTGACAGTTCAGCTTCAATAGCATGCACATATACATACACTACACAGAAGGACCTGCGTAAAAAGAAACAATTAAAGAAACAAAGCAACCTCAAAATATGTTTGTTTGGCTGGAATTATGATCTTTATGCATCACACAGCGCCGGTTGTTGCAGAGATGGTTCAGAACAAAACAAGTCTAAAGCCTTATTCCATTATGCGTGCATTTTTCTCTTCTTTTCCTGGGGAGTTAGATTTACTATTGCACTAAAAAAAAAACTGGGCACTTTTATAGACTACAGCCAATATGCAGTGAAATCAAAGATCATGCAACCAATGCATACATCACCACACTGAGCAATTTTAATTTAAGAGTATAATTATTTCCCAAAGAATGGAGTAAATGGACGGACCCTGTTCCAGACATCCTCTTTAGCAGAGGTGTGCTATGTGTCTACAAAGGAGAGGGACTTTTCTGTTCTGGCTCCCCAAAATTGGAATGCAACTTTCTCTGGAGGTCAACTTGGCACCAGAATTATGAGATTTTGGGCACCAGCTGAAGATGTTCCTTTTTTCCTATGGCAATTTACACTTTATGTAAATGATATTTATAATTCTGTTTTCGCTTTGGTATTTTTACACTTATATTTTGTCCTGTATTTCGTTATGCTTATTTGCTGCTTTTATTTCTATGTTGGGTGAATTAATCTTATTCACACATTTGTGCACCCCCACTGGAATATTTTGACGAAGGGTAGTTAAGGAATATTTTAAGCAAACAAAATAACTGACAGCTGTTGTCCATAATTCCACGTGCTGCCTGATTATTAGAGAACTCTTATATGAACTTAAGTGATAGAGATAGCCTGGCCAAGGTTATCCTGATAATACGATTGTGTGTGGATTGTATGTCAGACTGCCTTTGAAGACTACTCAGAAACTTTAATTGGTGCGAAATACAGCAGTTAGCTTATTGATGGAGATTGTTTGTTGGAACACTTCTTGTCAGTCATGAAACTCTACTGTCTCCAAGCGCAATTAAAAGGGTTGATTCTTGCCTTTAAAGCCTTAAATGGCTTGGGATCAGGGTGCCAGGAGGACAGCCTTCTCTCACATGAACCTGCCTGAGAAGTACAAATTTCAGAGGATAGCTGCGTTTGGGTTTGTCTATTGGCTTGGGAATTGTGAATTGGGTAGGCTTCAAACTGAACAACTTTAGCTCCCATTCCAAGGAATGAGGACATTCTTGCAAGTGGAGACCTGTACGCATAACCCAGGGCTCCTGTTTCTCCAAGGAATGGTATAATTTGGATGAGTGTGCTTAGAGCAAAAATACAAAAGAACAGATAGCATGAGAAACTTGGTACGCTTGGCTTACTCATCTACCTCACAGAGGTGTTGCAAAAATAAAAATCACCTGACCCAGGTAAACTGTCCTGACCTGACTTAGATAAAAGACTGAATTTGATAGACAGGCAAATAAACATACAGATAGATTTGTCTGACTGATTTTCCTGAAACAAAAGATTTGCAGTTCCAGATCCCTAATGGCAAATTTCTCTTAAAGGATACCATTCGTGCCTATAGAATGTGGCTCAATGTGTGAGTATAGATGTTTGACTATATCATCTATCATCTATCTATCTATATCTATATCTATCTATCTATCTATCTATCTATCTATCTATCTATCTATCTATCATCTATCTATCTATCTATCTATCTATCATCTATCATCTATCTATCATCTATCTATCTCTATCATCTATCTATCTATCATCATCTATCTATCATCTATCATCTATATCTATCTGATATAAACATTCAACATGGCATTTAAAAATACGGTTGTGTTTCCTCTGAGCCACAATACAATTTATTTCTTACACTCATTGTGTAAGAAAACTAGACTCCCACATACATTCATTTTAATATTATGAAAACAAAACTGCTAACTAAGTGATCCAGTCATTGCTTTTTAAAGCACAGATGTGGAAAGCCAGGGGCAGCCTAAGTGATACCGTTCAGATGTTGCAGAACTCCAACTCCCATCACTCAGATAAAGGGCAATATAGAAATTTAATTAACAATGATAACCCTTTGTTCAAAACAAAAACAATATGCAAGAGCCACAAAAAGACTAGTTGTTCATGCTTATGTTTTACACACACACACACTTTTTTTTTGGTCTTTTTGGGTGCCTGTAAACAAATTAAACAGGTTCAGGGTTTCTGAAAATAGAAAGAAAAACAATCTTCCTTGTTTACAGAGTTGTAAGTTTGTGAAGAAACCAACATGCTCTCAAAATGCTGAGTCTAGAAAATGTTTATCTGTCCCATGTCTTCGCTGAGTTCAATCTCTAAGAAATAACAACAATAAAATATTTGACCCCTACCTGAGGATGTGACAATGGTGCAAAATGAGGGGGAAAGTGACTATCCTGCTCACCAAGATTTAACCGTTTGTCTTTATTTCAAGTCTTGACCCAGACCTCGAAAAGTCAATTTTAAAGACAAGCTGTAATAAATTATTGGCCTCCAAAGCTACATTTTGATGCACCATCTCTTCCCTCAGCACACTTTGGCTCAGTTGAGTATGATCCCTTGCCCTCTTCCCCATCTTCAGTACCTTCCTTGGGCTCCCAAACCAACCTTTCAATGCTTAACAGTGTTTTGAAGAAACCCCCGAGTTCATTTACTGATGTATAAATTGACCCTTGGTGAGTCATAGACGTAAAATGGGTTATCAATTGCTCTGGAACTATACATTCAGGACAGATCTCACTGGCTTTAAACTTGGTGGGCTGGATAGAGATGGACTGTGGCCTTACACATTTGAAGGGAAATTTTAAGTAAAAGAGCACAAATACATGTCTAAAGTCTTCATGGTCTTTCTTGCAGTTTTCCCTTCCGGGTGCCACCATCTTCTTCTTCTTCTTCTTCTTTAGTTTTTTAGTTTTTTTTAATTCAAAATTAAAACAAGACATATTATCCAAAAACATATCATCCTTGTCCCCCCCCCCATTTTTCCTCCCTCCCCCCTCCCACACAAAACCCACCCGCCCCCGTCCCCTGACTTCCCTCAGTTCCAGTCTTTGGTTTCTCTGAGACTGCTGTTTTCTGCATGTTACAAAGTTGTATAGATCCTCCAACTATTTAGCTGATTATTATCAATAAAAAGTTTGTGAATATTTATTCAAAACCTGCCAAGGAGTCCAGTTCGCTTTGTTGCATCTTCAGATACTTTGTAAAGGGTTCCCATTCATCCTTAAAGTCACAGTTATCCTTGTCCCGTAGCTTATATGTCAGTTTTGCTAGTTCTGCATAGTCTGTCAATTTTTCTTGCCATGATTCTTTAGTTGGGGTTTCTTCAGTCTTCCATCCTTATGCTACCAGAACTCTCGCGGCCATTGTTGCATACATGAAGATGTTTTTCAGCTTTTTTGGCAGGTCTTTCCCTACAATCCCCAACAAAAATGCCTCGGGTTTTTTTAACAAATGTTAAATGGAACATTTTCTTCAATTCATTGCATATCATTTCCCAAAATTTTTTAATTACATTACAATCCCACCACATATGATAAAATGTCCCTTCCTTTTCCTTACACTTCCAGCATATATTTGAACTAGTTTTGTACATTTTCCCTAACTGCACTGGTGTTGTGTACCATCTATACATCATCTTCATGTAATTCTCCTTCAATAGGGAACAATCTGTAAATTTTAAGTCAGTTTTCCATAATTTTTCCCAATCTTCCATCATAACGTTGTGACCTACATCTTGTGCCCATTTAATCATAACTGATTTTACCTCTTCATCTTTCGTCTCCCATTCTAATAATATGCTGTATGCGGCCTTCAGTAATTTCACTTCCCCTTTGATCACTTCCATTTGAAACCTAGATCTTGTATAACTGAAAGGATTCAGCCACCATCTTCTTTTCCCACCACAACCGTAAATGCTTGCCCCTCATATTCAAGAGTCACACAGCAGAAACAAGATGAAAAGGAACTGAAAACATCTATAAATGATAGCAACAAAAGATTAAAAGCAAACAGAAACAGACAAAGGGTATAATCTGATCACCCAGACAGGATCAACACAGGGATTGGGTGAGGAGGAGGAGGAGGAGGAGGAGGAGGAGGAGGAGGAGGAGGAGAAAAAGAAGAAGAGGAGGAGGAGGAGTTTGGATTTGATATCCCGCTTTATCACTACCCGAAGGAGTCTCAAAGCGGCTCACAATCTCCTTTCCCTTCCTTCCCCACAACAAACACTCTGTGAGGTGAGTGGGGCTGAGAGACTTCAAAGAAGTGTGACTAGCCCAAAGTCATCCAGCAGCTGCATGTGGAGGAGTGGGGAATTGAACCTGGTTCACCAGATTACGAGTCCACTGCACCCAGAGTGGCTGGGGAAACCCAGCCAGATGTGTGGGGTATAAATATATTATTATTATTAATTATTATTATTATTATTATTATTATCATTATGAGCAGTGGATCAACCACAGCATCCAAAGCCCTCTTGGACCACATTGAACAGAGCAGAAGGTGAGGAAGGGTTTCTCTGTCATTTTGCTGTCATCAGCTCCTTATCTGGGAATGAACTAGCTGATGATTCAGGAGGTCTATGGACAGCTGTGCTGAGGCCCTGAGAAACGTCACATTTCAAGGGCCTCTCCTGGCTACTACTGGGGAGAATCATAGGTCACATCATTATAGTATCAAAATATAGCCTTGAAATAGCTATGTCCCAGATATGTCAATGATGGCCCCATTCAAAGAAAATGGCTACTTGACACAGAATTTCTCTGCTTTTGTCCCAGCTGAGGCTGCATAGAATTGTTTGGCCAAAGAAAAGAAATGACTTTCAGGAAAAGAAACTGTAATGCTTTTCAACTCATTTAAATATAATATTCCTGACCTGTCTTGAGCTACACTGCACGGAATAAAAGCAAAAGGAATTTAGCCTGAGGAGGTGAGCCGAGAATGCCATTAGGAACAATGGCTTGTGCTTATCTTTTCTATGAATTGTGATATTTTACATCTTGAATGATTTTAGAATATCTCTTGCTTCCACCATGATATGAGATGTAAAGACACCTAGTCAGACAACTGAGTCTCAGATGCCTTGGCTTGATGGGAAATATCTAAGATTGCCATCTTCCATAGCCCAACTTTCAAACTTCCCTGGGGGTTCCTGTTCCTTCCTACCATGCTCGGGCGCTGAGCACCATTTCCATGTCAAATATTTTAAGCACCCATGTAATTTGGTGAGACGAGCACAGTTTCAATTTGAGAAGGGTAATTGTGAGCGGAATAAAACTGCTATTGACTAAAAAAGGTTAAGCACCTCCCTTCTCCCCACAACATTTCCCTTCAAAATCACAGCTTCCTCAGGCTGTTTTTCACTTTGAGGGGGGGAAAGAAGGTAAACCTTACAAGCAACTACATAAAGCACTCTATTTTGGCCCCTTGGCTAGGTATGGAGAAATCCATTCTATCTGTGAAACAATTTGCAGCCAGTTTTGCAGAAGAAATTGCCTTTCGGAATGAACCCCTTGAATATTTTAAAGACTGACACCATGAGCTGATTAAGTCAAGGTCTTTAGTAAAATCATGCTCAGAGGAACAGCAGAGCATCTGATATTGTAAAAAGTTAGGGGATAAAGCTACCCAGAAGGATCTGGAAGTAAAGGATCAAACAGGTAACCAGATGAGGGGAATCTAGAGGAAGATTAGGAAAGACAATTACTTGAAGTCATGTCTCCTTTAGGAATGTCATTATAGGAATTTATGTCATGAGTGGAAAAGAATTCCTTAGCAAGAAGGCTATTTCTTTATTTTGTAGCCTCCATCTAAAACAAAACCTTGTGAGGGCATAGTTAAAAACCATCCAATGTACTGTTTTGATTGAGGGCATGGCTTTAGTTGGGGATGGGACAGTGTTGTGTGTCTAGTTGAGGCAGAAATATTTCTGGATGGGGACAAGGTTTGTTTCTTTCAGTGTATTTGGGGAGGCTTTTCCAGAATAAAGGTTGTGCTTAAAAGGTTACTTCTACCTCAAGTTTGGCTAATGTGAAGGAACCCCAGGTACTGGGTTGTATTCAACATTAGCCAAACTTGGAATGGAGTTAATGGACGGACTAACTTAGGTCCATTACTTTCAAAGGGTTGATTCTGAATAAAACCTAGTTAGCTAATACCCCGCCCCCCCGAAATACATAACCATGATGAGAAATCAGGATAAAGGTCTTGCTTAAAAGGTTACTTAGCTTCTACTCTAGTATTTGCTCTCACCAAGACAGAATAATGCTATTTGGGGATGTGAAATCCTCTACAATTTTGACACCCTGTTTCTAATGCACTTTTAAATATACACATGCAAGAGGCAGATGAAATCCTGTAAGCCGGGAGGAGTGAATCAAGTCAGAAATAGAGGCCATATTACAAAATCGGAGCCTTTTCATTCCATTTACAGTGAGTATTATATGTTCCCTGTCTTTAAAACACCTCATTTTGGGAAGGCAAAAGGGGTCAGCTTTTCAAATAAATGCGAGCCAGTCAAGATGATCTGCAGTAGCTGCTCTTTCAGGTCAAGCCAAAATGCTGTGAAAATGAGAAATAAATCAAAATGAACTGATTTGGAACCAATTATCATTTCATGTCATATTGACATCAGCTGTGGCACATTATTAAAAACCCACATGGAAGCTGAAGGCATATAGGCTTGGTACAGTGCCATGAAATTGAAAACCCTCTCTGAAGTGTTCTGGCCTCTTCACCTTCAAATATAGCCAAATGGCCCATGTATTCAATAATGTCTATCAGGCAATTAACAAAGACTACGTTGAGGAGCAGATGTGCAATGCTTAGTTAATGCCGGTTTACTTTTAAACACACACACATACACTGTAGACTCATAATTATGACACTTGTATTGTAGTATAACTTTGGGGAGGGGAGGGAAGAGATTCTCTCAGACTGACCATGGCCCTCCTCACCCATCTCTTATGGGCATGCTTTAATGCAAATTTCTGACGGCATATCTTGCTCTTGAAATGCTTCTTATGCAACTGCACAATTCACTTACAGAATCTGGTGTCACAAAATGCAGTGACGCTTGACGGATACTAGATTGGAGCCAAACTGCACATTACGCCAATTAGGTGATTTAAAAAATGCAGTTGGGATCAGGCTGCCATTCCTCATTCTTAACGAAAAGCAGTCATGGGGTGGAGCAGGGGATGGCTACTCCAATCTGGACCTATGGCACATTGAACCTTTCTGCATATACTCTCCTCTCAATGAAAACCTGCTCTCCAGGAGCTGCTATTTGCTGTGATTACCACTTTCAAGGACAAATGTAGCTTTGGAGTTTTGGGGGCAGCACAAGGAGAAAGGACTGAGCCTCTCCCTGACACCTCTCCCTTGATCCAGTGGCGTAGCGTGGGGGGTGCAGGGGGGGGCGGCCGCACCGGGTGCAACATCTGGGGGTTAGGGCTAGGGGGCGCAAATCCACGGGTTGGGGGCACAAATTACTTGCCTTGCCCCGGGTGCTGACAACCCACGCTACGCCACTGCCTTGATCTGATCACCCATTTCCCTCCCTCTTGTTTTTTGTTAATTGGGCCTAATATTGTGTGTGTGTGTGTGTGTGTGTGTGTGTGTTAATATTGTGCTTCTCAGAAGAATAATAAATAGCTGATGAACTATTCTGAGCAAAAGGGTTATGTCCATGTGGAGATGGCAATATTGAGTCAGTGGCTCATGTGCTTCTGGCTTGCACTCTTTATAAAGATTTGAGGAGTGAGGTTATTACCCCTCTACAACTATCCATACCAGGTCACTCAACCATTGCTACTGTGCATTTCTTCTGGCAGATCAAGATGATCAGGTGACAGCAAAAACTGCATTTTTTTTAAAACAGGGGCAATTAGAATAAGATCTGTTATTTGATTATTGAGGAAAACCTCCAAAATGTATTTTGTATAGTTAAGTTTTTACCTATATCTTTAGTGCATTTTATTTTATTGCTATGGATAGTGACCGATGCAAATAAAGATTCTTCTGATTCTGAGTGTGCTTGGATCATTTATGCATTCATTATTTTTAAGGGTGAGGCCAACTCATGGAGAATGGGTCCGTCAGCATCTCTATCACAGGCAATATGTTCAAAGGCAACATTTCTTGCAGGTGGGCTCTTGCCTGGGGACATCTGTTCAGCCACGGGGGGTGGGGGGTGGGGTGGGGTGGAAGGATGCTGTTTGAGATTGAATAGCTCCTCTTATGTTATTTTGTCTTAAGAGGGGGAAGCAGGTCGCTACTACTCAAATATGTATCACAGGAATGAAGATTCTTCAAAATCCAATTTGTACTTGAGTTCCTTTTGTTAGCAGTGTCCATTGTGGATCCAAATGGAAGAATGTGAAAGACATCTTTGCAGAAAGGTTACTCTTGCTTCCCACCTAACATCCTTTCAAAGCCCTAACAGAAATGGGCATACATTCTTGACAATACAATCGCACTAGCCAAAAGGCACTAATCTCTTCTTGCCTCTGTTGTGGTATACCACAAAATTCACATCGCAAGGTAGGGCTGGATATATGCTGCATGTCAGCCATGAGGACCAGGGAATAAAATGTCAAATGCAGCCTTCTATATTTTAGTTTAGAGGCAGTTTCTAGCACCCAGCTGCATGAAAAGCAAATTGCATGGGCATTGTTCACTTCAGTATTTAAATCAACTTTTATTTTTTAAAAACCTGAAATGAGCATTGGATGAATTTTCATCATGGGGAAAAAAAGCAGAGGAAAGGGAAGAAGCTTTGTTTTTATGTGTTTTTAAACTGAAGTGTTAAATATCACGAGCTGTTCCATAATATTGTCACACGTTCACATAACATGAGAGATTGTAGTTAAAATTGTATCAGTCACCACATGAGGTTGTTCTTTTTTTTAAGAAAGCCAAATTGGGCAGGGTGCAAGAATATCTATTCAGGTAACGCCTTGCTCTATGAAAATTGCTAAATTGCTTTGCTTTGAAACATGATTTTAGCTCTACAATATTCAGTTATCCTTCTTCCTGTGGAATTTAACTATATGCAAATGAGGAGTTTATTCTGGAGTCAATAACATAGCTTCTTGGAAGATGATACATGATGGAGAATTACCTGTCAGAGGGAAAAAATCCATTCTGGAAATGATGTGATTCATGTATGGTATGTACCTAATAAATTATTACAGCACAATAAGTAACACAGAGACCACAATGCATTTTTAATTAGGTAAATCACACTTATTATAAACTAGTATTAACAGTGATTAGAGTGTAGGGATTCATTATTCTTTCATCTATACCTGTTGTTTTACAGAACAGGAGTGGACCAGCCAGCCACTCATGCTCAGGGTACCCAATGAGCATGCTCAGTCCTCATCAAGCTATTTGGATTTTACCCCGTCAGGGTCCACACAAAATTTTGATTTGGACATCTGTAACCAGGGAGTTTCTCCAATTTTGCTGAGGCTTACCTCTTGTGTGTGGACATTGCCATTTCTTTCTTTCTTTCTTTACAGCACATTTACCTCACTCTTCAGCTGAAAAAGATCCCAGAGTGGCTTACAAATAAATAAAAACGCCCTAGGCATACAATCTAAAAAGGGTGAAGGAGGAGGAAGGGAAAAGCAAATTCACCCATCCTCAAAGCTCCAAGCTTTTATATGGGCTAGACTATTTTTATGGAGCGTCACAGGCACAGTGGTGAGAAGCCACATTAGCATTCAAATGTGAACAAGAAGCAAAGAGGTAGCAAGAGAGAGCTACACAAGACGCACCAGCAAGAACAGTTGGTGACAAAAGCAGTGCAACCCTCCATCCTTACCTTTTGCCAGCATCTGACTGGTCACTATCTGATTGGGCTTAGGCCCACTGACAACCTGATCGTAAGCATGTTTACTTAAGACCTGCTCCATTCAACAAATTCTACACCCATAAGCCTGCCCAAGTCAGTAATTAAAGAATGGCAGCTTGTTGGGCTAAGCTTCATTTGAATCCCAGGATCTCCTTCTAGAATGATGGGACAGCCAAGGTTTAAAGATGAAAATAAAGGAACATGCACACAGAATGTCTGCCAATGCAACTTTGAATTAAATCTTTTGAGGAAAATACCTATGGTTAAAAGAAGTGTGGGAATGAAGGAGCAATAGCTCAGCGATCTGCCCAGGTGGCAGCCGTGGCACCCCATGAGAGTTGAGCACAGTGGAGAGCAAGATGGGGGATTAGTCAGGAGCAGGTATCTTTCTAAAGCCCATGCAGAGGGTGCCCTAGCAACCAGATGTCACCCAAATCCACTCCTCAGTCCACCCACATGAACACTGGGAGATTTTCTGTGTGATGGGGAGGGCACACTATTTTTTATTTACTGCATTCTTTCTTTTTTCTTTTGTAATTTTGCACCCCTGAGAATTTTGTGCCCAGGGCAACAGCCCCTGTGGCCCCACCCACACTATGCCACGGGGAGGGGCAGAGCTGAGTCTGAGAAGATCATAATGGAGAAAGGCCACAGCCAAGTTCTAAACCACCACCTTTGTATGCAAAGGCACCAGTTTAGAAATCCAGCCTCTCCAGATAGGGCTGGGAAATAACCGCCTTCTGGTGGTTCCCTCATCGTGAGAAGTGAAGCTACAGGGAACCAGGCAGAGGGTCTTCTTGGTAGTGGCACCTGCCCTGTGGAATGCCCTCCCATCAGATGTCAAGGACTTTTAGAAGACATCTGAAGGCAGCCTTGTTTAAGGAAGTTTTTAATGTTTGACAATTTATCGCTTTGTTATTATTATTAACATTCTGTTGGGAGCCGCTCAAAGTAGCTGGGGAAACCCAGCCAGATGGGCAGGGTATGAATGAATGAAAAATATCATCATGACAATGGCAGGCCAGGCACATATGCAAGAGCAGCTTAGGAGGTGAGCTCCTACTCTAGGTAATAAAACTTCAGCAGGCTCATGAAAAGCTATGCTTGTTTCCCCCTAAGCGGCCTTGATCATGTGTAGAGAATGAGCCATTAATTATTAAGATGGTTATGCAAATATCACCTCCCAATCAAACAGAGGGCCTTCTGCAGATACAGTGGTACCTCGGGTTACAGATGCTTCAGGTTACAGATGCTTCAGGTTACAGACTCTGCTAACCCAGAAATAGTACCTCGGGTTAAGAACTTTGCTTCAGGATGAGAACAGAAATTACGTGGCGGCAGCGCGGTGGCAGCGGGAGGCTCCATTAGCTAAAGTGGTACCTCAGATTAAGAACAGTTTCAGGTTAAGAACGGACCTCCAGAACGAATTAAGTACTTAACCCGAGGTACGACTGTACCATGTTATCAGGAGATCGGTTCTGTATGTGATAGGAATCCGGCCTTTAGTAGGGTGGCAGTACCCTTGGGAATTCCTTCCTGTTGTATATTAAGACAGGCACCATCTTTCCAGCATCTACTGAAGACCTTCCTCTTTCACCAAGCCTTTTATGTGCATGTCTTTATCCCAGTCTACATCTGTACTGCAACTATTTTTTGTATGTGGAATTGTTTTTAAAATGTTTGCATCATCTTTATCTACGAAATTGTTTTTAATCATTTTATATTTAGACTTGTTTTTGCTTTTACACTTTTCTTGTTTTATGGTTGCACCTGTTTTATTTCTTTTACTGCTGTACATTCTACTGTTGTTGAGTTTATTTAATTGCAAAAATCTGGCCCAGGAGGTAAAGCGTATGGTAAAGGGCAAGGTAAGAAATCAAATCAAGTCAATAAATGACATGTACATGTTAATAGTGGTAGATGAACACTTCATGTTATTTTTTGAACATCTACCTTGCTTCCAGAGAATTCTAAAAATGGCACTTGTTTCTTAATCACATGTGGCAGACATTGCCAGAATAACTGGTATAAAAGGAAATCCTCTGAGCAGCTTGCTTCAGATTACTAATATTTTTTTTGCTTGTTCCCTTGCTTCATCTGAGCAAAAGAAGGGGAAATTGCCTTTGTCTATGTATTTGAAGTTAAAAGTAAATTTCATTCGGATCCCTTAACAGCGTTTTGTGTGCACTTCCCAAACATTTGAACTCTACTAGCACAAATATTGGCAATAAGAGGATTTAAAACTCAGCCGGTTAAATATTTGCCCAATGTCAGTTCTGAATTATTTTGCTTTAAATAATTACAATTTAATATTTTGCTGGATTGGTATTCCTTGCCAGTGAGCATAAACAACACCAGGTAAAAGCCACAAATTCATACCCTTTGGCTGTAATTTCCATGCAAGGATCATGGAATTGTAGTTTACCTTAGCTCCCAAATAAGCCTGGGAAACAATGAACTACATGTCCCCCAGCAGGAAAGGACACTCCAGAGCATCTTCATATCCAGAAAATGAGAGCCTGGAAAGGTCTCCACCCCCATCATCCAGCCCGGACACTGAGGTCCAGCGCCGAGGGCCTTCTGGTGGCTCCCTCACTGCGATAAGAGAGGTTACATGGAACCAGGCAGAGGGCCTTCTCGGTAGTGGCGCCCGCCCTGTGGAACGCCCTCCCAGCAGATGTCAAGGCAATAAATAACTATTTTACTTTTAAAAGACAACTGAAGGTGGCCCTGTTTAGGGAAGTTTTTAATGTCTGACGCTGTATTGTTTTTAATATTCGGTTGGAAGCCTCCCAGAGTGGCTGGGGAAACCCAGCCAGATGGGCAGGGTATAAATAATAAATTATTATTATTATTATTATTATTATTATTATTATTATTATTATTATTATTATCTCTAGCATGTTTTCCATGCCAGTTGTTACCCACTCCCCTTCTCACAGGCATTTCCTTCCTTTGGAAGTGGACACTATCAGAAAAGAAGGGTGATTGTCTCCACCCATTAATGATTTTTGGCGGGGAGGGAATGCAGTGTGTTCTCCCAGTCATTCCATCTATGCAAGCATTCCAGCTTGCCAGACAGAATGATTCCCCACTCTTCTCCCCCTGCTCATTGTTTTTGGGGTTCTCCTGATCTCCCCACAGTGCGCATTGCAGAAAGGTACAAGGGTGGGGCGAGAGGAAAGCCCCACTACCCATGCGGAAGTGTAAAGAATTCTTTTGCTTTCTCAAGAAAGAGCTGGGGGAAGGGCTTACTATAGGACCTAAATATCCCCACTTTACATTTGATGCCTGACCAAGAAATGTGACATGGCTCAGGAGATCAGACCTTTCGTTAGTGGGGAAAGTAAACCTTCAGCAACTTGCCTCCTGGGTTTATAAGAGCCAGTGTTGTGGAAAAGTGTCATCACGAGTCTTTGTGGGGAAAAACTTCATGAAAACCATCCAGGTATGGCTGATATGGAACAAAAAACAACAACAACAAAATACCTTAACTAAAAATGGGTTTGATGGCCATATATATACAGGGATACAGAAAAATCAATTCATATCTGCCATTCTTGTCAGTTTGAACAAGCTAGGCTATGCCTTGTACCAGAAAATCTCTAGCTACTGCCTTTGCAGCCTATGGAAGCTACCCTCATATCGATTTTGCTGGCTATTTTTATGAGGTAAAACTTTTTGATATTTGTAGAAGCAATCAAATGGCTGGCCATTATCTGTATGCCCTCAGTTAATAGTGACAGTTACCTTTGATTTGGAAGCTCGTGAATTACCACTCCTATTTGATACAATCTTTACAAGCTGAGGATTGAAGAACTTTTTGTAGGCTAATAACATTGGTCTTGCATGTTATACTTGCCTTCGGACACTGGGCTGCAATAAGAAAGTGAAACATGGTGTGGGGGCTTGTCAGCTATCATAAAATAGTTCTTAAGGAGATAAATCTCCTTATATTGGAAAAGGGAACTTTCTTTCTAGTGTTTTCATGGAGAGCACTAGAATTCCAATAATTTGGATTGCTGCTCAAATTATGGAGAGCTTTTATGAAATTAAGTACCCCATTGCTTTGGGATTTTAAAAATAAAATAAAATAATCAGGTTAGTGCTTTGGGAGGGAAGGGCAAAATTTCCCCCCTGCTCACAGGCTGCAATCCCTCTGAAAATCAGCCCTTTTGACCCTTAGTATTAAATTAACAAAAGCTCCCCATGTTATCACCAATGATCCAATTAGCATCACATATAGTTAGGCTCTATAGACTTCTAGGAAAGGAACTAAAGGGAACATCACATAACACAGAGAGGTAGGAGTAGAATATACAGGAATATAAGAGCCCACTGGATCAGACCAAATATCTTATCTAATCCAGCATCCAGTTTCCCAGACAATCAACAGTCCACTTCTGGCGTTATTCCTCAGAAGGAATGTTAAGGAGGCAGCAACTTCCACCCCAATGTTATGTACTGAAGTTCTCACCCTGGGCCAGCAGGGGGATACTGTAGATAGTTTTCACTCAGGTCCACATATACAAATAAGGAATTGAAAGTGACGTTCAGTGATGTGATAGTTGCAGAAAGTTGTTACTGTTGCTTTGTAGTTGAGCTCTATATAAGCAGGTTGGCTGAACCCTTCAGCTCTGTTCTGTTCTGGCCTGTGAATAAACAAGAGCTGTCTGAAGAATCGCTGTGTCTGATATGTTCACCCACAACTTAACACCCAACTTTCTTTGTTGCAATCAGCACTGTTTCCACTACAATTTGGCCTCAGCTAACATGAGCTAACATGAGCTAACATGAGGCCGCAGGGACGCGGGTGGCGCTGTGGGTAAAACCTCAGTGCCTAGGACTTGCCGATCGCATGGTCGGTGGTTCGAATCCCCGTGGCGGGGTGCGCTCCCGTCGTTCGGTCCCAGCACCTGCCAACCTAGCAGTTCGAAAGCAGCCCCGGTTGCAAGTAGATAAATAGGGACCGCTTACCAACGGGAAGGTAAACGGCGTTCCGTGTGCTGCGTTGGCTCGCCAGATGCAGCTTGTCACGCTGGCCACATGACCCGGAAGTGTCTGCGGACAGCGCTGGCTCCCGGCCTATAGAGTGAGATGAGCGCACAACCCTAGAGTCTGGCAAGACTGGCCCATATGGGCAGGGGTACCTTTACCTTTTTAACATGTGTGATGGTCATCTTGCTATCTGCTATGGTAAAAACAAGTCATTCATTTCAATGCATTTGAGTGCAAGGGAAAACAATGCAGAAAATATTTACATAATCTTTGCAGACTAAACACACACACACACTGACAGCAAATGTCACTCATATGTGCTTGCTTGATTTCCATTCCTAACTTCAGATGTGCATGCAGGTAGCTGCTATTTCTGCAGTTTCCATTTCCGACAAAAGTCTCCAACATTCTTGCTCCCCAGAGAGGAGCATTTTGACACACTGCTTTGCATTCAGAGTTCGACTTGGCTTGGGCTCCTCTGAGGTGCAGGCATCCCAGACTAGCAAGAAATGCCTCTATCTCATCAAAGTAGCCTGAGCAGAGCAGAACCTTTTGCTCTGATTGCAAACGCTGTGTTCCCAACTCTTTGGTGATTATGCACATTTTGCAGAGCCATGAGCTTTTTATTCTCTTGGGAGGTTCCCCAGTAATAATGTTCTCAAGGGCCGTTCCTGGTCACTACAAATTCCTGGTTAAGTGACGGGCCATTTCAAATGGAGGTGAGAGAGGGAGAATCAAATTTCCACCACAAGTGGAATAAGCCCAGCCCAGTGTAGCCCTGGTTTACACAAGGGACTAATGACAAGGGGACTAAGTTTCCTGCTTAACCGCCCCCTCCCCCTGCACATCGTAACCCCATTACACCAACTAACGCCATGCACTAACACTTGGGTTCGGAACTGGAGTTTTCACTCCTCTTCACAATATACCATTTAATTGCAGCAATGTTTTGTTGCACTCCTTTAGATTAAAATGCTATTTCTAACTGTCAGTTAATAGGTTTTAATGAAAGCAATTTATTAGACATTATGTACTCTGTTTAACTCTAACAGGGTAACTAAACATTAAAGTAACCAAGGATGGGGTGGGAGGAAATCTATATTGCTCTAATTTGTATTGTATGTTCCTCTTACTGAGTATAATTGCTATCGACTGCCTAGAGCAGCACTCACCAAATCACAAATAATCAGAAAAAAATATAATTAAGTAAAATAAGCACATTCTGGAATAAACATAGGGCAGGAAGGCAGGAATTAAGTCTACTTCAAATTCAAGCTGCAGGTGGATTTCTCCCTCACATCTGCGCTTGCCTATTGTTCTAATGGAAAAAATAAAAATTATGACCATCAGCCTTAGAACCATCATTTATTTCTCAGGATTGCTGCAGATGCTGCTTAATGGTTTTATTGTAGGTAGCTGTTAGAGGAAGGGAATACTTAATGGGTATAGGAGATCTGGGTTCGAGAGCAGAATGAGACACAGGTCCTAGTTTCACATGTGTATCCACTGTTTTCTCATAACTTGACAGCAGCACTTGATGGACTTGCCAGTGAATGTGTAAACCAATGAGTAAACCAACAAGTGCATTGTGTTGTTATGTTTGGTGTTTTGGGATGAATCATGGACAATGACTTTGTGGGTCAGGAGGAGAGGGGTTGGCAGATTTTGGCACATCAGAGCAAGAGTCGAGAGGATTAGGGTGTAGTAGGGTCAATGGGGAGGGGGAAGTGAACCTCCTCCTCAAAATGCCTGCTTGATATCACTAGGCAAGGAGTTCCAATGTGTACATGCTGCCACCCGAAACAATGAACTTATTAGAAATGCGGAACAGGTGTTAAGCGGTACCTGCAGTAGAGCTAATTCAACCAATTGGAAACATGAAGAGTTGTTATGGCTTGGTCTCTCCCACAAACGCGAGACGACTCCGGCTGTTCATTATTTCAGATTTATTGCTAAAACAACAAACTAGGATGGGGCTCCTCTACTCACCGTCCTCCCCAGAAGATGGAGTTGCCTGGACTGAGCTCCTCCCCCTTCCCCAGCACGGAAGCCCCCACCATCTCTTCCAGTATCTTTTGCGCGTTGGCCACTTTTGAGATCCTACAAGATTTTGGAGAGAATGTCTCCTGCATTCCAACGTCTGGCTCGCTATTGGAGCTCTTTGTTCCGAGCTCAGATTACAGCTGCTCTCCCCTCCTCTCTGCCTTCTGCTGCTAACTGTTCTCTCCCTATGCCTGCTTCTTCTCCTCCTGTCAGCATCTGAGCTTCGCTGACAAGAGTAAGGCAATCTCATATGTACCTACCTCCCATGTTGTTATGCACGGTTAGCAGCACAAGTTGCAACCAACCCTAGTCAGAGATGTTGGAAACGTCAGCCAAATATTGTTTTCACAAATGGAAAAGACTCAAGTGTCTTGTATGCTGATGTCACTCATTAGCAGTATTTGTACCAGAAGACCTTGCAATTCAGAAGCTGTTTCCCGGACAGACAGGGACAGGAAGTAATAATCAGATCCAGCTTGCCCCCATGCTGTTATCTTTGACAAAATTGGCAGAATTTTCATACAACCTAAATATAACTATAATTGAAATGATCTATCTGTGAAATATCTTTTGCGTCTTCCAAGCCATTTTAAGACAGTAGCATCCTCTGAGAGGACAGCATAACTCTGTATCTACCTCAGACGTTCTGGTAAGATCAAGTATACACAGTTTCGGGCCTGTAATTCACAATGACTGGATGATTTTATAGAAAGAAAGAAAGACTTAACAAGTTGCCTGTTGGAATTTCAGCTCCACATATTGCTGTTAGAGCTTGCCAGTGAGGAACATGTTTTGTGCAGTGACAAATAATTGATCTAATGCATCTTGATTACAGCACACATGCTGATCACTTTATACTGGAAAGATCACAGAACTTTTCATATAGAGTAATGAACGTACAAACAGTGGGACAAGCCAGAGTCAAATTCGGACAGTAAAAAGAAAAACAATTCTTACAAGATTGGTGGCTTTTGGACTTCTAGGATAATACAAAATATAGTTATAAATGCAACCAGACATTCAGAAGTGTTATCCAGTGCTGGACTTTCCCCTTCCTTTCTTCTCCTGCTTCCCCCACTTATACCCCCAAAATCTGCTCTTGGGGTTCCCTAACATTTTGAGAGTGTGGGGGTGCAGGAGAAGGAAAAACCCTATTGTGCACACTCTTGCAGACCTTCTGGAGCAGATTCTCTCCGTCTCTCTCTCTCTCTCTCTCTCTGTCCTATTTTGAAAGCAATATATTCTTATTAATTTCAATATGCAATTTGAACTTAATTGAGTGTAGACATTGATATAGAAAGAGCAGTAGGGTGGGAAGGAATAGGAGAGGATGGTTCCTGGGTTTTTCTTCTTTTTTGTAAAATGTCAAAAACAGTTTACTTAAAATAAGAGATACTGTATAACAATTTTTTTTGTTCATACTGGTAAATCTCATTCTACACACACACACACACACACACACACACACACACGAAGACTAGATAGGAAACATGCTAAAGTGAAACTCAGACAGGAAGGGGACTTGCAGAAAAAGGCTGTGTAATTATCACCACCAAGTGATTATTTTAGGCAAATGTGTATTTGATAGTTATTTGAAGGTTCCCTTGCAACCGGGTCTCTAACACAAAGAGAACCTCCCCAGTACCTTGCCTATTCTACTGAGTCAATGAAAACTTCATTACAACTTCTGTGTCTATCTATCAAATTCTGTGTTACAATCCTCCCAGAGCTCAACAAAAGCATGCTAATCTCATCATCCGCCTGTGAGAAGAAATTCAAAGGCAGAGTCTGGAGACTTTGTGCCTAAGAAATGTCCAAAACACTTTTATAAAATGTGACTGACAATTTAAGACTGTACATGATCTCAGGCTCCAGCATCTGACTGTGGCTGTTCCCGCCACCTCCTTTCATCCACTTTAATAGAATTCTCACCTGCTAAATAACAGATGTGGCTGTTAGATGAGAAAGATGTAGGCAAAGGCGATAAAGCCAATCTTTTTCACATATTCAGAGCTTAATGGTGTTTGAATTATTGTATCTTTTTAGCCGTATAGTTTAGGCTAAATCTGTGTCTTTTGTGGGTAAACCCACATGTTTTAATTTGGTTAAGGCTGCAGTTCCACGCGAAAGCTCACACACATTCCCGTCATATAGGTGATAACCAGAGGTCACTTTATACACCCTTCTGCACTACAGACAGAATCTTTTGTGAACCTACACAGAATCATGGAATTGCAGAATTGGAAGGGACTGAAGGATTGTCTAGTCCAACTCCCTGATATGTACAAAGCCTACTCAAGCAGGCCCTGATCATGCAACCCATTGTCCATGAGAAAGGACTGAATTATGTGCAGAGCTCACTTGCGCAGCATGAACATTGCCCCCAATACTGCCATCCAAGAAGGGAACTGGAAGATGATCTTCTAAGTGGGAAAGAACATACCTGCCAACCAGTAATGTTACACAGCTTAGTTTCTATTGACTTTACACCAATCATCTAGAATTAATCTTCAGCTTTGCTTATACGACTGCCATGCCTTTTCTTTCTTTCCGGGCAATGCTTCCCATATTCTTAGGCATGTTCAGAACTTCACCAGAACACAAGGATGTTCCTAGTGTAAATAGAGGCAGGGGCACATATACTCTGGCCTAAGTGTCCCTGTATGTGTCCTGCCACCTTCAGTCCCAGACCATCCCTGTGGTTCGTGAGAAAGATCTGCAGTGGGCTTCTACTTGCATTCACCTGAACACAAGTTGAATTCCACACACAACTGGGGGCTTTGTTTTATCAGGGTCACCAGTCATACGGAGGGTTCTGCTCACATTCAAGCTAATGCAAGAAGAGGCTCCCTGCTCACCTTCACTGCTCAACATGGAGATGGCCAGGAACTGAGCATGCAGGGCAATATGCACTGGGAAATTAGGGGATGGGCACAGAGTTTATATTTTCAGGCAAACCTCTGAACAGACTTGTTCGTTGGTATAATCTGAAATCTTCTTTACTGAGCATAAACTGGTAGATTACTTTAAAAAGAGCTTTCTGAATCATCACTGTAAGACTGTCACATATTGCTGATGAGGTTTCTATCATGTTGTTTACCAACAAGATCTAGTTCCCAAGTGGTTCTATTTGTTTCACACCAAGCTAAGCGAAAGAGTTCTGTGAAACTACATGTTATCCAGACAATCATTCAAGAAATTCCAGAGGAGGAGGACTGGAGGGAGGGATTTCTACATGGAAGAAGAGGACAGCTGTGAAGAACTTTGTAATAGGAACAATTTATTGTACCATTCCAGATATGAAAAACTTGGTCCTACTTTTAAGGCAGAACTAGATGCTATGAAAAATGTAGAAGTGTCACCGCTCTGTGTCTCTTTCTCTCTTCCTGCAGTGTTAGATCTAATAAAACACACAATGTGATGTCATCAGGCAAGGGATGGAAGAGTCTGTCAATTTCAGCTCTCCCCATTTCTCATATTTCCAACATTAAATTCAGCTCCCCACTAGCAACTTGCAATTTATTTTAATCCTCATGAAAATTCATCAGCATTTTAGGGCAATTTTCTCCTAACAAACATATTTTTGTATTCAGCTTTGACTAATGCACATTTTTTTTTTCAAGCAATTTTCCCCAATACAATGTACTTTGTGCATTATTTTCATTTCTACATTTTTATATGCACTTTCTCTTAATATGTGCATTTTTGTGATCGTTGGTTGGAGATCTGCATCGTAAAATTCAGATAAGCACAAATTTAGAAGAGTAGCTGTGTTGTGGAAAGCACAAATTTGTTAGATTTGGCCTTAAATGCCCACTGAATCTATTTTCGCCTCCATTCCTGCACCAGGCTGTGATGATTACCTTGTCTTGTAATGTGATGCTGTAGCAAGGAAACACACTGTGCAATGATACCACATTTTGATACTGTCTTTCAAGTGCAAACCAGGATCTGAAAGCTTCAGTGATTGGCCTGCTGCTGATTTAAATGTGCCACTACTACTAAAGCACTACAGTCCCAAGATCAGCTTGGGATAGCAAGACCCAAGCTATTTGGTATAGACCAAGGCAGCAAATGCATACCTAAATGTAAGATGCTCTTCCAGTTCTATGGCACTAGGCATACCCTGTGCAAAACACAGCCCCACTTTCACACAATAACAGAAGGTATTTCTCTCATGGCTTGCTGTTATGGAATATCTTGCAATGTTGATGTTTCCCAGTTGATGCCGTTATATAGGGAAGGGCCCCTTGTTGTAGCGGCAGCTGATGGTTCTTGCAAAAGAGGGCAAGTGTGTGCAGAGCAGCAGCTCTGCCTGTTAAACTTAATTAAAAGTGCTTGTGTGGGCCCGCATTGTGCAAAACCGAACAGGCATTTGGCTGCAAAACAATCAGGCCTCCAGAAGGATTTCAACATGATACTTGTTTTTATCATAGTGCCAGAATTTTAATTGAAATGAAAGCCAAAGGGGGGGGGGGGATCTGGTGCGAAATGTTCCCTTTATGTTCAATAATTGTAGCTTTAAATCATTTAGAGAGAAGAGTAGGGGCAAATTCTTGGCCTGGGTAGGACTCCTTGGGCCACAAGAGGTACAGGAAATATGTTAGAAACCATCTGAAGTTGGAATCTGAAAAACAGCAACCCTACGTATACACTTTGTGATGGTAGGATGCCTGTGTTGCTCAGGCCTAGTGTAAACAACCTCCACACCACCATTAAGTATGATAGTGTTAGTGTGTGCTAACTTAATACAGTGGTGCCTCGCAAGACGAAATTAATTCGTTCCGCGAGTTTTTTCGTAGAGCGAGTTTTTTCGTCTTGCGAAGCACCACGGCGGGGAGGGATGGGGAGAAGCAGGGCAGCTGCCGCAGCCAGTCCTTGGACTCACCCGCGCCTTGTGGACACCACGCGACGCGGCTGCTGGAGGGTGGCGGGGCTCAGGAGCGCGACGCTGGCTGCTGGCGGCAACGGCTCCTGAGGGGAGCGCGCGAGGGCGGTGGGCAGCGGCGCGAGGCAGCTGGAAGGTCGGAAGGTCAGCCGGAAGGTGGGAGGGAGCCGGAGGAGCGGGGAAGCGAGCGTGCGACCGTCGCCATGACAGGAGAGGCAGGGCTGTTTCGTCTAGCGAAGCCAGCCCTTAGAAAAATCTGTCTTGCGAGGCACCTCAGAAAATGAAAAACCCTTTCGTCTAGTGGGTTTTTCGTCTTCCGAGGCATTCGTCTTGCAAGGTACCACTGTATAGGTTTCCCAGACTATTGAAGCTGCAGTTTATTTTACAGGTGGGGCAGTTCCTGACAAATTATGGCATGCCATTAAGATTATGATATATTTGTAACAGCTCACCTTTTGCGGGGCTAACTATGGCTTTCCCTTGCAAGCAGGCAGTCATAGATAGGCGGTGATGGGGACAGGGGACGGTCTGGGTTGCACTTTATTGCAAACGTATCAAATTCACACTCTCTAGTACTATCTGTGAACTGAAACACAGCTATCCTTTGAAATTCACAGTGCATCCTCTGAATTGCATGATTCAGTTCTCTAATGAAATAATGTGTATAAAAATGCATATATTAGGGGGAAGTGTGCATAGAAGGCGTATATATTAGTGAAAATAACATACACAAATGTACTATATTTGGGGAAATTGCTCAAAAAAATATTGGGATATTGGGAAAATGTTCACACAAATATTGATTTTTTGTGATTATCTCTTTACACTCATCCGTATACATAGTCACAGGAAGTTGGGTTCTTGCTCAAAGTGCAGGTTCTAAGTTGATGTTACCTTGATGTTATCTAGTCAAATTGCAAGCTTAGAACCCTCCAATAAACAACAGCCACTGGAGACCTATGAGGCCTTGTGGAATATTATTCCTGGCATGTCAGCATCTGACAAATGCCTTTCCTTGTCCTAGTCTTATCAAGAGTTTTGTCCCTGAATCTACTTCACCTTGAGCCTTGGTCTGGAGTAATCTTTAAATTCTGGTTGAGAAAGAGCTTGTTATTGTTTCCTTATATACTAATTATATTAACTATTTTGGGGGGGGGGGACTGGTCTGTAATCGTGAAATTAGACCTTGCCACTCTGCTTTTGCCAGTGTATTCTCTTAGCACATTGAATTCCAAACTGTTCCACAATGTTCATTCAGTGAGTCTATGATTCCTCCAAATTAATTTGGTAAGCAGTGTGAGATAATTCATGCATCGTTAATTAAGTGTGAGGACTGATGAAACACAGTTCCACCTTCATGCAGCAGCCCTGAAAAGCCACCTGAGTTGTGTAGCGCAATTGTTTAAAAACTAGAGTAGCCATGGAGAACACTATTGGTTGTAGATCAGGAGAACCTTTGCCCCTCCAGATGTTGACGGATTACAACTCCCATCATCTTTGACCATTGACCATGCTGATTGGAGTTGGAGTCCAGCAATACCTAAAGGACCACAAGGTTCTCCATTCTTCTTGCAGAAGGTGTTGCATGCAGTTCATTATCCATTTAAATGAACAGTCAGTCGCTAGGAGTTAAGAGCCACTTTGACCCAATAGGCTGTGTTCATAGATCAGATGAAACTGGTTGTAGAGTGTTCTGTTCCAGATTGAATAGGGCAAGAGTTGCAGAACTATGAAAAGCTCCAAGTGAGCAACTTGCTCCAACAGGTTGAAAACAGATAAGCCTCTACCCTCAGATTCAACCTCCCAGGCTCTAACCCATTGTGAAGACCATAGATTGTTTAAGAGTCAATTCTGTGGCCTGAAAATGGGCACTCCCTGTATGTTTCCTGGTCCTCTACCTGGTGTGCTCCTGGTGCCACTGGACCAGTAAAGGCACAAAGTTCCTCCAGTTCAGGGGGAAATGCCTTTGAGGGTCCTGGTTCTTGCTCTACAGGCCCTGGTTCTATGGGATATTGATCTGTCATCTCCTGTCAGCTGTTGGCCCAGTGAACTCCAGGTTTCCAACAGCACACTAGGAGCCCTGAAACTGCTCCAGTTCCTTAGCTAGTGCCTTTGCAATTTCCAGTTCTGTGTCTGGATTGCTGCTGAACTCAGGGGTCACCACAACACTGAGTTCGTTGGTCAATGTGTTTAGCTATAAATGTGAACAAGCCCTTAGAAGCTAAAAGGGCTCAGTGGTGTTGGCATGATAACCTCAGTAATAAAGATCACCACTGCAGATTTTTTAAATAATGGAATTCCTAGTGAACTGAGTGCATGACTATTGGTCACACTTCTTTTGGTTTTGTTAAGTTGTTTTCATTTTTTGCAATAGGGTGCTGGCTTCTTGAATTTAATTCTCTGAAGCATAGTAGTTATTTTAGAAATATTACCATATTACTTTTAAGATTCTTGAAGAATGCTTTGCTGTACTGATTGGTTAATGCTTTATTGCCATTCCTAAATGGACTTACCTTCTGTAAGCAATATTTTTGTTTATTAAAAAAAATAAAGTACCACAGCACTTTTTGAAATCCACTTAGGAATGGATTTTTGTCAAGCAATATTGCCTGTCTCAGACTGGGGACTAAACTAATTCAGAGAGAAAAGAAATGTGCATAATGCACTTAGGGAGACTTGGTTCATACTGGTTATTTGACATGCATGAGTTTCGGCATATGTTAAATTACTTAGTACCCTTTAAGCATAAAAATAAGCAGTCAGAATTACAAAGTATGGATACGAGGGACTCGGAAAATGGAAGCTATTTAGTTCCCAACAACAATTTAAGTTATGTTTGATACTAAGACAGGCAGCACAAATCCAGATCCAACGATCCTACTAATCTTTCTCATTTGGCTTTATTTATCAATTAGCTTTCCTAAAAAGTATAGCTATAAACTAAACTCAAAAATGTTTTCCAAAAAAATTCATCAAAATGCGTAACAAAACAAAAACTGCTCAGATTACATTAAATAAATCTATTATTAAAATCTACATTACGCTAACGAGTTTGATAGATTTAAAAAAGGATATGGTAGTGACTGAATTAAAAAAAGAACTGCAACATATTTGCCATGAAATGCTTAATACCCAGTCGTGGAAATTAAACATTCCCACGGCAGAGCAAATGTCTTCTAATCAGATTTCTGCCTCATTTGTTGCCAACAATATCTGACTGCATATGAAGAACCAAATGCATTTGGAAGTATCTGATAAGGTGCCTGCTCCTGTGTGATCACGCTGGCGTATAAATACTTGGGAAGGCTCCATGTTTTGCAACTATCACAAGATTCTTGATTTGCACAGGGGACGGGCCCTCCACAGTGGTGTGGTGTTTAGGCTCTGGAATAATCTTCATAAGGGATTCAGTGCCATGCTGTACTGCAAATAGGATTCTTTTTCTCTACTTGCCAATCAACCTATGGCCTGATCATCATGTGACTTTTGCAGAGAGAGTTCTGCCAAGATGCTAAGACACATGGTATCTCATTTATGCTAAAAGCCATGTTTGTGAATGTCTCAAATGTGGCTGGGAAAATTCAACCACATTCAATGGTTGCAGCAACAAGGTTGATTTCGCTTTCACCCATTATAGTCACTTCCAATGCACAGTTCCTCTTTTGACCCAGGTTTAAAAATGACAAACATACTGCAAAGTTATCAGACCTGGACTAAATTACACTGGCAACTATGAAGGACATTCTTTTTGCTGACATTGCTAAAATAAAGTAGATAGGATCAACCCCAAAATACAGACTGTCCTAAAAACATGAAAAGTAATAAGATAACAGGTACCAGTTATTTATCTTAGTAGGACTAAACTCAACCTGCAATTGCTGGTGATTTACACATGGCCTTTATTACTTGATGTTCTGAACGAGTCTCCAAAATTGTTTTCGCTTTACCTTATTAGAGCAATAAAACCATGCATATTTAACAACTTTTTGCATTAGTTCATCTCTGTCTAATTAATATTAGTTGCAATAGCTGGCTCACTTCAGGATAGGTTCCAGTGGACTTAAGCATTTATTTTTTAAAAGAATATTTAAATGAGACCCATCTTAAATTAATTGTATAATTAATCTTGTCAAATTAGGTAACATTTCATACAGGGCCTTATTAAGGAAACCCTGCATATTTTAAATTCCTGTGCTATTAGGTATTAATAAATGTTCCCCTTCTATATTGTTCTGCTTTAGAATACAAAGAAGGCAATTGTAGTGTAAAAGCTTCTTTCTATAGAGTATTAATCATTAGTTGCACATTTATCCATATACTAGCTTTATTTTTCTTCATTGCATTTTTAAAATGAGATGTATGGGCTGTTGAAAGAAAGAAAGAAAGAAAGAAAGAAAGAAAGAAAGAAAGAAAGGCAAAACAAAAAAATGGAAAAAGATAATAGTGTGGTTTGAAATACTAAGTGGTGGTTTGACTGGAATGTCAAAAAGGAAAAAGGCTTCTGAGAAATCTGGTGTTAACAGGCACATGGAATGGGTTCTTCCTTTCAGATCAAGTGTTCTCCTTCTACCCAGGAATAAGTGTCACGTTGATTTCTTCAATGTGAGTGAAGGACTGCGATCCACCCACCCCGAAGCTCCAGTGAGTTACAAAACACATCAACTTTCTCGCAGAAGAGACAGTTTCCTCCGGAGACCCCCTGGAGGGTGGCCATGAAGATGATATGCAGGAGTCAGGAATCAGTGGCGGCTGCTGTGATGGAGAAGAGGCAGCCAGGCGGGCTGACAAAAGAGGAATGGATAATGAAAAGGGCCATCAATTTTTTACGGGTATGGAAATTATGCTCAAGGTCATCATAAAGTCCAAACTCATCTAGATATGCCAGGGATATTTTCACGCACATCTGAAATTTCTTTATGTATCTCTGTTATTCTATAATGATATAGAACTTACAGGTACAACTGCTGTACATACATGTACAAATATATGTTCACAAATATATGTGTGCATATGTGTTTGTTTGTATGTATATATGTGTGTGTGTATATATACAGTGGTACCTCGGGTTACATACGCTTCAGATTACAGACGCTTCAGGTTACAGACTCTGCTAACCCAGAAATAGTACCTCGGGTTAAGAACTTTGCTTCAGGATGAGAACAGAAATCGTGCTCCAGCGGCACGGCAGCAGCAGGAGGCCCCATTAGCTAAAGTGGTGCTTCAGGTTAAGAACAGTTTCAGGTTAAGAATGGACCTCTGGAACGAATTAAGTACTTAACCCGAGGTACCACTGTATCTCATGTTTCATAGATATAGAGGGGGAATCAATGAAGTTTTACTCAAAGTAGACCCATTGAAATTAATGAGCCTTACTAAGTCAGGTTCATTAATTTCATTGGGTCTGCTCTGAGTAAAAATTAAATAGCATCCATAGATATGGTTGTGACAGATACATATACATATACATATAGGTACAAACATGTATTCATCCTATATCTTGGAGTAGCATATTAGGAGGGTTTTTTAAAATAAAAAAAATACATTATAATGGCATGGGGGGCACAGTGGCAAGTGTCCTAACTTTGTTGTCATTTCTGTTGTCCTTCACAAGTTGGAGGTGACCTTGCCCTTGATTTTAGAAACCTTATTTTTTTTAAGCATTCTGAAATGCATGTGCCGCTTCAGTGAGTAATGGAGGCTCCATGCTTCAGACCTTCATCCTCCACCTGTGTAAAGGGTGACAGGAATGATGACAAAGGAGGCAGAGCTAGCTTGTTCTTGCACTGTCACCCCTTTGTTGTTAGCCTATATGTTGACAGAACGACTAAAGGTATTTATCTATCAATTGTATGAATTATTGACACAAACCCACATCCCCCATTGAAGTGAATAGGACAGGAAATCTTGCACTTGCATCCATAACCAAGAATTTGCCATCTGCCAGTGGCAGGTGTTGGGGTCTCAAATTTCAGCAAAGCCAAAATTCAGTGCCCCCCTCCATTCTAAATCATGGCTGCAGTGCCCCTGGAGGCTCCCCTGAGGCTCCACACCCAGAGCTCCTGAACCACTAGCGCCTCTGCAAATCAAACAGTAGTGAACAGCATGGTGGGGGAGCAGCACTCCCCTGATCTCCCAACAGCTGAGTTGTTGCTGCTGAATAGGAGAGGGAGTAGGAGTGGAAGGGAGCAGGGAGGTTGGCAGAGTGCATACACACTGGCAGAGCCAATCTGGTGCTCGGGCTGGTACGACAGTGCGAGAATGTTGTGGGTAGCAGGAGAGGAAATATTGATTAACTATTATCCTACCTAACTCACACTAGTGAGTTTATTCATACAGCAGAGTACATTCCCCCTTTTACATAGGAGGAAGCTAGTTTCAGATTCATTATAATTTCTTAAGTTCTATTATTCCTGGTAAGACCACTTGATTACCTCCTAAAAGAATAAAGACACAACGGTCTTGTTCATGGGTAGGCAAACTAAGGCCTGGGGGCCGGATCCAGCCCAATCGCCTTCTAAATCGGGCCCGTGGATTGTCCGGGAATCAGCATGATTAGAATGTGTCCTTTTATTTAAAATGCACCTCTGGGTTATTTGTGGGGCATAGGAATTCATTTATATCCCCCCCCCAAATATAGTCCGGACCCCCACAAGGTCTGAGGGACAGTGGACCGACCTCCTTCTGAAAAAGTTTGCCTACCCCTGGTCTTGTAACAATAAGAGGTTTACTCATGATCAGAGCACTGTGTGGTCCCTGAAGGCAGGCTTGAAGTTACAAATAAGTAGGAGTGGATTTACCCCATATGGGCATATGCCTGTACCGCTGGATGAGAGCCAGAAGTGGAGTCCAGGAGGCAAAAGGCATCAAAAAAGAGAGGAAGCATCAAGAGAGGGAGGTAGCTGCGATGACTGGACATTTTGTCTGCAAGGGTCACGCCCACCTACCTGGTCACATGCAAAAGGAAGGATGCTCCAGACTAGGTGTAACAGGAAGTTCAACTGGCTGGACCAACATTCCCCTGCATATTCACTCTAGGCAAACAGGAAATGTTGTACTTGACTGCTCCAGAGGATTACATCCCACAGATTGCGCCAAACCAAGCTTCCTGCTGTCTCACTCTTTCCTTCCCAGTAAGCAGACAGGACTCAACTGATAGGAGGACAAGTAAACTGCCCTGCCCCACCATGAGGTCTGCTACTAACACCAAGAGATGCAACCAGCAAGGTAAACAGGGCAGAGATGAGCACCTTGATATGCTGGTGCGGAATCCCGCTTCTGTGCACAGATCATGTTGCTGGATTGGGGCACACACTTGGGAATCCCATGTAGTTACTAACAACAGCAGAGTAAAAATGAGCTTGGGCTGATTTTCCATTCATTCTACACCCAACCTCTGGCTTTAAGAAGGAATTCATGGAAAACAGCAGAGAGCTTCTATCCCAGGCATATTAAAGCTTTGAAGGGAAACTGCTTGGAAGACACTCCTGCAACAGGGTTCTTTGAACCATAGCTCTCCATGCATTAACTGTGTTAGAGCAGAGAACGCCAATGTGTAATGCACAATTGTCAGTGATATTCCCCCCATAATGTGATCAGCCACGAACTTGATGGAGCTGCGTGTTGATTTTTAGCAGAACTGTCATTCTGATTAGCCTTTTTTTCCTGTGTATAATAATATTTGTACTACCCCCATGCAACTCCATCTTCTTCCCCCGCCCTCTCTCCATAATCTATACTATTAGACGTTCAGCATTATATTACTTTGAGATTTGATTTCACTTGTGTCAGGCATACTGCTCAACCTGTCGCTGGCCTCCTGCTGCTCCGACTGACACTCACAGACTCCTCTGGTGTTGTGCTGTGGGGGAAAAGAAAAGAGGAGTGAAAGGAGGGGTCCTAGGGATTTATTCCTGCCACAGCGTTTATTAAAATCAATCTTACTCACCTGCAGGGTTTCTTTTTATTATTTTAAGCTCCCCCCCCCACTGTCATTCCATATTATCATCAGTTGTTAATAAAACTGGCCACTCACAGTGAGGGGGAAATTATTTTTATCAGGTGTGTGTTAGCAGAACATGCTGGGCCCAATTGGCTCTTTTTACAGTTAGCTATTTGTCTCTGGTGACAAACCTCCCTGTTATTAATATTTTCCATCTTCAGCACAGGCAGAAATGGAGTTTGGTCCAAGCGGGTAATGCAGAACTTCTAATCAAGACTGGCAGACAAAAACCACTTCCTGAAAGTTTGAAGTCCGACTTCAGCTCTAGATCAGATTTGTAGTTTTGAGAGAGCCTGTCACACAGAGTGGAACACTCATTCTATTCGTCTCTCAAACTACAGGTTCTAGAGATCTATGAACATTCTGTTCTAATATTGCTTCTGACTGGATCCATATAACACAATACAATACAATACAATACAATACAATACCCTATAACACAATACCAATACAATACCCTATAACACAAAACCATATAGTACAATACATACTTTACGTATCAAATAATTTCTATACCTACCCCACATAAACACACCTGCAGTGGCTTGACTTCCAACCACTCTCATTGTGCTAATTTATATTTAATTAACCTATACACATTTTATTTTGAATAATCTCTTCATCCAATTGTTTTCTACTCTATTTCGTTATATTCTCTCTGTTTCCTAGATTCATTCAATATTCTTCACGTAATCTTTAAGATATTCTTTGAAGATAATCCATTCTTTATTAACTTTTTGTACCATATTTTCTCTAACTCTCCCTGTTATTTTGGCGATATGTAAGTATTCGATCATTTTTGTTAACCAGATTGTTTTTGTGGGGACACAGTTACTTTTCCAGTTCTTGGCAATTAAGATCCTTGCTGCCATGGTCGCATAGATAAATAATGGTCTGACTGTTTTCTTGAGGTCCCTTGGGTCTTCCAGGCCTGGGTAAAGTGCCCCCTAACCTCCCTCATTCCCACATACCTTCCAACATTTCTCCGATGAAAATAGGGACATCCTATTCAAAAACAACAACAACAATAATTATAATTATAGCTCACCCATCTGACTGGGTTGCCCCAGCCACTCTAGGCAGCTTCCAACATATATAAAAAAACATAATAAGACATTTAAAAACTTCCCTATACAGTCCTGGCTTCCATTTTCCTCTAAAGGTTTATAGTAACCTATCCCCTTGTCTCGGGGGTCACTCCATAACTCCATACCCTCCAATGAAAATAGGAACGTCCTACCACACCCTTCAACATTTCTCTGATGAAAATAGGGATGCCCTCAGAAAAAATGGGACACTCTGGGATCCAATCAGAAACCAGGACTGCTTTTGTAAATCCAAAACTGTCCCTTGAAAATAGCGACACTTGGGGGGTCTGCTCTCATACTTGGGTCTCATGAATGAGGCTCATAAGACACTTTACAGTTGGCTATAATCTTTCCTGTAAGTAACAAGCAGAGTAATGATCAGGGGCATAAATCCCAAAAATGGTGAGAGCCAGTCCTGAAAGTGAAAACAAACTACCTTGAAGAATGAAGAATGAAAGCATCCTGAACCCATACATAAATGGTAAAAGAATACCACAGTCCCCTTGTTTTCCATACTGTTTACACTGGCAATATGATATCCTCTTGATTCAGACCAATATGTATTCCAGTTATGAAAATTTCTTGATACATTGAATTATTGTGTCCAAGAACCGACCAGAGGAGAGGCAACCTTCAAACTGCCAAGTGGCAAGGAGGATTTTACCACACACCAGGAACAAATATGGTGGTACACATGGTGAAATGGCCATTCTATAGCAGCTGACCCTCCCCTGGTGCCTTTAGATGTTTTGGTTACAACTCCCATCAACCACAGCACAAGTCATCCAAAACATCTAGAGCAGGCAGAGGCAAACTCTGGCCTCCATATGTTTTGGGACTACAACTCCCATGATCCCTAGCTAACAGGACCAGTGGTCAGGGGTGATGGGAATTGTAGTCCCAAAACATCTGGAGGGCCAAGTTTGCCTATGCCTGATCTAGAGGGCAGCAGGGGGGGGGGATGGCAAGGGGTTAAATGAAAACATTGAGGTAGGGACTGATGTTGCACAGTTCAGTCTTGGTCTTAACATTGCATTTTGGCAATAATGTCCTAGAATGAAATAAAAGCATATACTGCACTGAAATAAGAGACTATGCCTTTCATCTCTTACTAGTTGAATACTTTGAGGTATCACAGCTAGCAAAAGGGCACCTGGGACAGAGAACAGAGGCAACAAGTACTACTTCTATAAAGTTTCTCAAAAATGGAGCAACTTTCTTCTACATATTTTATTCAGCATGTCGGAGCTTAAAGAATCCCCTAGAATGGAAGTTTGAATGCTTAATTTAGGTGTCACAATATCTCCTGCATATAACGTTATGTGAAATAAAAGTATCTGTCCAGCTTCTTTCTTCCTGATTCCCTTCGTTTACACCCTGTCCAAGTCTGTAGGGTTTCCTAAGAGAGCAAGTTTATTCCCTGTAGAGCAGAAGTCAGTTTTAAGCTTGCTTTTCTTTCTGCTTTCCTTTCCTGTATTCTTAAAGTCTGACAAGGGCCTTTCTCTAGAGAGGCATCTTCACCAGCCCTCTTTGTATTTGCTGTCACTTGTTGGCATTTCCCTCCATGTTAAGGAGTCAGGAATGTAGCCATTGCTGCCAACATCTTATAGATCCACTTACCAGAAAATAAAATAGAATAAATCTAATATGCTTGGCTAATAATGATGGACATGGCGAACACTAAGCTTCATTTCTGACTTTGGATTCCAGTCAAATTTGCTGAAGAGAAAATAAATGACCTCTTGGATGAATACTGATGTTCTTCATGGGTTGGAATGTGATGTAGCCTATACAGCACATGTTCAGAGGAAAGGAGATGATGGGTGTCAAAATGATGCTAATTTTGGATACTTGTAAGTATCTTGGGTGCTGTATGTCACTCACTGATTATAGCAGGTTGAAATGAACTTTCTGGATTCCTTATGTTCATCTTCGATTAAAAGACTTGGCAGCATTTTGTCAGCTAATCAGCATTCCGTCTGGTACTTGTATCTCGGTGTGTGTGTTTTTAAGGAAGACAAGGGTTCAATAAATCAGTGAGTAACAATGCAATTATATACATGTGTACTAATAAGTAAGCCCAATTGAGTACAATGGTACCCCAGACAATACAACGGTACCCCAGACAGTAGCAGCCAGCAGGGCTGCATGGATTGGGCTGCACTAATCTCCTGCCTCCCAAATGAGTTGCAGCACTGACACTTACCATGAGGAGAAGCGGAGGGACAAGGCAGCAGGAGTTTGGCATGGGGCACACAATGGAGCCCAGGCACTGCTCCATTCATTAAGTCTGTTTTTCGCAAGGTGCTTTTGCCTTTGCTGAAAAGGGGTGGCCTTGGAAGTTCTCAGGAAATGCAAAAAGGACTACTTTGGGCCTCATTAACACAGGCTGTGTGCACACTACCAGCTTAAAATTCACCTAACACATTTTTCTCAAATTAAATGGAAGCTGATTTGGGGGATAATGCATCAACACATAAGAAACAACAGGATAGTATGGATTGTGGCTATCGTCATGTATGGGAGCCAGCAGTGGGAGCACATTGGCTGCCGAGTAAATGGGAAGGTGTACACAGCGGCAGTCTATTAGCAATGTGCTCTGGCAGGGCCATCTTTAGCATATGCGCTGCTGGGGGTGGGGAGATCCACCCAGCACCCCAATTTTTTGGGGGGGGGGCAGGTCAAAGTTGTTGAGCTTTTAAGGAGGGGAACAGTGAAAACCGCTAACATGAAGATATAAAAAGCGGCAGCAATAACTCCGTCTTCCGTTTTTGCGATCATGCGAAAATGAAATACACCACTTGGGGGTGTTGGCAGATACATTGATTCTGCAGCTCTTCCACAAAAGAGAACGGAAATGACCCATTCGCCGTTGACCGGTTGGACATCCCTGAGTTAGACAGTTAAGAGCTTAGGCTCCCCAGAATTCGGCACACGGGTGCCCCACACCCCTTGCATCCCCGGGTAAAGACGGCCCTGTACTCTGGTCTTCACTGAAAGGGGACAGTTGTCACGAGCTCCCCAATCCCAACTGGTTCAGGATGGCTGGACAGCTCGAGGAGGAGCAGCCAGAAGCGCTGACCTCCATCATTTCACCAAGAACTTGGTGCTACTTCCACCATTGGCAGCAGATGTGGGCCTTCAGTCTTGTAGGGAGCGAGCATGCCATATCTCGCCTTCAAAAGCTGTCAGGAGAAGCTTGCATGTTTAAAGAGACACTATCACAGCTTTTGTCCAGTCTTGGGCCCCTGGTGTCATTCTCAAACTCTTAGTTGTGCCTCTGGTGATCTATACCAGTCGTCTGACCCGAATTGTTGTAAGCCTTGAATAAAGCTTTCTTTCTTACAGGCACTTGCAAGAGCCTCTGTCCTTTCATTTGTGACAGGAGTTTGGACAACAGGCTTGGGTTGGTTAGAAAATATGAAAGGATGTGTAATTTAATTGAGGTGGGGTATGCTTTCCAGCTGAGACCCATTTAGTTACAATGGGACATCACTGGCTGAATTTGGAGCAGCGCTTGCATTAAGTATAATTGGAACCTTTGCTTAACTGGGCCAGGGTAAAACCTTCTGCTTGTGGTTAGCATGTATCTCAAGCTTACACCAGCACTGACTTCCACAATATGGGCTTTCTCTGGTGCCTCTGCTGATATTCTCATTGTTCAAAGCAAAGCCAAATTACAGACATGGTTCTGGGGCACATGTAGATTTCCAGCCGAACCAAACTTCTTTGTAACACAGTGTTTATTTTTGACACGGCATTTAGGCAAGAATCAATTGCAATTTAACTCCACTTTCATTCATCGTATCACCCCTTTTCTCTTGAGTACGTACTGTGTTTTGTGACCAAAACCCTCTTTGCACCAGGTTAAATTCTAGTTGGTTTAAACATGGACTGTTTTAAGTGACTTTTGTTATAGCAAATCTCATTTCAAATTAAATGTAAGTTGCTATGCAGTGCTTTTTCCATGGTGCTCTGCTTAGCTCCAGATCATTTATATTTTGTCAATCAGTCCAACAGTGCTATTTATTTATCTATCACATAATAACCGTGCTGAAGAGAATAATTTATCTGGCATAGCATGGTAATTTGTACTATAATTTCACCCCTGCTGCCGCAGACTTGCATTCCGTTACAGTGATGGTTGAGAAAATTATGATTCTGAGGTCATTTTTTTTCTGGCTCTGTTTTCTGTCTTTCATAATTTTATTTTGTCTCATCTCCAGCTGAGGGTTCATCCAAAAATATTAAGGCTGTGATGGGGGGGGGGGGGAGGCCTGTTGTTGAAGCCTCCAGTTTTAAGTTAATGCCTTAAAGATGAGACAATAAAATAAGTGTGTGTTTGTGTTTAAACATTGTTGTTGTATTTACATGGCACTCAAGTCTCAATGTTTTCTTTTGGTGCAAAACTGCAAGATCTGAACTTACTATCTGTTCCTGGTGTGATAGTGGGTTAAATTCTGCTCACAGAAGAACATGGTGTTTCGCTGGGCCAGATACCTCTTTCTACTTGGGATGATTGCCTGGGAATGTAGAAAGTGAGAACACCCATTTCCAAAACCTGTTTCTGCTGAAAGGATCACTGAGGGTCAACTTACCACACATTTGTACCAGAGGTGTGATAAAATCCCCCTTCCTTCTTCATAAAAATAATAAATACAAATAATAATAATACTTGGAAAGGCATGTCTTCTCACTCTGGCATGGCACCATTGCAAGGTGAATGAAGGGGTCCCCCCCCACATCGCTATACTGGGCTAGGAGGAGAAATGCCTCAGAGTGTTTTGCTCTGCTGTCACAACATTCATTTATCCATGAACATGAGTGTTGTGGAGTAACTCATTTACATTAAATAGTATTGAAGACACACATGCCCCTAGAAATTAGAATGATTTCAGGATTAAGTTCAAGTGACCTTAACTTTTACTAGTTTTTTTTTTTAGTTTTCAAGAAAAAAGAACTAAATTAGTAAATTATATTGCTCTGTTAACTGGATGTCAGGATTTCCATTCTGAACAGAGGGGAGATGCAAATAGCTTTTGTCTATGAGTGAGTGTGGCAAATGTAGGTGCTTTTCCTCTCATTGTTGGGGAACTGGTGAGGGGCATGCCCACAGCATTTTATTGCCTGTCTCTTTTACTGCTGTTTCAGATGTGGAAGTTAATTTGTATTTTGCCATGTTTCCCAGCAGCCATTTTGTGACCAGAACCCATGGCGCTTTCTCCAAATGTGTTTCAAATGCACCCACTGGGGAAAGAGACTTTGTGCTGGCCACCAAGCAATGACTTTTTCCACCTGCCTTGCCACCCCTCCAGCCCTAACAGCCTTCAGAATAGTGTTGCTGCCACAGACATTATGTGTATGCGTCTTTTAATGAACTGAATAGAATGGAAGATTATCAGTCATCGGGAGAGTGTGTGTATGAATTAAACGATGATTATTTTTTGGTTGCTATTTTATATTACCTTTGTTGTAATTGTGCTGTTTAGCTTTTTTAAAAAGTTGTTTTGTTAATAGTGTTTTATAGTTTGTAATTGTTTTACAGATTATTCATTAATTATTCTGTATGATTTGTGTTGTAGTAGTGATGTTCTAGCATGTTATTGTTAAGCTGCGTAACAATAATATAATCAAATCCAAAAATCAAAAGGCTGAAATATTCAATAGGCATGCCAGTTGCCCCAGAATAAAAATGTCTTTTCTCACTTCATGCTCATTTGCATATGATAATTCATTTTCACATTGGCTAATACTGCAATAATATGCTAAGGTGCCATAAGACTCCTTGCATAATTTTATTTTTGTTTCTGTCAAAGGGGATCACAGACTAGAATGGACACTGAACTTGAAGAAAAGGAGCAATAGGGAGACAAAAACAGAAAAAATCATTTGAGTAACTAATCTAGTCCATCATCGTTACCCACTTTTACTCAGTAGTTATAATCTAAGGGATTCCCCTCCTTCCTAGCAATCTAAACTTCCTATTTCATTTATTAAATTTATATCCTTCCCTTCCTCCCAGAGCAGCCAAGGGAGTGTATCCACTTTCTACTCCCAACCAGCCTCATTTGCCTAAACCCCTCCCCCTTCCTCTTAGACAATTTTTTTCCCCAAAAAAACAAGTTATTAAGCCCAACCCTGCCTAAGCTCCCCGCCTCCACTCAATTCCCTGATTTCTCACCTTCGCTAAGCTTCATTAAGTGAGTCTTGTGGCCTTGTAATTACTCTTCTCAGTTCAAACTCTGCAGTCTAAATTAATCCCTGGCTGCATTATTTAACAGTAATCATTTATACATGGAGCAACTGAATGAAGTAATTTTTTAAAAAAGTAAAGTTTAGTCTTCTGCTACGCAATCAGTTCTTGAGTTCACCATTGTGTGCAAAGAACTGAGGAGACAGGATGCTTGGTCTCTTGCTTTGTTCAGGACTGAAAGAAAGACAGCTCTCTGGGCATTACCTCATTCCATTGCGGGGGGGGGGGGGGCACCACTAAAGAGAGGCTTGTTGGTGAAGGCCATAAGGTGACATAGTGGGCATGGGGAATTGGTGGGAATTGGGTGCCCGGCCTTGCAAAAGTGGAAGCGATTTCTACTGACGCAAAGCTCCCATTGCTGTGACTGAACTTGGAATACTGTGTGCAGTTCTGGTCGCCACACCTCAGAAAGGATATTGTAGAGTTTTAAGTCATTCTGAAAAGGGAAATCAAAATGATCAAGGGGGCCTATGAGGAAAGGTCACGACATCTGGCGGCTTTCTAGTTAAAAAAAAAAGAAGAAGACATGGAAACATAGGATGCTGTCTTATACCAAGCCAGATCACTTGTCTATCTAGATCCACCTTGTCTACATTGATTTGCTGTGGATCTTCAGGATTTTGTTCAGGAGTCTCTCCCAGGAACTGAACCTGGTCTTTTCTGTATGCATAGTAAATGCTCTACCACTGTGCTGGTGTAAAAATTACGCATGGTGTGGAAAAAGTGGACAGAGATAAGATTTTCCTCCCTCTCTCCTAAGACTAGAACCTGGGGCCATTCAATGAAGCTGAGTGTTGGAAGATTCAGGAGAGGCTTCTTCACACAGTTCATAGTTATGAAAGATAAAGGGATGGCTTTAAAAGGGAATTGGACAAACGTATGGACATGAAGGTTGGTTATATATTATCTCCAGTATCAGAGGCAGCCTGCCTTTAAATGCCAGTTGCTTATAGTCAGCAGAAGCAGAGGAGCCAAGATTGAGGGGGCCTGGGGCATGTTGCACATGTGTGATGCCACAAGGATGCATAATGTTGCGTTGTCTGGAGGAGGCTGAGGAGCCGGGTGCTGAAGCTGTGATGTGTGGTGCAAATGATGTCGCAGATGTGCAATGGGGCCCCTCAATGTTGAGGGAGGCCATTCCCTTTCCAACCAGTATTAAGGGGGCAGGAGGGTGCTGCTTGCAGGTTTCCCAAAGGCACTTGGACTAAATGGGCCTTTGGTCTGCTCTACAAGGGCTCTTCATATGTTCTTATGATACAACCCAAGGAGATGAACTGTGTGAGAGCAGCCAGGAGTATAATGTGTGGCTGTTCTCAGAGTGCATTTGGTCTCTGCAGTATATAAACACCTTCCTTTACGTCTCATCCATCACTATGGGCATTTCTCTTGTAAAACATGCAACAAAATGTAATATCATTTAGCATACTCTAGTACCAGTAAGGCATTCTTTTTAAAAAGGTAGCTCAGAAAATGAACATATTTTCACCTAGAATAAATTGAATTAAACTCCATTCCTGTACATTGCTTGCTTAAGCCACTCAATTATAACAGTGAACTGAATTGCGAATAGTTTGCTGCTGGTTGCTGGAATGGTTTAAACTACCGTACTTTTCTGTCTATAAGACACGCCCATGTATAAGACTGGGGGGGGGGGACTATTTTGGGGGACTGAAATTTAAGAAAATGGGGGGAGATGGCACATAGTTGTTGAGCTTTTTTTACGGAGGATTGCACAGAGTTGTTGGGATTACCGAGGGTTGTTGAGCTTTTATTAGGGGAAAATGCCGAAAATCAACCACATGCATCACAAAATCCGAGCCCCATCTGTCCCCTCACCAGCATAGGCTCCCAATTGCCAGCCCAATTGCCAGAGCGATGGCCAATCAACACCACCCATTGATGCAGCAACTAATAAGACGTACAATAGACAGACGCGACAGCAACCAATCAAACGTCCACCCTATGCACTACCCATGTATAAGATGACCCAAACTTTTTAGCATGATTTCTAAGGGGAAAAAATATAGTCTTATACATGGAAAAGTACGGTATCTCAAAGCTCATGTAAACCTAGAAGGCTTATTATTTCAGAAGGAGTTTAATTAAATATAACACTAATTTGATTAAGGGAAGGAGAAGAAAGTGAATCTAAACACACTTTTCACCACTGCACACTCTGAAGGTCTCAGGATCTATTTGGGGTTTAATTGGGTTCACTCCTTTTGTGTTGCAGTCCAAAATAGAATCAGAGGCATTTTCGAATAATTGGTAGGTTTGAGAACTTACATTTTTTAATGAATATTTGGAATTGAAAGGGTGTGTGTGATTTTATTTTGTTTAATCCACACAACTGTAATAATAACCCTACATAATCTCCTAAACCAACTTTCCCCAACCTGGTGTCTTCCAGATGTTTTGAATTCCATCCTCCATCAGACCCAACCATCATGGCTATGAGTTTCATGGATTGTGACCCCGTTCTACACATACTACATCCTTTTCCCAGGTTTGTATCAACTGGATGGATATTCTTTCCATAAACATGAAGCAATCCCACTAATGAAATGATTTCTTGGAACTGTGTATCTGGGAAGCATCTTAAGCATACAAAGGATCACACAGGAAAAAGACAATGTGTTGTATCCAATACTGCACAAGCAAAGTTCCCTTCATGCAATGGGACTTCTTTTTCCTCTCCATAACCCTGCAGCCCCAGCATGCCCCCAAAATCTATTCCATAGGGTCCTACAAGCCAATAATCACATGCACACATATACATATATGATGCTCAGAAAATAAGAAAAGCCTTGCTACACCAGACAAATGACCAATCTAGTCCAGCATTCTTTCTTCACTGTGGCTAACCAGATGCCTATAAGAAACCCGTAGGCAAGATATGAGAGCAATAGCCCTCTCCTCAATCGTGAACTCCAGCAACTGAGATTCAGAAGCATACTGAATTCAGTAAAGCTGCTTGGTAATCATCTTCTTAAAATGAGCCTAATCAGTTTCATACAGAGGAAATTCTATAACTCTAAATATGAAAATCTAAGGGCTCTGTACTGTCTTGGATATTTCTGTTGATATTAGTGGAAGAGATCCAAGCTTGCTAAGGTTGCTAAGGTTGTGTGCATCCTCAAAAGTAATTTCAGGTGAAGCAGAATGTGTGGATGCTTTTGTAAATTAACTAGATAATGTCTCATACAGAAACCCCTAGGGACGGTGCAAAGTTATCTCCCACTGGAAAAAACCCCCCACTTAAATCCATATTTATAAACACCTTTTTCCCTGTAAGAGGAATTATTAAATCACTATCTCCAGGGCTGCTTTGGCTGTGGTAGATAAACTTAAGTCTATGCATTGTTATGTCTGAGTGTTTCGAAGCACAGTTAAAGAGAGGGCAAAAGTTCAGTGCAGGATATGACTGAGCGGACAGATGGAAAGAAATGTGATCAGAGGATGTACACCGCTTCACATGGAAGGAAGTGCTCTGCTCATTAGCACTGGAGAGACGCCTTGCCAACAGCAAAGTAACCGCCCCTTGGGAGCGAAAGAGAGGAGGAGGTAAAAGCTCTGCTAAGAGAGTGTTCCTGTAATTGACTAAAAGGAAAGGATGATTCAGGGATCACACAGAACTCAAGATGATGTAAGGTACTGGAAGTGACCAAAATCATGGCTGCACTGGAATATCTGCAGAATTCACTAGCTTCAAGTTTCTTTTTAAAAGGCACCCACATGCTATTCGATGGTGCACCTTAGATCTTAAGAATTTGGCTCCACCTTCAAACCTAATCTCACTCTCTCATCAATCAAGACCCGTTTATTTGTTTGGTAAGTGAGCTCCTAGAATCCTCACATACAGCCATGTGTGAGGCTCTGTAGTTTTGAGTGAAATATTATTGAAGACTTTACTGGCAGGAGGGAAGTTCTCCTTCCTTATAACCCAGGCATCCCACTTCTGCACCAGATTGAAAGCAGTGTGTATGGGACCAGCATGAATGATTCCAAATTGAGGGGGGAACTACATTTTTCCACTATGGATGAATTAGTGTGTATGCAGACCAAATGTATTTTGGAAACCACCCATGTGTAAGTAAACTGGGAGACAGGAGTTGATTTGAACGTAGAAATTGCCAGGAAAATAGGCAAATGTAAGCATGTCAAATGAGAACCTGGGTGAACAGATGCTTTCAGTTGAGGATCCTATTAATAGATTTTGAACCAGTCTTAGTACTGATAAGAAAATATTTCCTTTAACTAGAAACTGCACAACACATGGCACTGTTGCTGTTTCCTTCTTCTTTCCTTCTCTTATATAATTTCTAGTGTGTAATTATAGCATGTAATGACAATGGGTTGGACTGCCTCCCTCACTGATAGTCAATGCTGTGGGCCTCCCCTGTGGTAGCACCTCAATAATGGAATGCTACTCCTATTGAGGTTTGAGAAATACCAATGTTCAGCTGAAGATGAAATTATTTGCCCAGCCCTTTATGGCCAGTGCATTAAAATCACCAGCTGTGCACTGATACATTGTCTGGTCTGAATAATTTTTAAGGTCGTTGGGATTTTTATCTGAACTTTTGATTTTGAAATGTTAATGTGAATTTATTGTTTATTATGTTTTGTATTGTAACCTACCTATAGAACATGAGTTCATTGAAGGGCAAGTTAGAAACTGAAATAATAAATAAGTAAAATGAACGTGAGGTGGGGATGGGACAATGCATAGCATAATGACATCGGGATGCATATTTGTTCAGTTGTGATGATGAGGATAGAAGCAGGAAGCACTGGCCACCCTTCTTTCTTGTAACCTCTCCTTATTCTTTTAGATTGCAATCCAAACTTTTCCCTGACACCATACATAATTTTCCATAGTTAAAACCAGTGCTTTTTTTCCTAAAAAAATTAATGTTTATGGGTAGTCTCATTTTGACTCATGAAAATCACCATTTTATAGTTCAAATTGGGAAAAATAAATACAGTAAATGGACAAAAGTACAAAGAACATTCATTACCTCATATTACACAGCTGACATCTCACAGTAACTTCCACATTGGCAAGAGGTTGTGTGCACTAACAGAAAACACCAGGAAAGGAAATGAAGCTGCCATCAGAGGTGGTAACAACGAAACTTACCAATCATCATGCTATTTTTCAACTCCTACTTCACATATTAAATGCTCACTTTTGTCTGAGACTCAGGAAACACTGTGACAGGAAATGAGGTCGCCATCGGGGGGTAGCAATGGAAATGACGATTCACCATGCTAGAGAAGAAACTAATTTTTTATTTTATTTTAGTTTCTTCTCCCTTTAGATTCACAAAATGTTTGGGGGTACGCGCACCCCTGTGTCCCCCAGAAAAAAGCCCTGGTTAAAACCATGCTCAAAGCAGCTTACAATGTGGAAAAGATTACATAATTACAAACCTAACAAAAGTAGTCATAAGCAATAACTTAAACATCAAAGAGTACACAACCAAACTGAAACAAACTCTACATAAATCATAGTAAGATTTAAAAGAAAGATGCAAAAATCAATAACATATATCAATAACAGCAACATACACACACCCAACAATATCCCAGCCCAAGTGTCTGCCCAGCAGCCTCAGAATTTGTAGCTCGAAACAGTCAGGTGGGAAAAAGCAGGGAGAAGGTCTTCCAGGCAAGATTGTCCAAGATGGTGAAATAATAGACACATATCCATTTTACTACTGAAACCCACATTTCAGCCACCTAGTTTGTGAATGTGCTTTGTGACAATGATGATGTAAACTCATAGCTTCATTATTGTCAAGATACCTGATGTTGACATAACGTTATGGGTTTTCAGATGCCTGTTGGCAAAGGTAACACCATGAGGTCCCCAGGGTTAGTGCAAGAAAAGAAAAGAAGAACTTCAATGGTTACAACTACTCTGAACCAAATAAATGACTGAAAAACACATTTTTTGTCAGCTAAATATAGGCTGTATTGATCCATTTGCTGGGAACAAGAAGTAGACAAAAAAAGAAAACAAGCGGAAAAACAGACTAACAGAGACATTTCATGTTTGCACCCAGCAGTTATGTCCTAAAGAATTGCATTCATTTTGATCCACTCCAATTTTTTCACCAAACAACACATCTTAACTTTGGATTTAAGTATTTCAATAACTATGAAGCATGTGATACAATAGAAATCTGCCTCCTGGCTAAAGAACAAGACAGTGATACTCCTTAATAATATATAGTTCAAACCGTAATGACTAAGTTTTCCTCTCCCTTCCCTACTGATGTGTCACCTTCTTGAGTTCAACAGGGTTGCCAAGGCAGAATATTATATCTGCTTGATGGACTGTAACTGCCTAACATAATGCACAGAAGTTCATACTTCCTCTAAGCCACGGGGCTATTTGTTTTGGAGTCACAGTGCTGTTGTATTAAACACAGGCCAAAAATACTGCCCCCAAAACAAAGCAAAACCCTTCTTGGCCGAAATTGTTGTGAGTTATAATGTAATAATAATCTTTAAAACCTTAAAACCTTTATTTTTGTCTGTGCTTGTTTTATTCCAAGTACCCTAAGGACACTGAAAACAATCTAAACACCCTGGAAAGAAAACCAAGACTTAATGCGAGAATATGAGATTGCTGTATATATTCTGTCTTAGTTCTCTTCAGCTAAGTGGAGCTTTCCACCAGAGAAGTTTGAATTTTAGGATACTTCTGGATCAAAGTACTTGTGTTAAGAGGACACCTGACACCTGCCGTGGCCTTCAACAGTTGCACTTACTAATTAAATTTGGAATCTTGAATTACAACTGGGGGCCAGTCCATACACTCTAAAATTCTCTATACTGAGGGGGCTCATATAAACAGAGCCATGTGGAGAAAATAACACATGAGCTGGTGTGATCACATTAATAAATATTGCTTCCTAGGGACCATTTACATGCCTAGGGTAATGGGGAATCTCTCTTTGCTCAGAGACCTTCTGGAACTATAAGATGCCAAGTGCTCAAGCTTTCATAGGCCAACAAATTCTGGATAGTTTAAATGTTTTTGGTTCTACAAAGGCACTGTAACTGTGATGGTTGTAGTGAAATCCTGCCACTTTTAGCACTGAACCAGCTGAGAGCTGGTGGATGGGGCTCCTTCTCTGACACATAAACCCCATTGAAAATCAGTGAGTTTAGCTATTTAACTAACTTAGGGTCATTCCCTGTACGCTGGATCAAGCTGCCTACTTGATCATTTTTCTTTCACATTTGTATCTTCATATAATTATTTCTTATTATAGTCAGAAGGTACCCATAAATACATGAAATAGTTTCATCTTCCCCCTCCCCTCTTTTTTTAAACATCTCGCCTCTTCATTTGCTTTTCTGTGTTATTTGGAATAGCAGTGCCATGGATCAGATAGTGTCCAATTACATTCCCTGCAGGGGGAAAAAAACCCAAGAGATCAGCAGTCTTTTATGCTTTTGCCTAAAGGTATCAAATACAAAAACAAATTAGGTGTCTAAAATAAAATTAAGGATAATAAAATTGATTTTTATGCCAGACTTGTTTGTACTCAATGACACAGACTGACTGGGCAGGTAATTGTTATAATCGGTTTTAGAATGAGAATTTGGGAAGCAAATTAATTTTATTTGTTCTTGGACAGTTAAAAAGGATATTGAAAGTTAAAACACTGGAACAGTGGAAGAGCTTAGAGAAATGCTAGCATTTCAGCCCACGACAATTATGATTTCCTAGCAAATCAGTTAGAAACGGAAAGAGCAGTATAATGTTTAAGTCAGTGTGTTTTGTATTCCAGAAGGTTTTAAAAACAAACATTTATTGGAAGTTTCCTTTATAAGTTTATAGTACAAATTAAATAGCTATCATATTCATAAAAGCAGGATTATTGTTAAATAACAAATCCAGTTCTTAACTAAAACTGTTGGCTAGACCAAGGACCTTCTATATAAATGTTGCCCCTGGGTTTGTAGCAGCAACACACAGCTATTAATTTCAGTAAGGTCAGAAGGAATAAAACCCCTTACTGCTTAATAAGAATGTGGTTCATAGGTATACTATCTGCAGACTGTGTCAGGAAGTTGAGAATATAATTTGTGTCCCTTATCAAATGTTGGCAACTCTCATTCCCTCCTTCAGCCGACATCTAAATCATTTTTGCCTTGCTTACCCCTCCCTCCCATTTTGGGGTCCACTGTGAACTACGGTACTTGTTTGGACACTTACCACTATCACTATTCTCACTGGAGGAAGGAACACATATATTCCCAACCAGAGGGCCAATTCACGCTTAGCCCAAACATAAGAGGGTTATATCTAACGCTGCCATTCCACCTGTGTGACAGACGTCCAGTTGTAGGACGGAAATTTTCTCATCTCCCCTGCAGCCCCCTCCCTCAAAATCTGCTCCAGAAGGTTGGGGGAATCCCTTGGACCACATTTTTTGCGGGGGGGAGGTTTGTGGGGGAAAGAGAGGAAGAAAGATCTCACTGAGCAGAAAGCCACTCTTGCAGCACTGGATACAAACCATACGTTTTAAACTATGGGACATGCACTGACTGGAAACAAAGCAGTATGCCCACCCTGAAACATTTGCAGGTGCAGACAGTATTGAAAGTGTGGTTTGCTAATAACCACCTCATTACTACTATGAGCACAAATCATCATGAATGCCCATTTTCACAAAAATGAATGAAAGAATGAATGATCATGTACTAGGTCAGCCTTTTAAGGAAGGCCAGAAAACCTGTCAGTCCAGATTTTCTTTTACTGGTCAATGTGTGTGTCCGTGTCTCTGTGTGAGAAACCTTAAAATTGAAGAAAAGATTTTATTCTCATACCTTTAACGGTATGGTAGTGAAATAGGAGATTTTGCCTTAAAGAAATGAGAAAGGAAGGGGAAATCAAGAGGGAGGGTTTTATTTTGTTTTTGGCTTTTTTACCTTGAGGTATTTTAAAAGAAGCAGTTTTATCTTCTCACCTCCAAAAGGGCAAAGACAAAAGCATCCTTTTCCCCCTCAAACTGACATTCGTGGTTCCTCCCAGATTAGCCCTCTTTTAATGTTTTTTTTCCTCCCCCTCCTAAGAGATAATAGTTGCAAATATAAAGAGCAGATGAATAACTCACTTTCAAGATTCCAAATGATTCACCCTTAGGGCACACAAGCCGAAAGTAAACATGAAGGGAAGATTAAGCCCCCTAAATACTACTATGATAGTCAAGCTGACTCAGACAATTACAGACTCTCAATAAGGAGAGAAACACAGCACAAGGACAGAAGAGCATACCCTCCAACATTTCTCCGATGTAAATAGGAACGTCCCATTCCATAAGGATAATTTTACTATTTATACCCCACACATCTTACTGGGTTGCCCCAGCTACTCTGGGCAGCTTCCAACATATATATAAACATAATAAAACATTAGACATTAAAATGCTTACCTATACAGGATTGCTCGGTGGGCGGATAACTCCATACCCTCCATCATTTCTCCAATGAAAATAGGGATATCCTAAGGAAAAGTTGAATATTCTGGGATCAAATTAGAAAGTGAGATGGCTTCTCTAAATCAGGGACATCTCTGGAAAATAGGGACACTTGGAGGATCTGGCAGAGGACTTTGAAAAATAGTGCAAAAGATTTCAGCCACAAAAGTGAAAATTCACATATAAAACATATATAAAATTCACTGGCTTATTCACATATATATTTAGTACTGAAAAAATCACTAAGTGGTTAACTGAGGACTTATTCACACTTCCTTTTGTCCCACTGCTCCCTCCCTCTTTAGAGATTAATTGGAGCAAACTGCTATTTGGGTTTTCTGTGGATTGACGCTCGCTCAGATTTAGAGCTTGGATGCCCTCCTCTGTGCATGTTCCAGCTTGTCAATATGCTTCTTAAATTGTGTCACCTAGAACTGGACACAGTATTCCAGGTGTGGTCTGAGCAAGGCAGAATACAGTGGTACTATTACTTCCCTTGATCTGGACACTATACTTCTGTTAATACAGCTTAGAATGGCACCAGGTTTTTTTTGCTGTTGCATCACACTGTTGACTCATGTTAAGCCTCTGGTCCATGAAAATCCCTAGATTATTTTCTCATGTATTACTGGTGAGCCAGGTGTTGCCCATCTTATATTTTTGCAGCTAGTTATCCCTGCCTAAGTGCAGAACCTTACATTTGTCCCTATTGAAATTCATTTTGTTAGTTTGGGCCCAGTTCACCAATCAGTTAGGCTCATCTTGAATCCTGATTCTGTAACGCAGTATACAAACAGAATTGTAGGGAGTTATTTATGCTACTTGGTCAATCAGCCTGAGAGGTAATCTTTATTTCTCCTCACAGGCCAACTTTTCAGCTGGACAGGACCACCATGGCAGAAATGGGCTCATGGGGCAAATAGGGAGACCTGGTGGGCTAAATTTGGCCCATGGGCTGGAGTTTTCCCACCAAAATATTTAGACCCCAAATTGTTGAACTTTTAAAAAATAAATTCATCAACATTGTTGAGCTTTTTGGGGGAAACTTCCCACCAAAATAGTGATTTTAAGCTTTTGGAGCTGTTTCTACTGCATTTCCCATATGTTACCATACATTCAGGTTTTCCTGACATTCCCCCTGACACCATCTCTACACCTGAAAACCAGGACATGTCAGGGGTTTTCCTGCCATATGGCAAGGAATCTGCAAACATTTTTCAAGAAGCAATTGTCCCCTAAGCTCCAGAAATGCCATTTTTATGGCATTCTAAATGAAGTGTTCATTGTAAGCACATCTGTAGGGGTTATCTAAAAGCAACAGGTTGTTGAAATCTGCAAATAAGGACTCATGGTGCACAATTCAACATAAACTATTTGGGGCATAGCATTTAAGTTAGCATAACATAATCATAACACTTTAAAAAAGCACCCTGAAATAAAATACATGGCATCTAATTAAGATGTAAAGGGGGAATTAGTCTGTGATTAAAATGTGATTAAAGTAAACATTGTTGAGCCCTATATGATTACAGTATTTCTGGTTCAAGAGAAATACTTTCAATTCATGTTCCTGTTAACACTCACATCCACCCACCCACAAGAACACTCTACCGCCATAATGTTGACACCCCAGAATAGTGCTTGCCAGGCCTTTATATGGAAGTGTAAATAACAGAGAGCTAATGTCTCACTGCACAAAGGTAACAGCTATAATATTTCAGCACTTGCTATCCACCTAACTTCGAATTGGCTCAATAGATCCCCGTCTATCTAACTGGATATTATTGACTTGCCTTGTTTGTTTGTGTTAACAGGCAATTCCTTGGAGAAGGGAATAAGTGAAGCAAGAGAAACGGCTCAGAAATTTGTCACTGGGAGATTTGGGGATAGATTTCCCCAAGCACATCATTCTTTGGCTCTCACCTTTTCATCCCTATGTTAAGTCATTCCTTCTCAGCAGAGCTAGTGACTTTAGGGTGACCCACACACTTGAAGGGACTGGAACAAATGAAGCTTTCAGGATTGAAACTCTGCCAGTTTGGTAGTGGGAAAGGAAGTGTTCAAGGCAAGTCTGTACAGCTCGTGAGCCATCAAGCTGCTTGCAGCCTGCCAGCCTTGTATGGTTGTTTAATTGGGACTTAATAAGCCCTCTGCTCCCCACGCTTCAACCCCCCCCCCCACCGTCTGACTAGAGACTGCAAAAACAAGGAGATTGCTAAGCAGCTGGCTGGTGGTCTGGTACAAATGGTGAGTCATATATTGTACAGGTCTGGTCTTAAAAAATGTGTTTGATTTCGGGACTGGTAATATTTAGGGATGGGTCTCAGATACAATATATTATTCTGCCAAATAAAACTGCCAAATTTTTTTGGCAGGAATCTCAACACTTCACCTTGTTAAGATGCTAGTTAACGGTGGAGGGAACATGGCTCCAGGTGACAAGCCAGCCTCTGCCACTGCAGTCCCAATCCTAAATGAATACATAGGGTGGAATGCAACTCTGTTCCATTGGATCAAGGATTTCTGCTTGAGCAACAGAACTGCCCCCCTACTCCCAAATCTGTCCCCCCCTCCCCCGGGTTATTCCCCAAACCTCCAGAGTGGATTTGGGGACAGCACAGGACATGTGTGGGGAAAGGATGTGGGTAAGTTCCATTGTGCAGGCAGAAATCCTTGCGCTGATAAAATGAGATAGCTGGGTACTGTCCATGCTTTTGAAAATGAGGTTGAAGGCCAGATGCCTTCACAGCAAGGACCCTTTTCAGCTGAAAATTGGTAAGCTATGTCTCAAAACGAGAGTCAAGGCTAGGAGCACAATCAGATGGATAAATATTTCATCCCCTGTTGGTAAGACCACCTGTCTGCATCCTATCTTCATTTGTGCCTGAGAAAAGTACCATGCAATAGGATTGGAGCCCCAGTCCCGTAAAAGTCTGTTGCTTTCGCAATGGAGGCCATGCTGATGATGTCACCACAGCTATGCGCCATACATGAGAGAATGGCTCTGTGTATATTTTTCAGCAACAGGGGTTATGAGTCAAATGAAACCATCTGTTTATATTCACCACTAACTTTGTCAATGCGTTTTTCATACAACAACAACAATTTTCCCTAGCCATTCTGGGCGGCTTACAGCACATAAAAAATTGCAAAACATTAGACATAAAAAAAAATTCCCCATACAGAGTTGCCTTCATATGTCTTCTAAAAGTCAAATAATTGTTTATTTCCTTGACATCTGATGGGAGGGCATTCCACAGGGCAGGTGCCACTACCAATAAGGCCCTCTGCCTCGTTCCCTGTAACCTCACTTCTCGCAGGGAGGGAACCACCAGAAGGCCATTAGAGTTGGACTTCAGTGTCCGGGATGAATGATGGGGGTGGAGATGCTCCTTCAGGTACACTGGACAGAGGCTGTTTAGGACTTTAAAGCTCAGCGCCAACACTTTGAATTGTGCGCGAAAACATACAGGATGCCAATGTAGGTCTTTCAGGACTGGTGTTATATGGTCTCGGTGGCCACTCCCAGTCACCAGTCTAGCTGCCGCATTCTGGATTAGTTGTAGTTTCCAAGTCACCTCCAAAGGTAGCGCCACATAGAGCACATTGCAGTAGTCCAAGCAGGAGATAATCAGAGCATGCACAACTCTGGCAAGACGGTCTGTGGGCAGGTAAGGTCTCAGCCTGCGTACCAGATGGAGCTGGTGCACAGCTGCCCTGGACACAGAATTGACCTGCACCTCCATGGACAGCTGTGAGTCCAAAATGATTCCCAGGCTGTGCACCTGGTCCTTCAGTTGCACAGTTACCCCATTCAGGACCAGGGAGTCCCTGACACCTGCCTGCCCCCTGTCCCCCCAAAACAGTACATATGTCTTGTCAGGATTCAACCCCAATCTGTTAGCTGCCATCCATCCTCCAACTGCATCCAGAGACTCACACAGGACATTCACCTCCTTCACTGGTTCTGATTTAAAAGGGAGGTAAAGCTGGGTATCACCCACATACTTATGAACACCCAGCCCAAACCCCCAATGATCTCTCCCAGCGGCTTCATATAGATGTTAAAAAGCATGGGGGAGAGGACGGAACTCTGAGGCAGCCAATTAATACCTAAGAAAAAGAGACAGTGCGGTCTGCTGCAATAGTTGCTCCATTTAACCAGTGTTTGTGGCATAACAATCTCTAGACAGAAGTCAACAGCAATCCAATACAGTAAGGTGATCTGCAGTATGGTAATTGTAACTGTGACTTGACTCATTAATTTTTGGTAACAGTTTCTAAGCAACTCATTAGGCAGCTATTGAACAGCAGATGTCAATCTGGGAAGGATTTCTCTCAGGGCGAGAAAAGAATTGTGTGTTTGAGTGTAGCACAGGTTCTAAGCTGCCCAGGTTCTGTAAACATGTTAGGCTTGGCCAGTCAATAAGCTCTCAGCTCAATGAGTCCTTTGACTACAGCACCATCTCTTCTTACGGGCTGGTTTCTATTGGGGGTGGGAGCGGGAGGAGAGGCTCAAATAGCATTAATCTGCACTGTGACGCAAGGTGGCTCATACAAATCCCAGGTTTCTTTCAAAAGCACTTTCCTTCAGAATTCACGTAGGCTAATTTGTTGATGTGTATTAAGTCAGATACAGCACATTGGCTGCAAATAAGCATGCATTAGTTCCTCTTCATGTACCAGCACCTTGGCTATGGTGAACAAGGTCTGCAGGCATGAAAATTAAAGCTGTCAATGCACAATGCAGAACATATGCTTTAATCACATAGCTGCTGTATTGATTTCATGCACCAGTAGTATGAGGGGCAACAGGACCATCAGCTGGACAGTGAAGGAGAAGTCTAACCAAGTACACTTTTTCCTTGATGGAAATGAGACTTAGTTTAATCAAGAAGATGAAGACAGACTTGCACAAGATTCCACATGTATCAGGAATAGGCTGGTAACACTGGGCAAATCTGACTCACTTTGCTTTATCTCAATGACAGTTTTAATTTTCATGATTCCCCTTAAATCATATAGGACTAACAGTGCAAGCCTCGACCTGTTTACTCAGTAGTAAGTGGTATGTTATACAATTCATAGTTCAAAGTATGGACTTTGAACAGGCCCACCAGAGTGAATTTTTTTCCCTCATTTCTTGAACCCTCGTCAGGAAGAGCAGCAAGAATGTTCAGACAATGCTTTCAACGTAACAATATTCACAATAGTAGGCATGGATTTTTGTTAGCCTTTCATGAATTACTGGCTCTGCATGCCCATTGCAATTCTTCTCACATTCCTTTTCTTTTTTTTCATGTCGTTCATGGCTCAGCTGTGGGAAAAGGAATAATTTTGAGGATTAGTAATAGGATATGGAGCATTTCACCTCTAGGTCACTGGTTTGAATCCACCCTCCTGTCAGTAGTGATTGAAAATCATTGCCATTTGATTGCTTTTCGGTGGCCTATCTGACATGAGCTGGTGGTCCCAGTCTAGATCCTAATAGATGGGTGCCCACATCTATCTTCCGCCTCAGAATTACCTGGCGGGTTCAGTCTGAGCAAAAACCACAGTGTAAGAGGCTGTTGCTTCAATTTTGGAGCTGGTCCAAGCCTGTCAGGAAAGGTTGTTGTTGTTGTTCTTTTTCATGTCTGCCTTCAGACAAAGGAATCCCTGAGCCAAATCTGGAAGCTCTTACTTAGAATGCATTCCTATGGGATGATTTGGCCATGTGATGACTGCAGATGCCATTTGATCATCTGAAAACATGTGGAACTGCTGCCATCTTCCACATGATCTCTTTACAACCCAACAGTCAGTAAAAACAAGCCACAGTTGATTGCAATCAGCCCATCTCAGTTTAGGTATCACTGGATGTAACATACTAATTCATCATCCTCAGTTTTAATTCAGTACAAAACATCCACAAAATGACAAAGGCAAGCGCAACTGGGTGCCATATGATTGTTTTAGACTATAATTCTTGCTTCAGCACATGAGACACTTCACTATTAATTGAATCAGGGAGACACATGGGGAAAAAACAGTGTACCACTGAGGAGTTGGTGGGAATAATGTGCTGGATAATAAGAAAGAAGAACCTAAGATCACCAGTGCAAGATAGAAGTCACAAAATCTTTCTTGTTTATCACTGAGGTTTTCCATCCCCCCCTTTGTCAATTTGCACTCTGCCTACAGAGGAATACAGAAACACATTTTCAATTACCATTGGGTGACAATAGAACAGCAATGTCAGTGCTTCCCTTCCCCCAAAACAACATGTTATTTCTTGGATTGCAAAGGGGTCTATTTATAGATAGTTGCAGAAGAGCTTCTTACAAATGCTTTTTATTTTCAACAACACAATACTCCAGTTATTGGAACAGTGGGGTTCGTGAAACATTTAAGAGAGAAAAATATTTCTTTGGAAGATAGTAACAAAGGAAATGTCCCTCGTAGATGAAAGTAAGATGTGGGGGTTTCTGTGCTTTTCTGTTCACAAATGTATAATGGTCTTTGGTTTCGCTCGGACAGTGTCTGTCATCATGACCATCGGGATAGAGGCTGCTGGCAGAGAAACTCAATGGACAATAATAATAAAAAACCTCAGAAACTTTAGAATCATCCTAGAAACCATTTCCCCCCAGTTCTCTCAAAGCAAACTGGGCCTCCACAGAACTCTCCTATCTCTCAGCTCCTGCCATTTGTTCATGTATCTGCTTCCCTCTTTCCTCAAAATCTAGAAATGTTGCGGGTGTGTGGGTGTGTGGATCTCATACTCTTCAAGCCACACTGTCATTTTTAAACATTTTTTTAAAAAAATGTGTTATTCTGTAAGGTCAGGACTGGGGAAGCTGTGACTTTTTCAGATGTTGTTGGAGTCCCATGTCCCATCATCCCAGGCCAACATAGGCAATGTTCAGGAATGACAGGAGTTGAAATCCAACAGCACCTGCACTACGGATTCCCCAGCACAATTTCATATTTGCATTAGTATGACAGTAGCAGAACACAGATGACACACACCCCACAGACACACACACATTCAAATAATGTATCAGAGCAGTGGAAGCTAACTCTGTTCCCTGCTACAGCTGAGCCCAGCATCTATACTCCTCACCCTCTATGTGTTGCTCAGCATTTGTGAGAAATGGCTGTACACAAATACCAACATATGCACAACTTCTCCGATCAGCTTTGGTTGCAATGTTCCACACACACAGTGCCATGAGTAGTGATGCTGGAGCACTACAGCAATTGTTTAGTTCTGTCTAACTAACCCATTTTTATTACAGTGTGGCAATGCATGGGATCAAGCTATACATTCAAAACCTTCCTTCTGGTACAGGGAGTGTGCTGGTTGAAATGCACTTCAGAACGGAAAGAAAAAGTGACAACAGTCTATATAACGGAGTTTGGCCCTAATGAAAATGGACTGAAGGTAGGTAAATCAATTAGGAGCAAAATTTAATTATTATGCTTTAAACCATAATATGCCATTATCCTGTCCATCACACTCAGTGAGTTTCTAATGTACCCGTTGGGTTGAACAAGCACCCTTTAGTTTCATTTTCACTGTTGCAGACTGCTGGCTGTGGTGTTAGCACTGCTACCCTGCTGCAATTCGATACACCATACACTAAAATCCTGGCATGAAAAAATGAATTACAGACTTGCTAGTTCATGATCAATTGATATTGTACCATATATTCTGTGACTGAACAGGTCCCCCATAAAGTAGCAGTAATTTACCTACAGAAAACCAAACAGTTGTTCTCCTCATTACAGTCATACCTTGGGATAAATACGCTTCAGGATAAGTATTTTCGGGTTGCACTCCGTGGGGACCCAGATATAACGGAGCGTGCTACTTCCGGGTTTTGCTGCTCGCGCATGCGCAGATGGTCAAAATGACATCACGCACATGCGCGGATGCGGCGAAATGTGACTTGCGCATGCGCAGTCGCATCTTACGTTCTGTTCAGGATGTGAACGGGGCTCCAGAACGGATCCTGTTCGCATCCCGAGGTATCACTGTATACTTAAACGTAGTGTTGCGCAGCAATGGGGGTCTTGGTCCTTAAACTTTAATTTCCAATATTACTCTGGAAAATGCTTCTAAGCAATCAAGAACAAAGAGACTTTATGTAATGCCTGTTTCTACATCGTGAACATTTAAGATCTTTGCAAAGTCTATAACTTCCTAGGGAAAAGAGATAATGGCCTTTCCCCACAAAACTTTTTTTTTTTTAATTGTGCAGATCAACACTATAAACTACACATTCAGGGATAAAATATGTTATTCTGATTAGCTAAGGTTTGGCACGATGGTTTTTAAAAACTACACTAAATTATCTCCCCTACCCTGTTCTCTTCTCTCATTCCATTAACCTTACTATTGCAAAGCACTTTAATTTTGTATAAATAGCTTTTCTGCGTTTTGCCTGCTAGTTTTTGACGTACCTTCAGTTTTTTAAGCTTCACCTGTGGAGTAATTTTTTTTTGTTTTAAACCACAAAATGTTTTATAAATTGTTCCAGAAAAATAGCTTTTCTCCTTTTTAATGTTTTTAAAGAGTGCCATTTGAATGTGTTTTTCCTTTGAAAAGAGAAAGTACTAAACCTTAGTAGAAACATGCCATGGTTTTGCTGATTTTGCTGGTTGAGTCTCTAATGTGGAAAATTAATTCAAAAATAATTGTTGAAACAACTTTATTTATTCCCCGTCATAATTTTTAGGAAATTGGAAAGGTAGCTATGAATTCTTTTCAATTAGGAAATCAATTTTATCCCCCAGCATCCCAAAGAAAACATTTTGGATTTTTATAGAAATAAAGGGTGGTTCACAGAACCCTTGGGCACTTAATAATGTAGATGCTTATATTATTTTATGGCAGTGACAGGGAACAGGTTGTTGTCTCCAGAGGCCACTATTATTCAGAGCAAACTAGCATCAGCACTGAGTGACAAGGAGCTAGCTGACAAAGAGGCACAAGTGTCCCAGGTACCCTTCTGTTCATTAACTTATTCCGTCAATTACAATAAAACATAGAGCATAACTCTCTCCAACATGCAAATAAGTGTGACATGCTGAGTTTGGACACTGTGGTTTTTTCTGTACTTTCTGCTTCCACCACTTGGTGGAGTATATTATTTTCTATACAGCTTTTTAGATAGCTACCGTATTTTTTGCTCTATAAGACTCGCTTTTTCCCTCCTGAAAAGTAAGGGGAAATGTGTGTGCGTCTTATGGAGCAAATGCAGGCTGCGCAGCTATCCCAGAAGCCAGAACAACAAGAGGGATTGCTTCTTTCACTGCGCAGCGATCCCTCTTGCTGTTCTGGCTTCTGAGATTCAGAATATTTTTCTTCTTGTTATCCTCCTCCAAAACCAAGGTGCGTCTTGTGGTCTGGTGCGTCTTATAGAGCGAAAAATACGGTATACAATGAATTCTTAATGAGTCATCTTTAGCTCCTGCATTATTATTATTATTATTATTATTATTATTATTATTTTATATCCTGCCTTTTCCCCAATGTAAGGCATCTTACACAGATTAAAACAACACAGATGAAATACAGAAACATATAAAAGAAAATAGTTAAAAAGTAATTAAAGTATAGTAGAATCAAAACAATATAAAAACAAATCTATTAAAATACAGATAGTACAAACAGTGCAATACTGTTAAAAACGCTTTCCTTAAAAACAGTCTGTTCTTAAAAACCTGTCGGAATAAAATGGTCTTCACCTGCTGGCAGAAGGACAACAAGGAAAGAGACAGTCTAGTTTCTCTAGGAAGGAAGTTCCAAAGGTTGGGAGAAGCCACTGAGAAGGTCATCTTTCGTGTCCTCACCAGACATGCCTGTGAGGGTGGTGGGACTGAGAGAAAGGCCTCCCTTGAAGATCTCAAAACCTGGGCAGGTCAGTATGGGACAAAATGTTCCTTCAGATAGTTTGGACCTAAGTGGTATAGGGCTTTATAAATCATAACCAGCACGTTGAGTTGTGCCAGACAGGTAGCCAGTCGAGCCGTTGTAACAAGGGAGTTGTATGTTCTCTATAACCAGTCCCAGTCAACAGTTTGGCTGCATTCATTTTGGGCCAGTTGGTGTTTCCGAGCACATTAGTGTAATCCAAACAAGACTTGTGTCACTTGGGCCAGATCAGACATCTCCAGGAATGGAAGCAGCTGGTGTACCAGCTTTAGCTGCAACAGCACTTCTGGCATCCAGGCTCAGAGCAAAATCCAGAAGTACAACCAAACTGCAAATCTGCATCTTCAGGTTTAAAGATGTTGCCCCAGCCAGGAGAATCTCTACTCCCCATTCTGACTTCCAACCAAGAACAACGCTGTCTGGTAAGAAACATATTAACGCATCTTTGCAGTGTTCATTTACATTTTGCATTTTCCATTTGGGGTGGGTGGATTCTTTTAACACCCACCCACACTTGTTGTGTAGTAGTAGTTGAGAAGCCCACCACAGGAAAGATGCACCGTGGTTGGTAGGGGGAAAGGAAGGGCAAACTATGGAAATTCCAAAGACTAGAAAACTAGAGATGAGCAGGAAAAGGGAAGGGGAAAACAGAAGCTCTTTAGGGGTGTTATGTATGCAGGCATTGTAGGCCAAAGCCAGACTGTATGCATGCAATGCAGGCCTAGGCCTTCAGGCTTCCTGGAGCTCAGGAGCTTCATCTGCATAGGGCCATTGTTGCGATTTGCTAATTCTTATGTACTGAAGTTCTCACCATGGGCCAGCAGGGGGATACTGTAGATAGTTTTCACTCAGGTCCGCATATGCAAATAAGGAATTGAAAGTGACATTCAGTGATTGGATAGTTACAGAAAGTTGTTACTGTTGCTTTGTAGTTGAGCTCTATATAGGCAGGTTGGCTGAACCCTTCAGCCCTGTTCTGTTCTGGCCTGTGAATAAACAAGAGCTGTCTGAAGAATCACTGTGTCTGATATGTTCACCCACAACTTAACACTAATTGCAGCTAATTTCACAGGCAGTGTGTGTATTTTGACAGGGCCGGTTTAAGGCATATATACTGTTTGCCCCTGTTTGTTACTCTTGTTCTTCTTGTTCCTGATATTTCAATAAATCCTTTTTGAGCCGAATCTTGGTCTTGGATCATGCTTGAATGCACCTGCACTTCAAGGACCCCAAGAGTTTCTATCACCTAGTGCTGCTAGAGAAAGAAAGAAAGAAAGAAAGAAAGAAAGAAAGAAAGAAAGAAAGAAAGAAAGCTAGTTAGCTCACTCTGAAGACTTTGCTGACTGTGGGTCTGGTACAACAGAAGCCACCGTCCCTTTCTCTCATGGCCCTGTTTCCGGCCAAGTGATGGAAAGTTTTATTGGTTTTATTGAGAAATAGGGTTCAATTTTGGTTTTCTAATTGATAAAACATGTACTTTTTGTAGTAACAATCTTGTTTCATATTGTATGGGAGTGATATTTATGTTGAATTGTTTCTTTAAATGTAAAGGTTCATCATTGTTTCACCCGATGTGTATATCTTTAAGGGGCCAGAGCAAGGGCCAGAGCCAAATAACGAGACCCAGTCTTACAGCTGTGAAACATAGCAGGTGCTGCTGAGTTGTGTTAATCAAGCTGTGTCAGGAATTGGGTGTAGTATATAAGGAGCAGCACCTAGCTCTGCCATTACCCTGGGGGATGGGTTGGTGGTTGGGTCATGTTTGTTTGTTAATGTATTTAGTGTAAAATGAGTTTTTGTTTTTGTAATTAAAACCTTGTTTAAGTTATTTTTGAGTCCCTTTTTAATACATGGTCTCCCCAGCAAGCTCTCTGCAGTGCTACCATACTGCAAAAAGCCAACAATTTTTCACATAAGTCTCTAGGCATCAGGCAAAAATGTTTCTCTAGAAGCAGGTCTTGGGCTGATTATATGGCCTTTTAAATGTGTTTGTGGGAGAGGAGGCTATTGGTTTGTTCTGGTTTTGTTTTTATAATGTATTTTGTATTTTTATGCTGTGAACCACCCTGTGATCTTCAGATCAAGGGTGGTATATGAATTTAAATACTACTAATACTGATACTACTAGACATGCTTTAATTGGCTTGTAAACATTCTGTAGGTTTTGTATAATATTTTATGTCATGGATTATAAGATGATACTAATACAGATATAGTTTATGTTTAGTTTAAATTATTATGTGTGTGAATTGTTCCTTATATTTTAGTTTCTCTGATGAAGGCAATACCAAAACACATGATGAAGTATTGGGATTAGGAACTACTTAAAACATTTTTCTGTACATTTAGCAGTGCAGTCCCATATATGCTTACCTAGAAATAAGTCCTAATAATGGGATTTACTCCTAGGTAGATGTGGATAAGATTGCACTGTTAAAAACATTTTTGCTCCTCTATTTGGCTTCACTTTTTTGTTCTGTTTTTCATATTGGCCCTCTGGGTTTTCTTCTCCAAAGATCATTTTGAACAAAACATAACAGAGAGCATTGCTGCTAAGGTTCAGATAATCCACTGCATCAAATAAATGGATTTAAACTCCCATAATAAAAATGAGAGGAATTTTCTGTAGCTCATGTTTATAAAATCTGATAATGGAAGGTGGTATGGCATATTACACATTAAGAATATATGTGAGCATGTAATTTCATTTTCAGTATACCAGGTGTTCCCTGAGTTGTAGAACTGTTTTAATTTCAAAGAAGGGTAAAATTTAGTTTGAAATTGTTTAAACGAAAGTACCTGCCCTTTCACTTTATTGGTTCCCTCCTTCTTATTTAATTATCCTTATATCTGAAACCACAAGCCTGCTATTTCACCACTTGTTTAAAGAGAGCAGAAAAAAAGCCCAGAAGATTTGCACTGGGAATATGAAGTCAAGGAGTTTATGGAATTGAAAGGATTTTGATTTCTTTCCTAAGCCATCTTTACATTTGATGGCAAAGGGTTAACTGTAAGCAGTAATGTCTGTGATGGAGATCTAGTTTCTCTCCCCTCTCCTCTCTAATAAATATGATGAAGTTATTGGGCTTGGGGATTCTCTGCCTCCCACCCTGCAGTATAGGATTTTTATTTTTTGCCTCATACAAGTTGAGTTAAAAACACCTTTAAAATCTGAAGAGTTTGGTCAAGTGGGAAGAATGTAGACAGGCTCACTCATGCGTGAAAGTCTTCTAATGGAACTCAAATATAAATGTAATTGGCTAGTGCCCAAAGTGCAAAAAAGATGTGTAATTTCCATTGTAAGATCAGGGCTAATAAATGAGAAGACAAATCAGAAGGACAGGTTTCACAGAAGCTAAGAAAGTCATGTGAAAGCTTTATAACTCCCTTGTACTGAGGAGTAGCACTCAGGCATCCCATATAGAAAAAGCATAGCATGAAGACATGGTTTAATCTAAACAAAATGCAGAGCCACAACTTAATTGTGATATTGTATTTGGGAAAGATACGTGAATGAGCAGAAATGCTGGATCAGGACTTAAGATTCTCCCCCCACCCCAAAGTTTGCATTATTTCCAATGTGGTTAAATGTGAGGATTTGGAAAAAAACACAAAAAAGAGGTGGTCTGTAGCCATAAATGTTACGTTGTGGGTGAACATATCAGACGACACAGTGATTCTTCAAACAGCTCTTGTTTATTCACAGGCCAGAACAGAACTGAACTGAAGGTTTCTGTCAGCCTGCTTATATAGAGCTCCAGTACAACGTAACTGTAACAACTTTCTGTAACTATCCAATCACTGAACGTCACTTTCGATCCCTTATTTGCATATGTGGACCTGAACTATCTACAGTATTCCCCTGCTGGCCCAGGGTGAGAACTTCAGTACATAACAATAAACATGCAAAGAAAAATATAAATGGAGAAGCTGCCATGTATGTATAGATTTTTGTGGGAGAAGATGCAAAATGCATTGCTTATTATAGTTTTCTTTCTGGGATAAAAAACACCAAGTGGAAAGTGAAGGTATATATGCTAGTAGGTATTTTAAAGATTTCGTCTGGTGATTTATTTTTTTACATTTGTACCCCACTTTTCTATGATAAATTAAGCTCAAAGAAATGGAGTGTAGCATTTAAATTCATTGAGGTATTTTACATTATGTTTCCATAGAGATATATATATATATATATATATATATAGTTCTTTGACTCTGTAAGCCCTGGTCCATTCCCAGCATACAAGGTTGCATTGGTTGCTTTCTGGCTGTATACAAACCAGTCCCATCCCATAATATTAATTCTGTGTGGTTCCTGCTGATTCTAGACATCCTTGTTCCTTAGTCATGGGAGGGAAACTACCGGTATCTACTGCTTTCTAGTTTCAGCTTTTATTTTTGTACTATTTCTCAAGTGGCAAAAACTAAGAAGATGCATGTGCTTAAACTATACAGTGTGCAGAAGTGTGCAGCTCCCATTTTAGTATTGGACATAAACACAACTTCGCTTGCACAAGAGAAAGGCATTTATACATTTGAGGCTGCTAGCCTACCCATGCTACCCACGATTATGTAAATTTAATAGATATGCCAACCAGCACAATTTTATATGTTAAGTTATAAATGATGGATTTTACGGTGTTGAAGCAGTAAAATGCATTTAGGTTTGATAAGTAAGCATTGCATATGTTTCCATTTCCTCCCAGATGCCCCACCCTGACTCTGGGTTTTCTTCATACCAGATGTATTAAGGCCTACTTAAGGCTGACCTACAAAATTTTCAAACTGCATGCATTGGCTTTTGTCTATGTACTTGTGACACAATACTCACAGATAATGAGCATGGGATTTTCCTTACACAGAAATTATAGCAAAGTAGGAGAAACGTTTTGTGTTAAGAGTAGCATAGAGTGATGCTGATTAAAGGGAAATTTGTTTGAGTTTCTAATTATGAAATCTGAAGAAGCCAAAAAGGTGTAAATAGTAACCATTTATACAGAATGTAAATTTTTCAAGAAAAAGACGTGCCGGAACTCACCATGAACGCCTCCCCTAGTTCTCTTATAATGGCAATGGTGCCCACCTGAGAGGTGCCAGATGTGAGTTGCAGCTTAAAAAAAGCTCTGCATTTACACAAACTCCAGGGGGTATTTGCATATCACTAAAAAAACCACCCTGCAGCATTTGTTCACTATGTGTGACAGTTAGCTGGACAGCAGTACAGGGGTATCTCGGTTTAAGAACAGCCCTGTTTACGAACTATTCAGTTTACGAACTCCGCAAAACCAGAAGTAGTGTCCTAGTTTGAGAACTTTACCTTGGTCTAAGAACGGAATCCGAACAGTGGAAGGGCACCAGCAGCGGGAGGCCTTATTAGGGAAAGCGCGCCTCGGTTTAAGAATGGTTTTGGTTTAAGAACGGACTTCCAGAACGAATTAAGTTCATAAACCGAGGTATCACTGTATAATGCCTTGAAGTAACATGCTAGTATTTGTTTGAATATCAACAAGTAGAACGATTGCTGGTGCTTCTATTATTATTATTATTATTATTATTATTATTATTATTATTATTATTATTATTGCCAGCAGTGGTTCACTAGCTTTGGATGTCCAGAAATGACAGAGCAAATGCTCTGAGGTTGGTGGGTGTAAATAAGCTGAGTATTTGTTCCGGTATGGCTTAGGGTGAATCAATTTTTCATTTATTTTCCTATATATCTCCCCTCTCTGTTGCTTTATTTGTAGATGACTTTTAAAAATTGCCTTTATATATTTTTCTCATAAGTATTTCCACAATCAGTCTTCAAAGAAGTACCCACAATATATTCCCAGATCCATTCAGGATTACATTGACTACGTTGCACAAACCATTTCCCCCCTAATTTCTTTTGATCATATTAAAAGTCAAAATCTAATTTCCTAATAGGTGTCCACAAGGCTCAAAGGTCCCTTCAGTTCTTAGTTCTGCAGACTAACAGCCATGACTATGCATGTTAATTGTTTTGGCTTGAGCTATTCACCTGAATATAGCCTTAAAGAGACAGGGTTAAGATGTATGTTTCTGTTGCTCCTCTTAACTTTACAGGTTATAAAGCATAAATTATAGACAGATCAACTTGACTCTGCCACATCAATCAGTAATGCAAATTGACATGAGGACACGTCGAGCTGATTTTACAGGCTAACCAAGAAGTTATGAAGGAAGTCAAGGGCAAACTGGGAGGTAGGATTTCGTGCTCAATTTAGTTCTAATACATGAGTGGGTCCATTTTACAATTAATACTCTTTTTCGGGGGCAGGGAACCTTTTCAGCCCAAGGGCCATAATCCATTCTGAGCAACATAACAGGGGCCGCATGTTGATGGGGCCAGAGGCAGAAGTAGGCAGAGCCATAAATAATTACCGTATTTTTCGCCCTATAGGACGCACTTTTTCCCCTCCAAAAATGAAGGGGAAATGTGTGTGCGTCTTATGGGGCGAATGCAGGCTTTCGCTGAAGCCTGGAGAGCGAGAGGGGTCGGTATGCACCGACCCCTCTCATTCTCCAGGCTTCAGGAGAGCCCCAGCGCCAGCCCCACAAGGTCGGGGGGCAGCGGGGAGGCGGAACGCCGCCATCCCGCTGTCTCCTGATGTGGTTTGGAGGCTGACGGCGGGGAGACGCGTGCTTCTCCCCGCTGCCAGCCCCACAAGCTCCGGGGACAGCGGGGAGACGCAGCGCGTCTTCCCGCTGTTCCCGGACCTGGCCTGAAGGCGGGCGGCGGGGAGAAGTGCGCTTCTCCCTGCTGCCGGCCGGCCAGCTCCGGGGATAGCAGGGAGGTGCAGCACGTCTTCCCGCTGTCCCCAGACCTGGTCTGAAGGCTGGTGGTGGGGAGAAGAGCGTTTCTCCCCGCTGCCAGCCCCACAAGCGCCTGGGGGGGGATAATTTTTTTTCTTTATTTCCCCCCAAAAAAACTTGGTGCGTCCTATGGGCCGGTGCGTTCTATGGGGCGAAAAATACGGTATATTAATTTTACCTTTGTACGGTAGGCTAGCTTCCACACACACCCTTCTCTCGATCCTTCACCCAGGCAATCAGTCATTATTAGAATTCAAGGACACATTCCAGCACGGGTAGAGGGTGGGGAGCTGCCCCGCTATATCAAATAAAACAATCAAAATACTTAACTGACAATTCACTTCGGTTCTCCTCCCCCTAACAAAAATCCTGGCTACGTCCATGCATTCTAGTCAGGCAAAAACACTCAAGGAGGATGCACAGCAAGGCTAGTGCAGGGTTTGGCAGTGGTAAGAGGGGAAGGCATGGGTGTGAAGCTTGGGCAGAGTCCTGAGGATCAGACAGAGACATTTGTCCAGGAGCCTGAGTTTCTCCACCCCCTACTTTAATTTCTGGATGGATAGTTGAGTATTCTTTATTGCTTTGTTGGTTTGGTGAAACCACGAAAAGCCAGCCTAGTGCCTTGTACAGGGCGTTGGTTATGCTGTTACTCATGGCAGCTAAATGGAAATAGCGAGATGTGCAAAGAAACTGCCAAAGAAAGCACCGAAGTTAAGAGATACTACAAGTGAGATTCACAACAAGATGTTGTAATCCTAGTGTGCATGCGCTGCCTGAATACATCACAGCCGGGGATGAAAAACAAAGTAATCGGTCATTACTTTGTGTGGAAATTTTATTTACTTACTTAGTTTTTGAAAATTTAAAAGTGCAATCAGTCTGCATGCACGTCAATGGAGCAAGAGGTTTACTGAGTGCTTCATTTGGCCAGTGAGGGAAATGTAAGTAGATTGACATTTGCTACAACCTGAGAGGTGTGGGGGATTTTTAACTGGGTATCAGCCTCTCCTCTGACCTGCGGTATGAAGAATGAACTGGGAACTGGAGTTTATCCCTCACAGAGCTACAATTCCCATCAACCCTTAACAATTTACAGTGCCCAGAATTCTTGCAGGGGGGAAATGTGCTTTGAATTTATTATTTATTACATTTGTATGCCAGGGACACGGGTGGCGCTGTGGGTTAAAGCCTCAGTGCCTAGGGCTTGCCGATCAAAAGGTCGGCGGTTCGAATCCCCGTGGCGGGGTGCGCTCCCGCTGTTCGGTCCCAGCGCCTGCCAACCTAGCAGTTCGAAAGCACCCCTGGGTGCAAGTAGATAAATAGGGACCGCTTACCAGCGGGAAGGTAAACGGCGTTTCCGTGTGCGGCTCTGGCTCGCCAGAGCAGCGATGTCACGCTGGCCACGTGACCCGGAAGTGTCTTCGGACAGCGCTGGCCCTCGGCCTCTTTGAGTGAGATGGGCGCACAACCCTAGAGTCTGTCAAGACTGGCCCGAACGGGCAGGGGTACCTTTACCTTTACCTTTATTACATTTGTATGCCAGCTTTATCTTCCAGGGAGCTCAAAGTGGTGTACATGGTTCTCCTCCTCCCCATTTCATCCTCACAACAACCCTGTGTGGTAGGTCAGGCTAAGAGATGGTGACTGGCCCAAGGTCACCCAGTGAGTTTCGTGGCTGCGTGGGGTTTCGAACCTTGGTCTCCCAGGTCCTCGTCCAACACTCTAACCATTACACTGCACTGGCTCTCCTGCAATAAGAAAATCCAGAATTTGCTTTAAAAGTCCCGTATTATTCACTTTATAAGATGTACCGGACCATAATACACACCTAGTTTTAGAGGAGGAGAACAAGAAAAAAAATGTTCTCTCCATCTCTGCTCAGCGCCTCTCCAGCAAAGCGGGAGGAGAAATGGAAGGGGCTCCGTTTCTCTTCCCGCTTCGCTGAAGAGCTGCTGCACAGCTCTCCCTCTCTGTGCAGCGCCCCTTCAGTGAAGCAGCAGGAGAAACGGAGCCCCTTCCATTTCTCCTCCCGCTTCGCTGAAGGGGCGCTGCGCAGAGAGGGAAAGCTGCGCAGCGGCTCTCCAGCGAAGCGAAGCCAGGAGAGCAAGAGGGATCAATCCCTCTTGCTCTCCTGGCTTTAGCGAAAGCCTCCGGAGTGCAGCAGGAGGAGCGCTCCGCTGCGCTCCGGAGGCTTCGGGCGGGTTTCCTGGCTTCAGCGAAAGCTGTGCAGCCTGCATTCGCTCCATAAGACACACACACATTTCCTCTTACTTTTTAGGAGGGGGAAAGTGCGTCTTAAAGAGCGAAAAATATGGTATTCTGTGTACGCAGCCTTAGACGGTGGAGTTCAGGATTCTAGCCATCAAAACTGTGTACCCAACCTTTAAGCACCTTGAACATGCAGAAGTAAGCTCCATAGATTTATGTCCAGTGGACACTTGTGGAAGTATAGTTAGGATCACAACCATACCATGTTCTTTATCGCTATAGTTAGGCTCTTAAGAATTGGTTTCTAATTTTAACGATATATTACTGTTGTTGATATGGTTGGCTTTACCTAATTATGTGGTTGTGTGAAATTTTGTTTAGACTTTTTCTGCCATTTTTGTGTCTAAAGGATAAAAAGAGAGCATTTAAGGCAATATAAAATGCTGTGTTTCAGTCGTGGGTGAAGAAACGATTGCATATTATTTCACTGTAATTTGCAACGAATCCCATGATCTTTTAGGATAATGGTTATTATAGCAAATCTGACATGATAATGCAAACATGCACGGACAATAAAGATGAGATTGCTTGGAGGACTGAAACAGGTTTTCCTGTTTAATGCTGCATTCAGGTTGGCTTAGTTTTTACTTTAAGTATAGCAAATGAAAGTAATTGCATAAATGTGTGAGAGAGAAAAATACATAAATGTTCTGTGATCAGAAGTAGTTTAAGAGCTGTGGTTCCCCTTCCCGCCCACCCCCTGAGCAAATGAATGCTCTGGAAGATAACATCTTATCATCAAATGACTATCCAATGAAGCACATTGCCACTCTTCAATAGGGAAAAGAACTTACACCCTGGACCCTCTTAACTTGTGAGAACTTTCCCCTCTCCTCTGTGCTGTTTGATTGCATTTCCTCAATGAATATTTTAAAACTCTCTGCTGTAGAAAATAACACAGAATTAATGCCACCTCTCCACCCTCCCCACTCATGTGATTATTTAATGTCTCTGGTATTAGGGGGAAGCCGTCCCCTCTCTGGTTTCTGCTGGGCTGTGGGCCATCAAATAAATTCTCCTTTGTCCATATGTAAAATAGCTAACGGTTATAGCTTCTGTACATAATGGAGCCATTAGCCAGTAATCTGCCCCGCTCTGCCAACTGATTTTCTCAGACGAGTATACATGAGTTCGTGTTCATCTGCCACATAGGCCTGGCTATTTTGTTACCCTTGAATATCCAAAGGTACCTCAAAATGTAATGGCTTGCTCTATTATGCCTCTGTTGGATGCGATTATTCATAATGGGATTACATGCTGGTGTGGCTGCACTTGGATTTCCAACTCCTTTTGCATTCCGGCATTAGAACTTACACAAATATGATTCATGATCCTGCATAATGCATAAATAAAATGCTTTTGATTTGATAATGTGTATCTGATCTACACTGATTATGCTCAGCGTTGCTATTGTACAGCCTAAGCTCCTCTTAGTATTTGCCAATTCACAAACACAGCAGATATTGTAAATGGGTTTTGAAATCCTTTGTAAATATCCTATCTGACTGCACTACTGGTAATAATTCTGTAGATATTTTTGATAACACCTCTCATTTCAAAGGCTACCAGAATTACAATGTGCTGTGGGGAGGCTGGCATTTTTCACATAGAGAAATATTTTTTTTAGTGTGATAGTGAAGATGCTGTGTGTATATGAACATATCCACACACATGTGCAAAGAAGCTTCTTATAGAGCCATTTTTTAAGAGGCTCGCTTTTCAGGACTGAACAATTACTCAGGTTTGATAGTTTAATACAGGAAATACTGAGAAGCCTTATTTTAAAGGTCTACTTTAGCTGCAACAACAGGACAGGTAGTAGTTTCTAGCATCACATTCTATGCCTTGCAAGAGCAGAGAGTCATGGAAGTCTGTCCATACTGCTGCACCAACAAATGGGCTTAGAATGCTGCATGATACTGTTATATGAACACCCAGTCGGGCATTCTGAATAGGGAAAGAATCAATTTGTGAACTTGGAATTGGGATCACAACTCCTGGCCATGCTGCCCCTGTCTTCCATACACTGTGCACGCAGAACAGATCAATATGCGCAAGTCAGGGACGGCCTACTGCTGCAATCCTGAATCCTGGTCCGTGCATTGCTTTCACCCTTCGTAGAAATGATATATTCCTCCAGATGTCATTCAACTCTCATCTTTCCTAGCCATTTGTCAGGCTAGTTAGGACTGCTTGAAGTCCAACGACTCCTGAAGGCCATGGGCTCACTATCCCTGCCTTTTAAAAAATCTAAATAAAGCTATGAGTACAGAAAGGTTGAAATGGGGAAGGGGAGCAGTACAACAGTGCCAACAGCTACAGCAGCAGCACTACAAGGGCTGGAGATGGGTGCCGATTGAGCCTTTATTCTGGTGCCGAGAGCCTTCTTAATTCTAGGAAGTGCTGGGTTGGTTCTTAAGATCTGAATGTTCGTAAATATAATTGGAATGTTTCACATTGTCACGGGTGGGAAGAAATAAGCATTCATATACAAATCTGAGTAATAAGCACTGCTGGTTGCTTTCAGGAGAGAAAATAATGTAACTTCCTTTCATTCATTTAAGTGGATGTACTCTGAGTAAAACTTAGTTGAATGCCACCCTAGGCCATTAGTTTCAGCTTTCACCCCCTTCAAATTCTTAAGATCTAACTCTGGGTGACCCAGCTCTTTAATAAAGAGCTTACTCTTTCATTTTACTCACCTCATAAGGATAGTGATGGATGAACATAAAAGTGATCAAAGATGGTAAGCTGTGTTGTGTTCTAAAAGAGCAAACGGAGCACAGATATTGTTTCAGTTTTTCCCAAATAAGCAACAAGAACAACAGCATGATTGCCTTTGCCAATATCTTTTTATTCATAGTTTCTCACTTTTTTTTATTCAGAACTCAACTTGTCTGGCTCTCTGAGCCTTGTGGGCTATTACTATGCTCTTTAGCACACAACAAAGAAGTGAAGCAAGTAGAGTAAATGCATTTTTCAGTTTGCAGCACATTTTCATGGCAGGCTACACATGGGTTTTGCTAAGATGGCAGTCATGAATTTGATGCACCATAAATTGCTAGTGAATTAGGACCCTAAGGGTTGTTTAAATATTGCAATAATCATCTTGTCAGGCAAAGCCCCAAATTCTACTCATAGTAAGCTGACGCTTATCGGGACTGGCACAATAGAAGGTTATTTAATTTGGATCATGCTGGATTGGAAAACTGGCATCAGCAAGAGAGAAATGACCCAAATTGGAAACATTCGTTGTAATGGGAGCCAGAGGGGGAGAAAAACCTACAAAGCACATGAAATGCACACACATTACTTGGTTGTGTAGTCTTCAGTTTATTACATAGACACAAAATAGTGGGTGGGATTCTTAAGCATTGCTCTCATTCGGCTCATGTTAAAGTCATTTGGAGTTTTGGCTCTGGCTTCACATTGGGCTTCAACTGGGCTTTATTTCAGAGAGCTGGCATTTATTTTTAGCACTGCCACTTCCACAGGACCACAGAAAAAGTCAAGCTGGAAGGCACTGACTGATGTTGGTCATGAATGCATGAGTGGGATTTTACCTCCTGGAGAAGAAATTAGAGCTAGCTCTGGTATCTGCTGGGAAATGACATTGTTTAACACCACCACCAGAACAATAGTAACTGAAACCAAAGGAGCATAATTAATCCTATATTCCTAAAGAGCTCAGATTGAACCATTTCTCAAGGTTGACCTAAGGCATTTTGCTGTCTGGAGCATAATGTAAGATGGCAGCGTCCGCAAACAGAAACCAACCAGATGGGCCGTTGAGACTTATTTCAGTGGGATAGCAGGCTAGTTTAGGGAGTACAGGCTGTACCATGTTGCACACACAGCTCCGAGTCTCCAGCTCCTTGTCACCACTGTCCACCCCCCCCCAGCATCTGCTGTTTGAGGCAGCTGCCTCACACTGCCTAATGGTAGAGCTGGGCCAACCCAGCCTATTTTCCAAATGAAAGAAGTGGCCATGGAAGTTTTTATGGGAAGGAGGTTAACAGAGGTATTCTGGCACAATTCAGAGGACCAAGGCAACTATCCTCTGTAGCTCACATGGTATCAAATGTAACTGAAAAGGAACATTCCTGTATTTTGTTATTTCTCCCTCAGGACAGAGCACACCAGATGCAGCATCCAAATCTTGGGAATTTAAATAGTCTTACGAGACAAATTGCCTAAACTGAACCAGACAAAGATTCCATCTTCTGCTCCAGCCTCTGTCTCTATCAATAGCCAACTGCATGCCACTGGAAAGCTGACTTCTCTGATAGCCAGCTGCTAGGGGCAAAGAACAAGGAATGCCTGTCTCTAGCCTATCAGAGAAGTACATTGTCTCTGAATATGGTGGCTGCATGTAGCTGTCAGCTTGTCATGGCTAATAGTCATTGATAAGCCTGTCCGCCATGAAACTGTATAATCCCTCTAAAAGGTTATCTAAGTAAAGACCATCACCAACTCGTGTGTCTCTTTAAATGTTGTATACGGCACACAAACACTGTTAGCTATGAGGCTCTGTACCTGTAGGGCAAGGGAAGAAGATAACAAGTGGTTGTGTACAGCCAGGCCAGCTGCTCTGCAAAGTGTAATAGGATTCTAGGTAGGACTGTAGATCAGCAGTTGTGGATGTAGAGTGTGATTTGTGTAAAAGTGAATGATCCTCCACTCCACGTTTTAAACAAAGGCCAGGAGCTCCAGAGATTTAGGCCCTGATGCAGTTGAAGAGAGATTTGTGGTGAGCTTGTGTCTAATGTGTGTTAAAGTTTGTTCTCAAAGTACAGTGGCACCTCAGGTAACATACGCTTCAGGTTAAAGACTCCGCTAACCCAGAAATAGTACTTCAGGTTAAGAACTTTGCTTCAGGATGAGAACAGAAATCGTGCTCTGGCGGCACGGCAGCAGCAGGAGGCCCCATTAGCTAAAGTGGTGCTTCAGGTTAAGAACAGTTTCAGGTTAAGTACGGGCCTCGGGAACAAATTAAGTACTTAACCTGAGGTACCACTGTAGTTTGGTTGTGGCCCTTCAAAGAGAACATCTTACATTATGTAGCACGACTACTTCAGGAAGCTAAGGGCCGCAAATGGGATCTCCCACAATAGCAGCCATAAGGGGCCCTGATTTAGATCTGGTCTGTGGCAGTGGAGGAATGGGATTTTACACTTCTCCTCCCTGTCATTTCCCCAATTAAAATCACTCTCCTCTCTCAAAGCTTGTTATTGCCCTACACAGGGCAAACATGCAGGTATTGTATTTATATGATTTACCATTTAAGGCAAATAGCAACTTCAGTGGGAGACATTTTTAAACAGGAAAATTCATTCCACCTCACCATTTAAGTCTTCTCTTTCTGTGGTATTTCAAATGAAGTTGCTTCATCATGGGTGTCTCACTATGATCAGATTTCATAGTGTAAACATGTTGCATGTATGCATGCATTTAATTATAATTCAATGTGCTAAACCTAGATACTCATTGGAAAGGGACCTGCAGGATGACGTCAAAGGTCCATCTAGTCCAGCTTTCTATTCCCACAGTGGTGATCCAGATGCTTCTGAGAAGCCTCCAAGCAGGAATTGAGTGCAATGTTCAAGTATCCCCAACACACATAGCACATGTTCCTTGCTTTTCCAGGCACACGGGTCTTCCTCTTTCTTCCTTCAAATCCAGGTAGCCTCCAAGTCCTGCCACTAGTTGCTTCTCAGTCAACTCATACATTTATTGCTTAAAACCATAGGCCATCGCAATATAGAGGGAAACCACTTTGAGGGTTTTATTACCATCAAGCAGTCTTGTGAAACGAACGAACGAACGAACGAACGAATGAATGAATGAATGAATGACTGGAACAACAGTTTGTTTCAGGGACCAATGTAATGTGCTCATGTTAGTGTTTAAACCCTAAATGAGTCAGGTCCCAGGTACCTGAAAGACTACCTCATTCCCTCTTGGGTGCTAAGATTCATAAGAGAAGGTTCTCTTAGTTGTTCCACTGCCCTTAGAAGCTTTGGTGGTGGCGGCCTGGGGGGTGACATTCTCAGTGACAGTCCGTAGGTTGTGGAACTCCCTTCTCACAGAGGCGCACCTGGCACCATCATCAGCTTTTGGCAAATGCTGATGACACAGCTCTTTGCCCTGGCTTTTGATACAAATTTTTAGGACTCATCTTATTTCTATAGTTGTTAAGTTGTTTTAAACTGTTTTTAATAGTGTGTGTTTCAATTACTGTAACCCATCCTAGAACCTTAGGTTGAAGGAAACAACAACAGCAGCAGGAACATAGCAATGGATTCATGTCATGGAGCTGCCATTCTCATGTCCAGCTTGACTACCAGAAATGCAGACAATTCACATGAAAGTCAACAATAACTGTGGACACTGCAGGGTTTTTGTTGTTGTTGTTTTTTTGTTTCTGCCAATCAGGTTAACAGTGTCTAGAAATAACCCAGCAAGGTTTCAGCCATGAAAGGGCTTGTGGCTTTGATAATGTTTTACATTTTCCTATTAAGCAGCATCAAGCTAACCTTAATCCTTTTGCAAATGTTAAGTCTTGACAAAGCCTTTGCTTGGCACTGTATCCCTGGGCTACTAGATGCCATGGCTAACAAGCGCAGCAGTCAACATGAATAAAGTAGCAGAGAGCCCCTTTCCTTCTATAGCGTGGCCTTATTACAGCTGAGCTATATTTTATCCTTCAGAATTCAAAGTTTTGCTTTAAATTCTGCATATCACAGCCATACTAAATATCCCCTCAGACAAGGCGCAAAGCTGCTGAGTAAGATCCCTGCAAATCAGGGAGGCTTTTTCATAAGGCCAACATGCATAATTTATATCTGCATACAATTAGCCTGTTTACATTTATACATTTTCTGTTTCCTTTTATGTGAAGTATTCCACAAGATTCTTGGTAATGCATTCAGAGAAAAAACTCATTCTTTTTAAAATAAAAGCTGCAGGACCAAACAATTTATAAAACCTAACACCTAATAAATACTTTATGAGAAAGGGGTAGGGAGAAAGGTGTGTGTGTGTTTTTTAACACAGTAGCAATGTATTTACATTAAAAAGGGTTTTGCTCTTTTTCCACTTTTGGAGTTACAGCAAGCTGGAAGTTCATAGTTTCTTTATGAAATGGATTTGCTTTATGAAAAGGCAGCTCTCTATGCAACCAAAAAGGATAGTTTTAAGTGGCTTGGCATGTGAAGCTTTTTCCACTATGCCGATGTACTGGTGGAAAGGAGTTCACCTGGTGAATTGCAACCTGCTGAAACTCACCAGGTAAGGTCTTTCCTGCCAGCCCTACACTGAAATGTCAGGAATTGAACATGGGACCATTTACATATGATGCATATGTTTCTTACACTGACCTATGGCCCTTCCTGATGCACACCAAGAAACAAACCCTGTGGTGCTGAAAATCAGGGCAATGTAAACAATGTATAGAACCTCCCATTATAACTATGAAGCCAACTTTTCAGAGGCACACCACATCCAAACAAGAAATAAATTTTAAAAGAGATACACAGAATGCATTAGTGTACTAGCAGCAGAAAACGCCATCACCAGCAGCTTCAGTATTAAAGATAAGAGTGAGCTTGGGGGGGGGGGGGAGTAAAAATAACAACAAAGCCTGGGAGGATGTGTATGCGTGCTAGATGATTATAAAACTTATTTTACAGGATGCTTGCATTTCTGGAAAACTCAAACAATTAAATTGTTTCCAATTATATTGTCAGATATTGTGCTGAGTGCATTTACAGAAAATTCCTTTAAATTATAGAAAGAATGTTGCAGAAATTATCCTGAGAGAAAATTACTCCTAGTGCAGCTCCATAGATTTTCTGTAATCATCCAGGAATGAATTTAGCTCTCTCTGTTTGTTCTATAACTTGTGTCTTTATATAAGATGGGTTGGCAACACTATCAAAGTTAGTCGGATGCAAGCTTGACCAGCATATTTCTCATCCTTTATTTGTGATTGATTTGAATCTTATATCACTTTGTTTCAGTGTTTGTTCTGCAAAGGAATCAATGCCTATGGTTCAATAACAGTAATATTGTGACTTATTTTCATGTTGGTGTTCCAGTTGCATTTCTGTATCAGTGTGCCGAAACAAATCTGTTTTCCATAACTACTTGGAACAACTTAAAGGCAGGGCACATAAGGCAAAGTTTAAGGCAAAAGTGGATCATTTCCAAGCACTAGTATTACTGCATTGCAATCTGGAGGGCAAATGCAACTGCTCAAATGAGAGTCTATTATTATTATAATTATTATTATTGAGTTTATATACCGCCCTATACCCTGTCTCAGGACAGTTCACAGAAAAGATCACAACATATATAATCAAAATAAAAACAACAACCCAATAACACCCCCCCCCCGAAAAGAGCCACATTTTAAAAGGGTATAGGATAATGAAGGCGCTAGGCAAACTTCCCTGGGGAGAGCATTCCACAGGTGAGGAGCCACTGCAGAGAAGGCCCATTCTCGTGTTGCCACCCTCCAGATCTCTTGAGGAGGAGGCACACGGAGGAGGGCCTCAGAAGATGATCTCAGGGTCCAGGTTGGTTCATATGGAAAGAGGCGGTCCTTGAGGTATTGTGGTCCTTGCGGTTCTGAGACGTTTAAGGCTTTATATGTCAAAACCAGCACTTTGAATTGGGCCTGGAAACTAATTGTTAGCCAGTGCAGTCAGACCAGGATCGGCGTAATATGCTCAAACCGCCTTGCTCCGGTGAGTAGCCTGGCCACTGAATTCTGCACCAGCTGAAGTTTCCGAACCGTTTCCAGAGACAGCCCTATGTATAACGCGTTGCAGTAATCTAACCCTGAAGTTACCAGAGCACAGATAACAGTAGTTAAGCTATCCCTGTCCAGATAGGAGCATAGCTGGGCCACCAGCCGAAGCTGAAGGAAGGCACTCCGGGCCTTCCACTTCCTTTCCTCTGATCCTTTTGTCTGCCCATCTCAAGAAGCAAATGTTTTTGAGCAGTCATTTGATTGCCCTTGCCATAAAATGTGTCAGTATTACAAAGTAAGTACACTCTCCTGAATAACCAAAACAAGAGTCCCTAACATTGTTCAGCTTTTGTGCATAGAATGGGGCTGCGGGGCCATGCCTCTGGTGTGCCACTTTTGGCTCCAGCCTTGATGTCCATGCATGCGTGCAAGGGGAAAGGCTACCCATGTAAGCCCTCTCCACATTCTGGAACCACAATTGTGGTAGGTTTCCAGAACACAGGGAAAGCCTATGCATATTGATGCTATTAGACATGGGTTTTCCCATGCAGACATCGTACCGGATGCACAGCCGCCCTGCCTACTTCTGATTCTACTTAATGTGATGCATATGGGAATGGACTTCAGCATTCATGTAAACACAGCATTAGACTGCAATCCTTTACAGACTTACATGGAGGTAAGTCCCAAAGAACTATTTCAAATTTTTTCCATCTGCAGTCTGAAATGATACCGTTCAACCTCATTATTCATAAATATATGTGTAGAGTGTCTATATGTAATGCTTAGAGTATCTTGTGAAATAGCGATGTCATGTAAGATTCTAATAGATAAGACATCAGAATGGCAAGCTATCTACAACGTAAACATTTATAATATAAATAGTTACGCAGGACTCTAAAGTATTAAGGAGCAAAGAACAAAAAAAGATGTGTTAATGGCAACCATATTGTTTAGCCACAACATAGCTTTGTAAGTGAAAATTTTAAATAAAAGAAAATCTGCGTATGTACATAGTTTGTTTTGATGGGTAAATATATGCTTATTAAATAGCACTTTTAAAATGCATTGCAATTTTTAAAAGTTTCTTAGAGTAGACTGAGCAGAGAAGTTCTAGGCTTTGTACTATATATATATATTTTTTTTTGACTTCACATATAAAATATTTGCTTGGTATTATCGACCTGTGGAGACCAATCTTCATGATCTCTGCATTTCCTTTATACCTTTTCTAATTGCTGCATTTGACAGAGCTATATTGAAATATACAAGAATGTGTACATAACTCATAATCCCTAGCCCAACTGCTCATATATATTCAAACACCGGCGCTGACACCAAATCCCAACACGCACAGGCAGGTAAAGTTCACCAAATGCCAGAGCAAAGGACAAGTTGATAAAATAATTCATTTCTTGCTGGGGAGAAGAAATGTACAGTATTAGGGTAAAGAATAAACACTATACAACATCTAATCATTTTACACCTTGAAACATATAAAACGGCAGTGGACTTTGAGCTTCTGGAGAATAATGTCTTGAGACTTCTCAGTCAGGGCAAGAAAAGTAACAGATCAGGTATTATGTAGTATTGGATAAAAGGTTGGAGTGCATATATTTGTATCTTCTTTAGAAACAGTATTAAATACTCCTGATTTGAAGCTAAGAGTCCCTCCACATAACTCATCCGTTCCGTGTCTGGCCAGTTTGTCTCCTGCTAGACACAAAGATGGGTGTTTTTTTCTGGGGGAAAAGGAGTCATTAGGAATGTGTGGGATGATCTTATACCATAAGACCATGATGTATATATGTTTGTTTGTTTGTTAGTTTCATAAAATATACATACAATTGATTGAAAAGAAAAGTGCCTTTGGGAACATGGTACAATAATTTACATGTTTTTACCTGAATCAATGATGGCTTAAGTGCCCAGTAGACTTCATCAATTACAGGGTGTTTCAGTATTGGTTTCTTACTTGTGTTCTTGGTGCTGATTATATCATTCAAAGAGGAGGAAAGTTGTCCCTGACAATTAGGGAACCGAAAGGTGAACAGCATACCCGAGTGATGGAGACCCATAAAACTTTGTTACTGTTGTCATGGCTGTTACCCAAATTTTCTCTGAGATTCTAAGCAAATTATTTTGGCTTCTCGGGACCTATGAAATAAGGATGGCACACTCTTTCAGAGATACTATGATCCTTGGTGTATTGAAGTTTGTAAAATCCCATGAAATTCACTCTTGGCATGAGCTTTAGACATGGAAGCTAATTATTTATGTTTAACTCTCCCATGAACTTTAATTGGTTCGTGCTTTACTTAACTCCCTCACCCCCGAGACGCTTTCTTCTGACTTTTTGTTATCGTAATGGCTAGAGAAAAATAATTGCTGTCCCATGTGAGTAGCAAGCATACGTTGGACTGTGAGCTGTTTCTGACGTGCCTCCTCTACCATACAGCATGCTAGCTTCTAAATCCTGCACTGTATATTCAATCAATTCTCCTCCAAAGATGGGCATTTTACCAGTATTTAAATATACATTCACATGCATAGTCAAATTAACATTGCTTGCTTGCGGAGCTTGAATCCAAGTAGGAAGTTTGCTAATTTATTGTGCTTTGTTGGGGAAAAGGAGATATTATTGCTACCTTTTAGTGGATGAAATGACTAGTCAGAACACATGAAATGGCTGGAGAACTACCAAAAAATATTGCTGAATTGGTAGGTAAAGTCTGATTGGTCTAGCTCAGTGGTCTTCAACCTTTTCAGACTCAGGACCTGCCTTCAATTCAAATATGTGTTTGTGGACCAATTTCTTATTTATTTATTTTTACTGTATATTTGTGTGGCAGTAGCACTGCTATTGTGAACCACCTTAGATCACACTATGACCCAGTAATGGGTTCTGCCACAACCATCCAGTTTGGAAAGAGTCATGATTACATCACAGTCCCTAGAATCACTTAGGAATAATAATATTTGTAAAGAAAATAATATATTCTATATTAGACTGGTAACTGTTGACATTATGGTGATTATCTACATATTTAAACAAAGGTACAATTTAAGTGTGCTGTGCCATGTAAAGATGTGTATTAAATTTCCTTACCCAGTAACATAAAGAGAGTCATCTTGGATAGGAACAGAACATTTTATGTCATGTTCACGGTTGGCAACAAGTTTGCCTATGGAAAGCCGAGAAGCAGGACCTGAATGCAACAGTATTCTCCCCTTCTTCCTTCTTAAGAAAATGAATATATTTTAATGGTCCAAGGATTGCCTTGCCCCAAGGATCGCCAACCCTGGTTCCTTTTGGATAGAACTAGGGCATATTATTGTAGTTTTTTGAGCTCAAGGATCTCTCCAAGAGTTTATTTCTTCATAACTATCCCAGTAAACTCCATGGAAGATGCCCCTAGACTATGCAGCTGAACCGGTGCTTCTTGGGGCCTGCTGTTCTGATAAGAGACTTGTTGTAAAACTGTCCCCTCTCTCTAGGGACCACAATCCTTAGCATTCAGAAGCGTGACCTTGCTTCTCATCTTTGGGTATGGGTACTACTGAAAATGGGACGTGTGTGGCGCTGTGGGTTAAACCACAGAGCCTAGGACTTGCCGATCAGAAGGTCGGTGGTTCGGTTCGAATCCCCGTGATGGGGTGAGCTCCTGTTGTTCGGTTCCAGCTCCTGCCAACCTAGCAGTTCAAAAGCACATCAAAGTGCAAGTAGATAAATAGGTACCGCTCCAGCAGAAAGGTAAACGGTGTTTCCATGTGCTGCTCTGGTTCGCCAGAAGCGGCTTAGTCATGCTGGCCACATGACCCTGAAGCTGTATGCCGGCTCCCTCGGCCAATAAAGCGAGATGAGCGCTGCAACCCCAGAGTCGGTCACCACTGGACCTAATGATCAAGGGTCCCTTTAACTTTACCTTACTACTGAAAATAGAACCACTGAAAATTTTGTATGTTTTGGTGTGAGGAAATACTGGGACAGGTATTTGCTGAGAAGAATTGGATGTTTACAAACACAACCACTTTCCCACTTATTTTACTACAAATTTGCACTTGGTATGTGGTGAAATGAAGCAGGATCCTACAAACAAAACTGATTTATCAACTGGTTGCATCAGGGATGGGAAACCTGCAAGCCTTTAAATGTTGCTGGACTACACTTCCCATCATCCTTGACCATTGGCCATGCTGGCTAAGATTGGTGGGAGTTGGAGTCTAGCAACATCTGGGGCCACAGGCTCACTTCTCAATGGTAAATGGATGTCTGTTTCCACCCTAAGTTAATAGGTGTTTTAATGCTTGAAATAAGAAATAGAAAAATAAATTACACAATATATGCTTAAGCCAAGGTATAAAGATAGATGGATATAAGAGGTGTTTTTTTTTAGCTTTCATAATAAATTACAGAATGGGATTTAAAGCAGGTATCCTGAAGGAACAATGCAAGGAAGGATAGAAATAAGAAAGATAACTATTTTCATGAGCACCCTAAAGTTCAACAGGCATAAAATCATACAGTTAAATTACAGAATACCAACACTTTAAGTCATGCATACATACATACAAACAAGATGTTTAAAAAATAAATGTAATCTTATTTTAAGCAGCTTGTGTTCCCTTCCAGAACCAATTTAGCAATTTTGTCTGTAATACCCTGGCATGGTTCCTATAAAAAAGTAAGCAATTTCAGATTCAGCAAGTAAGATACGAATATTTAATGTAGGAAAAAAGGTATCTGCTATACTGAGATATATTACAGAGTGTCACTTTTACTTTTCACCAATTCAGTTAACATCTGAAACTCCAGCAGTTTAAAAATAATAATAAAAATACAAACCTCCAGTGAACAGCCAGAGGAGGAGGATCCCAGGCCGTGACTTATATCTACACTTTAAGGGAACTATGCTGTTTAAGTGGACAGTGGAACATTCTCTTAAACCTAGATTGCAAACACAATGCATCCTAAAATAGCGAATGGATTTATGCACAAATATCAGGGCCAGGGATGCCATTTCACAGAGTGGGATTTTAATTTTAATGTTTTGGGGCCAGGGAGCAACACCCAGTGAAATGCCCCCAAAACAATATGCTTCAGTACATCCACAATCAGATAACATCCAATTTTATATTGGATTTCCTTCTCTTACTGAATCATCTGCTGATTAGGAAAACCTGAATTTTGCAGAAGGCAGTGCAGGCTGCCACTTGGATGAGGAGAACATCACGTGGAACCTACACTCGTGCCATAGAGGCACAAGCAGCTTCAAATCCACATTAAACCTCACTGTGGACGAGTCTTTAGATTTCCTGGGGACAGTGTCCTGAGGAACAATCCTATAATCATGATGTAGGCTATTTACTGCTAGAGGACACAATCCAGCAAAAGTTAGTTGTGGCTACTGAAAACAATGGAATGGGTCTCAAGCTGTTTTTAACCTGTCCCATTTATTTCAATAGGGCTTGTGACTGACTTTCGCTGGAGTATGCCCAGGGCAAGAGTGGCATATGGGAGGAGAAAAGAAAGCGGTTAAGCATTGATGTGAATAAATGAATGTTCTTGGAGCAAGTCATTCAATATGGCCTAGTCATCCGAGCTTGCAAAAAGTCCCATCTTCCCCTGTTTATGTACATAGTCAGTCACTGTCACTGAGTCATGTGACATAGGTGACAGGTTGCAGTATAGTGCTGCCCCCTATTTTGGAAGTGGATGTTAAATAAAATATAGTCCTCTTCCTCCTAGAGGAAGTTACTCAATCAACCTGGAGCTATTGCTGGGAAATCATTTCAAAAATTCGAATCATATAAATTAAGGCAAATTAAAAGAGTTAACCATCATATATATATATATATATATATATATATATATATATATTGCAGTTAAAATATTCAAGTTTCCTATATTTCACTTTTTATATTAAGATGAGTCCTGCTGTGGGGTTATGTCAGCCTTGTCAAATTCTATCTTGTCATCCATCAGAGAGATAAATGGAACAAAGGATTGAGATAAAAAGTTAGGTTAGTATATGTAGAAGGGAATTTGTGATATACAAAGGATGAATAGAAAACTGAGGCGGGAAAGAGGAAAAGGATAACATGAAAGGAAGAAAGGTAGACAGTGTAGACTGTGAGGCGGCCCTTACAATTTGGTCTGCACATAATGATAATAATGGGTAATTTTAACTGTCCTCATATTGACTGGATTCATATCACCTCGGTTATGATGAGGAAAGTAAGTTTCACTGCTTTCTAGATCCTCTCATAGTAGACATAGGAGTAAATGAGGTGTCTAGTAGGCGTTAACTTTTCTCTCACATTCTCTCATTATAAAGCTTTCTGGTGGATGTAGCTTCTGTCACCATCAAATGTCAAAGCTTCTTCTTAGCCATGTCTTGGAGAATTCTTATGCATAAAACTATACAAGCAGTGCTTTTTTCTGGGGGGATGCAGGAGTAAGCATATACCTAAACATTTTGTGAATCTAAGTTTGGCCTCATTGAGGGGCAGTATTTCAATATGAGTAGGAAAATGAGAGTACCCCTAAACATTTTTTAAGGAAATTAAAGCACTGCATGCAAAGTTATATATACCCAATAGATCAGGGGTCAGCAGACTTTTTCCACAGAGGGCTGGTCCACTGTCCCTCAGACCTTGCGGAGGGTGGGATTACACACACACACACACACACACACACACACACAATTCTTATGCACACTGCGGGGGACAAGTAGTCCTCTCCCCCACCCAGCCCCAGCCACCTTCTCAGTTTGCCTCCTGCCTCATTCACTGAAGGGCTGGCGGTTGTGGTGTAAAACGGGCTTTTTCCCCGCCCAGAGAAAGAAGGCACTGTGCTCCCAGGGGCTGCCACCACCACCGCTGTTGCTGCTTCTTCTCATGAAGCGGGTAGGCAGAGCGAGCTCATCTGCTCTGCTCTCTGGCCAACAGAAGCACCAGGGCAGAGGCGGTGCCTGGTTTACCTCAGAGCAGTGTGAGGACGTCACTGCCAATCAAACGTTGCTGAGGTAAACCAGGCCTGATGTTTCATTGGCAGAGATGTCCCTGCACCGCACTGAGGTAAACCAGGTGCGCCGTTTCATTGACAGAGCTGCCGCCGCTCGGCCTCTTCCTCCCATCGCCATCGCCAGGAATCTTGGCTTTGCAGTGGGTTCCGGCTTGGCAGCGTGGGTCCGATTTAGGACCCAGGTGGGCCTGACCTGGCCCAGGAGCCGTAGTTTGCCGACCCCTGCAATAGACCATATATGGGTGTGCTGAAAACAAATAATGAAAAATCATTGTTGGACAATGATTATAAATTATTCTTATAATTTACATTTCCCTGTGTGAGAGGCAATATCAATCCCTTCCAGCTTTTGCAAATAATGATAAAAAAAATGTAAAGGAACCCCCTCCCTATATTTCCCTTAAAAAATTCAAAATAGTGATAATTTTCTAGGAACAGCCAACAGAAAACTGACATTCCTGTTGGGAACAACGAAAAGCTTCTTTGGGCACAATTGTCTCTGTTAAAACACTGTTGCTAAGCGTGCTAAATATACAAAGGTGTTTTATCTGAAGAAGTGGATGCATAAATGGCATGGGATTAACCGAATAATAGACAAATATATATATAAGCACAACCATCCTCTGCACTTGGCCTGTTTGCATCACGGCTTCTTCTGTCACTTGATGCTGTCTTTAATTTGAAGCCTTACTGTGCAAAAAAGGGATAGGAGCATATGACAGTCCGTGAAATCATTGCCCTTCCTAGAAGGTGACAAGACATTTGAGATTTTATTCCAGCAACTTTGTTAGAACACGTTACAATGCAGGGAGGAAATATACTAGTTAAGGATTTATAACAGCCTGCTAAGCCCCAGGCCACTCAAAGCTGAGTTCATGGTGAAGGTGAAAACGTTCAGTCTCCAAAGCATATGAGCTATCCACATCAATTTGCAGCAGGCTAAGTGGCATCAGCCAAGGGAGGCCTGCTTGCAGTACGCTGGTAGCTTACTATAATCAATACAAAGATGAGTGGATATTTTAAAGGGTCTAGTCAGATTCAGGAGAAACTAATGCTGCCTGATAACACTAAGGGTTCATATTCAAACATTCCTCAAGGACAGCGGTGATTAGAGGAAATGGTCTCTCACCTTTGTTTGGCAATTTCTTTGATTTGATTTCTTTCCCACATTTCCACCCAGAAAGTTCCCCAAACTATGCTTTGGCTACTCTTGGTGTGTGCTTGAACATGCCATGCCCTTACAGGAAGCTCTGTGTTGGGTGGAAACCAGTACCGCCTCATTTAGAAACCTTTTCCAAACACAAAAATGTATGATTTGTATTCCACTGTTGAACCCCATTTTGGAGTGGGTACCCCAGTTTCTTTATATTTATTTATTTATTTATTTTGTCTATTTTTGTTGTGCATAGTTCTTTTTATCTGTGACATGTGCCCACAGTATACTCTGGGCCAGGTAGGATGGCACCACATAGCGGATACTCTCTTCTTAGTTTGGCTGTTTTATTTGTCCTGGCCCAAAGTAGAAGTTGAAGAGGGCACCTCCAGTTAATTATTCCCCCCTCTACAAACTTTGGCTATGTTTGGCGCACATAGATACCCTTTATGTTGCAATGCACCCACAGGAAATTATGGTTTGGGGAGTAGGGGGGAGAAACATTGCCATCTTATAGAGAGTGCTCTCCCTTTTGCTTGGCTATAGTCTGCATTTTCTTTATTCACCATATTTCTTTTACTTTAATGATGTAGTACCACTTGGGTCTTCAATGACAAAGCTGATTCCAGTACTAGCTCAAGTTATGTGCTCTGATTCATAGTGGGCAGCCGGGGGTGGTGGGAAGGAACATCCAGAACAGGTTGAACTCCACTTTCCCTTTTAGACAGACTGCCTATCAACAGTACCTCCTTTGTTTCTGGCTTGACCTTTAGTTTATTGACTCTTGGTTGATGAACGCCTTGCAAGTCAAACGTTTTGGCTCCTGAACGCTGCAAACCCGGAAGTGAGTGTTTTGGTTTGCGAATGTTCTTTGGAATCCAAAATTCCAAACCACACTTTGGTTTCCAAACATTTTGGAAGTCGAACGGACTTCCAGAACGGATTCTGTTTGACTTTCGAGGTACCACTGCACCTCAGTGATCCCTCGCAGCATCTTCTTGTCAATGTTGCACACTTAAATTCCAAAAACAAAGGAAGAAGAACTTGACTCACTGTATTTCAAATTTGATCATCTTCTGGGCCACTGCTTCACAGAATGATCTTAAGTCTAAAGTGACTTGTTGCAAAGGATTGTTCCTTTCCTATTTTGCCCCAGCAACAAATACTGTAAGCACATCTATGTACAACATTCTAGCCTCTAGTGGGCCAGGCTAAACCAAACTGGCTTTTTGCCTAAACTACACAATAGCTTTTCCGTTAAGATATTAGCTAATTTTTCTTCAATGTCATGACTAGGGGATGGTTAATAATTCATAATACAATCATTTAGTTGAGGATGTTGCCTTTTTTCAATCCACAAATTATATTTTCTGGAATCTATTCATTATTAAAAATGGCTTTGTGAATAAATGTATCCCCCCCCCCACAAAAAAACCCCTTGTGCTTGCCGAATACCTCTTTATAAGTCCACATCTTCTAAATAACAACGGCTCTATGGTCACCTGATATGGTTTGTTCTGCCTCCACTGTCAGAAGCAACGTGCCTCTAAATACCAGTTCCTGGAAATAGCTGGTGGAAAGAATGGCTCTGAACTTCCTGCTATCCCTCAGTGTTTTGATAGCATGTGGCCTGGGTGATAGTAACAGTCAGTAGTCAGGCTGCACAATATCTGGATACTCAGATTGTGCCATGCCAAACTGGAAGTTTGTAACCAATAAAAATTGCCGCCATTTTAAACTCATTTTCTGTCAGTATATTTTATGTGGTGTACAACACCAAAGCAACAGTATTAAAACAAAAATACAAAATTAAAACAGTAAAGCTCCAAAATATCTAGGGGATGGCTCTGGGGATGGCTGGAGGCTAGAGGACGTATAGGAAAGCAGCAGCTGCTGCTGCGGTAACCTGCGTATCAGCTGTTAGCCGATGTAGCCGAGCAGCCTAAGCAAAGCCCTACTGCATTTCTGGTCTCTTCAGAGCTTCCTCCACCTCATTAACGTCCTCTTTGGGCTCTGGGGAGGGTCTCCTCTTGAGTCATGAGGACTTTCCAGCTCTCTCCCACCATTTCTTGGTGTGATTCTATTTATTTAATCATTTCCCGGCACCACACATATACCCAGTTGCACGCAGGTAGAATGCATGTAAGGGGTGGGGAGCCTGTATATGTTTAGGACCAACCTTATTTCTGTGGTTGTAAGGTGTTTGAAACTATTTTTAACATTGTGTTTTAATGTTGTAACCTACCCTGGGACCTGGGGATGAAGGGTGGGTAAATAATAATAATAATAATAATAATAATAATAATAATGGATGTTTGTAAGGCATGTGCTCATCTTGCACAGGCTTTTGCAAATGGAACTGTACAATCAATCTGAAAAGGATGAATGAACAGAGTAACCACGCAGGATTCCAATTGAAACCCATCTCTGGCAATGTCCCATTAGGGGTCATCTGCTCCTATTTAGTGTTATCTGTGTTCAGGCATTGTTCTATTATCTTTGCTGAAAAAGCTGTTGCTCAGCCATGACTAATTTTCACTTACTAACTCTATTTCCGTAATGGAGCACATTTATCATAACAGTGTTATTATAATTAAATGAAGTTATTCAAGGTTATTTATGCCTATCGCAGGAACTGCGAAGACTTGGTAGAGGTTCTCTACAGGGCGTCAAAGCCATTTTAGTTGCCTCCACATAAAACAGGAATTTAAACTGAGCTGCAGCTTGAAAAGAACAAGATGCAAGACACACATTGTTCACTTCTGCTCTATATGTTTCACTGTTAAATGTTTTGTAATGAGTGATAAAGGCCGCTTCCAGATGACCTGTTTACTGAGCATTCATTCTCGTTGGTTTGCACATAGTTTGCAGGGAACTTACACCACACCCACAGTCATTCTGATTTATTTGTGAGGAGGTTATAGAATGACGCAGCAAATGATTGCTATTCCATGCTTTCCAGTGCATTTTCCCATCACTTCCTTTATCTACAAAAGACCCAATTCAAGTTTATTGTGCAAGAGACCCAAACCCACTTGAACAGTATACAACCTGGCCAGTAGCAATTGCCTCTCACCCATGAAGCAATGTCAGTATGGAAGCAGCCAAAGACTGAAGGTTTACTTAAATGCAAGCCTGTATGCAGGGCATCATAGTGCGCAAGAGTGTGATAGACAGAGTAGATTTTGTGACAACACAGACTTGCATTCACTATCTTACTTAAATATCAACATGCCTAAACATCAGACTTGAGTCTAAAAATAGTACCCCATAAGACTGCTAAAGAGAATCTGCTGGATCAGGCCAATGGCCCAATTTGTCCATCATCCTGTTTTCATGGTGGCCAACCAAATGCCTGTGGGAAGCTCACAAGCAGGCGTTTCCAGCAACAGGCATTGGACATGCAGGAAACCTGTTGCCTGCAACAGTGTGGATACAGAGCACAACCATCATGGTTAGTAACTGTAATGGTTCTAGGGGTTGCTCGTGCGTAAGCCGGTGCTTATCTCCCCGGCTGGGTGCAAACACCTGGCTGGGTTGCCTAAGTGAACCTTTTCTGTCCGGACAGCCACTCACCCGTGGCTGACTCAATCGCTGGCAGAATCCGTCAGTGGGCGTTTCTTAAACTTCTTCCAGCAAAGAAGCTCTTTGACGCTTAGTCTTCTCCTACTCTCTCTGCGTGAAAGCCTTCTGCGCAAGGAGGGCGTAGGCAGCGGAGGACCTCTACTCTCCCCGCTGGTCCCAGGCAAGGAGTCATGGGACCGCTTCGCCGCTTCCCCCATCTGCCCCCCTTCTCCACTGGTGCTACGCTGATTCTCTTCCCCAGAAGGTGGGCTGCTCCTCCCGATCCCTGGATGCTCTCTGGAATCCCTCTGGCTTTTGCTCTCTCCCTCCGGCACTGATGGCAGTTCCCTGACAGTAACCATTGATAGCCCTTTCATGATTCTTTTCTATCTCCCTTTCAATCCTTTGTTTCTCACATCTCTACACATTTCCTTCAGAAGCTCATGGGCGGGGGTGTTATCACAACAGCTTCATGTGTTGGAGATTTTGTAAGTAAACCATTTAACCCCTTTGTGCATTAATTAGACCTAAGCATGCTGGTTATCTGAGGCTGGCTACCCCACATATATTGGGACACGGGTGGCTCTGTGGCTTAAACCACAGAGCCTAGGGCAACCCCAGAGTCGGCCACGACTGAACCTAACGGTCAGGGGTCCCTTTACCTTTTATCCCACATATATTAGGATATGTTGAGAGGGAGAGGGATTTAGGGTCTCTCCATACCAAGTCCAGTCATCTATTCACTGCACCAGGAGTAGGGGAACTTTTTCAGTTTGAGGGCCACATCACATTCTGGGCAGCCTTCCAAGAGCCACAAACTCATGGTGGGCAGGACCAGAGAAAGAAGGTTGAACAGAACAATGAATGTACAATTTTACTTTTGTACAGCAGGCTGGTTTCTTTGCATTCATGCATTCCTCTCCATCCTCCATTCAGGCAAGTAAGAGAGTTGAAGAACACATACCAGTCAAGCAAAAACATTCCAGCAGGATGCTAAGAAAGGTCAATGAAGGATGTGACTGGGGAGGAAGGGTGGCCTGGGAATAACCCTGATGGCCAGATAGGGATGCCTGGTGTTCATTCAGTAGGGCATGGCTGCCCAGTGTGAATAGATGGACTGGGAAGTCAGAGCATCCTCTCAGCACATCACAGCTCTAGAGATTATGTCTATTCCCTCCCCAGATTCAAGGTTTGGACATGCCTCGACAGGGGGTTGCTTTGGTTCTGTGTTCCCCAGAGGTGCACTCCCTTGTCTTTTGAGACAGAGGGATGCCAACAACTTTGTCTGTTTCAGCTTGTCTGTTTCAGCATCAAAATGGCCAGTTTGGACCTGGAGAGGAGGACAGAGGCAAAACACCTCTGAGGCTCAGCACAATTGCCGAGGCAATTCTGCCCCACTCTCTAGCTCCTGGTTGTGAGTACTGGGAGGTGTAGAGCAGGAAACAGACTCTTTTTTGGCTCTTCCTCTCCAAAGTGCTCAAGAAGCAGAGTTCCAAAGTAAGCCCAAGCCCTCTACTCCAGTTCCAAGCTATATTTCCAAGAGACATGGTGTCCAATGAATGTGTAATTCTGAGGCTCCTGTACCCAGTCCAAGCTTGGAGTTTGGGAGATTGTCCCTGATCTTGCACTACATTTTAGTTGCCATCTGCACATTTCAAGGTGCGAGGACAGATACCAGGCCTTTGATCTTGGGGAAGGGGCAAATCCTGGAAACCAGGGTCATCCAAAATGGATGAACCCTTCACTGACTGCTTTCATTTGCTAGGGAAATCATATAGTGCTGATGCCACTTAACAGACTACAGTATCTTCAGAACTGCCAGTGAAGATGTTAAACTGTTCTTAAAAAAAACCCTCTGGTATACTTTCATCTGCCTTTCCTTTCTCCGGAATGCATTTGCTTAAATTCTTCCTCCTTCCCTCTGTGTATATGAGTGCATCTTTTAAAGACACGAGAAGGATGCTTTAGAGCCAAAAATGATTTTATTTTCTTATAAAATAGTAAAGTTAAGAGACCTTTCAAAATGGCTCACATTACTTTCTGTGGTTGTTTCTGTACATTTTCCAAAGTGGCGGATAATCTTAATGCACTCACTGCAGAACTGTAGTGCCTGGCAGAGAAGCTTTTATGTTGATCTTGTTCCTGAGAGGTTACTGGGCTTTCAAATTCTTACTGAAGATCTGTAGAGAGGGCTTTTTCCTTTTTTTTTTTTTTAGGAGTCGGATATATTGTTTCATTGCTGCACTCATAATATGCAATATTGAACATCGCTTTCAATTTCAGGCTCCATAAAACAGGTACCCTTTTAAACTTCTTTGTTACACATGGGTCCTGCAAACAGGAAGAACCCTTTTTGTATTGGATGTTGTGACTTTTGGTCTAGAACATGCTCTGCTTCAGTGGATATTCTGAGATACTGGTAAAAGCCACACATGACTGATTTGTGTTTTCTCCGCAGTCCTGTGCGCTAAGCACTTGGTTGCTATCTTGGTGTCCTGATATAAGTTTCATTTTTGCCTTTTGCTTTGCTATTCTGCGCATACTACGAAAACTCCTTTGCCTCCATGAAAGAAACTGAAGTGCCCGAGCAGTGCAGGAAAACAAATAATTCACACATCATATTCAAAATCTGGACCTTGGTGAAAACTCTATCTAAAAATGCTGCCAAAAATGTCTGGGAAAGTAGCCCAGTTTTGTTTTGTTTTTTGGGAAGAAAAATAGACATCTTAATAGGGCTACGGAATAGACATTATGACATTGAAATTAATACTTAGGCATAGGCGAAAAGCTAATTTTCTATATTTAAGTACCAATTTCAACATCCCGGTGTGAGATTTGCAGTTCATAGTAGTAAGTGTGTTTAGAATTATAGCCTAATGGTGTGATCATATGTACAATTGACTGAGAATGGGCCACAGTGAGCTGAGTGGCACTTAGCTCTGAGTAAACAGGCTGCAATCCTATGCACACATGCATGACCACGGCGTGGTTTACTTCTGAATAAACATTTACAGGAGTGTGATGCATGAATGCCACGTTTAAAGACCATCAAGAATTAAAAACCAACTTTACAGTTACAACAAGCCATGTTGTCTTTTGATCTTAGCGGCATTTTCAACTGCCACCTATGGAATTTTTTAATTTTTTAATTCTTTCACCTGCCAAGTTATTCAACAAAAATGCCCTCTTTTGAATACCTGGAAACATGCTGCAATCCTTTACACTGGGAGTAAATCCCACTGAAATCAGTGAGGTTTATTTCAGAGTAAACATGCATAGGGCCAAGCTGCATATCTGCTTCAGTGATGAGAGATACCAGAACGTGGTTGGAACGGCACTTTTGTGTACAAAATGTGGGGCCACAGTTCTAGACAGCCATCACATGGGCAAGGAAGGAGCAATGTGTATGTGGTCGATTACTTGGCGAAAGAGTTGAAACTTTCAAAACTCTTCTTTTTGTGCACATGCTTCTTTCTCACCTGTTTTGCTGTTGTCTAGAATCTCACCCTAACTATGCAAGGCAGAGCAATTAAGATCAATGGCAGTTTTGCTTTCTTAACTTCAGTAGGATGGGGATTATATCCTAAAGCTGTGGCAGAGTTTCTCCCTGGCTCAAAGTACTTGGGATTCATCCTCTGTACATGCACTCAGGGACCTTTCCACTGACAGACTAGACAAGATATAAGTGGCAAGAAGAAATTGCCCTAAACACTCCAAAAATCCAAAGCAGGCTGCTGCATAAAACTCTTAAGACAATGAGAAAGCACACATTTTTCAAAGCAGAAGGGAAGAATTTTTGATTTTGCATGGCTTTCTTCATCAAGTCTGACCCAAGTTGCTGGAATTACCATACTTATTATGTGTTTTATCTTTTGCTTTCAGCTGATCAGTGACATTCAAATTTGTGTCTCTTTATGCATTTGCCCCTTCTCTCTTTTATGTCTTTTTCTTCCCCATACTTATATAAGCACGGGGAAAGCAAATATATCTCAGTGGAGTTGAAACAGCACTGCCTTTCTTGTTCATTTCAGAAGAGAAGATGAAGCATGCAAGCAAGCGAAAGTAGCATATGCTGGGGGAAAGTGGGGGTGGGGGGACACCCAGTGCCAATTGGATGCCTCCTATTCACTTGAAAGATCCTGGAAAATGAACAATCATTCTGAATTAGAGCAGGCCAGGATACAGAAATCAGGACTGCACTGAAATATATTAACAATTGTGAAAAGCAATTAGCTCACTGCACTTTTAACTTTGATCTCCAATAATAGTGGCAGATGCAGCCTTTCTTATTTCAAAAAAATTATAAAATCTGGCATCAGATGTCCTCCTACTCAGCCCTGCCTCTCCTCACAAAAGTATCATCCGAATCCCTCAATTTTGTGAAGTGTTTTGCTTTTCATGCAGCCTTTAAATTGCATAGACACCCCCAGTGTTCTCCTCCCACTCCAACACCTACAAAGAAGCTCAGACAACTGGGGAGGGGGGGGGGAGATGCAAGAGCAACGCACACCTGTATTTTCAATGTTCAGATAGACAGAACACCCCTGAGAAATTTTGCTGCCCTTGTGAAAACACCTTGATTCTTTAAGATGGTTTGCCTAAGGAGGAACCTGAAAACTTGGCTTCAGGTTTTTCTTTAAGCAAAATCCAGAAGAAAACCTAGAGCCACTCTGAGAAATTTTATTGAAACTTTTGATTTCCCAGGAAATGTTTTGCCTGAAGGGGAACTCAAATTTCACTCTAAATGTAATTTGGAAGGCAACCCTATTGCAAGAAAAGAGTGACAGTAACCCAGGGCTAAAAAAGAAGAGATTTGAGACCCTAGATGATTTTTAAATTTCATCATCCTCATTCATCATTTCATGTTTCGTCTGATAAATAGCAGACTGTCATGTAGCACCTTCAAGACTAAGGGTTGTATCAAATGATGACATTTCCACTCACACAAGGCAAGGCACTTGATTATTGTTGATGGCTCCTACCCACTGCAACCTCCTCCACATGCATCCCCATTCAAAAGGAGCATCTTCTAGGCATTGCAGGGTCACGTGCTACTATTGCTCTTTTCTACTAGCCCCCCATTTGACCACTGTGAATACGAAAACTCAAGTTCTTTGAGGCCATCTTTTATATGCAGCGCAAACCTATCCTGGTGTGGCAATTGCAGAGCATCTTACATAAGACAAGACATGGGCATCTTTGGTGCAGGGTTTTAGCAAAGGGGACAAGGAACCCCCAAGCCTGACCTCCACCATTCACGCAGCACAGCACAAGATTCCATTTTGCCATGCTGTTGTTGTCTGCAGGATATTTTCTCAATCAGCGGCTTAATTTGCAACCCAAACACCATAGCATGTGGTGGTGGGAGGTGTTCTGGGCTGCTGTGGTGGAAGAGCACTTTGCATTATTGGGAGCACCAAGCGCAAACACAGGACACGGAAAATGCTGCATCCCCAACATGGCTGGGGAAGCATGACTATAGTTAACACCTCTCCCAAAAACTTCATTCCCAGATATCACTATAAGTGAAAGGGATCTCTGCCCAGGTTTGTGAGGGGTGCTTCTCCTGTCTGGTGCTGCTGCATGCTGCTGGGCAGTTGTTTACAGTTGTTTACATCCTTGAATGTGCTCGTTGCATGTGTGCACCAGTGATTCAGGATGGGGGGGGGGGGCAAGGCATGCATGCATGCCTGGTGGGTGGTATTACTAAGGACAGTGCAGGAATGTGTTTGTGCTTGATGCTCCCAATAATGCAAAGTGCCAAGTGGGGTTTAGATGCAGTGGTTTCTGAGTTGGAGGATCGCCGGTGCCTGCACTCAATTGTGGATTTTCCCTAGTCTGAATTGCTCTATTACTCAGCTGGGAAGAGTTATTTATGATGCTGCCGTAGAAGCAAAAAAATCTTAAAACATAACAAATAAATTTACAATGGAAGCTCCAGTGCGGAGCAAACTGTCCTCTTCTCCCCATCTCACCATCCAAAGAAGTGTCCTACTTTCACAAACAAATGAAGATTTCCTGATTTTCTGTTCTCTTGAGATCAGAAACTCAATCCCAATGGGGCACGCTCCCCATTCTGTAGCAGAATTTGGGAGGGTTTTTAGCAGTCAGTACCAATTCTGAGACAATCGTTTGCTATGTAAAATGTGACTATGTTAGAAGTAGCACAGTTAAAACCCAGATACTTGCCAGTACTGATAAAAAGCACTCTTGGGAATTAGATATAGATTTTAGTGGATCATTTCAGTACCAATCTATCAAATACTATCATATGCCTTTGACGGTATGCAGAACTGGCAAATGTTATAATGGAACAGAATAACAATGATGAGCACTACATTTGTAGCACTTATAAAAAGAAATCCGGGATTGATAGATTGGAATGACAGTGTTGGCAGACCTGAATCTAAGCATTTGTACCATATACTTAGTAATCAGAACAGTGGAAGAGCTCCCAAATACTTAATGCCAAAAAGCTTTCGTAATGTCTTTCTGAAGCCTGGTGCCAAGATAGTGCCGAATAATTTTCATCTTGTCACTCACATCTCCCTTTGCATCTGCTGTTGCAACATGTGAACGGTGACCTGGTTCAATATGCTTTAATTAATTAATAAGGGAAAAAAGCTGGTTGACAGATAATTAGCAAGAGGGGAAAAGCTCTTCAAACCTGGGAAAATTCATATTGCCCAGTTTTTTTCATTTTGCCAGGCGGAGTGGGGAATGAAAAACTGTACTGATGATGAAAAAGCCTGGAATTTCATAATGGAGCATTTGGGAAGCATCAGCATCGCTCTCATTGTGACATGGTGCCCTTTTATTCATTGGTGCTGTGCCCCAGCCAGAAATGTGAATGGTCTTCACATTTAGTCATCAAGCAGCCATGTTGGGTAGATAGGATTTTTGAAAATGCCTAGTATACGTGCTTGAGGAAGAATGGAGGAGGAGGAGATCTAGTGGCCAAAGTAAAGATTGTATTTCCCCAAGTCAAATAATTGTGGGGTCAGACCATCAGACAGTCATAGATGTATCCTCTAATTAGATACTACCTCTGGCTTTTGCATTTCCATGGAATAACACCTTTTCATGATGCCAAACGGTAGATATTTAGTCTCCTTTTGGGCATGATAAAATAAATTAAATGAGGAGAGAACCTTTCAGTAAGAGGATTTCATTATGCTTAAATTACCTGCAGGCAGTGCATTATCACTGAAGTCACACGAGCATATATGTGAGGTTAAGATTTATTTATTTATTTTTGCCCTGACATGCATTGCTTTACACTTATTTACATTGAGTCACATTTGCCATTTTACCACCCATTTACTCCATTTGGGTAGGTCCTTTTGGAGTTCTTTGAAAATCTCTTGTTGATTTTGTGTCATCAGCAAACTTGGCCACCTCATTTTCACCCCTAATTCTAGATCATTTAGGAATGAGTTAAAAAGCAGGGGTCCCGATTCCAATCCTTGGTAGATGCTACATCCCTCCATTGTGAGAACTGTCCATTCATTCATTCATGCTTCCTGCTACATAACCAATTCCATATCCACAAGAGGACCTCTACTCTGATTCCTTAGCTGCTAAACATATTTGGTGAAGTACCTTGTTGAATGCTATTTGAAATCCCAAGTACACTATGGCAACTGGATCATCTCTATCTATATGCTTTTTGGCAATCTCAATGTCAAAAATGACAATGTCAACAGGTGCTTGGAAGAACTCTAATAGGCTCCTTGCTTCTCTTTCCCATATCTGCTCTGGAAGGTCCCTCAATCCTCTAGGGGAGATTTTGGAAGAAATTGGAGAGGGGGGGCTCCAATCATGAGGAGAGCTTCAGAAGGAGGTGGAATTGCTCCTCATTGCACTAACTGATGCATTCTGTCAGCAGAAGGCGATACCATTAGATACCACTCTCAGCTCATCACATGTGAGTACTTCATTTTGAAATTCATAGAAGATACCAATAAATAGAATGGCAATAATCAATGCTGAGAAAATAACTGTAAATCTCTTCAAAAAAAACATGAATATAATGTGTGTTCCTATCCAGCTCTGTTGCTGTTATCTAATTATGTAATTATTGCCTCTTATATAAACCATTGTGATCTATTTACATAAGGAGGCATCACAACTTTAAAGGAGTCTTTGATTACACTTTTGATCTTTCTTATCCACCCATTGGGTTCCTTAAGGAAGGAGAAACTCTCTGAGGGTATGATACTGCTCTTGGATAACTCAACATTGAGGTTGGCGTGCGATAAAAATCAATTTAATTTCCACTTCTCCAGGCATCCAAGCCTGCTAGCTAATCTGCTAATTGGGTTGCAGAAAGAAGGGGATGCGAGTGGCAGGGGAATAAAAAGCGAAAGAGGGTGAAGGAACACTTTGAGATTTTGTAGTGGAAATTGTCAACAGGTGCTTGGAAGAAATCAGCTTCCTCTGTCTTTTGAAAGGTCAAGGATCTTTAATAGATAAGAAATACTCTTTATTAAATAGCCTGCAGTATCTCTTCTATCCATTAATGATAGATTGACCTTCCTTTGAATGAATGAAATCTTACTCCTTTGCCATTAGCTTTGCCAATACCAAGAGCCAGGCTATTTAAGACCATCTATTTCCCTTGGTTATAGTTCAGTTTCAATAATAAACAGGAAAGTTAATTAAAAATAATAGCAATGTGAGGACTAGCCAGTATGAAGCCCATGTTTTCCATCATATGTGATTAACAAGTAGAATGACTAACATGACAATCTGATGCAGATTTACTCAGAATAAAGTGCCGTTGGGTTCAGTGAGGTTTACTCATATGTAAGTGTAGATGAGATTACATGAATTAGGACCAGGTGTGCAGGGCAAGTGCATGTTTGTTAAGTACATATTATTTATCTTCTTCACATATAAAACAGGACGATGTGGAGTGATCAAAACTTAGCTCTGTCCCCCTTCCTTATGTACTCTGTTTCATGTATAAAATAGGTTATCCCACACCCATTTTAAATGTGGACAGGGAAAACCTATGCTTTACATAGTTGAATGGATAGTTTGGTTAGCATTTGCAGTCTGAAGAATTAGCATAAAAACACGTCTAAGCTCCCAGGGAGGACAGCTGAAGGGCTGTTGGATGCTCAGGATTTCTGTGGTGGAAACTTTCTCCTTGCTGCAGCGTAAATGGCCATGGATATCACTTTTCCAGCTACAGAGCTCCACAGGTTGTAGGCCTAGAAGTGTATGTTGTAGGGGGTGGGCTTGGTTCCGCAGGATTCAAAGCTCCCTTGTTCCCTCAACATACTCCTAGGAAGAGGGGATTTCACCAGTCCTGGAACTGGCATATTTCCTTCCACCATTAGTACTAAGGTGGGGAGGGAAGTAGGACAAGAAAGAAAAACCAGAAAATCTATGTGCCCCAACCTTCTACTTGGGCTAGAAGAAGCCGGCAGGACTTTGGACGCCATGGAAGGCCTACCAGAGGTCTCCTCTCCCAGGTATGTCAGCTTGCTCTGCCAAATGCACAGTATGTCAAAATTCAAAGTCATGGTAATCAAAATATAAATGCTCACAGTTAAGGCTGCAGTGTTTAGTCAATTGGGTGGCTCAATCAACTGAAATTCTTTTGATGAATTAAACAGAATTAAATTTGATAAATTTATAAATTTAAGAAAGTTTTTTTTAAAAAAAAATGCTTAAAGAGGTTCAAAAAAATGTGGGCGGTAGGTATTGCCTTTTCCCCTTGTCCCTTACACAAGGGGGGAACATCTAAAATAATACTCCAACATGTATGTGCATATCATTCTCATTCATACACACACACACACACACAGGATCATAGAGTTGGAAGGGACCCTGTGGATCATCTAGTCCAACCCCCTGCAATGCAGGAATATGCAGCTGGCTCACATGGCGATAACACCTGCAACCTTGGCACTATCAGCACCATGCTCTAACCACCTGAGCTATGATTTTTTTGTTTTACTCATAGGCAGATTTATTTATTTCTAAATTATACCGTACATTGACTAAGATTTCTTTGATCAGGTAAATAGCCTTAGTTGCAATACTACAAAACAACCTAAGGCAATTTCTAAGGAGGTTTGCTGTCTTCTCTATTTTATAATCAGCAGCTCTGTGCTTTGAACCACTGCGGGGCACGCAAAATTTCAGTGCCTACTATTCCCCTTAGCTGCTAATGATAACTGGAATTGGGTGGCTAATGGGGTTGCAAGATCAGAGAGGTCCCCTGAGATTCCCATCCTTGCCAGTTCCACATCTGACCTTCCTATGTTGAGCTAGAAGGTCTGAAGGTCAACCGAATGCACTTAGAATTCTTCCCATGATTGCTCAGGGTCCCCATTCAGCTGAATGTGCATCAGGCCCTTGATTTCAGCACATGAAAGTCAGGTGGCGCTGATAGGCATGGGGGGGGGGGTATTGGAAGTGGGGTTGTATGCACAGCCCTGCACCTCCCCCATGCTTTTTTTTTCCAGGCATTTTTTGAATATCTGAGTAGGGCTTCTGTCTCAATTGACTTTTCAAACAGTCTTCGATTGACTCTGAGTCTGTAACTGTGCCAAAATACTCCTGTCAGTCTCAACAAGGACCTCACCAACATTCCAAAAGGGCTAGGGCATTACATACATTTAGAACATCTTATATTTACATCTGAAAGCATAAAATATATGAAGAGGCCCTAATTTCCACTGATTTAATTGAGACCCTTATAGTCTCCCTTGCTTTGGATGAGGCTCATAGAATTTTAAAACTGCCAAATCCATCAGGGCAGTTCTGACACATTCTTTCCTTTGACGAAACTAATGAGGAAAATTAAGCACCTGCATACTAAAATACCTACTTTAATAAAATTAAAGTTTTATATTCCACCTTCTTCTGCTGCATACCAAGAAAGGCTTTACTACAACGTTCCCGAAAATATGTCAGTGCTGCTAACTACTGCAATAAACCTGAAGCTACCAGCTCTGGTGATTAATCAGATTTTGCTCTAAATGAGATTAATTCAGGGAGTTTCCACAAGAAAAACAGTTGGGGCATACATCCCTCTTCTGATCTGTCCTGGGGTCTTTTTTATTTTAGTTCCTTTTTTTCTTTCTTTACTGAATTTGAAATGAGGCTTGTGCTATAATCTTGCATGGCAATGGATGGCAGATACTGGATCATTCCTTTGATAAACATCTGAAATGCTAATGAAGGGTGGATGTAGTTCTGAAATAGCAAGGCAAATGATTTTACAAAAATCTGGAGACTTTTTTTTAAAGGAGCCTTCCAACTTGAAACACTGTTTTTTTGCAAGCTATATTGTACCTCCCTCCCCCACCCCACCCTTCTTATTTTTTTACACATGCCAAAAAACAGGAGGGAAAAAAATCCTACCACATCAAAATGCAGGAGCATGAAAAACTGATGAGCTTTCAAATTGTCCTCTTTTGCATGCAAATCATATCAGAGTTCTCATTAGCATAAATGCATGAACAACTCTAAATGCTTTTAATTTCCAATCTCAGCCAGCAGAGGAGTAATTTGTCACTGTCAGGGTGAAAATCTAAAAAGAAAAAGAGGGAGGGAGAGAGATTGGACTCCATGCTAAATTGGAATCATATAAATTTTTGATTTGCTAATTGACTGATGCTGCAGTTCAATCAACTGCCTTGAAGGTGTAAATAATTCAATGTACAGTCAAAAATAAAGGAGTAATATGCTTTTGCTGAAGGCATATTAGCATTCACTGCAGCAGGACACACCTGACCACATCTCTTCCCCCCTCCATCCCTTTAGACGAATTATCGCTTTAAGTTGGCAAGTGCACTTACACTAACAAATGCAACAACTACTCAGCAAACTGCAACCCTTCAAATGAATATATATTTTGTACCGGAAACAAGATTTATAATTTATTTTACAGTGAATGTTCCAGGAAGCCATATCTAGTCCCCCCCCCCCATTCAAGAATGGTGTGTACTTGTAGCTTTCTAATGCAATTATAAAATCTAGAAAGTGCTCAAACTGAAATCTAGCATTTCTATTAAGTTTTAATTAGCCTTTTCCCTTAATCAACAGCTTCAAATGTCATATGCAAAGTGTATTTATTGCAAAAACACTGCTCATTAGTGTGCATATACTAAAGGGTGATGTTAGAAGCCACACAGGTTAAATGCAGTCGTTTACATCATACAGTGCTTGTATAAAATGCAGTGTTTTGTACACTGGCTGACATTCGTCTTTTACTTTATCTTTTATCACTATTAGCCAGCTTGAACACCACTTGGCAGAAAGCTTGGGTACAAATTGAACAAGGCCAGGAAGAGGAAATAAATGTTGGAAGTACATTCAGGTTGCTCTGAAGTATTACTAAGTCAGGAGTTGGTTTATGTAGTATTAAAATAAAAAAGACCATGTCATGATTTAATTAACAACTCTGAGCACCCTTAACAAACTACAGTTCCCACAATGCTCTGGGAGAAGCCATGATTGTTTAAAATGGTGTGATACTGCTTTTGATGTTTAATGTAGATAGTGCCATTGTTCCATGCTTCACCCATGTTCCCAGAACCCCCAGGCAACGGTTACAGGGTATGTTTACTTTAAAGAGAGCATTGAAAGCTGTTTTGTGACATCTTTGTCGTATAGTAAAAGGTAAAGGTGAAAGACCCCTGGACGGTTAAGTCCAGTCAAAACTGACTATGAGGTTGCAGCCTTCATCTCACTTTCAGGCCAAGGGAATCGGCAATTGTCCACAGACAGCTTTCTGGGTCATGTGGCTAGCATGACCAACCACATCTGGTGCAACAGAACACCATGACAGAAGCTAGAGAGCATGGAAACACAATTTACTTTCCCGCCGCAGTGGTACCTCTTTATCTACTTGCACTGGCGGGCTTTTGAATTGCTAGGTTTGTAGGAGCTGCGACAGAGCAATGGGAGCTCACCCCGTCATGGGGATTCAAATTGCCGACCTTCCGATTGGCAGGCCCAAGAGGCTCAGTGGTTTACACCGCAGCGTCACCCATTTCCCAGTATAGTATAGTAAGCCTACAAGTTATACATTTAACTTCTGTGTGTGTGGCAAAAAAAAAAAAAAAAGTTCAGAAAAAAATTTAAAGGGTGGGGTTTCAAGAAAAAACAATGTGTTTTGACTATATGCAATTTTGACTTTAGGCATAACCTCCCGAATGTAACCTTCATGTAAGTGTGCAGTGAAGAGGTATTCTGGTATGAGGTATCAGTTGTCTAGTTAGTGTGGAAATACTTTTAAAAAAGAAAATAAATATTGCTAAATTGGTTAAGGGATTTATACTCCTAGGGAAGTTTACAAAAAGTTGTAATTCCAATAAAAGAAATTAAAAACAAAACATTAAAGCACAAAAAGTGTAAAAGCACTCAGTAGAAATAAAAACAGACACAAAGCAGCTTTAAAGTAGCGGGCAGAGTATGGAGAAATAGGGACACAGGCTGTAGTAAATATCCACAAATGAGGAATATGGATGAGTGTGTCTATATAATTATGTAATGATTATAGAGAAAGAAAAATGCAGGTCAAAATCAGCAAGCGTACATTCTTTCACACAAGCACTTGTACATGTGTAGAGACTGCTTGTACCATGTAACGTGAACAAGCCTACTGTTTTGCTTGGCTGTGGAGATTACAGAACATGAACATGCTTCATTTTCTTTTCTGAGATGAGAGTAGACATTGAGGATCTGAACAATTAAGTAGAAGATTCACTTAGGTCATCTGGGAGCTAGCAACTGAAGAGAAATGGACGGGTTTTTAGGGTGGAGTGGGGTGGGGTGGGGAAGATTCCCCTACCACATATGTACTTTTGGGGACTTATAGTGTGGTTATATACAGAGGACTGTCCTCTGCCTAAAGAATTGACAGAAGGCAATCCTTTCCCCTCTTCTTTTCTGAAGGAGTTAGCATCTATTTGAATAGTTGCCCAGTCCAAGTCCAGGTCAAAATTAAAAACAAAACAAATTGAAGTTACCCAGGAAAAACACTTGGACAGCAGACTAAATGGGCACACAGGTCAGCTGGTCACAGAGTGAGATGTATTGAATTTATTTTTAAATGATAGGAATCATTTCTAAATTATGCACATCTGTCCTTTTTGTGATATCTTTGTAAGTAGCTAACCTAGTTTAGAGGAGAAATTAACATAAAAAAATTAGCTACCATAATTTAGAGGGCAGCTTTTTCTCTATTTTGCACTGATTACGTGCTTGGTTTGGTTGACTTTGTGCAGAATCTATAAAGTTGCTCCTCTTATTTAAAAAAAGGAGAATTAATACATTGTTGCTTATTCAGCGGGGCTTGGATAAATTCAAAGCACACGCTGCCACTCTCAAGGTTAACAGCTTTCACAGCAACAACCAGGGGTGTTGCTAGGTACTTTAAAGACTTAGGGCACAGGGTCATAGCACATATTTGCATAAAATATGCATATGCTAATTTATATGTAAAGATTCAAATTTAGGCTGACTTTCACAGGGGGGAAAACAAACTTGCTGCCATTGGGGCTTAATTTGTATGTGGGTAAAATAAGATGGTAGATTCTGGGGTCTCATTGTCACTATTCTTTGCAGGTACCTGACCATGCTGTAAGAGAAGGTTTTAAAAAAGATTTATTTAATAAAATGCACAAAAGGCCCAGGGCTTGGCAATAACCATATTACTTTGATATACTCGAGAATTCTTCATGTGGTGGCAGTGAGTTTGGTATAGCAGAAAAACCTTTCGCAGAAGGTGAGGTGTCATGTGGAGTATTTAAAAGCGTAGGAAAATAAAGTGTTCTTTGTCTGACATGGCATAATTTATATTTCCTTTTTCATAAAAGAAGGGGATCCCATTTTTATTTTTAGATACCAGGGCATCTTGTACTAGATACACCACCCTAATAATAACCATGTTGATACGAGTGAGTGGCTCAGTTCAAACATAACGCCAAACCATTGACTCTTCGAAGATGCGTCAGACTTGAGGGCACCTTCTTCTCCCACAGGTGTGCTCAGAATCATTACTTACTTTGGGTTCTTGGTAAGCAATAGTTTGCTGTTACATTTGTACCTGCAAGCTAAGGTTTGCGTTCCTAGCTTGCAGACCAAAGGCTCCCTGCTTTTGCAAGTTTGGGAGTAAATGTGAGACTGATGGCACAACAGGTCTAATGAGAATTCCCACTGAGCTCAGTGCTGCTTACTTCTAGGTAAGTAAATCTAGGATGGTCTTTCTCCAGTCTTGTTCTCATCATGTCAAACAGTACTGTGTCCTGAGACAGTGAAGAAGTCGGCTCCAAGCATTCACTCTCCCATCCGTGTTTTTACGCACACACAACTTCTTAAACTCAAGAGCGATTTTCCCCATACTGATCCCAACAAAGAGAACAAAGAGCTCTGAAAGTAGAAAATAATCCTACAGTACTAGAATGAACAGTGGCCAAGTGGCTTAGAATATTATTCAGACTGTGAGGAGACAATTAAAACCCTGCTCCAAGAGATTAAAGCACAAAAGTACCAATATTTCAGGCTGTTTTTGGAAACACATCTTTAAATATATGGATTTTTCCTCCTTTAATCCCTTGTTACATAGCTGCCTCTGGTAATCTTGTGGTTTATGTCTCATTCATGCAACAATTGTGAGCTAATCATTTGGACACAGTGAAAGGGAGCTTTTTTTAATAGGAGAAATTAAAACTCACTGTAACTAATTGTTGGTTAATTCTGCATTTTGTACCACACATGCAGAGCATAATATCTTTTCACAAACAAATTTCACCCTAACAATATGGCTAAATTGTACTTTAATATTACCTGGTGGTTTACTACAATTTTACCACCTCACAGTGTTTTTAAAAATATATCTGGGAATATAAAGTCAGGATAAAAAGTGTTACCCTAGAATGTGAAGTCCATAGGTAAGATTCAATGACAACCAGGAAATATACTAATAATTTTGCAATTGTAATAAACAGGAATTTACATGCTTGGCTTTGGCTGGATCCTGCTCAAAACAGAAGAGTGAAAGGATGATGCCTCAATTAAGACAGTGCTTAAGTCTCATTTAAACTGCTGTGTAAACTCAACTCTCATTCATTTCAATGGGACCAGAGCACAATTTCCTTTTTCTGGATCAAAGCCAATTTCTATAGGAATTTAAGGAGGAAAGCAACTGTTTCCCTGAGCGACAGAGCATCAACAGAATGATTACTCTAAGTACACATTTGCATAACAGCTTCCCCTGCTAATGGTTTAATTCTGGAGTGCACAGAAAGAGCAAAGAAAGAGTCCTTCAGTAAATACCTCCTACTTTGATACAGGGAAACGAGTTGCTCAGTAGCAGATCCTGTACTCTGGATGCATGCTATGGAAAAAGAAGGGAAACAATGGCAATAGCAACGTCACATATGTATGGTTTTGGGGGGTAGTGGAGAGTAGGAATTAAGTGCCTCAGATGCTCTTTAAAACCACTCTAAACCTCCATGCAGATGTGCTGAGCCTTCACAATTCCTCTGGTGCTATAAAATCAATAGCCAGGAATGTCGTGGTAGTGATGGTAGATTATGGCTAGGTGAGCAAATAAAGCAAAATCCTAAATGCAAGTTGTCTAAACTGCTTAAAATTGCCTCTTAAATTTAACACACATGAATTTTATTTTTTATTTTTTTTAAAGTGCCAGGTCCTTCATAGTCACCCAAATACCATTTCATTCATTGATCAGAAGAAAACTAGAAAGCAATAGCACTAATAGGCAAAATTGTAGCAAACAGGTAATATGAAACTACAGCCCAGCAATGACAAACAAATCCAGTAAAAGCTATATGGGGGACATGAAGAATCGGGGAGGTGGCTTTGCAATATCACATTTTTTTCTTAGGAAATAAGCTTCATTTATTTCAAGGCAGTTACTTCTAAGTAAAGCGTGCCAAAGCCAGCCATTTGTGTTTTATACTAGAAAGGCAGCACATTTTGAGAGTGGATGAAATAATGTGGACAGGGTGGAAACTGCTTTAAACCAACATACCAAAGAATGCATGGCAGAATCTGCTCCTCCATCCAGCATCAGGCTAGTAGCAACAATCTTCCATTTTTGTACTGCTCTGGAAGCTTATTTCTATCTGCAGCCTTAGAATGGTAGCTCCACGCCCCCCCCTCCCCTTTATAAATGCCCAATTGACTTGATTTCATTTTTATTACAAAAAGGTGGCAGTCTGGCTTCCCTGCTGGCTTGGAGCCAAGGACATGTACCCCATTTTTGGAGGTCTCTCAACTTCTTCTCAGTAGCCCTACATTCCACCCATTGTGTCTTGAAATGTTTGGTGTGTCTTATGAGGCCTGTTGTTGCTGCTGAGTAGCTGGGTTTTCAGTAAGCAAGGAAGTGCCTATCACCCAAGGCCTGAAAGAGACACACAGAGAGAAGTAGCATTGTGCATGATGGACTCTAGAAGATCCTTTATGATACACTAAAGTAGTTTAAATAAAGAGCTGAGGGTAACGGCAAGTGGTGTTCTGACATTTTCTTTTCTGGGTCTGTCCTGTAACAGATTATTCCTTGATGCCAATTCCCTCTCCCTCTGTCCTACTTCATTAGCTGGAAATTATAGTTTAAGGAATACCTGTTGTCAATTCTTAAGGTCTGAGTCCATGTCTGAAGAGCTAGAGTAAGGGTGGCTCTACCACGGCGCTTGCCTGAAGAGAGTGGTCTTGTGGTGTGTTTTGGTTGGTTGCTAGGGGTCTGTAGATAGGCATAGCGGTTGTGTCTTTTGCATATAAAGTGATGCTTATTTGTAGTTACACAGGTGCAGTTACATGAACGTGATCATGTTGCCCAGGCAGGTAGCAGAGGGAGGTCTCGCTCATGCAACAGTTGTAAGTTAATCATTGGACACAGTGGAAAAATGTACAAGCTGATGATGGTTCAAAAGTGATTGCTCCAAGGCATGGGTAGGCAAACTAAGGCCCAGAGGCCGGATCTGGCCCAATCGCCTTCTAAATCTGGCCCACAGACAGTCTGGGAATCAGCATGTTTTTATATGAGTAGAATGTGTCATTTAAAATGCATCTCTGGGTTATTTGTGGGGCATAGGAATTCGTTCATTTCCCCCCCTTCAAAATATAGTCCGGCCCCCTACAAGGTCTGAGGGACAGTGGAGCGGCCCCTTGCTGAAAAAGTTTGCTGACCCCTGCTCCAAAGCCTCCTGCCTGTGCATTTAGATTAGAGAACGTTTCAGGGAATTTCACTGGGACTACTAATGGCAGTTCATATCCAGATCACCTGTGCATGCTTGCACCCGCTCTGGGGGTCGGTGGGAATGAACATAAAGTAAAAACCTTTGTTTGTAGGGGTGCAGACATGTTAAACAAAAATTCACTCGGCTTGCTTGTTAGCTATTTATTCTGCAGTGGCATCAGCTGAGAAAAGCATCTGTTCTACATGCCCATTGCTGCCATAGAAGGGGAAATCTGGAAGCACTAGCAACTTGTGGCAGATACTTACTGGGTTTGTGACGTCTCCCTTGGTTAAAGTGCCAATACACGAAGCCCATTAAACAGCAGGACTCAGCATGTGGGGAAACTGTTGATCTTTGCTGGTGCTGGCAATTAGACTTGGCTCGTTTTGCTGAACTGATGTACTTCCTTTCTGGATCCCTTCAGCAAGATGCTGCCTGTGCCTTCTTGCGCTTGAGAAGCGCCTTTCAGATTTGCTATGCTGAACTCTGTGTGAGGAAATGTGGATCCAATTGGCTGCTGAATCGTTTATTTTGAAGCATTTGAGCGAGGAAGTCAGCCATTAGATAGCCAATATGGCATAATAGAAGGTTGAGCTAGGAAGATACAGAGTTAAAATCTAAACTTTAAATGCTAACTCACTGGGTGAGTGTGAGCCAATTGCCCTCTTTCAGTGGAACCTACCTCACTGGATTGTTGTGATAGTAACAGGGACAGACCATGTGTTGCTCTGGAGGAGGGGCGCACTAAATATGTGAGAAATAAATTCAATGCAGCCTATGATTTTGTGATTTGTTTAGTTTTTATACAGCTATAGCAAATTCTGTGATTAATATAATTATGAATACTTGCCTTTTTTTGGCTTCTAAACCAACCTTTTATGGGAGGGAGGAAAGAAACACAGCAAGGAAAGAAATGTAAAATGAAAATAACCGGAGTTGGGTTAACCGTTATAAGGATGAAGTGCAAAGACTGCGACTCTTAGCTGCAATGAGAATGATTATATGTTTAGAGCAAACAAATTCCTTCTGTGAACTTGTGGTCAGCCATCTGGAAGCGAAGAGACAGTTTGATACCCTCCTATTCATGTATCATTCTTTTCTCAGCTGTAGACTTCCTTCCACTGATGTAATGCTCTGTGCCTGATGCCAAGAACAATTATGCAAATGTACCACTATTTCGTAATGGAACTGCTGAGTCTAGGGACTAAATTTTGCAGTGCTCCCTGCTGTGTCCTTTGACTCTGACCTGGAAAAGACAGTTGTGTGTTTCCTGGGGGGGAGAGACTGAAACAGAAGAAAAACACCAGGCAGAGACACTTAGACTTGTCCACACTGGACCTAAATGTAGATTTGCACCTCCTTGTTACCCCAGTAATGTAGGGATGCCCAAATAACACCCTCCCCATCCCAGTGTTATCCTGGATCTTTCCCCACTTTAAATGCAGGATTCCACCCCCCCACCCCCGTCTTGGCCATTTCAGACTTTCCAAGAATGGGAAAAAATCACATGGACAACACTGGGATGGAAAGAACACTGTTATTACTATTATTATATTAAATTTTGATACCACCCTTCATTCAAAGATCACAGGATTGTTGGTTGGTTTACAATATAAAAACACAAGAATACATACCCCAATAACAAACAAAGCCTTTCCACACACACACCCGTGAATCCCAACTCAGCCTCAACCCAGCTTTGACTTGCAATATTAACAGTGGATTACATAGCAAGGTTGGGGGTATGGGGCATTAGGGGAGGGTTGATACCTCTGGTGGGTGACGCATCATGCTCCTTGTTTGTCCACCTTTGGTACCCACCTTGACCTCAGCTCTCACCGGTGGATCCTAGAAGCATGTGACAGCTGCCACACCTTGGACGTGGCTTTGACTGGCCATCTAAACCAAGTGAGGGTAGCTGATGGGTCTCAAGCCCTCAATGAGTTAGGGACTTCCTCTGCATGGGAAGACACACTCTAGCAGATTGAGCAGATGAGACCAATAGAGGGTCCAATGGTCTCAGAAAGTGGTTTCTGCAACTGCTGTAAAGGGAGGTGAGGGGCAGATGGGGCCCAAAGGTAGCCTATCTAAGAGAAGGAAAAGTAATCCTAAACCTCCGCTGCCTTGCAAGATATCTTCAGGAGAAGAAAAGGATGTGAAACCTACACAAATCTAGAGTGGAGTCCCTAAGATGGTTGGGTGGTGCTTTGTACAATTCCTTCTGGCATTTCCTGCAGCTAAGCTGGTGCCAGAGGTATTGCTCTGCTCTCCTTTGAACCACATCAATGAGGCTGAAAGGGTTTTCTTGTCATCCAGGCAAACCAGGACCTCCATACATGCCGCCCATGTTTGCACCCTGGGGAGGTCACTTCAGTGCTGCTAATGCAGCGGTTTGACTCCCACTCCCCTGGAGGTGCGCTCCATTGTCTCTCAAGATGGAGGACAACATCCATCTGCAGGGCTGCCATAAGCAGGAGAGAAATGGAAGAGGATAGCACTGGAAAAAGACCTAGAGAGACAAAACCAACTGCTTTTCACCCTTGCCTACTCTTTTAAGTAGCCTCTCCTGCCAGCAAATTGGTGGTGCTTTGAAGCATCCCACGCTGCTGTCACCAGCTCTTCCTTGCACCTATTAAATATACTGCTAAAACAGGTCACAAGGGCAAAGAAACACTTATTTTCAAGGCTGGGCTTCATTCTCAGTAATAGTATACTTTTCTTATCCCTAATAAAATATTTTTTAAGAAAGATTCTGAGCTTAACCCCTCCTCCCCTAAATACTGTGGCTCATTCCTTTAGACATATATGCAAATCAAGTTCTCAAATTCAAAAAAAAGAAATAGGTCAGAAGCAAAGCTTTATGCTTCTCTTGCAAAAATAAAATTTAATTAACGATTGCCAAAAGCAACAAGACTGAGTTCTTGGCAATGTACTGATTACAGTTATTAGGTTTTTCTTCAGGTCTTGAAGCAGAGTGGCTAAGAAATTGAGCTACAAATCAGGAAGTTCCTCATTTGAGTCACCTTTGTCATGACCTTTCCAGCTATGTAAGTGCCTCTCTCTCTCTCTCTCTCACACACACACACACACACACACAGCCCTCCATTGGTTCTATGGTGACAATGATACTCACAGACCTTCCAAGATTGTTGTTTGGATTGTAAGTAATAAACTGAAGCATTGTGAAAATCTCTAAAATGACCATATAAGTATATAAATCCTAAGTATTATTCATATTGATTTCTTTTTAAAATATATATCTTATTTTTAATGGAACATAAAAGTATAATAGCAAGTGTCAAAAACAAAAGTAAAAGGGATATCTAGAACTGAACATAAGGCAAATTTCTGTACTGGAATCAAGTATAACAGATCAATATTACATAATACCGTTAGCTGAGCAAAGTGGGCTAAGCCTCCCATCCCCACTCCCATGATAAACATGAACCCTCTCCTCCTGCCTCAACTATTTCTACTCAGATTGGGACCCAGAGGCTGTTGCTAATTTCCACAAGCAGTAGAGGATGACCTAGTGGTGCAGAGACATTTACCTGACCTCGTGGCAGGTGAGTCACTTCTGCTTACTGGGAGGTGGGAGTATGAGGGAGTAGGGAGTGCAAGATTGTATCTGCTGGTGTGTTGGAACTATACTGACCCTGCCTATCCCCTCTCCTTCCCAGTAAGCAGCAGTGACTCGCCCGCTGGGATGCCAGGTAAGCATTTCTGCCCAACCACACGGTCCACTATTGCCCCCCAAGTAACTGCAGAATCTCCTTGTGGTGATGCGCTGTCACTCTGGATAACAGATCCCCAAAACATCACAACTTTGTGGCTACACACACACACACATTTGTTAGTGTAGCATAACGAGAGGGAGTTGTAGACTTGGTAACATCTAGTCCCATGGAATTCTAAGGGGCCAGACAAAAATAGCTTATACAGTGGTACCTCGATTTTCAAAAGTAATCCATTTCAGAAGACTGAGTTCCGAAACCCAAAAACTCAATACGGAAAACTCAATACGGAAGCCACGTGGAATGTTCAACTTCCAGGGCATGTTCAAAAACTGAAGCATTTACATCCGGGTTTACAACATTCGTAAACCAAAATGTTCGTCAACAGAGATGTCCGAAAACCGAGATATCGCTGTACTCATGACCATATGAGTGCCTTTATCAGAGCTCATTTAGTACATTTGCACCTCACCTTTCATCCATCACAGAACTCAAACTGGCTCCATGATGGATTTCCACATAGTCTCTTATACAAATGCAGACCAAACCTAAAGCTGCTTAGCTTCAGCAAAGTGACTCTATTATGGATCTTCAGGCTGTTTCCTTTCCTATAAAGTGCATATATCTTGACTCATTTGCACCTTGAACAGTAAACTCTGCAGGTGCCATTCATGTTTCCTTCATCTCCCTGTAGCACACTGTGCTTTGGGTTATGTGTGTCAATATGTTTTCAGGGAGAGGGGAGCTGATATGAGAAAAATATTAACTGAGGACAGGATGTAGGGTGGACTTGATCATTTTCTTGCCCCTTGTGTAGATTTCATAACTGGGTCTTGCCAAATGCATATGTTACCTCATTTAACTTTGTCCCTTCCGTGTTATTTTAAACTAACCCTTGCTTTCAGTAATGCAGTGGGAAGAAAGGGAAAAGAGCAAACATTATTACTTTACTTACTTTGCAGAATTGCCAAGAATGCCGCCAGCAAATCTTAGGCAGATTTAATTCTAATATTAACTGGTTCACTTACTAATTAATCTGCTTTCTCCTTTGTTAACAACAACATGCTTTAGAACAAGAAACAGAAATCTAAGAAACTTGTCTTTGTGTAGCTACAGTGAATTGTAGTGTGCTGCTTAAACTTTTATGTACAGTGAACAGCATAGTAAAATGTAATGTTGCATTTTTTTATTTAGTTCCTTTAAAACAAGAATGGGCAACACCAACATACAAGATCCAGCCCGCAACCTCATCCCCAGAAGGCATTTTCTGGTCCTAGTGGCCTTATAATAACAGTAAAGCTTTCAGAAATAGTGATTCTATGTGTGAAATTCACATTTGGATTTTATATGACGTATGTAAATAACTGTGTACAAAAGTGCTATGAACAAGCACATGAGTATAATAGCTGTATCCCACTTGCAGTATTCAATACAAATGCAGTAAGGGGAAGACAGGAGTGCCTGGCGTGCTCTTGTCCACGGGGTCACGAAGAGTCGGACATGACTAAATGACTAAACCACAGGGACAATAGGAACTACCTTCACTGTTTCATTCACCACATCTGTCAGTCATTCTCTCCCGCTGCTGCACAATTGTCATCAATCTGAGATGCCCTTACATAGCATGCAATCTACAGAACAGGAAGCCAGAGTCCTGTTCATTCTCATAATACATAATGCCAGGTATAGGCTGATACTGCTGCATGATTCTAACTAGCAGTGGAGCAAAAACTCAAAGCAGGAAGTTCTTGATTATGCAAGCACCCCTGCTCAAATGCAAGCACAATTAAGGCAGTCTCATGAGTAGGCAGTTTCTGCTTGTGCCTCTAAGCCATATACTAACTGCTACAAAATCCCCCACCCTCAAGAAAAGTAAGTAATCTAGGGGGAAGGGGCAGGTAGCAGCTGGAGGAGTGTTAGGCAGGAAGAGCTTAGGAAATGTCTCCTCCTTCACACAAGAAAGCCTGGCAATGACAAACTGCACAATCCTGCCCATTGGCGGCATCATCTACAGCCAGTGAGAGGACTATCAACTTGTAGGTCAAACCCACGATCCCCCACAGCATCACTTGCCTGAAGGGAGAGAGGCCCAGTGAGCTTCTTCCATCTTCTTTGAAGTTCTCCACAGCCCAAGGGGAAGCTATATTTTCCCCTCCATCAGTTCCACTTTCTGAGTTCCTTCAAATGCTCAGTATCTTTTGAAGGCATTCAAGTTTTCAGCAATAATTCCCAAAGGCCCATTTGATTTTGAGGGCTAGCACCATTCACTAGTTGCTTGCCCATGATTAATCCTTTCACATTAATCCTAGTTATTAATCCTAACTTGACCACTTCTTTGTCCATAGACTATTATCTGGAGAAGTGATTTAAACCCTGAGGTTCTACAATTTGACTTTTATAGGTAATTTATAATTGTAGAATTTGTCTTAAGACAAATATAAATTTAAGATTTTAAAGTATATCATACTTTTCTGTACCTATAGACTCGCACACCGGATTACTACTTTCCCCAAATATTTCCCCCCTTAACTGTAACACCTGAAGAGGACTATTGCTGAGGATAGATTGTTGTCTGTCATATTTATAAGAACTCTTAAAAACTCTTTCTCCCTGTAAATTAAATGGAGATATGCAAATATATCCAACAAGCAACACAGCAAATAATAAAACAGTCTCTCTTGCACAAGCTTTGGATAAGCTCTCTGTGGCTTTGGCACAGCCATTCCAAGTATTAAATTCTTTATTTTACACGTCATTTTCATGCACTTTTATCTCACTTGCATGAGTTAGATAAGGGTACACAATCAGCCTATGTTATTAATCATAGTTAATCTATTCCATGTTGATAAGTAACTGTTTGATTTCAGATTTTGCTCCAAGGGCTCATTCAGGATTATATTTCTAACAGGAACAATGGTATCACTTCTCATTCTTTATGTGAATCATCAGAAGTGGTGTAGTAAAGTTAAATCACTCGGCACCATTTCCTTCTAAAAACAAGTATTTTTTATTTTTAAAAAACTGAATAAAAATGAATGTCAATGTACAGATGTTAATGTTATTAAAATGTACAGCTACATCATTTGCATTTTGCTGGCAATGTAGGAAATCTAAGGAAACATTTTTGCCAGTTAGCGTGAAACTGAGCAAAGTGGAGAGCTAGTGAGCATTTATAGAAAAGGGTTAGCTAGAAGATGGCATATGATTAAGGCCTTGTATATGTAAGCCAGTATGTATCCATACATGTGGCCATTTCTCTTCTTCAGTAGCTTAACAGGGAAAATACAATTGTCTTCAGAATTGGATGATATAACATTTTATAGATCATCACATAACCAGACCAACAAGATGTCATTTAGCGCGCACACACACACACACTATACAATTTAATGTATATTTTATGTAAACCACTTAGAGGTTTCTGTAAATAAGTGGTATACAAAATCTGTTAAATAAACAATTAAAATACAAATAACAAACTCATTATTCACGTGCTAATGCTTATGTAGCCCAAAGAATGAAGTATTGTCATACTTGGTGGGGCCCACAGATTGACAGAAATAGAAAATGCTTTAGGGGAATTTTCCTAAGGGAGAGAACAAGCCAAAAACAGCTCAACGGTGAGCAGCCATGGAATGTTGATTAACTGGGTTTTTTGGGTGGGAGGCAAGGTGACAGGAGACCAGGGTGGAGGAGTGGAATGGGGTATCCTGGGAAACGCCATGGCTGGCTGGCTGGAACTTTGAGCTCCCCTTGTGCAACTTAATTGTCCCACTTGTGTTCCTTAATTGTAGCTACCCTGCGCTTAGAGGTGGGGCCAGCTGTGGCAGGACGCTCTGCGGGGCCTCTGAGGAGTCTGCCTGCCTCCTGCCTCTCAGCCGCCCTACAGCTGAGGGGGAGGCAGCAGGCGGACCATTTGGGGCAGTGCAGAGCCTGCGGGTGCCTGAGCCACTGCGTCACTCCCAGAAGAGACGCATGGCTCAGGCGCGCTGCAGGCCCCGCGGTGAGTGCCGCCCAGCATTTTGTCACCCCCCCTCAATGGTGACACCTGGGGAGGCCTGCCCCCACCACACACCCCATCCTCTGCCCCAGAATATAATTGGATAGTCTCAGTTTTAGGTCCTGTTTAGACACAACGACCCCCCAGTCTGCAGGGCTGCGTGTACTACCTGCACTGGAATACAGATGGAAATAAGTTACTTGTTTCAAAAAAGTTACTTGTTAATAAATACTTTTCAACAGTAGCTATTTCTTAAGTGGAGAAAGGGCTGAATAGGCAGGAACACTGGCTCAGCATTTTAGCTCGCTCCCCACCCTAAACTCCTGTGGTAGCAAAGCTAGGAACACTTTGCAGTGAGGCCTCCACTAAAGCACATCATTTGGCAGCAACAAGCCATGCTAAAATGATATGGTGTATGCACTCTTATCTGCTCATTGGAGGCTGCTTATGGGACTGTTACTTGCACATGACTGCCATATTTTTATAGACATATTATGCACATCCTCCAATGTGAAGGAAGTCATATACACAGTGCTGTCTGATCTTATATTTAAAGCAACCCAGACAGGCTAGGCTGAGAGAGAGTAAATGGCTTGAGATAAATCCATTGTGTGTTTGCTCTCACAGTACATTGTTCCATGTGGCTGTGTTTTGGACTCTGTTTGTACAGGATGGATCACATTCAAACTGAGTATAGGTATAGGACAAAAATGTTCCGGGCTGTGTTTGGAACTTCTGCTAATTTAGGAACTGCTGTTGTGGAAACTTGTCTACTTCTATTTCATTGAATAAAAATCTGTGCATATCAGTTCTAATGGCTGCTCATGAGATTGGCCTTTCCAGACAAATAGGATTGTTCCTCTTCTCCTGTAATTAATTCTGATGTGTGTGTCTGAATAGTATTTCTTTCTTGTGCTACTTCGGCTCTCATATTTAATTGAAAATGTGTTATGTTTACAGAACATCAGAGACAGGGACATCATCTTTTAACTTGCGTGTTACAGCCTCTTTAAGCCACAAGATGGCAATATCAGTTATATGGCTTTCACCCCCTTTTTACTGTCTGTCTTATTTTTCTGATTTTCAAATAATTGGATTCCTAAAAGTCATCTTTAGATTACAGAGGCGTTCTGTAATCATGCGATTTTAGGAAAACTATCACTAGCAAGTCTTAGAACCTTTCCTCTAACAGATTCTTTCAAACCAAACCAGAACCTGCGTTAAAACCAACGAGAAAACAAGCTATATTTTGAAATTGTTTCTGAAGGACTACAGCTGTTCACTTTAAGAGGACTCAGATGGAGAGGCAGGATGGGTTAGAAGGAGTTAATGCTTTGTGTTTATAGAAGCAGTTGTGCTCAAGTGATAAACATCGGAGTGCAACTTGTATAACAGGCCCTCTTTAATGTTTCAGACAAGGTTCAAATCATTTGCTCAGAAGTGTCTCACTTTTAAATTTTGAAAATCTGGTCACATCTAGAGCTGAAAATATAACTTTTGTCCTTGGCTCTTTACATACAGTCTCTGGAGTGTACTTTTCAGAAGCTTTTGATAGGAGTAGCAATGTATCTTTCTCAAAATAAGAGGGATTTCTGGTCCAGAACAAAAACTGCTGGAAGTTGTACTGCAGATTCACTACTGATCACAAATAGTGATCAATAGTGAAAGCAGTGACAATGTGCTCTCTCTGGATCTTTCCTCAGAGCACAGATCTTAGGAAAGTCAATATTGCTGGTTAGCTCAGTCTAATTCATACTCCCAGTAATTTGATATATAGAAGTGTAGACTCTCCCAATAAATGTAAAGAGTTTCTCAAACTACTTGAGATGTTTCACCTGATGAAAAACTCCTATGTTTCCTTTGAATTTTAGCAACATTTCAGTGGCAACTCTTATCTGTTTCAGTTCATGGCTAGTGGGACTTGTACTAGCAGATATACATAAAGAAGCGTGCTCAAATTTTTAAATGATGGAATGTTTTTTGTTTAAAAAACAACCGTATTCTAGCAGGTAGGAAAGGCACGAGGTAGAAACATGGGAGCACTTGGGAATGTATCATCATATATTATTATAGTATGTGTAATGTTGTGCAAACAGAGTGGTAATGTTGTCCCTGTGCAGTGAATTTTCAGACGAAATTGGTTTTAGAGTTTTTTTATCTGATGATTTCCAAGAATTACCAGAAAGCGTGAAGAGTAATGCAACCAGTGTGATTCAACTTCCAACTATTCACCTTCAACAGAAAAAAATCAGCAACAGTTATATTACATTAAACAAATTGGTCAACCTCTTCAGTGTCTGTGAGTTATTGAAATCACAGATCATCTGAGTATATTTCGGGGGGGGGGGTAGGACCTGAAGTAGGGAAAGGTTGGTGACCTCAGCCCCGAAATCTGAGCCTGTAGGGGGTTCTGCTGCCACCAGTTTCCTCTGCCCCACTGTAAGGGTGGTGTGGCTTTTTCATTTTGTTTCTGTAGGATATTAAACTAAATGTGAGAACCTTCCTGCTGTAGTTTATAATACTCTTGGGCAATCAGAAAGCTTTCTGGATTTGCAAACAGTTGTATAAACTTCAATAGGAATCACTAATATGAAGTTATCTACTGTCTCTATATCATACCTGGATGAATGAATTTTAATTTGACCCGTAAGAGTTGAGGTAGCCAAATAATAACAATGAAAAATGCATGAGAAGAGAAATTTCAGAGTGGTGATTTCACAGACAAGCTTATTTTATGCATCGGTTGCAAATTAATTGGAATGCCATTCCTTTCTTAGTAAGCCCTTTTAGTTATTGTAACCTGAAGTTCTGAAGTGTGTTAGCAGAGGAAGGATTATTGATGGATTGCTTTTTGTTCAGGATGGAATTCTTAACATTACTTTTGCAAGGAGTTTAGCATACAGAGGTATGCTGTGCTATACTATCTCAGCATTGCAACCTTCTCTGTATGACCTATCAGTCATTCAAGCTTTGAATTTATGGATTCTGTAAACAGAAATAGCTTCCAAAGGAAAACAGCCCTCTATACATAGAATCTAAATTCATGTAAATGTAGTGACCCAAAAAATGACAACTGACTGTGGGCAGGTTGAATCTCATAACTTTATGATGTTGTGCAGCTTAGTAAGAGGAAGTCATAAAAATATCCCTATAAAGATAAAAGAAGAAACTAAACACAGAGGAGAGATGTCTTTGAATGTTAGAATGTATAGATATGCCCAACAATATAGTATTGTTAGGGACGCGGGTGGCGCTGTGGGTAAAACCTCAGTGCCTAGGACTTGCCGATCGCATGGTCGGTGGTTCGAATCCCCATGGCGGGGTGAGCTCCCGTCGTCCGGTCCCAGCTCCTGCCCACCTAGCAGTTCGAAAGCACAATTAAGTGCAAGTAGATAAATAGGTACCGCTTTCTAGCGGGAAGGTAAACGGCGTTCCGTGTGCTGCTCTGGTGCCGGTTCGCCGGAGCAGCTTCGTCACGCTGGCCACGTGACCTGGAAGTGTCTGCGGACAGCGCTGGCTCCCAGCCTCTAGAGTGAGATGAGCGCACAACCCTAGAGTCTGTCAAGACTGGCCCGTACGGGCAGGGCTATCTTTACCTTTTTTATAGTATTGTTGTGGGTTTTTAAACCAGATTTCTTTGGGGATATCCAGGTGGGTTGCTCTGAGGCAAGACCTAGACTTGACATCCCATCATGTTCTGGTGATATGTCTCTATGGGAGCTAAGAAGGCATAACTCATCTGAATTCTCTTTCCGGTCTAGCCACTGGGAGTGGGCTAGTTGTGTGTCAAAAGAACGTGTGAGACAGAAACTTCCATGTGGGATTCATTCACAAACCAGCAAATTCAGATTGCACACCTATAGTTGATTGGAGGTCTTGGATAACAAACCAGATTCCTCCAATGATTTGACTTTTGCAATAAGAGAAGCAATGGGGAAATTATATTGACAGTGTGGGATAACACTTGCTTTGATGTAATGTCAGCTAAACCTTCCACAAACAAATGAGAATGACTGTGCAATACATGGGTCACCTGAAAGCTCCCTAAGAAAGATATAGAGAGTTGAGTTTGGGTTTAGTAAGCAAGTAGCATTTGAGTGCTGTCTGTTTTATGTGGGAACTGTATACTTGGGCTGTCTGTTGAAACATATGCATTTATGTCCTCCTATGTTCGGTGTTTATATATATAAATAAGCATAAAGGTAAAGGTACCTCTGACCGTTAGGTCCAGTCGCGGACGACTCTGGGGTTGCGGCGCTCATCTCGCTCTATAGGCTGAGGGAGCCAGCGTTTGTCTGCAGACAGCTTCCGCACAGAAATGCCGTTTACCTTCCCGCTGGAGACCTATTTATCTACTTGCACTTGATGTGCATTCGAACTGCTAGGTGGGCAGGAGCTGGGACTGAGCAACGGGAGCTCACCCCGTTGTGGGGATTTGAACCACTGACCTTCTGATCAGCAAGCCCTATGCTCTGTGGTTTAGACCACAGCGCCACCCGTGTCCAGTAAATAAACATAAGTATCACAAAACACAAATAAATTTCCAGTGAACTTCTTCCAAACTGAATCAGGAGGGGGCTATTGCTGTCCCTCTGGAATGTCTTGCCACATAAAGAATTGGGGTGAACATAGTATTAGGCAGTATAATAGGGAAGCCTCCTACAACTCTTTCAGCTCAAAGGAAGCTAGTCTAGTCATCAATAGATACTTACAAGTAAAAAAATAAACAAACTAGTATGATCCAGTTAAAGTTAAGCACATCCTCAAGGCATACACCCTCTTTCTTCTGTTGAAAGAAATGGGAATTTGAAATGCTTGACTTTGGCTGAATTATAGCAAATTTGGGCATATTAATGAAGTTTGCAATATTAACCCCAATTACATGGGATTACATTCAATTGGAGTTGCTTCTGGGATGTTTGGGATTGTGCTGTTAAGTACTATGGGACATTGTGGTCAAATGGTAAGTTTGGTTTGGGCCGTCTGCGTTCAGATCTCTACTCAGTTGTTACGGTTCCTTACATACACCTAGTACCTATTTTTTCAATCTTAAATTCCCCACCTATAAAATGCAGGCATCAATGAGCTTCACAGAGTTACTGTGGGAATGAGACAAGGGCCAGGACTGAAAGACCTGTGAAACTTGCTCTGTGAATCTGGAGGGTTTACAGAATAGCAGTCTCCTCTGACAAACAGGAACTTAAACGGGCATTTGTGATATGGAAGGGGGGTGGGGTGGTAATTCCACAAGCTTGAGTAGTGCTTCAGATTCCAGCAAGGATTGTAAACCAATTTGCATCCTAGCCTTTCTATTAAACAACAAATTTAAAAATGGTATTTGCTAGGGGCTGTGCTCCTGCTTGCTCCACTCACCTACCCCGGCATCCCCTCCACATTAACCCTCCACAGCTTCCCCTTCCTGCTCCAGGCAGCTATTAAGCTTGCTATTCCCCTCCCCAACCCCTTTTCTAAAACCACTTCTGTTTTCTGTTTTTCATTCTCACTTTCACCTTCACCCCAGGCCCAGGTCTCTTCCCCACTCCTTCTGTGCAACTTCCTTGTACACAAACCACCCCTATGAAAACCTCCTGCATCTCCTTCCTCCTCCTGTCACAACTATTAAGCACCCTTTCTGCCTTCTTCCCAACTATGAACCCACCATCCCCTCCATGCAAAGCCAGGATTGTGAGGCAGCTCTACATATCCTTCAATGGGGGCTGCAAAATGACCGCCTTATATTTTTACGTATATAGAGAGAAATTGTGAAATTACATCCATGATCCTAATGATAGCAGGGGCAGCACAGTTCTGCAGTACAGTAGTGGTTCCAGTTCCTATAATTTCATTGTTACTGAAGCTTTCTTCAAAGTGCACTAGAAGAAACAAGTTCTAAGTTCCACAAGTTAGCGATAATGCTTTTCTCCCAGGACACAATAACCGAAGCATCACATTCTGTTTCTTGCTATAAATCCTTTATATGTGAAACTCAAACCTCTGCTAGGCTAGATTAATGGTTACCAGTGTATATAATATTTATCAAACCTCCTTTTATGTTGCTTGGCAATCTGTGCTGCCATCAAACACGTTGAAATAATTGACATTTAGTGCGTTGGCTTCTTTTGACTAAGAAGCATGACATTCATGTAGATAGTAAACATTTGGCAATTGCTGTAAATGTCTCCAAATTTAACACCATGACCTTTTCCCAGGTAAATGTTTTGGGATAAAATGTAAATAGTGATTCACTGGATGTCAAATACCACTGGATGTCAAATGCTGTGTGATCCTAAGTTTGCTGCCTTGTTATTTTTGAGAGGCTGGGAATTTGGTTTACAGGACCTCCCTGTTTTAAAGTCTTTGCAACAGAAGCAGTTGAAAAAATGTATTTACTGTGCATGCAACACATTTTTAGTCCCACATTACTTTTTTTTCATACTGTCTTTTTGATTAATTGGACTTAGAGAAAACTTCTATAGAGGCATAATTAAATAGCAGCGTGTGTTTAAATTGAAACTGCTCACAATTTAAGTAAGCTCAATAATGCTGAACAGCGACACTGTTTAGAACTGATGTTTGGTATCTTGATTGAATATTGTATTGACAAGAAAATATTGTAATGCATTCTGAAAAAAACCATATTTAGAGGGCTATATAATGATTTATTTATTTTGTTTCTAAAGCTGCCCTTCAGAGATATTCATTTCTTATGTCTAGTACTCAGAATCAGGTTTCTCAACTGTGCTACTACAGACTGCCTGTAAGTGTCACATGATCCAATGATTCGTAGAATTGTAGAGTTGGAAGGGACCGCCAATGGTCATCTGGTCCAACCCCCTGAAATGCCCACTAAAAATAAATCTCTGAAATCCCTGTACATAGAAAACTAGCTGTTGAGGAAGGGGGGGGGTCTACCTTAGTTTATTCTGTGACTGTACATCTTTCTGCATGCAGGCTCTTTTATATAAAGAGATATTCAATCATATGAACCCCACCCCACCCCCAATTTGCAGCCTAGAAACATATTTACTGCATTGTTTGTTCTTGACAAGAACTAGGCTTTATTTATCTGGGCGGGTTAGTTGACTCCCAAAGTCTCCTAACCTGGCAGGTTTTCCTATCTAGAATCTCCAGGTCCACTCTCATGCTAGAAAGCTGCAATGTTCCCAGCATCTAGCTCATCACATGGCTCACTTCACAAAACCCAAAATGACCAGTTAACGCTTCCTTGGAGTGTTAAGAAGAAGACTCCCTAGTAGCTCTACAGGAACATTCCATCCATGCAAGGATTTCTCCTTGCACAATGGAATACCCCCTTTCTGTGCATTTCCTAAATCTGTTCTAGGGGTTCCCCCAACCTTCTGGAATAGGGTTGGGGGAGGACACAGGACATGCATGGGGGAAGGAGAGGGAAATATGCCCCGTTGCACAAGCAGAAGTCCTTGCTGAACCTGGTTTCCCAGCAACTATCAAGTAGCCTGCCCAGCTTTCCCAAGAGGGGAGAAGAAAAGAAGAACCCAACACGACCTACCTTCTATAAAAATCATCTGCAACAACACACTTCTAGGCGTAGTGTTATGTGTACACAGCCAGAGGTGCTGTGCATGCAGTGAAATAGAAGTGTGTGTTTATTTGCAAGCTCTGAACTACATGGTGTATTCATGCAATTCCACTTAGCAAAATCAATTCTCATCTAGGAAAAGCAGAATGGTGATAACCATTTGAATGCACTGGTGCATTCACATCTAGAAGAGAAAATATCTTAATATTTTCAGCCTAACCCTGAATGTGGTTATAGAGCAGCTCATAGCCTTTTCTAGGTCAGAATTCAGTGACTAAGTACCAAACTATATGTTACAGCCCTTCAGCTGCATGCATTAAAACCTGATGGCTGGTGTTTGCAATGAAAAGAGTGGGTGCTTTTCCATAAAGAAGTGTGGAGATGAGTTCACAAAGCTAAAAGAAGCAGCTAACAGGCTTTAAATTTACATATAATGCACAGTTTGGTTTTGATGCCAAGAATGCTACTCAGTCCACCATATTGTTTTCAGGACAAACCTATCAAGGTAGGGAGGCAGGCAAAGATGACCTTCCTCTGCCTGGCACCCCCAAGACCCCCCTGGAAAGGTGCCCCAAATGTTTAGGAGTCCTTTTTATGCAGTGGACTGCGGTGCAAGGGGTCTGATGGGATGGCGAGATCCCAGAAATGCATTTGTTCAGTCCTGAATGCTGATATAATTCTGTTAAATCTATATAAATCTACTTTAATTCTATATAAAATCATCACATTCAACATTATCATCAGTAAATTACTCCAAATCAACAGAGATTTAGGATATTCATGCCTGCACCCAAAAACCCCTTAGATTTATTGAGTAAATTAGAAATCATTATAATAAGTTTATCTGCATCCAGTACTTTGCATATAGCCAACAAATGGTACCAAACAGAGCTACAGGAAGATTTTAACATGACAGCCTCTCACATAGTGATCATGGTACAGTGATCACATCTAAATGTAAAATCTGCGATAGGAAGTTGGAAAGTTTCACTGGAAAATCCAGATACATAAATGTGTCCAGAACTTGTTGATTATTATTCAAAACTTCTTCATATGAGACACTTGTGCATCCATGGATGTAAAGGCCAGAATATCAGATAACCTGAAGCAATCGATAAACAGGATGGAATATCCTGCCATCTTAACAGCTATGCAAATGGGATACTAAGTTTGAAGCCACTTTGTTACAACCAATAACAGCTGTGAAGTCAATAACTGTGTCTAAAAGATAGCAAAACATTATGTAGACCTAATTGTCTTAGATTTTTATTAGATGTTTTTCTGTATCACTTTTAGAGTTCTGACCTTCCCTATTGATTAAGTGGCAATTTTGTCTGGCCAGTGATTGAATTATTGAATCACACCTGCCAAAAGTGATCAAGAGTGCATGAAATAAAGGGCAGGTGTCGTGTGATTTACAACCCAAATGAGTTGCTTGCTTTGGTTTTGATTAAATAATACAAAATAAAAATTAAATTAAGTAGTGACCAAATTGCAGGCAAAGAACTATAACAATTTTAAATTTTTTCACTTACTTGCATACCATAGACTAATATCTCAGCACTGTGTGTGATATTTTTCTTTTATAAAAGTTATGGCTACAGTTCCAAACCAAAAATTGATTATATTTTTCAAATGGTTGTTTGTGGCACTGTTGTTGTTAGCAATACACATATACACACAATGTATGTGTCACACTTACACTCTTACTTACATCATATACAAGTCCCCTCGTTGAATGACTCCATCTCCATATAGCTGTTAGGCACTTAGGGACTTTGCCAGTGGTTAACCCACTTCATTGGCTCGCATTAGCATGTAGGGTTCTGACAATAGCATACAGTTCAGGCCGAGTGTCAAGCACAATAGCAATCAATTATTTGGGGAGGATGTGAATCAAAGGGTCCCTTACTGTTCCTGCTAAGTAATACTAATCTGCATTGTTCTTGTGGTAGGCTGCATGTAAAGTTCTGGACATCAAAACTGCAGATTTCATGGTGCAGTGAAGCTGTACATGAACAAAACCTCCCACATAGGTTGAGGAATCACTCTGTGTCATCAGAAGCCCAGTATTGCAGGCAATTACCCCCGTGTTGTCATCTACTGGGGCAGTAGTAAAGAGGCCTTATTCAAACAACTCAGAACACAGACTGTAGAGACCTCTAGAGGCAACATGAGCTCATGGTAGCATAGGCTTACATGAGTGACATGAAGACTGTGCAACAGAATGCACAGAATCCCTATTTTCCCTTCTGCTTGGGTGCTGGGTTACATATTTTTATTATTATTATTATTATTATTATTATTATTATTATTATTATTATTATTTTATTTCTACCCCACCCATCTGGCTGGGTTTCCCCAGCCACTCTGGGCGGCTTCCAACAAAGATAAAAAATACACTAAAATGTCATATATTAAAAACTTCCCTGAACAGGGCTGCCTTCAGATGTCTTCTGAACGTCAGGTAGTTGTTTATCGCTTTGACATCGGTTTATCGCTTAATATCGGTAGCTGGAACTGTGACTAATTTCACCCATTTATTTCAAGGCAACTAACTGTCTGGATTGAGGCCATGCTCCACAACACCATTCTTCCACCTTGAGCCCCCAAAAGCTGGTGGACTACAACTCCCATCATACTTGACCATTGGCTAGGGTGGCTGGGAATGACGGGAGCTGTAGTCCAACAACAACATTTGAAGACCCAATGTTAAAGAACATTGCATCATAGCAAGCTGCTAATGAGATTGTATTCTCCCTATCCCACCTAAATATGCAATGTTGCTTTGGATGTTTCAGAAACATACTAAAAATGGCATTCAAAAGGCTTTTAAAACCCTGATACGACATAGGTAGGTTGTCAGAGGGAGGGAGGGATTGATGACTGCTTAGAAGCACCGACTCCCCCTATAAATGTAAGAAACTGCAAATTGCTTTTAATGACATTCATTTCTAATGGGAGCTCATTATGCAAAAGGAAGATTAGTATAATTAATCTATTTGTTACAAAAAGAATCAGTATTGCATCTAAGTAGTCATGAGCAAAGATCACAAAAATGAATGAAAACAAGCATAAATGTCAGCAGCATTAACATACCTGAACCCCATGACTGTTTCATTTCTGTTTGACAATGGGCTAGATATGTGATTCTAGCCACCGGTAGGATATATACAATCTGTCCCACTCTGAATGTTCTGACAAATAGCCTTTCAGAAACCTCTGGAAATTAATTTTCTAAAATATAGTAACAAACTAGCAACCCAATTCTATGCATGTCTCATCAGAAGTAAGTGCCACTGTATTCAGTAAGAGCATTTAGGATTGCAGCCTAAGAGTACAGTTTGTGAGATTTGTGCTAGAAATAGACAGTGCCTTGGATCCAATAGTGGCCTGGTTCAAGTGGAGCAGAATTATACTTGTGCCAGGGGGTACCTCTGATTTCAACTGATTTCGCACTTACACACACACACACACAGAGAGAGAGAAACAGAGAGAGAGAGAGAATGAGCAACATTTAATGCTGCTCAGAGGTTCTCCTCAATTCTCAAGCATGGCTTTGGTGGCAATGCAGGGGACTTTCTTAGTAAGTCAAGGAGCTGGGACAGGTCTGTTCAACAAAGCTGCAGGAGTCTTGGAGGAGCTTTTGTGCATTGGTGTCTTCTTATCCCAGTGTTGTCTTCCTAGTACCTTGAAACCTGCAAACCTGCCAGAGGCAACAGTGGGACAAAAATAAAGCAATAGCTTGGAAACTATGAATTGCAATGGGCTTACCATAAGACCTGCAGCTTTCTGAGAAAGACTATTGACTGTCTCTAACCTGCCACTCAGGGTTCTTGTTTCAGTGTTCGAAACCCTACACTTAAGGGAGTCCCTTTCACAATAATGCTGATCACCCATTGTCCAGGGAGTGTTTCATTGTGGGGATGGATGGAGCTGACCCCATGTATTCCTGCCTGCCCCTTCATGAGTGCTAACGGAACACCAAAAGCGGGCTACACAAAATATCTAGCATCGCAAAAGTGAATGGTACTTCACATATTGTCTGCAGATGTTGCCCACTGACCTTAACTGAAAGGACATTAAAGATACAGAGAGGCTTTTATCCTGATTCATTTGAAGCAGAAGGCAATTGTATTTTGTCCCTTAAGGAAATATGGGGAAAATGAAAGATACTCTAATCATTTCATCTAATTGCAAATTATAATTGCAAACTGTAAATCAAAAACTATATGAATTCTAAGTAATGCAATGGAAAAAAATAATTGTACTTCACAATGCTGAAAACAGAGCAAATCAATTATATTGTTACAGGAGACCCCAATCTCTGTGAAGCTTCACGACATTCCAGGTGCTTCATTATGTCACACCCCTATAAAAACCATTTTGTGACAAGTCATGCCCACAACAGCCAGTTGTGATTCACATCCATGGCTGAATTTCCCATGCTAACTGATTGTTGGAATGAGGGACCTGGAAAACCAGCAGGAATGAAATAGAGCATCACTCCAATGGTGATGTGCAGGTGTCAGGGACAGGTAGGAGTCTGAAGGGTGGGCAGAGGAGACAGGGGGCAGGAGGGTGATCCAGGGGAAGGGACCAGTGATTTGTGGGGTTCTGTGCCACCTGTGAGACAGGAGGCAGAGGCTGGCAAACAGAGACAGAAGTATAGGTAGGAGAAGAGGAGGTGGAGGAAGGCACAGAGGTGGAAGAGACAGTCTCAGAGAGAGTCGGGCCATAAGACTCTCCTCCATCTCTTCACCCATGGTCTCCCAGGATGAGGAGAGACTTAAAGTGGCAGGAGGAGCTAGAGATGCTGTGCAGAGGTCACCAGCTGCTTGCATGCACCATGTCATGAGAGGGGGTTTAAACGTGCTGATGGAGGCATGGCTGCGCTGTTGCTGCAACTGTCCAGGTCGGAGCACAGGTCTTTAGAAGGATATGGCTAGCTAGCTATTTAGCAGGAGTGGTGCATGCAATTCTTACACCTTAGGAGCTGATGTCATTGAGTGTTTTGCCAATAAATAACTAAACTTCCAATCATGTGTCTTCGTTGCGGGGCTGGGTGTGCTCGGCACAACAGGCTTCCTATTCTCACAGCAACTGCTGGCTCAAGGTTGCCCCATGGGCTTAATGTCTGAGCACGAATTTAAACCCAGGCCTGCCCTGTCGTCATCATACAGGACTAACATATTTCAAATATTGACACAGTTGTACAAAATAGTACCATTTACATATGGGATGGTTCAAGAACTGGTGAATTACTCCATTTAGATTGCTGCCTTTCTCAAAACTTTGATGGCAAATAGTTTTCGTTCATTTCTTCTTTTTTGATGCTCAAGTTCCAAAGGAGGAATACCATCAAGGACTTTCCCGCGTTCAGTTTTGTTGCTTTTATATATACAAGAGCAACCTAGCCAGAAGTGGGCAGCATGAGGGCCCTTGGACGACCTCTGGCCAGATAATGTTGATGTTTCTCCATTGTCTGTGTAGTCATGCACTGCCACCATGTGGCAACTGAGCTGAGGGCTAATGTTTATAAAGAAATGTTGGTAGAAATAAATTTCAATGAGAAAAACCAGGCTAGTTGGTTCTCATTGCAAACAGCAAGCATGAGGCTATTCCAGTAAAGATCATGGTAGGGGCAAAACAATAAACAAACAAAAAAACCTAGCAACCTCCCCCCCAACCTTCCAATCTGGTTCAGGGCCTTGTCAATTTCTTTTTTAACAAAGCAAAAAATAAGACACACAAGACTAAACCACATAAATAATGTCACTTTGAGTACTTGGGGGAAATTCTGTGGAAACAGTCCTGCCAATCGCTTTTAAAGCCCATTAATTATTGTGGGCCAGGGTTAAAGCATGTGCCTAACTCTGTCCTTCAACATCATTGGATCGTCAGAGGGCTTAACTTTGGCTAGATCACTCGTATAAAAACTTGGGGGCACAATCCAGCCAGCCACTGCATCCCTTTCCCTCTCTTGTGTGTACTTTCCCATTGCATGGGAGTTTTGTGGAGGACCTATTTTGCAATTTAGAACACTGCAAAATCAGGGTTATAAATTGTGTGAGGAGCCTTTATTAGTACAGGTGGTGCTCCGCTTCAGAGATTCACTTTCCTAATCATGGAGAAAAGTGAAACACTGGAGGGCGTGGGACTTCCCAACCAACCCCAATATTCTCTCTCACATTCTGCAAAGAAACAGCACATCTGAATAGGGCTATAGTTCCTTTCCCTCCAGATAATCAGTGATAGTACCACTCAGCTGTTCAAAAGGGGACCTCTTCCATTCTTCCTCCTCCCAAGCATCTGATCACCAGTTATCTAACCATGACTATCTGTGCATGTTTCCGACTCCAGAGCTCCCCTCCAATTGGAAGAGGCTTATATAGTGGTTCCCCAAACTAGGAAAAGGAACAGTATTCCCCTATTTCAGAATGACCAAAACTTTATTAGGAAGGCAATGCTGGGAAAGTAAAAAAGTGTTATGTCTGTGAAACTTTGGTGCATTCAATCACATTTAATTCATATTTTGAAAACCAGTCACTGCCTTGACGTATATAGTCATTGAAATATTTTAGCTTGGACCTTCATATCATATCATATTTTATTTTACTTTGAGAACTGGCCAGCATATCATATAGTGAGAAATGCTATTGTTCCTACAGAAATAGAATCCAGAATGATAAAGATATACAAATATTTTGAAACCATCCATTAAAAACCTCTGATTGTATTAACTGGACCATGCTTGAAACAAAAGCTCCTCTCAGTGAAAACTTCCCCGCTTACAGCAAAGGGTTCTAGTTGATGACTAAACTGAAGTTCACTCTAGCCCTAGACTATTGTGGAATTTGATACAAAGAAAAGAGTGGTTTAGATAAAATTGCTATGAACCCTTTAAATTGACTACAAAGACAATATGCTGAAGAAAAAAATATAACCATGAGTAGGGCTGGGACCCCCTCCAGAACAGATTGGGGCATTGCCGGGGCTGATCGGGGGAAGAAGAGAAACCCAAAGTCCTGTTGTGCATCTGATTTGGGTCCCATAAAACTTGCTTAATAGAAATTATTGGCAATTGTTCAGCCCAGCACAATCTAAAGGTAAAGGTACCCCTGCCCGTACGGGCCAGTCTTGACAGACTCTAGGGTTGTGCGCCCATCTCACTTAAGAGGCCGGGGGCCAGCGCTGTCCGCAGACACTTCCGGGTCACGTGGCCAGTGTGACAAGCTGCATCTGGCGAGCCAGCGCAGCACACGGAACACCATTTACCTTCCCGCTGGTAAGCGGTCCCTATTTATCTACTTGCACCCGGAGGTGCTTTCGAACTGCTAGGTTGGCAGGCGCTGGGACCTAACGATTGGAGCGCGCCCCGCCGCGGGGATTCGAACCGCCGACCATGCGATCGGCAAGTCCTAGGCGCTGAGGCTTTAACCCACAGTGCCACCTGCGTCCCTAAAGCACCCAGGCATCCCGCCAAGTAGGCGGGTCACCACAGGGACGACCTGTACCCGTTCAAAAATTCCTCTCACATTAGCAGTGAGGACCCGGGCGTCACCCCGGATCACCACCCTCCCTACTCATAAGTTTAAGGCATCCAGCACAATCTACCTAGTCTATTTTTGAGCATTGATTGAAGTGTAAACCATTAAACAGGCTCACATGACCTGTTATTTAAAGTGGTAAAGTTGCCATTCCAGCTCATCACATGCCGCTCATCTGTTATATCCAGAGGAAGGATATGCAAAATTAGGGTAGCAACCAAGGGAAGAACACTGAATATCCTGCTTAAAATATTCTCTCCAATGCACTTGAAAGCATGTCATCATCCTTGAAACTGTTTGAATAGGAGCCAGCAGTGAGATCATCTTAATCCAATAATCTATGTCTTAAGCAAACAAGGCAAAATTAATTTTGTAAAATTAAGTGTTTGTCTAGGGAGGTTAAAATATTAATACTGCATAATCCCCTGGACTTTAGTAAAATAAACAGAGATTGAGGGTTATCCTAATGCAGGAACTGAACAATTTGCTTTGTTTTATGCAGTCAAAGATGTTTGCTTTGTGGATGAAGAAAAATATATACTGCTACAATTTGGTGTTATCTCATGCAATTTTATGATCTAACTGCATTAGTTTGTGTTCTTATGAGAAAAGTGCTGATAATTCAGCAGAACACACTGAGTCTATCCATGAGTGTATTAGAAACCTGTAATTTTCATCTGAAAATTAAATATACAAACTTGATGGAATAGTACACAATAATATATATTTAGAGGGATTATATTTTAAAATGCCTGTAAAAATGGAAAGCAATTTTCAGGATTTTTTAAAAAACAAGGTACCACTTAGCAAGTCAAATACTTAACACTTCTTGTCCTGTATACTTCTTCCTTCCTTCCTTCCTTCCTTCCTTCCTTCCTTCCTTCCTTCCTTCCTTCACCTTCCTTCCTTCTTTCTTACCTTCCTACATTCCTTTTTGGAAATCTATTTTAGATCAATTAAATTTATGTATATGTATATCAATATTCTTCCCCCTTTCTAAATGGTAAAAATGCACTCTCACACTCTCATAATCGTGCATCTCCATATAATGTTCCTTGCCTGTAGATTCAACTGTGCACCCGTCTTCTGCTGAAAACCTTTGTCAACATAGAAAAGAAAGGTGCTATTGGAAGACTAGCAAGGAGACCATGCTCAGAAGATCCTGCAGCTCTTCTCCTCTAGGTACAGTGGTACCTTGGGTTAAGAACTTAATTCGTTCTGGAGGTCCGTTCTTAACCTGAAACTGTTCTTAACCTGAAGCACCACTTTAGCTAATGGGGCCTTCTGCTGCTGCTGCGCCGCCGCCATGCAATTTCTGTTCTCTTCCTTCCTGAAGCAAAGTTCTTAACCTGAGGTACTATTTCTGGGTTAGTGGAGTCTGTAACCTGAAGCGTCTGTAACCCGAGGTACCACTGTACTGTGTTGTGGGGGAGAGAGCAAGACTGTATAGATTTGAACGCCTTGATGCAAATACAGTGGTACCTCGGGTTACATACGCTTCAGGTTACAGACACCGCTAACCCAGAAATGGTACCTCGGGTTAAGAAATTTGCTTCTGGGTGAGAACAGAAATCGTGCTCCAGCGGCGCAGCAGCAGTGGGAGGCCGCATTAGCTAAAGTGGTGCTTCAGGTTAAGACCAGTTTCAGGTTAAGAATGGACCTCCAGAACAAATTAAGTACTTAACCCGAGGTACCACTGTAGACCAAATCCTTAACCTTTATGTGCTTATTTGTATATTTACAAGCCTCTTTTTCACCAGCTGACTTGCTGCTTTTGAGTGTTTCCTAGTAATTTAATAAGTTGATGGAATAAACTATGTATACACTTCTTAAGTGTGGCTGCATTGTTACAGGTACAAACTGTGGCAAGCCTTGGGTCCATGCACTCCACTTCCTCTTGCTCCCTCTTTCATATGGGGTGGCAACATTAGAAGCTTCTGTTTGCAGTTTGAAACAAACTATAGTTTCTTGCTTTATTCAAATAAGGGAGAGAGTAGTTTGTGCTAAGCAATAGTTTGTTCACACAGTAGGATGATCATAGTAGGAACAGATCCTGGGCCTTTGAGTGCCAGCCACATTTTATGACTTCCATCTAAAACACAAATACCTAACAGACAAATGCAATTTGTTTCTACATTCTTAGACCCGTAACATGACTTCATGTGTACTCTCTTTCTTTCTCTCTCTCACACAGTGCTGGGCTCTCAGGATAAGAGGATCAGGAGTGACCTGGCAGATAATCCAGTGTACTCTTCCACTTTAAACAAGACTTAAAACCTGATGGAACATGACTAGATGCTACTAGGACCAGGAGCACGCAGTCACCACTGGATAGGGCCACATGTGACTACCTCTCAGCTACTTTTATTGAGAGAAGGTCTGTAGAAATCCAATCAGTTCCCTTTGTAGAACTGTGAATCATCCAACATTGCAAGCCTTAGCTGAACCTTAGCATCTGCTTGCTCAAAATCATCTGAAAATTGCTCTGCAAACCAATCACTATCTTGCATATTGTTTTCCTTTGATAGCCTGGATGATCAAACAAATCACAAAGCTTCTTGACCTACTCAGCCTACAGCGACAAATGTTGTAGTGTCACTTCTCTAGGAAACTGGAAAATGAGGCAACATTAAAAACACACACACCAGTATTTAAAACCCTTTCAAAAGCTGCACCTGTAACAAATCTGTGATTGTCTGACCAAATCATGCCCTCGAAGTTAAGGCTTCATGCCTACAAGGGCATACAGATCTGGTTAACTTTTCTCATCTCTACGTTAGTCTTAATGTACCCAACATGTGTGTTATATAAAGTGACACTCATCTAGATGCCTGTAATGTACTGTACAGGATAAAAACCCAAAGTGCGTCATCATGAGCTCTTAAGAGCCAGAAGAGATGCAAAAAGGAAAGGTAGCCATGCTGGTTCATAAGAAGAAGAACAAGCCCAAAGTTGGGTAATCACTTTATAAGGACCAACTAAAAAGCTAAAGGCTTTGTCCATGTGGAACTTACACTACAGCTAAGTGTAGTGTAAGAAGAAAAAGAAGGTGGTGGTGGCAGCTCCAGCAATAACAACAACTGAATTGGAGTCGAGCAAAGAATGGAAGGAGGACTACTTAACAGTTGAAGGATGCATAGACTGGGGTAAGCATAAAGACCCATATTCCATTTATTCCCTTAGCAGTCAGATGTGCTTCTCTCTCTCTCTCTCTCTCTCTCTCACACACACACACACGGATTCTGATGCTTGTACCAAGTCTTCAGTGACTGTCCACTCACCAACTCTCTCTAAACCCTGTTTAGGGTTTAGCCTCTTCCACCCAACCTATTTTTCTCTAAAGATTAGCACCCTCCTGTTTACTTTGGAAACCCCTGGTACCACTTGTCATGCTAATAAGATAGATTTGGGGTTTTTTTAAAAAATGAATTATTCATGGTAAAGTGAAATTAATTCACTCTGTTTCCCTCCCTGCCATTCCTTGGGGGATATTAAGGCTCCCTGCACGTTTTAATAGCTCCTTTCAATCTTCTAGTAACAGAAGCACTCATTTTGAACAGAATGAGAAACATTTTGTATCCACCTGTTGCACCGCAACATATTTTTTTAAACCCTTCAAGTGCATTTTTACTAAAGCACTAAAAGCCTCAGGCAAGCCTAAAGCTTATAGCTCTGGAGGAGGAGAGAAGAACAGAAAGAATTACCAGGTTTTCCCCTTCTTTTCAAATAACACTGTCTGAGGCACTATGCACACATTAATTTGGTTTAATCAAAATGAGTAGGATGTCAGCTGATCCACACGTGGGGGTGGGGGAGATATTTGATTCCTTTTGCATTTAAAGGTGAACCTACCTAATTTGCGGTCTCTGGCACTCTTCTCTAAACAGCCATCCTTTGGAATTTGCAGTCCTCTGGATTTTGCAATGCACTTCTCGAGCCAAGCAATATGTACAGAACTTCCTGTGCTGGGGCAAAGTGTGCCTACAAATGCATGTATTGCTGAAAATAATGCTCATAATTGCATTCCATTGGGCCAAACTGCATATAAAAATGTATACAGCAGGAGAACTCCAGCTGAAATTACGATGGGTTTTCACAAGGTCTCGTTTGCTTTTTAAATTGCAAGCGGGTGTAGACATATGGAAAACTGTGCTTAACATTGAAAAAATGAGTAAAATGAGAAACCAAAACTGACAGATGCAGTCCTACCTAGCAGAGGCATTCATTGTAGGTCCTCCTCACCCCAGACTGGGTGATTCACAGTCAAATTGCATTTGCAAGAGACTACATGTTTGAATTCTTTTTCTCAGAGGTGGGGTGGGAAGGGCTCTTTCCAAGAAACCAATTTTCTTAATGAACGGATAACCCCCCCATACCAGAGATGCCAACTTGAATAAAACATTGGGGGGGGGGGATTTGGGGACATGGTCTATGAAGAATTAAAGAAAATGCTCAGACATTCACTAAAAGACCAGAAGCCTTTTTATTGGGCATTATGACAATAAACATCCCAAAAGAAAGCAAAAGATTATTTCTATATGCAACTACGGTGGCTAGAGTATTAATTGCCAAATACTGGAAAGGGAATTCGTCTCCAACTAAGGAAGAGTGGCAAAGTAAATTGGGTGAATATGTACAACTAGCCAAAATGACCGAAGTGATAAGAAATCACTCATTTACAAGGTTTCAAAAGGAATGGGAATGTTTTAAAAATTATCTAGCTAAACATGGTTCCCAACTTAAAACTTTGATGTGCCTAGAATAAATTTCACAAAGTAAAAAACAGTTAGATGAGCTATTCTATAGAGAGGAAAGGTTGAAAGAATACTAGAACACAGTTTGAAGGAAAAAGGAAATAAAGAGATATGAAGAATCCGCTAAGAGGTAGGGGGAAGTCAATTAATGTACTATGGAAATGAATAATTTTAGAAGAAGAAATAGATTATGTATGTATGCATGCATGTATGTATGTATAAGAATGAAGGAAATAAGATGTACAGTGGTACCTCGGGATGCGAACGGGATCTGTTCTGGAGTCCTGTTCGCATCCTGAATGCAATGTAAGCCGTGACAGTGCATCTGAGCATGCGCCACTCGCGTTTTGCCGCTTCCGCGCATGACGTCATTTTGAGTGTCTGCGCATGCGCGAGTGGCAAAACCCGGAAGTAACATGCTCCATTACTTCCGGGTTGCCGCGGAGCACAACTCGAACGTGCTCAACCCGAAGCACATTCAACCCAAGGTATTACTGTATATCTGCAGATTTTAAAATGCAATAAAAAAATTATTAAAAAAACATTGGGGGCAGGGATGACCGGTAAGCCTTACCCTGCATAATCGATCACAAGATGCGGAGCATGCAAACCATTTGAATGACAACCATTTCTCATAAGGCTTGGTTTCCAGACCCTTGAATATCTTGGTTGCCCTCCTCTGCACACGTTTCAGCTTGTCAATATCCTTCTCAAATTGCAGCACCCAGAACTGGGGTCCATTCTCCAGTATGAAAGTGTGTCACTTCTTTAGCCACAAAAATTCCAGAGGGCTTTAATCCCCTTTAATTGTGCAAACATCCATTTCCATTATGTGACTGAATCCACTCCGTAAAGTACGAACAGTTCAGAGGCGAGCACAGTCTCTGAAAAGCGGAATCATGGTTATAATTTTCTTATGTGTAGGTTGGGTTTTATTCTAAAATGAACGTGACTAGGCTCAGAAAATGTAAACAGCAGAATTGAAATCTAACAGCCAACTATTTAATAATTCTTTCCTCTGCTACTCCTGTCTAATTGGACAGCTCTGTATATTCTCTGTATATACACAGTAACCTCTGCTTACACTTGGTGTGTTAACTTTGGGCAGTTGCTTATATCGGATAAAAAGGGGGTAAGTATCTCTCGCTGATATCAGTGGCAAGGTCACAGAGTATACCATCACTTCATTCATCTTTCACAATGGATATTAATTCATTTCATGTAAGAAAATGTACTCTACTATCTGCTGGATAATAATTTAAAGAAGCACTATCAGTTCATGCACTAGCACTGGCTTCTTTAAAAAAACGAGCATCTGGATCTGATGCACTTCAAAGCAGAATGCTACGCAGAACTAGTCTTCTTTGAAGTACAGCTACAAGCACAGACAAGTTTAGGAACCCAAATCAGTTTCTGAATCTGCTGTACTTGGAAAAAATCCCAGTCGGATGTCTTAAAAAAATAATACGCATTTTAGAAAATTGGTGTCTGAATCAGCTGTACTTCAAAGCAGAATGTCTCATACAGCTTTCCCCCCCTTTTTTGCTTTGAAGTATGACTAATTCAGATGCAGACTTACTTTCTTCCTTTTTTTTTAGGGTGAGGGAGCCGAAATTGGCATTCACCTTAGTCATGCTCTGGTCATTCCTCTTTGCTGCTTTGTCATTTTCTTTCTTCTTCAGCCAGTGTGAGAAAGGTGTAGTGCGCCATGCTGTAATAATAACCTGAATAATTTAGAACCACAGGATCATATAATCGTAGTTCTGGAAGGGCCCCTGAGGGAGGGCCCCTGCAATGAAGGAATCTCAACTGAAGCATCCATGACAGATGGCCATCCAAACTCTGCTTAAAAACCTCCAAGGAAGGAGAGTCCACCACCTTCAGAGGGAGTCTGCTCCACTGTCAAACAGCTCTTACATTCAGAAAGTTCTTCCTGATGTTTCGTCAGGAATCTTCTTTCTTCCTGGCGTTTAGTGCAAGAAACTTTTTTCTTGTAACTTGAATCCATTTGGTTTGGGTTCTACCCTCCAGAGCAGGAGAAAACAAACATGCTCCATCTTCCACATGACAGCCCTTTAGAAATTTGAAGGTGGCTATCATATATCCTCTCAGTTCCTTCTTTTCCAGGCTAAACAAACCCAGCTCCTCCAACTGTTCCTCATAAGGCTTGGTTTCCAGACCCCTTATCATTTTGGTCACCCTCCTCTAACACATATTCCAGCTTGTCAATATCCTCCTTAAACTGTGGATTAAATTTGTTTATTATAAATTTATTTATTTATATGCCGCCATCCATGTGCATGGTGCTTTTCATAAAACAGATCTGATGGGTCCTTGCTTGCAAGAGGCATATCATCTTAAAAGGCACAGAGGAACGGGGTGGAGGAAAGGGTAAACAGGTGAAGAATATACAGTGGTACCTCAGGTTACATATGCTTCAGGTTACAGACACTTCAGGTTACAGACTCCGCTAGTCCAGAAACAGTGCTTCAGGTTAAGAACTTTGCTTCAGGATGAGAACAGAAATTGTGCTCCAGCGGCGCGGCAGCAGTGGGAGGCCCCATTAGCTAAAGTGGCGCTTCAGGTTAAGAACAGTTTCAGGTTAAGTACAGACCTCCCGAACGAATTAAGTTCTTAACCCGAGGTACCACTGTATTCTATTATACTTTGGCTTAGTTACAATAGTGTGTTGCATCTAGGGGGATATTCCAAAGGCTTCCTGGGAAACGTGTGTTCTGATGAGGAAATAAAGGAGAGCAGTTGAACAGAGACATTCTTCGAGGAAGCTCCAGGCATAAGGAAAAGTGAGGGAGAACGGGCAAAAGGTCTTTGGATGGTTGAGCTGGGATCCATCAGGTTGTGAGAGCAGAAAAATAGCAGGGTGGGGCCATGTCATGGAGGGTTTTGAAGGTAAGTAAAATTAGTTTATGTAGAATCTGTCTGGAGCTATGAGAAATTCTAGACTGTGGGTGGAAGCTCTGCACAGCACCCATTGGATATTTTCCATATATTATATACACACATGTATATGCTAAATATTGCATTACTGTTGGGAAAGAGCCACATCTTGGTGGTAGAGCAGAACACCTGTTTGGCATGCAGAATGTCCCAGGTTGACTCTCCTGCATTTCAGGTAGGACTGGGAAAGGTTCCCTATCTAAAACTCTGGAGAACCACTGCCAGTCAGTGTATACAATGTTGAACTAGACGGACCAGCTTCAGTCTATAAGACAGCTTTCTAATCTCCAGTGTTTGTAAGTGGTGGGTGGGGAAAATCTAGGCTGTATTTGAAACCTGTTGTTTGAAACTGGGTGGGTGGGGGCTGGGATTCACCGATTCTAATAAACCTTTCATCTATTCCAAAATAATTTGGACAGAAACTGCCTATTAGATTAGTTTCTCACATCACAAACTATGTCCCCCTTGGAGATCGACATCTGGTAGGAAGTCCTTAATTAGAATATTCCTAGGCTGCTGCTCCAGAGAGCTGATTATGCAGCCAGGGGAAGATACAGAGAATTCAATTTGTATTACAAGGGAGTGAATTGTTGCTAGCACAGAACAGAGACAATCAAGATGGTGTATTGGATTTTGAATGAAAGCTTGTCAGTTCTGTTATTTGTAAGTATCTATTTCATAATCAAGCTGCTGGTTCTGATTCATTTTCTGATATTTCAAAGGAACTCTCCACTTTCCCCAAAATGTTTCATTTTTATCATTCACACAACTGATGCTCAAAAGTTTCATTCTGTTTGGAATTGGGTTCTTTTGACAAATGCAACACAATTGTGAGATTTCTTAATTATACATTGCATTAGAAAAGAAAAAGAGAAAAAGAACATGGTAATTGTAATTGATCTTCAATATATTTTCTATTTACTGTAGTTATTGTGGTTGGGAATGAACTTATACCTGTTTATTGACACATTCAACTGGTATGAAGAGGAGGATGCCTATCTTTATACTCGGGTTATGTTGGGTGTAAGTAAAAGTTTGTTAAATGCCCCCTTAACCAGGCTTTGTCTTGAATGTGCTTCTGCATTGTTATGTACCCCAACGTCTCACTGATCTGCATGCCATTCTGCTTCATGTTTTCCCCCCTGTTTTTTTTGTAACCAAATGCCCCATAATTTTAAAACCAGCCTAACTGGTTGCTTTTTTTTAATCCAACTTGATTCGTTTTAGTTTTGCGATTTAGGAGTATACTGCATCCATATCTCATTCATTTTTGTTAGTCATAAACTGGGTTAGAAAAAGAACTTATCCATTGTTTCTTGAATCATGTATCTAAAGCAATGCACCTCTTACCCAAGCAGAACCACTTACTGCAGGGACATTATAATATTCCTGACTACCTAACATGGTATGATTTGTGACATTATACTACTACAGCCTTCCCTGATCCGGTGCTTTTCAGCTACTTTGTGACTACAACCTCCATCATTCTTGGCCATTGGCCATTATGACTGGGCTGATAGGAATTGTAGTCCAATGATGTCTGGGAGGCACGAGGACCAAAACGTTATAAGTCTTGTTGCAGCATTAAGATTCCAAATCTTGCCTTCATCCATTTCACACACACACCAGGTCGCTTCACCCTGCTGTATGGCAGAATTGCCCTCCCTGGCTGTAAAGCTGTGAAACATAAAATCGAATGGTAATTTGTCAGCTTTTGGGGGGGGGGGGTTAAAACATTTATTGTGCTTTTATTCATTTCATATGTGTAACACCTTTTGTCATTTTGTGTCTAGTCCACGCTTGCCTGGGCAAGAGCTTCTGCCACCTGCCTCAACTTTAACTGCCTGCTAATCCTCTTACCAGTTAGTAGAAACCTGGTTTCATTCTTAAGGGGAACAACTTTTGTAAGTACTTTTTTCCCTATTGCACAAGTATTGCCTTTTAAACGATCATTGAAAAGGTTCACTGATAATGTTCTTGTTATAAATGCACATTTAAAAGAAACTGATAAACTGTAGCATTTGACTGCTAGTGGATATTTATAGGATTGTATTTTTCCATATACTCATCACAGTGTTGCAAATATGGCTATAATATTTCAATGATGATGATGATGATAATTTGTTATTAATATCCCACCCATTTGGCTAGGTTTCCCCAGCCACTCTGGGTGGCTTCCAACAGAATATTAAAATACAATAGTCCGTCAAACATTAAAAGCTTCCCTAAACAGGGAATTAGAAAAAGATGTCTTCTAAAAGTCTGGTAGTTGTTTTTTCTTTTTTCTCTCAGACATTGGTTTGTGAAGCTAGCTTGTTACAATAAACCACAGCCCAAATTAACTTGAGTTTTGCCTCTCAAAATGGCCTCTAAAAATTATCCAGCCTAATTTTGAGCAAGGAAATGAGGGGAACCATGCCATCAAACTTCTCCAAGGTGAAGAGAAACTCTGTAACAGTTTTTCAGGAGTGTAGCTCACTATTATCAGTGACAGCAGCACCACCTCCTTTTTCCCTAAGGGTTTTTTATCATTCTTGTAATGATAAACCATAGTTTATTATTGTAGGAGTGAGCATAGGTGAATCTTGGAATCACCTCTCAACATTGCTTCTGGCTGCAGAATTCCTGCTACGTTCAGTAAATTCTGAACTAGATAAACTATACTTTATAATTATGTTTGCATGCAATTTCAAGTTCATAAAAATGATTTAAGATGCATATCTTTTCCCGTTTTCATCAAGTGTTGTGGAGGAGTCCTGAGGAGACAACTTGACAAAAGTGTCACATTTCACAAGACTATTGCATATGGAGTAGCTGTGAATGCAAGTAAGTTTTTTTTAACTTAATGCTTACAATGTAGGTTTCCTTGTTTTGTCTAGAGTGATATGAATTTGGAGTGCTAATCATGCAGTCTTAATGCAGGGAGGTCCAATGTGGAACTGGCCCATGTGGGGACACTGAGGGCTGGGCTTGTATGTGTGGCCTGGCCCTGCTTTTAGCCACACACTTTCAATCAAATCCCTGAATATTTGGAATCCAGGTGTGAGCAAACAAATATAAAATATTTCGGGGGGTTGGGGGGTGGGATCTCTGAAGAACTCAACTTTCTACCCTTGGTATCCAGAGACACTCTCAGTGTTCTCAAATATGTCTCCTTAGAATCTATTGTTTTCAATGAAACTGCCAGGTAAGAGTGCATTTTCCCTTCTCTCTGATAACAACACTTTCTGCTGTGATGGAGACCAGTTCTGTTATTTCAGGAATGGCTTGCTGAGGGAGTGAATAAATGCAGTTGTTTTTTAGGAAAAGGAAGAAGTTCTGTCTGGTATCACTTATGGTACCCCTATTATTGACTTGCAATTCTTACATATTTTAGTAGCAGGTGAGATTCAGTTTCCTTTATTTCTATCTAGTCATCAGATCATTACAAAACAAAGGTTTAACAGAATGAAAGTAACACAAGGTAACGTTGACTGAAGTTTAGACCCACCGAAACCCTACAGCATAAACAAGCTTAAAATGCCAACTAAGGCTTACTCAGAGTAGACCCACTGAAATCATGACTCAGTTAGGTCCATTCTCTTCAATGGGTCTACTCTTAGTAAAACTTAGGTCTACTCTTAGTAAAACTTAGTTGAATGCCACCCTGATTTTTCCTGGCATAGCACTACCCTGCCCCTTTAAAAAAAGAAAAAGAAAATGGCCCTCTTTTAACAAATATGAAAATGCAATATTAAATTGAAATAAAAATGAGATGAAACAAAATGAATCCATGCAAATCCAAATACAATTATGTAAAACCTAAATGGATAAAAGCATAAAACAAGACTTAAAATTCTGAATCTCCCTGGCAGGAGACAGCATTCTCTCAAGAAATTTCTCCTCTCATTAGTTACTAGAAAACGTGCAGTCTTCACAGGAGCATTTGCTCTTCTCCAAACCATTCCAGTTTTCTACAAAGTTTTCTGCAGCTTTCTTTACTACATCCAAGGAGCAACACAGATCCTTTGTTATGCAGAATGAGTGCCTTTAACCATTTAATTGCTGGGTCAGAGGGCTTACCCTTTTAAACAGGAGGATCTTACGGATAGGAGTGCCAAAGACCAAACACACACCTTTATGCTGCAATCAATTATTTAGTCAATATCAAGGTCTAAACCAGGGGTCAGCAAACTTTTTCAGCAGAGGACTGGTCCACTGTCCCTCAGACCTTGTGGGGGCCTGGACTACATTTTGAAAAAAAAAAATGAACAAATTCCTATATGCCACAAATAACCCAGAGATGCATTTTAAATAAAAGCACACATTCTACTCATGTAAAAATACCAGGCAGGCCCCACAAATAACCCAGAGATGCATTTTAAATAAAATGGTGTATTCTACTTATGTAAAAACACGCTGATTCCCGGACCGTCTGCTGGCCGGATTTAGAAGGCGATTGGGTCTGATCCGGTCCCAGACCTTAGTTTGCCTACCCATGGTCTAAACATTATCCCCATCCATTCATACTTACTCAAGCATACCTCCTCTGATGGCGAATCTGAGCAGAGCTGGTGAAGAGGTCAGAGTTTGGCTGATGAACTCTGACCACTGGACTTGTCTTCTTGATCTCCAAAATCCTAGGTGCACAAGTCCTTGCTTTATACTTTCCAAGTTTTCGTCAAACATGACGAAAGTTATGAGTGAGTAGCATTTGAGGTCATTTGATCTGGGGTCATCAGGGTAGTTTCCCAGACCCTCATATTCCATCATATGCTGTGTTTCAGACAGACAGGTTCCCACTCCCTGATCTTTTGAACTTTCAGGAGTCCTAAGACAACCAGAACACAGCCTTCTGTCTTGGCCTTCTTCCTGATCTTTTAACCTTAGGTCTCACATATTGGAAATAGCCATAGATTTTCAAAAGACCACTTGCTTTTAGCTGTTCGTGGTGTGTATTTTTGGCTTTCCTTCCTGCAGCAGATGTTTCCAGATGCCCTCTATAGTTCCCACCAGCAATTCGGCACTCAGATCCATTCTTTATCATCAGCCATTGAATAAATAAACATTCTTCCATACATTCACTAATCCCCCCTTTTTTAAAGACATATATTACATTCTTTGATATACAGGCAACTCTCTGCTTATACATGTTCAACTCGCATACAACCGTGTATATGTGTGGTGTTGGGAAATGAATAAATAATTCAATTAAAACTGCAAAAAAAAGGTGTGGAATGGGCAAAAATGGCCCCAAAAGAGCACAAAATCTGCAAAAATGGTGTGAAAAACGTGGGGGGAAAGACTAGGAAGTGCTGCTGATTTTTTAAAGGAAATTTTCACAGGGTTCCAGAGGTTTAGAAGGTGTTTACAAGCTTTTTAGATGCTGTTCCCCACTATACATGATTTCACGTATATGTGCGGTACCTGCGATTGTAACCCTCATGTAAGTGTGAAGTCGCCTGTACCCAACCATCAACTTAGAGTTATTCGTTTGGCATACAATGCAGATCCAATGCAAAAGGGATGAGTCTAAATAATAGGATCAGTGGCTCAAGAGTTCTGCCCAACAGCTGTTGATACTCCCTTGCCTTCAAGAAGGACTGTGGAAGGGCTCCAAGATGGCACACTTCCCACCAGGATCAGTCAGCTGAATTTTTGTTCTGCTCAAAACCTCAAAAGAGCATGGAATGCAGAACACATTGCAGCGCTGTGTGGAGTTATATTTCTCTATCAGCCCAGCAACATACCACTTTTCTTTCATCATAAGAATGGATTCCTGAAGAAAGCACAATTTCCCCCTTTTAATTAACAAGTCATTCCAGGAATAGAAATGTATTAATTGATCTTGTTTTACTTTCCTCAAGGTATCATACTAAAGTCCACCAAAGGGAGATTTCCTCCCAATACAAATAGCAGCTTCAGGAGAGAGATTTTCCTCCCAGCTGATGCATGATTGACTGGGTCTGAAAAGTGCTACTTTTGGGCTTCTTCCACAAAGATGGGGAAACTACCCAGCCGTGTTTCTCATTCCTATGGAGGAAAACCCTATACATGTAGATGGGGCTCCCTTTAGACCAGCAGTTCTCAACCTGTGGGTCCCCTGTGAGAGTTGGATTACAACTCTCATCATCCCTGAGCTCTGGCCTTGCTAGCTAGGGGTGATGGGAGTTGTAGTTCAACAACATCTGAGGACCCACAGGTTGAGAAAGGCTGCTTTAAACAGAGCTGGTTATGTGATGCATGGGAAACATTGTTGTTGAGAGGTTGTTGAGTAGATTTTGCACACATTTCTTGTCCACAGATACTGCTCAGGGCCTATGCCTTGGGAGGAATGGAACAGGGATTTTATCTAACTATGTTTGTATGTATGCATTTATTATAAGACATGGAAGCTATTAATGGACTAGGAATAATTTACAGGATGGTGGCAATCACAGTATAGGAGAGGTGTAAATAAAGGGAGGCATTGGCAATCTATGCAGGTTAAGACATGGCTGTTAAATTCTGAGCACGGTAACTGTGAAATTAATAAATCTGAGTGTAAGAGATGCTTCTAAATGTTTTAGATAGTTTTAAACTGTTTAAAAATATGTTTTTGTTTTATTTTAAATTGTGCTATTTTAACATTTCAATGAATAGAATAGAATCCATATAATACAAGTTAGGAAACTGATTGTAATGGGTATGCTTAAGTACTTAATTAAAAGGTGACTAACTTCAGTGCAACTATTATCCCAGACAGGCATGCAGAAAGACAGAGAAGTGGCTTTTACTCTCTTGAATAAGTATGTGCACCAGTGCAATAAGAGCTGTATATGCTTCGCTGAGAACAAACACAGATTAGCCAAATGTATCAAGACATCTCTCTTGTTTGGCTCTTTCTCTACATGCTGAACTGATGGATAATGACCTGTAATTGCAGCTCATTTACTAACCCCCTCTCCATAAAACAATCCAGCAATGAGATAGATGGAAAATTATAGACTAGCGTGCAACAAAGTAATAATAGCACATATGAACTACTTATGTATGATCATAGACTTGGATTTATGGCCTGCTCTTCCATAGCTGCTGACGTGTGATGGGCATGTTTTGAATGTAAGAGATGCTCTATACACTACAATGGGCAAACACACACATTTCTCCACAGTGCAAAAAAGTGAGGGCCTATGCATCTTCCGCAAAAAAAGGCTTCAATGTAAATTGAACAACACGTTGCCTACAAGGGCAGCCTCATTCACAGAAGTGGGAAAGACAATGATGTGTGCTTGTTCCTTTGCAATCCCATAGAAGTGAATGGGACAACAACTCTGGTGTTTTGAACCTATGGGAATGAAACCAGGCCCCCGCATGCATTCACAGATTTTATATGATAAGGAGAGCTGTAGAAAAAGTGGAAAGATCAAAGTGAGAGAGGCTGAACCACCCCATGTTTGAACGTTATGTATCACATTTGAACTGAAACAGTATTATATTGATTTATAGTATAAATATATATTCAGGGGTAATATCAACCTTTCATGGTTTATATTGTGACATTCTCTCTCTCTCTCTCTCTCTCTCTCACACACACACACACACTCTCTCACACACACACGAGAGAGAGAGAGAGAGAATTGAATGCAAAAGGTAAACCAAGCTGTGTTCTCAAGCACATAACTCATTACCTGACCATTGTTGGAAAAATATTTGTCATCACCATCATCAAGGCTGCCCAGCTCTTTTCTGGGAATACATGTTTAGCCATCCATTGTTTACCCAATGACTCATCCATGAAATAAGGATCTGTTTGCTTCCAATATTTCATATTATGGTCCTCACTTTATACAACTCTTTCTTTTCAAAGCCATTCACATCATTGCACATTTGATCAACATAGAGCGATACCATCTTAGCCAGTCAAAACAAGCAGGAGAGTTAAGCAGCAAACTGTCAGGCATTGGCAAGAGCCCTAATGAATCCTACTTGAACCCAATCAGGAACTATGACATGGTAAGTTGGCATTTTGGGGATTGGCTGGTGTTTGTCATTGGACGGTTTCCCCTGCCTTGAAAATGCGTGTGCTCTCTCTCTCTCTCTCTCTCTCTCACACACACACACACACACAGACACACACACACACATCAGAAACAACAGAAGCAAAAAGTCTTCAAATGTTTAGTGTCTTCAAATGTCTGCACAAGCACACTTTATTTTGAAAGAAGAATGTGGTACCATGTGTATAACTCATTATTGCCTAACATCTGCCTTTTGGAAATTTACAGCTAGATTAATCTGCATGGGTTTCATTCTTACCTTTCTGTTTCATTGAATCTTGCTCTATTTCATTCCCTCAGAAGGACTCCAGTGTAGCAAAACAGCTACCTCTTAGATCATATCATTTCCTGTAATCCTTTCACAGAGGCAAACAAATTGCAGCTAATATTATTTATACCACTTTCCAGCACAAACCTAAGTTTCAATAACCAGTGCCAATAGGTTGCATCCAATGCTAGTTCTATCCATTGAAAATAACAGACATTACTAACTTAGGCCCATTAATTTCAGTCGGTCTACTCTGAGTAATACTTAGAAACAACCCAGTATGTCTGATTAAAACCCCCCAAAATCATTCGTGTGTTTATTTTTATGCTGAAGCTAAACATTTATTCATTTGTCCTATAAAACCACTTTGTTATTTTTCTCCTCCCCCCCCCAAAAAAAGAATACAATAACTGAAATACTAACCACCACTGCTGGAATGACAGGTCTCCTGATCACTGTGTCATTAATTCTGATCATGACTTCATCTACAGAGATCATCACAAGGTCCTTCTATGAGGTGTTCTGGTATACTCACCACCTGTTTGTTGTTTTCTTCATTGGTTTAGTTATCCATGGGATGGGGTGAGTATCAGTATACATCAATATGACTCAATGTCATCATCATCAGAAGTCATCATTTGTGTGTTGCCCAAAGTCACATCACCCATATTATAAATTTATGCAAGATGGATAGTGGACCTCTTTGAGGGCAGCATAGAAACAGTCTGAGAGGCCAACACTCCTGCTTCCTGCTGTAACCTATCCACAAATTTCCCCAGCCTGCCGCCATCAGGAATGGCTGACGCAGTGGGGTGGTACCACACTGCCACCCCAGAATGAGGCAGGGCAAGAGTGAAGCTGAGGCTGCCTGGTTCGCTGGGGGGAGCACTGGACTGGCTGCGCTAGCGTACCTGAACAGCCCTGACCTCATTGCTGCCCAGCTTTACCCTGGCACATTGTCCAAGTAAGCAGCAAAGATGCCACTGTTGGCACTGCCCCATTGTGATGGACGCTGCTGACCACCACTGTGTTATCCCATGTGTGCTAAAAGAAAGGCTCATGAGATTTTTAATTCACAGAGGGACTTTTTGATGGTAATGCAAGTGAAAAGGGAATGTCAAAGACCATTTTTTTATTCAGCTCTAGCTTTATAACGCTTTTCTTTTTCTGTTTAGTCAGCTCATCCGTGGCCAGACCCCTCAGAGTTTGTTGCTGCACAATGTCACTTACTGCAAAGATCATTATTTGGAGTGGGAAGCATCAGGTCAATGTCCTTTGCCACAGTTCTCTGGCAATGACCCTGTGGTAAGAATGGCTCTTGCTTCTTGCCTCATTCTAGGCCCTTTCAGATGTGCTGCTGTTCAGATTTTTTTTAAGTGTTATTGTTACTTTGCTGTTTCTTAGAGAGTGATTGCACTTCTTCCAATCCACTCCAAGGAGGGAATTGTTCAGAATCTGGGTTTTCCAAACTTGGGTCTCTAGCTGTTTTTGGACTACAACTCCCATCATCCCTAGCTAGCAGGGCCAGTTGTCAGGGATGATGGGAACTGTAGTTCAAAAGGAGCTGGAGATCTAAGTTTGGGAAAACCTGGTTCAGATTGAGAAATGTTCTGTGCCTTATGTTGGAGTTATGAGCATGTGCCCACATTATTGATACCCCTTTCAGTGTTTGTTGTTGTTGTTGTTTTGCATATAACATGTGATATGATATAATTCTGACCCTGTGGGAGATTAGGAGAATAGACAGCACGAACTACAGTGGTACCTCGGGTTAAGAACTTAATTCGTTCCGGAGGTCCATTCTTAACCTGAAACAGTTCTTAGCCTGAAGCACCACTTTAGCTAATGGGACCTCCTGCTGCCGCCGTGCTGCTGCTGCACGATTTCTGTTCTCATCCTGAAGCAAAGTTCTTAACCCAAGGTACTATTTCTGGGTCTGTAACCTGAAGTGTCTGTAACCCGAGGTACCACTGTACTTGGTTTACTGAGTCAGTCTGAGCTGTCCATCATTTTAGAGACTGCATTGACAGGCCTCCTGTCAGAAAAAGTGGGGAAATGCCATGAAACAAAAATTGCTAAAACTACCACCACCTTGCCATATATAAAAGCAAGAAAGTGCACAAAGCACCTTCCACACAATGAAAATATTGTGGAACTATTTAATGTATTTCAAAATAAGTCAGCTATAGGGCTACACAAAACACATCTGGAAGAACCCCAAGAGTGTTGCTCTGTTTACAAGGTTGTGGAAAAACAAGAGTGCCTCTTGTATAAAATGAATTGCAGTGGCACCTGTTTAAAAATCCCAATTAATTTGCTTGACCGTCTTTGCCAATAATGCCTTCCAAGCTGTTAGATGATTTCATTATGTGTCATATTGTGCCTATAATTCTCTGATTAGAATAAGGTTGCCAGTCTGACCACCCAGTGCAAAGAACAATATTTTATGTCAAGGCGTTTAAAAAAAAAAATACAAAATGAGAAAACAAAAGTAAGCTGTCTAAGAGTTTGAAATCTTGTTCAAAAACAAACCCTCCAAAGACTGCAAATCCACAGGGGGTAATTAAGTAACCATCATGTGCATGCTTGTCACATGCTTGAGTGACAAAAATCTAACATATATTAAGATATTTTTAGGCTACTATTCACAAAAGATTAGGATTGGGCAGAAAGAAAGCAGGAATAAAATTACTATGTTAAAATACAATGGGGGAAAAATACATCAATAACTTAGAAGGATTGTAATGACTGACCTAGATTGGTTTCCACATAAAACTATTATTTGCTACTACCCTGCACGCATATTAATGTATCTCAAAAAACTTAGTGTCTCCATAGAAATAAATACTGTGAATAAAGACAGCCATTGTCTTGCAATACCGTGCACTGAAACTAATGAGCATAACATCAGTGAGGCATGTCTTCTTCCCTGCACACCCAAAGGAATGTACTCAAGATTGGGGGAGCACTTTGACAGTGGTAGGGCACCTGCTCTACATGGTTAAAGTCCCAGGGGTAACCTCCAGCATCTCCAGGTATGACTGGGAGAGACCCCTGCTTGGAATTCTGGAGAGCTGCTTAGTCATTGTAGACAGTACTGGGCTAGAGGGACCAATGCTCTGACTCAGCATAAAGCAGCTTTCTGTGTTGTAGATAGATTAATAGATCGACAGATCTCCCTAGTTTCATAGCTGATGCTTCATTGTGCTTTCAGTGGTGGCTGAGGCCCATTGGGACCAATAGGTTGGAACTCAAGGTGACCAAGGGTAGGTGGAGCCAGAGCAAATGACTTGCAATGCCGACTAATTCTACTTTTGTGAGCATCCTCCTCTGAGTTCTGCAACATTGAGTCTAAGGAGGAGGAAGCTGACAGCCAGTGCTCTGGACTGATAGTAAGTAAGAAGATAGGCAGGTTGAGGGCAGACTGAGGCTGGAGGACCAGTCTCTGTTGCATAGTTTTGAATGCTGATGGATCTTGAATCTCAAAGTCATACCAGATTAAGATGATTTGGTCTATGAAACAGATGGCAAACACATTGAAGTTGGGAAAACACAATGTTGGCACATACCACTTAGTTTTACAGATCATTCACTGCTTCGTGGAAGATTTCCTCTGAGTGGAACTCAATAGATATTAGGATGTCCAAGAAGGAAGCTTTCCTTACCACATTCCCAATGTAGACATTCACAAAGAAGACTTTGTGAACGTTAAATAAGCAAAGAATGTTACAGCTATGTATCTCACTCCTTAAGGGGTTTCAAGATTTGTTTCTTGTGCCTGTGCCATGGCAGCGCTGGGTAAGGATGTCTGGTTGACTGTCACCAGGTCATTGTTTTTTAAAAAACAAAACCCAACTCTTCTGATTTACAACGCCACCACTAAGCCATCCACAAGCAAAGTCTGGGAGAATATCTGCTGGAGGATTTTGAGATTCAACTTTATTAATCTCTCTGAGCACATGAGAGTAACTGGTCAACACTGATCAAATCACACAAAGGTGTAAATCAAAGCCTATATGAACAGTATTGCTTAAACAGTATCACTTAAAGCCGTCCAGGGTGGCTGGGGAAATAATAATAATTAATAATAATAATAATAATAATAATAATAATAATAATAATAATAGAGTAGTATTGAAATGAAAATGCCTGTTTCCAGGACAGTAAAAAGGCCAACAATATTAGGTCTAAAGTGGGTCTCAAAAGTGTCACAAATGGAGAATTCAGCAAGCTTGCCAAGGAATGAAGTCAATCATCTCTTTAAAGATTTCATATGTTATTTAAACTGTTATTAGTTGTTTAGGACATATATAAAAGAAACACACTTCACAGATTTGACCAGGTTCACCTCCAAGTGATGGTGATCTACCTTTAGAGTACTAAAGCCTGTATCCTCAGCTTCCATCATCAGCCTGTCCAATATCATTTAATGTCAGGACTAATGAATTTGTCACCTTGGCACAAGACAAGTGTCCTGAATACAAGGAAAGAAGCTTTGGTCACTCAACAAGTCATCAAAGACGATTCATTTCCAACGAAAAGAACACTTTAAAGATAGCACTTTCTACAGCTGCTTGCGAAAGGATCAAAGGAGCATATTTGAAAGCCTTGGCTGAATTCTCAGGGAGGATATCAAATAGTTTAAAAATTCCTCAGCAGGGTTTTTCTGTCTGTGCAATACAAACAGAAAGAAGAAAGACGCTTGATTTTCGCTTTTCTGTAGCTAGTAATTAGGCCAATGATTTACTTTTCATCGGTGACTTGCACCACTGCAGTTTCTTAAGCCAGAGCAATATTTTACCTCCAGTACTTCTGCTGAGATGAGTTATAGCCTGAGCAGCAACCCTATTATGCTGAAGAATGTCGATGCAACGGAGTGACTTTGATCTTGTGGTGCCACCTTAGACTGCCTGGTGCAAGCATTAAGCTTGTGGTACTCAGATAATCTTACCTCATATATGCCCATTTGACCACTCTGAACTGCAGAACTGGCACTCCTACAGGTATCACATAATATTTGTTCTGCACCTGTAAGAAATCAATAATTTAGTATGGCTTCACCCACAATTTGGAACTCCCTGTCTCTTGATATCAAGCAGGTAACTTTGCTGTACACTTTTTGATGCCTGCTAAAAAGCACTTTAGGCAAACCTATCCAGACATGTAGAAGTTGACATGTGTTTTAATCTGTTTAACTGTTGATTTTAATTATATTTTGGATTGCTTAAAATACTTTATCTTTTTTAACTTTATCTTTTATTTAAAGATAGTATTTTTATTTAAAATACTTTATCTTTTTTAACTTTATCTTTTATTGAGAATGTGATTATTTTGGGGGGGGGTTCTAAACCACCTAGCTGTTCTATTTGCAATCAAGTGGTATATGAATTTCATTATATAAAATAAAAATAAAGCTAATGTTCCAGAAGGTAGCCGAGTTAGGCTGTCACAGGAAAATTAGTGAAGAGACTTGTGGCATCTTAAAGACCCACAAGTTTCATATGTTATGGATTAGAGTCCTTTTAAGCTTAACCCATTATAAGTTTGTTAGTCTCGAAGACTGCAACTAAAAAGGCAATTCATTCAAGACAAGAGGGCAAGGCTACAGTTGCCATTTACATTGCCCCCTAAGTGAAAGCATCGCCATGCAATGAGGCTAGAGAGAGTTGTGGGCCATAAATGACCTCCTTTTTTGCATCTTTAACTTCCCGTCCTCAAGTATGACTGCTAAGTTGCAAAGTCAGTAGCAGTTCTGGCTCCTTCCTGGGAACATCCAATACCCCAGATCAGATTTAGGAGCACAGCTGATAAAAATGTCCATGCCAGGAGGACAGAGCAGCTCCCACCACACAGTTCTTCCCCCAGTCAAGTCACTTCGGACAGCTTTGTGCTGGTTGAAAAAAGCGTATCATTCCATAAACTGGGAGACTTGTTTTTGCAGGTTCTGCTATTGATTTGTAAGTGACCTCCCACCCCCCAAACCATGACCCTTGATGTTTGAGGGACCCATTGGAACGGGGTGGAATAAGGCAAATGAGTCAGGGGAAAATAACTGAAAATCAGGTGCCTCTTTCTGCTAGTGAAAACATCCCCTGTGGATACAACCAAGTGTATTTTTTTGCCTCAATGTCATCAGTGTTAAATTTCAACAGAAATCATTGCAACCAGTTCTGTGATGGTACCATACTCTGGAAAACTGGGGAAGGAGGGTAATGAAAAATGTGGAAAACCTGCAGTGTCAAAGGGTTCAAGAATTTTATAGACAACTATTCTGCATCACTTTGGCTGGTTCTGATAACAATACGTATTGCACAATTGTGGGCTTTAGAATGATTATTTTAATTATTATGAATTGGAACTAGCGTCTTTCCGTTCATTTGCACCCAGTGCATTGATGATGTGGGAATATAAATCAGCTCCTTTAATAATGAAAGTTTTAAGAAAATCTGAAATGTGATGGTAATGTGTGAATTTGCTGAATTAAAAGAACAAAGATTAAACAATAATATTTGCAAACAGCTACATGATCAAGTTTTGTTCGGCATTGGATACAGACTAGGGCAACTGCCCCGTGTTTCTCCCTATTGCATACTGTTATTCTTGGTTTTATTAATATATAAAGTATTAATTAAAGAGAAACTTAAATCTAAGTACTTTGGTATAATTGAGTTGCAAAGTCAATAAATGAAAGCACATCCATTTTGCATATCCTCTGCTGACTAAAATAAGCCATTGTAAGCTGTTTTTCCGATACTAAAACTAAAACGGGAGAATGAATGCTTGCATGTCTAAAAAAATCCTGCATCTTCCATTATATCTAATTATCTAAAGCTGTTGTAGCTCAAGCTGAACAGAATGACCAGTTAATATATATGGTCAGCTAAGTACATTTGATCAATAGGATGATCAGTATATATGACCATGAAGTGCAATTATCAGCTATAATATCTTGAGGTCTAAGCAACTTGATGTCATAGATCTGCTAAGTGTAATTATTGACAATAAAACAGCCCAATCAATTTAATAAAAATAGGTCATTTCAGCATAACTGAACTTTTTGGGTCAATTTCTGGCCAATGCATCATACTAGAAAACTTTGCTAATTGTACAGCAGAATCAGGGAGTGGAAATTGGTTCTCTCTTCTTAAAGGTTCAAGAATCCAATCTAGAGAGCCTGTGTCAGAAAAAGAGAAGCAACAATTTCACGGAGCATGCATTTATGCACTCTGAGCCAAACAGGATCCATGTCCTGAATAGCTGAGCATGGCTTGCATCAGCAACCATCATGCTTAGGCAGGTGCAAGAAGCCCCATGCCCTGGCAGAGCCCACCACTGACATCATGGACCCTCTACAGCCCACCCCCTCCTTGATTTCCAAAAGCTTGGAAAGGCCTCCCATTGTTTTTTCTAGTTCAGGACTCTGAACAATGAACAGGTAGGGAATTCCATTTCTCACCGTTTCCCTACAGTAGTCCAGGCATTACTTACTTTAATATTGCATTATTGTAAGATAAAGGTAAAGGTAAAGGACCCCTGGATGGTTAAGTTCAGTCAAAGGCGACTATGGGGTTGTGGCGCTCATCTCACTTTTAGGCCGAGGGAGCTGGTGTTTGTCCACAGACAGCTTTCTGGGTCATGTGGCCAGCAGGACTAAACCACTTCTGGTGCAACGGAACACTGTGACGGAAACCAGAGCGCACGGAAACACCGTTTACCTTCCCGCCACAGCAGTACCTATTTATCTATTTTCACTGGCATGCTTTCGAACTGCTAGGTTGGCAGGAGCTGGGACAGAGCAACAGGAGCTCACCCCATGGTGGGGATTCGAACTGTTGACCTTCTGGTTGGCAAGCCCAAGAGTCTCAGTGGCTTAGACCACAGCTCCGCCCGCGGCCTTATTGCATGATTGTAACACATTCTAAGTAGGGCTTTCTTTGCACTTCCCTTGGAAACCTAGTTAGTTCAGGAAGATGCAGCACAATTACTGACAGGAGTGACACCCTGTCAGCATATTACACACCCTGTTCAGCGAACTCCACTGGCTTCTGTTTCATTAGTGGGTTAAATTCAAGGAGTTACTATTAGTCTTTAAAGCCCTTAACAGCTCCATGGGCCGTAAGTTTCCAATCCTTGTGGAAAAGATGGAAACCTGCATTCTCTTCTCAGTCAGTGGGGCGGTGGAGTGTTTGGCAAGCACTCCTCTTTGCTTGGGAATTTTGGGTATATTGCCCGCCTTAGCATCCTCTTTGAAGGCAAGGTGGAGATGGACTGAAATAACATAGTGCCTGCAGTGGTTTCCATCAGAAATTTAAAGCTTATATATGCATTAAAACTTCTCTTTATATGGTCCCCAACAGGCTTGGAAGTGGGTCTTATGCCCTGTGATATTGTACATCTGTGAAAGAATTATTAGGTTCTGGAGGTTTCAGCAAGAGGTTGTCGTTACAAAGGTGTGTATGTCGTATCAGCTTTATTATCTGTATTAAAATAAAAATGTATGGTTATATTGCTTCATCAGTAGAAAGTTCTGTATTCAATATTTTGTTGGTGTATTGCACATTCTGCTTGTGGGTTCATTTTCATTACCATATACATGAGCATTTCAATATTGCCTTACTTTCATAATACTGTTAAGAAAAAAGTTTTCCTGCAATGGCAAGTCTGAAATTGAACTGCAAGGTATACAACATCATCACCATGTGAAAAATATGGAGGCACTGTGGCCAGCAAAAAGTCATGCAACCAAGTGCAAATGGTAGCTAATATTTGCCCATTTAAAATCAGCTGAGTCACATCTATTATTACATTCCTTGTTGATGCACAGGACTATTTTGGGGTTGCCATTCAGTGGTAGAGCCTCTGCTTTGCATGCAGGTGCAATCCCCAGCATCTCTAGGTTGGGCTGTGTGAGTTCCATGAGTTCCTTGCCTGAAACCCTGGAAAGAGCCACTCCTGGTCAGTGTACACAATACTGAACTAGATGGACCAATGGACTTGGTAGAAGAAAGCTCCTTGGGTTCCTAGATATATTGTGTGCTGATTGTCATTTGACTGTGGCTTAGGTGGTGTCTCATTCCTCTGGAGTTCTGGAGCTTCATATGAAAAAACGTGGCTTTAAGATGGAGGCTGGTCAGTATATCTTTCTCCAGTGCCCTGCTATCTCACAGATGGAATGGCACCCGTTCACTCTCACTTCAGCCCCAGAAGACGACTTTTTCAGTGTACACATAAGGTCAGTCGGGGATTGGACAGAAGCTCTTTTCAGCGCCTTTGGAGCAGAGGAGAAAACCTTTAAGGAGCCCTGGAAGCTGCCAAGGTTTGATAACTAACTGCAGTGTTGCATGCTTGTCATTTTGTTTTGATTAACTAACAATTTGTGAAGGGTTTTTTCCCCCCCATATCGAAACAGAGTATAAATTATAATTATAGATGTAGTAAAACACAGCATTCTCGAAGTCTCACTGGCAGGAGGAAAAAACCCCCATATATTAATGTTTTCCTTCAGGAGGACTGTTTAAATCATGCTACTTGGAAAAGATATTGAATATTATTTGATATGCCCATGATCCAGCCAAAACTAAGCACTTTGACATTCCATGGTTTTCAGTAGGAAAGCTAAGCAACTGTTTAAGTCTGCAACTGTAAGGTTCATAAAGTGCTTCATTTATAGGGGAAGGGACAGGTTTCGGGGGGGGGGGGGGAGCAGGGGGCTTAATGAAATCCACAGATCCTACCTCCCAATTTTAGCAAAATCATGTCCCTCCATAGTTTTCTAAAAACAGTAACACAAAGGCAATGCCTCCCCCTGTAATTCAAGTACTGGGAGTAAGTCCATTGAACTCCATAGCATTTACTTCTGAGTAAATATGTATGCTTGCCACTATGCTGCATGGGAAGGTAGAGGATAGATATTTTAACTAAAAATCAGAAATGTTTGTTTTTGCTGCAATGCCTATAAATAACCAAAGGATAAAAGAGATAAAAATAAATTACCCCCGGATTGGAAGTAAAACTTTTTGAATCTACTCTGGCTCTATAGCCAGTTCTTATTTGCTTGTTAGCATACTTGCTATTTTTTTTCCAGCTTTGCCATAAACTTTCTTCATCCTTCATTATAAAATAGTACCAGCATCTTAACAGGGTATCTGGGACAAGGCAATCTTTGCAGCGGGTGCTGGATGCTGGCATTTTTGTTCTCAGGAAGTTGTTCACAATTCTATCTTCTTCCCGTCTGCTTGCAGCTTCCTAAAAGTTGGCTCATGTCATGCGACCTGACGCGATATCACGATTCATAAAACGCCCACCAGTCAGGGATACCTTCTGAAATGAGGGGCAGTCTAGAGAAAGTTAAAGGGGCCTAAGGACCCCTGATAGGAAATGACCAGGTTCCAGTGTAGGAAAGGGACTGGAACTCAGAGAACAAGGTTTGCAAGGAGGCCTTGGACATCTCTTGTTAAAGGTATCAGGTAAAAGGTGGAGGCAAAGATAGCCTCTGCCTGAGATCCTAAAGAGCTTCTGCCAGTCAGATTGGATTGGGGTGGGGATCCTTCTTCAGGCCTCCTTCCCTCATGGACAGCCTCCTGAGTAGGGTGGAAGGACCAGCCAGTTTTGGTTCTCTTGATTTTCCAATCTTTTTTTAAGAACAAAAAACAAAAAACCACAGACATCTTTACTGAAAGTTAGAAATGGTTTCTCTTTTTTGTTTTCTCTCTTTTATTTATGTCTCACCCTGTTTAGTGGACATATAATTATGTATTTCTCCATGTTCCAATCTTAAATTCAGCTCTCTGCATTTCCGCAGGAACCTGTAGAAAATCCCTTAGCATTTTAGCATGAATATCTCCTAATAAACACATTTTTCCATGCAGTTTTGACTCATGGACCCATTCTTGCAAACAATCCCCACCTAATATAATGCATTTTTGTATGTTATTTTCATAGATATCTTCATTTTTATGCCGACTTTTCCCTAATATATGCATTGATGGGTTGGAGAACTGCAAAATTTGGATAAGTGAGAATTCCAAAGGCTGTTTGCATTTTGTTTTGGAAAGTGTGAGGCTGATAGATTTGGCTTTAAATGCATAATGAATCAAATTCCCCCGCCATCCCTGTTCCTGGGGGCCACATGCATGTAGTGGGTGGGTTCGGAGCAAATGTAGATGGAGCAACAGGTATGACTCTTACCCTTGTACAGTAAACATCAGATATTTTGACATAGTGTCTGTTATGTACTGAGTTGAATAGGATCCAAACTGCAGCAGTCTGATTGGTCCTAGAACAATAGGATCCAAAATGCAGCAGTCTGATTGGTCCTAGAACAATAGGATTCAGAATGCAGCAGTCTGATTGGTCCTAGAACAATGCAGCAGTATGATTGGTTGGCAGGAACCACCCAATCATGCTCCAGATATAAGTGAATCCACAACCTGATTGGCTTACAGTAGAATTCAGAATTAGCCAATCATGTGCAGCCCATTGTGTAAATAATGTATATAAAGCAGATACTTTGAGGGGACATTCACTCATTCCTCCTCACCACTATGAGCTGAATAAGGAGCATGAAATCACTTTGCAACTCTGAGTATATTTCAGTGTCGCATTCCCCCCCCCACACCCAAATCTTTCTGTCATCCTTTCAGGCTAGCGAGAGGCCTAATTATAGTTCAGGGAAGCATTTCAACCAGGCAAAAAGCTCTTGTAAAAGGTAAAGGGACCCCTGACCATTAGGTCCAGTCGTGACCGACTCTGGGGTTGCGGCGCTCATCTCGCTTTACTGGCCAAGGGAGCCGGTGTACAGCTTCCGGGCCATGTGGCCAGCAAGACTAAGCCGCTTCTGGCGAACCAGAGCAGCGCACGGAAACACCGTTTACCTTCCCGCTGGAGCAGTACCTATTTATCTACTTGCATTTTGACGTGCTTACAAACTGCTAGGTTGGCAGGAGCAGGGATCGAGCAACAGGAGCTCACCCCGTCCCGGGGATTCGAATCGCCGACCTTCTGATCGGCAAGTCCTAGGCTCTGTGGTTTAACCCACAGCGCCACCTGCGTCCCTTTAAAAAGCTCTTGAGGAGGGCACAAAACAGGGCCATTGGGGCTGTAGCCTGAGACTAAAGCTGGTTTCCTCAATCTTGGCCCTCCCCTCCAGATGTTTTGAGACTACAATCCCCATCATCCCTGACCACTGGTCCTGCTAGCTAGGGATCATGGGTGTTGTAGGCCAAAAACATCTGGAGGGCCGAGGTTGAGGAAGCCTGGACTAGAGTGTGTGTGGATTGGGAAGGAATTAAGTTTAGGAAGAGGGCCTGGAAAATGGCAATGCCTGCTGTTCTCCAGCCTTGGATTAGACAATGCTGGGCTAGCTGAGCAAATAGTCTAAGATAGTATAAAGCAGCTTCCTGTGTATGATGAACTATCCTTAACTTCTTCTTTTTAACCAGATTGCCCCTGAGAGGATTAAAATATAAACCCTATATATTAAATCCAAATCCTGAATTTTAAGTCTTCTGAGTTTATGTCACTAAACCACTTTTTATCCAATGAATCAGGGATTAGGTCTTCAAAATATCCTCAAAGTAGAAAAGATGTTAGATGATTTTAAGCATGGCATTTAAGAAAGAACAATGGACAGTCGGGCACCAGTCATGTGCATTCAAGAGCAAGTGGCTTCGTAGGAAAAAGACTTCTCTAGCCAGGAGGACTGAGAAGCAGTGTAAGAGAAGAAGGAATCTCCCTTCCTGAATTGGTGGCAAGCTCGTTTTGCTCTGAATGCTCCTTTTAATGCAGACATTTTCATATATTTATGAATTACATGCTAATATATCTAATTCTGTCCCCACCCTCACATTTTTCATTCCTTCACCGCATAGCAAGAAGTTTTCAAACTGATTAAAAACATTGCAAAATTAAATCAGTTCCTCTGTGCCTTGATTTGCACACTATGGAAAATAAGACTTTTAAAGCAGGGTGCTTTTTTTCTTAAATCATAATTAAATATGCAAATACTCTCACTAAATTTGGCCATGCAATTAAGTCACTAATCAGATTGCCGGAATCCTTAAAATTGCAATTGCATGCTTAAATAAAATGGCCAGAGCCCTTATGCACATAGCCCTCCTGCTCTCTTCTGCTAAATAGTTTATTTGATAGCAAAGCAGCACTCATGGAAAACTGTGCCCTTCTTCTTGTAACAAATATAACCAAGTCATCATTTTGGAACGATTCTATTTTGTCCTTTAACATATTTTATTTATGTATTTATTAAAAATTATATCCCGCCGTTCTTCCATTTACCCATGACAGTTAGTAATCCGTATATTAAAATAACAGGTACAGTGGTACCTTGGTTCTCAAACTTAATCCATTCTAGAAGTCTGTTCCAAAACCAAAGTGTTCCAAAACCAAGGCACGTTTTCCCATAGAAAGTAATGCAAAATGGACTAATTTGTTCCAGACTTTTAAAAACAACCCCTAAAACAGCAATTTAACATGAATTTTGCTATCTAACGAGACCATTGATCCACAAAATGAAAGCAATAATCAATGTACTGTACTATAAAATAAATAAGACAGTATTGTAAATGATAACACTTAAAATTATCTTTTTTTTCTTACCTGCACTGATGATAGTCATTGTTTAGATAGGGTGTTTTTTTTTTATTCATTTCCACAGTCACACAATCAATCGATTAGTAGCTGAACTGGGTTCCACACAGTCACAAAAACAAATTAACCAAAAAACCTCAAAAACACAAAATAAATAGCAAAAACAAAAGCACCCAACTTAATCCGTTCCAGAAGTCTGTTAGACTTCCAAAATATTCAAAAACCAAGGCACAGCTTCTGATTGGTGCAGGTGACCAGGAAACAATAGCCGATAGTCACATCAGATATTCAGCTTCCAAAAAACGTTCGGAAACTGGAACACTTACTTCTGGTTTTTCGGCATTTGAGAACCAAGACTTTTGAGTACCAAGGCATTTGAGAACCAATGTACCACTGTATTAGAAAAAATAAAATCCACATAAACTTAAATCAACAAAAAGAAAACTCTGAACAGTGGCAGACTTCTGATTTTAGCTGAGTGTTTCTTGTTACAGACTAGCTGTGGATGGGCCCTTTGGAGCAGCAGCAACAGATGCGTTTCAGTATCAAATTAGTGTCTGCATTGCAGCAGGAATAGGAGTCACTCCTTTTGCTTCCATTCTGAAATCGATTTGGTATAAGTGCTGTAATCTAAGCACAGGACTGAGACTGGAAAAGGTAATCAGTATTGTGGTTACATATTTCATTTGCAAATATGCTTTGCATCACTTGCTCATTTGGGGGATCATTTCAGTAAATAACCATCATGGTTGTACTAGCCACTTGCCTTCCAGCTAATGTCCCAGTTCTATTAACATGTGGCATTCTGTGTAAGGGAGGCAAAGCTGCCTGGCTTTTTCCTAGGCAAATCCTATCTGTAGTTGCTTATTCTTACCTTTGTTCAACACTTAGCTAAATGGCCCGTGATATTAAGATTCTTTGGGAGAAGCCATGACTGTGGTGTGATGCTGCTTTAAATGTATAGCGCAGATGGGGCCTTGAACTCTGCATAAATACGTTAATATGATTCTAGATATTCAAAGTTTTAAGTCTGGGCTATATTTCACCCATTAGAATATGTATTGATTATGACTTGAACTTCATAGCCTAGTAAAAAAAAAAGTAAACAGACTTCATTTTGTGCTGACCCTGTTGCATTATCTTCCTTCTCTGATGTACACTATATTGGTCAGTTTGGTGATATAACCCATATCCTATTTTCATGCTAACCATTCCCCCACTGGGGTGGGAATTAGCTTTATTTGATTCCTGAAATATAGTTGTATGGCCTGCATTTAGTGATATCTAGTGGCTGGATTGTTGTTGTTTAACTGTGTCAGTTGGCATTCATGATGCCAAAGTGCTGGTGCCCTGCTAGTGATAGGGGTTGAGGTGAATTATTAATTCATTTCCATTCCTCCCCACTTTTTTCCAGTTCTGCATGTGTTCCACAAACAAGGTAATGCATTGAGGGGAGGTGTCTGGCCCTTGTAAAAATGCTGTGAGGTGTGTCACTGAAACCCCCATTTTACCGACAGAAAACTGATAGTAATTGTACATGAACTCATTATGAAAATTAAGTCTAAAAAGAGGTACAATGTAGCGGCTAAGCGTGTGAGATGTAGTCCAGGAAGCTCCTAGTTTAAATGTTACTTCAGATGTGACTCATTAGGTGGACTTAGTTAAGCCACTCTTCTCAGCCATCTGCAATGTGGATAAAAATAAAAATCTACCTCAGTGGGTTGTTGTAAGAATTACTAAGGTAAAGGATGCGAAGTGCTTTGAATACTTAAGAAGAGCTATAGAAATGTTGGTTACTATTCTTATATTGATTGCCAAAACTTGCCAAGTAGCCAGAGCATCCTGGCTTGTCAGATATTTGAACCAAATCTCCCTGGTCCAAGTCCCTTGTGCTGTCATATTACTGGAAGCAGTTTAGATGGAGCATTAAGAATGTCTACATCTCAATGCCTTAGAGGCAGTGGCTGTGATTTTCAAAAATCCGTTTAAACTGTATATGAATGACTGCTGGAGTATGTTTAAAAACACTACGTCGTCAATGCTGGATAGAAAATCAAGTATAAATTTACACCTGAGCACAGTAGCCAGCTATAAGATTAGCTACTTATCTCCAAATAAATAATTTAAGAGCCATATAGGACGCCCGATGAAAGCTTGCACTTTGTTGAATTGTTTTACTTTCCCTTGACAGGTTTATTTCTATTGGATTTGCCGAGATCCATCTGCCTTTGAGTGGTTTGCTGATCTCCTGTGCTTGCTGGAAGCGCAAATGGCTGAGAAAGGGAAAGCCCATTTTCTAAGCTATCACATATTTCTTACTGGCTGGGATGAAAGTCAGGTATAAATGAAATCTTATGGGACTGAGTTACTGAATCTTACTTTTCCAGGACTGCAGCCTAAGGAACAGTAATCAAATGAATGCCTAATCACATAAAGCGTAGCTTCCTTAAAGTGAATAGTTGTAACATTTGTCTTTTGAAAGTATTCATTCCAACTATATTTACCACGGTAGTCCCAGGTACACCACTTGATGCCAGGTTCTCTGCAGATGCAGGGGCACCCAAGCCCTGGCAGATTGGCAGCCAGATCTGCAACTGCTCCCCAAGTCCTCTTCTCTTTAGTTCTTCTCTTGCTCTTTCCTCTCCCTCCTTGCAGCTTTCCTTTTCCCCTTGACTCTGCCTGCTCCCAACCCCTTATGGCAGTCCACTAAATTTCTGTTTATGGCACTTCACAATTTCTCCCACAACTTGTACATTCGTCTCTACTAACTATTTTGGTTAACTGAAACAGGAAGGCACTGGGGACGGATTTGGGGTTATCTTCTACCTATACATAATTTGGGGTTATCTTTCAGGAGTTTGATGACCAGGGCAAGTACTGTGCAGTCTGCTACACAAATTGATGCCACTGTGATAATAAAGAAAGGAATGCAAGGTTGGAAGCAAGGGATAAGGGGTATGAATATGCAGCTGGGAGATGGGGAAAGAGAAGAGGGAAGGGAGGCATAGCTACAGAATTCCATGATCTCTTGCTGACCTTGAGCAGATGCTGCATGATGTATGTAGCTTAGCTACCCATGTGAATCTGCTTGCTAATGTGGAAAGTCTGCATGCCAGCACCACATGCCACTCATGAGATTGGGCAGGTCCACAATGGATGCCAATTACAGAAACATCCACGGAATGTTAACATTTAGAGCAACAATACCACGGTCATAACTAATGAAGATGTCTTATGAACTGTAGAGTTGGGACCACAAGGGTCATGTATAGTCCAACTCCCTGCAATGCAGGAATCTTTTGCCCAATGCGGGGATCGAACCCATGACCCATGACCCTGAGATTAAGAGTATCATGCTCTACAGACTGAGCTATCCCAGGAGAATATGAACCTGGAATATAAATCCCATCAGCCCAGCCAACATGGTCAGTGGTCATTTGGAGGGCATCCCTGATCTAGACTTTTGAGTGCCTCTTTTAGTCTGTCCCTCCATATTTTAGGATTATAGCCTTTCCTTTTTTACTTGAAGGTGATGTTAAACTTGCTGGTTCTCAAATAATTACCTTTTGCTTCTCAACAATACAGGCTACTCATATTGCCTTACATTATGATGAAAAGTTGGATGTAATTACTGGTTTGAAACAAAAGACCTTCTATGGACGACCAAACTGGGACACAGAATTCAAACATATAGCAGAAAATCATCCTAGGTAAGGCAAATTAGCAAGTAATGTCATTATACTGCATTTTCCCCAGTGAGCTAGGTAGGGAAGAAAAATTGTACCACTTTATCAATAACATTTTCAATAATAATTTGAGCTGAGTTCTTATGCTGAAAGCATCTTTATGTGTAATAAAACTTTAGATGAAGAAATCTTGGATAGACAATGCCAATAAAATCTAATTTTTGGACAGGAGAATCTAATATTTGAAGTATTAAAATATCTTGGCATTTGTCCAGCTATAATTGAAAGACACAATCCAATTATTGTTCAGCACAAAGGACAAAGTAACACTAATTTCCCTTGAAAATGGTTATTAAAGAGATAAACAGTGAGGCCTTTTTCTTACGATGTCAAGGATGTGTTTGTTCCCCAACATAATTGGCTGTGGATGTAAAGACAATGCTCTTATGTTATTAGTTCATCTCAGCTTGAAAGGTCTAAGTTGAACTCCAGAGTTTTGCTAAGAAAAGCTTAGAAAAGGCTTATTTGTTCCCAGTAGCCTCTGAAGCAGTCACTGCAGCTTATTTTGTCTTCATCACCCAGAAAAAGGACATAAACAAAAATATTTTGTGGTTTCTTAACAGCAGTAGGGGTGTGGGAGAAATTCAATTCAGTTTGCATTTAAAGGTGAATCTATGTAATCTGAAACGGTGTGTATACCAAAATGCAGCCATCATTTGAAATTTGCATTTCTTCAAATTTTGCAATCTAGTTCTCCAAGTAATTTATACAGTTTGCATGAATATGCATATACTAATGAAAGTAACATGTGAAAAGTGCATTATCTTAGGGCAGATTGCTTTGCAAAAATGTGTATATTAGGCAGAATTATATACAAGCATGTGTATACAAGCAATACAGTATTAGGAGAAATTCACACTAAAATGCTGGTGAATTTTCATGAAAATGTTTTCTTTAATTACAAGCTGTTGTGGAAATGTGGAGAAGTGAATGTAAGACTGGAAGAACTAGAACTAGAAATTGACAGACCCATCAGTGCCTGTTTAGCAGTGCCCACTATTTACCTGCCAGTTGACCAATAAGAACGTCTTTTTAAATGAGGGGGGGGAAAGGCATGGCAATCCTCTGTATGATTACTCAGCTATAAGCACTACTGAGACAAGTGAATCTTACTTCCAAGTAAGGATTCAAATGGAATCTATCCAGTGGACTACCTAATCCAGAGATGCCTAACCATTTACTTGGGAGGCCACATGAAATCAGCTGTGATACACAAACATGACAGAATATAAAGTCTTTGTTTTCAAGTCCATATAGTTCGTGCTTTAAAGGATTTTTTCCCTATAAAATGTTTGATGCATGTTTAGCCCTATGACCCTTTTCAAAGGGTGACTTTCAGAAACAGACAAAAAAGCTCCAGGGCAGTGCAAACTTCATCTTGCCATTCAGTGTTCTGACAGCATCCCCCAAATAATGGTCATGAAGCTGGAAACATATTTCCCATGCTCTGTAATAAAGTTGGCATTACATATTATTATTCCCCCCTTTCTTTCCTTCTGAAATTAATCTGGGTATCTTGCTTTTCTTGGCAGCAATAACATTGGTGTTTTCTTCTGCGGACCTAAATCTCTGTCTCAAACCCTTCGAAAGAAGTGCAGCTGGTATTCCTCTGCTGATCCAAGAGGTGTTCAGTTTTACTACAACAAAGAAAGTTTCTAGAATCTAGACCCCTTTTGGAAATAGTAGCTGACAGCTCTGTTTGGTGTATTTTTCTTTTTCTTTCTTGATTTTGGTGGAATTGTGCCATCTTGAAACAGAGCATTTAGCATTCTGTGTTTAGTAGAGGAATTTACTTTGTCCTTAAATTGCAACCCGAGATTGCTTAGAGTGAGGGTGATGCTTTAAAAACAACAGCACAGTAGTGGAGGGAAGTTCTCACCAGCTCAGTAGTCCCACGTATTCTGAGTTAGACAAGTGCTAAGCAAACAGGTCACCTGAAAAACAATCTTCCCCTCTCCTCTATGACCATTAGGATTAGCAAATGGGACTTGGCTGTTTTTCTATCAGCTTATGGTAACCTGGAGGTGGGGTATTTCAGTGGCAGCACCAGTGTTGTAAAATGCCCTCCCTGCTGAAATATGAGAGGTCCCAGAAGTACCTGTTTAGGCAAGCGTTCCTCTGAACTTGATTTTTTTTTAACTGCTTCAGTTGTTGTGCTTTTTAACTGGCTTGTTTTATTGTATATTTTCATTAGGGATGTTTAAATGCTCTGGTGGAATTGTTATTGTGTATTTTAATTATGTTTAAATTTTATAATTGATTTTATAGCTGTAAACCACTTAGAAGCCATTTTTGCATATAAGCGTTATATAAATCAATAAACAACAGCAATAATAATAATAATAATAATAATACATATAAATGCTAATACATTTAGATCATGCTTAGAATAAAAAAGTGATAGGCAGAACCTCAGTTCTCCAGTCCCACCATCTAGGCACAGCACATTAATAACAACAACAATTGTACTCCATTTGGTGGTCTGGATGAGAATCGGGTTTGTGTGGTAGTGAAGATACAACATGTGTTACTATTGTGCAGTTTTTATAGGAACAAAAGAACCAGACCTATCTGTCCTGTAAGGTCTTCTGTAGAGTGATATAGCCTTCTTGGTCATAGATACACAATCTCATGAAACTGAATCAGTTACAAATCTTTATAGCGTGGAACAGAAAGCTTGCAAGCTCAGAATTATTAAGGAGCACTGGGTCTAAGTTTCTCTGAACCTTGTTTGATCTTTAACAATGAAAATGTATTGTTCAAGGCTTCCCTGCATCCCCCCGCCCTTTATTATGTATTTCTTTACAGCATTTATATCCTGCCCTTTAGCCAAAAAGGCTCTCAGCACTGCTTACAGAAATCAGTTTCAGGTCCTTCCCCTCAGGCTCATAATCTACAAAGACATAACACATGAGGAGGGGAGCAAGCTTGTCACACAAGATAGGGTTGCCATATCTTGAAGAGCAAAAAAAGAGGACAGCCTGAGCCAGTGCAAGCCTGAGCTGGGAAAGAGGTGTGTGGGTGGGGTGCCTGAAATGCCTGAGCCCCCAACCCCCCCAAACCAGACATTTCCTTTAAACTGTAAAGATCTGCCCAGATGAGTATGTTGGCGGTCAAAAATAGGACACGTCCGGGTTTCCCCAGATGTATGGCAACCCTACACAAGAGCTCCAAATCTACTTTAATTGCACAACCTGAATGTGCCTGGTATGTGATTGAATGCCACCTGAAAATAGTAACAGTCTGGAAGTGCCCCTAGATCCAGATTAGTTACCTTCTATGCTTTCAGGCTGTTCTGCTCCCCCTTTTTCTCTCTACCTGATTCAACTCCATCTGTTTTTAGATTCCAGCTGAGATTGTAACATTTTTCCTACTCAGGTGCTTTGCTACTTCCCTCCTCTCCCTGTAAGTTCTGTTTTTCTTTACTCTGGTCATTGATAAACCATTAAGAATGTGTATTTGAAACCTGACACTCACATACTTCATGGTGAAGTTTCCAAAAAGTGTGGGGGAGGGGAGAATCCATAAAAACTCCAAAGAATTAGCACATAAATAGCAGTAGATTTGTTCGGCAGTAAACAAAAGAAAGGCATTGCGGTTGTACTGAGGTGTAAAATACGGATCAAGGGGATCAGGTAATGCGTTTACTGATCCACGCAATAAAACCTGAAGTGCAAAACATCCCATGTGTGTCACCAGATGAACAAGACAAATGACAACATTATACATACATGCACGTACAAGGCAGTGGTAAAACACTAAAAAAACACAAAAACCCAGTGAGAGTATACAGAGCAAGAAACCCTGCATATTACTGAATGCTACAGTTATAGTTTATAATCTTCTGTTTGGGGACCAAATTTGTATGGAAAGCTTGCTATAAAAGGCGCACTTGTACTATGATTGAGTTTAAGGCTGTATATCTTCATTTCCAAATAGTTTTAAAAGATGTGGTTTTTCTTCTTCTTTCCCCTCTGTATGAAATGATTAATGTGGGGCATTGGCAGGAGCCACAGAGTAAGTGATGAATGAATCTCCGTGGTGGTTTGCCTGGAGGCTTCCCTTCGTCTCAGTGTTGTACTGAACCTCAGAGAAACTTGACACATTAAAAATATAAATTTCATAGAGAAAGAAACATCAAGCTTTTGTGAAGAGGAGTGCTGTGCGGAAACAAGGATCAGCTGCTACTCAGTTGAAGAAAGAAGCGGTAATTTCCGACAGATCCAGAGTGGTTCTTTTAATGGAGCCTATATAGAAAGCAACAAGCATAGTGTCTGAAGTACTGTGCTCTCATTCCCCACAACCTATACTTAGGGCAGCCTCCTGCAACAAGATGTAATGTTTTTGCTTCTAGCTCAATGTGGCATCTCTTCACTGCTTTGATTTATTCTTGCTTTTGCAAATCAATGTGGTATGCTACAGAAGATGCATTTTGAGTCCTTGCTGTAGTTGACTGAGTAGCAGAAGTGTTATCACTGTGAGAGGTGAATTTCCCTGGTATCAGGGTGAGTGACTTAGAATGAAAGGGGGGAAAAGGAAGGAGGTGGGGGAAAGATTGGTGAGGCTTGTTAGACTAGAATGAAACTGTATTTACACTGAATGAAGATCACTTTATTATGGATGCGGTTGAAATCAGAAATGGATAATAGGATGAGGATGTATAGAACCCTGCTGGGAGAAGTGCTATTTTACCCATTGACTACAACTTTAGGAGTGCATATTGCAGCTGTGCCTGGAGTGAGGTGGAATGAAGGGCAAAACAAAATAACAAACAGAAATGAATTTGCTTTTTGGATATGTGAAGCTTTAGCAAAACTGCAGAACTGAAATAAACATCACATAGACCTTGTTCTTCAAGCCTGAGTTGCAGTGGCGTAGTGTAGTCTTGAGGGGGGCAGAAGGGTGGTGACCATGGGCACAAAATTCTCAGGCTCCCTTGAGCTTCTGCCCCTTTCTAGAGCCATGGGGCGGCAAACTGGGCCTGGGCTGGGCCTTAGAAGCTGATGTCGCACCTCCTTCTTGTGGCTGGCAAAGGGATGCCCTGCCCCTTGGCTGGCTGAGCTGGGAAGCGCTGGAGCCATCAAGTCAAGAGGGTATGTGGCCACCAGCAGCAGCAGTGCCGGCACCAGCAGCCATGTGCCTCATGGGCTCCACATGCGCCCCTCAGGCACATGCCTCAACCCAGTTACCCAGTCCACTGGTGCAGGGTGCAGCACTTGCCTCACCTTGGGCGCAGGCAACCCACAATACAATACTGTTGGGTTGTGATAGGGCATTATATGAGTTCTGCCCTATACATATCAACTCAGATCTAACCTACTATTACGTTCAGTAGTGCCTACTCTCAGGTACGTGGGTACAGGGTTAAAGCAGTTCTCCAAGACCTTCCACAGATGATGGGCAATATCTGAGAATTATTGGAGTATAACCTAGATTGATTGGCAGGTCGCATCCTGTCTTCCTATTCTTTAACATCAAGAAATACAAAAATCATTGTTGCAGCATGAATGTATTTTCAGTGGGATAGCAAGGAAAATGAACAGAGGAGTAAAATATTTCCTTTTGTCTCAGTTTTGTGGTTATACTTGACCATATTTATTAATCCCAATGACTACTCAAAAGCATTAAGTATTTAGTTGCAGTGTTAAGCAGGGAAAGTTCTGTCAACTGAAGCAAGCATTATCAATTCAGAAATCAGATACAGTGGTACCTCGGGTTACATATGCTTCAGGTTACAGACTCTGCTAACCCAGAAATACCGGTAGTACCTCGGGTTAAGAACTTTGCTTCTTTGAGAACAGAAATCGTGCTCTGGCGGTGCAGCGGCAGAGGGAGTCCCCATTAGCTAAAGTGGTCCTTCAGGTTAAGAACAGTTTCAGGTTAAGAACGGACCTCCAGAACGAATTAAGTACTTAACCCAAGGTACTACTGTAGTCACAAACTTGATTCATGGGCTTGAGCTCAACCTATCATAATGACAGAAGTCACACCACAGTCCCCATGACCAGCACAACTAGACCGTTACAGTACTTAAAATTCCCTTCAGTCATTCTACAAGTGTTTAATCACATGCTCAGTTTCTCCTGCATGGATGAGTGTTAAGGGAGAAGCATTAAGTTCACCAAAGTATTAAAAAAATGATTTAGATTTTCAGGTAGAGAGACATGAAAGTCTTTCACATGTACCTTTCTATCTTAACATTTAGGTTCAACTCTTGGGGGCACCATCTGAACAATGAAACAGCAGTATTGAGGTCACAACCTCCTTAGATCTAGTTACTCTAGAGCAGCCTCATTGCAAGGAATGGCACTATGGTGAAGAAGGAGTGTCTTAATACGAATGTAACATAAAAATATTGGGCTAAAACAACGCTTTCCAAACTGTGTGTCATGGCATATTAGTGTGTCTGCTGCAGTCTGTAGGTGTATCGTGTGAATGCGCCTCACGCATCTCCTGGGGCTGGAAAGGGGTTTGTTTAACCTCTGGTTTGCTAGTAAAACTGAATTACTGTGTCACAAAACGATGCATGTCTAAAAAGTGTGTCACCAACATGAAAAGTTTGGAAAGCTCTGTGCTCAAGTTGCTCAGTCGTCATTGAAATATTTCATTATTCATTCATTGTGTGCAATTAAGTGCACCCTATGTAAATAAGTGCACTTTATGTAAATAAGGCAATTTTTCCCATGGCAAAGTGGCTTTTTTATATATAATGGAGCCAAGGCTTCTCAACATGCTCACCTTTAGCTGTGCTGCCACCTCGCTGTTCTCCAGGAAACTGCCATTTTAAAGACTTTTCATGGTCAGCTGACAGCATAATCAGTGCATTGCTAAGTAGGGGTTCCATGTGAATGAAACAATCTAAAAAAAAAATCACCTTCCGATATAAATAAAGGTTCCTTGTGCAAATCAACCACTCCTAGTCAAGGTGGCATCCAGTTTTATTATGTGTACTTTCCTCTTTTCTTTCTTCATAGCAAGATTATTTCATTAACCTGATCCATGCATTCAGGTTTTTGGTGCTGGTGGTATTGGTAATCTAGAAATTTAAGAGTTCACATAGCACGGAACAAGAGTGTCATCTAGTGGTGAGATTACTGTGCATGCTATTTACTTGCTATGCCTTTATTTCCGCATCTTCTGAGCAGATTTACTGAGTGCTGGAGAGAAGAGATGAGTTGTTCCCAAATATTTTTTGTCATGATCTAACTTTTAACTTTAGAATAGTTAATTCAATTTTCAGCCATCAGCTTTTAACTGTAGCTGTTTAAAAAGGCTTCAATTGACTTTATATTTTTTTAAAAAATGAGTAAATTGAAAGCTAAAGAAGAATAAAATATGACTTTCACAGTTTTCCCTGACAGTTACTCTCTAAAATTCCATTTCCCTTGTCTTGGAAGAGATGGGGAATAGGATGAGCACCAGGGCTGATTCTGAACTTCTCTACCCCAACCTAGACGGGCCACTTTGATGCTTTCAAACAACATTGCAGGGGGTTAGACTAGATGGCCCTTGACTCTACAATTCTCTGATTAGGCTGCAAAGGAAGTTCCCTGCTGATAATGGGGCTTGCTCTGTGTTGTATTTATATTCAGTGCCAACTGCAACCTCTACTTTCAGAAGATCAGGTACATTTGAACTCCTGATTTATCTGGGCTTTTTTCCTTTACTTACAGTACGTCAATATCTGTTTCATTCCTAGATTGTGTACAAACACCAGAGGCTGAGATTTATTAATGTCCTATCTCACCCTGCCTTATGCTTTTAAGAAGCGCTTAAGCATCATTAGGATTCTGGTTCTCAAGTTATTTGAGGCTAACGTTTGTCACATTTTGGACAAAAAATGGGTGGGACTAACTTGGTTTTTAATATATATATATATATATATATATATATATATATATATATATATATATAATTTATTGCCGATTATCCAAATAACAAGTGCATATTGCTCCATTCAGTACTGGACACTTCTACAAAGTGAATGGGTGAAAAGGAGTGAAGTTACTTACTTCAGTAAATCTTTGATTTCTGCCCTTATCTAATGCACTGCCTGATCTTCCAGACAATCTCTATGCATTTTTATTAAACATTCCACTACCACAAAACAGTGTCCTGCCATTCATTTATACTCACAGTGAACAGCAAGTAAGAAAATGGAAACAGACAAAATCACAAGGAAATCCTTGAAACCCATAATTAATTTTACAGTACCACGGAGAGAACATTCTTCCCTGCTTTGCGGAACATTTGTGCAAACGGCCTCCCAAAATCACTTCCTTTGCCAGCAGGACACCCCTGACAATCATCCCTAGAAATTGTTTGAAGAAGGTATGTGTATTTTTAGCTACACTATATCCAGCAGCTGGAATGCTAGCATGTGACATTGCAACCTGTGTTCAATAATTTGTGCCCTAGAACAGTTGGTCATGGACCCAGCAAGAAAGGAGGCAGCCCAACACTTAATTCTAAGTGGTACCCAGGGCCTGTGTAAGACACAAATGTTGAATTGATTGGACGTTGCCACTGAATATGAAGACATAGTATTGAGAACCTGAAACACTTTACTATTGTCAGATTAAATTAAGAATATCGATCAAATTTCTCAAGATAAGTTTTTTTATGAGTGCTTACAGAGAGTACATTAATACTGCAAATGTGTTATCACCAACATTTTTATTTATTTATTTATCAGTTTTTCTACAGAAGGGGAAAAATTAGATTAAGGGGAGGGGGCACGGCCAGTTTAGAGGCCCTAAGCAATTGATTTTGGTGCCCCCATATATATCTAATTCAAAAGTAAGCAATAATAAACTGTAAAATGAAAGTATTTTTCAGAATGAAACAAAATCTAAAGATGGAAATATATTTTTTTGTATACTTCCACTTTGTATTTTTTAAAAATCTACATCTTCTAATTGCAAAACTAATCTTACATAACACATAAGCTTCTATACATGGTAGAGATAAGGCATCCAGCCTCAACTCTCACTTCTTGCCTTTATCTTTCTAATGATGGTAGCTAGACAAAAGCCAGAGCTGAGAGTTGAGGGAGCGGCCCGCACCAATTTGCTGTATGACACAGTTATCTTAGATAGAGGGGCATTACCTCACCGGAAAGCTAGCCTGGATCTTCCAAGAACTGAATCTGTGCTGGATCCAGTTATTAGAAGGGGGCTCGGGTGCACAACCCACCCCCCACAACAATACAATTAAGAAAACAATCTATTTAATGCAAAAGATGTGCCATCTTCTGTCTTCAACCACAAACCCAGACACACTGCGGACCACCTGAATAACGCTTGTGGACCACTGGTGGTTCATGTTCCAGTGTTTGGGAACTCTTGGCTGAGAATACAACTGAGATGTCTTGCTGCTTTCTGTTGTCAGTGTGAAGTCTATGAAATCCCCTCACACCTTTGCTAGACTTGGGAAAATGTGACTGACCTGACCCTCTCCAAGGATCAGCATGACAGAAGGGAGTTCTTAATTGCTATAAAAATTAGCTTTTCATTAGTATTCTGCATTGCATTCTACATACTAGCTACACCTTCTCACATAACCTCATCTCCTAATGCCAAAATACTATCTCTCATGGTTACTAAGCAGAGGGGGAACTGCACTTTGCACATGTCCAGAGACACTCTTTTCTCGCTGGAATCTGTTGTTATGACTCCGAACTCTCCCATGTTATTCCCTATTGCATGATCCTGACCCAGAGTCAAATCTCCACTGAAGATGGAGGAAGAGCTTAAATGCCACAGAAGGATCTCAGATCTTCCCGCCCTTCGCTCTTGAGACTGGCTGAGAAAGTTGGGTGGTGGAAAGCAGGGAGCGAAAAACTCCGGAAACAACGAAGAGGCGGAAGAAGGCAGCGAAGCAATAAAGCGTTGAGCGGCGAACGCCTTCCTCGAGCGCTGTACGCAGCCAAGTGCGTCCCGCCCCCTTTAGGCTCTAATGTACACCAGCCAATGAGCGGGCGGCTGTCGGCAGTTGGGCGGAGTTCTCCCTGGAGAGAAGACAAGAAGAAGGGGTAGAGCGTCTTTTCCAATCCTGCAGTGGGAAGAGGGTGAATGATACGGATTTCCGCATCCGGGGTCATGAGGGTAATTTTTTTTTATTTAAGGGAGGTTGGGGGGAAATGGGCAATTGACGCTATTCCATCTCATTAATAACAAGCGAGCACTCCCCTCCCCCGGTATTTTTGTTCCTCGCCGTTTTACTTCATTCCGCCTCTTTCCTAATGCGGCGTCTTGTAAGGGAAACGGAGCCATAACTGTAAGTTGCAAGCGCCCGCCTTCGCTTCTCGCGCGTTTTCCTCCGCCCCTCCCCGCGTTGCGCGTGCGCACCGGCGACCTGAGCGCGCGCGGCTGGTTCTGCCGGCTGCTCTGCTCCTCCTGTGCGCTCGCGCCGACTCCCCTCAGTGAACTAGCCGCGAGCCTTTTCGGTTAGAGCCCGCCAAGCCCGTGACGGGAGGCGGGGTATGCCCTTCCCTCGACCACCCCACCTGAATCCATTATCAAATGCTGTGAAAAACGTATATAAACTGTTGTCAACGGGCTCCAAGAGAGGTTCTTTTCTTTAGGCAGTTGGCAGCCCGAAAGCTTCTGTCCCTCAGCTCACACAGAAGCAGCAGAGGAGCGGCGTGTGGCGCCTTGCTTGCTAAACTTGAGTAGGTTGCACTCACGGAAGACCAGTGTTTCTATATACGGCCCTTGCAGGTTCTTGCAAGGCAAGCTAGAGTTGCCATAGGAGGGCTGCGAAAAGCGGGGTTTGAGCGGGTCTCGAAGTGAGTTTAGAAGCACCCCAACATATAACTAAACCAGGATTGCAAGGGCAATTTGTTATTATCTCGTGTGCTGCTTCCTAAACCACACATAAATACAGTGGTACCTCGGGTTAAGTACTTAATTCGTTCTGGAGGTCCGTTCTAAATCTGAAACTGTTCTTAAACTGAAGCACCACTTTAGCTAATGGGGCCTCCCACTGCCGCCATGCCACCAGAGCACGATTTCTGTTCTCATCCTGAAGCAAAGTTCTTAACCCGAGGTATTATTTCTGGGTTAGCGGAGTCTGTAACCTGAAGCGTATGTAACCTAAAGCGTATGTAACCCGAGGTACCACTGTATTTGTATCCCCTCTAGGCCATATTTTTAGTCAGAAAGTCTTCAGAAACATATTACCTAAAGTTTGGGTACTTTAGAACGTTTGATGCTGACGAAAAGCATGTGTTGGATGTTGCTGGTCCAATTAAAAAAGCATTCATGTAGGTGGGTGTAGAATTCCGATGCCTCTTAAAACTTGATAGCCGAATATATAATAAGTTCTAATTTAATCTTTTCCTCCTAATATTTTGCTAGTGGCAAAGAGTAACACTTTTCATCAATGACTGCATCAAGACAAGCGGCTATGTTCCGCCTACCACCTCTTCCAACAATTGGAGAAATTATTAAACTGTTTAAGCTCAAAGCTGAAAAGCAGCTGTCCCAGAACTTTCTTCTGGATCTGAGACTTACAGGTAAGCAGTCTGTGTCATCTTTCAGTTTTCATACATATACTACTTTATGGTTTTCTACATTTTTAAAAAGCTGTGTTTAAATAGATTATATTTGTATGTTTATTTAAATTGAATGCACTATGTTTAAATTATTCAAACATGGATTAACAGTTTAAGCATTCTATTGTTTTATTAGAAAAAGGACCCATTGAGTTTAATGGGTCTTACTCCCAGGTAAGTGAGTGCACAATTAAAACCCAGATATGGCATGATTCATGAAAATATTCCATATAGGCAATTCCACCGCAATTGCTCACTCAAAACTCCCAACTCTTCACAGGCCTCTCCAGGGTCAGTGCTCCTGGAATTGCACTTGTTAAGGCTCGTTGGGTCACTAGATGCTATTTTTGCACAGTTTTTGTGTTCTTTTGTGGCCATTTTTGTGCTTCTTTTTTTGCCACTTCCAGGTTCGTGACGATGTATGTAGTCACGGTTGTGCATGCCTTGAACGCACATAAACGGGGAATTGCCTATACTCCAGGCCTTAATTATGTAATGTCTACAGTTTAGAATACTTCAGTATGGTAGCATAGGTCAAGGGCTATCAATTTACCTCTATAGCGTGTTCTGATATAAATTAATGGATAAAGTTATGTTATGCGGAGCCAGGTTATCACGCAAACTGAAACATAAACAATGTGCCCCGTACTGAATCCACTAGTGAGATTGATGATTCTCTTAATTTCACAGTGACCCAGTGAGGTAGACCATGTGAAGAGAGTTCATGTGTGGCGATGTAATTCCTGTGAACCAAATGCCACGTGTTTAACCAGTTCGCTAGACCATTCTCCCTGATAGCTTTGCACTGTCTTATTCTTCTTTGGTGATCACTCGTAGCCGAGTAAGATTGTCTTCCATAAACACAGTTTTAACAATGAGTCCGTAAGTGACTGTGGAGGCCAATTCTCGATCCACACGTCCTTCCATAGTGGGGACATTGGTTTCTGGGTGGGAGCTGATCATGGTGTGGATTTACCAAGCGTGCCTTCCTCCTAGCACGTTTCTCCCTTGCGTCCTGAGTTCGAGTGTCTTCAAAACCCACAACACCTTTGGTAAAAGCTGTTCTCCAACTGGAGCGCTTGCAGGCAGCACAACTATGTGGCATAGGTTTGACTGTTGGACTTGTTAAACATATGACATATGTTACATACGAATGCACTTCCAGTCACTATGTCTGGGAGAGAACAGATGTCCATTTGTGAAGATCTGGTGTGAGAGAGATTGAATGCAGGGTAATCAGTTTTGTTACTTTCTTGGCAGTCATTTTGTGAATAGACAGGCTCACCTACAGCAGCCATTTTGCATTATTGTCTGAGGGCCCAGAAAGATTAGTTTTTGCCAAGTTCTAGCGATTTGAACAGAGAAGTTGGAGAGGTGGGAACTTTTTTTATGTGAATAGCCAGTAAATAACCTAAATTTCATTAACAATTACACAGTGATTTTTTAATATGAAAAAAGTAGATGTAAAGTGGCCCAGTTCTTTCTGGTCAGCAGGATCTGCTAATCAAACAAATCTGGTGCCATTGTCATGCCAGGGTAGGATTAGGAATGAAGTGACAACTGAATCAAAGTAAGGTGATTCTTGAAACTAAGCCTGTCAGATGAATCACTAAATGAGAGAGAGCATGGAGGAAAGAAGAAAACTACATCGTACAATCTGACAAAGTTTTAAGCAGAGGTAAGCCTTTTTGAACCTAGAAGGCCATATTTGTTCATTTGCAGACAGTTTTGCTGGTAATTGTTTTTCTTTATTAAAAAAGCTTGCAAACCAAAGTCATAGTTAATGAGAAAATGTTTGCAAACTGTAACAAAATTTATTACTTTTACAGTTCAAGCATATTATATGTTTATGCTGATGGAATCTACACACATATAAAACACGCTGTGAAAATGCTTTTTAAAAAAACATTTTGAAAAATGCAGTGCTTTTTCTCAGAAAAAAAAAATGTTTAGGCGTACTCTCATTTCCTTACTCATATTGAAATACTGCCCCTCAATGAGGCCAAACTTAGATTCACAAAATGTTTAGGGGTATGTGTACCCCTGCATCCCCCCAGAAAAAAAGCACTGGAAAAATGTACTGAATTTGCCGTAGCTCACCTTCACCATCTAGTGTCACATTCGTATTTGCACTTTACAACGCACTTAAAACGTTTTATTTGCAGCTGTGTAGCCGAGTCCTCAATATGTCCGTTTGAGTTCAGTGGAACTTATACCCAGGTAAACATAGAATCATAGAATCATAGAGTTGGAAGAGACCACAAGGGCCATCGAGTCCAACCCCCTGCCAAGCAGGAAACACCATCAGAGCACTCCTGACATATGGTTGTCAAGCCTCTGCTTAAAGACCTCCAAAGAGGAGACTCCACCACACTCCTTGGCAGCAAATTCCACTGTCGAACAGCTCTTACATGTATAGGCTAGGGAGTGTATGCCCTAACTTTCATGCTCTGTATGAAAGAGGAACTTCTAATACAGTTAAAATAAGTTTTGTAGTTAAACTTATATACTAAATACCAAGTACATACATCTTGTGATAGATGTCTTAGTCCAATTTATATCCAATTTAATTAACTTGATGATGCAATCATTGATTTCCATTCTGAAATGAACTCATTGAACTGCTTTTCTTAATGAGCTCTGTGCATTGAGGATGAACTAATTTGTGTGTCCTTTCTTGCAGATAAGATAGTGAGAAAAGCTGGCAGTCTGAAAGATGCGCATGTGTGCGAGGTAGGCCCTGGGCCAGGAGGAATCACAAGATCTATTTTGAATGCTGGTGTTGCAGAAGTCCTGTTAATTGAGAAAGATCCTCGTTTTATTCCAGGGCTTCAGGTATCCAAATGTTTCACAAGACTTTTGATAGTAATTTTCCAATTTTAGCTGTTTTAAACGTTGAATATCCTATTTTAAAAGTTGGATATCCTATTAAGTCTGTGCCAAATAACATTTCAGTTGTTTTGCCACAGTCCTGTTTATTCAGCAGTTAGTTAGTTTTTTAATTGTATTCTCTTTACAGTAAATATTATCTGAGTCTCACCCTTAATCACGAATATTGAGGCCTTTATCTGTCCCATGTTCGTGCTTTGATATAAAGATACACACAGGAAGGTGATGGATGGAAGATGAAGACCCCTACGTGAGGGGCAGCGTCGAGAGGATCTCCCAGGGTGGGAGGTTGGGGGAAGAGTGGGAAGGTCCCTGGTGAGATAGCTCAGTTGGTAGAGAGCTGAGAGGGTTCACTCTTCTGTGTGTGGAATAAGGGTTAAGATATATTTGTGATAGAGGACTTTGTAGTCTCTGTCTCTTCTTCTTTCTATACTTTATTTCGCTCCCTTCTCTTATTCTTGCTTTTTTTTTTCTTTGAAAAATCACAGATGTTGTCTGATGCAGCTCCAGGAAAAGTTCGTATTGTTCATGGAGACATTTTAACGTATAATAAATTAGGCAAAGCTTTTCCAGAACACCTTATGAAGAACTGGGAAGATGGTTAGTATGTTAGAACTACAGTGATTCAGAATACTGTTTTTTAAAAAAGATTTCTGTAATCAAAATGGCTAGCTGCTTATTGGATGAATGGAACATTCAGTGGTCTGTATAGTTTCGGTTATCTGTGAGTGCTAGGAGACTGGTATACTCGTCTCAACATTATGCTTCCTCAAAGCAATTGTGGATATTGTTTCTGGTTGGTGAATACCTTGTGAAGCAGTGATTTTTCTACACATGTTCTTCTGACAGTGTATTGATACAATTTCAAGGTATTTACCAGTTTCTGACACTTGGTTTCACTCTTGTTTAGAAGTTGGGTGTTTCCTTTCTAGCTGTTTAATTCTTGCTGAGAGGAAATGGAAAACAACAACAAACAAACCTATGGTCATGTAAAGCATACTCAAACGAGACATAACCGGCTGTGTTCTTAGATAAATAAGGTATACTATTCATAGTATCAAATTATAAATTTCAACGGAAGTAACTCATAAAGTTCAACAAACGTCAAGTCCTCATCGGAATGAGATGCTTCTCATTCTTACTTTGATAGGTCAGAGTATGACCTACATACAACAATCCACAGGGACATCTAATCACGTAAATTACACGTGGATTAGTACATGTGGCAAATGCCTGTGCATGGTTAGATGTCCCTGTGGATAAGTAAGAATATCAGAACACCAATCTAGGATCAGGAACAATGTAATAGATGCTTCTTTAGTGCAACATTTTATTGAAACATCTCATTCCAATGAGGACTTGACATTTTTTGTAATTTGGACGTATTCAGGTCCTGCAGAACGAGCTAAAAAAAATCCTTATGCAGAAAGAAACTTGGTTTATTTTCTTATTCAATTCCTTACATCCCTCAGGTCTGAATACTGAAATTGATTATAGTTGTTTTTTTGTGTGAATTTGTACTAATGTTTACATGTAGCATGGACTAAGTTTGTTTCCAAGTGGTTTATTTGGAGTACTTAATTGTGCATTGTGGATTGCCATTACTTTAGATCCAAAAATTGTTTACATTTATGTATGAGTTTGTATTAATGTTTACATGTATATCATCTGAACATGGATTAAGTTTGGTTTTACTTTTGCTGTGCCATATGGGTCACTTTAAGAAAGATATTTTGTATCTGTGGATTGCCAACACCTGTAATGCAATCAATTTTGTGCTTGTCCATATAACCCTACTTTGTAACAGTTGCTACTTACCGCAGCTACTGTTATTCCATAAGATCCACTGTCCTGTAATGTCACATATGGTATGTACAGTTGTTTATGGTTTTATATTATTTTTGCTGTAAAATGTGTGAGATCATTATCTTGTATTTATTTGCATTACTTAGAGCTTTAAGTACTGGTGAAGCCCAGGATGGTGAAACAAGGCCAATATTCTGGAAATCCTTGTCTAGACTCCGTGTAAGGATTTTGTGGAACTGTAGCAACCTTTCATGTGGATTTTTTGGACTTTACGAACAGACAGATGGAATAGTCACCATTACATGGATGGACCTTATGCATGAACTGACTAAAGAATGATCTGATCCACTGGGTCTTCTGCTTTGTTCATTTGTTGAACTTTATGAGTTACTTCCATTGAAATTTATAATTTGATACTATGAATAGTATACCTTATTTATCTAAGAACACAGCCGGTTACATCTCATGTGTTTAGAGAGGAAATGGAAGACATTGATGATAGGAAGACTTCTTCCCCCGTCCTATCCTATAATTCCCAGACTGCCATTTTAAACTTGCCTCAAATTCCTGATCTGCAGGTCTTCTCCCACTGTGGTTCAGATAATTCACTTTCCACCCTGCTATCAAATATTTTTAGCTGTTGGTGATTGCAGTTTTAGTGGCATATGCAGATATTAAAAAAACTAGTAATTGATTGAACATTTGCGTCTTTTTAACTTGAGAAGCTACTGAAAGAAGGGACAGTGCATTCTCATTATGAAAAATAAACTGAACCTTCCTACTACCCTAACTTTTGGCAGAAACCTCAGCCAATAAGAAAAAATTACAGGGGAAAAAAGATTTTGGAGATCTGTTGCACATTTTTTAACATTCACCTGAATAAAATGCGTACTTTAAAAACAACAACATACAAACAAAATGTATGGGACCCTCAGAATTTTTTCTGGGCCTAACCCAAGCAAGTTGTAACAGGCCCCTTCCAATAGATTTTTTAAAACTTTCTTTTGTATTTATTTTGGTTGGTTACATATACCTTGACAAGGCTTCATCAAATGTGTGATGTGTGAATCTTTCAGCAAACATAGCGCTAAACTAGACATGACACTAAATGTCTCGTCAGGCATGCTAAAATATTCAGGTGGTAATGAATAGTTTGTATTCTCTATAGTAAAAATAGGGTTGCTGGATGTATCTGCCTACCAATTGGCAGACTTAATCCATTTTGGAGGGGGTCATATGTCTGCAAATGTCATCTCCTTATATGAAAAAGGGGAAATATATTGCTATTTTTAGTCATTTGGAGGCGGGGAGAAACAGGTTCATTTTTAACAGATCTAATTAATGGTCCCAGATAATGGAAATGCACAGAGCAAAGGAAGCCGAAAGGAAGGTTGCTTCCCATAGGTAAGTCAAATCTTGTGGCCAATTCCCACCCGTAGTGAAAATGTGTTTCATTCTTACATAAATATCAATTAATCACATAGAGATATGAAAAAAATGTTTTCTTTCACACTTTCTTATAGATCCACCAGACATACATATTATAGGAAATCTACCTTTTAGTGTTTCAACTCCCCTAATAATCAAGTGGCTTGAGAATATATCAAAGAGAGATGGACCTTTTAGATATGGTAGAACACAGATGACATTGACCTTTCAGAAGGAAGTTGGGCAGGTAAGTTTGCTTCTTACTTCCTTATAAATTATTAAACCAGAAACAGATCTAATATCTAAATTAAGAAATGTCTTAGTTGTATTTTGCTTCTGTTTTTTTGGGAGACATTTAATATGCTGTACATCAGGGGTCAGCAAGGCTTTTACCGGACATGGGTTGGATCACTCCTGCGGATATTGTCTGTGGGCCAGACCGGCTCAGCGTGGTGCCGGAAATGGCATCTGTGCATGTCCGCAGTACTGGAAATCGCTTCTGCGCATGCCCAGGCACCAAAAATCGCACCTGCGCAAAAGCGATTTCCAGGATCTGCACATGCGCAGACGCGATTTCTGGCGCTGCTCAGCAAGTCCCTGCGCTGTGCCGGTTTAGCTTGGTTCAGGGATGGCTCGTGGGCCGGTAAAATGGTCATCGTGGGCTGCATCTGGCCCATGGGCCGCATGTTGCTGACCCCTGCTGTACATCTTAGTGTGTTGCTCTTTCAATCTTCAAGATTTGTAGGGAAAAACTTTTTGTAACAAAAATTATATTGCATGCTGTGCTAATATAAAAGTTAGACTAAATTCTTCCTAGTGCAAGAGGTATTATTTTGAAGTTCCTTAGTTCTGGCTTTTCGTTTTACTGAATTCATTCTTAGGATGAAAACACAGTAGTGGAACCATTACCACTTTCATCCACAACCATTCCAAGGGGAATCCATTTCTTCTTCCTAAATAAAAATAAACAAAATGCACTGAGCTATAAAAGTAACTAAATATTGTAACTGGAATTACACTCCTAACTTTGTTTTCTGACTTCAAGATTGGTCGCCCAAAATTTGGTTGATGGCAGAGCTTGCTCTCCATTTTAGGAGGGCAACTCTGCAAGTACAAATTCTCTAAATTAAGGCATATCTAAGCTAAATTGTTGATTGGTTCTCTTCTCCAGAAATTTATAAGATAGCCAAGTCTTGACAGGGTTGCCTCCCAAAGGAGCTGGTACATTGTTTAGGGGTACTTCTTGATCCATCATTGTCTTTTGACACCCAGGTGGTGTTAGTGGCAAGGAGTGCCTATTTCTAGCTGCAGCTTGTTCACAAGCTACAACCACTCCAGGACCAGAATAACTTTGCCGCAGTAATCCATCCTCTGTTAACCTTTCAACTAGATTACTGTAATGTACTGTTTCTGGAAGCAGAAACTTTCAGTATGACCACCAGAATTTTTATTGGTACAATGTACTAGGAGAACGTATCTCCAGTTCTGCAGAATCTGCACTGGCTGCCTATACACTACCAGCCCCAGTTCAAAATGTTGTTAACTTATAAAGTTCTAAACCACTTGGCATCCAAATACTTGAGCAAGTTCCTCTCCCTATATGATCTTGCTGGAGCCTTAAGAAATGCAGTGAAGACTCTTTGTACCACCAGGGAAAGCTGCCCAGTGTAGTGACACTGAATGAGCTAATTTCTGTAGTGGCACCTTGTCTGTGGCACTTCCTCCCCTTGGAAGTGTGTATGCTACCAGCACCTTGTTGAAGTCACTGTTTCAGTCATATTTGGTATTGAAGATGGCCTTTTATATATTGCATCTTACATAGTGCAATTTATGAATGTTGAATATCAGTTCCTAATGTTATTGCCATGGTGTAAGGATCATCATCAGCACCAACCTCTTAAGATGCTGCAGTTGTGAGACAAAACAAATCCCTTTTATCAGTTTTCAATCCACATGGTTTCTGGCACAAATGCTGTGTTGGATTTGCTGAAATATTTGATAGTGTGAACTGCTTTCTAAGCTTAGTGATCTGGCCAGTGGATGAGACTTGTAATTCTGAAATAGGTTGGAAATGAAAGGGAACAATATGTTGGCAGCTAGGAGGAAATAAAGAGTCTGTGCTTTATATAGCTGTAACCAGCTGTATATGTGATCAATTTTTTCCCTTATGTGTGACATGTAGATTATAGTGCTTCTGCACAAAATGTAGCTTAAATGAGATGGAAAATAGCATGCACAGTGAGTTTCTTGTGCTTGTCTGCTAGGAACAAAGCTACAGGAAATGCAGTGGTATGATCATGGTAATAGAATGAGCTAGATTTGGTGGAAGTTTTCTGGTCTTTAAAAGCTTTTCTCCCCACACTTTCAAGTTTAAGTACATCTTTATTCAGTCCTTCCTTCAAAGAGCTCAGGCTTTTGTACATTATTCCTCCTTTCATTATTTTCACAATATCCCTGTGAAGTAGGTTTCCCTGAGAGAGATGAGGGATGCAATGTCTGATCTTCATGACTAAGAGAAGATTTTAATTCTTGTTTCTCTGCTTCTGGCCCAACATTGTTCTTTTTTTGTAAATGCAACCATAGAAATAAGTCGCTAAAGACAACTTCAGCCAGTCCCTAAAGACTTCTGAAAAAGCCTGATGCCTGAAATTACTGGGGAGAGCTTGCCTGTTGGAAAGAGCTTGTTTCTGATAGACATACACCAAACTACAGTCTTCATGTGTTAAATGGAATACATGAGGCATATATAGAGGAGTCATCCAAATACCCAGTTCAGAAGGCATTATTTCAAGAACCAGTATCTTGAACTGAGCTCAGATATGCCAGTGCAGATAACATTACACTGCAGTAACAAGCTCCAAGTGTCCAGTCCCAGGAATAACAAGTTGAATGCAGTTATGCAGGTCCATTTGCAGAAGGGCTTTTGACCCAACAGATACCTCCATTAATAGAAGAGGTGATTTTGGCCAATTGCCTCTTTTGTCTCCCAAAGATCTGATCTGGTGGGTTGGGAAACCCTTCAGTACATTGTGGATAATGGTCCTGGGAGTTTTAGGCCAAAGGGGGAATTGGTGAAAACTTATTTCATCTTTCATTATCTGATACCTTTGCTAGATGAAAAACTCTTTAGCGAACAAAGGGACCTTTTTTGTTTGTACAGTGGTACCTCTAGATGCGAATGGGATCCGTTCCGGAGCCCCGTTCACATCTAGAAGCAAACGTAACCCATGTCCGCACATGCGTGGGTCACGTTTCGGTGCTTCTGCGCATGTGTGTGACGTCATTTTCAGCGTCTGCGCATGCGCAAGTGGCGAAACCAGGAAGTAACGCACTTCGTTACTTCTGGGTTGCCGCGGAGCGCAACTCGAACTCGCTAATTCCAAAGTACATTAAACCCAAGGTATCACTGTATAAGAGACCCATAGTGAAGTTATGTTCACTACTTGCATCATAGATATGGGGATATCTGGGCCATTTGTCAAAATTGGTCCAGTAGGCCTAACTTTGATGCTAAGTGGAAGCCCTATTGGGATTGGTTCCAGTTGTGTTCCTGAGCTGTGCTGATCCCTCTTGAAAAAAGGGTTTGCTCTTGGCATTGATTAGTATGGACTGCAAGCCCCTTGTGGCGGGGATTGTCCTTTCCAGCCCAGCTTGGGCCCTTTGCTTTGTTATGTATTTTTAAGGATTATTGGTTTTAAAAATCTATATGCCTATCATATGCCTATCTATATGCCTGTGGCTTGTGTGAAGGGCGGTACATAAATAAATAAAACACATGCCCTTTTTAGACATTAATGGACATCTTCAGAAGCTTTTTGATCGTTTTTCTGATTAAGAGAATGCTCTGAAAGTCTCTTCTGTTTTTTGCGAGTTAAATATCACCTGTTAAATTTCTAGAAGTTAATGCTTAATTAGCTGGAATGAATTTACTCACCAAAAAGTGGTTTTCTTTCACAGAGATTGACAGCTAGTACAGGAGCCAGGCAGCGAAGCAGACTTTCCATTATGTCTCAGTACTTGTGCACTGTTCACAAGTGTTTCACAATTCCAGGTCGAGCTTTTGTTCCAAAGCCAGAGGTGAGTCTCTTCTTTCTTTAGTACTAAGAATTAGAAATTAAAGCTTCAAACTTAAAATGGCAAAGCCACCAGCACATAAATGCAAGCTGAATGTGCTGTCTGATTCTGAGAAATTGGACTGAATGAGTGCTAAAATCACACACAACTATAGATTTACTTCCAAAGATCCTGAAAAGGGAATTGCTCATTGACTGTATCCACCTGAGGCAAATATTGCCTAGAGTTGCCTGCCCCCTGCTCTTGAGAAGGACAGGAATTCATCAGGCAAATCGCGTGTGTCTGGTTTTTATCATAGCTTTAGGAGTTTTCTTGTACCAGTCTCATAGCCAAAAGCAAGAGATGGGTCAATAGATCAGCCAGCACGTTACAGTAATATTGTTGCTGAAGAATATGTATCAGAATTGGATTGCTAGTATGATTTGTTTGTGATATTTTGAAATTCAAAAAGACTGAGTAATTGTTATCACCAACTTCTTTTTGAGTAATTCTTCAAACTGACCATTTTGAACCATGGCTTTGCAAATGGTACCTCTTTTCAAATGGTGTTGCAATTTTAATGCAGCCTGCCTTTGTAAAGTGATTCCCGCTATGTGAGGAAAATCCCCCAAAGCAAAATGAATTGCACAGAATTCCTGAAACTATAGGCATTAGTGTTGATCAGTGACAGTACCACGAATTTAAAGATTTACAGCTAACTGGCACTTTGAGGATTGACCAACAGATGCCCAGAGAAAGAATGTAATCTGAAAAGCTGCTTTTGCCCATGGATTAGTAGCCAGTTACAGTCAACATGGGATCTAAGTAAAGGTTTAGGGATGTGACAAATACCAGACTAGGAATGCAGACTTGAAGATTAAGCTTGGCACTAGCAGAGGATGAATGAACCTATAGCACTGCTATGAATATACAGTCATACCTCGGGTTAAATGTGCTTCAGGTTGAGCGTTTTCAGGTTACGCTCCGCGGCCATTACTTCTGGGTTTCACTGCTCGTGAATGCACAGACGCTCAAAATAGCGTCATGTGCGGAAGCGATGAATCGCGACACGTGCAGACGTCGCTTCAGGATGTGAACAGGGCTCCAGAACGGATCCAGAACGGATCCCGTTCGCATCCAGAGGTACCACTGTAAATTGATGTGGTCATTTTCAACTCAGTTGCTACAAGCCCAGTTGTCAGATGCTGCTTTGAAAAGCTACTGAACACTAACAGCAGTGGAGCCAATCAAACTTGGTTGAAGCTGATTTGGAGATGACTTAAAATGATAAGCAGAAATTTTCTCAGTAGTGCAGAGTCAATTGAGTATTAATTGGGAGATTAATCTGGGATATTAATCAATGCACCTGCTTAATTCTTGGATCTTGAAACAACCAAGCCACAAAACCTCATGTTTTAATTGGGATTCAGTCTCAGTTTATTGACCCTCATCTGATAAATTGTATGTATGCTGTTCTCAACTCCTTGGAAGGAAACTAGGATACAAATGTGTCAAACACGTTTCATAAATTCACTCAACAAGGTTGGTATGGACACTAAATCAATCATTCGTGCTTTTAGTAATGAGATGATGGGTTTTAGTTATTGTACTAAAGAGATACAGAAGCAAGGCAAATTTCCTAGCGGTAGTGGTCATGTAGTAGCCCAAGACTGATCTACATTGTCAGGTTGAAACAATCAGAAGTCATTCAAGTACTGTAAGAAGCTTAATGCATGAAAATTATTTTATTTCTAAATGCAGTAACAGCAAACCTGCAACTTAAATGTATTTAACTTACGCACATTCAGATTTAAGTGTGTGGCAGTTAAAAAAAATTGGAAAGGGGGCATAGTTCCAGGGAAAAAAGCTTTGGCATGCCCACCTGCCATTGAACCCAATGAGGTTTGACTGTTTTTGATTTTGGCTTTAGGTGCTATCCCTGAAATGTAACCCCCGTGTAGGTTGCGAGGTTTTCTGTACAGTGTTGCCTTTCCCCCATTCTCTGTGCATCTGGAAATACCCCTCTATAAACACTGAACAGTACTCTTGGGGATTCTCAGAATTTGGTGGGAAATAGTAGAATGTTTTCTGTGTAAGACATTCTGGATTTCAGGTGTGATAATTCCTGAAGGTAAAGGGACCCCTGACTGTTAGGTCCAGTTGCAGACGACTCTGGGATTGCAGCATTCATCTCGCTTTACTGGCTGAGGGAGCCGGCGTACAGCTTCCAGGTCATGTGGTAAGCCTCTTCTGGCAAACCAGAGCAGTGCACGGAAACGTCGTTTACCTTCCCGCCGGAGCGGTACCTATTTATCTACTTGCACTTTTACATGCTTTTGAACTGTTAGGTTGGCAGGAGCAGGGACCGAGCAACAGGAGCTCACCCCGTCGTGGTGATTCAAACCGCCGACCTTCTGATCGGCAAGCCCTAGGCTCTGTGGTTTAGACCACAGCGCCACCCACGTCCCTTCGTGATAATTCCTGTTTCTTGCATAGTGGAGATGGTCCTTTTCATCTGTAGGAGAGAAGAACAGAGAGTGAGCTAGTCTGTGCTTTTTTCTCTTGGCCTATTGAGCCATGTGCTGTTGTTGTGTCATGCTAATGTTCATTTGTGCCAGCAACAGGGTACTTGTTTGTCTTGCAGATCTGTTTTGTCTTTTGAGATCACTATGGTGGTGTCTTTTGAGATCACCAATGGAGAGTTGTGTATGTTAATGTCATTTGCATTAGTATGTGGTGCCATCTGCTCCTTTCCTGATGGTGCTCTATTCCCCCCCCCCCTCCTTTGTACTGGATGTGTCTTTCTATGTGAATGTTGTGGCAAGAATATATGCCTTTAGGGATGGTGCTCACTGTTAATGACTATTCCCCTTCTCTGTCTCTCTGTATGTGGCATTTCGTTTGCTCTGACATGGTTTTGTTGGCAGCAATTGCTTGGTGTCATTTTTCAGCACTGTGTCTTTGTAGACTCTGTCAGAGTATTTTCACTTCTTTTTTTAAAAGCTGAGCCTGTTAAGCGTTTAGCTGGAATGACCCTGTAGTGCTCTAATATTGTGTTATTTGTGCTAATGGAACCTTCCAAACTTGCATTTCAGTCCTTAAGTTCAGACAATATGTTTCAGTTTTGCAAACTTTTAAATAATTCTACAGATAGGATGCTTAATACACAAAGTGTACAGAAGCAGTTCAGAGTGCCAGGCTGTTTCCTATCATATTTTATATTTTTGCTGGAACCCCCCCCCCCCCAACCCCCAAACACTTTCTTGATCTCTGATGTATTCTGAAGAGAGCTACGAATATGCATTGGAGGAAATGATGGCCTTACTGCTTACACTGGTAAACCACCACTGTTTGTTTGAGAATTAAAACCACTGAAATAATTGAGACTGCTTTGGAATAACTATTACGTTCAAGCTTGTAGCTCAGTGTAGCTCAGAAGAGCTTGTATTCTCTTCTGGGGTCTATGTTTGCTCCTGGATCTCCCTGTTGGGGGAGCAATGTGGTCTGGATTATATGTCTTACTCTGTGGGTGTCGTACATGTGGAGGATTCTGTATTTGGTTTTCCTTTCATACCATGATCTTGATCTTTATCTTAATGACCAAGTAGCAACATTAATATTTCTGTGAATCTTCTTTTTCCTGGTTTAAGTTTTGGCATATCTTTTCTTTAAGAAAAAATATATACATTGGACTGTTAAAAGCCCCAAAACACACCTGAGATTGTTTAGGTATCATAGGTATTTGCAATAAAAATAAGACAGTATTTATTTATTCATCCTAAAAGAGTTGTTGGTGGTGGTGGGGTAGATACCTTATTATTTACAGACCTAAGATTGAACCACAGCAATCACCAAATAACTTTGGTACATTCTTGGTCTGTCTGTCCATCAATCAGTCAATCTATAGTGGGTAATGAAACAAGTTTCTTGATTTTTAACACACGTTTCACATTTGATTAAGAGCCCTGCTGAATCAGACCAAAGGCCTATCTAGTCCAACATTCTGTTTCTCACACGTGGCTAGCTAGACTTGCATGTAAAGCTCACAAAAAGGACACTAGGCAATAGACCTTTCTCTATTGTTTGCAAACAACTGAGGCATGCTGCCTCTGATCCTGAAGGTGGCATATAGCCATCTTTGCTAGTAGTCATTAATAGCCCTATCTTCTGTGAATTTGTCTAATCACCTTTTAAAGCCGTCTAACTTTGTTGCCATCACCACATCTTGTGATGGTGAATTCCACAGTTTAACTATGCAGTGCGTGAACAGTTCCTGTCTTGAATCTCCCACCTTTCAGCCTTATTCAATGAACCTGGCTAGTAGCTAGTAGTATGAAAGAGCAAGAAAACATCTCTCTTCACACCAGACATTATTTTATACACCTCTAGCATGTCCCCTCTTACTCACCTTTTTTGTAAATTAAGAAGACCCAAATGTTGCAACATTTCTTAGTATGGGAGTTACTTCAGCTCCCTTTTCATTTTGGTGCCCTTTTCCTGTACCTTTTCTATGAAGAGCTGTTCACATCTCCAACTCAGAGCTAATATTTGAAAGATGGGTAGAAAAATTAAAACTAATATAGAACTTCTTACTCATCTTTTACAAGAGGCCAAGCCATATTCTTTAGTGAAATGTAAACTCATTATATTTGCACTATAATATCTGTGTGTATGCAAATTTACACGTGTCCCAAGTTATGGCCCAAACGTCTCTTTTCTATTCCTTCCCTTATATACCGTATTTTTTGCACCATAACACTCACTTTTTTCCTCCTAGAAAGTAAGGGGAAATGTCTGTACGTGTTATGGAGGGAATGCCTACGGGTGGCGGGGGGGATCTGCTGCAGTCGTGAGCAGAGAATCCATGGTTCCCCTTCCTTCCCTCCTCCGTGGCTCGCTTTGAAACAGCAAAGCGGGAGAAGAGCCGCTGAGTGGGGAGGAGAGAGGGACAGAGAGCCTGCTTCTTTAAAGGAGCAAAGTGGGAGAGGAGAGGAGCCACTTACACGAGTGTAAGCGGCTCCTGTCCGGTTGGTTCCTTTAAAGCAAGCAGGCTCTCTGTCCCTCTCTTGTCCCCACTCAGCTCGCTACATAGCAGCATAGGTTTTCAGCTCGCTAAGCCGGGGATGAGCGGGGAGGAGGGAGAAAAGCAGAGCCTGCTTGCTTTAAAGGAGCAAAGTGGGAGGGGAGAGGAGCCTTCTCCTCTTATACCCCTCTTCTGCATTATTAGCAGCATCATACTCCACCCACCCCAGGCGTGTTCCTTCTCCCCTTAAACCCCTCTTCTGCATTATTAGCAGCATCCTTCTCCACACACTCCACGCGTGCTCCTTGTCCCTTGAGTGCCTTTCCATCCCTCCCCACTTAAAACGTGGTTACAAAGCACGGATCCACATGGATCCTCAGTATTTTTGCACTGGGTCACCCCAAATTCACCATCAGATCACATAGCATGTCCATGGCTACATCTTACACCAAAAAAATCACGCACCCACTGTTGCCTGGGACCGCAGTGGTGCAAAATGTGGTTACAAAGCATGGATCCATATGGATCCTCAGGATTTTTGCATTGGGCTACTCCAAACTCACTGTCAGATCACATGTCTGTGGCCACAGCATGAACCACAAAACTCATGCATCCACTGTTTCGCTTAGAATATTTTTTTTCTTGTTTTCCTCCTCTAAAAACTACGTCTGTGTTATGGTCGGGTGCGTGTTATAGAGCGAAAAATACGGTACCAAAGGATTCAAACTCTGCCTCGCCTCCTGAATAGAAATGAGGGGTTCCCCACAGTGACTAATAATCATTTCAGCATGTTAAAAAGAAGGTTATGAGAATCAAGGCAAATTAACCAAGTGAATCATGCTGACAAAGTAATTGCAAACTGGGTTGCTATCACCTGCAAGAACTCTTTGTGTGGCAGATTGCCAGTAACTCTGATCCAATAGTAAATAGTTTGCATAAAATAAAGGATTTAAAGAAACCAAATGATGTACAGGTTAAAATCACACTGAAGCCCTGAACAGATTGGGAACAGATGCATTTTGGTTAGTTAAATCATGCAGTGACTTGGGTATAACATACAGAAGTCAAGGAGAAGACAAAAATATTTTTAAAGTGGAGCATGAAATTGGAGGTTTTAAGTTTCGTTTAGTTACAGAGGCTGCTGCTGATACACCCATTTCTTAGTACTGAGCTGTGTCTAACCCTTCAATTAGCTGCAGACTGCTAAGTAGACATTTTTTAAAAAAACATAAAAATGGAATCTGCTGCAGGTGGTCAGGAGATGAGGGGGCAGCTTTGGCAACAACTGAAGCAGTGTCTTCAGCCTCTGATATGCAAATACACGAGGCTTTGTTTGTTTTTAAATGAAGAAATTTAGTTACCATGGTAGTTGGGTATTGACAATGAAAGCTACAATTTTAAAAACAATACATAGGGTTTCACATAAAGGCAGAGTAGGTTTGGCGGGTATCCTAATTAAAATTAGAGTTGTGTTGAAATTAAGTAAGCCACATTACAGATATCTAACTTTCACATGCTAAAAAACAACAACCTGTACAGTACGCATTTTTACCGTTCTTTTTGTTTGTTTTTTCTAATACAATTCAGTTGCAAAGCAATATCAACATAAATTAATGGTTGCTGCAGTGATTTAAATCCCCCCCCCCCCCGTACCATACCAGAGTGTAATTATGGCACACGCATCAAGAACAAAAAACTTTCTTCGATATTTTAAAAAACCCAGAACTACAATAAGCACTCCACCCCCCCCCCCCACACACAACTGAGCAGGAGCCTTGAGTGGCAGACCGGCAACTGTATTTACACATAATCCTTCAGGTTGTAGCCTGTGTTGTTCTCTTGCTGGGCAGCTGGGAACTGTTGCTGTGTTTTGTTGGGATAAATCCATGTTCTTTGCTGCTTTGTAAAACAGGAAGTGCCAAAGATGGCACCTGCAGTGAGCAGAAGTCCTGCTGAAATGAATCCAATGTAAACTGCTCCTCCTGGTTCATGCTTACTGCTTTCTGGGACTGTTGGGTCCAGAAAATTTGAAATGATTTCTCTCGTGTACCAGGCTGTTGGTATCAAGCCGAATATACCTGCAAGGATGAAGAAGACTCCTCCTGCAAATGTAGTGTGGCTCTTGGTGTCATGGTCTCCTCCCAGCCGAGTGCACTTCATCCCCACCGTGGCGATGCAGATTCCAAAAGTGGAGAGGATGCAAGACAACACCATGGTGGTCCGTGCTGCCTGGATGTAAACAGGGAGGGAGAGGATTGAATATTTCAACGTGCAGCTAAACATCCCGGTGCTGTACCATGTGCAGTCCATCCAGAGTCCTTGCATCTGAGTTATGGCTGTGATGATGTTTGAACCTACGTCTGCGTTCACCTTCCAGTTGGGCAACAAGGTGGCTGTAATTGCACCGAAAACGCCAAACAAGGCTAGAATGAAAGCAAAGAATTGTAGAGCTGCTGATGCCATGATGAGATGTGCTGTCACCTTTTGTCTGCCTGTTCCTCTCCTGTTGTAAACCTTTGTATGCCTGATGGCTCCCCAGCCACGGCTATAGCTGTCCGCATGTGATAGAAGGGGGAGGAAGGGGGGAAGTGGCAGGGGCAAAGGAAAGAGAAATGAGCAAACTGGAACACTTGCATTTAAAATCACTGCTATCTGAATGAATGACTGAACGTGACCCTGCAGCAGATGAGAAGGCTACAAAAGCACAGAGCAGCTGTACACAGGGCACTTGAACAGAAATGATTATAAATGAACAGTGAGCGACTGAGCACAAGGAACTTCCCTTCAATATTCTGCCACTTAAAGAAAACTCAAATTGAAACACTGAAGGCAGAAGACTAGGATCATGTAAGTGCTAAAAAACACAGAAATACAAAATTGAGCTATTCTTGCCCTCAGTGGCCATCTCGCTTCTGTGGCACAAAAGTAGAATAAGGTATCTATTCAAATCTACAATTAACTAAAGCAATTGCTTGTAAGTATATACTTTCTTCCCAGTTTCCATGGGAAATTTTAATCCTTGGAAATTTAGGTCAATATAATCTTTTCCCCATTCACATGGTTTTTAATGGTTCAGCAAGTGCTCTTTTATTTATATATTTATCTCATAAAATTTGTACACTACTTTGTTGTTGTTTTTTAAAAAAACCAACCACAGCAGTTTACAAAAAGAATAAAATGATCAATAAAAGCAGTTAAAACAATAATTTTTTTAAAATAAATCAGTGGTAAACTAAAAACAGATTAAAACACACATCAACGTTCTTTCTGCCCATCTGATTAGGCTTATCTAAACAAAAATTATTCCACCAGGCATCAAAAAGAGCACAGTAAAGGCCCCTGTCTGATGTCAATAGGCAGGGGGTTCCAAAGCGTGGGTGCTGCAGCACTAAAAGATTGCTTTCTTATGAATGCAGAATAGGTATTAAGTGCTCCCTGTAACAGTGCCAGTTCTTCATATCAAAGTGTTTGAGTAGACATATATGAATTAAGGCAATCTTTCAGGTAAACTGGTCCCAAGTTGTTGTTTTACAAAAAATCTGTTTCCTTACTATTTTCTGAAGAGCAAAGCTCAAACTTCTGTATTTGCCATATAGAGCTTGAAATTCCTAAGGACTAGAACAGGGGTTGGCAAGGTTTACTGGCCATGGGCCAGATCACTCCCACAGAGATCGTCCATGGGCTGGACTGGCGCAGTGCAATGCCGGAAATCGTGTCTGCACATGTCCGCGGCGCCAGAAATCGCTTCTGTGCATGCCCGGATGCCGAAAATCGCGCCTGCACAGAAGCGATTTTCAGCGTCTGGACATGCACAGAAGCGATTTCTGGTATCTGCATGTGCGCAGATGCCATTTCCGGCGTCGCGCTACGCTGGTTTAGCACAGCACGCTGGGGACTTGCCGAGCAGACAGCTCGGTTGGGCGAGTCGTGGGCCGGTAAAACGGTCTTTGTAGGCTGCACGTTGCCAAGGCCTGGACTAGAAACTTAAATTTACCCTATCCCTTGATTCAAACTAACCACCTCTGATATAGCACAATAACTAATAATAAATAAAGCTGTTGCTAAAGACTGAAAGAATGATTCAGCTAAATTTAAGTACATTTAAATTTCGTTGGTTTTAAATGGCAGGGTCAGCTGCATGTTAACTCTGAAATCAATGCTGCCGTTGAAATCAGTGACACTTAAATGTGCTTAACATTAGCTGGATCATTTCCTTGCAGTCAAAATGATGCCTGGTATATGGAAAACTCTTATATAGCTCTAGGTTTCATATATTTTGTTGGACAAAGAGCCATGATAATTAAAATTATAGAATAATAATGTTATAATTACTTTTAATTCCAATTCAAATGAATTGGATTTAGAAGGAGAGGAGGTTTGAGCATTCTAACTATAGAGAAAGGTCATTAGTTTTATACTATTAATCCTAAAGTTTTGAATGCAAGCTCATCTAATTAATTAGCTGTTCATAAGACCACTTACTGGCATTCTTAGCTTTTAAATAGTGCCAGTGACTTCAGTTGGGTGGTATCACTTACGGCAGTAACAGGGTGGATAAAATTGCAGGTCCCTTAATTTTGGGAGGACTTCACCAGTGAACCACTTGAAGGTCAAAGCAGAAAGGCTTGGGGAAGTCCAATACATTTTTGCTCTAGGTGTTACATTTAGGTCCACCTGCAAACATCCCATCTCCTGCCACATTGAAATGGACATGGGTTCAGTACCTCTTAAACCATTTGGGTTCAGTGGAAAAGTGCACAAAGTGTATTCAGGGGGTGGGGTGCTACCCAGTGCAACAGACAATGCTGGCCCACATGGGCCAGTAGTCTAACTCAGTGCATATGTGTGTACTCTTTGGAACCAACCTGTATAATAGAAGTAATAGTAGGACATGGTGTGATTAGGTTTTTTTTTTAAAAAAATACATGTATTTGAATTTGAAAGGCTGGGGTTATACTGAATGGTAGATGAGCTAACATCTCTTGTGAAAAGCAGCATGTAATTGACATACAAGCCTGAGCATATTCAGAATCCAGTAATTAATGGATTCTTCAGCTTGTGCTTTTCTCATGTATATAACAAGACATGGAATCCAAAATGTGCTGCCAACATCTTTAAAACATGTAAACAACATTATGCTGAAACAGCCTTTTTTTACCTGCTTAGGTAGATATTTTGAAGAATAGAGTGGTTTAAGAAAAAAGAACTTTTGACCTTTTCTGTAAATACTGCATTGCGTGCACTTATGCTTAGAACAAGCTTAGAACAAGGGTCTGCCCACCTGGTTTTTTTTGGGGGGGGGGGATTTGTATGATATCTGTTATGACTGACATCTGCTGATTTTAACTTTTACTTGGACCAGAGAAAGAAACTAGATTAGTTTTATACATATATTTTATATAATTGATGTTGTCTGTCCTTTAATAGGTATTTTATTTTCTGGATAATGATTTTATAGCTAAAGAAGCACTTTAATAAGCTTTCTAAACAAATCTTGCTCAGTTCCCCACAAACCCTAATTGCCATCTCTTCTGTTGTATGAGCCAAAGTACCCTTTTCACTACCCACCACACACATTATACTGCAACTTGTGTAGAGAAGGGAGTCACTGTCTGTCCCCTGTGATCCAAAATTTAACTTCTTTTTTCAAAAGGTACATTAAAAGAAATTTCTGGCAGATGTGACATTCTCTTGGCATCTTTTGATTGTGTCATGGACCAAGGGGAGCAAATATCACCTGGGCTACTCAGAACAATTTTCTGTTTCCATGCCCTCTCTCCCCCTTTCAGCAGAGAAACTGTATTTAGTTATCTGCCCCATTTGCCACCATTGCAGAGATACCCATTCTTTCCTGCCCTTCTGGTAGTCTTTGAAAAGTGTGACACCCAGTTAGTGATCAGTTTATGGAACTGCTGCCATGGCAGAAAATCTTGATTGGTTCTGACAACTTCAGGAAATTTTGCTTTATTAATTTCTCAGTAAGAGAAGTTGGTATCAGTAAGAGAAGTTGGTCAGGAGAGCTGTCCTGTTTTTATTATTATTATTATTATTATTATTATTATTATTATTATTATTCATTTATTTCTATGCCGCCTTTCTCTTAGACCAGGACTCAAGGCAGCTTACAGATATATCTGCTTCTAAAACAGTCCAACCTAAAACAGTTATGCAAGAGCCTTTCTACCCTCTCATAGCCTCAATTTTCCACAATATAGTTTTATATAGCTTGAAAGTTTGCTGCATCTTTAAAGAGCTGCTTGGCTCAGCAAAAGAGATTGACTTGTTAACTAGGTCTATATTTCTGTGGGACCAGCAGGCTACCAACCAACCCATGGATCTGGCACAGAGCAGGGGCCCCTGTTTACTCCACATCCATTTCATAGGCTGCAAGGGTGGGAAATGGAGCCATCCCTGCGTGGCACTGTCTACCCATCATTCTTTTACTATTCATCTTTGCTTCAGATTTTGCATTTCAGCAGCTTTAAAAATTAAAACAAGCTTGATGACAATAGGAATGGTAGCTTATCCCAATAACTGCTAGAAGCAGACTAAATTACACGCACATTAAACTGCAATGTTTGGTTAGAACATTTTTAAACACCATAAACTGTAATGTACAGAGTCTAATGAAGTTCAGTACTTACTGCTAAATGGCAGATTCAGGATGCTTTCTCGGCAGTATAAGTCGTAGAAAGAACTTCTCTTGAGTGTAAAGATCTCTCTTCATTAAAAAAATGCATTGGGGTTTTTTTATTAAACAAAAATAGCTCTGATGCTATGACCACAGCAGTCCTGCCCATTCCCTGTCTTAGTACCATCTACTGGAGAATAAAGAACTACTTTGTTTAATGAATCTGCACTGAAGGGGGGGGGGTACTTTGTTGAAGGAGCAAATGCAAAGAGATCATGGAGGAAACACATGTAAACCCTTAATTCTAAAAATACAATGATTTCTAGATCCTATGATGAATGTTCGACAGTAGTTTAGAAATCAGGAGAAATGTAGAGCAATATGTATTTCAAAAAACATAAACTTTTATCCCCCCCAACCCTATATTTTAAAAGCTGCTTTAATTATAAGGAAACTTCAGAATGACCTTTAACTGCACCTGCAAATCAGAATTTACATTGCAAACAGCCACCACTACCCCAAATCCTCCACAATAAGTTTATAATTCCTGCTATTAATTATGGTGCAGAAATATATTTAAATTGACAAAGGTATATGGCTGAGTTTTACATACCTGCTACTAGTAGCCTTCTCTAGTTCTTTCTGTAATTAGTCACCTTTCCCTAAAGACCAGAAGGCAAAATAAAGTAGTAATGCTGATGAAGCTTTGTGATTAAATACAGAGCACTGTTGAGGAGATCCTGACAAGTCAGCAAGAGGGAGACTATAAAGCAAAGAAAGTGGGAAGGGAAACCTGCTGATTGTGCAGCAAGATAAATATGAGTTCTCCCTATTGTCGTCTGACTCTTCGCAGTGTGTAGAAAAGGAAAAGGCAGTAGTTTGTAGCATGTGATAGTTGACAGCTACATAATTTTATCCCTTGCTTCATTAGTTTTGGAAATAACAGGTTCTATGTTTTCCTCTCAGAACAGTTTTAATGTTGAGTTTTTAAAGTTGATCCATACCACAGTAATGCAGTTTCACATTTGATTTCTACAGCCTCTGGTGATTTTGTCTGGGCTTAGTAATGGTTTACCCTGGGCTGCAACAGGGTCTCTGATTGAGCTTTGGGAGTGAAGCTTCTTGGGAGTGAAGCTCATTGCAGCAACAGGATAAGCCCCTTCCCTTCTCCAGCCCAGTATAAGGATAGGGGTTTGTTTCTGTGGTCTTATGCGCTTTGAAAACACTTGGAAGCTTTTCATGTCTGGAGAGGACTACAATTCTATTGAAACACTTCATTGGGCGTAAGTCTAATTGAACTCGGTTGGACTTACACCTGAGTAAACATTCATAGCATTGGGCTGCACATGTATTTGACTTAATGGCATTAAATTTGTTTAAAGCATTGAAATGGATGGCCTACTCAGTGGACTCCCTGGCTGACAGTGGAAATGCACAGCAAAAGTACATGTGGTTGTAACGCATTTATGAAGTTGCTAGACTAGTATTCCTTTAAATTGGGGAAACTGACCCACAAGATGCTGCTGGACTACAACTCCCACCATCCCTGACCATTGGCTATGCTAATGGAAGTTGGGTCCACCAAATCTGGAGGGCCACAGACGCTCCATCCTTTTTGCAAATAAAGGAATGTCTGTAAAGCAGCAAGGGGATGGGATGGTAAATCATAATTATTTCTCTTTTTATTCCCCTGGTCAGGTAATTAGGTAGACGTATCCAGGGCCATGATGGGCCCGCAGTTTTTGAAACTCTGCGAGTGGGAGATTCAACAGAGTTGTTGTGGTAGTGGAAATCAGTACAATGAATCCCACTAGTGCAATGCAAGTCCACCCCCCCCCCCAAATCTGCTTGAGAAGGTTAGGAGAACCCCCAGAACAACATACAGCACTGCACTCCATTGGCTGTTTTTCCTTACTCATTTTGTGAACTTGCAATAAGTACTTAAGCTTCAAGAGCAGACAGATTGTTGTATAAATGGGTTTTATTGCATTTCTTTAATGAGCAATCCTGGTTTATATATATAGTGAATTGTAGACTAGTTTAAGCTGCATTTCTAGCCATGCTTAATAGCAAGTAAATATCATTGAAATCCATGGGAACTAATCCTGAGCAAATGGTAGGTACATGTTCTTTCTCAGGCTCAGGTAAAATGCGCCTACAAGACTTTGTGTATTCTTTTTCCATAGTTTCTTTTCTGTCATGGTGACACTGCTTAGCCTAGGAGAGGGCTAAGTTGACAGAAATCTCCAACTTTTGTTTAGTTTTATTATTACTACATTTATATCCCACTTTTCTTCTAAAGGAGCTCAGAGGGGTTCTTGTAGCTAAAGGCTAGTGTGGTAGTTTTTTTAACTGACCTATTTAAATTATTGTTATTATTAATTAATTAATTAATTAATTAGACCCCGCCCATCTGGCTGGGTTTCCACAGCAACTCTGGGTGGCTTCCAACAAAATATTAAAATACAATAGTCCTTCATATATTAAAAGCTTCCCTAAACAGGGCTCTCTTCAGATGTCTCCTAAAAGTCTGGTAGTTGTTTTTCCTTTGATATCTGGTGGGAGGGTGTTCCACAGGGCAGGCATCACTACCAAGAAGGCCCTCTGCCTGGTTCCCTTTAACCTCACTTCTCGCAATGAGGGAACCACCAGAAGGCCCTCGGCGCTGGACCTCAGTGTCCGGGCTGAACAATGGGGGTGGAGACGCTCCTTCACGTACACTGGGCCTAGGCCATATAGTTTTAGCACTGACCTTGTATGGCATTTACAGAATTTTCCATAAAAAATGAAGCAGATATCTGCTCTGAAAAGTCTATACTGTAATATAAAACTTTCTAAATGGCAAGAGACATATGGGAGAAGCAAGGGTAACGAAACATACCTGTATGCATATACTTATCCTTATCCTTGACGAAAACGCAGGCTTCAGTTTTGCTTGAAAGGTGGGAAAGAATGTAGACTGAATAATATAGATTGGTGGTGCCATTTTACGATTTTGCATTGTACATTTACTAAAAATAAAAAACCAATAAATAAATGTAGATGTTTCTGTTTGGGCAAACAATTCCAATAGAAGGGGCAACAAGGTAGACTGGCTGGAGTTTAAAAGAGCAGGACACTCGGAGGCAGCAGCTAAGGATGGTAAAGTTGGAGGAGCAAAACTAGGGAGTTAACATAATATAGTTTTAAGACGTTTATTTATTACATTCTTTATTACATTGTTGCTGTATATAGCTGCATGTTGTTTGAGAAAAGGATTCAAAAAGGCAATCTGTTTATCCAGAAGTCCTTTTTCTTAATGTACTGGGACTTAGCTATACAGCTGCAAATAAAATGTTTTACATGTGTTTTAAGTGCAATATACAATGTGACACTAAATGGTGATGATGAGTCTTATGGAAAATTCACTATATTTTTACAAACGCTTTTTTAAAAATGCATTTCCAGAACACTTTTTATATGTATGTAGATTTCACCCTGGACAAAATCCAGGCTTGTGTTTGCAAAACAAAACAAGCTTTGGCAACAGAAGTGACAGAATTGTATGGGGGCTGGGGTGTAGGTCCACCCTCAGTGAGATGAGATATTTTGTCTTAGCTGTAATTTTATGTTTTACAAAAAACATTTGCAAAATAAGGTGAGGGTGGTATGATTACCAGCAGTTTTAAAATATGCTTGTGTGTACCTTGTTAGATTTTGAAATTCAGCTTGCTAGTATGCACAACGAAGAAATAGGATATAATGTTAGTAATTTCAAAGCATCCAATCAGAAGGGAACAGCATTTTCTATAACCGTTCCCATAGTAACAAAGCAGCTTTCCTAGTATTCTAAGAGCCCAAGCCTATATTGAAGTAATGATAATTGCTTTGTATTTCGATAGAAAGAAAACATTCTAATGTGCTTTATTTCTGTATATCTTAGTTTCCATTGGAACCTAACCTGTATCATATTATCCAAAATATTTATTTATATGGGATTTCACTTCTGCAAGTGGGAAGTCCTTTGCTCATGGAATGACTGTTTCTAACCTAGTGGAAGAGGGCTGTGTGGGGACAAGAACCTCCAAATCCAGAGTTGTTCTTCTCATGCAATATTTTTGCCCAAGCTCCTTTTGAAAGCCAGTAGAATTCTTAACTGCTACCTCCTATATTGTCCTTATTCATGGGCTTTCACCTCCTGCAACATAACCAATGAATCATTTGTGGTACTGCATTGCAAGACATATCCTGCTATTGATTACACAATTATTCACACAAGTCATTGTTTGTTTTGGTTCTGAGTCAAAAACTTTGTTTTGGTACCATAAATCTTCCAAAGCGGTACACACACACTTAGAAACTGTATTGTCTTTCAGTACTGGTCTTACAAGGCTCCCTCACAAAGTGTAGTTTGAGGGGCAAAAGTGCTCATAAACATTTTGCTTTACCTGTGAAAGGGGACCAGTGCGAGTTTCCTAAGAAGGCTTGTCCATGAACTGTCACCATATATGAAAATAGGACAGAGGTAGCCAAGGTGACACTCTGCAGAGGTTGCTGGAATGCAGCTCCCATCATCCACGACTATTGTAGTAGGAGGATGACTTTAGCAATTACTAGTTTCTATGTTGATGTGAATTTGGGGTAGATTTGTTCAAGGTAAATGCAATTATTTCAGGTTTTTTCATAAAGGACTTTGAATCTAAACTGCAGTGTGGAGCCCTTATAGAAGGAATCAAAATAGCCAACAGGATATTCTGTACATTCAGCAGCAGCTCTTAATTGTGTTTTTCTAATTACCTGACATCATAATTTGCATCCTGCTACAGGAACAAGGTTGTGCACCTGGCTTGAATTTTTCAGAATGATAACCATTTTGTCTTGTTATTTGGCAGTTTAATTGGGCTAACAACTTTTTCAAATGTTTATTATTTGTACTGTAACTTTACATTAGGCTCATATACTTTCTTAGATCCATTGTTTTTATTTCTGTTCACAGGTGGATGTGACTGTTGTTCATTTTACCCCGTTGGTGCAACCAAAAATAGAACAGCCATTTAAGCTGGTGGAGAAAGTTGTCCGAACTGTGTTTCAGTTCAGAAGGAAATATTGTCATCAAAGTGTACGGTAAGAGATCTTTTCCCTACATACATTTTTTAAAATCTTCAGAATGGTATTCTTAATACAAGGGCTATGCAAAGTAATTTCACACATGGGAATCTTTAGTTGGTGACAGCAGTTAGCATGGTGTGTGAGAGAAATAGCCAGCATAGACCAAATTCCTCAGAAAGAGCTCTTGCATCTCGAAATATCTATAGGAGGAGTTGGGAACCATTTTCTCCTCCTTGGGCCAGATCCTTATCTCCCCAGCCATAAGTGGGCCAAATGTAACATGTAGCTGGAGCCACCCACCTGTCAATCACTTGATGTCCTAGTGAGGTCAAGTGATGTTGTGCTTTGCAGCCCCGATTGTGGGAAATTCAAAGCACAATGTTGGGCTGTTTGAGAGTCCTTTGGTATTAACTTCTTGCTTTACTAAAGGAGGTCTTCTCCCTTCCATGCTGCTCCTTAAACCTTCAGTCTCCATTGAAGGCTGGTTGTTCCTTTGCTGGAGCAAGGTATGCACCCAGTTGGGAGTTCATCTTAAGCTCCTGATCATTCCTTTGAAGTCCCACCATTACTGACCCTGCTTGTCATCCCATGTTACGTCAGGTGTCGGGTGTGTGATCATGGTCTCCCCACTGAATCAGTCAGCTTTTCATGACCAGTGGATCACAAGTGGATATAAATCTCAATTATGTTGAGGGTAAAATATATGTGTGTTTACCTTTTAAATAAATAAACATAATAAATTTTATTATTGGGTAAGGGAACATGAAACAAAGTAAATGAGTGTCTTCAGATATGTCTCTGAGAATAAACAGTGACAATCACACACACACACACACACTCGCACACTCACTGCCCATACCACTCTATAGGCCTACAAAGAGAGAGAGAGAAATTATCCAGGCCTAGTTCCTTTCTACTAACTAGCATCTGCTTCACAATCCAGACCATAGTACACCAAGCAAAAATGACCACCAAACAGTTAATGCCCGCTGACAAGTAAGTGGCCATAGTTGTGATGAAAAGGTTTACAGCAATCAGAGCATGCAAGCCACTCCATTTAATGCAAGCGTATGGAACCTGCTGCTGGGCTGCAATTTGGATTGGCTGGGGATGATGGGCATTGGAGTGCAAGAATATATGGATTGCCACTGGCTCCCCAACCTTGCTTTAAATGCCAGGACACAACCCCATCTTGTCACCGCACCTCTGTGCCCTACAATCAGCAGATGAGGCCTTGGTGCCTGTTTATTATCTGAAACTTGATTAGGATAAAGGGTGAAGCTTTCTTTGTGGCAGCACCCCTCCTTAAGGAACTGGGAGGGGGAATTTTCATTATGGTAGAAATTTTAACTGTGTGGCCTGACTTTTAAAGTGAACTGATCTGCTGCTTGCTGAAAACTAAACTTGTGATACTTTAGTGCTGCTGTTTCCATGTTGACTTGTAAGACAAAATAAAGACATCTTTGGTTTATGGTTAGGATGTCAATGCAAGCTTGAACTCTGTGGCTTTTCATTTTAGAACTAAAGCTTTCCATAGAGAATGGCAGTGTTGAGGAAGAGAAAGTAAAATTTCTGAGTGATGTGCAGAGAAGGCAAAAAATTGGATAAGGAAACAAACCACTGAGTGAGGGGGCAGAGTACAGGAGATAGAGAAAAGATTGAGCCACATAAGATGGTTCCATTGGGGTGTGGTGTGGTAGACCAACAATGTGGGGCAACTATTCTTAGCATGGATTAGTAAGGTAATTTTATTGAAGCGGGGTCACTGTTTCTGATGGTTAAAAAAACCTGAATAAAGGAAGAGACCCCATTTAACAAACTCACTTGGATTATCTCTACTATTTTCTTTCAGGGTCTTATTTCCAGAAGCTGAACGTTTAGAAAAAGCAGAACAGCTACTCAAGCTGGCAGATGTTGATCCAATTCTGCGCCCAACTCAACTTTCCATGTTTCATTTTAAAAGCCTTTGTGATGTCTACAGAAAAATGTGTGATGAAGACCCAAAACTTTTTGCATACAATTATAGGGATGAATTGACAGAGAAGCGAAACAGGAAGAGGAGCAGATTTTGCAAGACTAAGGATGACGTGATCTAGCTCATTCTACAAAATTAACCAGCCGCGATGTGTGTTTCTGTCGAGTGGAATGAAATACATTCTAAGTTGGAATGTTAAGTCTTTTTGAACTAAGGTATGTGAAATTCATTGAAGAGAGAACAGTATAAAAAACAAAGCACACCAATTGCATTTAGCATTTTACTGTACAAGCTTGTAGAGAAAAATGAAAAATACAATAAGATTACAGTACAGGCTTTTTATATTTACATATATATAAAATCAAGTATAAACATCTTAGTGCAAGACTTTAATTTTTCTAAGATGAATTTAAAAATATTTTTTGCTTTAAATGCCCCGAATTAAAGTTGCTTGAACTTTCTCAAAAGAACATAGGTATTGACAAGAGTTCATTCCCTTTTCAAAAATTTAAAAACATCTCTTAATTTTATTTAAATGAGATTACACTGCCCTGAATCGTAAACAGCTCAATCTAAATTTCTGTTCCACAATAAATTAAAATAACTTAAGCCTTTACAACTACTTCTGTGGAAAACACAGTAGTGCATTAAACTGAATAGTTTCTCAAGTTACAATAATCACCCTTTTTAAAGTATGTAAATCTGTATGTGGTGATGCTGGAATCAGGCAGCTAGGACTTTCCATGCCTGTCTGCTGTTTCATAAAAGCAGTCTTCATTAACCACTGAAGTTAAACTTTGTACACTAAATTCTCTTTCTAAAATAGAGTTCAGGTCAAAACTTGCAGCATCTGGATGGCTATCAAGAGACTGGTGCCGTTCTTGCATTGCCAGTAATGTTCCTTTGTCGCGTCTTGTGCTGTTCACTTTCCGTTTAATAGGGCAAAAGTGCGCCCTGACTAGTTTAGGGTGATTACCCACCCTCCGCCCTTCTCCATACTCACTCTCAGAAGAATACTTATCCTCTGTATCATCACTAGGATTCTCGGAAATCTTCAGCCGCTGGAACTGAATTTCTATGTCTTTTGTGGGACTGCTTTTCTTTAGAATCTCCTGGTAGTCATCCTCGTCATCACTTAAAATGTCAGATTCTTTGACAGGACTGTTTGAAAAATCTGATGCAGAGTTTTGGAGATGTTTCACGGGGGACAAATTTTTGGATTCCAGGATGCTATCGGTGGTATGGCAACTGCTACTTGGAGTACTGCTACTCAGGCTGCATTCATCAGAATCCAATTCATTTACTTTGCCTGCTTCAGTGTTCCATTCGTTACTGGGAGAGTTCTTCATTAACTTTAATGATCTTGAGGAAGCTGCCAGGGTAAAAACACATGCTAAATTCCTATACTCAACAACTCTGGCAAGCATAACAATAAGCATATAGTGTTACAATTACGTTTCAGTATGAGGTGACATTTTAAACTACTTTCGTTATATCACGGGGGAGATATTTTAAGTTGTGAAGTGTGGCTTTCTTCAAACAAACAAAAACTCTGAACTTAGATTGGCTGATTTATCTAGGAGCCCACAGAGGCAAACTCCATGTGGACTGACTGTGTAAAAATGGCAACGATAAGCTGCCTGTTAGTAGCACTAGGAAGGAACAGGGTTCAGTGCTTCCTGCCTAGTCACTGTGGAAGCCTGTCAATAAAATAGACTAACACTATTCTCCCTGCCCCCCGAAAAAAAAACTCCAACAAAGACAAGTTTGTAAGGATCAACAAAGACAAGTTTGTAAGGATCTTTGCATGAAGCTGCTGAAGTGAACAAGTTCTGCTTATGCATTATGTCGAACCACTCATTCCTGTGCTATGCTTCAACTTTACCTCAACTGTTCTGAGGATAAGCCTCTATGGTAGTCTCAGCTCTTCAGTCAAAGGCTAAGTAAGTTTATGAGAAAGTAGTTTCAAGCAGTCAGTGTAGAGGAAATACTTCCTATTTTGAAGGTTGCTCAGACTTTGTTAATCACAAAGTTGATGTGTATTATTATTTCTATACCATCTTTTATCTGAGGATCACAGGACAGTTTACAATATAAAAACACAAAAATGCATACCGTAGTAACAAATAAAAGCATACCCTCCCGAAGTTTTAAAAGGCCATATATTTTTTAATTAGGCACCAGGCAAAAACATTTCTCCCAGGCCTTTTGCTAAAGATACGTAAGAAAGGTTTTATATTGTTGTAAACCACTGTGATATATTTTTATGATTAAGTGCCCCCCCCCCCCCCGCATCCTCTTGCTTTGTTTACTATCCGGTCTGATTAATGTTCGGGAACACTTGAAAGCTTGCATGCTGTTTTGTGACATTTCAGTTGACCTAGTAAGGTGGTTGTTCTAAGGTGGATTCTGGCTCTCCCCCTTCCCCCTTATAATCCAACACAACTGACTTTTAGTTTAAGCAAAATTAATGTTCTCCCTATCAGCTACGCTTGTACACTTTTTTTACTATTAAATTTATGTCTCAAAAGCAAAAAAACAACAACCCCAAACCAACCTAGAATCAGACAGGTTTTTAAAAACTTCAATTTCTATGCTTTGCTTTTCGTTATTCCTACCTTTTCAACTGCAAGATGATGCAATAACGCCTACTAAATATACAGTTGCACAACTAGTAATTTTCAACAAAGTGCAGTACAAACAGAATAAGTTTAGTTACTGTAATCTTTGTTTCCTCTCCAGCAATACTACAGATAAGTGTTTGAACATGCTTGGATAGTATTACTACAAACTAGTATGAGTTTAAATTTTGACAAAAAAATACATTCTTACCCAATTTTGCTGAAACAGGAATTCGATTTTTATGCAGAACTAGGCGGCTTTTACATGTTTTCTCCAGTGGTGAGTCACACTTTATTTGACGCCTTAAGTTTTCTCTTAGAATTGAACGAATCACTTTGACTATATTGGTCTTGCTTTCACAATCACTGCAAAATTCAAGAAAAGTGTAGTTAGGTTTTAGATAATACAAACACATATGATTTGTCTTTGTCTTCGTAATTTGAAGGAGCAATTTGGAAACCTTAATTGTTCACAGATGGAACACTTAAGTGTCTGGAGAATCAGCATGAATGTGCGATTCCTCATGGGGTCTGCATAAAGTTCTGTGCCTACATAGTTCAGTTCTAGAGCTTTTGAGAGCGGAGTTGGCAGAGCATATCCATAGGGAGATGATTGGCCTTGCTGCAAGAGCAACAAAATAAAATATCTTTCACCTGAGGTTTCTTGGGAAATGTACATACAGCTGCTGTTAAAGAAGTAAAATTCAGTATGCTGTGATTAATTCCAAAGGATATCTAATGGCCCAAATTATGCATATTATATAGAGGCTGTTATGTAGGGTGGGAATGAAAGGAGGAAAGACTATTTGGAGGGGAAAGTGAATCCACGATTGTACCTGCTACATAGCTGGAAGGTTGTTTCAGGTCTTCCTTCCAATTCTGACTTGGTATGAATCAATTCCCAAATGCAATTGTTTTCTGTTCCTGCATGTGGAAAGAAAGACATGTTATTGTAAATATTTCATGATGTCTACAAGTCTGTTGCCAAACAATTTTTATGGAAAGACTTATGAGACCACAGGGAAAACTTCAAGATCATTCAAGACATAGTGCCCCTCGCCTATTACTATTGTGTTTTATATTCTAGCAATTTATGTTTTCCCCCCACCACCACTGTTTTACCAAATAAAGATGCTATCACTCTCCCTCTGTATGCTGGTATGCAGCAGGTAAGCTGTGCAGCCCTACCATGACATACACTATTGATATGGATTACTGGGAAGAAAAATCAGGTTTCCCCCTTATTTGCAGTTGTGCCATTAACTGTATCCAACATCGCATTAGAGACTCTACCCACACTGTTTGCTTAACAGCAAAGTAAGTTCATCACCCAACACAGGACAGCTTTTTTGTCATTTATCTTCTACTGGATTAAAAAATCTTAATCTCAGATTCACAGTTACTGAAGAAATTTGTTTTTTAATTGGTAAATAGCAAGATACTTGGCAAATCATGTTAAACATGCTGCCTGATGTAAATAGGCACTACATTATTGACAACTATAATAAACACTGAATTCTTTAACAAGTGTCCTTCAATCTATACTATAAAAAGGTTGTGATGGATTCACTGCTTGATCAACCATAGCGACAACAAAATCTCTAGCGAAGGCCAAGTTATAAACCACCCTCCTGCATCAACATTACTTTTGCCGTCACATCAGGGAACAAACCACAGTTAATTACAGGTTCCTATTTTGTCTGAATTAGGAAACTATTGTTAGTTCCAAACAGCAGGCTATGAAGCCTTAATATATTGTCTTGTTTGGAAAACATGAACCATAGTTTACATATTGTTTCAATGTGGCCATTTTCTTCTGTCATTTAGCTTTACTCCATATGTTAAGATTTGAAGTAATAAAAGTACTAAACACATTCATTGGTGACAAACATCAAAAAACATCAAAAAAATGTTTATCTATAGATAATAATACATTTTTTATTAAAGTCACCTGCTGTATTGCCCAGTCGGACTTGAAGAGCAGATAAAGGAATCAGCCAACGAAATTTAAACAAGTCCAAATCATTATGATTATGCGTAGTACGGACATTTGTTGCCTGTAAATAAAAAGTACTGAATCAGTTTAATAATAAATAATAATAATAATAATAATAATAATAATAATAATTTATTATTTATACCTCACCCATCTACCTGGGCTTCCCCAGCCACTCTTCCAAAAAAATATTAAAATACTGTAATACATCAAACATTAAAAGCTTCCCAAAACAGGGCTGCTTTCAGATGTCTTCTAAAAGTCTGGTAGTTGACATCCGGTGGAGGGCGTTCCACAGGACGGGTGCCACCACTGAGAAGGCCCTCTGCCTGGTTTCCTGTAACTTGGCTTCTAGCAATGAGGGAACCGCCAGAAGGCCCTCGGTGCTGGACCTTAGGGTCTGGGTAGAACGATGGGGGTGGACATTTAAGTGACATTGCCTTTTAAATAATTAATTAAAGCTTCATTCCTAGAAGACAGAATTATGCTTCTGGGGTAGGGGGAAGTTTGGATCAGGGATCACGTAAGCGAGTGACTTTTTGACATCACCCCATTTGGATATGAGTAAGAAGGCAAAACAAACAAAAATCTCCCCCACCCCTTTCTAAAATGGGAAGCTTCCACTAGATCACAGTCCCTTGTGATTCTAGATTTTTTCACCTATTTCTAATCTACTTTATCTAGAAAACTTCTCTAAGTAATGTATCAAACATTCCATGTATCTTCTGCACGTATACCTTGAGACATTTTGTATTGTAAATCAGAACAATAATACACAATGCATCTTCGATAGTCTTATTTTTTGACTAAGAAAAACTTACCAGTTTCTTCTTCAGTTTGCAGTTCTCTTTATATACTAAGATGACAGCTCTTTTGAATGCTAAGAAGAGAGAGTGACAAGGCAACTTTTATTGATCTGCTTGCATTTCACTCCTGGGGCTTATATTTATAAAATCTTGGGTTGCATTTAATGAGAAGCAAGATTTTTGCCTGATTGGTATAGCTGGTAGCTGGAAGTCTTTCACTTTACCTATTCCCGAATATTGTAAATATGTTCTACTGTACATTAAAGCGTTTATCTATTCACATTTTTGTCAGCTCATTTATTTTACAGAATCTGAGCACAGCTACATCCCAATCCCATCTACGTTATCCACTTTTCTCTCCTCCCACCAATAAACTGGATCAAATTTATCTGAGATGGGTGCAATCATTCAAATTTACTATTAACAAGACTACAGTTCCAGAAGAAGCATTTAGGTATAAGAAACATACAGAAGTTTGTTCTGGGACAATGGGATACACAAATTAAAGTGAAAGGGAATAAGAGTCAAAATACCTAATAATAATATTAATAATAATGCAATCTGTAAGAAGACTATATAATCCTTTAGTAAAAGCTATTTATAATATGCAGACACATCATTCACACAACTATAGACACAGGCATGAACAGAAATTTGATTGATTGCTGTAGGTCTTATATCTTAATTGCACAAGGCTAATTGATTCATGTCAGCACCTTGCAATTGTTACAATCTTCATCCAAACCTTAATGATGCAGCAGCATTTTTCAGTAGCTCCAATATGGAAACTGTAGCATGTATAGCAGCCTGCTCATATTTTGAACTTTAGTTGCTAATTCTAATGAGGTGAGAGCTACCTAATGCAAACAGGCAACATCATGTGTGATGGTAGTTCTTTCTCTCCTCACCTCAGCCGCCCACCCCCCTCTCAAACTTCTCTCCAAAAATAGGTTTCAAAAGGCAGAGGAAACCTCTACAGCAGATTTTGGGGATAAGCAGGGGGCTGGAGGGGACAGAGGAGAAACAGGAAGTATAGGTGTATGAGCAGATTTCTGTTGTGGCAAGTATGCAAAAATCATTGGATGTCACCCTAAGTGACTGGGGAAGGTCAAGGCAAGGCAATCAGTGGATAAGACTGCATCAGTCTCCTCCTTGTCCATGACCTTAGCCATCTACAGCCTGCTACCCCACAATGTTTTATCTGGTGTCTCCCACTCTGCTAAAAGGATCAAAAATTCAAGTTACTTGAGAGCTGGTACAGCATAGTGGTTAATAGGCTGAGCCATAAAATTGGAAGTCCTTGACTCAAAACAGGAAGTCCCGCGGCTATTACCTGAATGCCATTAAGAAACATCACGATCATATACTAATAGAAAACTCATTCATGGGCAGCAAAATCAATACCATACACAAGAGAGGAGGCATCAGCAGGCTTGGATAGGCCGGGGAATACAGACATACAAATGTAGGGAGGAGGATAGACCTAGGGCAGTCAGATGCAAAAGAGGAGAGGGCTCAGCATCTTCTAAAGTTATACAGAAGAATTCCAGCAGGTGTAGCTTTAAATGACAAAGAGCAGAAAACCCCCATGGAGCAGAATAATGACTAAGCAGACTCAGAGGCCACAGAATGCTGGCAGATTGTTAGGAAAAAGAGAAATATCAAGGAGGGAAGGAATGGAAAAACTGGAAAGAGAATGGTTAACTGACTGTGGCCCTTAAGAGGAGCAATCTGCACTGCAACCTTTTGTTGCTGCTCCCACCTATCTTATCCTCTGCAATAATGGGATGTTACTGGCCTACTCTGTAGCACTGTTATCACTGTGATAAAATGTGTAAATACTTTCACAAAAATTTTGAGATCTAAATTATATACTATATTCACAATAATGCCCCCATCACTAATTTTCAGTAGTGGAATACATTTCAACCAAGTTCCATCTTGGAGCAAGCATAGAAAGCTAACAGATCTGATATGAAACAACGCACACCTGTAACCACTGCATGAACTATTTTAGAAGATGTTTTGACATAGTTTGAATAAATCACTCACCAAACACTGTGAGTTCCAGGTCTTTTCTTGTTTTGCCCAATGATGAGAATGGATTCAGCCATGCAACAGTAGAGTGCATTAGAAGTTCTCCCATAGAAAGTTCGGTGACCTATGTCCATTGTAGATTAGAAGGGTTATTCATTCTAACATACAGCAATTGGCATCACTTGCTGAACAGGCTCTTGGGCTGGGGTATTGTTTAGGGGGATTTTGCTGCTGTTACTGATATTAATTTTTGTGTCTTAATTTTTGGCGCTTATAATGACTTATGTGGAAATTTTTCAATTATCTGTACTTTTTATGTGTTTTATGTTTATGTTTTTTGTTATGTTTGTAATTCAGGTAACTTGTCTTGTTGTAAGACGTCTTGAATATGGAAATGCAGCATACAAATTGATGGTGATGATACTGTTGGACAAAGATTAAGGCCAAAATTTGAATTATCTGCACACACAAAACCCTGCTCCCATCTTCTTACCTCTTTCTCAGTTCCACTCTGATCTGCAACTAGTTGGTCAAACACTGCACCGTAATCCTCGTAAATCTTCTGCATTTCATTGATGTGACTGGCCACCTTTTCCATTGCCTTCAGTGCTTCTGCAATTTGTAAAGGCAAATCCATTATTTGATATACACTGAATGGGCCAGTTGAAAGCTGTACCCTTGATCACTTAAAACCCAGAAATTCATCATGCAGAAACAAATGCACTGTTGATGGTAACCAAATAAGCAAAACCACTCCCAGTGTCTTGCCAAAACTTTCTATTAATCATGTGGAAAACCACTTTACGCTCTGTAATGTGCAATGAGGTTCCCTATCGTGTGCTTGGTTCAGTGCTAAATACATGATATGATACAAACAGTTGGGACAGTTTTTAAGAACCTAAAAAGATCCTGCCATTGGTCCACCTAAGTCCAGGATCCTGTTCTCACCATGGCTGAACAGTTGCCTCTGTGAAACCAGCAAGCGGGAATCGAGCCCTTCTGTTCAACTGGTATTCAGAAGCACAGATAGCAAAGCTTATTTCCTTGGGAAGTACCTGTGAGATGGTAATGCTCCTCGCTTTCAGGGTCTGTCAGAGATACCAGCTCCTTCAGGAGCAGCGGGTATTTCAGCACCCTCTGAACTGGCTTGATGAGAAAGGACTCCAATGTGGAAGAATGCTGTTTAGCTGGGTTGCGAGCATCCAGAAAGGCCTTAAAGGCTTTATCTGTTTTGGCTAAAGGAAAAACAAAACAAAAACCCAGAGCGTATTAGCAGCCCAAAAGCAACAATATGGAGAATCAATCTTCTGCATTTCATTCCAGGACCTGGCAAACAATAGGCCAAACTCCTCTGCTTGCCTCTTGGCAAAGGCCATCAATATTCTATGTAGCAATAAGCAACAGAGAGATAATCCTTTCCCATATTATGCATCCTTTGTTACTCCACCTTAATCTACAATCACTGCTGTGCAGCTTAGTTTTCTGCAGCTATTAAATTGACCACAGGGCATTTACTACTGGGCGGTGGAAGTGGCTGGCAGGGCACAGCTACAATGCTAGCTTCCCAGCAGCAGCAGCAACTTACCAGATGGGGCAAAATCGCAGGGAGATTAGCACAGGGAAGCCAAGCTGGTGCTCCTGCCAGTCTGCCCACAGCACATCCCATCACCTAGTCCTTTGTCCCTCCCAGTAAATGGCAGCAAACCCATTGCTGGAAAACTGGGCGAGACACTTCTGTTGGCCAGTATATAAATATAAAATAATAATAATATTTTTTAAAATATATTTTGCTTATTTAAAAGGCTTGTCTCACTATGGGTATGTTTGCAGCAGCCTTTTTGGGGGGTGGGGTGGGGGGTGGAATATGTTGCAGAACATAACATCAATCACTTATTAACTCTTCACCATGAGTGGTATCTGATACAAGATTTTACTTCTGGAATGTGCACTAGAAGTGTTCGACTTTACTAAAGATTTACAAACATTCCCAGCAGTCACAAAGAATATCGTCCTCCTTTCAGGGGATATGGCACAGATTCTACTTCCATCTAAAATTACTCCCAAGAAGCTGTGGCAGTGCATTTTCTTTCCAGGTGGCAAGCTGCCATATCTACTCAAGAAAAACACTATTTTAAACAGCCTCACTGTGTACTTGTGAACACGTTCAAACTATATATATATATATATATATATATTTGCTTTCGTAGATTTTCACGGGTACAGGAATGCAGGTTTTGGTGTCCTCGGGTGTCTTCCCGTGTAAAAGTTGGGGTGTCTAGGCGACGTTTCGACGAGGTCTCACTCGTCATCTTCAGGCTGGTGCTTTCGGCTTCTTGTTACTGGAACAGAGCTCTGTTCCAGTAACAAGAAGCCGAAAGCACCAGCCTGAAGATGACGAGTGAGACCTCGTCGAAACGTCGCCTAGACACCCCAACTTTTACACGGGAAGACACCCGAGGACACCAAAACCTGCATATATATATATATATATATATATAATGATATAAACCTCAAAAAAACCCCCAAAGCTTCACTGTGTACTTGTGAACAAGTTCATACTCTCTCTATATATATATATTAAAGAAAATGATATAAACTTCCAAACCCACAGTTCAGTCCAACTAACATGCCCTCCCTCTAGGCCCCTGTGCATCCTCAGAGAATGGGGCACAGAAGGAGGAGAGGAGGTTTTGGTGCAGGAGTGGGAATCATTCTACTTGCTCAATTACTTAGTTGGCTGCAACCCTTATTCCTCATATTTACACAGAGGTTACACTAGAATATTATTTCCATAACTAGGTAGAGAAAGAGGGAAAGTACAAATGGAAAATGTATGGGATGTTGAGGCAAGCACACCCTATTAACAGCACTGCAAAATAGTCCCTACATCATCAGATGGCAGCCTGAAAAACTAAAACAAAAGCGTTTTTCTTTATGCCATTACCATGAAAAACAATTACTTTGGTGCTATGAATCTGTCGCATGGATATATTGCATCAGTAAGACTTTTACCTCTTTCAAGAACTTTCTGGACTTTTATGTGGTTTGCACAGAACCCACTGTACAATTTAAAGTGGTCAGCATAATACAGGAAAGAACCTCCCAAGGAGAACAGCAGTTTCTGAAAGCAACACAATCAGAAGTTAGGAAGAGAAATTTTTTTATTTAGCAGGTACTCTAGTATTATTCTTTAGTTAGAAGATCCATTCCTTAATGCAAAGCATTCGTGGTCTGCCTTCCATTAGCATTCAGGAAGTGTATAACAGCAGTTAAAATAATGGCATACAATTCAAAGACATTGTGCCTTGAAAATGATGAACGCAGACCTTAGCAACACCTTTTGCAAATATCTTAACATGAACAGGGGTTTAGTTAAGGAAAGCCGGTGCTCTGATTGTCACACTGCAAAAACAAACCAGAAATTCACCTCCAGAGTCATGCCCTCAAATGCAGAAGTATTAATAGCCCATGGTGTTATGGGCCTAGTTTAGTGGCATTCCCAGTTGTGGCCAGACAGTCCCTCCCTGTTGAATTTCCAGCACCTACTGAATATGAATATGTCTCTCTCTACATCTATATCTATTTCTAATATAGACAAAATTCAATAAAAACTATGAAATCATAATTTAGTTAAGTATTTTATAGTGTGTGTGTGTGTGTGTGTGTGTGTGTGTGTAAATATAAAAATCCAGCAGGCATTTTAACTAAATTATTTCATAGTTTTTATTGAATTTTGTCTTTATTATATTGAATTACTTGTACATAACGTATTATAATTAAGTGGTATAGAAGTTGCTTTGTATATATTTGACCCTGATACCAGATTGGTAGAGCCAATATTTCTATAGAAAGATTGTTTGTAAAAACATGAGAGAATATGAGAAAAACCCATAACATGGGGGGGGGGGGGGACACAATTGTGAATGTGCATAGTTTCCCCTCTATATATTCCTGTTTTGCAAAATATCTTCGGGGAAATGTATAATTAAGAACTGCATTCCTTTCATGGCACACAGTAAGCAACTGTACAAAAGAAACTATTCCCAGCTTATTCCCAGATTTGCCATATTTTTCACCCCACAGAACAAATCAGAAACCAAGAGCTTCATAACCCTGTTTGTGTTCACCAATGGTGTGACTACTCATGGACATGCACAGCCTGGCCAGCATGATCCATGCTCTGGGAACATGCCTGGTGCTGCAATGCACATCAAGTGAGGCTGTCTTTGAAGTCTGTTCAGAAAGTGCAGTTGGTTCAGAACCAAGTGGCTAGATTATCGACTGCTACTTTGGCACTGCAGGTGTCATCGAGTTCTAACAATTTAACATATTTGTGAAAATACTTATACCTTTTCTTTTTGCGTCAAAAGGACAACAAAGATGCATAACAACAATAAAAAGCACAAAGACGTCATCAATGCTTCATGTTATTTATGTGTATGAAACAAAATGTTTGTGTTGGAGAGAGAACAGGGTGACCGTGACTCTTAAGATGAGAATTTGCTCAGCTTTTGAGTATAGCATTTCCCCCTCCAGACAGTTATCAAGATAATACAATTATAGGATGGGACTAGGAGGAGATCAGCCATGAGTTTGTTGTACCTTGATGCAATGCAGGTAAGTTCTGACATGGAAATCATGAAAGCGAGTGATTTAACTGGGAAAACATTTCATAAACTTATTTTACTTTTTCTGGATGTATGACAATAAAGACATGCTTCTTAAGACTAAGAAAACTCCTTCCCCTTTCTCTTAACATAAAATTACATGAATTCCCCCCCCCCCAAAAAAGAGTATTCACTACATGCTTGGCTGTCTGAAAACTGTTTAGTAGTCAATGCTTTATACAAAAGTTATTCTGAGGAAGAGAAGAAAGCATCCTCATAAAGCTACAGTTCCCAGGATCTTTGAGAAGAGAACCTACATCTACAGAATCAATTTTAAACAGTTTGGGTTTGCAATGTGCACATATGCCCAATGTAATATTGGGGGCAGGCGGGGGGGGGGCAGGTCGCAACCTTCTCTCTGGAAACTTGCAAGATTGCTCGTTCACTCTAAGCCATGGTTTGGCTTAGTGTTATGTGCAAACTAAGCCATTGACTGAGATAATTCAGTCAATGGCCGTATTCACATGTAACATTAAACCATGGTTTGTGCTCTCCTCTCCTGTCCTGAGCAGCCACGAACACATGTCAAGTTCAGTTTCGTTCTTAAAGAATATTGTTTTACCATTATGTATGAACCAGGGATGCTGTTTTAAAACAAACTCAAGTCAGTTTCTAAAGTCCGTTTCAGTTTTATGAAGCTGGCTTGTTTAACTAGACATTGCTTGTTAACTCTAGATTCCTGGTACACATATAGTGCAGAACTGAGAGAGTTTGAAAGAAGTCCTCGTCCAAGTGACAAGGGAGCAAGAGAGGGAGCAGGCGAGTCTAACACATTACTCATGCTAATAGAAACTTGTCTATGCAGTGCTAAGCCATGGTTTGGCATTACATGTGAACTGAGCCAAAGTCAAAATAGTGCCCCCTGCAAATAAATACAATTCAGCTGAAGAGATGGAAAGAAAGCAAAGAAAAATGGTTACTAACAAAATGCACAGGTACTTTTATATATGTAATGAGTTTGAGATTTTATATTTACCCGGAACTGAGAAGGTGTTTCAAGTGTGTTGAAGTCAGAGCAGGAGGAAATGCCATCTTCAAGAGTCTCTAAAAATACCTTTTGAAAATCCAGCATCTCTGGCAGACTGCCAAACAAAGACTCCATCTACATGTGGGGAGGAGAATCAAATATGGAGCACATGAATTGTTTGTACTTTACGGTAATACTATCCAAGAGAAGGCAATCAATCAATATGTTGCTACAGCAAACAAAGAGACACTTAGCATTAATGAATTTGTCTCATAATAGTTTTGGCACTGAACATGGAAAAACAAGTGGTTTCTGAAACAAAGATGTCTTAGAAGCATTGTCGTCAGAAGTGGACTCAAGTTTTATAACTAAGACATGATTGATGCAGCGGATAGAAAAACACAGTTTGTCTTTTCTTTCATGTATGAGATGATGGAAATGCTTGCAACATTGCAAAAGATTGGAAAGCAAAATCCTCTCACCTCATCTTGAGTGAGGAAGGTCTCACTTTGAAGAGGTTCCAAGTATAATTGGAAGAGGCAGCTCAGGTCCTATAAAGGCACAAAAATTGCACAGTTTCAAAAGAAAATAATTCCTTGATAACCTTCACCCGGGTATAAAACTAATGAAAAATAGTTTTAACTGACATCCAAAGTCTTACTATTCTAACGCTATTGCTTGAACTCCATAACTGTGGCATTCTTACTAGGAATAGCAAAGACAGCTTAGGAACATGATGACATGAAAAAAGAACTGTTTGAACAAAAGAACCTTACTCCCATCTCCCTCCCTCTCTCCCCACAACCACATGATTTCTAAACTTTTCCTTGTTTGTTTGTTTGGTAACACAATGCAATCTTTAATAAAAACTTGTTAAAGGAGGAAGAACTGTTTATTTCTAGCTGAATGTGTCACTGGAAGAAGGTCATCACTGAGGATTATGGCACCACCTTGTGGTCAAAAGCAGGAAAGAGAGCTGAAGGGAAGCAGGATGCTCCCAGAATCACATTGGTGTCCTCACCAAGCTTGAACATGTTGATTGGGAGGGACCTACTTCCGTAACCATAAGGGACTATTAGCTGTCAAAAATAGAAATACCCCGAGCAAAGGAAGAAAGGCAGGAAAGTGAATTAGATTCTGGGAGCTCCCTACTCCTACTTCTGTCAAGTCCTCTTTTTAAGGTTTCTTGCCTGCCTTTAACCACAAGGTGGCGACATGGCCCTCAATGATTGCCTTCTCCAGCAACACAAGACTGTTAGTATTTGTAAACATGAACCCTCTAAAGCAGAGGATTCATCCACCAGACGAACAAAGGACTGTGGTTTATTCCAACTAGTCTATAGACCACAGTTAAAACAGAGCATAGTTCTCATGTAAAGACATCGCAGACAGCTGTGATTAGTTTTAAAGAAAAATGAGAAGTTTTCGATCTCATGTGTGCAAAAGGAGAGCAGAGAGGAAGGCAGAAGCATGAGAGTCCAAGACTTGCTCCTGTAACACCAATCCATAGCATAGCATTGCATTCTGAAACTGGCCATAGTGAATAGTTATGATACAAATGCCTGATCTGAAGATCTTCAGAGTCATTTGAGCTCTGTAAGGTTTCATTCACACTGATGAAAGAATAACAAACACTAAAACAACAATACAACAAATTTATGTAGTGTTCAAGCATTCAAATATATAATACAGTATATTCAATATATTATATATTCAAATATAACTGTCCTATTAGTTAAGTCCATACTATTATCCCATAGTGCAGATGGAGGACTGAGGCTAAGAGAACAGTTAGAAGTCTAAGCTCTTAGCTGCTGTATGGCACTTTCTCTCACACTTGGCCAGACCGTTTTCACAGAGAGCTGACTCGATGGTTCTTGGCGTACTGGGTATTAATTCTCATGCATTTTAACACTGTCAAGAGAATGTCTTCAAAAGCACAAGTTTGGTGTTCTTTTTAAAGTAAAGCTTAAGATTCTTGAGGACAACAGAATATATGAACTAATGAAAGCTAAGCTAGAAGATTTAAAACTTCTTCCAATCATCACATATTAAACTGACTCACTGATGCCACACTTTGGGTGGATTATAGGAAGGGAAAAGTTTTTAAACTGCTACTTGGAACCTTGTGGTACGGGCAAGGGTCAAAGATCTACATGCGAAAGCTTTCACGCGTGCATCCAACACAGGGTATGCAACATGGAAAGAACTGAAATTGCATCAGAAAACTGTGAAAGCATGCATGGGAAAACGTTTGGGAAATCCTGTCCTGTGCCCTCCAAATTTTGATCTTTTATTCATGAGCAAACACCCATAAAAGATGATGGGATGCCATATAAAAGCAAACTTTGCTGGTTAATATACGGAAAACAGCCACTAGAACACAGAGGGAAATAAATTATCCCAGCCAAATAAGAACTATGAAGAAAAATGAACATGGTAAAATGTTTGTATTACCTTTACATAAGATTTTTCTGTGTCCATAAGCTCTTGGATGACCTTCCTAAGTCTGTCTGCATCAGTAAGTTGCCGTGCCAGGGGCTTCAGAGGCGGAATGTTCTTTATTCCTTCCATACTGTTTACCTGAGATTCATGGAAATGTGGACACAAAGCTGAAATCTGCTCAGCACTCTGTAGGTTGAAAAACACAGAGACAGACTAGTTACCATACTTTGCTTCCCACTGCACATTTGACATTGACCTATGTACCATTGCATGTATAGCAGGCAAATACATGGTTAAGGAGTTCGATTTCTAACAGTGCAATCCAAAAGTCTCTAACCAGTGCAATCCCATCCATGTCTACCCAGAAGCAAGTCCTATTGAGTTCAACTGGACTTGGTCCTAGGAAGATGGGTATAGGATTGCAGCCTACATGTTTAATTCTATGGCCCTACAGATGTTGTTGGACTACAACTTCCATCATCCGTGCCCACTGGCTATGCTGGTAGGGGCAGACTCCCCCCTCCCACTCCATTTGGTGAATGTATTATTTAAGATGCAAAGACATAATACAGGTTCTTGCTCGATCTAAAATATCCATGGAAGATAGTGTATAATGCACTAATGTGAGAATACCTAAATAGTAAGCTAAAACATGTTCATTTTTCAGCTTTCCAACCAACTTCTTGGTTTCTGATTTTCCTGTTACAACCTATTTATTAAAACATCAGAAAAATACACAACACAATGCCACTTTTTTAGATCAGCCTTTGAATGACAACGATAAGAAAACCACATGACGCTAGAGCTCCAAGAGGAAAGGATAAACAACAACAACCAGTTATGTTAAATAGGACCACACATTTCATGTAATATGCTGTTTGACCTTAAGCTGGAGAACAAGATGGGGTGGTGAGAATGGACACTGATGTCCACTCCAACTTAGCAGTTCTATGATTTTCAGTTACCGTATGGCATTTCTAGCTGAATTGCTGTCCTATGATAACTTGCTTTTTCAACCACACATTTTTTCCAATCTTTCTTGTGTTTATCAGCCATCCCTGGACCCGCTGCCCTGCACTTTCTTATTTAATGCCACTCTCCCTTTTTCTCCTCTTATTTCCTACCCTGCAGATTTGAGGTCTGTGTGAAGGGCTTCCTTTATCTCTTGCACACAGAACAATGATTGTAGGTGCTTCAAAAAGATGACATCCATTGTCAGCGATGCTGCAGATCAGACATGCTAGTCATGCAGCCTATTGTTCCCATTTCTTGAAGTATATTATTTTACAATCTGAGTAGTATTGGTCACGGGAAAAGTGACAAGAAACATTGTTGTGTATTTTTGAAAACTTGCAGAATGTGGGAAGGGGTTAGAAATGGTCAGTATTCCAGACTCTGGCATTTTTATAACAAATGACTGCACCCACAAACAATGTCAGCATCAATCCTCAATTTGTTATCTAAAGATGTTAAATTGTTGTTATAAAGAACAAAATGTTATCATGCTCACAGATACACCAGAACAGATAGATGTTGATAATGACAGGAAGTGCTGTTTTCTAGTTTAGTGCTATATCTGTGCCAGATTCATCCGTCCAAAGCATTTTCCAGGAACGTGAGTGACTTCAAGCTGTGTCAAGATTCAACACACTTGTCACATTTCATTTTGTGTTCTTCCTCACTGTCCCAGTATTTCATGTAGTTTAATCTTCCAGAACTGTAGGCTTTAAAGTTTTCTCTAAAACGAATTTGTGCAGTTGCACCTACGCCTCCCCCTCAACAAATTAGATGCAATGCACCAAAAGGTATGCACCAAAAGTTATTTAGAAAATGATGTGTTTAGTTTTTGCTTACAAAGTATTCAACAGATAAAATGGACACGGTGAGCAAGCTTCAGACTTTGGCTTCTCATCACTCCTACCACTATTTTAGATTATGGATAATCATTCATCCTCTAATAATGGCATCAGAAACAACTGAACAATCTGACACAGAAGTAGACAGCCAAGCTACTAAATACAGCTATAGCTCAGACCATTCAGGCTACTATGTTATTATAACAGACCCCTCAAGTGTCCCAATTTAATCCAGACATCCCAAATTTACAGAAGCTGCCCTGGAGGAGGGCGAGCAGGCAGGTGAGGAAGGGGCTGGTCACCGTCAGTGGCAGGGAGAGGGTGAGGGATGGGGTGGAGGGTGCCCTGAATTGCCCTCCCAAAATGTTGGAGGGTATGTTATAATCTTCAAACACTGAAATATTGTCAGTAATAGCTATATAGGTTGTCAGGGGTGGGAGAGAGAATAGAACACAAGAAAGATAAGAAAATGCAACTCAGAAATCTAATCAAAATATCTTGAGAACTGGATTCCTTTGTGATGAAAAAAATTCAATATAAAAATAGTTTCATGAAGCAGCCCAGTGTCTTGCTATTCTCCACCCACAGCAAGAAAAAAAATGCCTGATCAATACTTCAAGCACAGTATCTTTGGCTCATGAATAAACTTTTGCAGGATTAGATAACCACAAACTGACAAGACTCACAAACTGAGTAAGATGTTAGAAGGCAATCCACCAGCTGTTTAAGGTGATGTATTCAAGGAGGCTCAGGCTCACTGGAAGCCTCTGAATCAGTATTATTTTGAAGTCTATTCCAAAGCTTATTGGCTATTGTTGTGTTTATAATGAATTAGAAAGAATGTAAATGGTTTCCTCTATGCAATTTCAACAATATACAATGGAAAAGGTACTTCAGGATTCAATATTATCACAGACGTTTAAAACATGGCTTAGACATAAGGTGTCCCTGAACTCAGAGTTCTCGGTCATCTTCTGTTGTTCCCACTCTAAAATCCAGAAAGTGTTAATTAAGAAGTAAGTTGCAGTTTATTGCAACAACAGTCAAGGTCTGCAGTATTTAACTCATTGTCTTTTGTACTTAAGTACATTCATTTTAGTTTTCAGATGTGTATTTTAGGGGGGGGGGGAGTTTTCCAAAACTCCACAATCCAGAGAAGGATATCCATGTATGGATGGTTCACGTCTGTGCTTATATCAGGAATGAAAGTGCAAATTGTATGTACATCTGGGTAATGGAGCCCATCTACCCCAGTGCTTTACTTTCAATCCATATCTATACATGAATATGAATGAGAAATCAAAAATGTTATGCAATTTTATGCATCAGTGCTGTGAATCCTGTCATCACTGAGGTTGGCAACGTAAGGGACAGCCCAGCGCTGCAGCCAAAATCCCCCCCCCCCTCGAAAAAAGAATCATACTGACATAAATGTTATCTGAAAAAGAAACTCCTCTACTGCCAAAGTAGGAGGATTTCGCTAGTTGCAGATTGTATCATTAGCACAATTATACTAGAGATGCACTTCCTCGTTATTTTAAATGCCTTCTCAGATAGTTTATAGATGCAAGATGTAGAAGGGAGACAATTTTGCAAAGAATTCTGAAACAGTTGTTGAAGTTTGATTCAACATGGTATTGTGAGTGGTATTGTTTTGGACACCAATCTCAAACACAATCCATTATTTTTTTACACACACACACTCTCTCTCACACACAAGCAAATTTAGTCTACCCTTACTCAAGATCAATTCTGTTAATACACACTTACGGATATTATTATATTAACAACTGTGCATGCATTAAATGGAAGAACAGTCCATAGGTTTTATATACAATTCCTGCTTCTTTCAAATTTTGTGTTTCAAGTTTGCTCAAGCAGTTTAAAGAACGAAACACTTACCCTTGAAACTATCCTCTGCAGGGATCCGTAAGCTGCTGATGTTTGCTGCTTTGCTTTCCTTCCTAAAGCTAAGCCCTTAACTCTGGTTTTACTGTGTTTGAAGGCAGGCATTGTATAACTTGCCTCAATGAATTTTTCTCCCTAAAAAAACAAATACTTCAAAAAGGGAAGGTGGCGAGGCCCTTTATTAAGTCACTCTGGCACATATTTTGAGGCGCACTTTGGCAATATGGAAAAAAACACCACCCAGCAGTTACCTTGTGCACTGACGTACGATAACCTGATATGCTGCTGTTCTGCATTTAGTTGAGCTAAACAAACTAGAGGGAAAAGCACACTACTCAGTCTATAAAATATCTCTTACAAAACTATTGCAATTCCTGCAAGGGGTGGAAGAATACCTTCAAGATTCAGCTGAACACCACAGTGTTTCTCTGCTTAAAGAAACCCAAAAATTTGTGGATCAAATGCCTATTTAGAGGTTTCTGGCTAACAAACCCTATGAAATTTAACGTGTAACCCAAAACATCAGATACTATTAGAAATCTGCTGGATAGAGAGAGAATAGAGAGGCTGGATGGCTCTGAAGGTCAGAGTGAGTTTTCAGTGACACTGCTGCTCTGTCAAGTATTTCAGACACTGAATGTCGTGGCTTCAAAAACAGCAACACAGCACTGGAAAGTTAGAATGCCAAAAATTGTACACAGTTCAGTGGGGTTTTTGTTTATATAATTTTTCTTGTCCTTTATTTGAACTCCCCAGTTGTAATCGCATCAATACAAAAATCTAAGCTGTGCTGATTAATAAATTCATGCTTGAAAAGAATTTAACTCCCTATACTTCACTGAAGCTTAATTAATGGCCACTGCTTTAAATGTACATTTGTGATATTTTAATACTATTATTTTTAATGTTTACTTTGCAACCTCACTTGGAGACCTAATGCTAAAAAAGAGAAAAGGATTTTAAGTAAACAAACACACATGGGATTGTTTCCAGAGCATTTTGAGAAGATTTGAAAACATGCTTCTGGAGACATTGTTTATTTATTCTTTCATCCATCATTCATTCTTTCCATTTCTATCCTGCCTTTCATCAATTCGCAATCCAAGGGCAGGTTATGCTATGTGATGTGATGCATGGTGATAGCTGAAGCCTGCATTTCTTGGAGCTAGTTAAGAACAAACCTACAGAAAATGTTTCTGCATACAGTACTGCTGTAGAAAAAGTACTGCTTTAGAATAAATGTTCAAGAAATTGTAGTTTTCTCCCCCTTAAGTAATATGTTCTATTAATGAATCACTCCCATAAAAAGTTCTGAAATAATTTATCAATAAAGACAATAAAGCAATTTAACAATAAATATGTAAGTAAATGTGGACGCGGGTGGCGCTGTGGGCTAAAGCCTCAGCGCCTAGGGCTTGCCGATCGAAAGGTCGGCGGTTCGAATCCCCGTGGCGGGGTGCGCTCCCATCGTTCGGTCCCAGCGCCTGCCAACCTAGCAGTTCGAAAGCACTCTCGGGTGCAAGTAGATAAATAGGGACCGCTTACTAGCGGGAAGGTAAACGGCGTTTCCGTGCGCGGCTCTGGCTCACCAGAGCAGCGATGTCACGCTGGCCACGTGACCCGGAAGTGTCTCCGGACAGCGCTGGCCCCCGGCCTCTTTGAGTGAGATGGGCGCACAACCCTAGAGTCTGTCAAGACTGGCCCGTACGGGCAGGGGTACCTTTACCTTTACCTTTATGTAAGTAAATAAAATTTCTAGCCCAGTACAGATAGAAACAGGTATATAGATCTCCAATAAAAAGTCTTGTTTAAAAAAGAAGGTCTTCAATAGGTGCCGTGAAGACAATAAAGACTGTGCCTAATGGGAGGAAGTCCAAAGTTACTGGCTGATGTACAATAAGGGTGGAGAACCTTTGTGCTGGTTGACACCAACCAAGATCATATTTCAGAAAAGAGTGTGGTGCTAGAACAAGTTGGTACAACAAGAACAGGCCATACTCACATTACATCTACTCACAAAGTATGGAAATCTATCCTATACACACCCTTTCCCTCATTTGTTCAAAGCCAAGAAGAGTGGCAAGAGCCAGGATGTCTGGTTAGCTGGGGTTCTCAACCACAAAACACGAGGGCTAGCACATCTTTCTATGGCAATCTAGCTTCCACACTCCATATGTGGCCTTCTGCATGCCTGTATGTATGCTTCCCAGTGTCTCTTGGCTCTGCAGCCAAAGATGAGATGGGAAGAGCAGCTGGAAAGGACACGGATCCCAACAATGGGAAACATGTGTGCCTTCAGATATTGTGGGACCCAATTCCCACAATCCCCAGCTACCATGGTTTGTGGTCAGAGATGATGGGAGATGTGGTCCAACTGAACTACATGGAAAGTGCTTAGGCCCAGATGAAACGGCATCATGATCTGCATTTTCACCAATGTCCAAAGGTCCCTTATTCTGGTTCTACAGCAAGAATATTAAGACAGCGATTATGGCTCACAGTTGGGTCTCCAATACTCATGCAGAGCTTCAGACATGCAGCTGCTATTTTCATTTATGAGCCAAGTAATATCTCCATGCACAATAGGTTAGGTCATTCACAAAGAAGCCATTTGATCATGGTGAACCTCTTAGTATACTTAGCTTGAATGTATTTTTTGCATGTATAAAGTGGCTCTCATAAGCAGGCAGGCAGGCAGCCGTACTGAGTACCGACTATCATCTAAGGATGTCAATCTTTTAGAAATATTTGCACAATTCTGTTCTTAACTTCTGACATGCTACAGTATAAATATACTAATGGTTAGGATGGGTATGCTAAGACTGTATGAATATGCATCAATTATTTTGTTTACTTACTTACTAGTAAAATGCCAGGTATGACAGGCAGGGTAGGATGGGTGGGGAGAGGACACGGTTAGCAAAGAGGCTGGGGTTTGTAGTACTCTATGAACACACATACATATATATACATCCACCTTATTGAAGGCCAACACTTCACTCAACCCAATGGGAATGGAATGGCAGACCCTCACTGATAAAAGAAAAAGTAAAGGTGTACAATGGGGACATCCACATTCCTGAATCAGGGTAGTGACTGATTTAGCTCACTGCCACTAGACTCTGCTTTCATTTGAAGTCTTTTTTACAACTGTGTAAATCCAACATAGAAAGAACCTGGGAAGTAACACAAGTGCCAAAAGGTCCCCCCACCCCCAGTCCTACAGACTGCAGCTCTTTTATTTGTCTCATAAAACTGAATAGAAACCCTCGAAAACTGAGCCAATTCCAATCTCTGTAGTCTTGCCCTGTCTCCTATCTTAATGTCTTAGTCATGTGTTTCACAATTATCCTCTTTCTTCCTCATTGAAATTCTGTGAGATAGGTCACTATTATTCTTTTTTTGCAGAATGGGAATTAAGGCTGAAAGATGGCAATTTGCCTGAAACTACCTAATGTAGCTGTGGCTGATCTCCAGAGAGAGAATATACTTGATGTTGAATTGAAGCGATATAGAATAATGCCATTTCTGAAAAATAAATGCAATTCATCGTTATTTTTTAAAGGACGTCTAATAACTGGCTGCTTGTATAACTGGAACCCAAAATAGAAGTGATGACATATGATGCCATGGTAGTCATGACACCACTGCTCCCTGGCCTCATCAGAAAGATGCAGTTGTCAGAATGGCTTTGCACAATGCCATTGTAGATCTGAGGGTATGTGTGAGATTAATCTGGCCAAATCCTTACAGATTCACTTTCCATTCTGTACATTGTTCTTTTTAGTGTGAATGAAGGCCATTGTCTAGGTCTGAAATTTGTGTTGAGTGCAATTGGGAAGAATAAAGATTTAAGCCACGAGTAGTCAATGTGGTACCCTCCAGATGTTGCTGGTTGACTTCTCCCATAATTTCTGACCACTGGCCACACTAGCTGGGGCTGATGAGAGCTGGAGTCCAACAACATCTGGAGGACACCATGTTAGCTAAACCCAATTTAAAGGGAAGGAGAAAGCTTAGAACTCATGATAACATGAGTATTCCTTTCCTGTTGCTATTCAATAATGCAATTGGTTCAACTTTCGCTCTTGAAACTGAACAAAGAACGAAGTGCAAATGCTGGTTGACAGATCACATCCAGCTCTTAATAATTGCAACATCGAGTGATGAACAGCATGTGTGAATGTGCCATTGAGTCCAGAAAGGGTTTCAATGGTTAGCTGAAGCATGCTGCAAGTCATCAAATGCAAAGTAATCAAGGAATGTATATACATATGAGAACCAGCCCAAAGACACCCCAGTAAGAAAAGGCCATTCTCTTAATTAGTTGGTGTCTAAATACAATACAGTATGTGGATGAACCTCATCTTCAGCAATCCTTCACTAAGTGAAACCCACTTTTTCCATTTGGTGCATTTGGGGGGAAATACAGCAATGTGTGATATGCAACTCTTCCAACAGAGTAATCTTGGAAAACACTCCCACACTTTCTTACGCCATGACTGGAAAAGGCTGCATAGTTCTAGAGTCAACAGTATCTTCACTCCTGCTCAAAGTATACAGCAAATGCTTCAGTTCCGTGTTGGAGGCGGAACAGATTTAGCAGCTTCATGAATTAAAAGCTAACCATATGGCAGCTGGCACAAGCTCTTAATTAACAAACTGCAACCATTTTTGTATCAAATAGTTCAATAATCTCTTCATCTTGCAACTTGAAAAATACAAGTAAATTGAAAAACAAGAGGCCATTCAAATTGCTTTGTAAATGTAAGAGAAACTCTGCTGGACTAGATAAAAGATCCTGCCTTCTATTTCCACACTAGCCTAACATATGCTTCCAGGAGGCAACCATGACATGAAGATTTCCTTCACTGCCAGGGCTGTGAGGAGTTTGGAAGGAGTTCATTACGTCCGAACTCCAACAAACTGTGGCCAGTTTTAACCATTCTTTGTTAAAACAGGCTGACCTCAAACCATAAGTAAGATTAACCAGTTTAAAGTTTAGGTGACACACTACACTCTGCCAATGTATTATAAAATTCACTTTGAAGGTTTTTCTTCTAGGAAAACCACAAAATATCCTAGATTGTAATACATGAAATATTTATTTTCATCCCCAAACTATTTTTTCCCAAATAGTTAACACTATTGAATCCATGTACTACCTAGTGGGTGGGTGTATTTGGCGAAAATATTTGACATTAGAAAGTTAGTGGCTTGGTGTGAAGATGTTTAAATGCAAATTTTATTTTATTTTAAATGTCTGATGAATTCCCACATTAACAACATTCCACTTTACTATAATTACACAGAGTGACAGAGCCTTGTTCCATAACCATTTCCTAAGGATCAGAGTCTGAAACTATGGTAACCACTGAGAATTCATTCTCGGTATCACTCATATCTTTTAAGAATTCTTTGACTTTGCTATTCATAAGCCATTTAACATAAAGACACCACAATTTTGGTTTGAAACATTAAATGTGTTCCATTGACATAGTAAAAAGAACTTATTATGGAATAGTAAAAGTATAACAATGGTGATTCAGGATCACAGGAATGGAGCCCCCTATCAGTGGCTGATAAGGAGCTTTCATTAAAGTTTAACCATTTTGAGTAATAATCAAGGATTCTTTTCTTTGCTATCTGTTCCATACTTGCTCATATAAATTTTTAGAAGTCAACAATTACATGAGTTCAAGGACAAAACTTCCTATTACAGCAAGTACTTGGCTTATGAGCTACACCATACAGAAACACAGAACTGGTTATGTTTTCCTTTGGACCAGCAAGTCTTCAAAAATGCCAGAAGACAAGCTCCAGTTATGCAGCACTTTTATTCAGGCTTCAGGTAAATTATATAGCCGTTTCTTGAAATGGTTAGCAGATAAACAGAAAACACAGAGTTTATTTTTGATCGTCAGTTTCTGGCCACCAGAACTTTGCCACTTTTCATAGGGCTTCTATCAGGAAAGTGGTGTGGAGGTTGCAGCATAGCGCTGTCCCCCGCTGCCATGACTGCGGCTCTGGGAATTTTGCCCAACAGATGGCGGGAGATGTCATATTCTTTCTCATTAGCCATTGGGAATTCAAAGTCCAGGCTCGCCTGAAATTGGCAAATCACAGGCGGGCCTGGAGGTGGGCTTCCAGGGAGCGGGCCTGATTGGTCGACAGCCAGTCTTCATGCAGGTCTGCTCCTTGGGCTTAGATTCAGCCTGCCTCTTCTCCTCAGTGCCACAGCTGTCATGGGATCGCCCACCATCCCTCTCTCATTGCTTGGAATGCACCCGTTCATCAAAGGGTTTTTATTACGTATTTTGTGTTTTTTATTTTGTATTTTTATGTTGAAAACCACCCTGAGATCTACAGATGAAGGGTGCTATACAACTTTAATAAATAGGGGGTTCACATGAATCCCCTCACATGTTGCCAACATCCGTATGTTCAGCACCCATGTGAAGCAACCTTAAATCTATACAGATGCATTTTTACCTTTCATGGAGGAGGTGTATGGGCATCTTGCCATTTCACATGGCCCACATGCAGCTGGAAGGGACGTGGGTGTTGCACAAAGTGGCAGTGTTGGATAGCGCCAGCTGGCACAATCATGCAAGCCCTTAAGATATACTTTTAATGCATTGGGGAGTTGTATAAACCTACAATAAAATAATTCTAAAAGGTTGGTGTTGCAGGAATCCCTTTGCAAAAGCCATTCTGATTCATCCAGCTCTTCTGCCTGCCCGCCCGCCCCCCATACATATATATATATTTACCAATTCCAGCTCTAATGTCACTTTCTACCAATTCACCTAAGAATGCTATCCCTCTAATCCTCTGATATGTAGTCTGATTTTAGTAAGTTGCACATTTTCGTAAGTAGTCCGGCAATTTCACATGAGTATTTTAAGAATGCCATCCACCCCTAGAGATGTATTAAGTTAATGAGTGGCAAAGGGGTGACTTTATGCTCCCTACCTAGTTGATCTGCATGAATAAGGCGAGCAGGGGGCTATCGGCGATGTGTGTGAGCATGCCTTGTATTTTTGTATGTCATATGTGCACATGTGGTATGTCCAATGCAACCAGTGTGTGTGGCGAGTGTAATTGTGAAAGCATGCATTGGCCTCAACATTCCTGGCCACATGCTAGCACACAGCCCTTTGAGGATTGGCCAAGGGTGAATGGCACCTTTGTGCTAAAAAAGTTAGCCAACCCTGTTCTATCAGAATCATTTCAGTCTGCAATCCTATGAACTCATGGAGACTTACTTCCAAGTAAGAATGCGTAGGACTGGGCTGCAAAACACTTAGACTGTATCTAATGAAATTAATACACATAACTAACTTAGGCTCATTAACTTCAATGAGTCTACTCTGGGTAAAACTTAGTTTGATTCAATCCTTACCTTCTAACCAATATACATATCAAAGAAAAAGAAGCATCTAAACTACTATCTTGCCAGGCAACATGTAGAACATGGCATTTTAGTATATAGATAATTCATTGACCTTGATTACTGTCAGTAAATCAGCCTTTACGTAAAAGCAAAGAGCACACAGACCCACAGATATTATTCAACAAAGCACAAACAATTCACTCAGCAATTATGCTGCATCCTCGGGTATTTGAATGTCCTCTGTTATAGTTTCAAGGCAACAGTTGTAGAGTGTATGTGTCATTACCACAAAACAGTTTTGAAACATAGTTTGAAGTCTTACTATCTCTCTATCTATGATATCCACAACACTGCAATACACAACCACACTGTGGTTCTGAAGGAAAACAGAAGTGTTTTATTTTTAAAAAGAAAGCAGTTGGAACTCCCACAAAGAGAAAGTTCAAGGGAAAGAAACACAACATTTAAGGAGCATCATCAAGAGAATGTAGATTTACACATTCCACACAGGGGGAAACAACTTCCTTTTTGGAAAATTAAGCACCATTTCAGTTGATTTTTGTCTTAATTTGCTTTTAAGTTCACAGACAGAAATCCTTTTCTTCATCCACCACCTCGGTTGCAAAAGCAGAGCAGTCTGCTAGTCAATGTAAACGTGTTGCGTACGGTAAGAGAAAGGTCTTTCTTCCCCCAAAAGTTGTGAAATCTATTTACATTCAAAGAAGCTTCAAAAATATGTGCATTACTTTGTTTAAGCTTTAAATCATAAAGCAAGAAAAACAGAAGAGTGCACACACACACACAAACAAACAAACAAACAAACAAACACTTGTGGAGTTTAGATTAATTACAATTTTGATTTCTTTACTTACATGTGTTAAGAAAAGAGAGTCAGATAATAATTTTCTCCTTCCAGACTCAGGGATGATATCTAAAGCTGTTGTCTGCCAGGAACTGAGCACTTCTTGCAATCCCTGTTTCACAAAATAATCCTCAGACTGATTGTTCTTCCAGCCTGCACTGAAAACCTCCTAGCGTCACGACCATCTTCTTCACATCATGTTTTTACATAGTCCCACACTTAACAATATTACATAACGCCAAGATGCTTCTTTTGCTGTACTTTCACATAAGTGCACTCAATGAAGTCATGCAGAAATATGAAGCTGGGGTGGAAATCAAGCATTTTCAATAGTAAATTGCTATGAAAGTCTTAAGGCTACTCACGAAGAGGATGTCTAAAACAAGCTTGGAAAAGAAAAGAGACATCATTTTGCTCTTTCTGCCTCCGCTCACAATATCTTTTCAGCAAGACTACTTTCTAATGCACCCCACCCAACACACACACACACCCCAACACATCTGTTGGAGACAGACAGGGTCATACAAATTGCTCTGACAGTAATAGGCACCCTCCAACCAAAAAACCGGCATTCAATTATAAGCCATTTGCAGAAATTGTAGGGCTGTCAAAGACACTGCTACAGTTGGTGGTTCAAGTCTGGTAGTGCTAAAGCTCAAACCATTTTTTCCCTACTGCATCTTAAAATCTAGAACATCCTTACTTAACTGCTCAAAACATCAGCAACATTATCTAGGACAAAATGCTCTAACAATAGTGTTAGTGCATTATGAACAATAGTACCAAACGTGTCAGCATGCATGCATGCACACCCACACACAAACACAATTATAAAGAAACACTTCCCTGTACCTTTCCAATTAATTGTTAAAGTAACATATGCAAAGGAATGTAAAGGACAACTTACGGTTTGCACTGAAAAGCACTATAAATAAATTGTGTCTATGTGTAGCCGTTCCACTAAATTTGCTGTTATTGCCAGGCTTCCAGAGCAGAGGACAAAGGAAGCAGAAATTCTTTTGATAAGCAGTTATTTTCCTTTAGTCATCAAATTACGTATTGATTGGAGTTTCTTTTTGCTTGTTTGTTTTTAAAAAGAAGAACTAACAAATGCAAGGGAACAGAGACAATGGAGCTATCTCCACTTTATTTATTTTGAGCAAGGAGATAGAGCCAAGGGTGAAGAATGGATTGTGACTTTCCTTTGGATTGAACAACACTGTAGAACTAGATGGCTAAAATTGGGGTCTGAAACTACAGAGTGGGGATTCTCACAGAAACGTTTGTGGAAATTAGTCTGAAACCAGAGCATGATACAACTTCACGAAAGATGCAAGACTAATGTGCTGGACACGTTAGTGTGTGTCTGGACTTATCACAGCAAATAGGCAGGGAGTGTCCTACTACGTAAGTCCAGGAGCCTGTATATGTCTCAATGCAAGAAAGAGTGCAGTCCCAGCCTCTTCAAAAGAGGCAATCATTAGACTGCCCTTTAAAAAAAACATTGCCTGGACCCAGAAGATGTTGACATCTGCAGGCCAGTTGCAAACATTCACTTTCTGGGCAAGGTGTTTGAGCAGGTGGTTGCTGGCCAGCTCCAGGCACTCTTAGACAATACTGATTTTCTAGATGCATTTCAGTCTGGTTTGGGAACAAAAACTGCTTTGGCTACTCTATGAAATGATCTTTGGTCCTTTTGGCAGCTTTTAAAACCATTGACCTTGGTATCCTTCTAGATATACTGTTTGGGCTGGAGAAATACTGACACTGGCAATGCATTCAAGGGCAAACTGTGTCCAATATTAGAAGTAGAACCTGTGGCTGGTAGCTATTGAAAGACCAATTTCATGGAGCATAAGGCTAAAACTCTTCTAAAGCCATCCAAGTTGGAGGCAATCACTATTTCTGATGGGATTGAATTCCACAGTTTAACTATGCCCTGTGTAAAGTGGGCCCAGCCAATAGACTTGTAAGCAATCTACAGGACCACACTGAAGCCTGGGAATATTTTTTTGCCCTTAATTAATTTGGCTAAAAGCCCAGAAGACTAAAATACAAAGACTTGACACAATAGGCATAGTATATCCTACTAGATTTTAAGTGCTTTTTCTCTCCTCTGTTTATTCCTTGTATTCTTCCTTGATCACCTTTCAAAGACTAGATCTCCCTTCGTAATACTAATGTGATTTTGTATTATTAAAGCACACATTCAGCTGGTCATCATAAAAAATAGCTCTTTCCCTCCATATTTTTACCAGAAAGTCCAGAACCTTTTAATCAAAGATTATATGCAAAAATCCCCTTACTGTGCTGAAAAGCTGCAATCTCACAGTGTGAATAAGGACTATGGTTTCACAGCCAATTTAACCTCTCATTATAGTGCGAGTCACAAAGTAAAAATTCTATCACAAAAATAGGCATTTACAAAATTGGTTAATGGTGTTTCAATTGCATGTAATATAGCCACAACTTGAACTAGTGCTTTGAAGGCCTGTTTCCACAACCTAATTGTCATGTGGCTGCCGTGGCAACTTGGCTAGCTCATATTGATTTCCGGCTACTTCAGTATGGCACAAACAAACTGAATGTAGCAATGCCAGCCAGACAATTTGATTTTTAGCATGGCATTAGAACCCGCCTTAAAATGAAGGTTTGCTTTGCTGTACTAAAAAGATGAATGTGACACACAGAAGAAAATCCACATGAAAAGTTTGTCACAACCTAGAACAGTTGCAAATCAGCAGAGGGTAATTCTTCCCCATGGATTCCAAATGCCGAATTGGTTGTCATAGTAGGCTCCAAGACCTACCGAAATTCAGGAAAAAGTAAAACTAGGTTGGGGTACCAAAAACATGCACATGTGGCCCTCTGCACCTGGGCCTTGGAAAAATTCTTCTGTTGGGTTTTGTCTTAACAGAACACTTTAGGGTACTGTCAAGTAATGAAGTACATAGGAAACAGAAGTAGAGCTATAGCCAGCTATTCCCCCTTGTTTTTCTGCAATTTAACAGTTGCTAAAAATTCAATAACAAAAACATCAAACACATCCAAGAAAAACAAGCAACTGATTTATGTAATCAAAGCAGAATCCAAGTAAGACCTGACTCTGCTTTGATTTGTTGTCTGTTCCCGTATTTGTTCTACTATTATGCTAAGTAGTTATACCTCTTTCTGCAGCTTCCTTGGCTGCTAGTGCCTATGTGTGAGTAGCTTTCCCCTTGGACATTTTGGTGTCTCAAGGGTCATCCTACATGTCCTACATGTTCTTTCAAGAAGCATCTTCTCTCATATAGCACTTCCTGTCCTTTGAAATCAGGGAGTGAGATTTTTGTAGATATGTTTCATCTTCTGCCCATATTAAGATCAACAAGAGATCTACACCCACTCTCGGGAATTTAATGTCAAAGAGATCTGCTTAACTCCCAAACTGCTTTCCATTTGATGATGAAAGTACTTTTTTTTAACCTCAAGCCTTTCTTAAAAAGTATATGGCAGGCATGTCCAAAGTCCATTTTGGGGGCCTAATCTGGCCCCTGCAGTAGTTTATTTCCCTTTGGTTGGCCCTTACGGCCCTTTACTTCATCAAATCTGGCCCTCTTTGAAAAAAGTTTGGACAGCACTGGTATATGGTATGTTGATTGTTGGCTTGAAGGGTTTTTTGTTTTTGTTTGGTAGCTTTAAAAAAATGTTTTGTGTTATTACTTTCTGGTAAGATGTTAGTATCGTTTCTTGCTTTAAGTCACTTTGGGTACCTCATGGCACAGAATCAACAAAAATAAAATACATGCATACATACCTACAACTGCCTGAAAACTGAGCTTCCCTCAAGCTGAAGCTCAAGTAGTTCCATTTCTTATGAGTGTGGAAAGTAGCACTCCACTTGGAAGAGGAAATCATTTTTGTGACGGACAAGAAGAGTGATAGGTAGTGATGCAGTTTTGAAGGTGAAGGGGGATTTTTTTGGATGCAGTTATTGCCTGCAGCTCTGTTTGAAATCAGGGATGGCATGGCGAGAATGGGGCTGGATGAAAGAGGATGAAGGGTAGAGCCAACCATGGCTGGCATGCAGGGCTGGGCACAATCAAGCAGCTGCTTATTGCTTCTGCCCTCAAGGAGGGTCCAGGACAGACCTTACTGCTGGCTACTGACCTGCCATTTGGCAAACAGCCTGTGGGAGTCATCAACCCCTGCTTCTCTGAGATGGCATTGGCTGATGTGGGGTTGCCACAGCTCTTGGTGCTCACTGCTGACCTCAACTGTAGGCACTGGAAAACCACTAGCTGTCATCAGGGACCAAGGAGGAGTTTGCGGGTAAGGTACAGGTATGGCTGTAGAAGTCCAGGCAGTTTCAAAATGCCATGAATCAGCTGTCAGGTGAGGCCAGTGGTTAAAGAAGTTGAGGAGACAAAGAAAGAAGGCAAGGAGCACAGACGGGTTGGGGAACAAGTTATACACGTGTGTGCGTGTGTGTGTACATGCAGAAATGCAACTGCTTCCTTCAGAAAATACACAAGATGTCAGGCAGAAGTGTGTGTGTGTGTGTGTGTGTGCGTGTGCATCCTTGAGCTTTTAGAAGTCCTTGAAGGAGATACAGGTACTACCTGATGCTCTTCACTTCTTCTCCATGAGCTCCCATTAGCAGCTAGCATGGCCCAAATGTGGCTGAGGGGCTGACTGTAATTTCAATGACACTTAATTCTAAATTCACTCACTGGGTAGGACGGGGCTTGGAAACCTGCAGCCCTCCAAATGTTGCTGATGCCCAACTTGAGACTACTTGCCTCGTTGTGTGGATAGGGCATCACCTGGATCGCATTGAGAAACTACTTTTATATGTGCTTTAGAAGAGAAACGAGTCGCCCATAAAAACCAGTGTATGTACATACTGGTCAGAACACACCTTTTGGCCCCTCAAATGCTCCACACTTCCAAAATAGTTTCTTTCCTAGCCCTACCTACACACTTCTCACAAACCTCCTGTGCACTGCAGTGCTGATCTAGCTGACCAGTCCCAAACCAAACCAAACCAAACCAAACCTGGGGTAAACCCATGCCAATTCACTTGACTGGGCACATGATTGAGGTACACAAAAATGAACAGCCATTCAAGTCATGGTCTAAATAACTATGGTCCTCTTAATCCTAAAAATGATAAGCCAAAAATTCAAGAGCAGTTGAAGGAGTAAAAATACTGACAACATCTAGAGCAGGCATGGCCAAACATGGCCCTCCAGATGTTTTGGGACTACAATTCCCATCATCTCTGACCACTGGTCCTGTTAGCTAGGGATGATGGGAGTTGTAGTCCCAAAACATCTGGAAGGCCAAGTTTGACCATGTCTGATCTAGAGGATAGACAGTTCTTATCTCATTCCCTCTCGCAAGATTCCTGTTTGTGTTACATTTGATTATAAAGGCAATAAGCAAATGAAGAATGAAATGAAATCACTCGCATTCAACATGCAGGAAGTTTGAAACCAGGCATCCCAGTGGTAAGTCCAGCACTTTGCCCACAACAATACACAGCTTGTAGGCTGTGGTACATGACAATTCATTACCAAGCATAACCATCATTGACAGACTTCGTTCATCTTTATCATGACACATGAAAATGCATTTTGCCTCCTCAAAAATAGATGCTTTCCTACAGGTATAGCAGTCATACTCCAAAATGTACTACAGATTAAGGTAAGCCTATTGAGAATTTTATGCTAAATTACATCATGTATAAGAGCTGTCAGCAAGTCTCCTAATACTGTTTGCTGATTACTGTGCTCTAGGTTTTTAAGAAGTGCTCTTACCTGGAAAGATAACTCAAGTTTCTCCTTCTGGGGAACCTGGTCCAGAATGCCATTCGTGCTGCTTCTTTTCAGACTAGCAGTAACATCAGGCACATTGCTGAAATCTGCATGCAAATGAAAAGCAAAAAATTCAGAGAGTTCAATTATCAGCAGTAGAAAAGTATTTCTTGCTTCATTCATAAAAGCTCTCTGTACCAGGGAGAGGGGGAGGAGGAGGACTACTTTGCTACTTCTACTGCTCCCCCCCCCCCACCGCCTCTTTTAAAAGGCAGTTCAGCTAAAACAGCCTCTCTGAAGTAATGCACGTATTTGATCGGCTAAAATTAAGCTCTTCCTCCCCAAATTCCTAATGTAGCATCATCTGTCTACAGTGTAGCACAGTTTGTGCTGGCCGAAGGGAACAACCAATAAAAATGACTCCATGTATCAAGTGATTCTCTTGGATGAACACAACGTTCTGCAACATGACGTGGTTCATAAATACATTAGTGGAACCACCCTGGCTTCCTTCTTAATGCAGTTTTTTTCTAGAGAAACAATTTGGAAACTGGCAATGGAGGGATGATAAAGCTGTCCTTGACCAACATCAGGCACCGTGCAGGCAATTTTAACCAAAAGGAAAGGAAGGTTCAAATCTCTCAATAAGAGCACCCAAATTTTGTATGTGCACACACACAGACACACACACCTTTTGCAAACATGGGATAAATACATCTGCCCTGTACACAACTTATTCACCACTGCATATATTCTTATCAGGAAAAGCCTAAAATCTTTAAAAGTTGAAAATGACAAACCAAGGATGAGGAGCCCAGTTCAATATTTTTTTCTGACTCTTCACGACTCTTTCACTATTTCCGCCAAGTATTTCCACCTCAGGCCATGAGACCAATACTAGGGTTTGACAATCAGTTCCATGTTTTCTCTTTGAGAGCCCATGTGCTAAGTCTATCCCCACCCTGAACTGGAATCTGTTACTAATTTCACTCAACAGAAATCGCACTCCGGAGCATACAACACAAAAGTTTAAAATAATGCATTATTTGTTTCTGGTTATTATACACCCCCCCCCCCAATCAATAGTTCCCTCCACCATATTCCAAGATACAGCATTTGGGAGTTTGGGGAACTGAGTCGATGCCGTTCATCATGTTAAAATCAGTTGCACTAGGCAGGCAGCTGACTCAGCTTTCAACAGGGATGGGCTGGCATAGTGCCCCACCAGCCATCTGCCATTGGCGCTGCTTTCCCAATCACAGTATGGCTGGGAAGTGGCTGGCCAAGCCACAAGAAGCCAAATGCTAAGCCAGCTGCTGCTGCTACCACCAGTGGAAGCCTTACTGGTCTAGGGCAAGCCAAATCCAAAGAAACTGTGCCACTAATACTCAGGGAGCCAAGTAAGGGGACGTCAATGCAAGGAGACCCTCAAGAAAATTGGAAAGCAAGGAAATGGTAAAGCTGTGGCTATATATATCCAACATTTCTAGGAGTTCTACTTATTAAGAATGGTTCTGACAGTGTCAGTGGGATCATTATCTGATCTCCAGAGATTGGAAAAAAAGAGAGAGGTTAATCTATCCATATTTTAGTGGGGTGCATTTGCACATACAGATCCAAAAGGGTAAGGATAATCTGCCCTCTAAATCCAATTTTAAAATGCTATTATTATTTCTTTATTATAGCTACTTCTAAACCACACTTTTTACTACACATCCGTATAGTAAAAGCTATGGTTTTCCCAGTAGTGATGTATGGAAGTGAAAGCTGGACCATAAAGAAGGCTGATCACCGAAGAATTGATGCTTTTGAATTATGGTGCTGGAGGAGACTCTTGAGAGTCCCATGGACTGCAAGAAGATCAAACCTCTCCATTCTTAAGGAAATCAGCCCTGAGTGCTCACTGGAAGGACAGATCCTGAAGCTGAGGCTCCAATACTTTGGCCACCTCATGAGAAGAGAAGACTACCTGGAAAAGACCCTGAGGTTGGGAAAGATGGAGGGCACAAGGAGAAGGGGACGACAGAGGACGAGATGGTTGGACAGTGTTCTCGAAGCTACCAGCATGAATTTGCCTAAACTGCGGGAGGCAGTGGAAGACAGGAGTGCCTGGCGTGCTCTGGTCCATGGGGTCACAAACTAAATGACTAAACACGACTAAATGACTAAACAACAACAACAAACCACACTTCAATAAAAATACAATATGAGGGTGTACAGCATATAAAACTGCAACAACAGTAAAAACATTGGTGACAAAATCTATACTACTGAATAGGTTAAAAGCACATTCATAGTTCAATGGCCTAACTAGTACAGTTATTAGCTGTAGCATTATAATTATGCCAAAAATCAAAGGAAAACTGTGGTTTTCACCCAGTGGTGGTGGTGGTATGCCAGCAGACAGCATTTCTGAAATTGCGGCAAGTACTGTATTGGCCCGAATATAAACTGCACCTTTAAAATTGGGGGTGGGGGAGAAAGAAAGACAATACCCGGATATAATCCGCTGCCTTAAAATTCCACAGGCACTCACACCCCAAAATGGCAAACATAGAAGAAAATGCTACAGTGATATCGTAAAAGCCTATTTTTGTAAGGTTGTGAATTGAAACCGCACTTTAACTTTTCACGATTGGAATGGGGGGGGGGCGGAAAGTGTGGCTTATATTCAGGCCAATACGGTAGTATGAATTTACTGCAACAAAACCAAGGGTGGAATCCAACTCAGTTTTATTTAAAGTATACCCATTGAGATAAATGAACATGATAATAGCAGTGGGTTTCCTCTGAGCAAAACTTAGAGCTTATCCATACTTCTTCTTGTCCCATTGCTTTGCCCCATGGAAAACTGCTTTTTAGTACTCAATCAGAGCAAATGGCAAATTGAATACCACTCCAAGTATTTTGCCCAGAAGCACTCAGAAGCCATGGAGCGCCCACAATGGCAGACAACTTCAGTGAGTGCTTGACTGTATTCAGTCTTGTGTGACCAGTGGCTCCTTAATTACATGACTTACATAACGTTGTGTTATACAGGCAGGCAGATCTATGACTCACCGTCATTCAAAAGAAATGATCATGTAGCCACCAGAATTCAAAGAGTACACCACGGTTTCAAAAATCATTCCCTTACAGTTGATTATTCAATTAAAGGCAAACAGACTGTGCACAGCTGTGATAGTCACAGAAGGAACCAAATATTTGTCAACCATAAGGGAATGGCCATAAGGGAATGGTCACTGGTCCCATCACCTCCTGGCAAATAGAAGGGGAAGAAATGGAGGCAGTGAGAGACTTTACTTTCTTGGACTCCATGATCACTGCAGATGGTGACAGCAGTCACGAAATTAAAAGATGCCTGCTGCTTGGGAGAAAGGCGATGGCAAACCTAGACAGCATCTTAAAAAGTAGAGACATCACCTTGCCAACAAAGGTCTGTATAGTAAAAGCTATGGTTTTCCCAGTAGTGATGTATGGAAGTGAGAGCTGGACCATAAAGAAGGCGGATCACCGAAGAATTTATGCTTTTGAATTATGGTGCTGGAGGAGACTCTTGAGAGTCCCATGGACTGCAAGAAGATCAAACCTCTCCATTCTTAAGGAAATCAACCCTGAGTGCTCACTGGAAGGACAGATCCTGAAGCTGAGGCTCCAGTACTTTGGCCACCTCATGAGAAGCGAAGACTCCCTGGAAAAGATGATGCTGGGAAAGATGGAGGGCACAAGGAGAAGGGGATGACAGAGGACGAGATGGCTGGATAGTGTTCTTGAAGCTATCAACATGAGTCTGACCAAACTCCGGCAGGCAGTGGAAGACAGGAGTGCCTGGTGTTCTCTGGTCCATGGGGTCACGAAGAGTCGGACACGACTAAACGACTAAACAACAACAACAAAGGGAATGCAGGTATTTGCACTTCCTCAGAGGTACAGGCCACAGAATAAAAGCTGGCAACGGGGCATAATCAAAATTATCAGATGCAAAGACCATGCATGTGCTGCAGAGGTTTTTGGTGCTAACATATTGAAGGCTAGGAAAACAATGGGGAGGGGATTCAAAGAACCCCAAAACCCTCTCTTTCATGAAGGAAGTCTTTCTACCATGTAAGAAAAGAGAGCAGATGCAGCCTTCACATGTTGCCTCTTAGCCCACTTGATTAATGAAGCCTTAATTACATTCTAATCAGCACTTCTCTTGCCATCTCATCCTTCTCTCTGCAAATAAAGGGGAAATTACAGTGAGGAGTAAGGAGGAATAGAGAACTTGCTCTTAAATATCTTGGTGCTAGGAATGCTTCCTACCATTCATAGCTCTATTCTGAACAAGTGACTTATTGCTCATCAGGAGGGAAAAATCAAGTGTTATCAAATGTCAAGAGCATGGGTAGGTGGGAAAGACTCTTCCAAGCCAGAAAAAGGAGGTGTGCTTCACCTTCTAGTCTTCTGACAGTAATAGAGGGGAGGGGATGGAGAACTAAAAATAAAAGCAGATGGCACAGCGAAAATTAGATGTACCCAACCTCTCACAAAGTAGAAAAGCTGTATAGGCAATTTGTTCAGTTTTCTAGGTCATGGCTGTGAGAGTTTCAGAGCACAGACTGTCTAATGGGGTATGTGTTTAACTCAGGCAATATATTTGTTCAACAAGGATGGAATACCTTGTGGGGAAAAGCTGTTAATATGAGAAGGAGTAGAAATGTGAATGGTCCATAGCAAAATAAGATATTTAGTTATGTTGAGTCACTGCTCTTCCACAATCAGTTTGAAACAGAATACAAACAGCAGCTCTACACAGTATTTAATATAGTGAAATAATGATTCTTCAACATCAGCTTCATTGGACTGGTCATGTTGTTTAGATGCCTAATTATCATCTTCTAAAGCAACTACTCTATTCCCAACTTAAGAATGGAAAGTGTAATGCCGGTGGACAACAAAACAGGTTTAAATATGTTCTCAAGGAAAATACAGCTTGAATGTTCTTGAACCTAATTATCTTTATCAGTCTGTCCAGAATGTACAGAACATGAACTTACCTCTTGTAGGGAGAGGTCTTACCATAAAAAAGCCACCAAAACAACAACACTGTGTAACAAAAGATATAGTGAAAATGATATAAAGCAACAGCTGACAAAAGGATGCTTGCCGTACCCGCTTTCGCTCCCAAATTAAAATAATGGGAAAATCTCAAAATACTCTCTCAAGATACTTCACATTTTGAAGGAAAGAGGAAAGGCTTAGGGAGAAAAATAAAATCACATGTACTGGTGTTTTCATGAATGGGATCAGATTTATTTACATCAGAAGTTTCTCATATTCTTCTACATGTTTTGATCAGGCAAGCTGCCGAAAGGCTTCTGTTTAAGCAGTTCAGGAATGGAGCCAAACCTCAAGAAGGTACAAAACCTTGGTGGTCCTGGTATTTAGTAATGACTGGAAAAATGCTGAAGGGAGAGGCAAATGAAATACTATATTGCATCCTGAAGAATGAAAACAGCTGTTGAATGAACTACAAACAATTCTCCCTTTGCAAACAACAATTCCAAGGTTAATGGTCAGCCCAGAAGATAAAAATAATGCTGTTCTGTTTTCAACAGAACAGAATAAGAACATTTCCAGCTTTCACAAATCGCTTGTTGAAAACACTATGCATTGTTAATTATCAGCTTATTACATTAATTACTTGCTCAGCACTTTTTATTAAAATAAGCTATTAGGAGTATTTAACAGTAAACACTGTATGCTTCAGAATCAAGTTGAAACAAATACTTGTGACCAATCAGCTGATTAATCACTTAGCTGATTAATGTGGGAGAAATCTCAATGATAGTGTTTGCCCAAGTAATCTCAATGGGTAAATGAAAACAGAATCATAGCTCTCCAATTCCTGAGTTTATCCTCTTGGAATTTTGCAGGTTTCTTACCTAGAGACACCTCTGTGATATATGCCTCTTCATACAAATTCTCAAAAAATGGGGTGGGGAACATTAATCCCTTATTAACCCCCAAGTTTTAAAGACACCCCCCTTTCACAATACACACAGTGTCAAAATTTTAGCAAGGCTTAATCTTCTTAGGAAACTACAATGGCCTGCAAATTTTGTAAATTTCTGTCAAAAAATTAAAGGTTACAGGTACACACTCTAAAAATATAAAGGTGCCTATGACAGATTTGTCACCTCATTGTTGGAAACTAGGCCTCAAAATTTAAGACGTTGATCCCTGCACCTTCCTATTGAAGAGCAGGGTGGACACAGCTATTTGCATGGCAAGTGGCCAGAGTCACAAGTAAATGGGCACTCCTTCAAGTGCCTCTGTGAAGTTTGTTAACACTGGTGCTGGCATCTCTGTGTTGATTGGGGTATAGCCAGAGCTGGCTGAGCATCAAACTTACTCTCAGTCACTTCCCCAAAATAGCAGGCTCCGCACAGACAGGAGGAGGTGCCAGAGGGGGGACACTCTGATAATCTGCTCAGTCTTCTCCTCTGAATCCAGATCTCCACCCCCACCCCAAGATCCATCCTGGCTCAGGAACTTATTGGCATCCTGATCCACCTCCCCCATCCTGCTGGAGCCCTCCCCAGGATCCTTCAGTTGCCCAAGCTGTTCCCATTCCTCCTCAGGATCTGACCATCCCCTCCATGATTCGTCCATGAGTGTCATGACTTCAGGGATGAGAATTGTAGTGAATGCTCAGTACATCTTTGTGCATAATTAGGAAGAGATTAATAAGATTTGATTTGCAATCCCAGTCAGCCTCTCCCCCGGCCACACACACACACACATACAGTGGTACCTCGGGTTACATACACTTCAGGTTACAAACGCTTCAGGTTACAGACTCCACTAACCCAGAAATATTACCTCGGGTTAAGAACTTTCCTTCAGGTTGAGAACAGAAATCGTGCAGCGGCCGTGCAGCGGCAGCAGGAAGCCCCATTAGCTAAAGTGGTGCTTCAGGTTAAGAACAGTTTCAGGTTAAGAACAGACCTCCAGAACAAATTAAGTTCTTAACCCAAGGTACCACTGTATATAGACGACATCAAGACAAAATGCTTGTTTGTAGTAAAAGTTAAGACTTTTACTCAAAGCTGTGGAAAATTAAAGTTCAAAAAGCCCCCTCCATACCTTTTATTGTCAAGTGGCCATGTGGGGGTTTACTTTAATAGCCTTCTTATGTAAGCAAAGAATGATTCATAAAGAAAATGAAATTCACAACCTGACAGATGGTAGCAAAGACATGGGTAACTGTGAATCTAAAATGCTTAAGCTTCAGACATAGTTTGCAACCATTAGAAGAAATGCTAGCTTTCAGCTTATCCAAAGAGCCACCTCATTTTCTCTCCCCACCCCCACCCAGTCTCTGTTGTCTTAGTTCTCTCATTACAGATCACCACAAGATTCCGAAACAAAAAAAAGAAAAAGAAAACCCTAACTAGATACAGCTGACCATCTTAGCACACCTGGTGCCTTGATAAAATCCTCTACTACTACCGATAGAAATGACTAGTCCAGGTTCCCCACACATATGAGGTTTTGACCATTCATTTTGTTAAAAACTGCTCTTGTTAACATTTCCAGTTAATCTAGTGAACTCCTTCCTAAAAGCAGAACAGGAAACAAGTATCATGAAGAGAGCTTTAGAGTGCTGCACTGTGTAAAGAACTGATATCCCCTTACTGAAGAACACATTTAGCTGAAATTTACATTGCACAGTGTTAAACTTTACCCAGAGCAGACACACTGAGAGCAACGAACATGACTAAGGTGGGTCGGTTAATTTCAACGGATCTCGGATATTGCTCTAATTAAAAACAACAACAAATGAATTATCAGGAGAAGGGCTGGTGCTTCCATGCTCTGCTTTTGAACTTCTTGGAAGTATCCGACTGGCTATTATTGGAAACAAAATGCTGGACTAGGTGGGCCTTTTGACCTAAGGGAATCATTGCAGCCATTCTGAATGTCAGAGTTGGAGAAACCTGTGGACCTGCAGATGTGGCTGGACTCCAACTCCATTTGCACCAGCCAGCATGGTAGATAGGGATGATGGGAGTTGTAGTCAAGCAACATCTGGAGGCCAGAGGTTCGCCACGGCTGCTGTACTTAAACCAGAGCTGGAAGTGGAAGACCCAGATCTATATAAATCAGGACTCGTGATTTTCCACAACCTCATGCAGACACAACTAAGATGGTAAAGGTAAAGGTACCCCTGACTGTTAGGTCCAATCGTGAACAACTCTGGGGTTGCGCACTCATCTCGCTCTATAAGCTGAGGGAGCCAGCGTTTGTCCTCAGACAGTTTCCAGGTCATGTGCCAGCATGACTAAGCAGCACACGGAAATGCTGTTTACCTTCCTGCCAGAAGTATCTACTTGCACTTGACATGCTTTCGAACTGCTAGGTGGGCAGGAGCTGGGACCGAACAAAGGGAGCTCACCCCATTGTGGGGATTCGAACTGCCGACTTTCCAATCGGCAAGCCCTAGGCTCTGTGGTTTAGACCACAGTGCCACCCACATCCCAACTAAGATGGTAGGCCACTGCAAATGAAGTCAGGGCATAAAATGTGAGTGTACATGGGCAGAAAAGGGTAAACTCATTAAACGGATGCATTCAGTCAAAGCTGTGCTGCCTGTACTGGTTTCTATAACAAGCCATTTGAAAATGCATAAACTAAATGCCGACACACTATAATCTGATAAATGTGACAGACTCTCTCACAGAGATTAATTTAGAATAATTATCCCTGCCCCCAACTCATTGTAAACACGTCTGCCTTGGTTGCTGTCTGAATCAGACAGTCAAAGCCAAAATACCTTTTATCCTTTGGTGTCTGGGAGCAACATACATTTCTAACAATTTCCTATTATAATATATGGAGATTAACACAAGTTGCAAACCTGTCCCTAAGGAACAATGAATCCGGTAAATGGGCACATATACTTACTATGGCGAATGAACTAGGTAATGCTGGCTTATGATATCAAGCTAACAATCTGAGTGATAGCTCTAATAAAACGAAGAGTAATTAATTAGCACCATAATTTTTGTTTTATGACATGAGCTTTTATATGCCAACAGTCAATTTAATAGTATTTAAAATTGGACTACGACCCATGAGGAAGATGCTTCTTACCGTGCCACAATTCTTGCCATCATTTTTTACTTTAAGTATGACCTAATAAAGCTGCTATTTTATAATTAAATCAACCCTAGAAAATTCTCCTTAGTGACCTTTCAATTTTTAGAGGTATGAAAAAATCAGATCAAAAGCCCTTGATACATTGAATCAACCACATTAATCACTTACCCAAGAACAACATACTTCAGTTACACTTTCAGCCAAAGTTTAATAGCAACCTCTACTGTAGGCAAGTTGCTGATGCAGAAAATAAAACACATCTCTGCTCAGTGTAGACACTGCATACCGAATACAAGTTAGCTCACTTTTTTTTTTTCTACAGAAGAAGATAAAAAGCAGCCATGGATTCAGTGAGTTTGATCAAAGGAACAGTGGCCTATTTTTACTGCTCAAAAATCACCATCTCAATATGCCTTTTTACCCATGGAGAAAAAAAGTATGTATGTGGATCATTTCCTCAATGAATGGAAAAGCAACTTGGGGAGACATTTTGAGGTAAAAATTAAAATATGGCAGGATATGAAATGATTAAGCAGCCTCTTAGATACCATTTCTATGGTCAATTTCCTAGTCCCCTGAGGTGGCTTTTTATAAAAAGAAAATGTTGGGCATGGTCATCTGCATCCTTGAATACTGAACATGCTCCCATAGTTTATGGGAAGTGGAACACAGGAAGCTGCCTTATGCAGAGCCAGACAACTGGCCCATATAGCTCAGCACACTGACCTTCAACAGCTCCTTCAGGGTTTGGGGCAGCGGTCTCTCCCAACCCTATCTGGAGATACCAGGAACTGAACCCAAGACCTTCTGCATCCAAAACAGATGACCTGTCACTGAGATACAACCCTTCCTGAGCTACAACCCTTCCATATTGATTTAGTGTCCAGGGAAGTAATTCTGCTGATCTCACCAAATCAGAGTTCCTTATGCTGAACACAGCTTATTTGCAATAATTTGTTAACATTTCTCCTAAAAACTGTACGGAAACAAGCAGCTACCACCATCTCCCCTTTGCTGCTTCTGCTTCTTTTGCTGCTTCTTTTAAGTGGCTTTCTAGCCCTCCAGACTAGCCCTCCAAATGTGTTTTAAAGACACGTTAAAAAATATCCCAGCTACGTTTAGATATTTAAGAAGAAGCCCTGTTGTTGTTGTTGTTTAGTCGTTTAGTCATGTCCGATTCTTCATGATCCCATGGGCCAGAGTACTTCTCTCTTATTCTTGGAATGTAAAGTCTGCCTTCCCCCCAAGGCTTCCAGGGCAGCTTCTTCCCCCAGCAGAAAAATTGCTGCTATGAACCCCAGCCAGACTGACATCACTCCTTGCCACAGAGGACTCTTGGGCCTCCAGAAAGAAAGATGCATCCAGGGGTACCCCCAAGCTACGCACTAGTTCCTAGATGGTGCAACCCCATCTAGAACATGTAACTTGCCTATCTCCCAGACATGGGAAGCACCCAGGTCTGTTCTAATAGGAGCAGATTAGACTCTGAAAAACATGTCCTCTCAGATCAGCTGATCATATAAACCACTCATTCCTTTTTCGATGCCTTGTTTCTTTCTGTCTTTTTCTTTTTCTTCTTTTTTAAAGGCTAACGTCATTTAGATGACATTAAAATAATTGCATTTGGCCTTTTGGTACATAGAGCACTTTAAAAAGAAGCCACCATCCTGATATTATCTAGAAGCAATCAGCTATGACAAAATGAAAAAGAAAGGAAGGAAGGAAGCATCCATCATGAGCAGTATCTCACCATTTGCTGTATTCTTTTTGAAGTTATCCAGAAATTCCTCCAGGAGTTGTGACTGGTTAGGAGGGGGTAGAGAGTTTCTTGCTTCCCTGGAAATGTCACCATCTGACCACGAAGTGCATAATGCACTTTTATTGCGGCCAAGATTTGTAGTCAAAGTCAGCTTCACACTTTTCTCAGAGAACAATAACTCCATCTGTCTGAGGTCAAGATCACACACCGATTCTCCATTTATAGTCAAGATTTCATTGCCCACACGTAACCCTGGGAGCATGAGGAAGAGAAAGTAAAAGAAGATTGAGTAAGCATACTGGAGCAGTCAGAAATATTCAGCTAACCGTATTGCACCTTAATTGTTCAAACCAGTACCCTGGTCTTCATATTATTATATATTAGGCCATGATACACATTTTGATGAAATGAACATGTCTAACCATTATTTTCTCAAGGTTGATATTTGCTTTTTTGTGCAAAAGGGCACTCACTCCCATATATACCTCATTAGGTACACACATATGTAACAGCCTACACACATATGTAACAAGGCTGCACAAACCTTCTCTGTAGGCCATCCCATCAGGGAGAACATCACTTATGAAGATATGGGTGAGATGCTGGCGTTCATCCACTTGTGCAGTGACCGCAAATCCTGGAGTTAAAAAAAGTAGTGCTGTTTTAAATTAGTCTTAAAACAATTCTAAAAATCAGATTATCAGATAGTGAGTTGAAATACTCTCGTAATTGAAAATAATCCACTTTTATATTACAACAAAGGTGTAATTGCTGTATTTTGATTCTGTCCTACTTAAGAGGTTTTTTTAAATGTTAAGTGGCATATAAATTGTATTAAATGAATAAATATGGGTTTGTTTATTCATTCCTTTACATTTGTATCCTACCTTTCGTTCAAGGAGCTCAAGGTGGAAAGCATGGTTCATCCCCCCTTTCCATTTTATCCTCTCAACAATCCAGTGAGTTAGGTTAGGCCAGGCATAGGCATAGGCATAGGCAAAGGCAAAGTCGGCCCTCCAGCTGTTTTGGGACTACAACTCCCATCATCCCTAGCTAACAGGACCAGTGGTCAGGAATGATGGGAACTGTAGCCCCAAAACATTTGGCGGGCCAGGTTTGCCTATGCCTGGGTTAGGCTAAGAGACTATGACTGACTCCAAGGTCACCCAGAGAGCTTCATGGCTGAGTGGGGAATGGATACCTAGCATCTCAGGTCCTGTGGCCAACACTCTAATCACTACACCACACTGATGCTACATCTTATTAATATTTTGCATAACATGAGACATGAAAGCAAAATTGTGTTTATTGGATAGAATAATAAAATGCAGAATTTTTAAATTTTTTAATACTGTGTAGCAAGAAGGGCTGGTGTCTTCAGAAGTCCCATACTCCCTACCAAATGACTCCTACCACAGCTCATCTTAGTTCCCCTGCCCCCCCCAACATATACTGGCACTCAAAGGTCTCACATTTTGTTTCATTTTTGCAGTTGTCCTCCTAAAATGGAAGTTCTGCAGCTAGAGAATGGCTCCAGACACCCTGGAGCCACAGTTTCCTTCTAGTACAATCAAGGTCAACTAAACAAAAGAGTAGCAACTAAGACAGTGCACACATTAGGAATACCATGTTGGAAGCAACTTCAAATCTTATCACATGGCAGCTGTTTCCACACAGAAGGCCGTTAGTATGAACCCACTCATCACGAAGATCTGCCTATTTTTCCGACACCACCAGAGGATCAAAAAAGAAGTCAATCTTAACTTGGAAAAAGGGGTAAATGGTGTTGGTGTAATTTGGGAATATGTTCTCCCACGTCTAATTTCCATTCAAGGTTAGGACACCAGCTGTGATGGGCTTCTTGAAGCAGTTAAAGGCTACAGGCCTCTGGCATGACTCATCCACACACACCCTTTCTCCAAAGAATGTATGTACATGCATTGGCAGGTATAAATTTCTGTTATAGAATCTCTTCAGTTTAACTTCTAAGACAAGGTTACTATACTTAGTAGTATAGTTTATGATGTACCGGCACCTCTTAAATTTATATTTTGGAAACTGTACTCACCAAAATCAGTTATACCCTCATTCTTGGTCAGATGCACATGATAGATACATAAAGGAAAGATTTCTATTTCATCATATATCTGTAGGAGAGAAATTATAATCTTAACTTTTTAACTGTAGAGAAATACATCCCAAAGATGTACTTAGAAGGAACTCCCAACCTAATCACCATTGGACTAATTTTGTTTCAGCTGGTCCGGGTCACAGTTTCTAGGTAGAGAGATGCCAGTTATTTGATTTACTATATTTTAACCATGCAGGACCCCATTTACGTTTTGTGCCTCAGGTGCCATACTCGTTTGTGCTCATTGTACACCACCTTCGAGGTGGGGGATGGAAAGAGTTGTGAAAGTTAACTTGTGCCAACTATTCAACTATTTATCATTTAGATCAAACTAGACATGCTGACTTTGATCATGTGTCTTTCCTGTTCACATATCAAAAAGGGACTGGGACAGTCAGCGTGAAGATGTTCCCCCTGCAACTATATTTTTTCCTCCCTCTCCCCCATTATTTTTAATTACATATTTAGCATCAAATATAATTCAGCCCTAAGCTAGAACTAGGCATTTCAAATTTATGTCCACCCAATTCACTTGGTAGTCATGCATTAAGGCTGGCGTGCCTCAAATGTTTCTTTCAGAGTGAACCAAGGAAGAAACTGCAACCTTCTACCCATATTTATTAAATAGGCCCATCTGAATAAACACAAATGTTCCTCCTCCAGCACATAGAGTGCTTTGTAACCTATTTAAAAGAATCAAATAAATGTAGAGCTTGAAGGGACAACAAGGGTCATCTAGTCCAACCCTCTGCAACAATGTGACTGATGAAGAGCAAGTGTTGAATGAGTCCAACTCTGCTCCATCTTGCAATATTTGTCTACCTTTATCATTTGTATGTTGTGAACCACCCTGTGACCTTTGGATGAAGGATGGTATATTAATTTAATCAATCAATCAATCAATCAATCAATAAAATCAAATCAATAATACAAGGGTGCAGTCCAACAAGTAAAGGGTCTTAATAATGAATTGCACATCTTTCATTGTGTCACTTGCCTGATCTTGTATGTATTCATACACTTCAGGAACATAGTGCTCAATATTGTCATCAGTGAGCCTTTTAAGTTGTAAGCCATAGTGTCTTGGTTCCAGCTGCTTAATCTAATGGATGAAAAGAATATATCTAGAATTCAGAAACCATTTGTAAAGGTCTAGTTGTCACAGCAGATGCACACAGATACAGTCACCAAATGATGCAACAGCAATCTTCAATAAGCCACTTCCTAAATAACCACTATAAATAAACTTAAGTTGTGCAGATTTCACAGCAGCAGTTTTGTTTGCTTTTAAAAATCAAAAGGTTTGCAATGTTTATTCCTGCACATAAAATTAACTGTCTGGTAAGGTGGGTAAATAAACTTTGAACCTTGTTCTCTTCCTCAGTTTAAACTGACATCTGTTAAGTTTCTACAGGTCTTCCATATGGCTTAGTTCTGCTCAGTGAAACATACACATCTGATGTATAAAATGCATATGTGCACACAGGCTGTTAAGAGAAGGATGTTCTGCATCAGCTGGCTTTTATTGAACTCTTTACTGCCAATTTCCTCTGAGATCGTGAAACACCACCTATTTTTTCCACAACATGTATTACCTCCAGGAAGCTAAATAACGTAAGAGGGAGAACTCCCCTCAAGAGATTGTCCTTACAGAGTGAAACCCTTCAGGTACTGTTCCTTAAGCTCTCGGGATAAAGCTGAGGTTGCACTGATCTCATTTCAAGCATCAACAAATTAACAGCACAAACAAAACAGTCTGTGCACCCATTAAGAGAGAGGGTTGGTACCTATCAGGCCCTTCCATGCTCAAAAGGAGTCTTTCCATGCAAAGAAGGATTTGATCCAATGGAGGCTGCAACCCTCCATGCCACCTCCCAGGAAGGGTCTCCTCAACCCAGCAGAGCAGATGGGAGGGTGCAGGCTTCAGGGTTCAGGCTTCAGAAAGGACTGGCAAATACTGCCTCCCCCCACCTCTTCTATTAAAGAGTGCCAAAGAAGCCCTTTCTGCAAACACAACTTAGCTCATGGGATCTTTCTGTTGAGTGGAACTCAGCTCATGGGATTGCATCTTCTAGCTACACATTATTCAGTTGAACAAGGTAATTCAGCAAGATTTTGGGCAGAATGTGATTTTTACAAAGCCTGTCACATTTTGATTTATCTGATTTAAATGTGTGTTTCTTGGATTTAAATGTGTGTTTCTTGGATTTGTCACATTAATAAAAAAAAGAATGCCAGCACAAAGAATAAAGGATCTATTCCATAAAACCTGGATGAACAAATACAGTAGTACCTTGGTTTAAGAACAGCTTAGAACAACTTGGATTAAGAACGCTGCAAACCCGGAAGTAGGTGTTTTGGTTTGTGAACTTTGCCTTGGAATAAGAACATGTTTCGTTTCCTGTTGAGTGTGTTCCATTTGTAAACTGAGTCCCCTGCTGCTATGGGAAAGCATGCCTTGGTTTAAAAACGCTTTGGTTTAAGAACGGACTTCCGGAACGGATTAAGTTCATAGACCAAGGTACCACTGTACTTGTAAATGGTTGCAATCCTGCACAATTTGTATCAATTTAGTTTCAACTTTAAGTAACCAGCAGAAGTTTTTTCAAAGAAAAAATTACCAGTAAGTGGTTGTTATCCAAATAAAACATTTCAGGAGATGTTGATAACCAGCACTATTACTGCTTTAAATGACCAAGTTTTTATTTACAAAATCTCAGTGAATCTTTGATGCTACAAATAAAGCACTCTTTGTTTATTTGTTTAGGCAAACAAGTAAATGAACAGTAGCCTAATACACTAAACTGTATCAATCATCCACCACTATAATAATCCATAAAGCATATGAAGACATGCAGCAGAATGTAAGAAAAATAGCAACATATCCAAATTTGTATATAAAATCAACTGCTTCATGGTATCATCCATTCTTTAAAAGACATGTTTGTGTTATTGCTGCTTTCACATGAGTTTGTCTTCTTCAGCACCTTATACCTCAAGAGAACTGCCAAATGTACATGGTACATTGTAAATGTTCTGTTGCAATTAAGCTGCTGAAGTTGACCAGGTCCCAGTTCACACCTTGGGAACTTGACTGCTACAGTTTATCATATTGAGATGGATCCATTTGCTCACACCCTCTCTTCTTCCCCTTTCCATTGTATGGCTGACTTTGGCAAAGTATCCTAATTTTCATCTGTAGTTTAAGCACTCCCTGCAGTTCAGGATCAGTACTTGGCTTACATATTCTACTTTTCAAAGAAGCCTTTAAACCACTGTTTCCTGATTCAGATGTTTGAGCGTTCACCAAATTGTGAGGTGAAGGGAGAACAGAAAGGAGAAGGAGGCAGCAAACAGGCATAAGGCGGCCAGAGGCTACTCACAGGCATCTGACTGGCCACTGTGACAACAGGATGCTGGACTATTTGGGACATTAGCCAAATCTAGCAAGGCTCTTTTTATGCTATTGTGGCTCAGTTCCCTGGATCATGATTATTTCCCTTGAACCTGGTCTATGATGAGTTCAGATATTGTTTCTGTGACCATGTATACATATTTGTAAAAGGATAGATTATATTATAAAGCAGTAGTTTTTTTAAGAAAAGTACTGTAAAGCAGTTGGGTATGTGGCTCTTTTTATTGCTTCTGCATTATTATATTTTCTACTGATTATCTTACCTTGCTCTGGTATTTGTATGTTCATTTAGAAACATATTAACCTGATACGCAATAATCTTTTGTTGGATCTAAATAGGAATCTAGAAATCGTCATTCTTATCCAAATATAAAAATGATGTCAGCAGGTAATGGGGAAGATCCTTAACTGTACTTACTACACAGACACAGTCAGATTACTTAAATACAGTGGGAGACAAGCAACCTATGCCCCCCTTTTTGTCCTTATCTACTGCCCTTGTGCCAGACACAAATGCAAAACATACACAAACATTCAAACACCACTTTGCACTAAAGAATGAAGATTCCCAGCACTCACCAGAGAAGTATGGAAATGTAAGAAAAAAGAACCAGGAAAGATGTAGCAGAAAGGAGTCAGCATTAAGAGACTGCTTATGAAAAACATTAAAAGAATTCAGAACAGAAAGAAAGATAAAACAGAAACAAAGTTTTAATTGAAAAAGAAATCAAAATAACTTCAGATCAATGAAGTGATATATACAAAAAGAGAAGCTACCCAAAAAAAAAAAAAAATCCCCATTATCTATACACGGATATTTTACCACAAAGTAGTTTGTTTTTATGAGAGGTTAAATAGATGTTTATTATAGTTCTTCTTCAAGGTTTTCCTTGTTCAAATAGCAGTATTTTCTCAATTCCCCCTTTCCCCCAGGCTTCAGGTCTCTCCCGCCACCTAGTGGCATTCCCTATGATACATCGCCTTTTCCCTTACTTATTAGTTCATAGTGAAGGAAACACAAAGATAAAACTAGAAGCTAAAGTGGGTAATAAGAGCAATTTAAATATATATATTTGTAGTGACTTGGTATAATTAAAGCCAAGCATATTAACATCTAGTAGTAATGCCAGGAAAAGCCTGATTCTCCCTTCTTCACTTCTGCTATATGACCATGGGCAGTTAAGGGTGTGCTTGCGAGACTGACATGTCCTATTTATGGCACCTAAAGTGAAGCCACTTTAAGGTTAACCTTAAACTGAGAGGCCCAGACTAATTTTACTGGTGAAGTCTATCAATAACCATCAAGGGTGATTCAGAAGGCAACCCCTAGTCCAAACTCTCCGCCATCACCCACACTTGCCACTTTGCTTTGCTTATCCAGAAGAGGCACAATAAAAAGCTGAACACACTCCAGTATTATTAAAAACAAATAAATTTAATTGGGCTTAATTTGGGTTTTTCAGGCATTCAATGACTGGATTGAAGTATATATATGTGGTTACTTTTTGCCACTAACTGTGATTCTGTGCACATGGGTATGTTTGCATTCAAGTCATTAGTATTTATAAGTGCATTACCCATATTTTACTAAGAACAGATCCATTGACGTTATTGCTTCCTATATAATGAAATTTTTCTTATGATCTAAAATGCTGTTTCAGTGGTTTTGGAGAAAAAAATACAATTTGATACAATTTGGTAGGCTTTCTAAATCAATTTGTTTTTATAGTACATTCTGAGATCCTAGGATTCAACCTTTTCATACTGCGCTTCACTGTTACATATCTTTCAGCTATACTGGGGGCAAAGCCAATTCATAATTTTAGAGACAGAAAAATGTAGTAGGTTAAAATATGGTGCTTAGCTTTACTGGAGACTGAACTGCATTGTGTCCTATATCATCTTACACAGAATCCTTTAAAACTATATACACATATTTGCAAGGATGCAACACCTGGGCTTTAAAGTTCTAAGCAGTGGGATTAGCCAGACAAATTAAGATTAAGAATAATGTACCTTGCATGCCAGAGTCAAAACATCATCTACTCTGTGTTCTGGCTTGAGAGTTAGCATTACTCCTTGGCCGTCAGGAAAGTGAACAGGTGACTGGATGTCCCAGGTATTTTCTTTTGAACAACTTTCCGGAGCTGGGCAGTACACATTTAGAAATTCATCTACTTTCTGCTGGGGAAAAATATAACAATTTAGTAAAGCAGTATCACTTAAATATTGTTATTGTTACTGATGTTTTTCAAACAAAGAGTCCATTGTCTACTAATAATTGTGTTAACATTCACACATTGGGGTATGAACACCTCACTCTCCATTTTGGCTAACCCAACTAGAGTATACTATAGTACTATGGTAGTTTGGTACTCAAACACCTTGGCTCCCAAACACCAAAAACACAGAAGTGAGTGAACCGGTTTTCAAAAGTTTTCCAGAAGCTGAACAACTGATGTGGCTGTTGGCTGTTGTTTCCGGGGTGCCTGCACCAATCAGAAGCTGTGCCTTTGTTTTTGAACATTTCGGAAGTCAAACTGACTTCCGGAATGGATTCAGTTTGGCACTTTTGTTTTTGATATTTATTTTGCATTTTTGTTTTTGAGGTTTTTTTGGTTAATTTGTTTTTGTGACTGTGTGGAACCCAGTTCAGCTACTGATTGATTGTGTGACTGCAGAAATGGATGAAAGCCCCCCCATCCAAACAATGACTATCATCAGTGCAGGTAAGGGGGGGGGAATTAATTTTTATCATCTACAATATTTTATAGTACAGTACATTGATTATTGCTTTCATTTTATGGATCAGTGGTCTCGTTAGATAGTAAAATTCATGTTAAATTGCTGTTTTAGGGGTTGTTTTTTAAAGTCTGGAACAGATTAATCCGTTTTGCATTACTTTCTATGGGAAAGCACGCCTTGGTTTTGAAACAGACTTCCGGAATGGATTAAGTTTGAGGACCAAGGTACCACTGTATAATCTGAGAGAAAAAAGATTACTAGAATGAAATAACAATGTGGCTTTTGTTCTAATTTCCCACCACCATACCTCTGCCTCCTACATGCTGCACTCACAAGAGACAATCAGCTGACAAGAGGGTTACAGGAAAGCAAACAAGAATTTGGAGAATAGGATGGATATTCCATGAATACAACCTAAGAAGTTCACTGAATCACAACTCACAGAACCATGATACACAGTTCTATTTAAGGAGGGCTGGCCCAATCACAAGGCAATTGTTCCAGACGGTGGTAAACTGGAACCCCTCCCAGGACCTCTACCCATTTACCTCATTATTGGCAGGCCAGCTGGGGTTCCCAGTACTCATCCTGCTGTGGCCAAAACCTGATGGAGCAGACTCCCACCCAGTGATGCTAGGCTCTATACCACCACTCACATCACTTCCCTGCCTCACTCTGAGAAAGGACCAAGGTGTTCTTTTATCAGAGTGAGGAATTCTGTGAGAAGTGACCAGGACAGCTCCTGCAACACTGCTGCACTGAAATAGTGTTTAAAACTTCTTTTTACAATCACTTTCCAGTAGCTTTACTGGACTTTATGTCCTTACTTAGAATTTCTCATCACAGTGGCAGCAGAAGCGCTTTCCTGGTCAACTCACCCAGAATGCCTCATTTAGAAGGAGGACCAACCCTCTTGGTCCTTTCTCAAAGCAAAGCAGTGATGAGGTGCAAGGGGCAGCAGAAACACCAACAGCACTGCTGCTGCTAATGCAGCAGGAAAACAGGGGTGGGGGGGGGGAGAATGGAGATGACACAAGGAGGAGGGGTAGGAACTAAGTCACTCTAATTTCAACTAATAATTATCATTTTATTATTTATAACCCCACCCATCCGACTGGGTTGCCCCAGAAACTCTGGGGCCACACTTAAGATCACTTCGTACATGAGGTGGATGAAAGCCATTCCATATTTAAATAGTCACAATACAAATGTCTGTATCGCACGATCTTGAGCACTCAAGAGTGGAAAAGAATATACGGTAATCCCATTAAATGACCTCTGCTCTCCAAATGAGTTTGATTCTTTATTCTCTTCATGTGCTTTTCAATGTGAGAAAACGATACACAAAAAATATACACTGTATAAATGATTCAACAGAATCATTTTCAGATGTTCAGATTTGTGTAAATTTCATCAGCAGAGGGCACTCCGTTTCAATACTATCTGGAAACAGAAATGTAATGCAGGGGATTCACACTACTAACAGGTTTTGGTGTGTGTTTTTTAAGGCTTAATTTTCTTCTACCTTCCCAGTTTTCAAACCTCAACTACCTTTGTCAAAACCATCTAGGTCCCAGAGCAATGTGATAACAGACAGACACTTGTTCTAAAACAACGCCTAAAATTCATATAGGCGTGAGTCTTTACAAACTGTTTTAGGTTTACTGGGACCAGGGATAAGTAAACAAAAACATTTGTAAAAGTTTTGATTGTTTTATGGAAACGCTCTATGGTGATTTACATTTTTTTTACTCCAACCGAATTTTCCATCTTTGAATCTAAAGGGGTTGTATTTTCCCACCCAGTAACGTCTGCAGAGTGAGTAATGACCACAGTACTTTATTCATCCACAGCCATGCAGAGGCCTGACAACACATTCAGTTTTCCATAAATCTATGCCAGGGTTGTAGAGTGTACTATGCTTTGCCACGGTGTTGGTTGAAGAGCAGTTGGTTACTTCACGATTTTCCTGTCTTTGTTTTGTCACAAATTTTATATGAAACACCTCAGAAAACCTGCATGGAACATTTAATGGGGCTGTGCTTCACTGAACTCATCAGGAAGTCTCTTGTAACGGTTCGATTTTGTTTTTCTTCAAAAATTCCTAACAGAATAGGCTTGTTTCCAACTTTGGTGGTTTTGCGAGCTATGATGAATCACTTTTTTTAAAAAAAGTTGTTGGATGAGCATGAAGGAGCTGTAGAAACTCCTACAAATCTGCAGACAGTTATTCAAGTCCTTCAAACGTTTACATAGATGGAATGCCCAATCTTATTCATTTAGCAGACATAAGACCAGTGGCTCATAAACCAAGTTCCACAGAAGGAATAGTTTTGGTTTAAAAATCCAAGCTCATTATAAAATTATAGATTTTTCCACCTGACTTGAAAGCTACTGAACACTTCTGAGCAATATCCCAATAAATTTTTGAAGTACAGGATGTATGCAAAAAAAAAAAAAAAAAAGACAGTGAGAGGAAAGATCAAGAGATATTCAGAAGACAGGCTTTTGTCCGATTATAAAGTTGCATTAAAAAGATCTCACTTCAACTGCAGCCTTGTCCACATTAGGAGCACAAGGAAGCTGCTTTATATTGAAACAGACCATCTTCCTCAGTATTGTCTGTTCTCCAGGGTTTCAGGTAGGAATCTCTCCCAGCCCTGCCTGGAGATGCCGAATATTGAACTTGGGACCTCCTGCATGCAACACAGATGCTCTACCCATGAGCTTTACAAATAATACTAACAAACCCATCCTAGCATCCCAAGGCACAAGGTGGTCAGATAAAGAGGTCTTCTACCTTATAAGGTAAAGAAGAAAAGAAGGCTGATCACCGAAGAATTGATTCTTTTGAATTATGGTGCTGGTGGAGATTCTTGAGAGTCCAATGAACTGCAAGAAGATCAAACCTATCCATTCTGAAGGAAATCAGCCCTGAGTGCTCACTGGAAGGACAGATCCTGAAGCTGAGGCTCCAGTACTTTGGCCACCTCATGAGAAGAGAAGACTCCCTGGAAAAGACCCTGAGGTTGGGAAAGATGGAGGGCACAAGGAGAAGGGGACGGCAGAGGACAAGATGGTTGGACAGTGTTCTCGAAGCTACCAACATGAGTTTGACCAAGCTGCAGGAGGCAGTGGAAGACAGGAGTGCCTGGCGTGCTCTGGTCCATGGGGTCACGAAGAGTCGGACATGACTAAATGACTAAACAACAAGAACCACCTTATAAGACTTTTCACTGTTTGGGGAAATAATTTTTGAAAGTGTGACGTGTCAACTGGCACACTTTGTAGGTGCTGGTGATAAAATGCCTTTTAAGAAAATAATTTAAGCTTTTAAAATTCCAGAATGAACAAATACATGAATTAACCAGGGTACTGGATATTAAGATTGAGGGTGCACTTCAATTCCTAAGAAAAAAGAAAGCAAACAGGTTTAGCCTAAGTTTGAAATAAAAGGCCTGGAGTCCTGCTGAGTCCTGCTTACAGGACCATTGAAGTGATGCACAGCCAGCTATGCTTATGGTATTATTGAAGTGTTCGCTCATTAAAAGCTTTTCAATTATGACAGCTGGTTTGGTCCTGAAGCCTGCTTACCCCAGAGGAAATCTACATGACAATTTCTTCTTGTAGTAGAAAAATGAGTATTCCTAGCACATGCCGACTAAAGGATAGAGGAAAATACAAAGAGGACATACTAATAGATCAAAAGGAGGGTGGTATTGGAGAGAATCAGTCAAAAAGTTTCCTTTGGTTTGCAGTTCATACAGCTGCACAAGGGTTTTAAGATATACATACATACAGTGGTACCTCAGGTTACATACGCTTCAGGTTACATATGCTTCAGGTTACACACTCCGCTAACCCAGAAATAGTGCTTCAGGTTAAGAACTTTGCTTCAGGATAAGAACAGAAATTAGGCTCAGGCCGTGCGGCGACAGCAGGAGGCCCCATTAGCTAAAGTGGTGCTTCAGGTTAAGAACAGTTTCAGGTTAAGAACAGACCTCAGGAACGAATTAAGTACTTAACCTGAGGTACCACTGTACATATATACATACATGCATGATGATTGCTTCAGTTTTTAAAGACTAAAAAGGTAAAGGTACCCCTGCCCGTACGGGCCAGTCTTGACAGACTCTAAGGTTATGCGCTCATCTCACTCTAGAGGCCGGGACCCAGCGCTGTCCGAAGACACTTCCGGGTCATGTGGCCAGCGTGACAAGCTGCATCTGGCGAGCCAGCGCAGCACACGGAACACCGTTTACCTTCCCGCTGGTAAGCGGTCCCTATTTATCTACTTGCACCCGGGGGTGCTTTCGAACTGCTAGGTTGGCAGGCGCTGGGACCAAGCAACGGGAGCGCACCCCGCCGCGGGGATTCGAACCGCCAACCATGCAATTGGCAAGTCCTAGGCGCTGAGGTTTTACCCACAGCGCCACCCGCGTCCCACTTTTAAAGACTAATCTGTATCAAATTACAACCACCCATTTTAAATGAATATTGAATATTTAGGTAGCCATGCCCTCTGTTCCTTGTTTGAGGATTAGGATTCAATAGGAATTCACTACTTATAAATCCATGAAACATTAAGGTGTGGCCAAATGTGTATAAGTTATGACTTGCTAATAGTTTCACAGGCACATGACTAGCTAATCTTTTTTTTCTACAAAAGGTATTAAGTGGTTCTTTTGGGGGGAGAGGAGAGAGAGAGAAACATAGATAAATCATGATTTAAGAAACACATTCAGAAAGTGTGATAAATAGTGAACAGCAAAGATTTAGAAGCCTTACCTCGGTAGAATTACTGGAATTCTGAGGTAGCTGTGTTCCAGTAAATCCATGCCCTCCAGTTGAGTCAAAAATCTAATTAAAAAGAATGTGTATCCTAATATAAACAAAGCATTCCTTGCAAAACGGTTTCACATGCACACAAAAAGGAAGGAAAAGTGAACTTAGATCAGTAAAGCCAAACAACTGAAGAGTAGTTTGCTATTTTTAAATTTGGGTGTTAGTGTGCGCAGGCATTCCAGGAAAAGGGCAGGGTGGAAGCCCCTTGCACTAAGAGATTATACTGACATTCAGACCTTCCATTTTCTACACGCAAAAAAACCACATGCATGCACTATATAATTCTGCCAGATATCTGTCCTGACAGCTGAGAGCATTTTGTACACACTAGCCCTAGAATCCTGGGGCAATTGTGCTAACCAAGCAGCCAACACAAACAGCTGCCAATCAGGAAGCTGACTTCACATCCAATTGCTCTCAAGCCTTTCCAGGGATCATCCTGATAACCAGTTTCTGAGCAGCCACTCTTAGCCTAGCTCTCCTTTCACTGCCAACTTGGAAGAGAGGGATGCAAATAGCTTGACTAAGAGAAAGTATGCCCCTTGGCACATTGTCCCCAAGTCCAGTTATGTCTCCCAAATAGTTGCTTCAGTAATGAAGAGAATGCAGAACACTTCTTTTGTCATGGCAGTGATCAATGGTGAGTGCATTTGTTTCAGAGATAGCATATTAGGAGTCCAAGTGATTGTTGGTGGGGGGGTTGTACTTGGAGAACTCTTTGGGCCAAATCCTTCCTCTCCAGCAACAATTTGTTAGGCAGGAAAAGAGTTGGCACCCGCATATTGTTTCAAATACAGTTGGAGAATTCACTGCAAACTTGTTACAGTTATCAAACTAAAACACTCTGGAAAAGGTTCTTAGGGCAATCCTATATCTTAATCTTTCATCCAGCCATGTTTAAAATACACACCAGCAATGTCATGCACTCAAAGTTTACATACAGCAATTAAATACCAGTGCAAATCGTGTACTACTATTTTTCTTTGTTTGTTTATTAAATTTCTCACTTGCCACACACCATAAGCACCCAAGGCAGGTTTCAACAATAAAACATACAATTATAAAACAAATAAAACAGTTCTAAAATAGTAAGGATCTTCTCCTTTCAGCAGCTGAACCTAGATAGCAGTGGCTGAACACAATATATGAATGACAGTAACCAATGGCAGCTGTTTTTGCTGAGCAAGACACAGAACTCAGTGAGTGCCAGCTGGGGTTTTTTGTGTGCGATTTGTATGTGATGGTTGTTTTGCATGTAAAATTTCCAAGCCTTAAGAAACATTGGATCATGTATCATTACCCATGTCTTCTCCCTCTCCACCAAAGGCACTCCCTCCAGTTCCCACCTGGTTAACACTAACTGGGATTTGAAGCCAACCTGGTAAACTGCAAGCCCTTTAGTACATTTCAAAGATAAATTCGGACTCAGAATATTTATGTTGTCCTCCCCTTTCTCCTTAAAAACATTATTACTATAAAGTCTGTTCTACTGATGTGTCGCTGGCTATCATTTTTCTTACGTCTCAATAGCTGGGTTTTAGATAAGGAGCATGTGAGAAACCACTTGAAGATAAAAGCAGAGCTGTTTTGTTTTTCCGATATGCTTCTGATTATTAATCTGTATCTTATTAAATGTATTTTAAGATAAGGAACTGCGCTTGTGGCTTTAAATGATTCACAGCACTCATGGCTGCCATGTACTTTGTATAGTGGGCATCATGGAAACCTGGTGGAATGGAGGAAATCAGTGGGACATCAGTGGGTAATCTTCAGATATAAACTCTATAGGACGGACAGGGAAGGACACACAGGACATGGTGCCATTCTGTATGTCAAAGAGATCATTAAGTCCACTGAGTCCAGCAAAGTAGAATCCCCCAAAGGATTTGTTCAGGGTCATAAAATTATACATGGCATGGAGAAAGTGAATAGGAAAAAGTCCCGTCCCCCCCTCATAACACTGGAACTCGTGGACATCCAGTGAAGATACATGTTGGAAAAGTCAAGATAGATAAATGACATGTTCACATGTCATAAGGTTTGCTTGTTAACATGAAGGAATTGGGATAAACTAAAAATTGACATAAAGTTATAATCCCCTAGCTATGTCAAGTTTCCAGAATATCCATCTTCAGATGAGGGCTCTAGCTGTGATATTCTGGTCCAGTCTGCAGGCTGAAAACTTACAATATGGTTTGATTGAAATATTCAATTGTGATAACGTAATATTTTACAGTAACTATATAAACTTGGCTCACATTTCCCATTTGCAAAGTAGGATATTATGGAAGGTTTCCTATTAGAAACCATTTAACCCAGTGGGATTTGCAAAAACAAAAACATTGGTTCCTACAGCTAATGCTTCATACTTGCCCCATGTTTCTGAAGTACAGTGTACAACTTTGCTTTAGGTTGGTTTATGTATACTAAATTTGTGTATCATTTCCCACAGCAGAAGTCCCAAAGAGATTTACAATGAGGCATGTTCCATGTCGTTTATAGTTAAATGACATCTTTCCAAACAATGTGTTACTAAGTCACATCAAAAAGATAGGTAGCCACTGTATGTAAACATAGATAACGTAACTTCCAGTCTCTTCAATTTAGAGAAAAGATATTAACAAAGTCATTCACTTGAGAGAGGCTGTTATCAATTTTAGAGTGACTGAATTAATAATAATAATCCAGGAACAAGAGAAAATAAGTTATGGATTTGGTACCTAGGTTCTATAGATATGAAAAGTTGTTCTATTGATTTACAGTTACCATAAAGTGTTCAGACTGGGTTTTTATTTCCATGTTTCATTACATTTCTGGAACCATGGAGAAGCAAACTATGTGCCACTGGTGATTTCCCAATCATAATAAAGTTTTACTTTCTTTGTATTGCCTATCTTGGTCACGTTTACCCTCCACTTTCCTGTACTTGTCTACTAAATGCCCACACTATTTATTTAAAGGGTTTTTTATATTTTAAAAAAGTACTTCAGAGGAACCAGTTGTGATTAGGGAACTCCTATCAACTGAGAATTCACCCACATGTCTTCTTTAGGGAAGAGGAGGAAGCTGGTTTCATTCTGATAAAACTGCCTTTATTCATGTCTCCTTATCTTGCTGGTCATTTGAGAACACATCACTCAGCTTCACCTTACGGAAAGGCCTGACTGTTGCAATGGCAAATCCAGTATCATATTTTATCATCCTGCACGTCCTGCCGTTGCTGGGAAGTGACTTTTATCACTCCTAACTAGTTAGGCCGAGATTAGCATCTTACATTGACATCTGAAGACTGCCTGATGTGGGAGATGCTACATGCAACTGCAAGGAAACATGGTGTGTGGCATGTGTGTGGCTGCTGGCTTTCTGCACACCACTGTTTGCAATAACCAATTAGGCATCCTAATTTAAACCATTTGTTTCTTACACCACTGATGGATGATCAATGCAATTTTAGAACAATTTTATAGATTTTTTTAAAATTAAAAATATATATGCATCAACTGGGAATTACCTGTGTTATAGATGGCCTTTTTTCCTTTGCCTTTCTTGCAAGGGTGTCCAGTCCCTTAAGGGAGGAAAACAAACCTTTCTTGCTCCGAACCCTCTGTGAGAGAGACAGTGTTCGCTTCCTAAGAGCTGCCTCATCCCTGGAGCAGATCTAATTGATAGAGAGAGAGAGAGAGAGAGAGAGAGAGAGAGAGAGAAGTAAACGAGGAAGATACAAGCATAGTTATACATGTAAGCTTTTCATAACTTGTTCATCAAAACAAAAGGTAGCAAAAACCTAATTATAATGAAATGTGACACAAAAGATGAACAGTGCAATCCTATGTATATCTTTTCAGAAGTATTTGTCACTGAGCTCAATGGAATTTACTCCTAGGTGTAAATGTGTCTAGAATTGCAGCCAAAGACATTAAAAAAACAAACCCCGCACACACCAGCTACGATTTATCTGTGAAATACCTCCTGCCAAACCCACATAAGCTTTTGCAAAGCAGCCAACAAAGAATGGTAAGCTGTGAACTGGCCGGATTCCAAAAGGAAGAGATGCATTATAACATGCAGGGTAAACAGTGTGTTTAGTGTAAGGCTGAATTATAAATCTTAATAGAATGTGGCGATACCAGCATCCTAGAGAAAGCTTTCCGAGCTTTGAAAAAATGATTTAAAAACCATTTTTGGAACTAATTTTACTTTGCTTTAATTGGATATTTTAAGAGACTGTATGCATTTTTATATTTAATAATCAGTTCTATATTTCAGTAATAATGAGAACATGGTGGTGTTGGTTTTTTTAAAAAATGCTATACTTTTTCAGCATACACCAGCAATATACATAATATATACATAATATGGTTAGTGTATCATAAGATTTTACTAGAAAGTAGATATTATATCTCATTTTTCAACTAAGTATCATTCATGTTGTTTTGAGCTTAGTGTTTTAGAGAGAAAAAAGACAATATACTGTTTGCTTTTTTTGGTAGAAACTTCTTTCAGGATCATTTCAAATGTTACAAATTTCCTACATGGCTGGCACTTCTATGGAACAAATAGAAGTAGTTAAAAAACAACCACCCCACATGAAGATCATGTGTGATGATCACACATTTATCTATTTCACTGTATCTACAGCAGTGGCCAATTATAGATTCCCAGGAGGAAAACAGTCTTGTGTGCCATTGCCACAAGAATGTTCATGTCTTTTGCAATATGAGAATACTTTTAGAGTAAGAAACTCAGCTTTGCTGACATGGAGATCGATTTTTCCACATCAACTAAATCAGGTGTGGATCACTGTCTAGCTACAGTAATGGGCTGGATGAAGGTAAATAAATTGCTAATGAATCTTGATAAGATAGAGATGTTGTGGTTTGGCAGTTCTGAGAATCAGATGAACAACCTCTTCTTGATGAGATTGCACTCTCTTTGAAGGCGGGTGGGGAGGTTATTGTTTGGGTTTTTTGTTCTTGATTTTATTATGTGTTTTGTGTTTTTATCATGTATTTTTAAATGTGAATCGCCCTGAGATCTGCAGATGAAGGGTGATATACAAATGAAATAAATAAATAAATAATCAATCAACAATATATAGCCTGGGATGCTGCTTGATCCCACCTTCTCACTAGAGACTCAACAGTCTGCAGTGTCATGGAGAATTTCCCTCTAGCTCTGGCTGGTTAACCAGCCATTCTTGGACCAGCATAGCACAGCTACTGTAATCTATGGTCTGATAACCTCCTGTTTTAATTACAGTAATCCACTCTATTTAGTGTTGCCCTTGAAGATGACACAGAAACTGCAGTGACCTGGCTCCTAAGCAGACTCTCTGTACAGAACTTCTATTACACCTGCTCTTATGAAGATTTGCACTGGCTGCCAATACATTTCAATTTCAAACTAAGTATTTTACAGATACAAAGTCTTGAATGTATTGGGACCAAAATACTTGAAAGAGTGTATCTCCTTGTACAATCCTGCCATATGTTAAGATCACCCAGAAAAGTTCTTCCTAGCATTCTGCCAGCAGGAGTTGCAAAACATGGCATCTTCTCCTTGGACTTTCCTCCTGGCTTTGAAACCACCTGTCTACTCCTTACTCATTCCAAAATTCAGCTGGTGCTCAATTTGATGGAATTCAGTCACCTGCTCAAAACTCAAGCTTTTGGGAGTGGTCACTAATATTCAGTAATTGGTGTAGTTTTGCTTTAATTGTGTTTTCATTATATTGTGTACGGACACAGGATTCTATTCAATTTTGCCATCACCCACCCTGAGATCTTTGGGAGACGTGTGAGATATAAATGGTCTAAACCAGTGTTTTTCAACCCCTGTTCCGCGGCACACTAGTGTGCCACGAGATGTTGCCTGGTGTGCCGTGGGAAAAATTGAAAAATTCGAAAGATTTTTTATATATATAAAATTTCAAATTTTCGCCCACTAGGCGGGCGCCAGACTGTGTCCTGGGTATGGGGGGGGTGGGGTTTTTGACCCCACCCTCGGCCAGCCGGAGGGGGCGCCGATTGGTGCTCCTCAGGGGGTCACCCTCCACTTTTCTGATGTCCAGGCTGCGATTGGTCCAGACTCCAGCCTGGACCTATCATAGTAGGACATCATCTTCCGACTTCCTTCCCACCCGAGCACAGTGTGCGCAGCAGTGGAGAGAAGAAGACGTCGCGACTCGAGTCACCAGGAGGACCGGAGAAGTTGTCATTTTATTTCTCTTCAGTCTCCACTGAATGCCTTGACTGGGTTAGGGACCCTTATAGCTCAGCATCAGTTGGTGGAAAGGACATGACTTTACAGGCGCAGGAGGAACTAACTGAACTGAGACAAAATCGTGGTTTCAAGCTAAGATTTGCTGATCTACCTTTGGACAGTTTTTGGTTGGATACTGCCAAGGAGTTCCCCCTTCTGGCAAACAAAGCTATTTTGACATTGCTCCCATTTTCCACTACATATCTATGTGAGATGAGCTTTTCAAGCATGATTGCTATAAAAACTAAATACAGAGAGAGACTGAGAGCTGTTGACGAAGAGCTACGTGTGTGTCTTTCTTCGATTCCAGCCAGAATATCAGCTTTGTGTTCAGCCAAACAGGTCCAGGTTGCGCACTGAATAAAGTATTTTATAATTTTTCATATTTCTGTTTACTTACTATTTCATAATAAAGTAATTATAAAATACTTTCTTTGTGTTTATTTGATTCCTATTCAAGAGATTTACTTTATATATAGTCAATATAGGCACAGAGTTAATTTTTTTAACATTTTCTAATGATGGTGTGCGTCATGATTTTTTTCATGAAACAAGTGTGCCTTTGCCCAAAAAAGGTTGACAAACACTGGTCTAAACAAATGAGTAATATTAGTTGGTCTTTTTAAAGTACAGTACTTTTTCTTCAGCCAAGAAAGGGGTCACAAAACTGACTTTCATAGTCAGATTCACCTTGAAATTACATTTACCAGCAAAATGTTTATATAGTTATTAAATTTGTAAACCAGCCTTCATCCGTAGATCTCAGGGCACAAAATACGTAACAAAAACAAGAATGGGGAATAAACCACACAAACCAAAAACCCCTCCTCCCCCCAACACACATTTAAAAGGGTATAGCCAAAAGCCTAAAGAGGACCATACATAGGGAGGGGGAAGGAATGCATTTCTGCATCTTGTCACAAATAAACTCCTCTACAAAACACTTATATGAAGCTGTGTCCAACTCACCAGTGCATGAAAGGATGAGACAGAGAAGATGCCCAGCCTTCCTAATGCCATCTTTGAAGGACGACTGGCAGCTGCCAAAAGGCTCTTTGGATTTGGCAACTCCCCGCCTTGCAAGCTGGCTAGATAACAGCGCATCCTGAAGAGATCCATGTTAAATTTCTCCAGATTCTGTTCCCATTGCTGGATCTGTTTATATACACAAAAATGAAATAGGAGAAGATAAATTAATGGCTTGTGGAGGGTGGTCAAAGTTCTGCACCCTCAGCTAAATCACTTTCATCTGTAGCATTCAGAGGGCTGATTAGTTGCTCACGTCCAAAAAGACATTCTGTCACACTCAAGAAATGAACCCTCAAAAAAATGGATCAAAATAAAACAAAGTTGGTGGCCTTAACTGCATGCTGACATCATTATTTAGGAAAATAGTTGGTTACCCACAGAAGCCAAACATTTAAAAAAAAGGATTCTTGCAATCCATAATGCTCTAGACTACTTACAGATTACATTATGCTTCCTATCTGGATTGCACCACATAGGTTGCCCTGGGTGTAAACAGTATTGGGGCTCTGAAATGTTTTCTCACAATATGGGCACAATTTTTTCTGGATCACAGTCACCATCTTTAATTACTATGAATGACCTACCCGGTGGAAGCATATTCAGTAATACACACAAAAGACAACAAAAGATATGCACAGTCTCACAAGGTCTAAGATGCTTCTAGTTACAATCAGTTTGTTACAAGGATACAACAATCTAATTCCCATCTTATCTCTTTGGTTTAAAGATTAAACAAGGTTTGAAGGAAGTATTTTAAAGTTGTTTTTTTCTACTCCTACTTTAAAGATGAAAGGTACAGAACCGCCTTGTGGAAGCACACATGTTAGCTGATAGGAAGCAGAAAGGGCCCAAGAGAATCTGTTGAAGGCTGTTCATAACCCAATCCCTTTTCCAAGTTTATAAAGCCTTAAACATGCCATTCATCACTCTGTACATAAAAGGTTGATAATATAAATAAAATGGTGATTGCAATGAGTTAATTCAATGAATAAATAGCATAGTAGTACGACTAATGCCTTTACTGGGTATCTCTAACGATGGAGCTATGCAAAAACTTAGGACCCAACAGAGACTGTTCCTCCTTTAAGATGTCCTGCTATTTTATATGATGATTTTGTCAACCACATTACAAACACCACACACAAAAACTTTTTTACACTTCAATTACTACATCTCAGAGACAGCCCATATGGCATCAATATAGATGACTCACCAAGTATTTAGGTTGTTTCATCTTTGTTTTACAAGGCTCTCTCTAAAGCCAATTTGATACAGCACATATTTTACTCATGCAAATCTGGGAAGCCAGAACCAAAAGGCTTGTGAAAGATGAGATCAAGTAGATGATCCAAGATAGATCTGTGCTTCCCATGGACAAGCGGCTGTCAGGGAGAGTCACTGAGTCACAGGGTAAGTATGGAGGTAAAATTTTATTATTGTTGAGACTTAATACAGAGAGGTTTATCCCCTTTAAACACCCTTGTTCTCGCACAATTCTCAGAGTGAGGTTAGATTACTTCTTGGGGCTGTAAGTCTTCCAACTTGAAAGGCAATTCTGAGTACTTTTTCAGAGGCCAAAAGCAGATGACGGTCATGATATCCTAATGAAAGATGTAAAGTTCAGCACCTAGTGAAGGCTTGCTAATGTAACTGATTCATCAGAGAAGAGGCAAGTGACAGTGCTCAGGTCTCCACTTTCGCCATCTCTAATTGGCTTGCCCCAGAAGCCTTCTAAGTCCTGGCCTACACAGTAGCTAATTAATAAAGAGATGGGGGGGGGGGGGGGCAGGAATCTTCTGCAGCCCAATTGAGCTTTTACCTGTGCAAGGCTAAGTGTCCTGAGACCCAGAGTAAGTATTCTTTTGAAGGCACTGCATTGCTAAAATTCAGCAGCTTGGAGACTTGGAGGGGCAGGAAGGAAGGCAGGAACTATTCTACCATGTGTTTTTCTAGTCAGTGATAACTTTTACAAAAGAGGCATTTCTATCTCCTTTTAAAGGCACCTACATTGGACACCACAAAACTAGGTCACAGGCAGGAGTGAATTGCACCTCACCTCTGTTCAGAACAGACAGGAGTGTGGGTGTCCAATCATGGCACCCAGTGAAATGTGATAATGTTTAAGGGGGTGTGCTCACTGTGTGACAGGCAGAATCAGAGCACACAAGAACTGAACAGGAAACACAGTCGTGTTATGCACTCTGGATTTTTGAGGAGGCATTTACTGAGACCTTTTGTGGGTACCATAGGAGATGTTGGTGGCTTGGCTTATGATAATCTCACTCATGCCATTTTTATGCCACTATTATTGTAGTGAGAAAAAACAGTTGTACTCCCTGATCTCTCTGTGTGAAACATTTGATTCAGGTAGGGGGAGGTCTTTATGAATTTCTATGAAATTTCAGCCTAAGATACACTTCTTTTCTATTCAGTTAAGGGCCTGTTTTCAGCATTAAACAGAACATGGGGTTTTCTAAGATTTTCTAATAGACTTGGCATCTACCCTACATATAACGCAGAATGTAGTGATGCAGAATGCTGTAGATGATAATGGCTCTGTTCTTACAGGTTCCTTTAAAATGAAAATACAAAGAGCACTGTAGTATTTGAGACATTATAGCATGGGCCTTCATAGGCAACAGCCTCCCTGATCACTCAACTACAATTTGCTAAAGTGTTGTTTGCTCAGTCTCTGTATTTGCTATGAGCAAATACATGATATCTACCCATTACTATGAATGTAAAAAGATTTAACAATTCATATCCATTTCAGGAAAATTACAGCTCAAACCTTCTATGATTTAGCAAGTTAATATGGTTGCAAGTGGATTTTTCACAGAAACAAATAATGCACAAATGACAGCTACACTTGTGCTAAGATTTCCATAAGTTGAATTTTTGTCATGCGAAAATTCAGCTGAAACATGGTGGAAGGAAGGAAAGGGAAGAAAACATCAAGAGGATAGAATAAAAAGCTGTCTGAATGCAGCCTTTGTTAATTAATCTTGTCTCTTCTGTATCTGTCCAGAAACCAGACCATTTAGAAAAAAAACAGAACATAGGATTACCCATGACTGAGGACAATAGAAAAGCTCACCAACTTTGGGGGATTGCCAACTTTGGGGGATTTGGCCTGGATCAGAGGTTCCCAAACTTATTTGGCCTACTGCCCCCTTTTCAGAAATTGTTTTACTCCACAGTCACCTGGAAATCTACCTTCTTTAAGTGAAGGGGCAGGGCTGGTGCCACAGCTTGCCTGCCTTTGGCCAAATAGGCAGGCAAGCTGTGATCCATTTCCCAGGCCTGGGTGAAGCTGAGAAGTGTTCACTCAAGCCCAGGAAAACCCCTCACCTCCAGCATGACCACCAGATCCAGGGGAGGCATTGCTGTCCTGCAACGGCGCCCAACTTGGTAGTACACAACAGATGAAACATGTACAAATGGTTTTTCATTTTTTTCTTTCCTTATGCTTCCGCCACCCCCTTATTTTTATTCAATGCACCCCCCATTGCACCTGAGGCTACTACACCCCCCCCCCCGGATCATTCCAGCACACACACCACGGAGACGTTCTTGCCAACTTTGGGAAGCACTGGACTAGATAAACCTGGCAGCACTTGGATGCATTAGTCATGGCAACAGCCTAATCAGGTTTGGAGTGGCCATGTTCTAACCAATGGCTGCTAGGCAGTAGCAGCTGAAGGGAAGCATTGGTAAGGCTGCAATGTCTGCTGTCTTTTCAAGAGGGGAGCCCAGCACGGTGCCCCATCAGCCACTACCACTGCCAGGAATGTGAAACAGGGCCATGTCTATTTGAAATGTAGTGAGGCTGATCAACCTCCATAGAATGCATGTGTATGAACCAAGGGAGAACTTGCCATGAAGATACTGGTTTTGATATCTTTCCTGTGCTGAAGATAATGTGTGTAGCAGCTCCTACTTTCCCTGCTGTGGTAAATTTAGCACAAAGGAGCTGAGCAGAGTGTGAACTCATTCCCCTTTAGGGTGAATTCCCTTCACACTGAACACTAATTAAGCATTCCTTTGACACAAATGTTAATCACAGTTAATGCTAACCAGGTTCACTCTTAATCAAGATTTACTACCCCAGAGGGAAGTGTATTTAATGTTATTAACCACAATTACAATACAATAACCTAATTTTGGTCAAGACCATTGAGAAAAGGATGAGATGGATGTATTCTGGACAGGGGAGAAGCTAGGGAGATGTTCATTTTAATTGTATTGATACTTTCTTGTTGTCCAGTGGGGCTTATTTTTGAGCTGAAATATAAATGTTTTATTTATTTATAAAGCCCTCAATTTGCATAGCAGGAAGTGAAATGAAAATTTGTTTTGCTTCTTTCAAGATTTCCACAGGAGGGAAGTTTGACTCCAAGAGCAGTAGCCTGTAAACAACAATTCAGTCTGATCTACTGCATCACACAGGCACTAGTAATTCTCCTATTTGCAATGCAACCATAGGGATGGTTGTTTTCTAGCCTCAAAGTGCTTAAACTGTGTACTCTGAAGAGTGATACTCTTTGCAAGCGTCAATATGCAGAAGCTAACCCTTTGTTTATTACCTGGTTCTCAATTGCTTTCCTGTTTTTAGGATCACTAACAATTGAGAGCTGCAGCTCAGCCATCTTTTTCATCTTACTATCCATGTCAATCTTTTGGATAAGGCTTTTGGTCTGATTTTTCAGCAATCTGATCGTATCTTCTTTCCCAAGTTTCTTTGCAAAGAGAGATGCGGAAGCAGAGTGTATTGCTGTAACCCAGTTTTCAAGGTCAGTCTGGCTTGTAGCCTGAAAAAAGAAAAAAGCAAGAAAATTAACTTTATAAACAAAACACTATAATAGCATCTAGTGGGTTCCAAAACCAACTTCAGTCAAGAATAACAGTGTGGGGCCAGTCTAAGTGGGATCCACTTACCCTCCCCACTTCATTGCACCATGTTGCTTATATGCAACTTTCCCCATCGAAGTCTGCAAATAATAAAAGGTTTCTGCTATGCTAATGTTTCCTTGAACAACTGGCAACTGTAATTACTAGCAATGCTTACCCTTTATCAAAAGAGGAAGAACTCTGTATAAAAGATGACATTCATCACATGATGCTTGGCTACAGGAATGGCAATTACCTAACCCATTATTAGTTTAATTTTAAAAAAATATACTGAACTAAAGTTACATTTGAAAGTATGCATAAACCAGGATACACCAAATTTTCTTCAAGCACAAAGGGAGGGGAGACAAGACACCGACTTTAATAACTGTTCAATGGCAGCTAGTGCACTCCCTTCCTAATTTTTTGCAATTGCTTTCTGCAGTGTATCAGGGGCCTCTTCAGTCAATATGCTTTTCCTATACAGAGGCAAAGTGTTTTCTGTAAAGAAAAAACATACAAATTTGAAGCAGCCCTTGGCTGTATAGAAGAATGTCTGTCCATTATGCATTCCAAAACATTAGAATTGTTGGTCTAGCTATATGTTGATAGCCATCTGTCTTGAGAGACAACTGAGTGTGCCTGTGGGGGTGAAACCAAACCACTGAAGAATCACAGCACCCAGTGTGGCAGCAGAGACAGGTAACTCATAACTGTTGCCACCTGCATTGTATTTGATGCTTTAGAAGCACTGAAGTGACCTCTCTGGGGCGCAATCCAAGGCAGCGTGTATGGAGGTTCTAGACTGCCTAGACGACAAGCCTCCCCCCCCCTTGGTCTCACTGATGTGGTCCAAAGGAAAGCAGACCATTATGTTTGGCACCAGCTTGGCTGCAGGAGTTGCCAGAAGGAGGCGTACAAGGCACCATCCAACCATCTTAGGGAAGTCCCTCTACCTAATTACCTTTAGATAGTTAGATAGCATGCTTCCTGGTCTGCTACTTTATGGTCTGGTGAGTAGAATTCCTAAAGAAAGAGGGTTTATCTAAGATTTCTGGAGCACACAGAAGGAACAGAGACAAAACAACATGATCTAGAATTCTACTCCAAGAGCACTGATTTAAATACAATATGACTTCATTTAATGATAAAACACAAAAACCAAAACCAGAATACCTGGAATAAGTAGACATCACCGAAAGAGTTGCTGAGACAGAAAACATTCTCCTTCTTGGGGTGTTCTGGACAAGACTGCACTATACTGTCTTCTGCAAACAGGGCATATCGAGGCGAGCTGTTCTGCTCCATGGAATTTCTCCCATAAGTCTCATAAAACAGCAAGGTGCATCCTTTTCAAACGAAAAATGTAAAAACGAAAAGTAGTTCTGGTTTATGTCTTGGATCTTTCTAAACTCATATCCTCTTAAAATACAATATTAAAATGTTCATATGTGCAGTTGGAATTGGGAGTAACTTTCTACAGGAAGCACCAAACAAGTATGGGCAACATATTCATCTTCAAACTTCTATACACACACATCTGAGAACTCTGGCCCAAATAGGTTCCCGAATTTATGCAAATAACTGGTTAAAGATGTGAACTATTGTGATTGCTATTATCACACATTTTCTGTTAGCAGAGGGATATATTTTTTAAAAAACCCCAAGACTGCTGCAAACTACCAAAGGCCAAACAAAAGAGGTATGTGTTACAACACCTCTGGGAGGGCAACAGAGAGGAGTGTCAGACTTTAAGGATCCCTAAAATTAAACAGAACAGTCTTAAAAGTGGTACATCCTGAAATATTAAAAGCTGGAAGGAAACAGGGTTTCCAGAGATGCATAAGAAATACAAAGAAGGAGCCTGGCAAACATATATAGAGGAGGAATTCTATATTTTGGTGCCACCACTAAAAAAAGTCCTGATTTATATACCTATTAATCAGTTCTCTACAGAAAGCAAGCCTTTTACATTTGAATTTAATGTTAGGGCAAGTTTATACAGGGGAAGGCCATTCCCCCATATGTATGAAATCCAGAGTTAATAGATTTGCTATGGAAAACAGAGGCATATTTAGGTGCTTGCAACTGGTTCGGTCGCATGGAGCCTCAGGGACATGACAGATATGATTTAAAATGGAGTGTAAGAAGCAGTGGTACCAGATTTTGCATCACACAGGGTGCAGCTGAAATTTGAGACCTAAAGGTCTACCACCGGCCCAGAGTTTCATTGAAATCATTAGATTTTGCTGCCAGGTAAATGCGTTTATCCTTGAGGTGTAAGATAGTAAACAAGAGTTGTCAATTCGAAGCAGACAGTGTATCCTGTTAAAAATCTAGCAATCCCAAATAATGTCAATTGCTAAAAAGCTATCCAAAATGCACACATGCTTGAAGCACACTTGTTAGCTATCACCATGATTTTATGTTGTCATTTTATGTGGGAACTGGGAGATTATAGATGATACCCAACTAAGTCACACTTAAGCAGACCCATTGAAGCCGGTGGAATTAAGTTAGTCATAACTGATTTAAGTTCATTGATTTCAGTGGATCTGTTCTAGGACTTAATCAGCTACCACCCCTTTATATTAAGAAATAAAATGACATCCCCTGTTTCTGCCCACAGATGGGACTAGACAGCCTTCTTGAGGCTGCCCCCACCTCTGCTTCCAGGACCAGATTACAGCATATGTGCTACGATCAGAACGTGGTTGGAATGTAATATTCCTTGCCCGGATAAATTAATTAGGGTGGACAGATGGTAAAGAAAAACATTCCATATTAAAGGAATGATCTTGATGGCCATTTAAGCATTGCTGAAGTCTCAGGACACCCATCAATTCACTTTTGGCAGGGGACCAGATGGTTGTAATCTTTCCTGTCATTGATAAAACTAAACATAGCTCAAGAGACAGCACAGAAAATAATACCACCTCCACAAATCAGTGGTTTTAGTTTAGTAAGTTAAAAGCACAAACAGAAGCTTCCAGCCATTTATACAGTTAGGAACACCCACTGACATCTGGCCAATTAGATTCCCGACAAGTTAAATGATCTGAAAGCAAGCAAATTTCTACCACAACATCTACAAAGCTAGGATGTTTAAGCAGAAGAGGTCATCATGAAGCCCAGAGCAGCAACAGGTGGCAACATCAGTGAAGTCAATTGTGACACTGAACAAACATTTGGGATAATGCTTTGTCTTGAGGCATACCAAGATGTCAATTGTAGTATGAGAAGTCTCAGGGATGGGAAGCTTATGAATTTACCGAAAGCAAGTCAGATATATACTACTGCTACAAAAATCCAAAAGTCCTTATTCTTTTGATTTTACATAGGCTGTCAGTAGGCCTGGTTTATCGTTTTAGGGCCTTTGCCCCGTTAAAAATAAATCCAATATGCACTCTGGACTTAGGCATAATTACTTGAAAATAAACAGAGGTAAAGGTTTAACCTTTTAATTGAGCATTTAATTCGATATTTTGACTTCTTTGGGAAAAGTCCCAGCTCAGTGGAAAAGCACATGCTTTGCTTGCAGAAGGCCCCGGGTTCAACTCCAAGCACCTCCTGCCTAAAAACCTGGAAAGTCAATGCCAGGCGCAGTGAATAATATTTAGCTAGGGGTGCTGCAGGGTTCTGTCCTGGGCCTATTGTTGTTCAGTGTCTCTATAAATGACTTGGATGAAGGAACTGAGGGATATGCAGATAACACGAAAGTGGGAGGAGCAGCTAATGCCACAGGAGACAGAATCGGTATTCAATTTGACCTTAACAGATTGGAGGACTGGGCCAAAACTAACAAAATAAATTTCAATAGGTTAAAAAAAATGGAAACCAGAGTGCAGGGAAACGCCATTTACCTTCCCACCGTAGCGGTACCTATTTACCTACTTGCACTGGTATGCTTTCGAACTGCTAGGTTGGCAGAAGCTGGGACAAAGTGATGGGAGTTCACCCCATCGCACAGATTCGAACTGCCAACCTTCCAACTGGCAAGCACGAGAGGCTCAGTGGTTTAGACCACAATGCCACCCGTGTCTCGTGTTCGATAGGAACAAATGTCAGGTTCCACAGTTAGGCAGGAAGAACCAGCTGTACAAATATAAGATTGGGGACACCTGGATTATCAGTAGTACATGTGAAATGGATCTGGGGTCTTAAGTAGACCCCAAGATTAACATGAGTCAATAGTATGATGCCAAAGAGGAGAGAGGAAAGAGAAGAGAGAAGGGAGCAGCATCAAATAAAAGCTAATGTTATTCTAGGCTGCATCACCAGAAGTATAGTGTCCAGATCAAGCGAACTCTACAATTCTATGATTTTATACTTAGTAATAAGGCAGCTTCCTATTTTCTTGTTTTTTTTCTTCCAGCTTTATTAAAATAAACCAGCATTTCCACTTTTTAGACAATGACAGTGATTACTGTACAGTGTGTGCCTAATGTGTTCTAGAACAGGCAAATCTTGTTAAAATGGGGTTTCCCTTCTGACTCCATCCCTTCCTTCAGCATAATAACACAGAGATAAATTACACACACACACACACACACACACAATATTTCTTTGAAGTAGTATGTGCTGAATGACAAACCCTGCAAAAAATGCAGAAAATCACCACCTCCCCAAGTTAATTAATCCTAATCCATGCTTTGCAATAATTATAATTTATTTAGCCATTGTCTTTGACATCCACCTACAAAGTATCCAGCAATTAACATAACCTAGGAATCACTGGTGTTTATTTTGTTCTGCATACACCAACTTCACTGGATGTTGACTGATATAACAGTCTTGTTGGTTTTCTTGTACTTTTGAAAATCAGTAAGAAAATATTTACAAACACACAGACAAATCATTTGTCAGAATTTAAGCTTTGAAACAGGTGAGGTAACATGCTGCTCTGAGCACATGCAGAGCTACTTTCTTTCAATGCTAAGTAACTATTATCAGGTCTCCTGCCAAACATCTGCATTAGGCAACAAGGCTTATAGGTCAGAAGGGATGAAGTTTAAGTAGGCTTGAATTATAAGAAAATTTTATTTGTTTGGTCATACGCCATAACAGACTTGAATTCCAACACTCACAGTTTAGAAGTCAAACAGCAAGGACGTTTATACCTGCCATCTTGCCCAAGCAGGAAATGATTCAACTATAACAATAATTCAACTATAACATGATTTATCATTGACCCACTTTCTCTTTAAAAAGACATTGCTTTTCAAAGTATTGCTTCATGGAACTACAGCTGAATGGAAGCAAAGTTAAAGGACAAAGAGACATTACTATGAGGAGCGAAGAAAACTGGGGAAATGTCCAGGAAACATAGATTATTCATGCTCAGACAGCCTGCTATGTACTGCAAGTTCTATCAACACAAAATGTAGGAGCAAAAGTGAGCACTGGCTGAGGGTTAGTGCTGCAGAGCCCTAGTGCTACATGTCTGCAGTCTGAACCCTCACACTCCAACAAAAAGCATACTGACTATCAAAGTGCCAGATGTGTACAGTTAAGAGTACCAGTACCATAATAACATATGTTCTTAATTATCTCTCCCAATCACACTACAATAATGTCCTCTCAGTTTCCATTCTACGATAGACCCCTTGACATGTGAATCCCATAATGGAGGCATCATGCGATTACTGTGGCCCCACTTCCAGATGTCCATGTTTTTGGCCTGGGCAACTGCAGTGAAGATGCCTATGCATGTGCAGCGGTTCATGTGTTACCTTCACATATTATATTTTTATGCTGTTAACCACCCTGAGATCTGCAGATGAAGAGCGGTATATAAATTTAATGAACAATAAAATAATGAGAAAGGGCACACAACCAGAAGAGGATTAAGACAGGCGATACTTCTGGGAAGGAAACTCAAGGATGGTGGGGCCAACCCTGTCGATGGCTTTTACTCTAAAAAGTTTCAGAATGTGAACTGCAGCAGCACGCACCCATTGTAGACCAGGGAATAAGCAAAAGAGTAAGAAATATTAACACATGCAACTAGAACAGACAGAACATATTTGAGTTACAAGAATCATGAATACTTGCACATGGGATAAATCTTCTGAAATCTTTCAAAAAGGTTACAAAGGGGGAACCATAAAACATTCATTATAAATATGCTTTTGATAACTTCCGTCCTGGTAATTGAAAGGTTTTTCAGAACAGATGCAGAATAGAAATAAATTTAAAATGCACTGCCAAATAATGCCATATAATGCAGTCTACATTAGTTAAGAACTATGAGCCATAACTGACCTTTCAGTGTTATCCAGTACTGTTTCCATTTTCTCCGAGTAACCAACTCAAGTTTCTTCTCTTTCTGTAGGGTCACAAGAGGTTTGAAGAAGAGCCACCCAGCTTTGCGGACCACTCCTTGTTCTTTCTCATACAGCAGATCCAGTTGTTCTAAGGAGCCGAGCGACTCGCTGCTCGAGTCCTCTGTTCCTGTGGAGGTGTCTGTGTTTTCATTGTTGGTCTTGCTCAGGTCAAGCTCCCGCATGAAGTTCTCATAAATGTTCTGTCTCAGGACATCACTGCTGATCGCATTAGCAGACTCACTTCTCTGTGGGAAGAACTGGCCAGAGCCAGCGGACCACAGAGAACCAGAGAAATGTGGGGGAGCAAGAGTGTCTGGAGAAAGACTTTCAATTCCGTTGTCAAAGTATTCACCTGAATCTTTGCATTTTGTTTCCTGTGGATAAAGTGGTAAAGTTCGTAAATCAGCAGAGTCCTGACCACCCCTTAAACATTAGCACTTGCTGACTCTAAGGTCTTATATGAAATCTACAGCACAGCAGCAACTGCTGTGATGTCTGTGGCACAGAGTCTGATGGCAGCAGGCATCAGAAGCAGCCCTGAGGACTACAAATCCATCCTCTTCTTTTAGCTTTGACAAATGACAATGTTTTCTTTTAGAGTAACAAGGTATGTTTATTACAGTCATACCTTGGAAGTTGCATGGAATCCGTTCCAGAAGTCCGTTCGACTTCCAAAACATTCAGAAACCAAAGCGAGACTTCAGCAAGCTCCTGCAGCCAACCAGAAGCTGCGGAAGCCGCGTCGGACATTCGGCTTCCAAAAATAGTTCACAAACCAGAACAATCACATCTGGGCTTGCAGCATTCAGGAGCCAAAACGTTAGAGAACTAAGCTGTTCAAAAACCAAGGTATGACTGCATTGGTATAATTATAATTGTACTAAAATGTTCTGACTAATTCAAAACCTTCACTATTCTATAAGGAATAATTTGAATGGTTCCCCAGAGCACCTCATATAGGGTTCTCAGGCAGTCTCCCACCCAGGCAGCTTACAAGGCCAGATCCGCTTCGTTTCGGCAGAAGAACTGCATTTCATTCATTATTTGGACCCATTTCTGCACAGAGGTCTACAGGATAGCAGGTATATATGCTTTTTTCATGACTCTTAAGGGCCATTCTCTGACATTAAACATTGCACCAGTCAGTGTGCACCATTCAACCATGAAATACCTTGCCAGACTGTGAGCCACAGTCCCAAGCTGCCAAACCTCTGACACTGGGCCTTCTCCTAAAGTGGAACTGTATGTGCAGTGTCATATGCAGCTATTGATGCCAAGAGGTCCAGCCTCCAGCGGGGAAAAAGCTAAGCTGCCTCTGCCTTCCCTCTGGCCCAACATAAGTTTCTGGGGAGCCTCGGGACACAGGAAGGGGAAGGTCGAGGTGGAGGTACTTCTTGAGTGCCTGGAGGCTCTGCAAGCATTTGAGCTGAGGGACATATTTCAGTACTAAGGCAACAGAAGACAAGTATGCCACAGAATCTTCCACAGAAGCCCACCCGTTTTTAACCCACCTTTCATTCTTGCAATTCTCTGTACATAAAGTGTGTATAGGGGGGGTGGAGAATATAAGTGAAGAGGGGAAGACCAGAAAAATGAGCAAGGAACAGACAAGCACTCTCAGACAGAGAAGCAGCGGAGAGAATCAGAAAAGGCATGTACAAAAAAATAAATAAAAGGGAATTTTGAAAAAGACACTGCCAGCTCCCATTCAGCCAATCAGAGGACAGAGACAGGGTGGCGGAGTAGGATTGACACAGTGACAGAGATGGTTTGGCAATGAAATTTGCACTCTGAGTAGGGAAAATGTTGGCAGTTGTTTGTTTATAATTTTAAAGGGCAAAATACCACAGCTTCTCTTTGCTAGAGACTACACCTCAATTCTGATTGCCAGAATTAAATTCATGGTCACCATGACAACTGTGGTGACTATATTTGTAGACTCCTGTTTGGGAGGGTACCTAATTATATCTCCAAGACTGGCATATACTATTAATTCTACCTTCATCTTTAATATATAGGTATTTTTTAAGCAATAACTTTTGGAACATTATGTTTGTTTGCTGTTTCTGAAAGTCTAATGATCCATCAGACCAAAGTTGTATGTTACCCATTTGCACAAGCTGTGACTATGTGAAGGAATTTTTATAAGATGGGCAGAGCACTCAACTGTTCAGAGCCGAATACTTGACATATGATTTTGATTTTAATTTGGCAGCACTCATTTTCTAGATCTTCTGCTTATATGTATGTTAGTCTATCTGGAGATCATTACAGAACTGTAGTTTATAGGGCCTGATAGCAGAAGGTAATAATTACCATCAACTCCCACAGAGCTTTAGGACAATCTTCCCAAATAAATATCTTTGTACATAAATATCTTTCTCAATAGTGTTTGAGAATCAGTTCTGTTGGGTGGAGTATCCCTGCATGACACTATTACCGAAATGCTTAAAATAGAACATGTGCATGTGTAGAGTAAGTCATAAGCGAACACAATTACTTAATAATATTAAGTACTGAGAGAGCTATCCAAGGCAGCTGTTCACCACGCCATCAGAAGAACCTCCCAAATGTTTTACATTGTTTTCTCCACTGATGCTTCCATAGCCTTTATTAAAGGATTTGCTTTGAACTTTAAAAAGAAATTAAGGACAGAACAAATAGAATCAGTCTTAACAGTGTGCTTCCGATCATCACATCACAAGCACTGAATGGCATGCCACACTGCCCACTCCTTAAACCAGGAGTAGTCAAACTTTTTATATCTACCGCCCACTAATGCATCTTTCTTGATGGTAAAATTTCCCTACCACCCACCAGTGCTCGATGGAAGGAGGATTCAGCTGTGCCGTAGAACCCCCTACCGCCCACCTAGAATCCTGAAACACCCACTAGTGGGTGGTAGGGACCAGGTTGACAACCCCTGCCTTAAACAGTCGCTCATCAAAAAAGCTGTGTCATGCTTTGGACAGGATGAGTCACCTCCAACAAGCAGCCACACCATTGCAGTACACCCACAGCTGCAGCTGTCATCAGAAAGGTCGTTCTTCCCATGAAAAAAGCCATTGCTATCAGAATGTTTATTCAGAGGTCCAAGGAGAAGAACCAGCCCTGACATACACTAATCTCTGACCTCTTTATTCTTCATAGGTTACACCCATCATACCCATGTTGTACACCAATGCTAATGGATTTTAAAATGTGGGCTTTCTAAAATGCCAACCATGATGTAAAATGTGCTGGTTGGGTTTCAGTTTATGCAAAGAGAATATGCACATGAACTTCCAATACCTGCGCACAACCCTCCTCTCTCCCGTACCTTTCTGTTGCTACAAAACCATTCTGCATGATACCTCCTCAGCCAAGAGGTTTGCTGAAACAGTCCAGGAAAGGAGACAGGTGGGCACCACCCTGTGCAGAAGCTGCAGCTGGTACAATGCAGTGGCTCGACTGGGGTAGGATAAATACTTAACATTTCTGAAATCCTTATTTTTTCTGAACACTCAAGTTGGCTATAATTTTGTGCATGGGTACATCAGCAACCTTGCAGATATCCTGTAAGTCTGAAGGTTATTTTACACCCTGAAGATGTCTAACTGAAAAGCAACATTGCATATTTTTATTTATTTTTTTAAATGTCTGAGTCCCGTGGTCTGCTTTCCCAACCATTCAGTATTTTCAGACCACTGAATTGGAGCAGTTGAGTTATTCTGAAGAGAAAATGCTATCATTTACACACACACACACACACACACACACACACACACACACACTTCTGAACAAAAAGACTTGGCAACAAACCAAGTTGCCATATGCATTAATGGGGAAGGGGCTAAGCTTTGTACTTTTGAAAGAAATTTCCACATACCTGTAGTTTCCTCTTCTTTCTTGACAGGCTTCCTGTCCAGTCACTGATTCTGCGCATACGGCTTTTCAGTGTTTCCTTCTTTGCTGCGTCTTCATTAAGGGTTGCAGATTTTCTGCAGGGCAGAGTGTAGGAAGAGTACTGCGGAGGTCCCCTGTGCTCTACCTTAGAAGGAACGTCTATGGCTGAGGTAAATGAAACACGGTTGCTTAAACCAGCATGATGAGCATGGATATAATCTGCAGAGAGCCCAATATCAGAGGTTTGGGAGCTTCTTAGATTTGAATCCCTATATAAATCACGGAGGGAAGAGAGAGACGAACTTTGGTTCAATGGTTTCTTGCAGTCATTCTGGGGAAATTCAACTTGGATACTTGCATCAAGGGTACTCCTGGACAAGTATGACCCATCCAGTTCATTCATGTCTCCATTATTTCCCCACGGAGCATCATACCATGAAGACTCCGAGCTAATAGAGCTCCCTTTACTGGATCTAAGCCTTGAATCAGTGGCTGACAGACGGTGACTTCCAACATAGTCTGTGCCACATGTTTCCTTCGCTTCAAGCACATTATTCTTTTCAGACTCTAAAGTAGGTGAGTACCGCAAGAGTTGAACTGGTCCACTGGAATCCTCTCTGGAGACTGTGCTGTTGCTGCTGCTGTTGTGAAATTCAACCCTCAAACACCCATCCAACTTTCCCAGTGTCTTAATGAGGACTTTTGGACTCATTCTGTCATCCGATGGTGGGCTTTCTTTCTTCCCATAGCAATTTAAGAAATGCCCATTACATTCTCTGGAAGCGACATGGTTGCTGGTAGCTTCAAAGTCAATGTAGTGCAATTTCTCAGGCAAAACTGCATTATTGCTCCCTTGACTGTAGCTTCCCAAGTTGTGCGTCCTATGTTTGGCATGGCTGCTACCCTTTGAAACTTTCACTACTGTGTCACCAAGTCTAGAGGAATAAGGCTGAGTATTCTTGAAATGAGAAAGGCAACTTCTGGTTATTGCTCGAGATTTGTAGTTTGTGCCACTGGTGCTGTGATTCCATCCCTGCGTAGAAGAGGACTTCTCATCTTTAGCATGGATGCTGCGAATTTTCAGAGAACAGGGCTTTTGCTTGGCACTGGGTGTAGAATTAGCATGGTTTTTTGTTCCCTGAAGGCTGTACTGGCTTTCTGAATTCCCCATTTTTCACTAAATCAAGAGAGTATGAACAGCTGTGGTTATTAAAACACTCTAACAAAGTAAACTTTCAGTCTTACTTTTAAACTTCTAAAAATATTTGCTTATAAGAAAATTCCACTAATGTGGATTTTTTTTTCTGGGGACAAAACAAGGGATGTTGTTGTTGTTTTTGCACATTTAGTTTGCATAGGAATTATCATAGAAGCTACCGTATTTTTCGCTCTATAAGATGCACCAGACCACAAGACACAAAACCTAGTTTTTGGAGGAGGAAAACAAGAAAAAAAATATTCTGAATCTCAGAAGCCAGAACAGCAAGAGGGATCACTGTGCAGTGAAAGCAGCAAGCCCTCTTGCTGTTCTGGCTTCTGGGATAGCTGTGCAGCCTGTATTTGCTCCATAAGACGCACACACATTTCCCCTTACTTTTTAGGAGAGAAAAATTGAGTCTTATAGAGCAAAAAATATGGTACCTTAGAAATTATTATCATCATTATTAATTTATTAACCACCTTCTAAAATACCATCCTAAGGCAATTTGCATATAAATAAAACAGTTAAAAACACAATAACAATAACAAATACATTTGAAACAAGATAAAAACCCTAACAAGTGGACATTCATGGTAAAGACCCATTTATCCAGCTGGAAAAGCTTGTTGGAACAAAAATGTCTTCAATTGTTTCCAGAAAGTACAGATAGTTTGAATGTAACTTAAAGGCTGTGCTACACCCATGTCATGGCTTGAATTTATAGATTCTCAGCAAACCAAAGTTTAGATCTGCTGGGCTGCTTTCATTTTTCATTCTGCACAGCACTTCCTGGTTCAAAATGAAAACTTTTGTATCAGACAAACCTGAAGAATCACTCAAACGTAGATGGAATAACCAGTCTGTGTCCTTGGCATTATCTTGATAGCTGGTCACCAAGCTTCCCACATAATTCCACATGAATCCCTGTAAAACAAGTGGTTGGGTAATGTCTCAGTCAAGTTAATACACATATCATATTGTATTTAATGTTTTATATAATGCTTTTTTAGACACCATTAACTTAGCAGTAATTATTTCAAATGACTTAACCATGCTAACACAAAAACCACGGCTTGTGCTCATGTGCTCCTTCTATGCTCATATTCCTTCCTTTAATTTCAGGGTCTTGGCAAATCAGTTTGCAGCTTCAGTGGAGCAGACAAGCTATGGTTAGTGCAAACTTGCCCAATCCAAGGATTACAAACCATGGTCTAAAGTGGGTTTGTGGGCAAACTACATCTGCCTGAAATTTTGAGTTCACTTGGACACATTCATATACTGCCAAACCATGCTAGGCATTACATCTGAACCAGGCCCAAGTATCCCAAGGCAGAATATTACAATTAAAATTACCATCAAGTGAGATGCTGTAGTATGATTCAAAGTTTTATGTTTAATAGCTGGATCTCAAATTATAGTTTGATAAATCTCTGTGGGGCTTTTGTTGTTCTCGATCCACAATCCCGTCTGAATTCCAGCTGTGACCCAGAGGTAAAAGGCCACTGGGTAATTCACTCATCCCACCAGCTGGCAAACTCTGTTTGTATTTTAAGGTTGATCTGCCAGAAAAGTAACAACAACAAAAGGAAAGCACTAGGCGCTGCACTCACCAAGGGACAAAAGCAGCTTTTGAGAAACTGACTCTAATAGAAACTTATTCAGAGAGCATACAGAAAGCTGAATTTCAAAGTAAATAGATCAGCATCGTAGAACGTTGCTATAAGGTTTATATTTCTAAAGCACACAAGAGACTTATTTCTTCTTATAACTTTCAGCTATCTGATGTGCATTCTAGAATCTATGTTTGCAGCCCTAAGTATTTTAAGAATATGTGCCCTAAAGGTGAATAGAGATTTACGCTTTTCAAAAAACAAAGCACACATTTTGTTGTAATGTTTGTCAAACTTACAAAAAAATAATAATATTACACAAACTTGTTCAAACAGATAAATTACTAATCTACAGGTTAATGAAGCCTTACTGTAGCACTGACACAAAGAAGCCACATTGGCAGCTCAGCAAACAAATGACAATGACTTTCCAGATTATACCCTGCATTATCAATGTATACAAAGTCATGGACATTTTCACTAATAGAAAATTAGCTATACAACTCTGATACAAAGTGCTGTGACTCAATCTTATTACACCAACAAAAATACTTTTAAAAAAAATATTTATGACAACCCCTCCTTTGTAAGTACTAATTGCTTCAATGTATAAATGTCACCAACATAAAGCACATTTTGGGTAACAGGCACAGCACAATGCTAAGATACAGACAAAACAACAGTGATGATTGGAAAGAAAACACCACATAAATTTCGTATGCCCCTTGTTACCGTGTAAATGGAAATCTCCAGGGGACTATTGACCAATGAAACACAGAGGAGTCACCAATGAGAGCATTTATATTCAGAACCAAAGTTACAAGAACATAAACTACATTCACAAGGCAACTTTCAGAAGCCTATTTCTATTTATAAGAGGACATGAAGCCCAATTTGTCTGAAGAATCAGTCAAAGACCATCTGGTCTCTACCATGATTGTGCACTCACAGAATAATCCTTTTTAACAGAGCAAGTGGCAAGCAAGCTGCTGTTATAGACCTCAGTATAACAGCATCAATTCTTCAAACTTAAGCCACTGATACAGCCTCCATTGTACATCAATACAATGAAGATGGTTAATAAATACGTCTATCAAAGGCAGGTATGCAAAATGAGCTGACACTCAGCACAATGAACAGTTAAGGCTACAAGCACTGCATGTGAAAAGTACTGTCATGGAGCACTATTTCTTATCATGTAAGGCAACTTCCTAACAGCAGAAAGCAAACACAAGAGCTTGCCAGCACTTAAAACTATGTGTTTCAGTCCTGATTACACTTGGTAATAAACGCATGATCATTTATAATTTGTTCACTTTATTCATACGCTAGGCTGTCTTACTGTGGCTAGATTTGCCACAGAGGCATTCCTTTATCTCTATCTTATAATGAGTTGGACCATTGTCCATTTAGCTTAGTACTACTTACACTAACTAGCAGTAGCTCTCCAGACTTTCAAGGAACGGGCTCTCCCATTCCTATCTGAATTGAAATTTCTGCATGCTACATCTCTTCATGACTGAGCTGTAGTTGTGAGGCTTGCACTCTCCTCGACTCCCCTTTCTTCCTCCAGTGAGCCACAAATGTGAGATCAGAAGTTTTCATTTCCATTTTAGATTAACCATGGTTCAGTGCATCATCCCAAATCTAAACTGTGGTTAACTTAATTATGGTTAAATTGAAATAATCTAGATTCATAAACTTGGCCAGGAGTTGGCTAGCTTCAACACACTATAGTTAAGTCTGAATTTATTTTGTTTGAGCTTGAACAACACAACAAGCTATGGATGATCTAAAATAGAAATGAAATCTCCTGAATACTTCCTTGCAACACAGCTGGAGGGTGGGCAGCATAAGCTAAGGCTTGCTGAGGCTCATTCTCGTGGTTCTTAGGTCCTAATAAAGTCAGTGAATTCTGTTTATTGTCACCAGTTCTTCATCCCAGACACAACCCAGTAACCATCTTGTTGATGGTCATTTCAAGGGTTCTGCCACGCAGCAGATTCAGCTTTATTTGGAGGGGATGTCCCAGGTAGGACCATTCAAAGCACCTGAATATTCACAAGCAATTGGTTTCTTGTTAGCCAACAAGTCTTCACAACTATCACATAACATCACATAATTCAAACAAATGGATTCAAGGTCTAGGGGATCTTGACATCATACAAATGGATCATGTTTAGAATAAATAACAAAATGGAAGTGTGTAACCAGACCTTGAATTTTATAATTCATTGGGGGGGGGGATGACAGAGGAAATGTAAGGGGAGGCTATTTTATAAGAAAAATATAGTGCATCCCCCCCCCAAAAGGTTGCTGGCTTCTTAAAGGCCAATGACCATATAGTTAATTTCAGTCAATGGGTTTTTCCATGGCGAGACAAACACATCCACCTATTCCTCCTACAAAGTTGATGTTCTTTTACTACACTGCTGTGATGTGAAATAAAATGGCGTAAACCTAGCTCTTGCAAATCAGTAGAGTGTGGCAGCCAAAAAGATCATGAGGCTAGAACAACTCCTCTGTGAGGAAAGGCTGTAATATTTGAAGTGTTTTAGTTTAGAAATAGGCGAGTAAAGCAGGACATGATAAGGATGTACTGTATAAAGTTATTCACCTTGTTTTTATTTGTAAGCCACCATGAAAAAAGGAAGGGTATAAATAAATATGTGACGATAATACTAATAATAATAATTGTGGGGAAAGTGGATAGAGAGAGGTTTTTCTCTCTTTCATAATACTAGAACCCTGAGTCAACCAAAAAAGCTGAATGTGGAAAGTTTCAGGACAGCCAAATAAAGTTCTTCCCACACTTAAATTCCCTACCACAAGATAAACGGATGGGCACCAACTTGGGTGGCTTCAAAAGGGAGTTAAGACAGATTAATGGAGGATATGGCTGTCAATGGCTACTGGCCACGATGGATGTGCAAGACCTCCAGTATCAGAGGTGGTATTCTTATAATTATTATTACCCACAATTCATCCACAGTCCCTGGGTGGGTTACAACAATCTAAAATTCAGGGGTAAAATAGTTAAAACAAATCTCAGCCACAGAAATATGGTGGGTCTTGAATGCCAACTGGTGGGGATCACAAGCAGGAAGGGTGCTATTGTGCCCATGCCCTGCTTGCATGCTTCCCATAAGCATCTGGTTGGCCATTGTGAGAAATGATGCTGAACTAGATGGGCTCTTCCCTATGTTCACAACAGCTTTTCTGTCATCACAATCCTATGTCAATAACTCATGCACACGTATGATCACAATGTTTGCATTAGCAGGATATTCAATAGGAAATTACGTTATTGGATACCCGCACAAGGATATAGTATATTTCCTTGTCAAGTTGAGCACTTTGTATTAAAAGTAAAACTGCAAATGTAAGAGGACAAAACCACTTACATTATTATTACATTCATGCGCCTTTTGCCAAGGCCACACGTGACTTTTTTATATATCAAGCAGCTGAGTGGAGATGTGTGCATAACAGTTTTCAGCTCTTTCACAAAAGACTTCCTGGCATAATTTACTGCATTTTTGAAAACCAGGCATCTTAGTCACATGCTATTGCAAACCAAAAGCAGAGCTTTTGATTTCTACAATCTTAGCAATACTCCTATGCCCACCCCCACCCCCCAAATTAATGCTACTATGATATTCTTGGCAGATTTACTATTTTAAATTATATACCAAGAAACTCAAGGAATGAGCAGCCACACAAATACAAATGATTATGATTTTTATATTCCTATTTAGTCTTAAAGGGTTCACTTACTCCAACTGGAAGCATGATTTATGTATTCTAGCTGTAATGCCACTTTGACACCATTATAGAACGGTCTCTCACCAAATTTGAAACCAAAGAATCTACATACGTTCCACAAATCAGCAGCCTAAAAATTATGAACAGCAATCTCAAAAATAAAGAAAGGAAAAAAGGCACATTGCAGAGTGCAATTGTAGACACTTCTTGTACACATGTTCTATTTTGAAGATTAAATGTGGACTACTTTATTTTACTAAGGTAAAGGTAAAGGAACCCCTGACCATTAGGTCCAGCCGCAAACGACTCTGGGGTTGCGGCACTTATCTCGCTTTATTTTAGTACATGTGCAAAATCACATCCTTATCTTCCAAGTTAATTATTCCTTAATAGCAATGACCTTCTGATTCTGTAGTCACAGTAAGTAACACAAATTCAAATCACCACTCCTTGCACTACTTTAAGATAAGACTAAAATCATGTGGAAACAACTTTACTATGCAGTCTTCCTGGAAATGGTCCTCTGGGTATACTCAAGATTCAGCATGATTACTCACATGACGTGCAGCTGTTGCCTACTGTCTCCACTGCACCCTCTCAATTTGGGATGTAGAAAAGGATATAATGGAAATGACACACCAGTGCATTACACTTTGTGGTCAGCCATCAGTTCCAATGTAGGTTTGTCAAATTAGCACATACCAACAGTACTAATTGTAAACAAGTAAGTCATTGCAGTTTAGAATTAGAAGGAAGTTATCACATGAACACAAATTAGTCTATAGGTCTGAACATTAATAGTGCATAAGATCCGATCTAACAAAAAGAAAGTGAAGACCTCAATCATGCCATATCATGTCACTGGGATTAATAGAGTGATGCAGTGGATAGACTGTTGGGTTTGGATGTGGGAGACTAAGCCCCAAATCACTGTACATCTGGTATCCTGATAACAGTACCTACTGCCTTAGTTTATTCCATAAGGTAGGCAAATAGATGGATGGATGAAGTACGCTGTACAGCAGAGTGTACTGTAGAAATGATAATAGTATGAGGCAATCCCAACTATAAAGATCCACTTTCCTCTAAAAAGTGCAAAACCCATCCAACTATGACACTGTTTCCATTATGCCTGTGTGCACACTGGGGTTTTGTGCATTTTCATTCTGGTCTTATCATATAGCTACACAGCCACCATCTGCTGCAAAGCCCTGAATCATGGTTCCCACTCATGCCTAATGAACATCCTCCAATTGCCTTGTGTATTTGGATGGAGACCAACTTGCCCCAACAGCAAACTCTACCAAGATAGAAGGCTACTTTTAGGACTAGAAACAAAAGTGCCTTGTCCTTCAGGACCTTTTCCTGTATTGGTTTTCTGCTAGAAGACACAGCCTCACCTTCCTTTAGCTGAATTAAATGGCCACAGGCTCATTTGACATACTGCAGCTCCTAGTCACAGGCTGTCTCATTTCCCTACCTAGGGTGCTTAAGTATTTCTGGCCACATCCTTTCCCAGCCCATCAACTACTTCCTCTGCCAAAGCCAATGCTTCTGCCTGACACTTCAGTAGTGTCACTCATTGCTGCATCACTGCTGATGTGGCCTTGAATGCCAGTGCTGGCCCAGAGCAGGCACTGAACTGTGATAAACCACTGGTGCTCTTATTGCTGCATGAAGTCCTTCTTGATTTCACACAAAAAGCTTACTCTGGGACCATTTGCAGCTATTCTGTAACTAATAAACTAGTTTTAAGTAAAGCTGGAACAAAATGCCAAATGCCACTAAAGCCAATTATTTCAAAGTAAGTGGCTTAGAATAGGATGCCAGTTACACCAAGGGAGGCATATCAACTTGGCAATTCCCTTCTAGTGGAAATAATGATCAGCACTCTTAATAAAGACACTTCCTCTTTTTCAGTAGCATTTTTCTTTCATAAACTCATAAAATATGTCTTGTTGGATCACACCAAGGCTCCATCTATTGTAGCATGTTGATTCCAACAGCAGCTGCCAGATACTTATCATTTGGAACTGCAAAGGTATCATTAGAATGGTTGTATTGTGTGGCATATGAATAACATTCCATCTGAAAAGCTATGCAATAGCCTAAAGATCCATCCTAGCCAGGGGGTGGGTGGGGAGGGAGGGGAGAAGGAAGCATCTGTACTTTGTTGGTTTTTTAAAAGTTACTTAATTCAATATTGGAGCAAGTTCAGACCTGAAGTGTTCATCTAATATATAAGTAATACAGAATAACAATAAAGTCAATTTTCAGACAGTTAAGCAATGCATTTATGCACTGTAAATTTCAGGGAAAAACAACCAAGAGAGCAAGCAAGAGTTATTTACAGATTAGTCATAGTGAATGCAGGCAGGATAAAAGCTCTACTGCAGGAATCTTTCTCTGTAAGAAAATAAATCTTTTACTATTCAAACTATAAGACAATTTGAATAGCAGCTAACTCAACGGTTTAAACAACGGCAGCCACTAGCTCGTTCAGCAAAGTCTGACTGCTGAAAGGGAAATGTGTCCCTCTTAATCTGTTTGGAAAGGAAAGCAAAAGTTCAAAGCCAAGAATCACAAACAGAACCACTCTGCCCAGTCCCCCCTTCACAACGTCTTTTCTTATTGAGCAGACTGCGTGTCCCACTAGATTCCTTACCCCAATCTCTGCTGCCCAGAGCTTCTGCTCTAGTCCGTTTCTCCAAACGTGTCGCAGAACCGTTTAGCATACATACACACAGACTCTCCCTTTCTTTTTCTGCTTCTGGTAAGCCAGGAAACTGTGTCTAAGTCTCCAAAATGTTCAGCAGTTATGGGCTAAAAACAGATTCTGTGCTACGCTGGATATATTTTTGTCTGCAAGCTACACACCCTCCTCATGTTCAATTTTTTCCATTGGTGGAACAGGATGATGCAGACTTAACCAGAAAGTGGTTTTCCATGGGCCGCTTGAAATGATTAGCCTGGACAGCCTGCCATAATGCCTCTAAGCCTTCAGGGAATACTCTATGACTAGGCTGTTGTTTGACCCTGCATTCCTGAATTACCACCAAAGTGCCATAGGAAAGCTACTAAAAGGCTTGCTGAATAAAGGTTTGCTTGCTTAAAAGGTAGGACTTCAGTGTCTTTAAAATATATATCTATATATTAATTAATAATGCATAACTTTAACTTTCTTCATTTTAATATAGTTCGCCTAGATAAACAAGCAACTTCCCAAACCACAGATGGAATGTTATATTTCTTATATAAAGTCCTTAAAGTTATCGTGCAGCATAGTATTAGGCATGGCAGATTCTTGCTTTTATTTTAGAATGTTAAAAATTCAGCCGTAACCATCAATAGCCCTCAATTACTTTGTTGTTGTTGTTTAGTCGTTCAGTCGTGTCCGACTCTTCGTGACCCCATGGACCAGAGCACGCCAGGCACTTCTGTCTTCCACTGCCACCCGCAGTTTGGTCAGATTCATGTTTGTAGCTTCGAGAACACTGTCTAACCATCTCGTCCTCTGTCGTCCTCTTCTCCTTGTGCCCTCCATCTTTCCCAACATCAGGGTCTTTTCCAGGGAGTCTTCTCTTCTCATGAGGTGGCCAAAGTATTGGAGCCTCAGCTTCACGATCTGTCCTTCCAGTGAGCACTCAGGGCTGATTTCCTTAAGAATGGATGCGTTTGATCTTCTTGCAGTCCATGGGACTCTCAAGAGTCTCCTCCAGCACCATAATTCAAAAGCGTCAATTCTTCGGCGATCAGCCTTCTTTATGGTCCAGCTCTCACTTCCATACATCACTACTGGGAAAACCATAGCTTTTACTATACGGACCTTTGTTGGCAAGGTGATGTCTCTACTTTTCAAAATGCTATCTAGGTTTGCCATTGCTTTCCTCCCAAGAAGCAGGCGTCTCTTAATTTCGTGGCTGCTGTCACCATCTGCAGTGATCATGGAGCCCAAGAAAGTAAAATCTCTCACTGCCTCCATTTCCTCCCCTTCTATTTGCCAGGAGGTGATGGGACCAGTGGCCATGATCTTCGTTTTTTTGATGTTGAGCTTCAGACCATATTTTGTGCTCTCCTCTTTCACCCTCAATAAAAGGTTTTTTAATTCCTCCTCACTTTCTGCCATCAAGGTTGTGTCATCTGCATATCTGAGGTTGTTGATATTTCTTCCAGCAATCTTAATTCCGGCTAGGGATTCATCCAGCCCAGCCTTTCGCATGATGAATTCTGCATATAAGTTAAATAAGCAGGGGGACAAAATACAGCCTTGTCGTACTCCTTTCCCAATTTTGAACCAATCAGTTGTTCCATATCCAGTTCTAACTGTAGCTTCTTGTCCCACGTAGAGATTTCTCAGGAGACAGATGAGGTGATCAGGCACTCCCATTTCTTTAAGAACTTGCCATAGTTTGCTGTGATCGACACAGTCAAAGGCTTTTGCATAGTCAATGAAGCAGAAGTAGATGTCTTTCTGGAACTCTCTAGCTTTCTCCATAATCCAGCGCATGTTTGCAATTTGGTCTCTGGTTCCCCTGCCTCTTCTAAATCCAGCTTGCACTTCTGGGAGTTCTCGGTCCACATACTGCTTGAGCCTTCCTTGAAGAATTTTAAGCATAACCTTGCTGGCGTGTGAAATGAGTGCAATTGTGCGGTAGTTGGAGCATTCTTTAGCACTGCCCTTCTTTGGGATTGGGATGTAGACTGACCTTCTCCAATCTTCTGGCCACTGCTGAGTTTTCCAAACTTGCTGGCATATTGAGTGTAGCACCTTAACAGCATCATCTTTTAAAATTTTAAATAGTTCAGCTGGAATACCATCACTTCCACTGGCCTTGTTATTTGCAATGCTTTCTAAGGCCCATTTGACTTCACTCTCCAGGATGTCTGGCTCAAGGTCAGCAACCACACTGCCTGGGGTGTACGAGACATCCATATCTTTCTGGTATAGTTCCTCTGTGTATTCTTGCCACCTCTTCTTGATGTCTTCTGCTTCTGTTAGGTCCTTACCACTTTTGTCCTTTATTATGGTAATCTTTGAACGAAATGTTCCTTTCATATCTCCAATTTTCTTGAACAGATCTCTGGTTCTTCCCATTCTGTTGTTTTCCTCTATTTCTTTGCATTGCTCATTTAAGAAGGCCTTCTTGTCTCTCCTTGCTATTTTTTGGAATTCTGCATTCAATTTCCTGTATCTTTCTCTAGCTCCCTCGCATTTTGCTTGCCTTCTCTCCTCCGCTATTTGTAAGGCCTCATTGGACAGCCACTTTGCTTTCTTGCATTTCCTTTTCATTGGGATGGTTTTCGTTGCTGCCTCCTGTATAATGTTTCGAGCCTCCATCCATAGTTCTTCAGGCACTCTGTCCAGCAAATCTAAATCCTTAAACCTGTTCCTCACTTCCACTGTGTATTCATAAGGGATTTGGTTTAGATTGTATCTTACCGGCCCAGTGGTTTTTCCTACTTTCTTCAGTTTAAGCTTGAATTTTGCTATAAGAAGCTGATGATCTGAGCCACAGTCAGCTCCAGGTCTTGTTTTTGCTGACTGTATAGAGCTTCTCCATCTTTGGCTGCAGAGAATATAATCAATCTGATTTCGATGCTGCCCATCTGGTGATGTCCATGTGTAGAGTCGTCTCTTGTGTTGTTGGAAAAGAGTGTTTGTGATAACCAGCTTGTTCTCTTGACAGAACTCTATTAGCCTTTGCCCTGCTTCGTTTTGAATTCCAAGACCAAATTTGCCAGTTGTTCCTTTTATCTCTTGATTCCCTACTTTAGCATTCCAATCCCCTATAATGAGAAGAACATCCTTCTTTGGTGTCACTTCTATAAGGTGTTGTAAGTCTTCATAGAATTGGTCAATTTCAATTACTTTAACCCTCAGTAACTTTAACAACAATAAAAGCTCCTTATTTCAGAATGCAGCAGTAATCCAAAGTTTCATAGTCCTATCAGAATAATACAATGCATTAAGAAATGAGTCATTTACCCAGCAAGGTAAGCTGATGGTTGGTTTTTAGACCTCACAACTTTTTAAAAACTCCTTGGACTCAGTGATGCATTGTAACAGGTTATAATTGCTTCTCCAATATATGCTGTTGATAAAGGATTGAAGAGCTATTTTAGCTTCCTATGTGAACACTTTTAGTGATTTCTGATTTTTTTTGTATTTCCCACCAGCCCACCCAAGAAATGCAAAATACTGTAGAACAAGACTGTACCACTAGTTGCCTTGTAATTGTTACAATAATTCATCCTACACAGATAATTCATACAACGCACATTGCAATAGCCCTTCTGAAGCTGAAGCTGTCAAAACCAGCATAGAACTGCCAAGCTGCTCTTACCACTCTCTATCACCGCAAGTAAGCTACAAAAGGGGCAAGGTGGAATAATATGACACATCTTTTCAACCAATTTTAGAAAACAGAACTTTTGATAGGGGTGCTAACTGCAGACAGGATTTTATTAGCCCTGCCATGCAAAACTTTTATTTTAAAAATCAGCATTTGTCTTTTTGGTATGAAAACCTATGGACTTTGGCTATTGCAGAAAAAAATAACATATAAACTTTGGTGCTCCAGAGGGATAGAGGACCTAGAACGCTTCTACATCATCTGGGATCTTATTTCTTATGCTTGAGAGTAGTTGATTGGGCAATATGGCTATCTTGATTTATATTGGTGTGTTACCACTTCTTTCCATGCTCCTTCTCTTGTATGTGTGTTGAGCTGTGTACAAGGCAATACCCGACTACTGTACTTTCAAGCAGTCAGCAATAGTCATTATATTTCAGGAAAACTTCATTTTAAAAAACAACAACAACCCTGGTGTTTGGCCAAGATTAAGGGTGGCAATCAGGTGGGGAGGACCTGTATGACATTCTCCCTCCCTCTTTCTCTTTCTCTCTTTCTGTTTCTCTCTCTCATATAGCACCAGACCGTTAAATGATACAATAGCAATGTGAATTAAGGACTGCATAAGGGGTTCCTATCCTTTATGTTCAACCTGTGAATTTTTGCTTTGATTTCTTCAGGTGATTTCTATTTATTATTTTCCCATGAGATTTCAATTTATCTACCTCTTTTATTGCCAATCATTTTTACCCATTTTTGCTATTTCTGGATGCAACAGGGCACCTGTATTTAGCTCTGCTTGCATTAATAGACATCCTGACCTCTGGTGTTTAATTGTATTGTAATCACTATTCCTATATTCTTTGGTATTGTTCTAATATCTTCTTATCAATCAAATATACTTAGCTCAGCCCATTTAGCTGCAGAACTTTTAAAGTGGATTTCTCTTATCGGGAATCAGGCTGCAAAGAATTTCAGGCATTTCCCTGGTTTCAACTTGGGTCCAATATAACGTGAAAATTGAAAGAATATCTCTGACATTCCAGTTTTTTGCTTCTCAACTCCACAATAACTACTCATAGCAAATCGTCTTATGTTATCTTACAAGAAGCCCTAATCTAGTTTGTTGGCTTATCAGATTGCCATTGCCATTTGTTTACATAAAAATGCACAGGGGATATGTATTTGGCTAACTTAGCTTTATCCAGGGAGGAAATATGGCATTACAATTTCAAATAAAATGATCTCAAAAACATAACATGTAAAATAAAAGTATGTCTATTTGCATTTGCACATCACAAGCTGAGTGATGTATTGGAATTTGCTGCTACAAGAAAAGCTGCCCAAGGCAAAATTAATGACACAGACAAGTTCAACATCTGCCAAGGCATCTAATAACTCTCAGCCATTTTGCTTGTTGGAGGTGCCTTTGTTTGAAATGACAGGTTCTTAATAGCCTGACTTACTCGCCAAGTCTCAAGGGACTCTTTCTACTCATGGTTTGTTGGGAAGCGGGGACACACACACACACACAGGGGTTCTTTTACTCTTTTACAGCCTATCATGCTAATCAAGGAGAACATCACCATGTGAACCCATTTTAATCATGCAAGTAAAATAGACAGGAAGCAAAAACTGAATGGAAGCAACTCTTACATGTTTCTCTAGTTTTTGTTTAAAACATCGTTTGTATTCTGAAACTCTCCACTGCAGAGAAATATGCAAGTGTGTTGCGATATTGCTAACCATTGCAATTGTTAGTTGAGGGGCATCAGTGTTGATTGCACAGGGTTCCTGCCCTGAGGAGCTTACAACATCTGAGGCAGGAGAAGCTACAATGAAAGCAGAATAAAGTGGATTCACAAATGAACATGGAAGTAATATGCAGTTGTTTAAAAGCTATTCATGCTTTCAAAACAGTGTTTCGAAACTGGCACTTTTGAAGCAATCCCCGATACTACTGAGAATCCCCCTTGCCTGGCTTCTATTTGCTGCCAAGGGTGCTATTTGAGGACATAAAGGTGAGGAGATAACATTTAAAACTAAAAAGTATCTTATTAAGAAATTATCCTGTAGTGTGGTAATCCTTTTCCTCTTTAATCAATCATTTTGCAAGATAACACATATACCAGAACAGCATGAAAAGATCTAGATAAGCAGCAAACACATGTAACAAAACAGCTCACTCAGAAAAGTCATCCAGCTTCCTCACAATGGCCTGCCTCTTATCAGGGATCAGAAGCAGTTTCTGCCATTCTAACAGAACCTTGCATAGCCACTTCTGCAAATAGTAATTGGAGATCCCAGACTTATGATGATAGAACAAAGCTGTAATATGATTTATTCTAACTATTGCCAGAATCCAGTGCTGTCATATTCCATTGGTTTCGGAAGCCACAAATAAATGCTTTGTTGTTGTTGTTTTTAAAGTTGCTGAAATTTTATGTGGAACACAGACCACATGGAGAAAAAGCAAGCCAGTCTTCACGGAACAAATGGTTAATTATCAATCTGACAGATAATCTAGATTATTTACTTCTCCCCTATATATGTTCTACAACAGAGCAAAAAAAATATAGGCAACATATAACAATCTTAGACTATTTCTAAAATACACGTACTTGCATTGCTATGCTAAAGTGAGAAGAGGACAGATTTCAGTCAATTATGTGCAAGATAACTTTTTTTTTGGGGGGGGGATGTTTTGCCACTAGAAAAGTATGAACTTTCTAAAAAATGAAATGGAACTTGGTGTGCTAAGCCAAACCAATACCATAATAGACTGTTCATTCCCACTTCTAGACAACATTTGCCTCAATGACAGTAATCACTAAAATATATTGAAAGTATATTTAAAATGCAGCTGTTATGATTGGGATGTAGAACTATTGTTACTTTCATGTTGTGGAGAAGCTGACATCTGACTTGTGGGCATCCAGCATTCTAGTCACCTGCAAACACATTAGAAAGATTTCTGTAGGTGGAGATACAACCTTGCTTAACTTTAATATTTGAAACATCACGTTTCATGGTACCAAGCTCACAAGACCAGCTGATCGAATACACACAGGGAAAATAATGTATACAAATGATTAAAATGGCCAGACATTTCCTAGTTAGTGCCCCAAAAGAACTGCAGTTCCTAACTGGCACTGCGTAATACAGCTTTCTTTCTGCTAAATGTGCTCAGATAGCCAAGCGCCTGTTGTTAATCCTGAGCATCTGGGAGGCAGAATAATGCTGTCTTTGAAGCTGTGTGCATTATTCCACAGTGGCTGAGGAGGGAAACAGCCACCCAGAGCGATCCCTTGAGAGGATCCCATAACAAGGGTTGCATCTAGACACTGATTGGTAGAACACTCACATTTCTGATTCCTGTATACTGTGTTATCCCCCAGGTTAAGGGGGGTCCTTTCTCCCCACTCGGTGTTGAGCCTGGATTTGCATAATACCTGTGTCAATAAAATCAGTCCTGCTTCAGAAGCAGTTAAAAATAATGAAAGCAAAAAATGTGCTCTTCAAAAGCATTAAAGCTTTAGGTATAACTATTGGTTTTCTGATGAGCTCTGGGTGATAAAACAGGCAGTGGCAGCACAAGTGACACAAGTCCATGTGTTAGCTCTAGTGTAAAGGGACCCCTGACCATTAGGTCCAGTCGTGACCGACTCTGGGGTAGCGGCGCTCATCTCGCTCTATAGGCCGAGGGAGCCGGCGTTTGTCTGCCGACAGCTTCTGGGTCATGTGGCCAGCATGACTAAGCCGCTTCTGGCGAACCAGAGCAGTGCATGGAAACGTCATTTACCTTTCCCGCCAGAGCAGTACCTATTTATCTACTTGCACTTTGCTGTGCTTTCGTACTGCTAGGTTGGCAGGAGCAGGGACCAAACAACGGGAGCTCACCCCACTGTGGGGATTCGAACTGCCAACCTTCTGATCAGCAAGCCGTAGGCTCTGTGGTTTAGACCACAGCGCCATCCACATTCTAAGCTCTAGTGTACAAAGCCCTAAATGGCTTGGGACCCAGGTACCTGAAAGCACTCCTCCTTAGGAACAACCATATTAGGTTCTAAGACAAGCAGGGAAGTCCCTATTGGTGCTGCTACTGCTGGGACCTATCCAGCTGGCCCTCTTGGTGGCAATTCCATGTCTATGGAATGCTTTCTCTGGTGAGGTGCATCTATTTCCCCCATTATTAACTTTTAGGAAAAACTTTAAAACATTCCTGTACACCCAGGCATTTGAATACTGAAAGATAACTTTTATTGATGACCTTGAAATTATACGTAGTTGTTTGGCACATTTTTAGATTCTCTCAATGCTTTTAAATATTTGTAGAGGTTATTAAATGTTTAAATACATTTTTATTTTAAAGCTGTAATTTTATCACCTTGTTCTTGTGCCTCTGGGCTCCTTTGTGAGTAAAGGCAGGAGATAATTTTAGGGCAGTAATCCAACATTCCTGCTCCATCAGCACAAAAGACTTCCACTTGTTGGACAGAATTTCAACCCTCCTTGCCTCTCCCATGCAGCCACCCTCCCACCCTCAAAAGCACCTCTGGAAGGTAGGGGAACACTTTGGGGTGCAGGGGTGGAGGAGTTCCTCTGCTCATGGGGCACTGGATACAACCCTAGATAAATTAATAACAATACTAATAGTAATGTGGCAGGGAAGCAGAGGTTGCCTTGCAGCAGCAGCAGATGTGTCAGCCTAGCAGGTTTTGAAGGAACTGAGAAATATGAGGGCCACTCTTAACAAACCTAGATTATTAGGAAATCCCTTGACCAGCTCATGCATATCATAACTACCTAACTTATATAATGGGAGTTGGTTCACAGGGTGGCTTCTGACACATGTCACAATTGTACAAAACGAGTAATTATGTGGTGATTCAATTCATGCTTGATATGAAGAAGTCTCATGGACACACTAAAAAGCAAAGAGACTGGTATTTTACAGAAATAACTTCTGATTCAGTTTTCAAAAAGGAATATTAGCTCTTACTTTGTTTAGTTTGCTGCTCAATCGTTTCCTTTTGGAACCCTTTCCTAATTTTCTAGGAATGCAGCACTTGTAGAATGCTAACAGTACTACTGGCCAGGAAAAGCGGAAACCCACGCCTACAGAACACAGATCATTAATCAGTTCATAAAACTGTTGTCAAGCACTGGACATAATTCACAATCAGAACAAGTTCACGTAGAAGCCTTTCCATGTAACTTCTGGACTGGCCTTAATTCAACCATCTATTTAGGTCAGAATGATTACCTAGAAAATATACTCATTTTAAGCCAGATGTTTTAAGTTCCCTCATCTTGATTTATTATTTTAACCATTTTTGAATGCCCAATAATTTCTGTTCCATCTGTGAATATTTTAATGTACAGCCTTCCAAATTCCTGGAACTGTGTTACTGCATAACCCTGGGCATGCTAACTCAGTAGGGCTTACTCTCTAGTAAGTATGCTTGGGATTGCAACCTTAATGTACACCACACCATGGATACAGACCCTCTCCCTTCATGTGTACCCCAGCTCCCAGGACCTAAGGTGTGCTGGGCGATACAGAGTTAGAGTGTACACCTGGCTGCGAAGAAACTTAAGAAGGATCTCTTCAGGTGTAGGAGGCACTAACTGCATTTTGTAGCCCAGTTGGTGATCTGGAAGGGGTCAGGCTGAACTAGCATAGAACCCCCCCCCCCCCGAGTCTGTCTGGCCTTTGCTAGTGCAACAACTCCCAACAGGGTGTTTCTATTCTCATTTCTTCCTTGACTTAGCTTCCATTTGTTTTAAGTTTCGTTTCTTCTGCCTAATCTTGAATAGAGCCACTTCAGCTCTGTGGTTGTGTTTGAACTGGTACGCTGCACCACACTTCCAGTATCTATACCACCAGATGCTGGTACCATACTGTTTGGATCCCAGTACAATGACCATGGGACAAATCCCCTCTTGTCAAAAGCAGAACAATTACATCCCATATAGCAATGTGGTGAAAGCAAATATTTTCCTTTCCACAAGATAGCCAAAATTGGGGTTGGCGGTGTCCTTTTCACATGGGGATGACCTGGAGATTTTTTTGCGGGGGGTGGGGTAATGTTCTTTCGTTCTGGCTCAGCCTTAGACTAGTACTAACAAACAATCCACATCTACCTCAAGGTTATGTTTAAGAGAAATCTACACCCATTGTTTTTACCGAGCTACCTCCATTTACGAATCAATGTCATTGTTTACTCTGCATTCATCAGTATAAATCTTTACTGCAAACATGAGGAAAAGGAAAGAGGGCAAAAGCCCTCCTGTTGCAACATCATCAGTAGAAACTGTGTTTGACAACACCCTCTTTTATAAAAAGGCACAGACTACTTGAAAGGCACTTTGTCCTTTGGTGAAAGTTCATCCTATGGAAACACCACTTGACAATCAGTGTAATAAAAGAGGGCAGGAGCAGAACAGTCACTTATTGTGCATTAACAGTCATCGCCTTGAGCAGAAGGAGCAAGTCAAGAGGTGTAGCAGAGCAGGAACTCTACAAAATATCAATAATAGTTATAGTGCACAATTTAGAATTGTGAAAAATGTGGAGCTGCCTAAAGCCAATTTTCACCAGTTCCTCCTGCTCCCCACTGCCAAACCCATTCCACATTCCTTTTGTGAGACCCCCATCTTTCAGGAAAGGCTTTTCAGAGAGTATAGTGAGAGGAGAGGGCAGAACTGGGCAGCTTTCTGATTGTGTACATCGAAGCACACAGCTTTATACACTTGATGGACTGGGTGTCCATCAATATGCAGATGATACCCAGCTCTACCTCTCTTTCAAATCAGAACCAGTGAAGGCGGTGAAGGTCCTGTGTGAGTGCCTGGAGGCGGTTGGAGGATGGAGGGCGGCTAATGGATTGAAGCTGAATCCTGACAAGACAGAAGTACTGTTTTTGGGGGACAGGAGGCAGGCTGGTGTGGAGGACTCCCTGGTCCTGAATAGGGTAACTGTGCCCCTGAAGGACCAGGTGCGCAGCCTGGGAGTCATTTTGGACTCACAGCTGTCCATGGAGGCACAGGTCAATTCTGTATCCAGGGCAGCTGTCTACCAACTCCACCTGGTACGCAGGCTGAGACCCTACCTGCCCGCGGACTGTCTCGCCAGAGTGGTGCATGCTCTGGTTATCTCCCGCTTGGACTACTGCAATGCGCTCTACGTGGGGCTACCTTTGAAGGTGACTCGGAAACTACAACTAATCCAGAATGCGGCAGCTAGACTGGTGACTGGGGGCGGCCGCCGAGACCACATAACACCGGTCTTGAAAGACCTACATTGGCTCCCAGTACGTTTCCGAGCACAATTCAAAGTGTTGGTGTTGACCTTTAAAGCCCTAAACGGCCTCGGCCCAGTATACCTGAAGGAGAGTCTCCACCCCCATCGTTCTGCCCGGACACTGAGGTCCAGCTCCGAGGGCCTCCTGGCGGTTCCCTCATTGCGAGAAGCAAAGCTACAGGGAACCAGGCAGAGGGCCTTCTCGGTAGTGGCGCCCACCCTGTGGAACGCCCTCCCAGCAGATGTCAAAGCGATAAATAACTACCTGACATTTAGAAGACATCTTAAGGCAGCCCTGTTCAGGGAAGTTTTTAATCTGTGATATTTTACTGTATTTTTTGTTTCTATGGAAGCCGCCTAGAGTGGCTGGGGAAACCCAGCCAGATGGGCGGGGTACAAATAAATTATTATTATTATTATTATTATTATTATTATTATTATTATTAAAGCCCCTGTGGAAAAGGCTTTCAAAAAGTTTCCAAAATTAAAGTGAAGTGAACCTATAGAACATGCCATTTCCCCAAAGGCATGCAAAACACATCCAAAGGAGAAACTTCTGTTGTTTATACCATTTCTACTAACACACTTCACTGAACCATCACAATAAGTCCACTGAGCCTATTCAGAGGAAACAGCCAAAAGCACATCTTCTGACATATAGAAAATCACTAACAGGAAAGAAGAAAACAGCATGCTAAGCTTTATCTGTTCATCTGTTTGAGATGGAATAGAATCCAGCACTTTTGTCTAACAGTTTTGTGCCCTTTTTCCTGTTAAGAAAGGTTCATATTTCACAACATTGTTCTATTAATATTCAGAAGACAAGCTTTAAGGCAGGAAGGTGGTGATGAAAATGGGGGAAAGAACCTGTAAATTGCAACCATTCATTAAAATGATCCATGAGACAGGATTTTCATTTCTAACTCGGTAACCTCACTGCATGTTTCCTGTTTACAGAGTCGCAGATGGCTAGAAATATAAGATTCCCATGATAAAGGAAAGAGTTCATATCAACTGCATGCCCTCTTGGCTCTTTTTTATGGTATAAGGAAATCCGATGACTGTTGCAAGAGGGGTAGGAAGGTCCATTAAGGCAGCCTCCATGGCGTAAGAAGTCAAACCTGGTTCTCATCAAGTCTGTGCAACCTATTTTGAAGGGACTTAAAAGTTTTCAGACAATAAAAACTAAGTGTCACATTTCTAAATCTAAAGCATTCCCAATATCTGTAATGCAGGAATAAATCACAAGATGAGTTCCAAATATGAGGCCTATCCCCACACCAGCTCCTTAACCCAGAAGTCTACCTCATTAAAGCAGGCACTCTCAACTAGAATCCTTGGAGAGACAGCAGGGATTCACAAGCTCTGTCACTTCTCCATCGCCCAGGCCCACCTCCAACTTTCAATGCTGGAGGGCAAATGTCTGCAGTAAGGAGGACTGTACTCTCTCTAGCCACTTAATGCATTTTGCTTTAAAGAGAGGTGTGCCTGTTCGTCTTTGAAGGTATAAGACAGAAGCCACAACTCTGTGGTAAGCATGTTTCACATTCAGATGCCCAGGCAGAAGGGCTGCATACAGCCCTGAGCCCGAGACCTCGGAGAATCATGCCAGTCAGTGGAGCCAGTACTGGATTAGAGGAACTGATGGTATGGCAGGAACAAGGCAGTAGTTCTACTACATTGCTTAAGTGTACTCTGTATTTTTGCAAGGAAGGAAGATGGAGAAGGAACCCACATTATTGAACTCCACCTATTGTCATAGCTGTCAACTTTTCCCTTTTTTAAAGGGAAATTCCCTTATTCTGAATAGGATTCCTTGCAAGAAAAGGGAAAAGTTGACAGCTATGCCTATTGTGACCCCTAGTTCCCTTCAATAAGAAAAAGCTCTTCTCTTCCCCATGCATCCCCTCACTAACCCCACTCCAGCAAAATCCAGTTTCCCCATAGGAAATTATGTGTCCTACCGTGATTCTAAATAGAATATTTGCAACTCAACCTTTCGCCTAACCTCCCACCCACCATGTTTTTCTCATTATGGTTATTAGGGCACAGGAGCAACTCAGACTTTGTATGATTAGCCCATCTTAACTTAATCAGCTTGTGCTGCTACAGTTTGAAGCTGGTTAGCTTGTGTACTGGCTATGGAGTACCATATCTGGCAATCACACACCCAGCAAATGAAAAGGTCATATGCCACAACTCTCTAGGTCACCAGCAAGACATTCATGCATATATGGGTGTGGGTGCGCGTGCTTACACACATACACTAGCTGGATGTTTACAGTGATATAGCATTTCATTTACCATGATCTAGCTCTTAGGATTTCAGCCCCAGTTTATCCTGCCTTTTACAAGACAGATGATTATCTCTGATCCATATGAGAGCTCAGGACACTTAAATCTTGTGATTGCTAAATAGCCAGATGGGCTGTCTGTCTGTCTGTCTCTTTCTCACACACACACACATCTCAAAGATTCTTTAGAAGTTAGTAGAGTCTGAAGAAAAAAGCACCTGCAAAAAAGGGAGCAGTTCAGTGTCTAAATTCAGGCATTTATTTGCTCAGGGTCGTGCCTAGCAAAAGTAAACAGTTATTGTGAGAAATATAAAACTGATTCCTAAAAGCTAAACAAGGTATTACAAGCTCCTGTGGGCCAAGAAACTATAAATGTACATGGACTTTCCCCTTATTCAATGAACATTACCTGTATGTTACAACTTATAAATATAATGTCATGAGATGTTAAAAACAGAATTGAAGTTTTGCTTTTCAGTCTCTGTCAATATTACAAAACTGGTGAAGAACAATTGAAAATATTGTTCATATTCTCTTAAAAGCTAAAAATGTGTCCTACTGAAGAAGAGGTACAAGAAGATGGGTTGGACTGGATGTATTCAGGCAATAGGTATAGTGAACCTCTTCACATATAGGAATATGAATTACTGAAAAAGCATGGATTACAGGCCCAGAACAGGGAATCACAATAAGGTTCAGTTTGGAAGGCTTACATGCTCCAACATAGAGCTGGTTTGCATACAACACTAAACCAACCTGTCGAACAGCACAAATGCACAGGTCCCTGGAGGAGAGATTGCCACCATTTCACTCTTTCCCTGGTCCTCCTGCTGCTGTGAGCTAAGCCATGATTTGCTTCAGCATGGCTGTCGGAACCCAAGCTTGTGGTTTGTCTCCTCCAGGAAAATCTTGAGCTGTAAACCCAAGAGTAGTTTGGAAGAAGACAAGCCATGAACCTGGGTTCAGATGACAAAAGCAAACCATGGCTTAGCTCACAGTAGAATGAGGACTAGGAAAGGAGCGCAGCGTTTTCAATTTCCTCTCCAAGAACCCACAATACACTAAACCATGGTTTGACTTAAAGTTACTGGTACATGTAAACCATTTCATTGTCCAGCTCATTGTCAAAACTTCTCATATCAGATTGTTGTAACTCAATTTTGGGGTATGCACATGCATTCAAACACATGTAAAGTTTAAAATAAAAAATACAGTTGCATAGAAATGCTATTAGGAAGTACAGTTGTTTTATGGCTTAAAACCAATGCAAATAGATAGAAAACAACATTTCTATAGAGTACGGGCCAAAATGTTATTTTAAGCAACATACACTTACACACAATCTTTGTTTCCAAAAAGCCTCACCTTTAAATAGAAAGGGCAAGCAAAAATAATGCATATCTGTGTTGGGAAATACCCCTACCTTGACTTGCTGCTTATAAAGCTTCTTTTTCCCCTGTGTTGTTTATTTAGTACTAATAGTATGCTCATTTACACACTGCCTAGGTGTTTGTCTAGAGGAAATCATACTATTATGAAATGGAAATATTTAAAAAACGTCTCTGCATACTGAATGGGATATTCTTTAAGTCTGGGCTACACTAGGCATTTCTACTAAACTTTTCATTTCTTTGGGCTTTTCTGAAAACCTTAGCCATTGCCATTCAAAGGCCAGTAAAAATAACAATATACAAAATATTTCCTCTCTCTGCCTCCACGCCTGCTTCTAATGGAGTTTTAAATTTAAAGTAAACCAATGCCAATCAAATCCTGACAGCCAACTGTGCAAATTCAAAATTTGGCAAGGAAAGCTGACATAATCCTGTGGAGAAAGTAAAACTTTGACAAATAAAGCAAATGCAATTCATTAGAGGCAAAAGATAAAGACCATATTCTTATTAAAATTACCACTAGTGTAAATGTTACTAAATGTGTGAAAATCAATGTGATAATCACTGTATTTTCACTTATTTAATTGTGGTCAGACTCAAGAGATCACAGCCAAACCATTTTCTGACAGTTGTGAACACAAGTTGCGTTAATCTGATGCTGCTTCATCATTCTTGCCAATTTCTCCTTCCTTCCTTTGCTCAAACCATGGTTTGCCAATTCAGAGATCATGCTTTGAAGAAACTAGGAAAGGAATCAGCATGTAAGAAAGTAATGCAAGCCCATGATCCTTTCAGGTTACAATCACCAATGCTGGCATGACCATGTTGTTTGAACTGGGCGGATGACTGACTTCACAAGGAAACAAGCTTAATGTTTTAAATAAATAGATCCACCAGGTTTTATTGTATACTTCATATCCTTGGGTTTATCTACTTGTTAATTGCTACCCAACACATACCCTTGTAATGGCAAAAGTTAAAAATATATATATAAGCAAAGCAGCACAAAGGGGAATAGAGAAATATAGCAAATAGCAAATAACACAAATATTAATAAACAAAAGTATTAATATCATCAGGTAGTTCTTCCCATGGAAAGCTGTAACAATTTTGCAGACAACATGAAATAAATTATTCTGGACAGGACTTGGGTATGCCAGTGCTCTAATCACACTATTAGTATCAACATTATTACTTTAGAAACCAATGGAATGACACAATTATTAGGGTAAATGTAAAGGTTAAACTGGCTGTAGCACCATCAATTAATTCTACCTAATTCTTTGTGATGTAGGTTCTCTGCAGCAATAACCACACATAAGGGAAATTTAATAAACAATCAAATGCCTTCCAATACTTCACTGGTCAATTATTACATTTTTAAAGTGTGAAAAGATAGTACTTTCAGGCTTTATTCACATCTTGGAATCCTTATAATTAGATTAATGTTCAGGTTCGCCAGCTGGCACAACATGCCTGGAACCCAAATAAAAAAGTGAGCAATGACCGAACTCGGAAATATTACAGTGGGACCTCGGGTTACATACGCTTCTGGTTACATGCGCATCAGGTTACACACTCCACTAAGCCAGAAATAGTGCTTCAGGTTAAGAACTTTGCTTCAGGATAAGAACAGAAATCGGGCTCCGGCGGCATGGCGGCAGCAGGAGGCCCCATTAGCTGAAGTGGTACTTCAGGTTAAGAACAGTTTCAGGTTAAGTACGGACCTCTGGAACGAATTAAGTACCGTATTTTTCGCCCTATAGGATGCACTTTTCCCCCTCCAAAAACGAAGGGGAAATGAGTGTGCGTCCTATGGGGTGAATGCAGGCTTCAGGAAGCTCTGCGCAACCCTTGGGAGACTGGCGCGACTTCCTGGGGAGACCAGCGCGACTTCCGCCGGGCTCCCTAGGCTTGCGGATAGCAGGCTGTTCTCGGGGCTGGGGTCGGGGGAAGCTTGGGCTTCCCCCGCGCCAGCCCTGTGCCTGGGGGGGAAATTTTTTTTTTCTTTATCCCCCCCCCCAAAAAAACTAGGTGCGTCCTATGGGGCGGTGGGCCCAATGGGGCGAAAAATACGGTACTTAACCCAAGGTACCACTGTACTTTGTCCAACAGAAAATGATGTTTCTTAATATTATATCATAATGAAATAATCACACAAAATAATTAGTAATTAGGGCTCCATTTCACAGCTTGCTTACTCTTTAGGCCTATTATATTTGCAAATAATTAAAGTTAAACAGAATGGCTACATTCAGACATTACGTGAAATCATACTTTTTAGCAAGACATGAATGAGCCTAGGTGATTCTTGAGCTTACCCACACCTCATCTCCTTTTGTTTCCACTTCCACCTCTAATTTACCACAACTTGTCATGTCATCTGAGCCAACAAACTGTTATTATTGTTAACTATGGTCTGCTTTAAACAAGCAAGCTTGAAATCATAGTTAACAATAATAACATTTTCCCAATTCGGGGGGGGGGGAATACAACCTGTGGTTAAGCAAAGAAGGAAACAAAAGCTTCCAAAGTCCACAATTTTTTCATCTAGGCTAGAGCAGCACACTGTCACATAAGGGGAAAGAATCTTCTTTCAGCTGTATTTGTATTTGTAAAATTTAGTTCAAGACATAAATGAATGTTGGCTGCCACTTTCCCACAATTTCTTTGTAAATTTAACAAAACAAACTAACCTTGGTTATTCTGCTTTATGGTTCTCCTCTTTTCTTCCACTGTTTCCTGAATCAGCAACATTGAGACATGTTAGTATGTTGAGCACGTTGACATGACTCAGTTGCTTCACCAAATCTTCTGAAAGATAAAAATATTTGAACACAGATTTAGAATAATATTAGAAATACTTTCCAATACCTGCAGATGTTTGGGTACATTTCCAAAGACCTAACTCATACACTAGTAAACCAGACAACTTGGGTGTGCCTTCCCTAAGCCTTCCCTATAGAATAAAAGGTAATCATGCTAGACAGTTCTTCTAATGACCATTAATTCCACCAAGGATAGCATTTTTGCCTTTTATCCTAGAGGCAATCAATTCTAGAGACACTCAGTTCTTGATACACATCTGGGTTTCCCAGTTTAGGTGGTATGAAGATGAGCAATTTTGGATTCTGCCCTTCTACAACAAAAACTCTTGTGGTGTTTTCATGATATAAAGTGGCTCATTATTAAAGATGTAAAACCAATGGTTGATTCTTTGATAACAAGTTGTTTGCATGCAATTTCCTAAAGGGAATTGTATCCCCAGGAACCAAACATAGAGCCAGTGAAGCATCTATGTGACTGCAAGTAAGGGCCTAAATTACATGTTCTTAATTCAGCACTAGTAGTCAAAGCAAGACAATAATACAGAAATGTTCTTTATTTCACTCATGCCCCTTCTTATCCACCAAGAACAGAGGTCACTTTGAGACAATCTGTTTATTGAGCATTCATCCTGATTGGTTTGCTGGGAGATCAGACAATGTTGGCTATTTAATCAGCATTCATTCCCATTTGTTTGGGTGGGGGGTTGCATTAAAACAAATGTTATCTCACTCTTTCCAGAACATTTCCCCATCATTTTCCTAATGGGAAAAAGTCTTGATCTTCTGTGGAAGAAGATTTGTTGTGCAAGAGCTTCCAATCAACTATAACTGTGCAACATGGATTTGCCAATATGTAAATGAATCCCACCCCAAAATAGTGACAGTCTGAAAGTTCCACTTCGACTACTTCACTCCATACAACAATATGCTGCTTACTTCCTTCAATGTGCTTGAGCTGGGTAGTCCAGGAATGGCAACATTTACCAAGTCTTTATAAAGAGAGGGAAAGGCCTTAAGTCCTTTTCAGGATACTCCCATATGCAGTGGCGGGATATACAGAAAGAAAACTCAAATTCAGTTTAAGCCTCCACACTGTGCTGGACATACACGACCTGCTCACACTTTACATGGACAGTGTGCCCATAACTCAGTTCTCAAAACTATCATCATTGTCTTTCCTAGAAGGCAACCAGCTCCCTCTGGTCTTCTTCTCCATCACCTTGTTTGTAATAACTAAACTGAAGACATCACCACTTTGCTTCACTATCTAAATAAAGCAGCTTGAATGATAAATCTTTAAACAGCTAAATGGCATTTTTCATTCCTACCAAACAAGTCACTTTCCAGTTGGAAAAACATGCAATATTTCTGGATGCATTTCATATGAAACTGAAATTAACAAGCCTGCTTTTCAGCTTCTTCTTCCCAGAATTTAGTACCTTGTTGTACTAGATATTTATTTTTTTACAACAGTTCTGGAGTGAAAGAAGAGTAGGTCTATTTTAAAATGAAAAGTTTCTTTCAAATTCCTGGAGGGAGTGAAGCACAAACTATTATGAGGACATTTAAAAATTTGCTTTTTGAGGTTACTTAATAGAGATAATTATCACAGACCATTGGTGTTAAAAGGCATCACATGGTAACAGCAGAGGCACCTGACCACTGCCTGTCTGCCATCAAAGAGAACTCTGGGGATGTAGAAGACTACTATGGTACAAAAAAAATCATGGATTAAATAAATGTGCTCTTTCTTTCATTATAAAGTTGCCTAGGGGAAGAAAGCATGTATTCCAACATCACTTAGATGTTGAACATCACTTGCCTATCCAGACATCAAAATAAAAGCTTCCCAGAAGCTGCTATTATTTTTCAGGATCAAAGATTAAGCTAGCTCCGAGATAGCCGAAGGTCATGGGTATCACAAGGTATATTGCTCACAGAATTAACGCCTTGCATCAAAGTGAAGACTTCCTTATTCCATAAGACAGTACAAGGGGTGACTTGTGAACCCATGCTGGGTGGAAACAAAAGAATACTGTCTTGCAAGGATGCAGCACATGCACCCTCTCTATACAAACACACCCCTATGGATGGAAGGGGTGGGGTTGGCTGTGGCAGGGCAGAGCTCAGTAGACTCCTAGATTTGTAGAGTTGGAAGTGACTCCGAGGGTCTTCTAGTCCAACATCCTGCAATGCATAGATATGCAGGTGGTCCTCTGGGGATTGAACCTGCGACCTTGTCATTATCAGCTCCATGCAGTAACCAACTGAGCTAACTGTTCCTTCCTGTAAATAGGCATATGGGCACTCATACCACTCAATACTCAACTGAAAAATACAATTTCCACATAAATATCATAAACACTGCATCACTGCTTTTCTGTTTCTCACATGGAATAGCTGTGCTTCATAAGAAGCTTTTTCAGATGGGGGACAGGTTGGGGCCAGCTCCTTAAAAAGCATCCTAAAGCTCTTCAGGTCTTGGACTGGGGCCAAGTAATACAGCCTTGCTGTCTATATAGAGTAGGAACAACTTCTGTTCTTAGTGAGCCACAAACTCTCAATCCTAGCTCATTCCTTGTTGAATGCTTGAGGTTCTACAAGTATTTTGCCAGTCAAAGTTCTTACTTAGAATCTTTGATTGGTTCATCACTATATTAAGCATTTGTGGGGAAGGTTCTTGAAATATACTAAGCTCAAAAGGGTAACACACGGAGAATCAAATATAATTTTCAATGTGAACAATTAATTTCCATGCTTTCCAGAAGGATTCAAAAACAAATTGCCCTGAATTTCATTAAGAAGTAAGACTCCTGTCTCAATAATACAAGGCAAAACAGAATTAGCATATATCAACACCAAACTGGAAATCACACCCAAAAGGAAACATGAGCAATAAGATTTGAAAGAGATTATTTGTTCCCAGCTATTATAACAAGACTGTTTGCATTTGTGTCGGACACTTCCTCAAAAGCAAAACAACCTTGTTTCATAGTGGAAGCTGATCAAATACCCAAGATTCCAACCATTACAACATTGTACAAAACAGGACATTACAACATTGGAATTCTTGTCTTCAAATGCAACCAGAAAAGAAACTGATTTCAATTAAAATTGCTGGAGAGCTATAAATGAAGAATGTGTAAAATTTATTAGCAGAAATCCAATTAACAGACCTGGAACAACACCAATAATAAGTTATGGTTAGAATGTCTAAGGGAAACACACAATGAAGTAACTTTTATTAAGCCTAAGTAATAGTTACATCTGCTTAAAGCTACGTTTATGCTGCCAACGCAATAGAGTTCAATGAAAATACATATACCATGCATAAGTTCATTGCAGTGCCTGATTTTCCATGACAAGATGCTGACCACTCCTGGTGCAAACAGCAACTCCATGGTAACAGAGTGATTAGTTAAGGAAAGAGACACAACAAATAGCAGCCTAAAAAACCAAAATTGCTCAGGGAGCACAACTGTCCCACCTGTTACACATAAGGGATGCTTCATGTTGTATCTTAGTTACACAAAGCTATCTTTGTGTGGGAAAATGATCATAAAATCATTTCCTACCAAAGTTGTAATATATTGCATGCAGTAGCAATGTGATGCCATTATTCCACACCTGAGCCTTAACTCCCTTGAAGGACACGCAAAGGTGAAGTCTCACTGATGCATATGTTCCCAATATTTGAAACAGAACTTGATGACTCCAGGTTAAAAGAGACTACCCAGGCAAGAACCAAGAGGCAGCTGCTTTAAAAAGTTTGCTACATAACTGATGTACCTGCACAGGGAGGCAGTAATTTACTGCCTCCAACTATGCAATAAGCAAAACACTATCCAAATCCTTCTGCTGCAGTCACTTGGAATGCTACAGAAAGGAGATCACACTGGAATGACTAAAAAATTTTTTGGTCATGTTCAGACATAATGCCAAACCATTGTTTAGTGTGGAAAGAACAAGCTGCAACAATGGTTGGGGGTCCTCTATTCTCCCCTTTCTGTAGATGTAGTTGCAAAGAGGCATTCAGAAGCTTTTCCTTCCAATTTCTGTTAGCTAGTTTTGCATGTTGTCTGAACTGAAACCAAAACTGATTAACGTTAACAAGCCAAATTACTGTTTAACCAAGCCATTTAGCAAGCCATGGTTCAAAGTTGGATTCGTTCAAAAAGCTACGGATAAGATTTACCAGGGTTAGAAGTTTTTGAGCAACATGAAAAGTTTCAATTAATGTCAGCTACAAGCTAAAGTTTCTGAATTTCTCCTTTTGTGGGAGGGGGAATTTGTGAGTCCAAAGCTTGCCTAGGCTCATTCTTGCAACACTAAACTATGATTTAGCATGCAGACTGGCTACAAGAAACCAGCAGCAGCACAAGTAGTCACTACAGTTTAGCACATGCTATGCAGCCACTTTTATAACACAACCACTTTGTTAAAGTTCAGCTAAGTTCTAGGTCTAATCAGTGCCAGACCAGGCCAGGTCATGAATGAACAACACCATCATATTCCCTTGATAACCATGGAAGAATAAAAAGTGGGATATAACTAAACAATAAATATTTACGTAGCAATCGTGTTGGGGGTATTGTCCTCTCTTGACAGACGTTAGGTACCTAAACATTTGGGGGCTTGAGGACATAGCCCAGTTTAAAGTAGAATGAAATAATGTAGCATGAACTTACTTTTTAAAATTCTTCTGTCATTTGAAGATGGGATTATGCAAATTCCATGGAATGATAGGACATCTGCATAATGGAAGAATGTACTACGGGAAGCCTGCCTGAAGCCTGCACAGCTGCTGTTTACACCTTACTGGTAGTCACTGCCTGAGGCACATTTTGGCCTATGATGTGCTTAGATACTTTTCAGGTTGAGGACTTTACTATAAAAGGGTAGAAGCCAAGACATGCTTCTACTCCACCCAAACCCAGGTCTTTAATAGCTGGTTAATGAACCTGTCATTAATTGCTTTACACTGCTATGACCAGATGTTCCTAATCTGGATGTACTGTTCATTACCCATTTCAATAGTTTCAGAACTCTGTTGGGTTCCTTAAAGGAGTAAGAAATTCTGCCCCAAAATAGTCAGCTTTTTTTTTAAGTGATAGAAACGTGTTCCATCCAAAAATAATGTATTCGCTTGAACCTTTCCTTCCAAGTTTCATAATGGAACTTTATTTGGATTGATGTTTCCTGAGCCGTGAGCTAATCTGGCACAAAATATTTCCTAATTCCTGCCACTAAAATGAGCTTAATCTTGTTAAAAATATTGTGAAAACTCTTGTCACTATGTGCCACAAAATAGTACATCAGCACATCCCAGAAAGAAAGAAAAATTACAGCAGTCATAGAGCAGGTGAAGTTTATTTTCCAATTGCCCCAATGAGGGGGAAATCCTTTTCCCCCCAGGAAGAACCAAAAGGAGTGGCAACACTCCCTCTAGACATTCCACCCTGCTAGTATGAGCCCAACAGGACTTTGCTTGGCAGGGGGTTGGACTCGATGGCCCTTGTGGTCTCTTCCAACTCTATGATTCTATGATTCTATGGATTGGGCATTTAATCCACCTTAAATTTCGTTTGCGTTGGCCCAGTAGGATTTCTTTGTCAGCTGACTTTGTTCACTCATCATACCTTCAGCTCTTTCTCCAGGTACAAAGTTTGTGCCTACCTGTTAACTTCCAAATAACTGAATTTTACAGAAAATGCATTTTCAAGGTCAAGCAACAATAACTGAAAGAGAATATTCAACTAGATTTACTAGTTATCAGGTCAAACCTACTTTTACATAGGCTTTTCAGATCGTAGTAGGCTCATCTTTACTTGGCTTCACTTTGTTTAAATAAATCTGAGTTTGGGCTTATCACAATTTGATGGAAGCAAATGAATTGCCTGATTTGGGCAGGGGGACTGTTCAAGGAAAACAACCACTTTTTGTACATGGAGATTCAGATGACAGAATCTTGATTCTGGGTTAGCTGTGCAAATTGGCACTTGCCACACATCCCATCCCATAATTCATTAAGTCTTCAAGAATCAAGAGTTTTCAAAAATTATCTAAAGGGTTTTCCTTGCAAGGAAGAAAAGTATATATAGGAATTAGAGGGCAAGAATCAAACAAAGGAGCAAGAAAGAGTAAGCTGGGTAAAGAGAAAGCTCTGTGCAGGGCTGATCATGGAATTCCACCCCATCCCTCTTCTGAGTCTTGGAAGATGCTGCTAGCATGCCTACATCAACTTCCCTCAGTGAAGAGGATACCAGCTGTCTGAAATAGCAACAATGGGGTGGGGGGGACAACCCTCAAGATTCCCAGGGTACTCATGTCTTCCAAGCTAGGTTTCAACCTTTCTTTGCAAATTTACAAACGTTCACGATATACTCAGTCCTGCGTATACCTTAACCAGGACAGTTCAAGCTGAGTAACTTAGTGTCAGCTTCAGTTCCTGTGCTCTCTAGCTAATATCAGAACTCATTACAACAGTTGCTGCCGATTCCACTGGGCAAAAACAGTGGTTGTCAATGTGGTGCTTGTGGAAACAATGGCATCCTCGAGATCTCCCCTAGTACTCTCAAAGCCTCTGAGCTCTCCCCACTCATGGTTATCTTTCTTTCCCTTTAAAAGCATTCAGAAGGAGGGAGCTGGAAGAGCAACCCTCTGTCCCATGTCTCAGCTCTATGTAATTTTTAAGGCCCAGAATGCTAGATCCAAATTTTGCCAGATGCCTTGGCAAAGTGATGTGTGTACAAGTGCTCTCTCTCTTTCTATCTCTTTGGGGTGGGGAGCTGATCCAGAAGTGGCCAGAAAGGGAAGCACACGCCGCACTCGCTCAAAAATCCAAATGCACCCATTGGCCAGAAAAGGTTGTGGACCTCTAGGATGGACAAATTGTGATTTGATGGACAGAATAAGGCAGCTTCATGTGTTTACTTACATCTCTAAAAAGTTATGATGCAAGTAGCTGCCCCTCCTTCCCCACTTTTGCAATGGCCATGGCAACATATAAAACTCTGGGGCATAACTCAGTTCTCTCTTACACAAATCCTGTTGGAGTGAATTGAAAATGCCTTCAGTGGAAGTTTGAATGGTAGAGATTTGTGTATCCTGGATATCATAGTCTCAGAGTTCTATGCACCAAAAAGAAACAAACCTGGTATTTAAAACATTTACATGCTAGATTCTCCAATTATAGGGTCTGCATGCCAGCAGAAACATTAGTCATTTGCTTAGTAACAAACCAAAATGAAATCCTTTTACATTTGGTTTCCATACAATATCATTTACTTTTATAACTCGATTTTTCAAAAGGTTTCTATCTTTAAAACAAAGTTTTGCACAGTATTTAAATTTTACCACTATTCCTATATATAGACTTCATCTTACTAAAATAGCAATGCTCAAGCACATGGGTGGAAACTTAACAGTAAATCTGAGCAGCTTGGAGAGCTCGTATGAACTTTACAGTAAGAGCACTTCACATTAGACATGGAATAGGAAGGCCAGCAGGGACCTGGTCAGCATTCTGCTCACTTCCATACAAGCAGGGTACAGAATTGCAACTATTTCCCAATTCAAGCCTTCTCCTCAAGAGGCAAATGGATGCAACTCCACTGACACAAAGTTCTTCTAAGGTTATTAATTTGGATGGAAGAAAATAAAACCCAAGCTTAACTTCCAAAGCAAAATCATTGACATTTAACATGCCTTGGCTGGATCACATCTGAAAAGTCTAGGATACTCTCTCTGGTTTTATTGTCATTTAGTTACATTAGTTATATTAATTACATATTAATTGAAGACTAAAAAATAATGCAGCAAATATGAAACTGCTCAAACGGAACTTGTGGTTTATTATTTTGTAGACATAGCAGATGTCGTTTTGAAATGGAGATTCCCCCCCAAAACAAACAAACAAACAAACACAAAGTTCACATGCATATGGCTACAATTATTTTTTAAAGGGTTTTGTGAGGGGCCACCACAGGCAAAAATAAAAGGCTGTGCAGGATTTGGTACCACATTAGGCTACAATACTGAGTGCTACAATGTGTTTGCAGTTTCGTCATGGACCTATGGAGCAGGGATGAGTGGGGAAGGCTGGCTGGCTCAATGGTAGGTTGTTACTGACGAAGTGGCTTGGCAGGGTGCACTGGATTTGGAAATATCAACAGCCCCTGGAGATAGAATCATGAATATAGCTGGAGCCATCTGCAGTTCTCTATTCAAGAAAAGAAAAGAATCCAGTAACAGCACTAAAAAAAATGCAAAGGTATTATCTTGCTTAGGAATAATAATTGCCCAGAGTAACATAGCTAGTACCAAACCAGTACTGAACCAGCATACAAATGCAGCAAACTTTATCAGTAAAAAATAAGCAATTTCTTCTGACTTCAAGGAATGTGATAACAGCTGCAAATATTACTTCTGCCTGACAAGTTGCAGACACCTTTCCATATAAGGTGAAAAATGTATAAAAGCTGTTCAGGCTATACTGTTGCCTCTGTCCCAGCTGGTTCATTACACTCTAGTTGAAGCCTTTACGTTTTTAAAATCTATATAAAAATATTTAGAAGCAGACCACATCCACTTATCTAAAGAACAAAAGTGGGGAGATAAGCTTTAATTAGGATAGAATCATCCCACATTTTACCTTCTGATGTTTTGTCAGCAGAATAACTCACATTAAAATTGGAGTTCTCAGTGTGTCACCCATGGGCACTTTTCTGGTTACCAGAATGGAGAGTTACCAGTGTTGTTGGTGTTTCTTTTTGGAGGGGGTTATATGCATTTTGCTTATTTTTTTTTGGGGGGGGGGGTCCAAGTACTGCCTTTTCTTCTGCTGTGAAATGGGTATTTTGTGGCACCCACAACAGTTTCTTTGATTTCCAAATGTGTGCCAGGGTCCAAAAAGGCTAGGGATCCCTGTATTAAACCTTCAAAGTTTAGAACTTAAATACAAAATGCACTTGAACATTATCTTACTGAGATATGGCAGTGTGCTTCATATTCTGAATAATAAGCTTGCACAAGGAATTAAAAATAAATCAACAGAGGGGAAGCATGTGGAGAAGGGAAAGGTGGTCTCCATATCAGAATCCCTCAGCAGGCTAGTACTGCAGGCTAATCATCTGTGTCTGCTGAACTAAAACTGGATCTAAGGGAAACTAATATATGGGAACACTCATATCACAGCAGCAAAACCTCATATGTTAGAACCAGAAGTGATTGCAATATTTGTCTTGTGCAAAGTAGAACTCTCCATGTGAGGACATACACTCTTTCTCCCAAGGTTCCCTGCATAGGAGCCAACACCTAAGGGCTGAGGTCCCTTTGTCCCCACCCAATAAAATATTTGAGGGGACCCCCCCCCCAGTTGATGGGCATTGCCATTCAAATGGATGTGTGTGCAGCACTTCGTGGTCGATTATGTGGAGTGGGGCTTACCTGCCCCCCAATATTTTATCCAAGGTGGCACCCCTGGTTTCCTGTACTTTCACTTCATCAATCAGTTTCCTTCCTGTTGGTGAGAACCAGGTCCATGTGAGATGACCCCTCTGTTGCTTCTCCCACCTTCTGGGAAATGAAATTGTCAGCAAGGCAATTTTGTTGGGACTTTACATTTTTGGAGGTATGCGTTCCAACAGATAATGAGGCAGATGAAGTCTACCCTGACTACTATATCTGTCCTTTTTGAATGTCTGGTAATCAGCTCTAAGAAAGCATCATCCACTCCTCAGTCTGGCTTGGAGGTCTATAGCAGTAACAGTAAGGTCACTGTTGATTCCCTCTCCTACAATCTTTACCCATATTCTCTCAATCAGCCTTTTATTTCCCAAGTCATGGATCTCTTCACAAGTGTACAAATCCTTTGCATATAATGCTACTTCTCCTCCATCCTTCTTTGATCTATTCCTTTTGAGCAAGTTGTACCCTTCAGTTTCTACATTCCAAATGACCTGTGCCAAAAATGTTCATCTTCAAACAAATGTGCCAAATATTATGCTGCCCTATAGATTTTGATTGCTTGGCATCTGTCTGGCTTGAGAGACAATGGCGTGTGCCTCCAGGGGTGAAGTCAAACCACTGCATTAGTAGCACCAAAGTGATCTCCCCAAGGAACAAGCCTGGGCAGTGTGTATCAGCCTCACTGATGTGGTCTAAAGGACAGCAGAGCGATACAACCATCTTAGGGACTCAGGATTTGTGTAGGGTTTACTCCTTAGCCTTTTCTTCTCCTGAAGATATCCCAGAAGGCAGCAGAGGTTTAGGATCAGAGTTTCACTTCTCCTAGATTGGCTACCTTCCTAGATTGACAAGCCCCATCTGCTTCTTTACAGCATGTGCAGAAACTGCCTTCTTGCCTGTTGAGGCCACTATTAGACTTGTCTGCTCAAATGGAGCCTGTTTTTGCATGTAGGGTAAGTCCCTGACACACTGAGAGTTTGAGACCCATTGGCTACCCTCACTTGGTTTAGCCAGCCAAAGTTATTCCCGGGGTGTGGCCGCCGTCACAGGCTGGCAGCTTCTAGGAGCCACATATAAGAGCTAAGTCATGGGTAGGCAGGCCTGGGGGCTGGATCTGGCCCAATCGCCTTTTAAATCCGGCCCACAGGCGGTCCAGGAATCAGCGTGTTTTTACATGAGTAGAATGCGTCCTTTTATTTTAATGCGTCTCTGGGTTATTTGTGGGGCCTGCCTGGTGTTTTTACATGAGTAGAATGTGTGCTTTTATTTAAAATGCATCTCTGGGTTATTTGTAGGGCATAGGAATTCGTTCATTCCCCCCCTCCCCCCCCAAAAAAATATAGTCCGTGCCCCCCCCCCAAGGTCTGAGGGACAGTGGACCAGCCCCCTGCTGAAAAGTTTGCTGACCCCTGAGCTAAGTGCAGGATGGGGATCAAAGGTGGGCAAACTAACACAAAAGAAGCACGATGTGTCCCCACCAAAGGTACTAACTTCCCTAACAGCCCATGCACCCTAGCCCTACAGAACAGAGCTGGAAACAGTGACCCTATTCTCCTTAATATTGGGGGTAGCCTGTATAGGTATGTATGCACAGATTAACACTGAAGAAATTATTTACTACTAGGAAGGATCCGCCCCTCTTTTAAAAGAAGGATTGCATTTTGTGCATCAGAATAATCACCTGTGTTGTGCAGTGCTGCTGAATTAGTGCATGAGAGTGCATAAATGGAACAAAGCTACACAGTTAACACAGTGCTTCGGAGCATTTGCCTATGCTAAATGGAAAGTAATGCATATTCCTAATTATTTAAGCATTGCTGTACATGATATACTGACTATGAACAGATGTAGGCATAGTCAAATACACTGTGGGCATATAACTCGCATGCCTAGTATGTGAACTATTTTTTATGCTTTCTGACCTGCTGATTGCTTGCTGTTGAACAACAGGCCATGAAAATATGTGCGAAGCAGAAAGATATAAATGTGAAAATACATGTGTGTGGTTTATGGGTTTGGTTATTTAAAAAAAGAAAAGGGGGAAATAGAACCATTCATTACTTTTGAGAAATATTCAATATGCTCCCCAAAGCATCTGGGGTTTACTTCAATTTTTATGCCAAATTACAGGCTGTGAATTCCAACGAGTTTTCTAGGCAAAGAATGTTGAACTGTGTTAATAATGGAGAAACCTCTAGTAGTTTTGTCCATCTATAACACTTGGTACCCCCCCCCAAACTATGCTATGATTGTGATTTATATTATTTTTTCAAACATACTTGGTTTATTAAACCAACAACATGCTAAGCATAATTTCATTTTCCTTGCGGAGAACCTTACATTTTATTCATTATCTGGCTTCCAAAATCCCATTTAGTTATAGATTTTGATACATGGGCAGAGTCACAAGAAACAGTAACTCTCTGTGAAAATAAAACTGGAACCATTTGATGGGTGTGCTAGCAAAACTGGAATTCCTGTATAAACAAATACCAAGATTTTAAAAGTAGCTGAAGCAAAACTGGCATGCCCTATGCATTTGTCTGAAGTATGTGTGGCTAATGTTTGATCAGCAAAATGTCAGAGGGGATCACAATTGTTCAGCAACTGGCCACACATCTCATGCACTTCGCAACGTTTCAGAAATGCATTGAGGAATCTGTTTTAATCCAGAAGAAATGAATCATGGCATGAAATCAGGCAAACGAAAACACTAAAGAACTGGGAGAGGGGAAGATATTGCCCAAACTTGGGTGTGGGGTGGAGTTGCTGTATGGTCTCTACCCACAGATCTGCAGCTTTTCACACTGCCTGAGTGGAAGAAAGGAGCAACACCGCAATTGCAAAATGCAAATGGACTCTATTGTACCGTAATTAGTAAGACTGGCCACCCTTCTTTGTAAAATCTTTGTAACATTAATGCACATCCCCACCATGTTTTTCCCTCACTCCAGTTCTTGTAAAAACAAATTCTGAATTCTAAAATAAACAAAACCCGCCTTATATGCTAACCATCACAACCAAAGTAAATTATTCGTCTGCCCATGCTACATTGTTTAATAAAATTAATTCTTCTTTTCCGGCCACTCTTCTCAGAGTAATTAGAATCTTATAGCAGCAAAGTTGAAGGAAATGTAACCATATGGCTAGAATGTGGCAGGAGGATAGCAACTTTATTTGTGGATATTAGAGAGCCCAACTCAAATATTCATATACACATATGTAAATACAAAAGGATGTGGTTATTTAAAGGTCAATAACTGTATTCGGCTGTTGACTGAAATCTGCTTTGTCTTTGGTTTAAAAGTTTCCTGTACTTTACAATAAAACCACTAAATAAGCCACTATTCTTGGAATATGATGCCAATTAATAAAAACTATACAAAATATAACTAGAAAATCAAAATGGATTTCTTATGCCCTGGAAATGTCAACAAAATGCCCAGTTCCAAATGGTATTTTTCATTGTATTTATTGCTTAGCCAGAGGTCAGAAAGCATCTTGTCATGAACAGCAATGCATTCCACAATACACAGTTTCCATGGATGGAGATAAAGAACAGCTTCCTTAAAAAAAACAAAAAACACCCAAGGGCCTCAATTAAATACACTAATTTCACACAACTTTAAAAAGCAAAGAGCAGCAAAAATGCCTAATTACACCTGTATACACATGACTGCACTTTTACTATGTGCTAAAGCTCAACCGTTCAAGATTAAAATTTTGCTTCCATACATTCCTACAAGATGTTTATTGTTATGATAAAGGCATGAATAGAAAGCAGGTATGTTTCATATATAGAACATACTTGAGCAGCAACATATGTAGGCATGTGTAGGTATTTAAGATCACATCTACTGATTCATCATACAATTGTCCAGGCACAATTTGAAGTGTTGGTGCTGACCTTTAAAGCCCTAAAATTTCTCAAAACAGTATACCTGAAGGAGCGTCTCCACCCCCATTGTTCAGCCCAGACACTGAGGTCCAGCTCCGAGGCCCTTCTGGCCGTTCCCTCACTGCAAGAAGTGAAGCTCCAGGAAACCAGGCAGAGAGCCTTCTCGGTAGTGGCACCCATGCTGTGGAATGCCCTCTCATCAGATATCAAGGGAATAAACAACTACAGTCATACCTTGAAAGTCAAACAGAATCCGTTCCTGAAGTCCGTCCGACTTCCAAAACGTTCGGAAACCAAAGCACAGCTTCTGATTGGCTGCAGGAAGCCCTGTCAGATGTTCGGCTTCCCAAAATAGTTCACAAACCGGAACAGTCACTTCTGGGTTTGCGGTGTTTGGGAGCCAAAACGTTCGAAAACGCAGCTGTTCGAAAACCAAGGTACGACTGTATTTGACTTTTAGATGACATCTGAAGGCAGCCCTGTTCGGGGAAGCTATTAATGTTTGATGTTTTATCACTTTATTTTTTATTATTAATAATAATATTCTGTTGAGATCCACCCAAGCTGGCTGGGGAAACCCAGCCAGATGGGCAGGGCATAAATAATAAATTATCATCATCATCATCATTTATCCCAACGAAACTAGTAACCCAATACCTGCCAGACCATGGACCATAGAAGGCTATTTCAACACTGCAATTCTGTGTACTCTTGGGTATATAACTTCTTACTCGGAAGTTAAATCCTTGAACATCTATTTTCTTTTGTCCCAAAAAAGAGAGTAAAGAACAAGAAATAAGTAGTAGAGTGTCTAGAACTGCATCATGCTTTTCAGTGTTTCATAATAAATATGTAAATTTTGTGTTGTAAGACACAATGGGAATTTCCTTAAAGGGTCCGATATAAATTCTGGTGATAATGATGAGGAAAAAACCTATTGACAGAAGGCTAGCATGGGGCAAATGCATTCCCTAAGTTTAGTAGCTGCCTTTAGCAGAGTGTCATTGTTGTTAATAAATTAGACCAGGGATGGGAAACACAAGACCCCCTCCAGTTACTGTTGGACTCTGATTTCCATCAGCATGGTGAACAGTTATTGATAATAAGATAGTCAACAGCCACTGCAAAGTTTCCCCTTACCTGAATGAGACTATGGCATCCAAGGCCGCCTCATACGGTGGTACCTCAGGTTACATACGCTTCAGGTTACAGACTCTGCTAACTTAGAAATAGTACCTCGGGTTAAGAACTTTGCTTCAGGATGAGAACAGAAATTGTGCTCCGGCGGCGCGGTGGCAGCAGGAGGCCCCATTAGCTAAAGTGGTGCTTCAGGTTAAGAACAGTTTCAGGTTAACAACGGACCTCCGGAACGAATTATGTACTTAACCCGGGGTACCACAGTATTAGTCTCCTTTGGGCATCGTATAAGAGATACAAGATACTGCTGCTACACTGCCAGAATCTGCCTACAAAACCTGACCGGTAGTTACAGCCCACTGTAGAGCCTGCATGGCAATGTTGTATAAAATAATGGGTTTAGGACTGCATCTACATTGAAATAGGAAATATTTCAGCAGTGTTTATTATTTGACTGAATCTATATGAAGTAATTATCTGGACAATGAAATTGGCATGTGGGTAACCATAGGCGCCAACTCTAAGGGGCCCAGGTTCCTTTGTGAGTGCCCCCCCCCCATAAAAATGTTGGGGGCCGGGCCCTCCCAATGATTAGGACAATTAGGGTCAGGGGAGGACGAGAGCAGAACTGAGCGTGGCACAGCTTCGGTGCCTGGTGGCTCCTGCTGCTGCTGCTGCAGAGTGGGAGGAAGAAGAGGGAAGCAGCCCCAGACCACTGGCAGCAGCAGCAGGAGGAAGAAGAGGACACTGAACAACTGAGAGGAGCCACCAGCCATTGAAGCTGTGCGGCTGCCACATTCCGCTCCACCCCCTGGTTCCTTCTGGTGTTACACACACATCACGAGTGTGTCATTGCACCCCTGATCTTCTGCTCAGGTTAGCCCCCCTGTTGGTAACAATAGATGCAAATAATGAAAGAGGCCCAAACTATTCAAAAAGCAAACACTACCCTTGATGACCCTACAAGTTCACAATTATTTAAATAAAATGTTCTACACAGTAGAATTCAGAGACCTCTATAAACACACACACACACTCAATAAATACTATAGGACAGAAACATCGCATACATATTACAAAGCACACACGATTTCAAAAAAAGTAACTCTCTTAGGAAAAACAGAAATCATACCCACGTCCTGATACCATTTACAAAGTTATCACCTTACTGCTAGAAATTGTGCTAGTTTCTGTCTTTACTCCAGATAAGGTTGCACCACATAGAATAAACACACATCCCACAAACACATAAACCCTTATCTGACCACTGACATCAGGGTCTTTTCGTTCACTACAACTAACATCAGCATACGCCAAAGCAGTCACACACCATACTTCTACAAAGGAAATGGGAATCTCTTTTGATGACACAAAAAGCAGATAGGTAACTGACTCAGTGCATCACTATTCATGTTTCTAATGTTACATTTAAAGGGGGAAGCAATGCACTTCTCCTAGGAGATACAAGGTTCCCCAAGGGTGGAGAAAACCCATGCCAACACATGAAGGAAGATGCATACAGTGGTACCTCTGGTTACATACTTAATTCGTTCCGGAGGTCTGTTCTTAACCTGAAGCTGTTCTTAACCTGAAGCACCACTTTAGATAATGGAGCCTCCCGCTGCTGCTGCGCCGCTGCACAATTTCTGTTCTCATCCAGAAGCAAAGTTCTTAACCTGAGGTACTATTTCTGGGTTAGTGGAGTATGTAACCTGAAGCGTAAGTAAACTGAGGTACCACAGTAATTAACTCTTAATACATCAGAAATGCACATAAAATGCAGATTGGTTTCTTCCACTTTGAGTCCCAAACTGATATATATTTTCTGAACTAACTTTTGTCAAATCTTTGAACTTATACTGATTAAGGACAGATTCATGCATGGAAACCAGACAGTGTTTCTCTCCTCCATAGATGCCTGCTCAACCATTCCTGGATACAATATTACCTGGTAAGCAAATTGTCACTACAGAGGTATCAGTGTGGTGCTATTTCCACAATCATGGCATCATTTTTTTTAGGTCTGAATCAGACATAAAATGAATAACTGATTTCAGACTTTATATGAATAATTACTCTGGCCTTAAGAATTCACTAAGTCTGTGTTTGTTTGTTTGTTTGTTTGGTCTTTCTACTGCTTAATTGTTAAAACCTCTAAGTGATTTATCCTGTTTTATTCTTTGCAGCTCTAGAAGCTACTATCATGGATCACACAGTGCCTGCTCCTGGCAAACAGTAAACCACCAGTGCTTGCATGTAAATACAAGTGTGCAGAAATCTGGCGACACAGCAATATGCCCATCCATGTGTGTGCATCCTTTGGAAATAGTTCTTGAGAGCCCAGAGGCTGATCAAAAGCAGAAACTCTAGAATAAATTTCCTATTTTGTCTCCAGTACTCAAAAAGTATTATTTCAGCCAATATATATCTTGTATATCACAATGGAGATTATGCTTCATTCTCTAGCAGCAGATCAAGCACAAGACTAAGGAGTGGTTCCACACTTTATGCAGCATTCATGTTTGTCACGGATACACTAATGTTGTGCTAGTCTTTCCTTTGGCAAATACAAAGTATAAATGACAGATCTGTATGCACAACCATCAGACATCTCCCAAGTAATCAGGGCTCCCAGGAATGCCAATATAGATATTTCAGGATGTTCATCTGACAATTCCACTTAAGGAGTTTGCTGAAGGAAACCACCCAGAGCAAACATGTTTGGAGTGTGAGATGCAGAGCCATTTTGTATAGTATACCTACTCAGCCATATCACTGCAGCTAAGCTGAAATTTGAAGCTGCATTGCAACTTATCAAATATAATTAATGAAATACCAAATCTCAGTGATGTAGGGTAGATACACAAAAAACAAAACAGTCAACCTTCCCAAAGAATGAGAGTATTCAATTTCATATGGAAAGTAGAGAATAGGTTACATAAAGATCTTTTGCATGGTTCAAGCAAATAGGTATCCTCTGCTGCAAGTGAGACAAGGTCAAAGCTTTTATCATGTTTACAGGTGTTATGGCAATTCACAACATGTGGAAACAAATAAATATTTTCCCTTCATATACAGTGGTACCTTGGGTTACAGACGCTCCAGGTTACGCGTTTTCAGGTTATGGACCACGAAAAACCCGGCAGTACCAGAAATGGTTACTTCCGGGTTTCGCCGTTCTTGCATGCGTCACAGATTACATCTGCAACCTGAGCTTCCACTGTATTTAAAATACTACATGGAGTAATATGGGTTCAAGTCCACACTCCAGTGCTAATCACTACCTTTCTGTTTTTGAGCAAACTCTGTAATTCCAGAATTGTAAGAGAAAAACACATGTGCCTGTAGTATCCTAATGATGCAAAGTGACTCAATTAATTAGAATGATGTGTTTCCTCTCTTGGCCACTCTCCCTCTTTCTGTAAAGTAGGAATTTCCTTTTGGGCAAGCTAAGTTGTTATTGCTCTGATAGCTACAAAGAATAGTTATCACAATAGACGAAACAGGTCTAACTTCTTAATGTGCAGCCTTTATTATTTAGCATAAGAGCACAATCCACAAGTCTGAGTGGTGAAAATATTACAGAGAAATTGAGTTCGCACATGATTTTATGGGTCATTACTCAGATAACCCACTGCTAGTCCAGAAGTGTGACTGCTATTCATATGGGTCTATGTCCTGTGAATCAGCTGGTGTAAAGGGGTCATAAAGAGGTAGGCTAGCAAGGTAGGGGGTGGAGGGAGGAGAGTATGGACCTACTCAAACATAACTGTTCACATGAATGCCACCACTTCTGTGCACTGTAAGCCCCATAAGCCAGGGATTGCCCAGTCACTTAGGAAATTTCCACTCTACTTCACATACTGCCTTCCAAGAGATACTGTAATTAACTGTAACAATGCACAACTTAAATTTTCACGCTGCTACTGTCATCATACACACCACATGACACTTCCCCTCCATTCCTAACACTGGCTTCCAATCTGTCCTGTAATCTTTAGAAGCTTACTTTCAAAGTCCTCAGTAGTCTTGCCCACCTCTGTGTCCATACATTCTTGTCCTCCTTGGTGCCTCGAACTCTGCCACTTTCAGCCTCTTGAATGGTTTCTCTCTCCCTTAAATGACTTCTCCATTATCTTGTGCCTGGAAGACAATCACAGGTTGCCCTCTCTTTCTTCAAAGCCAACCTAAAAAAACAGTGTTTCCTCAGAACCTTTGCCTCTACCCTCCTCTGCTACTATAATAATGCTTTCAAGTATGTTTAAATGTAATCATACAAATTCGTCCCCCATTACCTTTCCCTTGTAGTCATCTCTTTCTTCATAACAAAAACTGTAAGCTCCCTTAGGCAGGGGCCCATCTTTCCAACACTTCCTATCCTACAAAGTGCCACATACATAGATAGTACTATGTAAATAATAATATAAAACAGTAATATGGAAAGCAGCATATCCAGGAGTCCAGAGCCTCTAGAATCTAGATTATTCAGGTTTAGTGTAACTTTTTTAAAAAAATGATCCAAGTTTCTCAGGGAGTAAAATGAGAACACATAAGACAGGACTCTTCAATGCTTAAGTAGTATTGCAATGTTTATAGCTAACTTTTCCCATGAGAGATGCTTAAATCTGTTCACTTTTACTTTATAACTAGCGAGTGCGAATATGTTCTTTTTTATAACTAATATTCATTGAAAAGAGATGGAACAAAGACACTTTAAACCGATGCACTAGAGAATAAACCTATTTACAACTGGTAAATGGTTAGTAGCTAATTATTCTTGCTGGTGTGGCACTTGCAAATAGCTTTCGAAAGAGAATATGCATTTCCATGGTTACACAGTATGAATGTTTTCAAGAACCAAAGTAAGTGGACTATGAAATAATCTCAGTGCAAGAGATGATTTGCATCAAACACACTTAACACCTATAGGATGTGCTTGTTTGATAACCATGCCATTATCACAATTCCCAGTAGCTTACTGTATATTGCATGCATCTTTATGCAGAAAACCAAAAAGCATCACGATAAGCATTGATGAACAGGTTTATTTAGTTTCAAGCAGAGCTCTGGGTGGAGCAAGAAAAACAGCATTCACAAAGTCGCTGCAGAGACTCCTTATACTTTCATACCATCAAGATACCATCTCAAAACCAATGGAAGTCATATACACATAACCCAAGGTCACAAGTTTGATTAAAATTATTTCCCATTGCTAAATCCAAAATTCTCCTTACAAGTTTGTTCGACATTTAAAACATTTACCCATTGCTGTAGCATTTTTAAAAAGAAAGTAATCTCTACAAATTTTGACACACTACATGTGATTTTATTGTTTAACAATATTGTTATTGTGTAACAACATTGTTATTGTTTAACAATAATTGTTTATTGTGTAATGTTCTGTTTGCAAACAGCTTAGAGATTTCCCTTTCATAAATGTAAAGCAGTATAGAAATGATTTAACTAAATAAAAGACTATTCTAGTATAATATACAGATTTTTTATTTTAAAAAGTATTGATGTACAGAAGATGAAGAATCCTAAATTCAAGAAAGGAATTAAAAGCAGGTGCCTCTTGTTTTAATAAGTAGGTCACCCACCACAGCAGCTGGGGGAAGGGAGACACTATACATGAGTGGGAGAAATTGGACGTGGCAGCCACATCTTATTTGTGAATAATAGTCTTATCACAACACTCAGATGACTTAATAATTACAAGTGTCACCAGCAGCAAGTGCTTGAGGTTTGTAGAACCTTCAGCTCAGCAAGAGCTTCAGCTGCACAGAATTTAGTGCAAGGCTTTAGATAAAGGCCAATTTCCAAAGATTCAGGGGTGTGAAGGGGCATCTTTAACAACCCATGTCCTAAACCATGAATCCATGATTCCCTCTCATCATCATTCTTTGTTACCGAAAGCATGTAGCCAGCAAACACCTTTGTCTCTAGTTGCACTCTCTTTCAAGAAAGAGAGGGATACTTTTTTTTACAAAGTATCCCAAACATATGGACTTCCCAAAGCTACATTCCTGTAACAAAGCAAACTTCTTTCAGTCTCCTGTATTCCTAGTTTTAAACTTTGGTTTGTCTTTGTATAAAATTAATCTACTCCTCTAACCCCAGTGCTCTGGGCTGTAATGCATGCTGCATCTGTAAATCAGGGAGAGGTCGGAGACAATTTTTAGAAGAGTTGAAAGCAGTTTGAGAGAGACAGTGGTCTGGATGGTGTACATATTTTCTTTGTCCCACTGGTGCTGCTGTGAGATATATAGATATATAGGTATGAGAACCATACTGAACTAGTTTACCAAAGGCAAAAATAGGATGAGCGTATATACCATGGGCAACAATCTCCCCACCCCCTAGGGGAAAAAGCACCTATTTTCTGCCTCCAGCCTTTGTTAAATAACAGCTCCACAAACAAACCAAAGACTTGGAGACAATCTTGCTTAGCAGCTTTCCCCTTTTCTTTTCTTTTTTTTTGCATGTTCAGTACTACGCAGGAAAGCTATTAAACACTTCAAGAAGAAAGCAATATTTATTATGAGTTACTGTATTTGTACAGCACATCCAGCCAGGACCTCCAGCAGCAAAAGTTCAGAAACATTTTCATAACAACTACCATGCTTATTTTTAGTATCCTCTTGGATGCTTTCTGATTAAAGAACTGCAGTGAAATTATCCAGACACTCTGGTAGGCGTGCCTTTCTGTGATGGGCACCAAGGAAAGCATACGCACACAGAAACATTGTGAAACAAGAACTTAAGAATTCAATTGTAGTTCAAAATAACTTCAAAAATACAAAACTACAGAAAATTTAACTAATCCAGCTATGGTGGTGCCTTTTGTAATTGTTTTATTGTTGGGATGTTATTGTATTTTACCATGTTGTTCTCCCTTAATACTGGCAGTATAGAAACTTCTGAAATAAATAAATAAACGCACTAGATAGCTTGGCTGTTATGGGGTGTGTAGCCAGGCTAATGCTCTCTACTGATGCACACACAAGTTCCTATCTTTGTACTCTGAATTGCTGTGGGCTAATAACTGCTCTCTAGTTCCATGCTGGAAATCAATGATCACTCTGATTCTGAGTCAAATGCTTTAAAAAGGTGGGTGACTAAAATAGGTGTTATGATATCAAGGACATGCCAAGGGCAGAGTCATATAGGAGATTGTTGTCCTCCTGGACTAGTAGGTTAGCACACAATTTAGAAATGCATTAAAAATATGGCAGTGTTCCCACAACTTTCCACAGCACAGATTCTACCAACTAGACCACAGGCTAGCTTGTGAGCAGACCAGAAAGCATAAAAAACCCACTCCAAAAAAGATTCGTGCTCATGCCTTAAATAGCCGACCACGCAGCCTTAAGGCTACAATCCTAAACACACGTGCTGGATAACAAATCCCACAGAACATTGTGGGGCTTGAGTTGCTCCTGATTAAACACGAATAGGGTTCCCCTACAAGTTCCAGAAGGAAGAATTCATTTGATTAGAACGGGCGCCGCCTAGTCAAGCAAAACTCTCGCAGCTGAAGTGATTACCAAGCATCAAGCAAATACACCAAGGCTGGGAATCAATCCCAGGAAAGTAAACCTGTTGTCTTCTTCAGCGGGTCTACGCAGGAGCAAACATACCGGTACATCTATCCCAGTAGAGTTTTCACACCCCTCTACCTTCCAGAAAGAAACCATTAAAAAAAACAAAACCCCAAAGCCGAGCTTTGCCGTGTTAAAGCAACTTGAGGAGAGGGCGGCGGCTTCGAGTTTCGCAGCTCACCTCCAACCTAAACAAGAGAAGTTCTGAAGGCGCCTTAGGGTGCTACCCTGATCAGTTCAGCCACTAGAGCCGATGGTCTTAGATGGGCTGCAGCCCATTAATTTCAGCGGGTCTACCCCGAGTACGTGCTAGTGGGACAAGCCTTACAAATTCAAGGGAAGGCGCGCGCGCTCGCCCCTCGAAAAGCCCTCAGGAAGGATGCCCCCTTCGTCCTCCTCCTAGTCCACCTTACCTCGGGGTAAGCCAGCAGCGCTTCCTTCTGAGGAGACCCGCGCAGGGGTTTAGTTGAGCCGTCCGCCTCCGAGGGCGGCCGCCGAGCTGCTGTTCTGTGTGCTGACAAGAAGAACTCAGCCCCTCTGGAATGGGCTTCCTCCTCCTCTCGAGAGCTCGCCCTCGCTTTCCACCAGAGGGGAAGCGGCTTTCTCCGCCCCGCGGGCTCTTCTTCCACGCACAGTCTCTCCCCCGGCGGGCTCGTACAAATCCCAAACAAACGCAGCCCCGCCTCGCGCCGCTCAGAGACCCAGCAGCAGGCGGCCTCCCCGCGGCAAGAAGGCCAATAGGAAAACGCCGAGGGAGCCGAGTTGCTCGCGCCTCGGAGGTCGCTCGGAAAGTGGCCGGCGCGCGCGCGGAGGGCGGCTGCTTGGGCGCGGGCTCCTCCTGGACTCTGCTCCTCACAGCCGACAAACAGCAACACACGAGCAACTCCTCCTCCTCCTCCAGCTCCGCCCCTGCCTGGCGGCTGCCACCTAACACTCCTCGACGTCTTGCGCGGGAGCGCGAATATCAGGGCAGAAGCTGCCTGGCTGTGGCGGCGGGGCAGTCCGGGCAGGAGGACTTTGCTTGGGGCGGGAGGCAGGCTGAGCAGCAGGGCCCCAGAGGCAGAGGACAAGACTGGCTTTCCCTCCTAGGGGGGGGGGGGCGCAGGCAGGGTCCGCATGACTTCTCGTTCCTTCCTCAAGAGCTGCGCTCTGAAATGTTGTGTGTCTGAGGTAGTTTGTTTTCAGAGGCCCGCCGACACCTATTGAACACACATTGCCATCGAAAGGGCCTTGAGACAATTAAAGGCTGGCCTAAGGTGGGACCTGGGAAGCTGCCTTATAGTAGGTTACCAGACGTCCCTGGTTCGTGGGGATTTGCAAATCTGTCCCTGGATTTGCAAATCTGTCCCCGGACAAATTCCGTCCTCGGAATGTCCCCAGATTTGCACATCTGTCCCCGGGAAACGTGGCAGCCTCAGCAGTCCAGAGCCAGCCTAGTAGCGCAGTTGGCTCTGGTTGGCTCTGGGCTGCTGACTGCCTCTGCCAAAGGGGAACTGGGGACGTCCGGCGGTACAGATCTCCTGTCCCCTTCCCCCTTTGATTTGACTGATGGGGGAGGCTCAGGATTTGCAGGCGGGCGGCGATTGCCCTGGAGAGGCACAAGGCACATGGTTTCTCTGCCAGGCAAGGTGCAAAGCCCTTCTTTCGCACCCTGTGAAACATAAATGCACAGAGTTTTTAAAAAACTGGGCAACGGCGCACCATGACTCCCAAGCCTCCCCTGAACACCTGCCCCCTTCCCCTTTTCTTTTGACAGATCGGGGGGAGGCCCGGGAGCCACGGGCAGGCATCATTGCCCAGTTTTTTAAAAAAACTCTGCACATTTATGTTTCACAGGGTGTGAAAGAAGGGCTTTGCACCTTTATACAATATGCATGTGTGCTTGGGCCCAGGGTCTTTTGCCTCACCATCCTCACTACTGACTCCCTGTTGCTACTCAGCTTCAAAAAAGAAGAAGAAGAAGAGAGAAAAAAAGTGTCCCCTGATTCATTGAAAAAAATCTGGTAACCATACCTTATAGTCCCATCTCAATGGTCAGTCTAGCTCAGTACTGTTCACACAGACTGGCAGTGGCTCTCCAGGATTTCAAAGAGGGGGCTGGAGATGCTGAGGAGGGAACCTGGAACCTTGCGCATGCAAAGCAGATGTTTTACCAATGAGCTGCAGCCCCGCCTTCCAAATGGAGGTGAATGGCAAGATGGCATCCTCACCCAGGGCCATGAGTGTAGCCAAAGGGGCAGTGGCGTAGCGTGGGTTGTTAGCACCCGGGGCAAGGCAAGTAATTTGCGCCCCCTAACCCGAGGCAAGGCAAGTAATTTGCGCCCCCCCCCCCCCCCGCTGCACTGTCCCTCCCCCAGATAGTCCCTCGCTCTCTCTCCGCTCCGCACCGCACCGCACGCCTGGCACCCTCCCCTCCACAGTGGGCGGCGACCCCGCGGCTCGGATCGGATTCGCACAGCCAGCACCACAGTGAGAGAGAGTAAGTGAGCCAGGTAGGGGCAGAGAGCTGCGAGTGCGAGCGCGCCCCCCCCCCCGATGTTGCGCCCGGTGCGGCCGGCCCCCCCTGCACCCCCCACGCTACGCCACTGCAAAGGGAGGCAGCTGCCCCCCCCAAATCAGTACAAATCAATACAAATCTGAGGTTCTGCCCCCGCTAACAAAAATCCTGGTTATGCCCTTGCCCAGGGCTACCCCAAGATGTTTTGGCACTGGAGGCAAAATGCAAAATGATGCCCTCGCCTTGCAACCAGGAAATAAGGGGCGAGTGATAATCTACATCAGGAACAAGGGGAGGGGGGCATAAAGATCTAGAGCTGGATCTGCTACCCCTGTGGATCCTGCCACCCGAGGCAGTCACCTCACCTCACCACCTGGTTGGGCTGGCCCTGTCCTGACCCTCATTACATGTGTGGAAGCCAGCTGAACTGGCATTTGGATTTTATTTCAGTGCTGGCCGTGGAACAGTTTTCTCCATCGCACTCAAAGGCAACAGGCTACATATGTGGGTGCATATCTTCCTCCTTAACTTTCATTATTTCATTTGCAATAATTAAAGAGACACTTCAGAGTAGTTTTTAAAAGGAGTATAGATGTATGGTGGGGTCATCTCCATACCCTCCAACATTTCTCTGATGAAAACAGGGACATCCGATCCATCATTATAATTTTACTATTTATACCTGACACATCTTACTGGGTTGCCCAGCCACTCTGGGCTGCTTTCAACATCTATAAAAACATAATAAAACAGTAAACTTTTTTTAAAACAACTTCCCTATACAGGATTACTTTCAGATGGCTTTTCTCCAATGAAAATAGGGACATCCTAAGGCCCGGGATCAAATCAGAAACCGGGACGGCTTCTCTGAATCAGTGACATCCCTGGAAAATAGGGACACTTGAAGGGTCTGCATCTGTAATCTCTGGATCTTGACATTTCTAACCATGTTCTACCAAAAAAAACCCCAATAAACTTTGTACTCAATGGTACTTACTTCTGAGTGTAAATGTTTAGAATTGTGCTGTTGGATTCTGTCCACCTTGTTAAACGTCCGCCCTGAATGATTTAGGCTGCAGTGCTTAAGTTCCATGAGCAAAATGAATGATTTGTACCATTGCACCTTGAAAAAAAAAGAAGCATTGACAGCTTGTTCCACCCAGTTTCCTAGGAAACTTTCCCGCCTCTCAGTGACAGCAGGTTGGCTCCTCAGCGCTTTTACGCTAATAGGGTGAATGTCTCACAAGGTGCTGGGAGGAAACAATACCAATGAGACAAAATAGATATAGTGGTACCTCTGGTTACGTACTTAATTCATTCCAGAGGTCTGTTCTTAACCTGAAACTGTTCTTAACCTGAAGCACCACTTTAGCTAATGGGGCCTCCCGCTGCTCCCACGCGATTTCTGTTCTTATCCTGAAGCAAAGTTCTTAGCTTGAGGTACCGGTAATATTTCTGGGTTAGCGGAGTCTGTAACCTGAAGCGTACGTAACCTGAAGCGTATGTAACCAGAGGTACCACTGTACTAGCTTGGCACATCCACGCATTTACCCTACACATCTGTGTAGAAAGAATGTTAGTGAGATTGGAGAGACCTTTGGGGGGCTGCCTGCCACATTTGGTTAGTAGATTGGATTTGACTTGCTGCCAGTAGTGCATTCAGGGCAGGACTTGGGGGCAGGTGTCCAAGAGTCCACTCAGGAAAATAAGCACAAGGGCCCTCAATTCCAGTAGAGCTGGCTTACCACGTTCTGAAGTGAAGTCATAATCAATGCTGTCTAAAGAATGCACCGCAACTTGCTGCATCACAAACTCTGCAAAACTGCCCTGAGGACTGTTCCAAACATTTTACATACGTGTGTGAAGGGGAGGGGAGGCCCCTGCACCACCAAACATAATTACAGCATATGTCTTTCTTTTTTCTGTTCTTTGTCTGGATGCATATGAACTGAAAATCTGTGGCCAAATGCAGCTTCCTCCCCAACATATGCACACGTGACAGGTGGAATTTTCACAGAACATGGAACACATGTTTTACTGACTTACAGTCATACGTACCCCGGAAGGTAAAGTAGCACGTGTGAAATGCAACTACTCTATTAGAAAGGGGGAATCCAGCTAAACTGGACGTCGAAGGGTCAATAAAAAAATGAACCTGTGACACGAGGCAGAACATAATGCACCCACATATACAAACACAGTCTATAGAGGGCAACTGTACAAAGGAAGCTAATTATGAGAACAGAAATTAAGTGAAAGAAGCTCTGTTTCCTATGCTGATTTAATTTCTCTGGGAGACTCCCTTAAATCAGGCTTTGTCAGAACTCCCAGTGGGTATAGTTCACAATGACGGTGGCTATATTAAAATCATTGTGAGGAAAATGGATAAGAACAATGGCTAGGTTGCTAGGAGGTAGCCAGTTGGAGGGATAAAGGGGGCCCGATACTCTTTGGGAGAGAAAGGAGAATTGTCTGGAAATACCCAAATGGCTGTTCTGTTTTGTGTGCTGAAGTTTGGGCAAAGCAGAAACCCCACTGCTGGATTAGATTAATGTGTCTTTCCTCCCGCTATGACATAATCCCAAATGTATGTTTTGCTATTCCGCTATACCACTCCCGCCACTGTGTTGTGTTGAGGGTAAGCCTGTCTCTCCATTGGAATATCTTGGTCTTCAACATAACCACTAAGTGATCTAATTTCAGTTGAGCTTTTATATTAAAAAAATTATTTCTGGCTGTCCGTCTGGGCAGAATTCTTCATCTCTTCTTTCACTGTGTTGTGTGTGTGCTTGAGCTTACCACTAAACTGGTGTTTTCACATTCTTAGAAAATTACTTTTTTATGCTAGCAAGACAACAGAAAAGGAACCCCCCCTCCCAACTTTTACATTACAAGCAAACCAGATGTGTGGATAGAGTCATTATGTAGTTAATCACCACCAGAGCCCTGTTCAGGCATCTGCATGAACATGAGAGGGCTTAAAGCCTGGGGAGGGGGAAGGAGAGGGTGTGTCTGCAGGGTTCACAATTGTGTGGAGGCTTCTAAGCATGTAGAAGACCCCTTCAGACATTTGGGCTGAATGTGCAAAGGTTTGATGAGGAACCCATGCATGCAGAGACATTGTGGCAGGGATTGTGTGCTCACTCCCTCCTCCCCCAATTGTAAGTCACTTTCAGACTGCTGCTATTCTTCAGTGCATTCAGTCACATTGGCAAGTTCAGGTTGCACAATTAAGATTGATTGCGCCTTGCGCCACACACTTGCCTCCCCAAAAGAAAGGACTTTTTTTTTCATGAGGAAAGTGAACAAACTGCAAACTGTGGATTTGATACTGATGAAGAAGAAATTGTTGTTATGTAAAGGACTTAACCCTTCGCAAAGCACTAGAGGCGGCAAGGCAATCTAAGTAAAGTCCAGATGAGGGATAAAAGATAACTTGGGATTGATCTGGAAATGGTAACTTCTAGTCCACAAAACAGTAGAAGCAGTTGCAGCATCCCTTTTGAAAATGGCAAATTGTATCTTCATGTCTCTCCAAAAGCAGAAAAAGGAAAGTCCAGAAAAGGCAGTCCAGCCATTAAAAAAACACCCAGCAACAACAATAGGCACCCTTTTAGAAAGCATACCTGGCAGGTGCATACCTTGCCTAGCCAGAGGAGCATAGTGTGGGAAATGTTCCAAAGTAGGCCAGTTTGCCATCCAATGCCATACCCAGTCAGATGGTGCAAAAAGCGACAGCAGCTGTAAAGGGCAAGTTTTATAATCTGGAAAGACACCAACCCTCACAGAAGAATAAGCTACTGGTGGGACAACCATTAATTTCAGAATCAATTCTGGATCTGATGCCCCCGTTATTTCAGAGAAGATTTCCAAGACTCTCACAGAAGACTTACCGCCCACCTGCATAAGATTCGACAACTAGCACTCACTATCCTCAAGCAAACTGGGAAGCAGAGAAAACAGCACCCATTGCAAATAGAATGACCTGCTTATTGATCTTTTAACTTTATGGGTAGCCCAGTGGAATTGCTAAAGGGAAAGCACCCATTCTGTTGTGGTGAACCCTGGGAAAATGTTGCTGTTTCAGACTGAAAGAAGTTATAAGCATTTCTATAATCTGTGCGAAGATAAAAAAAACATGGCAGACTCCAGGTACTATATGGAATGGGGGAGGAGGGATGGAAGGAAACACACAGATCAGATTCTGGACATTGAATGCTTAACAGGAGCTAACAAGACCTTCCTCTTATTGGAAAATATACAAATGCAAAAGGACTACCTGAAAATGGAAATTCATCTACTGAGACCTTTCTCACACTCCATGGGATGACCAAGAACAATATAACGTGTTTATATTTATCTCTACCCTGCATAACTTGTGACCTGCCAGGGTTAGGGAGCAAGCCTTACCATAAGTGTACATGGCAGTTATTTCCAGAACTAAACCTTCAGCAATGCCACTATAGCTACATCCAGTACATTTTGGGGTAAAGATAAATGAGGTGCTAGTACTCATACATTGATAAAAGTGCAATGGCTGTCAGCCCCAAATGTCAGCCATGGGCAGCAGAGAGAGAGAGAGAGAGATGCTGGTACTCCATGCCATTGAGTACTGTTACAAAAAAGAAAAAAAAAAGGGGGGGGAGCCTTGGCTATATTCACAAATTGTTCATATTGCATAAAATTAGCAGGGGTGCCTAGGGTTACCATTCCCACCCCAATCTGGATCCTGTGTCTGGCAGGTAGAATTTCAGTAGCTGAATATTTACCTGTTGTGGAAATACTATGTAAATATCAACAGCACTAGAGTTGTTCCAGAAAACGCTAGCAGCCCCACATCCACTGTGGGTACCCACAATATATCCTATAAATGCCCCATATATTTTTTTCACCATGTATACAGTGTTATCAGTCGCATATCTGCCAAATTTAGTAACATGCAAAATTGCCTCCACCAACCATGTGATCAGAATATCTAGCAATGGGCTCTACCAAATGTCCCTTTTCACAGGAGGCAGTGAGCTGCATGTTAACTGATCCGACTTGATGATAATAAAGAAGCTTCACAGAACAGATACTTGTGTCCAGATGGTTTATAACTTAGGCAATATGCGTTGCAAATCATTGTTCTGCCGCAAAACCATAGCTGAAATTTCAAAACGTGATTCCTTCCAGGCAACCACATGGTATTAATATTCTGTGTTAGTTTAACATTGTCAATAGCTGTTTCATTAGCGCAATTCTGAGCTGGGAATTAACCCCAAGAAGGTCTGAAGGGATTAAGCAGGAAAGCTAGTCCAAATGAGAAGAAATAGCTGTGTACACACCATCCCCAAATTTAGCTCAGATTATGGGGATTAATCCAGTTTAATGACTTCACGAATTGAGAACAAACCTGAGCTATCACTGGCCTGCAGTGCAACTTTTTAAACCCAGGGTGCCCCTTCCCATCCTCATGTATGTCTGCCTCCATGACACTGCATGTGGGAGTTTGCAGCAGGAAAGGGGGCTTTTTTGCCCATGGTTGGGGGGCAGGGAACAACCATGGTAGATCACTTGCAGCAGAAAATCAGTGGCTACAGGAAGGATGAAGCCTTCTTCCCCCCAATTTTCCCCTCACCCACAGCTCCCAAAAGTAACATGTAGTTCTTCCCAGAGCAGGCAATTCCAGAGCTCAAATTATTATAGAGATGGGGACCCCCCCCATAATGAAACCCACAAGCTTCCAGTTCCTCAATGACCCCCATGTTTAGGCAAATCATGCCCAGGGCTACTAAAAACAGCATCTAAGAGACAGCATCACAAAAGAGAGAGCGTGTAGTTCCTTTTTCCAATGCAATCTGATCCTTTAGATCACTTACAGTGGGTTAGTTACAATGGAACCAGAGGGACAGCCCTGGTCCTCCTCCTCATCTCCCCAACAGCATCCTGGAACAACAGGACCTCAGTTACAATCACTAAACCTCTCCGGACCTACAAGTGATATAATGCATAAACAGCTGGCTCTTTGTTTCACATTTCCCAATTTGTTCAATTTATGGTGTGTTACTAAAAAAAAAACAATAAAAATGCTGAAAATTATAGCTCATCGTTGCTCAATTTCTTTCAAGCCCCTTTCCCCTCCAGGATTTCAAAAAAATAAATAAAAAGCAAACTTCTCAATCCTTGAAGCACTCCACTGGCACTCAGTCCATTGAAATGAAGGGAACTTACACTGTCAGAGCAGTTTGATGAGCAAGCCTCATTCTCCTTTTGGGTCATAGCCTTACCATCTGCACACAGGGAGGGGAGATTTATTGTCCTGCATTCAAAGGGAGGAAATGTGAATGTTCAGATCTTGCACAATAACTCCAGTTTAGCAATGACAGTTCTTCAAATGGGTTTAAAGCATTAATAGTCTTCATGAAACCTTGAGGTGAAAAGTTCTGTTGTACATTCATAGCACACTAGGCATTCTTGAGCTAGAAAAGGAATATAATATTTTGCAAATAAATAAATACATTGTCATGACAAAAGGGGGGGGGGTGACCTCTCAAGGTCATTTCTATCTGAAGATTGTAACAGTCCTGATAATAGTTAATTTTGGGTGTGTATGTACTTCAGCAACCAGACGCAGTGTGGTTTTACACGATAAGCACCAGAGGAGCCCCTCAGAGACTCTTTACTTAAACAATGACTTTATTAAGAACACTTCACATTTATATAGCACTTAACAGCATTCAAGGCACTTCGCAGTATCATTTGTCTCAACAGAAACCTTTCAAGAATCCTGCAAAGTAGGTAACTGATAAGCTGAGTATAGAGATCAACATTTATGTTACTCTGGCACTATGGGAGCAGATGCACCATCACTCCTTCCTGCGTTGCTAGGACAGCGTGAGAACTTCTACATGGGAGGATCTCATCCTTATCACACGAGCGTCTCACAATTTGTTTATTTAAAATATTTCTATCAAATTAAAATACTCCAGTGACCCAGGAAAGAGTCACAGACCACTGGTTACCAGAGTAATGAGCTTAAGGCTTCAGTCTTCCATCTATCGGACGCAACACCCATCAAACGGAATAGGAGAGACTTCTGAATACAGTGGTACCTCGGGTTACATACACTTCAGGTTACATACGCTTCAAGTTACAGACTCCTCTAACCCAGGAATAGTACTTCAGGTTAAGAACTTTGCTTCAGGATGAAAACAGAAATCGCGCTCTGGCGGCGTGGCAGCAGCAGGAGGCCCCATTAGCTAAAGTGGTGCTTCAGGTTAAGAATGGACCTCCGGAACGAATTAAGTACTTAACCCGAGGTACCACTGTACTGTTGTATACTATTGACACTTACAGTCTACAAAATGGTCAAAGGCGTGGAAACGATGCCTTATGAGGAACGGCTAAGGGAGCTGGGCATGTTTAGCCTGGAGAAGAGGAGGTTAAGGGGTGATATGATAGCCATGTTCAAATATATAAAAGGATGTCATATAGAGGAGGGAGAAAGGTTGTTTTCTGCTGCTCCAGAGAAGCGGACACGGAGCAATGGATCCAAACTACAAGAAAGAAGATTCCACCTAAACATTAGGAAGAACTTCCTGACAGTAAGAGCTGTTCGACAGTGGAATTTGCTGCCAAGGAGTGTGGTGGAGTTTCCTTCTTTGGAGGTCTTTAAGCAGAGGCTTGACAACCATATCTCAGGAGTGCTCTGATGGTGTTTCCTGCTTGGCAGGGGGTTGGACTCGATGGCCCTTGTGGTCTCTTCCAACTCTATGATTCTATGATTCTATGATATCTGGGTAGGTTTGCCTAAGCAAAAATGCAGGGCAGGACCAATACAGTTTGGCACCTGAGGCAAAGCACAAAATGGTGGCTCTTCCTGCCAGGGGTAAGTGAATATCTACATCAGGAACAAAGGGGCAGGGATAAAGATCTACATTGGGAACAAGGAGCACCTCCTATTTGCCAAGAGGCTGCTGTAGGAGGCAGAAGATCCAGCCCCGAAGGAGCACACCACAGCCATCGCTGCCACCCAGGCAGTTGCAGCAGCAGCAGCAAGTGATGCATTCCTTGAAGGCAGATCTGCCGTTCTTGTTCATGCTACCACCTAAGACAGTCGTCTCCCCTTGCCCCATGAATGGTCTGGTCCTGAAAAAATGTTTCTAGCGGGTCCTGAAAAGAGTACAGGTGCCTTACCAATGCCAACAGCCAGGTCATTCCAAAGTGTTTGAACTTTTGCTCAGGTCCTGCAAGTTTTCCAAAAATGTCTGGTTGATCACTTTGAGAACAGGATGCTGAACAAGGTGGGCCATTGGCCTGATCCAGCAGGCTTTTCTTAGGTACTTACATTCTAAATGTTAAGAACATAAGGTGATTCCTGGCAACCAGTGAGAAATTGCCCTATGTTCTTCATAGAGGGTCGTGCAAGGGGGCTGGAATAGGGACAGCTCCCTTTTGCTCTTTCCGCTGCGCTTAAGTGAAACTCAGGCACTGCAGCATAGCTGTGGGCAAGTCCCAGCATGAGAATGACACGCTGACTTGCCACGGCACCAGGTTGTTGTTTGCTATTTTTAAATGTACAGCTGACATGCACCCGTAACTGAATGTGGAGAACAACCGCTTTGTTCCAAATGCAGAAGTAAGTGTGATGACCACAGGAACCAAACTGTACCATGAATGAGTGCAAAATTGTGAGGAACAGCAGTAAAGAACTGGCCATTCTGAGACCAGAAGGATTGTTCATTCCGCACATCAGCCTCTTGTCATCCCTGTACAACATTTTCAGCAGTGACTATTACAGTAAGAAGTTACTGTGGCTGATATCCTTGGTTTATTTTCTGCTTGTCCCCATCACCCTCCCATGTCAACTGGGACCACCATGCCTCTGAAGTATACTGTTTAGCATATTCTGTTAACAACCCAGATCATTCCTGCTGGGGTGAAGACTGCTCACATCCACACCATCCATTTAAAACACTACCGTACGTTGATATCATGGCTTCTCCCAAAGAATCCTTGGAACTATAGTTTGTGTGCCTATTCCCATTTACTCTGTAACCAGGGTGTTCCCACTGCTGGCGCATACAACACAATCAATATCTATCCTGTTGTTTCTTGAGAATGCATTTTATGCATTTCTTTCCTCCCCCCCCCCAAAAAAAACCCCCAGCTTCAAATTGAATTGAGAACAAGAACCTAGCTGCAATTTAGTAGATTTAATACATGCATTGTGGCTGTTGTCCAGCACTTTTATGAGACACAAGCAGAACATTATTTTCCATTAACGTTTTTTTCATAGTTACATTTAATGTAACCCCCCCCCCCCAACATCTGAAAATAATTGAAAAGCAAACACCACAGTGCTATTTATACATTTGCATTTGCCACCACCATGTTGCTTATATTCATGCCTTACTACCCACCTTCTTGTTGCTTATATTCATGCCTTACTACCCATCTATATATGTTTTCTGGGCTCCATATTTTTGCCTCAAGAGGTGGGAATGACAGTGGAGCTCTCAGCTTATCTTGCAACCATGTAGAAAACTGATACGGATTGTTACATGGTGCTTAGTTTTCAATGGATGATTAATCATTGGATGTCCTGCCTACAGCATTCATTCATATCATGAAAAGTATCTATAAAAATGCAAGTGTGTGTGTGGAATGACTCATAGTCACACTTGCACTTTTCCTGCTTAAAGTCTTATGGTCTAAAAATACAGCAACAGAGCAGTCTTTATATTCACCAGGGACAGCTTAGCCAAGTTAGGTGTGAAAACGAATTGGACCAGAGCCAGTGTCGTATTCTGTGAAGCTGCTTATTCTTGGAGTTGGTTCTGCTACTCCTGATCTACAGGTCCTAATATGCATGACCTGACAGCACTCTTTGTTTTGTTTGGTGCCAATCACACTGAATTCGAAAGGTGTCAATCCCATATTGAGCGGTTTTGATGGAATCAGTGAAATGAGTGACTCGTGCTCTCAAAACTGCTCACACTAACAACGTGTGGTTTGACCAACTTGTGTGGATGTTAACAGCACAAGAAATGTACCCATGATTTGCTATGGTGGTAACCATCAGTCAAGTTCCACGATAAGCTGATTTAAAATATTGTCTCATGGGAAGGAAAAAACAAACGCGTCATGAACACAGAAAAGTAACATGCAAGGGAAGACCAAACTAAATGTGATGGTGGTAGATCAGTGTGTCGAAACATAGATTCACCCCAGTCCTGAAAAAGGAGGTGGTGAGCAGTTTTGACCAGCAGATGAGCGCATGGGAGAAGGTGCTCCACTTTCCCACAACCCCTTCTTCCAGCCAAGCACAGCCCTTGAATGGAGAATGAAGACAGACTACAGGGAGGTTTTGTGTCTGTGTGTGTGTGTAAGTTTCACACTCTTCACACAGGCACACCTTCTGCTGATAAAAACAGAGGCTACCCCTTTTTCCACTGTGGCAGATAATGCTTTTAAACACATGTCTGGCTCTGAGAAGTATGAGCATGCTGCTTTCCTATGTGCAAGAAGGAATTTAGGTTGGAAGGAGTAGCATCCAAACCTGCAAACCCTCACCTTCAACCATACAGTGCAGAAAGAGAGTCTACCCTCTTAGTCCTGCTGAATGCATAAACTGGGAAGAGCTTTGTTTTCTATAGATGCAATTTGAGGCCCAGCTCATATATGCCACACAGAGTGGGCTGCTGTTTCATGGTGCAGTAGTAATATCTGCAACAGAAAAACCGCATTGCTTGAGTGGATCACGCAGAATGTTTCCACCATGCTGCTGCAACAGTATGTATAAGCCTGCCCAGTGTGGTATAGTGATTAGAGTGTTGACTAGGATTGGGGAAATACACATTCAAATCGCCACACAGCCACAAAACTCACAAGCTCACATACAGTGGTACCTCGGGTTAAGAACTTAATTCGTTCTGGAGGTCTGTTCTTAACCTGAAACTGTCCTTAACCTGAGATACCACTTTAGCTAATGGGGCCTCCTTCTGCTGCTGCACCGCCGCTGTGTGATTTCTGTTCTCATCCTGAAGCAAAGTTCTTAACCCGAGGTACTATTTCTGGCTTAGCAGAGTCTGTAACCTGAAGCGTCTGTAACCCGAGGTACCACTGTACTCTACCTTGCCCCAACCCTGTGAGGTCAAAATGGAGCAGATTGGAAGAACCATGTCTGCCACCTTGGGTACTATACACCTTGAGAGCCCAGCTGGATCTAGTCCACTGGCTCATCTAGTACTGTTCCCACAGTAGCCAAACAGATGCCTATAGAAAGCCAGCAAGCAGAATATGGCACACGAGCCCTCTCCCCCCTCCTGTGTATTCCAGCAACTGATATTCAGAAGCATTGCTGCTTCTAACCATGGAGGTGGAGCATAGCCATCATGACTAGTAGACATTGATAGCCCCCCCCCCCCCCGAATTTGTCTAATCCTCTTTTAAACCCATACAAGTTGGTGGCCATCACTGCCTCCTGGAGGAGTGAATTCCATAGTTTAACTACGCCCTGTGAGAAAAAGTACTTTGTTTTAGTGGTCCTAAATCTTCCAACATTCATTGGGTATCAGTGAGTTCTAGTGCTATAAGAGGAGAAAAAAAGAACTTTTCTCTATCTTCTTTCTCCACGCAATGCATAATTTTGTAAACATCTGCCATGTCACTTCTTAGTCACCTTTTCCCTAAGCTAAAAAGTCCCAAATGCTGCAACTTTTCTCGCTCCATCCCCTCAGTTATTTTGGTGGCCCTTTCCTGAACCTTTCCCATCTCAACAAGTTCCTTTTTGAGGTGAGGAGACCAGAACTGTAAACAGTGGTTTCGCTAGAGATTTCTATAATGGCATTATTATCGGCAGTTCTGTTTCCAATGATCTCTAGCATGGATTTTGCCTTCTTCATGGCCACCTCACACTGGGTCAACATCTTCATCGAGGGATCTACTCTGACCCCGAGGCCTCACTCCTGGTCCATCACCTCCAATTCAGACCCCATGAGAGCGTCTGTAAAATGAAAACTTTTTGCTCCAATATACATCTATTTGCACTTGTTTACATTGATGCTATGGAGGAATGGGGTGATATATATACAATGGTACCTCGGGTTACATACACTTCAGGTTACAGACTCCGCTAACCCAGAAATAGTGCTTCAGGTTAAGAACTTTGCTTCAGTATAAGAACAGAAATCATGCTCTGGCATGCTCTGGCGGCGCAGCAGCAGCAGCAGCAGGAGGCCCCATTAGCTAAAGTGGTGCTTCAGGTTAAGAACAGTTTCAGGTTAAGAATGGACCTTCGGAATGAATTAAGTACTTAACCTGAGGTACCACTGTATAGGCAGTTCATAGTAGGAAGAAGCTTGCTATTTCAGCTGGAATACAAAAAGCCTGAGAATACACATAGTTCTGCTGTTACATAACTAAGGAAGGGAGGGGGGAGGAAGGGAGGAAGGGAGAGGATGATCAGAAGACTGATGTTTTGGGCTAGGATGAAAAAGTTATGGGAGGTTAAAAGGATTAATCATACAGGACTCATCCCAATGACCTATTTATTGAGCATTCATTCAGATTTGTTTGCACAGTGTTTGCATATTCTCCCATTATCCATTCATTTCACACTTTCTGGTGCATTTCCCCATTACTTTTATAACTGCAAACATCAGTCTATTTTTAATGGGTATTTTTGTGCAAGGCAGACAGAACACTTTAATTTGCTTCAATTGGACGAACCTAAATTTCCTGGTATGTACTGGAACTCATCCCTCCATATACCAACAATCTGGAGGCAACTGTTCACTGTCTAGACTTAGGCCAAGCTCAGCCTGAGCTACCTCACAGGGTTGACATGACAATTAAAACACATTTTATTCTAGTCTTATCTCCACAGAGGCAGAGGAAAGCACAATAACATAAATGTTCCAGCTTATTTCGGTTGGCACTTAACAGAGCCATTTGCTTTCTTTAGTTCTGCTTTACCCCTTGAAAAAAGGAATTACTTCCTCTAGTATTTTTAAAGTTATGCCTACTTTATTTAAAAACATTTCTTTTAGATAAAACCAATCAAACCTTTCGTGCCATCCTGAATACCTCTTATTTCCTACCTGTCCCACAGAGCCCGTGTCTAAATGCCAAAAACTAGTAGTCACTACAATAGCAGAGTAAGAATTTATTTTGGAGTTGAAGTCAACCACACAAGGGGCAAAGCCAAAGTGCTAGTTGGAGGGACACTCTGGTGTGCAGACTTCGCACACATTGTGCTGCATTGTGCCACATTTGCATTGTGTCTGCTTCACACCCACCCCTTTGCTGGCTGCCCTGCTTTGCTGAAAGGCGAGTGATTTGAAAAACAAAAAAGGACGCTTCCTGAATTTATTAAAAAAGAAGCACACAGAAGGCAGATGCTGGGTGATTATGGTTTTTCCCACACATTTCTGAAATGTCAGTCATTGGATTCACACTTCGCTTGGAATCAAAGAAGCACAATGCCTAATAGGCAGCAACCTTCCAAATTGCTATTAGGCTAATTACTTAGCTAAGACAGCTGGGTGAACTGTTGGACGGGACCCCCCCCCCCCCTTTTTGCAACATGCAGAGCCTTTGCTGAGAATGCTGAAGAAAGCCCCCTCCTGGGGAACCATTTTTATTAAAGTTTTGTGCAGTCGAAAGCAAAATGTGCAAAATGGGAGAAGAAAAACGGCCCCTTTAGCAAACATAAAATCGGGTGCATCTTCAGCAGCTATATAGATGATTAGCAGCGCCATTGCAGCGTTATCATCTTTTCTCTCTCCTTTCCCCCCCCTTAAAGGAGCAGCATGGTAAGAGAGAGAGAGAGAGAGAGAGAGAGAGAGAGAGAGAGAGAGAGAGAGAGAGATTTGCCAGTGCAGCACTCCCCAAAATATACTTCTTTGAATGCAAGTAAGATGCAAAAACACAGAATGAAGTTGTGGATTTTAACATGCCCTTGTTACAGTGATGCTGCCATTTTATTTATGTTTTTGGTATGTGAGCATCAAGGCTGCTTGGCATTACAGTCATACCTCGGGTTACAGCCGCTTCAGGTAGTGTTTTTTTCAAGTTGCAGACCGCCAAAACCCAGACGTACTGGAACGGGTTACTTCCAGGTTTCAGCAGTCGTGCATGCGCAGAAGCGCCGAATCGCAACCCGCGCATGCGCAGACACAGGTTGCGAACATGCATCCCGCATGGATCACGTTTGCAACCCGTGCGTCCACTGTATTTTAAGGCTACAGTCCTTTGTGGCCTTAGTTTGGTTTAAGCCTCACCAAATGCAGCAGAATATCTGTCTGAGTAAACATGAATAATATTGGACTTTCTGGAAACCAGTGCTTCCATTATGCCTCTGAATACCAGTTGCTGGGGACTGCAGGTGGGCAAGGTGCTGTTGTGCTCATGTCCATCTTGCAGGCTTCTCACAGGCATCTGGTTGGCCACTGTAAAAAGAGGATACTGAACTATATGGGCCATTGGGCTTGACCCAGCTTCGTATGTAAGTCACAAAGAATTTGTATACAGTACCTAGTAGAGGGCATCTTCCCCCACCTCTCCCTCTCACCCCCCCCCCCAAAGGCTCTTAGACAGTTCTACTTTTCTAACTTTTAAATATAAAAAAGCTGGTTCCCACAACATGGTAACTCTAACGATGACTTAGCAAGACATGTGAAGTTGCAGCCTTCTGGAGAGGAACTCAGAGCTGCTTTGCTCCTTCTCAATCAGTTTGCGTTACTGGGGTTGTGCAAAGCAATTCACTGTTGAGCTGCCATCCCAAACACACTCCTGAGGAAACAATTCCCCTTGAATTCTGAGTAAACACAGGCTTGCACCGAGAGGACATAATCCAGCAGTTCTGTGTGCTTAAGCCAAAGCCATTGAAATCAGGGGGCTTAAGTGTGTCTAACTCTGCTAAAGGCTGCCTTCCTTTTCTGCCCGAGGGTCAGACTAAGCATTATGCTGAATGCAGAGTGTGCAGAGATGTCTCTTGTTTTTCTTAAATTAATTACAGCTGTCAGGGGGTTGATCATTATTGAGATTGCAGTGAATGGGGAAGGGCGTTTTATCCCTTCCCAGCTGCTACTCCTCATCTCCCCCTCTCCCCATGAGGCTATGGCTGTATGCACTTATGGTGTGTGTGCACATTTAAAACATATTACCCCCCCCCTCCACACACACCAAGAATCCTGGGAGCTGCAGGTTGTTAAAGGTGATGGGAACTGCACCTCTGTAAGGAGTAAATTACAGTTCCCAGGGTTCTTTTTTGGGTGAGTGGGTGCTTTACATTTAGAGTGTGCTTGCAGCCTATGATATTTAGTTGGGTGAGATTTGGTTGGATGAGGCAGAGCCTCTACACTAGCTTCCTACCAGGTGGGTTGCTGTAGCTTACTGTGTGGAGGTGTGCTTAAAAGTGCAAAAGTACCAGCAGAAGCACCATATTGGCTTCTGCCAAGCGTGTTTGCACTGCACTAACCTTTCCAGACCACCTTGCTCCTCTCCCTCCCAGTAAGCAACAGCGACCCACATGGGTTGAAGTCAGCCTAGTGGCACTGGCGGAGGAAGGGGGTGGGGGGGTGTGGTTTGCCCCGAGTGTCATTCGGAGGGGGGGTGACATCACCGCCTCGCCCCCTGGGACACTCGCCATGAGCGGACCTCCCTTGGGATGCTAGCCCCGCCCCTGCAGGCAGCTAGCCCTCCCACCCCGGTGCATAGTATGTGAGCCACTCTGAGCATAGCTGTCAGTGTTTCCCTTTTTTAAAGGGAAATTCCCTTATTCCAAATAGGATTCCTCACAAGAAAAGGGAAAAGTTGACAGCTATGGCTCCTGGTGCCAGAGCAGCTAGCTCTGCCTCTGTTTAGTGCAGGCATGGCCAAACTTGGCCCTCCAGCTGTTTTGAGACTACGACTCCCATCATCCCTAGCTAACAGGACCAATGGTCAGGGATGGTGGGAGTTGTAGTCCCCAAACAGCTGGAGGGCCAAGTTTAGCCATGTCTGGTTTAGTGGCTCTGCCTTACCTGGTGAGCCACTTCTGATTAGGTTTATTAAATATATATATTGCTTCCTACATAAAAAAAGTCCCAGCGTGATTTACACAACACAAAGGGAACTTTTTTACGTATTGCAGAGGAAGAAGGAGCACATCTGGTGATGAAAGAGATAAACACAGGCAGATTTAGGGAAGAACAACTGGTTCAGTTGCACTGGGCACAGACCCTTGGGAGCACCATAGGGGATGCCACAACTATGATTTAGAATGGAGCTTGGTGTTGCACTGGGCGCCACTGAAATTTGAGACCCTGAAGTCCGCCACCGGGTAAATCTCCCAGTCCTCTGCATTGCAATCCTGGTAACCGTCACCCACTCTGCACATGTAATAAGAAAAAATAAGAGACACAGCTGCACACTATGCATTAAGTCCATTGTGTAGCTTGACCCTCCCCTGCTCTGTGTGGGTGCACTGGGTGAAGCTTTTCCCATCACTTCCTGGCTATCCCCATGAAGTTTCACCTGCTAGAGTTCTTCCTGCCGGACGGCTGTTAAAAGCAGAAGGATGGGAATGGAAAGGCAACTCTAAACTCTCAAGCTTGGTATGTATTTGATAACAAGAACCAGGACCTAATTCTCCATTCAGTCACACCAGGTTTACACTGACAGAAGTCACTTGAGGCAAATGAAATTACACCAGCATAAAAATCTGGTGTAATGGAGTGGAGAATTAGACCCTCCGACACTAATTTCTTCTGACAGAACGGGGCAGAGCTATTTGCCTGATGTTTGCTTCTAAATTGTTCCGCTGATGAAATTTGTCAGGGGCAAAAGCCCCTGAAATTCATGACTTCTTTCTCCTCCATTAACTAATTCTGGGAAGGTAACTATAGTGCAGGCCGCTCTTTCTGTTTCCTCACAAAAATGCTTGTAAGCCCTGAGTAAGATATGGCATCTCTAGTGAGACAAGGGGTTTCTGTTGTTGTTGTTTGCTTCTATGCCCATTTGGATTTTGACAAAGACTGCTGAAGGAGGCCACAATTTGTGCCTGCCATAAAAGTGTAATTTGTCTATCCTGGTCACTTTTCGCCACGAAACCTTCTGAGTGACTTTGGGCCAGCCCCTCTCTGTTGTGTGGATAGGGCACAAAGGGAGATGACAAGAGAAGGGGCAGCAGCAGTGACAGTGGCAAGGAGGACATGAGGGGCGATTCAGGGCACCTTGCCCAAAGCCAACCTGCATAACTGGAGGCAGCCCTACTTCCTTTCATGGGACAAGTCGTTTGCAGTTACCGGTATGCAATCTGAGCAGAAATTGAATAAAGGAAGCAAATGGAGTATGCAATTGTACAAATCAAGTCATGCCCTTACAGATAAATGAAAATACTTTCCCCCAATGTGCAAGATCCTAAATACTTCATCATAACAGGAGCATAAATAATGAAGCTTGGGTTCCATAACAATTTCCCCCTGGTATTTCTCCACTTGGATTTGCTCTGTGCTTCAATCCTTCACTCACACAATCCTCTCCCTCCCTCCCTCCATCTCTCTCTCTCACACACAGGCCCATTATCTGAATGTGACTTTCTACAAGCAATTTTTCAAAGTTTCAGTCTTTTGTACATTGTAGCAACCTATAATTGTTTATTAAAAGACTCAGCTAGATAAGTAGAAAACGCATGTTTCAGCTGCTTAGGAATTATGTATATGAAGTGGTATATAAATACCCTAAAGAAATAAATAAATAAGGTTGGGGGGCTTTTTTTATTGCAAGGTTGTCATGTGCAAAGTGGTCTTATATGGGTAAGTCTCCCATTAGAAGGTGTGGGAACCTCTATTTGAAAAGCTGTCTGGTTCAAGTCCTGTTTAAAGATAGACAAGCAGGGGGCTTGAAGTCGTCCATTAACACAGACTGAGCAGACACAAAGATCACCTCGTATGTCTTCCGCACTGTGGTATTTCTGTTTGAATGATAGCAATTAAGTTTAAATGTGCATGCATACATTAGTATATGCAAATTTTATACAAAACTCTGTTTTTGCTATTCTCTTTTTATTATGTGGGAGGGGCCACCCTGCTTGCACTACTGCAATGCACTCTACGTGGGGCTACCTTAGAAGGTGACTCAGAAAGTACAACTAATCCAGAATGCGGCAGTGAGACTGGTGACTGGGAGTGACCACCGAGACCATATAACACAGGTCCTGAAAGACCTACATTGGCTCCCAGTACGTTTCCAAGCACAATTCAAAGCCTTGGTGCTGACCTTTAAAGCCCTAAACAGCCTCAGCCCAGTATACCTGAAGGAGCGTCTCCACCCTCATCATTCAGATGAGGTCCAGCTCCGAGGGCCTTCTGGAGGTTCCCTCACTGTGAGAAGTCAAGTTACAGGGGACGAGGGCCTTCTCAGTAGTGATACCCACCCTGTGGAATGCCCTCCCATCAAATGTCAAGGAAATAAACAACTATCTGACTTAGAAGACATCTGAAGGCAGCCCTGTTTAGGGAAGTTTTAATGTTTGATGTTTTATCATATTCTTAATATTCTATTGGAAGCCGCCCAGAGTGACAGGGGCAACCCAGCCAGATGGGTGGGGTATAAATAATTATTATTATTATTAACCTTTCAGTCTAAGATCATGGGACCCAATCCATGAAGCTCTGTTGAAGCCTCATTGAATTTGCTGGAGGTTGTGCTGGAGCAGCAGCTTCACTGCCCTCTATCTCATGTTTCTAAGAAATCATATACATATCCTTTCAAAAAGTTTCAAAATCCCAGGTCAAAAAAAACCCTGAATAAGGTATTTAAATGCCACCTTGGCGAAGGCTGGGGTGGGGACAAAAGAAACAAGCGATACTTTAGGAATTTGATTTATTGCTTTTACAACACTGTCACACACCCAGGTATTCTGCATGAGCCAACACTGATGTGTCAGCACACTGCAGCATGTGCCTTTCTCAGCAAGTTTGCCAGCACATTTTCACAGTGCATTTTAAAGCAGAACATGAAAAAAGGGCTGCTTCCCATTAACCTCTTGTGTGCCTTCTGCATCTACTTTAAAAGGTGGGGAAACTATGCAAAAGGCAAATATATACTCTTATTTCTTTCAGGCTTTCTGTATTGGGATTTCAAACCACAAGCCAGTCAACCAGGCATACCATAGCAGTGGTCCAAGAACACTGATTTATGTGATACATAAATATGTGATACCTATTCAAGGCCCTTTTCCCCTAGCCTAGGGGGCTGGACCCACACTCACCAACCCTACTGAAGAGGCTCCTCATGAGGCTAGAGGAGCATTGCCCGGCTATTGTTTTATTGATTTTATATGCTGTACACCACTTTGAGGTTTTTATTTCAAATATAAAGCGGTATAGAAATTAAATACATACATACACACAAGGTTTGGTCCTTGCATACTGCTGTGCTTAGCAAAATGTGAACCATGTGAAATCCTTCTGTGGCTACCTGAGTGCAAAGTACACACACAAGTGGCGTGTCAGCTCTTGCTATTACTCTCCGTATTCTAGAAACGTCTGCAAAAGGAGCAGCCATTCACAAATATGCAGCCATTCAGCAGATGGCTGTTTTGCATTTGTTTTGCAGAAAACTCTAAAACAAAATTAACTCTCCTGGGGAAAAAATAATTATTGAAATAGAACAGAAACAAATAGGGTCATTCATATGAGTAAAAATAACAGTATGTTTGGAAATTTTTTCTTGTTTTTGCCAGCACAAGGGCAAGTTGATGCAGACAGCCAAATGAGATGTGAGATCAATTGTGTGAAGGTGTGCGCATGCGTGTGTATATATATAGTAAAGGTAAAGGTAAAGGACAGTCAAAGGTGACTATGGGGTTGCGGTGCTCATCTCGCTTTCAGGCCGAGGCAGCTGGTGTTTTGTCCACAGACAGCTTTCTGGGTCATGTGGCCAGCATGACTAAACCGCTTCTGGTGCACGGAGGACCGCGACAAGTGCCAGAGAGCACGGAAACGCCACTGCAGCGGTACCTATTTATCTACTTCCACTGGCGTGTTTTCGAACTGCTAGGTTGGCAGCAGCTGGGACAGAGCAACGGGAGCTCACCCTGTCGTTGGGATTTGAACTGCCGACCTTCCGATCAGCAAGCCCAAGAAGCTCAGTGGTTTAGACCACAGCGCCACATGCAAATAGCACGTGTCACACCATCATCAGGTCCTGAGCAGCATCAGGAATGGAAAGGGACTATCCCACTCCTGCTCTCAGATGCTATTTTTCATTGAGAGGAAAGCCTCCATCAGCACCGACAGAGGTTTCCCTCCCAAGGCAAGTAGCAGCTGTGGGGGAAGAGGGATTTTTGTTGGGGTCATGACAGGAGGAGAGGGTTAAACTCCCCCTCCCCCATGGTGCTGATGCTGAAATATACAAGGAACTTGTAGCTTAATCCCAACCCTGTATGTCACATTGACTGCCATGGGACTTACTCCCAAACTAATTTGCTTGGGGTTGCAATCGGAAAGTTATAAAACCACTAGATGTGGAAGAGTTCTCCCCCCCCCCCCCATAACTGGGATGTGCCCATTAGCAACAAGCAAACACATTAGTCATGCGGCTTAGGTTTTTTAAAAATAAATAAATAAATCGCAACAGGCTTATATGTCCTTGATGTGAGTCAGAAGGAAAACTGGCTGAATGTGAGCCAAATTAAGCAGGGGGCAGGGAGAGAATGCGTAGTTTGATCCTAACATCATAAGCATCACATCAAAAGGCAGAAAAGCAGGAAATGCACTGGCTTAGCAAATGGAAGCAACTGGCAACAGAAATATAAAAAAAAGAGAGAGAAACTATATATTCTACTTTAACGTGAGTATCCGAAATATCCCTGGTCTTTTTTCTGTTTAAGTTACGCACAACTTACTGTTTAGTATTCGATAATCCATGCCCGTGTTTATAAAGTGGAAAATTAAAACAATGCATGAGGACTCAATCATCTCGTAGCCATCTTAGGTTGATTTTGATTGCACATTCCAGAACACCCCATATTTTCCAAAGGCCTCATTCGCATTATACATTTAAAACACTGCCATACCACTTTAAACAGTCATGGCTTTCCCCAAAGGAGCCTAGAAACAGTGGTTTGTTAAGGCACCCAACACTGTGTCCATTGCAGGACCAGGAGGCAGTTCCTTCAAACCATGCCCACGTGCCCCACACCTGACTTCATAAGTAACATCAGGGGTGGATAGGTAGAGCTGTGTCTGGATTGGCTGCTCATGCAGCTCATCCCTGCAGAAAGCAGGACTGAACCCCTATTCCCCAGCTGCTGCATGGAGGGGGTTCAACTCCCCTCGGTGCAAGTGTGCACACAAGCTTACCATGGTTGAGCTTTGTTGTCTCGTGCTTTGATTTTATGGCTTTACATTCTAGTTTGGATTTAAATGACTCTCATACTTACCTACTGTAAGCTGTTCAAAGAATGTAACGGTAGTGCAGCATACAAATGTTGCCAAAGAAATAAACTTCTGCTGGCCTTGCTGTAGTTGACCTGACTTGGAGGCAACGGTTTCCTATTACAGACAAGGCAAAGGGGTCCATTGCTGCAGCTGCACTTGCGGGCTTCACTTGTCACATGGCAACCAATGTGTTGTTAAAGATCATTTTCTCAACGTTCAAGTTATTATCTTCTTACTGCTGTCACCAGATTTGTCAACTGATCAACGAAGCTGTTAGATGCCAGCCCCACAATGGAAAACCCAACTAGTTGGTGACCTTCTGCAAAAACATTTCGCAAACCATGTCTTGGTTCACTGTTTTCGGCAGTGGTTAAGCTGGTGTTAAATCTAAAAATAAACCACTGTTTTTAGAGCCCTTTCCAGAAAATGGTTGCAGGGTATGGGCAGGTGTCTTTGTGATGTGGGACAGAGTCATATGCAGATCTGACCTGCGGCAAACAACATTTTGGGAGCGTTGCCAAGTTTTGTTCCAACCCAGAGTTTCATGTATTCTGCGATGTAGGCACAGTGCTCCTGGACATTGTGAGGGCCAGTCCCTTCATCCACACACATAAAGGAATCTGGTAGAGAAAACCTCAGGTATCATAGTCTCATTGTTGAGCAACAATGTGCAGAGCTTAGTGGAGTGGGAGGCCAGCCAACCAGAAGAGTCTCTGAGGTGTATTTGCCTGGAGGCATCTGACATCTGGTCCAGTTCTAGGGGTGGGCAAACCAACAATCTGTGTGGTCTGGGGTCAAGGAGTCCGATGATCATGAGGTCAAGGGGCAAGACAAGCAGCAAAGTAGGGCCAGGAATGACAACTGTTCATTCCTGTGTCTGACTGCTGCTGGAAGCTCTGCTTAAGAAGGTTGAAACCAGCTGGTCCTCATCAATACCTTCTCCTCTGATCTGATCTGCTGCAGGTGGAGTCTTTCTCCCATCTCCCCCTTCAGGCTGCTTTTCAGCAGGTGAAGTTGTCTCCTGGCCCATGACAGGCAAGATATAGAGTTACAGGTTGTCATTCCTGCATTGCAGGGGGTTGAACTAGATGACCTGTTGGGTCCCTTCCAACCCTACGATTCTATGATTCTAAGTATCCAGGACACTTTTGCAATGCTGTGTGTCTGTAGCCATTTTCTGCCACACATGCTAATTCCTTTGTGTTCAGAACTAGCTCTTCTACTTTGGAGTCATAAGCTGTTCCCCCCAAAAAGTCATATCCAAGTTGGAGATAAGTTACCTCACAATACCAGTTAAATTATATATATATATATATATATATATATATGCTTTCGTAGATTTTCACGGGTACAGGAATGCAGGTTTTGGTGTCCTCGGGTGTCTTCCCGTGTAAAAGTTGGGGTGTCTAGGCGACGTTTCGACGAGGTCTCACTCGTCATCTTCAGGCTGGTGCTTTCGGCTTCTTGTTACTGGAACAGAGCAGGATCTCAGTGTTTGAGTTCCTATAAATACTGTTGAGGAGGTGTGGTGTATAGCCTCCAATGTTCTGGGCAGAGAGGAGGTTCCCAGGCTAGTGTGCCTTTTCTTCTTTTGTTCCTTAATTACTTGAGGGATATCTTGAGTGATTTCTTGAGTGATTTCCTGAATCCCACTTAGGTGGGTCATTAGGTGTGGATTAGTTGCTAAAGCCTTCGTGTCTTGAACTCTTGAACTTTGTGAAGAGTTTTTCTGAGAAGATGGCTGTACTGCACTTGGTTGTGCTCTGGCTTGGCTTCGTGTATAGGGGCGAGCTGTGGTTTTGTGGCCTGTGCCAGCCAGATCTGTGTAGGGATTGCAGGGGGGTGCAGCATCCGGAGGTGCCACCCTGGTTTGGCTACTGGATGGTGTCTGTAATTTATCTGTGGAGAGGGTCTGGGTTTGGGTCTGGTGTGGTTGATTGGTGATGGCGTTCTGTGTGCCTCTGGATCTGGTGTCAGATTTTGTGGGGAGGGCTAATTTCCAGATGTCTGGCAAGCGGGATGTGTCGTCACGTTTGTTCATGTTGTGAGGGTGTTTCTCTATCTCGATGGCTTCCATGATTATTCTCTTGTGGTGATGTTCCATGTTAAAGAGCAATTTGGAATCTGCAAAATTAATTTCGTGTCCTGTTTCTTTCATGTGTTGGAAAAGAGAGGAAGTTTTTTCTTCTTTTTTGACGGCATTCTTGTGTTCTGCGATACGTGCATTTATTCGTCTGTTTGTTTGTCCAATGTACGTGGCTGGGCAGACTTTGCAGGGTATTTCATAGACCCCTTGGTTTTCCAACTGAATTTTATCCTTGGGGTTTCTGAGGATATTGGCTATTTTTTGGTTGGTGCAAAAGGCTGTTTTGATATTGTGTTTATGGAGGATTTTGCTAATTTTATCTGTAGTGCCCTTGATATAAGGAAGGAGGGCTATGCCATTGTTTTCTTCTGTGTCTTGGTTTTTGGGGGGTGTTTCTTTTTGGATTAGCTTCGTAACCCTGTTTTGCTGGTATCCATTGGCAATTAACACATTTGAGAGATTCTGTAACTCAGTTGTCAAGTGGTCTTCGTCAGCCAGGCGTTTGGTTCTGGAGATGAGAGTCTTGGCTACGGAGTTTATTTGTGCAGGGTGGTGGTGTGATTGTGCATGTAAGTAGCGGTTGGTGTGTGTTTTTTTCCGGTAGATAGTGTGTCCTAGGGAGCCATCAGGTTTTTTGTAGATTAGGACGTCAAGGAAGGGAAGTTGGTTGTTGGCTTCTATTTCCATAGTGAATTGTATTTTGGGGTGTAGGCTGTTGAGATGTGTGAGGAAGCTATCCAGTTTTTCCTTCCCGTGTGGCCAAATTACAAAGGTGTCGTCAACATATCTGAGCCAAAGTTTGGGTTTGTGTTCTGACTTGTCTAAAGCATTGGTTTCAAAGTGTTCCATGTACAGGTTAGCGATGACCGGTGAGAGGGGTGATCCCATAGGTGCTCCTTCTATCTGTTTGTATCTTTGTCCATTGTGGATGAAGTACGTGTTGGTTAGGCAGTGGTTGGTCAGGTCCAAGATGTATTCGGGGGGATTGTATTTGTTTTGAATGGCTGTCAAGGCTTCATTAATGGGCACTTGTGTGAAGAGAGATACAACATCGAAGCTCACAAGTAGGTCATTGGGTTGTAGGTTTTGCTTCTTTATTGTTTCTATGAACTGGAAGGAGTTTGGAACGTGTGAAGATATGGATTCTGCATAGGGCTGAAGTTGCTTGGCGAGAAATTTAGCGAGATTTTGTAGAGGTGAGCCTATGGAGCTGACTATTGGTCTGAGTGGTGTTCCTTCTTTGTGTATCTTGGGGACTACCAAGCAAAACTATCAAATCTACTCCAAGACCCTACCTACCAACCTATAAAAACAGATCCCACCACCTATCTGGAAAAAACCACCAAATCCAAAATAAAAGCCTCTCCTATCAGTGAAGAAATCCAGCTAAGAATCATCCCCAGAGAAAAATCATCCAGATGCCCCAAACTCTACGGCCTCCCCAAGATACACAAAGAAGGAACACCACTCAGACCAATAGTCAGCTCCATAGGCTCACCTCTACAAAATCTCGCTAAATTTCTCGCCAAGCAACTTCAGCCCTATGCAGAATCCATATCTTCACACGTTCCAAACTCCTTCCAGTTCATAGAAACAATAAAGAAGCAAAACCTACAACCCAATGACCTACTTGTGAGCTTCGATGTTGTATCTCTCTTCACACAAGTGCCCATTAATGAAGCCTTGACAGCCATTCAAAACAAATACAATCCCCCCGAATACATCTTGGACCTGACCAACCACTGCCTAACCAACACGTACTTCATCCACAATGGACAAAGATACAAACAGATAGAAGGAGCACCTATGGGATCACCCCTCTCACCGGTCATCGCTAACCTGTACATGGAACACTTTGAAACCAATGCTTTAGACAAGTCAGAACACAAACCCAAACTTTGGCTCAGATATGTTGACGACACCTTTGTAATTTGGCCACACGGGAAGGAAAAACTGGATAGCTTCCTCACACATCTCAACAGCCTACACCCCAAAATACAATTCACTATGGAAATAGAAGCCAACAACCAACTTCCCTTCCTTGACGTCCTAATCTACAAAAAACCTGATGGCTCCCTAGGACACACTATCTACCGGAAAAAAACACACACCAACCGCTACTTACATGCACAATCACACCACCACCCTGCACAAATAAACTCCGTAGCCAAGACTCTCATCTCCAGAACCAAACGCCTGGCTGACGAAGACCACTTGACAACTGAGTTACAGAATCTCTCAAATGTGTTAATTGCCAATGGATACCAGCAAAACAGGGTTACGAAGCTAATCCAAAAAGAAACACCCCCCAAAAACCAAGACACAGAAGAAAACAATGGCATAGCCCTCCTTCCTTATATCAAGGGCACTACAGATAAAATTAGCAAAATCCTCCATAAACACAATATCAAAACAGCCTTTTGCACCAACCAAAAAATAGCCAATATCCTCAGAAACCCCAAGGATAAAATTCAGTTGGAAAACCAAGGGGTCTATGAAATACCCTGCAAAGTCTGCCCAGCCACGTACATTGGACAAACAAACAGACGAATAAATGCACGTATCGCAGAACACAAGAATGCCGTCAAAAAAGAAGAAAAAACTTCCTCTCTTTTCCAACACATGAAAGAAACAGGACACGAAATTAATTTTGCAGATTCCAAATTGCTCTTTAACATGGAACATCACCACAAGAGAATAATCATGGAAGCCATCGAGATAGAGAAACACCCTCACAACATGAACAAACGTGACGACACATCCCGCTTGCCAGACATCTGGAAATTAGCCCTCCCCACAAAATCTGACACCAGATCCAGAGGCACACAGAACGCCATCACCAATCAACCACACCAGACCCAAACCCAGACCCTCTCCACAGATAAATTACAGACACCATCCAGTAGCCAAACCAGGGTGGCACCTCCGGATGCTGCACCCCCCTGCAATCCCTACACAGATCTGGCTGGCACAGGCCACAAAACCACAGCTCGCCCCTATACACGAAGCCAAGCCAGAGCACAACCAAGTGCAGTACAGCCATCTTCTCAGAAAAACTCTTCACAAAGTTCAAGAGTTCAAGACACGAAGGCTTTAGCAACTAATCCACACCTAATGACCCACCTAAGTGGGATTCAGGAAATCACTCAAGAAATCACTCAAGATATCCCTCAAGTAATTAAGGAACAAAAGAAGAAAAGGCACACTAGCCTGGGAACCTCCTCTCTGCCCAGAACATTGGAGGCTATACACCACACCTCCTCAACAGTATTTATAGGAACTCAAACACTGAGATCCTGCTCTGTTCCAGTAACAAGAAGCCGAAAGCACCAGCCTGAAGATGACGAGTGAGACCTCGTCGAAACGTCGCCTAGACACCCCAACTTTTACACGGGAAGACACCCGAGGACACCAAAACCTGCATATATATATATATATATATATATATACCACAAATGATTCATGGACAGCATACCAGTTTCCATAACTTTCAGCCCCAAACACAAGATAAGAGTGAGAGAGAATTGTTGTGTTCTACCTCATTTCTCTGCAGCCTTCTAAAACTAGAGACAAATGCTGAATTTTTCCAGATGCATACCATTTAATTATCTCAAAAATACATGGACATTAGAATTGGAAGAAAGAATAATAGGAAGCCGCTTCCAACCATGACAGACAATTGGTTCCCCTCTAACACAGGATTCTTGTTTACAGTAGCTGGTGATGGGTCTCCCCACAGACTCAGGAGGGGGGCTTTCTAATCCAGCCACCAGAGATTGTTTGGTCTAGAGATTCTGTGGTATTGAACCTGGCACCTTCAGTACACAAGGCATGAACTCAGCCACGGCTCCTCCCATCTTTCCATGACACACAAAACCTCTTTCCTTTTAAGGGCACAATTGAATGGGAAGTTCTCTTCAAGGCCACTGCAGTGAGTGAGAGTTGCACGAGAAAATGCCTATTAGCTGTGATGTGGTTTTTTACAGTGACAGACGTTCTGTGGCCTTTTCTTCTCTACTGGCGGGGCTATGGCTGGCGGCTTACTTAATTTATTTTACTTGGTACATTTCTGAACCCACTCTATACCTGAAGATTTCTCAGCAGTTTATAAAGCTAGGAAGATAGAAACAGAATGGGGAAAAAAATACAAATGTAAAAAAAACCCCCTGAAAAGTGACAGGTAAAAACAAAGTGAAAAAATAAAAATAAAAAGGCGCAATGGTTGGCCTGCTGATGGATTCACCTGTCTGGCCTGCAACCCTTATTAATATTAATGAGAGATAACATCAGGTGTGACTTTAGTGATGGGTTAACCATATCACTTTTTCCAATGCAGAGAATATCCATGTAATGTATCTATAATGGTTGCATCATCTGGATGGTGGTGATACTTTTAATCTCAGAAACAGGCACTCCCCCATTTCCTAATTTGACCAGATGCTCTTCTCCTAATTGGGTTCCCAGATGTTTGTAACAGGCTTATATAGTTATTTGTTTCTATCTCCTATCTTCTCAAACAGGGATGGGGAACCTTCCAAGTGTTTTGGGACTCCAACTCCCATCAGCTCCAGCCAGTATGGCCAATGACCAGGGAAGCTGGGAGCTGCAGTCCAACCACACCTGGAGGGCTTTGGGTTTCTGACCACCACCCTCTTGTGCTGGACCTTTGGGTGACCTCTAATTGTGGTACCCCACATGTGCAACAGCCTTCCACTTGCGCAGAAGAGAAACCCAATACAGGGGTACCTCGGGTTAAGTACTTAATTCATTCCGGAGGTCCGTACTTAACCCGAAACTGTTCTTAACCTGAAGCACCACTTTAGCTAATGGGGCCTCCTGCTGCTGCCGCGCCACCGAAGCACAATTTCTGTTCTCATCCTGAAGCAAAGTTCTTAACCTGAAGCACTATTTCTGGGTTAGCGGAGTCTGTAACCTGAAGCGTATGTAACCTGAAGCGTATGTAACTCGAGGTACCACTGTACATCTACTGATGCAATATTGGATTTCGGCCATTCTGAGGCAGTGGGAAAACAGTGCCAGGGGAAAGGAGAAGAGGGAGAGGTTCAGGGCCCCACTATTGGGAGAATGCTGTCTCATCACCTGCAGTTGTTGCCCTCTTGTCTGTCATGGATAGCTTGCTGCCATTCCTGGCCTCTTCACATGTGGACTATATTCACATGGTGGAAGGAACAAAAAAAAGGGCTGTGGCAGTGCCAGTGACAAGGTGTGGAAGCATCAATTAAGGAAAAGGGCAGCGGAAGAGAGCCACATTGCTGCAAGTGCCAAGTGGAGATGACTGGTCTCAGACTGTCGCCTTCTTGGGCTTGGGGTTTCCCTTCCCTCTCTGCCTTAACAGTTGCTTCTTCTAGGGACAAAATGAAGCCATCTTGCACACAAAAATCTCAGGGACCTGCTTTCTGGCCTGTCTCACCATTAAATCTGTAATTCATTTCTCCTCTGCCCTCTCCATCTCCCTTAGACTTTGCCAAGTTGAAGTACCAAGTGTGTTATTTCAGCCCTCATCTCTTCTCCTCGTCTCAAAGTGTAGACAGAAGCAAAATAGTCAGCCAGGGTTCCCTCTCCTTTTGTCTATGCCTACCGAAGCATGACCTTTTATTTCACCATTCACATTCGCGGTTGTACTTTGGCTTTCTCTCTCCTCGCATATCTGCCCTTCCCGAGCATATAAATCAAGTGTTGTAAGCAAATCCCAGCTTTATTGCTAGACTAGCTCTTTCCGGTTTTTGTGGGCTTTTATTCAGTTCCTTACCAACAGGTGGTACAGTGGTAACTCTGGTTACAAACTTAATTTGTTCTGGAGGTCTGTTCTTAACCTGAAGTACCACTTTAGCTAATGGAGCCTCCTGCTGCCGCTGCGCCGCAATTTCTGTTCTCATCCTGAGGTAAAGTTACTACTGGTACTACTTCCAGGTTAGCGGAGTCTGTTACCTGAAATGTTTGTAACCCAAGGTAACTATAGTTTGTAACTATACATTTAGTCAGCCCTCAGACACACATCCCTGGGACTGGTGCTTGGGTGACTGGGTGCCTGTTATCGTACGGCTCTACGTGTTACATCTGGGCCCCCTTGTATGCTGGGATGTGCGTTTTAATGAGTTGAGCAGAATGCGTGATTCTTGAGGCCATGTGTTTGGTGGGGTGCGATGAATGTAATAGTGCTTAGCCTACTCCTTTGCTTCTGTTTTGTCCGTATGGTTTTATAGGTTAGAATTGAATGATCACTGATTTATTGTGGATTTGTTAACGATACTGGGAATTGATAGAGTCAGCTGTTATTCACTCAGCCATTGTAATTGTGATTTCTCAGCTGAGACTGATGTTCTATTCTGTTTTTATTCAGTTTTATGTATTTTATCATTTGCAATGACTTTGGCTTAATAAATAATATTTGTATTTGTATTGATGCTCTGTTACAGATGTGGGGACCCTTTTTTGCTGAACTTCAGTTCCCAGTGCCACTGGCCTCAGACATCTGAAGGCAGCCCTGTAGAAGTTTTTAATGTTTAATGTTTTATTGTGTTAGATGCTTTAATTTGTTGGAAGCTCCCCAGATTGGCATGGGCAACTTAGTCAGATGGGCTGCATATAAATATATTATGATGATGTTTATTATTATTATTTGACCATACTTGCAAGGGCTGTTGGGAGTTGTAGTTCAGCAGCATCTGGAGGGCCAAAGATTCACCTGTTTTATTTTGTTCAGTTTTGTTGTTGTTACATACTGCTTGAAAGTTGCTTGGGGATTCTCTTGAACGGCATCCAGCCAGGGAAAGGGAGCAGAAAGACTTGGCAAATATACCCATAGCATTCTAGGAGTCTAAGCACAACGTAGCATTTGCAGTATGTGATTTAATTCCGTGTTTCTTGCAAGCGCCGCACCCCTGTGTAAGCAAACTGACAGGGGTAAATACCATGGTGAACAGCTTAGGGAGCAATCATTTGTATCGTTCCCTTTTTAAAAACACTAAACCTCACATTGACATAGTACTGTATCTGGACAGCATGCTACAGTTCTGCGGTGGTCAAAGGAAATCACACCTACTTAACCTAGAATGCAGGTTTCCTAAATCAACACTGCAAATATAGCACACTGTGATAGCAGCTGGCCCCACACCCAGTTTTGACGTCTGATATGTCATTTTATTATATGGAAGCAGCCTTGTGATATGAGCAGCAAACATCAGCTGCGCAGCCTCCAGCCTTGTGGTCAGGCATTGTAACTATCCTGCTATCCCTTTGATGCTGAGTGTAGCATAGGAAACGGTGAAACCTTTCCCCATCCCCTTCAGCTTTGAATCCATCCACTTAGGAGCCTGCTGCTATTATAGCTTCTCTTCCTAGCCAAGAAAGCAAAGCATCAGACAGGCTTCCAGGTTTGTGCCCCTTTTAAAACAGCAGCCAAGTTGCTGGCACTATTCAGACTCTTCTGATGAACAAATCACACCAGGGGGGACTGGAGGATTTCCAAACATAAACAACCCCCGAGACAAACACTGCGCGAGAGGTTGTGCAAATCACCAGACGTGAAGAAATGCCAGCAGTGGAATGAGTTGCCACAGCCAGGAAGAATCAGAAGTGGTTCGCACTGTCAAGCCCTCCCCAATATCTTGTCTACAATCCCGTGGAGGCAAATTTGTACAAAGGAGGAGCAAACAGCTGCCCTTTCCTTCTTTGATCAGTTACCCTTTTCCTGGGAGCCAGCATCTCAGACGTGGCTGCCATATTCCTGAGTGTGCAGCTCAAGTAATATTAGCCTTTCTTCATGAGGTCATTTATCCACCTTCATGATCACACGTTGAAGTTAAATCATGCCATAATTATTTTTTTAAAAAAATCAGCTATAAAAATCTTCTGAGCTCTGAAAAGGACACTGGAAGCAACTGTAACAAAGAATTAAAAAGAGCTGGAGATGCGGGCAGTGTGCTTTTGTTTCTCATGACTATTAGAATTATGGTCTAGTTGCTACTCTGTAGATAATGTGGGCCTGTTGGTGAAAATTCAACAGCAAGTAGTGTGTAAAGTGGACTTGTGAGGGATAAGAGTGGAGGAGAGCTCCCCCTAGTGTTACTGGAAAGCACCACAACTGTGCATAAAAAATATAACTATGAGAGGTTGCAGATAGCTGTGTAGAAGAAACTTCAGCTGAAACTCCATGTAGGAGGCCAGGTCTATTGACAGCTATCAGCCAAGAACAGACAGGTTGAACTTTCCTGTCCAGAGGCAATCTTTTTCTGAGTGATGGGTACTTAAATGACAGGGGGAAAGCCACCCCATTGTCTTCAAACCCAGTTTTTGTGCTTTCAGAAGAGACATCTGGGCTGCCCACTATTCAAGACAGAATACTGGGCTTAAGAGACTGATCCAGCACAGCAACATTTCTGTTCAACTTCTCACTGAAGAATTTTGTAACTTGAGCCTAAATTAAAACTGAGTTTTCTTTCTTTTTATTGTTCTTGTGGGTTATGAAATGAGGCCATTTTGATGTTGTGTGGTCTTTGTTTATATGCTTTATAAACTAAAAATAGTGTGCTTCATAGCCCCCCCAAAAAACATACCTCTATGTGGCAAATTTCCTTATCAATATGGGACTCTTACTTCTCAAATGCCCCTTTGCAGGGTCTATTCTATTATGACGTCTGAAGAAGTGTCCAGAACTTTCTGTTTATTTTACTGTCCTGAAACTTCCAACATTCAGCTTTATTAGATGGCCCCGAGTTCTAGTATTAAGATAGAAACTTAGAACTATAGAATTATGGAAACAGTGAGTTGGAAGGGACCCTGAGGGTCATCTAGTCTAACCCCCTGCAATGCAGGAATCTCAACTAAAGCACCCATGACAGGTGGCCATTCAACCTCTGTCCAGTTTCTTCCTGTCCATTTCCTCCACATCCTGCATAATCACGTTTATTTCAAAACAAAGAAGTCCCGAGCTAAAAAAGATCTCCAGTACAATAAAGTTTATATTCACTTTTTCACAGATTGATTTCGTGAGGAAGATTCAGCATGAATGCAGGATCCTCGTGATGGCAGCACCCATGGAAATATTTTGTGGCGGAAAAGGCATCAAAGCATATTTATGAACACGTGGCTAACTTCTGAAAGTCACTGAGAAAATGAGAAACATTAACTCTACTTCAAACAATACTAGTGGTTTCTTCAAATAAACTTCTCCTTCTGATGATAGAGAGGATCTAGTGCCAGAAGCCTTTGGGGGTTCCAATGCCTTGAATAAGAAGATTAGTGTTAAGACTGCCTCATGTCCAGTTATTTTGAGAAACAGCAGAGGAAAATAGGGGGTGGGAGGGGCTCAAAATCGGTATAGGTCTGCCTGGTTTGGGATAATTCATCCCACACCCAGGAGATTACTAAGAAAATGTATGTGGATGACTACACTTGAAATATGCATTGTATCATTTGTCTGTGTGTCGACAAACTGAAGACAGCAATTGGCAGTCTTTACTTCCTGAAAACTAGAATATGTCCCTCTTTGCTTCTTACTGGCTAACATGATCATTATGGCAAGCAACCTTTGCAATAAAACAGCACCACAACTGAGCACTCAGCGGCTTGTTCCCATAATGAGCAAATTATGCCATTGGATTAAGTGTGGGCTTTTAAAAAATAAAGCCAATGCCACGTGTTTCAATGTGGAAGCATCATTTCTGGAGTTCCCACTGCAACCTTGAAGGCTAACTGGGCACAACAACTCTCATATCCAAACAATTCTGAATCAACCGGCTGCCTTAATTTAGATCAAGTCTAAAATTATGTCAAAACAGATGTTCTTTTTTGAGGAATGGGGCATGACTGCCCATTAAAGGCCTGTTCAAAGACTGCCCATCTCATTTGAATGTGAACATAATATTGTTCTAATTGTGTAGTATTGAGTTGATTCAACTCGTCAAAGTCAGCTAATATTGTGAAGAAGCCCTGCCTTGCATCAGAATGTCTGAAGTTTCCACAGGACAATGCTGCTCAAAAGCTTGTTGTTGAAACTTCAGGAAGGGAGGGGTGGAAGCCAGACCTTGTAAATATTCATGGACATTCACAAAGAGAAGCTTGCCAGATGCTGGGGGGGAAGGAGTGAAGGCTTTTGAAAAGCAGATTTATCCAGAGAACAAAAACGCCCAACCTATGCCCTTAGCACGCCATGGGATTTTCTCTCTCTCTCTCTCTTTAAAAATGATTTCTTCAACAGATGGAGTCTCCCTTTTGCAGTTCCTGGAAACCACCTCCAATAGCACAGCTTGACAAACAGGACAGCCACAAAAATAAGGGGCGCAAATATTCCAGGTACCAGAAAAATGAATACTAGTAAGACGAGGAATGCAGTGAGCATGATCCAAAGTTAAGCAATCTGAAGTTTCACTGATTAAGCCTCCCCGATTGAAATTAGTCAATTGACTTAAAACTGCTTGGTTGGATCATGATCTAGGCGGTGTGTCAGAAAGGAATTTCTGTAGCCCTACTAACATACTTCAACGATGCTTTTCATTTTGGATTTGTAACACTGAGGTCTGTGGGCCAGCATCTGCCCTCTGGACTGGCTCCATCCATCAGTACTGGTCACTGAATGTTCTTGAACTAGAAGGGACTATAAATGGCTTCCTGTTTCTGCTGTGAGAGCAGCGATGTCTTCTTAGCTCTGGTATACTCCTATGCCTTCTTAGTTTTGTTCCCTGATGCCTGGGTTGATCCCTCAGCTCTGACCTCCTGATTCCCAGCTTACTAGCCTATAGCTCAGCCCTGACCCTAGAGCACAATGGCTATTTTCAATTTTTTTTTAAAGAACCCACTTAGCTGCTAAGGAACCCCCCTGCATTGCAGATGATTCTGGGACATGGTCTAGGGCCGATGATTTGGACTACAACTCCCATCAGCCCCAGCCGGCATTTATGATGGGATATGATGTCCACAGCACCTGGAGGGCACCAGACTGACCACCCCGATCTACAGCACACAGTTCACATGCAGGACTGTCCAGGTGTGTAGCTTCAACACTGAACTATCAGCCACCTAGAACACCCTTCTCCCCACCCCAAACTCCCCTGCAGCTGTAGGTCTTTGGGGAAGATTGGTAGTGATGGGCTCACAGTTTTTCACAAAAGGCATAGGGTGCTCTGTGTTGGTGTGTCAGAAAAATAAAATTCTAAAGCAGGGCAACACCATTATCAGAATTAACTAAAGTGTCACAAAACAGCAAACAAAGACACTCTGGATTTTGTGACATTTCAGCTGATACTAATAAAAGTATCGCCCTACTGTGGCTCATGGGGGAAAGGCTATTGTGGACCATTTTTTCCTTGCTAGGGAAATACAGCACAGCATGTCACCTGTATCTGTTCTTGCAACTGACTGTCTGTTTTCTAGCCTTAACATGGTACTGGCCCTGTAAAAGTTGAACAAAGACTCAGACAGAAACAGAAAGAGCCATGAGTGTATCAGCCAAAGCACTGAAAATATAACAGAAACAGTGCAGACCTGTTTCTGTGGAGAGTGGTAGTAGATGGGGGTGGGGTGCAGATAACGTCTGCCCTTTGACTGCTCACCTAGGGAGACTGGCAACACACCCTAGGTGATCTATGTTCCAAAGTGTTGTGTTGTACACAGCATGGGAAACTAAACAAAGGCACACAGTAAGATTTAAAAGCCATGCTTTACAAGATGCAGACAATGGTGAAATAATAAACTGTGCATCAAAACTTTTCTTCTTCGTTTATTGTTATACAGGTCCAATGCTGCAGTCACCATGCAGGTACAGCATAAGGGGAATGATCTTGCTGAACAATTCTGACTAATCAGATTTCAAGAGACCATGAACTACAACATTCCAAGTGACTGGCCCTTTCATTCTGAGAGAACAAAACACAAATAAGCAGATAGACAAAAATGACCTTTTCACGTATGGCTTATGATCATGCTTCTCCCCACCCCCCACCCCACCTGAGTTGATCATTAAACCAAGTCCACATGTTTGAGCCTGAAATGTAGAGCTTTTCTTTGGGTGCTTAATTAGGAATATGAAAACTCTTGCCTGCTGAGTGCGTTTTAAAATTACTTAATTCCCACCCTTTCCCAATTTCATCATTACTTTTCTTTTTAGAGCTTAGTCTTCTAGTTATTAATAGAGAACCGAAGGACGAGACTGGCCAAATATTGGCCCTGGGGTTTTAATTCCCAGTTCTTCTGAAACTCAGAAGACCTTTCGGCTCATCAACCTGAAAATACCCAAGTGTTCTCTGGGCCTTAAACCCAGAGCCCTAGACTTCCTGTGCCAGGAATTAAGGGCTTAGGAAGTGGCGTTTCAATGGATCACAAAACATGATGCTGCTTTGGCATTACACCTTTGTCAGTGCAAACGTCCAGAACCCAGGGCACCAGTCACAATTCAAGGTCTACACGATGATTGCACATGTGGCATTACATCAAATGGAGCCTCCTAAGAACACATGTAGAGACATGTCCTGAAAGAAAATGGAACACCTTTGACACTGTAGCATTTTTGTTTTCTTGCAACCTGTTCTTCGATGACTAGCATTAGAAGATGCAAGTGGGTTTTAGTTTATGATTTACAGTCCAGTGTTTTCTTCTGGTCCTGCAGAAGAGCCTCTCTCTGTGTATTGGATGCAAAACAACAACAACTGTTCCTTTGAGCAGATCATCCTCAAAAACACAAAAAAAGATTTAAAAAAACTCACAGAGTTTATTGCTTTCAATTTATAAAATTAAGCCTGCCTCAGACAGGTAATACTGGTAGGTACATTCGTAATCCCTGGTTTCTACTGGAAAGTGTGCTCTGACACACAACGCTTCCTCAATATATAACGCCAGGTTCCTTCCTTCTAATACTTCGCAACCAAGATCCGATGTGATTCCCAAAAGAACACTGAAGTTCTTCTCATTGAACTCTGCCAAGCTCAGCACCCGGTAAGCTGCCACAACATCCTTCATCATCATATTGCCTGTTGACAAAAGGAATAATTACTAATTGTCACTGGACGCATGTTTCGAGCTTTTTTTTAAACAAATGAAAAACAGGTTCAACATTCAAAAGCAAATACAGAAAATTCCCTAGGTTAGTATTTAATGTTTTCAGCAAGCTAATAATAATGTCTGAAGTCGCATACAGTCTTGTGTTTAAGCCTCACTTCTGGTTGCTATAGGTGACCAGAAATTGCATATAAGTGAGTGCATGGAATACTATGTAAGTGAATGAGTGGGTTGGCAGAAGAGGGGTTGGGCACTCAGTCCTCCCTCTGTGACCACAAGAGAAACCAAGAAGTCTTCTAGAGCAGGGAAATCTGCCCCTCTTGTGCCAAGCACTGACAGGATAGTTCAAAAGGGTAGGGTTTCGCCGGGGTAGGTGAGGGCTGGCAGGCTAGTAAATTTTGTGGACTTATTTACAAGGCTGGTCTATGCATTGATACTATTTGTTTTCTCTGTGCTCTCCAGACTAAACTGAACAGTTATCTCTTCTTGCTTACTTTGACTGCAGGACATTGCTATACATTTTTTAGAAGACACACTTCTAAGGGGTGAGCTTAAATTCTTTTCAAAACTTTCTGTTATTCATACTTTAATTCAGCAAAGAATAGTGGATTGTTATAAAGAAGACCATCACACTAAGAAATGAATGATCCAAAGAGCTTGAATATACACCCATCACAATTGTTCCCAAAATCAGTGATGCTGATGACGTCACTGCAGACTCCTGCCTCACCTGAATCATCTAGGTACTGCATTAACTCATTAAATGACATCTGCATATAGATTTTTATTATTATTTTGTCTCTTCTGCAAATGACTATGAAATAAATTATCATCTTTGAACAAAAGCACTCTGTGTGTATTTTATCCAGCTTGGAATAAATACCTGGTGGGAAGGCATGTGACAGTTGAGTTATCTGAGACACAAATCCTGGGACCTTGACTTAAGGTTACTGTGCTCTAAACCATTCAAGAAATGTCCACAATCAGGGAGAGGCTCCTGTTACACTGGTCCAACACATTCAAACCTGGATAGCTACACAGTGCCCGTGGTACAACACACCTTGGCCCACCAGATACCTACCTGGCAGGCTGGTGGCGTCAGCAATGAACAGGTAGGAGTCTGAGCAAATCCCATACGGTATATATTGTATACCTGTGTGGAGAGCTTCACTCATGGGGATCAAATGTGGTTCTCCATAGCTCTATATCTTGCCTGTGGCATTCTCCCCAGGCCCTGCCCATCATGGGTCCTGCTTCAGATCCCAAGTCCTTTTGATTGGCTAAAATCTGCCCTTGAACTCTGTTAATGACCCTTGCTTGCCTGGATGTAGGACAGAGTGTGGGCAGAACCTAGCTTATTGTAAAATGGTAAAATTTACATTTGTTGCTCTGCCCCCCTCCTTTGCCTCTAGCCCTGCCCACCACAGGCATTTGGGCCCTGGAAGTTTGCCCAGAAGGGAATGAGGTCCTCAAGATGATGAAGGTCTCCTACCCATACCGCATAGCCACAGTTCTGTTGCTCCCACATCACTGGAACCACCCCACAAACCCCTTTTCTTTTGTGGTTGCTTAGAGGGAGAGGGTGTCCCACAAGTTGTAACTCTACTCAAGGAGTTCCCTGTAACCCACCCGCTTTGCTGGTCTGATAGGCTACACCATAAGTGCTTCAGAATCCACCCTTTGAACTAATGCAATGTCAACAGAGCCCTCAGAATCAGGCGGGGTAACAGCTAAATAGACATGCATTCAAGAGCCTAGCCCTTACTTTGTCCAAAGATATTCCAATGTAAATCAGAAGGCATTTCCCGTTCAATCAACCTCAGAGTGCAGAATAAAACGTGCCAAGGAAGCACTTGACAGAACGGCTTCGAGACTGGGCAGGGATAGACGGCAAGTAAATATTTCCCCTTGGAAAGTTTAAAATATCTGAAACATAATCTAAAGAATATGTTTAAACAAACAGGAATCTGCCAACTCTCCAAAGAAAATTAAGATCTATTAAAAACCCATGCACTTAGAAGTAATGCTGCACAGCACATTAAAATGTTTGGGTTAATTTCCTGTTCTGAAAAATTGCTCCATAATGACAGCTTACGGTCTTGCTTGACTCAATAAAACCAGCTCAAGAGTGCTTTTGTCAGCCTCTTTATTTCTGCATATTTCTCTACATATGCAACTGTTATTTTTTTTTTTACAGAGGGGCACCTACTAGCGTGATCTCCTCCTTTCTACCAAGGTCATAAAGCTGCTACAGCCCTACTCTTGCGACATAACCACCTGAGACAATTGACCTAGCACAGTCCTCTGGCTCAAGGGCTATGAACTGCCCTGAGGACTACAGAGGAAGGGCGGTATACAAATTTAATTAATACTGTAAATAAAAATAGAGGTCAGTGCCTCAGGACCCAGGAAGCTGAGAGGAGAGGAGCTCAGAGAGAGAGCAGCTCAGAGTTCCTTGGCTTGCAGGAAGTCAATAGTAAATTAGCAGGTCTTCAATCCCAACTTGTCTCCCACGGAAATCCATGAACCTGTGTTAGTCAGGTCTGTTAATTTCAGTGTGTCTACTTCTGACCAGAACTAGCATTGGATTCAACCCACAGGAAGTGTTCTATTAAATAGGACCGCATATCTTAGATTAGGGACGCGGGTGGCGCTGTGGGTAAAATCTCAGCGCCTAGGACTTGCCGAACGCATGGTCGGCGGTTCGAATCCCAGCGGCGGGGTGCACTCCCGTCGTTCGGTCCCAGCGCCTGCCAACCTAGCAGTTCGAAAGCACTCCCGGGTGCAAGTAGATAAATAGGGACCGCTTAGCAGCGGAAAGGTAAACGGCGTTTCCGTGTGCTGCGCTGGCTCACCAAATGCAGCTTGTCACGCTGGCCACGTGACCCGGAAGTGTCTGCGGACAGCGCTGGCTCCCGGCCTCTAGAGTGAGATGAGCGCACAACCCTAGAGTCTGTCAAGACTGGCCCGTACGGGCAGGGGTACCTTTACCTTTACCTTTTTATCTTGGATTACCCATGCAGAATACAGGACAGAAATGGTAGAATATGGTATCACACCAATAAAAGAAAAAGGTTGATGCTTCTTCTAAATACCCCCGAACCTGTATCAACAATTGACGATATGGTAACTACTAAAAGCTTAACTACTAAAATGCTCTTTGGTAGTTCTTGGAAGGATACATCTGCTGCAGAACCCAGTGGTGTACATCCTTATAGGAGCACAATACACCATTGTACCCTTCTGGGCATAATTAAAGATGCTGGATTTATATACAGTAGTGGCGCTGTGGGTTAAAGCCTCAGCACCTAGGGCTTGCCGATCGCAAGGTCGGCAGTTCGAATCCCCGTGGCGGGGTGCGCTCCCGCTGTTCGGTCCCAGCGCCTGCCAACCTAGCAGTTCGAAAGCACTCTCGGGTGCAAGTAGATAAATAGGGACCGCTTACTAGCGGGAAGGTAAATGGCGTTTCCGTGTGCAGCTCTGGCTCGCCAGAGCAGCGATGTCACGCTGGCCACGTGACCCGGAAGTGTCTTCGGACAGCGCTGGCCCCCAGCCTCTTTGAGTGAGATGGGCGCACAACCCTAGAGTCTGTCAAGACTGGCCCGTACGGGCAGGGGTACCTTTACCTTTATATATATATATATATATATATATCCTTGAGGACCAACATGAGTAGCTCTTCCCTTGTTTTAATGATCTCTGGCAGATTCTTGATGACACTCATCTTGTAGTAAGATCAAAAAGTGAGGGCATGTTGTAGAGAGACAATTGTTACTCTATTTTTTTTAATGATCTCATTCCCTCCAGAGGCTCTGCGGGGTGTGGCCTTGCATACCTTCCAGAGGATTATGAAGATTATTTTGGGGAAGGGAGCCTGGCAATGATAAGTAGAGAATTGCTTTAATGGTGGGTTCATTTTTAAGTATATATGTTAAGTATATGTTAAGAGTTAATGTATAATGACTGATAAGAGTTGGGCGTGCCTGTGGCAATTGCTCCAATGCTACTGTATGACCCTGGACCTACCAAATAGGCACTCATTTACCCTAGCTTTGGAAACTTGAAGTGTATTTTTGGGACCCACCTCAAGTTGTTTTAAACTGTTTTTAGTATTGTGTTTTAATATTGCAACTTGCCCTGGGACTTTAGTGCGAAGGGTGGTTTAATAATACAGTAGTACCTTGGTTTATGAACTTAATCCGTTCTGGCAGTCCATTCTTAAACCAAAGCGTTCTTAAACCAAGGTGTGCTTTCCCATAGCAGCGGGGGACTCAATTTACACTCAACAGGAAGCCGAACATGTTGTGCTTCCAAGGCAAAGTTCACAAACCAAAACACCTACTTCCGGGTTTACAGCATTCTTAATCCAAGTTGTTCATAAACTAAGCTGTTCTTAAACCAAGGTACCACTGTAACAATAACAATAATAACAATGGCAATACCATTTTGGAGCTTCACAATTTTATCACCAGAGCACAATTAGGAGGAGAGAAAGGAGTATTGTGCTGATCATGCTCTAAGGGAAGCTCAATTTGGAATCAATAAGATTAAGCTCCACTGTCATTATCCAGGGCTATTATAAGAGGAAAAGGTCATTGATAAGCGAAGATCTTAGATTGCAAGGAGGTTTTCCCCTCAGAACCAGTATTTGATTTCCTGCCCCGCTTAGGGCTTTCAGCACCAGAGGAGCTTGTAAAGTCAAGCTTGTAATGTTTGAAAAATTCACATTACCTTCCTCAGATTCAAAGGACCAGATCAGAGTCCATAGTAGAACCCCAACCTCCCCATGCCATCAGAGTCAAAGGCTCCTAAAGCAGACATGGGTAGAAGCACAGCCCATAAAGGATGGAGCTAGCTGCGCAAAGGAAGCTGCAATCCTACTTAAGACTCAATCTTGATTTGCTTCTTGCCTTGATGGAACCTGATGGCTGTTAACCATGGCTTGCTTGCTGGATCACGAATTGGGATTAGTGGCATGTGATGTTATGGTTCTAACACCTGTGTCTAGTGACAGCCCTCCCTTCAGCCTTGGGCTGGAATCCTGTCCTCTGGTTAGGATCACTGCCTGAGATGGAGCATTTACAAATCTACGAGTTGATGGCATATGCTATTTAGGTTTATCTGAATCAAGTGCTACAATGGGCCTGTTAACATAGCTGCAATCCTATATGCCTACTCAGAAGGAAGCCTAGGTAAGTGATGTCTTGGGTAGAAAATTATCCAATGTAAAAATGTAAAACATTTTGTGGATTCTATTGGTTCATTCTGTGGCCTACAGAAAATATTTCTCTATTCCCCTTGAGTTGCAGGGGTGGCTGCAATTAAAAATGGCATGATGGGTGGAAATAACTTTGTAAATAGGATTTGCATGTTCAGGGCTAGGAAGAACTGAAGTACATTGGTACCTCGGGTTAAGAACTTAATTCATTCTGGAGGTCCGTTCTTAACCTGAAACTGTTCTTAACCTGAGGTACCACTTTAGCTAATGGGGCCTCCCACTGCTACTGCGTGATTTCTGTTCTCATCCTGAAGCAAAGTTCTGAACCTGAGGTACTATTTCTGGGTTAGCAGAGTCTGTAACCTGAAGCGTCTGTAACCCGAGGTACCACTGTAGTAACTTTCTGGAACTATTTCCTGCAGGTAAAGAGACTGCGCCTTGATCACTTATGTTCTCTGCTTTACACTCAAATTAGTCTGTATTTACTTAATACATTTATATCCTGCCTAATCCAATAGAAATGGTTAGTTTTCCAGGCAGTCTTCATCAAGGTTGCTGCATCATGGCAAAATAAAGTGCAATGTAGGAGTGCAGACCCTTGGGGTATATCTTGACAGGAGGGTTTAGATGTGATGACTATAATTTTGTGACAGGCTCCTTCCTCCTATGAAAACAACAGTGAGAGGATTCTAAATGGAATACAAAATGTGCATTGCCTAAGCTACTTCAAATTTAGTTTCCATGTATTTTCTGCTGCTGAAAATAGAAGTGATATAATCTGGTTCATTTCCAGTGTAGAATTAAAAATAATGGTCTTAACGTGTCAGAAGAAAAATGTGTTAGGAGAGTCCAGTTTAAGATTGTAGCAAGTATGTTTTCCTCTGCAGACAAGCCACTGTCTGCATACAACCCTGGAAAGAGATGGATGTATGAATCCATTCACATCTTCAAAAAGTAACAAAATGCTTACCATCTAGCTTTTTTCACTGTACGTGGCATATGTAAAGTCTGTATCCTCAGGGGATGTCAATTAGGGTTGCTACTTATACATTCCCAGATATTAGTACTTGCAAATTGTATGCTTATTTATATTTATGGATATACGTAAATTGGGATATATTACTATAATTTAAATCAAAATATATCCTGCCCAAACAGATAAAACTGTGATCGGATGACCTGTGAACCTCCTCTGTTTGCAATATCAGATTCTAACCGTTGATGGGCACCTTTAAGGCCCTCCCCTTTTATAACCAGACATGAACAAGACAACCCTGCAAATAGAGGACCATCCTCTGTATGTAAGATACCTGGCCACCCTAATAACACATTTGAGAATATACCAGTTGAAGCAAATGTGAACAGCATTTCTGCTGAGATGCCACAAGTGCCCACTGTACTCTCCGTAAACAACGGAAGACACTTTTGTTTCAACTTCTTCCAGTTGGATTAAAAGGTCTCTCTCTCCCTTTGGTTTCCATCTTGTTTTGTTTTTAAAAACCTATATTTAGTCATTCTTCCATACTGCTTTCAAAACTATTTTTTAGTTGTTTTAAGATATATTTGGAAATTGCTTTGAGAGGCAATTATTAAATAAATAAATAAATAAATAAATAAATAGTCGGTCTAGGGCAGAAAATACATTTAAATGGAAGGTTTGAAAATAGTTTGAACAGTAAATGAAACTTTCCTAGCTGTTATATGAAACTCTATAGTGGTCACTGTCAATGAAATAATCTTACTCGTATTTGTCATAATTACAATCTGTACAGTGCCGGATTACCAAATAGGCAAAGTAGGTACCAGCCAATGGGCCCCACTCCTTTTAGGGGCCCTGTGACAACAGATCAAAATAATATTGATTTGGTTTGTGAAAATTATTGGTTGGTAAAATCAAAAACTCATTAGAAGATAATTTGTGAAGGCCCTCCCCACCTCCCCGAAGATTTCAACTGCTTCAGGGCCTCCAATACTGAATCTGTACTGTCAGAAATATCGACAATATAAAGAAAATGACATTATTAGGATTATAACAACTGTGCCATCTTAAAGTTAACAGCAGACCTGGATGTGGTAGAGAAACCTCCAATGAGAGTCATTGGTGGAATGCAATGATTTTCAAATAAGGAAAGACTCTTTTTATTAGAAAGGAAATGACTAAGAGGGAACTTAGCAGGTCTTAACTGTAGCTGAAGGCGTAAGTGCAGGACGTAAGCCTCTCCCTCCCAGAAACCTCAAGTGTTGGGAGATGTCTGATTAATTGCTGACAGGTAAGTTTTAATGAAAGCCAAGTACTTATTCAAAGAATGAATAGCGAGCTTGTTAAATTTAATCCTGAGGGATGTTATTAAGAGAAATAGTACAGGGAGAAAAATAAAACCAAGTCAAAAGGAAAGAGCTCCGGCAATCTTGTAGGGTTGCTTATCTGGTGTTATAGTGGTACCTTGGTTCTCATATTTAATCTGTTCCGGGAGTCCGTTCGACTCCTGAAACAGTTCGAAAACCAAAGCACAGCTTCTGATTGGCTGCTGGAGCTTCCTGCAGTCAATCGGAAGCTGCAGAAGCCGCGTAGGACATTCAGCTTCCAAAAAACGTTCGCAAACTGGAACACCCACTTCTGTGTTTGTGCCATTCGGGAGCCAAAAGGTTCAACAACTAATGCGTTCAACTCCAAGGTACCACTGTACTTGTATTCTCACAAACAAAAAACATTTCACTACCCTTAACAAATATACAACTTACAAAGAACAGAGTTAAGGCAAAACATTCCATTATAAACTTCATCTCTATTATTTCTAAGGCACTTGTTTTCAAACCAAAGAATCACACTAAGCTTCCAGGAGTTCCTAGGAACAAAGCTGATTGACTACCAGTGTAGTCTATTAATATCCTTAATATTAGCCATTGTCAAACAGGGTAAGAGGTCAGGCCACCATAAAGCTGACAATATATCCCAGGTTTGATTAATTTCTGGTCACACACTTTATAGTTCCTGCTGTAATTATATCTGTGTTTCGATTTGGGTTCACTCTTTTTGTTTTATTTTTATTTAACAAAATTTATATACTGCTTATTTTAGAAAACAGCTCTAGTTGTTTATAATTTGGGTCAGCTGCTCTGAATTTCATTATGATGAAAAGGCAGCAAGATGATGCTTTAATAAATTTAGAAAACAGTCAAAGATTTAATTAGAAGAATCAAACCCTCCCCTGCTCCTGCCAGCTAATGCCACTACTTTTTACATATGAAATATTCACCCACAGATTTTTGTTTCTGACATTGGCTGGTATACTAAAGGGTAAAATTACTTTACTACATGCTTAAATACCTCATGAGTCTCTGCATGGCATCAGTTACTTTGAAGTAAGTTTGCTTCTTTTTAAAAATAATGAAGAATGGCTACAACAAACTTTAAAACTCAGAAACAGGCAAAATTTTAGCCATGGGCTACCATGTTTCAAAAAGCAAAAACCAGGACAGCCCCCCCAAAACCACAATTTTTTGACTGACTTGCTTAAGATCCAGGAGAAAGTACCACCTTTTGGAAATTTCCTCTGGATATCAATTCCACCTTTGAATTACTTTTTTTTGCATGTGTGCATACTCGGAAGTAAGCCCCACTGAGTTCAATGGAGCTTGCACTCAAGTAAGTGGCCATAGGACTACTTCTAAATTAGTTTGCAGATTAAACCACACCAACATACTGCACTAACAGCAGAGAGTATTACGGAGAACATTCTGTGAATGTGCTCAGGCATAACGTTGAGTGAACTGGGGGGGGGGGGGACTTCAGGGAGAGAGGACCTGTGGAATGGCAGATGGTGACATGGAACAGGGCCTTTTCTGTGACAGCCCCACCTCTATAGAACTCCCCACACTAGTGGTGGTGATTTGGTGCCGTCTTAAAATACTTCTATTTCATCAGGTATTTGGTGGCTAACCATACAGCACTTCTGAGAGAATATATTGTTTCATGTTACTATTTTTATAGTTGGCACAAATTTGTTGTAATTCTAACTGCTGCCTTACATTTTTATGGCTTTCAGCAACGTTGTTAGCTGCCTTGTGCTCTAATCAGGACAAAGGACAGGAAATCAAGCAACCAACAAATGATGACAGAAGAACTATGTAGGAGATGCAACTAGCTTGATTCTAAACATTTCAAATAATTTATAGTCAAGGGAAAGAGCTCTGGCACACCTGCTCCACACCAGACCAATTACATCTTCCTCTGAAGGGATGGGGTTTTCTCTGCTGCCATTAGATAGGGTCCTATGGACTTTCTACAATAGCAAGTTCTTATAAGGATGAATGTAGTCACAGAGTATGGTTTAAAGGGTATGATTTGAAAGCAACTTCCTGAAACTAAGCAGGTCTGGGACGAGCCAGTGCTAGGATTAGTGACCAGCTGGGAGCCACATGTAAGCGATCTTGGATTCCATAATGGAAGGAAGTAGATAAGAAATGAAAAATAAATAAATGAACGAGTGTGCTAGCAAGCAGGGCAGCCTGCATTGACTTTGTTTTTCTCATCAGTTATTATCAGGCATTTCCTTCAGGGGTATAAGATACTCCTTGTACCTTTCTGGCAATGCTGATGCAGAAGATTGAACTATCATCATGGACGGTTGCAAGAAGTTGAAGTCAAACCTCACACTACTGAAGCAATCATGGATTCAGATAACCAGGGTGAGTGAAGATTATGACAGGTTATATACGTCATATGTTTCTCTTCCAACTGAAAGAGAGACTTGCAAACTGCTTCTGATTTCATGACGTACAAAAATATCTTGCTCCGCCCACATTCTTAGGCAAACCATTCTTTATTGTTCCTGGCAAATCACTGGCTGGAAGGATGATTTAGACTGGGTTTAGAATGCTTTAAAAATGTTTTTATATTGATGTGTTTGCAGCTCTGGGCTCCTTCAGGAGGAAGGACAGGATAGAAATTGAAATACAGTGGTACCTCAGGTTAAGTACTTAATTCGTTCCGGAGGTCCGTTCTTAACCTGAAACTGTTCTTAACCTGAAGCACCACTTTAGCTAATGGGGCCTCCTGCTGCTGCCACGCCGCCGGAGCACGATTTCTATTCTCACCCTGAAGAAAGTTCTTAACCCGAGGTAGTATTTCTGGGTTAGCGGAGTCTGTAACCTGAAGCATATGTAACCTGAAGTGCATGTAACCCAAGGTACCACTGTACTACTACTACTACTACTATTCTAGGGAAGATCAGACTAAACTAGGGTTGGCAACCTTTTAGGACTAGTGGGGACATTTTGAATTTTGACAGTGTGATGGGGGCACCAGTCACAAATAGGCTGCCATGGGGAACTGGCAGAACACAAATAGATTGCTCTGGAAAGCCTGGCATTACATAAAACTAGTGGTAGTCCTAGTGAAACTTTTCCCATAACTGTTTCCATACTATAAAAGGCTTAACCTGTTGGATTTATTCCTGCCAGACAGCTATTAAAGGCATAAGAGCCTTGTTTCCCCTCAATGCTAAAGCCCAGGCTGCTATCCTGTACCCACTTACCTGAGAGTAAGCCCCATTAAACACAAGGCGACTTACTTCTGAGTACACATGTAGACCATTGTACAGTGAAATCTTAACAACTGCCTAGTCTTTATTTCCTGCAGAGCAGGATACACGCTTAGGCTTCTTTGCAATGCTTTCACATTTGCCCTTTGGGGACAAGGCATATTCTTTAGCATCTACTCACACGTATTGTGCAGTAGTATTTGCAGAAAACAACTTCTAGGGAGTACCTGATCTCAGATTAACCCTCCATAGAAAAGATGCATCCTGGTTGCTGGGAAAAGGGAAGGGCAAACTATGAAGTTTCCAAGAGCTAGGCAATAAGACAGAGGCAGGAAAAGTGCACTAAAAGAGAGGGAGAAACAGCAGCTCTGTGCGACCCCAGGGACTCCTATTGCCTGATCTCCTGGCAACTCACTTATCAACAACAGCTCTGCTGTTTGGCCACAAAGACTGACAAGTGGGGGCAGCCAGGATAGCTCGTCCCAAAAACCACTCAGAAGAAAAACTGCATATTTTGCTTTATAACTTTCTAAGATGGCTAGAGCCTTACGTTTTATTTTTTAAAAATGAAAGGTCCAAGACTCTGGTTCCTAATCAGGCATGCCAGTGAAGGCCTTCACAGGTGCCACAGTGCCCATAGGGGGCTAGGCTGGTGCCCCCCCCATCCTAAATATTTGAATAGGAACTTAGTATCTATTCCAGTCTGATCTGTAATAATAACATTTTTCTGAATTTTGGGTGATAATGCATGTTGAATAACACATCATTCATAATATTTATACTATCTTATCTGCCTGCAGTTCTGGCACAATATCACTGAATACTGCTATAACATCACATTAATATTATATATATTATTAAATTGATGTAGTTGCTTGCTGGCCCCAACCAAAGCACTTCTGTACTGGTAAATAAAGCTTGGGCCTGCAACCTATGCATATTTAGCCTCTTTGGTAAGTGTCACTGAACACAGAGTATTTATGAATAAGCATGTATAAGGGTAAATATCCTAAGCACATGCATTTGGGAACACATCTCAGAAACATCAATAGGATGTTTCATCAATAGGATGTGTGCATTTATACATATTTACTCAAGTCCCACTTTGTTCTGCAAACTTGCTTCCAAATAAGTATAAGTAGGATTAGGTAAAATTGTCAGATACTGTCTTGTCTCTTGTGTTAAGAGCGGGATTTCTAAAGTGCAAAAGTTGAAATGGTGTGCATACACCGTACAAAAGAAAAGATGATATGTTCCAACATTTGAAGTCCAGTTTTATTGAGACAATACATTGGTGTATGCAATTCAAACTTTATTTTTACGCACCATCTATCATACATGTTTTACAAAGTTCAATAATACAATTTCAGTGTTGATGTAAAATGAAAGCAGATGGCATATCGATTCAATGTATGATGCCTTCTTAAAATGTACACAGATTCAAAAGAACTCTCATAGTCCTTAGAAGCCCACTTTGTTCTGTCTCAGAAGCTATGAACCTCCTCCACAGGTCAACTGTGAATTGTTCTAAATTGCATTGGGATTAGGTCTCTAAGGTCCTGCCTGAATGGCTAATCAAAACCTACATTTCCAACCCTAAATCAAAATAAATATAATGATGCTTCATAGCATACAGGTGGAAGAAAGGCAAGTTGTTAGACCAGATACCTAAATCCTCTTGCTGATGGCACATTCAACTCTCAGTTGTGTGGTATCTATACAGAATAAAGTGAGGAAGGTAGAATAAAGCTGGTAGCTAGACTAGGCCGTCTTCAGTCTTGATCACTTTTACACTAAAATACCATCCAAATCACACTAAAGTCAGAAGACCACCCTCCCTTATAGGGACTATTCCCAACGTTCAGCTTTTTGAATGCCATTGCTTATGTAAGAAAAAGGCACCAATCACAAGTGGGGGACATCACTAGGGGCAGGAGGCAACAAATCTCGTAAAAGTACAAAAAAATTAGAAAATTGCCTTCTAAGGGGAGAACCCTCCCCCATCGTGAAGCCTGAGCACACTCAGTGGTCATGGAATGCTCATTGGCTGAAATATTGTATCCCTTTTTATATACCCAATTAATCAATGTGCTCTGCAAAAGAGGACCTCTTGAACATGCTATCATGTGATGCACTACAGGCCACTAGTGTGGTGTCAACAATTCTTCGGCATACCCTCCTATTGAATGTTAGATGCCATGTCCGCTGTCCTTTTGGTTCCTACTGAAGACCTCTCTTTTTCAACAATTATTTCATCCCAGTCTGCATCTGTACTGGAACTATTTTTATATATTGAATTGTTTCAGGTGTTTTTACCCTTTCCGTGTTTTATGGTTGTTCCTACCCCACTTTATAATCACATAGTTTACAGTTGTAATCTGCCCTGGGACCTTATGTGGTCCCATAGGTGTAGGAAAGCTGTGGTGCTCCAGATGTTGCTCCCATCAGTCCCAGCAGGCACAGCCAATGGCCAGGTATGAGAGCTTATTTCAGTGACATCTGGAGGGCCAAAGATTCTCCACATCTGCGGTAAAGGGTGGGTGAGAAATCAAATACACAAATAAACACTTTAATAAATAAATAAAGTTCAAGACATTTCAGCAATCTTTACAGCCGCTCTTTAAGATAGGCCAGTATTATTATCTACAAATTGCAGGTGGGAAGACTGATACGGAGAGAGTCGCTTGGCTAACACCGCCAAGGATGTTCTCATGAGCCAGGGATGCCTGAGCATCCAGTCTTCTTCATACCTGCAGCAAAAGGGGGACATGTTCTGAAATGAATCTGAGTTTTGTTATCTCAACACTTTGAAGATGAGACGAGGTAGATAAGATTTGTAAATCCTGAAAATGTCTCAACTTTCAGCTTTCTTGTATCAGAATGTTTTGTGACAACAGGAGCTGTCGTAATTGTAATCAGAGGCCTCTTCTATGAGACCTCTTTCATATTAAAGGAGCATTTAAATGTTTTGACTTAATGCTGAGTCATGTTGGGGTACCCTACTAATGACTTCTTCTAAAACAGGTGCAGCCAACCAGGTGCCCTCCAAATATTAGACTATGATTAGCATCAGGCTCAGCCAAAGATAAATTCAGGCATGATGGGACTATATTAATTTATGGAACAAAGTAATAAAAATAAATGGAGAAAAACAATGTGCAAAAATTACAAAATTATGTAAACAACAAAATAAACAACAAATTAACAACTCTGTCCAACAACATCTCAAGAATACAATATTGACTCTCTTTGTTCTAAAGTGTATGTTTCAAGTGGTTTTTAATGTACAGGGTTGCAAAAGGCTGCATTCGCAACATAACTGAGATGTGATAACCTCAAATAAGTTAAATTTTGAGAAACATTTTCTAACTGCAGGCACCTCCTTTTCATCACGCATTTATTAAGTGCACTTGGCGAAAGTCAGTTGCTTGAACTGAAGCTACATTCAAATACACCTTTTGCAGCAGAATCCTGGGCATGTCTACTCAGAAATGAGTTACCCAGAGTTCAGTGGTACCTATTCTCAGATTAAGTGTGTAAAACTGATACTTCTGAGCATCCATGCATTGGATTACATTGTTTAATCTCTGCTCTTCTCACTCTTGTTTCCTTTCTTCTTTTGCCACCTCACACATATTTCCTACAACCCCAGGCACCTGCTTCGATGTTGAGGGACAGCAATCCCACTCTGTTGTGAGCCTCTTCTGGGCTCAGCCTGGCCTGCTTTCTGTGATGGTGAGGGCTGCTATCCTGCCACCAGTGCTGAGGTAAGATTCAGCTGTAGTCTAGTCAGCATCTGTGTGTGGACAAATGCCACAAGTCTTGGCTCAGCTCTGTGAAAACTTGACAGTTTGTGGATTAGACTGGGGCCAGGAAATACACTGATTTTGGTCAGACCTGCTTCTGGGCTTGTGATCTAAGGCAAAGTACTGCTACAAGGCCTTAGGAAATCACAAAGCACAGCTACGTGGTCCCAATGCTAGACCTGGGATTTCTAGTGAAGCCCAGCTGTGAAGCTTCAATCATCCGAAATCCAGTGGTTTTGACTGGGTTTTTAGGAGTTTGAAGTCCATTGTATGACAAATCTGAGGCCCAACTGCATTTGTGACAGGTTAGTCTAGCTAGAATCTTATTGTGCAACTTGGTTTGAAACAGAAAGCTGCTTTTTACATCTGTAGTAGCATGTTGAGCATGCAATAAATTGACCAATGCCACATATTCACTTACTGCTCAACACGTAGTACCACTTCATATTTTGTGTCCTCCAAAATATGTGTAACATATATGAGCGAAATGCATGTATGGTTGATTCTTGGTCTTCGCAGTGAACACTTGTGATAAAACACACACATGGCACACATCATATATTAAGTAGCTCTCAATCTGGATCGATATAGCCGCAGTCATAGGAACTACAGGTTAAATTGTTATGAATCTGGTTATAAATACCCTTTACCGATGCTTCTAGGCTAGGGTCCACTGTAGGGCCCTGAGGCTTAAATATAGCATCCACATGTGGCAATCCAGATGTTAATCTGGAGGCAAAACATCGCATGTGAGAAATACAGACTTAAAAAATATTCTAAAGGCCAATAATTTATTAGTTGCATCAAAAGAACCACTGCAGCTGCTTTTGAATGTCATTTTCAACACAACGTAACTATCTGTTGATTCAGAGATAGTTGCAACCTTTACATCAGTGGCAGCCGACAGGCTTCCCTCCAGATATTGATTGGACTGAAATTCGCATCATTCCTGATCATCAACCTTTGCTGGCTGTGGCTAATGTGAGCTGCAGTCCAACATGTGGAAGGCATTATGCTTTCACCTCAGTCTTATGTATGCCTCTCCCAGGGTCATACCAGAACACAAATTGTCTGTAATGGAGGATCAAAGAGTCCTTTTCAGTGACAATTGTAAGATTTCTTGTAAACTGCTTAAGAGGTTTTGCTACGACCGAGTGCCATAAACATAGTTAATACATGAATCAATCAATTAAATTGTACTGGCATAATGTATGCACTTTGTTCATACCAAGCCCTAAGCATCAATGGGGTCTAGATAATGCTGTGAAGGGCAGCCAACTGTGAACTGGCCCCACCTGTAGAGTGCATAGCAGCCGTCCCACCATTACAAATCTGTATTGGATGACCCAGACATCAGAGCCTCGTGACATTCCTGGTGTCCTGCTTCTGAACAGTATTTGTTTCTTGCTTCCTGTTTTTCTTTTCTTCATCTTCTCTGATTGTGGCATGCTTCAGAATCTTGGCAAGATGATGGGGAGCAAAAAGAAAGATCCCAAATCCTAGTATCAATAGTGCAGTTTGTCATTTGCTCTCTCTCTCTCTCTCTCTCTCTCTCTGTGTGTGTGTGTGTGTGTGTGTGAAGACAGTAGCAATTCCTTCCAGTTAAAAAGCTAGTCAGATGCTCTAATCAAGCCCCACTCACAGTTTTTCCCTTTTACTAGTCTGTAAAGTAGATGAAATATGTGAGAAATGAGATTTCCCCATGTTAAACTACTGCAATTAACGCTTACCAACCATTTAAGAAACAAACTAAATCTTACAAGTCCCCACAAAAATGATGGTGGCTAAATGCACCTGCCACTCACAAGCCCACCTGAAATTTCTGTATATTGTTGGAGACCTCAGGGGAGCAACACTTTGTACCAGAGATCGGGGTCTGGATGAGACCTTGAGGAATGACTGTATCTGGCCTCTCCAGTCTCATTTCATGCAACATGACAAAAGAAGCCTATGTTCTTAATCCCACAGAAGGTTAAGCATTGGGATCCTAGCCCAAGAAAGGCTAACAGCTGAAGCTGAAGAACAGGTACTAAGAGGCTTGAATTCAAGAACGTGAAGTGAAAGATTAATAAACTGCTGGGAATGCTAGTGCAGCAGCCTTTTAATGAGGAAGTGGAATGAGAAGTCAGTCATTTAGAGGTTTTAACCAGCTAGTGCCATTAAGGCAGGGATGGGAAACCAGTGGCTCTCCAGATGTTAATGGATTACATTGGCCATGCCAGCTGCAGCTGACAGGAGTTGGAAATCCAAAAATATCAGAACGGGCACAAGTTTCCCATCCCGGTCTTAATGCAAAACGGAAGTTGGTATTCCTCAAGAAGAGGAAAATACTGCTCTCCACACATGATACAACAAAATAATAGACCTTTAGCACCTTATTGCTGGCATCCAAGGGTGCTATCATCTTAAGTACAGGATGAAAGAGCATTAGGTTGCAGGGAGCATCTTCCTCTAGTTGTGGCAAAAAGGCAAGACACAAAACTGCTAAGATAAACAACAGAGGCTACTGATTCTACTCATGTTTTAGTTCTATTTGGCTGCATTGTTTGGTTTTTGTTTGTTTGTTTTTTAAACACACAGATTATAACCTGATGTAAAATTTGCTTTTCTGGCTTTTGGCAAGACTGCATGCACACAGGTAACAAGCAAATGTGATCCGTAAAGATTCCAGACTTCTGACAAGCCACAGGGATAAAATTGAGGTAACAAGAATGAGCATTGCAAGACTTCAACTACTATGCTTACCTACATTTATTAAGAATTTGAATTATTAAAGGTAAAGGTAAAGGTACCCTTGCCCGTACGGGCCAGTCTTGACAGACTCTAGGGTTGTGCGCTCATCTCACTCAAGAGGCCGAGGGCCAGCGCTGTCCGGAGACACTTCCGGGTCACATGGCCAGCGTGACAAGCTGCATCTGGCAAGCCAGCACAGCACACAGAACGCCGTTTACCTTCCCGCTGGTAAGCGGTCCCTATTTATCTACTTGCACCCGGGGGTGCTTTCGAACTGCTAGGTTGGCAGGCGCTGGGACCGAACGACGGGAGCGTACCCCGCCACGGGGATTCGAACCGCTGACCATGCGATCGGCAAGTCCTAGGCGCTGAGGTTTTACCCACAGCGCCACCCGCGTCCCATTTGAATTATCAGCATTACACTAATAGTGTATGCAACACCTCCCAGAGTTACATAAACAGAAGAGACTAGTCTTGCTACCATATTGCTGACAATCTTAAACACACAGTGGGGATACTGTCCTCAGCTGTGGCTTGGGTGGGGGGTAGAGAGATATAAAAGTGTTGGGTGGGTAGAATGTATGTAAATTGTCATTATAGCTGCTGAAAGCTTGCTTACAGGCGAGGATGTGTGAAACATGTATTACATACGAATATGTAAAGAATGTGTTATTTCTGACTTGTAGAAACATGAATAACCAATGTGGTGCTCTCCTAATGTTCTGAGACTACAGCTCTCAACATCTCTAACCACTGACCATACTGACTGGGGCTGCAGTCCACCCATGTCAGCAACCCCTGCCCTACATCATGCACACACACCCCTCATAGAAATGGGACCTCTCTCCTGTACATCAAAAATAAAAGTTGCTGCTATTCTGCACTGTGTGCAGAATAATTTGCTAGTAAGATAACTAGAAAGCACCAAACTGCCTAGCAACATCAATTTAAGAGGTAAATAAATAAATCTTAATGCCACTAGGTTTGTGGCCTTTCACCAACCAGTCTTTCATTCAATCTATTTCTTTTGGAGTTCCAGTCCTTCCACATTTAATAGGCAACCCATAAACATATAATAAACAGAACCTTACAAATGTTAAATCTCCACCTTCTTTACCATCCTTTCTCTGGTTGCCAGAAACCAATGGAAGTAATAAGAAGGTACTGCAATATTTTTGGAAAATGCACAGATTTGAGTTTGGTTAATCTTTTCAGGAAAGTGTTTCTAGAATATACTGGCAGCTACTGAAAACTCCTCCTTGGCCCCCTTGCTGTCCTAAAACATGATAGATAAATAATAAGCTTAACAGGACACTTTGTGCTGTGTAGATGTGTCTCATACAACAAAGGATCAAGCTTCCAGGTTCCCTCCCCTTCTCCTACATGCCTCGGAGGACTTCTGCTACATTTACTTTGTGGCGACTGCTGCCCCCTAGACCTGGTAGGATGGCTAGGAGGTTGTGGGGTTTGGTCAATGGGGTCAGGAAGTTTCTCCTCATGTCCATCCCTTACAAAGATACTGTGAGCATTTAATAATTGCATTTTTACAAACGCTTAGTACCTAACTAAACTATGTGCTGTGATGATAGTTATGAGACTCACAAAAATCCACACATGCATGCACACATGATTTTTCTCAGAGTAAACCCACTGAAATTAATTAGTTAGGGCCATTAATTTCAATAAGTCACCTATACTGTGCTGTGAGCATAATAATGATGTTAACAAAACATTCATTCTGCAACACTGAGTTGAATGAGGATGATATAGCCCAAGATGATGGATAGCAAAAGCATGAAGCAGAACACCCAGGCTGCAGTCCTAACCCCGGTGCTACTACAGTGATGATGGTGGTGGTGGTGATGATGATATTGGTAACAAAAAAAAATATCTTCCCTGAAGTAAATGGGGAACTGAGCAACAAACACACTCTTAGGCTACATTTCTAATCCCACTACTACAATGCTGCTGCTGATGATAACATTGTTAAAAAAATCTCTTTCAAAGGAAATAGGGAATTGTGTAAAGAGCATGAGAGAAAAACAGAAACACTTAGCAAGTCATTTCTGTCTCTCATTTCAACAAAAGCCTCCAGAATTATACCCCTTCCCAACTATCAACACACATGTATTCTAGCATGTGGGTGGTATTCAATGATAGTTCTCCTCAGAGTAGAATCCTGAAAGGGCAATGCCACACAAAAGACGACCGCTCCATTGTATCTGGAATCTTGGTTTACAATAAATGATGCTTAATTGTTGAGTCAAGCAATTTCAAACCATAATTTATGAAGCTGGCTTGTTCAACAAACCAACGTTGTAAACCAGTATTCCTGGTAAATGCAAGATTCTTTGAAACTCTAAATAAATTTGGTAGAAATCAGCTTCCCATCTATATACAATACAGAACTGAGGAGGGGTTGGAGTTTACAGAAATCTGCTGGGATTGGCTATGCTATGAATCTCCTGGTGGTGAACACCATTGAACTGCTGATCCGCTGCTGGCTTGTTGTCACCACCAATCACCTGCTTGGCTCTGACTTCAAGCCTCCCTTGCCAAGGCACAACAGGGAGCACTTGCAAGGCTCTCAATTGTTCATTGGCAGCTGCATTTCTGGCTGTCATCACATACGACATCAGGTGTGGGGCAGGTTACATGGATTGGGGGAAATAGCCACGCCAGCCAAATTGGGACCCATGCCAGACCTAATTAGGCCCAAAGGCTCTCCACCCGTATACCAAACCATGATTTTAGCATTATGTGCAAACAGACCCCATTCTGGAGCCATTTATACACTGTTTTAGCTGCACAATTGCCTCTACTACTGCAAGTCGTTCCTAAGCTGCTCCTGGCAGCATTTACACCTCCTACTTATGTGACAAGAGTGGGTTGTATAGTTACATGCAACGGCAACAGTATCTGACCCATTAAGCAGATGTGTAAGGAGAGTAATACACAACCACACAATTAACAGTGTCTTCCACTGGACCAGCTGGTGGTGACATGGGGCTAGGCCTTCTCTGTAGTGGCATCATGACTGTGGAACACTATCCTGACAGAGATGTGCTTGTGCCTCACACCATCATCATTCCACCAAAAGCTAAAGATCCACTTGTTTATCCAGGGGCTTTGGGGAAGGGTGGGTTTGGCTGATGACTTGTTATCCTTTGAAAGCTGCACTGCGAATTCTGTATTTTACTGACACTATTGCAGGTTTTCAAGGTTGTAATTTTATTTGTATTCTTTGCTGATCTATGCACCACCCTGGGATCCTAATGGAGGAATGGCAGGGTATAAATATGAAGAGTAATAAAAAATGACAGATGTAATTATTCTGGAGGGCGGTTTGGGATCAACCACAGTAGTGGCAGCAACCACACAGCTTTCAAGGTAAGATATAGAAAGTATTAACAGGACACAATTGGAGCTTTTGGGGATTATATTATCATGAACCAGATCACTGGTGAAAGGCTGTTGTACTGTTACCAAAGCATTCATTAGGCACCACAAAATCTTTATACAGTATAAAATTTGAAAGTTTGAGGGTTCAACAAACTGACAAAATTTGTGACATAGCATGGGGTCCAGAATAAAACAAAGAATGCTATTTAAAGGAACTGGTTACTTGTAATTTTATTTATTGTCCATTACTCTACCTCTCCTTTAAATCAGAACCAGTGAAGGTGGTGAAGGTCCTGTGTGAGTGCCTGGGGGCTGTTGGAGGATGGATGGCAGCTAACAGATTGAGGTTGAATCCTGACAATACAGAAGTACTGTTTTGGGGGGACAGGGGGCGGGTGGGTGTGGGGGATTCCCTGGTCCTGAATGGGGTAACTGTGCCTCTGAAGGACCAGGTGCGCAGCCTGGGAGTCATTTTGGACTCACAGCTGTCCATGGAGGCACAGGTTAATTCTGTGTCCAGGGCAGCTGTCTACCAGCTCCACCTGGTACGCAGGCTAAGACCCTACCTGCCCGCGGACTGTCTTGCCAGAGTGATGCATGCTCTAGTTATCTCCCACTTGGACTACTGAAACATGCTCTACATGGGGCTACCTTTGAAGGTGACCTGGAAACTGCAATTAATTCAGAATGCAGCAGCTAGACTGGTGACTGGGAGTGGCCGCCGGGACCACATAACCCCGGTTCTGAGAGATCTGCATTGGCTCCCAGTACGTTTCCGAGCACAATTCAAAGTGTTGGTGCTGACCTTTAAAGCCCTAAACGGCCTCGGTCCTGTATACCTGAAGGAGCGTCTCCACCCCCATCGTTCAGCCCGGACACTGAGATCCAGCGCCGAGGGCCTTCTGGCGGTTCCCTCATTGCGAGAAGTAAGGTTACAGGGAACCAGGCAGAGGGCCTTCTTGGTAGTGGCGCCTGCCCTGTGGAACGCCCTCCCAGCAGATGCCAAAGCAATAAACAACTATTTTACTTTTAAAAGACAACTGAAGGCAGCCCTCTTTAGGGAAATTTTTAATGTCTGATGCTGTAATGTTTTTAATATTCAGTTGGAAGCCGCCCAGAGTGGCTGTGGAAACCCAGCCAGATGGGCGGGGTATAAATAATAAATTTATTATTATTATTATTATTATTATTATTATTACTTCAATAATTTATATATTGCTTAATCAGCAATCTCTAAGCGGTGTTGTCACTAAGCAATTTCGAATTGGTTGCTTTCAGGGAAACAGCAATTGTGATTTTCTTTTAAAATCCCTTATGTGTCAATGCAATTTGACAAATCAAGAAATAATTTGTCGTGGTCTAATGTTTTAAACTACTGTTTAAATCTGTGATCAGATATCTACTTCATACAAACCTGATATTAATACCCCACACCACCAGTATGCTGCAGAAATGTAGTCTTAAAAAAAGGCAAAATGGATGTTATTATCTCCTATCTTACAACCAAAGCAGAAATTTGCTAATAATAAGGTGATCATTGCAAGTCACGTTGATCAGAGACTGACTCTACAGAATTCCTGGAAATGTGTGTTACAGTGTCTTACAGCTTTGGTTTTGTTCAAGTCACATTAATCCAATTTATTATCTTATTAGTGCCTTTCAATGCTGACAGAAGTACTGATGAAATTTGTCCTCCTAAAAGATGGGCTCACCGCTTACATCCAACTGTTCACTGTGCTCTGAAGGAGGCATCCTGCAGAAATCATCTCATCAGGAGGTTTGTTCCACATGTTGTTGGAATCAGGTTTTCAGTGTGGCGGCACCTGCCATTTGGAACTCCCTCCTCTTACATATCAGACCAGCGGTGTCTTTGTTGTCTTTTCAGTGAAGACCTTCCTATTTCAAAAGGTATTTTAAGTGGAGGTTCCTCCCCTCCCCAGGTACTGGATTTGATATATACGATATTGTGTTCTTTTATCAGTGATATTTTTATTGCTCCAAGATGTTCCATAAGATGCACTCCACAAACAGAATGAAATGAAATGAATAAAAATAATCTTCCAAAAAGAGAGCACAAAGGAGTCAAGGGTTAAGCCCTGAAAACAATACTTATTTGCATGGGAAGCTGTGTGTTGATACTACCAGCTTTCCAATTAACTCAGTATCTAATTGGTTTACATAATGAAGTGATTAATTTACAGCTGAAGTTAGCAGACAGCATAAACGAGACTCCATGCCCCTTAGCTTATATGGAGCTCAAAATTCATTGCAAGCATGCAATGATCCACTGTAACCTGAGGTGTAACTTTAAAGAACAATCTTAGTTGGTCTCTAAGGTGCTACTGGTCATTTTATTTTATTTTTAATATATATTTTAAAGACCCCCAGGAGACTGGCTGCTTATATTGATCCAGGATAATTTTAAATCAACATCTGATTAACTTGAAGTGGGGAAGAGCTACAGCTCAGTGGTAGAGCATGCCAAAGCTTCACATTTCAACCCCCAGCACCTCCATGTTCAACTGAGAAAGGCTCTTGTCTGAAACCCTTAAAAACTTCTGTCAATCAGTGGAGAGAGTAACAAGCTACATGGACCAATGGTTTGATGTGGCATAAAGAAAGTTCTTGTGTCCTAGGTCAGACAGCAAAATCGTTTGCTGTCCATTTTCTTTTTCATCCCCTTACACAGCATCAAATGTGGCTGAGAAGAGTCCACTAAACTTCAAGAGCAGAATTTGGGGAGGTTCATTGGGAAGGAGTAGCCTGAAAAGTTCTGGTGCATGTGCAGAATGTTGCTTTCAAACCTTTGGATCCTGGCTATCTTTGACATCTATCTAGGACAAGAGCTGAGATACCGTACAAATGTGTGCTACGTTATACCAGAATATTCAAAATGTCCTTTATTCAACAATCACATCTCAAAATGTTCACTTGGGTCTTGCTAGATCCAAGGAACCATCAATTTCAGCAAACATGAGAGCAGCCATGATGAACTAAAATGGATGACGGCAATGGAACAATCCTGCTCTTCAAAGGCTGCTTGGAAATGCTGCTGAATATAATGACAGCCAACACGTGACTTTGGTATCTGGATTGGAGGAAGATTTTTAAAAAGCTGTACAAAGATGCCAAAGGATCAGCAAGTGTTATTGCCTATGGTGAAACACTTGGGCTATTTTGGAAGATGATACTGAGACACGTAACACATACTGACACTGGGACGTGTCACAGTGACCTGTGTGAAGTCAATGGTGAATGGCAGAGATACCAAGTGCACCTTCCACTAGATCCGGTTGTTAATGATAAAAAATGATGCAGAATGAGTAAAGGATTAGAAGAGGGTGCACAGCTTTATTTCCAGTTTACTTTTCTTCTACACACTACACTACAGCTACCTTTCTTTTCTGTCCTTATGGTTTTATCTATCTCCTTTCTTTTTTACTGTTGTAAAAAAAGAGCAGTGTAGAATAGCCAGATGATATGGACCGGAGTGAGTTTTAGATGCAGGCCTTGGATTCTTACTCAAACTGCTTTAATAGCTTGGACAATAGCATGCCATTTCTTAGATATTATTCTGTTAGTTGCCATTCTATGCTTTTTCCATGGTACTGCCAGAATAGGAGGGATAATTCTGCCATATTGCAGTAAGCTCAACTGAAACCCCCTCCCCTTAATTACAGTGTAATTCCATATATTAAGAATAAGACACCACCAGTAAATCTTTAGGTAAGCTGCAGATGCACAGCTATGAAGGTCAATTTCCTTTTGTAACTAACACACACATAATTTTAGTAAATGTCTCTTCCATGAAATTGTATCATTGACACAATCATTTTATATAGTCTAAAATCTCTCTTGACATAAATATCTCAATTTTCCCACAACTGAACCAAGGGTCTCCTCTTTGTACCCGATTCTTTAAAACAATCTTTCCTGCTGGCCCCTGCTTCTCATTTTACAACTGTGAGGTGAATTCTTTTTTACTGCACAGAAAATATTTCATGAAAACGTGAAAGGCAATTATGGGCAAAATTTACAGCAGCTATATTTTAAGAGGCAATTGAAAACTTAGGAATTGCTTTTGAGATCACTTTCAGGCCCTATTAGAAGACATTTTTCCCCTTAAGGGATGACAGTTTAATGCATACTTGGTTTGATTATAATGCTAGGCTACGCACACTGTGGGTGGAAGGGGGAATGGAAATGTAAGAAAAGGCATGTACCATTTCTTGGCTGCCTATCAAGTTTCTTAAAAAAAATTAAAGCCTTCAAAAATAAGATACAACAAAACTAAGCTCTTTCACTTCTATTTTTAGCCAAACATTGTACAGGTGGGCGGGCATTAACCTACCTCTTGCGTTTATAGGCTACTGAAGGAATGTAGTGTTAGCACTGTGCTGAAAATTTCTGTTTCCACTTTTCAAAATGAAAGTAGCACTCTCAGTGGGTAGACATACCCTTTACATTTTCACCTTTTTTGATCCTGTTCTTTACAGATGGACACATCAGTTTATTTTCACTCTGTATCAGTTCTGCATGTGTTCAATCATATATTCATCCACCCCAAGTTTTGTACATTTTAAAAAACCAACCAACCATGAAACACTTAAACTGGTCACATTATATAGGCATTTTGCATGCAGTCTCCCCCTTTTTGTATACTTTCTAATGCATTTCCCCCCTAAAATGGATTTTTTTTGGGGGGGGGGGGGACTAAAAACTCCAGCACAAGAACCAAAATCTATAAGCAAGTCTGGAAATTTAGGTCACTTTGCTTCAGTATTTGGACTAAATGGATTACCATCATCCATCCCTGCTATCCATGGGCACTTGCTCCCCACCCCAATATGATGCTTCTTCAATTACCATTTATGGGTCTCTCTTTTCCAGAGTGATCCCAGGCAATCAGCGACAATATAATAAACACAAATATTTCATGATGCTGTAATCCGTTTGGGCTAGCTAGCTACAAAGCTACCTGATGGAGGGCAACACAACTAAGTCAGAGAGGGCAGTACGTCCTGGACTAGTTACACGGGTTATCCTGGTCAATCAGAAAATATGCACTAAAATGATGTCACTGAGGGAAAATGGATTCCCGTTTAGGAAGTCCTTTCCTGAATATAGGAACATTTGTTGCCTTTTGTCTTACCCTAAAAAATAGTAAGAGAATATTCTTTCAATGCTGATTAAAGTGTCACAAAAGCTGCCCTTTCTTTTGGTTCAGACATACAGTGCTACCTCAGGTTAAGTACTTAATTTGTTCCGGAGGTCCGTTCTTAACCTGAAACTGCTCTTAACCTGAAGCACCACTTCGCTAATGGGGCCTCCGGCTGCCGCCGCGCCGCCACAGCACGATTTCTGTTCTCATCCTGAAGCAAAGTTCTTAACCTGAAGCACTATTTCTGGGTTAGCGGAGTCTGTAACCTGAAGCGTATGTAACCTGAAGTGTATGTAACCTGAGGTACCAGTGTAATGACGACTGGCAGGACAGCGAGTAATGGGAAATGGTTTGCATGCACCAGGGAGTATCAAAATGAACAAATAGCCCTGAAGACCATAGCATTCTGGTGGCCATGTGTACTTGTGCTAAGTATAATGAAGCCAGATAAAGAACCAAAAGCAAGCTCAGTTTTTTTCAAAAACTCCCAACTGTACACCCACATTAACTGCTTCACTTCTTCAGCATCTACACACCCCTTTCAAGAGCAATTTGACAACTTTCATTAGTCACCTTTCATGTGCATCTCATATTAGGGAATCAATGCTGTGGTTATCCAATGTTCCCTTGTATTGATGAATCAACTATAATTCCTAACAGTTTACATGCTTGTCGCATGTCTCCCAACAATCTGACACAGCCAAATTTACACACAGTGGTGGATCTTTTGGGCACTTCTTGCGGATATGATTCAGATAGCAGATGCTATTTCCCGAATAGCAAAAGCACACTTTTTTCTTACATTTGAAAAGGTTTGTTTTCAGATTGTGTAAGAGCCAGAATACCCTCTAAGGCAACCTTTTTCAGCCGTGAGCTGGTTCACTGTCCCTCAGACCATGTGGTGGGCCGGACTATATTTTTTTTGGGGGGGGGGGAATGAACGAATTCCTATGCCCACAAATAACCCAGAGATGCATTTTAAATAAAAGCACACATTCTACTCATGTAAAAACACACTGATTCTTGGACCGTCTGCGGGCTGGATTGAGAAGGCGATTGGGCTGCATCCGGCCCACAGGCCTTAGGTTGCCTATCCCTGCTCTAAGGAGCTTAGCCCCACGGATTCAAGTGCATCTGGAAGGGAACATAACTCAGTGGCAGAGAACATGCTTTTGCAAGTCTCTGGTTCAATTCCTGGCACCGCCAATAAAATAGAAGATCAGGTACCAGATATGGAGAAAGCCACATGGATCTATGGACACGGGATAGGGAAGCTTTCTAAGAAAGCAGCCCACAGCACTGACTTAGATAGATTCAATAAGCAAATGGGCATGTATGGACAACCTCTGATATAGAGAATAGCCTCCTCTATGAGTCTGTACTTTGAATTCATGAACAGTTCTCTAATAGCACAGGATTTATTGGCATCAACTTAATTGAAATATTTTTAGTCAGATGAGCAACACAGAGACTATAGTATGTATTTCAGGTGACACAAATGGATAAAATTACCACCATTAAATGTAATTCAAATGTTTTACTCCTTCCAATACTGAACTAGGTAATTAAGCACCTATCAGTCAGGAAGCAAAATGAGGCCACCCAAAAATAAAATAGTGGTTTCCCTGTACTTGGGAAAACAGGTATATTAGTTTGCATGTTTCTTTTAAATGGTCCTGAGAGTTTCTAGGACATACAGAATGCTGAATGCATACAGGCAAAAACTTAGTAACTATTTTCCTTTCCTTCCCATCTCCAAATCTGAAGCACAACTACAAGTGTCTTGATTCACACTGACTGGAGCCCCGAACAATAGCATTTCAGCTATCAACAGGGATATTGCATGTTTTCTAAAGCTGGTGTCCACCTGTCGCTTCTTAAAACAAAAACCGCAGAGGAAAGATTGACTCCAAATTCTACTAGTGATTTTTAAAATCTCAAACTCTTGAAGAGAAACTGTAATTACTGATGAGAAGTTGGTGACATGGTGAGTGAGAATCTGATGTTTTAGAGCTCATATCTTCAGTTTTACTAAACTTTAGCAGAGGAAACCCAGGATTTTCGGAAAAAAGAGACATCTTGGAGAAGGGATCCTCATTGCACCAGTGATCACAGGACACTTTTTCAGGTCCTCGGTGCTCTATGATAGCTAATATCTGCCAAAGAATATTATTTGCCTCCACATCAAAATTAAAATCTGAGCAACTGGACCATATTTAAACTTCTTGTATGCACTTTCAGGATCCAAGGAGGAACAAGCCTTGGTAATGGGGAAACAAGAAAAGATAGAAAAATGAACCATCTATAATGCTGGAAAGAAAAGGGCTGCGGTGATAGCAAAGAGACATAATAAAAGAGCCAAGAAGTTCATATGGGACACAGTGGGGAGAGAACCACTGTGCAAGTTGAAGTCCTTCTGCTGACTGGACCTATCAGTTGAATCACATTAATTACATTAATAGTAATTATTTCTGAAATTCTACCTATACATATACATTAGCATATGCAAATCCATGTGAGGTTTTTTTTTTAATTATTAACAATGTGTTAAGTTCCAGAGGGGACCAAGTTGCAGAGGAGGGCTAGGTGACTAACAAAAGGCTCAAACATCCTTTCAATCCTACATGCTTTTCTTCAGGAGGGGAGGAGCAGCCTCCTCAGCCCCCACATTGCCTAGAACTGGAAAACATCCCCACAAGCTTATTTAATACCAGAACTTCTTCTCAAAGCCATTTAGAACAGAGGTACCATGTTCTGTGCTTCTCTAAGCACATAGCTCCAAAACCGCCCCTTAATGAGTAGCAAGCATGCCTGCACTTTAAGCAGGTCAACAGAAGTGTAGTAATGCCAACAAAAGATGCTGGGTAGAATCCAATGCAGTGCTAAGTCTCTTGTTCCACTGGCGCACGGATTTTTTTTTTGCGGAACGGAACATTCCCCCCCACACACACACAAAGGGGGAGTGCTATTGTGCAAACAAAAATCATTGCACTGATGGGATGAAGTTGTTAAATACCATCCACAGACACAACAAAGACAGCCTGGAGCAGCTCCAAATTTTGGAGATTTCAATTAGAAATTGTGGCTGGGCCCTTAGCTAAAGCTGGTTACAGATGCCTGGTTACAGCAACACCTTTGTCAATGTTGTATTTCCATACATGATGTTTTCCCCACTTAAAAAAAAGAGAAAATCTCAACATTTTCCTTCAGTAAGATTCTGTATTTCCTTACCATCCTGTAAGCATAAACTGCCAAAACTGAATAGCATAGACATATCTACTCCAGGAAAGTAAAAAACTAACTATCCTGTTGGGTTGGATTAGTCCAGTTGCGGATGGCTCTGGGGTTGCGGCACTCATCTCACTTTACTGGCTGAGGGAGCCGGCGTTTGTCCGCAGACAGCTTCCGGGTCATGCGGTCAGCATGACTAAGCTGCTTCTGGCGAACCAGAGCAGTGCACGGAAACGCTGTTTACCTCCCCGCTGGAGCGGTACCTATTTATCTATTTGCACTTCGTGCTTTTGAACTGCTAGGTTGGCAGGAGCAGGGACCGAGCAACGGGAGCTCACTCCATCCTGGGGATTCAAACCACCAACCTTCTGATCGGCAAGCCCTAGGCTCTGTGGTTTAGACCACAGCACCACCCGCTGATGGGAGTATTAAATGTATTCCCCCTCCCCTTTACATCTTAACCTCTGCATTTCATTGTTTTTGGATTTTTTAAAAAAGCTTTAGTTAGTTTTTTGTGCTGTTTTTAACTGGAGTTGTGATTTTCAATGTTTTAATCCATTTGCTGCTGCATTGAACATGAGCATTGTTAAGAAAATTAAACAGCTGCATGTTTGACTGCAAAAATTCATGCATACATTGATGGACATAAATGTATGCTTTATTTAGTACACATTTATATGCACTTTTATTACTTTACATCATGGGTGAGGAATTGGATCTGACTAGTAGGCCAGATTGTTATCTCCCTCAGCCCACCACCCACAGGCCAAGTCTGACAGGTGGATGAGGCCCCCTAGCTGTTAATCATCTGATGCTTTGACATCAGGTGACCTGTTTTTGCTCACAACTTACTTTCAAACCATGTGGGTAAAGGTGTAGCCCATGAAAAGCACTATGAGGGGCTTTGCTATGCATAGTGCTCTGTAAGTGCAGCAATCAGCTGTGCATAAGTGCAACACAGTTTCACAAGCCTCTGGCATAGCATGTCAGAAGCCTGACAGCTACATCCTTACCTGTCCTACAACTGGCATCATATAATGGCACTGGTGGGTGTTGCTTGGCTACAGTGGCCTGGTGGACCTAATTATGCCTGTGGACCAAAAATGCCCTACACTGGGTTCATGTTAATGAAAGTATTTTTTGGCAGAATTCAACTAAGGACACAATGTTCTAGGTCATAATCAGTGCAAGAGTATTCTGCTCACAGTGCAAGCGTATTTCAAAACATTCCATTTATGGCAGTCCTATGGTATTTTACTTATTTTTCTAACGCATTAAGAGAAAATTCTTCAGAACTGGCCATAAATGTAAGTAAAATAACATATAAGAGTAGTTTCCATTCACCATTTGCTCCATCTTGTCACCATGTGTAAGTTTGTGAGACAGCAGCAGCACTTACAACTAATTCTATTTTAGAGTCGCTTGAGGTCTGGCAGAAAAACACTTGTGACTACTCCAACAAATAGGATACTTTATCCCATATATACTTTGAAGTCCTGAATCAGGTGATCCAGCATGTACTACGCACCATTCTTCCCTGTGTCTCTGGGGCTGTTTGCATGCCATGTATTTAACTCTACAGTAGTTTTAATGTCTGTCTGCACTGAAAGTGGACAGGAATGGGAAACACAAGAAATGTTGCATGCTTACACAAGCTTTGAAATCTAGTTTGGGATTGTAAATTTTCCATCTATCCATGCTTCTAAAGGTTCCAATCCCAAGCTTCATGATAAACTGAAGAACTGATCTGTTACAAAACTATGCAGTGTTTCAAAAGTACAAATACACAAAGGTTATTCGGTGCTTAGCATGAGAAAATTGCTGTTACATCATTTTCACTTTTCAGGTCATTCCATGGTTGGGTATGATTTACAACAAACATGAGGACCAGGTGGAGAAAAGTGAGGTAAATAGCAAAAGAACTTTCAAAAGTAAAAATTTCAGAAATTGTAGGTGTCAGAGGTAAACTAGCTCAGTTCTTCCTTGCCTGAGAAACTGTTCAAGAACAATTATATCTGCTTATCAGTTTCAAAATGCCATTTCTGAAAATCACATTTGTAGGGACTGCAAAAACTTATCAGCTGTACTCCATAAATAAGACCAAGATAGCTTAATTTAAAAGTGAACAAGCACAAGCCCCCGAGGTTAAATTTCATTGAATGCCAAGACTGCAATCACCACTGAACTCAATGGAGTTAGTTCTGAACAAACAATGCTATAAGAGTAATAACCAGGAAACAAAGAAAATAAAGTTTTATTATTAAATAATCTGACTGATGTCTTAAAACAGCTTACATATTTTTTTTAAAAAGTTTTTTAAAAAAGTTTTATTATTAAATAATCTGACTGATGTCTTAAAACAGCTTACATATTTTTTTAAAAATAAGTCTACTGGCTTAATCACTTGTGATTTGAAACAAGAGGTTTTAGATGAATAATCCAAATATACGCTTTGTTTAAAGTAGTTCTGATTATGAGGATATGATTTTACATTAATTATAGGAACTATGCAAAGTGTTACTGATGACTTACAGGTTTATGAACTGCAACAGAATCAGAACCATGCCTATCAGATGTTGAGATAATTTATGTATGTTCAAATGTAGTCACTGAGTGAAGATCAATTTTAACGAACAGAATTTACTTTCCGGGGACTGTCAATGCATTTTCCTAAGAAACTGCAAAATACTGGATGGACTGTCAGCTGTAATATTCCATGTGTATTCGTGGTCACTATGAGTTAGCTTATTTTAAACAGAATGAAACAACATATTTAATTAATCCTCATGCAGTGCTGTCAAAGTATTGAGTTGTAGGAGAATAATTTTATTGATCAATTAAATTTGCAAAATATTTTCTCTACCTATTTGGGAATCTGGAATATATTTCGTATTATAATACCACATCACAGTCAAAATTAACATGCTAAAAGCCATTATGCCATCAGTGAAAGAATACTGCCAGTTGCTTCACTTGACTGTGTCATATTACTAAAAGAAAGCCCTTAGCAATTTCAACCTAAAATGCAAAATATCTGCTATGTGTGGGTACAAAATAACAGGAAAATAACAGGGAAGAAAGATCTGTCCAGCAACACTTCCTCAACGTTACTGAACAATCTGGGTGGAAAACTTTAGTTTGCCATTAAAGCTGATGATCTAATTGACAGATTAGTCACTATACTAAAGCTATTGACTCTAGCTAGCATCACAAAGAACAAAACAGATCCTTTCAACTAGAAGACTCAGAGAGCAGACTTGGATCCCAATTTTTGAATTTTGTCTTAACAGAATGCCACAACTCAAGACTAATTTAACCATAACTAAAACCTTTGGTGGAAAACATACATAATGTTGAATAATAAAAGGCAGGAGTCTTGTCTTTCTTACTTAGCCTATTCCAATAATAAGCGACAGTACTCACAAATATACCATTCTGTATGCAATTGTATTGATGTACAGATTCTAATCAGTTAAATACTAATACCAGTGTTGCTACATTCATTATTTTAACTGTTAAAGTCTTAAAAGACCTGCAGAATTGGCTATCAAGGCTCATCACTTAGGCCAAACTTTCTATCCAGAATCTAACACTTGACAAACATCCGGACTGATGGAATCTGGATAACACCAGTTCCAGCAAGAATATTTAACAATCTTTCTCCCAAAATAGGGAAATGCAAAGACATTCAACCTATTACATTATTCCAGATTAGCACACAAAAATCCTTCAGGATTACATGCAGGATCACACTGGTGTGTCAATAAAAGTGACCCAATTCCTTCACTACAATTTGAAAATTACCTTAAAATGTGCAAGTCCAATGAATCTGAATCCATTTTAACAGCCAGACCATCAACAGTCTGGTGCATTTTTAATGTATATCAACAGACAATAGTGTACAGGTTTCCGTTCTGGAATGAAAGATAGAGAACTCAAGCTTTCCTAAGCAGCAATGTAACTGTAAATTGGATTTCCCTTCCCAAACATCAATTACCAAACATCATGGCAACAAAAAGATACCTTCTATTAATGGCTGTGTTCTAGTTATTCACGGACTCTTTTCAAGTATTACATTCTTTCAACTTCTTAGGGAAAAAAGTTAACTTTGTAAGACCTGAATTGCTTCTCCCTCTAATTATTTTCTACATAAAATGTTAGTTTATTGCAACACTCTCAACGTTATTATTAAAAGGTGGGATCCAAATAGCATTGCTTTGCTAACAGAAGACATCTGTCAGCAAAATGGAAGACAATTTGTGGTGGTTGCTCTTCCCCCATCAGCCTGCACTGCCTCCCTAATTTGGTCTAGAAGGTTTCCCAATCTTCTTGAACAGACTTTAGGATTATGCAGGAAGGGGGAATTGCTTCAAATAGCCTTCCATTCTACTGATAAATGTCAGGGGAGTAATACAGAGTTCCAACCATATTTTTTTACCAGGTTGTATTGCGAGAGGATGAATAAGAAATGTAGAAAATAAAGTTTGCTTTTTTAAAAAAGAAAGGACCATGTGACAGTACGATGCCAACCTGTCTATTTTTTGGCAACTAACAGGTCCTACAAATATTTTCATCTTTTAGTACAAAGAATCACATTTTTGGGGCTGCATTAAATTTTTAGAAACTGGTCTGCTAAAAATATAAACTACTAGATGGGTAGTACCTAATATTTAAGGAGATTGACAACCAGATACCTGGGATTTTTTTTGCGGCCTCATTTAACAGATATGAGGTGCTAATTACTGGCATGGTAGCCATTTTAGTAATAGAGCAATCTTATGCATGACTACTCAGAAGAAAGTTTCACTCCTAGGTAAGCATATATAGGATTGCTGCCAGGATGATCTGAAGTGGCCAGCTATTTGTTATAAGCTATTAGTGTTTTGTTTCATTTTGTTCTTAAAGAGGTTCAATTATGTTTTGGGCAACAACCATGGACCAGATATTCACTGCAAGAAGATAATCACAAAGTATTTTAATGCTACCACTTTCTATCCAGAACACTATAACTATTACAAAAAAAGGACAATTCAAACATTTTCTTCAATATTTGCTTCGAACATAACCACACTTTTTTTAAAAAAACAACAACTAAAATCTTACTTTACACCCTCCCTTCAGAGTATATTGGACTCCACCTTCTAAAGCAATCATAATTTAGAAGAGCAAATGTTAATTTGATTTAACCTGTCACATCAGCTTTTATCATCTTCTTGCTATCTAAAGAAGGTGAAAGACAATTTTTCATTTTATAACCTAATTCCATTTCAGTTTTATTTAACTGTCTACATTATTCTGTGAGTGTGTGCACATACACAATCACACACAGAAGCAGTGGTATCTACATACAGTTTTACACAAATATTTACATACACATGTTATACACAAACTAATGCGATTCCATGATTTACTTTTAAGTAGAAAGGCATATGCTTTTGTAGCATATTTAATTGTTGCACTGGTCTTACAAGAGTACTATAAACCTTTTGCAACAATTAGCTAAAGCACATTTCATTCAGGATTTTATAGATTGTATATAAAAAATACAATACCTAGAATGCTTATCAAACAAATAATGCTTTATTGGCATCTAAAAAAAACATTAAAATGTATGTTAATTTTTTCAATTTTTTAACCCACTGCAGTACGAGCAACAAATCACAGACACGTACTTTTGAGAAATAAGAGACTATAATGCAGAAATATCAAGAACACACCATTCTCTGTATTATTTATGCTCCTTTTTTCTTTTTGGCCAAACTGTAGGAACATATAGTATCACAGCTCTGCCTATGCTTTAAAATTCTGCAGCAGCCTAAAAACCTGGACAAGATACACCAGCACCTGTTTTCAAGTATAACAATTTCCATGGCCAACCTAATAGCAATATCTAAAAATTTCCATTTCTTCCATAGGAAGTCTTTGTTTGTTTGACAAGCTGTTATTTATCCTTGTGAAGTAAAAGCAAGTGGGGCAAGTTTGCGTTTTGTCAGAAAAAATAAAAAAGAAAAAAGAAAAGAAGGAAAGTTTACCTACCATGTTCAAATTAAGAACAATTTTCTATACAGGTCAGTTGTACAGCTATTTAAGTGAAAGATGAACATGAACATTAGATTAACTTAATTCTGGCAGACAAAAGTGAACTACTAAGGTCCAGTCAGCAATTCATCTATTACAGAGAGAGATGACAACTTTACAAAAGGTATCTTTTTACCTACTGAGTGATGATTATGTCCCCTCAGTTTCTGTGCTTTCTACCACTGGTTCACTTTCTAATTCAGCTTCTGTGTCACTCTTCTCTTTTTTTGTGTCACTTGAAGTTGCCAGCTTTTCATAAAGTTCTGGTTCACCCTGTACTTGCGCTGCAGGTGGCTGACTCTCTGTCTCTGCATTTTCACCGTTAACTTGGGGCACACTGTCAGTCTTTTGTTGAGATGTGCCACCTTCAAAAAATTCAAATGCTCTTGGATGTGGAGGAGGCATCCAGTTGTTCTGTATTCTCTCTCTCCCAAATCTGTTTCCATTAATTTCTCTGCCAAAATTAAAATCTCTGTCATCCCTGTCCCTCTGCCTTTCCCAAGGTCTTCGGCGATCATCAAAGTCTCTGTGAGTGTCTTGTTCAAGTCCCCGGTTCCAAGCTGGGCCACTTCGATTTTCAAATCTGTAGTTTGTTTGACGATACCTTTCTCGGTCTTCCTGGAAGCCTTTAAGACCACCAAATGTAGGAAATGAATGATGCTCTCTTTCATCAAAATCTCCTCTTTGTCCCCAGTGCTTATCTGAATTGAAAGCAAAATGGTCTCTCCTACCAAGTCCTTCCATGCCTGGTCTTCCAAAGTTCTCTCTTAAATCTATGTGTGGCCTGGCAAGATGTTCTCTTCCATCTACTGGAGGTCTTCCTAGACTTTCTCTTGGATCTAGTGGAGGCCTTCCAACTGAATCCCTCATATCCACTGAAGAGGTCCGATTAATGTTCTCCCTATTTTCCACTGGAGGAAAGCGATAGTCTCTATCTCCTTCTTGCTGAATGCTGTCATCTCCAAGTGCCAACCTTTTATCTGGATTCGACATGTTATCAACACTTTGTCTACCGGAAGTTCCAAATGGTCTCTCTGTTTGAGTAAACAAATCTCCCGAAAGGAAAGCTCTAGGCGGAGGAAGGGATGGGTCAAGGATTGCTGGAGGAGGAATGCTATGCTGTAGTGGTATTCCAGGCTGCAGGAGAGGAAATCGTGGCCCAGGTGGCTGTGGCATTAGTCCTGAGCGGATATCTACTAGAGGCATTCCAGGCAACCTTTGACTAGCAATAGTTAAATGGGGTACATTTTGAATTCCAGCATGTGGCTGTAACCCTAAAAGTCCAGAGCCACTTGAAATATTTGGTGGTGGCAAGCCTAATAGTCCAGAACTACTTGAGACAATCGGTGGTGGCAATCCCAGAATCCCAGAGTTGCTTGATACAATAGGTGGTTGGAGTGCTGCCAAAAGCCCAGAACTACTTGACACTATAGGTGGCTGGACTCCTGACAAAAGTCCAGAGTTACTTGACACTATGGGTGGCTGGAGTCCCATTAGAAGGCTGGAGCTGCTTGAGACAGTCATGGGCTGGAGTCCTGCCAGAAGTCCAGAGCTGCTTGAGACACTTGGAGGCTGGACACCCGTCAAAAGCCCAGAGTTGCTTGAAGCATTAGGTGGCTGACCTCTTGTCAAATGTCCAGAGCTGCTTGACACACTGGCTGGCTGCACAAGCCCAGAACTACTTGAGACACTAGGTGGCTGTATTCCCCCTACAAGCCCCGAACTGGTTGAGACACTTGGTGGCTGCATTCCTCCAGTAAGTCCAGAACTGCTTGAAACATCATCTGGAACTGAAAGGCAAATACAAAAATTTAAGTCAGCAGAAAAAAAGAGTACATACTATGAAATAGCTAATTTTCTTTTTTTAATCAGCTGCTTGTGTTGCTTGAAACTGCAGCAGTTTCATCTCTGAGTTAGATTAAACCAAGATCAACATTTATCAGTTGGTTTCTTATCTGTTTGAAATCGTATTTGTAAAAAGTAAACCCAGCATCTCAAATCTGGGGACAGACTGAATTAAGCAGGATTTGAAATAATAATAAAAATACTCCTAAAATATTTTAACTAGGGTGTCACACAATCAAAATCAAAAGAGGAGATATTTCCCTCTACCTAGTCATGTGAGTTGAGATAAAATATAAAAGAATACAGAAAGGGATTAAAAAATTTGGTGCCATTCTTTGTAAAATGCCAACATGGAACAAGAAATACACATGAATGCTACTGAAAAGGCCTGTAACGCTAATGAAAGTAACATGTACTCTGATCTTATTGTAGAACACTCCAGAATGTAGGAAACAACAGGAACTATGTTCCATATGAGATAGCATGGAGCTCTAGACATTATGAATCCATCTTTTACTCCTCCAGGAAAAAGCAAAATGTTTCTTGGTCTCAGAGAAACACAGTGTTTCAGCAGCTGTATCTGCATCTGTTGCACATTCAAAATTAACATGTCATGTAGAAAGCTAAGCTATGCACTGTGAGTTTTAAAATCAGGGGATCAGCACCTTACAATATGTGGCCTTGGCACCAGTAGCTACTCCAATAACTACCCCTTTAGAATACCCATGCAGAAATGACCGCTCTAGTTGTACAAACTTTATGAGCAAAGTTTCATTGGGCTACTTACCAGCTCTGTTTTCACTTGATGAAATCTGAAGATCTGCAAGATGGGATCCCTTTTCATCTAAATCTGACTTGTTACTTGACAGAGGAGTAAAAGCACTTCCAGCAGATAATGTTGGGGTGGTAAGACTACTAGAAACAGTGCCAACTGGTAGAGCAAGGTTGCTATAATCTTTCATTGACTCTTGAGCAATTGGTAGCGAAGACTGTACAAGAGCTGTAAAACAGAACACACATACAACTTCTTACAACCCTATGCATGCCTACCCACAATGAAGTCCTGGTATATTCAATAGGATTTGCGCCCTAGTAGAAGTGTTAAAGATTGCAGCTTATGTTGCAGTATCACAGTGAATTCTTTTCATATAGTTGTATGTGCAAATGATGTAATAAAAAAATCTGGTAATCCTAAACTATAGACTAAATATGCTATTTGCAGTATTATCAAGCTACCATTTACAGCAGTACAAAATGAACACACATTTACTTTGCCTTCACCTTACAAGCAAACAAACCATTTTAAAAACTGTTTGCTATCAAAGTAGCTATCATAGAGGCTGGCAAGTTTCTCCTGAGCTACAACTATTTCCATTGATCTATACAATTAAAAACAAAGGACATATTCCAATATAAATACACAACACAGTTAATGTTCTTTTTAAATTCTCATCAGTAGCTCCCTCCAACAAACATACCAAATGTATTTTAAGTTGTCCTCTAAATGTAGGAGCCATTTTGGAGTTTGGTGAAAGAGCACTGGTTAACTGAAGACGCAAGGAAAGATATAAACTAACTTACGGGTTGGAACTACCGGCGGTGGAACAGGTGGTGGAACTGGGGGAGGCAAATAACCTAGAAGAAACAAAGAATAAATCTGAATAGACAAAGCCAGCAAAAGTGATCTGAATAACTTATTTGTATAGAAGACAACATTCACTGCATACAGTCGTACCTTGGTTTTTGAACACCTTGTCTCGAACGTTTTGGCTCCCGGATGCCACAAACCTGGAAGTGAGTGTTCTGGTTTGTGAACTTTTTTGGGAAGCCAAACATCCAACGTGGCTTCTGATAGAATGCAGGAAGCTCCTGCAGCTAATCGGAAGCCACCTCTTGGTTTTCAAACATTTTTGGAAGTTGAAGGGACATCTGGAACAGATTCCGTTCGAGAACAAAGGTACAACAGTATTTGCAAACTGGGGACTCTGCAAGTGCTCGACTAAATTAAAATTATGAGCAAGCAGTATTATTTAAACCAATATATTCTGTTTTGCATCTTTTGTGTTTTGAAGTGCTGTTGTAAGGGTTTTTTTTATTTTGTTGTTTCATCTTCTTGTAAACCGCTTTGAGGTTTTTACAATCAAGTGGTGTTTAAATTTTTATGAAATAAAATTAAAAAATGAAATAAAGGAGTATCATTTAAGCATTACATAAGCCAGTTAATTCCAACAGCCCATCCTATGTATGTATACATAGAAGCAAATCCCAAAGGCTTCAATGAGGTTTCCATACAAATATGGATCTTTTAATTAGAACAATTTACGTGAATTTATACATAAATTTATGTCTAAATTATATAAAGGTAACTTACCAGGAGGTGGGTGTGAAGGATTGAAGCTTGCTCTCATGAAGGGAGGTGGAGGAATTGGACTATAGCCAGGAGGAGGGACAGACATTGTAACAGGAAATGTTGGTGGTACTAAGCTAACTGCTGGCACAGATGGAGCTACAGGAATCTGTTTAGGAGGAAAGTAAAGCATGTCTTCAATATTTACATAATTCCATTATTTTAAGGCTATGCAGATTTACTGGGAAGTAAGTCCCACTGAATGTAGCAGTACTTCCTCTGGAAAACATGTCTAGTATTGGGATGTATAAGTAATAATTAGAATTAAAATCTACACAATGACAATAGTAACTATCGTCTTCCAAAATGTGAATTAAAGGCTGTTAAGCCTGCTCAATCTTGCAGTGTCACTTCTTACTAAATCTATTGTACACTGCTCTGATCTCCTCCACTGAACAGAGTGATCTGGGACTTTGGGTCCCCTACTCTGTCACTTAACAGCCACTTAACATTGCCTAAAAATCATGTCTGATTGGCTGAAATTTCCCAACATTTTGGAGCTTAAGTGAATACAGAAAGTCCTTAACACAAAAAGCTAACTCAAAGGTATTTTGGTTAATTGAAAGAAACAAATGACTAAGTAAGAGAAAAAGAGATCCCTGAAATAATTAAGCAAAAACATAAACAATTAAACTCACAAAAACAGATCTGATGACACCCTGCAGTGAGCAGAGCAGAATCTAATAACGTACGACCGGCAGGGAATATTGCCTTTTCATCATTAGTGTACAATGAAAATTCACAGGAAATCCAATTTTCAAACTCATCCAGAGAGAAAATAGGAACTGGATGTCTAAAAGCAACCACTTATCCTTAGAGGTTCAGAGGAGATTCTTGTCACACTTGCCTACCACCTATGTGTTAGTTTCTGTTTCCCTCACTGAGCAGCAGCTGCAAGTCATGGGACGATGTTTTCATTCCACAGTGCAAATACTGTTGGATTCTCACAGGAAAGGGAGACTGGATGTGGCGTTCACTGGTTTCCTGTTTCTTTGTTCTTTCGTTTCTTTGGGAGTTGCTCTCTGCTTCTCACAGAGACAAGATGTATATTTGTATGCTCTCAGCATAGCTTAGAAATAAAGTTTGGCAATGTAGCACCATACCTACTTCATCCTTTCGTTTGCGGATTCTGGGATGTTTACTCTGCTGGGCTCAAGGCAAGATGAGCCATATCAGCTCAAGGGCCGGAGCTGAATAAAACTACAGTGGTGCCTCGCAAGATGAAATTAATTCGTTCTGCGAGTTTTTTCGTCTTGTGAATTTTTTTGTCTTGCGGAGCACCACTGTGCATTGTGATAGGAATTTTATGGTCTTAGATATGTGGTAAAGTTCATAACTGCACATACATAGATCAACACAGGAAGACCAACCTGGAACCATTTTGATTCCTAAACTGACCAACTGACCAAATCCTTTCTCTGCGAGGTTAAACTGGAAAAGCCTCCCCATTGTCTCTTTCCTCACAAATCCTGTCTCAAGGATATGTCTGTTTGAATAAGGTGTGAGCCTGTGACCTGGCCCAGGAAATAAGTATTTTACCACTACAAAAGAATGGCCAGGCTCCCCAGGCAATCCAATCAAGTAACTTGCCAGACAGGAGATAAACTGTGACAGGATAAAAACAACATTTAAATTTCTGTGATGTAGGTGGGATGTATCTGAGGGGTGGTCTTAGGTTACACCCCTTCTGTGATGTATGCATGTTTCTGGGGGTGGTCTTGATCTAGAGAAGGGGAATTTCAAAAGTCTTTATAAGCCCTTGCACAGCATTTTGGGGGGTCCTCCTCCTCTCCTGCATGTGAGGGGAGTACCCTGTTGCAACAGATCAATAAAGATCAAGCTTACTAGCTGCTTTGCTTCTCAATATTCTCTGGTTGGCCTCTGTTATTTTCTCCTACCAATAGGGAACCTATGTAAGGACTCTTTATGGGCTCTTGGATACCCCATAAGGGAAAAGGGCATATTTTTATTTACAACAGAAAGCTTACTAGCTGCTTTGCTTCTCAATATTCTCTGGTTGGCCTCTGTTATTTTCTCCTACCAATAGGGAACCTATGTAAGGACTCTATATGGGCTCTTGGATACCCCATAAGGGAAAAGGGCATATTTTTATTTACAACAGCATTGACGGTTTCCCATAGGAATGCATTGGCGGTTTTTAAAAAAAGGCGCAAGACGTTTTCGTCTTGCGAAGCAAGCCCAAAGGGAATTCCATCTTGCGAAGCAACTCAGAAAACGAAAAACTCTTTCGTCTTGCGAGTTTTTCGTCTTGCGAGGCACCACTGTAACACTATGTGCTTAGAGCTTGACTCTACTGAAGGATTTCCTCTGGTCCATTTTGTGGTGATTGCCAAGAGGCTGAAATAAGTGCCCATGCTAATGACTGTGAGTGGGACCTCCACACAGAAAATGACAATCGTAATCTTTCAGCACTGAAAGAATCATCACCTGCATGCTAGGCCTGCTTTCAGACTTAGGGATGTATATACTAAATAAATATCTCTTCAGACCATCTTAAACCTGCAGCATATTTTAGGGTGTTATTGGGTTGTTATTTTTATTTTGATTATATATATTGTGATTTTTATGTTGATCTTTTATGTGACCTGCTCTGAGACCTCTGGGTATAGGGCAGTACATAAATTCAATCAATCAATCAATCAATCAATCAATCAAATAATAATAATAATAATCATCTCTCTCTCTCTCTCTCTCTATATATATATATCCAGGTTGTGCTTTCCTTCAGATGCACAACCTTTAGACATAAAAATGGTTAAAAGTGTATAGTTAGTGTCACTTTACATTGCATAGACAATAAAAGATACTCATAATTATGGAGTAGTAATAATTGGGTGTTTCTTCAACTCACAGCTAACTAGAGCATTGTGAAAGTGAGCATGCAGGGAGAGAGATTTACTGTAAATCAGGGGTGGCAAAATGCTGGTCCATGAGCCTATTCTGGCAGCCTTCTAGCCCCTGATCAGGCAGCAGCTCTAAACAAAGCACCTCTTCTCACCACCAGTGAACAGATAGGAATGCTCCAGAAACGAGAAGGAGCACAATGATGTGATCCATGTTACCTGGGTGCTCAGCAAGCTCAGGAAGCATTGGAGGAGACTGTTACACACCTTCTTGTTTCTGGAGCATTCTGATCTGCCCACTGGTGATGAGAATAAGGGGTTTCATTCTGTGTCATCAAAGCTAGAGTGATTTTGATCCTGAACATCCTTGGGGAAAGTGTGTTGAGTTGGAGGTGAGTTAATTCTGACTTATAAATTATAATGGAAGATGGGGGGGGGTGGAATGTCCACTGTCTCTATTTGGGGGGCTTACTCTACTGTCATCCCCTATCCCCGGGCAGCAGGTCGTTCCCCACTGCTGCTGGGGAGATTGGGAGCCCCCATCCCTTGCCAGACTGGCTATATCAGTGGTCCCTTACTAGCTGAGTGCTCTCTTGAGGGCTGGACCTGTAGTCTATCTGTTTTAGCATATATCCCCTTCCTTCTGCAGTTGGCAGCCCTTCAGCTTATTGGATAGCAACCTTCCTGGAGAACTTGCTTTAACATCCATGGGCATAGCCAAGGGGTTGCGGTTGGGAGCAGCTGCTGCCCTAATCAAGAAAATAAATAAAAATGCTTAACTGACCAATCGTGTCACAGATAACTCAGTTCTGTCCCCCCCCCCCAACATAATGCCTGACTATGCCCATGCCAAGACCCAATAACGGAAGTATAAATTCTTCACTTTCTTCTTTTCAAATGGTATGGGGGATGAGGGGGACTTCTCCTACAAACTGCAGGGGGTCAGAAACCTTATGCTAAAAGGGGAAGCAAAAACTGCCTGGCTTTGCAGGCTGCAAAAGTCAGGCTTTTGTGCTAGATGGCAGCAATAATCGAGAAGGGTAGAGTAAAAACTTTTGAAACCAGAAAATTTCAAGCCCTGCTTGCTGACACAGAATATAACCCGTTCCATGTCTGACTACCTTTCCTGGATGAGAAAAGCAAAGACAGAATCGAGTCCAATACTAACCTGTAGCATAGTGACAGACTGTGTGTAAGTTTCTGTTTGGGTTGTTACGGCTGTAGTCTTGTCAACTGTTGTAGCCTGGGTTGTTTGCACAGGCTCTTTCGTGGTCTCTGAGCTTCTTGCGGTTTCCCATTCTTAAGAAAAGAAACAAGATAATAAGATTTAATTAGTGTTTCAATAAAGGAAGAAAAGGACGATTGGTCTTACCTGAATAGTAGATTTATTAGGTGGATGATGTAGTATTTGGACTGGGCTGTTTCTCTTGTATGAGACTTAGACAAGAGCAAATAATTGTGTGTGGTAGACCGCTTCTCAGTTTTTCGGACTTGCCAAGCAGGAGCATGGTCGCAAAAATCTAAAACTAAACTAAATACAAGGGCCTACCTCCCCGTAGCTAACACGTGAACAAGAACAAAAGAAAATCAACTCCCCATAATAAAATTCAGGCATATATAGCATCCACCTCCTGACAATGTAATGCAAAAGAAATAATGTCATATAATGTATACAGTAAGAAACTGTTAAGGAAGCAGCGTATGGTTGCTGTAACAGGTAGCCCACGCCACAAAAATCATTGAGGAAAATGGCAGTCCAACCGCTGAAACAGCAACTGCCAGCAACAGGAAATAAAGACCAAAAGTAAATAATTAATTGGAAATAGAAGTAAAACACTGGACATAGGTTAGCAAAAGACGTTTAGCAGGCAGACAGGGTTTTTTTTTGGGGGGGGGGGCTGTTTTACCTCAGCAGAGGACAAATCAAAGGGCAGACAGCAACAGTAACCAAGACTGGACAAAGTATCTGGACAAAGAGATTAAGAAGATGAAGATTGCGAAGTAACTAAGAATAACAAAGAAACGTGTTACAGAGGACTCAGTTGAATAACAGCCAACAAAACAGTGGTCTACCTCCCACAATTCTTTGCTCCTGCCTGAGTCTCATGAAAGAGGAACAGCCCAATCCAAACACTTCATCGTCTACCACAATAAATTGAAAATATTAAAACATTTTCAGAATACTTTCCATGAAACCTAAATCTTTTTAATGACTGGAGAATAAGGGGATATGCTCAGAAAAACTGCCTGGTCATAGCCAATTCATGAAAACTTTTATGCACAGCTAGATGTGAACTACTAAGCTTGCTCTTTGAATCTACAGTGAAGGCAGTCAACAATTTGTGCCTGATAGTTTTAGAAACTCTTATATCGTATCAACAGTTTGTTGAAAACCATTAACTAGAGTTGTTTTGTTATACCATCCTTAGAAGATCTAATATGGCAAGTTTTAGAGCACAATCCTACATGTTTACTCAGAAGTAAATACAAGTACGCCCTATGGAACTGACTCCTTGGTGAATTAGTTTAGTATTGTCAATCAATCCTAAAGAAGCTTACTCAGCAAGTCCTAATGAGTTGAATGGGAGTTACTGCCAAAGAAGGGTATAGAGGACTGCAGTCTTAGTCTGGCAATCATTCTAGTGCAAGATAGAAATTTTCTAGTGACTTTAGAAACTGGACACTTATGATTCAGTCTGACTGCCACCTGCTAGCCTACCTCTTAATTAGTATGATAACAAAACACCTGTCATTATTATTCTAATGGGCACATCTAGTATCTCGGAAAAACATTTTTCTGTAACAAAAGATGAAAATAAATAAACGATTCTTACCACTATTTACTGTTTCCTGGTCAATCATGCCTCCTTCTGCAAAGCCATCTAAATCATCCAATTTAACTTTTTCCCAAGGTATATATGAAACTCCAACATCTGCATCCCAAAATTGTTTGTATTCAGTTTTCACACCTTTGTTTAAAGCCCATGCAATCTGAAAATAGAATACAATTCAATAGTTATGGAAATAAATCACAACTAACATTTCAACCAGGCTTTTGATCTCCTTTCAAACATACTAACCAACAGTCCTATTACATTGTTCATAAGATGGAAGAACTCGCTATGCAAAACCTTCAATATATCAAAATTAAAATGAATTCTTTCACCATCATGTAATTATTTTCCTCTTCTGAGTTATACTTTCTACAACTTCATTGTCAAGTTATTTAGCACAGACCAAATTCTTTGAGCCTTTTTGTCCTCTACAATTATTGTGTTGTACTTGCCTGAAATTCTTCCCCTATACCAATCCCCCCCAAATGATGCTCTAATGCAGATACTGTTACCACCAGCCATAAAGTTATATTAATTGGTGTTTTAAAACTGTGTTCCTGTTGATTTCCCATTTTGAAATATTCCACTTGTAATTCTAATCACTGTCTTGACAAGAAAATTATTCTACAGAGTATCAAGAAATTCCTATTTTTTTCTCAGTAACTATAGGTATTACCAACCATGAAATGTTATATTCTTCACTGTATATGAAAGCAAACAATTAATATAATTTATCTTGAAGATGAATAATATGAAGATGTACCTTAATAATTTTAGATCCAATCTTGTAGGATCCAGAGCTTAGTTTCTGAAGAGCACGATAGGCATCTTGTCTATGAACCATACAGACATATGCACAGCCCCTGGGAGGGATCATCTATAAGCAAGAGTCAAGTAATAGTAAAGTGTAAACTAATGGCTAAGAATCAGGAATGGCCATCATGGTGGGGCGGTGCTATCCTCTCAACTCTGGTGTTGCTGCCACTTACTAGGATTGTGCAGAGCTGTGCATCAGTCAAAGTCTCTGGTGCTCCCATCCTGTGCTCACAAAGCTCTGACCTTACCACTGCCCTGTCCTAGTACACAGCAGTGATACCAAGTGTCAAGAAGATGACTCCACAACACTCTTGCAGCTGTGATCCCGTCTCCACCACCACCACATACACACACTTTATGTCAGCTTCCCCTCCTTCAGCACCCACCATGCCATTCTGGAGGGTCAACCTGACTTTCAGGAGTGATGTTTCAAGAACCACGATGAGCTGCAGATGCAATGGAGAGGCAGGCAAACCTGCCTTGTTGTGTAAGCAGAACTCCACTTAAATTCCTCTAGAACTAGCTAGGAAGTACAGTTACCTCTATGTAAAAAGGTAAAGGTAAAGGGACCCCTGAAAATTAAGTCCAGTGGCGAACAACTCTGGGGTTGCGGCGCTCATCTCGCTTTAAAGGCCGAGGGAGCCGGCGTTTGTCTGCTTCTGCAGACAGTTTTTCCAAGTCATGTGGCCAGCATGACTAAGCCGCTTCTGGCGAAACTAGAGCAGCACACGGAAATGCCATTTACCTTCCCGCTAGAGAGGTACCTATTTATCTACTTGCACTGTGTGCTTTCAAACTGCTAGGTTAGCAGAAGCTGGGACAGAACAACGGGAGCTCACCCCGTCGTGGGGATTCAAACTGCTGACCTTTCGATTGGCAAGCCCAAGCAGCACAATGGTTAGACCCACAGCACCACCCACATCCCTTACTGCTATGTACTAACCCTTATTTTCTACTAACGAGTACACAACTGTTCAAACAAGGTTATATTATTTTTAAAAAGACATATGCTGATTCTTTCACTTACATTTATAGATTCTATTTGTCCAAATTCTTCAAATAAATTGGTTAAATCTTGCTGGGTGGCTTTCTTGTCCACCTGACCAACCCAAAGTGTAGTACTGCAGACTGTAAAAACAAATTTTGAATAAATCAAATAAGAGTTTGTCGCATATGTTCACTTAAGCTGGAATCTTTTACGCAGGCTTTTGCCACAGACAAGCTAAAGGAAGTTGGGGCCTTGCACAGGGCATGTAATTTCTCAAACCAATAAATACAATTGTTTAGTTTAAGCAGAGAATTCTACTCTTAACTAACCCCTACCATAAAGCATGTAAAATCTCATGCCAAAACTAATATGTACTGTAAACACATTGTAGGAAAGTGAATTAGGAAATGTTAGAAAAAAATACCCCAAGAAATCAGTCTCAACCCTCTGCTTCTTTTGAAAGAATGACTAATAACATATTAAATATTATTTTATTCTTAGAAACATTAAACTGCAAGCAGATGACTTACCACTTAGTGTTTTTGACCGTATAGGAGGCAACCCTTTTTTCTGTCGTTCTTTTTCCCTCTCTCTAGCTCTTCTTTCACTTGAGTAGGACCTGGAGGACTTCCTCTTCCTTTCCCTTGATCTAGAGCGCGAACGCTTTCTATGTTTACGCTTTCTAGAGCCAGATCGTGATCTGGACCTTCTTTTTCTTGGAGACCTGTAAAATAATCAGTTTAATGCTGCTAAGAGAACACTCATAAGAACACTCATTTTGGTTTTTGAACTTTGGGACACACAAAAAAAATCTACTATATTAAGAAAATTACAAAATTACCTTGAGCGGGATCTTGAACGTGTTCTTGATCTTGAAGGAACTACGGGTTTCTTTTCCTCTTGCTCAAATACCTCTTGTTCTACAACTTCTTGACCTTCATCTATGTCCATGTCCTGAATATAGAAGAAAGAGGGGCTCACACCAAAGTACACGAAAACATGCTCACAATAATTCCGCAAAAGCAATCTATATGCACAAAATGGCTTGCATATGAAGGTCTTATTCCTCATTGCAGTTCTATATACAGAAAAGTGTGATGTGGGAAAATCCCCACATGCAAAATTTGAGGGTATATGTGCTATTCTCTTGTGGCGCACATACTCATGAAATTATCACTTCCTTCAGAAAGGATAGCAACCATCTGTTCAATGAATGGGGAAGAATTCTTAGGCCCAGTATCATATCTATAGCATATTGCTGCCCAAGAAGACCCTAACAAAGGCTACTGCATTTATCCTTTATTTTACAAAATTTACATTACTGGTCTTGTAAACTGTAACCACAGAGATCACACTTTATAGATGCAAATAGAAACAGCGAATTTCACCTGTTGTTGAACATCCATTGAATTGTCAAGATTTGTTTCTACTTCTAAAAACTGTTGGTGGCTGCTGTCTTGTGAAGGTGATGCTGAATGCTCAGAGCCAAAATTCCCTTCTTGTGTTTCCTCAGGACTTGCCTGCAAAAAGAAATTATGCAAGGTTAATATTTCCATCCGTTTTACCTGAAACTGTACTGGCTTTGCAGGAGGAGGCATGCTGTACATATGTAGCAACCCCATTTGGCATAAACCTGTATCATTATTAGAATATTTGTTGGTTTGTTTATTTTTGCACAATTATGTGAAAAGACCAAGAGAAGAGCCGTTGCAATTCTAGTGAGGAATCAAAACATTAATATTATGAACTGCGAAAAATATTGTAAGGTGAAATTAGAATGCAAAGTTCTGCATTTTAAGGAACTGTTGCATCAAAAATTACATTTATTGTTTGTTTATTAAATTTCTATATTGCCCTTCATCCGAGGATCACAGGGTGGTTTACTATATATATATATACATATATATGTTACACAGGAGAAGTTAAAAAATTTGCTGCTTTTTGAAACTAAAATTATGACTCCATCAAATGCCACTCAGAGCATAGATTCATAAATCCAGATGGATATGTTAGATGTGTGTTAGATGTCAATGCTTGGTGACATCTAGTGGCAAATCTACTCAGGTTTTCTCCTGAAAAATGAAACAAATTCTCCTGAAACAGTACTGAAGAATACCAATATTAAACTAATTCTCAGCATTACAACTCTGTTCAGCTGTATACGATTTTTAATTCATCCATCTCAAAGTTTGCCAACACCTTTTCACTATGCAAACCCTGTACAGTGGTACCTCGGGTTAAGTACTTGATTCGTTCCAGAGGCCCATTCTTAACCTGAAACTGTTCTTAACCTGAAGCACCACTTTAGCTAATGGGGCCTCCTGCTGCCACTGTGCCGCCGGAGCACGATTTCTGTTCTCATCCTGAAGCAAAGTTCTTAACCTGAGGTACTATTTCTGGGTTAGCGGAGTCTGTAACCTGAAGTGTCTGTAACCTGAAGTGTATGTAACCCGACGTACCACTGTATTTCATTTGATGACTATTTATAACTAGACTGTTGTGAGAGAGGTTAGTTTTACCCTACTGATGATGTGTTGTTGCGATCGTAATCCTGCTCAGTACGAGAGGAACAGCAGGTTCAGACTTTTGGTGTATGTGCTTGGCTGTTGAGCCAATGGGGTGAAGCTACGATCTGTCGGATTATAACTGAACGCCTCTAAGTCAGAATCCCCCCAAACGTATTTATAACTATTATCTAATTCCCACTTTAGCTGTGTTTCTGCTGTCAGAATATTTTTATTGAAACAATCCATTTTCTTTCAAATCCATTCCTAGTCTCTCAGTTCAGATACTCTTTGTACAAGTCCTTTGCAAAACTATGTAAATCTACAAAGTAGGGCTGCTATGCTCCAAATTCACACAGTTATGAAGGGATGTTTACTACTAGTATTATTTCGGGGTTATGACACTAAGAAAAAAAGGCCTAAATTATGCAAGCCTTTCTTCATAACCTTCTGCCACCCCACTTGAATAGTTTGAACTTTGGCCTTGAAAGCTGCTTAAAGAGAATGTCATTGGGATATTGCTACATACTCCAGTTTGCGTTTAAGCCACTTTCACCAAGCCCTCATCCCCAAGCACTTTTTGATCTCAGGGAAGTGCTTCTTGGTGGCAACTGATCAGAAGAAATCACTTCAAAACACACACACACAGTTGCATGTGTGCCTCTTTGTACTGCTGCCTTCACTGTGTGAAAAACATTAAAAGTAAGTTATAATGCTTTTCTGCTTTTATGATAAAGAACATTAAAGTAAAAATCACTTTTGCTAACTAGAAACATAGTAATAATACTAAAAAGATGGCCACCTATTGTCCAAAAAACAAAATATTATACCTTTGGAGGTTGCTGCTCCAGAAGCTGCTGGCGGAGATGTTCTAGGTTTTGTTGCTGTAACTGTTCAGCTAGTTGGTGAAAAAGTGAGTTGTTCACAGATTCAGATACAAGAGGCCTAAAACACACAATTAGAACAGTCAATCAACTTCTAGTAATAATCTTATAGATTGCTTTAATACAAAAACAAGTTCGGTAATAGGGCTGTGCGATAAATCGCCATATCGTGGTAAGTGTTTCAACAAGGCAATATACTGGTGAACAAAAGGTGGAGACTTGACAGCTTCCAAGGGGGTAGCTCAGTTGAACCTATACTTGACAGATACTTGACAGGTTAATTGCAGGCACCTGGTCTCCTGCTTTGTTTGCTCTCTCATGCCTCACTCTAACCTGTAAGAAATGATGATAAGCCCTCACACAAACCAGCAAACACTTTCAGCTTCATAGTATCTTTCCACTTACTCAGCTAATTATTCAGAGTCTGCTAACAATCCAGGAGGAGACCCGCCCCCAGCTAGACAATCAAATATCCTGGGAAAAGTTGCGAGGAGATACAGTGGGAACCCCTGTACACAGGGAGGCGCAGCAAGGCCCTCAACCATATGGTGATATATCTCAATATTGTGATATTTAGCTGGTGATATATCATGATGTTGAAAATCAGGTATCACCCAGCCCTATTCAGTAATACAACTGAATTTTACACTAATTTGCAATCTGTTGCTATAGCCTTGAGGTTACAATAATAGCTTTGACCCAAAGATGCTGTTGCAGGTCTCCCTGAATTCTTGCTCTTGTTACAACTCTGAGGGCCAAATCTTATGCTAGTTTAGAAGGCTCCCCAGGAAGCAGCTTTTGGCAGCACAAAGGGCTCCAGTAGGAAAGGGGAAGCAAGAAAGTATTTATCAAAGGAACTCGTACCACTCCTTTCTCCTTCAAAAGAAACTGCTCAAGGAAGTTTGCAATATACTCACTGATACAATATGACAGTTTAAAACAGAGAAGAACACAACCCATGGAAGTTAGTATCCAAGCCAATGTTCTATGTACATTTAGATTAATGAAGCACAGGACTTTGAAAATATGTTTTAAGGACAGAGTACAAGATTCTAACATCTGCTACAGCAAATCATTTTTTGTAAAAGACAAGCAACTTTGAAACAAGCAACATTCAGCGTAACAGGAACAATATCAAAAGTAGCAAACTCTGCAACTAAAAGGCTTCAATGAAAATTAAACTCATTTTAGAAGTTTCCATTGAGATTTAAATCCAATGAAAATCTGAAGTAAAGAAAAGCCTTATTAATTTGCTGGGACAAACATAGCACTAGATGTTATAATAAGTAATGTAACTAATTGTTTTGCCTTTGCCCACCTAACAAAGTTTGAAAAAAGGGAATCTAAATAGGTACACCCAAAGGTACTTCAATATAAAATAGGTACATTTATATAAAGTGGTTTAGAAGTGCTTTTAATTAAATACTGCTTTTAGATTATCGCTTATTAGCCTAATAGGCCAATATAGAAATGAGCATTCTGTCTACACATGCAGCCCCTCCGCTTTGCAAGCAAGCAAGCAAACCAAGCAACCAGGAAGTCTACTTTTCACACTATTTCCACTTGATATATTAAACGAAGTGAAGTCTTACAGTTGGGAAGTTGGAGTTTCTTTTTTAGGTTCTTCATTAATTTCAGCTTCTTCACCAAAATCGCTAAACCTATCCATCAGCTTCTAGGAGAAAACAAACAATGCATTAGAAATGCACTATATCCACAAACTATTCAAGATGGCATGTTAAAAGGAAGGCACACTAGCTTACTTGTTTATTTTTGGCCTGTTGGAAATGTACATTTTCATATGCCTGTATATATTTTACTTACTTGGCATATGAATATGGTAATACAGATAAGCCATAAATAGCATGAGACTAATGAATACAACTTAGTTCTTTGTACGGTTACATCTTATGCCTGGGTTAAATGTGATGTTTGATATGCTAGAAAAAAACCAGCACACCTCAAACAAATGCAGCCAGTGCCCCATTTAAATTGGGTTACCTATACATATGTATAAAACTAGTGGTATATTTAAATTGGGTTACCTTACTGAATCAGGGATCTATGTCCCAGGTTTATGCTGGTGTACTGACACATAAGCAACCATCAACCAATTTAAAGCTGGTGCCAGCAGTCAGAATTATGTACAGGTAAGCTGCTTCATATGGCTAGGTCAAGGTTTAGACCAGTCAGCATAAAATAGCTACTGCATTCATAAGTAAGCTCCTGGGATTGCAAAAAAAGAAACTCAACTGTCTGTTACCTTTAAAAAGTAACTAGTTGATGAAAAACTAGTTCAGTGATCCAGCATCCGGGTCTGTACATGCAATTCCCAACACTGGGTCAATAACTGCATATTAAAGCACCAGACATGGTGTGAATATGGATCATCTGGTTGCAGGTATGGGGAACTGCATCCAGATACCCCCACCATCCCCGTATCAGGAAGGGGCTTGGATTCAGGCTCATCTCTCAATCTAGGCGACATTTTGACCCTTTGATTTGTTAAACATATTTCTAGATCAGGGCCAACATCGCTGAAAGAAGATGAAAGATTCAGCATATCACCTCTAAAATATTTTAAGAAGCTGACATATTTTAATAAAAAAATTCTATTAACACCTTAAGATTTAGAAGATATTAAAAATCTATTTTAAAAACAAAGCAAAAGGGAAACAAGGAAACAAAATCCTTGGAAATATATTCTTCAAATTCTAGCAACCTTTCTCAAACTTGGTAGATCAACTTCTACCTTGTTAAAAGAGACACTCTGTTCTAGTGGGTTAAGTGTATTGGCAGCAGCGGCAGCAGCTGTGAGTTGTGCAGTGAGGGCTTGTAACTGAACGACGAGACCTGCATCCAGTGCTTGAAGTAATGACGGCTGTGGTTTCTGCTGTTGCATTTGCAGTGTCTGTATTAGTTGTTGAAGCTGGAATGAGGGGAAGAAGAGAGAAATGACATTTTTGCTAGTGTTATGTACACATTTATAAAACATATAATTTGACTTCGAAAATTAATTTCCATTTATGCCCAGCTATTCTTAAAATGTGCTTTGATAGACAAGGGATGGCAAAACACCAAAACCAAACAAACCCATTTATATATGCATTATTATTTATTGTATTTGCTTATATTTTATACGCAACATTCAACTCGTTCAAGCAATTTTCAGAAAACAGTAACTGCTTCCAGAGAAATTCTGAAAGGAAAAAAAGGTGGATATCAGGGTTCTGCACCCAGGCTGGCCAAATCCCAAGAGCTGATTTAGGCTGATGTGTATCCTGTCCAGATTAGGCTGAAGCAGTTACAAATCACTACAGGCAGGATAAGATTGTCTCAATCAATTTGTACAGATTTGTGTCGATGAGTAGCTCAAAACTCTCAAAAGTCAAAGTGTGTCTCTGAAATGCTGCAATTATTAATTACGACACCATAGAATGGTGGTGAAAGGGGAAACAGGGGAGCTGAACTATGTTTAATGAGAGCTGTAGGGTATGCCTAGAATGCTATTACCCCACCCAACACTCTTCAATTACTGCATGTGTCTGTGAAAGTTTTAAATGCAGAACTCTTTTGTAGGTTCTGTTTCTTTAAAAGTGTTTGGTGGGACTGGGTGGCATTCATTCAGTTTGTGTTTATTCTCTATCCTTTTACAATCAATGCCAGTTCCATCATTAAAACAAAAACAAAATTTTGTTACCTGTCTTTTTTTATTTTAGTATCTTCTCACAGCGAAGAATTATCACCATCATTATTAATTACAATTTATTATAAGCCAGCCAGCCAAACATTGTGGACATAATCTACTTAACTTAGCATTATCATTATTATCAATTTAGGGCAAACATAGGAGCATGAAAATTGACATAACTGAGCACACTTTTTATTGAAAAATTATTTGCTTTTTTAAAAAAGAAAATGTAAACTTTAAAGGTGATAACATGAAAACCCCTGGAGATAGCCATATAACATTTTACAGAGTTAAACTCCTCTATACGGCCTACCAAGTCTCCATATTTCATATTCCTATGTAAAACAAAAAGTTACAACTGTTCTTGTTTTGCAATGCAAAGGGATTTCTCGAGATTTCCCTAAAATCCCGGTCCAGTTGGACCAGGTCCAAACCATATTTACAAATCATAAAACACAAGTCAGGTCAGGGAGGGATATCTCATGCTTTACTCTTTTGGAAACATACTAACATACAAGGGTACCTATCATGCTGGCATTCAGTATCACATCCAATACGAGCATTTGACAAATCAAGAATAAATTAAAGGGGGGGGGGGAATACTCTTGGACCTTTCATGGACAATTTAAACTAAACATATAAGTAAGGAGGTTAATTACCCAATTCTGTGATTTTGTTTTAAAGCCCAAGACACTTTACCTGTTGGCCTTGTGGACTCTGCAAGATCTGTGCTACAGCAGTAAGAGTATCTGTATTAGTTATCTGAGACACCCAAGGATCAGGTAAACTTTGGACCACATTGGCTGGTGTAGCAGGTGTCACAGGCGTTCCTGAAATCAAGGGGAAAGGCAGGAAGCATGTAATAAAAAGTATGTAAAGAGAATGAATGGGGAAGGGAAGGTAGAAGACATACAAGAGCCAGGGTTGTTGTTTTTTTTAGCCTAGGCTGTGAACATATATATGTAAAGAAAATAGCTGCATATTGCGAAAATAAAAATCAACCAAAATTCTCTCTCTCTCTCTCTGAACAGAGCTTCAGCAAACCATGTGAAAGCCAGGCCTCCCCAACAATTAACTTATTCTGATTTTCAAGTTTTAACACATTTTCAGTTTTATTTTACTGGGTTTCCTGAGAAGACTATGATTAAGTGGTATACAAACTGTTAGATTAAAACTAAAATAAAAATTAATGGAACTACCTAGGATGACAACTTGTACTTGACCCATATGATAATCCTACAGGCAAGGACCATGAGCAGCACAAAGTAACTCTATTCCTTGAACAATGCACACAAAAGTATACCAGTTGAAAACCATCAGACAGAAAGGCCATCTCATCATTATCAACCAGTCAAATTTGAAGCAAAGAGAACTTAGTTGGCATCATACCCCTATATGAAAGCCTTGGATATGTTTACACACATCCCTCTCTAAACACCAACCAGGCAAGCAAGAGTAATTACCAGACTTCAAGATCAAATTTCAGGCAGCAAAGAACAAAAAATATGGCCTGAGGAGGTATGGAATGGCAAGAATTCCAAGGGTCAGAACATTTGGCCCCTGGACCTGAGGATCTCCACCCTTACATTAACTGAAATATAATTTGATTCAAATCCTTTTAAGAAGAGCTATTGTATGAGGTCCTTACTAAATAAACTTCTTTTCCTTATCAACTAACTACAATTTATTATAGTGGTACCTGAAAGAACAAGATACAGTACTAGGATTAAAATATCAGAACACTGGGCAAAATAATCCCTGTATATGAGGTTCATCATTCCTACAGACATAAAACAGGCAGGTGTCACATATCAGGCTTTGCCAAATTAAAACCACGAGGAAGTATTAACGGGGAAACAGATTTTCACAATGGAGAACATTCATAACATTTTTGTTACCTGGTGTATTGTTACTCATAGTAGCAGTTGTCCCAGGCAAGACAGGGGTCACGACTGGAGGAGGAATTCCCGCTGCCATATCCAATAGAGGCTGGATAATTTCACTTTTGAACACATTATTCTTCTGCCACAAATTTAGCACTCTCACAATTTTACTCTAAAAGGAAGCAAGGGTAACACAACATTTTATATTGGAATTTACATCATAAGCATCCCCTACTGTTCCAAACTAAGTGTGGAATAGATGGCTGAATTTGGATGATTCTCCAGAACATGGTTTGGAAGAAATGTGTTGAGGGCTTGTGTTCTCCCCGTTTTCCTCTTGAATGTCAATTCCCTCTACCATTTCTAGGTTGCTTTATCACATGCCTGCCAAACCTGCTTCAAATCATGGTGTTATGGTCTACAACTCCCATAGTGCCTGTCCATTAGCAATGCTATCTGGAGCTGATGGCATCTGCAGACCAACATCTGGGTGCACCATGCTGGTTACCCTTAGCCTCGAAGTTGCGACTCATCTACTTCACATGCCAAGGCAAATTACAGTTACAGCAACCTGAAAATAAATGAAGGAACCAGTATGCAAGAGGTGGCAGTCGCGGCAGAAAAGTCTATGCCATGCTTCTGATCCTCCCAACTGTTTCAGAAAATTGTTCAAAAGAAACCCATGTTATCAGATATAAAGGAGGATTTTTTAAAAAATCAGTTGCCCCTTAACCTGCAGCTCCCTCCTGCATGTTCCCTCCAATGCTGTTCCAAAGGGTCCACAAACTCTAAAGCAAATAGGAGATGGAAGTGGGTTTTGTGTGTGGTAAAAATCACCTCTTCCCCATTTTGATCCAGCCTCAACTGGATCAAAGCGTAAGCAGAGGGACACCATTAGATGCAACCGCCATCATATATGAAAGATGAAACATGAGACTGATGTGCTTCACATTATGCTTGTAGCTAGGCTGACTTGAATGAAACTGGGGAAATGAAACAAAAAATCCTAAATTCTGTCTTTTAATATAAATAGTTGTGCCATTAAGCTGCATGATAAAGAGATGAATGCATTATTCCACTGACATAAGCCTATGCTTGATCAAAGCCCTCTGTCAGTGGAGGGACTCCACTGGATACAACTCTATGTGGGTAACACCATTGGATTCTTTTTCCTTGCTAATATTTTTAGGGTTGTTGAGAAGATATACTGAGAAGGCTTTTTTCTGGCAGATGAAGGCAACAGCCACTATGCTGTTATTCCTTAATTAACAGTTCCTCTTTCATAGAATCATAGAATCTTAGAGTTGGAAGGGACCTAAGAGTCATCTAGTCCAACCCGCTGCAATACAGGAATCTCAGCTAAAGTATCTATTACAGATGACCAACCAAACTCTGATTTAAAACCTCCAAGGAATGACTTATTTGAAAAATAAGTCATGAGCAACATGCCATTATTATTATTATTATTATTATTATTATTATTATTATTATTATGCAGCTGAAGCACTTTCAACAAACAAAAGCATTACATAAGAATTAATAATATCCATGATATAATAACAATGTAAGGGTGTAGAGAACAGTGATAATCCTGTACTTAAAATACATAAAAATCACTATACTTCTTTCCCACTTTCCACAAGTAGCAGCACAAAATTTCCAGTCACTATTTTAAAAAGCTTATCGGTGATTGCTACACCTTTCTCCCAAATTCTTACTGGCAATGTCTGCCTATTTTCCCAGAGACATTGTCAAGAAATACATTATCACCCACAGTACTAAAATGAAATTTAGATATGCTGAACGTTAATTACTGGACTGTCTGGGGGGGAGGGGGAATAGAGATGATCACCATACCTTGTCATCCCCAGGGCAACGGTATAAATTCTGGAAAGTGCTAATTATGTTATTGCTAAACCTAGGAGCGAACACATCCTTTTCTTGTCCAAACTGATGTCGAGACTGTCGAACAATAGAGTCAATGACATATAAGCCAGGCACCTTGTATTCTGGTTTACACTATGAAGGAATATAGAAAGAAAACAGACATTTTATATGTGAATCTGCAAGTAGTAGAAACAATAATAGCAAATTAAAACAACTGACCTAATTGCAATACTGTTTCAACAGTTGAATGTACCTGGGTAACTGCAAAAATAATGACAGGCAGGATGTGGTGGGGATTCTTCTTTATCTTTAGCTCTTTCTTTTTTTTTAAAAAAAAAGTTCTATTCCCATTGGTTTATATAGGAACATAGGAGGTTGCCTTATAATGAGTAATTATTGGGTCATCTAGCTCAGTATTGTTTACACTCACTGGCAGCAGCTCTTCACGGTTTCAGGCAGGGTCCTCTCCCAGTCCTACCTGGAGATGCTAGGGATTGAACCTTGCACCTTCTGCATGCAAAGCAGATGCTCTGCTACTGAGCTCTGGCCCTTCTCCTTTGAAGGGTACAAGCTTTCAAACTATCTGCAGAATGAAGGGCCTTTGAGTTACCTTATTTATTTATTTATTCATTCATTCATTCATTTCTATACTGCTCTTCATCCAACAATCACAGGGTAGTTTGCAATATAAAACCACAAAAATGCACAACCCAGTAGCAAATTAAACCAGTAACTACCCCCACCCCAACAGTTTAAAAGTCCATAGATTGTTTAATTAGCCAAAGCCCTGGGAGAAGAGGAATGTTTTTGCCTCATGATATGTAACGGAGGCATCAGGCAAGCCTTCCAGGGGAAAGCATCCCACAAGTGGAGAGTCATGGCAGAAAAGGCCAGTTTTCGTGTTGCCACTCTCCAGACCTCTCACAGAGGATGCATTGAAAAAGGGCTAAGATGATGGTTGCAGGGTCCAGGTCAGTTTATATGGGGAGAAGCGGTGCTTGAGGCATTGCAGTCCTAAGCCATTTAAAGCTTTATAGGTCAAAACCAGAACATCTCATGTTCTGGTATCAATGTGGTAAGTAGATCTATACCCATGCAGGGTTCTGTGCACGTAACTGTGGCTTCCAGGTCAGACATATACCACCACCACCAGCAGCAGCAGCAGCAGCAGCTGCCCACTAGTAGAAAAGCATCTCTATCCCATCCTAACTCTGCCAAGCCATGAGACCTGGAAGTCAGAAGCACCTCCTAATCTTTAAAATTAAAGTATCTTAAGCTACAGCAACTTATTCTTCCAATAGCAGCCTAAGAATAAAAAACAGTGGGGTCCTTTTTTATTCCTTACTTGTTGTATAAATGACAATACTTTGGGTGCATGGCACAATATTGCTCACAACACAGAAAACAATGCTTCCATGCAACAGCTTCAGCTACTGAGAAAGTTTTACACTATTTTTCTTTAAAATACGGATGTTTTACTATCAAAATGATGTGAAATGAACAGTACATATGAAAGTTAAAGTAATTCTTATTTAGCTCTCAACATGCAACAAACACCTATCATAACATGAAAAAGGAAAGGAAGCATAATAGTAGTTATCGTGTGAATAAAGATTTTTAGACTGATTTCTATGCACATACTCTGAAGTAATTATTGACATCAGTGCCTCATGCATATATGTATTTTTGTCTTTAACAATCTATGAATTGATTTGATCAAAATACTAAAATATTACTAATATGATTTTATTTGGTAACTTACCTTTTGTATGAATTTTTCAACACTTTGTACAACATGCTTGTAGAACTAAAAGAAAAGAAGATATTTTTTCATTGGTTTAAATATATATATAAAATTCACTCCCCTTCTTGTTTAGTGATTTCTTTATACATTTTCTGGGTTCAATCTAATCAAGCACACAAACAATGACCACATGTTGAAGACTCCCACAGGACTCAATACAACCCAGTCCTTTCCCCATTGATAACATGCAAGCAGCTCAAGATGGGTAGGGGCACTGCAGGAAATGTGGGAATGTTTCTAATCCTCCATTCAGACCTTTCTACATGCAACATGCAAATTACTTGTGACCCTATTCCTTGCAATGTCCCCTAAGACTACTTAAATGCACATCCACATACTAATGTGGGGGTTAAGGTGAAGAACGAGAGTAGGATGAAAATCATGGCTCTAAGGAGGCCTGTGGACTTCTCCACCTGCTGATATTGCACTTGCACTCATCTCGGATGAAATTCAAGTATCTACTTGTTTTCCCCATAAATAAAGGATACCTACCAATACCTTTTACTCAACATTTTAAGCTACCCTGAATAAATTGATTGCTGGTTGCTAGTAAGGCAAAAAACCCTATATTCTCCCATGGCTTCAAAAAAACAAAGACCACTACCAGTTAAGAGACATATGTAAGCAGTAAAACCAGTTTCCTACCTTTATAGCCTTGATTGCTGCCTTAGTAATCTGTGTCATTTTAGCCTTTGAAATAGGAGGTTTGTAGTCATTCAGCGAGTAGAGCTGAAAGAAAGAAAAAAGATTGCTGTAAACGGTGCCTGCAAACAATTTCCATGTTAGCAGCACAATACCGACAGATGGTTCTCCAAAGGAACCTGGGAAACAAAGCTAACCTAAGGAGAACCTCAGCATAGGAAAGTAAACAAGTATTGGCTTTGGACATGGGAAACTTAGGTTCAACACCCTGCAAAGTTATGAAGCTTACTGAGAGTTCTAATTTTGCCATATGGGTGAATAGAATCATTCACTGTTTTGGAGCAAATAAAAAGGCACAATCAGAAAAAAGCATTAGAGGAGAAACTAAACCTGTCTTCTCCTTCAAAGACCCTGGTGTCTGCAGAAGGTACAGATCCCAACCCCCACCAATCAATGCTGCCAAGTGTAGCCTGTCTCCTTTCTTTCATAAATCACTGGAGCTTATCACTTTTGTGGAAAAACATTAAGCAGACATAACTGAATTCCACAATTTGCCCACCTCTATGCAATATATGAGACTGCAGTCCATTTAACTGCCCCATAGAATTTTATGGGAGCCACTGACAACTAAGAATGCCCCTAGATAAATACATCTCTCTTTCTAGAGAAACCCTGAATTAACTTTTAATATCATATATATTTAATATATATAGACAATCTTTGGGCCAATATGCAAAATGCTGCTCCATTTAATTATAGTGATAAAATTTATATCCTATCCTTCCTCAACAAATGGTTTCAGTGTGGATCACAATAATAGAAATACATTATTTCATAACTTTTGCTGATCCAATGACCGATTTAAGGTGTTTAAAAAAGCAAAATGGACAATATCACATTACATTTTACGTTGCTGTGCAGACATCCACTCACACAATAAGACTTCTACTTCCTCTCCTTCCACCTACAGCCCCCTGCACCCCTCTGGATGTGCTCTGGAGGGTCCCCCAACCCTCTGCAGATTTGGGGGGCACAGAGTGCAGTGGAAGGGGGAGTCCCATTGCCCAAGTGGAAGCACATTCTGCAGGCACCTTTGGATGCAATACTCCTAAATCTCATGGAAGCACTTAGATTCCCAGAACGGATTTTCCTGGACCAGGAGACTTTTGCAACTATTGTTAAAGGAGCACAGGACTGAGTGAGGGAGAAACTTTTGGGATAACATCGGGACATCAGCTCCGTGCAAGGCATGACAGATAGCAGCAATAACCGGTAAAGACAGACATACAGTGAGGGGGGAAAGTATTTGATCCCCTGCTAAATTTGCCCGTTTGCCCTCTGATGAAGAAATGACCAGCCCACAATTTTAATGGTATGTTTATTGTAGCTGTGAGAGACAGAATAACAACAGGAAAACCCTCAGAAACCCAGAAGCCAAAGTTAGAGATTGATGTGCATTATAATGAGGGAAATAAGTATTTGATCCCTTTGCAAAAGATGACTTAGTGCTTGGTGGCAAAACCCTTGTTGGCAATTACAGAGGTCAGATGTTTCTTGTAGGTGGCCACCAGGTTTGCACACATCTCAGGAGGTATTTTGTCCCACTCCTCTTTGCAGATCCTCTCCAAGTCAGTAAGATTTCGAGGCTGATGTGTAGCTACTTGAACCTTCAGCTCCCTCTACAGATTTTTGATGGGATTAAGGTCTGGAGACTGGCTAGGCCACTCCAGGACCTTCTTGTACTTCTTCTTGAGCCACTCCTTTGTTGCCTTGGCCGTGTGTTTTGGGTCATTGTCATGCTGGAATACCCATCCTCAACCCATTTTCAATGCCCTGGCTGAGGGAAGGAGGTCCTCACCCAAGATTTGACGATACATGGTCCCGTCCATCGCATCGTCCCTACGATGCGGAGTTGTCCTGTGCCCTCAGCAGAAAAACACCCCCAAAGCATAATATGTCCCCCTCCATGTTTGACAGTGGGGATCGTGTTCTTGGGGTCGTAAGCAGCATTCCTCCTCCTCCAAACACGGCGAGTTGAGTTGATGCCAAAGAGCTTGATTTTGGTCTCATCTGACCACACTTTCACCCAGTTTTCCTCATTCAGATGTGCATTGGCAAACTGCAGACGGGCCTGTACATGTGCTGTTTTGAGCAAGGGGACCTTGCGGGCTCTGCAAGATCTCAGTCTTTCATGATGTAGTGTGTTACCAACTGTTTTCATGGTGACTATGGTCCCAGCTGCCCTGAGATTATTGACAATAATAATAATAATAATAATAATAATAATAATAATAAATTTTATTTATATCCCGCCCTCCCCAGCCGAAGCCGGGCTCAGGGCGGCTAACAACAATTAAATAATCAAACAGTCAAATAATCAAACATTCTAAAAACATTCCATTATAAAAATTAATTAAAGTCAAATTAATGGCAACCGTTGAGCAAAATTCTGTGCAGGTTGCCAGAGGAGGGGGTCAGGCTGGGACCTGACCAAAGGCCTGGTGCAACAACTCTGTCTTGCAGGCTCTGCGGAAGGATGTCAGGTCCCGCAGGGCCCTAGTCTCTTGTGACAGAGCGTTCCACCAGATTGGAGCCGCAGCCGAGAAAGCCCTGGCTCTAGTTGAGGCCAGCCTAACCTCTCTGAGGCCTGGGACCTTCAGGGTGTTTTTATTTGACGAGCGTAGGTTTCTCTGTGGGGCATACCAGGAGAGGCGGTCCCGTAGTTCCCCGCCCCCATGTAGTTCTGGGCTGCTTCATCACCGTTCTCCTGATCATTGCAACTCCACGAGATGAGATGGAGCCCCAGACCGAGAGAGGTTGACAGTTATTTTGCGTTTCTTCCATTTGTGAATTACTGCACCTTCTCACCAAGCTGTTTGACAATAGTCTTGTAGCCCAGTTCAGCCTTGTGCAGGTCTACAATCTTGTCCCTGACATCCTTGGACAGCTCTTTGGTCTTGGTCATGGTGGCTACTTTGGAATCTGCTGGATTGATTGCTTCTGTTGACAGGTGTCTTTTGTACAGGTACTGTAACCAGCTGGGATTACAGGTAAGACCTCTCCCTTACAGCAGGTGCTTCTAATCTAAGTTCGTTACATACAGTGAAGATACCAGGCAGCCTAATATCTGGCTGGTTGATAGGGGATCAAATACTTATTTCATTCATTATAATGCACATCAATCTCTGACTTTTGTCTTCTGGGTTTCTGAGGGTTTTCCTGTTGTTATTCTGTCTCTCACAGCTACAATAAACATACCATTAAAATTATGGACTGGTCATTTCTTCGTCTTCACTTGCAGACTTATAAATCATTGAATGTGTCAATATGAATAGAAGTTGTAAATATTGCAGCTGTTGTATAAGGGATTACTATTATGACTGGCATATAATTGAAAGCAATAAGATTTTGGAAAGCAGAAATAAAGTAAATCATCAAACCATCAATTCTAGAACACGGGGAGCCACCTAAATTATGTAATTTGGTATCTGAATGATTGATATTGGGAATTGTATTGTAATTTGGCATTGATATAATGAGGCTATTATTGGATTATTGCAATTGAAAACTAATAAAAAATATTTAAAAAGAACGGATTTGTGAGAAATCTGGAAACACTTTATTTGTTTGTTTGTTTCATACACAGACAAACAAACAAACAGTAATCGTTCCCACCAACAAAAATACATGTAATATCACCAAAATAAAAAAACAGAGAAAAAGAAAAGAATAATAATATTAATACCTCGTGTGAGTTCCCTCCTCCAATACTCATCATCCCTTAGACTTTAAATTCTTAGTTACATTGCATCTTATACATCTCATCTTTAATGTTCTGAATATATTAGTTTTTCCTAGGTCTAGTTTACAAACTTTAGTCTAAACATACCAATGTGTTTTCCTTAATAATAATAATAAAATTTATTTATACCCCGCCCTCCCCAGCCAAGACTGGGCTCAGGGTGGCTAACAACCAATAATAAAAACAAGTTGATTAAAATACAACTTAGAAAACAGTGTTTACTCATATACTCTTCAAAACATTGTCATTCTACCCTTAATTTCTGGTTGTCTGATATCTTATGGCTGCTGTTAATTTCGCCAATTCTATAAATTCAGATAATTTAAAAATCCAGTCTTTCTTTGTGGGAATAGAATTTCCTTTTCAATTGTTTGCAAGTAAGAGACTGGCTGCTGCTGTTGCATATAAAAATATTCTTTTCTTCTCCTGTGGGATGTCCCTTCCAATTAGACCTAATAGATATGCCTCTGGCTTTTTAACTATAGAAATTTTGAGCATCTTTTTAAATTCCTCATGGATACATCCCCAATATTTTTTAACTTTCTCGCAGCCCCACCAAATGTGCATCTGGAAACACCTTTATTAGTAGTAGCAGCAGCAGTAGTACTTAGTTGTTTGTTGTGACAAAAAAATGGTTGTTCTCCCATCTATACATAGAGCAATTATCATGCTACTCAGATTGTTCTTCACAACTATGGGTTTAGTCCCAGAGTTCTAGATAGCCATTGTGTATGATACCTTCAATTTTAAAACTCCACTGCAGGCAACTCCCCATTTGCGTGCATTCAAGTTGCATGTGAGCACTGACAAACACACAGTTTTTGGTGCCAAAAGGGGGTGGGACGGAACAGAACAGAAGGGACCTGGCACACAGCAGCCAGGAATGGACCCACTGTGTAAGTGGACATTCCCCTGTCTAACAATAGCCATAGTGTTCTGAGTTATACAGCATTTGTCTCATGTCATAAATCTACTGTTATGACAATATATTTATGGAAGTTTTTGTAATTATTATTATTATTGCTATCTTTTCAAAACAGAGCTCCAAAACTGGAAAGTTATTTCCCTACTAGCCAGATACTATCAACTGTATTTGTAGCATAAAAATATAGCAGGATAATTGATACAGAACTGGATGAGTGGAATGCTTGGGAAAAAACCATTCCAGATCCTTGAATCTCCTAAAAGCCTATAACTGTAACTTTTGGAAAATCTGTTTCTATAGGTACTTTTGTACTAAACTTTGTATCTGATATTGACATGACTCACTCACTCATTTATTCCTGATAACACAGACAATGTAATAGTTTGGGACAATAATTCTCCCAAACTCCTGCATTTCCTTGCAGTTATTCTCTCAAACTACTGCATTACTTCATTTATTACCAGGTGTCATGCTAAGTTTTGAAAGTGCTATAAGAATTTTTTGGAGCTCTTGTTCTAATTCAAATCACAACTTGTCACAATTGTAGAATGCTCTTTTCACAGCATTTCTAAGCACATAGCTTAGAATTGTGTTTTGTGACATGTCTCGTAATATGTAGTATTATGAGCTTCTGAGAGAAGGGGGAAATTGAGAAGGATTTCCTCTCTTAAATTCTGCACCTAATCTAAGATTTCAAGGGAAAAGGCAAAAACAAAAAATGAAGCAACGTTGACAAATCATTTGTAAATTTGCCTTCTCTCCGCATGGGACAGTAGCTACAATAGCGTTATAGGAGAAAGGGATGTGCAGCCATACCAATAGTGGCTAGTGGGAAGATATTTTTTTACCTCCTGGAACAGAAGCAGCAATTACAACAAACTTATTTGTTTACATCTTGAAGCATCCTAAACTTATAATTATCTAGAGAGTAATTCATCTTATTGATTTATTAAATTTATATCCCATATTTCCTCCCAAAGGAACCCAGGGTGGTAAACCCAGCCAGATGGGTGGGGTATAAATAATAAAATCATCATCATCACTTTAAAAACAATTCCAATAAAGATGCAAGCTGCGAAAAGCTCACAACACAAAAAGCCAGCTGAAAGAAGGAGGTCTCAGTAGGAACCAAAAAGACAACAGAGACTGTGCCTGTCCAAGCCGTGATTTTTTTATTTTATTTTTTAAATCAATTATCACTGGAAGACAACAGCTTGCAAGGTAACTACATCCCTACTGACTTCCAACTCCCATTCAGCATGAATAGGGCTCACTGGCAAAAGGTGACATTAACTATGCACTGTTCTGCTAACTTTCAGTACCAAACGAATTACTGTGTTATCACACAGCAGAATGGGAGAAAGTGCCAAGCCAGAAATCAAACTATAGTTGGTGTGGTGTGTGTGTAACCTGTCTGTCCTGAAGAACAAAAGGAGCAAAATATTCTGAAACTACTATGACTGTGTGACAGTTTAACTTCAACTTGTTAACATTCTGATTTGCTACATAACTGTTGTAGATCAGCCTCAGTTGGGCCAAGCATCTGTAAGTTAGTCCACTACTGCCTTTTAATTATTCCATTCTGCATAAAGACCTGTGTAACAGTCAAAAATCTAATCATACTTGACCAACTCACACTTGGCATAATTAAATAGGTCTTATAATAAATAGCTCATCCCCACCTAATTCTGCCACAAATGGCTCAGACATAATAACAAAATTCCACACAAAAAATAGCAAAGAATGAATAACCAGTTACTAAAAAGGACAGTTATAGTTGTTTCCTTATAACTGACCCCCCCCCCAAATGAAGGTCACTTATCTTACATCTGTTTTATTGTACATTAATGGCTCAAAAGTGTCTGAACTGCCCAAAGGTGGGAGAACCATTGCCAATGGTCAGAATATGCAGAATCCTAGAATTCAATGAATTCAGTATGACTTACTTATGGGTAGGAAGGTTAAACACTGTTAAATATTACCTATGGAATACTGAGGAAAAAATTGTGAAAAGGCTTGCTTACTGGAAGACTAAGCAGGATAACTGCTTACTGCTGCTCCTGTTCCCCTGAAGGTCACAGCCTCATCTCCAAACTCTTAAGTATAATAGTGCTTTCTCAAGTATGCATATATGCAACTGAGTTCTGCTTTTTCAATTTACTGTTCTTTTTTATGCACAGAGACAAAGCAGAGTCCACAAATAATAACCTGCAATGCTGTTGCAGATGGCATTGAACAGAAATGTATTTGGGGTACATGTGAACTGACTAAGAGTCATGTAATGAGAGTGATAGAAAAATTGTCCCCAAATCTCCTTACAAATCTTATAAGGCTGCCACTTGAATGTAATTGCTGACAGATGCCAAACTTATACACACGTGCCACACATACATTTGTTAAATGATGTTGTTTGTATGTGACAATTTCACAATGTGAAACATGAGGTTTACCACTGGACTTCATCAACCATTTGAAATTACATACTATATATGTAGCACAAAGTTACACAAGCAGCATGCCACATACAAATTGAAAGGCTGAATAAAAGCCCTCAAGCTGTTGTGATAATGGACTAAAAATCCAGCAATTTATCTAAATACACAAATGGCAGGTCATTGATGTCCAGACAGTTTCCTAGAATGCTTAAAGGTACTGCTCATCTGCTAAAGTTCAATAAGAAATTAATATCAGATTATAATATCAGACAAAATGCTGGAGAGTCTACATCAATGAAGAAAAGGTTTTCCAGCTTCTAAAAATATACAATTTAAAATGATGTTTATATTATTTGCTTCCAAATAATGCTGTCTCCAAATCACTGTGAAATTTCTGAACTCTTAAGACCTATCTCAAATATTATTTTCATGTATTATGCAATTAACAGACTACTCTAACAATAACTTTTGACTGCACACTTAAAGAACCTTGGGATATCAGAAACACAGAGTAGGTAACAATTTATCCACAAAATAAAAGGGAATGCAATATTAAACTGAGGATGGTTGCTCCAGTGACTTTCCTTTTCCATTTCCTTTTCTGTCTTTTTGAGAGGTGGAAGGTATTTTGTGTTGTTTTAACAATAATTCTAAAAACTGGAAGTCATTTGTCTGTCAGGTGCCTTTAAAATGAGAGTCACCTCAGAGGCCTCTGCACAGGTTTCCAGACTGACCCCTCACTTCCTGATGCCAGTGTCACTGTCAGATTGTGAGCAGAATGCAAAAAAACAACAACCTCACACTGCCTTCCTGAATTTATGAGTGCTCTTAAAAATACCACTACTGTAGCAAAAAGTACACTCTATGCTTTCCCTGCTGGTCACTGAAATATAATTTCTGGCAATCATATTTGAGGACTCCTGAGCGAAAACTACATGCATGCCTGCTCAGAAGTCCACTAAATGCAATAGTTCCAAGAAAAAGTGAATAAAAGTACAAACATAAGACTGCAATCCTATATATAGTTACTTGGGAGTAAATGTCATTGAACTCATTGGTGCTTGCTTCTGAGAAGATTTATATAGGATTGCATTGATAGCCATTAATACTACATGTGAAGAAATATGAACACTTGAAATCATTTTAACTTATTTTAACTATTATTAACATTATAAGCACCAGAACATATAAAACATTTTATACTGATGATTATATAGTTCTATGGTATTTAATTTCTGTCCTATGTAATTTTTATTTAGTCCAATTCAAATCATACTTTTCTGTGAAGTCCCACTGTTTTCAATGCAAAAAACTATACTGCAACTGCAGCTTTTTAGCCGATTCCTATGCTTGTTGACTCGGATGTAAATTCCACTGGCTTCCATTGGGTTTACTCCCGAATTATGGCACACAGGATTGCAGCCTTGCCATATAAGGTACCATGAATGCACTCTTTCAATATATTGTATCATGCAATACTATCATGTTCACAGATGTAGGTTTGTTTTGAAAACTAAATACACATACTGCTTTTAAAAGCTGGAGTTCTGCTGAAAAAAGTACACCTTGCAGTATAATGCAGTACCGTCATATTCATAGATGTAGGTTTGTTTTGGAAACTGAACAGTGTACACATACTGCTTTTAAAAGCTGTAGCTCTGCTGAAAAAAGTACATCCTCTCACCGTGCATAGTCAAAACTGCAGAATTCACTCCCACAGGAGACAGTGATGGCTGCCAACTTGGATGGCTTTAAGAGAGGATTAGACAAATTCATGAAGATAGGACTACTAACAGCTACTAGCCACAATGGCCATGTTCCACCTCCACTGTCAGGAGGCAGTATGCCTCTGAATACCAGTGAGTCAGAGTGTTCTTGTCCTCAGGTCCTGCTTGTCAGGCATCTGGTTGGCCACTGTGAGAACAAGTTGTTGGGCTAGATGGGCCATTGGCCTGATCCAACAGCTCTTCTTATGCCAGTATAGCAGTTCTGAATGTTAGCCCCTAGTTGGTAAATAAAAGTGTGCTTGGTTTCTTCTTTCTACTTATTTCCCCTGAAAAGCATGTACTTTTTAACAGTATCAAATCACTTTTCTAAACAAAGCTGCATGCTGTTTGTACAACTGGAGAGTTTTAAAATAATGCAGCTTTATTGTGAAAAACTGATTTTATTCAAGGACACATGTCTGTGCAGATTCTCAGCAACCGGTGTTTCCTTTCTTTCCAGACCAAGTATTTTTCAAAATTAAGCGACATAACCAAACTCCAACATGGATACAAAAAAGACCCTCATTTTCATTAGCAAGGTGGCTTTTTTTTTTTTTTTTTGACAGGCCAACTTCTACTGTAACCATCTGACCCTCTGACCCTTCTATTTGGCGTAATAATATTCTGCATGCGGAGCAGCAAACCCACTGGGAACGCTCCTGGGCAGAGGGGGAATGTTGTGCATGTGATGCTTGTTGCTTTAACAGGCTAACGGAGACGCAGACTTTTATCAGGCCTCTTCCACCATCTGCAGTGTTGCTGTCTCGATATCCCAAAACATAACCTACAAAAGCAAAGGCTGGTACAGCGCGTTTTAGTTTTGACTGCAGCAGAGATAGACGAGCATCATGGAGGGAAGGGGGAGGGCGGCGGCGGCGGCGGCGGCTTATTAACCTCCCCCCTCCCCGCCATAATGTAGGCAGTCACGATGGAGGGGGCGGCGACACACGGAAGGTGCTCGGGCAGTATTTAAACAAGGACGGGCAGGGCAGCATTACAACGGGGCAGAGAGAAAGAGAAGGGGAAAGGGAGCAGGGGGGTCAGGAGAACACGGGCCAGAAAGGGAAAGCAGCCGGTTTCTTATTTTCGCCTCTCCCCAATTCCCTCCCCTCCCCTGTATTTCATCGTTTATACAGGAACCGGGCCTCCCAGACTAAGGAAGGGAGCGCCCCCCCCCCGCCCTCCTCCTCCCTCCCTCGCACCGAGGGCCTCTCCTTTCCTCGTACCTCTCGGGAGGGGAGAGGCCACCCGGCGCCTCCCCGCCCCTGGGCCTGCCCCCGGCGACCAGAAGCGGGGCCCCTGCCGCCCTCCGCCCGCCCCTGGGCACAGACCTCGCTGTTGAAGGCTTTCACGGCCTCCATGTTGTGGCGGAGGGAAGAGGCTGGCGACGAGCTGAGCGGGAGGGGGGACGGCGGCTCTGCTCCCTGCTGTGGCGGCGGCCGGTTTCCTTCAGAGGCCTTCGGGCCTTGTCGCCATGGCGGCGGCGGGGTGGCGGGCGGGCAGTCGGGGAAGGGAAGGGGGCTCCTCCCTTGCTCCGCTGGGCCGCCCCAGGGCAGGCTCCGCTGGCGCTGCAGGGACAAACACGCAATAGCTGCGGCGCGGGCACCAATATGGCGGCCGGGAGGGCTCTTCGCTCGCTTGCAGCAGCAGCAGCAGCGCAGTTCTCTCTCCGAGAGCAGCCGAGATGCCGGCCAGAGCGGCCCCTAGCGGGCGACCGAAACGCCGGGCAGACAGCCGAGAGGAACGGCGGGACACCAGAGAAAGCGAGAGACGCAGAGCGGCGTCCCGAGTTCCGCCACCACCCCCCTTGGCGGACTACAGACAGCTAGGGTTGAGGACGAGCTCCCCTCGCAGGGAAGTAGGAGGTAGTGCAGCTTGGTGGGCGGCGGCGGCGGCAGAAAGGAACGCAGCTTTCGGTCAGCTCTGGGCGCAGAATGTCCCTGTGTTGGTAGCAAGAGATGCGAGGGGACAAGAGAGCTGTCACCGCCAGCCTCGTTGCTGGATCGTGAGCCGTTTTGCTCTCCCTCCCACCCTCTCAAGGCCCATCGAGCTGAATTCAAGATGGATTCCGCACCCAAGGGGGGAGGAGAGGGTTGCAAACTGAGGCTGCAATACTGAATGCGCTTACTCGGGAGTAAGGGTCACTGGAGACAGTGGTATTTGCATAAACACACATAGGATTGCTCTTTCAGCAATATCCCTACCGGATATGCCGTTACAATATAGCTGTTCTAATTCTGCTCTTAACAATGTTTATGAAATTGGCCATTTTTGCAGTGCCACACATGTATTATCAAGAATTAAGTCCTACTCCTACAGTGTTTAACGGGACTTACTCCTGGGTAACTGGCACCGTAAATTGGATTTTCAGTCATAGATAAATTGTACGTTTGTCTGAATTTTACAATCTTGAATAGTTACAATATAAAACTTTTAGATTCTATTCTACACAGAGTATTCAGTAAGAACAAAAACACAGGAAGCAACAAAAATGCATTTTTTAAGACAACCAAAAGGCAGCCATCCTTTTTTGTCAAGCTCATTTGCCAAATGATTGGTTGATGTTTTCTCTGAAGGAGTCAGTGATTGTGTTATAGCTGGAGGTCTTCCTTGGGTGCTTTGAATGGGAAAAGCCACCAGAACTGGGAGGGAGACCACCTCCCTCCTCCTCTCCTCCCAACATGTGTTCAAAGGAGCAGCATTTGTGGAGACAGAGTTGGACAGAACTGAACTGCTGCAGGGCTCCTAAGGGCACTAAGTAGTACCAGGTGCCTGGTGTTGGGCTTGTCAAGGGGGTGTATGCTGCTTGCCTTCAACCTGCTGTGAACATAAGAGCACTGCTAACTTGGACCAATGGCCAGCACTAGTGGCTAACATGAGAAACCCACAAGCCGGACCTGAGTGCCATCGTGGTCTCCTCACATACAATTCCCAGCCACTGGTATTCAGAGGCTTACTGCCTCTGACAGTGGAGGGTACAGCCAAACCCATCATGGCTTGTAGCCACTGATTGCCTTATCCTCTATGAATTTGTCTAAGCCCTTTTTAAAAGCTATCCAAGTTGGTGGCTATCACTGCTTCTTGTTAGAGTGAAATTCATAGCTCAGCTATGTGCTTTGTGAAGGAATAGTTTCCTTTTCATCTGTCCTGAATCTCTTCCAACATTCAGCTTCCTTGGCTGTCCATGAGTTTTAGCATTATGAGAAAGGGTTAATGTGCGCAACTTCTCCCAATCCACATTCTCCACACTAGGCACAACTTTATGCAACTCTGTGCTATGTGTGTGCAGATTAAATGATAAAGAGGATAGCAACTTTCAAGTGCAGCTGGGAAAATATGCTGGATATCCAATTTCTAATATTAATGAGCAATTGATATATACAAAAGTGTGTTCATATAAAAGAATCACTAGAAGATACAGTACCCCTGGTACTTAATACCTTATTGATTAATCCTTTTAATAATGACCTCAGAATAACAAAGCTACTACATTTTTAATAGCTTAGCCAAGTCATGAATAAAATGTAATAGATAGCATTACAGAAGTTGAAGTGTTATTTTTTTAGTCCTTAGTGTTACTTTATTAAGTGATTTTAGATTTCTGGACTGTAACTATTTTTCTTTGAGTTTTGTAATGGCCAATGCAGCTAAATAACACAAACTGAAAAGTCTGCATGATTTTTGGCACATTTGGTGGAATTGTAATTAAAACATTCTGGTGAAAGATGCTTTTTATATAGTTCCATTTATAATTCATACTCAGAATAGGCCCACTGAAACCAACAGACATGACTAATGTAGGTCCATTAATTTCAATGGGTCTGTTCTGAGTTGAACTTAGTTGGATACAACCTCTAATCTTTTGGAACTGTTAGTGATACTGCCTGGGCATTTTGAGTACAAAGAAATTATGTGAACCAGCATTAAAAGAATAGCAAGCAAAGATGTGGAAAATAACTGAAATGTTTGCTGTTTGCCATTTAAGAAGCGACCTGCCAGCTCGCATCCCAGGGCAAAGTTCGCAACCGGGAGCATCTACTTCCGGGTTAGCAGAGCTCATAACCTGAAGCGTTCGCAAGGAAGATGGTACGTAACACAGAGGTTCCACTGTACACTGTAATCGGCCTCGGCCCAGTATACCTGAAGGAGCGTCTCCACCCCCATCGTTCTGCCCGGACACTGAGGTCCAGCTCCGAGGGCCTCCTGGCGGTTCCCTCATTGCGAGAAGCAAAGCTACAGGGAACCAGGCAGAGGGCCTTCTCGGTAGTGGCGCCCGCCCTGTGGAACGCCCTCCCAGCAGATGTCAAAGCGATAAATAACTACCTGACATTTAGAAGACATCTTAAGGCAGCCCTGTTCAGGGAAGTTTTTGACCTGTGATATTTTACTGTATTTTTTGTTTCTATGGAAGCCGCCCAGAGTGGCTGGGGAAACCCAGCCAGATGGGCGGGGTACAAATAATAAATTATTATTATTATTATTATTATTATTACATGCTTTTAGACTACTACGATGACTTTTAACTGGTAGGGTGAGTTGTGGGTAAGCTACCAAATTCAACACAGCACAAATGATGGTGTTGACCTGATGAGCTGCTTCCTCAGCTCCACAGCACATAGGATCAGATGTGTACAGTTTTCTATAAGGAAGGAGTTTATATTACTGCCAGCTCAAGACTGGCATAAAATCACCACTCGTGTCCTGGTCCAGCAGCTGCCACCACGGTTGCATCACTGGGCCTTTCCCCAAACATAGCACAGTAGCACAGCTTGTACTGCTGCTGCCTTTTTATAGGAAAAGGTAGTGGAATAAGCCAAGTATAGGGTGCTTGTATTGCAAAATGTTTGTTTTAGTAGCTAAAAATAATTCATAGGGTTTTGCTTGCTCCAATAATTGTGGGCCAGAACTAAGAGTGATTCCAACTAATCAGAATGTTTCCATTGTGTTGCCCATTTAATAAGTGGTTTTAGAGCTGTCGTGGTATCAGTGGGACTGGGGGTTTTCCAGTTCAAATACTGAGCTCAGCAAAGAGCTCATTAAAGCTGCAATTTTGAGCATACTAGGGAGAAAGCCCTATTGGACACAGTGGAATTTACTTCTGAGTAAGCACAAATATGATTCCATTGTAGATGCAGCAGACAGGCTGCTCTCAGTTCTTTCTCCATGTGCATTAGGGGAAGAAGCCTTAACTGGGTTGTCGAAAGAGTTACTGACAAGATATGCAAAACACTTCGAAGGTGCTTGCAGCAATATAGGAATGTTAAGTGGTTAATTTTAGAATCCTTGCCAGACACGCTGCAAGAGGTGCTGATGAAGACAATGCAGAAAACAGTCCTAAATGGTTCGTCGTGAGGACAACAGCACCATCTAGTGAGCAGTCTTGTGGGTAACAAGAAGAAAACCTGTACCTGTTTTTAACTCATATTAATTTAAATCCTTCTCAAGGTTAACGGAAGGGCCGCATCCAATGGAATAAGTGGCACTCACTAACAACCAAATTCAGAGCCTGACTTTTATGCATTTGTTTACTATGTTTCTTTCCTGCCTTTCTTCCCAAAGGACCCATGTCAGCAAAAAGATCAGCCTTAAAAGAATACGGGGTGTGGAGCATATGTAAAAACAATCATATAAGAGACAGGTTTGGGGAATAGAGAACCCATGCCCATTCAGATGCTGCTGAACTGTCAAATTCCATCATCCGGCCATCCTGCATAACTACTGGTCAGAAATATTGGAGACAGCAGCTTATGGGGAACCACCCCTTTCCCATCTCTGCAATATTTTTTTCACCTGCATGCATTTCTCAGGGAGAGATAACCATCAATGTCAGCTTTTTAATATGGAAATGTTCTCCTGTTCATTTTACAAGTCATGATTAAGAGCTGCTCACATATCACTACTGGTAACAGCACTGCAAAACGTATAGAACCAATTATCACTGGTGTGAAATTTTGAGAGAAGACCACATCTACCACCAGTGGCTCTGGTACTTTTGCTCTACAATGGTACTTCTGGTTACGAACGCTTCTGTTTACAAATGCTTCAGGTTACGAGCTCCGCTAACCCAGAAGTAGCTGCTCCTGGTTGCGAATTTTGCCCCAGGATGCGAATGGAAATCGCGTGCCGGAGGCATGCACACAGCAGGAGGCCCCATTAGCGAAAGCATGCCTCAAGATAACGGTTTCAGCTTAAGAACGGACCTCTGGAATGAATTAAGTTCGTAACCAGAGGTACCACTGTATTTATCAACATCATGGTGTTCAAAGTTCTTTAAAGTCCTAAATAACTTGGGGCCGTGTTACCTAAGGGACAATCTCACCCCGTATATTGCTGCCCGGAAACAGCACTCCTCAGATGGGGACACAGTTAAGGGTATGGAATGCCCCAGGTATGCTTAGAATGTACTAGAAACAGTTTTTAGCATTGCAGCTGCAGGCTTATGGAATCAATTATCAAGTGAAACAATACAAGCATGTAGCTTTCCTAGAAATCTGACTTGGTCATTTTATGAAATAGTAACTTAATAGTAATAGTCTCCTTGCTGGGATAGCATGGCATGAATTTTAGCTTACTTTTATAATCTTATTGTTATCTTTTAATAATGTTTTATGGTATTTTGTGTAAAGGCATGGACCTCACAAATTTAATAATAAACAAACAAACAAACGAAATAGTAACTGTGTGGCCTCAGCCTTGTTGCTGGTTCCTCCCCACCCCGTCCCCTGTCACACCGCTTCTGAGTTTTATTCTCATCTTCTGTTTTAGTTGCTGCACTTATTGATGGAATTTGTGTGATGTTATGTTGCTGGAAATGTTTTATTTCTATAAAACAGATGAAAAGCAAATTTGTGCACAACTGATTGGCCCAATAAAATAATAATAATAATAATAATAATAATAATAATAATAATACATACATACATACATACCCTGCCTATCTGGCTGTGTTTCTCCAGCCACTCTGGGTGGCTCCCAACAGAATATTAAAACCATGATAAAACATCAAACATTAAAAACTTCCCTGAACAGGGCTGCCTTCAGATGTCTTCTAAAAGTCAGATCGTTGTTTATTTCCTTGACATCTGTTAGGAGGGCGTTCCACAGGGCAGGCGCCACTACTGAGAAGGCCCTCTGCCTGGTTCCCTGTAACCTTACTTCTCGCAGTGAGGGAACCGCCAGAAGGCCCTTGGAGCTGGACCTCAGTGTCCGCACTGAACGATGCGGGTGGAGACGCTCCTTCAGGTATACTGGGCCGAGGCCATTTAGGGCTTTAAAGGTCAGCACCAACACTCAAGAACAATTTGAGGGGGGAAGGGAGGCTCCAAAATGAACCTGGCATGAATGTTGCAGCCAGTGCTGGTGTGCCAAATCAGTTTCACACAGTGTTTATGCTCTGCCTGCCCCTTATGTGGAGAAAATTGCTACTTGTGTTGTGATCCTGTGGGGGATGCCTCTTGGGACATAGTTGGGTGGCTGGTGGTTGACTGGGCAGCACATAGATGCATTTTTGTTGTTATGCCTTCTGTTTTCCCAGCTGGAGGTGAGGCCAGGAAAACAGGCAATAAGATAAGGCTGCCTAAGAAAGAGAAAGCCTCTCTTGGCAATCTTACATTAAGCCCTACCCTAGTTTTTGTATCTTGAGCCATGGGTGTGGGGGAGAATAGCATCTGGCCTTTTGAAACTCTGCTTGCATTTGTGCTGCCCCCGCTCCTTTCATTGCTGCTTTTCATCAGAGAGTAGTGAAGGGAAGGAATTGACAACAACATCAGTAGCCTTGTGACCAGCCAGGCAATGCAGGCTCAGGCTGCGCTAACAGGCTTTATGGAGTGCAAAGTGGAGTCTGGAGACAGTAGAAGCAGAAGGCTAATGTTAAAACTACAGCAACAGCAACAGAAACAACTGAATGGGGGGAAACATTTTAAAAGTTGGTACTGAAGTGAATTGTATCTCCTGGATCTGTGTAGCTATGCCTTCTAGTGTGGGCAGAACATAGGATGTTGACAAACACACACACACACACACACACACACACACAAAGTGATACCCAGAATCATGTTGAAAGTAAACGGTGCGTACATTGCACATATGTTCACTCAGATGTAAGACCAAATGAGTTCAGTGGGACTTACTCCCAAATAAGGGAACTTGAAACTGTACCCCTGGTCTGCTAGGAGCTCTATGTGTTGTACAACCAAGGTTCCATCTTTTCAAGCATATCTCTTTACATGGAACAGACACTTTCATTCCAGGCTTTAAGGTTAAAAAGCTGCAGACGGCAAGGGAGCTATAATGTCTGGGGATTTTCTGATATTCTTTCTGACAAGTACAACCTGGCTATGGTTGTGGCTCTCTGCCACTGAAATACATAGCTGATCTAGTAAGCAGTTGTGTTTATTCTGTAATTTCCTGAACAGATTTAAAGCAGGATAAAACACTGAAGCACAGGACAAGGAACTTCTTTTAGCCCTTTCCTTGAACTCACTTCTAGGCAGGCAGCTCCTTAACCTGGCTACTAGCACAGGGTGGGACACATTGCATCATAAGGGGAGTGAGCTGCACCTTCAGAAATCAAGATACTTTGTTAAAATGCAGCTTCAGGAAGTCAGAAACCCTTTAGGAACCCTGCATTGCCTTGAGTGTAGGGGGAAGCCTGGGAGCCAGGCGTGCAACCTCCCTAATATAAAAGGTTTTTAAACAATACATTTTTTAAAAATTCAATCCTCAGATCTACAATTTTTCTTAAATGGTAGTTAGTCATAAAAAAGGTAAAGGTAAAGGACCCCTGACAGTTAAGTCCAGTCGCAAATGACTCTGGGGTTGCAGCGCTCATCTCGCTTTACTGGCTGAGGGAGCTGGTGTTTGTCCACAGACGGTTTTTTCGGGTCATGTGGCCAGCATGACTAAACTGCTTCTGGCAAACCAGAGCAGCGCACGGAAACACCGTTTGCCTTCCCGCAGGAGCAGTACCTATTTATCTACTTGCACTTTGACGTGCTTTCGAACTGCTAGGTTGGCAGGAGCAGGGACCGAGCAATGGGAGCCCACCTCATTGCGGGGATTCGAACCGCCAACCTTCCGATCAGCAAGCCCTAGGCTCAGTGGTTTAGACCACAGCACCACCCGTGTCCCAGTTAGTCATAGTTTCCAAAATAAAATATGATACAAGGATTCATACACTCCTGGAAACCATCCTTCAACTATAACCACTAAGCCTAGTGTGTGGTGGTGGCTGCTTATGCACCCTCATAAAGTGCAATTGCTTGGAGGGCTCAGGATGAAACTTGGTTGCATTTCAAGATTTCAAGAGTTGGGGTGGAGCTTGGCTTCCATTTCAGGACTTCAAGCAACAAATGATAATTGATTTCATTAATTTCATTCCCCCCTTTCTTCTCCAAATATGGCATTAATCATAATCATAATCATAATCATAATTTGTTATTTATAACCCACCCAACTGGCTGGGTTTCCCCAGCCACTCTGTGGGGCTTCCAACAAAATATTAAAAACCAGTGGTCTGTTAAACATTAAAAGCTTCCCTAAATAGGGCTGCCTTCAGATGTCTTCTAAAAGTCTGGTAGTTGTTCTTCTCTTTGACATCTGGTGGGAGGGCGTTCCACAGGGCGGGTGCCACTACCGAGAAGGCCCCCTGCTTGGTTCCCTGTAGCTTGGCTTCTTGCAGTGAGGGAACTACCAGAAGGCCCTCAGTGCTGGACCTCAGTGTCGGGGCTGAACAATGGGGGTGGAGACGCTACCTTCAGGTATGAGAGCATGAGAGAAGGAGGGCAGGGAGTGCATTTGAAGCATATTCTTTTACGCAAAGAATTCTGGGCCCTGTTGTTTTGCTCAAGGGTTGCTTGGAAATGTAAGTCTGTGAGGGGTAAACTACAGTGCCCAGGATTATTTGAGGAAAAGATTGTGCTTTCAAAGTACAGTTGTAGCTTGGAAGTCGATCGGAATCCGTTCCGGAAGTCCGTTCGACTTCCAAAACATTCGAAAACCAAAGTGCAGAAACTGCAGAAGCCCCGTCAGACGTTTGACTTCCAAAAATACTTCACAAACTGGAACAGTCACTTCCAGGTTTGCAACGTTCTGGAGCCAAAACATTCAGGAACTAAGCTGTTCGACTTCCAAGGTACGACTGTATAGTGCTTACACAGCGTATCTCTCAGACTAATAGGGTTGTTGTGAGGGTACAATGCAGGGGTGGGGGTGGTAGACCACATGTCACATTAATGTGTCTTAGTTCTGCAAGGACCAGAGAACTACCCAATGGATTTGTGATCAAAAGTTATTTTTAAAGAATGTCCAGACGTTTTGGACCATGGCTCCCATCATTCCCAGCCAACACTGTGGGAAAGGCTGCATTCTGATGTAGGGAAGCAGCCAGCTTTGCACCCATCCTAGTGTAAATATGTATCTTTGAATTTAGCCTTCGGTGCTTTGGCATCTGGATGTATAGTGAAATGTGGGAGGGGGAGAGCCTTCTCAGTTCCCATGACAGCGTGAACAGTGTTTGCCCTTTGGAGCACATCTAAGCACATCTACACCTGTGTACACCCTTGAAGGTGAAATGTCCTCAGTGAAGTTACCTGAAAATATTAACCCTAAACAGCATGGTCAATAGCCAGGGATGATGCATTATGTTATACAACAATGCATTAGGGCACGTTGCTTGCAAAAAAATATGTACATTAGTCAGAACTGCATACAAAAATGTGTATTAGGAGAAATATGTACTAAAATGTTGATGAATTTCCATGAGGATTTTGTTTTCAATTGCAAACTGTGGCTGAAATGTGGAGAAGTGAAATGTGAAGAAATGAGAAGCAGAGAGAACCAAAATGGACAGATCCAGCCATCCGTGCTTGAAAAGAGGCCTGGGGCACTCTTTTGGGGAGGTTAGAGGTGGGTTCCAGCGGCAGCATTGCCCAAGTTGGTGAATATTCTGCCAGAGGAGGCAAAGCTACATCTGCCCATGCTTTGCACATCCAAGGTCCCAGGTTCTCCTATCCAGGTAGGTCTATTCAGTTCATAGGTTTACTGTTCTAGCCAAAGACCATGACAAACTTGTATTAAGCAATAGTATTAATAAAATAATACAGAGCATCCATTCATCATATAAATATCTGCAAAGACTTTGCCAAGTGCCTGAGTGTAAAAACACCATTTTCCTTGTGCATCTCTGACAACTCCAATTCTAATATTAATTTGCCTTTTTAAAATCCAATTTGTCAAGATCCATGATGTAAGAGAGAGAAGTTACCAGAGACACTAACAAACTCAAATCCAACTTGATTTCAGTTTAAATCTCTGAATCACCAAAATTTATAGTTATTTTGTATATTTTTTCCTGACTCCCCCCCCCCCCCAGCCTATGCATAAAGGGTCACTCTGTGTGTTATGAAGCTATGCTTATCTCTCAGAAGAAACTGAACCCTTTCTGTGAGGGTGGGGGGAGGCCTGAGAAAGACTCCTATTTGAAACTATAGAGAGGCATTGCCAGTCAGGGAAGAACCGACAATACTGAGCTAGATGCATAAAACAGCTGCCTCTGCAGCCCCATCCACTCTTGGATTGCATGAAATGGCATGGTTACATCTTGCTGCCATAAAACTGAGTGAGTTACAAACATTCAGGCAATTCTGCCCAGGTTTGGAAGCTTATATCATGATCAACTCTGCAACACTTTTAACTTAACACTCTCCAAACAAGTAAGACTGCCAGCTGCCCAAAGGAACTGGAACAAGGTGCTTTTTCACACTGTGATAGGAGTCACAGACCCAGTAAAGCATTATTATAAATGTCCTTCTTGGCTCATCATAAAACTGTGTGTAATACACCTGGAGTTCAGTCCTGCTCCTTGGGGTATGAAAACAAAGCATAAGAGTTTTGATTCAGACTCTGTCTTCTGAACTTGAATGGGAATGTTCTGGGTAGAACACCAAGCTCATCTTGGAATTATGCTTTAGACAAGAGGTGGAGAACCTCAGGCTCAGGGAGCAAATGTGAGGCCTCTATACCTGTCCCTCAGAACTCCAGGTGGTTTTACCTGACTGGAATGTTGTCCTTGAACTCTAATAACGCCCAGAAAAATGTGTGTGAATGTGTGCAGAAACTAGCCTTCTTCTTCTTCTTCTTCTTCTTCTTCTTCTTCTTCTTCTTCTTCTTTTATTTATACCCCGCCCATCTGGCTGGGTTTCCCCAGCCACTCTGGGCTGCTCCCAACAGAATATTAAAACCATGATAAGACATCAAACATAAAAAACTTCCCGAAACAGGCTGCCTTCATATGTCTTCTAAAAGTCAGATAGTTGTTTATTTCCTTGACATTTGATAGGAGGGTGTTCCACAGGGCAGGCACCACTGCCAAGAAGGTCCTCTGCCTGGTTCCCTGTAGCTCCATTTCTCTCAGTGAGGAAATGGCCAGAAGGCCCTCAGCACTGGACCTCAGTGTCCGGGCTGAATGATGGGGTGGATATGTTCCTTCAGGTACACTGGGCCGAGGCCGTTTAGGGCTTTAAAGGTCAACACCAACACTTTGAATTGTGCTGGGAAACGTACTGGGAGCCAATGTAGGTCTTCAGAACCGGTGTTATATGGTCTTGGCACCACTCCCAGTCACCAGTCTCACTGCCGCATTCTGGATTAGTTTCCGGGTCACCTTCAAAGGCAGCCCCACGTAGAAAGCATTGCAGTAGCCCAAGCCCACTACAGCATGCACCACTCTGGCGAGACAGTCTGTGGGCAGGTAGGGTCACATATTCACATTCATTGCTCTAACCACTTTTGTCTTTGGCCTGACACCCCACTGGCACATAGCCCTTGGTAGCTGCCCAGAAGAGAATGCAGCCCTTGGACTGAGCAAGGTTCCCCACCCCTGGCTTTAAACTGCTGGTGTGTCCCAAATAAATCTTGCACAGATTCACTGTGCTCTGTCGGTGATCTGAAAAGGGCTTCTGACATCATAGCTCTAATCAGCTCAGTCCCTATTGAACAGAATCTGGCCTTCCAACCCTCCCTGAATGTGTCATTGCCTTGTTGGCAGGAAACACCGTTAAGATAACTCAGGAATGAATGGTTTGGCAGGCACAGGAAGGCCTCCTTTTATTTCCTCTCCGCTGCTCCTTCCATTACCAGACAGCTTGACCTGCCTTCACATTTATGGGAGAGTCTGGCAAAGGTTTGTTGACATTTCTTTTAATGTCAGTGATTCCATACAGTCAGTATTTAAGGGTGTGGGGAAAGATCAGCAAGTGCCTATCTTTAAACGCAAGGCCAAGAGAATGACTGCTATATTTTATATTCCTTTGCAGCGTTAAAAGAGTGCTGTGATGTTAAAAGCCAGCTCCTCATAAGGGAATGTATTAGCAACGGGCCTTTCTGTTGGTGGTGGCCTGGAGTCAGGGCAAGTAGTGAGGACTGAAGCTTTAACTTTTTCTGTAAAACTGCCTTCTACAGTTGCCTAGGAAAGGGAATTTCAATGGTGCGGCCCCTCAGCTGTTATATAGCACTACAGCACTTCAGTGTTATAGATTCTTGCTGTTCACAGTTGGTACATGCTGCACAGAACTGCTTTGCACAGAACATTATTTGGAGGCTGCCCTGCAAACTTGGCAACTCTTTCCACTCAGAGAGGTGACCAAACAGTGCGTAGCATTAGGTGGTAAGAAACATTGTATTAGTTGTTGTTGTTGTTTAATTAATGGTTCTTTTTTATTTGTGGTTACATTTTTTTGTGCTGGGATGTTATGGAATAGTGAGGAAAGGAAGGTTTCAGTAATAAAATGTTTGCAACTATTATAATTTATGTGAGGGAAGCAAGTTCTGGGCAGTTTTGTTTGGGGGGAAATCTCACACAGCCCCTGGAATGAGAACATCCGCCTGGGAGAGGCAGCTTTTAGAGAAGTTTATTACTTAAAAGCTGTCTGGAAATTGATTCCGGGAGGTAAGGAAGCTAGGGATGGAGGCTGCTGGAGGTGTGAAGGAGCAAGAAATTAGAATCTGGGGGGAACTAATGTGCAAGATGGAATACAGAAGAAGAAGAAGAAGAAGAAGAAGAAGAAGAAGAAGAAGAAGAAGAAGAAGAGGAGGAGGAGTTTGGATTTGATATCCCACCTTTCACTCCCTTTAAGGAGTCTCAAAGCGGCTAACATTCTCCTTTCCCTTCCTCCCCCACAACAAACACTCTGTGAGGTGAGTGGGGCTGAGAGACTTCAGAGAAGTGTGACTGGCCCAAGGTCACCCAGCAGCTGCATGTGGAGGAACTCATGAAAGGAGGGGTTATAATAAGGACATTTGGTGTCTAATAAGAACAGGAGAAGCTTTATATTGATGGTGGGTCAGATCGCTGAGGGAATAGTGAATTCTGGACAGGCAGAAAGGTTGGAAAATGGTTAAAAGGGAAAAGACAGAGAAGGCAGTGGCTTAAAACAGGAAGTGATGAGTGGTGGAGGCTTGAAGATGAAGAAGAGACAGGAGAAGAGAATAAAGTAGGGAAAACCCATAGGTGGTTCTGTGAGCTATTGGCAGGAAATAAGCAGATGTTACCAATGCCACCTGTTTTAAACTCATCCCATTTGACAATCTGTGATAGTTTAGGAGTGTTTCTGAAAGACATAACACAGACTGGGTAGTTTCTTTTGTATAATTTATATGAGAGAAATATAAAACGACACCGATAATCCTTTCTGCTATACAATAAAACTGTGTGACAATAAAATATACAAGATAAGCAAAGAGATAGCATTAAACTAATTGCAGTGGTCCAAGGCAATCACACATGTGAGGAGCCTTCAGCTGTGGCTCCCACCTTGGAAGAATGTTAGTGCTTCTCATCCAGCAAAGTGAGAAGTTACAGGATTGTGTTTTTGTCAAATCTAAAGTCAAGTAAGCAAAGCATTTGGTTTGGAATCCACTCTGCCCCATACTACATAGAAAGTTGAAAGTGGCCTTGTACATCATCTAGTCTAGGCCTGGTGGGAGTGGGCAGCCAGGTTGGGCAGTGCTCAGGACAGGCACAAATGGCCAAAGCCCATTGATACTTGGCAACGCAAGGGCCCACAAAAACCTGGAGCCGGCTCTGAATCTGGGTCTGAATCCAACCCCATGGTGAATTCTGGAAATCCAGAGCTGGTGCTTCCATGGCAAATGGTTCTCCAGTCTCTGCTTGAAGACCTTCAACAATGACATACCCACAGCCCCTATATATGCCAGTAATTGGTCCCATTGTCAAACTGCTCTATCTCATCAGTAGATTTCTTCTGCTGCTCAACACTCATACAAATTAAGCACATTAGGTCTCAACCTGCGGAGAACAAGACTTTGCCCTCTTCTGTGTGACAATCCCTTTATTTATTTGAAGAGTGCTATCTTGTCCCCTGCTTCAGTCTTCTCTTCTCCAGGCTTAAGTATACTGTACCTAGTTCCTTCAACTGATTTCATACACTACTTTCATGCACTAGGTGGCAGCACTAGTACTGGAGAAAAATCAATCAAGCAGTCCTAAATTACCTGCTATAGTAAAGGGGAAAATATTTAATGTCTCAAATGAGGACCAGTGCTAAGATGGTTTACTTTCTGGTGTTATTTGGGATAGTCAGTTTTAAATCAGTGACAACAGTGATTTCAACATGGTGGTGTGATTATAACGCTGCTTAATTTGCCCAAGATGTCCTTTGGAAGCAACTGTTGAAAAATAGAGTACTACTGATAGCACCTTTTGCTCCTGCTAAACTGTGTACAGCTTCCATCCACTTTTGAAATAAGGAGTATTATTAATTATGACACTATGCAGTCATTTCCCCAACCATAGGCCACATCACAGGCATGCAAACATAGGAACAAGATCTTGCAGCCAGATGCCAGCTTTCCCTTCATATCTACCTAAGCAAAACCACTATAGGGCCTAATAATATCAGCCAAGACATCAGATGATTGTTCACTTGCTTCTGCCAGCAGTGCTCTTTTGCATTCTACATAGGACTAACTGGTCAGTACATATGCAAAAAAAATCAAAAAAAAATCAATGGACAGAAATCTGACAGCAGAAATGACAGTATTCATAAACCCAGTGCCTTTTTTCTAAAAAAAAAATAATGTTTAGGGGTACTCTCAATTTGACTCAAGAAAATCACCATTTTATAGTTCAAATGGGAGAAAATAAATACAGTAAATGGACAAAAGTACAAAGATTCACAAAATGTTTAGGGGTATGCGTCCCCCTGCATCCCCCAGAAAAAAAGCACTGCATAAACCATTGATTGATTTATTGATTGATTGTATACCACTGTATCATAAAAAATATATCACAGAGGTTTGCAACAATATAAAAACATAAAACAGGCAATAAAATATAAAACCATAAAAAGATCAGCAGGAGAGGCTCTGTGAATAGTGCTGTCACCTTCTGTGGTTTGAGGGCTTGTACCAAATGTGAGGGTCTTCTCTGTGGTGGACCTGAGGTTGTGAAGTGACCTCTTTTCTGAGACGCATCTTGCCACCATCATTGTATGCTTTTCAACATTCGGTCAATGCACACCTTTCAACCCATGTCCCTGGTTGCCTGGCTGAGGTTCTTCACTGCTGTTCTGTGCTCTGCTTTGTTTATTTTGTTGTTGGTTAGTTTTGTTTATTTATTTTATGGTTTTAATATAGTAATATGCAGTTGTTTTAACTGCAATATTGTTGTAACCTGCCCTGGGACTTTCCGGCGAAGGATGGACTATGAGTACAAATAATACATAAATAAGTAAATATTTTGCATATACTCTGCCTCTTAATTCAGCTGTTCCCCAACTTGGTGCTCTCCAAATGTTTTCAACTAGTTCAAAACATCTGGAGGGCAGCAGGTTGTGGAAGGCATCTGTAATTGAGTTTTCACTGTATGTGTTTCTGGCTTACAACTATGTGTGTGTCTACATGTGTGTATTCTTCTTAGGTGATCACTTTTAGCCAATGAACATGGTCTTTGTAACAGTGAGTCCATAAGTGACTGTGGAGGCCAATTCTGGATCCACAAGTCCTTCCACAGTGGGGACATAGGTTTCTGGGCAGGAGTTGATCACAGTGAGGGTTTGCCAAACATGCCTTCCTCTCCTGCCTCCGTTACCATTTGCCAATTGCCATGGGACTCTTTGAGGTTTGGGTTGGGATGGGTTTTGGAAGACGCCTGTGCGTGAATTTGTTTTATGTGTGTAGATCAGTGCACACTGACCAACGCACAGTCTTTGCGGTAAGGCTCTATTCCAATGGCATGAGTATCATGACAACCGGTAGATTCTTATCTACTGCAGCCTTCATCTGCCTTCACAGCTGTTGTAACATGCCACTTGTTATCTTCCACCTGTTCTGCTCCTCCCCTTTGACCTTACTTCCTTGGGTGACCCTGCTGGGAGTACAAGACTCCCGATGGCTTCGCTCACAAGGGTCATAGGAACATGCGAGCCCACTCACCACAACAAGGTGATGATCCAGTGTATGATCCACACACACACACACACACACACTTCATGAAGTAGACTCTAATCAATGACAGTTTATGCCATAATCAGATCTGTTAGCCTTTAAGGGCCAAAAGACATTCTCTTGTTTTTTTCAACAAAAAGCGCTCAAGGCAGTTTATTTGAATGAGAATGGATGGTCAATGTATAGCAGGGAGATTGTGGGAAGGAGATGCCTCGGGGAGAGGACTAGGGAAAGCTAGTGGGCCAGATTGTGAGGCCATGCAAACCACATTTGACCCATGGTCCAGAGGTTCTCCATCTCTGCTCTAGAAGCTTCAGTGAATTGGTCTGGGCATGTGCAGATCCTATTTCTGTGACCGCAAAGAGAGCCATTTGAATAAGAGAGGCACTAGATTGTAACCCGGCAATCCTAGTTTTCAGTGACCCATTCATGGGGCTCAGGGAATATCTTTGGCTATGTTGAGATGCTAAGGTATTGCTGCCAACGTTTGATTCAGATTGAAAGTTGCACATTAAAAAGACACACATCAAAGGATGCTTCAGCATCATCCACTGTTATATGCTTTGTTTTGTTTGCTCTTGTTTATAAAATCCCAGTATGCCTTTATGCAATGTCATATGATGGTATCACTCCATCATGGGTGCAGTTTTAAAACCATAGCAAAGCAATCACTGTTACCTGCCAATTTCTCTTTTCAAAATAGAAGCATAAAGAGCTGTGTATGTCTTCCGAACAATTGCTTTGGGGATTTTTTCTCAGCCCATCAAAGGTCAAGTATGCACAGTGGTCACTTTAGCTCCTGCATTTCAAACTCTACAGACCACAAATTACCCAACACATGCACGCAACTGGTGAGTCGTCATTGTCTGTTAGTTAGGACAATAAGAAAACTCCAAATGTTTGATCATCAAAAGAAAGAGGAGGAAGAGAAAGAACATTTCAAAATTCGAGGTTTTGTTTTCTATTGTTCCTTACTTTGTTGGGGCTGCAAATTACAAAAGTAGGTTTTGAGTCTAAGGATGATACTTATCCGGTTAAAAGAAACCACTGGTGAACACTTGCAATTTCCCTTCCAAACCTGCTTCTCCTGGGGCCAGATTATGCATGATGTTCATTGGATGAATGAAATTAACATGCTTAGTCTTTTAAAATTTAAGTAGCAGTCATAAAGAGAGGGATAAGGAGCAGGGCCATGGCACATTGACAAAGTAGATGTGTGGGTTAACATTTTCCTCCCACCCTGTGTTGCCAATAACCAATTTTGGGGTCAGGAAGGGATTGGAATCATAACATAGGTGTCTGGGGTTTTTTTTAGTTTCTTTTAAAAAATCTGGTGTACGAGGCCTGAGTTGGATTGGGACCATGGCAGCTGTGGGGTGGGGATTATTCCCTTGCTACTGCTGTGGTCCTGACTGAAATAAGCACTTACACATCCCTCACACCTGCTATTCACAGTGGGAAGAAAGCTCCCAGTTGGAACTTTCCTCTCATTGTGATTAGCCGGTGCTGTGTGTGTGTGTGTGTGTGTGTGAGAGAGAGAGAGAGAGAGAGAGAGAGAGAGAGATTCCATTTGGGGTCACACAGGAAGCAAAGAGTTAAAGTCCCTTTCTACCCATGTCTATACCACCCTCCTGCCCTGCCTGCAACTTTTGTGTTGCATAGGTGGACTTTGTTAAGCACTGGAACCAAATGTGCGCATTGAGTTTGGCTCTTGAGTTCCTACACTGGTTTCCTTCATTTAGAGTGCTCCATGAAAGATCAAGTGTGGGGTGTAGAGGAACCACACAAAAATCCAAAGAGCGGGGGATGAATAATTCATGTAGTTCCATCATCATCTAATTAGTGTTAGAAATCTTTAGATAACATGATCAAACATACTCAGTTTCAATTCCTACTTCATCTGGTGAAGGTATTTTTGCCTCGAGAAATAAATACTTGTTAGGTTTTCTTGTTTTGAGTAACTGGAAGATAATAAGATGTGTTTAGAACTCAGTGTTCCATTATAGGGTTTTCCAGATTGTGCAATTCAGTCTTTTACAAATGAATTGCTGGAGCTGCTTCTTACAAAGATGTCAACAGTTTCTTCTCTCCAGACCATGATTGGTATGGCCTCCTTGTTACTATCATTGTGCTTCTTAAGTAGGACTGCAGGGGATCTTGATGCAAAGATCTGCCTGCACGTAAGAATAACTTTAGGCCCTAATCCTACACATACTTACTTTTGAGTTTATATGTATTGCACTTAAGTCATGCTCAGTGAACAAAAGGTACAGCTTACGTACAAAGTGTTTCCTACTGATAGAAACTGTGCTGAAGAGCAAAATAGCATAAACATAAGAAAAGCTCTGCTGGATCAGGTCTGTGGCCCATCTAGTCCAGCATCCTGTTCTCACAATGGCCATCCAGGTGGTCTCTGGGAAGCCTGCAAGCATGACATGAGCTCAATGGCCCTCTACTCACTTGTCATTCCCAGCAACTGGTATTCAGAGGCATATTGCCTCCAACATTGGAGATAGAGCGTAGCCATCATGTCCAGTAGCCAATAAGAACATATATTCTTAATGGTGTTTACACTCTTCTTCACAGAAAAGCAAGGTCCTAAGTGTGCTAGCTACTTCCTTTAAACTTCAATATATTGTGCTTCTATTTTTGCGTGTTCTCTTAAGCCCTGGTTCTAATCATAAGCACCCGGGCTCTTTGCTATCCTGTGGGTGGCAGTAACAGGCAATTCAATCATGTGAAACAGTTTGCCCCAGGTGTACAGGTATGGTTTACCATGAGAGAATGGTGGAACACACAAACATGGAACTTGTTTCTGTCAATTCCACTTCCCCACATTAGCAGCTGCTGCCAGTGAATATAATAAAAGAACTTCATGGATTTGGAAATCTGCATTTGGACATCTGTGGAGAATAGGGTGGCAACTGCATTGCTCCTTAACCTTCTGGTCTACTACCTAGTTCCTTTCTGGGCTTCCACAGAGCCTAAAACTCATTTATAAAATAATAATATCTCAGTATAGCATCATTCAATCCATTTGGATTCTTAAGAACGTAGGAAGATGCTTTATATTGAATAAAATTTATCCACACTTTTCATCTGCTCTTGCAGGCGACAACCTGTTCTTTAAAGCTCAATCAGAGCAAACTTCAATCTGTGAAAAAACCAAATTGACATTTGCTCTGCTTGAGTGCTAAAGAGTGTGTTTTTGAGTGGAAAGCTCTGAAGCAAAAAAACCAAAACCAAAACCCCCACAGAGCTTTTAGGTACAAACCTGTGCCTGGAGAGAGTGGTGGAAAAGGTAAGTGTGGATAAACCATAAGACCTTTTGTCCCTCTGGCTTAGTGTTGTGTACACTGTCTGGTGGCAGCTCTCCAGGCTTTCAGACAGCTGTCTCTCCCAGTTGTACACCAGGAAATGGTCCTGAGAGCCTTATGCTGTGACCCTCCACACCGGATTATAATCTTCTTTGAAAAATAGTGAAAGGACCCTAATATTCCTGTCCATGCTCTCAGATCTTTTTTTTTTATATATAATATTTTATTAAGATTTTCACAATGTAATACAAACAGAAAAAGAAAAAAGAAAAAACAATACCAGAAAAAAATACAAAAAATAACAACAATTCAAAACAATTTCATCTTTCAAAACATATCTTGCCTTAGCTTGTTTCTTGGACTTCCCCACACCTCCCTCCTTTGTATTCCAATGCAATTGTTTGTTCAGCAAATCCTTTCCCTCTTTACCTTTATCTTAATTTTTATCTTAATATTTTTAACTTTACCTTTCCCTCTGTTTAACATTCCATTTTTCCTTAATACTTCAAACCTTGTTGCTGTAAACCCCTTAGCTTCTATCCAACATCATTCCATCATTCATTAATTTTACATTGTTTCTGTAAATAATCTTTAAATTTCTTCCAATTTTCTTCCACCAGCTATTCTCCCTGGTCTCGGATTCTGCCGGTCATTTCTGCTAGTTCCATACAGTCCATCACCTTCATCTGCCATTCTTCCAGAGTGGGTAGTTCTTGTGTCTTCCAATACTTCGCGATGAGTATTCTTGCTGCTGTTGTTGCATACATTAAAAAAGTTCTCATGCTCTCAGATCAGTCAGATCAGCTTATGTGTGCACCCTGCCTGTGTTCAAGGTGCATTTGGTTTGGTGGGGACTGGTAAGATGTCCTTCTCCATGGCTATGCCAGGTTGCTGAGCTCCCTCCTCCCTCCTCCCTTCTCAATGTCCCATCTATCACCTCCTTAAGACATTTTTATTTCAGCAAGAACTTGTCTGCTTAAAGCTTGTTTTAGTTCCTGATCTGCTATCCGTCTGTGTTTAATTCTCTTTTACTTTTTTAATTTAAAAAATGTGGTTTTGATTGTTTTTAATTGTTTACTTGATCTGGATTGATAGCTCCCTTGCATGCTTTTAAAAAAGTACAAAGGAAGGCTAAAAACTGATAAAATAAATATGCATCAATTGCCTGGGGAGCAATTCTAGTAGCACAGAGCTGGGGCAATCGTGCGTGGGCAGTGAACGAGTCAAGACTATAATAAAAAAGCAAATCAGAATTTATGTGGCATTTAAAAGGTAAAATGGATGGGAATCTAAAAAAAATACAAAAGGCATCGAAGCATACAAACTTTCTAAATTGCCTGGTCAGGAGGGTCCCAAAACTACTCTGTTTCAAGAGATAAGTGCTTTGTTTGCAAGTCATTTCTATCCACATGGACCAAACAGCAATTTGATCTTGCTACATCATCTAGAAGGGCTGTAGCTCAGTGGTAGAACATCTGTTTCAATCACTGGCATCTTCAGGTGGGACTGGGAATGTCCCCTACCAGAAACCCTGAAGAGTCTCAGGCCAGTTATTGTGGACAATACTGAGCTATATGAACTACTGGTCAGACTGGGAATAAGGCAGCTTCCTATGTTCCATAGATGAAAGAACCACCTCCTTTATTTGAATATTTCAGCGGGATTGAAAACACCTCCAACCATTGGCCTGCAGAACATTGTCACGTGTGTGTTTTAAGCCAATACAAGGACTGAACGCAGGAGAAGATTGCAACTCATTCATCATGGCAAAGAATGCAAAGGAGTTTTTCGAATCTTGCACAGTATATGAAAGCTCAAGGCGGCGACTTCATCTGGTTATATGACGTGCAATCTACATCTGACATCTACGTGAGATCAGATGTGGAATCTTCTCATAGGAAAATAAATAAGACAATCAAAGAAACTGTTGTGAGACTGGGAAAAGGAGAAGGCTTTGTGACTGTAGAAAACTGGCACTTGTTTGATTAAGCTGACAGACTTTCAAAATCCAGCCAATTTCCTCCACAAGGATCAACACAAAAAGGAGAATGGAGAGACCACATGCGAGAGGCACATAAAGGGATAAAGTACAGAGAGCGACATCTTCTCAATTAACCTAAAAAGAGGCAGGAACCAGAGAAAATGATTTTGGCTGAGGGCAACCCAGTTCCTGCAGAATAACCCACAAGGTGTGGACCCAGCATACAATTTCTATCGAGTGGCTTTAAAAGCAGCTATGTCACTCTCTTTTTTTATTATCAACGTGCATCAAAGCTGGTTTGGGGGAAAGCACATAAAAATGCAGTGGTGCAAAGAGTAAGTGCATCTGGCTGTTAACCAGAAGGTTGTTGGTTTGAGCCCACCCAGGGATGGCTGGGGGTAGGATTCCATAATGTGGCCCATACAAACACAGGTAAAGGGTTGATTCACAAAGTATCCCTAGAACTTCAGTTATCAAAAACATTTCTAAGGACCGCTTGAAAGTTGCTGGGGGTCTATTTAACACATGTTTTGTTCCACAAATTAAAATGCATACATAGCTCATACATAACTTTCAGCCTTACCTCCCAGTCCAGGATGGCCTGGGGATGTTACTTACGAGTGCTCCTGGAAGAACTGGAAGTTGAACTTCTCACAACGAGCTTTGGTGACTTTGGCAAGAGCTGAAGAACCCAGAAGAAGACATGGACCTTCCCTTTATTTTCTTTTGCTAGTATCTGAAATCTTGTTCCAATCTAGGCACCCCAGCTGGGTTCTTGTCTCGAAGCCCGTGATGGACTCTTTCTTCTCCTTTTTGGCTAGAAGATCTAACGCCATCTGCAGGCCAATAGCCTTCATGTCATTCTTGCCAAGTGCATTTCCAAGAAGCGGTTGCTAGGGTCTTCTTCAGACTGATTGATTTCCAGCTGGGTCAGCAGGCTTACAAACCGTTCAAATGATTTTCGGTCTCTGTTGATCCAGATAAAGTCAAACTTCAGGAGAAACTCCTGTGGATGTTGACAGAATCTACGATACCTCAACACCAGCCATTTAAAGGGTGTGAAGCAGATGCATTCCATATGTGCTAAAATGCAGAGTGATCCACAGTGGTCCATCAACTGCCGTCAACAGGACCAATCACAGGACACAGCAGGCACTTCTGCTAAAGGCATGCAGAGTGTTTTTCCAACACTCGGTTGTCCTCTTAGGATGTCTACGGGTGTTTCCAGTCTATGCACAGATCTTTCACACATTTGGGCAGATGTGCTTAGTGCAAAAAGGGTGCATCTTCTTAAGTCTGCAAACAAATGGGTACATTGCAATAAACAGCAATGGTTAACTAGTACTTTTCTGCTTTTTTAAAAATGCCTTTAAAAAATTGTACAGTAAGAAAAGTGATGCAGTGGAGCTTGCAGAATGACAACCACTTGGTGTCAACATTGTATAACCTCTGTGCAATTTTTGTATGAACAAATCAGGGGAATTGCTCAATATACCGTATTTTTCGTCCCATAGGACGCTCCGGCCCATAGGACGCACCTAGTTTTTTGGGGGGGAAATAAAGGAATTTCCCCCCTTATTCCCCCCCCAAAAAAACCAGGTCAGGGAAACTGAACCAGGTCGAGGAGCAGCGGGATGGCGGCGCTGCGCCTCCCTGCTGTCCCCCGAGCTTGTGGGGCTGGCCGATGTCTGCCCGGCACGAGGGGCGCCCTGAAGCAGAGTGCCCCTTGCGCCGGGTGGCAGGCTGCTAACTGCAGCGTGGAGAGCCCTGCGGGGAACTCCTGCAGGGGTCCCCACACTGCGGATGTCTGCCCGGCGCGAGGGGCGCTCTGCTTCAGACTCCCGCAGGGCTGCCTAGGCTGCGGATGTCTTCCTGAAGCCTGGAGAGCAAGAGGGGTCGGTGTGCACCGACCCCTCTCTCTCTCCAAGCTTCAGCGAAAGCCTGCATTCGCCCCATAGGACGCACCCAGATTTCCCCTTCATTTTTGGAGGAGAAAAAGTGCATCCTATAGGGCGAAAAATACGGTACACTCCTTTGCAAATTGAACCTAGTTCTGTTTAAACTGAACAGTCTGAAATTGCCACAGAATGCACAGAATGAGGTTACATTTCCAACATGAAGACTGTAGTCTGGGCCTCTGCAGACCTTTCCAGGGCTTGAGCTGAAATATTATCTACCTGCAAAAATCTCCAGCCTTAATTAAATGCATTCTGAGAACAGGGCTTCTGGGAGTGCAGTTGCAAACAGTTGGAAAAAGATGCAGGATGTCAGCTGATGGGGTGATGGATTAGCACTAGAGGATTTTGTTTTGTTCCAAAAGCAGACGGATTAGATGGTGCCCCAGTTGACACTGGCTGGTGGGTTTGAAGACAACAAAAGGGCAACTGTCATATAATTGTTTTCCAAGAGTGCAGACCCTTCCTCTTTCTCTGGTCATGTCAGTGTAGTAAATACAACTCCAATGATTTGTGTGGGGGAAAGGAAAAGTATATACAATAGGAAGAATCCATTGTATGGTGGAGCACATCTGCAGATCTTAATGTCCCTAAGGACCAAACTAGACATTATGTTAATTGCATAGGTAAAAGTAATTGCTGCTTCTTTAAGTGCAAACAGCACCGTGCAGCAACGGGGGGGGGGGGGGTTAACCCTTTCCCACCATGATCCCAATGAGACTCACCTCCCTTAAGCAGCTATTTGCCCCTGGGACCAAGCACCCCCTTTGTGCCCATGAAGGCTTGTCTTCTGATGCAAATAGCTTTGGGTGTGGTGGGGATGTCTCATCAGTACTACAGTGGGATGGGGATTAAACTCTCTTTCTCTGTCCCCATATAGTACCCTTGCTGCTCCCCACATCACAGCTATAATTTGCATCGGAAAAAAACCCTAATGTTGTGCCTTGTTTGCCCACATTGCAGCTTGATATTGTTGTTGTTGTTTAGTCGTTTAGTCTCCAGGCACTCATGTCTTCCACTGCCTCCCGCAGTTTGGTCAAACTCATGCTGGTAGCTTCGAGAACACTGTCCAACCACCTCGTTCTCTGTCATCCCCTTCTCCTTGTGCCCTCCATCTTTCCCAACATCAGGGTCTTTTCCAGGGAGTCTTCTCTTCTCATGAGGTGACCAAAGTACTGGAGCCTCAGCTTCAGGATCTGTCCTTCCAGTGAGCACTCAGGGCTGATTTCCTTCAGAATGGATAGGTTTGATCTTCTTGCAGTCCATGGGACTCTCAAGAGTCTCCTCCAGCACCATAATTCAAAAGCATCAATTCTTTGGCAATCAGCCTTCTTTATGGTCCAGCTCTCACTTCCATACATCACTACCTACAGGCAACTCACACCCCTTCCAAGAGCGAGACTGCTGTTTCTTCATGACCTTACAGCAGCCCCAGTTGCAACAGAGATCAGCGAAAGACTGTGTGCACATATAGGCGTAATCCCCTGCAAGAACACCTGAAAAGAATGTGCTGAGTGGCAGTCGGCTTAGCTTTGAAAGCAGTTTTTCAAGCATTGCTTTGTTATCCTACAATAGAAAATAGGGCTATGGACAGATTGATTCTTTTCTTTTCACTTTCCTGGGAAGTGAGCGCTCATTTTAAGGCTGGTCAATTAAAAAGATAAAATCACATTAGGGTTATAATCTAGTCTACAAAAACATTCAAACTGTTCTTAGAATGCTAGCAGGGGGAATCCCTAGTCCTTTCCCACCCCCCTCAAAGGATGATTCACTGTACAGGGAAGCTGGCAGTGGATTCAGGAAGCCATGGTTGTATCAGTGCTGTTCGGCTGCCAATTTTTTATGAAAGGGTCCTAGAAACATTCTCCCCTGTACGTGAGAGAGCCCAAGTACAACATGTACGCATGCACATAGGAGCAAAGGCATCCTTGCAAAGAAAGGGAAACATCCCCAAGTCTCTGTCTCCTTTCCTTATTCAGTTTCAGTAAACAATGATATTTAAGGAGGAATTTAAGGCCATTGCATTTTTAAAAACTTTTCCAACTTGTTAATCTATGCTTGTCAAATCCCAATTTCCATGCATGCAATTGGAGTCATATTTTTGAAGTACACCACCCTTTCTAATGCATTTTTTTTAACCGCTTGGCCCATTTTACAGCACCCAGTCCTTCCTCTGTGCAATCACCCAGCAATGCTTTTCTCATTAAAAGTCACAAAACCAGAAGACATGATAGATCCGCAGTTTCTTTTGCCCACCTCTTCCATTGTTCCTTTGGCCAATGCCCTGCCCTATGTACTATAGCAGGAGCAGATGACCTTTTGGAGTCTGACGGCCGCATTCAATTTGTTGGCAACTTCTGGAGGCTGTTTCCCAGTGGTGTGCAGGGCCAGATGCAAAAGGAGGCAGAGTTAATGAATGTTATTCTTACTTTTGAACATTATGTAACATTCCAGCCTTGCAAAAGTCAGGGATTGTTTATTAATTAAATTTATATCCCACCCTTCCTCCCAAAGGAGCTCAGAACAGTGCGTGGTGGAGGGAGAGCAATGTTTAATTCCACCCAATACGACCAATTTTCCAGGAAGGCATATGGGTCTCCAGAGCACAGTGTTTGCCCTTTCACTGAATTAAGCCCACTGATTTCAGAATCAGCAGATAAACACACTGATCAAATGGGAGACAAAGCAGCTGAGATTTCATCCCGCTCTTTGTGCCAAGGCCAGCCCTACCATTAGGCAGAGTGAGGTGGCTGCCTTAGGCAGCAGATGCTGAGGGGTGGAAACCAGACTGATCTGTGTGTGCTGTGCAACTTGCATTGAACTCCTTAAGGTTCAGGGAGTTGTTCAGTGGGAAATGTTATCCTATCACTCGTGTTGAAATGCCTGTATGGGTGGCTTTTGTACATGGAATGGGGAGAGGCGCCACCTCATCCTTTGTCTCACACAGCAAAATAACTCGGGCTGGACCACAGTTTGTGCTTTTATCCACCTGAAGTGGCCAGTGTTTGTCCTACTACTTGCCAGGAAGGAGAGGTTGGGTGGACAAATGGCCCTGGGAAGAATGGACAGGAAGAAGCATGGATACCTTATTTTCTGCTGTGCTCTTGACTTCATTTTGCCTGCCTCTGCCTGTCTTCACATTATCTCTATGGCTACAGGCTCTGTCTTATTGTTGAGGACTAGCCCTTTGATGAGTTGCCTTAGACTTACCTGGTTTGCTGGCCTGGATCCATGGGCCATGGGCAGCTCTGGTGCTCCCTCTGACTCATATTTCAGCTAACATCTTGATCTGAAGTGAGGGAACCGATGGCTCTCTGGATGTTGCTAAAACTACCATCCTTAATGATTGGCCATGCTGGCAGGGGCTGATGGGAGTTGGAGTCCAGAAACATCGGGGGGGGGGTTACACATTAACTACCGCTGATCTAGATCCTAATGCAGACTGAATTTAACTGGGTGATGGGACCATGGCTTAATTCCTTATGGATTGTCTGCATTTCTTTTCTTGTTTAAAAGGGTGTCATGAATGTTTTCAGTGACGATGATGAAGGCTCACCAAGTTTTATAATGAGAAATCTTACTAAGCTGTAACATGCATATTTTTCAGCGATACAGTTAACATTTGTTGAAAAGGGAAAAGAAGATGAAAGATTTCCTGGCTGGGGATCAATAAAGCTATTTGAGAGATAAAAAGCATCCAACTGTCCTTTTTCCAAAGATCTTCTGTGGGATCTCAGCTTCCCCTCTATCTCAGTTCAAGCTGCTTTATTAAATATCAAAGAATATTTTTTTAAGGTTTAATCATTTCAAAGGAAAGCAGCAAATTGATTTAACCTCTTCCCAGATCTTCTGCACATTGGGACACATTTTCCCATCAGTTCTCACGGAACACTAAGCAGAAGAAATAGATAGTTAACAAAATTGAGGCCAGCTTGCAAAGCACATGTAGCCCAATGGCTGCTCTCTGCATGTACACCGTCTACAGTGATGCTAATGTAAGTGTGCCTAGGATTGCAGCCTTAACTGCTTTCTTCAGAGCACAGCCCTCATATACCCCAAAGCAATCTTATTGCTCTAATAAGACACAAGTTCTCACTGTAATTACAGGTCCCAGATGTCTCAGAGAGGGATGCAAGTGGAGGCACAGTATTCATAACAAATCAAGTTGCCTGCTCGCAATCCTACAACACCTTGAAACTCTCCAAGGAAGTGGAAGTCACAGGAGGTGGCAAGCAGCGTGCTCCTCTGGGGTCCGGATCTACCGCCCCTCCAGCTGTCCCCCTAAAACAGGCATCCCCAAACTCGGCAATCCAGATGTTTTGGGACTACAAGTCCCACCATCCCTAGCTAACAGGACCAGTGGTCAGGGATGATGGGAATTGTAGTCCCAAAACATCTGGAGGGCCGAGTTTGGGGGTGCCTGACCTAAAGCAACTGGCTCATTCAGGTTAATGAGTGGACCGGCCCTGGCTGTAGCCTCTGCTTCTCATTTCTCCCCAGACCCCTTGACTGCTGTTTGGCATGAGAGAACCTGACAGCAAGAAATGGACAGGGGACTCACTGTGTCAGCGGATAATTTAAATGTCTCTGGGTTACAACCTGGCAAACCCAAATATCAAGCAATCTTAGTATGAGGCATTTAGCAGTTCAGCACAGCTGATGCGTGCAAGCTCGGAGGTCACTGACGATTCCCATGCTGAGGACTCATTGCAGCGAGGGGCGCCATCCAGAATGGCAATCACTGTCAATAAGTAAATAATGCCCCACATCTACATTAGTTGGTTTCTCATTCTTGTCATACCTTTTCTCTACTTCCACTGCCCATTGGGACTGGCAGAACGGAAACCAGGAAGATCAACAGTAGAGGCAATGACAGGCAGAGCCGATCTAGTTTTGTCCGCATCCTCCTTCCACAAGAGCAACACTGAGGCTAAGAAAGAAGAAACCAATAGGCAGTGCTCTGCCTGTACTGGTTGCAAGTAAGAAGTCAGGCAGGTGGGGTCTGGCCAAGGGCAGGATGAGGTTAGTAGGGCAGTGCCCCATTCACCCTAATGGCCAAGCCTCCATTGCTTCCTTTTCTTATGGGTTTACGATCAGATTCCTAGGTGGGGCTTTCTTTGTGGGGTGCCCTGGAAGCAGATCTGGCCAGCAGTTCAGCCTTGATGAAATAGCATTGGTAGCCAGTTGATGTGCCTTTGTGGGAGCTAAGATGATCCCAAAAGGTCAGGTGATGGTCAGAGGGCATGGCACTTCTCTGTATTGATGCATCACTTTGTTTTAAGCATTGAGTAGGAACAGAAGATTTAAAAATATGAAAATTACATGCCATTGCAGCTTTTAAAATGAGGCGTCAAATGTGGAATTGCTGGTGTCAAATGTTTTATCTTTGGTTGCTACTCCCATCTGTTTTGTTGCATGTTTCTGTTGCTATAGCCTTTGGCTAAAAGCAATGAAAATACTCTCGTGTCAATCTATATTGCTTCTTTAAACATTTTTCTGCTTTGCTGGCAACACTGACACAGCAACAGTAAGGGTTAATTACCTTGAATCTACGTGCTTTCTTGTTCTGCTAACCACCTCTAATAATCCCTCTCCCACAAAGGGGCTTGGTATAGTTTGTGACAGACTGTATGCTTTAGAAACACTTTTTTTTTTGAGGGGGGGGGAATGCCTTAGGCTTTTAAAACTTTTTTCTTTCCTTTTAACCTCTCCTGATACAGACACATTGGAAACACATGTTTAACACTCTTGCTTCCCAACAGGGCTTTAACTATCAGGGTTGACCTTTTAAAGAATGTAGACTGTGTAGTTATTGCCACTAGTATTTCACACAGTTATTTATTTATTTAAACATTCATATACCAGTATTCTTTTTTAAAAAATAAAAAATAAAAAAATCAGAGTGGTTTACAACAATTATACATAAAGCCATATGATAAAAACCATATAAAAATGTTAAAATCAGAAATCAGCTAAGTCTATTGGAAATATGTATTCTTAATTGGCGGCATAGGCCTGACGGAATAGAAAAGTTTTCAGAAAGTGCCTGCAGAATTGCTATTGGCAGAGTATTCCACAATACTGGGCCGATGACACTAAGGGATCCGTTTCTTCTTCTTGTCAGATGAGCCTCACCAGTTCAAGGAATGACCAAGGTTGGTCCTGCAGATGATCTCCGTGGTTGAGCTGCGATAAGGGGCCAGGCCACCCCTGACATACCCTGGGCCTAAGTTGTTCAGGATTTTGTAGCATAAGGACCTTGAACTTGGCTGAGTAGTAGATTGGCTGCCAGTGCAGATGTCACATATTGTTGGCCAGATACCCCCCTCAGCAATCTGGCAGCTGCATTCCAAACCGCTTTGTTCTAAACAGAAGTAATTCCAATACCATTGCAAGCATGATACATTCATACATACAATGCCCCTCATCTGCCAGCTCTAGTGGCACAGCCTGCAGTGACCCCAATACCACTAGTCCCCAGGTATTTCTGTAGTCGGGGGTCAAATCCCCATATGCTTCTCACAACAACAGCACAGAACACAAAGGCAAGGAAAGGAAGCTAATCAACACAGCAACCACATAGCGCCCTGGGCACAGCAACAGCGGCCACATACACACAGTGCTGCGTGCATCCCATTAAACCATAAAGGTAAAAGTAAAGGGACCCCTGACCATTAGGTCCAGTTGTGACCGACTCTGGGGTTGCGGCACTCATCTCGCTTTATTGGCCAAGGGAGCTGGTGTACAGCTTCCGGGTCATGTGGCGAACCAGAGCAACACACGGAAATGCCGTTTACCTTCCCGCCAGAGCGGTACCTATTTATCTACTTGCACTACTTGACGTGCTTTTGAACTGCTAGGTTGGCAGGAGCAAGGACCGAGCAACGGGAGCTCACCCCATTGCAGGGATTCGAACCGCAACCTTCTGATCGGCAAGTCCTAGGCTCTGTGATTTAACCCACAGCGTTACCCGCGTCCCTTCATTAAACCATAGTTTATGGTAATGTGAAGCAGCAGGGTGCTAGTCCATACTGCTTCAAAAACCTTGCTTTGTTTCTCCCCCACGAGAGGAATATGAAGAACGAACAATGAAAAGGCAGCCTTTGGTATGCTTCCTTCCTGGTGTATTGAATAAAGGAAGCTGGGAGGAGTACTGTGGTGGCCTTTGAGCCGCATGCAGCAGCATATCGGTCATTTACTTTAAACCATAGTTTACTTTAAACTTTGGTTTAAGTAATGTGCAAGCCAGACCGCTGACAGCAATGGCCTCCAGAGGCTCCCTGGGTAAGGCATGTGGTTTGGATTCAGGAGTTTACACTAGCAGTAAAGTGGGGGAATGCTTCCAATAATCTTTTGCATATCTTGAGGCAGGAGGCAGAATCAGTCATGTCAGTCCAAAGGTTCAGATCCACACTGCAAATACCACAGAGCATCCAGCCACTCAGTTTTCATCATGACTTGAATTATTTGACCTAGGTTCAGGTATGTAGGAATGCCAAGGTTTGGTTATCCAAAGCTTTGAAACACCTTCATATTTGAATCACATTCATATTTATCTGATTAGTCTTGGCTGCCCTAATCAGTCAGGGAATAAAAATTTTGGCCAGTGAAAAGAATGCAAGAGGTGGATCACAGACACTTAGAAAATGCAAGGTGAACTTTAAGCAGAACAGAGGCTGTACTGTTGCTTTGACCAGAAAACTCTTACAGCACAATCCTATCTATGTGTACTCAAAAATGAGATGCACCAAGTTTAATGGCGCTATAGAGGTAGGTAGGTAGCCATCTCCAAATCATGCCCCATCAGCACATATATGAAGCTGGGATTCTTTTGCCCCCAATACATGCATCCCTTTGCACACTCACCAAATCTCATTTGCCAGTTTGTTGCCCAATTCACCCAATTTGGAGAGGTGCTTTTGGAGTTGTTTGTTCAACAATGAGTTTTCAGCAACCTGAGTTTTCAGCATCTAGAACAATTAGCTGGCATCTGTAAACTTAGCTACCTTACCTACACTAGTTCATTCATGAATGTTAAAGAATATTGGTCCCAAATACAGATAGTTGGGTGTGCGGTTCATTTCCACTGCTTGCTTTCTGCCCTTTAAACAGACATGAATCCAAAGCAGGATCTGTTCTCTTTTCACAGAGCCATTAAGCTTATTCAGAATGCTTTGATGAGGGACTGTAAGCCCTGACAATCATGTAAAGAAGAGCAGGGAAGCACTGGCAAACCATGCAGCCTCTGACATGTCACTTTCCCTGTCTTTTTAGCTTTCCCCCATTGAAAGTGCTAAATCCTGCATAGTCAGGGTGTTAAATCACATGTGGGGAACCTGACTGATAGCCAGCCAAGACTAATAATCAGATAAATATGAAAGTGATTCAAAGTTTTGGATAACAAAACCTTGGAGTTCCAACATACCTGAATCAAGGCCAAATATTTCAAGTCATACTGAAAGCTAAGTGCTTGAATTCCCTGTGCTATTAACAGTTGGGATTGAGTCCCAGAGCTTGCTCTCTTTGGCCTTTGAGATGGCTGGTTTCTCTCCCCCAGACCTGCAAAAGCTTATTAGAGGCAATGCCCCCTTCCCCCGGTGGTGCCACCACAAGTGCAGGAGGGTCCCCATTTCAGAAGTCTGCTGTTCAACTTACAAACAGCTGTAAAAATGGGGAAGGTGACACATCAGATGGTGATCTTGCCAGCACATCTTCCATGCATGTTTATCCTCACAGGAGGAATGCCCAAATAGGACTTTTGTCAACAGTTTTTTTGAAAGCTGCAGTGCACCCATTTCTGTGCGTGTTGAGGCCCCCAAATATCATAAAAGTTTAGCAACACCTCACTTGGCTGAAGCCATTCCAATTCATCCTCAGCAAGTCTTGTTCTTTTAAATGTTTAACAATTCTAGCTTTAATCATGCTTCTACTAAATTTCCTTGGATAGAAGTTAGGCTCTGTCTGTAATTTCCCAGCTGTCCTCCTTGTTAAAAATTGGATTCACTGGTTTGCAGTCCTCTGATAAGGGAGCTGATGTTCATCATATGCTTGCATATTTTTATTAAAAGACACGTAATTTAACATTTCCACCTTCAACCCTGTTGCAAAAATATAGAAAGAGCCATTTGGCATCACTCAAATTATAAACAATCGCAGACCTTATTTCTCTGCTGTGGGGTCTGTGACCTATTCCTATTCATGTCTTACATGCACCCACTTCACCATATGCTTGCCTACACCTAGCAACTAATTGTAGCCTTGTTAGCTTTTCATTTTGTCTGTTTGTGCCCGGGTTACTTATGTTTGCAGGAAATTTCTGTCTCATTTGCAACCTTCATTTAATGAGCTGATTTGTTTGAAACTTGACGATTGTCTGTTTACAGAATCTGGAGGGAGAAGTTCTAATCTGCCCAAACAAATAATGTGGCCGTATTGAAGGAAGTGGTTGGTGTTGGGAATGTTCTTTGGATATATGAGCCTCGGACGAACATTTTACCCTTGCTTGGGGTGGGTTGGTGGGCAATATATATTGATTCACTTATTTCAGTGGTAAGGCAACCTTCCTGTATTTGGTGTGGGGGAGCTAGTTTCCTCCAGCTTATGCTACTAAACCCTGAACTCTTGCCCTGAGTACGTCATTACTAAGGACAGGTTCGCCATCCAAGCAGGAACTGTCTTTGGCAAAAGCAAGCCTCTTTCCTCCTGAGGCAAAGCTGCAGAAACTCTGTGCATATGGACTATAGACCCCAGAGCCCACTTTGGCACCACACATGCAGTCCTTTTGAGCAAATAGGGCTCTGTGGTCAACACACACACCATGCAGTTCTTTATGTCTCTGGATGGCAGGAACAGAGTTCACTTCACAAGCACATCCAACTTATGAGCAACAGGTGGATGCTGCACCTATTGTACGGGGCTGTAAGAGAACCTTACCTTCCAGATACAGAGCACCTTCAGAAAGATGGTAAAATAAAAAATGGGCCAAAACCTAAAACCCCTCAGATCCCAAAGGGTTTGGCCTGGGCCCATACAATACACATGAAGTAGAAAGAATTTATGATTTTATTTAGAAATATTTATCAACCACTAAATCACAAGACTCCCTAAATAAAATTACTGTATTGTTAAAACACATCAAACTGTTAAAAAAAACCCCCAACTAGAATACGTAAGGTAATTATCAGTAAAACATAGATACAATCAGTAAAAAATTTTAAACAAGCATAGATAAGCATGTAAAAATGCAGTGCTTTCTATAACGATAATAGAAAGAAAATTAATTACAGTACACAGCATTGTAGTCGTTCAAAGAAAACATTCCACAGCCTGCATGGTTTTCTCCTCCACATGAAGAAATGAAGTCCGAAAGAGGACGAAGGTACCACTAATCGCTGCTCTGAATACATCCAACAGCTACACCAGGGCTTTCCAAATTGTGTGTTGCGACACTAGTGTGTCGGCTGCAGTGCGTAGGTGTTTTGCACGAACTCTCCTCGCACTCCTCCTGGGCTTGGAAAGAGGTTAGTTTAACCTCTGGTTTCCTAGTAAAACTGAATTACTGTGTCGCGAAATGATGCATGTCTAAGAAGTATGTCACCAGCATGAAAAGTTCGGAAAGCTCTGAGCTACCCAGTAAGGGGTTGGCAGGTCAAAGTTTGTGATTCAAAGTAAACATTCACTCTGAAGGAAGGAGAGGTCAGTTTTGTGAAACCTCCAAACCTGTAAAGGTTGAGGAGGATGATTGTGTAGAGCAGGAATGCCCAACAGTTCGATCAACAACTTTGTGTCTTCCTCCCTCCAAAAAGCTCAACAACTTTCATCAATATAATGGGTAGATCACTGCAGGGGTCTTTTTAGTGGGAGTAGATTGCAGTCACTTGGAAGTTGGACATCCCTGGTGTAGAGAACATGGAGAAGAGGAAATGCCTGATCCTTTAATATGAAGCATCCGCCAATCCTTGTCTTGATGACACAGCAGGCTGAGTGGCAGAACTAACGACTAAATGGCTAATGGCTAAAACGGGGTGACTCAGATCTTGATTTCACAAACTGCACTGCCTAATAGCCAGTGATATTCTAAGATACTATCTAAGTCACTGCTCAAAGATGAGGAGAAACAAGAAAGAGATAACTCACTGCCTCCCTGATCTACAGTACCACAATCCTTGTAGTGATGGCAGTAATGGAACACTTCAGCATCTTCTTGTAGGCATCTATTTCCCCAGCATAATCTGATCTTCTCTGAACTATTCTACAAAACTGGAAAAAGGACTGGGTAGCCAATATGGCACCCTCCAGCTGATGTTGGACAACATCTTCCATCTTCCTGACCATTGGCCATGCTGGCTGGGGCTGATGGGAATTGTAGTCCAACAAAGATCTAGAGGGCATCACATTGAATGAATTATGGAGAGCCTTTTCCAAATTTTGATGTAAGGTTGCCATGCAGATAATTATTTCCTTGGAAATGGGCTTAAGGACAACAGCTCCTTCACAAATATTACTTCAGTTATCACCACAACAGCCCTAGTAAGGTAATGTGTGGTGTTACTATCATCACTATTATCTCAACCAATAGTGGCCTATGTTACCAGTTTGGGATAAGAACAGTTGCCTTCTGGATCCGGTAGGTTTTCTGTGGGAGGGCCCTGGAGCTCATGCATAGAGGTGCTAAAAAGTACTAGAATAAGTTAGTGACTTAACCTCCACTATGTAATGGGGAAAGCTATGTTTTGAAGATGAGAAATGAGGTGCAAATGGAAGGAGATGAGGTTTGCCTATTCTGACCAGTTGTGTGAATTTGTAGTGCCTATTTTCTGGAGCATTTCAGAGAATTCACACTAATCTCTTAGTGTGGCAGCACCTACACTTATACTCTTTCCAGTACGCCCTTAAAACATTTTTGTTTCAGCAAGCCTATCCAGGTGTGCAGAATTTACATGTATTGCTGATTTTAATTAGTTGTTGATAGTTTTAAAATACCTGCTTTTAAATTTCTTTTATTGATTTCTTTTTGTAAACCATTTTGAGGTTTTATTACGATCAAGCAGTATATAAATTTTGTTGGATAAATTAATAACATAAATAAAATCTTCATTATGAAGATTCGGTGGACAGCATTTGTTATGGGTGGTGTTCATTCTGCCCTAAAAGAAACAAGTAGCCAAATACTTTGTAATAATGAACACAAAGAAATAATTGTTAGCAATATGCCCCATTGGTTACTCAGAGGCTATGTCTGTCCATACCTCTTGGCTCCAAATATGATGACCATTCAAACTCGGAACATCTGCCTTAATTGTGCCAGTTCCTGATGCTTCAAGGGAAAAGGGCTGAAGTATTTTATATCTTAATGTCATAATCTCTCAATTACTATTTACACAACAGGCAGTAACTGTATTTTATAAGTCTCATTTCTTCTCTCAGACAGGAAATACCTCTGCTTACTCTTCTCATAAAGTATGACCAATGACCTCAGCAACAGACACATTTGTATCTCCGATCTGCTCTGACATAGAGCAAACAAGATGTGAAAATCTCATTTATTTGGAGGAAATCTGTCTATTTTCCAGGATGCTTTGAAGACTTCAAATACTTTCCCCTCCTGGATGAAGAACGGGGGCCTTTTCAAGCAATTGCATTTTAATGCAAACACTGGGCAGCTGTTAACTCAGAAGGGTTGAGGCCCCAGTCATCCTTTGTGAAGGGGAGCACACAGTTGCTAGATCAGGGAACTGTCATATTTTGTTCCTGGTAAAATGCAAATACATACCTATTTTAGCACTTCCTTTGTGAGCATAGGTTCTATCAGAGCTTGGATTGAATCTAATGAAGACCTTTTTCTTCTTGTCTATGACATCACCAGTGACCAAGCAGACAAGTCCTGCCTCCATTTCATTTCATTTGTTCTTTTTTCTTTTTGATAATCTTTATAATATATGATAATATCCGGAAATATTTAATAGATTCTGACAACTGAGTTGCGACAGTACTTCATAAGTGCTGTGTTAGCTTCTCATCGTTACTTAAATCAGGGAATGTCCCTTGGAACTAATGAAAAAGTATTAGGTTAGTCATACTGATGTCAAAGTTTGATTTTGAAATGCAAATGTCAAAATTTGTGCTCAGTTTTCACCATCAGAATCTCAAGTGCTACGTTTGAAAATGTGCTGGTCAGAATTTAACTTTTTAAAAAGATGTTCTATTTCCATTTCTGATTTGAGTTTTTTATTACAGTTTTAAAATTGAGCCACTGTTTTATGAAATTCTTTATCTTCAAAGAATTTCATCTTTCACTGGGAAAGATGGGCCGGAAAGATTTATTATAAATACATTCCAGGATGTACTATTTTCGGACTTGTCCAATGCTGCTCACTCATATACCTACCTGCTTTTTGCCAGTTCAATTATGGGAGCATTTTTATTTATTAATATAAATTACATCCCACAGCTAGACAAGGCTCTTCTCATAAGTGGAGAATTAAAAAAACCCACATCCATACCATTGAACAATAAGAGTGTACCAAACAGAGGTTAGAGGGAGTAGCAATATGTTGTGTTGTTATGTCAGTAAGAACAATATAATGATGATGATGATGACAATGATGTTAATGATGATGATGATAATTTTATAGACTGCTTCACAACATGAAGCCATTGAAGTGGCATGCACAATAAAAAAGCAGAATAAAACATACAAACATATGTTCTAAAAAAAGTAAAACCAACCACATAATTTTTAAAAACAAAACAATTTTATTAGAAATAAATATATATATTCCATAGATGACTGGGTTGCATTCTTAGGTAAATATGGATCTTTGCTCTAGTGCAGGATGACCTTAACCAGATTGGGACCCCAGAAGGGAACATAGGCTAACCCCTCCTCCCCTGATTCATCAAACCCCATGTAATTTGGCCCTGACCCACTTTGGAATCCCACACTCAGCTTCAGCTTTCAGTTCCCACAAGTTTTCATCTGTATATGAAGTAAGGACATAACTGGCGAGGGCACAGCAAGCTATAGAGCAGAATTGGATGTGTCACTACAAGCCTTATCTAGGAAATCTGTGTGTTGATTGCTACAGCTAAGATGGTATCAGGAAGCATTTCGGAAGTAGGCTGGGCAGATGAAGTACCCAGGATGTCCCCAAGCCTTTCAATGATCTTGTGATGAGATATGCTGACTTCAGAGTCATGCATAATAGAAAGTGGTGGGATGGGCAAGGAAAATGTACTTGATCTAATGTGGCAACATGTACATGAATAACAAGAGTGATGAATGGAAACATTCCCAAAGTGGTAGGTATGTAAATGGATCCTGTTTTGAATAGGTGTAGTGCTTGTTCTAAGCAAACCTTGTTTCAACAGTGTTTAATAAGGTGTTGTGTTCCTTAGCAAAGTGACTGTAGGGCCAGAACATTTTGCTGCTTGAGGCAAAATAGAAAGTGCTTCCTGCCACCCCAGCTCTTTCTCCGCTGCCCAGCTGATATGTCTTATTCCATAGAACCCCCCCTCCTGCTCCCTGCTCCTCTGTAGCCCCCTTGCTGCCACTATCACCTTTTCCACAGGGAGTAAAAGGAGGCCAGAGAGGAGCAGGTGACAGGTGGTGGCAGCAGAAGTCTGTGGTGGGTGGCAGCAGCAAGCAGTGTGTCCCCCAGAGGCTGAATCTGCCACCTGAGATGCTCTCGGCTCACTTCATGAGCAGGCCGGCCCTGTGTAGGGCTAAAGTCATTGGCAGATGCAAACAATGAAGGCAGAATGACTTCAGAGTGGTGCCTTCTACCCTTCAGTCTAGCTCAGTACTCAGTCTACATCAGTAGTCAGTAGGGGTGGCAGGACCTGTCAACTTCGATTCTCTCCGTTTCTCATTTTTTCCTGTCTTAAATTTATTTCTCCAAATTTTTGCAGCAATTTGCGATTTTTAAAAAATCATCATGCAAATTGTTCAGCATTTTTGTGTGAGCTTCTCCTAACAAAAATTTGGTGTGCAATTTTGACTAATGCACACATTACTGCAAGCAATTTCTCCTAACAATATATTTTTGTATGATATTTCCATCACTGTGTTTTATCCGCATCTTTCTCTCCCTCTCTCTCTCTCTCTCTCTCTCTCTCTCTCTGTAAATATTGGTTGGAGAACTGGCCATTGGCCATGCTGACTGGGGCTGGGGGGAGTTGGAGGCCACTTCTACCTGGAGGCTCCCATTTCTGATCCACACTAAGTTGACAATAGCTCTCTAGATTTGCAGATAAGAACCTGGGATGTTTTGCATGCAATGCCTGTGCTCTACCACAGAGTTATGGCCCTTTCTCCAAATTAGACAACATTTTCAATTTAGGCACTGGGATCCAAATGTGTATACAATTGTATACATTAAGCAAGGGTGGGGAGGGAGAGGATGATGTCATAAGCCCTGCATTGCTGTCAGGATTGAGTTGGAAGGTTCTGACAGAGGAATAAATTAAGGGAGGGGCTGAACTGGGGCTGAATCAATTAAGGGAGGAGCTTCCCCTTTCAAGTATTTCCAAAATGCTATGAAGCACTTGACCAATTGGGCAGAGCCCTGTGGTAAGTAGGTGGGTACTGGGCAGCCCTTGTGTGAAAAGAAGGAGCACAAGGGGTGGAGCATCAGGTGTGGTCAGTTACTCACAGATGTCGGAATCTCTTCTGAAAAAATTGCCACAGGTAATTAGCCAATACAGCTGTGAACCTGGATTTTTATACTACCAAAAACGAATGCAGGGCTAGCCCACCCATGAGGCCCGGTGAGCTGACCATCAGATCCATGGGCAGCAGATCCCAATGTAGATCTTTATTCCTCTCTTGCTCCTAATGTAGATCTTCTTTCACCACTTCTTCCCTAGCAGTAGGGGACACCATTTGGTGGTGTGCCTCAGGTGCCAAAATACCTTGGGCCAGTGTCCACACACTGATAAAATATAAAATGGGAAGGGGAACTGTCGATTATATCTTATACAGTGGTACCTCGGGTTAAGTACTTAATTCGTGCCGGAGGTCCGTTCTTAACCTGAAACTGTTCTTAAGCTGAAGCACCACTTTAGCTAATGGGGCCTCCTGCTGCCGCTGTGCCACTGGAGCCCGATTTCTGTTCTTAGCCTGAAGCAAAGTTCTTAAACTGAAGCACTATTTCTGGGTTACCGGAGTGAGTAACCTGAAGCATATGTAACCTAAAGCATATGTAACCCGAGGTACCACTAAATAACTTTCCTTTGAAGGTTGTCCTTTTAAACTTCACTATGTGGGCAAAGCTTTGGGGTTGGGGGGAATGCAGCATGCTACAGTTGCTTCTCACAATTCAACACTGTAATTACTTTGGATTATTTTTCCCCCAGATGCAATCCTACTTCTTTTATGGAATGATCAGGAAAGAAGAAAAAGGTGCATCCCAAACAGCTGGGAGATTACAAGCCTGAATTAAAGCTGTCATGTTAAAAAGAATTATGTTAGCAGATCTTGGGGATGTTTTGTGAATTCAGATAAGTAGGATGTTTAGTTAAGAATTCCAGTCCTATGTATGGTTACACAGAAGGAATTCCTTCTGGATTACACAGGAGTGGGGGCTTATTCTCAAAGAATTGCACCATAAAGCTATAAACATAATAGAAAGGTAATAAACAATCATACTCTGCCTTTTCTCTACATGTGAACCCCTTTTATCCTCATCACAATCGTGTGCGGTAAGCTAGGCTGACTAAAGATGGTTGGCTTATTCCCAGTTAACTTTATGGCTGAGCAAATATTTGAACTGGGGTCACCCCAGTCTTAGCTTAAGTCCTCTGCCAAACTTTCTCCTAGTCCACTCCCCTTCCCCTCCTTGAGTTGAGCCCTTCTTCCAAATCAGGCAGCATTTGCCATGTACCATGTAGACAGTGGGAACTACATGTCAATTAAGTTTTATCATTTCAATAAGTTGAGAAGAAGCTCCTGTGTGTGCCCTTTTCTTTGGTTCCAGTGAAAGGGCCTGGATAATGTAATAATAGAATGGGATTTCTCTTTTATATAAAACCAAACATATTTATTCTGATGGTTACCTTTCATGTGCAAGGGTGGATGAAAGGGATGGGTTTCTGTCCCTAAAGGCCACATGTCTTAATCCTATTAGAATATAATAGAAGAGAGGAATTAGAAGAACACTAATAGAAGATACCAAAGATGTCCCATTTATAACCTGCTTAAGTATATTATGTAATGCACATGCCCCAGTTAAATGAAAGATTATATTTTGAAAAGATAAGATGTCTTTCCTGTTTACAACCAGAAAATGAGTAAAAATTAGATTTTATTTTTTCACAAGCAGGAGAAAGATGGGATCTGTAAATGAGTGTGTGTGTGTGTGTGTGTGTGCGCACACACACACACACACACACACACAATATGCAACCTGCCCTGCATCCAGGGAGACTAATGCAAAAATATCTGCATAACTTCTCTTAGATTCCATTTTAATACTATTGCAAACTGCAGATTTTGGGAGAACTGCATCACACACTGTTCTCACCTGCCTGCCCCTCTGTTTTGCTGAATATCAGCCTGAAAAACATGAACATTTGCCCACAGCTTTGTGACATTTAGGTTGGTACTAATTGAAGTATTAAACTACTGTTGTGGTACAACTCCCATCATCCTTGACCGTTGGGCCATGCTGGCTGGGGAGTTGTAGTGCAACAACATCTGGAAGACATCATGTTGGCTCTCTTTTTCATAGAAAAATGTAAGCTGCCTTTTATTGAGTCAGGCCATTGGTTCATCTTCAGGCATGGCCAAACTTGGCCCTCCAGATGTTGTTGGCCTACAACTCCCATCATCCCTAGCTAACAGGACCAGTGGTCAGGGATGATGGGAATTGTAGTCCCAAAACATCTGGAGGGCCAAGTTTGGCCAAGCCTAACCAGCTCAGTGTGGGCTTCTCTGTCCAAGCAAGACCTTGGAGATTCCAGGGACTGAACATGAGACCTTTTTCATGCAAGGCAGATGCTCCAGCACTGAGCTACAGCCTTTCTTCTGCTGACATAAGTATCAGCTGGATTTTCTTTGCTGCATTTGGCAATACAATGTCTGAGAAGCTCAGTTCCAATCTGTGGGAAGTTTGTGTCACAGTAAATTGGTGTCATCACACATTGTCCAGACTGTTTCTTTCTTTCTTCATCCTCTCTCTTTCCAAATCCCATTCCCCACCTGATCTAAATTCCCACAGCTAAACTACTGATTCATGCAATGAATTTGATCTTATCTCAGCTACTGAAACCATTTCATTTTTGAATATGTACAGTACAATGGTGGGCCTGGATGATGTTCTTGCAACATCCTGAGAGTGTGCAAAATTTTCATTTGCTTCACTAATGTGACAAGGGAGGGTCGGCTTTGTGATAGGGTATAGATGCATAGTGGCATCTGGCCAAATTGGGCCAAACACGTGGTCAAAGAAACAATCGGGGAAATTAGTATTAGAAAGAATCCATAGCAGGTTAAAAGACACAGTAAAAAGGTAGACTTTGCCATTTGTCAGATCAGGGACAGGGAACCTTTTTCAGCCAGAGGGCCACTTTGGCTCCTGGAAACATTCTGGGGGCCACATGGCAGTGGTAGGCAGGGCTAGAGGCAAAGTGGTTGGAGCAGCAGTTGCAACTCTTACTTTTACACAATAGGGCACATTCCACCACATGAATGCCACAGGTTTCTACATACATGTCCCCTATCCAGACAGGCAAGAAGCATTATTATCAAAGTTCAAGGACACTTTCAGCCAGGCAAAAGCACTCAGGGAGGCTACAGAGTAGGAACCTGTAGATGGATGTCATGTTGCTAGCAAGGCCATGTGTGTATTGCAGAAGTTAGATTTGCGTTCATAGCCCTTCCTCTTCTAAAGACTTTTGCAGATACTGCCTACACGTTTTCAGGATTTCCATACCAGCTATCAGATTTGTATTTGTGCTCTGCATTCCATAGAATGAAGTGTTGTTCAGATTTATAGAGCTGTTTCAGATTTGTACGACATACCAGCTCAGAGGCTAGTGAATTATTTTGCTTTCTCTCTGTGTGTCAGATTTTAAAATTAAAATGTTGTTACAATTCGCAAGTACTCCCCACCCCCCATTTTTCATCTACTTTTCAATGCACAGTCCTAGGTGTCACATTTGAGTATTAAATGACCCTCCACAACTATTCTTCTTCATCTCTCTTGGCCACAGCACATAAGAATGCAATCTAAAAGACAACACAGTTTCTATCACAAATGCTAACACTCAAAATTTTGAAGTTTTGCATATTGTCCATCTCCAGCACACATATTATGGATATTTTTTTCTTGCTTGGAACACAAACATTGAATCTCTATTGAATCTTTATTTGTGCAAGTGTCTGCATGAGAATTCCTTGCATTCTAGGCTGCCCTCACTGGAGTTGATTTAGCAGTCTAGTAAGCACATGCCATAAAAGCAAACTAATATAAACTTAATATCAGCATAATTCTTTTAAGAGTTAGGGCCCCTCAGCCATTTAAAACACATATTGTTAATGCTTCGCCCTACACACAAACACTGTTCTGCTCCCTTTGAAAGGAACGGAGAGGGTGAGAGTGCTGTGGGTCCACTTCTCAAGAATTGGAGAAATAAGTCAGTGGTGGTGATGGTGGTGATCCACAGTCAAAGTCTCCACTGTGTCATTGCTGACCCATTTTTAGTATTCTAAGGGTGGTGTGTGAATAAAATGTTGTTGTTGTTTAGTCGTTTAGTCGTGTCCGACTCTTCGTGACCCCATGGACCAAAGCACGCCAGGCACTTCTGTCTTCCACTGCCTCCCGCAGTTTAGTCAAATTCATGCTGGTAGCTTCGAGAAACTGTCCAACCATCTCGTCCTCTGTCGTCCCCTTTTCCTTGTGCCCTCCATCTTTCCCAACAACAAGGTCTTTTCCAGGGAGTCTTCTCTTCTCATGAGGTGGCCAAAATATTGGAGTCTTAGCTTCAGGATCTGTCCTTCCAGTGAGCACTCAGGGCTGATTTCCTTAAGAATGGAGAGGTTTGATCTTCTTGCAGTCCATGGGACTCTCAAGAGTCTCCTCCAGCACCATAATTCAAAAGCATCTATTCTTTGGAGATCAGCCTTCTTTATGGTCCAGCTCTCACTTCCATACATCACTACAGGGAAAACCATAGCTTGAACTATACGGACCTTTGTTGGCAAGGTGATGTCTCTGCTTTTTAAGATGCTGTCTAGGTTTGTCATTGCTTTTCTCCCAAGAAGCAGGTGTCTTTTAATTTCGTGGCTGCTGTCACCATCTGCAGTGATCATGGAGCCCAAGAAAGTAAAATCTCTCACTGCCTCCATTTCTTCCCCTTCTATTTGCCAGGAGGTGATGGGGCCAGTGGCCATGATCTTCGTTTGATAATGGGGATAAAATGGGGTCTTCCAAAGGTGTTTTAGGGCAAGCTGGGGGAGATTTTGGATCAACCAGATTCAAATCTGTATTGTTCCCCAGACATGCTCCTGGAATGGAAGGGGGGGCATGCCAGCTGGCATATGTATTTTCCTGCCCATTTGAATCCAATGAGGAAGATTTTCTTTTTAAAAAAGAAAGAAAGAAAAACCAGGAAGAAGAAAACTTCTGCCCGTCTGCTTTTGCCCTGGCCAGCATGAGATTGGTAGGTCTTGAACACAAAAATGGCTGATGAAGGTAATAAACAGTTGAGCAAGCTTATGAAATAACATCACAAGAGATTCTCCACTGAAAATGCTTGCAGAAGCTATTTTGAGATATCAGATCAGGTCATAATCAAGCTACACTCAAAGACACAGACTCAGACTGATGGCAAGGTTGCCTCAGTTGATCTTTATTTTTAAAGGGGGGGTGTCACAAAATAACATGCTTATAAACTATTCCATACTTAGATAAAAGTCAATGTTTGAATCACGCTTGGATAAAAACCAGAAGACTACGCATGCTGCCGCTATGATGTGCTACCCATAGTCAGTATTTTTCCGTAATTGATAAGCTTTACTGGGTCCAGCTGGAGCTCCCAAGTTAAATCTCAAGCACTGCTCCAAGAAGCCATCCAATGCAGAGGCAATAAATAAATCTACATTAGGAGATAGTGTGTTTGCCATCTGACTGTTCCATTTCCTCTGGTTCCATTTTAATTATTGCATGATTAGAATCAATGCTGTTTTTCTAGAAAAAGAGGTGCCAGAACTCACAATGAACTCCTCCCTTATCTTCTTATAATGGCAATGGCACCCACCTGACCATTGCTGGAACTGAGTTCCAGTGAGTGCCAGATTAAAAAAAGCTCTGATTGGAATCATTATTGTCAACACATTTTTATTACTGGGTAACACAGGGCTGGCACACAGTGCCTACAAGAAAGCTTCAATGGTTTCTAAAGAAGAAACTCTCACCTCCTGCAAGATAGAGAAAGATGTTCCAGGTAGAATTTTGCATGCTGCTTATGGATTTTAAAATAGTAAGCAGCTTAGAAATGCTTCTAAATTAATGAATCAATATAATCAGTAGTTCAAGCCTCTGCTGTAAGAATATCACCTCCATTCTAGTAATGCTCTGAGATGATGTGATGATGATGATTTAAGATGCTGAAAGTAGATTCACAGTCTGTTCTGGGTTTGTTGCACAGGACTGGTTACCCCATTTTTCATTGAGCTTACTGATTCTCCACCACAAGAAAGGATGCATGGGAGATAGGATTATGCAACATTTTTAAAATCGGATTCCAACAATGTTAAACGCAAAACGGTTGGCCTTGAAATAAAGAAAAGAAAACAGATTGGCAATCAGTTTAACTGAAACTATCTGTAGAAGTAAAAAAAAAAAAAAAAGGTAGTAATTTTAAATTGCTACTTCTGCTTGCTGCCCAGGCCCTGCTAACCCAGTTATTCCTGTGTGATGGGAGAAGTTCATTGGTTAATATTACTAAGTGGGAGTAGAAGAGGAAGCAACAGGATTGAGGCAAATGTTTGCTCTAATTTTGCCATTTCTTCCACCTACACAGATGTTGTACAGGTCAATTAACAGCAGATACAATTAATGCCCTGTATATCTGAAATTAAAGTACTGCTTGTTGATCCCCAGCTTGATTCATTTCCTGAATCAAGTTGTTATTAGATTGGTGGAGATTGAAGCTGTTATTAGACTGGTCAGGAGCATCCTGGACCCTGATATTTCAGGGCTCAAACCATGGGAGATGCCATGGGTGTGGGACCTAGCAATGTCACAGAGGATGGGCCCCACTGATGTCATTAAACGTGATGCATTAAGCATTGACCACAGTCACTCAGAGCATGTCATTCAAACAAGAAACACAAAGTTTAGGAAACAAGCAAATATGCCAGTGGTTGGAAATGAAGACAGAATCCTTAGCTAAAAGGGGGTGTTCCCAGGTCCAGCTGAAGTGAGGGGTAATTCCTTTTCATCTTCTTAGGATACCTAGAGACTCAAGCTGTTCCCCTACCACCTGGCAGGTGGCAGGCAAATCTGGAGGCTTCAGGTCTGGCAACTCTAGTTATGAGGCTCTGGACTTTGGCCTTGAGGTATAGCTTTAACTACACCACATATCTTGAACCTTTTCAGACTCAGACCCACTTTTAACCCAAACATGCATTTGGGGACCCATTTCTTAATCTTTTACCATATGTTTGCATGGTAGTAGTGCTCCTGTTGCAACCCCCCTTGGATCATGCCACAACCCACTAGTGTGATGTTTCTCAGATTTGGGTCCCCTGCTGTTGTTGGACTACAACTCCTATCATCCTTGACCACTGGTCCTGTTAGTTACTGGTGATGGGGAGTTGTAGTCCAATAACAGCAGTGAACCGTAATTTGAGAAGCTCTGTACTAGTGGGTCCCAATCCACCAGCTGAAGACTAGTGAGCTACACCATAGTTTGCCCTCCATGAGTAATGACACTCATGCAAGCTCCTGCACAGGCCCCTCAAACTGAATGGGAAATTTTAAATGGCTTTGATGAGAGCTTTCAATGAATCACTAGATGTTGAACAATAATCATGAAGCAATTTGCTCTTGGCTTGCATTACAGTGGCAGCCTATTAGCAGAGACATTTCGTATTCATTGTGGATGTGATACCGGAGGTGGGGGGGGGCGCAAATCTAGCCTTGGTTAGATGAAATGATTTTTATGTTAGGTATACATGTGCACCCCTGAGCCAGGGCAGGAAATCATGAATAAAGGTGGCCTAATTAGAAAGTTTAAATTAATCATTTTGTCAAAGGTTTTTGCTTCAGTAATGCATAAAAAGAAATAAAAGTGGGTGGAAAACATTACTCTAACTTCTTGGCAAGACAATTTACTATTGTATATTTAGTTCTGGACTATTTAGTCATGGTACATCTTGTTAGGCTATTCTTACAGTAATCAAATTTCCTCTGCTGTCTCAGCAAAACTGATATTAATTCACATCCTGATGCAATTATATCACTGAGAAACCCATCTTACTGGATATATCTATTCTCTTTCTTCCTTTTCCTTCTGTACAACAGTTTTTGTTTACATTTGTATACCCTATGGCTATTAAACATATGAAAGAGGGTTCAGGCTCTCTACAGAGGCAAGCAGTCGGCTTTAAAACAAACACTGTATTTCACTTTGCAAAACATAACATTCATGGGGGATCCATGAACAAGATCTTCCCCATACATATACTAGCCCACAGCAAAGCATGATGTTACTGTGCTGGGCACACCGCTGTATGTCAAGCATCGTGTTTTATACACCCCAGTAGCTGGACTGACAGTATGCAAAGCACAGTGTGCGATCACTTCCACAGGAAATGTGAGTCCTGCTTTGGAGAGGGTGGGTTGAAGAGATGGAGAGGATCAAGAGGCAGATTAGAGAAATGGGCCAAAACTAACAAAAAGAATGTCAAAAGGGACAAATAGGGACTAATGCAAGGTTTTACACTTAGGCAGGAAGAACCAGCTGCACAAATATAAGATGGAGAGGACACCTGGCTTGCCAGTAGTACATCTAGGGGGGCTGGTAGACCACAAGCTTAACATGAGTCAACAGTGTGATGCAGCAGCAAAGAAAGCTAATGCTATTCTAGGCTGCATCAACAGAAGTATAGATCAAGGGAAGTAATAGTCCCGCTGGAACATGTGCAGGAGGGCAACCAAGATGATAAAGGGTCTGGAAACCAAGCCTTATGAGGAACAGTTGAGGGAATTTGGTATGTTTAGCCTGCTAAAATGGAGACAGAGGAGATATGATAGCTATCTTAAAATATCTAAAGGGCTGTCGCATGGACTTGTTTTCTCCTGCTCCAGAGGCTAGGACCCAAACCAATGGATTCCAGTTACAAGAAAAGAGGTTCCAACTAAACATCAGAAATAACTTTCTGGTGTTAAGAGCTAAGGAACAGTGGAACAGACGCCCTGGGGAGGTGGGGAACTTTCCTTCCTTGCAGGCTTATAAGCAGAGGTTGGATGGATATCTGTCATGGATGCTTTAGCTGAGATTCCCTGCAGGGGGCTAGACTCGATGACCCTCAGAGCCCCTTCCAACTCTACAATTTTGTGATTCTATGATTAATATTTACTGTGTAGCTGTTAAAAGGGATCCTCTTTAGAACCGGAGCTGGCACCCCTCAGCTTTTAAGCAATGTGTCAATAGGCTATAACTGGGGAAATGGATACTGTAATTTAAGTTCTTATTTCCTGGTCTCTCAGGGTATACGTTTTACAATGCTCCTAATTCTCGTGCATACTCTATGCTCTTTTATTCTAACCAACCAACCACAGCTGGCCCCCTCCCATGGAAAATTGCTTTGAAGCAAGCTATCTCCTCCCACCCAGAATCATTATGCCTCATAGTAAAGAGCTTTCGGCAGTAAAGCAGAAGGCAGATGTTTTCTAATGTACAGCACACACCCTTGCCAAGTCCATGCGAACAAGGTAAATAGAGGCCTTTTGAAAACAATGGCTGTGCATTTTGTGGATGGTGGAGAGAGCCCTAGTCATCAAAAGCAAACAGCTTTCTGGCTGAGGGTGGATGTGACAGCTGTTGGAGCGAATGTTCCCATTGCTTAAGGGTCTTCCACACATCCACAATAAGATTTTTTTTTAAAGAGACCACCCAAACATACAAATAAAACAAAAAACAAAAAAACTTGGAAAGAATCCTGAATAAGCATAGGGACTCAGTGGGTATTTTTAAATAATTGCATCATCATTGCTCTGATATTGCTGATCACGAGGATGACAGTTGTCCTGAGGTCAGACAGAAAGGAAACTTAATTCCCCCCTGTTAGGTTGAACTTCATTTGCACAGACTATGAACAATCACAACTTGCATTCAGTGTCTGCTAGTCAATTCCATTTCAATATGACTTTCAGTGTGTAAAGTGGTTTGTTACAGCCTGATCCTAAAAACGCTTAGAAGGCAATAAAAGCAAGCAATGGGTTCAGTAGCACACAATGTAATTTCTGAATAAATGTGGTTGGGATGGTGCTGTTACTGTATTGGTCCTCATCACAAGGACTGGAGTCTGGTAGGCCACTCTTCTTGCTATTTTCAGATGCTAGAGGTGTCTTGCCCAAGACAATACACACAGTTGGTGGCAGGGGTGGGTGTTGGCTGCAGGTGTGTGGTATCAACACCTTTCTTTGCTGGGGTGTACTGGCTGTTTTACTGGTTATTCATATGGTCGGCAAATCTGAAATCAGATTATTATTATTATTATTATTATTTCAATGCCTTCAACCAAACTTTTCCTTTACCTGCAAGAAAAACAACGCTTATCCACTGCACAGAATTATGATGTCAGCATTCCACTGCTTCCTATTAATTTTGCCTTTGGGGAATAGTAAGAGGTGGAAATGTTCATACTAGGACTATTAAGTGCTTAGAAAAGCATGCAAAATGGCCTCTCGTGGCACTGCTTGAAAAAGGCTAAAAGAATACATGTTTAACTTGCATGAAATCTTTTCACCTTGCCAGGGAGGCTAAAGGTGTTATTTCTACAAATGAATTAACATGTGAGCACACATGCCTAGGTAATATATACACATTCTAAGTACAAAGGAAGCCAGGTAAGTGTGCACTGGATAGCAGCCAAGGTTTCTGCAATCTCTTTGTTTTGTTATTGTCAAATCTAGTTGAATAAAAGAAAACTGGCACAAAGGGGCATATTCATAATAATAATAATACGAGAATCAAAGTAATACAGGGTTCTGGAAGAAGATCAACAAACTTCCTGGCTTGTGCTATATCAGAATCTCATCTCATATGCACAGGGTGGTATTCAATTAAGTTTTACTCAGAGTAGAACCATTGAAATCAATGGACTAAGCTGGGTCCATTAATTTTGATGGGCTACTCTGAGTAAAACTTAGCTGACCATTATCCACATTTTTTTAAGGAGTTCAAATGTATCTTCTCTTATTGCCGCCAAGGCCTCAAGATTACTAAACATCTGTATTTAGTTATAACAGGAACTATTTCAAACTTGACTTTTATTTATTAATTCTTGCATCCAATGCTTTTTTAATTGCTTATTCTTTTTCTTTTTTGGAATGATTCCCCTTTGACATACATTCCTGGTAACAATTAAAAAAAAAAAACCTACTTGACTGAATTTAGAGTTTGGTTGATGGATAAGGATTTGTTTTTCATTAACTGCACCAAATACAGCTTCAGGTCAAACTGGCTTGTTACAACAGTGGCTACAAAATAAAAATAGAATGGTAGCTGTCTAGAGTTCTTCCCCTGATAGGGCCACTAGGGAATTATTGCTCAATCAGGGGAAGGCCCATGGGTCAGTGGTAGAATACATTCAGAAAATCATAGATTCAATTCTGGCTTCCCCACTTAGATACCCTCCCGATATTCTGGAGAATTGCTACCAATCAACAGAGACGAGCCTTCCTCAATCTGGTTCCTTCCACATGTTTTGGTCTCCAGTCAACCTCAACCAATATGGCCAAGGGTCAGGGGTGACAAGACTCCAGTAACATCCAGCATCCAGAGAGAATCAAGTTGATGAAAGCTGCCTGGTGTAATTGATACTGGGCTAGTAGTAAGGTTGTTGTAAGCCACTGAGTACAGGGGCACCTCAGGTTACATACGCTTCAGGTTACATACGCTTCAGGTTACAGACTCCGCTAACCCAGAAAGGTTAAGAACTTTGCTTCAGGATCAGAACAGAAATCTTGCTCCGGCGGTGTGGCGGCAACAGGAGGCCCCATTAGCTAAAGTGGTACCTCAGGTTAAGAACAGTTTCAGGTTAAGAACAGAACTCTGGAATGAATTAAGTACTTAACCCGAGGTACCACTGTACTTGGTTGTAAATAGAGGATCAGGCTTGGAGACACATCTGGATAAATGCACCATTCAAATCAGTATCATTGCCATGAACTGGTAGGTGTCATTAACTGGCGGGATGACAGGGAGGAGGAAGAGGAACCTGGCAAGGGGTGTAGAAGGGTCTGGGACACACCGAGGCAAGCTAGGGATGGGGAAGGAGAGATTGGTGTAGGATGTAGTCACAGGGTGACAGAGGATGGCAAGGGGATGGAGGTCATTGCACAAAAACCAGAGCAGCAGGACCCATCACCAGAACCAGAGTTGCCCCTGTACCCATGAACATGGCAGGCTCTGAGGCGGAGGGAGAAGTGGAAGGGACGCTCTAGGAGACTGAGGCACTCAAGAACCCCCAGTCCAGCTCACTAGCTTGCTAGCTAGCTCTGGGAGGAGGTGTGTGATTCCTCAGCTGAAGTAGGCTTGGAACAGGTGAGGGTCACATGCCTCATCAAGCCCAGATGCTGCAGTCAGCATGCAAAGTATAAAGGGGAAGCAGAGCTGAGGTTCTGTGTCTGCTCAACTTCCAAGCTGGTTGGAATGTGGCTTGGATGTTCCAGCACGCTCTTCAGGACTGCTGGTGTGGGGTTGACCTCCAGGTGCCCTGACCCTTGGATTGGCTGCAGAAGTTGGAACCTGGTCTGACTGGAACTTTGGATGTGTTCGCTTGCCAGATGGTATGCCACCATCTGCTGTGGAATTGTGTACTCCAGTGGGGCTTGCTGAGGTTCAGGGCACTGGGTGGTGGTGGTAGGAACAGCACCATAGCTGTCCAGCTGTGCTTTTTAAGCTCGTGAAGAAACCATCAGAAAAACTTGGGTAATTTCTGTGTTAGTCCAAAGAGAGCTCATTTACTTCTAATCCAGAAAGAGGCTTGCCTGCATCTTTCACTGTGGTTTTAAGGTAGAAAATTAAGATTGTCATTTGAGAGGGGACTTGGGGATAACAGATCATTAACTTCCCCCATTTAATCCTGTTGTTTTATTGCCAATTCTGCTGTGAGGGTTATTATTTATGCTAATTTTTATTGGTGTGTCTTGTTTCATTGCTTAGCTGCCCTGTGGATCCTGGTAAATGAAAAGGTGAGGCACCAATCTTTTAAATACCTAAATAAATAACCTTCCTGGTCTGCTTCCACATGTAGATGTGACCACCTACACAGTTTAAATGAAATGTTGGACACGTGGAATGCTGCCCAGGTATGTTCTCCTTACACACCCAGAATCACATGAAATAGGGCATGAGTAATGCAATAACTAGCAATGATGTGAGCCACATTGTTGTTGTTTTGTGGAATTCTGTGATCTTGTAATCTCCTTTTTCCTGCCAGGTACTATGTTTTTGACAACAAAATTAATTTATAATGCCTGGGCGGTGCTTGTGACTTGAATGAGGACTGAGTAGCCTGATCTCTGCATATGGCACTATGTGTGTGCATGCGCTTAACCGCATATTGAGTCAGGTCATGGGTCCATCTTGGTTTGCTTTGTATTTTCTATAGCCTCTAAGCAGCCTCGGTCACCATGGCCAATGGCCAGGGATGATGGCAGTTGTAGTCAAGCAACAAGTGCCACTAAAATATTAACCAGTAATATCTCCCCTAAAAATGATAAAACAAGTGCTGAGCGACACCAAATGGATATTCTAGTCCATAAAATTCCCCACTAAAGCAGGTGAGATTGGTATACTGTCCTTCATCTGTAGATCTCAGGATGGTTCACATTGTAGTGTTGGGAGTCACAGATAGCTTTGACTACCAACACTCTTCCAACTCTATTCAAATTGTAATATGAACCACCCTGAGATCTACAAATTGTATACAAATTTAATAAATAATAATACAATTCTATTAGTCTTCCTCCATGGGCCTGTCATTTGCTCTCCTCCTTTACCTGATGTGCTAGACTGGAGATCTGTTGATCAGTTAGCTGCCAACAGGTCTATGAAAGGAGTGGGTGGAACCTGTCTCATGTCTGAGTGGGAGACCTAAACTTTAAATTTCAAAGGGCCTTGCCCAAGTTGTGATACTGGAGTCCTAAGATGGTTGTAATACCAGTTTTCAAGATTCTCAGTGAGGGAGCCTAAGTCGTCTAATTATACTTTCCTAACATCCAGCCAATCCCAAGCAATACATATATTCAACCCAAGTTAAAAAGAAGGTATTTTAGTGGGTAGCCTACCAGAAGAGAACTTGTGTGAATGTGGGGTTTAGGCTGATGGAGGTGGGATTGAATAGGCCGATTTCCAGTGACACCCTTGGCTTGTTTTACTTTATTCTAGCGCAGTGCACAAACATATATAGCTCAACCTTAACAGGCATAGCACGAAATTGTTTAAAATATTGAGTATCAGTACTGCAAATCTGGCATACATTATTTCCTTTATTTTGAATTACTGGGAGAAGACCTTTCTAAAACATTGTTTACAAAGCTTGCACAGGTAGCAAGATTTTGCACAGTGTTTGTCCTTAGGATGCACCCAGTTTCTATTTACACAAATGTTTTCATGTGAACCTGAGTGTTTAAAGACTCGCTTTGGTAACAGATGACAATATGATTATGCTCTTGGATCTCTCTATGTCATCAACTGGCATGTGCCAGTTAAACAATTATCTAATTTTATAATGAGATGAAAATTGACAACAGCCCCATTGTTCAGAATGTTCTGTGATGATATCATTGGGTTTGGTGATCCCTTTACATTATTTGTATGGTTCCTTCTGCCTCTTTGTGTTATCCTTGTGGGAGGCCATAACTCAGTGGTAAAGCATCTTCAATCCCCAGTGGCTTCAGGTAGGGCTGGGAAAGACACCTGTGAGAAACTATCTTAATATTGTATTTTAACATTGTTGAACCTGCCCTGGGACCTTATGGTGAAGAGCGAGGAAGAAATTTAATTACAGTGGTACCTCAGGATACATACGCTTCAGGTTACATACGCTTCACATTACAGACTCCGCTAACCCAGAAATAGTGCTTCAGGTTAAGAACTTTGCTTCAGGATGAGAACAGAAATTGCGCTCCAGCGGCGCGGCAGTAGCGGCAGGCCCCTTTAGCTAAAGTGGTGCTTCAGGTTAAGAACAGTTTCAGGTTAAGAACGGACCTCCGGAACGAATTAAGTACTTAACCTGAGGTACCACTGTATTATAAACAACAACATAATGAACAGACATTGAATATTCTCTCCATCGATCTTATGGTCTTCTGTTTCCTCCTATTTCAGTGGCATTTCCAGCTGCCTACTTAAGACTACAGATGGTTCATTCTTCTCCAGCCTAATCACTCCCTGATACTTACTTTCTGTTCATAACCTCAATAGGCCAGGTAACGTGCATCATTTTGCATAATTTCTTTGTCTCTCAAATTCAGGCAGGTAGTGATTTGTTTGCTTGTTCTCCTCCCCAGACCCACCCCACCCCTGTTTTGTATATTATTGCCATTTATAAATCATGGCATGTTTTCTTTAACGTCTTTGATCTATTTGTTAACTTCTTTGATCCATTTGTACATCAATGGACTTATTTTGATCCACTTGTGGTGGGTGGACTTTTGCCAGGTTCTTCCTTCCACCCCAATGCCAGCTCAGACCACGGAGACGTCAGTGCATCCTTTCCCACAAAGAAGAGGAGACAATCCATTATCACTGCAACAGCTGTCCAGCAAACCCCAGTGAAAATCCTCATTAGGGATGCATCCACACCAGAGGGTCCTGAAAAGAAATTCTTTCTTCCCAGCACAATAGCTCAACTATGTGGAGTCACTGTGGAGAAATCCAGCTGTTGCAAAGAATGCAAAGGATTTCGGGGGGGGGGGCACGTAAATACAAAGCCCCAGCATACAAAAAATGTTAATCCCTCCTGCTGCCACACCTGCCACCTCTCCATTCTGTCTCTATCACATGTTCATGTTGTTTTGACTATGACAGCCCCGGCCCATTCAAGCAAGCAGCAACATATGAAAGGTCACTAATGGAGCAGCACTGGATCTCTGAACTGCAGAGCATCTGCCTTGCATGTAGAAGCTTCCAGGTTCCACAGCCAGGTCAGGCTGGGAATGTCTACTGCCTGTCATTGTGGACATTGCTGAGCTAGATGGAGCAACCAGAAGGCAACCTCCTGTGTTCCTCATGTTACAGAGAATTATGCCTGGGTTTTTGAAATAAATTTTTTTTAATTGATTTTCCACATTTTTAACATCCTCGCAGTATTCATTTTTCATCTCTACTTATTAGGCTCTTTTGAACCTTTGAACTTCCCTCCACCCCTTCCCAGGCCGTCCATGGGCCGGATTTAGAAGGTTATTGGGCTGGATCTGGCCCCGGGGCCTTAGTTTGCTGACCCATCCGTTAATGTGTCAGCTGCAGTGTGTAGGTGTGTCACACGAACGCTCCTGCTGGGCCTGCAAAGGTATAACCTCAGGTTTGCTACTAAAACTGAATTACTGTGACGCGAAATAATGCATGTCTAAAAAGTGTGCTGCCAACATGGAAAGTTTCGAAAGCTCTGGATTAGACAAATGGAGGAGGGGGGGCTCTCGAGGGCTACTAGCTTTGAGGGTGATGCTCTGCCATCACAGCTGGAGGCAGTAATGCTTCTGAATGCCAGTTGCTGGAAACCACAGGAGAGGGATCAAATCCTGCTTGTGAGTTTCCCACATGCATCTGATTGGCCATTGTGAGAACAGGATGTTGGACTAGATGGGCCATTGGTCTGATCCAGCAGGCTATTCTTATGTACATTTGTTTTCAGATAGTGCTCTCATACAGATCATTTTTATTTCTTGCATTCAGTATGAATCAAGCAAGGAGTCAGCTTTTGGTTGTTGGATTTTATGCTTTATTTTATTTTTGTATGTTGACCTATTTTATTTTTTTATTGTGGGTAGGGGCCTTAAAAGCTGGAAGCAGCCTGGACCTCTCTGAGAGGCTCTGTCTCCAGGTAAAAGGATGAGTTAACAGATGATGCAGAAAATGTTCTTAACTCTCTGGAGAACAACTGCTAATCAGAGTAGATCATACTGTGCTGGAAGAGCCAATAGACTAACCTGGTATAAATCAGATTCCTGTATTAATGGAATATGTTCTATGCTCCCACTCTGAATCTGTTTAAGTAGAACAGTGACATTTTTCTAGAGGTAAATATTAAATTACCTAGGAGGGTTCATTTTCTCTCTTATGGACACATATCTATAGCACATGGATTTTGAGGCACAATATTATTGTAATTATCTATAAGGGGTATAATCCTCAAAAGGACTATCCTAGTTAGCGGCTGGGTAGATTAAAAGTGCCATCAGAACCCCTCATTGATCTTTACTGGTTCCCACTCTGCACCAACAGTTTCCATTGGGAATTCTCTCATTTCAACTGAGATACTGGTGTGCCAGGATAAATGATGTTCTGAAATACAAGCTGCCCTCTGTATCCTTTGATGAAGTAGGCACACACACCTAATGTTGCAAATCCATGCTTATATTATTTCCAGCTGCTTTTAAAACCCAACTGAGACTCCCAGACCATGATATTCTGATAAACATTGGATAAATGACTAGCCAGCAATGCTTCTGAATTTTTGTATCATATTAAACCTGTGAAAAATGAACCCTGTAAGATTTTATGTAATACATTCAGTCTCACCCTATAGCCTGGCATTCCTGCTTCCAAACCTGATCAGGAAGTCAGTCATGGATTTTTGTGGGGGTTTTATTTTATTTTTTTGCAGAGAGTGAGTGTTTATTTCCTACCCCAAAAACAAAACTCTCATCGATATGATTTAACTTGACAGTAAAAATGGGACTGACCTGACCTATGGCACTGTGGTGGAATGGTCTAATGCTTTAATCCACTAAACCACCATGTCAGCTTAGCTATCTTTTTTTTCAAAAACTGCTATGCACCGAGTTGTTCCCCCACCTAATTTCATGTGACAAGCCAGTAGATTTTAACCCTCTCTCAAGCCTCCCTCTCTTTGATGTGTTTGTGCTTATGTATGTCACATGATTTAGTGAAATTATGTTGGAGTTGCATGTGATGTACTTAGTGAATGAATACTGCACTCATACTTTTAGGTAACATCATATCATGTGTCAAACAAGAAACTTAACCATTCAAATGAAGTATTTTTAACTGACCTGTTTATATATATTGGGTTGCATCCAATTCTAGCCTACTCAGAGTAAAACCATTCTCTATTATGGACAGGCTGGCTGCATCTAAAATAATGATTGTACCTTGATTTTTGTTCCAGATGTTGCCAGTTTGGACAGCAATAGCTCATCTGAACAAACAGCAGAAAAACTTAAGTTTATAATTCAGTTGGACCGACCATGTATTAAAAAATCTTTATTATTTCTCCACCCATTGTTTGGCGGTTGGGGCATTCTAAATGTAAGTGGCTGTTATGAAGCAAGCCAACTTAGCCATGTGGTGGAATAGCTGTTACCCAGAGATGAACATAAGAGAACCCAGTGGTCAACACCGGAGGATATAGAAATTGATGGTGTTCCTATTGGCATTAATGGAAAATAAGCTTCCATCACTGAGTTGGCTTGCTAACCCTGTTATTTAGGGGAAAAAATGAGCAAATGTTTTAACCCCTGGAGGTCACCTATAATTCTGATACATCAGCATTCTTTATTTCAAAATATGTATGTAGTGAATGCAGCCTGATCCTTACATCAGAACTGTAGCAAAGCTGTATCAAACTCATGCTAAAAAGCTTGCATTTTTGGTAAGGTTCTTAAAAATCCTCACCTAGCAGCTTCAAATGAAACTAACTTCGTGGCAGTTCCTATCTCTCTGATGTTCTCCATTAACAGACAATTGTCTGCCTGATTCTATTATGCGGAAAAATTGCCAAAGGTTTTCAGAAGCATTGTTTAGTCCCTGTTTGATCCATTATACTTGACTATTTAAATAGACGAGGAAGGCATCTGAATCAATCACGTGCCATGATCAATGTTAATTGACATAGAACACCGAATAGCATTCAGACTTATTCTGCTTGCATCCAGGGACGTGGTAGAATATAATTAAACCCAAGCACAAGTTTTACACAGCAGAAAAGAAATTGGGCAGGTTGGGGGAAAACTACATAGACCCAAAACACCTGTGCAGTTAGAGGCCCTCATATCAGGACAGCAGGCTCAAGTCTTGCAAGGAGAACCATGATGATAGGACAGAATTCTCCTGTAAGTGTGCCTGCAAATGCTGCAATGTGGAGTGCCCCCTCCCAGCCAGTTTTCCATCCCCATCCCCATCCCCTCCCCGAACAATCAAGACTTCAGGCATTCAGAGTGATGGTGGCAACACCCCATGCCTTAGAAACCAGGTTGTGCTGAATTACTGAGCACTTACAAGGCATCTGCTTCAAGGTTGTGCTGAAATTCATATAAGAGCTTGGGTTATTGAAAAGGCAGAAGCAGCAGCTGGGAGGAGATGCTGAACACTCCCAATGTCTGTGCTTTCCCTTGAAAACTGTCTTCCTCTTACCAGCTGTTTTTCTAATGTCAGGGATTAGTTTTGGTCTTTCAGGCCAACTGGGAGAAGGAGAGAGGAAGCAGTTTCAGAAGGAAAGCTGAGGTTGGAAGAGTTCAGCCCTTGCCTCCTGCCTGCTGGTGCTTTCAGTTGCCTCTACGTCTCCGTTATACCATATCAGCAGTAGATGTCAGAAGCTATGCTATAAGGCAAGTGTGGGTAGACTTTAGATTTGTAGGATCTTCCTCTTTTTTGGTAGAATTCTCAGATCCACCTACTGGAGTATGGTGCCAGAGACTTAAAAGTGAATAATTCTCAACCCAGGAACAGTCTTTCCACACAACAATCCACTCATCATCACCTCAAACATTATTTATTTCATCAGTACAATTTAGGGTGGTGAGTGAATAGGAAGGCAGCAGCAACTTTTTTTTGTTGCTGCTGTTGTTAAATAACTGCAAGACAGAAATGCTTATTGATGTGCTTCAAATTACCCATGAGATTTAGCCATAGATCCAGTTCTGCATTCTGCCCACTCTTGCTATATGGCGAGTGTTTGTGGCTTGAAGCCATGAAGTTAATTGCATTCATGACTGGTAGACAAACTGAATAGACGGCTCCTAGATAGGAGTGCTTCACCCTGATCCCTAAGAGGCACCCCAGTTCCCTTGATATAGAATTGCAGGACTTGCTTTTTTACAATTTAGCAATGTATATCTGATATGTATATTAAAATGCTCCTTCCTTTTTTGCACTGTTTTAAAGTTTTAAAATTAAGAAGTTGTATTGGTTTTAAAGTCATAAAATAGTAACTCTTTAAAGCAGACATTCCCTTTTACTCAACGGTTAAATAATTTGCCCTGGTTCCCATTAAGGCAGCAGACAAATGCGGGAGGAGTCTGCAACTGAAAACAGCATAATTAAACACCATCTGGTAAAACTGCCTTCAGCTAAACTGCTGGTGAAGCTCTTATTTGTTTAATGCTTAAGCAGAGCATCACACCCACTGAAACCCAGCTGGCAAGAAACACACATGTAAGCGGTTGTATATTTGAAGCTCCTGGCTAACCTTCTTACTTTGGTTTAATGCCACAGGCCACATACTTTTTGATCAGTTGAGCTAACCCTTGTCATACGGCACTTTGAGTTACGTTAGTATTAACATCCAAACTATATTCAATATTAACAGGGCTTGGCCACTCAAGAGTAAGTCCCAGTAGGTTCAATGGGGCTCTCTCCCAGGTAAGTGAGTACTGTGTAGGGTTGTACAGTGGTACCTCGGGTTAAGAACTTAATTCGTTCCAGAGGTCCGTTCTTAACCTGAAACGGTTTTTAACCAGTGGCATGCTTTCGCTAATGGGGCCACCTGCTGCTGCTGCACCACTGGCGTGCAATTTCCGTTCTTATCCTGGGGCAAAGTTCTTAACCTAGAGCAACCACTTCCTGGTTAGTGGAGTTTGTGACCCGAAGCGTCTGTAACCTGAAGCGTCTGTAACCGAGGTACCACTGTACTTTAAATGCATGAATCAATCAACCAATGTGTTTGTCTAGGCTTTGTTTTTGTTTTTTGTCATTTAAATAACATGGGGGCAGGTGGGCGTGGAGATGTGATTAGGATTGGCTAATCCTTTCATTGTGAAAGCCCATAGCAATTTTGTGAAATGGAAAGCATTAGCTCACCCTTACCCCATCACATGGTCCTGATCCCCCTGTGGTGCTTACTTAAATGAAACAAATCTAAACCTGCTAAATGTATTCACACATTTAACACTATGACTACAGGAGTGACAAAAGCTGAATATTGGGTAACCGAAGCATCAAAGATATGACATAACTTGATCCTCATAGGAAAGTTAGTGGAAAAATTTTTTTTTAAGCAAGGCTTGGTGCACACTATACATTTAAAGCACTCACTCACCTTTGGATCCTGGGAACTGGAGTTTATACTTCATAGAGATACAATTCCCAGCACCCTTAAACTATAGTTACCTGCATTCTCTTGGGAGACTGTGAGTGTGTGCTTTAAATGTTTTGTGTGTACACAGCCAAGGTTGAATTTAAGAGGTAAGCCCGATGGCAATTCCAAAGCAAGGCATCATTCAGTGATCTGATCATTCTTAGCAAGCAATGATTGTTACAGAAATGGAAATATTTGATGATGACATGTCAGACCATCTTATGCCTCAACAGGGATGTAATCCATCTTTAATCTCCCTCTGCAACAAACAAATAATGCTACCCTCAAGATATATAGCGTTCTTCACCAAGCATATACTACGAAGGTAAAACAAATGAACACAAAACACACATTGAGCACAAGAAATTTAGAATTTCCTGAAAAGATTTTATAAAAGGATTTTCCAGTCCACTGGCCTTGAAAGAAAGAGGCAGTTGTGAAGCCTTTGGATATATTTTCCTCCTTTGGGGTTTTCTCTTTCTTAGAAATTGAACATAGCATTCACAATAGGTCCTTGAGCTTCCCCTACTTTTAAGAGGATAACAACATTTAGAGATATAGCAATCATGAGGGATATGATCATTCTTTCAATTCACAAGGCATTTCTCTTTAAGTACAAAGGATACCAACATTGTGGCCAGGAAAAGAATTAGCCAGAGCAAAGGCTGAATCTAACTAAAGTCAACACTAATAAGGCAACATTTTTACTGCGCTTTCAAGTTTTCAAAGTACTCCATGTGTCTTAGCTAGTTGTGAGATGTCAGCAAATCTATATAGGATTGTAGCCAACTAAGTTTTACTCATAGTAGACTCGTTGAAATTAATAGGCCTAAGTCAGACATGCTCATTAATTTAAGTAGATCTGCTTTAACTAATGTTGGAGACAAACCCTAGTCAGTGTATGTATATATGGTTTACACACACACAATGCTATATGCTATTCCATGAAGTGTAGGAGATGTTCTGTTGGTCACAAGTTTCTTGCCCATATGCTATAGCCAGGGGTAGGCAATCCAGCCCACGAACAGTCCGGGAATCAGCGTGTTTTTACATGAGTAGAATGTGTCCTTTTATTTAAAATGCGTCTCTGGGTTATTTGTGGGGCATAGGAATTCGTTCATTTTCTCTCTCCAAAATATAGTCTGGCCCATCACATGGTCTGAGGGACGGTAGACCAGCCCACGGCTGAAAAAGGTTGCTGACCCCTGTGCTATGCCTTAAAGGATCAATTAAAGACTGACTTGCACAGAACGTTTCACTAGTCAGTCTCCTGAAATGGAATAGCTGTCATTTCCATCAATACAGATTTCACACTGATGAACACATTTCCTCTCCACTCACATTTTGGGAAACCTTTTTAAAAACTTTTTTTTTTTACTACCAAAGCAGATTGGCTCTCCTGGGTGTGTGTAGGCTGAAACATAAATCAGCTATGACTAAGCAACTGTCTGACAAAACCTATGTAACTCTTGACTAAGAAATGTCATTGTGCAAGTGGAAACATACCATGATGGAAGCCAGCTGAAGGGTAACTAGCCCATATGAATTTGTGATCCCCTTGTGATTCACTCATTTCGCATCCTATCCTTAGGTTCACTATTAAAGGGGTAACATCCTTCTAGTACAGCAGCAAATGCTCCAACTGCAATTTCTTGGCTGAAACCCTAGACACTTGTTCTGATTGAGGAATGGGGAGAGAGGCTGCAATTGGTCCCCATAGAACTATTGTTTGCTCACAAAGAAACTTGAGGTTGTGGCTTTCACTGAAGCATCCCACTATTTTGAAAAAGGCAGGAGCGCAAAGCAGTATCAACGTGGGGTTTGATAATAGGCTCAATTAATTGTTGTACTCTACTTTCGTATTCTTATACTTATGAATTGCTGCTGCTGTGATGTTTATTGTAAATGAAAATAATTTTCATTATCTACCAGGCGCACAACTCTTCTGCCTTTCTTGATCTTTTTTCCTGACTTTTTATTTTTATTTATTTTATTTTATTTTATTTTACTCTTGGCAAACCCGACACTCAGTATGGTAAATCTGGATGGGGGAATACACAGCAGGATTGAATGACCATTTCCGCCGGTTGCATGAACCGGCGCCTTTACACGGCTGTCTGGATTTTTGCAAAGGAGGACATCGGTTGTCAACGAATGTCTTCAGGTTAACTAAAGCCACAAAAAGGACATTTTTTAATGAGAACTGGTAAAACATATTAAAAGGGTAAAGCAATTATCTGATGTAATCCTTTTCAAAATCTGCCTGATCTTCCAAAAATAGATGTAGCGATTCCCTGTAGGACAAGTAATTTTCTTAGCAGAAGTCTGGCAACTTTCTCCTTTCAAAACCAGAAACTATATACATGTAAACTTGCCTTCCCCAATGCCTTCAATGGAGGATGATTATATTTCCTTTCCAATTCTGAACAACTGTTTCATATTTGATAGTATAATTTAAAAGCTTGAGCAATGTAAAGGAGTCCACCAGTCTTGGCAAAAATCGGAAACTTCTGCAAGAACCAAGTGCGTGCCACGAGCTGTGCAATTTGCTCATGCAGAAACTGCTTTGCTGACCTCCCCTTCATTTAACAGACTCCACTGTGCTAGAAACACAAATATGGCTTCATAATGGGAGAGCCAATAGCAGGAATTAGAGCAACAACATCAACTGTGTTTTGTTTATGCTGGAGGCCATAAGGAGACAATACCGTTTGAAGTCTTTGGCTTTTTGCGATGTAATCCGTCACTAGCATGTATTATGATACTGCAGACCAGACAATACACTTTTATTCTCTCTTCCAGACCATTGACAGGCCCACTTGTTTTAATATTTAGTATTTCCTTTCAAGGATTGTGTCCCTTGGGGTTAAAATGGCAGTGACAACAGGAGGGCAAGAGATCAAAGTTTGTGTTCAGGCTGCAGCAGTCTTCTTCCAGGGGAAAACATCTGCAGAAACCACCCTGGCACGGAACATCAGAAGACATCAGAACAAAGGTCCCTCCACTCCAGCATCTTCTCCTCACTGTGGCCAACCAGATGCCTATGGGAAGCCTGCAAACAGGACCTGAGTACAGTAGTACAAAAGATGGTGGAGGTTGAACATATAAACATCATGGCTCGTATCCTTCATGGATTTTTCTAATCCTCTTTTAAAGTCTTCTGTGAGTTGGTGGTCATCATCACATTTTAAAGGAGTAAATATGTGGTGCCCCCAACCCCACCTAGAAATATTATCATACTTTCATTCTAGAAAGGTATCCTAGTTGATGGTGCTGAAGGCCACTGAAAGAGCCAGGAAAATCAACAGGGTTATGTTCCTGCACCTTCCAGTGTAGGTTGACCAAAGCAGTTTCAGTACTGAAGCCTGCATGAAGTGAATCAAGCCAATCCATCTCATCCAGAAGTGCCTGGAGATATTTGCCGACAATGAGAGGCTGGTCAGTGGCCAAATTGATTAGACTGACTATAATGAACAATGACTGCTCATTGTGGCTGCAGCTTTTGCAGTCCCAATTTGTGAAATAATTCTTTATTTGAACTCAGTCTGCAGCTTACAGTTTGTAAATCCATTGTTAATTGTTTCAGTAGGGGTTGGCGTGAATTCTCAGCTTCCAGCACCATCTACTAGTAGTCAAATGTGTTTGTGATTGACTAGCTTAAAAATAAAGGATCATGTACATATTACACACTGCATTTTGTGAAGTTGTGAAAGGCAAAAAGTGAATTATGAATATAAAATATTTGACCATTCCCAAACGTGTTCAAATTATGCAGCTAATGACGTGCCAGTCCTTAAGACTCATTAGTCTGCCGTATGAATGTTTCCCCTTGTAAATTTATGAAATACTGTATACAGTTACTTGCAGTAATGTCCTTTGGCGTCCCCAAAGAATTTTTTTGAAGCTTTATAAGGGTCTTTAACTTCAATTTGAGACTAAGTCAAAGGCTGACTGCAAAGGCATTTGCAAATCATGCACATAACAAAAAGCAGGATAGCTTAGAGGTGACAGACATCACTGTTGTTCCTTTAGATACTTGTTTCTACTCTGTGTGCATTTGTACCAGGCCAGATAGACAACTATCTGCTATCCCGTGGCATCTGCTACTATTGGCGGCTGTTGGAACTATAGCACACAGTGGTCCTAAACCTGTGACCTAGTTATTACAAGCGGTTGTGATTTATTTAATCACACATTTATTTAATTGTATTTTGATCCAGCTTATCAGGCAGAAAATGTCTCGCAAATCAGTTTGCAGCCAAATTAACACACAATAATTATTAGTGCAGAACATGATCTAATGAGGGTTAAATTCTATTTGCGTCTAATGTCCTTCTAAGCTAATTGAATAGCTAATTGAGTTTGTCTGGTAAAACCTGGCTGCACAAGGCCTGCACGATTCTAGCAGGAACACAAAGTTTCTCTTTTGCAAATGTGGTCTGTCTACTTACTGCTTAGAGGCTTTTGGTGTGGCTGGCAGGGAGGGAATTTTCTAATGAACTGCCAAGGTCCTCCAAAAAGCTTGCCAATCACACAAAAACCAGCCGAGTCATGTCTATTATTATTATTATTATTATTATTATTATTATTTTAAAATTTTATACCACACTATACCTGTAGATCTCAGGGCGGTTCACAACATGAAATCACAAATATTAAAAACAAAAAATACATAATAGAGGTGCCGCTTATTTTTGCATAGGATTATTACTTATATAAGAATTATTTTATGCAAATCTGCCAGCATGTGTGGCCTCATCTAAATACCATGTTAACCTTGTAATTGTAAGCTATTAGAACATACAAAAAGGGGGGGGGGAGAGAGAGAGCAGGGACATCTTAAGCATATCTGGCGCCCTGATGCAAAGATCCCTCTGGCACACACACACACACACACACACCGTTTCCCAGAGTTGGCGACCTTTTTTAGGGAGGACGGTGCTGCCGATGATGCGCCCAGCTTTGCGAGGCTGGAGCAGGCGGGCAGCGGCTGGAGGGCTCCTCCAGCGGGGAAGAGACAGAGGCTGGACGTGGCGGCTCCCGGCTCAGCTGGCCACTTCGTGCTGTGGTAGCCATGGCAGGTGGAGGCTCCGGACGCAGTGCTGCTTCAGTGCAGCATGGCGGAGGTGGGCGAGGGTGGCAAGCTGATGCCAGGAGGCGCCGCATCCAGCCTCCGCCTCTTCCCTGGCGCCCTCCAGAATTTGGCGCCCTGCGCCACTAGCCTGTGAGAAAGAGAAAGAGTTAAATAGTGGTATTTGCCTGAAATATACCTGGTGAGAGAACAGACACAAGAATGCAATAGCATAACATAGGCCTAAAATTAAACATCCTTATTTGCTTCCCTGGAAGAATAAGGAAAAAGAACTCAACTCGCCTGAGTTGAGATTTGCACTGATGTTATAGTAGTTAGATGTATAATCACGCAGTGTGGTGTTTCTTAAGCTTTTAAAGCTGGAGAATACCACCCTTTCTGGGGAAGGGCCATAGCTCAGCAGTAGAGCTCACGATTTGCACGCAAAATATCCCAAGTTAAATTCCTGGTATATCTAGGTAGGATTGCGAAAAAGCCCTGCATTGAACCGTGGGGAGCTGCTGCGCATCAATGGAGACCAGGCTGGGATATCTTTCTCAGTCTGAGGGACACATTGCCTCATCATGCCAGAGGCAAAAAGTTGGGGGAGCAACAGATGTGATTTCAGCTTTTGTAGAGTAGGCCATATATCAGCTATGCAAAACTTAGAGGTTTCCACACACACACACACACACACGATCCAGGCAAGCAGGTACTCTGGTTGCAGCTCAAGTACACATTCCCACCAGGCAAGAACCCTGGAGGAGGGTGTGGGGCAGGCCCAGTGAGTTGTGTGGTTGGGAAGAGATACTTGGAGGAGGGCTGCTTTCATCTCCGGGGCCTGAGGTTCCCTACCTGTGATGTAGATAATGCAGTTCAATGGACTATTGGTGTGGCTCAGGATAAGGCAGCTGTGTTCCCTTCCACTTTCTTTGTCAGAGTGTAAAAGACTAAGAATTACTCACCCTCAGAAAAAAAAACAACTTCTGCCTTCGCATGAGTCACTGCTGTACTGGACATGCTTTCTGAATGGAAGGGGTCAAACTCAAAGCGATGACGCAGCCAGACAGAAAAGAATCTCTGAGAACAGATGACTCTGCAACAGGAGTTATTGAATGAACCAATTACACAGAGAATCATAGAATTGTAAAGTTGGAAGAGACCTCAGGGCCGTCTAATCCAGCCTCCTGCAGTGCAGGAATCTCCACTAAAGCATCCGTGACAGGTGGCCATCCAACCTCTGCTTTAAAACTCCCAAGGAAGGAGAGTCTCTGAGGAGTCTGTTGCACTATCTAACTGCTCTTAGCATCAAAAAGTTCTTCCTAGTGTTTAGTCAGAATCTCCTTTCTTGTAACTTGAATCCATTGGTTCGGGTCCTACCCTCCAGAGCAGGAGAAAACAAACTTCTTCCATCCTCCATGTAACAGCCCTTTAGATATTTGAAAATTGCTGTCGTATTTCCTCTGTCAGCTCTTTTCCAAGCAAAACATACCCAGCTACTTCAACTGTTCCTCATAAGGCTTGATTTCCAGACCGTTGATCACCTTGGTCGCCCTCTGTGCATGTTCCAGCTTGTCAAAATGCTTCTTAAATTGTGACACCCAGAACTGGACATGGTATTCCAGAATACAGTGGTACTATTACTTCTATTGATTGGCACACTATATACTTCTGTTGATGCAGCCTAGAATAGCATTAGCTTTTTTGCTGCTGCATCACACGGTTGACTTACGTTAGAGCAGAAAATGCAGCGGCAGATTTGGCCTTCAGCAGGCAGCACAATTGCTAAGGATATTTAATCACTGTTGTTGAACAATCATAGGATGAAATATTGACACCACCAGCTAGGACTCAGGAGGGGGGCCCCAGAGCAGCAGAAAAAGCACCAGAAGCTGGATGGAGGACGATACTGGGGTATGTTTGTTTAAACACTTCTCTCATGTCTACATTATTTTATTCCCTTTCCAGCTGTGCTTCCTTTACAGAATAAAGCACAATTGGCTGGCTTTGCTATGGTTTGGTATCTTGAGCTCCTCAAAGGAAAGGCAGGAAATAAATGTAACAGCAAATAAATAAGCCTTGGCCCCCATGCTCAGCTCAGTGGTTTTAATCTGGAAACCCAAATTGATTGATTGTGAATTGATAACAACAGACATATTTTTCAGAAGCAGCCTCTAAGTTTATTAATGTAACCATTTGCTTTGCAATTGCTAGCATCCCCCCCCTTTTTTTTGTTGCAAATAATTCAAGCATTTCAAACTGGACAAAAACTTAGGGAGTCATCTAATGCACATCCACAAGTACTGTACCATTTAACTGCCCCTATGATTTGAATACTTTTTTCACCTGTAGCTAACTTAAAGCCCAGTTTGCAACGTACAGCACTGAAGTATCTACACTTCCTTTTCAGAAGTGTTTTGTGAATGAGGACAGGAAGACCTTAAGAAACAAATCCCAGAATATTGTAGATCCAAGCTGGAGTGGGGAAATGTTCTGTCATGTTTGCCAACAGCCTGGTCATGTGAGTTTACATGTAGGCAGTAAAATATGTCAACAAGAAAAGAGCCCTGAGGTATTTGAAACTTTTGCCAGGTTTTTTGTTTTAAAACTAGAGTAAGCAATAGATGGATATGATTTTGTTGAATAAAGCGGGCCATAGAGGATTTTTCACTCATATATCTCACCTGTAAGTACTTTTGCTGGTAAGTCCTTTTAAGAGAAACATGTCTAACAAATGTGTGTTGATATAATCCAAATTGGGGCAGGGGCCTTTTAACAGTCTCTGTGGCTAAAGTCCTATTGCATGGGAATAAATCCCTTTGACTCAAAGTGGTACTTGTTTCTGAGTATATATACCTAGGGTTGCACTGTACAGAAAAGAGACTGAAATAGTGAAACACCAGGAGCTTCTCAAAATTTAAAATGCTACTCAATGCCTCAGAAACAGGTAGAGATGAGACAAAATTCCTCTGTATAAAGTACTCCCTAAGATTATATATTGGAGGCAGAATGGTTTTGAATACCAGTTGCTGGAAAATGCAGGCAAGGTGAATGTTGCGGGCATGTGGTTGGCCACTGTGAGAACAATATGCTGGACTAGATGGCCCATTGCCCTGATTCAGCAAGCTCTCTTTAGGTTCTTATATAGGTCCTAGGTTATTTAGAGCTTCTAACATTAGAATAATGACATGAACCCAGTACAGATGCTTCAATAGAGGGCTTGTATGTCTGTCGTAACCTAGTCCTGCCAAGAGATGGGCCACTGAATTCTCTGTAGCACAAGCTTCCACATTTACTTCAAGGCAGAATACACTGTAGCTTCCACTCTAGAATTATGTTCTTTTAACCTTATGGAAAGAGATGATCTTGCAAGCTACTTGCATTACGATGCATTTATTAACGCTTCAATACTCTGTGTGAAGGGTACTTCACATTGGCTGCTGATTTCCTATGAAGTTTTAAAGCCGTCTTCCCAAATTAGCAAAAGCGAATTTCATTGATTTGCAGAATATCGTATTTTTTCTGGGACAAAACACTTGACCTTTAAACTTTTGTGCTTTTATCTTGTGCACTGCTTTGAAATCTTCAGATTAAGGGTGGTATATAAATTTAATAAAAAAATAAATTTGTTATTGTTCAGTGATTACCCCTTCCACAAAAGACCCCACCATGCTCATAGCAACAAACACAGGATGACTTCAGAATTATCCCTTGTTAGCAAAGGAAATTTATGGGAAGTGGGTGGCTAGACACAGCATGCGTGGATCTATACTGAAATAAGCCTCCTGACGCACAAATGGGTGTTGCCGGCAGTTTTATCAAAATTAACATTTCAAACTAGCAAACAGATCACAGAAAACAGATGTCACAACTTATAAATAGATGATAATGCCATACACAAACCAGGAAGGTGTGCGCGGGGGGGGGGGGGCAGTCAGGCAAACAAAGTAGCACCTGCCTGAACAAAGAAATTTAATACAATGAAGCATGCTACCTGGTCTCTTGATTACATCAGATCTCGGTGGATGTTATGAACAAAAAGAAATGACCAGAGAGTGAATACAGTGGGTGACGTGCGTTATCTCATTGGAATTTGCTGCCCTTAAGAGAACAAGGGAAATTCCCCAGAGAAGACAATAAAATATGCAACAAAAGTCTTTTATACGCAAGCTATTAGCCAATGATATGAAAGAAAAAATACCAGTTTTATTCAATTGGTGCTCTTGCACAAGGGCTTCAAAAGGCATCCACTTATGGTGGAAAGTGATTTTTTTTTTTTTAACCAATTCCCACTCCTTTCTGCAGCTCCCAACACCCCCCAAAACTGACGGGTGCTGCTGCTGCAGGTGGAATCAGCAAATGCCTCTCTTCCTACTAGCAGAACAGATTTGATTCCTCCCTCCATCAGAGGGGATAGCTTGAGGATAGCTGATTATGTTCAGAGTATTGCTATTCTTTCACCGGAATGAGAAAATAAAACAAAAGAGGTCAACAGGAGATACATCACACTGTATATATAGTATACAATATATTGATCAACTACTGTACAGTAAATACTTAACTACTGTTATTTAGGCCTAAACAAATGTCTGAATCAAACTTACCTTAAAAGCACAGAAGCAACCATTAGTAAAAAAACAATAAATTTTCTGAGGAGAGAACATGTCTCCTGTATTGCATGATGCTGTGAAAATGCTCTTTGGATATGCAAAATTGTCATCCTTAGTTTTTTTTAAAAAAACATTTTAAACTTGCTGATAGACCTCGTTAACAGCGTTTAATATCTGGGGGTTTCCCCCAAGCTGCTGGAATTGTGCTCCTTGACTAATTATAGGACTTAAACAAAACAAGCTAAAAATGCCTGAAATCAAGCAACTTTGCTACTGATTGCTGCTTTTGGTAACTTTATTTTTTGCTACCTTCTGCAGCTATGTTATCTTGTGGCTTTGCTGCTTCTCTCAGTTTAATTTTTATCTTGGCATTTTGTTTTGGCATCAGATATTTATTGCCTTAAATTTGTATCTAACATATAACATATCTAACATATAAAAGCAATATATAATTTTAAAATAAAACACAAAGTTATCACAGAGGTAGTACATTTGTGCCTGTGCTGCAGGACTTTAGACTACAGAGTTTTGCCCGACTGCATGGTCCTCCATACAATTTCCTGCATAGAAAACTAGATGGGCCTGAGGCAGGTTCTAGCATAGTGTTCTTGGTATCATGCCACTCTTTTATAGGTAGGCATGGTGGCACTCCTGATCAGGCCAGTTCTGCCTATAGTCTGACGTGGTACAGCCCACCTTCTCTCCTTCAGTGAGAACTAGGCCCTAGTGTTTTAAAGTCCTAAGCTGTGTTTGCTGACCCCTAAAAGAAAGGTCTGCAAAACAAGTTTCTGCTTTGCAGGTTCCCATGCCTCTCCTCTCCAACACCGTCAAGCAAGAGACCAATACAGTAATCTTTTCTCCAGTAACAGCCCATTTTAATTGTGGTCTGATCATAACAGCATGTGCACAGCGCTGGATTTAGGGTTGATGAGGCCCTAAGCTACTGAAGGTAATGAGGCCCTTTATATGTCCAGCTGTTCTTTGTCAACAACAAATTGTCACTGTTTTTTTTGGTGTTGAATATGTGCTATACTGTATAGTAATTTATGGACCTAATAGGTCCATACACAATACAATACTGTTGCTGTGTGTAGGTTTGGTTTTTTTATCTTATATTTTGGAAATGTACATCCAGGTTTTTTTCCCTTTAAATTTTGGGGGCCCCCAAGATAGTGGGGCCCTAAGCTATAGCTTGTTTAGCTTTACAGTTATACCTCGGGTTGAATGTGCTTCAGGTTGAGTGTGTTTGAGTTGCGCTTCGCGGCAACCCGGAAGTAACAGAGCATGCGCATATGCTCAAAATGACGTCATGCGCATGCACGGAAGCAACAAAACGCGACCTGCGCACACGTGCGGTTGCGGCTTACGTTGTGTTCAGGATGCGAATGGGGCTCTGGAAGGGATCCCATTCGCATCCCGAGGTACCACTGTATACGTAAATCTGGCACTGTTAAGAGAGTGAGTGTGTGCATGTGTGAGAGAGCGCGTGCGAGAGACTGGGAGATTGCCTGTTTGACACAATTGATTCACCATTTATTTTTATTTCTCGGTCATCTATGCCATCCTTCTGTGGGGAAAAACACCTTTATTATGAGTGGAGAAAGTAGAGGGAGCTTCTCCTGATGGGGGGTGGGGGGGGAGGACTTGCGGCCATCTACCTTGTTATCACCCTCCAACTACCATCAGCCCCAGCCAGCATGATCAGTGGTTAGAGGTGCTGGGAGTTGCAATCCAGCAACATGAGGGGGGCTCCACCCAGGAGCCCCCACAACCAAAACCCACGTTTCTTCCTTTTGAAGTCGGCAGCTGTGATGTGCGCACTTGGCCACTTCTCCCAGCTCTATCGCAAAACAGCCCCGCCTGAGAGCAGCATTAAGCCTGCGTGGGCGAGGGCGACGGGCCGGTCTGGGTTGGGCTGCTTCTTGCTGGAGTTTCGCTCCAGCTCCCACAGGATTGAAAAGCGGGCGGCGGGGCGGGGAAACAGGGGAGGAGAAAGAAAGGACGCCAGCAGCACTTGCGGAGTTTGCCGCGCGCTTCTCCGTCTCCTGCAGGGGGCACAGCAGCGGCGGCGGCCCAGAAGCGCCTCGCAACCAGCGCGCCCGCCGCCCGGGCCGCTTCCCCACTTGGGCGCTGCTCCGAGCACGTGGAGGTGGAGCCGGCGGCGCGCGCGCGAGAGAGGCTGGCCCGGGCCAAAGGGGGCGGAGCCGGGGCTGCCTGCTCCCGATGGGAGCCTGGAAAGGGGGAAGCCCGCGCGCTCAGGGGCAGCAGCGAGAGCGGAGCAGGCGGGAGCGGCGCTCGCTTTGCCTTGCTGGATTTGGGGATCTCCGGCTGGGCAGGGGGGGAGGGGGCGGAGAGAGAGAGAAGCCAGGATTCTCCTCGCCAAGGGGGGGTTCAGAGCGCTGCATCGAGGAGGAGGATGGAGCCTGTGACCAAGTGGAGCCCTAAGCAAGTAGTGGAGTGGACGAAGGGTAAGGAACGGGGCTCCGGCTGCTCCTCCAGCCTGGATCTGCGGGAGAGGCACGCTACTCTCTTTCACCCCCCTGCGCAGTGTTTGTTCTTCTTCGCTTCTCTTCCTCCTCCTCCTCTCAAACTTTTCCTCTTAACTTGGGGGGTCCTCAATCCCTGCCCCCCTTCACCTCGTTCTCCCGCCTTCAAACTCCTCTCCTGCCCCCTTTATTTCAAGCTGCTTCCTCAGGAGGGATCATACCTGCAATTAGCTGCCGCTCTTAATCCGAAAAGTGCTTGGCGGGCTCTAGTTCCCCGGCTGTTAGCAACACACACACAAACACACACGGCTTTCAGGAGCCCAACGCAGCCACTCGCGTGTCAACAAACGAGCCTCTGCCGCGGCCCTGGGCATGTTTTTGCAGCCTGGGCTGGGAGAGGGCTTCGCATTCGGCGCTTCCTCCCTTCCTGCCGGATTTACACGGGGTGTGTTGCGTTCACACAAACAAAGAGCAAGCTTCTTTAAGTATTCCCGACGAGGCTGCTTGAAGAGCCAGGTTCCCTCAGGAAAGAGGAACAGTGATAAATTCTGGTCTTTAAAGAGGAAGACGCCCTTGTGACCGATTTGGGAATGTGTGAATCTCTGCTTGAACAGAAGCCGAGTTAAAAACGCCAAGGTTTTCTACGCACAATAATTGGTGTAAATAAATCGAGCCTCCAAATGCCCGGCACTCCACAGGTTGCCTTCTGAACAGATGGGCTCGTTAGTGGCTGACTTTATTTATACAAGGCAGTGTATGGATTGCTATCGCTTAATATAGCAAGACTCTCTGCACACACACTTCCTTGGATGTACCGGTGAACAAACACGGATAGGGCTGTGCTACAGCAATCCAGCTCCACTTATTTTCTCGCGAGGGACTAGCAGTGCAACCTAAGAGTCCATTATATAGTTGGCACCCTCTGAATGCCCAAACATTCCTTGCAGACGAAACCTTTTCAGTAATGTGAAGTCTGAGACGGTCTGCTTAGGTTATAGGGTGCTACAAGTTGGCAGGAGGGCTTCTTTAAGGTCTCTCCTGCTTTCATGATAGGCTGCACACTTTACCAGCTTAAAATGCAACTAGGTCATTCTTTTTCTCAGTTTGGATCCAAGCTGGCTTGAGGAAAAACTCGTCAAAATGCAGTGTTAGATAAGAAACCATAAGATTGATACAGGATAGATTAGGCTTGTGGCTACTATGTGCACATTGCTTCCCAAAGCATTGGTGGGAATACACTGGATGCACAACAAATGTGCACACAGCAGAAGTTTTTCTCTGCTAGCTTGGCTTCTGGTGTTTTGTTTCAGAGTGCTGAGTTACTTCCTATAAATTAGTTGGTGTGATGGTATGGCACTGGTCATTCAAAGTGGTTTCACCTTCCCTTTTATACCTGCTCTTAAATATACTTGGTGCAAATTAGATTCTCCCAACTCACTCGATTTCCCATTTTGGCAGTTTTAAATGGTGGATTTTCCCCTGTCCCCCACCCCCCTACCCAATATATATATTTATATGTAATAGGAGACTGCAGTTATGGGTTCCCAGAATCATCGCTGGCTGATTAATCTGGTCTAGAAGGGTGTGCAGGGTATTATTTGATCAATAAGTTTATTTCACTAGCCAAATTCTATGATAATTATTATCACACTATTCTTAACTTGAAGAAGAGTTGTTAGAATATGAAGACTTGTGTAAGAGGAAATGTAGGGATGTGTGTGTGTGTGTTAATCTGTTTAGAGATCGCTTACTGAGAAGGGGCCATTCTCTGTTATTCTTTCCACTAGTTTCTCATGGTTTTATTTTCCTGTCTTGACTCAAGTGCCTGGATATCAGTGCAGCTAAAGCCTCATTCACAGAAAGATGTTTTTGATCCAGAGACCTTTTTACCTTGTGTGTGAAACTGAACTTTATTGCTTTGTTCTATCCTTTTTGCTAGTATACATGTTTCCTACTTTTGCATCATCTAGTAAAGAAGGATGAGTGGGAGCTCCTAATAATCTATTTCAATTTACATTGACTTTCATGCTATGAATAACAGATTGATTTGGTTTGGTTCTTCCTCTGTGAATGGCTAATTTGCTGCTGAAAACTTTTTTAAAAAAGATCTCTTAGCAAATCTTAGAAATATACTCTCTAAGTATGGCAGTCGATGAAGATCTGATTACTACAGTTTCACATTTGAATTGGTATTTTCTCCTTGGCTGAGATAATGCTTTGTTCAGGGAAGCAGCTACCTTTGCATGTTCAGTATCCTGATACTGATTGGATTGTATCCAGCTTGACATTTAAAAGTGGCAGCATTCAGATTAATTTCATGGACCCAATGAAAATGGTGTCCAGGTTGGAAATTATCCATGCAGCTCATGTGTTGCCCTCCAGATGTTATGGACTACAATTAACACCAGCCCAAGCTAGCATGGCAAGTGGTCAGGCATGATGGGAGTTGTAGTCCAGCCACATCTGGAGGACACCATGTTGGCCACCTCTGTCTTATAGAGTACTGTTGCTGTGAAGACTGAAACATAGTTGTACATGCTTTCTAATTTTTTGCAAAGTCAGAAGCCATTGTTTTGCAACTCAGAAGGCTGAATATGCAAGTTAACTGTAGGCATGAATTATGCAAATGTTACTGATCCATTAAGACTGTGTGAGCTATTATACAAGAGCTGCTGCATTTGGTCCTGGCTGAAGTGGTGACTTACTTAAGCAGGGCAGCCCAAACTAGTTAAGAGAGATGCCGTCCTGGAGAGTTCATTAGTAGAACGGACCGATGGAAGACTGCCTTTGAGAGCTAGTGTGTTGTGTAGTGCCTGAAAATGGAACCATGGCAGTTCCCAGTTCAGATCTCACAAATGTGCAAGCCTGTTCTTTCAGATTTAGTGCTTCGCCATTTGTTTTAGTTGAGCTTCTCCTAATTAATCAAGGCCTGGCCTTGCCACAGTTAGTGGTTTTAACTTTCTGTTGGATGTGTGGTGCTTTGAACAGGAGGGATTTGCTTCTTAGAGAATTCATTTTTCCCCTGTGCTCTCAGTGTGAAATTTGACCTCTCAGCTGAACATCAGAAGGTTCCCTAATGCTCCCTCCTGCCTGATGAGTTTGTAATAAGGCAGTGGGCTGTAAAGAAGGAAACTCTTCATGGGCACGTGCTAATCTGTTTCATTGCTTTTGGACAGCACAAGTGTCATTTAAAAGCATGTAAGTAGCTCAATAATCACTTTGGTGTTAAGTTTCATTTTTAATCCATAGCCAAGAAAAAAATGCCTTTTTTGGCAGTGCTCTACTAGGCTGTTATTTCCAACCAAATTTCTACATTTTAATCATGTTATTTCTGCTCCCCTGGAGAGGGAGGGCAAGGAGGAAGAAAAAGAGCTTGACAAAATCTGTCATTCTAGGCAAACAATAACTTGAAATAGTATTTGAGAGCTGAAAAGTCCCTACTTTGGTGTGGGGGGTGGGGTGGGATGATATAACTTCTATTGATTGTTGTGGTATGCTAGTCTTTGTATGGTATGCTCTTCTGAAGAAATTCCTGCAGTGAAGCTCAAATAGGAGCTAGTAGTTATCAAATTTATTTGTAGTAGCACTTCCTTTGTTCAGAAGATTGCATCAATGGATAGTGAAAACCCAAGTCAGACATCAGAGGGTGGCATTTCATTGACACATAGTATTGAAGGCAACCTCAAAGACCATCTAGTCCAGTCTGTTGCCAATGTAGGAGATGCACTCCTACTGCAGCACCCTTGATAAACAGCCAACTAGCCTCTGCTTGGGACGTGGGTGGTGCTGTGGTCTAAACCACTGAGCCTAGGGCTTGCTGATCGGAAGGTCGGTGGTTCGAATCCCTGCAACAGAGTGAGCTCCTGTTGCTTGGTCCCAGTTCCTGCCCACCTAGCAGTTCGAAAGCACGCCAAAAAAGTGCAAGTAGATCAATAGGTACCACTCTGGCGGGAAGGTAAATGGCATTTCTGTGTGCTGCTCTGGTTTAGCCAGAAGCGGCTTAGTCATGCTGGCCATATGACCTGGAAAAACTGTCTGTGGACAAACGCCGGCTCCCTTGGCCAGTAAAGCGAGATGAGCGCTGCAACCCCAGAGTCGTTCGCAACTGGACTTAACTGTCAGGGGTCCTTTACCTTTACCTTTAGCCACTGCTTAAAAAGCCTTTGACATCCACTGCCTTCTAAGGCAGCCTGTTCCGTTTGGTCTCATTCCAGGTCCCGATGAATGAAAGCAAAAGGAAAGCCTTTGAGGCCCACAGCTGTACCCAGGAATCCTATAATGCCTATGATCAATGGTTCTGAAAGACAATGCAGGCACTGTTTAATAAGTTAAGGAGGATCCATATCCACCTATATTGTGCTATTAGTATTGCGCTAAGACAGAGGAGGGTGGGATAAATTGGCATATCCCCCACCCCCCATTAAACCACTTGTACATTTATGCACAATCTGATAGGAATGAGAGCATGACAGGGAGGCATTTTCTGAATGTTCTCAGGCTCATTTCGCACTTTTGAGGATCTATATTTTTTATTTTTTATTTGTGGGGGCGTTTCTAGGTATGCAATGGTATGCACATGCTGTTTAATTAACACTGTATGACAATCAAAATGTTTTAAGAATGTTGAACTAGGGGAGATGGTAGGGAGTGGCTATATTTATCTTACTGTTTTGTGGAAAAACTAAAAGACATATCTTTCCAAAGTTCATCTGCTTCCCCCCTTTCCCCCCAAGATGTGCCAAAATATGCTACCCTTTGAAACATGTTCTTTTAAAAAGTATTCCAACAAACATAGCCTCTAGTTGAATCACGAACATGAAAAAGGCACTGTTTACTTTCTAAACAAGCATACCTCCTCTTGGAAATTTTAATTTTTGCATTAGTTTATATTGGCTTGTTTTACTGAGAGTCTGCTCCAGAAAAATACCCTATGGGTGATACTAAAGTTAAGACTTACTGTGTGCAGACTGCAAGTTGCATTTTTGCATGCTGAGTATCTACTGTCAAGGTGCATGCTGATAATGAGCACTCTGTAATATAATTACTCTGTAATAAGGACCATCCTTTCGTTTTGCATTCACAATTGCTAATCTGGAGCATGTGTTGCTTTGGTGTCCATGTTTTTCAAAAGCTCGCCAAACATTTCTGTGAACCCAGCTGCCTGATCTGCACCATGTGGGCTTAGCTGTATTTCTGGGTGAAGATGTTAATCTGTGTGCTTTTTTTCACATTTAAAAAGCAAGGCACAATTAGCTGGCAGTCATCTTAAGACCATGGAAATTAAGGAGATCTTTTTGCTGACTGAAGGAAATTTTGTGCCTGAACTAAATGCACCCTTAAGACTGACAACCGCTTGAAAAAACTTTGGTGCAATTATATGGCCTTATCTACTGTACCATAAACCTCCTCCGTCCCCAAATGTTCATTTAAAAAGGTGTGTGCATGTTCTTTAAAATCCTTTAGCTGAATCCGCTGCTTGCATAGCTGAAGCATTTTAAAAGATTATGTCTTATTTGTGCTAAACTATTGCTGATACAGTCATTATTGCCTTCTTGCTCTGTACGATATGCCCATCCAGACTGAAATGGGCCCCTGTAGGAGCAAAGAGAAAGGGGCTTCCTTTGATCTTGAACTCATTGTTTTCTGAAGAGAGGTTGGAATAAGGGCTTAGGGACTGATATGGGTGCAAGGCTTTTCTCAGTGTGGCCTTCAAGCATCCATGAGGTCCAGCTAGCTGTGCCTGTAAGAGGAAGTCCTATCTTGGCTACACAATTTTTATTGGCTTTAGAACTCCTGTACCAGGGGAGAGCCCAACAACTTTCCAGATGTTGTTGGGCTGTGATTTCCACGATCAGCACACAAAGAGAAGGCTGGAGCACAGGTAGATTCACCTGTTATAGCTCTTCCCCATTCTGATGTTGCCCATAATCCTGCTCCCTCCACTTGCTGCTTCTGGCTTGCTTAAGAGGGCAGGTGAGCAGGCAGCAACTGGAATGAGTAGAGCCACGGGAGGTCAGCAGTGCTCTGGTGTGGGCCCCATGCAGTACCTAATGATGCTGAGCCGTGATCTTGGCCCAAGTTCCTAAGATATGCAATTCTGGCATTGGAACATAGAATGGGTCTCCTCTCCAGTGTGACATGGGGCTTCCGATGTTCTCTGCATAGCGTGGGGAAGTGCCAGAGTACACTTCTGCCCCATGATGTCAATAGGGGGCCCTTGGAGTGCACACTTCTCAAGGTGTGAAGCTTTGAAGGAGATTCAAGCTTTGAAGGAGATTGCAGGGGGTCGGACTAGATGACCCTCGGCCGGGATCCCCTCCAACTCTGCAGTTCCATAATTCTGTGATTCTAAGTCTAGTGTTTTTAGTTGAGCTTTGTCATCTGTCAGTGCACGTGAGGTGGATCTCTGTTTTGTTTCCTGACTTTTTATCATGAGAAAGTCTTTTATAATAGAATTGTACAGTCGGAAAGCACCATGGGAGTCGTCCAGTCCCATCCCCCGCAATCTGTGTGATGTGAGAATAGCACTAGTAAAGGCTACAATTTCAGTGAGGTTTACCTTGCAATGCATTTTGAACTGTCAGGGAGGTAACTCAAGACCCATCTTGGATGCAGGGTAATCTGTCATCATCTTTCTTCTCTGTTCTGTTCCTTCATGAGCAGTCCTCTCTTTTGCTCTGGATGGTATATCTGGACCTTCTCTGCACTCCGCCCCTAGTTCTTTTTCTCCTCACAACAATCCTGTGAAGTAGCTTAGAAGAAGAAAGAATGACTGGTCTAAAGCAGGGATTGGCAACCCAAGGCCCATGGGCCAGTAGCGGCCTACAAGGCTCGTCTAACCGGCCCCTGGTGACCCCTACCACCACCCGCTATTACTGGCACGGTGCGGCGTGGATGTGCACAGGAAATAGCGTGTGCACAGGTGCTCCTCCGACCCAGATGTGCACCGGAAATAGCATGTGCGCATGTGTGCGGGATGGAGAAGTGCCTGTGCGCGTGTGCACACGCTATTTCTGGCGCACATCCAGGCCGGAGGAGCGCCGGAAATAGTGTGCGTGCACGGGCGCTCCTCCGACCCGGAAGAGCGTGTGTGTGCACACGCTCCAGCCCATCCTCCGATGGACAGAGCGTGGACTGGCCCATCAACCGGTAAGCTTGCCACCCCCTGGTCTAGTGTGACCCAGTGCATGTCAGGGTTGAGTGGGGGATTTAAAGCTGGAGTCTGCCCACTTCTTGTCTGACGCTTAAATCACTGCAGCCTGCTGGCTCTGTAAAGGGCCCTGGTTGGCTGGATTATGGAGAGCTAGTTCTGAACTTGTTGGCAGCTGCACATTTGGAGGTGGCACGACATGGGAAATTGCCAGAAGGCTGTGCATTCTGGAAGGCTGGTTAACGCGGATTTGGCAGGTGGCTCTGTCTGGTTCAGAGGGCGAGGGGTCCAAGGGAAAGAAGATTAATTTTTAGAGACCCGGTCCTTCCCCTTTTGCGAACATAAATGGGTGAGCAGGCGAGGTTCAGCCACCCGATTCTCAAATGTCATTTTGGAGGGATGCTTTGAATGACCCGGAGGGAGGGGCGCTGGATTTCAGTTCAGTAGTGTTTGTCATTGACAATGCAAACCATTCCACTTAGACAGAAGTTTACTGTTATAGTGTTGAAAATTTACTTTAAAAAACAACAAAAACAAACCTTGTTTCCTTTAAAAAATATGCTGGTTTTTTAAATTAAATGTTTTCTTAACTGTGAAAGGCCTGCCATGTGGTGCATATGGCTAATTGGTATTAATTCCCTCCCGTCCAATAATTGCACTGTGGCTGTTTGCTTTGTCAAACTGCAAAACATATATGGGTCACAGAAAGAGAACTAAGTGCCACATGAGGCACGAGACTTGTTGTTGTTGTTTTGTTAAAGCTTCTGCTCTTCTTAATGCTTACTTTAAGAGTACTTAAGTAGTGTTGCTAGGTACTAAACAATGCAAGTCCAATTGCGTGGGTGCCTTTACATTCCTACTTCCCCAGTGCTTTGTTTCCCTTCTTTAATACTGAAAGTGAGGCCTGTTTAATTCTGCTTCAGAAGAATTTCCTTTGTTTTGTGGAGGTTAAAAATATATTGAAAGGGCTTTTGCATAATAGGCCAGGAAATGCTTTGGAAGGGACTCTCTTTCAAGCTATCCATCGCAGTTCCCAATAGAGGCAACCACCCATGTTGTCAGATTTAATATTTTTAAATAATTCAAATAGAACAGTTTTGAACTGAAGTCGCACTTCCCAGTTTTTCTTAGCTTCATTTTATATAGATGCTTCCCCACTATTAGGATGAAGTAGATGAATTCTTTTCAGTTGTAGAAGAGGAAGAACTGTTGGTATTTTAATGTTAGTTCAGATTTTGCTTTTCACATTGCTGTGCTGAGATGCGCAAGCATTCTTATTTAATCCCCACAACATTCCAATGTGGAAATATACATAGCCTGTTCTGCTTGGTGGTATTCCTTTTTCACCCTGAGTTTTAGTTCAATCCAAATGAGCTAAATTGCATGAGCAAGAGAGAGCAAGAGAGGTGAGGGCGGGAGTGAAATGGTTCAATAATACAAATGAACGCAAATAAGCAGAGTGGTCTTAGCATAATTCCTTAGGATGGTCTGTTCTGAGAGAGCATACACCCATGTGAAACTGTGAATATTTTAGTATTTGAGAACAAAGACCCCCCCCTTGAAATAAACAGGACAAGCTGGATGGTCGCCTTCTAGGGGTTCCCCAGGTTGCTTCTACCTTAATAATGGTTCTATGAAATACCCAAGAGAGACTGAGGGATTAACTCTGAAAATTGCAAGGTTTGCATTGACAAAATTTGATGGGGTACCCTGGCATACAGATCTTTCCCAACATTCAGAATTTAGCATGACTTGGTGGTATATTGATAAAAAAGTACCCCAGTTCCACTACACCTCAAGGTACAACAGGGTTAGAGGAATTTAGAAATTGGGATAGAAACACTGGAATTATAACCAGGAAAACAAATGTAATTAAGGCCACATCTGAATGCAGTCCTATCTTTCCCATCACAGTTGTCCTCCTCCGAGCCTGCCAAAAAGGTGTGTGTATAATGTATAATATGTACAGTGGACGCTCGGGTTGCGAACATGATCCATGTTGGAGGCACGTTTGCAACCCGCAGCGTTTGCAACGCACGCGTCGTGATTTGGCATTTCTACGCATGCACAAAGCACGATTTAGCTTAGAGGGCCAGCCCTGTATAGCTGCAAAAGTAGACTTCAGATCGTTCTCTTCACTCTCCTCCATCTGAGGACTGGAACCTTCTGATGGCTTCTGGAGCTCATGGATCTTGCTGTGGGCTTGATCTGCAAGCCCCAGTTTCCACAGGATAGTTGGATATGTGAGAGAGAAGGCCATAGCCATTCAGTCAACCTTTTTTTAAAAAAAACAGGTTCTAGGAAGCTAATGGATTGGCTTTAGGTACTAATGCTGTTGAGACACTTCTCAGGATAGATCATTTACATGTAAAAGGACCATATGTATGTAGTGTGCAGACAGCTCAGCTCCATATGTAATTACTGCTTTTGCAGCTGCCGCCGAATAAATGTCACTGTGTCAGAGCCTTGCTATAGTTGAGAGTAGTTATTCTCTTCCCGGTTCTTCTGGGCTCTTTTTCTTTTGCTAGATTTGCTGCTGACTGCTTTTGTTTTTTACTGGTGTTCCTGCCTTTGAACTATTGAACAGTCAACCTTTCTCTTTGAACTGCTGAAGTTAAGCAATGCTTACTGGCTGCAGTCCACAAAACAGTTTATTCCAGAATAAACTCATTTGATCCTCAAAAACAGAAGGGCACTTTATAGATTCATAAGCAGTGGGTCAGCTGTGCAAAGGACCCAGGTTTTCTCTTGAACCTATTCTGTAGTATACAATGGTACCTCAGGTTACAAACACCTTGGCTTACAAACACTTCGGGTTATAGACTCCGCTAACCCAGAAGTAGTACCTCGGGTTAAGAACTTTACCTCAGGATGAGAACAGAAATCACGTAGTGGTAGCATTGGGAGGCCCCATTAGCTAAAGTGGTACCTCAGGTTAAGAACGTTTTCAGGTTAAGAATGGACCTCTGGAACAAATTAAGTTCATAACCTGAGGTACCACTGTATTCCTTATAGATAATATACTCCTGAAGTGGCTATCCTAGACTGCGCATGTTGCTGGACTACAACTCCCATCATCCCTGGCCTTTGGCCATGCTGGCTGGGGCTTATGGGAATTGTGGACCACCATAGGTCCATATTGGCCACCCCCTATGGTACACAGTTTCTACCCCCTTTATACTCTCATAGGGTACTTCAGTTGAGTAACCTACAGCGTGGTTAAGTAATTACAGACTGTAACTTTTATGTCATAACTTTGTGCACTGCTGTGTAGGCAGGTAATTTTTCTTTCAGGCAAAAGTCCTTTTAACTGTAGTGTATGATCAGAACTTGATGTAGGTTGGGTACTGGTGTGTGGCCAGCCTGTTGTGCAGGTACTGCAGTGTGGATCAACTATCTGTCGTGGAGACTAGCCACCTTTTGTGGAGAACAGATGTGGACATTACGCAGAGCAATTTGAGCAGGGGAAGTTGGGGGTGGCCATCCTAAATGCTTCTTAGCTACAGGAGAACCACTCCTTACGTGGCTGAGAGAGAATGCTAAGCAGTGGCAGCAATCACCACTCTGTGGCGTGGACATGGCTTGGGATGTCTCTGTCCTTGTGCTAGCACGCACCACTTTCCTGTGTCTCGTATCCATAGGATCAAAGTGCCCGCTGTTAATATGGTGTGTTTTGAATCTGTGGTGTTGGAAGATTAAGGACAGATAAAAGGAAGCAGTTCTTCATGGAGCGCATGGTTAAGCTATGGAACTCGTTCCCGCAAAATGCGGTGATGATCACCAGATTGGATGGCTTCGAAAGAGGATTAGACAAATTCATGGAGGACAAGGCTATCAGTGGCTATGCTATGCCTCCATGGTCAGAGGCAGTAACGCTTCTGAATGGCTGCTGCTAGAAACCACAGAAGGGGAGAGGGCTCTTGTTCTTGGGTCCTGCTTGTGGGTTTCCCACAGGCATCTGACTGGCCACTGTGAGAACAGGCCATTGGCTTGATCCAGCAGGCTCTGCTTGTGTTTGTTTTAATGCTAGTTCTGACAAAGCCTTTATCTGTATTTGCGCTGGATTTCTATTGATATATATTCAAAGTAATAATATTAATAATAATAAATTGCTACTAAGCAAGATGCACAAAGGGGGATCATTTGTAGCCATCAGCACAGACTGGAAATTGATGGCAGGTGACTGTTGTTGCACTGTGCTTCTTTCCTGAGTAGGGTTGTTCCTGTGAAGTTTGCAAGCATCTGATCCTAGTGGCAGCACAGCAGGACAGAAACGGACTACTGAATCTCATTGGCGTAGGTACACTTCTAAGGGTCATCTGTGTCAGAGGCAATCTGCCAAATATTGTCCTGTTGCTAGTGATGGCTAGATGGGTTTTGTGCTTAATTGGAATCTCCCCTCTTCACACTCCCACTGCCCCAGGAGACCTTCTGATTAACCATGGAAACAGTCAACCCTGGCTGCCAGTGCATTGATCACGGGAAAACCAGATTATTATTTTTTGCCACTGAAACCAACCTTGAAACTTTATGTATTCTGTGTAAAACAAGTAGGCGGACTCTGATGCCGTAATTCTAGTATAACTCAAACTATTAGCCACCTCCGCCGGACGCAGTAACACTAACAGTTTAATAGATCTTAATAAACATTTAAATCAGTTGGCTGTGAATATTTGAAAGGGCATGGAATCCATTGGTATTTCAACACAATGCCCTTGTTTAAAGTCAGCTGCCATGTATTTGTGTGTATTTTATCTGCAAATGGAAAGCCATTGAAATCCTGTGTTAAGGTCTTTGCCAGAAAAGGAGAGTTCAGAGGAACTAGTTGAGACATGCCTGAGGAATGTGGAATGGAATCAAAACGTTTGTCACACAGTGGCAGTCAACTGGCAAGAGCCAGCAACGGTCTTAGGGAAAAGCCTGATTTTTGATATTAGGTTATCCTTATCAGAGATATTTAAAATGAAACGTGTGAAATGCTTCCTTCAAATCACACGGCTAGACATTCTAAGCCTGCTGCATAACGTGTGACCTGCATTAGCTCATAAACCTAAAGTTCACTTTTCCTTTACTCCACAAGGAAGAAAAATATTAGAATTTTAGGAAAGCTGTCAGTAACAGCCTGTTGATCACTGTACAAAATTACATTTTGTATTTTTACATCCCATCTGGAGCCATCAACTCTTTTTGCTGACACGCTCAAGGACCCCATCACAATAACGAATGGTAGTAGCTTTTTGAACAGTAAAAGGAAGCTGAAATGCTATGAAGTGTGAAACTTGACAGGTGTACATCAGAAGACATGCTGTTTAGCACATTGTTGCGTACTGCTGTTACTGAGCATGAGGTCGCATCAGTGCTGTACGATGAAAGCACCCTTGTTCCACTTTAACAGGCATGGCTCCCTGCCCCACAGACTCCTGGGAACTGTAGCTTGATAAGGCTGCCAACCTCACAGCGCGAAAATTCTCCATACAAACACCCTTCACAGCTCCCAGGATTATCTTTGATGGTTAAAATGGCATGATAACGATTTAAGCATATGGCGTTGGGTGACCTGGGTGCCTGCAGTGTTCTAGGTTCCATGCAGAACACAGCAGTGATTCAGATTCTTCCTTGGGGACTAACAGCCTCCCTTAGATCAGCCAGGGAGTTGGCTTGGGGAGAGTTGGATCTTAGTAGAGGCCAGGTAGGGCAGGACTGGGACTGTTCATCCAAGGCATCACTGCAAAAGTAGGATTGGAGGAATTGAGGGAGCATGTTGACAAATAAAGGTATTTCCATATATCCTCCACCCCCGTGAATGAGTTAACTGCAGATTACAGAGCCATATCACTTCTCCAGGCCCTGCAATCCATGGATTTCTGCTGTACCATACGGAACGAAGGAGTAGCTGGAGGGCGGTAGGCTTAGGCTAATAAGACAGATGCTCTATCTCCTGTGGGTCAGTGGGGAGGTGCTGTATTTCTGTGGGCTTAATCAAAACCAGCAAAAAAGGTGGGAGGGATGGGTTGGGGACTCCTGCTAGCACAAATTTGTTTAGTTCATTCTATTTTATATATGCCAGTCACTCTTTTTCTAGAGAAGCTGGCAATCTCTAGATTCTCAGGCGTGGCTGTTTGGAAACCGAATTCAGATCTCTGAATGGAAAGAGCTGTTAAATAGGCCTTAGGGAGCACTTGACAAACTTTGAAGCATCTTAAAATAAAATAAAAAAGCTTCGTAGGGGAAGTCGAAGAATGATTGACTTCCCTGGAAGACAGGCTCTGAACAATCCTTTGCGAAGGAGAGCAAGCAGGTTAACCACCTTGACCCTTCTGAGATCAGCAGCCTATGTTTTAAATAATAAAATCAGAGTAGAAAGAGATGCTCCCTTAACCTCAGCACAGCTAACGAGTTAAATAAAAACGGATTGCCCTTGTGCAGCTGGAGTGATAAGCGTTGGGATGGGGGTCGGGGAAACAGCAGCTGGAAGTATTCAAGGATGGTGTAACACAGAAATATGGTGGGAAGTCAGCCCTGCTTCAGTTCTTCAGCATGCTGTACAGTGGTACCTCGGGTTACATACGCTTCAGGTTACATACTCTTCAGGTTACAGACTCCACTAACCCAGAAATATTACCTTGGGCTAAGAACTTTGCTTCAGGATGAGAACAGAAATCGTGCGGTGGCGGCACGGTGGCAGCAGGAGGCCCCATTAGCTAAAGTGGTGCTTCAGGTTAAGAACAGTTTCAGGTTAAGTACAGACCTCCGGAACGAATTAAGTACTTTAACCCGAGGTACCACTGTATTGCTTTCACTTTCTGACTGTTTGCTTTGTAAATTTACCTTCAAAACTAATCTGCCAGCTATACCTGTGGCAGGATAAGTGCGAAGACTGCAACATGACAGCCCAGTTCCTCCCCACCTCTTGCTATGTAAAGTTGAAATGCATGATGGGTATAACGTCTTGTCTCTCTTCCCCCTCCCAAGTTTGCAGAAGATCCTTATACAGTAGTGCTCTTTTCCCCCTCTTTCCCATTTTTTTCTTTTTTAAATCAGTTGTTTCCAAAGTGATTCAAATCTTGTATTGCTAAGCTGCTTATCAACTTGGCATCTAAGCAGCCACAGTGGGAGCATTGTAGTGGGCTGGCTTTATTTCTCTGAAGGTTTTAGCTAGTTAGGAATTGTATTTGCACAAATCCTCAGTATAATTGGAGAAGAATTTTAACTCCCCGTAGACAAGTCACATGCCTAACATGCCAGGGCCTTTTATCCAGCGCTCATTCACAGAAGTATTCACTTCCCAGGTCCTGAACTTTCCTGAGAACCTCATGATTTATTGATAATTGAGCAGGATAATTGAGCTTGTGCCACTGCAGTAAAGCTACAGTGAGAAACTAAGAGGGCATATTCTCAAATGCAAGAGCAAACCGGCAGGCTGGCTGGTTGTAAGGAATGAAAGTGCAGTTTAAGCAGTGCTACATATTTATGGTAGGTTGGGCGGATTAGATGGTGTTTTGGCTCCTTTTTTAGAAGCCAGATGTCTGTTTAAGTAATGTCTAGGTCAGTGGTTCCCAAAGTGGGTGGTATTGCCCCCTGGGGAGCAGTAGGATTACCTGTGGGGGGTGCTAAGAGGTAAGCGGGCAGCACAGGGGCGCTGAGGGTGCCAGTGACTATTAGGCTTCAAAATGCTGGTGTCACTGAATCAAGTTCATCAGTTTTGTTGAGTTAATTAAATGAAATAATTTCCATTGGATTTTCAATAGATGTTTTCAATAAATTAATTGCGTTGGGGAAGAGTTTATGGAACCAAGGGTGAAGTAGTCTAAGAAAGTTTGGGAACCCCTGGTCTGGATCAGTCTTCCTCAATCTGGTGTCCTTCAGCACACCCATCAAGCCCTCTCAGCATGGCTAATGGTCAGGGCTGATGAGAGTTGTAGTCTAAACATTCATTGGGCACCAGGTTGGGGGAAGTTGGTCTGGATTGTTGGGATCTTCAGTGTGTCTCAGTGAAGCCTGACCTGGATCCAAACCCTCTCTCCTAGGCAAGAAATGATGGGTGGAAAAGGAAGAAACATCCTCCAGCCATGAAATAGACCTGAGTTTAGGGTGTTTGGCCATGGTTATGCTTTCGGTGGGTGGAACCTTTGTCTTCTGCCATTTTGGAGAACTGCGGCGTTCACTCTTTGGGGGATTTATCTCTTATTCTTTACTGTAAAACAGCCAGAAAGGCAGGTCATAGACAACAGAGTACAAAAAAATCAATCCAACTAATCTAGGTACATCAGAATTGAATTAAAAATCTGGTCCTTCAGGGGCACAATTACCCCATTCAAGACCAGGGAGTCCTCTACACCTACCCGCCTCCTGTCCCCCCAAAACAGTACGTTTATCTTGTCAGGATTCAACCTCAATCTGTTAGCTGCCATCCATCCTCCAACTGCCTCCAGACACTCACACGGGACCTTCACCACCTTCACTGGTTCTGATTTGAAAGAGATGTAGAACTGGGTATCATCCGCATACTGATGAACACACAGCCCAAACCCCCTGATGATCTCTCTCAGCGGCTGCATGTAGATGTTGAAAAGCATGGGGGAGAGGACAGAACCCTAAGGCACCCCACAAATGAGAGCCCAGGGGTCTGAAAACTCATCCCCCACCACCACTTTTTGAACACGGCCCAGGAGGAAGGAGCGGAACCACTGTATAACAGTGCCCCCAGCTCCCAGTCCCTCTAGACAGTCCAGAAGGATGTTATGGTCAATGGTGTCAAAAGCCGCTGAGAGAACTAGGAAACAGCTCTCACCCTAGTCCGCCAGAGATCATTGACCAGTGCGACCAAGGCAGTTTCAGTCCCATGATGAGGCCTGAATCCCGACTGGAAGGGATCCAAATGGTCCGCTTCTTCCAGACGTGCCTGGAATTGTTCAGCAACCACTCGCTCAATCACCTTGCCCAAGAATGGAAGATGTGAGACTAAAATGAATTAAAAACCATTTATATTGTATTTTTACATTGCTGTGACCCACCTTGGCACCTTATGGTTCAGGGCAGGTAAGACGTCAAATGGTAGTTGAGATTCCTGCATTTCAGGGAGTTGGACTTGATGACCCTTGGAGTCCCTTCCAACTCTATGATTCTATGATCATCATAACCTCTAGAGCAGAGTTTTCCACAGTTGGGGTGTCAGCACTAAGGAATTCATTTTCAGTCATCTAGGTAAGGAGATGGCTGTAAGTGCCTTCCTGGCCCATCACCTTCAGCCCAAGCCATTTAGGGTTTTATTCGTGCTGTAGTGAAACCTGCTTTCCAGTTTCTCAGAACTTTCTTCACCTGCGAAAGGAGCTTCCATTTTTCTGTCTTGTTCTTGGGCTGCTTGAGAATGTCCTTAAGCATTAGGATGTGGGCTTGCTCTTCCCTGCTCATTGTGGGGTGTGTGTGTGTTTCTCTAAACTTATCCAGCACTCTGCAGTCTTCCCTGCTTCCTATGTTTCCTGCTTCGAAAATTCCCCATGGGAGAACATAGGAACAAGCACAGGAAGTTGCTTACTACCAAGTCAGAAAATTACTCCACCTAGCTCTATATTGTCTACACTGACTGGCAGTGACTCTCCCGTGTTTTAGGTGATGGTCTCTCTCAACCTTACCTGGAGATGCCAGGGACTGAACTTGGGATCTTTTGCTTGCGAGGCGGATGCTCTGCTACTGAGCAATGACCCTCCCCCAAGATAATATCATGTCTTCCCCTGAGCTTTTAATTTAAACACAGGAAGCTGTGGAGGTCCTTCCTTTAACCTTTTTAAAAAACTTCGAAAGAATCTTCCCACCCTGGTTTCCTTAAAAGTAAAAAGACAACACTTTTGAAACAACATTAGCAAACAGTTACCTGGAGCGCAGTAAGCAGCCTCTCCACCTTCCTGTCCTTACTGGAAAGGCTAGCTAAGGACATCAAAGATATTTCACAAGTGCAGAGGAGGCAACCCGCTGGAAAGATGGTTTGTGAACTAGAAGAAGGGAAACCTTTGCAAGTGCAACCAGAACCCTGCCCACACCCGCCCACACTAGGATTTATCCTGTTTTCTTTCCCATTCACTTCTTTTCTGAGCTAATTGATGGGAAGTGATTGGGAAGGGTGGTTGTGGAATGCAGGAGAGCACATCACTAGGCTTTCTGTTTGTTTGTTTGTTTGTTTGTTTTTTAAATTATTTTTATTGGTTTTACATATAATCACATTACATAACATAATATTCTCTTATTTTATCTCTCTGGCTCAACTGAGCCTAACGGCTTCCCTCCCTCCCGTCTGATGGTTTACAAAATTAAACTTTGCATCTTTACATTTCGCTTCGCATCCTATCCTTGTTATAAGGTAAAGGTACCCCTGCCCGTACGGGCCAGTCTTGCCAGACTCTAGGGTTGTGCGCTCATCTCACTCTAGAGGCCGGGAGCCAGCGCTGTCCGAAGACACTTCCGGGTCACATGGCCAGCGTGACAAGCTGCATCTGGTGAGCCAGCACAGCACACGGAACGCCGTTTACCTTCCCGCTGATAAGCGGTCCCTATTTATCTACTTGCACCCGGGGATGCTTTCGAACTGCTAGGTTGGCAGGCGCTGGGACCGAACGACGGGAGCGCACCCCGTCGCGGGGATTTGAACCGCCGACCATGCGATCAGCAAGTCGTAGGCGCTGAGGTTTTACCCACAGCGCCACCCGCATCCCTATCCTTGTTATATCATTACCTAAAATATTGTATTACTCAACCTGGGTAGGTAGCAATTTCATCTTACAAATCTTCAGATAACCCTGCTAATGATGTTAATTGCTTGCAGAGTACTAGGCTTTCTGGACAGCATCGGGCTTGGCAGTGAACAGGTAGCCAGTGCTGACCTTTCCTCCAAGCACACCTTGGAACTGTGCCCCAAAGGGGAGGCCTTCTTAAGCACCTTGGGCAGTGCTGTCCCCTCCTTTGACAATGCATTCACTACTCCCTGGACCCACCCTGTCCAGTTCCTCTGGTTAGCTTTTCCAAGCCAGGATGGGTTCGGGTTGTAGGTGGAAGGCTGGACCCGTGCAAGCATTTTGTCCACATCATTAGACAACTGACCTCAAATAGCCTGACATGAAAGTGCCTAAGTTATCGCCATCTGCCCAGCATCATCATCAGCAGATGATGCCCAGCATCATCATCAGCCCTCGAAGTGCCTTGCAAGTTTGTTATAGCATGCTTCCAAGTACTCAAGACTCCCTCCCTTGTCGGAGGATGATCATACCAAACCATTCACTGTCTGGAAAAGCTCTCCAGAATGGCTACTTGAGGATGCAGCGGGTGGCAGCGAAGTAGCCTTTCTTCACCAGTGTATTGTGGGTTTTGTCTTGGGATGTATCCCTAATTAGGGTTTAAGTTGGCTTTGTTTAGTTGTAATTTTCTCACCAAAAAGCTAAGCTGTTCTGTGTAATTACACGTGATAATATCTTTTTTCCCAGGCAGGATGTTCGCAGACTAGTTGATGGCAGCTCGATTGCATGCCAGGTTGCACCTCTTTCATGACTGTTGCTGGCTATCTCAAAGCTTGTCGGCAGCATGCAAATGTGCTCTTGCTACACGCTGTGCTCCGACATGCTTATGGGTGGCTTAGCAGTCACCATGGGGCTATGCATATGTGTGCATTTCTAATCTGGGAGCGCATATAAATAGGGAAGGACAAAATGATGCTGATGTGAGCAATGCTCCTTGTTGCAATCCTCCAAACAATGCCGCATGGCAGTAGGAGGTATCCCTGCCCATCCTTGGTGTTGCCTCATATTTTCCAAAAGCCACCATTGCAACATGGCTTCCTGTTTTCACTGTGGGAATAAACCTCAAAAGTCTTAATTATTAGAGAGTTCAACCCAAGGAGCCCTTGTGACTCACAAACAAGTCCCAGAACTACACAGATCCATAAACATCAGAGGAACAAAGGGTCTTAGTTGCAGGCTGCACACGAAGCTCTCAGAATTTGAGGTGTGACTGTACAATGTGAAGCAGGCAAGTTTTCCCGGGGCACAGGCCCTCATGCATGAGAAATATAAACAGCGTTGCTTCTAAAAATGTAAAATAAACTTGGGCTCGACCAACTTTAAACTTAGGGCATTTGTTGACCGCAGAAAACAAGTATTATTTGCACTTGCTCAAGTGTATAAATAGAACTCTTCCTGGAAATGTGTTAACATGGTTTTCTTGGGTGGTAGGAGTGAAAGTTAAATTATTAGTGGGCTGCCAAGAAATAAATCCTGTGTTTTAAAAAAGCGATGACGCCATCCTTTTGGCTTTTACATGTACATTTTTTAGTTTGATCTGTTGTTACAACTGTGTTCTAAAACGTGCTTTGTAACTGCTTGTGTATTTTGCTTGAATTCCCCCCGAAATGTCGTATTCTACAGCAGATTCTGAAGGAATTTGCTAAGTGTCATATATTTCCATTGCTTTCAGCCATGTTGGGCTGCACTCAATTCATGCTTTCCTGTGGGAGTAAATCCCATGGAACTCAATAGAGCTTACATAGAATCATAGAACTGTAGAGTTGGGAGGGATCCTGAGGGTCATCTAGTCCAACCCCTTGCAATGCAGGAAGCTAACTAGATCATACATGGCAGATGGCCACCCAACCTCTGCTTAACAACCTCCAAGGAAGGTTTGACTGGATAGACATTAGTTATGGTAGCAACAAATACCAAACAATAAAGAGTATTATATAAGGGGCACCTTAAAAGACTAGCACATTTATTATGGCATAAATTTTCATGGACTAGAGTCCACTTCACTATACCTGGGTTCCAGCAGGAGCCAGTGTGGTGTAGTGGTTAAGAGTGGTGGACTCGTAATCTGGTGAACTGGGTTTGCATCTCTGCTCCTCCACATGCAGCTGCTGGGTGACCTTGGGCTCGTCACACTTCTTTGAAGTCTCTCAGCCCCACTCACCACACAGAGTGTTTGTTGTGGGGGAGGAAGGGAAAGGAGAATGTTAGCCGCTTTGAGACTCCTTAAAGGGAGTAAAAGGCGGGATATCAAATCCAAACTCTTCTTCTTCCAGCAGAAGAGGATGTTGCATATGCTGGTTTATACGTTATGAGCTTTCAGGCAGGTACTCTGTCATGCCCCCCATCATGTATGTAGCATCTTCAGATTTAAAGGAAGTGTGAAAAATGCAGGCTTCCAGTTTGGGTTCTAACAATTACATCCATCAGCTGCAGGGCCGGATCAAGGCTGCACGTCATCCTTAAATAGATATTCCCCCTCAATAAAACCCACCAAGGTGGTTTTGTGGTGGCACGAGGTCTGCCTAGACTTGCCTCCATAGGGCAGGTGTTTCTTTAGTTCCATTTGATGCTGCATCCAATTGCTGAACCAAGCCAGCCTTTGTATCTGGTTTTTGTTGAAACTTGAAATGCCAGGTGTCTGCAGCAAATCCGTGAACACACTTTTGTTTCCAGTTTGTTTGTTCAAGTCTGGTTAATAGCGCTGGCTAATGTGCGGAAAGATTACATTTCAGACAAATGCGGTGGGCTGGCGAAATGGGCCTGAAACACGTGCTGCTGATTTTGAACTCCTGAAAGCTCATCATATGAACTGAAGCTTGGAGGTGTTTATAGTTAGCATGCCCGGAGCCTGTTCCTGGTGCCCAGATGCTCCTCCCCAACTAATTCTTGGTCCCACTCTGATGGCTGTGGGGCTTGTATTAAGCTTGAAATGGGACCAGCGACACAGTAACCTCCATTTCTCTATTATCTCTTCTGCGACAAGAGTGGTTGGATGGGCACAGTACTTTCTGGAAGGGCAAAGCGCACAGGGATATGTGCTTGAGATCCACTAGCCTTGCAGGGACCATGCTGACTATGGTATTTATTGCTGCTGGGTGCTACAGGGAAAAGAAGCAGCTGCCGCCACTGTACTTTCACAGATCCTATGCATAGAATCATAGCATTGTAGAATTGGAAGGGACCCTGGGGATCATCAGGTACAACTGCCTGCAATGCAGGAATATGCAGCTGCCCCATATGGGGATCAAACTTGCAACCATGGCATCATAAGCACCACACTCTAACCAGCTGAGCTATCCAGCTGATTATAAGTCGGAACTCTCTTTGCTGTGGTTGACTGTATGTTGGAAATTGGATCTACCACATCTGTACCAATAGAATGTCACTGAACTCGGTAGGCAATCCTGGTGGGCATATACTTTAAATGGTAGCATTTGGGTGCAGTTGGTGACACAGTCCAACATTCTTCAGCTCCATTGTGTGGCATTTTACAGTTGTATTTTTCTTTCTGCTGCTCTTCTTCATAACGTTATCACTGAACTGATGACAAAGTGGAGCTGAAATGAGTTCTGTGATACCAAGGAAGAAAGAGGTAGCATGTAGGACTTTCTCTTGCCTGCTCTTGTGAGGCCTACTTGTTAAATAGCTGAGGTGCTGCTTCATCCATCAAGGAGAGGGGCCGCCTCAGTGGTGGTGAGATCTTTCTGGAATGTTAACCCCAGTGAAACCCCACAGACTTTAACACAGAATGCTTCAGGTGCCAAGATTAAACTTTTTGAGAAGTCGGCTTTTGATTGGCTTTTGATTTGCTAGGTTTTTGTGAATTTATTGCAAAACTGTTTCTTTTTAAAATTCCAGTTGGTATCATTTTCCATTTTTAATTTGGTTGTATTTTGTTCCATTGGTTTCTAATTGTGTAGCTGTGCTTTATTGTTTTAGCATTTTGTGTTAGCTTTCATTTTTATTTTTAAAACAAACAATAAGACTTTGCTTACAATGTGTTTCACTTTTCTCCCTCACTGTCCTACAAACCATCTTCCACTTGCATAAAAACGTTAGGAAAGACAGCTGATAACAATGGTTTAAGGATTTCTGCAAAAAAAGAGAACAGGAAAGAAGTATTATTTTGGGATCCATATCATTGTAAATAACCTTAGGATAGCTCAGTATGGATTAGCCTGAATCTTGCATAAGCAATTTTGCTTTGAAGATTTGACAAGCAGCATTGCAGACTTATCAGGATTGTATTCAGGATAGTGTAAATTTATTGCTGGTGCTCAGCCTTTTCACAGGACGAAAAATTGCATGACTGGCTCTCATCTGACTTAATTGCCTTGGATAACTTCTGGTGGACAGCCACTATGCACACAGTTGTGCAACTTAGTCTTGTGTAGTTAGAGTTACTTGGGATTTATGTGGGTGGTTCCTCTACCACCACCACCCAAAATCAGCATTTAAGCCGCTCACAACTCAGGGGGTGTTTCCAAGCCAATTTGTCATACTATCTAGAAAGCTCCTTTTCTACGAAGGTTCTGTTGTGACAGGCAAACACTTTGGCAGGCCTTTGCATCGTAGCCCTTGCTGTTGTTCAAATCTGTAGTTGAAACTCAAATGGCAATGCAGCTTTCCATTGTTCTTTCCAGATTTTATTTACATGTACTCATACATTTTAAAAGTATAACTTAAAGGTCAGAATTTACAAGACATGCTCTGTCCAGAAGAATGGAAACAATGCAGCGGCTCCAACCAAAGATAACATACGGAAACCCTAATCTAGAGTGATATCATTATCTCATTTTCTTCCCACTTTGTTCTTCTCAGGCAGTCTTCCCCAACCTGGTGCCCATGCTGGCAGGGGGTTGAAGGGAGTTGCAGTCAAAAACATCTGGAGGGTACCAGATTGGAGAAAACTGTTCACATATAGTCATGCCTCATCTGAGAATGGGACAAAAGCCTTCAAAGTTTCTTGGGCTCATTTCAAACAGATTGCCTCATTGTGTCAGTCCAAGTTGGATATCAGAGATGGATGTGTATGTTGCACCAGGATGCCTTTCAGCATTTTTGGAGATACAGTATTACCTCAGGTTACATACGCTTCAGGTTACAGACTCCGCTAACCCAGAAATAGTACCTCAGGTTAAGAACTTTGCTTCAGGATGAGAACAGAAATCATGCTCCGGCAGCGCGGCAGCAGCAGGAGGCCCCATTAGCTAAAGTGGTACCTTAGGTTAAGAACAGTTTCAGGTTAAGAACGGACCTCTGGAACGAATTAAGTACTTAACCCGAGGTACCATTGTATGTTAGAGTTCGCACAATACGGTGGGAGTGAGGGGGTAAACTACAAGCAGGAGTAGCTAACTCAAAGCCTTGGAAGCCAAGATCACTTGATGCATTTTCAGGTGCGCAAGTCGATTTCTTGCCCATTGGCCCTGATTCATTTAACTGGAGGGAATGTGCCTCAGAGCGCATAACTGGATTGGGGAATAATTGAGTTCCCCTAACTTAATTTGACTGTGTATGTAAAGCAGTAATTATGAATGGTTTAAAACTGACGTTTTTCTCCACTCTTTTGATGTAGCTTTTATATGAAAAGTGATGGTTCTAATCCAGTTTAGTGACTTAAGTATAAGCCTGGAAGCAGTAGTATTCTGAGTTTAATTAATCTACAGCGCAAGGATGTAATCTTGTGGGTGGCTAGGAAAGTCGGCTTTTTTGGATGGAGGCTTGTAATTTTCCCTAACACTGCCAAGAAATGGTTATGTTACTTGTTCATCAGGAACGTTAGCATTCTGTGGTGTCTTTGACAGAAACGGGGGAGCCGCAACTGACTTTTTACAACATGTAGTGTTTAAATTGGGGTTGCAAGTGGATGAAACTTGGCATGAGATATGACGTCTCCACACTCCCACCCATTTCCCACCCCCACCCTCAGTGTGAAGCATCTGCTTGGTGAAGTTGTAAAGGAAAAGATACCCCTAGTACTGAAAGTCTGCCATCTGCCTGGTAGTAATGCCTTCAGCATATTGCACAACTTGCCTAAGAATTTAAGTTGTTTCTGCTAAACTGATCTATTGTGAGTTTCTTTGTTACGTGCCCCAGTTCTGATTATCTGATTGCTGTCCCGCAGAGGAATTTACCCAAACAAAGAAGCTTTTTCACATTTGACTAGCGGATTAATAACGCCTTGCATTGTTTCCCTTAGCATTTCGGTGTGTTCCTGATACAGTGATATCTCTTACAACCGCATGAGTAGATACTTAAGTTCTACTTGGAGCCAATAGCTGTGGCTTGGACCCAAGTTTGTGATTTCTTCTAAATAGGGCTCTGAATTTGTTATTCAGAATTGCCTCATTCATGTCGGAGACTGGAAATTGGCATGAATGGGGTGGGTGGGTAAATGCAGCTCAGTAGTAGAACACATGCTTTACATGCCAAAGGTCCAAAATGATCAGGTAGCAGCGGTTGGTAAAACCATTTGACTGACTTCGGCTCTCAGCATCTCAGGCAGACTAGTCAACGCTGGGGTAATGAGGCAGGCACGGCCAACTCTCTATAGACTGTGATCTACTCCCAGGGGGACAGACCAGAGTTGTTGAGCTTTTTTTACAACAATACTCCACAGCCCTCCATCCTTGCTTCCCCCACTCTGTCCCCAATGCAGGGAAACTAAGACCATTTTAGAGATTCATTGCCAAAAAGGGTAGTTGCCCAGAAGAGGTGCCAGATCAGACTGCTGGTTCCTCTAGGGCACTATATACTAGCTGCAGCTTTCCAGAGTTTCAGATTCTGGCCTTTCCCAACCCTGCTTGGAGATATTGAGGAAATGGAAGGGGTGCAAGTCTCTACAAAGTATTTCTGTTCACAAATCTGCAATAGGGAGTATACAACAACACAGGCTTTCTTTTAAAAAAGTAGATGATATCTGCTGATCTATGTTTCGGCACTAACAAGGTAACATTTTGAAAGTGTACACTGTTCTGGCAGTGATGAAGTGGTTAAACATGTATTGCTTGTGAGCTTTGTAAAATCAGGTGTTCATTTTTTGCAGTCTCCTTCAGCATTTGGTTATGCAGATTCTCCATGGCATCATAGCACTGCAGCACAGGACAAGCAGGAGGGTCACAGTACCTTTTGTCTGCAAAGTCCTGCTGTGATGCTGGAGAATGGCCTAGTGAGAAGTGAGCTGAGAGGTTGGAGGTGGATTGCAAGAGTGATTAAGTTGGAGGATGAAGAGAGGATTGCAGGATTATTTGTGGAGAGTTAGAGTTAGGCGTAATGCATGACTAAACCGCTTTTTTTACCTTTTGGTGTAATGCGATGCACTGGATAGCACCTGCCGCGCTACCCTTTGCAGATTTACTCAGAAGCAGATCCCATTACAATGAATGTGATTACTCTCATGTAAATGTGCAAGGGATTGCTACTAGCCAGAGCAGTGCTGTTGGGGTTGGGGAATAGAGGATGCTATTTCCTAAGCCCTACTGGGCTTGTGGCCAGGGCAAAAGAGCATTTATCATGATGGATGAAGAGGGCATGCGATCTGGGAGTGTATTTTTTCAGCATTTCAATTAACATTTCAATTAACATAACTAAGCTAGAGAATAGACGTGTTGGATATTTGGTGGGTTTTTAAAAATAAAAGCAATATAATTACAACACTTCTCTTTCTTATTTAGGGTTGGATGATTGCCTGCAGCAGTATGTCCAAAAATTTGAACGCGAGAAGATAAATGGTGCTCAGCTATTACAGATTTCTCACCAGGATCTTGAAGAGTTGGGTATCACCCGGATTGGACACCAGGAGCTCGTTTTAGAGGCTGTGGATCTCCTCTGCGCACTGGTCAGTAAACATACAGTGTTGAAATCCTCTTGCGTTTTTCTCACTTTGGCTAATGGAATTATTTGTCAAAAGGGAGATAACTGCAGCTCCTGAGCTCTACAGCAGATTGTATCAAGAGTGAACCAGGTAAAGTTGAGTAAAACGGCAGACTAGTATCCTGGTCTCACGTCTCTTTTAGCAGTAGTCAAGTGAAGCTGATACAAAAAAAATAAAATAAATAAAATACAGTTTGCAGTTATGCATGGGGCAGCTGTTTAAGTGGTGACACCAGTTTGAACTGGTACTGTTGATGTGAATATTTCAGACTAGGGGAGCCTTTGCAGTGGGTTCCTGGAGTGAATGCCTGAATATGATTTGAGACTGAATGAAAGTTAACATGTTGATGTTTAATTTGAGACCGAACCAAAAAACCCAAAAAGTTGTGAAAATTGAGCCAAGACCAAGAAGTGGAGAAAATGAGCCAAACAGGTTTGCCTGTCTTAAATGAAGTCAGCCACACCTTTCTCTGTAGATGAGGTTTGGCATCTCAGAGGTGCTCCTGGATCCTGTGTTTCTGCCTGATTCTCCAGTGGCTGGGGCTGCTGGTTCTTAGACTGGTGAGCTGCTGTAGCATAGCTTCCCAGACAATATTTAGCACTGGTGCCCATGCTTAGGCAGCCTTCTGTTTTTGTCTACAGCCAAGCTTTTTATGTGGACTTTATGAGGAGGAGCCTATGAATACTGTTGGAAGCTGCAGCTTGTGCAGAATGCTGTCACTCATCCCTGTATAGGTGGGGTAGTGACGAATTGCAGAGAGCATGTAATCCCAATTTAAGCTCACCTGTGCTGCTTCCCTGTATGCTTCTAGACTCAGGGAAATGGCTGGCGATGACTACTGGTTTATAGCCCTAAACTTTCTAGAGCCTTAAAGCAGGGATGACTTACCTTTCATGGTAAGAACCACAAGCCCCCTTGGCCCAACCTTCAAGAGCTGCATGCCATAGCTAAGTGCGGCCACCCCATATTCTCACTCACATACGCTGCCCACCTATGCACACAGCCCCTGTCCTTAGCTCATCCATGTAAGCGGTTATTGGCACAGAATGCTTTTCAGAAATATTTTAATAAACAAAAGCAAATGAGACCTACTGGAAATATTGGTTATGAGAAATAACAAGGGACAATGTACGGCTTATAGGGGTATTTCCTGCATCCTTTTAGCCCCATCTCTGCACTCCAAGCTTTCCTGTACACTTATAAACCCATCATTGTAGTCATGATGTATCTGCTGTATTTTATTTTATTTTTAAAAAATGCAAGTACAGTCATACCTTGGTTGCCGAATGCCTTGAAACTCATTCGTTTCAGCTCCTGAATGATCGAAAACTGCAAGTGAATGTTCCAGTTTTCGAACGATTTTCAGAAGCCAAATGTCCGGCGCGGCTTCCGATTGGCTACAGGATTCTCCTGCAGCCAGTCGGAAGCCGCGCCTTGGTTTTTGAACGGCTTGGGAGTCAAACGGATTCCTGGAATGTATTCTGTTGAAGAACCAAGGTACGGCTGTAGAGCAATGGCTATGATTGCTGATGCTCAGCAGAAAAATGATGGGGCCAATATGGCAATGTTCTGATGGGGCCAATATGGCAATGTTCAACTCTCTGTTTGAAGATGACCTAGGCTGTGGGTGGCCAGACACTGTCTGACAATGGAATAGATACAGAGAAGAGCAGGAGGGCTCCCAAGGGCTTGATAAGGATGCAGTTATGTCTATGGCTGCTCCCTGCCTTTGGAGACTATAGGTACAGTACATACGGTATACTATAGGGGGAACCCATGGCTCTCTAGTTATCCTTCTCTGCTCCCTCTTTAATTCCTCTAGCGTTAGCCATATTGTGTTGGATACAGTTTATGACAGGGATACACTTGGGCTATGTGTTTGTTCAAACGCTGTGAACCGGTGCCAGAAGTATATAGAGTTTCATCTGTAAGAATGGTGGGAAAGAATTCTCTGTCACTCTTTTTGCCCTTACTCGGCTACATTCCGTTCATTATGTAACACTTCTTGTATTTGAGTGTATTTTTTCTTAAAATGGGCAGAGCTTTTTGACTCCTTTTATAAAATGGGCTCATGTTTCAGAAAGGGGTGGGTGGGAAGGGGGCAAAACAGAAATAATTTGTCCTTGGTAAACTAGGGGGAGGGGAGGAGGAGATTAGGTGACTTGTAACAAATCAGCTGTGTTATGTTTGAAGCAACTGACCTAAATACCGCCTCCTCAATTATACAGTTGCAAGTATCATAAGCTTTTGAAAAGGGTGCTAAGGAAGGATACAGTGGTACCTCTGGTTACGAACTTAATTCGTTCCGGAGGTCTGTTCTTAACCTGAAACCGCTCTTAACCTGAGGTACCACTGCAGCTAATGGGGCCTCCCGCCCCGCCACCACACAATTTCTGTTCTCATCATGAGGTAAAGTTCTTAACTCGAGGCACAACTTCCAGGGTAGTGGAGTCTGTAACCTGAAGTGTTTGTAATCTGAGGTGTTTGTAACCCAAGGTACCACTGTATTTTAACTAGGCAACTGTCAGCCCAGTCCTCTGTGCTAAAGTTAGGGTTCTAGTGCCATGCAGGCAGAACGCATCTGGTAAAATTGTGAGGTCACTGGGCAACCTCTTGCTTGGAATAATGGATAAGGCAGCCACCTGAGGGCATTCTCCCGTTCTACTTTTTTTTTTTTTATGGGATAAAACGAACAGAACTGGATGTCTGCCAGAACTCAAAGCTTTATTCTATCTTCTTCAATTTCCTCCTAATTTCCTTCATAAATGCAAGTTTTGACCTTGCTTAAGAAAGTTCTTTTGGCTCAGCGAAAATGACATCCTGCCCTATGTTGGAATCAGGGTGAAGGGGAGAATATGTTGTAATTTTGGAATTGCTAGAAAGTAGTAAGGCATGTTATGTCTTCCAACCATAGTGCTTGACAAGCTGTGACCCGCAAGCTATGGTGTGAAGTTGGCTTGTTTTCACTAACCTTATTTTAAGGGGAAATGTGCATAATAACAGTGCATATATTAGCAAAAGCAACATGTAAGAAATCATTATACTGGAATGTGCTTGCAAAAATGTGTGTATTAGTCAAAACTGCATACAGAAATGTGTTTACCAGAAGAAAGTCGTACAAAAAGGGTGAAAAGCGGTCTTGAGGATTAAGAAGAATAGCAAATTGCTGCAGAAATGTGGTGAAGTAAATTTAAGATTGGAAAAGCGAAACACGTAGAGAACTGAAGTTGACAGATTTGCCCATTGCCCAGGGATGAGTAGCGTCAGGGCTGGCAGGGAGGCCACTTTGTGTGTGTGAGTGGGGAGAGCTGGATGTCAGGATTGGCCCTCCACCCTGAATCCAATTTTAAAGTGTCATTCCAGGAAATTTAATTGCTGCTGGCAAGGAGAAGAGGAGGATTAGAGTTGAACTTGGTTAATCCCTATTTACCCATGAACTTGCTGGGTAGCCCTAGGCCAAATCAGTTTCACTCTATAGTTCCAGGGACTAATAGTAATATATTAGTGAGCAACAAACTTCTGTAAAGATGAATGCAGTAAAAATGCCTAGATGCTGCTTCTGTTCTAAACTGCTCTGCAGGTAGTAAATAATTGGATTGTGTGAAGTAGTTTTTATTTTATTATAAATTTACCATTCCTGTGCCACATCTGAAATATAGGGGGGCAATATTAGCTTTTCTGACTCCTGTCTCGACTCGTGTTGTGGGATGCATGGGTTACTGTGCTCGGCATTCTGTCTGTGTAAACTATAATAAGCCTTTAGGAAACCTTGTCAAAGGCAACTTGATCCGCAGCTCCTCAGATTAATGATTAACAAGGCAGGAATGTTTGACCTTAGTGTGTTCCCAGGGATGTGTGCTGTTTCTCTGTGTATGATGAAAGGGTGTGTTGAGCTGAAAAGGGGCTTCTGATATGTTTTGTATAATTGCCTATGTAAATATTTTTCTAAAGAAAGTAATACGGGCCACACATTCCGCATTAAAAAAAATACTTTGAAAACATTTGTTTTTAACCTCATTTGCCATAGTTCCTTGGAAATTTGATTGCTAAACTTGTATAGGGTAGGTGGAGAAAGTGGTGGGTAGTTTATAATGCTGATATTCTATGCTTAACCAACATGGGTGGTTTATCCATGGCTCACTTCCCATTTAACTTTCCATTTTGCAACATCTCAGGTTTCCTTATTTGTGAAGTGAGGACACTGTTCTCTGCTAGGTAGAGCTGTGAAAACAAATTATTATAGCCTATTTATAGTTTTCTAAGATTGAGTGCCATTCTCTAAACCGTTAACATGAAAGGGAATAACTCCCTGACTGTGGTGGTATTACAAAGCATTTCTGTCTAGCATGTTCCTTCTGAGTTACTTGGATTTCTTTAATTTTTAGTAAGGAAGTGGCCAAATAGCTTGCATGTGTTCTCTATGGTCACCATCGCTCACAACTGAACTGAAATTCAGCAAACTTTTTAGAAGCACAATTCTTGAGCGGTCATGCTCATGACAACTTCCATCTTACCCTATCTGCTGGGACAAGTCCTCCCTCACGCACTCTGCAGACATGCATACTGGATGGAATGCATGGGTGTTGCTCTGCTAATAGAAGGCATCTGTCAGCAGAATGGTGAAAGGGACAATTTTTGGCAATTCCTTCTCTTCCCCTTGAAGTATGTATTGGTGGCCTTTTTGAGTGGGTGGGAAGTATGATAATAATGATAATAATAATTGTTATTATTTTATTTTATTCATCCCCCGCCCATCTGGCTGGGTTTCCCCAGTCACTCTGGGCAGCTTGCAGCATATATAAAACATAGTAAACTATCAAACATTTAAATACTTACCAGTACATGGCTGCCTTCAGATGTCTTCTAAAAGTTATGTAGTTCTTTATCTCCTTGACATCTGAAGGGAGGGTGTTCCACTACCGAGAAACCTCCCCCCTTGGTTTTGTTGTTTGTTTGGTGGTTTTGCTTTGTTTTATGACGGGTAGAGGGGACGCGGGTGGCGCTGTGGGTAAAACCTCAGCGCCTAGGACTTGCCGATCGAAAGGTCGGCGGTTCGAATCCCCAGGGCGGGGTGAGCTCCCGTCGTTCGGTCCCAGCTCCTGCCCTCCTAGCAGTTCGAAAGCACCCTTAAGTGCAAGTAGATAAATAGGTACCGCTTTATAGCGGGAAGGTAAACAGCGTTTCCGTGTACTGCGCTGGTGCAGGCTAGCCAGAGCAGCTTCGTCACGCTGGCCACGTAACCCGGGAGTGTCTTCGGACAGCGCTGACCCCCGGCCTCTTAAGCGACATGGGCGCGCAACCCCAGAGTCGGTCACGACTGGCCCGTATGGGCAGGGGTACCTTTACCTTTACCTATAACGGGTAGGCAACCTAAGGCCCGGGGGCCGGATCTGGCCCAATCGCCTTCTCACTCCGGCCCGCGGACAGTCCGGGAATCAGCGCGAGTAGAATGTGTGCTTTTATTTAAAATGCATCTCTGGGTTATTTGTAGGGCATAGGAATTCAATCATCCCGCCCCCCCCCCAATATAGTCCGACCCACCACATGGTCTGAGGGACAGTGGACCCAGCCCACGGCTGACCCCTGTTTTGTAAGTTGTTTGGAGTTGCTCTGGCAAGAAAAAGTGACTAACAAATTTAATTAATTATATTAATAATTCCCCTGCAGGCAGCCCCTCATGCCCTGCAAAATCTGTTAAGGGGTGTTTTTTAAGCCTCTGGAGCACATGTTGAGATGGGGGCCATAGGGAGAAGGAGGAATTGCTGAATACTGCCTCACTCACTGTTCCCCTGATGGACACCTTCCATCAGCTGAGAAACACATTGGATCCCACCCATTTTCAGCAGGAAACATGCTATATAAGATCTTTCATTTCTTTTTAGACACATGTGCCATCTGCTTCTCATAACTGAGCTCAGGGCAAACCTGTTTCGCCTGCCCCTGATTTTCGGTAGAAGCCACTTGTGGGCAGCTTTCATTGGCCTGCCCTGATGTCTGTCATGATCTCTCCCCACCCCCACCCCACCTTCTTGGAACATATTTTCATATGACTTCTGGCTTCCCCTCCTCTAGTGTGGCAGACAGTAGGTGTTTAAAATCTTTTGCTCATTTTTTTATTTATTTTTATTACATGGCTTGTTGGATCATCAGGTTCTAATAAATTGTCATTAATGCAGGTGTGGGCCTTCATATTTTGCTTGTGAGGACATTTTGGTCAAGCCACACCCACCTGCCATACACATGTGGGGCTGGTAAGGAAGGTTCAAGTGAAAGCAGGGTTGCAGCTGCCTGCAAAGCCCTTTGCAGAGCACTCCACAAGACCCAACAGTCAGCTGATTGTCACACGGTTTGATTGTGACATCAGGTGATTGACAGGAGAGTGGCACTGCCCGCTTGCCAAAAATGGCACGTTGAGGTTGCGGAAGATAAAAATCTGTGCTGCTGACCAGCTCCAGTCCTGTTCCCCACCCCCGGTGTGCTACCAGGGTGGATTTGATGTACAGTAAATCAAATCGATTTAAATCACTAGTCAGTAAGACTTGGTTTAAATCATTTTTTTACAGGAAGACTCATTCTTGCTGCTATAATCTTAATATTTACAATTAGATGAAGCTTTCATTTTTGGAATAATAAATTTTCAGTGTAGTTTTTACAGTTATATCAAAAATTACTAATTTGGTTATACTATTAGAAATACAAAGAACCTGAAGTGTTTCTAACCTGAGGCATTTGTAACTTGAGGCACCACTGTATTTTAAAAATCTGATTTAAATAAAAAAGTCCAATTTAAATAAAACTGATTTTCAAATATATATATATATATTTAAAAATCATTGATTTTCATCCTCCCTGCCTGCAATCCTGGTTTAAAACATGTAATCTTCTTGCCAATGTCAAAGTGAGCTTGCTGAAACTAACCATAGTTAAGCATAACCACAGTTCCATGTTCGAATGACATGGCAAGCTGTGGTTAAGTAAGCGGAAACCGAAATTCCTCCTCCCAGTCACATGTGGAGAAGGGTAAAAACAAACACCCAAGGCTTGCTGTGGCTCAGTCACATTATGCGGGGCTACAGTTTAGCATGACAATCAAATGCAGACATAAATTGGAATAATGGGTTGCTCCTCATTGCATAATTGCTTGCAGGAGTTAATCATGCAGTTACACCCTCATTTTATAATGACGCCTAATTATTTGAAATATAGACCCTGAGAATTCAGCAGCTCAGAAAACTCCTTGTTTCGTGCCATATGATTGTTGCAACTTGCTTGACCCAAACAGTGGCTCACTGTTGAGCGCTTTTACCCTTTCTTAGAGGGGGTGATGTTTAGAGGGGATTCCTTGCCCATTAGCAGCATTTGAGGGTTAATAGAAAAGAGTGCCTGTGTTGGCTTGTATATATAGCTGGAAGAACTTGGCCAGTAACCGGATTTAAAGCGTGTGGGAGGTAAAGCAGCATAATAACAAAAACAAATCTCTTGGTGTCCTATAAAAGGGAATGGAAAAAAACTGATGGAGGACTCACATTGGAACAACTTGTCATGCTTGTTTATAAGTAATTTTGAAAGGTGGTTGGTTTACATTACTACTGTGTTTAAATGCTTGCTTTATTTATTTATTAAACCTCTTAGTGCCTGAGAGCTGCCTTATGTAGAAAAGAACTTATCCTCAATTGCTGGCTGTGTACAGATGATAGAATTTTAGGGACTGGAATTGTAAAGTTTATCATTTGCCTGTGTACATGTCTGCCTGTGGTCTTGGCTGCATCCAGCTTTGAAGTTTTCATAGTTCTTGAACTGCGTCATAGGAAAACAGAAACCAGCCTCAAATTATGGTTAAAGCAGTTTTTTGAAATAGGGGTGTGGGGTGGCGGGGTGGCATTACACACAGAAGCCCCTCGCTTGTATGTTGCTTCCTCCCTTTGCCCCCTACACCATGGGTCGGCAACCTAAGGCCCATGGACCCCCGCCGCCCACTCGGTTGGCTCTCATGCGTCACGCTATACTGGCACAGAGCAGAGTGGGGACCACCTTCTGCGATGCTGGTTGGCTTCCCATTGGCTGCAGGAAGCTCCTGCAGCCAATGGGATGCTGCACAAGCCTCCTCCACACCAGAAGGAACACCGGAAATAGCGTTTGCACATGCGTGTGTGCGCGCACTCTGGCCCACCGCGGTGCCTGCGGGATGGTGAACTGGCCTAAGCCACAAAAACTTTGCCGACCCCTTCCCTACACTTTTGTGAATTTACCACTTTCAACAAGCCATACTTTACTTTACTTTCAAGTGAACCTCGGTAACTAGGGTTTGCAAATTCAGGAATGCAAACTAGGACCAAATTTGGCAAACTGTGTTTAAGGTTGCTGTTTGTTTGTTTGTTTATTAATATTTTGAAGAATATATACATATGTACCCAAGAGATGGATGTTGGAAGAACACACGCGACACTACCAACACCTTTGTAGGGCGGCTTGCCTCATGCTTTCAAAAATACTTTGAAAAGACATGATTGCTCCTTAAAAAAAGAAATAAAACTAAAATTCCTTCCACAGAATTATGGTCTCGAAACGGACAACATGAAGAACTTGCTTCTTAAGCTACGAGCTTCTTCCAACAATCTGCAAAACTACATTGGCAGCCGGAGGAAAAGTTCAAATTATGATGGAAATACCTCACGCAAGCCTCCTAATGAATTCCTTACCTCAGTGGTGGAGCTTATTGGTGCTGCTAAGGCTTTGCTGACGTGGCTGGACAGGTAGGATATCTTGTATGCTTTTAAACACAAACAATAAGAAGGTAATCCATATCTTTTAAGAATTGTATTCCCTCCTCCAACCTCCCCCTCCAAACATCCCCCCCCCCGCCGCCAAGGCAGACTTTAAAGGGAAGCTGGGACATAGACATTTTTCCTTGCTTGCCTTCCAGGGAGTCTTTGTTTACAAATAGCATTTATCTTGCAGTATCTTAAGTGTGGAAGTAGGACTTTTCCAAGTGTCCTTCAGCATGACAGCACCTCCAGTTTGGAACTCCCTGTCTATTGATATTAGGCATGTGCCTTCGCTGTACTATTTTGGTGCCTGTTAAAAATGCTTTGTTTCAGCAAGTCTATACAGATATGTAAATACAACACTTATTTTAATATCTAATTTTATTTTATAATGCGTATTTTTAAAACTGCTGATTTTTATTTTATTTTTAAGCTAACTTGTTTTTAGCATCTGATTTTATCAGCAATTTTAATTTATCTTCATATAAACTGTGTAGAGTTTTTGACGATTAAATGGTATATAAATCCTGTTAATTTTTTAAAAAAGTACAGTAAATAATATTGCACCTCAAAGTGGTACTGTTTTCCCATATGCTACTGCAAGGAAGGATTACATGGAAGTTTGCCACTTTGCATTGGGCCATACTTGACCCAAATTCCCTTAAAACAACAATGAAATATAATCATTCCATGACTTACAGTGAAATCCAATACATAGCTGTTCAGAAAAGAATCCCATTGAATTTAGTGGGGTTTTCTCACAGGTAAATGGTTTAGGATTGCAGCCTGAATTTTCTGTTTCTCCACTATATGATAATAGGGAATTTGGAGTCGCCCCAGAGAAGTGAAGGGCTGAGAGGCAGAAAGCATTCCTTTCATCTTCTGGCTGGCTTATACTGTTGATAAGTTAAGGTAGCTTTCATCAAGTTTGTGCCTGCTATCTGTTTTGGACTGCAACTCCCATCAGCCTCATCGAGCACAACTGTACTGCCAGGGCCAGATACGAATTGTAGTCCAAAAACAGCTGGAGCGCAGCAGGTTGGTGAAGGCTGATCTATGGAGACAGTTGCGGATATTTCCCCAGTTTGAGGCCCGAGATAAACACAAAAGTCTCTCACATCCTGCCAGCCCTCCAAAGAACCCTGATAGTGTGACAGGAAGAGACATCATGAGAGAGATTGTGGAAATGACAGGATCTTGTTGAGAAGCTGAAATGGATTTTGTTTTTGCTTGGAGCAGCTGACTGGCAGCTCTCTGCATTCTTTCTTCATCCACATTATATTGTAGTCCCCCCCCCCTTCCCAATTTCATTGTTTATAATACAGTATGTGCATACAGTGGTACCTTGGGTTAAGAACTTAATTCATTCTGGAGGTCTGTTCTTAACCTGAAACTGTTCTTAACCTGAAGCACCACTTTAGCTAATGGGGCCTCCCGCTGCTGCTGCTGCGCCGCCGGAGCACGATTTCTGTTCTCATCCTGAAGCAAAGTTCTTAACCCAAGGTACTATTTCTGGGTCAGCGGAGTCTGTAACCTGAAGCATATGTAACCCGAGGTACCACTGTATTGTATTTGTTGTTTGGTGAACTGCTTAGAGACTGTCTTAGCATATGTAGTATGTAAATATGTAATAACTTCATCGCAAATCTTTCTTTTGAATACTGTGGACCAGTTACTTAGTTTCAGGGCTGCTATATGTTGTGGCCTTTCCTGGTTTGCTTTCCCCTTTCTGTCCTTACGCCACCACTTTTGGCAAAGCACAACGTGAAAGTGGGACAAACCTCGACTTTCCCGTGATCAGAAGAACCGGGTGAGATGAGAACTCATTGCAAGCAGAGTTTTCGATATCTGGATTAGGGCATAAGCAGCCATAAAAAGAGTTATGACCTAACTAAAAAGGTTTTCTTTTAAAACAACAAGCACGGGAGTTTATAGCAGACCTGTTATTAAATATACTAAGCTTGTGGTAATGACTACTGTTGTGTGGCCTCTCTTTTTTCTTAAAGACGCATTCTTTTCTTACCACAGAACGCCGTTTACAGGGATAGCTGACTTTTCTGTGACTAAGAACAAAATCATTCAGCTCTGCTTGGATCTTACTACCACTGTTCAGAAGGTCAGTTGATACACTGTGTATATAACCCACCAACCAATCTCCATCTGACCTTGTTCCATCCACATTTTACAAAAAGGAGGGCAAAACGTTGGGTGTGTGGAAGTAACCGCATTACAATTTTACATGTAGCTTGGTAACAGAACAAATTGGAGTCCTGGGGATTTTTAGAAATCATTAGAGGAAGCAGGTGTATGGAGATCGTTGCCAAGTTTTGTTGCTCTGGCCTCCCACAGTCAACACTTGGGGGGGGGGGACAAAACCCTCCCAGTATTGTTTTTTGTTTTATTTACTTGGCAATGCTGTTAATTTAACTTCTTGTAAAACTCCACACCTGTAAGTCACCCAGTTACTCTGCAGCATTTTATTGCATGGGTATGTGGTCCACATTTTATGAAAATTTGGGCCATGTACAAGCATTAATCTTCCCTAGATAATTTGTAATTCTTTCTTTATTTGAATTTTCTTTTTATCGACCAGTGTGGTATAAAGGCTGTCTTGTGATAAACCAGTTCTCATTATGCGTAGGTATGTGTGTTTTCTGCAGTAGCCCCTTCAGTTATAAAACTTTATAGTGGATGGGGCACATCTCTGGTTCTATTTTAAATATACTTTAAATGCTCATTTCTTTACTGTGGCCTTTGGGGGTTGATTTAAGACATAGCGGATGTTGAGATGCATTTTAAATGGCCTATTTTGTCTTCCTCCAGTTTTATAATTTTAAAACATAATTAGATAATGTTAAGTTTTTAATATTTTACTGTTATGTATTTATATGAATGTAAACCACTTTGAGAGGCAGTCTTCCCTGAAAAGTAGCATTGTTGCCCAGAATTTAGCAACATGGCTGTTCACTGGCCATGCCCCTTCCCATCTTGGATTGAATGCTAAATATTTAAAGTCTCCCCTAGATTTAAGCTAGGCTGTCCATCTTGAAATTTCTGCTTATGCACTGTTTCAAAAGTAGAGAAAACACTATAATCTTCTAAATGAGCTTCTTTTAGTTCAAAGTCTCCTTGTAGTTTTTGCTGAGTAAATAATACTTTGGCTTGAATTCTTTCAGTGGCGTATTTGGAGAGGGTTCTTTTATTTTTGTGTTAAAAGTATACACACACACACACGACCAAAGGCTTTAAATGTGTGCACACATTCTGAATCAAGAAGTGCAAATGGAGTTTCACTGGTACAGTAGAGCTTTCCTGGCCACAGCTTCCAAACATTGCCCCCCCCCCCCCCCCGGAAACTCGAAGACCTTTCAGAGCAGAGTGGGATCCAGTGTCGGAGTGTACTGTTAAAGGGGGGGGGGGACCAGCATAAATCAGAGCTCCCTGCCCCCCTTGTGTGAGCAGAAATGCCTTCTGTTCATGAAAGGCACAATGCATGTTGTAAAGTGCATGTTGAAAGGGAAGGCTTGTAGCTCAGTGGCAGAGCACACACTTCTTATGCCAGAGGTCCGAGGTTCAGTCCCTGCTGTCTCCAGGTAAAGGTAAAGGGAACCCTGACCATTAGGTCCAGTCGCGGACGACTCTGGAGTTGCGGCGCTCATCTCGCTCCATTGGCCGAGGGAGCCGACGTACAGCTACCGGGTCATGTTGCTAGCATGACTAAGCCGCTAGATGTGTGCTAGATGTGATATGCTTATATTTCTTGTTAGCGGAATCAGATCATGGAAGGTGCAGATATATTGCCAGAATCACCTGTGAATTTTCTTGCAAATGTAAAATGGGATTCCTTGGGTTCCACTGGGTTTTTCTTGTAGAAGGTGCATGCAGAATCTGCTTGCATGAAGGGAATCGTTGCTGCATGCGAGTAACTGTGTTTCCGCATGGAGAGCAAGCCTCTCTGGACCGTTGCCAAAGGCATCTAAATGTCAACTGTATTCCATACATCTTTGACTTACTGTACAAGTCAGCAGTGTCAAAAGTGTCAGTTTACTGCTGCATAAGGGTTTTCCGCTAATAGAATATTTGCTTTCTCTCTTTTTTTAAAAAAAGGACTGCCCTGTGTCTGAAATGGAAGATAAAGTTCTCAGTGTAGTAAGTGCAAAAGTTTATGTTTAAACTCTTTCTTTGAATGCCTTCCTGTTCAAAACTGGTCTTAAGAGACAATACTGATTTGAAAAGAAGCTTTGTGTGTTAACGGAGCTCACGTACCTTGTGCTGCTTGCATTGCATTCTTCTCTATCATCCGTGATGGAACTCCTTCCCCTTGTCTCGTGGGAAGAAGCACAAGTTCCTTATTGGATGATAGAGAAGAGTGGGAATCAGGAAGTGCAAGAGATCTGAAGTCACTTGTAGTGTGACACTTTGGAGCAAGTGGAACGAAGCCAATTGCTGTTGCTATGCTTCGAGGTATATAAATGAAACACACCGCTTTTTATAATTTACTGCTGAAATACTAAAGTAACAAACTGAGGGCTTATTTTGTTTTACTTGCCTAAGGAGTTGCCGGCTAATTCTTCAAACATTATTGCATAGGCATACATTAGCATTCTGACACATGAAAAAGTCCCGACACCCAAACATTCAAAAGCCCAGGAGCAGTAAAGCTGTCAGTGTGGCAGCAAATGTACCTCGTTCTTACAGAAGACCTGCACTCCTGATGGTTTCTAATTGCACTTGGTCTGAAAGGGAGTTTTCCCAAATATTTTTGCAGTAGTCTTGTGACTGGAAGAGGGATGCATTGCCATGCTTGTTATATTTTTGCAGTGGTTAATCATCTCTTCCTGCTTTTGGCACGAATCAGGCTGTGTTCTTTGATAAGGCCTTCCGCCTGCTGATAGGTGCTTAGGAATTCACAATAGCTAAAAATAAACACACATACATTTCAATCAAACATAGAACAATTAAAGAGTATTTTACCGTCCACCGCCCCCAATTTTCCATATTCCCTTCCATGTATGCATTGCAGTGGTTACTACACTTTTTGTTTTTGCTTTTATTTATTTATTTAACTGTAAAAAATGGCATGTGTGTTAGTCATTTTGTTAAGTATTACGTATACTGAGTCAGATTGCTGTCCCCAAACATCCCACCCATTTTTTTGGTCTGTCAATGCCTTTTCTAAGGTCTTGGGGCTCTCCTTTTTCACAACCTTGCTGGCTGCCATCCATTTAAAAATGAGATGCCCTAGCTCTTGCTTAGGGGTTTTGTGTATGCAAAGTGTTTGCTGCACTGCTAAACTTTTACAACAGCTCCTTCTCACTTTGCCTACATTGTCCTCAGAATGTCAAGGCACCATCCTGTATGTATTAGCTGTTTGGTGTATCTTTAAATTTTTATTGCTGTTTTACAATAAATTTTAATTTCCCCCACCCAACAAAAAAACCCCAAACATACATCATTATTTTGAATTAAAGGCAGCTTACCTAACAGTGAAAAAAAATGAATTAAATATAAAATGTTAAAAATTCCACCTGCATGGATCTAATTAACCGTACCCAAATAGAAAAGTCTTTAAATGCTTATGGGTGGGGGAGGGGAGAAATTCTTAATTAATGTGGATTTTTGTGAGATTCCAGGGGGAAAGGATGTTATTGTTGAGGGGAACCACAAAGAAAACACACATTTGCATTTCCTTTTTTTTATGATTTGGTGCATAAGTGATAAAACTGAGACGATGTTCTTGATCAGTGATGATGAAAGTCTTAGGATTTAAGAGTGGAGGGAGTCTCCAAGAATCTGAGCTATTTAGGGCTTTAAAGGTCATATACAATTGGACTCTGAACAAGGCGTCGGTGCATATGATGCTCTGACCCTCTTCCTTTAAGGAGTAGGCCATTGTGCTCTTCAGTATCCAAAGCTTCCCAACTGTAAACAAGAGCAGCCCTTTGTGGAGCTCATTAGTGGCCTTGCTTCACGTTACAAAAGCCTGAATTATGGCTGCAGGATTTGAATATGTCACAAAGGACCGGCAGCTTTCTTACCAGATGTAGTTGATGAAAGGTAGTGCTAACAGCTGCTGCAGCCTATAAATCTGGAAGCAGTGACCCCTTTGCTTGCGGGGAGGACAGAGGGGCTGCGTTTTGTTGTAAGGCAAAAATTGCGAAAGTAATCCTGGCGTTCTTCCTTTGTTTTAGTCCAAGGTTCTAAATGGAATTTGCGACAAGACAATCCGATCTACAACTGATCCGTTGATGAGCCAGGGTGCGTGTCTCGAGGAGGTTCATTTAACTAACATCAAACCTGGGGAAGGCCTGGTAAGAATGTTTTCCTTCCTCAAAATCCTGAATTGCTGCCCACTTAGCCTTTTTTCAAGTGCATTTATAGTGGCCTAGTCCTTGAAGGCTAATGTGATGAAACTGGTGTTTTAAGTACACAATCCAGAGCTCCACGTGCATAGGAACTTCCAATCTTTTCGACAAAGAATAGGGGATCCTACTGTTCGGTATCCCTGTGTACCTAGAGGGGTGGATAAGATCTTACAACAGAGAGCTCCATACCAGCATTGATACCTTTGTAAGGAAGCCATTACTGCTGCTGTTGAGCTGTAACATTACTAAGAATGCAAATGTCAAGATGCTGACAGAAGGAACAAGTTATTTAGTTTAATAATGTAAAAACTAGACAATAAAGACCTACCCCTTTCAGTGGCAATAAGTTTGAGGTAAGCAGAGCTGTTCGAGTGGTGTATACCCTCCTAAGAAAATGTTTTGCACCAAAAAAGAGCCGAATTCTGCATATATTGTGTGTTTATCAAGAAAGGTTGCTTACGTTGTATCCTGACAACAGGTTTTCAGGAGACATTGTTGTATACCTTGGAAAATTAACATATTGTGTTTTCATTTTGTCTGTCAGTTTGTCTCCCAGCCAATCAGGGTCTCTGAGTCAAACTGTTTTTCCCAATTTTTGTTTGTGTAGCTCATGGGAAGAAGCTACAAATAGCTCCTGGCAACAAATGTGTATATTTTGGTTTTGCTCTCATGGACACCCATTGGATAGTACACCTCCGCAATGACTTGGAGCTGTGTGCGCACGTGTGATGATGGGGAAATACTTTATTTTAACTACACAAAAGGATGCATTCTTATCAGTCATCATGGTCCCTGCCAACTCTACAATTCTGTGATTCTATACCTTCACATGCAATTCTTTAAAGGACTGAAGGGGAAACCCAAAAGGAATCCTTGGCTCAGCCTTGCAATCCAAGACTTTTTCCTTATCCAGGTTGCCCTAGGAGTAAAATTGTCTAGATCAGATCCTTCTTCAGTTTTGCTATTCTGTTGAGTTGCATGAGACTCAAGATAAGCAATTCCCATTAGAAAAGAGGATTTGAATTGATGAACTTTTCCCTTATCTGCAGTGAGACACTCTCTCACTCCTTTTATACCAGGGGTGGCCGGTATGGTGCCCCCAGAGGACTTTCTTGGTTGTCCACAGCACCCTGTCACCTCCTGGCCTGTCCCCCTGCTGAAATTAGACCTGAAAGCAGCATTCTGTTGATATCAGTAAATACCGTATTTTTTGCTCTATAAGACGCACCAGACCACAAGACACACCTAGTTTTTGGAGGAGGAAAACAAGAAAAAAAATATTCTGAATCTCAGAAGCCAGAACAGCAAGAGGGATTGCTGCGCAGTGAAAGCAGCAATCCCTCTTGCTGTTCTGGCTTCTGGGATATCTGCGCAGCCTGCATTCGCTCCATAAGACGCACACACATTTCCCCTTATTTTTAAGGAGGGAAAAAGTGAGTCTTATACAGCAAAAAATACAGTAGTTTGTGGTGTCTGCTTGGTTGCAGTATGTGTTGGATGCCACTGACGAATCCTTCAGTGTGTCCATGAGTCCAAAAAGGTTGGTGACCGGGTTTACACAGTTAAACTGTGTTTCATTGGGACTGGTGCCAGAGTGGGATTATGGGAAAAGTTGCTCTTCATAAATAGTTGTCTCTATAGAGCCTCAATATAATTGTGGATGCACTATAATTACTGTTGTGCTAAATTTATCTTTTTAACTATCCATCTTAGGGAATGTATATAAAATCTACTTACGATGGATTGCATGTTGTTACTGGAACAACAGAAAACGTGAGTATTTTTTAATGTTTTCCTCCAAACAGAATTAATTAAAGCTATCTTAGATGAAGATGAGATCCAAGAAGCAAACTTTATTAAAAGCAGACTCTGAAGTCATATTTTTATTTATTTGGGTTTTGCAACATTATCATTAACTTATCATTGACTGTGGTAATTAAGTGTGTGCTTGTCTGATGGTGTCTGCCTGTCTAATATCAACCCCTTAGTTTAGTTTGCAGTATGCAAATAGAGAAGAGTGTTTCAAAATGCCGCTGGGGTTTGAAATAACTGGAATTACCAGAACTATTGTTGAGTAAAGCGCTTATAGTGTTTGGTCTAGTAAATGCTGGCTGAGCAAATATGTACTTCCATAATGTGCTCTGTCCTTTATAAAAGCAGCAGCAGGATGTTTAGACTAGTAATAGAATGTAAGATTCCATTTGCTTCCTGGGACAAACACATTTTTCAAGATAACAGAAACAGATCTTTTTAATTGCAAAACCTCTGAATGGTCAAAAGGGAAAGGCTGGTTGAATGATAACATTTCTGCTGAACTGAAAGACAGCGCTTGGCAGAGTTGAGAATGAAAATACAGATTTTGATGCTGATTGTAAAGCTTTAAAAACTTATACATGTGCAAGTGTTTAAATCTGTCAGAATATCTGATGACTTTGAGTTACAGTTTGAATAAAAGTTCCTGGATTGCGTGGCACATATATCTCAGAATTTTATAAGCATGCGGACTGTTACTGATTCCCTCCTTCCCTAAAGAAAACACAGCAGGTTAGCAGTCATAAACCTTTGGATCTCCTTTATCTCTCTTAGAGCTTGCTTGAAAAATCCTAGCTTCCTTTCTTGGGGACTGCATATCTCCACAGTGGAGCAAGTGATTTACAATTAGTAGAATGATTCCTTTCAGACGTGGAGACTAGACATTGCAGTTGCTGCTGCTTCTCATTCACTGTCCATCCAATAGTGTAGATAAAGGAGAGCCTGAGATGGTAGATATTAAAGCTCTCGAGTTATTCAAGAGGAGCGAGACGTGTCCGATTCCAGTCAGGTGACAGGATTTCCCAGTTGTTTTTAACGGCTTGCGATTTCCTGCTTTTGGTGGGAATGATCTGACCCAAACAGAGCTTTCCAGTCATCTTGCAAACACTCATGATGCAAGCCTAGAGGGCTGTATTGTTTGTTTCTTTGAGAGCTTTGGCAAACGGATTTTCGTAATCCTGACAGATATTCCTTGGTATGCGCAGTGCACATTTTTGGACGTCTATGATTGCGTACTCGGAGAGATCGTCTGTTGGATTCTTTGCCAAATAGGTGTTTCCGTTCCAAGGGAAAAGGGAGTTGCCCACTGGAGGTTCCCTGTCTTCCCAGGCATCTTGCCTCACTTTCCCAATAGCTTTCTTTTATGAAGGTGCTGCTGCTGTAGTTTTTGCCCCCGGAATGCGTCAGATCAGATGGTGAAAGGTGAGGGAGTCTTTCCTAATGAGGCTTTCAGTTCTCATCCCAGGTAGCCCAAGGGGATTGTCCTGTCCTCCATTTCCCTTGATAAGGGAACAGAGGAAATGAGACATTTGTTTCAGTTCTATGAGTCACACATTAGCTTAGTACCTTTTCCTTTCTCTATGAGTGGGATGTCAGGAGTATCACTGGATGTGAAGTGGTCATAATGGCATTGGAGACATTTAAAGCAACAGCTGCAGGAGAGTGCTGTCTCCTGGACAGAACAGAGTAAATATTTAGGTGCCAAACTGCTGCTTGCTGATAGTTAACAAGGCTTAGTTAGGATATTTGTGATAAAAGTTTTTTAACACCTCTATCTTTCAGTACACATAATTGACCCTGCAGCATGTTCCCTACTATTAAGAGAAATCTAGGTAAATTTGCAAGCTTTTTGTTAGATGAGTAAGCAGTAAAGAACATGCAAACTAAAATGCTTCATGTGTGCTCGAGACAGGTTTTAAAACAAAAGGAACATGGTGTTCAGGGGTATAGCAGCAGAAATAACTAAAATTGTACGTCTTAGAATCTGTTGTTCTTAAAGGTTTTTAAAGTGTTTTGGGGGTATTCTGCAAAAACTCCCAGTTGGTTTAGTTCAGCCTTCCCCAACCTTGTTCTCTCCAGATGTTGGACTGCAACTCCCATCATCCCCAAGCATAGGTGATGGTGACGGGGGCTGATGGGATTTGGAGTCCAGCAAACAACTGGAGAGAACAAGGTTGGGAAAGGCTCACTTAGTGTTTTTGCTTTGTCAGGGCCTAAGTATACGGCAGTGGTAGACCATGTGATATAACTGGGTTACTGTTATATAGAAAGTTGTGTGCACACGTAGCTCTAAAGCGTTATATGGAAGCTGTTCCCTTCCTCCATACTTCCCATTCTGAAATGACTTCATCCACTTCTCTGTCTCCCTTCCCCCTGGGGTGGCCCTGTGTTTTGGAGGTGACCCCCGCTGAGAGAAAAGTGCTAGGATTAAGCAGTTTCAGGTGGGAAAGCTCAAGTAGGGGAAGCTTTCCCTGCCTGGTCCATGCTGTGCCTTAAATCTCTTCCTCAGATTTATAGGTTTTCAGCATGACTGTGTCATGTAGCTACCTAGCTGTGCCTCAACAAGTAATGAAAACACCCCCTTTTTTGCAACAGTTCTTCTCTCTCTCATTCTGTCAAAATAATTTTGGTTTGTGACTCTTTTGCAACACAGACTGGGGCTCATTCCCATTGCTTGAATTTATGATCCAAGGACTCACAACAGAAATATGTAAGCTGCCTCCCTTAAAATCTGAGATGACAAATGGGACCCAAGACGACATGTTGCAGTTGGGAATGCTTCTGCTTAGGGCAGTGGTGTCCAAACTTTTTCAAAGAGGGCCAGATTTTATGAAGTGAAGGGCCGTGGGGGCCGACCAAAGGGCTGACCAAAGTTATTGACCTTTTTTTAGGGTTGAAGTTTTAAGGATTTTACCCCAGGAAATAAACTGCCGCAGGGACCAGATTAAACTGATTGGTGGGCCGGATTAGGCCCCCAAAACGGACTTTGGGCATGCTTGTGTTAGGGAGCCAGTCAGCCATGTTTCCCTTGAGGATAGTTCATTTTCTTTTCCAAGTAAAGCTCAGTATTCCATGGTTGCTCGGTCACCCTTGGGCTACTCTTCTGAGTGTCCCCTGCAAACCTCAGGGTTCTCCTGAACATGCTCATATCTATTCCCTGTTTAACAGTAGCACCTTTTTGGCCAAATAGCTTTTGGCGTTTGCCTTGAGTTTGCAATTAGAGGATGTGATGCAGGGTAATACTAAGACTCTGTTGGATCTGTGAGAACAATTTAATCTAAAGATGGGGAATTTGTGATTGCTGGACTACATCTTCCCATCATCTCTGACCCTTGGATGTGGGTTGATGGGATTTGGAGTCCATCAACATCTGTGACGCCTGAGGTTCTCTGACCCTGGTAAAATCCATGCAAGTTGTCACTTGATTGTAGCACCATCAACTGCTGACTGTGAACATGTGACTCATATTCCTTAGAATTTTCCTTAGATACACAAGTGATGTGAAGTAACTCCTTTAAGAACAACAACAACCCAAACAGCATATTTTATTTTATTAAACATTCTGCTTAATAATGGAAGTTCTTAAGCAGTACATAAAAATTACAGATCTCAGAGTGTCTGAAACTGGCTTTCTGTGTGTTTGTGTGAAAGAAAAGGCTTTCTACTAGGTGTTCTGTGTCTTGTTTGGTGGGTTGGGAGCTTGTAGCACTCCTAGAGATTTATTCCATGTTTGGGTGTGTTTTTGGTTTTGTCTTTATCTCCCCACCACCCTCTTTCTGGCAGTCAGAGTAGATTTGCCAGTTCCTGATGCAAAGAGATTTCATGGAGGGGCTACTGTTCAGTGGAAACACAGAAAGTCCCAGGTTCAATCCCTGGTATAGCTAGTTCAAAGGATGGGGAAGACCTTTACTTGCAATCCTGGACAGCTCTTGGCAGTAAGTGTGGACCAGTGGAGGCTGGTCTGTTATGGTGAATGAGATGCTGCCTCACCAGCCTGCCTTCTTACTTACAACCAGTCTGTGGGGCGGCACTGCTTGCAAGCTTCCTCCTCCTTGGTCTCGGTGTTGCTGCTTGCAGAACTCAGCAGGCTTATAGAACTCTGCCCTGCCAGTCCCAGTGGTCCCCAGTCACCACTGGAATGGACAGTTCAGGTCTAGTTGGACACACAGTCAAGGATAGTATAGCCGAAGAAGCTCCTTGTGTGTTCCTTTCCTGCGACTCCTGCGCCTTTAACACCTGTGTGACAAGGATAAGCTTTGCATTGCTCATCCTTGTGATGGTACAAAAACTGTTCCTGCTGAAGCTCTGCTTGACCTCTCGCATCAGGACAAGCCAGGTTAGCCAAAAGGAGCTTTTGCTTTTGGCAGGAGAAAGTCACAGCAGAGTTTGTGGCCCTGTGAGACCTTAGGCAAACTTTTGTTTTGTTTGCTCAACATCTAAAATCTGATTAAGGGTTTATTGATTAAGATCACAGGGTGGTTTCCAACAGTTTCGGGCACTTGCTGCTGCTTTTGTTTTGTATAGAAAGGATATGCCTGTCCCAAACGTTCACTTGCACTATATAGAGGAGCCCTTGAAATAGAACCTAAGGCGTGGCTATGCAAATATAAAGGTGGGGCTATGTAGATAGAAGCAGGTGCTATTCTCAGTTAGTGGCATGGTCACCACTGGCTGCTCCCAGTGATGATCTCCAATATAAGGAAATGGCTAGTTGTCCCTATAGGAGCGAATGGCAAAGAGCGGCATTATGATGCATTGTTGAGCTGATAGCAAAACCTGCCCTCCATCTAAAAATGCAGGGTGATCCTGTTCTCAGTGCCACACACTTAATGGTGTGAACCTACCACCACCTGGGTTCCATGTTCTCAGACAAGCCCTTCCTGCTCTCACACTTCACCTGCCATATTGACCAGCCTTTTGCTGGTTATTTAATTGATAGCTGTGATGTCTAGTGATGGAGATGGCAGCTGTTACTTGCATAGAAATCTCACAGGCATGCCTATCTGCTTGGCTTTTCTGTCAAGGTCATCCTGCGGTTTTTAATTTACCACTCACCAACTAAGGAGCTGTTTAGTAGTTTTTAAGTGACAAAGCAATGAAAATTTCAGCCCTCCTCTTTTTGTCCTCTGCAGTCTCCTGCTGATAGGTCTCAGAAAATTCATGCAGGCGATGAAGTGATCCAGGTGAATCGCCAGACTGTGGTGAGTAAAGGGCATTTCTTGTTTCCCTTTATTTTTAGCCAAGCAATTTTCAGAGTCTGAGCAAGCTCACAAGACAGATTTTAATCTTCATTTACCAGTGACTGGCCTTTTCAATTAAATTCTTTGGGGGGGGGGGTTTAATGCTGGAATGGTGCTTTTCCCATTAAGGCAGTTTCCCCTAGAATAGCAAGTTCATGTTATAAATTCAGCTAGAAATTTTTATAAAAGGTTGGTCATAAAACATTTTGATTAAGGAAAGAATGAATTTCCCATCAGTTTATTCCCTTAAGCTTGTTTTTTTAAAAAATAAAAATCCTGAGAAATACAATTCCGTTTGAAAACATTTGAGTACCAAGGCTATTTAAGAATGATTAGATGTTTTATAGGGCTCACCAAATGAAAAGTTTACTAAATGTGGGCCTGGAACATAACTATAGATTTGCAATGTCCTTCATGGAAGCAGGTAAAGTCAGAAGAATCTGCTATTTTGACTCTTCTGGAAAATTCTGGGCTGAACAGTCAAGCAATACCAGCATCTAGAACTGTTTCTTTGTTTAGTCAGGGATATCCTGGGTTGGGTGAGCTGATGACAGCCATTTCCTGTGAGAACCCTTTCTAGGCACATGCACAAAGTTGCACCTTTGAGCGGGCTAGAATGGGTGAGGTAGGGAAGATGGCAGACTGTGCCTTTGCTGCCAGTTGAAGGTTTCCACTGCTCAGCAGTCACAGCTGTTGATTTGGGGACCATGTGCTGTCTAACTTCCCCATCCCAAAATTAAGTGCTAGGGCTTTGATTTGGGGGCCTGCTTAAATAAGCCAACTCCCTATCATAGTTATTGGCAGCTTGCTTATATGTGCCACATATTCCACAGATGTATTTATGCTCAAAACAGCTCACAGAAAATAAACTGTTTAAACTGTAATACTTTATAAAAATCCATCATAGTTTCACTAACAAGCAAACAATTAACGATTAATTTACAATAGGTGAAAAGATCTAAGTGAGCAAAAAAGCTTACCAATAGATCAGTTAACAATATCTAATGTAGCTCCAGGGCTGATAGTGTTAGTGCCTAGCCAACCCACACCCCATCTTTATACCAAATAGGCAAAAAGCAAACAAACCCCTCCCCCCCTCAGAGTTCTGGCAGTGGCACCTTTATGGAGACCCCCTAGGGCTGGAGGGTGCACCGAAGCAGGGGGAAGCATCCACTCCCTAATAGCAAACCAAGTCTTTCTCTCTCTCTGTCCTTTGCCCAGCCATTTCATAATCTGCCCGTCTGTTTAAAATATTTAAATCCCACCTTTTCAGCTGCTGTTCTCAAGGACGCTTACAGCATATAAAAACAATTGCAGACAAGCACAAACAGTATCTGCTAAAAATGGGGAAAACACGCCACCAGTGATCGAGATCGTAGCAGAATCCCTTTTATCAATGGTTTTTGCTCCGTTGGTTTCTGGGGAAGTCCATGTGGCGTGGTAGTACCACAAAACCACTAGATATGGGTCTTTTGAGGGCAGTGGCGTAGTGTGTGGGGGCAAGGGGGTAGCCCCAGGCCAAAATTCTGAGAGGGACATAACCAGGCACCCGCCATGGCAAGCCCCCTTAACATGACTGAGCTTCTGCTGCCTTCCAAAGCTTTGGGGCGGCAAACCGTGCCTGGGCTGGGCCTTTGGAGCTGGGGCGGTACCTTCTTTTCTGTGTGACCGTTGAAGGGACCCTGGGCTGGCTGACAAGTCTGGGGCAGCTCTCCCTTCCCTCCACGTAGAGTCCACACCCACACCCCCCCCCCCCGCCACATGGAGATCTCAGCTGCCCAGTCCACCAGGGAGGGCACAACAGTTGCCCCACCCTGAGCACTGGCAACCCACGCTGTGCCACTGGTTGAGGGTAAGAGGAGCATTAATCAGTCAGTTAGACCCTCATATATTTTCAGCAAGACTCAGGTGTCTCAGTAGACATGTCAGGCAATTCCCTTCCCCCACCCCTATATCTTGTAATAAGCTTATTCTGCCATGTTGTTTTGCCTGCAAAGCCATTTCTTAAAATGTGTCATTTGGGTTTGGTTGGGGGTGTAGGGTTTACTTAGAGCAAGTGATATTGTAATTTATACGTAGCTCTCTCGTCTCAGAGGCTACAGGCTGGAAGACAGTGTTCACTGGAACTCTGCATTTTTATAGCAGCTTTACCATGGCCTCCAAAAGCCTATCCTAACAGAGAAGTCTTATACAGCTTCTGGCCAAACCTAGACCTCATAATTTTGTGATGAAAAGTGATTTCCACAATGATGTTATGGAAGATAATGCCTCTGATGTAGGGCAGCGGACATTCTAAGTGTTTGTTTGATTTGTTTTGAAGGTGGGATGGCAGCTGAAGAACCTTGTGAGGAAGCTCCGTGAGAATCCTTCTGGCGTTACTCTATTAGTGAAGAAACGCCATACAGGCTCTTTTAATTTTACTCCTGCGCCACTCAAAAACCTAAGGTGGAAACCACCACTTGTTCAGGTACCAAGGTTTTGTCTTGCCTCTGACAGGCTTCCCAGTGATTTCTTCCCTCATTGTCTGCATGATTTAAATAAAATTTTGTGCTTATTCTTGAAGATGCTCAGGCTTTGGTAAGGAACAGCCAGTTAGAATGTTCAAATCTTAGAGATTTTAGTGGGATGTGAAATTGGTATAGTCTCTTGGGCCCAACCAACTTTGGCCTTTATTAGGTCATACCACCTATCTATTTGAGCTGGGAAAATGATACTAAGCCAATTCTTGCACTAGAGTACTGTGGTAACGCGCATATATAAATAGCCCTTGTGAAATCACTGAAGCTCAAATTTCAACGTATTTTGCATTGACTAATTTAACTAGTTTTGCAGCCAGGATAGAAAGGGTAGTTGATTACAAAGAATCTGTGAAATCTCATTTTCCTTTAAATTACCTTAGCTTTCTAATATACCAAAAGAACAAGGCAGCTGGGGTTTGAAGAGAGGGGGAGAATGATTGTTTTTTTTTAATCCCTGAAGGATCCTGTTTATCAGGACAGATAACTTATAGTGAGGCCATTTGGGGCTGAGTTGCTTATAATCTTTTGGACTGATGAATTCTAGAAGTAAACAGTAAATTCTCGATGGGCTGGAAAACTAATGATGGGAGATTATGTTTTCTAAAAGAGCAGTTTTATCCAGTGTTCTTTTGTAGCCTAGCTGAGTTGTGTGATTTCCCCCCTTTTGTTTTCATGGTGGTGTTTGCATTTGCCAGTTGCCAACATCAGCAGAATTGGGATGTTGTGGCATCTCTGTGTGAGAGAGAAAGGGTGTGGAAAAGAAATGAGGATTAATAGCTTTAAGAAGATGATGATTTTGAGGCTGAGCAAGTAATGTTATGGGAGTAGTTTGACACTGTCAGGAAGCTAATAATTGAATTGCTTATAGATGCAGCTACAGTTCCCACCACTTTTGTCTGTGTACGATTTAAGCTGTTGCTCTGCAAGAACGTGCTAAACAGGTGCTTGTGTAGCTGTTTCTTAGCTTTCCGAGTTGATGGACAGGTCTCTGCCATAGGTGACCACTTTGCTTTGTATTTCAACTAATCTCCTGTTGTGTTTTGTGCTGTTCTGTAACTGTTTTTATTAGATTTTGTGCATTGCCTTTGAACGTATGTGGAAGGTTATTAAGAAAACGTGAAAGGAAAATTAAGAGAAGTTATCAAGATATATTTAATATCTCACAAAAGCCTCAAGGGGCTCATTTTCTTCAGCAAGTCATTTCTATGGTTCCAGAGTATAGCAGTTCACTATTATTAATTTGGAAATGCAATAAACAAAACAACAAACTGCAGATTTTTGGTTTGGATACAGGTTATTGGTTTCTTCCAAGGGTGCCTGGAGTTACACAGCCACGTTTACCGTAAATTGTTACTTGTAGCCTTATTTTCAACAACTCTAGGCAGCTAAGGAAAATGAAGCACAACCAGTAAACATAAAACAAGAAGCAATGTGTCTGTTTCCAGTGGCTCAGGTGAGAGATGAAATGAGGAATGTTGTCGCATTGTAGATGGAAAGGGCCAGTTGCATAGTGTACGTCTAATTTACTGAAGCAACTACCTGTTGTTTTTCTCACTGCAGACCAGCCCACCTGCAACTACTACCCAGTCACCTGAAAGCAGCATGGATGCTTCCCTGAAGAAAGAAAAACCAGCCATTCTGGACCTTTACATACCTCCACCGCCATCTATTCCATATGCTCCTCGGTATGCCAATACCTACCTAATGCTTAACCCCAAAGCACCTTTATTTTAGATTTATTGTTTATTGATGTAGAATATCTATAAACTGCTCACCATTCTAAAATATCATGGCAGGGTGTAAGAAAAAGAGGAGAGAGAGAGAGAGAGAGAGAGAGAGAAGCAAAATGCAAAATTCACACCCATAAAAATATGTTGAATCCATATCTAAAATGAACAGGAACAATATTGAGCAATGCTACTATGAAAATGCCTGATTGAATAAAAAGTCTTAAGAAAAGGACCTAAAAGAACACATGGTTGGTGCCAACCTAATTACCATGGGGAGTGTATGTTGAAATATGAATGCTGTCGCCCTAAAAACTCTGCCCCGGGTACACATGAAACAAATTTCTAGGGTGTCTTAGGGCCCTGCTGGATGACATAAGGATTCACGCAGGATGTCAGAAGGCAGTCTTTCAGGCAAACAGGTTCTAGGTTGCTTAGGGCTTTATGCACCAGAGCTGATTGTCAGGACAGATCCCTTAACAGAAGCATTGCACACTAGTAGCAGGTCACTCCTCAGTGCATGCTAGCCACAGCATTCTGCACCAACTGCAGCTTCTGGGCCAGCCTTAAGGTCAGCCCCACACAGCGGGAGTAATCCATTATCTGGAAATTCTGACTATTTTGCATGATGTATTCAGGTGCTGTTAATCCTGTGGAAGGAGCAATCTGAATTGCAGAGTGCTTAGACTCACTCCAGATCGCAGAAACCTTGTTCAACAACCTCTCTGGCGTCTATGATGGCACCATGCATTGCCCACATACCTTCAAGCATCCTGCCTAGGAGCTTGTTTTCAGAGAAGAACCAACATTCTTAGCTGAATCATTGGCCTAGTACCACAGTTTATGCTTTTTCTGTGCTTGTGCAGAATTGTAGGACCCAACTCATGCACCCTTGATGATGTCTTCATTCCTTTTACTTTTTCTGCCTTTTTTTTGCCAAATCTTGAACAGCTATAAAGTCGCACTACTTCCAAACGGTAGTAAGGACCGTCCATGAGTGCAGAATCACAATACCTTATATTTTCATTGCTAATCAAGTTCCTATATTTTTGCAGGGATGAGAAGGGGAGTTTTGTTTATGCAGGAGGCAGCAAACCTAAACAACCCCTACCTGGTTCCAAAGGTGCAGAATCTCCCAATTCCTTCCTGGATCAGGAATGCAGGAGGAGAAGGTTTACACTTACCGATTCCGACCCATTGCCTGGCTATTCCATGGAAGCAAATATTTTTCCTGCAAAGATGAGGGAAAAAACGCAATCCTATGGTGAGTAAATTGTTACATTTATCAGCTGAGGAGTAAAGCTGTGTGCATCAGGCATAGGTAAACTCGGCCCTCCAGATGTTTTGGAACTACAACTCCCATTATCCCTGGCCACTGGTCCTGTTAGCTAGGGATGATGGGAGTTGTAGTCCAAAAACATCTGGAGGGATGAGTTTGCTTATGCCTGGTAATAGGGTGTTGGAGTGTGTATGTGACAAAGCCTCCAATGTAAAGCAAAGGCTTGAAAATTAGATCCCCAAATCTGTCGCTAAGTACCAGCCACTGGGAGCAGATAGCAGGGAAAGACCATCACCTGTATCCCTGCTTGTTAAGGAGTGGACGCACTGCTACTTCTTTTAGGATGACAGGCAACAGCCAGGATGGTTCAAGATAGTCACACGTATCCTGTCCCATCACCAGGCCACATAAATTGAAAAAGGATCCCATAAGACACATCACTCTACTGCAGCTGTGGCATCCAAATTGCTATGGAGTTGAGTGACTTCATCCTCAAAGTGTTGGGCAAATCATTCATAGTTGGCTCCAGAGATCCAACTCCCATGTTTGGGTTGACAAGCCTCTGGACCACATGGGAAAGCTTCTTAGCTCCCTCCATTGCTACTTGATAGGTGTGTTTATGTGCCCTAGCAAGTGTCCAAGTCAGCTTCAGAACAAATTTTACACCACTTGCGCTCTAGCCATCTCTGGATTTGTTTCATCACCTGCAGTTTCTTAGTAAACCAAGTTGCATTCCAAAGAGGAACCCCGGAAGCGATTGTGTGACGGCCGTTCTCCTATCACCATTCCACACAGAGCTGAGAGCCCTAGCAGAATTGTTGGCTCTGTCTGTTGGAAACTCCCCCAGAGCATTCAGAAACCCTCCATTAGTTTCTGGAGGCAGACCATCTTAACTGGTCCCACATTCCTACAGGGCAGAGCAGCTGCTACAAGTCCAAGCTTATTAGACATCCTGTTGCTTGCTGGTATAGCATCTCAGTTAGCTTCTTCCTATTTTGAATAGATTGTGTAAACTCTTCGCATTGTGTCTGTCATTGAGATCAGCTAATATGAAGTTAACTCGGCGCTGCTTTCTTGAAACCCCTTCTGTGTTGCCTTTAGGAAAGCCTCGCCCGTTGTCTATGCCTGCAGATGGAAACTGGCTGGGAGGTGTAGAACCTTTCTCTAGGCCCCGAGCAATGGGGAGAAAAGGTAAGGAAATTGTGCTCTAGGATCGCCGCTTTCTTAAATGCACTTGTCTGTACATTCACTACCCTGGCCTGTAGCAAAGGGTCCACTGTGCAGTTAAACCTTGCTAAATTCTGAACATCCTCTTGTGCGTTTGCCATGAGTAAAATCGGAAGTGGGGATCCTAGCTGTTGAAATGCAAAACTTTGGTTCTTTTTATTCCTGTAAAGAGGTGGCCCACCTGGGTCCACAGGTGAGGTGTTACTGTTTTTAACAAATTTCAGTTGGGTAAATTTTATATTAGGATGGTCTAGTATAAGTCTTCAGAGGCTTTTAATGCCACTGTGTCCCTTGACAGTAAGGTGACACCTCTTTGTTAGGCTCTGAAGTAGGTTGGTTGCTCCTAAGTATATTATGGAAAGCTCCTCTAAATCTTAGGCTGGCACTGGCAAATTGTCCTGGACTAAGGATTCATTATCTGAACTTCAAAGCACAGCACCAGAATACTGTGTATATATTTTTCTCTGCTGTTTTCTTCTGCTCCATTCCTCCACATTGTAAAAGCCAATTGGCCAGGTGGTCTCTCTCTAAGACAATGTGAGCTACTGAGACCTGGTTTGCTTTTGCCCATGAAATGAATAGAAAGAGATGATTGCCTGCAGCATAAGCTTGCCTTGCAGTGCAATTCAGCCTATGTGCTGCTGCGCCACAGTCCTCCTTACCTGTCCTTAAAAGACATGAGCTAATACCTGACTTGACAAAAATGTACACACACATTGTAAGAGTGGGTGACACACAGAGACTGTGAACGACTTCCGGATCGTGGATGTAGTGATTAGCCACTCATATATGTTGCTCAATGCACACCTTTGCAGACAGGTGAGGGACGTTCAAAAGTCATTACTGCTTTTGTTTGCCTTGTATTGCAACATTGGAAACAAAGGTGAGTGTTATAGCCAGTGTGAAACAGTGTTTCTGTTCTCTACTGCACAAAGGTCCTCCTTCATTTACTTTATACAGTACTGAGAGCCAAATCTGCTTCGCTTTCTGTAAGTGCCAGTCACCATAAACTAAGCTATACTAGCGTAGAGAGAAAACCACTACATTGTTGAGGAGTGCAACATACAGGGATTTATTTCATGGAGAGAGATGTTATTCCTCATGCCCCTTAATGCTGTACCCTAAAGGACTAGCACTAGAGTCAGTTTATACAAAATAATAATTTTAGCAGTGTTCTAGGGCTTTGAAGCAGGTGAGAGACAATCCATGTTACATACAGTATGGTGTGCTGAAAGCAAAATGGCTCCAGATTTTAGGGATAGTGGTGATTTTGAGTGAAGAAGTGAGGAGAATGGGACTTTGGAAAGTTGTATGAGGAAACACCCACCTACCTATACTGGATTGAGCCAAGGGCCCGTCTAGTCCAGCATCTCGCAGTAGCCAACCAGATGCCTGTGGGAAGTCAGCAAGCAGGACCTAAGTGCAGCTGCACACTCTCGCCTAGTGATCCCCAGCAACTGGTATTTAAAGGCAGAACATAGCTATTATGGCTAGCAACCATGGCTTACCCTCCCTGAATTCTCTAATCCTCTTTGAAAGCCATCTGAGTTGGTAGCCTTTGATACCACCTGCTGTGTGAAGGAGCACTTTCTTTTGTCTGTTCTGAATCTTCCAACATTCAGATTCATGTGACGTCCCTGAGTTCTAGTCATATGAGGGGGGAGACGGGACAGGACGGGACTCCTCTCTATTCACCTTCTCCATGCCATGTATAATTTTCTATACCTCTGTCACATTCCGTCTTACAGTTTCTCTTAAAAGGCGTGTAACTTTCCCCCCTACAATTCTTGCCTAAACAACTGCTGGGGGAGTTCCAGGGGAGAAGTTGTGGGTGAAGGATTAAACACCCAACTCTGCCCACTTCTCTGCTCCAAATTGCCCCTTCCCAAAGCTCTTATTTCCGTCAGGATTTTAATGCAAGTACTTGCACGTACCTGTACAATTTAGCCCTAAAGCAAAACGCAAACCCTCAACTTTGTACAACAGTAAATAAAATGGAGGTGAAGAGCAGAACGAAAGTTTGAGTAATCTTTGAGAGAGGTGATGGTGAGGGGAATCTGTGTGGGGCAGTTCACCAAAACTTCAGACTGGCTGGAGGTGTTGAAACGCTCTCTTCTGTATCTCCTTATGCTGGCTCTGATAAGTGTGTGGTTTCTTTGTTCGTTGCAGGTGAAAATGCCCTCTGCCGGTACTTCAGCAATGAGAGAATCCCGCCCATCATTGAAGAAAGTTCCCCACTTCAGCATCCGTTTTCCAGGCCTGTGGCGGAAAGGCAGCTAGTGAGGGGTGCAGACTACATCAGGGGGAGCAGGTGTTTTGTTAATGTGGATCTTCACAACAGTGCGACGATCCCTTTCCAGGAGGATGGAGCCAAGAAGCTCCCGGTGACCTCCTCCACGAAATCCTCCTCCACAGAGCGCTCCCTTCTGGTCAGCTGGATTACGAGACTCAAGTTATTGACTCACTGAGTTAACTGGCTGCGTTTTGACTTTCTAGGGTATTTGATATTAAGTGCCTTTTCTTCCCCTCCACCTTCAAATGGTTTTGCAGTACCTGAGCAGTTTTGCATTGTATTTTATTTTCTCCCCCTGGAGAAGCTTGCCCTTTCCCCAACGTTTCTGTCTCGAGATTCACTGGAGTTGGAGAGAGGGGGTCTGTTTAAGGGGGAGCAGGAGGAGAGACGAGGAGAGAGATCGCAAGACGTAGCATTTTTCTACCTGCCCAAGGGTGGAGGGGGAATTCAGTCCTCTGGAGAAAAACCGATCAGGCTCGAGTGATTCAGAGGTCACTGCTGACCTGAAATCCGCATGACCCACGCAGAAGCAATCTCTGCATCGTAATGAGGCCTGGTGGCACTTCATTTGCTACAAGACTCTGATGCTGTGCAACCTACTGGATCTGCAGACTATGTAGCACTCAGCAATAAATGGATTCCTACGCTGCAATCCTGACCAAGAAGGAAGAAAAGGGGAGGTTTTCCCCTCCCCCCCCTCCCTCGTCCCTTTTAAGCAACGTGGTTGCCCTGCAAGTGACTGGAGACGACTCAACTGTTGTCAGGAATAAAATGCAGTTTCTTCCTTTGTTCTGATTAGTTACAAACGTGAGGCTGTTTTGGTTGATCCTCCAGTTATTAAAATCTTAGTACAGTTAAATTGTTCTTCCCTGAATTGCTGCAATACTCATCCAATTAGGACATGGATTGCTACAACATGCCAAGGAAATGCATCTCAAGTGACAATGGTAAAAATGAATATATCTTATTGCTTTTTTATGATTAAGACTGAATAGCTGTTAACCAAAGTATTCTTCTGAAAGCAATCCCTGCAAGCTTCTGGAGCATCAACTGTGGTTCAAGGTTGAATTGGTTTTTATATTATTTGGGCTTTAAAGGCTGACTTGTGATGAGTTAACATTTTTGTAAGGCAGTTTGCTCTTTCAGAGTGTTGGGGAAGAAACTGTTTGCCATCATTAAATTAGTAGCATTGGGTGAGAGTTGGGGTGGTCTGTGGAAGGGAGAACTTGCCAGAAGTGTTTGGATGCAAATAATTTGTTGTTTTCAAAGCAAGTGTAGGAAAGAGGGTTTTTTTGTTAGAGATCCACAAAGAACATCTTGTTTAAAATAATTTAAAAGTATTTAAATTACGCTTTCTTTCTTTTCTTTTTCTTAAAAAACAACAACACTTAACCTTTTATGCAGCTTTTACATTTGTCTCTGACATCACTGGGTACTAATTAGCCAAGGCAAAAAAAAAGGTCTCACCCCATTAAATTAGTTATTTGAATGGTCTGAAAACAGCACCATCTACACTGATGAAAGGAATTCATCACATTTTACACTGCTGTCTAACATGATAAATGTGATCTTGGCAAGCTTTTTTGAGCAGTTTATAACAAGCATGGGGAGACAGATGTTAAATTAACTGTCTAGGAAACTGTCACAACTATACTAGGTTGAATGGATTTGCACAAATTTTTACCATTAAAAGAATGCATATGGTTATAACTAAATTCGATCCTGTTTTTCACAAACAAGCTAAAACAATGACATAACTTGAGTTACCTTTCAAGCTGAACTGGCTATTGGTACCAGCCTAGCAAACTTCACCAAAGCTAGTGCAGCTGTTCTGCATCTTGATGATGTTTTCTCATAGTATTCAAAACTTTGTGGTTTCAATTAAAAAGAAGCAGTAAAACAAACAAGCAAACAAACCCAAATGTAATTGAAATTGCAGTTCACTTTTTCTTTGAAGATCCAGGCAAGTATGATGTAGAAAGTGAGGTGTATTGTATGAAGTTCAAATATAAGCTAAATATCTCCCTCAGATAATGATAAAGGAAGATGTAACTAAGAAAATGGTCTCTCTCTCGAGCCTGAAATTTCTCGTCCAGTTCAGGAAGTAACCTCAGTTCTCAGGAAAGAATGAATATGTTCATGTCTGCCTTTAATTCTTTTGTTAGCCAAGATGGAAGCATCACATGGAATTGTTTTGAAACTGTTTCACATGAGAGAAGGTGGCTATGACACTGAGTTGTGAACCAAGAAGTCCCAGGTTCAAATCTTACCAGCAGTACACTAGGTAAACTCGTATTTTTCAGGCTCAGTCTCCCTTAGATTGCAAGGTTAGAATAATACGTCATAAATTTTCACTGCAGATATGTGTAGTATTTGCCACTCCTAATATGCAATCCATCTAAAGTACCATGACAGGCTCTGATCCTGGTTTTGCATTGTTTTTAGAAGAAGAGCTCTCAAAAGCATTAGGCAGGACTAGTTGACACTGCCCTTGACAACTTCTTTCCCTTGATTGGGCAATAGATGCTCAAAACAGAAGCCACTCCTTTGGGGTCATTGATGAGCCAAACTTATAGAATCATAGAATCATAGAATCATAGAGTTGGAAGAGACCACAAGGGTCATCGAGTCCAACCCCCTGCCAAGCAGGAAACACCATCAGAGCACTCCTGACATATGGCTGTCAAGCCTCTGCTTAAAGACATCCAAAGAAGGAGACTCCACCACACTCCTTGGCAGCAAATTCCACTGTTGAACAGCTCTTACTGCCAGGAAGTTCTTCCTAATGTTTAGGTGGAATCTTCTTTCTTGTAGTTTGGATCCATTGCTCCGTGTCCGCTTCTCTGGAGCAGCAGAAAACAACCTTTCTCCCTCCTCTATGTGACATCCTTTTATATATTTGAACATGGCTATCATATCACCCCTTAACCTCCTCTTCTCCAGGCTAAACATGCCCAGCTCTCTTAGCCGTTCTTCATAAGGCATCGTTTCCAGGCCTTTGACCATTTTGGTTGCCCTCCTCTGGACATGTTCCAGTTTGTCAGTGTCCTTCTTGAACTGTGGTGCCCAGAACTGGACACAGTACTCCAGGTGAGGTCTGACCAGAGCAGAATACAGTGGCACTATAACTTCCCTTGATCTAGATGCTATACTCCTATTGATGCAGCCCAGAATTGCATTGGCTTTTTTAGCTGCCGCGTCACACTGTTGGCTCATGTCAAGTTTGTGGTCAACCAAGACTCCTAGATCCTTTTCACATGTACTGCTCTCAAGCCAGGTGTCACCCATCTTGTATTTGTGCCTCTCATTTTTTTTGCCCAAGTGCAATACTTTACATTTCTCCCTGTTAAAATTCATCTTGTTTGTTTTGGCCCAGTTCTCTAATCTGTCAAGGTCGTTTTGAAGTGTGATCCTGTCCTCTGGGGTGTTAGCCACCCCTCCCAGTTTGGTGTCATCTGCAAATTTGATCAGGATGCCCTTGAGTCCATCATCCAAGTCGTTGATAAAGATGTTGAATAAGACCGGGCCCAAGACAGAACCCTGTGGCACCCCACTAGTCACTCTTCTCCAGGATGAAGAGGAACCATTGATGAGCACCCTTTGGGTCCGGTCAGTCAGCCAGTTACAAATCCACTGAGTGGTAGCATAGTCAAGACCGCATTTTACCAACTTCTAATTGGTTTATTTTGATTTCTGGTGTACTTTTGCTTTTCTGTGATCTGTTTCCAAGGGCCTTTAACAAGACCTTGAAAAACAGCTAAGGAAGGCAGGAGACGTGCAGATAACCCCCCTGGCAGCATAGCCCTGACCAAAAACAGTAATGCAGGACGCTTTGATATCTGCAATTGGAATGAATACACCTTAGTATCTCCTCTTGACAAATTTCACTGTTGCTTCGTCTACTTAGGAAAACACAGAATAAAAGAAAAATTTGCCTCATTCCACAGAGGCAAATCCCACAGTTGAATAATTTCTCCTAACCAGCAAAGGGCAGAAGTTGTATGGTACCAAGTTAACGTTTGAGGGAATGTATTTACCTGAAAAGTGACCAGATAAAAAGTTTAATACAGCACTAAACTGTAGTGCATTTTCTCATGTTTACAAATTGGGTGTATGTTCTAGCACAGCTAAGTCTTCTCTCTCTCTCTCTCTCTCTCTCTCTCTCTCTCTCTCTCTGTGTGTGTGTGTGTGTGTGTGCTTGTGTGTGTGTGCACCTATATGCTAGCCTTAACAGTCATGGCTCTATGGCCCTGTAGATGTGTGTGCATATATTTGTGTGTTTGTTGTTCTCTATCTCCCACATATTGTGGGAACTGCTTCTGCAGGATGTCAGCTCTCCATAAGTGTGCATGAATACAGCAACCATATTAATCATGTGGATGAATGTATTTATGTGAGGTTTTAGTGCCTTTCAGATTTGTTTACATTTCATCAATCTTTTTAAGTTGCTTTGGGACATTTTTTGTGTGAAAAACAATGATAAAATAATAGTTTGTCATCTGACCAGCACGGTTTTCCCAGTGGGATGTTGAGTGGCTGGTAGGGATCCAGTCAATTGACAGATAAACACTGTACACATGGTGACTTTAATTTGCACATATCCACCAACTATATTGGAAGTGGCTCTTGCACTTCACGGAAGGGAGCACACAGCTTTACTACCAGGGTTGAGATTAAGGGTTGAGACCCTTAATCTCGGGGCTGTGGGTTTGAGCTCCACATTGGGCAGAAGATTTCTGCATTGCAGGGGGTTGGACTAGATGATCCTCGTGTTCCCTTCCAGCTCTATAGTTCTATGATTCTACCCCATACCTGCAGAAATTAACACTCTCTCACCCACTGTTTAATGAATTGTATGTTCATATGTGAAGCGGGAGTAGCTGCCCCTACTTCATCCCAATTTCCCATTGACTTCAGAGTAATTCCCTTTTATATCAATATATAAAATAAAAGTCTCCTACCATGAAGCCTGCTTGTACAGAAAGTTAATTAATTCTGTATTAACAAAAATACTTAAATAAATAACATATTTGTATTCTGTCCTTTTAGGGTAAAATTCTTCTAAGGTGGCTAGCAAAAGGCAGTAAAATACATCCAACAAGGCATTTAAAATGACTACTAGTAGGTAAAACAGCAGCAATTAAAACATGAAAACCAGCATGAAACTATCAGTCAAATGGCAAGCAGAACAAAAATATTTTAACAGTTTTCAAGCTTAGAAACAGTTTTGTGTTCACCAATATCCACATTCCCCCATGCTATTCCACACACCCAGCTATTCAATCTGCATGGAAGCTGTAGTGAAGTATAGCTAAAAGTGTGAGTTTCCACAAAACCCTCTCCTAGAAATCACTGAAGGCAGCAAAAAGGGTTTTAGGTGAGGGTTGTTTGCATTTTGAAGTATTATTAAAAGTGGTGATACCACACCTCACTGGTAGCACAATTTCTGTGTAGAGCAGGGGGTAGCCAAGGTGACCTCCAGATGCTGCTCTACAATTCCCATCATCCCACCACAACATATGGAGGGAATCAGGTTGGCTAAGCATGGTACAAAGCTCCAAGTTTAATATTTTGTGACTCCTAATGCCTCAGACTCTGAAAGCAGGATTTCAAAACTATTCCCCTCAGTCTCATCACCTTTTTAGACAGATAGGAATAAATTAAAAGGACTTCTTGTTCTAATTCACTAGTATATAGCTCCTAAAATCAAGAACTTTGTTAGGGCAAATGAGGGATCGGGGGCAGAATTTAACTTACCGACAACCTCCAGTTGTTTTTTAAAGCAAAGCGAACTTCTACCTTTCATGCCTTCAAAAATATGTTTTGAAGTGTTGTCCATGGTTGCTGAAATCTCAGAACCCAGAATAAGTGCTGCTTTTCAATTCTATTTCCAGTGGCCAGAGGGGCAGTTTCAGTGTTATTGCCCATTCCATTGATTTGATGAAAGAATGCAAATAACTATGGAATTTCCAGGGTGCTGCCAAATGCCTGTGTGCCCCCTGCCCACTTTTGGCCTATTTTTTCTTTGTTGGAGATGTGGTGGGAGTGTGTTCCCAAGGACCTGGAAAGAAGCAACATGGTGCATATGGCACTCAAAATTGAAAATTGGCCGCCAAACGTTGGTTACCCCTTACTGTAAAAAATAATAATACATAATTTATATAACTTTTTAAATTCTTTGGCTCTTGGGACAGAATGTTCATAGCATGGGTATAGTAGAACATCTGTAACACAGCCCAACATCCTCAGTGGTTAACACATAAATACAAGGAAACTTGGCATTCGATGTACCACGTGAAAAGCTACAGAAAAGAGGATTTGGTTTAACAGAAACTGAATCTGGAAACTTGCACTGAAATGCCCCACAAAGCTCAAGTTGGCAGCAATTCTTACAGTTCCCAAAGCAAAATATTCCCTGCCCCCCACAACCCCCCAAGCTTAAATTGGAAACTGGGTGAGTTAGTTCTAGTGGAAAATCTCTTTCCAAAATAAAGATATTAAGAGATAATTAGCTTCATTGCACAATCATTTCTCATTTATGTTCCTTGGGAGATTTGTTTTTATGCCAAACCTTTTGAGGAGTAAATGATCTCAAATGAGTCTCTTGAATTTGCCTTAGGCTCCATTTTCCCTCTGCTTAAAGAGAGAAAGTTCTTTCACCCCTCTTTAAAAAGCCTCATCTTTTTGGCATATCGCATACATATTGCATATTTTACTGGAAGTCTCTTGTGGATCAAGACTCACCTGAAAAGAAATAAGTAAAAGAGCATTTTTCTCTAACCTGCTTTCACTGAGTTCATTCTGCTCAAAAGTGTGAAGCTAACCTGGCAAGAAGACATATGATACTACGTTGGGCTCAGCTCAATTGTATCTATACACATTGAAAGTATATTTCACTGAATTCACTGGGATTCTTATGGAAGTTAAGTGTGCATATAATTGCAGCCTTCAAGTTGCAGAATGTGCCTTATAGATACTTGCACAAAGGCTGTTCTGATTAGCTGGAAAAGTAAATGGGGATACTGGCAATAGTGGGCTCTCTCTTGCCTAAAAGGTACCAGGAACTTTATGTTAATCCTTGCACCTTGTAAAGTAGAACATGCATGAAATGTCAATGGATCTAGAAAATAAGTTTGTTTTGGAAGGATGGGTTTTCGTGTCAGCCCTAGCCACCAACAGCAATTTATGCAAGCAATTTATCCTAGATTCTTCAGAATCTAGGAAACGAATTAGCATTCTGTTTCCTCTTTCATAACCATGATTTCGAAGCAGTATTCTGTTCAGGTTCAGGTAGGAAAAAAGAAGCCAAAGTTCTTCCAAATCAGGAAACAGATGGCAGAAATGGAAAGCTTTGCTCAACGAGAGGGAAACCAAATACTTTCTTCCAATACGTGTGTGTTTTTCCTTCCCTGAAAGCCAACTTGTGAAATGAAGGTGTTTAAATGAAACAAAACCTCTGAAAAAACAGCAGTGGTGGTCTTTGTGCTTTAAATAGGTCCCAGTTCTCAACACCGAGCACCAACCAGGCAATGGCTCCTGAGAAGACCGTACCTAGACCCTGCCTGGAGGCTCCACCTATGCTCTCATTCATCTGCCTGTTGGAGAGAAGGAGCACAGCTGCAGACCTGCAGCCAGAATGAAGGGTTGAGAAACTTGAAGGGTATAAAATACCTGGGAGAGGAGGAGGAGGAGGGCCAGTGGAAGTCCAGAGAATAGTCAGGCCTCTAAGAACGGTGGCTTGGCCTTTACTTCACTGCCAGAGGTCATCTTCAGGCTCTCCCTAAAGCCCTACTGAGCGAGGCCAAGGAGGGAATAGCAGTATTCTAGGTTTAGTCATCTTCCAAAATGCACTGGAGTCCTGGAATTAAGACTGTTAAAGCCAACATACAGAAGCCACACCAGGAGAGGAGATCTGCAGAAAGACTACATTTTGTGGGGGTAACCTAGGATGTGGTGGATGCTGGCCTGTGGAGCAGCAGGCCTGAAAGAAAGTCATATTGCATCAGCCAGTGCCTGATTTGACCCTGAGTCAGATGTGGGCTTCTGGAAGAGGGAACAGCCCCTTTTCAAGGCTCCCCTTGTCTTGGGGTATAGCACGAGGCCACACGTATAACTCAGTCTAAGTTCTCCCCTACCCCCAACTTCCCGGGTAGTATTTTTTTCTGTATTTTTTTCTATGAGGAAAGGGACTCCATTTTGCATGGCTAAGTGATATAAATGGTATTAGATCTAAATTGACAAACCATCATAGGAAAAGCTGCTTTTAGCTCCTGTGAACAGGATTGTATGTATTTTTCCATTAACTGCAATTCAGAGGTTTCTGGATGTGATATCTGATGCATCGTGCAGCGCTACTGAACTGAGCTGTTGATATACGGAGATAAGTTTAAACATGACTGGGAAACGGTGGATTTCAAAGTGCGTTCCAGGAAACCATGGGATTCTTTTGAAGTTTACTGAGGTTCGTCAGAACAGCTAACGTTGAGCAAGTTTCCCTGGAAAACAGTTTGCCTACAAATCTTGCCCTGTGGATCACAAGCTCTGGAGGATTCCAGTGTGCAATATCAGATCATGTGGGATGATGGCGAAGCATGGTATGGCATCCCAGCGCACACCCCAGAATCCTTAGGGGTACTATCTCAACTATGTATGGGTTCCTCAAAAGACAAACTGATATGAAAAAGGTTCACTTATGGTATATCATTTAGAAGCCACTGCCATGTGAGATAAAATTATGACCTTGGGGTTACCTTTTGTTCTGTCTCTTGATCTATAGCATCCACTGTAGTTACAAGAAAGGAAGCCTGTTGAGGAGAAATCCTGTAACGGCTTCACACTAGAAGTACTACAGACCAGTAAGAGGTGCCACAGGTCAGTCTTCTGTCAGATCATGACTGGCATTGCATTTCCATAGCATCCAGACTTACATTAGTGCCAAGTTTTTCCATGTTATGCAGTTTCTGATGGCAAATTAGCAAGCAGCACAGGCAAAACATAAGAACAAACTTGGTCAGAAGAGCACCAATAACAGAAGATCCATGTGGTCAAGTGTAAGGTACATATTTTCTGCTTCCCCATTGTAGTCATCACCCTGAAGCTCAGTGCTAAGGTGTTTCGCTTCCTGATTCATCTTAAGAGCAGTGACTGGTGAAAACTTCTGTAGAAATCACCAGCCAGTTCTCTAGAGATACCCATCCTGTTTGCGTCTACCATCTAGTTTTTTATTTCAGTGGTGTGATGGCTGTGACACAGGCAGCTGAAGCCACGTCTTAATATTTAATCGAATGCAACTCTACAACCACCTACATTGCTGCGACATCGATTTTAAAAATAGAAAGCTGCCGACTGCAGGGAGAATTCAGCACTTGACTTTGTCTTGAGGTAGGAGAGTTGGAGGAAAAGAAACGTTAGTCAGCTCTGACAGAGTGCCCACACAGAAGGAGATGAGAACTGCATTTGTACAATGTCACTTCAGTGAATTTAGTGGAGAAACTTGCCTTTTTGCAATGACTCAGCCTCTTCTGGTTACTTCTTCAGTGAAACAGACTCATCAGTAACAGGGGCATCAAGCAGGAATGGCAATATTTTTGCACAGTAATATTTTTATCACTCTGAGCAGTTTTTAACAATCTACTCTGTTTGTGATTAGGGCTTCACAAGTCGCAGTCTTTACTTTTGGGACAGAGGCATAAATTCACATGTATAATGCAATCCTATTCATGCACATCTAATTTTAAGGCTAAGTTTCATAACAAGAAGAAAAATGGATGGAAAACTTAATTCGCACAACGCTGAATATTGGTTTGCCAGCACAAAAGCCTTGGAAGTAGTTTGCAAGTCTCATTTAATAGACACCTGTGACTTACCCTGGGGCATGGATGACTTTCCCAGATATGAATATCTAACCAAGAGAGTCCATTTACCCCCCCCCCCATCTACTTCTAACACTTGTCCACTGAACCGTTTACTTTTGGAGACATTATCTTGATCCCACTAGGTTCTTAAAGCAGAAAGGGGCCCTCTAGACATCTTCCTTCCTACTTAACTCGGGGGAGGGGGGATAACCTTTGGCACTCCAGTTGTTGCTGAACTACAACTGTCATCCCTAGCCATTGACCCTGCTTGTGGGGGTTGATGGGACTTGTAGTTCAGCAATATCTGGAGTGCAAAAGGATCCTCACACCTGACTTTCCCAATTTCTGCTCTCTTCCTTTGTCCCAGTCCCAGCCACTCCTCTTCTAGGGTGGACTCAGCTCAATATTTGAAGCACATTGCTTGCTTGAAAATGTGCTCCTAGCAACCCTACAGTAGCTGCATGGGAAACTACTCCTCTGTAACTATTATACACTCCTGAAACAGCTGGGGAAATGAAAGTCATAGCGATTGTTTCCTTTCTGCATAGCCAGCAGCTACACACACTTAGCTGTTTATGCTTGGACACCAATTGAAGACTTATCTGTTCAACTTCGTCTTTGAATAAAAATTCAGCAGTTGGTATTATTTTGCAATTTTGCATTTTAGAAATGTGTTGACGCTTTTATTGAAACGTAATTTTAGTTCACTGATTTCAGTGGCTCTTCTGATTTCAGTGGCTGTTCTATGATTTCCTGCTTGGCAAGTTTCCTGCTTGGCAGGGGGTTGGACTCGATGGCCCTTGTGGTCTCTTCCAACTCTATGATTCTATGATTATGACTTTTGCTGCACTCCCATTTGCCTAGGAGTCATTCCCCACAAAATTCAGTAAGGGCTTACCTGAGTAGACATGGTAAGGATTGCACTGCTTTTCAGCCTCAACAAATGTTTTTTTTCTAGAAAAATAGGTGCCAGTACTCACTGTGAAGTTGTTACAGTAAGTGCCACGTTTTTTAACAACAAAAACTGAGGTGCCAGTACTGCGTACCCCTGAGTACCCTGTGCGGGGGGGGGGGGGGAAGCACTGGCTACAATCCTGTATTGTTTTGCTATTCATGATCCTGGCCTCCCATGGGAGGAAGGACAGAACAGAAACGAAATAATAATAATAATAATACACATTTAAGGAAAATAGTAATGGCATGAGGCAAACACAGAGCATGGCTTGTTTCATATACGTGGCTCACATATTATAGTGGTAGAACTTGACATTCGACATCTCAGTTTCCACAGGTTTCATGTTGTATATATAGTATGACAGAAATCAGAGTTAAGTACGTATTTACAGCTTTGTATGGTTACCCACAGTTATTATCAGTGACAAAAAATGAAAACCACTAATTTCCCTAAGGAAAGTATTCCAACAACAGCCGCGTTATAAAATGCCCTTATACATTCAGTCCTATGAAAATAACAAATTTTCTAAAGCGGTTAGAAGAATATTTTGGGGAGAAGCCACGTTCATGGGAAGTGCGCATGATGTGATTATTACAGTCTGTGCTGGAGATGTGCTGATGCTTCCCAGCGCCGCCTGGAAACGAGTAACAAGTCCATGGGTCATCCACGTGAGAGGTCCCCTCAAGGTTGCCCTGTGTGTTACACATGCCAGTATTTGTTTAACTTGGCAAGAGATTATAATGAGTTAGCAAAGGCTATTCCTCTACTCATCAGCACTGTGTTGAACTGCTGGAGTTTGGGGGACTGATAAGAAAACGTTTTTGGCTGGAAATGTTAAGCCGCTTGCAGGAAAGTAGATTAAAGGTTGGGAGCCCGAGAATACACACTGCTGGCTTTCATGGAACTTCCACTTTTAAATGTGTGGATAATTCCCCATAGCTGAATATGGGGGTTTTCAAACAGTGTCTCTTGAATGATGGTCAGGGGTACTGCGGACAACACAAGCCTCTGTCCCTCTTTCCTTCCCTCCCTCCTCTGATGCCCTCTCACGTGGGTCTCTGTGGGTCTCTGCTTCCCAAAGGCTTGTGTGTCTGTTTATTGCAGCAGCCCTGGCTATCAACTCTGCAGACGAATGGTGCCTCTGGGGCTGCTGGTTGCCAGGAGATGAGGCAGCCTCCGAGTAAGCAAGCAAGCACGCAAGTAAGCAGGAGGGAACCCAGCCAGCCAGCCTGCCAGCCATTGCTATTGGGAATGGACAGACTGGCCCCAGGTCCCTGTGGGGCAGTGTGAGGAGGCACCTCTCTTTGGGGCAGGGGGGCGCAACCAGTGTTGGAGGAACTCTCTCCGTCACCCGGGGTGGGACGCCCTGTAACTCATGCACAATGTCCTTACAGACTGCGCATGCGTGCCAACCTGTACGGCCGCTGTGCAAGTGGCAGCCCACACAGTCGCCATGCGAGCAGCAGCCCGTACGGGCGCCGTGCAGACGCGGCGCAAGCAGCGCCCACACTGACCGTGTGCGCGCCCTCTGCTGCTCTACAGCTGGGAGGCAGCGGGCCATCTTGTCACCCCCCAGGGTGGTGCCTGGGGCGGCCTCCCGCCTCCCCCCCTTTGTTCGCCCCTGGGCACAACTCAAAGGTCAGGGGTGGCAGCAGCGGCTGCCCAGAGGCCTCCCAAGGAGAGGGGAGAGGAGAGGAGAGAAGGCTGAGGGATCACTCCACAAGGGATCGTGTTGGAAAAGGGTGAGATGCTGCCAGCTCTGCAGCCAAGGGGTGACATAACTGGGCTCCTGAGCTCCACAGGGGTGCCGCGGAAAGAATGTAGTTGGTCAAGGGAGCCATAGACTCAAAAAGGTTGAAAATCTCTGGCCTACAACAATTCCACTAAAAATGGACAGGAGCAGCCGGGAACACTTTAGTTCTGGAAAACCAACCATGAGACCTTCCTTAAAAGAGGATATGTAGCAACAAACCATGAAGGCATGAAGATTTGCATCTTATGAGGTAGCATGGATTCTGATACTCCATGATTTCAAAACCACAGGTGTTTGGCAAAATTCTCAAATAGGCCACGCGTCAGTGAATTGGACTTTTTGTTCAGAAAATGTTGGCAGCCCTACCATCTGCAGTGCAGTCCCTGCACATGAGCCGTAGAAATTTGGCAGAGGAAGCAAAGAAAGAGGAGAGGAGAAACTGCATTGCCCGATAACCTTCTCCTGAAGGCTGACTCCTTTCATTTTAAGGCAACATTTTCCCTCAGATTTGAACAAGATTACAGTCTGGGTTGGCATCAACATCCATAGTCAAATGCCTACTGGACAAACCACGTGCAGTGAGCAATCATTTTAGTCCTGCTCCATTTTCCCAAGTAGAGAGTTGCTCCACGGCAATGCTGTGGTGGGACATTGAGGGAAGGGATTAAAATGCACAGCTGTCAACTTTCAGATTTGAAAATAAGGGATCAGCAGCCTCACCTGTCCCGGGGACAGTCTACGGGATATCTAACAATCCGGGATAGCAGCGGGAAGCAGCGGGACAAGGTGCTGGAATAAGGGAATTTCCCACAAAAAAAGGGAAGGTTGACAGCTATGTAAAATGGCACCTGACTGTGTTCACCAAGGGCTTCTAGCAGTGCCCCTATCTGCACTGCTGCCATGCTTAGTAAGCCCAACAGGGGCAGGGCCCACTTGGTGGGTTCCCCCATTTAGACTTGGGCCCTCTCACACCTGGAGGCAGCTCTGATAAAAACCCATAGCTCAGTTAAAGCCATCACAGTGAATTCTAACCTATGATATAAATAGATGTAAAAAGAAAGCCACAGGTTTCCCTGTCTATTGCAAATGGCTGACTGCTAAGTTCATAGTCTATCATCCTATTGTAATTCTTCCCTGAGAGGTTTTCAACCTAAAAACCAATAAAATCTCAGTCAAAGGGTGGGCCCAGTCACCTATACCTGAAGGGGCTGTTTTTTCTATTCTACTGATCCACCGGTGTATGAGGCAACACGCTGGTCTGCAGCCTGTTGCTACTAACAATCTGCCACTGCCATGCATATTGTATGTAACTGATTGTATGCATTGCAGAACAACTGCAACTCAAACATATCCAGAAACATTTGCTACCTGTATAATTATTGTGGAGTGGGGCAAAGCTGGGGTCTAATATTCACAAGCGTTAGGATCACACCTCAACCATCACCACCCAAAAATTTAAGCATGTTTCTAAAAAAACAACATGCTTCTTTATTCCCCCTTTTGTTGCCTATGATTTCTTCCTCCTCCTCCTTCCCACAAAGTTTCTTTAGGGATAAACCTTTGAAAAACAAACTGGGAAGTGACTACAATAATATAGTGCCTATTTTTCTAGTAGTGTGATCAGGTGCACAGCCTTAATTTGTATATACTATAGGGAATAAGAACATTATGAACAGCAGTATTAAAAGGCAGCCCTCCTTCCTTCCCGAAAGGGATAATATGGACAATTTTATTTACCAAAGAGAACAGGGATGCAAAACAATTCAGTCAGGATTATTAACGAAGCAATTGCAGGCCATGTGTTCTACTCAATACTATGTCTGAACTAGCCCACCCATGAGGCAAGGTGAGATGGCTGCCTCAGGCAGGAGGATCTACAGCAGCAGAAGATCCAGAATTGGCCTCCACAGTCACTTACGGCCTCACCATTAAGACTGTGTTCATGGAAGACAATCTTACTGGGCTATGAGTGATCACCAAAGAAGAAGAGTCATTTACCAAGAGTCTAAGATAGCACATTTAGTAGCTACTTCACTGTTCAATAAATTCTTAATGCAATGGATGAACTTGATGAAGTGATATCAGTTTCCTAGTATCTGGTTTAAAGTCACGTACCAGGAGTCTTAAATCACCACGTTTAGTAATCTGAAGTCAATTTCTTTGCTTGGAAAGAAGTTGGCTGACAACACTAAAACCACCTAATAGGATGTTGGAAATACAACAAGGACAGCGAGCAGAAATGTCATGTTGTGACCAAATTTCTTAAACTCTGACTTCAGCTCAATGTCATTTTGTACCTTGATTAGTTCTTCCTCCACTACCCCATCTTCCTCGGTATCTGAAAATGGATTTATTACCCAATATGGAATTTCCATCAAAAGAAGGTCCTCAAGTAGATCGGACATATTTTTATGCAGCTTATCCAAATGGTCACAAAAAAGGTTTGCAGAACACTGTCTTGTATCCCGCCTTTCTTTTCTAGCTCAGACAGGCTCAGAAATTGGTATAGCTGCTGCTGATATTACGCTTGAATAGAGTTAACTTTGAAATAAATGTAGGAAAGACAGTTTTGGCCTTAATAAAATTGACCTCATTTTGTTGTACAGTGGTACCTTGGGTTACATACGCTTCAGGTTACATACACTTCAGGTTACGCACTCCGCTAACCCAGAAATAGTACCTTGGGTTAAGAACTTTGCTTCAGGATGAGAACAGAAATTGTGCTCCGGCGGCGCAGCAGCAGCAGGAGGCCCCATTAGCTAAAGTGGTGCTTCAGGTTAAGAACAGTTTCAGGTAAGAACAGACCTCCAGAACGAATTAAGTTCTTAACCCGAGGTACCACTGTAACTGCAAATTTATTTCATTGAATAATAAGTGAGCAACACGCTCAGAGGAGCCCACCTCCCGCGCCCCCAGTGGAGGACCTTGGGGTCTCAAAATTCAGTGGTGCTTTTTGCGACGCCAAAATTTGGTGCCTCTCTGCCTCTCACCTTCCATTCTACAGCATAGTTGTAGAATAGCTCCACGTCCAGTATGACCAAACCATTCAAGCTCCGGTAAATCCACCTCTGTCACCTCCCTTGCCTCTTAGTGCCCTCGCCACCCCCTTCCTCTTAGCAACACCCCTAGGTAATTCCACGTAGGGGGCAGTACCATCTGAACCACTGCTCTGAATGATATACCAAAGGGTGAAAGGTCAATTACATCATACAGCATCAAATTCTACCATATAGAAATATATTTGTTCATATATGTTTGCTGAAGGTAATAGCTAGTTGGGAGTTTAGAGAAGATGCCTTCTTCCTTTCCTACAGGAAGTATTTCAATGTGCATTGTAGGTGCCCTTCCGTGAGATTTTGCCCTAAATGTTTTTGTCAACAGCAAGCTTTGAGACTGGTTTATTAAGAAACAAGTATGGTCATATGTTTTAATGTGTTGTGGCTGTTTCCAGGTATTCCATTCAATACTTACTTGTACAGTAATTTTATTACACATAGGATGTTAATATAGTCTAAGTTTTTAAAGAACGTTTATGTGTGGGTTAATAACTGTATAATAAATATCACATTATTATCTTTTTAGATAAGCCCTTGACAAAGGCATTTGTGACTGAAATGCATCGGACATATTGCATAAATAAAGAACCCGTCCTTTTCCTGGCATCTGTGAAATATATTTCTCTTTTGTGCACATCATTCTTGAATGCTTCCCTGTTTTGCTGTGTTTTTCTAGGTGGACTGATAACCACAGGCAATTCTCTGTTAAATTGCACTTCTCTTCCCACCCCACACCCACATCAGTCTAGGTTTTTCTGTCCTTGGTTTTCCCTAGCAAGGGTTATTGGGTTGTTTTTGTTTTGATTGTGTATTTTGTGTTTTTATGTTGTGATTTTATCCAGGGCACCACCCTGAGACCTATGGGTATAGGCCAGTATATACACTTTATAAATAAATTTTATAGATAATAATAATTAAATACCGTATTTTTCGCCCTATAGGACGCACCGCCCCATAAGGCGCACCTAGTTTTTTGGGGGGGAAATAAAGGGAAAAAATTATTTCCCCCCCCAGGCGCGGGGTTGGGGAAGCTTGAGCTTCCCTCGACCCCAGCCCCCAAACAGGCAGCTCTCTGCAAGCCGTGGGAGCCCAGCGCTGGCTCCCGCTGCTTGCGGAGAGGTCCGTGAAGCCTGGACGCCTGAGCTCAGCGCGTGCAGTCTTCAGCATGCAGGCAGCTCTCCGCAAGCAGCGGGAGCGCTCCCACTGCTTGTGGAGAGGTCCGCGAAGCCTGGACGCGCTGAGCTCAGCGCGCGCAGGCTTCAGCATGCAGGCAGCTCTCCGCAAGCAGCGGGAGCGCTCCCTCTGCTTGCGGAGAGGTCCGCGAAGCCTGGACGCCCTGAGCTCAGCGCACGCAGGCTTCAGCATGCAGGCAGCTCTCCGCAAGCAGCGGGAGCGCTCCCGCTGCTTACAGAGAGGTCCGCGAAGCCTGCATTCGCCCCATAGGACGCACACACATTTCCCCTTCATTTTTTGGGGGGAAAAAGTGCGTCCTATAGGGCGAAAAATACGGTAGTTTTAGGAAGAACTGGTGTTCTTTTTGCCTTTATAATACAGGTAGCATTCATTGCTGCTGCATATTGTGTAGGGTCCTAGAATATGCTCTACAAACTGACCAATGTGAGAGTGCAAACTCTCTAAATGTTGAGACCACTTCCTTCCAGGTAGCCCTGTAGCATATACATAGCACATGTGCGTAACAATGGAGGCTTTACAGCAATAACAAAACTGGAAATTAGAGAAGCAAGAGAGGAACTTTCCCAAATTTGAAGAGTGTGTAAAAGAGTTTTACTAAGTGCCGTGGGATTATAGAGATTTCCCCAGCTACCAAAAAATGTCAAGATGTCTCAGGACTGCACCTTAAAGAGAAGCGAACATTTTGCCTCAATAATTTTCTGAAGCTTAAAAAGTCAGCCACAGAGAAAGGCACACAAAGCGTAGGTAAGATCTGGGCTTTGTTGTGGTTGAAGTAATGGTACTTTCCCCTGCGTAAACTATTCCGTTACAGTGTTACCTAGCTGCAAAATTAATGAACCTTGGACAAATGTAACATTTTCATGCTTTCTTATTGAAAATACAGTGGTACCTTGGATTACAGACGCTTCAGGTTACAGATGCTTCAGGTTACAGACTCCGCTAACCCAGAAATATTACCTCGGGTTAAGAACTTTGCTTCAGGATGAGAACAGAAATAGTGCGGCGGCAGCAGGAGGCCCCATTAGCTAAAGTGGTACGTCAGGGTAAGAACAGTTTCAGGTTAAGAACGGTCCTCCAGAATGAATTAAGTTCTTAACCCGAGGTACCACTGTAAAGGGTGCAATCTTGCCTATTGTTAGGTCTCTTAAAATTCCATTGACTTCCATGTATGCAAAGTTGCAGTCTGTGCACAGTTGTGGAGCAGACCAGTAACTAGAGATCTGCTCTGCCTTGATAAGATAGTGGAGTGAGATTAATAGGCCTTTGGTGCAATGAGGACTGCAGATCTCTACTATGACCAGAATCAGCTACTGTCTGTATATTCAACAGGCTCTTTCTCTGTTTCCTCAAATAGACATAGTGTTGATATTTATTTGGGCCAGTCACTGTGGACTGCATTCAGGGAAGCACAAAGCAGTATTTGTATGTGTGTTTTGGTAAAGTTCATGCGGGGAAAAATGCTTAAAACAAGTAGCTTGAATAAAATAGGACTTATTTTTCCGGGTTATTTGTTTTCTAACACATGGCTTTTAGCATTAGCTTTTCTCCCATTCATCCAGAAGAGAAGGCTTAAAAGAGAGTTTCAGAACGCAAACTAAGGATGTAATTCACAGGATTGTGTGAGCAAATCTGCAATTTCCTATACCTATTTACACGGGAGTAAATCCAATTGAACTCCTGTGTAATTTACTTCTGAGTAAATGTGCACAGGATTGCTCTCCACAGCTGTAGCCCTTTGCTGACCTACTTAGAAGCAACTCCCCTTTGATCCTGTGGGTCTTATTTGGGTGTGCATAACAATATATTTATAGATATTCACACACATTCATGCACACAGGTTATTAGGATAAGAAGAACTGCAATTCTATGCAGAGTCCTGGGAGTAAGCTCCACTGAACTCAGCTGTGCTTACTTTAGACAGCATAACTCTGTGGTTGAACAAAAGATTTTCAGCCAACTGAAATGCATTCACTTTCTTTTAATTTAAAAATGCATACAAACTTGCAGAAATGTGTTAACATTTAATCTATTAGCATGATGTAGGAACCAAATAAGAGAAAATCAAAGCCATAATGAGCCTCTGTTTGATAACTCTCCACATTCTCTGATTTCCTCTATGCTAATCTGTCACAAACAAACTTGAAATGTTTCATTATCTCCTCATTCACTTGCCAGAGCAAGGGAGGTCAGCCAATTCCCCAATGCTCTGGCAGACAACATCATTCTTTATGCCCTGAAGAATGCTTCCCCCTCTATTACACCATCAGAGAGGTGGTGAGAGGCTGGTTGGGTTTTCTTGGAATTAAGATCACTAGGAACTGATGGCATTTCTGTGATTATAAGGTTTTATTTACCTATACAGTGGTACCTCTGGTTACAAACTTAATTCGTTCCGGAGGTCCGTTCTTAGCCTGAAACCATTCTAAACCTGAGGTACCACTTTAGCTAATGGGGCCTCCCACTGCTGCCAGCACACGATTTCTGTTCTCATCCTGTGGTAAAGTTCTTAACCCGAGGTACTATTTCCAGGGTAGCGGAGTCTGTAACCCGAAGTGTTTGTAACGCAAGGTGTTTGTAACCCGAGGTACCACTGTATATACATGCAGTGGCATAGTGTGCGGGGGGGGGGCACAGGGGCAGTTTCCCCCGGCTGAAAGTTGTTGGGGGTGCAAACTTTCAAAACCTCATGCTGCCTCAATACAGCTGCACACTTCCATTGCTGGGCTCCATTGAAAACGGCTTCTCCATGCGAACCAGGAAGTTACCTCTCCAGAAGTGTCTTTTCTTTTCTTATCTCTGCAGCTACAATCTCCTGGTTGACTCCGTTGCTGTTAAGCAGTTGAGCGTGCATGCATGTTCTGTCCTTTTCCCTCCCTCCCATCCCTCCCTCCGTGTGGCCCCGGCCTCTGGCAACCCGCACTATGCCACTGTATACACGCTGAGCATAAGATGGAAGGTTCACAGCATCAACACTCCAACAGAGTGAACCTAGAGTGAACAAAGTAAACAGGATAGCATGGGAGGAGGTGATTCCTCTGGTATTCGGCTCCAACCATTTAGACCTTTAAAAGTAATCAGCAACATTTTGAACTGCGCCCAGGGGCAAATTGGTAGTTGGTGCATTAATTGCAGGCTAAGCATATTGTGGTCTCATGGAGATGCACCTCCTAATGTCCTGGAAGCTGCATTCTGGAACGATTGCAGCTTCCAAAATTTATTCTGAAGTAGCTAGTATTGAACACAATAATTGCAGTAGTCCAATTGTGATGGACGTAAGGCAGCGATCATAAACCTTTGGGGGCCAGTGGACACATTTTCAGTGAACACATACGCTTATCCACCCAGATCGACCTCTTTAGCAGTCTTTTTTCACAGCCATTCAGCTTTCTCCAGTCTCAGTACTATATAAGATCAACATAGCTGCCTGAAGTTTTAGGTTCTCCTTGGGCACATGACTGTAGATTATCTTGGGGGTGTGGCAATGACCTCCTGCATTTCAAAAATTCACCATTGGGCAATTCTACCAAATTAATGGTAAATAAGTTTTTTTAAAGTCAGTAGAAAGCCTTGTCCTATTGATTCTATGCAGCACCAATTGCATTTATGGGAAACTGTGGGGTATGTACCCCAAAGCTTAAAACGCCTCTTGAATATAGTTTCAGTCGCTTCAGAAAGATTATTCAAGAGAATGTAGCTTCAGTCCAGACCTGCCATTTTTTGATGTCACAAGGGTGATGTAAAGCTAACACAGAATGTAGTAGTGGTTTTGTCATTTGCTCTGCAGATGTTAAAGGCACAGCTGCTTGGGAGAAACATCTTACATTGACTACTGCATTGATTTTTTCAACATGTAGATAACACCCTAATAGGAAAATATGTCCTGTGGTGGTTCTAATGTATATAAAGGACTGTTTGAGGCCCCATTGTGTTATCTTGCATAGGTCCAGCCTTGCGCCATATGCTCCTATTGCAATATTGGCCTAGGGATTTCAAGCATAGCAGGGATTTTTAAAGACACTTTGTAGCCTTGACTCCAAAACAAGGGCCTGGATATGATTAATATATTTAAGGGCAGGCAATGAGAACAGGAAATCCAATCTTCCCTTTTTTCTATATATAGTAAATGCCTTAAAGATAAGCACATAATGGCTTGTATAAATATATTTAAAATGTGTTTTGTAGGCACATATTTTCAATATGTTGTCATGATAAGAACCACATGTAGAGCCTGAAAAATTATGTGAAACTATGTCGAGAGCTTGCCCATAAGTAAAAGTTATGTGCAGTGTATGTATGTGTAAATATTTAGCTGGAAGAATTGGCCGCATGAGAACTGCTTCAGAATGATCCTGGAGACAGGAAGCCACAAATTATAGCTCTGAAATTTACCATGCTTGTATTTCTACATAAATAAAACCAACTGGAAAGTCTGAAAGAAAAAGAACACAAGTAGGGAGGGCAGATCAGAGAGAAAAATGATGTAAAAACAATTTCCTTGGCTCAGATCAGAGGATTTAAGCTTATTAAAACATGGAAGAACAGCCTGGGAATAAACAATCTTCCCAGCTTTAGTCTAAATTCTGTATAAGCTTAGGACTAGTTCGCAAAAAAATACTCATTTTCCACGTGATCAGTCCTAGCCATCCTTGAGAATATGGACAAACATAATCTCTTTATTGTCTTAATATGGATGTCTGCAGCAGCAATAATCTACATGCTTATTTTGACTCAATTATTCACAGAATCAAAGAATTTTAGAGTTGGAAGGGACTTGTGGTGGCTTATTGACCGGCAGTTGCAACAATAGTAATTGCTTCTGTGATATCTGTTATCGCCCAGTTTGTACATTTTATATTTGTCCACAACACCATTGTCTTGACGATGTTTCCGTTTGTTTGGATGTATGGAGAAAGTGCTGTGTGAATCAAAGTTGGGTCAAAGCATTAATCTTTACTATGGTGATTAATGCCATTTGGTTTTTAGCACCAAATTCTGCAACAATTAGGACGCGGGTGGCACTGTGGTCTAAACCACTGAGCCTAGGGTTTACTGATCAGAAGGTCGGCGGTTTGAATCCCCACGACGGGGTGAGCTCCTGCTGTTTGGTCCCTGCTCCTGCCCACCTAGCAGTTCGAAAGCACGTCAAAGTGCAAGTAGATAAATAGGTACCACTCCAGCGGGAAGGTAAACTGCATTTCCGTGCGCTGCTCTGGTTCACCAGAAGCGGCTTAGCCATGCTGGCCACATAATCCGGAAGCTGTCTGTGGACAAACGCTAGCTCCCTCAGCCAGTAAAGCGAGAAGAGCGCCGCAACCCCAGAGTTGTCTGCGACTGGACCTAACGGTCAGGGGTACCTTTACCTATACCTCTGCAACAATTAGATGGACATGCAGTAGATAACAGAATGCCCCATGCTACTTTTCATTGCAGGTTGGATGTGTGTGTCATATTTGTAAAGGCTTCTTTACATAAGAAAACTGTCTCACATTGAAACTAGCAGGGAGCTGTTTGAGTTTAAAACTTCCCCTCTGTTGTGCTAGGTTCTTTTCACTTGTTGGGTGTCTGTATGGTGGAGCATCTAAAAATAGCATTCCCTACAAACATCTAGAAGTGGAACAGCCCAGTGTGTATACACCAGGAAATTGTTGGTTGTTTCTCCAGTTCTAAAGCTTTGCTTTAGGTAAAATTGAAGGTATTTGTTATGAGCTTGCCCTTTCTGGCTCACTGCAAATGAGTCAGTCTCTATGGCTTTAACGAAAAGGATTGTGATTGGGAGTCTGCTATTTTGAGAAAAGCATACAAATGTTCCTTAATGGCCAAGGCCTATCAGGAGGGCCATTTGGCCTGGAGCCTCCATCTCAAAGGAAGCCTCAGATTCAACGTGCTGGTTTTTTGGCATCTGATAAGTTTTGCAACTCATTTTTGGACCAAAATGTGACATTTTCACAGCTTAGAACTGTACATTTCAGTGAGGAAGAGATGTGATTTGCTGAAATACATTTCACATTCCATCTGTATGTTTAGTTCTCAGACTTCCTCTCATGCAGATCATTTCTATGCCTTGCTTTGAGTCGCAAGCAAGCAAGGAGGCAGCTTTTGGTGGTTGAATGCAGGGTGCCTTGCAGACCAAGAGGAGAGAAAACTGAGAACTTCTAGGTGGCGTTAAATGGAAACCTGAGTTGGAGGGCAGCTTTTGGCAGACTGCCCAACTTGCTCTGTATGGAACCTCTGCCTGCAATAGAATAATAATAATAATTTTATTATTGATAGCCCGCCCATCTGACTGGGTTTCCCCAGCCACTCTCTGCATGTATATTTGTAAGTAAGGCAAAGATTACAAAGAAACTATAAGTTTCCACTGTTCTCTCATACAAAGGAATTCAAACCTCTGGCAGAGTGAGATGATAGCTAGGAATGGGAGAATCTGCCAATTTCAGCTCCTCTCAATTTCTCATGTTTGCAGGCTGGAGAACTGTATGCAGAATTTGGATAAGTTTGAATTTCAATGAATGGCTGTGTTTTGGTTTGGGCATTGGTTCAGAAACTATCGGTTAGATAAATTCACCTTTAAATGCCAGCTGAATAGACTTTCTCCCTCATTCCTTGCAATAACGGCTGGTGGTAAGGAAAACATATAGGTATAAAAAGAGAATTCCCTGGATTCCAAGATACAGATTTGGAGCAAGGACTCTTTGGCGAGAGAAACCTGGCAGAAATTTAAAACCACAAAGTATGCTGCAAAGTAAAGCGTGGAAATATAGGCTTCAAAATATGTGCCCTTGTGAGTCCCAAAAATGTCCTCTGATCGTAAGAAAGGATACCATCAGGGTCAATGGGACAAATGAGAGGCAAGCAGGCATGTTTGTACAGAAGAAGGCCCTTCAGATATCCTGGCTCCAGACTAAAAGGCTTGAAAGGTTAGCACTAAACAAATCAGATTCCTCCAGATTGACATCCAATTTGTTTCTCGACTCAGTTCAAAGTCCTGAAACCTCAGCTGGTTTACATGCTGCAGCCAGGCAATTTTCAATACAGGAGTTAAATATTCCCAGTTAGCAGCTCTAGTTAACAATCTTACCAAGTGAAGTTTCTGGATACTTTTGAAAGGCAGTCCCACATAGATCACACTGCAGTAGTCCAGACATGATGTATGTTAGGCATGTGTTACAGTGACCTGATCTCTAGTGTCTAGGAATGACAAACTGGAGGCACCAGCCTAAAATGGGCAAAGGCACATCTGCCTTTCACTATCATGCCGGTAGTATTGGGTCCAGAAGCACCCCAGGACTAAAAATCTGCATTTTAAAGGGAGGTGCTACCCCATCCAACATCCAAGCTGAATTGTATTGCTGGATCAGTAGTTTGACTGACCTTGCCTGAATTCAGCTCACATCTTATTCATTACCACCTCCAGACATTGATCCAGAACTTCAACAGCCTGTGACTTAAACAGCACTTAAAACTGAGTGTCATTTGCATGCATATTGCATAGAACTGAGTGGCAAACAAATGCCACGAGGGCCAAAGAAACAGAATCAGTGGTATGCTTTCCTTGCTGGCTCTATAAATAAGCATAAAAATAACTTTATTGTTCTGTCGTCAGAGATGGCAATAATGAACGTGGCATTGAAATAGTTACCTGTGTTGGAACCATGACGATTTAAAGGAATTAATGCTCTTAGGCTGAAATCCTACACACACATATCTGAAAGTAAATCCTATCGAACAGAGTGGCACTGACTTCTGATTAAACTTGCTTAGAATTGTGCCATATCTGTTAGTTGTTATGCCCTCACAGCTAATAAAAGGTTCTAACTTCTGGTTTTATGTTAGCAACCCCTAGCATTCTTATGGAATAATTCCTTCCGCAGTACTTTGGGAATGACATGTTTGTGGTATAGATGCTGATTTTAAAAATTATTTTTAAACACAGCATATGTTTTACTATTAACATGTAACTTGCTAAGTGTTATTAGCAGTATATGTGTGTTTATTCTCCAGAGATTTAGTAACCTATTTTCTTTGCACTGTGTAGGGCAGGGCTATTAAATGTGAAGCTTAAATTAAACTGTGTAGCATTTAAGAGCCAGTTAAAACTAGTGGGATCTTGAAAAATCTTGCAGTACTTTGGTGTTTGCCTCATGGACATTACACTGATAACATGATTACCTCAGCTAAATAGGCTCACTGTAAAGCAAAACAACTCTGAGTTTATTCTTGTAGTTTGGGAGTGGGAACCATTGGCCCTTCAGATATTACTAAACTACAACTTCTACCAGCCCTAGCAGACGTGGCCAATGGGCAGGGATGATGGGAGCTGTAGTTAAGTGACATCTGGAGGGTCATGTTCCCCATACCTAATGTAGATAGCAGTTACTTTGGTCTAAGCAGGAAATTGTTTTGAGTCTGAGCTTGCCAGGTCACCCCTAGAATCACAGAATCACGGAATCATAGAACTGCAAAGTTGGAAGGGAGCATGAGGATCATCTAGTCCAAGCTAGTAACTGTGAGAAGCGAAGTTACAGGGAACCAGGCAGAGCACCATCTCGGTTGTGGCGCCCGCCCTGTGGAGCGCCCTCCCATCAGATGTCAAGGAAATAAACAACTATCTGACTTTTAGAAGACATCTGAAGGCAGCCCTGTTTAGGGAAGTTTTTCATGTCTGATGTTTTATTGTATTTTTAATATTTTGTTGGAAGCCGCCCAGAGTGGCTGGGGAACCCCAGCCAGATGGGCGGAGTATAAATAATAAATTATTGTTATTATCATTATTAAGCTCCTGCAATGCAGGAATTTATGCCCCACCTGGGGTTTGAACCCACGACCCTGAGATTAAGCATCTCACACTCTACCAACTGAGCTATTATTGGTCAGAAGCAGCTTTCCAGGAACAAAGTAAGGACAAGAGCCTTCAGAGATTCTTTGAGCACCTTCAAAACACATTTACTTCACACATGTATTGCCATATGTACGTATCTCTATACATGTACCCTCCAACACTTTAAAGCCAAAATTCAGGATGCCATCTTTTTTGTTATTGCAAGAGAATGGTTGCTGTGATCTCATGCATTTTTGCACTTCAAACCCCTCAAAGTGCTTTTTTGAGGGATGGCATCCCAAATTGAGAGTTTTGAGGCACCACACGATATCACGGGCCCCCAAAAACACTTTTTTGGGGGGAAATCATGCCACAAAATTGCACAAGATCACAGCAGCCCTAATGGTCACTGTTCTCCTATGATAAAAAAATGGGATGCCCCAGTTTTTCCAGGACACTTGCAGTGGTATGCATACACCTGGGATTACAGAGCAGGAGTTACCCTGAACATATGACTTTACTTGCTTGCTTTCTGTGTATCAGGCTGCTCCTCCAAAGCAAGGAGCACAGCAGAGAGGGGAAGGTGGTGTGTTACTGCTGCTGCTGCTGTGATAATGCTTATAAGAAAAAGAAAAATAACTTCATGCCTTTAGCTTTGCCTGAGAATAACAGGCTCCCACAACCTCACTCTTTGTGGGCGCGGATGAACGGATCCTGGGGCTCCCATATAATTAAAAACAAAAACAAACCACACCCTAATTGCAAACCATGCTCTCCTCCAGTTATAATGTTATTAGGTATATATATAAAAAGACATGTGCCTTTGTGGTTAAGGACTTTGCAGCCTAGATGGTAGTTAATGGTTAAACAGCTCATGGATTGAAAATGAATAAAGTTTGTACTATAGCATACATGTATTGTGTGTAATCGGAGCTTTGATGTTGGGCCTTTATAATACAAGTACTATGACTTGTATTTCTTTATGAAAATGGAAAATACTTTCATTTAAGTCCACCTCCACATTCAGTCAAAAGGAATGATGAATTTGTGGCTTGCTGGGGGGCTTTTAAGGTCTATAAACCACCTACATTTTCCTTCCAATCATTAATAATCACTATAAAACTCTTATCATAGAGAAGTCTTTGACAACAAAATTGTAGGCCTCTTGCAAACCCTTCCCTTGAGATATAGGGGTAGAAACACAAATGCCCTAAATTGCAATCCTTTACACACTTGCCTGGGAATAAGTTCCATCGAACCTAATGAGGTTTAATTCTGAGCAGATAGACTTACTCAGCAGTAAGCCCCATTGAGCACAATGGTACATACAGAATTGAGGTCTAAATATTTCCCCTTCAAATCAGTAGGACTGTGTTCACTGTTTTCTCTGTGTAAAAAAATTTCAGCTACATATACTAATGCTATGATGTTAAACAAACATTTCAGGAAACGAGTGATTCAAATGTTTGGCATTACACTGTAGATATGTTGCTGCTTTTTGAACTCCAGTGGTACATCTATTGTTAATTATCCTAACCAACCTTGAAATCTAATGAAATAGCAAAAGTAAAGAAATAGATACTGCCCCCATGTGGAAACTAGCAAAGAGAAAATAGCACTAAGAGTAGCTCCTGAACAGATGCACCAGGGCAGTTATTGAAAACTAATCTGTCTGTCTGTCTATAATAAAATCTAATTAATGACTTTTTAAAAATTGCTTGCTTAATCATTCAATGAGCATTAGTGTTGTGCAAGATCTTCCAGACTAAAAATTACAAAATAAAGGACAGAGTTGGCCTTTTATTTCTGACTTATGTAATTTTATATATCGCTACAGAGATAGCTGCAATATTGCAAGTCCTTGAATTGGAATGAATATTTCTAATTAGGCAAACCTTGCATTCTTTGCTTTTGAGCATGGGTTCCCAAACTGTGGTCCATGCGCTTAATTTAGGTGGTTTGTTTTGTGTCTGTAAAAATATGATTAAAAACCATTTAACTCCTCACACAGCCTAGAACAATTGTTACAACAGGTAGAAAAATAATTTAAGTGGTCTGCCAAGAGCCTCAGCAATTTACAAGGGGTGGGAGGTGGGGGGAGTTTGGGACCCATTGCTTAGAGTGCTCAAAGAATTTCAGATAAGTTGTGCTAACATTGATTAAGGTGTGGTTAAGAGTTATGAAGAAGATTCTTTGAAGCATGTTGCCATGTTGCTTGCTGGCAAAGTTTTTTTGGAAGACGAACACATCACGTATGTACAGCTAGAATTAGTTGGATAAGAAAAACTGACAATAAAATAGCTGATCTGAGGAAAAAAGTTTATGCCTGCATTATGCAGTGGCGGGTGGGAAGAAGGTAGATAAAAATCTGTTTGGTTGATCTGTAAGTTCTTTTTAAATTGGCTACTCTAAAGGAGGAGTCGGGAGAAAAGTAGGAAACTTTTTTGAAATGGCAGTAAACTCTTTACTTATGCTGAAAACAAATTCATGGGTTGATAGATTCCTGGCCCTAAATTCTAAATGTCTGTCTTGAGCAGGGGTCAGCAAACTTTTTCAGCTGTGGGCTGGTCCACCGTCTCTCAGACCATGTGGTGGGCCGGACTATATTTTGGGGAAAAAATATGAATGAATTCCTATGCCCCACAAATAACCCAGAGGTGCATTTTAAATAAAAGCACACATTCTACTCATGTAAAAATACACTGATTCCCTGACTGTCCGGGGGCTGGATTGAGAAGGCGATTGGGCTGCATCTGTCCCCCGGGCCTTAGGTTGCCTTCCCCTTGTCTTGAATTTTTCCACTTGACCTTCTTCAGTGGTTCTAAAGGTACAGGTAAAGGACCCCTGACAGTTAAGTCCAGTCGCAGACAACTCTGGGGCTACGGAGATCATCTTGCTTTACAGGCTGAGGGAGCCAGCATTCGTCTGCAGACAGTTTTTCCAGGTCATGTGGCCAGCATGACTAAGCCGCTTCTGGTGCAACGGAACACCGAAACCAGAGCAGCGCACGGAAACGCCGCTTACCTTCCCACCGGAGTGGTACCTATTAACAACTTGCACCTTTGGGCATGCTTTTGAACTTTCCTGCTAGGTTGGCAGGAGCTGGGAGCGAGCAATGGAAGCAATTAGCAAGCCCAAGAGTCCCACCCGCGTCCCTTTGGTGGTCCTAGAAAGGTAAACCGTTTACCTTCCCACCACAGTGGTATCTTTTTATCTACTTGCACTGGCATGCTTTCAAGTTGCTAGGTTGGCAGGAGCTGGGACAGAGCAACGGGAGCTCACCCATTGCGGGGATTCGAACCACCGACCTTCCGACCGGCAAGCCCAAGAGGCTCAGCGGTTTAGACCACAGACCCACCCGTGTCCCTGCCAAACTCATTAGATCATTTCCCATAACCTTGATGGCTGCCCGCCTCTATGATACAGGTACTCCTGTCCCCCCCCCCCCCAGGAGGGCTAATAGTAGCTTGGGAAGTAATTTAGATCAGGAAAATGGCACAGGAGATTGGGTTAAGCAACACACCAGTGCTCTTCCTCCAATGAATTTAGAACAAAACCTTCCCATATCTGTGGAAGCTTTAAATTAAGTAAAAAAATTCAGGAGCCCGTGTCACATCTGTTTCATACTTTATCTCATGCTGGGGAAAAATGAATCTGAAGATAAACTGCCCGAGGGTTGAGGAGGAGTGCTAATCCTGCCTTACATAGAGGAAACAAGTTTTTAGGCTGGTGGGTGGATGGCTTCTATTTGCAGCACAGCTGTAGGTGGGGGTGACTGGTGTTGAGGGGTTTGACAGGGGACCCGGGCCAGGGGTGTGGGTGAGCTGCTAGCTCTGTCTGAATCATTACACACAGAGGATCTACTGAGAGCAATGGGCCTTGGTGAGTCATCCGCCAAGTTCACTTTGCGTGGGTATCACACTAGAGTTGAATTGGGTAGACTTATATTGTAGCTGCTTAGGGCTATAAGCAATTGCCAGTGACAAAGTTTTGGTGCGTAGAAGTGAAGCTCTTTCTCCCTTGTCATGGGTAAGATAGAGTTGTGCCATTTGACCTTAGGGAACAGCTGAACAAATGCCCTGTTTGTACTCTGGTGCCCCCTCCCAACTGTTGGTACATTAAACCACGCTGGGCATCTTGCACCAACTAGAGAATGCCAGGAAGCTGCGTTCTCCCCCACAAGTGACTCTCAGGATGATTCTTTCCCGATGTGCTTCTGCAACACACAATACTGTAAGATATAAGCACACAATACTGTACTGTAGCAGAGTCCAAGCAGAAGCTAGGCATCTGAGCTACTTTATTATATACAAGTGTTACAGAACAAAGGAAACATGGCTCCTCTTTCTTTCTTCTTCTCCGAGAGAGAACAGACTAAAAGCAATAGTACAACATAACGGAACAGTGTAACTGAACTTCCATTCTCATGACTCCAATAGTATGGAATGTCAACACAGACATTGATTTTGCAATGTTTCTGTAGATAGTCTTTAAATTTCTACCAATCTTCTTCCACCAGCTCTTCTCCCTGGTCTCGGATTCTGCTGGTCATTTCCACCAATTCCATATAGTCCATCACCTTCATCTGCCATTCTTCCAGAGTGGGTAGTTCTTGTGTCTTCCAATACTTCGCAATGAGTATTCTTGCTGCTGTTGTAGCATACATAAAGAAAGTTCTGTCTTTAACACCAATTGGCCAACCATGCCCAGGTTTGACAGGGAACCCGGGCCAGGGGTGTGGGTGAGCTGCTAGCTCTGTCTGAACTTTCTTATTGCACTTTCAGGATAATTGGGATCTCAAACCTGACTTACTGAGGGCTACCTATGTGTGCTGCCCTCAGGGCTGACCCAAGACATTTTGGCACCAGTGTTATGAGAGAGGGACAAAAACTTCTCTCTCTGCACTTCATGCATAATTTTATGAACTTCTATCCTGTTGCCTCTTACTCCCCCTCCTTTTTTTATAAATCAAAAAGTACGAAATGATGCAATCTTTCCTCATGGTAACCACTTAGATTGCTGCACTCAAACGCTTTTATTTATTTATTTTCGTAAAATTTATAAGCCGTCTGATCGTATAAAACCCCCTGCAAAGCGACTTGCAAAAAGATAACTTTAGAAAAACAAGAAAACCAAGGGGGGAAATCACAAACATAAAGAACTCAAAATACTAAAACTGATTAAAATTACCTCAACTTTCTAAGCATCTGGGTAGGCTTGTCTGAACGAGAATGTTTTTAGCAGGTGCTGAAAGAGTGGAATAAAGCAGAGGAGTTAAGTGTTGCTGGTTGTTGTTTTTTTTTAAAAAAGAAGAAACATAAAACTTGTCTCTATGGAAATAATTATCATTGAAAAGCAGTGGGAAATTGAGGAGGCTGACCTTGGCTGCTTTAGTGGTTTCTCTTCTATATGTATTGCAGCAGAGTCAGTGACTTAAGAAAAGCAACCAGTCAGCTCTCCACTGACTTTTCTGTGAGAGAGGCTGGCTCTGTTTAAATGAGGAGTGTGGCTCAGGGTCTCTGTGTCTTTTGTGCCATTCCCTCAATTTCCTGCTTCTTTAACTTTTTATTTTTATTATTAAAAAGTTTGCTTACAGGGTGGCAGGGTGCCCTGCAAAGTTCCGTGCGAACCACACACCAGCTTAGTTTGCTTTCCGGTTGTGACACCTATCATGATACAGTAGTTGGATGTCATGTGTGGATGATATTGACAGGTGACAGGAAGCTTATGAGTACATGCAATAGCTGGACTGTGTGGAGAAGGAGAAGAGTGCAAGAGATGCAATGTAAGATGTTGGACAAGACTTGTTTTAGCTTAAAATGCGCACAGACAGAAGTTCTTGCCAATTGATGGCGAGTGGGGCAGAGGTCCCATTCCAAATTCACATGAACTTGAAAAAGCAGCCCTAATTTTAGTGGTGCAGAATAGCAGTGTTCTTCAACCTTGACCCCCCCCTAGATGCTGCTGGACTACAACTCCCATCATCCCCAGATGGTTCCACCAATGGTGAGGTTGAAGTACACTGACATAGAGGATAAAGGAGGAGTTAAAGGAGATAGCTCTGGGTTGCATCATTAAATACAACTGCGTTTCTTGTGTGTCCACAGTCATGTTAGCCTGTATAGTGAACATGACAACACAATTCACATGCTCAATATGTTTCTTGGCTACGTAGGTTAAGAATTAGGGAACCTGACTGCTTCTGCTTAATCTTGACTGAGCAAAATTATTATGCCCCCTCTCTTCAACTCCAAAAAACAGTTTGGTCTCAACTGGAAATTGTTATGCCAGCCAGCTTATTCTCTTTGGTTTGCCTGCTCATGACTTTTCCACCAGTTTCCTCTTGGGTAATCTTTCATTGCAACCAATTTGAGTAAGAAGAGTTTCCTGTCTCCTCTGAGAAGGTAGAGAAAGTGGCCGCGCCAGAGGGGGGTCTCTTGAATTCCTGACTCCTGGGTATGTGCAACTTGCTCCTCTAAATTTTCAATGAAATGCTGTTCTGGTGTTTACCTCCTGTGTGATATAGTAGGCTAGGAGTTATGATGCATTCACAATAATGTTGCTTTTATTTTTCAAAGATCAGTACTACTTCCTCTTTTCCTCTGGTTAGACAATGCTTGCGATTGATTGAAGGAGACAAAATTAAGCAGTTTATACCAACGAGGTTTTACAAAAAAAGAGATGAGATTTACAGCGCAATCATATATGATCAGAATTAAGTCCCGTTATTTTCAGTGTGACTTATTCCTAGGCAAGTGTGGAGTGGTTAGAATGTTTGACTAGGATCTGGGACATCAGGGTTAAAACCCGCACTTAGCCGTGAAGCTCATTGGGCCAATCACTCACTCTCCGCCTAACCTTCCTCACAGGGATGTTGTGAAGATGAAATGGGGACGGGGAGAACTATGTGCCCGACCTTGAGCTCCTTGGAAGAAAGGTGGGGTATAAATGTAATAACTAATAAGAATAATTCTGGATCACAGCACATATATTGAAATTAAGGTAGAAAGTGCCAGTGCTTGATTAAATTGTCCCTGTTGTGTTCAGTTATCTATAAACTGAGAAACAGTGTGCACATGTTAGGCATAATCCCTATATATCCTGTATCTAATACAGTGGTACCTCAGGTTAAGTACTTAATTCGTTCCGGAGGTCCATACTTAACCTGAAACTGTTCTTAACCTGAAGCACCACTTTAGCTAATGGGGCCTCCTGCTGCTGCCGTGCCGCTGGAGCATGATTTCTGTTCTCATCCTGAAGCAAAGTACTTAACCCGAGGTAATATTTCTGGGTTAGTGGAGTCTGTAACCTGAAGCGTATGTAACCTGAAGTATATGTAACCTGAGGTACCACTGTATGTCACTTCTTAGCAAATGCTGCATTTTGATACTGCATTTCTCCCCAAGTTAGCTTTTGAGAAAAAGAATGACCCAGCTGTGTTTTAAGTTGTCAATGTGTACACAGCCTCTCCTTGCAGAGCTTAATCCATTTCCCCACCAGAGAAATAGCTGTATTAGCCTCTTGCAGCAATAAAATAAAATAAAAGCAATTAAAGGCCTTATGGCACCTTAAAGGGTAGCAAATTTGGCACAAGCTTTTGTAGGCTGCAGTCCACTTCATCAGATTCATCCAGTGTTATCCTGACTTGCAGGCTATCTATACATGGTTTGGGGCAGTGGATTGTGAACAACGCAGTCAGAAGGAAAGGAAATGCAGAAAAGAACAGATTATGATAATTACGCATGTAACAATGACTGTTTGTGGGATAAAACCCAGCTGTGTTGATAAAACAGGAACCCTAGCACTGGTGAGCATGTTAACACATGTTGCAAAAAAAATTGTGTGTGTTCATTCAATGCACAAGTTTATCTGAGTGTCTCCTTTTAGAAGTAGTGCTGAATGATAACTAGATTCTATGTTTGCAGAAGTGGGTTTATTACATTTCCAAATGGCTGACCACTTAACTTTGCCACTGTTGCAGTTGAGGAATGAGAAATCCCAGGGGCACTGAATTTTATTTTCTTTGGATGAAAGACAGGGAATCTATAGTACCTTAGCAATATTTGTTTTATTTGCAAATATACAGACAAGGGCTGTGTTTGCCCAAATCACTAAGCCATGGTTTATTTAACCAGAATTGATTCAACAAGCCATGGCTTGTCTTACAGACAAACAAACAACCCCCACCAAAGCTTGTTTAGGTTTTCATCTCCTCTTTCCTTGTGCCTTGGCAGGTATCTGGGGCAAAGTCTCCAAAAGAACCATAGTAAAGCAAGGCTAATGAGTTTAGACATAATGCCAAACCATAGTTAAAGCAAGCCATAGTTCATAAGCCAACAACAGATCATGGTTTCACTTAGTGTTTTTTTGCCAGAAATCCAGGGGCATAGGAAGGGAGGGCAAAGGGGGGGCCGGCTACTCTGGGTGCCACTGTGGGAGGGGTGACTAGGTGGCCCCTGCCTCCCCCCAGCTGTAAAGCGGCTGAGGGCACGCACAGTCCGTATGGGTGCCACTCGCTTGGCGTCCTTACAGGATGCTGCTTGTGTAGCAGCCTGAACGGTTGCCGTACAAGTGGCATCCTGTACGGACTGTGTATGTGCAGCATCCCACACAGTCGCCACACATGCGCAGTCCATAAGGGATGTCGCTTGCGCTTGGAGGCCCTTATGGACACCATGCAAGCGGCAGCCCGTACAGCCGCCATGCACGAGTGGTAGCCCCTACGGACTGCGCATGTGTGACATTCTGTACGGAGTCCGTATGGGCTGGCCGCCCTGGATGCTGGAGAGGGTTCCTCCACCACTGCAGAACCCCCCCCCCCTAGTTAGTCCGCTGGTCTGGCTTCTGACATTCTGACAAACTAAGCTTTGCCAAAGCAAAACATGGTTTAGTGTTATTTGTAAACTAGATGAGACCACCTAAAAAGCAAACAAGTATTCTTGGGATGTGAGTGGCACTGTGAGTTAAACCACAGAGCCTAGGACTTGCTGATCAGAAGGTCGGCGGTTCAAATCCCCGCGACAGGGTGAGCTCCCGTTGCTCGGTCCCTGCTCCTGCCAACCTAGCAGTTCGAAAGCACGTCAAAGTGCAAGTAGATAAATAGGTACCGCTCCAGCTGGAAGATAAACGGCATTTCCGTGCGCTGCTCTGGTTCGCCAGAAGCAGCTTAGTCATGCTGGCCACATGACCTGGAAGCTGTACGCTGGCTCCCTCTGCCAATAAAGCGAGATGAGCGCTGCAACCCCAGAGTCGGTCACGACTGGACCTAATGGTCAGGGGTCCCTTTACCCTTTACCTATTCTTATAGCAGATCTTTGGAAAACACCAGGCTGCATTGTCAGTTCCTTCCATCTAACCCTGGGTGGAACTTTCAATTCTGTAGTCTCTTACTTAAAAAAACAACCAACAACAAACAGCTACCTACTGCTTTTCCTGATGCCATTCTGCCACTATCTGGAGACCTGTCACTTTCTCCTGGCTCCAGGGCACTTATCTGGACCATTCAAAATGCTTAGGAGTGTCCAGGTGACCAAATCCCAACCATTAACTCCCACTGAGGAAACATTAACTAACCATTCTGAACTATTAATCAGCAATCGGCCGATAAAAAGAACAATCCAGCATCAGCAGGAACACCTGCTTGTCACCTCTACAGAGGTTTTAAAAAGGGCATTCATAAACTGAGCACTGTGCATAGACCAATCACCCAGAGTAAATGGGCATTAGTGCACAGAAGGCTCCTCATTCAGTAAGTCAGCTGCATGCTGCTAATATTTTCTACTGGCTATAAGGCACAGAGGAGTCTGGAGAAAAAGAGAGCACAAAACTGCAGACCAGGATCACCAGCCAAGGACAAGCGTCATGTTAAGTTTGATGTCTGCTCTATAACACTTTTGTGCTCTTTCATCCCCTCCCCTGGAAACAACTGCTTCAAAGTAGTGAGATACCCCCAGGCTGGCAGGCACACTGTCTTGCCCGCATGACAGAGGGGGCCCGGGACTGTGCAACACCACAGTGGCATGCCTGTGCTATGTGTTGTGCAGATGCCTCGCTGCATGCGCATGTGACACAAGCACACCGTGCGACATACGTGCACCACCAATTCGAACTTGCCCCCCCCCCCGCCCCTTAATTGAAAATTTGTGAGTGCCTGGGCCCCCATGGCTCCAGTTAAATGCATGCTAAACAAATTCCAGGATGATTTTCAGAGCAGATGTTTGCCGTGAGCGAATAATGTAGGCTAAATATCTGTCTGCTTGCAATAGATGATCATGCAGGGGGTGGTGAAATGGATTCACTTGTGATGGTTTAAGCAAATGCCATATTGCCTTGTGCACAGGGCAGCACGTAACGGCTTTTCATTGTGATACTGCGCTTGTGCAATGAACAGGAAGCTTCTTGTGGACGTTTCTTAAAGTAGTAGGACTTCTTTGGCTACTTCCTGTACAATGTTATTGCTTCTGTTTTGTTCCTTCGTGACTTGGGGGTAGTTTCTGTGCAGAGCTCCCTCTCTTCTTATTCCAGGGAGATCTTGCCAGATAATCACTTTGTGGTGCAACTAGAACCTCTCATTTTGTTCCATCTATTCAAGAAGGCCTTTCTGTCCCAAGAACACTGTATTTCTCTAACACTCAGATCACAGCATGCCATTTTTACCCAAGCTTACCTTGTGTTTCGGAGTGCCGTCTGGAATGTGGATGCGTAACATTTCTAGAACCTATTGGATAGTACCTGGGATGTCACTGTTAAGTTACATTTGTCCCCTCTCCCATGCTAATGTCACGTTGCCACCATAACACTAGTGGGGTTTTTTGTGCAAATATTAGGAAATGCACAGGGCCAACTGGTCTTCAGGCTAAGTTTGATGAATCCCTTTGTCAGTTTCACTCCCAATAGTTATTTATTTGAATAATTTATTCATGATTTCCTATTCAATTTTTTTTTAACGACACACAAGACAATATTATACCAAATCACAGCATATAAAACAAGGGTACTGACTTCTAAAAACAATATCCAATACAGTTCTGCTGCTTCATGAAATTGGCAATAGGCACAGCTTAGAATGGTCCCTGTGGAAAGACCGGTCTTGGTAATGTCTTCAGTAGGTATTGAAACCACAATCAGGTTGACCGGCACTTCCTTTGAGAATAAAGTGTATGCTGAATTTATCCTGTGAAACTATCTTTTTCTTTCCATTGAAAAAGCAGTCGTAAGAGACAGTTCAAAATCTGACTTTAGATTCTTTATTAAAGGCCATACTGCAACACATTTACAGTGATGAACTTGCCAAGAATATAGGAATATATATGGAATGACTAAGGAACATCTATTGCACCCAGTGCTTTCACCCCCTAGGGGTACGCAGGGGTACGCATAGTCCTAAACATTTTGTGAATCTTTGTACTTTTCTCCATTTACTGTATCCCCCCCCCCCCCCGATTTAAACTTGAGTCAAAATGAGAGTTCCCCTAAACATTTTTTAAGAAAAGAAGCACTGATTGCACCTATACTGACAATGCTGGCTTTTGCAGTTTGACGTGCTAGAAAAAGGTGCAGAAGACCAAGATATAGCAGTTTTCACAACTGCATGTGTAGAATGTGGGCATTGTCACAGTGCAGTCTCTCACAAGCTGCCATCTGGGGCACAGCCATTGTTGAAGAAACCTCCCAAATGTGTCACTGGTGTTACTTTAATACTGAAGGGCAGAAGTGTTGCATTTTACCCACAATGTCACATGGACATGCATTTCTGAATCCCAACGAGTTCCAGAAAATATAGGCCCAATTTGTTATGTTAGATTTATTTATTTTTTTGTTTAAGCTAAACTGAAAGTTAACTTTGCACCAGGTCTCTGTGGTATTTCTTCCAATCTGATGTGCCCTCGTATGGTAGGAGCTGGGACGGTTCGTGCCATAGCATACTGTTTTGTGTATTTAATGCATTGTGTAATGTATTGCACTGCAATCAATGGGAGAATCTTCTTCTGACATGCCCCAGGGCTCTCTCACCCCTCTGAAAGCAATAGTTCATTATCAAGTGGGGAAATGCTGGCTCTTGCCACATGAGGGCGTGCTCAACTGAAAAATCCACCACAACAGAATTATGCACCAAACTAATTTCTCAGTGATTTTTCCCATATTAGAAAGCAACATGAGAATTGTATCTTGATAAATGCACCTCTTGGTGTGTGAAATATTGATAATTACAGAAATGGAGCACATAGGACTGCAAGGAAACAAAGAAATGTAGATAAAAAATTACTTGAGCTGGGTGAATTGTAGGATCAGCACACATGTTGAAAATATTTTAGAGGAAAGACTAGGCATACTTAGGTTTTTCAGGGTCTCTAGGAAAGTCCCTCTTTCTGTGTGTCTGTTTAAAGGTTGCACTTGGATTTCACAGCCTGGCATTTTCAATTAAATCCTAAAAATATGTATTTGGGGGTGGGAGAGCTGCTTTTCTGACTATGTACACACACACACACACACACACACACACACACACACACACACACCATTCATTAATCTTCAAACCTTGCTGACAAGTCATTCCCACCATAAGGGTCTCTGCAGCTGTCCATGCAATTCAGAGAAGGCTGTTACCATTTAATTGCAATTCATACTGTCATTTATTTATTTCAAGCTGTACATTTCCAGAAATGCAGCTCTATATATAGCTAGACTGTGACGATGTGTTCTGTGACAGCCCCAGCTTTCAGTCCTTAGAGCTGTAGTCATTAGCCCTTTCTGCATGACTGTCAGGTTTATAAAGAATCTGCCAGAGTGACGAGGGAGCGGAATTGCAGGTTCTGCCTGCACTGACCTACGCACATTCATTTGGAAGGTCAAAGAATCTGTGCAGGCCAGATTCTCTTTGCTTGATTGGAAACCCTGCTTTAATTGGGTTCCCGATTGCAGGGAGAGAGGCTCTTACCAATGATCCCACTCCTCCCCACCCAAGTGCTGCTCCATGCACATTAATTCTTCATCCAAATGTTATCTGAAAAACCCTGTAGAGCTGAAAGTTTGACAGCAGCTTCTGAATTTTCCATGGGAGCAAGTGGTGAGGGAAAGTGAGGAGCATTTCTGGTGTCAGATATTTGGATGTTGCTGTGACTTACCTTAAATCTGACTGTGTAGAGAGGCAACTCATATCACCGCCCCATCAATAACAGCTGTAAAGTTATGCAGAATTAGCAGTTACATCAACAATTTATACAATCTTCTTCTTGTTGACATCCGACTCAAAAGACAATGGAGTGCATTAGTAGCACTGACATGACCTCCCTGAGGCTCAAGCCTGGGCGGTGTGTATAGAGGTCTTGGGTGTCATTGAAACTCTACTCAAAATGATCCAGAGTAGATTCCAATGCATAGTTAGCAGAGCAAAAACTTAAAACACATTGCAGGATCCCCCCCAAAATAGACCAGAGGCAATTGTATTTCATCAAGCAGAGCTTTACTGCTACTGAAGGCAAATGAACATAATGGCCACAAATCCAATACGTTCAGGATTGGCACTGTCCATAAGAAATCCAGTTGCCGCAGACTTAACTTAAACTTACAATAGCTTATAAGAAGTCTAAACCTTAACACTATCTATGTACAGAACACCACACCAGAAGGAAAAGAGATAGAGAGAGAATGTGTGAAACCCAGGCTCCTTCTGGCCCTGCTAATTTATAGTCAGCATGATCTTGACAGAAAGAGGTAACAGAACCAGTTCAAACTGGCTGTACTCAGCTTTCTTTCGCAGAGAGAAGCTTCCAGAAGCTTCCAGAACCCTCTTGAATTAATTAGAATGGGAAAGATCTCTACACATCAGATCTATACTTTCTGTACAGTGGTACCTGAGGTTACATACGCTTCAGAAATATTACCTCGGGTTAAGAACTTTGCTTCAGGATGAGAACAGAAATCGTGCTCCGGCGGTGCGGCAGCAGCGGAAGGCCCCTTTAGCTAAAGTGGTGCTTCAGGATAATAACAGTTTCAGGTTAAGAACAGACCTCCTATAATGAATTAAGTTCTTAACCCAAGGTACCACTTTACTAAGAAACGCACTGTGTTGCGCAGACGACAAGACTTCCCTCAGCTTCGCTGAAGTGGTTCAAAGGAAAGCAGAGCATTTGGCACCAGCTTGGCTGCAGGAGATCCTGGAAGGAGTTGTACAAGGAGCCATCCAACCATCTTAAGGACACCATGCTGGATTTTTGAAGGGTTTACTCCCGAGTCTTTTCTTCTCCTGAAGATATCCTGCAAGGCAGCAGAGGTTTAGGACCAGTGTTTTCTTTCTCCTAGATGAGCTACCTTGCCAGGTTGATGTGCCCCATCTGCCCCTCACTTCCCTCTACAGCACTTACAGAAACTCTCTTCTTGACCATTGGACCCATTCTTGGTCTCATCTGCTTAATATGCCAGAGCCTATCTTTGCATGCAGGGGAAGCCCCTAACTGACGAAGAGTTTGAGCCCCATTGGCTACCCTCACCTGGTTTAGCCTGCCAGTCAAAGTCATCCAGCAGAACTAGGAAACAACTCTCACCTTTGTCCCTAGCTCGCTGGAGATCATCAACCAGTGCAACCAAGGCAGTTTCAGTCCCATGATGAGGCCTGAACACCGATTGGAAGCGATCCAAATGGTCTGCATCCTCCAGGCATGCCTGGAGTTGTTCAGCAACCACGCGCTCAATCACCTTGCCCAAGAATGGAAGATTTGAGACTGGGCAATAGTTGGCCATACTGGCCAGGTCTAAAGATGGTTTTTTAAGAAGCGGCTTAATGACCGCCTCTTTCAGCGGATCTGGGAATGTTCCCTCACAGAGGGAAGCATTCACCACCCTGCAGAGCCCATCGCCCAGCCCTTCCTGGCTCGCTTTTATTAGCCAGGATGGGCAAGGATCAAGGAGACAGGTGGTTGGTTTCATACGTCCAAGCAGCCTACCCACATCCTCGGGGGTAACGGATTGAAATTGATTCCATGCAACTTGACCAGACAGGGCTCTAGCACTCTCCCGCCCCAGCCCTGCTCCCACGGTGGTGTCTAGCTCCTTCTGAATATGAGTGATTTCATCGGCAAAAAACTTTACAAAGCCCTGGTGGTAAAGGTGCTTCCGTTAAATTGCGGACCACCTGAAGAGTCTCCTGCTACTATTTTGTGCAGATGCAATAGAGGTGGTGAAGAAAGTCTTCTTCGCGTTGCTATCGCCACTTGGTAGGCTCGACGTTGAGCTCTAACCTGTGTCCAGTCAGATTCGGAGTGAGTTTTCTGCCACCGACGCTCTAGCCGTTTCAGCGATTGTTTCATCGCCCTCAGCTCTGAAGAAAACCACGGGGCTGTCCGGGCTCCATGCAATCGGAGAGGGCGCTTCGGAGCCAGACAGTCAATAGCCCTGGTTAACTCCGCATTCCAGCGGGCCACCAGGGAATGAGCTGAAAGGCCATCAACTTGGGATAAAACATCCCCTACCACTCTCTGGAAGCCAGTTGAATCCATTAAGTGGCAGGGGCGGATCATCCGAATCGGTCCCACCTCCCTGCAGAGGGGAAGGGTCGCGGAGAAGTCCAGTTGCACCAGGAAGTGATCTGACCATGGCACTTCTTTTGTTTCACTTTTACTTAGTGTCAGATCACCCACGTCACTAGAGGTGAATACCAGGTCTAAGGCATGTCCATGACTATGAGTTGGGCCCAACTTATTCAGGGACAGCCCCATGGAGGCCATGCTTTCCTTGTAGTCCCGAGCGACCCCTTGTAAGGTCGTGTCGGCGTGAATGTTAAAATCCCCTAGGACAACCAAACTAGGTGTCTCCAGGAGAACATCCTCCACGACCTGAAGCAGCTCGGACAGGGAATCCTTGGTGCAGCGGGGAGGTCCGTACACCAAAAGGAATCCTGTACTGCCCCTATTGCCCAACTTCCAGAACATGCACTCAGAAAACTGGGTCTTCCCAGTAGGACACCTGATGCAAGCTAATGACTTCCTAAAAATCACTGCAACCCCCCCTCCCCGCCCACATGACCTGGGTTGCTGTGCGTAAGAGAAACCTGGTGGGCAAGCAGCGGCAAGGACAGGCCCATCTGCTTCATCCAACCAGGTCTCTGTCACACATGCCAGGTCAAATCCTCCATCCACAATCAGGTCGTGGATGGCAGTGGTTTTATTCATCATTGACCTGGCATTACACAGCAACACCTTCAGGTCATGTGGGTTTCCCCTGTTGATTCCAGTATCCATCCGGTCAAGGCCAGACCCGGAGGCAGGGATAGTCCTCAAACAACGACTAAACCTGCCTCCTTGGTAATGACATGGTCTGGTCTTAGCGTAACTCCTCCTCCTGCCCGTGATCACTGAGATCGGATGTCCCAGTGCTTCCCCCCCTTTGGAACTTGTCCCAGCCATCGTGTTGGCTGGGGCCCCACTCCCAGGCAGCCCTGATCCCGCCCCTTAAAAACAAAACACAAACTATACAGAACCAATAAAACAACAAAAAACAAAAACAGAACAATTATACTAAAATTAATCCCCAACCAAATATCCATCCCCCCCCCCCAACAAAGGAAAAAAGGAAAAAAAGAAATACAAATTTAAATTGCCACCGACTGCTTGAGGACATTTTAAAACACATTAAACACTTGGAACAGGGAAGCAATCGCAGAAGACTTCCCAACTTCCCCAAAAGTTTGTTCCAAATAAGGGCCTGTGCCACGCCCCCTGGGCCAGTTGGAAAAGGCCTTGGAAGGGAGCAGGCCCTGCAGTCCTCACCCAGCCGATGGTATATCCAGCTGCATCCTTTAAAATTTGATAACCAACTATTTTACCAATAGTAAGGGGTTTTTTTTTGTTCACCATAGTTCCCCAGACTCTCATTTTTTTCTTCATATGTTGTAGCCCATTTAGTTATGCTATTTTTGTTTTTGTTATACTGTTTCATTGTTTTCTGCTTAATGTTTGATGTTCCTTTATAATTTGCATGATGAAAAAAGGTGTTTCCTATCTGCTTGTTTACATTTGGAATATAATTTCTGAACAGCATTGGTTTTTCTTTTCTTTTATAGGATCCCTCCTCATTTTCATTTCCTCCCTTGCAGCTACTTTTAGAAACATCTGCCTTATTTTTAGTTTCCAATAGCTGAAGGCAACAGTGTGAGCATTTTGGTCTATTGTTTTAGAGTGTTTGTTGTTCTTTAGCTTATTAAAAGCAAAATGCATATTAAGAATAGCACATCTCAGTTCACAAATTCTAACAGACTTATAGGCACTTCTGTCTGGTGTGCCGCAGTCCTTTTTTATTGTTGAGGTCTTTGTGTATAGAAATAAATCCCCCAAGAAGAAATTATTTTAAAAATGTACTCAACATATTTTAACTCCACCCTTCAATGCAAGTATTTCCAGACTTCTAGTTGGCATGCATGAAAATGTGATGGATGTATCCAAAATACATGGGTTCTAGCCAGTCTTAAGTCACAGAGAAGACCCATTGAAACCAATAGAACTTCTTAGTCATGAGTAACTTGAAGTCCCAGAGGGTCTCCTGTAATCCTGGTTTCAGAGGGTCTCCTGCAATCATGACTAAGTCTGCCTCTAACTCACTGTTTATCATTCACTATATGTTAACTTCGAGCTTCTGAAATCCAGCCTTGCTCAAAGTGTTCAAACTGGCCAGAAATAAGTTCTATGCTAATATAGCCATATTCATGGTGGAGAATGCCTGAGTTATAGCTAGAGGGGCCACTTTCTTAAGAGAGACAACACCATCCTGAGAGGTGGCAAGCTCTAACTGATCAATGGAAGGGATAAATTCAATTATTACAACAGTTTCTAAAAATTTTAAAACCCTCTTCTTCTTCTTCTTCTTCTTCATCATGCCAAAGCCATTACAAAAGATAAACTACACAAAATAAAATATGTTACACAGTTAAAAAAATATTTAAACCAGACATACTGTCAGATAAGAGTTTGCTCCCTTGAAGAATGTAGTTTATCATCCCCACACTTTTTTGTCCTTAAAATTGCTGCTCTGAAGGCAAAACAGGCACTTTTTCAGAGTGAGAGGGAGACCTGTCCCATAATAAAAAGTTAATTGAATACCCAATTGATCTCCCTACTGGGAGATTTAAATATTGAAACAAGGCTGCTCTTAAGTCCTCACATCATTTATTAAAGATCAGCAGGAGATCAATACTAAACATGTTGGGTGATATCCAGCAGTCCACCCACTGAAAGCAACAAACTTCCCTAACTTCAGTCAATAGATTAAATGGGTCTGCTCTGAGTATGGCATAGTTGGATATCACTGTGTCTTTGCGAGATCATTTCACCTTTAAGAAAAAAAGGAAACTTAGAGAAGCAGCCTCCATGTCAGAACACAAATCCCAATGACAAATAAGAACAAAAACAAATGTTTAATGAATAATAGGAACAACCCAAAACTATAGTGCATCAATGGATTATATTTATTTTCTCTCTCTCTCTCTCTCTCTCTCACACACACACACACACACACTTACTTTTACTGGGAAGTTAAGTGGGACGTGTATCTGGTAAATGTGTTCCAGACAACAACTTCTAATTTGGGGAAACTGCTTTGCAGAACAAACTCCTAGAGGACTCATAGAATTTTAGAGTTGGAAGGGACCATGAAGATCATCTGGCCCATCAGATCACCCCATTGCTGTTTCTCGAGACAAGATAGGGCAAATTGCATGAAAGTATGTTAGCAAAGCAGAGAAACTGTTGTTTCTTTTATAGCAGCTTGAACTATTTTTGCTTTTTGGGAAGAGCAAAAAAGAGGGACTCTGAACTGAATGGCTAGTGAAGCCTAATGCTTTTTCATTACTCATCCAGAACAGAATGAATATGTCTTAATTACTTAACAATACTTGGAAAATGTACAGTGTTTTAGAGGAGGTGTGGGTAGACTTTAGGCTTGTCTTTTACTTAAACCCCAAGAGGTACACCAACCAGAGTCAGATGCTCAAACATTGACTCAGAGGCATGGACATGTACTAATTAGAATTAAGGAACGGGGGTGTAATTGGCACTAAGGAGATGGTTTCATCAGTGCAAGCATTTCTGCTTGCCAGGTGAACCATTTGCCCCTCCCCTCACTCACTGGTTGAGGGATTCTCTTGATCAGTGCCATTTTTCCAGAAAAAGAGGTGCCGGAACTCACCATAAACACCTCCCTTGTTCTCTTATAATGGCAATGGCACCCACCTGAGAGATGCCGGAACTGAGTTCCAGTGAGTTCTGGCTGAAAAAAGCCCTGCTCTTGATCCTCCTAAGCAGATGGGGAGAGGAGCTGTCAGGAACGTGGCCCAGGGGATGAGTTAGACTCAGAGACTGAACTAAATGAACGAGGGTCCGACTCTGCAGATGAGAACTGGCTGTCAGAATCAAGAAAGGGCAGTTCAGCCCCCATTTCTGGAGAAGACTCTATTAGCTCCCAAGGAGAGGAAGAGTTGGAAGGCCGCCAGAGCATTGCTAGGCAATCAGCAGATAAGCAGAGGTCCGAGTCTGGGATGAGTGGGAGCAAGGAGGAGGGGAAAGGTCAACCTCTCAGTCCCTGATTCAGGCGTCTGGATAAAATCAGAAGGCAACGGAAGGGCAAGAGGGGAAAGGTGGGAGTCTGGTGTCCTTCCTGCTGTGGGAGGAGCGAAATTCAGACTGACCAACAAACGTAAAAGTGAGCAGGCAAGATCCAGGCTCTGGATGTGTCTTTTGGTAAATTAACGTACATAAACTTGCCGGGATGTCAGCAGAACATCCCATAGGAAGAACAGGATTTTCCATAATTTCAGACAAGCGAATCCATTAATTGGAACTTCAATGCTGATCAGCTATAAAACATACACACACACATGTAGGCAAGATAGATAGCTACTCTAGAAAATTGTTACATTTTGCATCTCATGCATGTTTCTCAAGTCTTCAGCCTGATTAGTCACTACCATAAAGTGGGCCAGGAGTTTTTCCAAATCATCTTATGGGATGAATTTATTTTCAGAGTTCCCAAGATATGTTTGGAGAATATCTTGTGGAGGATCAGAAATTCTGAAAAAAAATCAAATCATTTCTATAATTACCTAAATATGGATCGGAGAGCTTAATTTTAATCCCCCGCTTCTGAACATTTTTGGACATAAGCTGTCTAACTGCGTGTCAACTCAGAACAGTTTGTGAGCATTTTAAAGCTGTAAAGCTAAGGAGAGCGGTTTTTTATGGCATGAACTGGTGAAAGAACCCTGGAGTGAAACAGCGGTTGTTGTGTTCTCACCTGCCATTCCCAGTTTTTAGCTTCTTGTTTTTCTCTTTAAATTACTGTTCCGAGCTGTCTACTTGTCTCCATATTTTTATATACTGTAGTTATATGTATTCTTGTATGGCTCTGTTTATATGCTGGTCACTTTGGGAAACTTGTTTATGCACAGAATAGATATATAATACTATGTGTATAATAGCACGATTTAATCTCTACAATGATGCGTGTAATATGTGAGAATTATTTGTATTTTTAGCAGAAGTGCACAGGGATCTCGCTTCTCACTGAGCCTCACGAATGAGACAGGAATTAGAAAAAAACAGTGCAGATTAGCTTGATGTAGAGCTTTTCAGAAAACCTCACTCCCAAATGGGCTCTCCATTCTTGTCACCAAAATAGTGGTTTTGAGGAGTGTAGTGGACTTCAAACCCCTGGCTACAGAGATACCTATAGCAGTGGAGTCGTTGCTGGCTGTGCCACTGGGGCTGACCAATTGCGGACACTGTTGTAAGGGCGTTGTGATGCAGGGATGTATGCTGAGGTGTATCTTGATTGTTGCGAGTTCATTGGTTCCCTCTGCTTGTGGGCAGCCTGCTGGTATCATTGCCAACACAGTCCACCAATCTGGGGCCTTGGTGGTGCTTCCCAGTGTGCTGGAGAAATGTCTGCCATTTGCATGCAATTTACTCTGCTGTGTGTTTCCCTCTCCTCTCCTCTACATCAAGTAGTGATTTATCTCCACTACACAGTCAGTGTTGTAGGATTGTTTGGTGAAAAATATTTTTTTCTACAGTTAATGTTATTTAAAATGTAATTATTATGTATCATTTTCTTTTCCAGCTTCCCCATCAATTTCGGTTTTGTGTATGGCTGCTGATGGAAAAGCCCCTGTAAGTATATAATGTCACTGTTGATGGAGAACAAGTGATACTATCCATTTTGGGAAAACAATTACTTGCAGAATACGTTGAGGGGTATAAGGCCTTATGGCTCGTTGATTCACCTGAACACGTTCAAAAAAATATGTCTCGTCAGAAAGAGGGGAAAGGGCAACACAGATTTGCATAAAAGTTGCACACCCAAAACTTTATGTATATGTGCAGATTTATAACTAATTGAAATAGAAATATAATGCATCTCATCATCACATGAAAGACTGACCAAATGACTCGTTCTCATGAGCAGCCTGCTATTAATGGGCAATGTTAAGGCTCTTGCCCTCATATTGTAAGGTGTTCTATCTCAAACTCTACTTGGACCTTCAAATAGAGGATTCTCCAAGGACAGTTCTTCAGATAGAAGACTGTCCTCTGTAAAGTAAGACACATGAACATCCTAACAATATGAAATCTGCCCCCACAACAAGGTGTTGTGTCAGGTACATAAAACATATATCCAGAAGAAGGAATGTTTCATATGTGATGCCTCGTGTTTCCTCTTGTAAAAGCTCTGCCTGCATCTCAGAAATCCAGCACCTCAGGAAGAATCCTGGGCTGGAATCTTTCTCCTCAAGATGCTACTTTTCTGTGTACAAGGAACCTGTGTAAAAACCAAAACATGTGATGTTTCACTTCTATCTACTATATAGATCAGTTCTTTATTTGTAATCTTGTAACAAAAAGTAGCTTGCTGATTTCTCTGCAACAGTTTCTTGGGTCAATTTTTGTTGGTGAAGAACTTATTGAGACTTCTTCACATAGGTGAGGATTGGAGATCTGAAATTTACAGGCACAACACAATGTTGGTCATACTTTTAAGGGGACTGGATATTTATTCCGTTATGGTTATGAACAAATGTCATGCTGCAACTTAAACAATGTTTAAATCAAATGTTCCAGTAGGGACAATACATGTTTGGAGCTTAATTCCTGGTTTGTACTTTCTCAATTCTATAATGGAATTGAATGAGTGTTTGTTTGTTTGTTTGTATGTATGTATCCCCTCTTTTCCCAAAGTTTATTTAATGAAACAAATGGGACATGCAGCACAATGTTGCAATGTGGAGTTACACTATTCACTATTCTCTTTTTTTTGTCACATAACAAGCACTATTCATTCCTTTACTGAGTGTGCTCAGTCTTCACTAAGCTGTTTGTGGGAGGTTTCAACCCTCAGTATTTTTCTAAGGTTTTTTTGATGCTTCTGCAAACCCTGGGATTCCTTCCAAGCCTTGTGCATGGGTGAAGCCATTTGGACTGCATGCACAGCCAGAACATTGGAAATAGAAAAAAAATGTGCTATGCTAGCTTATCCCAGTGCTAACCACTAGTGCATTTGTACAGGGAGGCGACGAGCTTGTTTTGAAATTGGAAAAAAGAACCATTTCCTGCCATGATGTTGCAAAATTAAGCCCTGTAGATGAGTTAAACCTATGATGAAACTGTAGGATGTTTACTCACCACCAGCATGATAATGATGTAGCATTGTCATTTCAGCATAGATTTTGTGACATCACATTTCCCCCTGTCACACAAACCTGCAGTCCTAAACTCACTTATTCACTGAACTCAATAGTGATGAATAAGATTGTACAGCTAGGTCCACAACTCGGTCAAGCCTGAAGGATTCTGATTTAAGTTGATTATAGAGCTGGTTCTAACTACCCATATTTTCCCATCTTGATTAGAGACCTTGATTCTGCTTCTATCGATGTCTGAAATACAGGTGTGTGAGGAGGGGGGTCTGCTTTGGGCAGGGCCTTTTCCATAGTGGCACCAAAATCCTTGAATTCCCTTCTGGGAAAGTTCATTCAATCTCTTTCATTCTGGCTGTTTGGTACAAGTTCAGATAACTTATAGGGCTTTTCTGTGGGTCTAAATTTTCCTCTTGTTGGATTTTTAACTTGGTTGTCAGTTCATTGGTTGATTCACTTGGGAAGGGCAGAAGTTCAGTGACAGGGTAACTGCATTACGTGCAGAAGGCTCCATTTCTATTGTTTTCTGTTAACCTAACATAAGTAAGAGGTTGAGTACCAAGACCCTGAGATGATGATAACCAGGTCAGCTGTCCGACCTTTTAAAATAAGTAGCTAGGCCAGACCTTACTGGAACCTCTGTATCCTACCCCTGAACAATCCTCAGGATGTGGCTGGGTGCAGTTTGGATAGGTCCTGAGCTAGTCACAAGACAACATGTGCCAAAGTTACTTATGTGAACCGGACATTAGGGTGAACATGTTTATTGTGAGGTGAGGCATCACTTCAGTGGAACCTGAAGAGCAGCAGAGAACTACTGGTTCTGAGGGGCAGAGGAAATTTACAGGCTTCAGCTCCTATTTTGCCTGACCAATACCTTCCCCATTTTTGCCTTGGATGTTTTATTTTGCCCCTTCTTTTCACGAGGGCTGTATAGGGGACCCAAAGCTTTGCAGACATGGCCTTCTGAAATATGAAGGCAGGAATACAGGTGAACATGTGTCACGCATCAGATGCCAGGTTTCCTGTGTGAAACAGCCGTCGCTGGTCAAGTTCTCCTTTCATAGCCGCTGTTTCCATGAGAGGCAATTCTTAACGTTCAGCTGTGAGTCATCAGGCACTAAGTCACTGGCTGGTATGTGTGTATATGTGACTCGAGCCTTAAATCTCCTTGAATTCAGCAGGATTAAATTGGCTAAGTTGTGAACTGAACTAGCGTACCCTCCTTTGATCCTCTGGCTCTTTGCAAACTTGTTCTATTGTGGCGACGGCAGTGTGCGGTGAGGATAGCGATTGTTGTACCGATGTTCAGTGTGCCCTTTGAGTGCTGGAAAGCTTGTCTAGCAGCTGATACAGGGCACTGAAGCTTCAGCTGAAGATTTTTGTTTCTGGTTTGAGCTACCCCTACACAGCATCGCTGTCTGCGGGTGTGAAACAGGAAGCTTTAGTTGCAGAGGCACAAAAGTGCTGTACTTGCTCTCATGGAGCTTCACAATTAATCAATTTTAATTACAGTATTTTATGCTTCAGCTACTTGCTTCCCCATTAGCTCTGTGTGTGTGTTTGTTTGAAAGATTCCATTCTGTGCTGGGACTGTCTGCTACCACCACCTCCTCCTCCTCTTCTTCTTCCTCCTCCTCCAGAGTCCCCCTCCCTTTCTGAAAAATATTGCAACAGCATCTGAAATTTCCTCTTTTCTTTCCTTCCTGCATTTCTTGCAGGTTCCTTTGCGTCAGAAGACAAGGAAGAAAAATCAAGGTAACGAGGTCTTCCTTTTGTTCCTGCTTTTGTTTAGTGTTAAAATTTTGCTCACGCGAGGAGGACGGTTTTTGTTGTATTGTTTGTTTGGTGTTGAGCACGCTGTTATTCTGCTTAGTTTTTACATTGATTCAGTGGGGAAGATAATGACACACTCTTCATTTGGACTAAGCTGTTTCGGTATGTCAAAGCTCTGGGTGTGTGTGTGTGAGAGAGAAACTGTTCTGCTTAATTCATTGCTAGTCTGTACTGACTGTCATGAAAATATAATTTTCTAACGTATCAGTTTGGAAGGGTATTTTAACAGTTGTATATATTTATGATCACACACGCACACATGGAAACCATCCAGTAATGGATTTAAATCTGCATTCTGTTTCACTGGCACAATGTTCTCTATCATTATGGATTCCTAAAGCTTCATTTTGACTAATTTATCTTTGCCAACTGTCCATACAGAAATAATTCTGGGTTGTATTTCAAAAGAAAATGCTGGCATCCCCTGCATGCCAGTTTAAAGGTGGCACTTTGTTTTTTCGCACAGGAATTTGTACAATGAGCCGTCGAAGGATATCATGCAAGGACTTGGGGCTAGCTGATTGCCAGGGATGGCTATACAAGAAGAAAGAGAAAGGGGGCTTTATTGGCAACAAATGGAAAAAGTTCTGGTGTGTCCTGAAGTGTTCGTCATTATACTGGTACAGCAATCAAGTGGTAAGCATGCTAACCTCTTAGTTTCTCCAGGTATATTAAGGGAAGATTCAGTGTTCCTAAGCCATTTTATCATGTGTAATTCAAGAATCTATCAGTTTAGTGTGTTTAGACAATCACAGGAAGGGAATAAGTTATTTTAATTTTCACTTCATTGTTTGGAACAAAGTCCTCCTGTTTTGAAACATGTTAGCTGGACAGAGCGTTTGTGCTTGAGAGAAGTTTGGGGCCCATAGGAAGATAAGTGGGCACTTTCCTTTGTACCTAGATGCCAGTTAATTTCCCCATACTCCAAGCTTCCTCCATGTTTCTGATTCAACAGGAGGAACGTTTGAGCAAGAAGGATTCTAGTGCAGCTTTGTAGGAGCCATTGTGTAACTGCCCTTGCAATTTCTAGCTAATGTTGCTAGCGATTCTGGACTTCTGGAACAGGTGGAGAATTTAGGCAGTTATCAAGATTGCTCCAAGATGGCCTCTGTCAAAGGTTAGAGTCCAAGCTTCCCTCTGGTGTTCTGGGAGGGGAGGGGTGCAGTGTGGGGAGTGGGAGAGAGAGTTGTGGGTGAAAAAGCAACAAGGGCAACCCAGTTGGAGCACACATGGGTAATGCAGAATGAGTTCAAATGAACAACAAGGTTCCACATGTTGATTGGCAGTGTGGAAGAACTCCACTTACCTGTGAGTAAGTCCTGTTGATTTCTTGCAGATTTGCTTTGGAGTGGACATGGTTACAATTTCAGCCTTGATGCTCTCTTCCTATTGCATCTGTGCTGTACTGTCTGGCAGAACATTACTGATTGGCATATGGCACCTTCCTATGCATGCTTACTCACTAAGTCTTACTGAGTTTACTTCTAACTTCATGGGTGTAGTATTGCAGCCCAAATGGCCCTAGATCAGCAGGACGGACCACCAGGTCACAACCATTGTGATCTGTTTGCAAAGCACTTTCTAGATAAAATTGCTCTGGCTTGAACACTTCATTGGTTATTAAATCCATATCAGGAGTGTCCTTGGCTTCCATTCTTCAAGGTTTCTTGGATAAGCTTCAGTTGTTGTTAGTATGTGGAGTCGTGGGAGCTCTCTACCTACTACATATGTGTGTTTGATCCTTACTATTTGTACTTAATAACATGTAGCCAAAGGAGACGGGTCAGATTAGTCCACGATGTGCTATTTTATTGAAAGAGGGCATTATTCCTGTCCCTCAAAAGAAGCTATAAGAAGGTTTTATTAGACTGACCTACATTTTGGGTGGGAAGTGTGGCTGAACTTGTAGTATAGTGGAACAGCTCCAGTTGCTGTTGGATGAAACTGGGTATGGAGATCAGTATCAGTCTGGGGGACTGTAATAGGTTTAGTGTACTTTTGTGGGACAGAGGGGGAATGTGATCATTTTGATTCCTCTGGACCTACCAGCAGCTTCTGATATTTTTTTTTAAAAAGTATCTTTTTGGACTTCCAATTAGGAGTTGGGAATGGCTTTACTCCTGTCTCATAATAAGGTACCAAAAGATGGGCCTAGGGCAAGGCTGCCCTACCCAAAAGGAGTTGCCTGTTTCTTGGTTGGATACAACAAAATGTGATTTAATCTCCTGGTGGCTGATGGTCTTTCATTTTACTGTGGTCTTGGTTGTTTTTAATTGCTGTTTCCAGTTGTTTAAGTTTTTGTTATAAACTGTCCTGGAAGTCCTACTGAGAGGCAGGACAGAAGTGGGTTAAATAAATTAACTAAACAAATCAAATCACAAACTCAAGTTCAATCTAGATAAGACTGGGGAAATCAATGGAGGGTCCAGTTGGCATTGGAGAATGTGAGTTGCTTGTAATGGTTGGGGGTCACGTCACACCCTCCCTTAAGGACAGAGTGCACAGTTTGAATGAGCTCATGACCCCAACATTGCTCTTGGCAGCTTCTGCATCTAAGAGTATCCAACAGGCTCAGCACTATGACAAGGAAGATCACTGGCAAGACAGCGTCCCCTCCAGTTCCAAATTAGAAAGGAAAGTTTGGACTGATGTTTTTGTCAGTGGGCAGCTGAGATACTCATGCAACGGCTGCCCACCCTCCAGCCGACCCTGTTGTTCCCTCCAGTTCTGGGGGAAACAGTTGGGACTTACTGTATTGACAATAGATGTGCAAGGCACCATGAATGCCTCAGATGTGCACTCCTAAAGCTCCAGTCTCCTCTCCCATCTTCAAATGTTTGCAGCTGGAGAGCAGATTGCCCTTTACCTCCCACAGAGGTTCATCAAGAAGTAGGTTGGGGTCTAAGGCTTCAGACCTTTCTAGGAGTAAGTCTCTTTGTACACAGTGGAACTTTCTTCCAAGTGAAATGCCTAGGTTTTGCCCTGAAGAGGATCCTGGCAGCCACATCTGTGGGCTCCATATTTGCTCAGATCAACAAATGGAGCCATGCTATTAACTTTTAAGCCTTTTTAAAGGAAATGCTATTGTTTGTATGGTTTTTATGTAAATCACTTAGAGATTTTTATTACGTTAAACTTATATCATATTTTATGATATTATACATTTTTATAAATACGATATAAGTTTAACGTAATAAAAATCTCTAAGTGATTTACATAAAAACCATACAAACAATAGCATTTCCTTTAAAAAGGCTAAAAACAGAACAAAACTGTGCAGTGTACAAAATACAGAATTGACTGTTAAATTTTCAATCTCTATTTTGTCCAGGAAAGCATATAAGTTTTTAAGGAGGCTGCTGTCTCTGCCTCCTGGATTTCCCAAGGGAAGGCATTCCAATGAGTGGGTACCATTACTGAGGGCCTGCTGCTGCATTAACACTGGGGGATGAACACCTCCCCACATATCACCTGTCCGCAAGATACGCTGCTTATAAAATGACAAGTAAAAAAGTGTGTATCTGAGAAAAAGAAAACCCTGTAAACCGAGACATGTGACACTTAAGGAATAAGCCATGCACAGAGAATCCCCTTGTCTCCCACTTTATAATTACACTGTGGAAAGGAGTGAATTTCTTCCTTCAGCTGGCTGACCTCAAGCCCTCTAAAGCTGGTACAAAGCAAAGACTTGGAACATAAACAACATTCTGAGCTCATGAATATCCCTTGTGTACAAGAGGCATACATTTACAAAGTGTGACTAGGCAAATGTTTTGCTGCACACTGCCCAAGGACCCCAGAATTTGACTCAGCCCAGGGCATCCTTGCATCAAGGAAGATATTTCCACACCCCACTTTGAAGCTCTGATTTGTGTTTCCCTTCTAGAATAGATGTTGGGACTGTCATTTTGCTGACAAAGAAAGTTTCTTTTGTGTGGAGCCCTGCAGGCTGGAGTTTGGTCCTGCAGAGAGCTGAAAGGGGATGGGAGCCATTGTTGTGCATGGTGTGTGTGCTTATTTCTTTTGAGCCACCATCACTTTCTGATAAAACAGGTTTTTCAGGGTGTTTAATGGCTGGCAAACCTCCAAAACCTCTTTCACCAGTGGACTAAGGAAATGAGAGGGTATAACATGGATATTGATAGTCCTTTCATATTTAGCCAAATGTAACGGCCTCTGTGTTCCTAAATAGCATGGATACAGAACATGTGGCTTTCCAGATGTTTTTTAACTGCAACTCCCATCATCCCTGCCTATTGGCCATGCTGGCTGGGACTGATGGAACTGGAGTCTAACAACATCTGGAAGGTACCTTGTTCTACACTACTGAGTTATGGTGTACAGCAAAGTATCAGAAGCTGGAGGTGGGCAGTGGAAGGTTATCTCTTTTTAAGCCTTGCTTTCCAGTAAACTCTCACTCCAGCAGGCCAAATGCCTTCAGCCCTCTTGAAATGACTGTTTTCATCCTTGGTTTAAAAGTTCAAAAGCTTCCTCTGCAGACAGAGGTTCCTTAGCGTCACTCAACATCTGCTGTTTTCTGTGTTTTTAGGGAAGTCGAGGTTACCGTTTTGTGAGGGTCCTGGGGAAAACCCCTTTCCCCTTCACCTACAGATGGCACAGCTCAGATTCTATGCAGACATTTTAGTTTTCGGAAGAAAGGCATTTACGCATCTGTGCGTGGGCAGAAACTCTGCTCAAATAAATGGTGGTCATCTTGCTTGCCTGGAATACTCGTATTTATTTGTGATGGGTTATATATTTATGAAGTGTGAATTCTGTTTCAGCCAAAAAAACTTGCGCTGCCCTGATGCAAGGAACCGTAACATAGCAACAACAGGCTGGTGCAGTGTGTTTCGTAGTCCGTCAGTGAGCTTTGAGAGAATATAAGGATGTTAGCATTTGAAATGAATTCTGCCTATATTTGGACGCCTCAAACAATTACCCAAACACACTTCTCCATTGGCATGTTGATGGGTGTGGGACAGGCAGGGAGAAAACAAGGGAGGACTGGTTTATTTATTTATTAACCCAAATCTGTTTAAATAAAACATGAAGGAGGGATGCTAATGCAAGGGTGGGAAACTACAGACCTGGGGGCCAGATGTAGCACTACAGAGTTGTCTCCTTAGCTTTTGGGACTCTCTTCAGAATATGCTCCTTCTGAAGCTTCACTGCCCCTTATCTGTGCACAGTGCCTTTGCCTGACTGGAATGTGTCCTTGAACTGAGATCCTGCTTCTTGCTTACCTGGTTTGTTTGCCTAAAACTACTAACCTGTTGCCCCACCTTCCCTTTGCTTTCAGCTAGTACCTGCCCCTGGAAGGTGCACATGATGAAATGTGCCCGTTAGGTTGTAAAAGGTTCCCCACTCCTGAAATAACCGATTTGCCCTGGTAGGAGGTGCTTCTGCCTGCACAAGTCAGAGCACCCCATTTCCCCACCCACTGCAGTCGTCCATGCCACATCCCATCATGTTCTGGAAGACCCACCAGACCTCAGGAGCATCTTTTCACGGGGAAGGGGGAAAATCAGTGAAATGTTGGATGCCTAGAGTTGCATGATCAAAAGCACTTTCCACTAATGCAATATCACATTGGATGTAGCCTGGAGAGACCTAATTAAATGAAGTTTCCCATTTTGAAATTTATACTTCTGAGCACACCTGGCTGGAATGTTCTCTTGAAATCTCATAATGCCTTTTGCTTGTTTGGATGGAGGAGAGAGTGTGAAGAAACCACTCTACCCGAGATGAGTCCATTGGGTTTTTTGCAGCTGTTCAGAATCCAGAGTGTGGTTGCTAATGAGAAAAAAATTACTGCAGTCCAATGCAAATGGATGACTTGGTTGGTAAACATCTGAGCATGGGACTACAGCAAAGGCCCTGAATTTTTGTTCCCCCATGCCCTACTGCCACCTGCTTCTCCACATAGATGCCCAAGAAAGGTAGAAATTACTCTTCTTATCTACTGTGCTTTACAATTTAGATCTCAAGTTATTAGAAATTATTTCTGTAATCTGAAAAGCTTTCTGAAATCCAGTTAATATCTAATGTCTAATTTCAATAAATTATCTAGCATACTTTAATATTGCCGGCTTATTTTGTCACAGGCAGAGAAAGCTGAAGGGTTCCTCAGCCTTCCAGAATTCACAGTGAATCAAGCGACAGAATGCAAGAAAAAGTAGTAAGTCTTTCATCCGACTTGGAGTCTTGAGAAAGTGAAACTTTACAAGCTGAAATGTGAATGCAAGAAGATCCCTGCTGGATCATACCTAGGGCTCAGCTAGTTCTGCTTATCATGGATATTTATGTAAATAGAACTGTCCACCAGGACATAAACTCAACAGGCCTCCAATCATTGTTGTCCTTACAGCATTGCAAATATTTCAAACCGATAGACTCCATTGAGATGAATGCGGGTGGAATTTATGGGAGCTTAATATGTTACTGTAAATCCTTGGGGTGGAATTCAATGTCACGTTCTTCTAGTTGTTCCATCTGCAAGCATTGCCAGTTGCTAGATGGAACGATCCCTTCCTCCTCCCCCTGTGCATGGCTCGGAGCGGGAGGTTGTCTCCTGATCCCCCCAAAACAATTTTAGGGGGCACATGGGAGGGAGGAGGAGGAAATACCTGTTGAGCAAGGGTTTCCGCGGCTTAGGTTAATCCTGCCTGTGAAAATGTAATTATGATCTTGCTTGGTTTTCCTTCCAAGGGAGGGTAGCACTTAGCACTGAGATATTGCAGCCTTAAAAATGACTTCCCTACTGCCTTATTGGTCTGAAATCTTATGTGAAGGGCAGCCGGCTTTCCTTAGTTAAATATAAACTCATTGTTTTGATGTAGTTATGCAAATACTCTCGTACTTTAAGGCTTATTGCAACCTCTACTGCAGAGCTGAGACCATTCATTCTACATATCGGAAAGATTGTCTCCATCCCCACCAACCCTCTAATAATGCATTAAGGTCAGCAGAGGGGACTGTTTCGGTAGTTGCATCATCCTCAAAAGTGCAAGGAGTGTTGGCTTCAGGACAAGGCTTTCCCAGTGGCAGCCCCTAGACTGAATAATTTTTTTTAAAAAAATTCCAATAGCACCTTAGAGACCAACTAAGTATGTTCTGGGTATAAGCTTTCATGTGCATGCACACTGCTCCAGAACATACTTAGTCTCTAAGGTGCTACTGGAAATTTTTTTATTTATTTCGACTGCTTCAGACCAACACGGCTACCAACCTGAATCTAGCCCCCCCTAAACTGTGGAACTCCCTCCTCATAGAGCCTTGTCTAGCAACTTCATTGTAAAGCTTTTGCCATATGCTGAAAATGCACCTCTTTACCTTGGGCTTTGACCATTAAAGTATATATGAATCTGTATTGGTCTCTTCTCATCCAAATGGTTTCACCAGTTTTTATAATTTTACCCTTTTTTACGTGTTTAAAATTAAAATAATAACTATGTATTCTATTGTTGCACTCCACCCTGGAACCTTAGGGTGAAGGATGGATAAGAAATCCAATCAATCAATCAATCAATCAATCAATCAATCAAATAAATCTAATCACAGCTCACACTCTTTTAATTATGCCCTGTCTTGTTTGAAAAAGAAACACATTTCGGCAAAGTTCCAACCCAACCCCTCCCCCATGACACAGTCCTTTTTAAAGCACTTGAGAAAGAACATGCATATCTGTGGTAAATATATAAGCATTCATCTCCTTGTGAGGGCTGTCAAAGAGAGATGAATGTACCCATTCTATTGTTTCTATGTGAACACTCGCTCTCTAGTTTGAAGTTCTGCACAGTTCCAAGTATGCCTAGGTATGTGGAGTTAGGATTTTAGGCTAAGTGGGTTGTTTTTTTTTAATATTTTGGGATAATAAACTCTTTGGTAAACTGACCCACATACTCACTTTTTAAATCTAATGTTTCCCATATATATGAATAAATGTTTTTGTTTTTGTTTTGGAAGCGCTATGAAGATCATCCATCCACAGATCAAGACATTTTATTTTGCAGCAGAAAATGCGGAGGAAATGAACATGTAAGTAAAATCAAAAGTCTTGCTTCCTTTTTTCTTATGACAAAAAAGAACCATCTCTTTGTTGTTTCCTTGGTTGTTACTGGAGATGGTAGCCTCTGTCTCTTGAGTGTTCATAAAAGATTGCCCAACCATAAAGTATACAGCTGATGGAAGGATTTCTGTGACTGTTCACCTTACAGTGTGCCATCAGCTGAAAGCAAGGTGGGCCAGCATGCAGCATGCACATGAATGGCAGAGAGCAGGTTGAATGTGATGTACCATAATGGCTGATGCTTGATGGCTTGTGTTGTGATACTCAGCAGGTAACAGGAGGAGATATCTTCAATCATTCTCACTCAGTAATTGTAATAGGTGCTGTACTTGATTCATGGGTTTGCTTAGGTTTAGTTTATTGCAGAGGTAGCTAGTGTAGTGCTTTCCAGGTGTTATTGAACTCTTAATTCACATCAGCCCCAGACAGCAAGGCCAATGGCCAGGGGTGATGACAGTTGTAGTCCAATATCATTTGGAGAACTACGGGTTAGCCACCCATGGTTTATTATACTGTTATCAAAATTCTCAGGGTGGAATCTAGTTGGTGTCCCTTATACTGACTGAAGAGCTTTTGAGCTGCTAATGGAAGAGGAAGCAAGGCAACCCTTGCCTCCATCCCTGTTCTGGAAGGCTACCAAATTCTCTGGAGCCTATTTTCAGGGGCTTTGGGGGAAGGAGGAGTGGGCAAAAATTGCTTCCTCTCATCTCCCAGAACCCTTTCATGACTGCAAAGGCACACATTGGATTTCACCCTCAGTTGAAGATGAGAAGGACTTGGTAACTACCAAACCTGTTTTCTCTCAGCTTGGCTATTTCTATTCCATACAAATGTCTGTGCTTGCTTTTATTTTTTCAGATGGCTGAAGAAATTAGGTACAGCTGTCCTTGACAAACAAGCCAATAAAAAGAGTGAAGAAGGTATGCTCAAATGGAATATTTTGAATGCAATTCTGGGCTGCATCAATAGGAGTATAGCATCTAGATCAAGGGAAGTAATAGTGCCACTGTCAGACCTCACCTGGAGTACTGTGTCCAGTTCTGGGCACCACAGTTCAAGAAGGACACTGACAAACTGGAACATGTCCAGAGGAGGGCAACCAAAATGGTCAAAGGCCTGGAAATGATGCCTTATGAGGAACGGCTAAGGGAGCTGGGCATGTTTAGCCTGGAGAAGAGGAGGTTAAGGGGTGATATGATAGCCATGTTCAAATATATAAAAGGATGTCACATAGAGGAGGGAGAAAGGTTGTTTTCTGCTGCTCCAGATAAGCAGACATGGAGCAATGGATCCAAACTACAAGAAAGAAGATTCCACCTAAACATTAGGAAGAACTTCCTGACAGTAAGAGCTGTTCGACAGTGGAATTTGCTGCCAAGGAGTGTGGTGGAGTCTCCTTCTTTGGAGGTCTTTAAGCAGAGGCTTGACAACCATATCTCAGGAGTGCTCTGCTGGTGTTTCCTGTTTGGCAGGGGGTTGGACTCGATGGCCCTTGTGGTCTATTCCAACTCTATGATTCTATGATTTTATGAATGGGATTGTTCTACACCTTTCTACCCGAGGTGTTTTCCAGGGATAACACATATGGCATTCAATATATTCAAAATACTCAGAGGGGACTCGATGGCCCTTGTGGTCTCTTCCAACTCTATGATTCTATGATTCTATGATTCTATGAATGTTCAGCTAGAGCTAGATGCCAACTTTTTTTTTTTTTTAAAAAAAGATTAAATTAGATTAGATTAGCAGTTATGAGCTTTGCTACTATATCCAAAAGATGCATTTTGTACAGGCAAGGAGGACAATAGGCCAAGGCTGTTCTAGTCTAAAGCCCTTATTCTGTCTAGGCACACAGATACAGAGAAGAGAGGGGAACATCTTAGGAACAGAGGCCTAAGGAACAGTCATGCCATTGGGTCATTAAGCTTAGTATTGTCTACAGTGACTGACAGAGGCTCTCCAGATTTTCAGATGGAGCACTCCCAGCTCTCCTTGGCAGAGGCAAAATTTCCTAGAGCTCCACAGCACTGAAGCTGGGTCTCCCTGGAAGGGCCAGACATCCTATTTCAGTGCACGAAACAAGACAAGGAATGTCCCAACCTTTCACCAGTAGCAACTAAGAGTTTCACTTCCCTCTTAAGTCTGATCTGAAGCAGAAGTTTATGTATTTATATATAGCGACATTCCTACCATACATTTAAAGCACTATGATACCACTTTTTTGCCATGACTGTCCATTCAGAATGTGTGAGCATCAATTCATTTTTCATAGAATTAGATATAAAGTTATAGTTTATTTCCTGCAGAACAACCTTGTTCTGAGAGGTCTGTTTCAGCAGAGGGTTTTTTGGAGTACTGCAGCTTTTTGCTGCCTTTTAAAACAGTAGCTCACCCTCTGCTTGTCCCTTATCTCTGACTGTGAGAAACTTTGTAAACCTGGAGCTTTTTTTAAAGCCTTTTCTTCCACCTCCTCTTTCTTCTTTTCATGCAACGCTATGGAAAGATGAAAAGAGAAAGAGAGATTCTGCTAATTAGAAATGTCAGAAAATACCCTTTGTTTTGCATACAGATGACCCTGACTGAGTCAGAGCCGGTATGTTTTGCTTTCAGTTCAGGTTACCTAAAATAAGTTTACTTTTGTTTCCAGTGCTATAATTGGCATGTCTAATGCACTTCAACTGTTGTGTTCTTGCTTCAGAGTGCTACAGCGAGAGCGAGCATGAAGATCTAGAAATAAACGTGGAGACGCCACCCCCTCCGTATTCCGATCAGCTGCCGCCGCCTCATTTGGTATGTATTATAGTAATTAGCTAGCTTCTGTTTGCTAAATGGCTTGTACAAGTGTCACCCTATCCAGTTCGCAAGATGCCACTCTGATAAGTAATCTGCAGTAAAGCGTTGTACATTTCTTCTCCACTCAGTATTCTTGCAGGGGGCCTGTTGTGAGATCAGTCATACGAGACGATAAATGCAAAACACTCCTTTGCCATTTATGAATTAAATTGTTGTCCCATGTTTCCTCCAAAGAGCTCAAGGTGCTATACGGGTTCTGCCCCCACCCCCATTTTCCCGCTCACAACAGCCCTGTAAAATAGCTGAGGGTCACTCAGGGAGCTTAGACTTCCATTCTAACCCTGGCCACCAGAAGGGTCACTAGAACTGCATCCACTGTGCATGGTGGCCAAAATGGAAGTCAGGCCCACACTGGGCCTGATGCCGTCACCTGATGGCATTGGGGTCAGCTTGGGAACCAACGAATCCAGACCCAGCTCAGCCCCTCCCTGCCCTCAGAATGCCCTGTTTTGGGGCATTCCACTGACCGTCACTCACTAGTATCCTACATGTGGCTCTCTTGCAGGGCCGGCCCACCCATGAGGCCAGGTGAGGTGACCGCCTCACGCAGCAAGATCCGCAGGGGCTGCAGAGCCCAATGTCAGTCTTTCTTCCCTCCTGGCGTAGATCTTCACTCACCTCTTCTTCCCTGCAGGGAGGCTAAAGAGTAGGTTTTCCCAGGGAAAGCAGAGGGGCAAACTGTGTATAGAAAGCACAATAAAGTCAGAAAACCTCTCAGACCCGTTATTTCAAGGCATGGGGCAAGCGGAAGTATGGACGAGTTTTAGTCCGACATTCTCGCCATCACACCACAGTGCGGACGTCTCTTGGCTAAATACACTGTTATATGCTGAAAGCAAATAACAGTTATCACAGCCAAATAGTTACTAAAGCCTTCCCAGGCAGCCTTATTTCCTTTTGGTTTAGAGAAAAGAACAAGCCTCTCACAGCATGTAGCACCTGGCTTAGGATTGCTGCAATTCTGCCAGAGGTTTGTTTTTAAAAATAAATAAATTTGAGGCAGGTGTACAAAAGCCCACTTTGCTTTTGTTGAATCAAATGCATCCCAGGATGGCTCTAGCACTTTCAACACTAGCACATTCTTTATTCTCACAATGCTGCAACAATTTTGAACCAATCTTCTTCTATAACCTATTCCACCCCCCTATTCACTGAGCCCAGTTGATAGCAGTTTCCTCTAAATCATGGATTTCTGTCCTTAAATAACTTCGCATCCAGGTAGAGCTCAGGAAGGCAGGTGCTTGGCTTGTGCAATTGTCAGTTATGCCAGACTTTGCTGGTGCTAAATTTGGTTTTATAGTGTCCGGATATTGGGTTATTCTGCTGCCAACACCCTCTCCTAATTCAACCCTCTTGTGTTTAAGGAAGATAAGGAAATCACTGGCGCCTCCATCCTCATTAAATTCAAGAATAAGCTGGCAGTGGATAAATTTACAGTAATATCAAATTAAAGATACAGCGTTGTATCCAGAGTTATCCTTTATACATAGAGAAAGTCTCCTGTTCACAGAAGTGACTCCATAATCTAGTGAGTTGCTTGCAGCTCAGGTATGCCAGCATAAGCCAAAGCAGGCTGCTGTTTGTTCTCAGTATCATATCTCACCACATGGCTTCTAAACAGCAATATGAAGCCATATTAAAATGTAATATTAAAACTTAACAGCAGATTTTTTTTCATAACAGCAGTGAATAAAGCAGCCTCATATTATCGAACCTCAACCACTGTCCCATTCCAAGGACAGAAATTATTTCCCTCTCCAGCAGTGCTATGTAACAGGCATTAACCTCTTCCACATCTTTTGACAAAGTGAAGTGCTTCTTAATTTCATTCTGACTTCAAGGCCACTAACAGCAGTCAGTCTGCCTGTTTCCAACATGTCTGCAAATCATTCCTTCCCATCAATTTCCCACCCCCCACCCCCATCATATGAGAGAGAACTTGTAGGAAGGACTAGGATGTAAGACCTGACAAACTTTTTCCTCCTTTTTGATTGCCCCCCGCCATAAATATTATTGAGACTTTTTATCGTACTCCTTTTTGAGAAAGCTACTGAAAGAAAGAGGTAGTGAGTTGTAGGCAAGTTCCCTTGATGCAGTCAGCATTCTTTCTCTGTATTGGTGCCCTGGGCTACAGCTCAGCTGATACACCTGGGGGGTGCAGTTTGGGCCTGAGGCCTCTAGTCGCTAATCCTAAGAGCATAAGATGAGCCCTGCTTTATCAAACCAAAGCCCTATCCAGTCCAACATCCTGTTTTCGCAGTGGACTACCAGGTGTCTACGGGAAATCAACAAGTAGGACATGAGAATAACAGCACCGTCCCTGCTTGTGATTCCCAGCAACTGGTATCCAATGACATTTTGCCTCTGTTGCTGGAGGGAGTACATTGTCCTCATGACATTTATTTATTTAAAATGTTTCTACTTTTCCTCTACATAGAAAACACCAAAGCAGTTCACACTATTGAAAACAAAACAGTAAAACCCAACTCATAACTTCCTAGTAATCAAGGCATCATGGTACTCGCATGGCGTGCCATTTTGAGGTTCGCTACAGATGCCAGGATGTCTTGAGCCGGCCCTGGAATGAGTCGGACCAAAACTTTGCTGTTGCCCCCATTTTTAGAACACATCATACAGATTCATAATTTTGTGTTTTGCTTTCACTGCATGTGCTTTTCAAATGTGGGAATCCCTGTACAGGCAGAATGTAAATATCTAAAGCAGGGATAGTCCGTATTACTCAGTGATTATGTGATCATTTACTGGGTAATTAATTCCAAGAGTAGATGTGCTTCTCTGTGTTTAGCCACCAACCAGATGGAAACAAATGCAAATTAGTATTTTGAGGTGGGGGTGGGGGTTTTACAAGTTTCCTTAAACAGGCAAGAAAATGTTTATTTGCAAACTCCCCCATATCTGCTTGAATGGAACAGTCATTTCGAGACAAAGATTTCCAGGTGGGCTGTCAAGGTGTATCATATCTCTTTAGTCTGAAATAGACCCCTCAGGGCTCATTAATCTTCCAGTGAATACTTTTTCCATTTACTAACACTAACACCTGCATTTTATAATATTCTTCCTTGGGTGTTTATTGATAGATGGGAGTCATGAAGCAGTTGAAAAATTAAGTGTAGATCATTTTAAGTAAGAAAATCATGGGGATAATAATTTCCAATTTTTATTCTACTGTTGAATAATGTCAGTTTGTGATATAGAAAATTGCTCAGTCAAAAGTTCAGAGGGTTTAAAAAAGAAATGCTTATGAATGGGGAAAGGGTGGTTTACTCTTGCAGCTACACAAGTAACATGCACCATCTTCAACAGTTATCTGAAGCTTCATGAGACTATTAACATCCTATGGCAGGGGTAGGTGACCTAAGGCCTGGGGGCTGGATGCGGCCCAATCACCTTCTCAATCTGGCCTGTGGACGGTCCAGGAATCAGTGTGTCTTTACATGAGTAGAATGTGTCCTTTTATTTAAAATGAATCTCTGGGTTATTTGTGGAGCACAGGAATTCGTTCATCCCCCCCCCCAATATAGTCTGGCCCCCCACAAGGTCTGAGGGACAGTGGACCAGCCCCCTGCTGAAAAAGTTTGCTGACCCCTGCCCTATGGTATTTAATGCTCTTAAATTGAGTTGGTATGCTTGGCTACAGACTCCTCCTGCCTTGCATTCCATTTTGTGATCTGCTTCAACAAAACACTTTATTTCTACATATATAAATAGGAGGGAGATTTATGGCCAAAGCAGATGATCAACATTTCATTGCTGACTCTTCTGAGTCTGTTAAGTCTTATTGGCATATAGTGTATCAAAATCTGTTCCACTTCATCACAGCAACATTTCATGTGGCATTTCCCCCCAAGTTAAAACCATAGATATACATTCTTAAGCATCCCAGGTATTAATAGCATTGCCTAGGAAGGAGCATGTCTCTCCTTGGTGTGTTTCATGCATCCTTCTACTTTGTATTCAGCCTGGAATAAAGGAACTCCCCTGGTAGTGAGGCACATTTACCTCTTAGTCCTACTTGTATCAAAACTCTGGATCATCTAAATTGTTCTAAAGATTTATGAAGTCCAGAATATTCAAGCCTGGAAAGCAGACTGCTGGGCCGATATGGTGAAACCAGAGCAGGGAGACTTCAACTGTAGCTGTCATGGGGAGACAGTTACTGGAATCTGTCTGCATAATATTTATTAACTTGGCAGCAGCGGAGGCCTTTCTCATTGCCTCAAGCTCATCCCAACTTCTTTCTGGCAGAATTTATATGAGGTGTACTCCTTCTTTGATTTCTTACTCAACCTTCACTGTATGGTCCCAGACGTGGCCTAAAACAACATAAAAATACAATATTAAAATCAGTTAAAACATTTAATTAATTAGTTAGTTAATTCCTAAATCACCCTCCACCCAAGGATCGCAAGGTGGTATACAATATGAAAACACAAAAATATGTAACGTCGTAACAGGCATAAACAACACCTCCCTCCCCCAGGTTAAAAGGCTGTAAATTGTTTAATTAGCCATAGGATCAAAATAATAATGTGTGTGTTGGTTATATCCTGCTTTATAACTCCAAGTATTTCTCAAAGCAGTTTACAAAAAGTTCTCACAATGAAATTAATATCAAAGAAATGCCCCTATGGTGACAGGGATTATTCAGGTGACATTTCCTGCTTGATCTTCCTTGATTGGTCTCTGAGGTAAAGGAGAAGGACTGGGCAAGTGTGTGTGTGTGTGTGTGTGTGTGTGTGTGTGTGTGTGTGTGTGGAGTCAAAAGCCAGGATAAAGGTGTGAGTTTTCAGCGTATGGCAAAAACTATAGAACGGCGGTGCTTGTTGCACCTCTGTGGGCAGGGGATTCTGTGGCTTAGGAGCTGCCATAAGAATGCCCTCTCTCAGGCCACTACCCCTGACCTTCTGAGAGCAGTAGAACTACCAACAAGGTCCCCTCTGCTGATCTAATCCCCTGAGAAAGTCTGTAGGGAAAGAGACAGTCTTTCACACATTTATGAGGTTATCTCCGTATCTACCTGATGCCTTCTGTTTAAAACCAGTACTGTTTGGAGGAAACAATATTTGGCAGAGTGAAACTGAGGCAAAATTAAGCAAAGGAGCCATACCACTCACTCGTATACTATATGGTAGCCCCAAGTTCATAGGCAATGTCCCAGGTGAAGAGTATGATTTCAAATTTGCTGATCCATGTCCCCTTATATTGCCACCCATGACCAGCTTTTGACTTGACTTTATTCCACCCCCACCTTCTTATTTATTCTCAGAAACAGGACCAGGAAGAGCCTTCCTTGACATCGCATGCATCAAGTGAAGTATCATGTTCTTTGTCCTCACCGGAAAGCCTGATGAAGTCTGAAGGATCCTCGTCTTCCTCGTTGTCCAAAGTATTGTATCCAGACAGACAGTCGTGGCTCGACATCGTGAACAACTCTTCCCCTGGGGAAGAAATGGACAATCAATCTCCAGCTGCCTCTGGCGACTCTCAGGATACTGATCACTTGGTAACAGGCTGTAACAAAACACTGGAAAGTGGGACTGTCAAACCCGACTGCAGCTTTCAGGTCTCTTTGAATGAGGCTACATCTACATTACGCAGTGCTAAGGCTAGCCTACCTGTGCCTAGAATAGCAGCATCGAAAACTCTGCCTAAAGGTGAGTCAAACAGTAGGTGATCTGTTGGCCCCACAGTATTGCTCTTCCTGCCTTGACCCATAAAGAGGCAGAGCTCACTTGTAGCCTCTTTGCTTTACCTGCAGACAGTCCCAGGTTCAGTCCCCAGCATTTGGTGCCATATCTACTCTTACGTTGTAGTGATTGATGCCCCCTCTTCTTTCATTTAATGATAGTATGGGTGAAGGAAGCAACGTGATTTGTTAAAACCAATCATAGAATCATAGAATCATAGAGTTGGAATAGACCACCATCGAGTCTATGATTCTATGATTCTATGACTGGTTTTAACAAATCACGTTGCTTGAAATGAATGAATTTTTGTCTGTATAAATAGATCAAATTGAACGACCATTGTTCAACTTAAATCTCACTTCACAAACTCCTTCTTTTACCCAAGGAGGTGTATGTGTGTGAAAATTGTGGGATCCCATTATCTTTTCCTCTATGGAAGCAGCAGCACAGGGAAACTGATCCTGTCCCCCACTCTGCCCCACAAACAAAAAAGAAAGGGTTAAACATTATGTTTCTGTTCATCCTGACTTGCATGCAGCCTGCCAAGACTACTTCCTGGCTTTAATTTTTTTTTTAAAGTAGAGGAGGAAAAATAAACAGAAATCTCTGTGGCTTCTTGTTTGTGTGTGAGACTGTGAGGCTATAAACAAGCATTTTGAGTACGTGCCCCTCTGCCCATAGGCTTCTCTTCCAATTTACAGGCCTTCGGGGGGTGGGGGGGGGGGAGCAGTGTCCAACCACTGCCATTTTTATTTCCTTTGGCAGTTGTTGATGCAGCAAGACTGGTTATAATAGAGAACAAAAAAGAGGGCCACTTTAGAAAATGAAACATCACTGCAACATAATGAGGCATTATTTATAATAGTATAATAGCCCCTCCTGGTGCTCTCCCGATGGTTTAGACGTAAGCTGTGCAAATGCCATACAGCACTCCCTTCTACAAAGAATCCTAGTAACTGTCGTCTGAGTCCTGGAAACTCAAGCTCTTTGAGAAGTAAGCCATAGTTCCTAGAATTTGTTGAGTAGGGAATGAGTTCAAACATCTGATGCATATACAGTGGTACCTCAGGTTAAGTACTTAATTCGTTCCGGAGGTCTGTTCTTAACCTGAAGCACCACTTTAGCTAATGGGGCCTCCCGCTGCTGCCGCACCGCCAGAGCAAAATTTCTGTTCTCACCCTGAAGCAAAGTTCTTAACCTGAAGCACTATTTCTGGGTTATCGGAGTCTGTAACCTGAAGCATATGTAACCTGAAGCGTATGTAACCTGAGGTACCACTGTACAGTGGTACCTCGGTTTATGAATTTAATCCGTTCCCGAAGTCTGTTCTTAAACCAAAACCGTTCTTAAACCGAGGCACACTTTCCCTAATGAGGCCTCCCATCGCCGGTGCCCTTCTACCATTCGGATTCCGTTCTTAGACCGAGGTAAAGTTTCCAAACCAAGACACTATTTCCAGTTTTGTGGAGTTTGTAAACCAAATCGTTCTTAAACTGGACTGTTCTTAAACCGAGGTATCACTGTACAGCCTACAACTCCCATTTGCCACAACAACCCTGTGTTTCCTGCAAGCTCTCCTTGAATGCCCCTACAACTTCCACAAATCTGGGGAAGGGATGCACTGGGGGGGAGGGCCTGAAGTAGCATGAAATCTTCATGAGAACTCTGGTCTATGAGGACCATTAAATGTTTCTATCATATGAGACAGAGCTTGTTGCTTCATTCTTGGGGGGAGGGGGGCAGAGTTCCTTGCCTTGAGGGGAGGCAGGGTGGCTGGTTACACAAGAGAGCAAGATCTTTGGTCTACTTTGATAACTGCTAAGTGGCATTGTGCTGGTTCCAGGGGTGACCACTTCCTTCCTCTAAACTTTAACTGATGTTCTCAAGCAAATGCTCAATGGTGATAAAGGCTCAAGTGCCTGATGAACATAGGTTTTGTTCTGATAACCAGCACCACAATGGACACCCTAATTTGACATCATCAGAGTTGTTATGAGTAGGGCTCTATAGAATGTTTTTGTTGTGATTTTCTGTATGTTACACTCTCTCTCACACACTGTTAATGTTTAATTATTTAAAATATTTTTTTTCTATGTTTTTAGCTATTCTTATTTTATCTGTAAACTGCCTTGAGTCCCTGTCAGAGAAAAAGGTGGGGTATAAATAAATATAACAACAACAATATCACCCATCAATGATTTTTTTATTTTTTTTATTTTACTGAGTAGAGACTAAACGAAACACACATTCACAGCTAATTCTTGCTCTCTGGTCAGTGTATGTGAGTTTTCATAAAGTTGTCACAGAAACACTTTATGCAGGTGTACATTTATAAATTCTGATGTGACTTTCTGTTAATTTTATGCAACTGCTTTTTACAATGAGTAGGAAAGATATTTTTTTTTGGCCATAATTAGGGCATGTTTAATGAGGCAGTGATATGCACAGGAAATGTTGCTGCAGCAAATTGGCCCCAGTATTGCTCTTTCCTGTCATGGTCTTGCGACACAACCAGCTCTTTTCTTCAGTATTGTCTATATTTAGCTCTTGTCCGAGTACAATTGACAGGGTGTTATCTTTGCACAGCGTTGCAAAATGACTAAATGCACACATTAGGAAGTAGTCAAATACAAATATTTGCAGATATATCATAGAGCTAAATCTTTGCTGTTTTAAATGTGGGGAAAATAACTTTAGGAAAACTTGGAAGAGATTAAAAGAAAGCCTCTCCAAAAAAATAAAAATAAAAATCCTTTGTATGGTCACTTGAGAGCTAGTAGACAAATAAGGAGCACACTTAGTACAACTCAGTAGCCCTAGGACTTGTTGCTAGACACAGCCTGTCTTCTGTCTTCCCTACAGATGCAAAATGTTCCGTAGATGAAATGGAGAAACTTTACAAGTCCTTAGAGCAAGCGAGTTTGTCTCCCATTGGGGACAGGCGACCTTCTACAAAAAAGGAGCTGAGAAAATCCTTCATTAAGAGGTGCAAAAACCCAACTGTTAATGAGAAACTCCACAAAATCCGAGCGCTGAATAGTACGCTAAAGGTAAGTGTTTATGGAGTTGTTGTGCTTCAGCTGTTGTTGAGGCATTTAACTCATTGTGCGTAAATTTTAGCAGCCTCAGAAAATCCCTGAAAGCATGGTTGTGTTTACAATGTGGGTATTTTTAAAAAAAGAAATTGAAGGAAAATGTTATCTTCTTTGGTCTCCAGAGCCAATAGCTTGGAGAGGAGAACATTAGGATTGGACAACAATCCAGATATGAGAGACCTCTAGTGGTCAACTCACATTTCCAGTTTCACAAACTTCTCTTTCTTTCTTTCTTTCTTTCTTTCTTTCTTTCTTTCTTTCTTCTAGTGCAAGGAACATGACTTGGCCACGATTAACCAGTTGTTGGAGGATCCTGAGCTAACAGCAAGGAAGTACAGGGAGTGGAAGGATTCAAACACCATGTTGGTCCAAGATATCTATCAGCAGCAGGATGTTCTGAATACGCCTGAAGAAAATAGCACAGAAGCAGAGACGATGCTGCAACCATCTTTCATCGAAAGCACTATCTGAGAGAAGTGGACTGTGTGGTACTTTCCCCACACTGCCTTCATTTACAAATAGTTTAAGCTGCTACCGTTTCCAGTTTTGTTTTTCTAGTGGAGAACTCAAACCGTTAGCCAGAGCATTATTTCTTATCTCAGTATTAGGAACATAGGAAGCTGCCTTAAGCCAAGGCAGTCCATCTAGCTCAGTGTTGTCTACACTGGCTGGCAAGAAGGGATTTTCCCCAGCCCTTCCAGGGCACGCCTGGGATTAAACCTCAGACCTCCTGCATGTGAAACAGATGCTCTACCCTGAGCCCTGGCTCTTCACCATTCTATCTTCCTTTAAGTGAGTGATTTACCTTCTCTTCCTTCAAGATAGAATGCCACTACCCAAGTGGTGCCATCACAGTGGTGATGTCACAGTCTTTGTGAACTTCTGAGGAGAGCAATTATCTGGTGGACGGGAGTTGGAATTCCATTTTTTAAAAATGGCTGACCTTCATAACACAAATGTTTTAGCAAGCACAACATCTGGACATTAAGGGTTTTAAAGAGTATGTACATAGTGTAAATAAGAAGTTCATGGTTATTTTAAAGTTTGCTAAGAGAAGTTAAAAAAAAAAGTTGTAGAAATGCTGCCAGGGTTCAAAAAAACAAACAAACCACCCTTTTGTTGTAGCTTGTCTAAACTTCCATAAAGATTATAACCTTTGCTGATGACAGGATGGTGCCTGTCTTCTGTTAAAACGCCTTGTCATCTGTTGAGTGAACACCTTTTTGCAATCATAGCATCACTGTATTTATGAATGGCCAGAAAAAAAGCTGTTTCCTTACATCATCTGGGGAAAGTTGCATTTGAATTGTTTTTCATACCAAAATAAATTCCGCAGCGTTGTGCAAACTCTGTTAGGTTTCTGGGTTGTTTTCTGTTTTATGGAGGAGAGAGCTAAAGATACTTACAAAAGAAAAAGAAAAAGAAAACTCTTCTACTCAATATAAAAATGTATACTTTACAGGGAGCTTCAACAGGATATATATTTTTTTGTTTGTTAATTTGCAGCAGAATGCACCTGGCTGACTTACCCTACAAATGCATGTTGTTGCTTACTACCCATATTCACTGTGCAGTATTGCTAAAGATTCAGTTTTGTGCTGACTCCAGCCATTCAAGACAATGCTTCTTCCACTTTGCATAGCATCTCTCCCCTGGGTTTAGTTTCAATAATATGCCAGAGTGTGATGGAATGTTGGGAACCAGCCTGAATACCAGCCTGCATCGTATGTTCACCTGCAAACCTTTTCTGCATGATGGGAATTTTTGTCCCTCCATCTCCTGCCCACCATGGAGGAGGGGTTGTCAGATGTGGTTGTAGTCAGTGATCTTGTAGTGAAATGGATCCTGCCATGATGCTACAGGTGATATCGCATCAGTGAATTAAATGATACAGGTCAACACAGCCAATCAAATCTTGCAATATGATGATGCCATTGAAGGCAGCGAAGGGCAACATAGAATTCAGGATAAATGAATATTTTTATAAGGACTGGCAAAAACGAAAAGGGGAAGCACATTTTGGCATTACCCTCCCCCACAAAAAAAGGGTCGGTTTTTTTTGGCTCAGTTCCAGCTGAGTCCCAGAAAAGCAGTCGACCTGATGAATCTTTTAGTTTACAAATAAACAAATAAACCCATTGTAATTATAGAAAGCATTCTTTAATTTATGTGAGGTGAATTTTCTAGCAGGCAGGAAGGAAATTCTTCGGCTTTCTTGCAACGTTAAGTTAGAATAGTATTTCCTGGCTTGTGTGAAGCACTCGTAACAGAATATACATCTCCAACTAAATTTGTTCCTCTTGACTGAGCTGTTTTTGGGATTGGGGCAAGTTCTGCTTTTTAATGATAACTCCTTCCTGACATTGTCCCAAATTCCCCCACTCTATTGCAAGTGGGAGAAGGCAGGCTGAAACTGCTTTTGCCCTTGAGATTTCATATAAGCAGAGAATGAACAACCTTTTCTTTTTCTTCTGGTAAAGACAAGACAATTCCAAGTATGAGTGTCAGTCTGGTATACATTGCAACCAGTGGTGCCAACTTGAATGAAGTATTGGGGGAGGCATTTAAGCCCTGCTACACATAATTGATCACAAGATGCACACCATTTGAATGGCAATGCCAGTCAACTTTTGGGGGGCCCTCAAATATTTTAGGGGCGGTGGCAAAGGGCCATCAGCCCCTAGGTACTGGCTCCTATGATTGCAGCAGGTCTGGGCAAACCCATGTCAGTGGTCAGGTGTGATGGGGTTGTAGTTCAACCAGATCTGGAGAGTACCACATTTGACAACCCCTCCTCTAAACACTTCACCACTCTGTTTAATGCCAGTAGTGCTGCATTGTACTGTAGAATTGTACTATAGAACAGTACTGTAGAATTGTACTGTTGGAAGGGACCCTGAGGGTTCTCTAGTCCAATCCTGTGCAATGCAGGAACCGCAGCTAAAGAATTTCTGGCAGATGGTCCACCAACCTCTGTTTAAAAACCTCCAGTGAAGGAGATGTCAGTCTACCCAAGCTGAATTAAGTACTTCCTGAAACGCACTCCTCCCAGAGCAATCCTGGCTTGCTCCCAGGTAAGTGTGTATTAGGACTGCAGCCTAGAGATTGCCCCTTTAGTAAATGATGACTCCCATTGTGATTGTAAACTTAAGAATTGACTGAACATGGTAAAGAAATGGGTTTAATTTATTGTCCGTGACATGACTTATTCTAATTGCTTTTGAAGATGCAAAACAAAGTGTTCTAATATCTAAAACAACAACAACAAACCTATAGTTACGTGAAACATACAGTCATAACTCGTGTTGCGTTTGCTTCAGGTTGAGCGCTTTCAGGTTGTGTTCCGCAGCAACCTGGAAGTATGGGAAAGGGTTACTTCCGGGTTTCGTTGCTTGCGCATGCGCAGACGCTGAAAATGACCTCATGCACATGTGCAGAAGTGACGAATCGCGACCCTTGCACTCGCAGAAGTGCAGACGCACAGTCGTGGGTTGTGTTCTGCTCAGGTTGCGAAGGGGGCTCCAGAACACATCCCGTTCGCAACCAGAAGTACCACTGTACTCAATAAACACACAAGACGTAACCAGCTGTACTTTTGAATAAATAAGGTATACTATTCATTGTATCAAATTGTATCAAACCAATATTGTGCTTGTCCATATAACCTTGCTTTGTAACAGTCACTGCTTACTGCAGCCACTACTATGCTATAAGATCCACTATCCTGTAATATTACATATGAGCCTGTTCTACTGATGAAGCCTAGGATGGCGAAACAAGGCTAATATTCCGGAAATCCTTGTCTTAGACTCTGTGAAAGGATTCTGTGGAACTGTAACAACCCTTCATGTGGATTATTTGACTCTTTGAACAGACAGGTGGAATAGATACTTTTACATGTATGGACCTTATGCATGAACTGACTAGAGAATGAACTGATCCACTGGGACGTCTGCTTTTTTCGTTGAACTTTATGAGACTTCTGTTGAAATTTTATACAATTTTATACAATGAATAGTATATCTTATTTATTCAAAAGTGCAGCCTTATTTATTCAAAAGTACAGCCAGTTACTTCTAATATCTATGACAGCAAGAATGAATATGGTACCTGAAAACTGCTTGTATCACTAGAAAAAGCAGCCTCTCTCTCTCTCTCTCTCTCTTTCTCTCTCTGTGTTTTTCTCTATGCTGGGTTTTTGAAAATGGCACACAAGCGCAACCTGCTGGGTTTTTATGGTACTACAAGGACTTGTTAGAGTATATTTTCCTTTTTCTTCCTGTTTTGTATGATGGATGCATTTATTTGATCAACTGAAGATGCCTTGACCGGAGGGCAGAATATAATTTACTTATATTTGCATAAGTAATGGGTTTCGCCTATCCATGTCACACTGAAGCCAAGAGATGCAGCTGTTTCCTAGCTCTTTGTAAGCACTAGGACTAAAAGCTTTATTGAACTGTGCTGATATGTGCTTAGAGGCAGAGACCCTTGGAGTCATGGTTCAGTTCCAGCCATGACTTGCCATGCCCTGGGCATAATTTCTCACATACAAACAACCCTTGTTAAAAATAAATTTCACGTAAAGGTGTTGGATTTCTTTTCTAGATGAGTGCTATGGCTAGCTGGCTGGTGTTTGTTTTTGTTTTGTGCTAATTCATAAACTAGCAAAGCACCCATGAGAAAGATGGGCTGGTTCTCTGACAGACTGCCCTGAGGAAGAGACCTCTCTCTTCCTCCTTTATTCTCACCACATATTGAAAGCGCTAGGATATCACTTTAAACAGTCATGGCTTTTCCCAAAGAATTCTGGGACCTGCCATTTGTTAAGGGTGCTGGGAGTTGTTAGGAGGTCCCCCCTATTCCACTCCCAGAGTTACATTTCCCAGAGTTCCCTGGGAGGAAAGATTGCTAAAGCACCCTGAGAATTGTAGCCCTGGAAGGGGAATCTGGGATCTTCTAACAACTCTCAGCACTCTTAACAGAATTATTGGGGGTGGGGGGTGGGGGGATGCCATGACTGTTTAAAGTGGTTTCATAGTGCTTTCAATGTATGATATGAATGTGCTCATTCTCTCTACCCCCTGCCCACCCCCAATTTAGAACCCAATTTCTCCAATAGAAGGTAACTTCACCAGGAACATAGGAAATTGCCTCAGGCCATTGGTCCATCTAGCTCAGTATTTTCTACACACTGACTAGCAGGGCCTCTCCAGGGTTTAAGGCAGGGGACTCTCTTACCCCTACATGGAGATGTTGAGGATTGAACCTGCATGCAAGGCAGGTGTACCACCACAGTGCTATGGCCCTGGCAATATCAGCAGGACACAGAAAACTGAGGTGAAATCTGAGGTGAACCCAGAACCAGAAGCTGTGGGACAAGCCAATTGTTGTTGTTGTTTAGTCATTTAGTTGAGTCCAACTCTTCGTGACCCCATGGACCAGAGCACGCCAGGCACTCCTGTCTTCCACCGCCTCCCACAGTTTGGTCAAACTCATGTTTGTAGCTTCGAGAACACTGTCCAACCATCTCGTCCTCTGTCGTCCCCTTCTCCTTGTGCCCTCCATCTTTCCCAACATCAGGGACAAGCCAATAGCCAGGCTTAAAGAGCAGATCTGAATCAGAGGACAAGTCAATAACGAAGGATACAGGAATACACCACAGCTCAAGAAGACTCAGCTGAATTGGGAAACCCTTTCTACTCCTTTCTGCCCAGGGGTTTCCACATGGCTAATCCTGTGGGAGTAAATCCCATTGAACTCAACAGGTTTTACCAAGAATCATAGTTGGATGAGATCCTGAAGGTCACCGGGTCCATGTCACCCAAAGCATCCACAACAGATGGCCACCAGCCAACCTCTGCTTTAAAACCTCCAGTGAAGGAGAGTCCACCATCTTATGTGGGAGTCTGTTCCACTGCCAACCAGGGTGGGTGGAGTCAGTCCAGGGCCGAGGGAGCTTTATAGAGAAAGTTGTCCAGTGCAGTTCAGTGTTTCACCACACGGGGAAGCTAGACACTGATTCAACACCTTCTGCTAAGCGAAAGCACTTATTTGAGGGAGCCTGCCTATCCACATGAACTGCAAGTTGGGTGAGTTGGCTGGAGCTGGTGGGATGGCAGGTGGCCCCTGGAAGGTTGCCCACAAGGGTGAAAGGGGTTCCCCACCTTTGAGGAGCAGGTGCAAGAACAGTCCAAAACAAGTCAAAACTTCGACACTATTAGTCTCCAGCTTTTTCTGTTCTGGGACCTACCTTTAGCCCAGACATGCACTTGAGAATTAAGATCTCTCTCTTTTTAAGCCACATATCTGTATGTGGTACTGATGCTGCTCCTGTAACACCTTAGTTCAGCAGGGATGGGGAATCTGTAATCTTGGCCAGCATGGTTAATGGCCTGGGATTTGGGGAGTAGTAGTAGTAGTAGTTATTTGAGTTTATATCCTGCCCTATACCCGGGGGTCTCAGGGCGGTTCACAGAATAAAATCAAGATATAAAACCACAAAATACCTAATAAAAATAAAAATAGCAACCCAATACCCCCCCAAAAAAACACAATTTAAAAGGGCATAGGATGTCTGCCTCAATTTCTGGTGCATAGCAGGGCAGATTAAATTTGAAGAGGACAGTAATTCATACAGTGAATCTTTATCCTCATGGAAGCTGTAGTGACCCCTTTCTTCCCCCACCCCTCTTTCTGTTCAAACTCTGCCCTTGCCTGAAAGCCTCTCCCTTTTGTTCACTGTCCTATGACATTCTTTTCCTTTCCTCTGCTGAGTGTCTCAGGCAACCAGGTACTTCTCATAAGGCAGAAGTTTCGCTCCCATAAGGTAAAGGTAAAGGGACCCCTGACTGTTAGGTCCAGTCCTGGACGACTCTGGGGTTGTGGCACTCATCTCGCTTTATTGGCCGAGGGAGCCGGCGTACAGCTTCCGGGTCATGTGGCTAGCATGACTAAGCTGCTTCTGGCGAACCAGAGCAGTGCATGGAAATGCCGTTTACCTTCCTGCTGAAGCTGTACCTATTTATCTACATGCACTTGACATGCTTTTGAACTGCTAGGTGGGCAGGAGCTGGGACTGAGCAATGGGAGCAGGGATTCGAACTGCCGACCTTCTGATCAGCAAGCCCTAGGCTCTGACCCCATCACCCCCATAAGATCAACACTAATTTTTTTAAAAAAGAGGTTTCAGGCCTACTGAGTTTCTTTTCCATTGCAGAGCTCAGCATGAAAGCTAATTTTGATTAATAAGACCTATTCCTGTTCTTGTTGCAACTGCAAACTAGCCTTGATTGCTAATTAAAATGCAGAATTTATTGAGCAATCTAACCTAATTATAGGAGATTATGTGTGTGTGGTTTTTTTAACGGTAACTGACTATGAAAGCTGATTTGTGACAAAGATGTTTTCATAAGCGTTGTAGTTTCACGGGTTTTTTGTTTTTGTTTTTTAAAAAAGGACAATTCAAAATCGATGGGTACATGAGTACCTTTAGATATTCCTCAATAATGTTTGTATCTTGGAATGCTGAATCTAAAAAGTATTGTAGTGAGTTGTATTGTCAATAAAATATTTTGACATGGGAGGCAGAAAATGGTATGGGACCTTCCGTCTATTATCTCCTAGAAAGTTCCAGTCAGAAGCCCCACTACAACGAATGGTTGTGCAATTCATTTCAGTGAGTCTCGCTGAGAAGAATTTTTCAATGGATTTGGCCCTTAGGTCAATCTCTGTGTCACAGGAAATAATACCCCAAATTTGCTGCTTGAAGATGGTTACATAACCTGCTTCATGGTCAGGTTGCTTCAGGTGACTAGGGCTTTAATCCAATACCCTCTTACCTGAGAGTAAGCCCTACTGAACTTGGTTGGATTTACTTCTGAACAGACATGCATAGGAGTCTTCTGTAAATATATTTGTGCTACTGACTGTACAACTCCAATGGACTGACCCAAGAGAGAGTGGAAGGGAGGATCTCTGACCTGGTTTGGCAACTGGACCTAGGGTGGGGGCCATGGAGAGATGGGCCCACACAAGCAGTGCTGTGTCTCCATGGAGAGCCACGCAGCGACGGCTGATTTCCTGACCACCCGCCCTCCCCTTCTGCTGCTTGTTTCCACCAGCTTCACCTGCTGTACACCACACATAAATGAAAAAAACACACGTGTGATTCAGGTTTTTCTTTATTAATGCATCGGGGGCAAAGAAGTCAGGTCACAAATTGTTGTAACACATTTACAGTGAATATTCATGCCTTCTCAGAAAAGCACAGTTCAGCAGTGTTTGTTTATGCTTTGATACGAGGTCCCCCCATCATCACTTTCAGCAAGATACGTTGAATAATGTACTGAAAACAGTTCCGATATTGCACACAAACGAATATTTCAACTTCTTGTGCTTGACTAACCCATGGAGAGAGGTTGTGATGCTCAGAGACATCGTTCTACTCCTGGCATAAAAGAAATAATGGTTTGGCGTAACTGAGAGGATGTGGGAGAGCTATTGAATATAGTAACCTCTGAGCTCTGCTTTAATTATGTTTTCTTCAAGAGGTTCATAATAGACATGGAGTATTGGAGCACTGAGGGTAGATCAGTAACGTTAATTGTGTTGTTTAGAGAAGTTGGCTTCTGGGGCTACTCTTGTGTTCAGTTTTTCATCTGATAACAAATAAGATGCTTCCAATAATAATGTAACATCCTTGCAAGAGTCATTGGGCTTTTCTTTAGAATTGAGGAGCCTTAAGATCAGCCTTGCCCAACATGGTGACCTCCAAATGTTGTTGGACTACAACTCCCAATAGCCTCAGCCAGAATGAGTCAGTGATGATGGGAGTTGTACTGCAAAACATCTGGGGGACACCAGATATGGGGAAGCTGCTTAAGACAATGGCCAACTGCTGCCTAGAAAATAGTTGGGCTTGCAAACAGCCTGGTCAGAGTTATATCTATGGTTTGCTAGTTCAGTCTCCAGGCCAAAGACTGGTGCTGGTTTGCATGTTTGTTTCCTGACTTTCTGGAGTAAAGAAAGTGCTTTGTCCCTTTTACTATTAGTACTGAAACTTGTCTTTTTCCACCTGTAGAGCCCTATCCCCTAACTGTAAGAAACTGGGCCTGGTTTGCATTGTAGATGGTAGGACTCTTTCTTCCCATATATCAGGAATTGGCTGAACTAGGGTGAACCAGCTCACATCTGTGCAAGGAAAACTTTTACATGTTGATTCTCAAAAGCCAGATTTGAGGATGCAGATGCATACTGTGCTGGGCACTTTACAAACATACTTAAATTAGCTTTAATCCAGGGACTGACTTGCCTGGATTCTGTCTGCGAGGGATTGCAGTGTTTCAGTAGGTCTAATTAGGAGGCCAAGAGTGATGTAAAACAATTTACAGAGAGATCAGCAGCAGCCTAGTTCTCATCAGCTGTATACACAACTGGTTTGCTGTACAGTATTTGTTTGTTATTATCCTGCCTTTCCACCAGATGGTGCCCAGGCAGTCTCCTTGTTGCTGATGGCTGCCCTTTGCTCGCATACTTTGCTGTTAGGAATATAGGAACATAGGAATATAGGAACATATTTAGTCAGGCAATTGGTCCATCAAGTACAATACTGCCTGCACTGCCTGGCAACAGCTCTCCGTGGTTTCAGGAAGGCAGGTCTACCTGGAAATATCTGGGAGCTTCTGCATGCAATACTTTCCCACTAAGCTACAAACCTCCATGTTGTTTGATATTTTATGGAAGATCACATTTTGTCCAATGCATCGCTGAACATGTGACCTTGGACTTCTTCTTGGCATAGATGGGAAAAGTTCTTCTGAAGCTCTTCTGCTAAGAGGACTGCCATTTTTAAAATTATTATTTTTTTGCTTGCTCTGACCTGGCCTAACCATCAGTCTTGGGACTAATCCAGATCTTAACCTGAGCAAAATTATTTTCTTTCTGATTGAGAATGCTCTTTCCTGACCTTGGATTGGTGCTCAGTCCAATACCTAGGATCCTATGGACTCTTGGTCCAGAGCCTGCACACCTGTCCCAAAACAGGTCCATTCCTGTGAATTGCTCTTTGATGTTAGGCACAAATCACACTTTGCAGGGCAAATGGCTTGTTGCCCCCAGTGAACACCTGGAATGCTTGAAGAGAAGGAATGGTGTCTGTAAACATGCAGTTGACATTCACCATGGCCAAACCATAATTTTTGCATTTGTGCGTCCCTGTGTGCTTATTATAGCCACATGCCCCCACTGTTAAATAAATGTTCTCAAGAGGACCTTTATAAACATGGACCTTGGTCTCCATTTTAATTTTGCTTTCTGGGATTCATCCAGACCGTTCCTCACTTAGCATGCTCCTCAACAACCTACTAGGTAGTATGCTGTTTTTGCAAAATCTTTCCCAGCTTCCTTTGATGCCGCTGCTTGCAACAGCAATATGTCCCAGTGAGGACACCCCACACAGAGAAAATGCAGAGATTTGTAGGCAGTTGAGAGCCTTTCCTGCTTGATCTACAATCTAGATGAACCAATACTGAGTGATAAAGGATGAAGCCTTGTGTTGTACATACTAACACACTTGTATGCATAGGCAGGCCTTTTGTTTGGGGGGGGGAGGAGAACCTCACTTTGCTGTGTATTTTTATTGATTTTTATTAATTTAGTGGGGGTAGCTGCCCCTCCCTGCCCCCCCCCCCAGATATGCCCATGTGCACAGGTGACAGAAAACACTATAGAATTAACTGTTGCCTTGATGGGTGGGTTTTAGGCCAGTATATCTAAATAATGCATAATCCCAGTGTAAAAAAATAAAATAAAATAGGGAATCTCTAAGTTACTGACCTGCTTCCTGTTGAAGACACTCCCCCCCCCCATTTCTTTCTCCCTCCACCCTTCCTTAGATTTTACCACTCTTTTCTCTCTTTCTTCCTTTGAAGGTTGATTTGAGCCTAGTAGCTTTGATGGTTGGTTAGGTGGGTAACTTCTAAAAATGAAAGGTTGGGATGGTGTTCAGCTAAGTTTTAGTCTGAGTGAACCCACTGAAATTTCAGTGGGTTTACTCTGAGTAATACTCAATTCACCACCAGTAAGAGCCAGTGGTTGGGGGAATGATTTGGTGCAATGCATTATTTTGTGTCAAAATCGGGAAACAGTTAGTAACATCAACCTGCACGATACATTTCAAAAAAACTGGTTCACCAAAGGCTGAAGCTAGCAAAAAAGCATGATTTCAAAAGAGAATTAGGATGCAAGAGAAAAATAAGGCACTTTTTCATACATGTTTTTACATAATCATGTACACGTGGATACAAAAAACTAAGGTAACTTGATCTCACTTTTAAAAGTAACTGAACTTCATCATCTCAGTCAGGATGAAGAGCAGACTTCCTTTTTTACACACTAAGCAGATACCACTTCCACAACTGAGCAGAGCAGCAATGAAAATGCAGTGGCAGAAATTTTTAAAAAGAAATCATGGACATGATTTTTCTTTTTTAATGCACACAAATTCATCAAAGTGCTTTTTGCTTCCTGGGTAATTTTTGACCATTTAATTACAGCACACATTAAACAGCAAGTAGAAAATGATATAGAACTACAAATTATCTAGACAATTATTACTCTTGCTTATTCTGGAAATTAGATCCCCCCCCCCCCCCGCTTTTTACAGAGTATGCTTTTGTAAGCTGTGAATTATTTTTGCTGCTATCATATAACAGAGGAGCAGATGATGGCATTGGTAACAGAACAGAAAACCTTATATAATATGACTGCCCATCTTTTAATTTTAAGCAAAATCTATAATTTCCTGCTACATAATTAGTAAATCAATTTTAAGTATATTAGAAATGCTCAACTACTTTACAGGTGTAGTTATTCACACACACAAACAATTATTTTATGCACATGTAATAATATATGGATATAATTTATTTCCTAATCTATCACTGAATATACAAGTACTGACTATGGTATTTTACAATATTTACAGTTGTCTTCTGTTTTTATACATACATTCAACAACAACACAAAAGCTTTTGCAGACTCCATCTGCTGCCTCACTCCATAATTTTGCACTTCAAATATTTTGTAAATGTGTAAAGAAGGAGATTGTTTTTCCAAGTCAGCACAGAATATAGATGAAGAATCTTCTTTGGATGAAATCTTAGTGAAATGGAGGAGTTCAACAGATGAGGGTTACAACCTCCACTAACACTCAGAGGTAGCTTTGATCAGTCTTGTTACTGCAGCTAGCTTGAAAATAATTTTTTTCTCACTGAGAATGATATGTTGGAAATAATTGTATGGGAGGAGGGAGAGAATCTGCACATCTAAACACATATAGATAAAAATGAACTATTTCAAGTCCTATGCAAATGCATTGGATATATACCGTATTTTTCTGTCTATAAGATGCCCCCTACTTTTGGGGACTCCAATTTAAGAAAATGAGGTGAGATGGCCCAGAGTTTTTTGGGGGAGGATTGCCAAAGTTGTTGAGCCACGAAAATCACTCACCCGACGCTGAAATCTCACGAGTCACAGAGGAAAACAAGCGCCACCAGCAGACACCAATTCACTAATTGCCACAGCAGCAGCCAATCCACAGCAGCCCTTGTCGCAGCCACCAATCAGCCACCCAATTGCCGCCGCCACAGCCAATCCTAAGCAGCCTTTGCAGCAGCCACTAATCACCCACCCAATTATCGCTGACAAGTTCCTGCTCGCAGCTGCAACCAATTGCCCGTCCCGCATATGCACTATCCGTGTATAAGACCCCCCCCCCCCGATATTTAACATTATTTTAGAGTAAAAAAACCTCGTCTTATACACGGAAAAGTACGGTACTTCTGAGTGATAATCTCCACTGGATTCCCTTTTCCCACACCTCTGATCCTTTTAGGGAGTGGAGTAGGGGGCAGATGGGATTCCTCTGGCTTTGAGCCACTTCAGTTTGAGTCTGGTTTAAGGTAAGGCTGTCTAATCTCAGAATCATGTTTCTCAATATTGTAGATGATGAGTGCAAAGTTCCGATTTGGTCAGACTCTCTTTTGAAGTTATTTGTGCAATGGGATTTTGCCACGGGAGCAAATCATTCTGATGGATTCTATAGGCAGGCACTTGCCTTGGGGCGGGGCGGGCAAGAGAGAGCACCAGTCTCCTCCATATCCCCACCACACTTATAGCACAGCCACCCAGTGGCACTGGTTTGGGCCCTGTCACGGCAGAGGTGCAGTTTCAGCTTCCAGAAGTTCCAACTGAAAGGAAAGAAATACAGTGAGATAGAAAAGAAATGAGCTAATTTCTCCACCCTACTGCTTGCAAATGATGCTGGGCGAATTTGCTCAGCACAAGCCATTCCTTTCTCAGGGGGAAAATCAGAGTGGAGCCATTTTGAAGTGGTAGGAATACCCTTTCACATGACAACATGGAGCAACAAAGTCTGAGGAACCCAGGCTGGTTCCAGTGTAAACCTTGATGCTTCATCTCTGCAATGCATGCAATGTATCTGATACATCACTAGTGTATTTTCTTAAAATAGGTAACCCAATCTGAGGCAATAGAGGCTTGGTAGGAGACCCAAGCTTCCAATTCCATTCACTCCCCTGGTAGTCATGGAGAAGCCATCATCATGCAGCCTCAGTTACTCCTGTGTAAATGGTAATCAGCCTGCCTCTCTGGACTCCTTTTGATACTGGATGAGCTAAAAATTGCACAACAGTATCTGAGTGTAAAATACAGAACTGCAGGATGGAAAATAGAAGCAGTGGACATGGACTCTTCTCCTGACTGGGTTAGGGCTGCTTCTCAGTGGTGAGGCATCAGCTTTGCATGCAGAAGGTCACAGGTTTAAGCCCTAACATCTCTAGGTAGGGCTGGGAGAGCCTTTTCTGATTTCTTGGAAAGTGGTGACAGTCAGCATGGACAATATTTAGTTGGATGGACACAAGTGGCCTGACTCATTCTAAGGCAGCATCCCATGTTGCACTTCCCTTAAAAGACTCTACTGCCCCACAGGCTTGGAACTGTCTCTCAGATCAGCTGGGTGATTCAATTTCTCTCTCTTACCTCAAAACCTTTCTAAAAGCCCATCTGGTTGGAACTGACCTATTATCCCAGAAAGGAGGTGGGCAGTTGCAAGATTAAAGGAGAAAATATCTGAAGGTGCACACAAAGAAACATATTTGCTTTTCAGGTTTCAAGTTAATAACCACCAATAGAACCACAATGTTTACAAAGTTGTCAAAATCGATCTGCTTCTTAAATTCAAAGTGTGGATCCATTTTAAATGTGGGGATTCCCACCCCACTCCAACACACACTGTGCATCCCCCACAACTTCTCACTAGGAATGGAAGGTGTAATGGTTCTAGGGGTTGCTCGTGCGTAAATCGGCGCCACACCTGGGTGGGTTGCCTGAGTGAACCCTTTCTGTCTGGACAGCCACTCACCCATGGCTGTCTCAATCGCTGGCAGAATCCGTCAGTGGGCGTTTTTTGAACTTCCAGCATAAAAGTTCTTTGACGCCTAGTCTTTGCCTACTCTCCCTGCACGGAAGCCTTCTGCGCAGGGAGGGTGTGGGCATCGTGCTCTCCCCGCTGGTCCCCAGCGAGGAGTCTTGGAGCCACCTCGCCGATTCCCCCATCTGCCCCCCTTCTCCACTGGTGCTACGCTGATTTCCTTCCCCAGAAGATGTGCTGCTTCTCTCCCTCCCAGGACGCTCTCCAGAATCCCTCTGGAGCCCTCCCTCTCCCTCTGGCTCCGATGGCAGTTCCCTGACAGAAGTAGTTGTCAGTTTTTGTTCTTAGTTTCCAATCCTAAATTCAGTTCTCCACATTTCTGCAGCAATTTGCGAGTTTTATTTTTTAAAGTTTCAGTTCTCATATTGTTTCAGAAAGTGTGGATTTGTTTTTCAGTGTGAACTGAATCAAATTCCGCCACCATTCCTCCTTCTCACCCATGCAAACCTCCCCTCTCCTCAGTTGCCAACATTTCACACTCCATAAGTTATTTCTAACATTATCTTCGCTTTCTCTAGCAACATGCCAACATGAGATTGGTTTGTGGGAAAAGTTCATTTGGTCTTTGAAACTGAGATGGCAGTTTTCTTTGTGACAAGCTTTTGGTCAACTGTCCAGTGTCTGCCTTGTGGGTTCATGTTACCAAACTTGTAGTTGAGAACTTCAGAAGATTCTTAATAGTGAAATATTCTACCCAGAGGACTGGGGCATGCTGGGCAGAGCTTCATCTTGATATCTTCACCGAGTTGAACAAAGTTTCATTAACCTACACCAATTGAAGATTTGGACCTACACATCCCAGACTATATAGAATATAAAAATACAACACACACTACGTTACATAACATATCAAAAACAGAGTACAATTGTTCCTTTGCTTCAATGGGTCCTTTGTAGACTGCATTAATAGATATTCTCTTTTTTGTAGCCATTGATGAAAAACTATTGTTTGAAACCTGACCCTATTTTTGAATGTAATGTAGCAACAATCCTATCCTCAAGCCACTAAAATCCAGTTGATTTCAGTAGTATTTAAGCATTTTTTGTTTATGACTGCAGATTCACATTGCTACTGCTAAGTAAAAACACCCCCATCACTTTTAAGGTTTTATTTTTAAAATTGAAATGCTGGGAAAACAAACAAATTCAACAAAAATATGAGGTAGTTCTCATTTCCTTCTTCTAGAGGAGCCTGCTAGAGGGCCATGGAACAGTTCTGAAAATGAGTCATATAAATAAGAGGTATAGCAAGCTGAAAGGAAATGATCCCAGAATGTCCCTACACGCAATGGGTTCTTTTTAAATCTTGGAGTATTCTGAAGAGCTGCAGTCCTATGGGCGTGTGTGCCATTCACAAGATTTAGCATGCATCTGTAGCTTTGGGAAGCAGCATGGTCTGTTTCAGAGCTGTTCTGTATCTTTCCAATTCAACTCATTAATTGGGACCAAATTCCATCTGCTAACAATAAAGCTTCCCTCGCCCCACTTTCACTATAATGGGGAATCTGAAAATAGTGATTCTTTTCTTTTCACAGAACTAGATGAAATTTGCAGGAATAGCAGCCCTGCCCCCCCCCCCATTGGATCACACCTGCAAAATTGTAGGCAGATATATCCAGGGGGTTTGCATGCAGGGTACCTTTGAAATTTGACATTAAAAAAGAAAAAGAAAATCTTTTTCATTTTGTTCCAGAATTGGATAGAATTTGCAGGTATTATCACCTCCTCTGATAGGGTGCAGCCTGCACATTTCAGAATGATAGTTGCAGTGGTTCTCCCAAACACCCGAAACTAGCCTGCTGCCCTCAGGTGCAGTGAAGGACACTATCCCATTGCCAGTATTGAAATCAGAACTGGCTGTCAGATCAGTCAGTTTCTGTACGTGGAATTGGGGGTTGTTGCCATTCCACCACTTGCCTCAGATACTAAAATGCCTTGGGCAAAATCTCCTGGCTAAAATAAATACTGGAAAGGATGCATATGTGGCATTTTTGGACTGACGCAGGAGGACACGGTCCTTGAACCTGAATCTCAGAACTACTTCAAATGAAGAATGTGAATAGAAATGGAAAGCTGGAGAGCTGAATTAGAGTAGTGGGAGGACTCAGTTTAATTCCTTGTTCAGCCATGAAACTCATGGAGTCACCTTGGACTGGTTCCCTATCATGCCATCCAGCCAAACCTACCTCACTTGTTGTGGTGAGGATTAAATTGCAGCAGGGGAGGGGAGAACCACACATACTCACCTGAACTCTGTGGTTATGAATGCTATAGATAAGAATGTAATTTTACAATATTGACAAGTGCCCACAAGTCGCCATTTCAAGGCAAGGTTCAACAAACCACACAGGCAAAGTGGGAGGACTTCATAAGTATTCCTAGATTTTTCACCTAAGTGGGTCTTTTCTTAGAAACAGGCACATAAATTCCTTTAATGTGCCAATTTTAGAGTACTTCTGTTAGACAAGGGCACTCAAAGTTCTTGTTGAAACATTAAGGCATTTAGGAGGCCTCCATAAGTTTACCATATTTCCATACCAATATTAGTAGTGTGACCCCTTTCCCCACCCTCCGAGTCATCGAATTTCAGTTCAGCCACAATGTTTGTCTCAAGATAATGAAGTAACACTTTTAAATGATCTTGATATCTTTGCTTGCTACCTAGAGTTGGTAACTACACTTCAGGTAAATTCTGAGCAGGACTTGGTCGGAGAGATTTGACACCTTTAGATCTGGGGACCCAAACCAGCTTGCAAAAGAAGCATCTATTCCCTTCTCCTGCTGCTCTTTACCAACAGCAACCTTGTTAACTCTCTGATCAGCTGTCCCTTATTTCTGCAATGATTTCTCCACCACCATTTCAAATGCCCACTATGCATGCACAATGAAAATCTGTCATGGAGCCCCAGAAATGTGGTCTGTGGTGGAGGACAAAGGGGAGGAATTACTAAGAAGAGGAAGAGAGCCACCATGGAGGATAACGAAGAAATATGCAAACGGGCCAGACTTGGAGAAAGGGTTGTTTGAACGATTCTGAAAGCAAGGGGATCTGTGTATCACGTGAGTGGTTGATGGCTGTGGTGGGAATCAAAATGAAGGTGAAACAAACCTGTACTTTGGGTAGTTCACAGGGCTGGGATATTGGGGCAAGTACTGTTGGGCACCGACAGATGCTGGACACTAGTCCTCTGTCCTGGACCTGCTGCCCCCTCCCCATGGTGTTGCTCCCTCTTCACTTGCCCCCTCTAAGCTTATGAACAGTGGCAGGAGCAAAGAGAAGAAAGAGCATCCTTCAAGTGCCTTTTCTTTCCCTCTGAATATTTGTGTGGATTGCGCCCAAGGAGCACAACAGAGGGAATCTTTCCCAAGAACACCCTTCCCCAAGACACACACACACATGCCCCTAGAATGAGCACCGGGAATACCTCTACTGAATAAATTGTGAATACTCAACAGATCGGGGGCTTGTTGTGAGTTCAGTCCAACCGAGCTTGCTCACAAAAACACCTCCCCATTGTGAATTTCCATATGACCCATTGCAAAATAGACAGCTATTTCAAGGTGAGAGCACAACCAAATAATTCTATAGGTTACTTGTTCACAAAAGCCATGGCAGGAAAATGGATCATCAGGGTCTGCTCATGTAGTTTGAATCATGGTGATGCAGACATGTCTAAAAGTATTGACTGAAAGTCTATTGCTTGCCAATCAGAAGTCTAAAGAAGGAGGGCTATCAAGGGCCCTGTGGGCTGGCAGTAAGGCCAGGTGCTAGAAGGGCTGATAGACCTTAGTTACATTGATTCTGACTGGGTACAAGGCAGTTCTTAAAATATATACAGTTCTAGAATGTTAAGCAATAGCAAACATTCTGTTGCTTCAAAAACTATGAAAGCATGTCCTCCTTTCTCAGCTATGGAATAAATATCACAATGATACACAGACAAGGGCCTGGCCATGCAAGGTACATCTGGGAGCTCTCTAGTTTCCCAAAACCCAATTGGGACTGATGATGTCTGGATTCATCATTCCATGACTCCCCAGCTAGGGAAGATAAATCAAAAAGAGTGGCACATCTTCCCGAAGCTACACATCAGTAAAGACTGTAATTTCAGAATTCATGTCATCTCCAGGAGGGATTCCTGAATCCAGAGATGACATCTCCACTGCTAGTCATACCTGCTGGTTAGTCCTATCCACCGTGTTGGCGGTGGAGGCATGCTCGCGAGTGTTTTGTCGGATGTGGGTGGAGTTTTGTTGCTCCATGGTTGAAGCTGTTGGGATGCAGAACTCTCTGAAACACCTTTTGAAGTTCTCATCTAGAAAGGCATAAAGGACGGGATTAAGGCAGCTGTTTGTGTACCCTAAAGCAATACAGAAGTGCCAGGAGACGGTCTGGAAAGTAGTTTCTGGGATATGGATCAAGGCTTTAATGATAACGTAAATATGGATGGGGGTCCAGCAGACGATGAAGACAGCCACAACCACGAGGACCATCCTGGTGATCCTTCTAAGATTCCTGTCCTTCTCCTTGGAGCCAGAGAGCATTCGGACACTCTTCAGGCGTAAAATCATGAGCCCATAGCATACCGTGATAATTAGGACAGGCATAATGAAGGCAAAGATGAAAACACAGATTTTCAGCAAGTTCTCCCAATACCATGCTGGGTGAGAGAATACAAGTGTGCAATCAACAGATCCTAGGAGGAAAAGAAAAAGAAAGAAATGAGGTTTGAGAGAATTATTTATTTACATTTAATCCTGTTCTTCCTCTTGCCCCCTCCATCCAAGGCCATAACTATGTTCTACTGTGGTGCGAGCCTGTAAGAAAACTCACTGACTTTTAGTGTGATGTTTACAACATAGAATTTTTAAGGGGGGGGGGGGATTCAGTGTTCAAAAGGTCAATAAGGGCAGGGCCACACATACAAGTCCCACTCCAAATCAGTGGTGTAGCGTGGGGGGTGCAGGGGGGGCGGCCGCATCGGGCGCAACATCTGGGGGGTAGGGTTAGGGGGCACAAATCCACAGTTAGGGGGCGCAAATCCACGGGTTAGGGGGCGCAAATTACTTGCCTTGCCCCGGGTGCTGACAACCCACGCTACGCCACTGCTCCAAATGTCCCTATGTATGTCTGCCTGTTCAGTCCCTGAAGTTCTCATGTTGACTGGGAGTTGTCTGCAGAAGTTTTATTCATGTTTGCTTGAAAATGAGCAGAACCCTCTGCATAATCAGGGACCTTGATAAAGTGCTTCTGTGCAAGGAAAATATCCCTGAATAGAGTCTTGTTGGCTTAAATTAGCCTATTTTCCATATAAAAGCATTTCTCTAAAAAGAGAAAATAGGAGGTAAGATTCACATAACTAGGCTTCCTTAAGCTGACCAGCAATAGTTTTGGGCAAAAAGCATCACTTTGACTGTTAGATAGCTTAGTGGAATTCATTGCTGTCTCCTTCCTTCCTTCCTTCCTTCCTTCCTTCCTTCCTTCCTTCTTTCCAGTTAGGAGCAAACGAAAGTCGGAGGTAATTTACTATTTAATAACAAAAAGTGTTGTTCACTGCTATTAGAAAAAATCATGTTAAATATCTTGCTTTTTCATTCCCTGTTATAAGTAGCTATCTAATTCTAAAATAATCTAAATATAAAAGTGTGCCTTTAAATCACAGTGCCACCACTTAAATTGGGTCTCCAGCACTAAATGAACCGCAACTTATATACATTAACTTGGGAGCAAGTCTTACTGGAATGGATCGGCTTACTTTATAGTAGACAAGATATAACCCCATTCTTAGCTGATTAGTTTATTGATTAACAGCAAAACCTTATATGTACTTATGTAGATGTAATTCCCACTGTCTTCTAAGGGGATTACTCCCAGGAAAGTGGGTGCAGGATTGTATCCTAAACTGCTTAGTTCCTATGGGTTACATAAAGAGAGATAGATGTGGCCAAAAAATAAAAATAAAATGTAGATGCACTACTTCTAAATGAGGCTCCCTTTATGCAACCATAATGTTCTTTGCAGCTTCTAGAAATTCTTCTTTCTACCCACATAATCACAGTTTGATGGAAGTGTGTGAAGAACCAACAAACCTTCAACAACTCTATTTTGCATTGTACTTGTGGCCTGGCTTGTTCTTTACCAGAGTGTCAGCCTCTGTTTTTAGGTAAACATTATTTCTCATTAGGTATTAAAATATCCTATTTTGATGCATTCACAGTAATCACTGTGACTCATGTTTTATGTATGTGTATACCAAATTTCGTACTTCTGGGTGTTCTGGAAGTACCTTAATGTTTAGGAGGGTATCATTCCTCTCTTTCTTGATATTAATTTGCAAAAGTCCTCCCTTTAAGATCCACTTCCCATTTCCATAATCAGTGTGTCTCAATGTGTGAACCAAATGTCATATTTCTCACTAGGGTGGAAGTATCACCATTTTTTTGGGGGGGGGTGGATGCCTTTTGAGTCCCCCATTTGAGTGTGAGGTATAGAAAAGTCTCCTTTTCATTGTAAATTACATGTACTACTGAATTTTCTGACTTTCACTGGAAGGTAACCTGCATGAGTTTCTCTCTCTCCTTCATTCCCTGCCTTCCTGCCACTGCTGAAATAACTGAGCATCTGGAAATGGTGTGTGAAATCCTTACTCACCATTGCTCTCCTTGGTGGTTGCCATCACCATAACTGGGATGCCGATGGCTGAAGAAACAATCCAGTTACAGACGTTGACAATTTTGGCATTTCTGGGGGTGCGGAAATCCAGAGCCTTGACTGGGTGGCAAACTGCTATGTAGCGATCCACACTCATCGTGCAGAGGGTGAAAATACTTGTGAACATGTTGTAGTAATCTATGGAGATAACAATCTTACAAATGGCGGTACCAAACGGCCATGTTCCCAGGAGGTAATTCACACTTTGGAATGGCAGCGTACTTGTTGCCAAGGCATCTGCCAGGGCAAGGTTGAAAATATAGATGTTGGTAGCAGTCTTCATTTTGGTATATCTAAGAAAGTCAACAAAGCAGAGGAATGAAAAGCTATAACAAGATCAAATGCAATTATAACCAGACTAATGTCTGATTTGAGGACTAGGGATTAAGAATATTGTATTTTTGTGCCTTGGTCCAGCAATATGGTACAGAAAGATTTTTTTGGGGGGGGGTACTCAATATCAAGCTTATCTGTAGATATTTTATCTCTAATTCCCATTTTTCTCCTTGATCTTGACGAGAAGCATGCTATTTCCCCCCACCTGTTCTAGTAGTAGAAATATAAACATTTCTCACGTATTATACACATAATTAGACAAATAATTTTATGCACATATTTTGTACCTATACTTTCTGGGTTTCCTACAAGAACAAGCACATAAACAGATACATACAATAATGTATATAGGTAAAGGTAAAGGTACCCCTGCCCGTACGGGCCAGTCATGACTGACTCTGGGGTTGCGCGCTCATCTCGCTTAAGAGGCCAGGGGCCAGCGCTGTCCGAAGACACTTCCGGGTCACGTGGAATAATGTATATAACTGTATATAAATACTTATTTATTAATACTTATAAAACAATGTTCTTACAGAGAGGAGAGCGGAACTCTCCATCATGCCATTGGGAAGCTATTCTAGGCAGGGTGAGAATGCCCCTCCTGTATTGGAGTTTTGCTCTGTCCTGTTCTTCTTGTGGGCCACTTAATTGAGGTGGTGAGCAAGGTGGCTATTTCACAGCATCTTACCCAATGAGAACCAAAGTGATTTTAGATCTCTTCTATGGACACAGCCCCAAAGCTCTGCTTCACCCATTGTAGTTGGGATGCTCTTAAGTATCAATGGCATAAACTCCTGTTTCTGCCACTACAGCTAAAGCAGTCCCATAGGACAAGGCTGCCCGTTCCACTGAACAGAATTCAACTGAGGCACTTGGGTTTAACTGCCCTGTATGCCACCAAAGATCAACAAATTAATGTCTACCACAAAGCGTCGTTGAACCCAACTCAAAGGGCAAAGGGGTCCGCATGAAAGGCACTTGATACCTGCGTTTTGAGATATCTAAGAGAGATCAAGAGCAGGAAGGCATGGCTTAAGAGGAGTTGTACTCTGGCTGGTTGCATAAATTCACTTTATATGCTTCCTGTCCTGCACTTGGCAATAGTCACTTGGATTTTGCACAGCTTTAGCATCCACACAGGCCTCTTTATATGTGAAGAGACTGAAAAATAAAATGAGTATTAAAGAAAATGCACTAACTCATAACATGGTTAGCACAACCCTTGTCCAGAGCCTTTATCAATAGCCTTAATGGAGGGGGGGGGGTCTCACTGAGGACATTCCCCTTCTCAAACCTGAGATCAGCATGAAGATAGTAGGGATGTGTGAGCATAAGGACAGTTCTTTTTCAAGCTAGGGCTCTGATGATGGCTCAATCCCATCTAAATCTCATTTTTGAAAGAAACCCCTTTCTCTGTCTCCCTAAATTTATGGTGCCTTTTTGCATATGTGCTCCTGCTGTGGCAGAATATCCTGGAGCTTATTCCTTTAAGTCACTAGAATTAAATTATAGGTTGCCCCACTTGACTATGCTACCTGCTTGATATTCAAAGGCTGCAATCCTATCCCTGTGACTAGTTATTTGCTAAGTCAAACAGGCCAGACCCTGTTACTCTTGACTTATACTGTATGTACACACGATTCATAAACCAACCTGAATTCATAAACTGTGCTAATGATATTCCTGAGGAAAAGAAGCAGGCATAAATGTTTCTCTGGCAAGGTCTCTTCTATCTGATGCTGCTGTACTGGTACCCATTATAAATTGCTACCCTGGGCAACCATCTATGCAGCTATTGGGAAATCTGGTTAAGAAATATGTGCTGTCCAGCTACTCAAATAGTATCATTTACATTTTTATTAACCTTCATTTTCTCCCTATTACATTTTATATTCTTAGGTTAGGCCATGTTGCATTTTGTCCTAGCTTTATGATGAAGTTGTCTCATTTTTCCACACCTATAAAGAATAGCATATTTCTCCATTTAAGAAAGATGATTTCCTGTTTGCGAGGGCAGTGTTTACATTGCTCCTTTATTGTTAGCGAGTGAGAAAAGGACAGATAAGGAGCCGTATTCAAGATGGAATATGTAATACCCACCTCCAGAGTTTTTCTATGATTAAAGTTATTTTCGCTTTGACACTTTCTCATAATTTTGTTTCATGGTTTTTATTACATATTTATGACAGGAGCCAAAGCTAAATGAAAAAAGAGGCGATACCAAGCATTTTATTTGTATTTCTTTATTGCAATCCTAGCAGTACAACTCGAGATACTTGGCAGAAGATCTATTATTTTCCTTCCAATATAAACTCATAAGATGCTCCCAATTCTCTTTTATTTGCCTTCCCCAGATGGCTGCTAATATCTTTTCCAAATGAAATTTCTCTTAAGCAACGTTAACATTCAGGTACATAAGCAACGCCAGCAAGTGGCTGTGCTAAGGCTTTTGACCATTAAGGGCAGAATTACATTTAGTAGGGCTTGGAAGCCAGGATGGATTGAGAAGTCCTGCTGCAACTGAAAGCTTTAAGAGATGTCACTAGTCAATGTAGACAGTCAGTATGAGGCAGGAGATGGCTTGATTTACTGGCTACAGTATGGTCTGTGTTTGTTTTCCATGCTAAAAAATCAATCTACAACAAGATCTGTATAAATGATGCACGGTAGTTTATATTTTCTTATCTTGTATTATCTTTTTTGCTTCTTCTACCCATTTTGAGGGGCAAAGTTCTAGACAGGCATTGAAGGCTCACCCTTAGCTACTAAAAATGTTGCTTCACCCCTTCCAACTTCCGAGACTGACAGCACAATTCTCTTCATGCTATTTAGAAGGAAGCCCCATTGAATTAAATGGAGTGCCTCACAGGTGTGAACATAGAATTGCCCACTCGGTTTCTCACTGTGCAGCTCAGAAGGCTTAAACATTACATTTTAAAAGGGAGGGAGGGAGTAGTAGTAGTAATAGTAGTAAATTGTTGTTGTTGTTGTTGTTGTTGTTGCTGTTGTTATCTGCCTGGGTTTCCTCAGCCACTCTTCTAACTCTAGAAGGGAATTTCTCAAGGATGACAGATCTTGGACATTATTTGGCATTGAACCCCAACTTCTTGAATTTTTAACATTGTCACTTTTTTTTGCATTTGAAAATGTTGCAATATAATAGACACCCCTGGTTCTACTGCTGTGGAATCTCTGCATGTTTACCTGTGAAAGGTGTGCAAAACGCTACCCTACTCCACTTCTTTCCATCTCGTTGTTGTAGCCCTGACCTTGGTCATTGGGCAGCTGATCATATGAGACAAAGAGTGCCTTTTGGTTTGGGTATCAATTATAACAAGACATCAAGGAGCACCTGTACAAATTTTGCAAAACTAGTGCCTAGAATAGTGCTTCCCAAACTCCAGCTGTTTTTGGACCACAGTTCCCAACATCCCTGACCACTGGTCTTGCTAGCTAGGGACAATGGGAGTTGTAGTCCAAAACCAGCTGGAGACTCAAGTTTGGGAAACACTGGCCTAGAAGATGTGGGATGAGGTTAAAAAAGTTGAATCCTGACAAGAAAGACACGATGCTATCAAGAGCAAGATCCTAGGCTCTTGAGTGAGGGTTATGTTTGTAATAGGAAGGGTGGTAATAATCCTTTGCAGACATAGTGCTCAATCAAAGCTGATTGCTAGAATAATAATAATAATAATAATAATAATAATAATAATAATAATAATAATTTAATTCTACCCCGCCCATCTGGCTGGGTTTCCCCAGCCACTCTGTTCTTTTGTTCTGATCTATTGCTGAAGAGTGGGCTTTCCCTTGGGAAGGAGTGGGGGAAGGGGAAAACCACTTGGACCCATGCTTTCTAGGCATGGCAAATGGAATTGTGGGTGAGCCGTGAGACTGACTGCTTCAAAATGTGCTTTACATGGGACTGTCCTTGAAGACACATTGTAAGTAGTTTTGGCTTGCCTCCTGAGAAATATTAAGTGATGACAACATATTTAGCCAATTCTGAGCCAAGCTAAATTGGCTACCTTGAAACCACTTCTTGGTTAACATCAAGAAATATAAACCTATTTAAAAATAACTATGAAAAAAATTGGCTTGAGGTAAAAAGAAATTTAGAAATATGGAACAGAATGAATCTCTCAATGTTAGGAAAAATATCAGCGATTAAAATGAATGTGTTGCCAAAAATGCTATTTCTTTTTCAATCAATACAGTCATCCTGAAAGATGAATGCTTTAAAAAATGGCAGAAAGAGATTTTAAGATTTATCGGGGGGGGGGGGGGGGCAAGAGGCCTAGGATAAAACATAAAATACTTACAGATGTAAAAGATAGAGGTGGGCTTGCCCTCCCAGACCTTAAATTGTATTACGAATCTGCTTGCTTGGTATGGATCAGGGACTGGATGAGATTGGACAAGCAAGAGGCATTAGAACTAGAAAGACATGACAACAGATTTGGTTGGCATGCATACTTATGGTACGGGAAAGGGAAGATTCATAGAAGCTTTTACAACCATATAATTAAGAAATCATTAATGAGAGTTTGGGAGAGATATAAAGACTTATTGGAACAAAAGACTCCGTGGTGGCTTTCACCACATGAAGCATTACTGCTCAAACCACTTGGAAAGAAAGGAAAATGGCTCACATATGTTGATTTATTAAAGGACCATGATGGAAAGTGGAAATTAAGAGATTATGATGAAATCAAAGACCACTTTCAGAGTTGGTTGCATTATCGACAACTACATGAAACATATAAAGAAGACTGTAAGAAAGGACTTAGTTATACTAGATCTAGGTTTCAAACGGAAGTGATTGAAGGGAAAGTGAAACTACTGAAGGCCGCATATAGCATACTATTAGAATGGGAGACGAAAGATGAAGAGGTAAAATCAGTTATGATTAAATGGGCACAAGATGTAGGTCACAACATTATGATAGAAGATTGGGTTAAATTATGGAAAACTGACTTAAAATTTACAGATTGTTCCCTATTGAAGGAGAATTACATGAAAATGATGTACAGATGGTACACAACACCAGTGCAGTTAGGGAAAATGTACAAAACTAGTTCAAATAGATGTTGGAAGTGTAAGGAAAAGGAGGGAACATTTTATCATATGTGGTGGGATTGTAAAGTAATTTTAAAAATTTGGGAAATGATATACAATGAATTGAAGAAAATGTTCCATTTAACATTTGTTAAAAAACCTGAGGCATTTTTGTTGGGGATTGTAGGGAAAGACCTGCCAAAAAAGTTGAAAAACATCTTCATGTATGTGACAACGGCTGCGAGAGTTCTGGTAGCACAAGGATGGAAGACTGAAGAAACTCCGAGTAAAGAATCATGGCAAGAAAAATTGATGTGCTATGCAGAACTGGCAAAACTGGCACATTAGCTACGAAATAGGGATAACCGTGACTTTAAGGATGAATGGGAACCTTTCACAAAGTATTTGAAGATGCAACAAAGTGAACTGGACTCCTTGGCAGGTTTTGAATAAACATTCACAATTTTTTTACTGATAATAATAAGCTAAACAGTTGGAGGATCTATACAATTCTGCAACATGCAGAAAATAGCATTATTGGAGAAACCAAAGACTGGAACTGAGGGAAGTTGGGGGGTGGGGTGGGGGGATGGGTTTTATGGGGGGAGGAAAAATGGGGGGGGAATAAGGATATGTTTTTGGAAAATATGTTTTGTTATAATTTTGAATAAAAATTATTAAAAAAAGAAGAAGAAAGAAACCACTTCTTGGCCTGGGCTGGAAGTGACCAACCAGAGAGTCTTTAATTTCCTGAATGAGCCCCTGCATTGACAGATTATGGACTGCATTTCAAGCCTTCCCTATAGAGCCTCACTGTATGAGTTAAAACATCCCTGCATAGACTACAGCCTTTGCCACAATAGCTTAGCATTACTTCCCCAATGAGGTCAGAATCCACTCTTCCCTCACAGCCGTCTTGGAGAGACTGCAAAATCAGGGAGCTTTTTTGGCTGCTGCAGCAATTGATAGGTTGCCCAGATTTCAGCTCACAATCATTGAGTTTTGAATTGTATTTTACTTTGGGTGTTCTGTGTTTAATTATTGTTTTAAAAATGCTTTCTTACATTTTCTTTGAGCTGTGTGAAAGTGCTATACAAATATTTTAAATAAACTGACAATTCATTTTCTACCTTAGCAGCAGACTAAGAAAACCAAACATTTCATCTGAAAGAAAATCGCTCAGAGATGTTATTTTTAACTATACATGTTTTAAATGGTGCTTTTAGCAAACTTTACTGAAGACAATATGACTGATTACATCCATAGCAACTAATGCAACATTCCAGTGATTCTCAGTACGCAGCACTGCCTGGTCTACTTCATATGTGTAAAAGGCTGCTATCATTTTGACTGAAAGCTCCATCCTAAAAATACTCATTGGAAACAGACTGCATAGCCCCCAATGCAGCTGTTCAAACACTTTGATTCTACTTCTGTTTAGATCTAGCTCATGGCCTCTCTTCCTTGACCCTCCCATACAGCAAACAGGCTTATGGGGCAGGGGGGTACACTTGGCATTAATGGCAGCTTCCCTCCAAAGCCTAGATAAATGTTTATTACAATGAAAAAACCTGCAATCCCTGGCCACCTCACAGTGCTAAAGTAAGCTCAAAAATCCACCCCCATCCAATTTCTAAAGCATTTCTAATGTGCCTTGAAGATGGGGCATTAAAACCGAAGCCTCCTTTTCAGAGGAAGAAAGCTTCTGAGAAACCGAAGGACAATTTTTTGGCACCAACACTAGACATGACAGGAGAGCATGCAAATCATTTGCTTTGTGCTTGAGATCATTTTAATGGATTTGCAAAAGCAACATATTGCATCCAGATGAATGTTCCTGGCAGAACTATTTCCAGGCCTCTTGATATCGTACGACTCTGACATTCTGGTTTCTTTTTCAGGCCTTTGTTTACAGATCACAATAACTGTGCAGTCTCAAACAAAGAATGTCTCTAGGGAACAGGCCCAAGTTCACCTAGTATTTAAATGCCAAGAAGGTAAATGGAAAGATCAAACAATCCTTCCGTCTGTTAGGGTAAAAAAAGTGCTGGCTCTCAAACTCTGTTATCAGGTCATATAATCAAAGTATGCAAATACTTTTGCAAAGCTTATACAAAGAAAGCCACCTGCTCTCCTGGAAGGATGTGTGTGGATCAACCAGGCCAGGTTCAAGGTACCCTGAATAACTTAGGCCCAGAAAACCTTAATGACCTCTTTACCCTGTATACCCCAAGTCAAGATCATTGAAGGGGAAATCAACATTGTGGGCATTGATCTACGGAACTCCCTCTCACAATAAGTTAGATAAGCACCGCCTCTACTGAGTTTCAGGTGCCTGGCCAAAATGGCCGCTGACCGGACCTCACTGTGAGTGGTGGTTGTGGCCCACCGCAGCACCTCCACTTTGACCCACTGCACCGTGACATTTTCCTGGCTGTTATCATGTTTCTTCGGCCTCCACAGAGGCTCATGGGTTCCCACCAGGCCCTCTATTCAAACTGGCCAGTCTGTGGCAGCCAAGGGGGCATGGCTAGGGGAGCAGAACTGGAGCAAACAGGCTTCGCTCAGGTTCGCCTAGGATATGGCCCTCCAAGCCTCTTTACCTGTCCGTAAGGACCCTCTCCAGGCCACCCTGCCCCCAGCCACCCCCATCTGTCCAGGCCACTCCTCAGCCCTGTTTTGCAATCTCCATGAGTGCTTTTTGCCTGGCTGCCATAAGGCCATGAACTCTGCTAATGCCTCTCATGCGCTTGGATGAAAGGGGATGTGTAAGTGTGTATAGAAATTAGCCTGCTGTACAATGGTAAACATTTACCATCCATGGCTCCACCCAGTGGCACGTGGCCCCAGGAGGTTGCCTAGAAGGCGATGTGGCCCTTTATCTGAAGAAGGTTCCCCACTCCTAATCAAGAACAGAAGAAGTGTCTCTCAGGATCCAACCAAAGGCTTATTGTATCTGTTTACAGTAGCCCATCAGATATGAAGCTCATGAGTAGAAGATGAGATCAATAGTCTTTCTCCACTGTTGTTTCACTGTAAGTAGCACGGAGTGGTATGCTGAATATGAACCTGGAGGTGGTTTAGCCATTGTGACTGTATAGCCTTGTCCTTCATGAATTTGTCTAATCCCCCTTTAAAGTCATCTCAATTGGTGGCCATTAGCACATCAGTAAATACCACCATTTAACAATGCCCTGAGTAAATTCCAGCCCATGATTTAGGGAGGCTGAATGGACTTGTATGCTCTTCTTTCTCAGATGTTTTGAGCAGTCTTGGATTAAACAAATCCTTTCAGTCGTTGTATTAACCTAAAATAATTGCCTGTATGGATCTAAAATAATCTACCAGAATGGAAGCATTCTGCATATACTTCCTTTTATGCAGGGTCCTCACACTGTGCAATTTTCAGGCAGGGTGGTCTTTGTATAGCTGCAGACATAAATTGGGATACCCAATTTCTACCTGTTGCAATAATGACTTAATTCTTTGCATTGCGGCGGCAGGGAGTGTAATCAAACATGACTCATAATCAAAATTTCAGAAAGTGAAAAACACTTTGGGGACTGTAACTCTATCCACCTTTATGCAGAGACAAGGCTTACTCAAATCCAGTCAATGGCAGTCATCTTTGAGAATTCCTGGAGAACAGGCGAAGTCCCGGCAGACTGGAGGAGGGCAAATGTTGTCCCTATTTTCAAAAAGGGGAAAAGAGAGGACCCAAATAATTACCGCCCAGTCAGTCTAACATCAATACCAGGGAAGATTCTGGAGCAGATCATTAAGCAAACAATCTGTGAGCACCTAGAAAGGAATGCTGTGATCACCAATAGTCAGCATGGATTTCTGAAAAATAAGTCATGTCAGACTAACCTGATCTCATTTTTTGACAGAATTACAAGCCTGGTAGATGAAGGGAACGCAGTGGATGTAGTCTACCTTGATTTCAGCAAGGCATTTGACAAGGTGCCCCATGATATTCTTGTAAAGAAGCTGGTAAAATGCGGTCTTGACTATGCTACCACTCAGTGGATTTGTAACTGGCTGACTGACCGGACCCAAAGGGTGCTCATCAATGGTTCCTCTTCATCCTGGAGAAGAGTGACTAGTGGGGTGCCACAGGGTTCTGTCTTGGGCCCGGTCTTATTCAACATCTTTATCAACGACTTGGATGATGGACTCAAGGGCATCCTGATCAAATTTGCAGATGACACCAAACTGGGAGGGGTGGCTAACACCCCAGAAGACAGGATCACACTTCAAAACGACCTTGACAGATTAGAGAACTGGGCCAAAACAAACAAGATGAATTTTAACAGGGAGAAATGTAAAGTATTGCACTTGGGCAAAAAAAATGAGAGGCACAAATACAAGATGGGTGACACCTGGCTTGAGAGCAGTACATGTGAAAAGGATCTAGGAGTCTTGGTTGACCACAAACTTAACATGAGCCAACAGTGTGACGCGGCAGCTAAAAAAGCCAATGCAATTCTGGGCTGCATCAATAGGAGTATAGCATCTAGATCAAGGGAAGTTATAGTGCCACTGTATTCTGCTCTGGTCAGACCTCACCTGGAGTACTGTGTCCAGTTCTGGGCACCACAGTTCAAGAAGGACACTGACAAACTAGAACGTGTACAGAGGAGGGCAACCAAAATGGTCAAAGGCCTGGAAACAATGCTTTATGAGGATCGGCTAAGGGAGCTGGGCATGTTTAGCCTGGAGAAGAGGAGGTTAAGGGGTGATATGATAGCCATGTTCAAATATATAAAAGGATGTCACATAGAGGAGGGAGAAAGGTTGTTTTCTGCTGCTCCAGAGAAGCGGACACGGAGCAATGGATCCAAACTACAAGAAAGAAGATTCCACCTAAACATTAGGAAGAACTTCCTGACAGTAAGAGCTGTTCGACAGTGGAATTTGCTGCCAAGGAGTGTGGTGGAGTCTCCTTCTTTGGAGGTCTTTAAGCAGAGGCTTGACAACCATATGTCAGGAGTGCTCTGATGGTGTTTCCTGCTTGGCAGGGGGTTGGACTCGATGACCTTTGTGGTCTCTTCCAACTCTATGATTCTATGATTCTATGATTCTATGATTCAGTAAGAAGTGTTTCTTCTTATTGACAGTCTTTACGTCTAGCATACCATTATTATTCTATAGAACTGTTCACAGTACCAAGAGAAAGTGAGTTCCCCATGGTCATTCATACTCAAAGTACACATGTTCCTCCACTTGATCCACATTTTCTTTTTTAAAAAAGGAAAAAGCAGTTGTGGGATACTGGTATTTTTATCAGAGCACCAACAGAAGGGAGCTAATCCATTCTGCTTCACTCTTACCTCTCCTTATGCCACTTTCCCCAACCTCATGTTGATTTTCTCTCCAGAATGGGAGACCTGCATGTCCCAATATATTTGTTCCCACAGGTGCGGAAGCTACTGGGGTGGGAATCAATGAACAAACGCTTAAAAAGTAGGAGTTATGAAGTCACCCACTCAAGATTGTCTCTCCCAGCAGATACTTTGCTTTATTTCTTTTTTTAAAAAAGGAACAATGTCTGGATTATGCATTGTCATACTATGCCTGCTGTACTTTTTAAATGTTCTGTAAAAAAAAAAAAAAAAAAGATTTACCAAAAAATAGGGGGGAATGTTACTTGTGAATGAGTATCACATGTAATTTGAGCCTTAGAGAACTTCATAGCCAAGTATAGATTGAAATGCAAGTTCCTCACACCAAAATTCATCTACTCTTTCCTATAGACCTAAAAAGGATGCCTGTTACTTTTGGTTTTTTGTATGTTCAGTATTGAGGTTGCTGCTGATGTGCTTCTCAAGGAGCCTCCTAGAGTTCAAATCCACTGCCTTCAATGAAAATGTTGCTCTTGGTCATTATGGGGAATGGAGTGGGAAACCATTCATCAGCTCAAATACACACCCACACCTATATATATATAATTTCTATTCTACCCTTCCTCCAAAGACCTTTCGGTAGCTCACAATGTTTCTTCTATTTTATTGTCATAACAAGGCCAACTAGTTACCTCAATGGCTGAGTGGAGATTTGAATTGGATCTCCCTGGCACTAATCAGGCACTCTAATCACTGTTGAAAAAGCAATTAAGTCATTATGCAATGATGAGAAGGAAGGAAATGCGTTTGAATAATTAGTCTTATAGCAGTGTGGGACTTTGGATTCAACTCCTGGAGGTTCAGTGGGAGCCCCATACATGCTGTCCTGAGTCCCATAAAGGAAGAACAGGAGATAAACGAAAGAGCAATGACATTCTAAATGTGTCTACGAAGAAGGAAGCCAATTGAGTCAAGTAGGGCTTACTCCCAGGCAGATGGAAATAGCATTGCAAAGAGACAGAGAGAGCAGATTTCTTATTGCTGCTGCTGAAATAAACAGCAGATGTTGCTGAAATAAACAGTAGATAATCATTGTCAAAGGTGGTGTTGCTTCTCAGTCACAATCCCCACTTGTGCAACCTGAGTTAGCTCAGTTCTTAACCAAAGGATGAAATAATAATAATAAAAAAGGCAAAACAGGTCAGCCTGCAAGGAGTTCATAGCGCTGTATAAGTAACAACATGCACCACTCCTTCCCGCTAAGAGCAGACATAGGTGGTGAGTGCAGGGCTGGTGTCCAGTGTTAGCATGACTGGACAGCTGCTGAGGGTGACCCAGCAAAGAGTTCCCTAATAAGAGCTTCCCTGGACCTGTTCCTCTTCCTGTTTGATCACTCACCTCTCTGGTTCAACCAATGGTGATGGTGGGGAGGAGCAGTCGATGCCACTGCCTGCTTGCACACTGGCTCTCTGCCTGGCAAGCAAGCGGGTCATCACAATGATGAAGAGGATGGGGAGAGCAGTAGGAGCAGCTGGTGATTATGGTGGTGAGGAGGTAGGCTCCCTGAGTGCTGGGGGAGAGCAGAGGATATGTCTTGCCTAAGGGCCCTCTAGAACCTGAAGCCAGGGTGATGCTGGTGGTTATGTAGTCAAAACTGGGCCATTGAGAGAAAAAGAGGGTGGTAACAGTAAGCTTTGGAGAACTCTGAGGTTTGTTGAAATAGAATGTCAACACACAGACCCAAGGGTTGGGGGGACACACACCCCAACAAAAAGAAATGAAATTCAGTTGCCAATGAATTTTGAGTGTCAGCTGGAAAAAAGAGGCTGGCTTCAGCTGCTTATTGCTTATATAGTTTCCCAGAGAAGTAAGTTAAGGGAACTTTTGAGAAGGGTACACTGCAAGATTTTTTTATAGGTGCTACTAAATCTTAAAATATGACTGAATACCTTTATTACTTGCAAATTAAGATTTTGCTTCTTTAGGTTTTTGTCCATCCCAGGTGGAATTTTTCAGATAAATAAACTGGTTTCCGCCCCCCTTCCAATGTTGTCTCAGAAGCAGCCGTTTCCACCTGTTGTTATCAATCGTTTCAATAGATGGTGCTGTGTTCTTTTAGATATTGATTGTAATCTCGTTTCTCCTAAATGTTAGCCGGGTGCTAGGAGCAAATTTGATTGCTGCCCTACCTGGCATTCATTAAAGAAATCTAATTTCACAAAGGCAACAAGAAAACCCATTCCACATACAGAAGAGTGTTGTGTCGCCCCCCCCCCCATGGGCAACAAGTCTCTTTGCAGTAAACTTGCATCTGACAGAAGTATTTCTGTGGAAGAATATTGCACAACATTTCTTTGGAAGAGGAGCTTACTTGCCCAGAAAATGCAAACCTTTAAAGGGGGGTGGGTGGGTTTCAGATCTTTTCAGAACTGAAATAAAGAGGGAACATTTGGTATGAAAGTCAGTAGGGCAAATGGAGGGGGGATATGACCATTAAACTCTGTTATTTTTTTCTGAAAGGATTGTTGGTATTCATCTCTCTCTATATAAGTGATTTATTAGTTGGGAGGCAGGCAAAAGAGTACAGACATGTATTTCTAAGACAGCAAACCTGACCATAGAAGGCACTGCTTTTGAGCTACTTGAGAAGGGGTTATTGTTTTGTTCTTTTCTCTCTCCCTGGATATAGGAAGAGCTATGACTCAAAGTTTTTTCCCCTATCTAATACATATATTAAGTTCTTCACCCGCAAAAATTCATATTCTCACTCAAGAAGAATTTCTTCTCTTTTTAAAAATCCAAACCGATTTACTTGCACAATCAGACATGCTCCCTGTTACAACTTTCTTTTTCCAGTTACACACTTCTTCATGCTGCCAGCACAGAGCCTTCAGAACTGCCATGCATACCAGTCCTTAGGCATCAAAACAAGAGGCAATGACTGCATCTCTTCTCAACAGGATTCCCCACCACCAAAGTCCCACGAATACAGTTCCTCCTGAGGGAAAAGGCATCAACATGGTGGCAGCATAGCCAGGGGTTGGTGAGGACGAGAAGTGCCACGGCACCTTGGGCACCAATTGGTTCACTGCAGTTTGGTCCACCTTAAAGGTGTCCAACAAATATCTCCTTTCATGAACTGTGCAAAGGGGTTTCTGCAGAAAATGGGTCCCACATGAAAAAGAATCCCTGGTTTTGGAAGGTCTTCCAAAGAGCACCTCCCAGCCAAACCTTTAGGTCTGCCTTCCCCAACCTGGTGCCCCTTCTGAGACTACAATTCCCATCAACCCCAGCCAGCAGGGTTGGGGAAGGCAGCTTTTGGGTTCTCAAGGGCACACTTATGTTCTCCGGGTCTTTCCTCACCAAGGAAAAAGAACTGCACTTCTCCTCGCTGCACCTTCTTGAAGGAGCACCCTGAAAATGACCAGAGAACAACCTCCCTTTCCAGTCTCCTTGATGGGGTGGTGGGGAGAGCCATCGCCCCGAAAGTTGCCCCAGCCCCCCTCCTTGCCTATTTGCACGAATGGCCCTTTCGCTGGATCCCAGGAAGCACCCCGCCGCCGCCTCCCCGCGAGCCCCGCTTCCTCTTACCGGATGATGACATACATGACCAAGAAGTTGCCGAAGAGTCCCACCACGCACACGACGGAGTAGAGAACCATGATGACGATGGCCGTGACCATGGAAGGGCTGACGCCGTGGGCAGAGCACAGGCTCCCTCCGCTTGCCTCCATGCTGCTGTTGGGGCCGCCGCACGACAGCTGGGTGCTGTTGGGCTCGCTCTGGTTCCAGGGTTCGCCCCCCATGGTCCCGGAGAGGGCTTCTCCCGGCCAGCGGCCGCCCGACCACAGCGAGACTCCAAGGGGCTGCGGGCGCTGTCCTTGGTGCTGACCGGACAGCCTCAGGGCAAATTCCCCTTTGCAGTGCAGGAGGGCGGGACCCCTGCCGCCGTCGAAAGCTGCCCCAGACGCAGGAGAGAGAAGGAGGGAGGGAGACGGACCAGTGGATTACACCTCCCAGCTAAGCCAGTGGCGAAGCGGGAGACGAAAGAAGCGCTGCCTTCTGCTCTGAGCTGCCGCCGCTTCCTTCGACAGGAGCGCACGGAGCAAAAGGGCCGGAGAGCGCAGAGGAGTCACCAAGGAGCCCGGGACGAAGGAAGCAATACAAAAGCTTGCGCTCCCTCCCTCCAGATATGCGCGCGCTCCCGCACCCGCACACACGTGCGCTCCCACAGCTGGCTCTGGCACACGCGCGCTCACCTGTGTCAGGGGGATGGCTAAGCATGGGGAGGAGGAGCCTCCAGCTGATGGGACGAGGAGGCGGGGAGGGACTCTTTTTAACCCAACCTGCACAGAGGCAGGAGCGCTTGAGATCAGGCGGTCCCGCTTCGCGAGCCAGCTGTGGCGCTCTCCTCACCCCCACCTCCGCCGGTCTCTCCCTTCTTTAGCTAACCAGAGCAGCCGCCAGGACAAAGGTGGTTTAATAATCGTAGGAAGAGGGTTAATTGTTCGTGAGAGTTGGGTTCCAGCACAGGGAGTGGCCGGAGGGCTGAGTTCACGGTGCTTTCTAGGTTGAGGGGAAGGGGGTTTAGCTACTATCGGTCTGCGGTCCGAGTCACGGGCTGCGACTATCTTGGATTATGTAACGAACTTGGAAAGTTTGTTCTTTCCGTTCACGCAGCTTTCCTGGAATAATGAGATGGCATTAGGCTGCAGTGCCCAATGGTTGCCAGCAGATTGGTGCTTTGTTTGTTTTAAATAAAGGAAAAGCGAAGAGGGCTCTTATCCGGAAGACCAATGACCGCGTGACTCAACCCTTGCCAGAAGTCTCCCTCGCATAGTAATCACAGGACAGTCTTTCTGCAACGGACACAGTTCTACTGCTGCTCACTGCAACGAAAAAGAAAATTAAAAATCTGGTCAGGTGTGAGCTTCCAGTACCAGAGAGAGGAGAACACATGGCCTTCCATAAATGATATCAAGCATATTTTTTTAGAAGGGGAGAGGTGCGCACAGCGTTGGAGTAGAAGTGGTTGGGAGGCTGTTGCCTTTCTGTTGCTTCACCACATTTTTATTGTTTAAAATGTTCCGTCATTAGATTATTATTTTTTATGCTAAAAGCTGCCAGAGATTTAGTAGTTAAGTGCTAAAAGCAGGATCAAATTATTCCAGTTTTTGGAATACAACAACAATTAAGAAAAGTAAGCAGGTCTCCAATGCACCAGCTTCTTTTAAAAGAACAAATAAGAACTGTCCGTTAGATCCATTTCCTTGTTGCAGCCTGAGTTCCTACACAGAATGCTTGCCCTTGCCCATCATAATTCATGGCCGGTAAAATCCAGTAGGAGAGGGTGGGCTGGACAGTCCAGTGAGTGGCCAATGCCACAAAATGGGAGGGAGTTATGACCACCACATTGAAAGAGGTGTGGTGAGGCCCCTCTTAAAGAGGCACTCCTTGGATCCAGAGGTTTTGAGAAAGCTGCTGCTGCCCAATCTCTTATGGGAAGTCCATCAGCAGGACTTGAGTGCAATTACACTTTCCTCACTTGCGATTCCCATCATCTGGTACTCAAAGGCATATTGGTTCCGACAGCAGAGGCATAATATAGTGATTGTAGCTAGCAGCCACTGAGAGCACATATTTGAACAAGCTTCATCCCCTCAGAAGGTGCTCTCCTGTGTCTGCAAATTTATCCAATTAGTTAATAAACAAATTAATAAGTAAAGAAGCTATAGGCACTTCTTGTAAACATTCCTTATGTTCCCTAATGATGACCGTTGTTATCAAGAAAACATAGGTCAAATGAAAGGCTGCTTTCAGTAGTACACATTGTTTGGAAACCACATTATTGTTACCTTGGATTTTCATGGCTGCATGCTCTGTGTATATGACTGTGGTCAAAAAACAGTCAACAGCATGCTTTGAGCTGTATATATTACCTTGTTTGATTACACATGCTGAGTAGTAGAAAGTGTTCTTTGAAGCAGCTCCTGCGTTTCTCCTCTCTAAACATAGAATTACAATTATGTTCCAGCAATACCTGGGACTATGGCTTGATTATTTAATGGAGCTATCCATTTGGGGCTGATATGGCAAACTGCAGAAATGAAACTCCACGAGGTGCAGATCAGTCATGCAAAAATGTCAAATAAAATATAGTGATTTTAAAAATTGACACTCCCAATGGGGTAATTCATGAGTTTCTTAACTTCAGCTGTGGTTTGACTTTGTTAAATGTAGGTTTGGGTTTTGTGTGTGGTAGACTAGGCGGAGAAGTGGCAACTTGCTCTATTTTTTCAGTAGTCTCTTTGGTTCATCCTGTTTGCTTGGTCCATCTTGTGCTTCCCCTTCTACTGCACCTTAGAAACTAAGTTCTGGTCAACTAAGGGCTCTGTCAGAATTTGTTGTATTGCACATCTTCGAATGGACCTCACAAGTGCAGAAATTCATATGATATACTGAATCCAGCATCCTCAGGATTTCACTTTTTAAAAATTCAACACACACAAAGTTTCTAGTCCTTAGGATTGCAAAGTGAAGTTCAAAAACATTTTGTGGAGCTATGCCTGGTGAAATAAATTCTGCGTGTGTGTATCTGTGTTAGAAAAAAGAATGATAATGGTTCGGGTGAGAGGAGTCAGTGGTCGGTTTGAATGTGCTCCCCCAAATTAACAGCAACAACAAAAGAACTGTGCAGAGAAAGAAAACTGGTGTGTTGATTTTAACTTGCACAGTTTGTTCTAGTCAAAGCATAGGTGCTACCTTTTGCCATCATTTTCATTTTCGCTGTGCTAATTTCACTGTTCTGCTTGACTGCAAGGCAAAACATACGGACTGCAAAAGAAACACAGAGAGCGGCAGGGCTTGTGCCTGACCGTATGCAATTATTTGCTATCACAAAGGCTGCAAGAACAAAGCCAAAAGAAAACAGACAGCTCTTTGCAAAAGATTGCAATGGTATCTACAAGGAGGGATTGGGAACTGAGAGAAGGTAAGGCCTTTCCAATAGCAGAGACAGATATCCCCTGCATAAGGTTTTTGGGCGCAAGAACAAAGTTCTTATTGGACTTACCCTTGACAGAAATACTTGCTTTCAGCTGATTTTCCTTTCACAACAATGAATACTCCCAAGAGGAAAGTGTTCTTTTCAGAGCTCCTCTGCAGAAATTGTATGTGCTGGAGACAGGTAGAAGAAAGAAAGGTTGCTGTACTTTTGCAGGCAACTATAGCTCACTTCAAGAAGATTTTGGACTGCATCCCAGTTTGGGTACTTAAAAAAAAGTTAAGCGGGCAGAGTCCAGAAGAATGCATGAGTACTGAATATTAACATCATTGTCCCAAGCATTACTGGAGGGATAGCTCAGTTGGTAGAGCATAGAAGCCTTTTTCACAGAATTGCAGAGTTGGAAGGGACCATGAGGGTCATCCAGTCCAACTCTCTGTGATGCAGGATTTGCCCGCCCCCCCTCAACATGACCCTGAGATTAAGAATCTCGTGCTCTGACTGAATCACTCTGGAGACTTTTAATCTCAGGGATGTGGGATCCTGTCTGGGCTAGACTAGATGATCCTCATGGTTCCTTCCAACTCTACAATTCTGTGATTCTATGAAAGGAGTTGAATTCCATGTAAATGTGCTTAGGATCACAAGGCAACACTTCTCTTCTAGGAGGGAAACCAGGAGGCAGGCAAGGGAAGACTTGCTGATGGCACCTATCACTGTGTGCGCCCTTGTTCAGAATCTTGTCTTTTCCTAAGGCACTTTAGGTCTCAGAGCTGGTGACAGATTTACCTGTAATCAAATCTTTTGCAGCCACCCTCAGGGAAACCTGAAATGTCATTTCTGCCCAAGCGATGACTAATTTGTTTTGGGAGAAAGCTGAAGTTATGTAGACAGATATCAATGTTCAGTGTGAAGACAGATTTCCTTGGGTGAAAATTTTGGGAAGCTATTCTGGGAGAGGGAGGGAGGGAGAGAGAGAGAGAGAGAGAGAGAACAACAACAACAACAACAGACAAACTGCCACTTCATGAGATAACTATGTAGGGCTGCAAACTGCTATCTTGGCATCCTCACCCCAAGGAAAAAATAGAAGCTGATCTCAAACACAAAATATCTAATTTTCAGGAAAGTGTATCAGTGCTAAATCAGTGGCTGCCCTTCCTTCCTTCCTTCCTTCCTTCCTTCCTTCCTTCCTTCCTTCCTTTTAAAAAGTAAACACTGGTTTAGATACTTTCCTAGTCATCTATTCTTCTGTGGGGTTGAAGAAAGGCTGCATGCCCCTTTCTCCGAAGCAACATATCATAGAAACTTGATTCCTTGAGAACCATGTTTGGGCAATCTCTGCACTTCTGAGTGGTACCAACAGTGTGAGTTGGGCCATCAAATGTGGAGAGTCCACATCACAAAGTACTTCAGGAGGCTGTTGGAAGCAAGGGCTTAGCATTCATTTTTTACATCCCATAAAAGGCTTGGCCAGCTGAGTAAATGCCTGAACCAGGAGGACTCTGACTCTCCTTAAGAGGTTTTGACTTCGTGGGTTGGGTCGCAGGTGTCCTCCTGTGAATGTGAATGGAAGGAGTCAGTGGGTGAGACCATTTTTGCCAACCACTCCCTCCTGCTGCTGTGGAGGATGCCCCATCTAAAGCTGATTTTCAAGGTGCACAGGGGAAGACCGAGTCAGCTAACATGGTGTTATGAAGGTTGTGCGCCACCTTCAATCTCTGCCAATGGGTAGCAAGATTCGAAGGGGTTTCAGGTGCTCACCCAGGGTTGTGTTTCCATTGGGAAAACCGAGGCACAGTGGAAGCTAGTGATGTATTTTACCCATATTTACATCTAAAGTCTTCAATATAGAGGGTGCAGAACATTATACTCCATGAGTAAGGTTACCAGACGTCCCCATTTCCTGGGGACAGTCCCTGGATTTACAAATCAGTCCCCATACAAAATCCATTGAAGTTGAAAAGTGTCCCCGGATTCATTGAAAAAAATCTGGTAACCTTATCCAAAACTCTCTCATTCTCCTCTCATAGCTTCAGGAAACCTGGGTCTAAAGCAGCAGTCAGTCATGGCCCCCAGTCTCTCAGTGCAGCCTCCTCCAGTCAGCACATGGAGTTCTGCCCACTTCCTCCCATCACCTTGGCAACCTCAGAAATCTCCTGCCTCTGTCCATGCCTCAGGGCAGAGGGGAAGGATAGTTTTTTTGCACTGCCAGTTTCCCTTCATGGCCAGGTACCTGGCTCCCCATTGTTTCTCAATGGCTCTGCAGTTAGCTAGCCAGGCCAGGCTGGTTTGCATAAGCTAACCCAGGAATTTTTTGTCTCACACAGTTCTGCAGTATGCATTCTCCCTTCATATTCCAAATATTATCTAAATAGTACCATTTATTAATTTCTACCATTCACTAACAGACTCTGGTTCCCTAGATCTGTGACAGTAGCCCCTCCTGCCATTAGGAGGGCTTTTTCCATGAGCGCATACCATAGGATCTAGCCTTATTTTGGCTTTTAAAGCAAGCATTAGGCCCTGAGTGGCCTGAAATTAGGGATGGGGGGGGGGAATTCAGTTTCGTTCACATATAAATTCAAACATACCACATTCACAGTTTTTGAAATGGTATGTGAACTGGAGAATTTGCAGTTCTCCAAATTTTGGCAATGCAGTTCTCCAGTCAAGTTACCAAAAAAATGGCAACTATTATAAAAATGTGTATATTACAAAAAAATAACATACAAAGATGTATTATGTTATGAAGCACTGCTTGTGAAATGTGAATCTCAGTCAAAACTGCATACAGCAATATGTTTATGAGGAGATGCTGACAATTTTCCATCAGCATTTATAACAATTGCAAATCACTGCAGAAATGTGGAGAATTGAATTTATGATTTGAAAAAAATGAAAAGTTGGAAAAGCAAAATCGACAGAGTTCTCAAACACATCCTGGAATACAGGAGCATTGCTAAGCAGAAGTCCATGATACAAATTTGCATACCATTAGCAGATAGCTAGATGCCTCTGGGTGACCAACTGCCCTGTAAGCAAAGGTGGTTTTTTGAGGGGGGGGGGACTACTTTTTTTTAAAGGGGAGTCATAGGGTCAGGAGACCTTGGGCTCTGGCCCTCTGAGCCACCCACTACTAACAACAGCCATGCTGGAATATAACTAGCAGTTCAAAAGCACGCCAATGCAAGTAGATAAATAGCTACCACTGCAGTGGGAAGGTAAACGGTGTTTCCATGCACTCTGGTTTCCATCACAGTGTCCCTTTGCACCAGAAGTGGTTTAGTCATGCTGGCCACATGACCCAGAAAGCTGTCTGTGGACAAATGTCTGCTCCCTGAAAGTGAGATGAGTGTCGTACAGTCATCTTTGACTGTACTTAACCATCCAGGGGTCCTTTACCTTTTACCTTTTATAACTAACAAGATGCATCCTGCTGCATTTGTGGAACTGAAGTCTAAGCACGTTTTGCTAAGCTGGAATTCTGAGCTCATTTGGATCTGCTGCTCGTCTCTGAAGGCAACTAAATTTATGTGCCTTAGCTAAGAGCATAATACCAGTACTGATCTGTCAAGATTATCTTGCTATCATTTGATTTCTTTCATTCTCTGTGCTTAATGCTATGCCTCTATTTTCACACACTGGGCATGATTTTGCCCAAAGTTCAGCATGATAATGTCCAACTAACTGGCTTTATTGGGAGAGATTTATAGTGCAATCCTATGTATGTCTACTCAAAAGTAAATTCATTGAGTTCAGTTATACTTATTCCAAGGTAAGTGGATTCAGGATTGTAATTTTCAGCATATAATGTACCTCTTGCATCAAAATCAATGGCATGTGAAGTAGCATCGATTCACTTCAGAGCAAAAGACAAACACAGACCCCTTGTAACTTCATGCTTTCATAAAAAGACTGCATAGTTGCCTAAATACCAGGCACTGCTGCAAAGTAGTATCATTTAGGTGACAAAATGCTGTATTTTGGTATGCAGAACATGCCATGGTTTATTTTTATAACCCTTTTATGTGCAGATGCCAAAGCCAGACACCCATTTTGTGACCTTTGGGCAATCTGTGATAGTGGGTTAAAATGTTGCACTGAGAATAAAACTGAAAATGTGAGCAAGTGCTATTGCTTTAAAATGCAAAACAAAGCAAAACAAAAAAAAAAAAAAACCAAATCTGATCTGGCAGCAATAAATGACTAGGCCATCAAGGAAATCAACAATTGGTACCTGGTCTATAATTTTTTTCATAAGAAAAAAGCCAGAGGCAATCCGTTATATTTACGTGCCTGAGGACTAGACAACATTTCCACACTGAGAGATCAACTGGACTGGCAGTGGGACAGTTTAGGGGGACCTGGACATGACATGTTGTAGGTACAGTTCTGTCCTCCAACAGAGGGGAACAGCCAGGGTGTGGGGGAGAGAGGAGGAGGAGGGGCCTAGGACCCAAACCAATGGATTCAAGTTACAGGAAAAGGGATTCCAACTAAATATCAGGAAGAACTCTCTGACAGTAAGAGCTGTTTGACAGTGAAGCAGACTCCCTCCAAAGGTCATGGACTCTCCTTCCTTAGAAGGTTTTTTTTTTTCCTTAATTGATCTTGATATTTTATTAAGGATTTTCTTGTTTTACAGAAGTAAGTGTAATGCCTCGTTGTTGTTTTTTCCATGTAACATTTTTACAAATCCATTTCGTTTGTTGAGGCATTAGGGGGAGAAGAAAAGAAAAAAAGAAAGAAAAAAGAAAGGGGGGGTGGAGAGAGGGAAGATGGATGGGGGTGGGGTCGGGTGGCGGTGTTTCTATTATGTTTAATGTATGTAGAGTTTGGGGTCAGCGTTGTTTGTGTTGTTCACTTATGTTCCTTTGGTGGTGAGAGAGGTTGGACCAATGGTACCAAATAGTATGGGAAACAGCCCTACTAGAAAAATTAACTAATAAACTGAAACTGACACGGGGACAAACAGAAGAAGATGCCTTCACCCTGATATGGCTCCCCTTTATCACATACACAGCCCAACAGGACAATGACAATAATCCACCAACAGCATACAAATCAATATGGCTAACCTGATCCAAAACACCCACCCACCTCACTCACACACGAAAACAAAGATCACCACAGCCAATCACAAGCAAACAATCACACCCTAGGCCAATTCCTTAGAGGTTTATAAGCAGAGGTTGGATGGCCACCTGTTGTGTATGACATACTTGAGATTCCTTCATTGCAGGGGGTTGGACCGAATGATCCTTGGGGTCTCTTCCAACTCTATGCTTCTGTGATTCCGTGAAATGAACAGTTATCACTGCTTTCCAATATTTGTTAATGCAACTCATAATAAAAAATATTAAACAGAAATTGTACAGAATTAGTGTTACGGCAGTTGTTCAACAGACACCAATTCTTCTTGTCTTTCACACATTTTCAAATGTCAGCATCTAGTTCTCTTTCAGTGCGACATTTTTGCAAGTAAGTTGTTTAATTAGGCCTGGAGGGCACAGCATCAAATGCACAGACACCATTATGGTTTGAGAAAGCAGATGTGTTTTCCTCAATATGATTGTGGCTGTTATAAGTTTGGCTTACTCTAAATGGGTTTATCAGGAAGGTTTTGCTCAGGGTGCTGAAGTGAACTGTAAATGTAGCTTAAAAGCCCTAGCCTTTGGCATATGACATCCATCAGACACCCATTTGGAGGAGGGGCTGAGAGACAGTTAAAAGCAAATTTTATTGTATTGAAGGACAGAGGAACGAGATTGTCAGAGCTGTGAATTAGCTGAAAAGGAAGCACCTTGGAGTCCAAGGGCCTTTCTTCAGGGAATATGATGCAGGATTCACATCTATGCTTTCTGTTGAGGGAGTTAATTGGCCCCCACTATGGTCTACCTGTTTATTTGGAAATAAAGCAAAAACAACAACAACAACAACAACAACAGTATCCAGTGCTAATGCATCCAAACAGTTGCAGCCCCTTGATTTTCATTGCTCAGGGAAGCAAGGAGCCCCTGACAGACTGGTGTCAGTGGCGGGATTTTTTTCCTATGAGATAAATGTGTAAGCACAGATGGAGCAAATGTTGAAAGCAACCAAAGCATCCCAACAGCAAGCCTATCAGCAAAAGGAGCATTCATTTAATGTGGAAAGGGATGTTTTCAGGACCTATAAAGTGAGCCCAAGAGGACACTGCATATATGGAGAAGTGAAAATCATTTGATTGGCAGCTTCCAATACAGAAGCCCAGACCAGGATGGCTGAGGAAGTCCAAAATGTGGGAAAGCAGCTCTCAGACTTAGGCAGCTGGAAATTGCCACTGGATAGGGAAGATTTCTCCAAGAGCCCTTGATTTGTTCAGCAGCAACACTTTCTAACTGTAGGTATTTTATATTGTTTCAATAACTAAGCACAATTCAGTTTCTTGAAATCAGGTGGTTTATGGGGTGGGGAGGGGGGAGAGTCCTACACATAGATACTGGCAGAGGCAAGCACTGGTTGTTCCAACAGAAGAAAAGGAGTGCTGGATTAAAGGCCCTGACTAGGAGGGCAGCAAGGCTTGGGGGGTGAGGCTACTTCAGTGCTTGGAAGGTTCCAATATCCAATGTTAATTGATGGTTCTCCTGTCTAGGAGTTTCCCTCCAGAACTTTCACAACTCCTATACTAGCATCATAGTAAGTGGAGGTCTGAGGAGATGTAAATTCCCCTCCGCTGGAATAGAACATAGTTAGGTGTTGGATAAGGTTGAGGCAGCTATGAATTGCTACAGGGAGGGATTGGGATTTATAGTGATTTGTGCTAATCTGGAACTAAAAATCCGTCTCTTTAAATACAGACAGACAGTTTTGCAAGTTCTGCAATTATTAATTACAACACCAGATATGGAGAATGCCAGGGTGGGGTGAAGGGGAGAACAGACAAAGGGATGGTAGATGGACTTTGCTCACTGACAGCTCTTGCTAGAATCTCATGCCAAAAAGTTTGTTGTCTATGTTTTCGTCTCCATTACTTAGGCAGGGCCTTCTTCCCATCCCCTGGCCCCCATCTGGGCCCTAGTTTTTAGATTAGCTTCGCATTTTATTTACAGCTGTGTTCTGTTTTCAGTGTTTTCAGTATTTTGGGACGTGTAAGCCTTGTAAGTACATTTTATATTGTCCAATATATTATATACTGTCAGTGCACAATCAGCACTCATACAGCATAATTTTACACTGGTTCTCGAAATCCATTCCGGAAACCCGTTTGGCTCCTGAAATGTTCAAAAACCAAGGCACTCAGTGGAAACTGTGTCACACATTTGGTTTCTGAAAAACGTTCAGAAATGGAAACATTTACTTCCAGGTTTTCAGCATTCGAGAACGAAAATGTACAACAATGGAGGTGTTTGGGAACCACCCTTCTGGGGGCTACCATGCCTTCTAATATTATGTACCTATATGGAAAAATAAGAAAATTATGGCCATTTAGGATTCCCAATGCAAATCAATTGGATTTCTGATGGGGGGGGGGGGGCATTGCAATCCAGATCATCCAAGGTCAGGGTCAATCTAAATAACTATATCAGACCCTGAATCAGATTGGGTGTGTGTGTGTGTGTGTGTGTGTGCGCGCACACACAGCCTTACACCCACCCACACCCACCCACCAGCTCTGTGAGCAACAGTTACAACATTTGTTGTGCATTAACATTCTGAGTAACTTCATTGCATTGGAAAATGTTTTGGCCACTGTTTCGGACTGGGTTACGGCAACTGAAATCAATAGGTCAAGTAGTGCCTTACTGTTCCCAGTAATATGACTAACTTCTACAGTACATAAGGATTCCTGGAAAAACCTTTGCATAAAAAAGAAAAATGCTATTCATATGATTTTGAAATATGAAAGTTCCCCAGAGATGTGCCTAGTTTCACTCTACTGTGGCACTTTATCACCTCTTCAGTCGTGAAATGACACTTGGTATATATGAGTTCACAATTCCTGGGAATCTTATTCATAAATCCAGATAGTTAGATGAGATGGATTTTTTAAACAGACATGATATAAAAATGCTAGCAGGCTTACAATCTATTTTCTACATTTTGCAAGGCTATTTTTCTTAGATCCCCTTTCTCAAGCTAATACCACATGCACAGCATTTACAAACTATGTATTAAAAAAGCATTAAAGGAATCCATAATCTAGAGTATGTGGCATATTTCTTTAATTGCTAAAGAAATATTTGGTCAAGTGTCCACTAGTTTCATAATCAATTGCAGAATGGAGAAGATGAAGTTAACATTCTCATTTGCAAGTGATTTAAACAGAAATGACCAGTAATATTGCAAGTACAATTTGGATGTCTAGGGACGCGGGTGGTGCTGTGGGTTAAACCACAGAGCCTAGGACTTGCCAATCAGAAGGTCGGCGGTTCGAATCCCTGCGACGGGGTGAGCTCCCATTGCTCGGGTCCCTGCTCCTGCCAACCTAGCAGTTCGAAAGCACGTCAAAGCGCAAGTAGATAAATAGGTACCACTCTGGCAGGAAGGTAAACGGCGTTTCCGTGCGCTGCTCTGGGTCTCCAGAAGCGGCTTAGTCTTGCTGGCCACATGACCCGGAAGCTGTCGGCCAATAAAGCAAGATGAGCACCGCAACCCCAGAGTCAGCCACGACTGGACCTAATGGTCAGGGGTCCCTTTAAGTAAAGGTAAAGGTACCCTTGCCCATACGGGCCAGTCTTGACAGACTCTAGGGTTGTGCGCCCATCTCACTCAAGAGGCCGGGGGCCAGCGCTGTCCAGCAGGTCCCTTTACCTTTACCTAATTTGGATGTCTACTGGAAACCAGGTTCTCAGGAGTGCCCACTTGGCCCAGCAACCATGGGTGTCCGGGGCCATGGATACCAAAATTTGTGGATGCCCGGCCCCTTCATGGGGAATTTTGTGGGTGCTTGGGCACCCAGGGCCCCAGGAGTTGGCACCTACACAGGTTCTAAACTAGCTCAATCTAATTCTTAAGCCTGTAACACTTACCTGGAAATCCTACCCTTTGGAATCCTATCCTATTAGGCCTTTTCTAACCATACACTTTGCAAACAGGAAATTCATGTGCATGCCACAAAACATTTATAACAATTTACATTCCATCAGCCACTTTATATCAGTGAGCTAGTCAATGCACATTTCCCCAGGTCTTAACTATTAGCTCCCAGAGGTATGTTTACTGCAAGGAGGAGAAACATGCCTGGCTCTTTGAAAATTTGAATGTTCAGTGTCAGCAGTTCCATCGCTGAGACAGGGAATTTGAGAATTGTGGGCACCCAAGCTGGATCTGGACCACTGCAATAGAAAGCTGTTGTCTATTCTTCTGAATAGGAAACCGAAATTTTTTGCTGGAGATTTCACAAGGCTAGGCACAGAGAAATATTTTGCAAAGTGTAAAGGCCTTTCCTTGAATATATCCACTATTAAATTGCACATGCACATATCTAGGACAGAATCTTTCTTGCTTCCTGCAATCTCATCACAGCCTAAAGGGGAAGCGAAACAATGGAACAAGAACTTTTGGCTCCCACTGTGCTAATTGCAGTGCCAGAGCAGATGCAGGAGGGTGCGGAAGGAGGGGCAATGAGGAGAAGAGGCCTGAAGTTCCCCCTATTAAAATGCATTAAGAAAAAGAAACCAGGAATTTTCTTCATTGCTGCTGCCTGCTGCTGAATCTGTAAATCATTTTAGGAACTCCACCTCCCCTTTTTCAGGAGGAGACACAAAAGAGAGCAAACATTGAAACTTCACAGTTTTGCTTTGTTTTTAAATCATAATAGTATCCATGTGCCTTTTTAAAATCCCCTTTAAAATTGGCATCTTTTTCTCTCTTTAGCTTTGTACATATTAACAGTTTAAAATGTACCAGTGTCATTTTGCCACCACTACATTTCAAGTCAGTTTGGGTGAGAGTGGGGTTTTGTTTGTTTGTTAATTTTTATTATTTTTTGTTTTACAATTTAGAATACTCATTAAAACGTCCTTAAAATATCAATGACTTCTGTTCTTCTCTTTCCATGGTTCATTCTGCATATCATAAATCCCTGCATATTTTACAAAAACTAAACTGTTCAGTATTCCATTATTACATCCATCAAAACTTATTTACACTGTTGAATTTATCTTAATGCTGCCAACATTTTCAAGTGTACACAATTTTCCCCCATATATTCAATAAACGTTTTCCAATCTTCTCTAAATGTATGTTCTTCTTGTTCTCTTATTCTACATGTTAAGTCTGCAAGCTGCCCATATTCTATCAGCTTAAGTTGCCATTCTTCTTTAGTTGGGACCTCGCTCTGGTGAGCTAGTGATAGTCAAGCTGCTATGCTGTATAAAATTAACTATGGAAAAAGGCAATTTTGAAAGAACACGTGATGCATTCAGATGGGTAGCTGACCTACAGGGATATTGTGTGCCCCACTTGTTAGGTTAGCAGAAGCCTTTGGATATGGACAGTTGGGAGAAAAACTTGGAAGAGACAATAATCTGCTGTGAAAGTTGTGATCCAAGGAGACGTTAACATCCCAATCTGAAGAATATTCATCCATCCATCCATCCATCCATCCATCCATTTAATGTTTCCTATCCTATCTCTCTCCCAAGATGGGGTCCAAGATGGCTCTTGGGATTCAAGATGACATAAGTCACCCTTCTCTAATCTGATGCTCTCCAGCTGTTTTGGATTACAACTCCCATCACTCCCACCAGCTGCAGACTTGAAGCAACTCTTGGGGGCAATGGGTGGCCTCCCTGAGCAGTGAGATTGTAAAGGGAAATGATTTCATGGTCAATTTCAATGCTACCCTCTAAGGAGGAGAAGCCAGTTGCATCAATAAGTGCTCTCCCTTTGTCCTGGGGAGGAACAAAGCACAGAAAAGATATGTAACACTTATCCTGTAAGAAGCCTAAAGCAGCCTTCACACCAACTATGCTGGCTCGGGCTGATGGGAATTGTAGTCCAAAAGAGCCCAGGTTGGGGAAGGTTGGCTTTAGCCCCCAGCTAGGCTAGAAGGGCTAGGCCAGTGGGAGAAGTAGTGCTTCATCCCAAGGCCCCTTTTAAGGTTACCAGACATCCCCATTTCCTGGGAACAGTCCCTGGATTTACAAATCAGTCCCCTGACAAATAAAGAAGGCTGATCGCCGAAGAATTGACGCTTTTGAATTATGGTGCTGGAGGAGACTCTTGAGAGTCCCATGGACTGCAAGAAGATCAAACGCATCCATTCTTAAGGAAATCAGCCCTGAGTGCTCACTGGAAGGACAGATCGTGAAGCTGAGGCTCCAATACTTTGGCCACCTCACGAGAAGAGAAGACTCACTGGAAAAGACCTTGATGTTGGGAAAGATGGAGGGCACAAGGAGAAGGGGACGACAGAGGACGAGATGGTTAGACAGTGTTCTTGAAGCTACAAACATGAATCTGACCAAACTGCGGGTGGCAGTGGAAGACAGAAGTGCCTGGCGTGCTCTGGTCCATGGGGTCACGAAGAGTCGGACACGACTGAACGACTAAACAACAACAACCCCTGACAAAATCCTATCATTCCTATTGAAGTTGAAAAGTGTCCCTGGATTCATGGGAAAAAAACCTGGTAACCTTAACTTTGATGTACAGCTGGGAAGCAAAGGAGGGAAGGCAAGGAGGTTTTCTGGGCAAGCATAGCAAGCATCAATGGACAACATTGCTTTCAGAAATTATTTCAGGCCTTTGTTCTGCATATCCATCTTGAATACATTTGTCCCCCTGACAGCTGAAACCATGAAGAATGGGTTTGACTCGTTGTGAAGGCAAGTTCTTAATAGAAAGCTTCCAGCTTCCATGATTGAATTCCAATGTGCTTCTCCCTTGTTGATGCTTACTGCTCGCTTCACTCATTTTGCATTCCACATTTCAGCTCACTGAAGTCAATTGGGGGGAAAATCTTATTAACTTCAATGGGCTCTGGAGTGGCCCCTTAAGATAAGCTACACCTGTCTGAGTAGATAGCGAGCAGTTCAGAATACTCTTTATGCTGCCTCTGAGATTCCATACTTCCGTCTCTTTAAATAGCCATGACATCTAAAAACCTGAAAAGCTGAGATTGCATTGGGGGAACAGAAGGGATATTTGGGGTTGCCACCTTGCTGAATGGCATCTCACTATACTTTCAGGCCATTAATGTGTTTGCCTGAGCAAGTAATAAGGCAGCATTAATACAGGCCAGTTACTACTGTCCAAACTTTGCCCTATAGAAGTCTTCTCCAACCTTGGTTCCCAAGATGTTGGACTACATACCCCATCAGCCCCGACAATTAACCATGCTGGCTGAGGATTATGGGAGTTGGAAGCCAACAATGTCTGAAGACCCAAGTTGGAGAAGGATGCCCTGCAGGTTTCTTAGATGGGATCCAATCACTGAGCAGTTACATTCAAAGGCAAACGTAGCAGTGCTGGCATTCAGCTTGTAAACCTTGTAAACCCCTCCTTAATTTTCCAGCCACCTCCTTTCATTGTGCTATTTTCCACAGCATGTGCACAACCTTCCATGATGCTAGCTGTGATGGACTGATAGTGCTAGAGGGGAAGAAAATGCCTAAATATAATTCAACCCTCATCCATAGAATGTCATCTAATCCAAATTAATCCATTGCACCCAGCCTTTAGATCCACACCTTATTTAAAGTACATCCAGCACAGATTTAAAGCACATGACTTCCCCAAAGAATCATGGAAACTGTAGTTTCCCCTTCACAGAGCTACAATCCCAGCACCCTCAACAAACTACAGTTCCCAGGATCCTTTCATGAATCACATTTGCTTTAAATGTGTGTTGGAAGTGCTTTAAATGTATAGTGTGGATCTGCCACATTTTTTTCAATGGGTTTTTGATCCATGTCTTTAAAAAATAAAATAAAAAAATCTGAATAGTTTCTTGTGGACTCATTTGGGGCCTGGAAAAAAAGGCAGAAAAAAACGAGTGTGTTGCAATAACTTTCACCTGAAATTTGCAACCTAGGGATTTTAAAATAATACAGCACTGCTTGAAATACATAACTTCCATGTATACATATGTACATAAACAATCAGACACAAGGCTGCTTACCGTATATAGTGGGATAGCACTTTATTTCAGTTCAAGGTTTTGCTTTTAGCATCTAAAGCTCTGTACAACGTGAGGCCAGTTTATCTGACATACCACCTTGCCCATATGTTCCTGTAATGGGGGTGGTGCCCCAGTCATTAGCTGTTAGTGTAACATCTCCAGCTCTGTGGGATCAGCTTCCAGTCAAACTCAGTCTTTTTGCTTTTAGTTTTTTGCTGTTGGAAGTTTATCTTTCAGAGAGGGCTTTCCCTGAAAGGTGACTTGCCTATTTTATATTGTATACTATACAGAACTTGTGTAATTAAATGCTTTTCAGATCTTTTGCAAAATTGTTATGTAGATACCTATTTCCCTCTATTTATTGTTCCTTTACATTTCTATTGTACGCCACTTTGGAATCATTTGTGGGGCAGCTGTTAATCATTCCTGAAATAAAAAGGAATGATAAACTTATCCTACATTCTTAGAGCGCCAGTGCATTTCTTCCTCATTATTGGCAATGTGTATTATGCTTTCTCCTGACACAGAACTGGTTTGCAGGTGTATCCGTGAGCTTTAAAATCTTAGCAGTGCAAGTGATCCTAAGACTAGAAGAAAAAACATCAAAGAGGAAAACTTAAGGATGAAACAATAAAGCAAGCATATGAAGAAGGAATGAAGTTCTCTTGCAATGAATGCTATTTCGTCCCAAGGCAACATGAGAGCCAGTGTGGTGTAGTGGTTAAGAGTGGTCGACTCGTAATCTGGGGAACCGGGTTCGCATCTCCACTCCTCCATATGCAGCTGCTGGGTGACCTTGGGCCAGTCACACTTCTTTGAAGTCTCTCAGCCCCACTCACCTCACAGAGTGTTTGTTGTGGGGGAGGAAGGGAAAGGAGAATGTTAGCCGCTTAGAGACTCCTTCGAGTAGTGATAAAGCGGGATATCAAATCCAAACTCTTCTTCTTTCAAAGGGAAGTGGGAGGGGGTGCTGCTGAATATACTGCTCCAGTTTTAGTAAGCGACTCCCTCCCCCGGTTTCATTAGAACTTAACAGCAGATACCGTCAAGCTTGGGTCGGTGCCTGAGAAATCATTAAACAAATGTTATCACATATTGAAGGAAGGCACAAACAACCATATTGTGCATAGCATGCTGGAAATATTTAGACACAGCTCCTAAAAATATGTTGTGCGTATCATTAGCCCAGGGAAATACACCCACCCCACAGCCCTTCTTGCATCATCATTCCAGTTGCTGAAATCCACAGGTGGGGAGAGGGCTCTTGTGCTCAAACCCTGCTTGCAGGTGTCCCACAGGCATCTGACTGGCCACTGTGAGAACAGGATGCTAGAAGAGATGGCCCACTGGTCTGAACCAGCAGGGCTTTTCTTATGGTCTTATTTTAGGAAAGCAAGGCACAAAAAAACAGGGTTTGCCTTTCAGAAGAAACAATTGTGGTACACCCAAAAGGGAATCACCACCTTCTCCTTACCATTCAATGAAGGATTCATAATCCCTTTTCCTAGGGATGGCTGGATCTGTCATTTTTTGTTTCTCTGTTTCTTAAGCTGCCATTGAATCCTCTAGAATCCCACATCAGTTTATGATGATGATAATTGTTTTAAAAAAAGTCCTCCAGAAAACTAATTAGCATTTTAACATTATATATATATATATATATATATATATATATATATATATATATATCGATGACCCTATACCCAGAGGTCTCAGGGCAGTTCATACAATAAAATCAAAATATAAAACCACAAAATACATAATCAAAATAAAAACAATAACAATTATATACAGGCTTGCATGTAATTTTGTGTAATATACACATTTTTTTAAAAAACAATTTCACCTAATACAATGCATTTTTGTATGCTATACTCCCTAATATATACATTTTTCTATGCATCACTTGGCTGGGGAACTGCATTGCAAAATTTGGAGAAGTGCAGTTTCTGAAGGATTGCTGTCTTTCAGTTTGTGTATAGTTTTGGAAACTGTGAATTACATAGGTTTACTTTTAAATGTGAAACGAACCATTTCCCTCTCCCCTCTACCTACATACTAGCATTTCTGCTCATCCTGTTTTTCTTTAGCCACTGAAGCATTTCATGCACATTGGGACTTGATCACTCCATGCTCTCTGCCTGTCGCTAAATAGTTTCCATGTGAATGGGTTTGTGGAGAATTGGTACTCTTAATCATGCTGATGTTCATCATCCGCAGATGATTCACGTAGGCCCAAAGGACAGTACAAGTTCTTTTTACTGCTAGTTCAGAAAAACTGGCAAGATTGGCACCAGAGACAAATTACCCCTGCACCAAAATAGCAATGAGAGATCTAAATAGGTAGTAACTTGTTTAATGAGCTATTTCCCATTGCCAAGTTGTTGTTTTTTAAAACTGCTTCCTACTCCAATGCCTTTAACAAATATTGTTCTTCAAAGAACAGTGGGCTTATATCCATCCTACAAAATGTTTCACCTGCTGTTTTCGGCAGGTTGTGTTACTGCGAAAGGATCAGGAACAGATCACCCTCTTTCCTTCTGGTCAGTTGGCAACCCTATCTATAGCATTTTCTGTTTACAGTAGTACCTCAGGTTACATACGCTTCAGGTTACATACGCTTCAGGTTACAGACTCTGCTAACCCAGAAATAGTGCTTCAGGTTAAGAACTTTGCTTCGGGATGAGAACAGAAATCATGCTCCGGCAGCGTGGCAGCAGCAGGAGGCCCTATTAGCTAAAGTGGTGCTTCAGGTTAAGAACAGTTTCAGGTTAAGAACGGACCTCTGGAACGAATCAAGTACTTAACCCGAGGTACCACTGTATTAGCTAAGTGAGGCAGCATCTTGCGACATATGGAAGCATTCTATGATTTACATTATAATATTTGGATGGGGCCAAAAAATTGCCACCCTTTTGTCTTTGTGTCAGGCAGAAACTTTGCAGGTGAAGATTTCTTCATTGCTGCACCCATCCATGCTCCTGTTGAATTTCTGCCTGGCTGTTAAGGGACTTGCCAGAAATTATGGTGGAAGACTCAGAGCATTAACTGTTATAATACTTTGTGCAACAAATGAAACTTGGTTGGCTTTTTGCTCTTTCCATTCTGCGACTCAGCCTTTCATGAGGGAAAACAACCAATTTAAGATGAACAATTTATTACTGGGGAAAGTTACACACAGCTATGGGGCAGAAGTATAGTTCAGTAGTGGAAGCTGGTCTGTTGGGGCACTGCTCCACTAAACCCAGTCCGCATTGAACCAGCTCCTTAGCTTCCTCTGCTGTCATACTTACAACCAGTCTAGGGCAGGGTTGCCATGCCTGTCCTTCCTCCTCAGTCTCAGTATTGGCCTGGTAAAACTCAGCAGGGAAGAGGAAGGTCAAACTAGAATTAGTTGGTTCCATCTATCCTTTGCTCTGGATCTGCCTATTGTTGGGCTCTCTGCCTTCTGCCCCACCAGTGCCAATGGGCATCAGCCACCACTGGTAGGAGAGCAAGTGCTTTCCATGCAGGAGCTGGAGTCAGGTGTAGGTCAGCAATAAAAAGCACGGTGTCAGTGAAATCAAATCTTTATTCAGAACCAAGCAGGTCTAGTGATTACAGCAACTCTACCCCATGGGTCTTGCCTCAATGAGGCAGTTGTGAGGACTGAATGTCCCCCCCCCCTTTCCACAGCTGCCTATGTCCCCTCCTCTCCAGGGTTTTTCCCCAAGCAGTCTTAGACTGCTTTTGCATGCAACCAATCTCTCCTCTGCTCTTTTCATTTATGAAATGTTCTGCATGGTCTAGGAGACGGGGGGGGGGGGCAGAGGGGAGCTGGTTGCCGCAGGAGGGGGGAGACTTCATGCATTCTTAAATAGCCTGCCTCATTGCTGTCTCTTGGCACCTCTCCTCTCCAGCCTCTGAGTCTGGACTGCTCTATGCCCCAGACTCTTCCTGCTTCAGCTTCCGACACCACCTCCTCTCAGTCTGCCCCCTCTCCCCTCCCCTGACCTCGCATCCTTGTCCCACCACCAATCCCCTGGCTCTGAGCCATCTTCCCCTGGGGCTTCCCTTGGGGGTTCCCCAGTTGGTGCCTCTCACCACTCCTCTGCTTCTAGCCAGTCCATGACAAGAAGGTCCCAGATTTAAGTCTCTAGAGATGCATGGATGAGGTAGCAAGTGATGGGAAAGAGCTCTGTTTGAGATCTCCAGCCAGTCAGAGTGGACACTACTCTAGAGGGACAAATGGCCTGAGCTGGCATAACTGTCATGTGTGGAGCAAAACTTAAACATATTGCAGAGTTCCTAAAAAATAGACCACAGGCAATTGTACTCCATCCAGCAGAGCTTTACTGCTGTTGGTTTTGTTTAGTCGTGTCCAACTCTTCGTGACCCCATGGACCAGAGGCACCCCTGTCCTCCACTGCCTCCCGCAGCTTGGTCAAACTCATGCTGGTAGCTTCAAGAACACTGTCCAACCATCTCGACCTCTGTCAGCTCCTTCTCCTTGTGCCTTCCATCTTTCCCAACATCAGGGTCTTTTCCAGGGAGTCTTCTCTTCTCATGAGGTGGCCAAAGTACTGGAGCCTCAGCTTCATGATCTGTCCTTCCAGTGAGCACTCAGGGCTGATTTCCTTCAGAATGGATAGGTTTGATCTTCTTGCAGTCCATGGGACTCTCAAGAGTCTCCTCCAGCACCATAATTCAAAAGCATCAATTCTTCGGCGATCAGCCTTCTTTATGGTCCAGCTCTCACTTCCATACATCACTACTGGGAAAACCATAGCTTTAACTATACGGACCTTTGCTGGCAAGGTGATGTCTCTTCTTTTTACTGCTACTGAAGGCAAATAAGCATAATGGTCACAAATCCAATACATTCAGGATTGGCACAGTCCATAAGAAATCCAGTTGCAGCAGACTTAACTTAAACTAACAAAAACTTACAGTAAGCCTAAACCTGAACACTGCATATAGAACACCACACCAGAACAAAGAGATAGAAAGAGCAAGTGTGAAAGCCAGGCTCCTCCTGGCCTGACTATTATAGTCAGAATGACCATGACAGAAAGGATAACAGAACCAGTTTAAGCCAGCTGTACTCAGCTTCCCTGAAGGAATAACCCAAACATCAGTAACCTTCTTTCTTACAGACAAGCATCCAGAACCCTCTTGAACTAAGCAGAACAGGAAAGATCTCTACACATCAGATCAATACTAAGAAATGCAAACTGACAATAATACCACTTCCTATGTTCTACTTAGCACCCACCTCTCTTCTACGGAAACAGAGTAGCAATGAATGGCAACAAAGGTTCCCAGGCTACTTGTTTACACTGAAGACATGCCATCAGATGACTCATCTAAAACATAGACATCTTGAAGAATGTAGGAAAAGTTGAAAATGGTAGTATTTTCCATAAAAGCAGCAGAATTTTAGGGCTTAGGGCCCTTGTAGCTACAGGACCGCCTCTCCTGGTATGCCCCGCAGAGGACCTAAGGTCAATGAATAACCATAGTTTAGAAGTCCCGGGCCCTAATGAAGTCAGACTATCCTCCACCAGGGCCAGGGCCTTTTCAGTGATGGCTCCGACCTGGTGGAATGCTCTGTCCCATGACACTAGGGCCCTTCAGGATTTAACCTCCTTCCGTGGGGCCTGTAAGACAGAGCTATTCTGACTGGCCTTTAATTTGAATTCAGATTGATCTTTTATTTCCCTTCTCTTCCCTCCCCCTCCCCTTTTATGAAGATCACCCACTCTGAGACCCCACAGCTAATTCTCCCCTGGCCTCCTTGCTGGCCCAAGTAGGACCAATTCAGCCAGCTAGCCCTGGGGATTACCTAATTGATTTTTGAATTTTATTGTTATTCATGTTTTTATACTGTATTTTATGCTGCTTTTATAATTAAGTGTTTTAAATTTGTTGTTGAGCCTGGTTTTTGAACTGGGAAGGGTTTTTGAACTTTGGAGCGATATGGGCAACCACTCCATCAAGTCATATTATTCGCCCATCGCAGCTCACAACACTGTAGTTACATTTTCAGACCCAACAGGTGGCAATCACACACAGTCTCTTCATGCTTGCAGAGTGTGCTACAGGAAGCTATCAGGCATCCTTAAGTCATCTAGAAAGAACAAGAGAGCACCTGGGTCATCCTGCAATCCATATTCATTTAAGAGAAACTGGATGTTCCTTCTGACTCTTGAGATAACTTTGGCTTATCCATTGGAAGTCAGTCTCCATATCAGATAGCCACACATTACTCCCAAGTGGTAAATTAACACCCCCCCCCCACTAATCAAAAACTTTCACTGCAATAATCGAATTTGCAGATGTGTTCTGCACAAGAAAAGATGCAATCAGCCACGCAGTGTTCTCAGCTTTGTTTGGGCTTAATAATAGTGAATACACCTATACGCCTTGAGCAAGCATGGTGAGGTGCAGGAGGGAGTTGAGAGCGAAAGAGAGAGTTCTGTTTGTTAGCTCTGCTAAGTGGTTTGCTTATTGCCATGGAAACATCCACATCCTAGCAACAGCTTGTTGGTACCAAGCTGACAGGGAATGATGAGCTGATGCTGCCAAAGAAAAGGAAGAAGCAAATGATTTGGGTATCTCCATCTTTTTCAGAAATGTTATGGTTTGTTAAAAGACATGCCACAAGGCTCCTTAGCACCCTCCCTTCCAAATCAAATGGCATAATAATGAGGAGAGATGGGAGCTGGGGTTGTGTCACTTTTGAACACCTGGAGTGAATCATCACTTATAATAATTTGATTCACTCACATAGCAATCATGATTCATTAGCAGAGGTTTCAAGAGCATATTAAAAATTAAATTAATTTTAGAATGCTTAGATATTGGGAGTCTATTTTTCTAGATCAGAACAAAAACACCCTTTCGATCTGATAGCCCTCCTTCCCCAGCTGCTGCACTGATTTATGGAACTAATCCTGTTGATATTGAAACTACTAGTGGCTATTTTTTTTTGTAATGCCTTGACACTGTATACTTTAGGCATCCTGTAGCTAAAAAGAAGAAGGGGAAAGGTGTACCTTTGCAAGTGATCATTGATATAATATGCACTCTGTTGCAAGCTTGGTATGCAATGATATAATATGGGCACAGAAATTGAGAACAGCAGCAGTTTCAATATTTTTCTTTTATCTTGATATTTTATTAAGGATTTTCTTGTTTTACAGAAGTAAGTGTAATGCCTCGTTGTTGTTTTTCCATGTAACATTTTTACAAATCCATTTCATTTGTTGAGGCATTAGGGGGAGAAGAAAAGAAAAAAGAAAAGGGGGGGTAATTGACTCGTGCCTTCTGACAGATCATAGTAACTATGTATTTGTATTTGTTCAGTACACTGTATTCATCGGCCAAAAACATTTGGTTTTAAAAGTGTGCAGCTGCACAGAGGATTGTAATCAATAGATGAGCAAATAATGAAATAATAGTGATATTGACAACCAAAAGTATAGGGCAATTTTAGGTGTGAAGATGCATAGCAGCCTGCTTACAGCACTTTGCATCGACCATTTATATCAATACCAGCATTGATATTCCATGCTTTTATGACTTTCACTTGTTCTTAGGGGCATCCATATTTACTTGGATATGTTTTATCCAATGGACCTGTTACACCATATTTGTACGGTGTTTAATGCCTCACCACTTCCTTGAGCAGTAGGGTGCTCCATAGAGAGCACCTTTGTGGTTACTTCCTTTGAAGCAGAGAGTGCTGCACACATTTTGCATTTTTTTAAATATATTTTTTATTTTCAAACATACAGCTAGATAATAGAGGTGTAGGCAACAGTCAGCGTGCTTGTCTTTAAATCTTTACTATTTCCTGGAAAACAAACAAGATATTTTAAACCACTGCTTTTACCATTCTATTCTTAGCTTAATTTGTGTATCAAATAAATACTAATTCATAAAGTTTGTTTTAAATAAATAAATAAAAATTATTTGAAGCAATCAAAACTTGACCAAAGGTAACAGCTCAAACTATTCTATGACTCACCACATGTTTCAGGTGGTTCAAATCCAAATTGTATCATATATATTGGAGAAATAAAATACCATAGTTTAATTTAAATTCAGTAAAAGCATGTTCTGAAACAACAATAAAGACTTTATAAAGTCTCGGCAGTGTGGGGCAGATATTTGAAGATAGATATGTGGTACAAGGAGAAGCCTTGTGGCCAGAATATAGAATTTGGGAGCCAGAACAAAAGCCTAAGAAGTCTAACAAGATACCATCTCAATTCACTAGTAAAGTAGGTGCATAATAACTAGAAATTGTAACGAAGAACCTGAACTCAAGTTTGCTTATTTCCTCATTCCTTCTAAACCACTTTCCATTTGTGTCATGCAGTTTTAGTTTGTAAACCTGAGAGTAGGGGTGTTTTTCTGTAGTGATTTGAAATTTCTGGGCAAAAATTCTGTGAATAGAAATATTAAAAGGCTTGGGAATTAGATAACAGCACAATCCTATACATGTCTACTCAGAAGTAAGCACCAGCTCTTCTGAAATGAATGGTTATTACTCTCAAAGTAAGAGTGTATAGGATCAAAGCCTAATTTACTTTTCAGATCATAAGACGGCTATCATTACACAGTCCCCATTGGAGTATTTGTAGTGCTGCACCACAGTGGTAGTTTTTAACAACAGCAGACATTTGAGTAGACCAGGGATGGAGGAGAAGTGAGGGGGGGGGGAGTGGTAATTTTTAACAATGGCAGAGGTTTCAGCAGAGTGAATGGGAAGTGACACTGAGGGGGGAAAGAAGTGGCAGTTCAAAACAAGATGTGAATACTTTCTGTGTTCTCTCAAGGCCACATAGAGGACATAACCATTGTTGTTTTTCTCAGTGGATAAGAAATGTTTGAGTGACTTTAAGACTGAAGATAGAATCTTTTAGTAGCCCACAGTCCTTTATAAGAAACTCAGAAAATAAAGCACTCAAGGTGAGGCCCAGCGTACACACTGAAGTCCCAGTCTTTTTCAACCTGTCCGTAATTACTGATAAACACAGCCAATCATATTTACTAAATGAGTTTTTGACTTTCTTTCCCTAATAGATAAAGTCAGTTCCGCACACAAGCCAAGATCAATTTTTCAGTTCAATTCCTTCAGGATGAGACCACCAGTCCTGACAGTACTACTGGTAATCTAACAAATAATCTGTTTCCATAGGCTGAGATGGTTGAGGAGCTAGATGAATAAAAAGAAGTGCTTAGCCATTTACTGATGCTGTCTTACTGTGAATGCCAACACGGACAGCAACAAACACATCGACTTCTTTTAGTTATATATTACGAAGAACTTCTTGTCCATATGCTGGACAACAGATAAGACTTATTCTTGCCTCTGTTATGTCCACTGCAAATACTTGTCACAACAGACAGCATCCTTAATTAATGTTGCCTCTCTTTTGTTTATTCTTATATCCTGAGGGAAGGTGTGACTCCTTTACAGACAACAGTCAGTCCTCTGTTTTAAATTTTCTTTTATTTGAAGGGCAGTCCAGTCAAGTCCACGAGTAGTAAGTGAGGAGCTGTAAACAGGACCTCCTGGCAGTGGAGTCACTGCAACTTTCTGGGAGGGAGAAGGTGAGGCAGCAGGGAAGCTGGTGCTGTGTGGGCACATCAGCAGGAGTATTGGATTGCCTCTGCCAAAGCACCTATGCCGTTGAATCTGCCTGCTGCCTCACCCCCCCTAGTATATGGTAGTGACTCCGCTGCTGGGAGGTCAGGGGTGTGGTGCCACCGATCCTTACCAGCCCCTCCTGGTCCAGTCCAGTTCCAAATTAAACATAAATAACTATAAGAAGGGAGAGCATGGGCCCTGTAGTCACCCACCAACTGTTAACAACTAGACAGAACCCTAAGTAGGCCAGCAGGACCCTTGGGTCTTTCCCCAGAGGATGAGTTGTCTTGATTTCTGTTTAAATTATTGTAATAATTTTTGAATGTGCATCTATAGCTGCAAATAAGCACATGCAAATTGCATGCAGATCTGTGCACTGTTTTGTCCTCTCTTGTGAGGATGCATTTGCTCTTCTTGAGTGATGTGTAGCTGGCCACCTTGACATTATCCCTGAAATGTAGAGTGAGATGACATACTTGCATGTTGGGGTGGCTAACCTCTGGTCCTCCAGATGTTGCTGCCCTTCACCTCCAAGGAGTCTCAACCAGTGTGACCAATGATCAGAGGTGGTGCAAACTATAGTCCAGCAACATTTGGAGGGTTGCAGGTTAGCCACCCATGCCTGCATCAACCTTCTTCACCATGGAACACAAATCCTCTATAATGTGAGTGCATGACCCAGATGGAAACTTTCAGTCAGCACCACCATAATCATAATAGTGATAATAGTGCCCGATCCTTGCCCTGTTTGTGCCCGACTTGCATAACAGAGGAAGGAAGTCATAATATGTCACATTTTCTTGCATGTGTTATTTTTCTGGGTAAAGCGTGGACTGAAATCTCTATATAGAAACTAAGAAGAACATAACAAAATTTCCAACTTTCTTTATTACTTTCCCTCTTGACAGTTCCCACATTTAGTAACACAATATTCCCACATAAGCCGGATCAAAGTGACAAAAAAAATGACACAATTTTTAATTGGTGTGAAAGGGCACAATATACCACATATATATAAAAAAGATATTCCCATTCACTCCAAAGAGCAGGAAAATTTCACAGTGGATTGTGCCTAAATTGGTTTCTTCTTTCAGGCTGATGACTCATTAAGAGTCCAAGGGTAATTGATTAATGATTCAGTAATGGGAGCTATTGACAGGAGATGATTTCTTGGTAGCTAGGGTTCTCTCTCAGGTTTGAAGGAAGAGATCCTGTCAAAGCTCGGTGAAGGTGATGTTCTTCCAGCTGAGAGCCGAGAGAGCGCAAAATGATGTTGCATGTAAAAGCAATACCCAAGTATGGTTTAACAAGCTAAGTTCCATACCCCTGCCTGCACCATTATTGCCATTCTCTCCCCCAGAGTTGGAGTGTAAAAGTCTGAAGCAGGAAAACTCCTCTACTTCTGAAGGCTCCTTATGAGATTTAGAACCCTGCAGACCTCTAGCAAATACCGTAGTTCTTCTGTGCTTTTTAACGCAAGCTGACACATCCTCATTATGTTGCACTGGTAACCAATATGGACTTCTACCTTGAAACTCTGGTGATAGGCATTCACACTTTGTAGAGGTTGGCAATAGTAATGGCTGCCTTCTGGAATGGTTGCAGCTGCCACAGTCTTTCTCCCTCTACCCCACTTTGTAATTTCATTGAGCAACATTCATCACTAAACGGATAACACATCTCCCCCTGTGGAACAAAATTAAAACTTAACCAGATTCACTAAAATTATACCACTATTTCTTGACTTAACTCTCTACCCAGTGGACAGATCTGCAGCACTTGAGGGAACATGCTGTGTCTCTTTCAGTGTGGCCAGACAGCTAGAATTCAACTTGTTGTTGCGAGCCAAAACTGGAATAGCAAATTGAGGTGGGGGAGAGGAAAGGGCTCCCTTCAGTGTCAAAGTGGAAAAGTTGAATACTGCAAGAGAAGGGAGTTTGATGCCTTCTTGCCCAGGGAGGAACCCCAGAGCCTCAAAAAGAGAGCTGCTTAACACTTGGTGTTGCTACTGGAGGAAGGGACAACTCTTTGAGGAATGGCAGTAACTCATGACACAACATCTGCTTTGCATGCAGAAGGTCCCAGGGTCAATGCCCAGCATCTCCAGGTAGATATGGGAGAGAAACCTCTTTGAAACCCCGGAGAGCCACTGTCCATCAGTGAAAACAATACTGAGCTATGTGGACCAATTGCCTGACTAGTATAAGACTATGCACCTATGCTTGTTCCTATGTACAGAATGTAAGGGGCAAACAAAACATTTCATTTTTTTCCAGAGCTGTGGAAACCAATTGATCTCCAAGAAAGAACTTTGGTCTGGTACGTTCTCACCCACCTAGGAATCAAAGGATCTTCCAACTTTGTTTCTCCCTGTTTTTCATTTTTCCAGCCTTAAATACAGTTCTCCACGTTTTTGCAGCAATATGCAGGGGAAAAATGGGAGCTTTTTATCACCCTTAATTTTCCTTTCTGAAGAAAAGAAAACCTCTCCTAGACTGTTACCCCTGTCTTTCTATTTAGAGTTTATCTCCTCTCCAGTGCCACACAACCTGCAGGCTTCCTGGAGCCTGTTCCACACAATTATTTTTAGGCTGTGGGTGACATGTTCATTGAATAAATGCAGTTTTCTCCTGCCCTCCCTCCTCTGGATACCCGGTGACGCTGTTGTGTGATTTGTTTGTTTCTATTCGTAGGCTTCTCTTTCACAGGGGTTCAAAACAGGCTGCAGCAATCATTGTTTCAAAATCTTCATTTCTGTACCTGGAGGGCTTACCACCCGAGTCACTTTAATTAAACAGCTTGGGAAATGAAAGAAGTCAAATGAAGTCATTAAAATTCTGTTTTTAAGGAGATAACTTTTAAGAGTTATACTTTAGCAATACCGAAGACATTTTAGCTTTCTGTTGCTAAACACTTGGAGCTGCTTCATTCTGGTACAAAAAAGGGGCACTCATTTTAAGGAACAATTCTACTGTGTGGTTTAGGTCTTCTTGGACCCCCTTTGCATGAAATGGAAGTAAGGTTGAGAGCTACTTTCAAAAATCCTATTTCTAATATTCTTGTTTTCTCCATGCAGGGATGTTTGTAGAGAGCATGGGGCTTCTCCACCTGTTAAGTCTGAAGTAGCATGGTCCAGAAATAACTCCATGTGGAGGTCAACACCAAGCTGTGCATTTAGACTAGCTGGGTGTCCTTTAGATGTTTTAGACTCTCCCATCACCTCCTTCCATCTTGGCCAATGGTCAGGGAAATATGGGAATTGTAGTCCAACAGCATCTGGAAGGCAACAGGTTGGGAGAGACTGGCTCAAGAAGTCTGTCTCTTCTGGGTTAGAGCAGGGTCAGTGTTCTACTTATCCCTTTTCTAATTATTCCTGTTGCAGCAGTGGATGTAATGGGAAAAGAAGCATGAATTGGAAACCTCTCAGTCTTATCCACACAGAGTATCATTCCCTGTCATTGACAATGCTGGCTGTGGCCTACTGCAGAACTGCCTCTCATTGCTCCAGAGTATCATCAGCTGCCTGCTGACTTTATGTTGTGCAAGAATATGTTATTGCATGCACGTGTGAATGATACCCACACATTCCAAAAGGAATTTATGGACCCATCACAGCCTCTATTTTTGTAGGAATGTTCTTTATTTCAAAATATTATGGCTCCTGATTGGACATAGGAGCTTCTCTTCTTTTTCCAGAGACTGCAGCTCTGGGACAGCTGTTTTCTTGGAATTTTGCATTTGGCAAACTCTACTTTAAAAGGCCTTACTGGCTTACAGAAGCTGTGTCCTTTGATAAAGGATTTGGCTGCAGCCCTGGACTCAGTTACTCACTTAGTCCCAATGAACTCAGTAGGCTTAACCAGGCATAGCGGACTGCAGGATTACATTATTTGTCACTTATCTGGATGCGTAGAAGCATTATGAGCTTTTAATTCAAGTTCATCTTTATAAGGAAGCTTTATGGGATCTGCCAGATGAGATACCAACTGCATGCTTAGTGACTACATTAGAATTTTTACAATAAACAGTTGCAGATTACCCAAGGGGATGTAACCAGATTCAAATAATGTCCAAGACACGGTATTTTTAGTTTTAGTTTTTTGCTGACACATTTCCAATTAATGTTCCATTACTTTTGCTGGAGGCATGTAAGTTTTTGCATACAAGGCACAAAGGAGGCACTAGCTTTGGCGTCGTTAAAGTCAATAGGCTGTTTTCTCCCAAGTTACTTCCATCGTCCATTTGTGTGTATCTGTTTCTATAATGGACAATAGAACACTCAGATTTTCACACTTGGCCTCCACCTTCCCTTTAAAACAGGCCTATGATTAAGTAGAGACCACTTTTGTATCTCTTTTGTAAACTTTGTGAGGGCTGAAGGTGAGCTCACTGCATTCATTTTACTGTAGGTTTTCCCCCCAGAATTGTTTTATCTCCAGGTTTCAAAATCTTGATTATGATGGTAGAGTTTCTGTCGCATTTTATAACGTTCCTTTCGCACTGCAGTAACTACTGTGTTATGGAACTGTGGCTTTTTGACAGATAAACCAGCATGTTGCACTACATTGCATTCACAGCAATAGACATGGTGTGACACAACAAATGCCATTGGACAGTGTTGCTACTCTGTCACCTTGCCAGACATGTGTGCTTCTCTGTTCCTCCATGATTCACCCATGAAAATGGCAGGAAAGAACTGTAGGCTGGTATATACCACTCCACATTTTGTCACTTTACTCCAGTGATTTCCTGGGTTAATGGGGCTGCAGATTGATGTTTTGTGCTGGAAGCGATTAACACAGAAATGAGTACTAAATTTCCACTAGATTCCACTAGCTTTCTGGAACTGGTTTTTACGTTGTGTGAAAGCTCAAATATAATGCAGGTATTAAGTTAGGAAACATTGCAGAAATGGTGTGTGAATGCAACCTCTGAACCATTCTAGGTAGGTGTCATCAGGGATAACCATTCAGAGAGCACACCTTCTGAGCCTTAGTAGTGTGAAGAAGTCCTGACCAAAATTAATGCCTTGCAAAAGGAGAAAAACATTGATCTGATTCTTAATATTTCTTTGATGTTGGAAACAAAGAAGAAGCCCACTTTGCAATCTGTAACATGCAATTATTCTAACTGTGAGAGAAAGCACTTTGGGTTGTTGATTAGATTTTCACATTAGATAGAAGCCTGCTCTTCTCCTTGTCACCTATCAGTTCTGTCATATTCTACAAAGGATGTGGTGCCTTTGTTCTGTTGCTTATGAATCTGTTTGGTAGATTAATCTCTCCTATGTGCTTTGCATTTAAAGCGTGTTTTCAGCTTGGTTCTCCCTTGCATTTTCTGCTGTTGTCCAGAGGTGGTGCTGAGTGCTCAGGTACTACATTGTTTAAAATGGTCAAGAACAGGAAGAAGAATCTTCAGTCTCTCTTTAGTGATCATTGCACCCTACAAGTGGTAAGGAAGAGGAGGGAAAACACTTTTAAAAATGGAAATGCAAACCAGTACAGTATGTTTAATAAGCACTGTGCACTGATGAGTCTCTAAGACAAAGGCTGATATTCCATGTGCACTCATCTGGGGAGTGCTGTTTTAAATTCTTATTTTCTTCATATTTCCTTTTTTGCATTGTTTGAATTCTTCTTTTATCTTGCTGCATCCCCTGCATCTGCTTTAAATTATTATTGTATATAAGAACATTAAAGATCCTTGCCTGATCAGACCAAAGGCCTATCTAGTAGGAATGTGCACCAACCACAATATTCAGTTTCAACTCAGAGCTTCAAAAAACAACACAGTTGGACTTGATGCTTCAAATCCACTTTGTTTCCCCCATCCATATTCACTATTGGGAAGTTTTAAAATGCTTATAACTTTTTTTATTTGACAGAAGTGGATAAAATTTGCAAGCATGGTAGCCCCTCCAGATTTGTGCAAATTACAAGTAAATAATTGCAGGGACTTTTGTTCAGAACAACTCTAAAATGTGATCACCACTCTTCCCCTGCAGAAGGGAACCATCTCAAACTTTTTTTTGCAGAACTGGGTGAAATTTGCATGCAAGGCCATCCCTCTGAGGGCATAAATACTGCCAAATTTGAGAAGGACTCCTTCACTCCTGCTCTTTAAAAGTGAGATCAGTCAGTTGTGCATGAGTGCTTCTTCACCTTTCCCCATTCTGACATCTTACCTCCGCTTAGAGACATAAAACTTAACCTTGCAGTGCTGCTCCCTGCAATAACTACTGGGATTGTAGAACACTGGCCAGTTCCTCTGATTACAAGGCAGACATCAGCCTTATTCCTCTGTGTCCTTGCCCCACTCTGTATTTGCTCTCGTCTTCTCTCCGTTATCCCACCCTGGTGTTGTGGAAAGCTTAGATACATTGCTTTTGCTTTCAAAAATGACTGCAGCATTTTTCAAAATATCTGGATGACTAAGGTGCCACTAAGTGATTCAGGGTTATACACTTTGAATCATCGGGCACGTCATCTTGTATTGCCCATTATATCGAGACTCAAGAAAAGAGCTGATCAAGCCGATTCTGAGGAAAATACCTCGTAGTACAGACGACACCTATATCAGACACCTCTTAGCTGACAAAGATCCCGAAATCAACAGGCCTGTGGTAAAGTACTGTTACATTGCAACAAGAATAAGACGAGCAATGATGACAGCAACGGAGTTCAAATTGCAAACATCGAAGGAACGATAATAAACATTAGTGACACTTGAATTGAATCCTTAAAACCTTAAAAGTCGAAACCTGGTCATAAACATAAGTACCAATTTTGTGATTTGGCCATATCTCCACTGTTATCTGTAGTACAATACAGATGCCATATTTTATTTTATAAATCGCTTGCTGGTCATTGACCGTATTAAAGATATTTGATTTGATTTGACTTTGAATCATGTTGCCTTGTAGAGATTCCAGTACAGCTAGTACCCATTGACTAGTACCCATTGCTTGCCTTATCTTCCATGAATTTGTCTAAACCTCATAGATAGGTGATAGATAGATAGATAGATAGATAGATAGATATAGTTTGACCCTTAATTTTTATTCAGCCTCAGAATTAATGTACTTTTATTGAATTTGTCTAAACCTCTTTTAAAGTTATCCAGGTAATAGAAAAGTAGGATCTAAATTGTTAACTATTCACCTGTCAGGGACTGGACTGAAGAGGAGGAGGAATGGTGGAGGTCACCCCCCTTTCTCTGGTACCTCTCAGAGAAAAGGGAGGCAGTCTCAAATTACAGCAGAGCTTTGAGGAAGATAATAGCTCAGAGACAGGTGAACAGCAGAGTTATGAGGTGTTAGGAGGAGGAGGGGAGGCAGAGCAGCTAGCCGACATGTCACTGGATAGCATAACTGACCCTCCTTCCCCCCCAAATGTGGCGTTCATTACGTGTGCAAGAACGAAGGGCACAGAGGCAGTTGACCATGGACAGAAGCTGCAGAGGAAGGTGTTGTTGCTAAGAGTGAAGGGGGAGGAGCTCAGTGTGAGCAACGCCATCAGTGAGGAATGACAGGATTATTTGTCTTTCACCGTGATACTGAAATAAATCATAAGTAAGAACTTTCTTGTTTTCTCCCTGCTCCTTGGTGCCATCAGGGGAGGGAAAGAATTCTTCACACCTGACATCACCTAACTTGGGGAAAAGCCTCATTGAATGTGTGAAGACTTTTGAATAAACATGCACAACATCATGTTTCACAGCTTCAATGGTATTAAAACAAAGACAGCAGCTTGAAAGGAGACCTGATTGCATTAGAACGATCATGTTCTCTTTGGTGTTTTCTTCTATCATTCTGCCCCCCCCCCCCCGTCAAAAACCCAGACACCCTTTCAGGATATGTATAATTGGGATGTGGTATCACAGTGGCTCAAGAGTATCTTGATGTCAAAGGTAGAGTGATATCCAACTAATTCATACCCAAACGAGACCCACTGAAATAAAGTCTACTTTCAGTGGGTCTACTCTATGATTGATTAACACTGGATATCACACATAGTTTCTGACTTCTTACAATGAATGACTACTGACTGTGAGTATTCTTGGTGGTGGTGGAAAATCACACTGTGCATATGCTCAGAAGTCCTGTTTGGGAGTTCAGTTTTGCATTTAAAAAAATCAGACTGTGACATTACCACAGCAGATTTGAAGTGAAGGCATGTGGCAAAATATGTTCAGAGAAGGAGAAACACTGTGTGGGTTTAATCAGGGGAAAAAACCATGGAGATAATTTTCATAATTAGTTATACTGATTTAGATATAACTCTGATTATAATGAGCTGCATTGTGTCAGTCAGCACATAGCTGGTTGTGCTGTTTTCTTGGGAATTCTTGAAATAAGATACCTCAGTCTGAATCCTCCCCTCCTTTTTTATTCCATGTGAAAATCCATCATGTTATGTGAGCAAATCCTTAGGACAATAAAGGGATCGTCATTTCTTTCAGATGTCTCTTCTATGGAAGAAGATACTCAACATGCATCTGGAGCTCAGATTATATTTAAAATGCTCACCTCACTTTGGGTACTCTAAGGATGGATTACCAAGAAATAGTCCACCTGGAGAAATCCTCAAGCACTAACTATTACTGGCAATTGAGAATTGTATACTGTAGATGTAAATAAATGGAATATTTGTATCCTGGTAAAGCTGATTGGAGTCTATACTGCCATTTTTTATTAAGCAACCAGGCTGTTGTAAAATCACCTCCACATAGTAATGTGGCAGTGTGGCATGCTGAGGTATGTTGACAGGGTGTGTGTGTGGAGCTGGGAGAGTTTTCAGATTCAGAAATGTCGTGTGTGAATCTGCCTTCAGCTGCCATGTTATTAATGCAAACCTGCATTTGTTATGTTGATGTGTATAGCTGTAGCTGTGTATGTATGTGTGTGTCTGTCTGTATCCATGACAAATCTATAAATAGATACATAGCAATGCACTAGGAGAGTTTGTGGTGATTAAACATCAGGCAATGACTAGATGAACTGCATTCCAGTCACAGAGGAGTAGGGTAAGCCAGGGGTACTTGACTGCCATTGGTTAAGATGGTCAGATCTTAGAGACGTGTACAATGGCAGAAAGGCTTTGGGAGACCAAGCCGTTAGTATATGGGTCATCCAATGAAACGTGAGAAAGGAAGACATTCTTTGCAGAGCACATAGATGGAGGTGGATGGACGAACTGGGTAAAGTATGGTTAATGCTGTCAGGGTTGTTGTTGCTGTTGTTGTTTGGTAGACCAGACGCTAGCTTTGTGACAAATGACTAGCCAGAGATTAGTTGTGTTATGGCTATGGTTGCTGCATTTTTTTCTACCATTCTCCAACAATGAATGAGAAAAGAAATTGCAGGTGAAAAAATGTTAAAGGTGACAGGAAAAAGAAGAGATATGGGGTTGCGTTTATCTTACTTCTGAAGTGGCCATGGGGTATTTGTGGGTGCCCTTCCTTTCATTCTACAAATCATCTCACCACTGGCCTGTATTCTGCAGCCTTCCTGGGTGCCCACACTTCACTTAAAGCCCATCCTGACTTCCCATGGGGCACTTTCCCACCAGGAAGCATGGCCAGCTGCCAGCCCAGCCAAGAGGTTGCAGAGTGCCAGATAAATGTTCAGTGGCTAGAAAAAACCACATACACCACCCTCAGCCGCCTTGCAATGACAAGGTAAGCTCAAAGCTCTGCACCTTCAGAACTTCTAAAGAAATTATTCATTGCACTGAGAATGACATAGAAAAGAGAAGCCTCTATTTAAGATTAAGAAAACTTTCAGGAAATTGGAAGACAGATTTCAACACAGCACGATGCAGAAAACTAGTAATACTACATGAACAACAGAAACATTGGCTGTGAGTGTAGAGAGAAAACAAATGTTTGCTCTTTTCATGCTAGTTCCTTCACCTGAGAAATCGAAGTTGCCCTTCCCAAGACATGAATTAAGAGTGGGTTGCTTTGATGTATTGATACTCAAAGCTGGCAATGTCATTATTTAATCCTAGCCAAATTTGAGCTGCTTCTCCCCTCTCCCCCTGCCTCATATTGAATGGCATATATAGTCTGAAGGTCCTTGTCAATTTTTTTGTGCCTAACTGTCAGGGGCGGGCTTGGATCTTTCAGATTTCAGCCTTCTGCTCTGCACATGCACTATATCATAGTTGTGACACCATATGGCGGCCCCTAGGCTTGGTGCCCAGTGTAAGGCTACCATATTTTTTCAAAGAATCTGGGGTTATTCTTAAAAAAATATTAAGAAGTAATATCTTCTCTTCTGTGGTCTCCCCTGTCGTGCGGCCATCCTCTGGGCCCTGGCCTGCTCTCTTGGAGTGCTAGCTGCCGTGGAGCAGGCTCAGGTCAGGCCTGGGCTTGGTCATGTGTCCTTAACCTCCCGGAGCTCTCCTCCCCCTCCTCCTCAGCAGATGGGGTGGCAGCGCGGCAAGGTCGGGGCTCCCCTCTTTTTTCTCTTTGCAGCAGCTCTGGGGTTTTCCTGGCCCCGGAGCACCACTGGGCAGTCGGCTGGGTGGTCAGGCACTCTTGCTCCAGGCTAGATTTGGGTTGGGCGGGTCAGCAGTTCCCCCAGTTGATGCGATGGGCGTCCCCAGTTCCCCCTCGGCAGTGGCAGCGGCAGTGGTAGTCTCAGCAGCCTGGTAGTACAGTTGGCTCTGGCTGGCTTCAGCAGCTGCTCGCTGCCATGGCGCCTGCCTTTTTGCCTCGCCAGAAGTCCCCATATGATGTGTCTTGTGCCATTGAACCAATCACACAACATTCATTCCCTACTAATAAATCTACAACACTTAAAATATAAATCCGGGGACATTAAATGAAATCTGGGGACAGATTTTGTCTGGGGACAGATTTGTAAATCCGGGGACTGTCCGGGGAAAGTCCGGGGACTTTGTAAATGGGGACATCTGGTAACCATAGCCCAGTGTGGTGAACTGGTAGCCCTAGATCTTCATCTGGTAGTAGTCAAGATTCTTGATATGGGAAATTGGGAAGTTACGTGTTAATCGTCAGAAAATGTGCAAGCTTGACCTTTTGTTTTACCCCAATCTCCCTCACCCCACCCCATGTTCCTGCCTGCCTTTGTGCCAACTTGAGTGGGCAATCAGGGCTGACCTTCCTTTCACCCCTGCCAACACCCTGAAGCAGATCACACTGCAACAATTTCACAAGTAACAATCCATAAATACTTCTCCAAGTCCTGTGCATGGGCCATGCTGTTCATCTGCCAGGAGGCCAGAGAGAGAGAGGCCAATTCCAAACTCAGCAATTGCTGCCAAAAGTAGCTCACACAGAAGACTTCTCCTGTCTATCTAGCAGCAAGAACAAGTTCAGAAGTCATAACAAACTTTTCTCGTTTATCGTGGTGGTACGTTCTGTATATTTTATTAATAATTGTTTGGCGAAGGTACAGCAGGTGTGATCCAAGAACAGTATGAGCAGCCTGATTTATTTCACCCTACATCTCTGCTTTGAACCTATTACCCAAGAGAATAGTATAGTCCTATTTAATTTAAAGCTAAGGTGTGTTGCAAAGCAGGTTCTCCATCTTAGTCCAAGGAAGGCAGGCACAGCTGTAAGGTTTAACAAGGTTGCTTTACTCAAGAGGATCAGCTATTAGATGTTACAGACAGAAGCAAGCAAGGAAGGCAAAGGGGAAATGAAGAAAGCCACTCAGGCCTCTTTCCCAGATATGTGGCCTTATTTCTTATGTGGAATAGTTGTGTACCTTCCAATAGTAAGCTTACTGTTACCTTTGCTTGTCTATCTTTCTTGTCCCATTTGTAGGGATTTTTGGGGAAACAGTATTTCAACTTTAAATTTCCACAATTAAAACAAGGGTCAGGATACCATGCTAGCTATGCCCTCGGATCTGAAGGACCCTTCTGTATGTTCCATCTATGGTTTGACTGATAAACGCTGAAGAAAGGGCCTTCTCTGTGGCTGTCCCTAATTTGTGGGACTCTACACCATGGGATGGGGACGTGGGTGGCGCTGTGGGTCAAACCACAGAGCCTAGGGCTTGCCGATCAGAAGGTCAGCGGTTTGAATCCCCGCGACAGGGTGAGCTCCCTGCTCCTGCCAACCTAGCAGTTCGAAAGCATGAAGTGCAAGTAGATAAATAGGTACCACTCCGGCGGGAAGGTAAATGGTGTTTCCGTGCACTGTTCTGGTTCACAAACTCCGCTAAATCAGAAGTAGTACCTTGGGTTGAGAACTTTGCCCTAGGATGAGAACAAAAATTGCTCACCGGCGGCACAGCGGCAGCAGGAGGCCCCATCAGCTAAAGTGGTGCTTCAGGTTAAGAACGGTTTCAGGTTAAGAAAGGACCTCCAGAATGAATTAGGTTCGTAACCCGAAGTACCACTGTATTTTATGGGTTGGATAGTTTTTTATCTGATGCTTTTGTTTTATTAGGCTGCACTGTCCTTGCTTTTTTATTATATTGCCTTTTTGTAATTGCACAATAGTTTATGGCTGGTTTTAATTGCTGTCAGCATAGGCACCAGAAAGGCAGGATATAAAATGACATAAAAATAAAATAAATTCAGGAGGTGGCAGCAGCTGGCAATCCATTTGGGTAGACTATTGTGCATGACAAGGGTCAAGATGCCTAATTTAAGTTGACTTCAGTTGTGCCCTTTCTGCCCCCTTTCCAGGAATGCCAGGGTAAGGGATCCCCACGGTATGTCATGGTCCTCATTTAAATTTGGGAGGGAGAACCAATAAACCGCAATTCACTGAAATGCCTTCATTTCTTGTGGAGTGCATTCTCATGGACCATTATGCTGAAGCCATGAAAGTAGCATTTGTTCTACTAAAGAGATGGATGCTATGAAATTGATAAGCCATATGCCATGCTGCAGAGCCTACCTGCCTGTAATGAGCTCTTACCTGCTGGCACAATTTATCTAGCGAATTGCTATCTTGCACATGCAGAAAGCTGGTCCATGACAACCTGCTATTCCATTTTATAACCTTTTCTGTTTCTTGTGTGCTATTTTCACATTCCTCTGCCAAAGCTCTCGTGCCATATGCTTTTATGCTCTTAAAATGGGGTATGCGGAGCCTGAAGCCCTCCAGATGTTGATGGATGCCAACCCATTATCCCTGGTCATCATTCTATAAAGATGGGAAATGACTGTGATACACCGACAGTGCTATTTTTCGAGAAAAATAGGGGCCAGAACTCACCATGAACACCTCCCTAGTTCGCTTAGAATGGCAGTGGTGCCCATTTGAGAGGTGCTGGAACTGAGTTCCAGTGAGTTCCAGCTGGGGGAAAACCCCGGAAACACACACGCACATGTTATGGCAAGGTGGAAGTAGGTGGCCCATCACAAGGTGAGCCATGAAGGGGGTATGCTTGTTTTTCCAATCACTATCTGTTGAACATAACAAACTCAGCGGAGACTTCAAACTGGCTGCAGTCGATATCAACTGAGATTCATGGCCTTGAAAATTGTTGGGAGCAAATTGATGCAACTGAATCATGTTGTCAGGCAGCAGCGGGGCCGGGGGGGGGGGAGGGGGAGAACAGACTGCTGGTTATTATTGCCAGCAAGTTAATTAGATCTCAAGGCCATTGCTTGAGTGTGGAAAATGCCTCCTCTCCACTCAACCATAAGCTGAAAACATAGAAGATAAAAGCAGAGCACTACAAGTGGAGGGAAAGCACTCTGCTGTGTATTTTTCTCTTCTTGATAATTGATTCTCCTAAAAGCCACTGGCAGATGGCCTGGTCTACCCAGGGCTGACTTTTTAGATACCACCACTCTTACTTTAAATGAACCATATGCCAAGGCTCACAGCATTAAAGGTCAGACCTGAATGTCTTCATCTCTCTGCTTTGTTCCTCGAGGTTTTGAAAAGGGGGAGATGGCAAGCAACTGCATAAAGCTGGATCCAGATATTTGATCCTGCAAATCCAAAATGATTAATAGTCATGGGTTCTCAAGACAAAGGCATTTTGTCTTATTTTGGAAGACGAGACAATGCAATGCTAACATAAGACATACTGGATTGCTTTTTTCTAATTTAATGATGTACTGCTGAGGGTTGCTTCACAGCTGAATTTTGCTCACTTGATGCCTTCCATGTGTGTGAATCAGCCACTGGAGATCAGACATCAGAGCAACTAAAACGTAATGCTTTTCAATAGTTCACATACTCAACTGTGTTTCATCAAAGTCCAGGACAAGTTTGAGCTTCTCACATTCCATGTTCAGAAGGTGACCAGATAGACAAATGACTTCAGAATTGGTGATGGGGCAGAGTCCTCCACACCTGAGGGAAACAGAGTGGCTTAGAAAGCACAGCCCAGGCTACATGCCACACATAGTCTTGTCTGCTTTCAGCCCCTCGGCATCTGTTGCCTGTGATGGTTGCTACACTCTGCCTGATAGTAGGGCCAGCCCTGTCCAAAATGATGAGAAATCAAGTGATCTATATGCTCACCCTAAGTATACTGATAGGGGACACGTGTGGTGCTGTGGTCTAAACCACTGAGCCTAGGGCTTGCTAATCAGAAGGTCAGCAGTTCAAATCCTTGTGACGGGGTGAGCTCCTGTTGTTCAGTCCCAGCTCCTGCCCACCTAGCAGTTTGAAAGCACGTCAAAGTGCAAGTAGATAAATAGCTACCACTCCGGCGGGAAGGTAAATGGCATTTCCATGCGCTGCTCTGGTTCACCAGAAGCGGCTTAGTCATGCTGGCCACATGACCTGGAAGCTGTCTGCAGACAAACACCGGCTCCCTCGGCCTATAGAACGAGATGAGCACCGCAACCCCAGAGTCGTCTGCGACTGGACCTAACGGTCAGGGGTCCCTTTATCTTTAAGTATACTGACGTTTGGTTTTAGCTGTGCTAAGGTTCTGCAAATGGTTTTCCAGGAGCTGCCAAGTGCTTGAGCTTCAGTTTGTTGATGCCCAACAGCTATCATATGTAGCTTCCAGCTAGAAGAGCAAGAAGCAATTTCACAAAGGAGAGACAAATCTGGAAACAGAACACAAAGCATAAAACAATAAATTTGCACCAGTACTGATTGGGAGCAGTCAATAAACTGAGTAATTAATTAACTATTGGCTGAGAGGAGTATGTGTTAATGCATTTTGTTACTGAGACCATAATATGGTGTTCTGAGGCTTTCCTATGTAATTAAAAAAAATATGGATTCCTACCTAAGTTATTTAGTCTCAGCCCTATTGCTTCACTATGTTGAAGACAAAGATCAAAGGTAGGAAGGGTAAATTATATCTAGCAGCACATGCCTCCAAACCACTGAGCACCAGCTTTTTCATGAAATATTTGAATAATTGTAGAAGCTTAAATGAATGGACGTGGGTGGCACTGTGGGCTAAACCACCGAGCCTTGGGCTTGCTGATCAAAAGGTCAGCAGTTCGAATCCCTGCAATGGAGTGAGCTCCCGTTGCTCAGTCCCTGCTCCTGCCAATCTAGCAGTTCAAAAGCACGCCAAAAAGTGCAAGTAGATAAATAGGTACCGCTCCGGCGGGAAGGTAAACAGTGTTTCTGTGCACTGCTCTGGTTTTGCCAGAAGCGGCTTAGTCATTCTGGCCACATGACCCGGAAAAACTGTCTGCAGACAAACGCCGGCTCCCTCGGCCTGTAAAGAAAGATGAGTGCCGCAACCCCAGAGTCATCTGCGACTGGACTTAACTGCCAGAGGTCCTTTACCCTTTTTTTTTTTTAAAGAAGCTTAAATGAGATTGTTGTTGATCATCCATTTATTTAGCATTGAAGGCTGTGGTGTGAAGTGAAGCTAAGGCCCCATCTGGTCTATATGTTTAAGCAGGATTATATGTTTAAACAGGTTTATGCCACCTTAAACAGTTATGGCTTCCCCAAAGAATCTTGGAAACTAATTTGTTAAGATTCCCAAGAGTTGCTAGGAGACTTCTATCCCCCTCACAGAACTGTGCAGGGATTGATACTTAAAGCACTCTGGGAACTGTAGCTCTGTGAGGTGAATGGGACAACCCTGAATAAACTAGAGTTCCCAGGATTCTTTGGGGGAAGCCATGCCTGTTTCAAGTGGTATAGTACCATAAATGTATAGTGCAGATGAGACTTAATGTGTGATATAGTATTAGGCACTGAGGTGATAATGACAGGAGTTGACACTGGGGGAAAGTACCACCACTGCATTGTAGAGGCACTCCTAACAGCAGAGATCCAGTTATGTTGGAAAGAAAAGAGAGGAGATTTCTTCTTAGCTTATACAGGGCCAGTGTCAGCCCTGCTGATACCAGCCCTGCCCCCTGTTATTTCCTAGATCTAGTGTTGCTCTTGGCAGGGGCAGACTTTGGTAATCTTTCATAATATGGCGCCCTGTGTGAGGCTAAAATTTTATGCCAGTGTGAAATTCTTTTGGGCGCAGTGAGAAATTGAATGTGTGGCAAGATCCAGACACCCACCACTGTTACAGCACTGTTGAAGCAGCCAGGTAAACCCACCAGGACCACTAATAGAGGACACTACTGAGTGCTCCCTCAGACCAGCTTCTGGCCTTTCTCCTATTATTAACAGCTAGTCCTGGTGCTGTTGGGAGTCTTGCCACGAAGAAGCTGAGCCAAAACAGCTGCAGTTCTTGAACTTGCGCCATTGCTGCTTATTAATTCCATAAAATAAAATAAACATTGCAGTTCAGTCTTACTTGAACCATGGGATTTTGGTAAACTTTACAATATGCTCCTGTAAATAAACCTGCTTGTCCCAGGAGTGCAACCTGCCTAATAAGTAAGTAATGGGAAATCAAACTAGACATCTTGGAAATATTACTCTGCTGCATATAATGCCAGTCCACCATACACTGTTTTTTTAGAAACCCCAGTTTGTATTCAATCAACATTTTCTTAGAGTCAGGGCAGGTTATTATTATTATTTTAAGTGGGGGAAATCTGTGTCTGTTCTCATCCATCATACTCTTGCTTTTCCACTGCTTCACGCTCCCCAAAAGGCATCTATCTATTTATTTATTTAAATTATTTATATTTTGCCCTTTGGCAAATGGCTCCCCTAGTTAAAATACAAAAATAAAACATAAAATTGCCACACAAAACAGTCGCAGAGTCTCAGCAGAAGGAAATAATGAGATCTCTGACCTAGATATGATTTCCTTCTGCTGAGGAGAAAGGTTTACAGAATCATAATAACTCACATACAACAATATACAGTGGTACCTTGGGTTACATATGCGTCAGGTTACATACGCTTCAGGTTACAGACTCCGCTAACCCAGAAATAGTACCTCGGGTTAAGAACTTTGCTTCAGGATGAGAACAGAAATCGTGCTCCGGCGGCGCGGCAGCAGCAGGAGGCCCCATTAGCTAAAGTGGTGCTTCAGGTTAAGAACAGTTTCAGGTTAAGAACGGACCTCCGGAATGAATTAAGTACGTAACCAGAGGTACCACTGTATATAGATTCCTTGCAGCGTGCATGGTGACAATGTAGGTGTCATTTATTTATTTTAAAATTAGGCATAATTAGCTCTTGCTGTGGTGAGGCAGGATGATGTGGGAAGATCTGCCCTTACTGCCCATAGCACACCCCAGTCTGGGCTCTGACTATATTCAAGTGTATATTCAGAATGCATGGAGACTTAAACGGAGGGCAGCGGGCAGGCAGCAGGTATGGCCACCAGGGGAGGAAGGCGAGTGTGGGTGGTGTGGTGCGCACCGGGTGTTAGCCATGAGGGCGGGTGACATTGCCACATCACGCACACACACACACTTGCTGCATGAGCGGCGCCCCACACGCTCACTGCGTGGGTGGCAGGCCACTAGGGACAATGCTGCTGCAGGCAGCTAGAGGCACCCCTCCCGACGCTCGCCATGCGGGTGGCAGGCGGCTAGGGAAGCTTGCTGCGTGGGTGGCAAGCAGCGCCCTCCCCACGCTCACCGCGCAGGGTGAGGGCTAAAGAGGGCTTGCAAGCACATGAAGGCATCCCTGCAATCAGCAAACCTGCCTTATTGGGGATTCTCAATTGCAAGGAACCTTTTAAGTGCGTTCAGCCAAATGCACTTACAGGGGCGCATTCATGCTTCCGTTTGCTTCACCGCTTTCCCCTAGGGAAACCTGTGGTTTGGTGCTGAATTAGAGCAAATAGCAATTGGGTTTTTCAGGGATTTCTATTTCTTCCCATTTAACAGTGGGTTTTCCAGGGGGAAAGTGGCAGGGCAAAGACAAAACCGCTTGGACGCTGTCTTGCCGAATCCAAGGTGGTTCTTTTAAAATGAGATTCAGAAGCGATACAAAATACACAAGGGAGTGAGAAGATCAAAGGTTTCATTCTACAGCAGCAAGCAAGGTACACATACCATGCAAGCACTTCAATCTGCCACTTGGAAGCCCTCAAGCAGCGGCGAAGTGACTCCTGCAGGTAGCCTTAGTTTGCGCAGCCCTGTGGCTGATCAGTCCCTGCACAAGCTTCAAAGAAACTCTGCCCAAACCGTCTGATTTTATGGATAGCCTGTGTGGCTTCCAAGACTGTCTACATGCAGATCATCCATTAGCCACCCCCTCCCAATGCCTCACTTTCTCAAAACAATGTCCAACATCAAAGAAGCTCCCCAGCATTATCCTCCACAACTGATGAGGCAGCTGTGTGGAGGGGCTTTACCTCCTCCTGACATTCTCAATACATCTAAGCCTGTTCTCACACCATCAAAACACTTAACAAGAACGAGGGAGGGGGAAGGAACAGAGGCAGGAAGGGCTCTGTGTTAGATCAGTAACACCTCGATACATTTTTCTCTTCAGGTTGCATTTTCCATACAGACATGTGCCTACAATGCACAGCACAAGTGGAAGTGTAGGTAAGCCCTCGGTCTCTTTTCAGATTTCCCCAGAAGGTCAGGGTTGGAGCAGATAGACCTGCTGCATCCAGGAATGTTGAGGATGGAGCTGGGCACTTGTTAATTTTCCAGCATTTCATAAGCTTCACAATTGTTTTTACACACGTCAGATCAAAATGTGACACACTCTGTCAACTAGAAATGGATAAAAAAGCATTTGTTAGAGTGAGGGCACACACACACACACACATTCAAATCATGTCTCCCTCTATTTTTGGTGTCTTGTTTTGTTTTTAGTGTTGTCATTTTAGTTTTTATTCTGTCCAGGGCCTTCAAAAGCTAAAAGTAGCCCAGACCTGTCTGGACCTCTGAGAGGACCTGCCTGGGAGATGTTCAGGAGACCCATACTCCCCTCACAGAGCTACAATTTCCAGAGTTCCCTAGGAAGAGAGGTTTACTGTCAAACCACTCTGGGGTCTCCTAACAATAACACCCTTAGCAAACTGCAGTTCCCCAGATTCCTTGCGGGAAAGGCATTACAGTCGTACCTCGGAAGTCAAACGGAATCCGTTCTGGAAGTTCGTTTGACTTCCAAAACGTTCGGAAACCAAGGTGTGGCTTCCGATTGGCTGCAGGAAGCTCCTGCGGCCAATCAGAAGCTGGAGAAGCTGTGTCGGATGTTCGGGTTCTAAAGAACGTTCATAAACCAGAACCCTCACTTCCGGGTTTGAGGTGTTCAGGAGCCAAAACGTTCGACTCGCAAGGTGTTCGGGAGCTAAGATACGACTGTACTGTTTAAAGTGGTATCACACTGCATTAAATGTACAGTCATACCTCGGGTTGAATGTGCTTCGGGATGAGCACGTTCGAGTTGCACTCTGCGGCAACCTAGAAGTAATGGAGTTACTTCCGGGTTACTTCCGGGTTTCACCACTTGCGCATGTGCAGACGCTCAAAATGACGTCACGCTCATGCGCAGAAGCACCGAAACATGACCCGTGCATGAGCAGATGTGCGGACACGGGTTACATTTGCTTCTAGATGCCAACAGGGCTCCAGAACGGATCCCATTCGCATCTAGAGGTACCACTGTATAAGGTGCATGCTGCCTCAGTTGTTAGTGCAACTTCTCTTGAGATTTGTGCTCCCTTCTAAAAGAGTAGGCTTCTGTTGCATGTAGGAACAACTTACTGTGGGGGTCAATTCCAAATCATCTACAAAGGAAAGCTACTTGTGATGCTTCAAGCAGAGGCGAAAACACCATCTGTTTTTTATGGTAATGAACAATCAAGCTCCGTAGTTATCCTGTCAGCAGGGAGAAGAGCCATGAGGTTCTGGCATCCACAAATAATATGCCAAATACAATTAGATCAGGATATTTGTTCTTGGAGTGTCATGTGGCAGTGCCTGAACACGCGGAATCAAATCAGTGGTTATGTGCTTGCTTGATAAGAACAGCACATTAAAATTGAGAAACAAGGAAAATATCAAAGCCTATGTCACCTAAAAAAGAAAAGATAAGCTTCTATCTGCTGGCAGAGGTGAGATTTTGAGCAGAGAATCCATCATAAATGAAGTGTTTTCTGAAAGCACTACTGCAGCAATTGTATGAAGCAGTCATATTGCACTGCAATTGTGCCAAGTCCTTGACAGTTCTTAACCCTATCTCGGAAGGTAGATTAATGCAAACTTTCAAAAACCTGAGGATGGAAATTGAAGTCTTAAGAGTATTTGTGAAAGGCAGGGAAACCAAGTGCTACCCAACAATCTTTGATGTTCCCATCTTTCTAGTTATTTCATATTACGTTGGTTCATGTCTGGGTTCTGCACTGGAGAATTTGTTCTGCTGCCCTGCAGCTATAAGGTTTATTGTTGAGAGCTGCTCAATTTTGACAGCTTTAAGAAGTCCTTCTTCCACAAGTACTGGTGTCAACTGTTTTAACCACTGTTTTAATTTTTTTTTTTTATGGGTCTTGGATTTGAAAGCTGTTGCTCTTGTTGGTTTAATGATGCATACATTCCTGCCCTGCTGGGACAATCTAAGGTTGGGTGGGTTATAAATATCCTAAACAAAATAACTCAATGAGAGGACACTGTTTCACTTTGATACTTGGATGCTGCCCTGCCACAGCAGCCAAATGTAGCCTTACATTGCCCAACAAAAACTTGCTTTCTGCACCCTTTGTGTTTCAAAATTGTGTGCAATATATCGAGGGATTACCACTCTCTAATCTGCTGTTTTGTGTTTCTCTCCCACTATTAATAAGGCGTATCCATCTATAGAAGCACAGAGTCATTCAATAACCACATAAATGAAAAAGTCTCAGTGATTTGAAAGTTTTCTGGGTATACACTGATTTCACAAAAACCAGGTCTAAAAATTAATTGGCAGAGCACTGACAATATCTGCCACTGAATGGTTTAGCATAGATGTGGAATTAGAAGGGCCAGGTTTTAGACTTTCACTTCCTTGGAGACATATTCTCCTCACCACCACTTTTGTTGTTGGAAAAATGTGTCCATATACATGCATATGGGCTGCATCTGACTAAATTGCATGGCAGACTTAAATTTGTTAATGGATCTGCTCTGAATAAGACTCTGCTGCATTCCTAAATTCTTATGCATTGCATTTTTATTCCACTTATCACAAATATGAACATTTTATAAACTCAGCCATAAAGCATGTTTTCTTCTGCCTTCCCTCTCTCATTCCCACCCCTCAGTTCAACAGTTTCACATTATTCGGCTGATCTTGCTGTTTGCCAAACCCGGCTTATCCGTTCTTTACAGATTCGAATGCTCGTATTTTCCAATTTGTTGCCCTGAACACACATTGATTGCTTGAATAGATGTACGGCTTATTTTATTTCTCTGCATTCCTATTACTCAATATGGGGTGCTTACAAAGGAATATAGTACAAAATATGAAGCTGGTGTTGTTACATTTAAGTTTACTGCAAAATGACATTTTTGAACTGAAGGAACCATGAGGAGTCACATTGTTAGAAGCTTTGGGGGCTGGAAGACAGAGAGTTCCTTTATATTCCACAGATTAAGAGCAGTGAATATTTCTGAGCCTGAGGGCCAAATTCCCTCTTGGGGAACCTTATGGGGGCCACATACTAGTAGGGGGTGGGGCCGTGTGCAAAAGTGGACAGAGCAGTAGATTTGAATCTGACCTTTGTGCCAGGCAAAAGTGATAGATTTACACACACACACCCATATATATCTCCTTCCAAATAAGCCAGGCAAAAGCAGTCAAGGAAGGTGTGGCCTGGTGTAGGAGGTGTGGTCTATGGAGGGTTAGACAGAGAGGCATGGAGGGGCACATAGGGCCCCTGAACCTGAGGTTGCCTGCCATTGCTGCAGATGGATGGCTTCAAATGTTGCATAGGATAGCTATTGAAGAGTGTAAACATGGGTAATATGTACATTTGCTTTTGTACTTCCAGTGCAATAGCCCAAGGTCCATAGCCCTCTTCTTCTGCTCATTCAATGTTAAAATTTAAAACAGCAATACAGTGGTACCTCGGTTTACATACGCTTCAGGTTACATACGCTTCAGGTTACAGACTCCGCTAACCCAAAAATAGTGCTTCAGGATGAGAACAGAAATTGTGCTCTGGTGGCACGGCAGCAGCGGGAGGCCCCATTAGCTAAAGTGGTCTTCAGGTTAAGAACAGTTTCAGATTAAGAACAGACCTCCGGAATGAATTAAGTACTTAACCTGAGGTACCACTGTATAAGGATTTGTACCTAGGCCCTTTAAACTATTTTAAACAATAAGCTATTTGGTGGGGCAGACTAAAGATTCAGGAAAGGCAGAAGTGTGGCAATAGCACATAGTGTCATAAAGACCACTCCCTTAAATGGCTTAGATGGGGATTAGACAAATTCACAAGCATTATGTATGCCAATGACTTTTATTTAGGAATGCTCAGTTCAGAGGCAGCATGCCTTTGAAATACCAGTTGCTGGAGAATAACATTGAGAGAGGGCTGTCATCTCCTGCTTTTGGGCTTCCTATAGGCATCTGATGAGAAACAGGGTGTATTAGATATCCCTTTGGCTTGTTTTCTTAATAGTGTGTTAAAAAAAGTGAGTCAATTACCAATAAAGTATGGTTCTGCGAAATAGCCATCAGCTCAGTTCTGTTCAATCCCAATAAGCCAACACAGCAGTTTTAAGTTCAGTGGGTTTCCTAGTGCTGTGTGTGGCAACTACGGTAAATTCACATTTCCATTTATATTGTGTTGAAAAGGTTTGATGGCTTCCCTCTTCCATTCTCCCCATCTGCATAAGATTAAGCTTTCCTGTTTCACTAAAGGCTCTGGTGAACCTATATGCAGCTTTGGAGAAAATGAGAATCTTTATGTTTGTCACACTGTGCCTGAGCATCTGACCTAAAGAAACGCCTGAAGAGTAAGCCGTTTCCCATTACAATCTCCTCACGCTTCTATGGGGGTGGTGATAAACATCCAAAATATAAGCCTGCAGCACTACTGAACAGCGAATAGTTCCCAAATGGTCTTTCCCCCACTTCCAAATTGCTTCCTGATTTGTTGCTGCTTCATGGTTGCACACACCCTGCCACCACCCATTATAAATTCTAAGTAAGGCTTTTATGGAATTTATGTGGAATGTAAGACCTTATCAATTACTGCAAATGTCAGGCAAACAACCATAAGGTCTCGCTAATGGTTTGGCCTTTTAAGCAGAAAACAGGAAATTTGGTGACCCAAGCAACTGCTGCATTGAGGGCTGTTTTGTGGCTAGAAGCACACACAAACACATTTCTTAAGGAGAAAATCTCTGGCTGGAAGGCTGTTTGGGGCTCTGTAAGCCTGGCTGCAAGGTACTTCTCCCGGCAGCTCCTTGCTGTTATTAACCTATTTGACTCCTCAGGAAATGAGCAGTTTCCAGCATTCTAAGCGTGACCATGCATCCTGTTCTACAATGGGAGCTGGAATATGCGTCTCCCTGTAGAGACATATGAGCTGTTGCTATTCTTATTTGCGGTTTTTAACTTGCTGCTCACCAAAAAGTCCCAAGAGGTTACAGCATATAAAAACAAAAATTAAAACAGTTAAACAACGCCACCCATGACACCCAAATCAGTAATGCAGAAAGCACATTGCAGGGGAGGACACCAAAACCAATTCTTCAGCTTTCAAAAGTAAAGAGGTATATCTTCAGAGCAACCCGCAGAAGCTGCTCACTTCTGCAGGGAGGACATTCTACCTTCTTGGAGCCAGACGTGCAGATAAGAGACATGCATCTCACTGCAAGGGGAGATTTCATGCACTTGCTTCCCACATGTGAGGGGCTCGACTTCATACTTACTGGAGAACCACAACCACAGTCTGTGGTGAAAAGCTGGGAAGGCAGTGATGGCAATGAAAACAGGGAGTGCTGCCCTACCACCCCAGTCAAGCCAGAATGACCCCAAACGAAGCTGTTCAAAAGGGCTTGCTTTTTCAACAGAAGTGCAGGTGTGAGAGACCCTTGTCTCATGAAAGGATCATGGGAATGGTGGAGCAGAGGTGGTTTTAGGGTAGCCAACCAGTATGGTCACCTTGAGCACCATACTGTTGGCACCACCACAATGCTGTAGAGTGGAGCACAAGAGGTGTGGTGTGTGACACATTTTTGCGTTGCAAAGGACACTGCTGAGAGTCCAAAGTCCGCTACTGTTGCGGAGTCTTGAAAAGAGTGGTAGCAACTCCCCTCCCCTTAATCCAGCCATTTCTCCCAGGGTGGAGTGATCATCATGGAACTCTGCAGGCAGGCAGTCCAAAGTCTTCCTATCCAAAGTCTTCCACTTCTTGCCAACCAATATCACCAGGAAGTCTCAGTTAAACAAGCTTTAAGTTAACCTTGCACCCCTGAAGGAACTGAAGCAGGTCTTCTTTTCCTTTCTTTTCTAGTTGTTGTAACCTTACTTTGCTAATTACTTGACCTCCATTAACTTATGACTGTTCCTGCCACACTGTTTTGCACTGGGCATATCCTTTAAGGTGACATTAAAGAGAACAGAGGGAAGTCTCTGCGGAGTCACTCACTGCCCCCTTTGGCTTTTTCAGTACAAGAGCAACCATTCAAGGGTCAGGACACACATAAAGCCCAAATATATTCCTGAAGCCAACCGCCAGAAGCAGCATAGGGGAGCCAGAAGTACTGAGTGGGTATCCTCCAAAACTGACCTTCATTAAAAAGCAATCCCACCTAGACACTTGTCTTCATCCCAGAAGGACTCTGCCCTAGTTGAAAGCAATTGGGCCTATGGCGGGTCTTGAAAATGTGACTCAATGGCTAACATTCAGGGAGTTAACTTATACTAAGAGAGCTTCATACTAACTTGGCTCACCCTCCAGCTTTGTCTAAATAGGAGAGGTAGCCATATTACCCAAGGCAGCAGCCTCTTTGAACATACATGCTGGGCCAGGCTATCTGACACTCCGTGGATCCTAGAAGAATTGCAGGACTGGCTGTCATGGTTCCCCATGAAGCCTCAAATTCCAGTTAGGAGTGGGAGGCTTCTGAGGACGAGGACTTGGAATAGGGGGAGGAAATTGAATATGCAGCAGAGCCCATCTGATGAAGCCCCACCCTGACCCCAGATGCACCTAGATCTGACAAGGCAGGAAACCCAGTGACTGCCTCTTCCTAGCCTATGGAGGATGAAGGAGGTTCAGGGGCACAACCTCCTGTGACAGAGCAGAAGAGCTCTGAGGAGGAGACACACCCAGCAATCTCTCCTAGGAAGAGGCACTGCATCAGGAAAATGGAGGAGAATCATCATTCTCAGAGAAGCACCACCTCCAGGCCAGGAATGCTCACAAGGATGGGGATATCCACCAGTGGCTGATTCTTCTTTGCCTCAGCTGAAAAGCTGGACAGGTAAGTGGAGGATCTTGTTAGAACAATGTCACAGCTTCCATGGAGTATTGGAAATCTTATTCTCGGGCTCTTGAACCATGGACTAGATTTATTGTTGCTATTCCTGTGCCCCAGGGACACGGGTGGTGCTGTGGGTTAAACCACAGAGTCTAGGGCTTGCCGATCAGAAGGTCGGCAGTTCAAATCCCCATGACGGGGTGAATTCCTGCCAACCTAGCAATTCAAAAGCACATCAAAGTACAAGTAGATAAATAGGTACCGCTCTGGCGGGAAGGTAAACAGCGTTTCCGTGTACTGCTCTGTGTTCGCCAGAAGCGGCTTAGTCATGCTGGCCACATGACCCGGAAGCTGTACACCAGCTCCCTTGGCCAGCAAAGTGAGATGAGCGCTGCAACCCCAGAGTTGGTCATGACTGGACCTAATGGTCAGGGGTCCCTTTACCTTTACATTCCTGTGCCTTGGAAGGGTACCTAGACTAGATTCTGCTCCTTCCTAGCTGCAGAGTCTGCAGAAATTAGACTGCTATAATAAAAGTTTACTTGCAAGCAAATGCCTCTGTTATCTGCTTTGAGGTGGGAACCAGGGCACAGGTCCCCTTGCTGGTCTGAGCAGCAAAGAGAGTGTGGGAATGTTAAGGATTGTAGGAAAGGATATATTGAATAAATATTACCCTTCCTTCACCCATGATAGTAAGTGATGTAGAAGAGCAGATTCCCCTCAATATAGCTGGAAGCTAGTTTGCAGATTTGTCTGAATCTCTTAGTTAAGATTATTTCCTGGTGTCCCCTTTGATCCCTTTTAAAAGAATAAAGACACGAGAGTCTTTCTGAGTAAAGTAGAAAAATGTTTACTTATATTTCAGTTCACAATTTGATCCCTGAAAGGCAGGCTTTACTTGGTAGTTACATAAAGAAACAGTGTGAGTTCATCTCATAGGGAGACTGAACTCATGTGCTGCTGGCTGAGAGCCAGCAGATAGCAAAATTACATTTATAGAACAAAATGGCTGCAGGAGAACAGCAACAAGACAACAAGAATCAAGTCGAACTGCGCAAATGAGAAAATGGCTGCATGACTCAACTCTTTTATGGAGTCAGCCAGGGCCACACCCATCTCCCAGGTCACATGCAGGGGTAGAAACTCCAGACCAGGGGAAAAGGAAGTTACACTGACTGGATGACCCCCTGCCTGTGCCCACTCTAGGGAAATAAGGAATGTTGCATTTGACTGTACCAATGGATTACATCCCACAGAGAACTACTCTTGCAGACCCAGATTCCCAGCATGCAGTATGCATCACGTAGTAGTTACAGGAAAATAGGTAGCTGAGTGAGCTATGAGTTCTTCTAGCATCCATCAGGGATTGGGATGATGGGCTCTGTTTCTTTTGGATGCAGGATGGAGAGTTGTGTGTTCGGGGTGTGCATAGAATCCCTGACTGAAGGCAACCTCCTGTACAAAGGTAGGAGTCCACTCCTGCGTCTGTCCTCACCTGCCATTGGCATGCAGCCTTGGACTGAAAAAAATTCCCCACCCCCTGAAGCACCCCCTGCCTTGACATGCAGTAGCTGCCACTGCGTCCTTCCTAGAAGCCTGCCAGGCAAAGATTTGATCACTTTGCCAGTCATTTGGAAGCTGTGAGACTTGACTAGCTTGAACCAATCTTAGTCCCCGAATCCTTATTAGCGGGCTGAAAGAGCTGAAGTTGCTGGCTGGTTTTAAATGAGGTGTTTAAATGTGCTATTTTAATGGACCTCTTATCTCTTTCTATGCAGTTAGACACCTTGAGTGTCCCAAGTGGACCTGAAAGGATGGATATTTATATTGAGAAAGAGCAGAGCAATGTTAAAAAGAATTAAATGTTGTTGTTGTTGTTGTTGTTGTCTGTGCTGTTCCAAGGACGTCATCTTCCAAGCCCAGAAGATAGTTCAGTCATTTGTGTAGTAGTAAAATAGCTATACTCTCTAGATTAAGGCCAGACTGAATAATTTTAGCACTGTGCATGCTTTTTAAGAGTATAGACTATTTGTGTTCGCATCACTTCTGTGCAGATATTTAGAGTTCAAAACATGGGAAGCTCTCCGATGTTCTGTTTCTGTTCAGAGCCAAAAGGACATTATGCCTCTTCTTTTCATGAAATATTTTTTATGCATTAGGATTGTGCAGTGAACTAGGGAATAGACCATGAACTCTGCTGCCCTTTCATTAAATTGTAAATTATATTTACAATGTGCGTAGGTGTTATTTAGCAATGTGATTTCTCATGCATTCAACTGAAACCCACACAGCAGCCAACAACAGGCAGCTTCCTCAGAGCAGCCAACTTCACCGGCAGTCACATAAAGACAGCTTGGGGCATCTGCAGCCAAGGCTTCTGTAACTATGGAACATGGGAGACAGATACCTGGCTTGTCCTGGTTACTGTCAAATCCTCCTTCTTCCAAAATATTCAGTCCAACTTTGGATATTGGCTGCTGCAGGGACGCGCTAGCTATCATTGCATCCCTGCTAGCTGTATCTGACTGTGAGGTGTTGGTTATGTGTCTAGCCACGCTATGCTAGATTATGCTTCCCCAATGTTAGTGGGCAGCTTTGCATTATATGGACTGGATATGAGAACTATCTGTACTATATATAAATGCATCCCTTCTAACAAAGCTTATGATTTACAGCTTATGAAGATAGTGTTTTCTAAGGGATCTATCCTCAGGCATAGTGGCTCTGCCCCTTGAGCCTGCTACATACTAGAGTGACTCTACCATCTGCTGTGCCAGGATCCACCCCTTGACACTTCTGGATTCTGCCCCAGAGCCCAGCCTATGTACCATAATTTTTATTCTTTCAGGAATTGGCTGTCCTGCTATCTGGAGCCATGGATATAGGGGAGAGGAGGACATAAACCTGCATCTGTATCCCAAGTGTTCTTGCATCCTCAAATACAGAGGTAGGCTGTAGGCAATTTCCTACATTCCTGTGCTTCTACCTCCAGGAGAAAACAGAAAACAGAGAGAACAAGCAGTGAAGACAACTTTGTCCAGCCAGGAGGTGGAAACCATTATGTTAGTTGTAATGGACTATATGTACAATAGGGAAACAGAAAGAGATATTGGTCATAGGGGTCCTGGTTGTTGTTCTTGGTGGGTTTTGTGTGTGTGTTTTTTTGCAGAGAATCACCTGGGAAGCCTATGCCCACTGAAGGAATTCTCATTTGATGAAAGATCATTTGCCAATTTTACACTGACTGATATGCGCTCTGTAATCACAGGGAGTCATAATTTTCCCAGAGAACATCAATCACTATAAGCCTGCAATTTGAGACACATTTTCTGGAGAGCAAGCCTGATGATCATAATGGAAATTCACTCCTGAAGAAAGATACTAAGGGATACAACATATCTCAGAAGATGAGAAAGGATTCCATGTGCAAAGAAAAAAAATTTGTGTGAACCAGTCCTTTGTACAGTGGTACCTCGGGTTAAGAACTTAATTCGTTCTGGAAATCCGTTCTTTTTTTCTCCTTCAAATTTTTTTATTGATTTTTTCACAAAAATTTAAACACACAAACAAACAAACAAACAAACAAACAAACAAACAAAAATCATAACCTTATTAAAACTAATCTAATTCACATTGTTAAGTGACTTCCTTGTATCCCCTTGATTGGATTTCAGTGCATATCATTTTAACGGTTTTCCAAATCAGTATTCTTATAAAATTAACTTAATCACTTACCATATTTTTCCTCCCATAGGGCACACCTAGTTTTTTTTGGGGGGGGAATAAAGAAAAAAAATTATTCCCCCCCCCAGGGGGACACCGGGGTCCCGAGGGCTGCGGTGAGCTGCCCAAAGCCTGGGGTGCGCTGAACAGTGTGCCCCAGGCTTTGGGATGTAGGACCTCACCGCAACCCTGGTGAGACCGGTGCGACTTTGCGCCGGGCTCCCAAGGGTTGTGGAGAGCTGCCCGAAGCCCGGGGTGCACTCCGCTGTGCTCCCCAGGTTTTGGGCTGCAGGCAGCTCTCTACAAGCCTTGGGAGACCGGCGGGAACTCCCACGCGCTCCCAAGGCTTGCAGATAGCTTCCTGAAGCCTGGAGAGCGAGAGGGGTTGGTGCGCACCGACCCCTTTCGCTCTCCAGGCTTCAGGGAAAGCCTGCATTCGCCCCATAGGATGCACACACATTTCCCCTTCATTTTTGGAGGGGGAAAAGTGCGTCCTATAGGGCAAAAAATACGGTAACATCTTTCTTTCTTTCCAATTCAGTATTAAACATATTAATTCATCACATTACCTATTTAAATCCTAAGCCTATTCGGTATTTTCAAGCTTTTTCCAATTAATTTAACTTAACATATTTAACTATATAGTCATTAAATTTTGTCCATTCTTCCTGATAGTCCTCCTACTTCTGGTCACGGACTCTTTCAGTCAGGTTGCCTAGCTCCAAAAAATCCATCATCTTCATCTGCCATTCTTCCACTGTTGGTACTTCTTGCGTTTTCCAATTCTTGGCTAGTAAAATTCGAGCAGCAGTTGTGGCATACAAAAACAATTTAACATCTTTATTGGGCAACTCCAGACCTGTTATTCCGAGAAGAAAGGCCTCTGGTTTCTTTATGAATGTATATTTCAACATTTTTTTCAATTCATTATAAATCTTTTCCCAGAAGTCTTTCACCTTGGGGGAGGTCCACCACATGTGATAAAAAGTTCCTTCCTTTTCTTTACATTTCCAGCATTGATTATCACAGTTATGATAAATCTTTGCTAATTTAACAGGAGTCAGATACCATCTATACATCATTTTCATTATATTTTCCTTTAGTACAGTACATGCAGTGAACTTGACCCCTTTCTTCCACAATCTTTCCCAATCCTCAAACATTATGTTATGTCCTACATCTCTTGCCCAATCTATCATCACTGATTTAACTTGTTCATCCTTTGTATGCCACTCCAACAATAAATTATACATTTTAGACAAATTTTTAACTTTGGAATCCAACAACTCCATCTCCAACTTAGATTTTTCAGAAGCAAAACTGTTTTTCTTATCTAGTTTATATAATTCATTAATCTGGTGATAATGTAGCCAATTTAACTTATCTTTAACTTGATCAAATGGTTTTAGTTTATATCCTTCTTTATCCTCCAATAATAAATCTGAATATCTCAACCATTTGATATCCATATTTAACTTTTTCTGGGCCTTTGCCTCCATTGGTGAAAGCCATCTGGGCATCTTGCTTTCTAAAAGATCTTTATATTTTATCCAAACATTATACAATGATTTCCTAATTACATGATTTTTAAATGCATTATGGGCATTTACTTTATCATACCATAAATATGCATGCCAACCAAACACATTGTCAAATCCCTCCAAGTCTAAAACATCAGTATCTTCTAATTGTATCCACTCTTTAATCCAGCTGCTTCAAAGTATATTTTCAAATCTGGCAGGGAGAATCCCCCTCTTTCTTTAGAGTCTGTATGTAGTTTATATTTAATTCTGGGTCTGTATGTAGTTTATATTTAATTCTGGGTTTTCCCCCCTGCCAGATAAATCTAGATAGCGCTTTTTGCCATTCTTTAAAACATTTCACATTGTCTATGATTGGGAGGGCTTGAAACAAAAAAAGCATCTTTGGCAATACATTCATCTTAACCACTGCGATCTGGCCCATTAATGACAATTTTAAATTTGACCATATCTCTAAATCTCTCTTAATTTCATTCCACAATTTCTCAGAATTATCTTTGTACAAATTCAAATTTTTCCCAGACAGATTCACCCCCAGATATTTAACCTTTTTCATGAAATCTAGGCCCTTGCAATAGTTTCCTTTCGGCATTATACAGATTTTTCTCTAATACTTTGGTTTTGCTCTTATTTAACTTAAATCCCGCTACCTGTCCGAATTCCTGTATCAGCTCCAGTGCTTTTGCTGCACTGGAGTCTGGATCTTGTAATGTCAATACTAAATCATCAGCAAAGGCTTTTAATTTATATTGTTTGGATCCTACTGCGATACCTTTAATTTGTTCATCTTTTCTAATCATACTTAGCAAGACCTCTAGGACTGAAATAAACAGCAGAGGGGAAAGTGGGCACCCTTGCCCGGTTCCTTTCTCAATTCTAATTTCCACCGATACCACATTATTTACAATAATTTTAGCTTTTTGTTCTTGATAGATCGCTTTGATACCATTTAAAAAATCTTGACCAACCCCCATACTTTGAAAGTTATGTAACATAAAACTCCAAGATACGTTGTCAAAGGCTTTCTCTGCATCAATAAACATTAACATTGCTTTGCAGTTCTTTCTTGCTTCCAACTTTCCTAAAATATGAACAACATTCCTAATATTATCTTTCATATGTCTTTTTGGCAGAAATCCTCCCTGGTCCTTATGTATATGCTCAGACAAAACCTTCTTAAGCCTGTTAGCCAGTATATTTGCAAAAATTTTATAATCCACATTAAGTAAGGAGATTTGTCTATAGTTCTTGACATTAGATCTATCTTGGCCCTGTTTGGGAAACAGAGTAATATAAGCTTCCTTCCATGTGCTTTGCCCCCTCATAAAATCAAATTACATACTTCTACCAGAGGTTGAATGAGCCAATCTTTCAAAGTCTTGTAATATTTCGCTGATAGACCATCTGGCCTTGCCAAGTTGCATTAAATTTATTGCATGTTCTGGAAGTCCATTCTTAACCTGAAACTGTTCTTAACCTGAGGTACCACTTTAACTAATGGGGCCTCCCGCTGCCACCATGCTGCCGCCGCGCAATTTCTGTTCTCATCCTGAAGCAAAGTTCTTAACCCGAGGTACTATTTCTGGGTTAGCAGAGTTTGTAACCTGAAGCATCTGTAACCTGAAGCGTCTGTAACCCGAGGTACCACCGTACTGGGTAAACTTAACTATAGTTTAAATCTGAAAGTTCAGGCATTCAGTGAAACTAATGAAAAACCATTTGTTCACATATTTGCATGGTGTTCACAAACGGACAAAAAACTGACATGTGGGTGGATGCATTGGGAAGTGAGAGAACCTCAGACTGTACAGCAGACTCCATTTCCATGGTTACAGGTGGAGGAAGGGGGATCATGATCCCCCCCCCCCTCGCCGTGTAATCCAGTTATGCATCAGACATTCCGTAATGCCACAATGCAGTGCTTGGCTGAAGTCTGTTGCTAGCTCTGCTTGTCAAGAAATGTTCTTGCATGGACAAAGAGGTGTGGAATCAAAGTGAATACAGAAGCGGGGTTGAAATGACCTTGATGCATTCTTTCCCTTTTTGGAACCATTATATCGAAATGTTTTCTGTTGCCACGGCTACTTCATAGTGTGCCACTTGTTCTAGTCACAGCAGCAGCAACCAACAGGCGCTAGCGGTTTTCATTTCAGGTGAGGCAGAGCACACTGCTTACAAGTTAGGGAATGGGAACTTTTCCCAGAGGGTAGAGTTCATTCCCTTTTGGGGGCTGCATTGGCAGTGCTGGGTGTGGTCAGAGGCAAAAGTGGGTGGAGCAGTGGATCTGGTTTTTTGACCCCTGGGCCTGACATTCCCTCCGCCCTGGTATAAAACATGAGAAATGGCATCAAGACAGAACAGACAGCATTCAAGATAGAGCACCATTGTTTGGGCTCTTCTGTTTCAAGTGAAGAAATGTTTTACTGGAGTTCATGAGAAATGGTGTGAGACACGGGCATGGAAGAAGTCCACAAAACAGCTGGGTCTGACATTTGATGCCAATAAAAGCTTCACAAGGCTTTAATTGAAGTTCCTTTTATAGACAAATTTAATGCTGCTTAATGGGACAGTATTGCTGATGTCAACACAACTGTCCTTTGAAGAAAGGTCTCAGAAAGAGTCACAGACAGACTCTGCTCAACAACTCAAATGCTTAAAACCAGTTGCAGGAGTCTCTCTCCCTCTCCCTCTCCCTCTCCCTCTCCCTCTCCCTCTCCCTCTCCTTCTCCCCCCCCCTCTCTCTCACACACACTCATTTGCAGCAACCATTGACCTTTGCTATTTGGGTATAAAATACAAACATGTATGGATAACAAGTAGTTAAAATTACCGAAATAAATAAAAATATCAGTCATCACAATTTGTGCACAAGTACAAAACTATTAACACTATTAAGCAGATAAAATTATCAAACTCAATGAGAATTTAAAAATATACATTTTAAAACAAAGTGCATTATGGCCCTTCTTCTTTTTTTGGAAGCTGCCAATAATTTTGCAACTTTCGCTGTAACCAACTTGTCTCGATCTGCAAGGAGAAACACCATATAATCGCCATCTGAACTCCCTGGCTGGGACAGTGTTATTGGAGTGATTAACTCTTTATGTGAATCTTTGTTCAAAGAGCCACACAACAATGCATGCTCAAATCAACAGATATAAATAAATTCACGAACCACAGTTTAGGAACTGCCACCTACACATGCAGTTCTGTAATTTCATTGGGTTTCAAGGTCTGTGACAATGATGCTGCTTGAAGCTTTTTTTACTACTCAGAATTAAAGCAGCACCTAACACAGGAACACAACGACGTTTCCGTGAGCTGCTCTGGTTTGCCAGAAGCGGCTTAGACATGCTGGCCACATGACCCAGAAGCTGTACGCAGGCTCCCTCGGCCAATAAAGCGAGATGAGCGCTGCAACCCCAGAGTCGGTCACGACTGGACCTAATGGTCAGGGGTCCCTTTACCTTTAATACAGGAACACAGGAGAGTGCTTTATACCAAGTGAGAGCACTGGTCCATCTACATCATTCTTGCACTAGCAGGCAGACACTCTTCAGAGATTCAGAGAGGAGCCCTTCCCAGCCTGCTACCTGACGATAGCAAAGACTGAACCATGGGACCTTTTGCATGAAAGCTTGTGTTCAACCATCTTATAGGTGACCCAGTACCATGAAGTTTAACTGAAGCAAATGTTTGATTTCAATGTCTTTGGCAAGTGTGTCATGTTTAAATACATAAATAAATAAAATGGAACCTCTTCAACTTTGCAAATGTAAAGAAATATTAAAATAACGAGTGATTTTAATAAGACTTGATGAAAATTGTTGAATGTACAGTTCAATGCAAATACTGGGTTTATAATTACATAGCCATTTTTAAAAAATGCAATTAAATGGAATACATGCGATAGGAATTAGCATGCTTTTCAAGAGCAACTCATTTAATTCAGTGTCAAGCACTTCCAATTAACCTATCAGCCATTAACTGCTTTAATTTATCCAAATTGTGCTGTGAAAGGCTAATTGGAGCTGCTGAAAGAAGTTGTCATCTTAGCAAAGATAAAGGTGTTTCATTGCATATGTGCATAAGCATTAGCTGGGAGAGCGCAAATTTGGCTGGCAACCAGACACTATGGAAATAAGGAGAGCAGAGAGGGATACTTTGCTAAGCATTTTCCAATCTTTTAAAATCTGGACACATCAGAAGTGTCCGTGCCTTGAGCTGTGACCCCCGCTTCTTCTGTAGTGAAAGAATGGCCCCCTGTCTCCTCCCACTGCCCATGCCTCTGGGAGGTCTCCTGATTCTGCAGAGCACATTTGGGGGAGGTATGAGGAAGACAGGAGGAAGGAGGAAGCCCCAATGTACTTGCAGGAGTCCTTGTGATGGCCCTTTGGGATCCAGTGCTGGATTTATGTATGAGCTAAACAAGCTATAGCTTAGGGCCCCACTCTCTTGGGCCCCCCCCAAAAAATATAAATGAAAAAAAAACCTGGATGTACATTTCCAAAATATAAGCTAAAAAAACAAATAAAATAACAGTGTTTTGTGTTGTGTAGGTTCCTATGATGTATGTAATGGGCCCCGCCTGCTAGCCTGCTCCCTAAAATATCACTGGTTTGCTCATTTCTGTATATAGGGAGCCTACATTCTGCATGGACTGGTTGCACGGCAACATGTGCAAATGGCTTTAGAAACCTATTAGGTCCATAAATTACCATATAGCATATAGTCGACACAAAAAACAGTGAAAATTTGTTGTTGACAAAGCACAAATGGACATATAAAGGGCCCCATTACCCGCAGTTGCTTAGGGCCTCATCAAACCTAAATCCAGCCCTGCTCTTAACCTAACCCAGGCATAGGCAAACTCGGCCCTCCAGATGTTTTGAGACTACAGTTCCCATCATCCCTGACCACTGGTCCTGTTAGCTAGGGATGAGGGGAGTTGTAATCCCAAAACATCTGGAGGGCTGAGTTTGCCTATGCCTGACCTAACCTCTACCTCACAGGGTTGTTGTGAGGATAAAAGGGAAAAGAAGGCCCATATATGCTACCTTGCTGTCCTTGTAAAAAAAGGCAGGGTATAGATGTAATAAGTAAAATGGGCAACCAAAACAGTCATGAGGTCCGGCTAACTAACCTATGAGGAAAGATGGAGTCAGGAGAGACAACAGAAAGTATTTCTCTACACATCATGAAATTAAACTATACAATTCACTACCATAAGCTGTAGTGATGGTTGTCTACTTGGACAGCTTTAAAATCCTATTGGATAAATTTGTGGCACATTGATTGCAATGCAAGAATATAAGTATAAAGCACTCTACCTTTTAAATCAACGAGGAAGTGCTTATCTTTGCTTGAATTGTACCCAGTGTTCTAATTTGTAAAAAGGCTTGTCAATAAAGTGTGTGATGGTTGAATTATCATTAAAAAATATATTCACTTCTGGATTGAATATCTCAGGATAAGGACCCTGTGTTTAATGTGTAGGTGGACGTTTTTTAAGAGAAGTCAATCTCTAACCATTTTATTATTTAACCATTTTACTAAAAGGAACATTGAGGGAATTTTAAATCAGGCAGCAATTTTAAACCCCATTGATTTCAAAAGGAACAGAGCTGAGTCTGTGCTTATCCCTTCCAATCTAAATCAATGGGATGCAAACCAAATGGCTATAAAAGGCACAATCTTCATGTCTGTTCAAGGAGCCCTCTTCTCCAGCCAAAGGAATAATAAGCCCTGACTTAAGTGTTCAGTGGTCCTGACACAGTGCAAAAGAGCATCTTGCTGAGATGTACTGACTGCAGTATGTAGCCCTCCTCTCATTGTTTTGCACACCTGTTAGGCAAGATGTGTGTGAATGGAAGCCTGCTCCCACGGCCTGCATTGCTTTCTGGACAATAATTCTGTTTTGTGGTCCATTTTGGAGCATGCCAGAACTGGATGGCTGGAATAACTGTTTCTCGTGGGTCAGCATAGCAAATACTTCATTTCTGATCATTACCAATACATTTGTCTTTCTTGCTCTGAAATGAGTCAGAATATAAATATTAGATCAGGCAGGAAAAAGAACACATGTTTTCATTCTCGACACTTGCATCCTTTGAACAATTTTCAGTTGCTCTTTTTCTTTTAGAAAACGGAGGCAGTCTATTAGGTTTGGCAGGTTGCCTTTTGCAATGACATCGTGCTTTGTCTCTTCACTGAAGCACTGTGATTAAAGGAAAGCAGTTTTTGACATCAGGAGGCAAAATGGGATTAGATTGATGACTTCTCCTTCTCCTTCATGAAATTGGAACAAGTGTTTTCCCTTCTCCCCTAAATAACAATAGACCAACTTAATTGTGTGAATTCAGTCAATATAAACTATTTCTATGCATTTCGGAAAGCATTGTGTTTTCATTTCAGTCACACACTGAAGGTTTAAGGCCTGCAGTATAGAGCACGTGCAGATAGGTTTTTATTGCCTGAGGGCCATATTTTTAGAGGGAAGCCAGTCAAGGGCTACATTTCAGTGGTAGGTATGAGCCAGAGGCAAAAGTGAGTGGAGTCATAGGCAAAAATGTTGGTAGAGCAAGGGATATGACTCTTATTTTTTGTACAGTATGTTACAATAGGCCCAGGAGTCAGCAAACTTTTTCAGCACGGGGCCAGACCACTGTCCCTCAGACCTTATGGGGACTATATGGGGGGGGGGGGAATGAACGAATTCCTATGCCCCACAAATAACCCAGAGAGGCATTTTAAATAAAAGCATACATTCTACTCATGTAAAAACACCAGGCAGGCCCCACAAATTGTCAGAAGGTCCTACACACAAGTAGGAATCTGGCAGAGACACATGCCCAACTGGCATGTTCTCTCCCTCCTGGTTGGTCATTCGGGAGATTCAAAAGCTTTTTCCAGCCTGAACATCACAGCAACTGATACGAAGAGGCACCAGCACACTTCAGGATCAGCAGAATATAGGCAGTCAGCGTTCAGACTCAGTAGCACAGCTTTTCGGCTAAACTACATTTATTTAGATATACACACTTGGAGCATCGCAACTCAGCTCCTTCCTCTTCAGCATCAAACAGCAAAGAGAAAGAACAAAAGGACAAATGTCCTACGTCACGGAAACACAGTAATAAAAACATCCTATCTCCGTCACTTCCCACAATGTGGAATGAAAACATACACTGTCATGTGATAAAAACAATCCCATGACTGCAACAAGGGAAAAGAATCTTAACACAAATAATGCAGAGATGCATTTTAAATAAAAGGTCACATTCTACTCATGTAAAAACACGCTGATTCCAGGACTGTCCGTGGGCCGGATTGAGAAGGCAATTGGGCCAGATCCGGCCCCCGGGCCTTAGGTTGCCTACCCATGTTCTAGCCAAACAAAAGTCAAAGGTTTATACGCACACACCCTGATACACATTTCAGCAAAGTAAAACTCTTGAAGATGCAGATCAGGGCCAGAGGGGTGTGTGGTCTTGGGAAGAGGGTGTGTGGCCTGAGGAGAACACACAGCTTGGGGACAGTCTTGAAGGTCATATAAAGAACCACATTTGGCCTCCTGGCCTGAGAATCCCCAACTAAGATATGGGGGTTGGGGAGAGCAATGTGCCTAGGAAGTATTTTGCTTCATTGATCTTGTGGCTGAAATTAAGGTATATCTATTTGATCCACAAACCATAACCATCAAGTACAGCGCAGGGTTATCAAGACAACCACAGCATAGAGAGGAGAATAAAAGGCACATAAACTGTGCCTTTAAAAATAAAAAATATAACAAAATCCATGAGCAATCACAAATAGTTAAAAATAGACTTTTTTAAAATGCAGAACTCATCTTCCTTTTAATAATTGTGGGCTAGTTTGGATGGCTACAGTGAAGAACTTGACTATATTTTCTGTAATCTGAGGCCCAGAGTCTACCATTCAAATATCAGCATTGACTGTATCTGTGTTCCCCAAGTGCAGAGAAAGTATTAGGAACATAAATTGGGATTTCATATCCTTATAAAAATTGCAGTATACGAGGACATGGGCTAATGTCTCAGCTAAGCCATTTTTACAAGAACTGCCAAGACAGTCTGATAAATTGGCCTCCCATAACTGTGTTGAACCTGGCCATTGAAGATGCTCTCCTGTATCCGGGGATAATTAGTGTCGCTAAATATCTAGCAGGGCAATAATTACAACTAGGTTGTAGACCAGGAGACAAATCCTTTTGCCAGAGTGAATGGATTTTGTGAGTTAAGTTCTAGAGAAGTCTCTGTTTAATGCAGCAGTTGCTTTTTTTCTAACTCAAGAGATAGAAAAAGCGGGTATCCCACTTTTGATCATGCGGCCATACGGCTCAGAGTATGAACTCCACCCTGTCTGTCCCACATCTGCCTCTGCTATACTGGCCTTGCAGATTCTTGAATGGCTTCAAAACCTTGCCACAGATACGGGAAGGCAGATGCAGCAGTGGGAGAAAAGAAATTACTATATGCTGTCTGAATATTGTAATTCTGCATGCTGTATACTGCCTTGCAGCATTTCTAGGGACTGTCTAAAAATATTTGAATAAATGAATAGGTAATAGATTCAACTCACTGGAAAAGACCCTGATGTTGGGAAACATGGAGGGCACAAGGAGAAGAGGACGACAGAGGACGAGATGGTTAGACAGTGTTCTCGAAGCTACAAACATGAATCTGACCAAACTGCGGGTGGCAGTGGAAGACAGAAGTGCCTGGCGTGCTCTGGTCCATGGGGTCACGAAGAGTCGGACACGACTGAACGACTAAACAACAAACAACAACAAAATAGATTCAAAAGACCTTCTTGACAGAAATGCCAAAATTTGCCACCAAGTGAACCAAACACGGTGATCCACAACCTAGTTTTACTAATATTCTTGCCTATCATCCCAGGCAGTAGAGTTCCATTAACTTCTAACATCAAGAGCTAAATTGCAAGTACTGTAATAGTAGTCCAATGAGTCTTTTTTGTAATAGTAATAGTATGACTCGGTATGGCAAATGACTGATGGGGGAGGGGAAAAAAACTTTCCTTTCTTTCCTTATGTGATTAAACAAGAATCCCCTCCCCTCACAAGTCAGAAATGTCGTTTTAAGGACTTAAGCTGTGGATTTAAGGCTGTGTGGAGATAAACTTTCGAACCAAAGCATGTTTTAAGAAGAGTGTGGAATGTATAAGGGCTTTGGAATGACGCAGTTAAAAATGCCACCGCCATATTGGGAAGTTCTGTCGGAGGTCTTGAGTCTGGGAGGAGAAATAGAGCTGTTTTTATATTGTGGGTGAAACTCCTCAGAGGGACTTAAGAATGACAGTTCTGTAATTAAAGATGGAAAGAGCGATGTTATCTATGAAGGTGATGATATATGGAAACCATCTCGATTTGAGGATTGGAAGAACGGAAAAATTCACACAGGATTATTATTGGTGTTTATCGGCTTAAGGAGACTATCAGAAGAGATCATAAAGAAAAAAGAGAAAATATATGAACAAGATGTGATGTGGAAACAGCAATATAAGACTGGATAGAATTATGAACTCTGTTTGGACTGATTTGGACATTAACGCAGTAGCAAGAAGATGATCAGAATCCCCCTTCGGATCTTGAAATATGGGTCCCCCCAACAAAATTTAAAATTCGGCTTTGTAATTCGGAATTTATGTGATGTGATTTAATTTGATTTGATTGGCTGGTTAATAAAAATTATTTTTTTAAAAAAATCCATAATTAAAATCAGCAATAGGCTAAAAAGGCATCTCAGCTTCTACATATCCAGATAGGCAAAATGTTTCAAGCAGATATTAAAAAGAGTTCAGTTGAGGTTGCCAGCCTGATGTCAATAGGCAAGTGAAAGGGTCACCACACTACAAGATTGATTCTTACAAGTGCCATTTCTGCAGACTGAAATGGCTGAGTGGACATGTGTGGAGTAAGGGAAAAGAGGCCAATTAGTTCCTTTCCTAAAGGCAACTCATTTTGAGGATCAGACCGACAAGTGCTAAGGAGATACCAGCCTCATAATGGCAGAACTGAAGCAAAGGGATGGAGGGAAGAGACACATACTTAGGAATCTAAATTAGACACAAATAAGGTGGATAAACCGTTGAGAGTCAAAGCGTTATTTGCAGACTATAGGGCAGAGGGGATAAATAACACACCCACTTTTCAGTTCCAACTAGGAACGTTGTTTTTGTGCACTTGGATAGTCATTAGCATCTCAAAGTTATTGCCCTTTTTACGTTTTCCATTAAAGTGCATTGCAGCAGCACCAACACACAGAGAAAAAATGTGCAGTGAAGTCCAATTAATGTTTCTCAATTAAATATGTGGGATATGTGTCTTAATGGATTTGTTAATGCAGATAAGCACGTCATTATCCCAGTCAACTTTCATTGTAGCTCATCAGGGAAGTAGAGAGAAAATAGTGTACTGCTATCATTACTTAGCATTGCTAATAGTATATCAAATAACCTACTTGTGACCCTACATTATGTTATTTCCCCCCAAAGATCTCTTTTTTCTACATTAATATAATTTAGTTGGTATGTGTACATGTTGCCCATATTAGTACTGTGTGGGAAAGATTATGGGCTTTTTGGTGATGATGTTTTTTAAACAAACAAACAAACAAAAGCAAACAAACTTTTTCCTCTGGTGCCCCCTGCTGGTACTTCTGATTAACTCTCTCCCCGCCCCGCTTCAAATCCACTTAACCTTTTATCCTATCTGCTGTTCATATGTGGATTTTTTTTCTAGTAAAATTGCAACTGCTGTGAAGATAAGTGATGCTAGTGAATCAAGAACAATGTGGGTGAGGGACAATGGCTACTCTGTCAAGTTTTTTTTCAGAGTAGAGGCAATGATGTCATCTGCTGGAGGGTCAGGTTTTACTGGCACAGTGGAATGTGTGTGTGTGTTACGGAGTATTCTTCCATTTGTTCACAGTGAAGCAGTAATTGTTGTTGTGTTAGATGTATTCAGAACTGCTCTCACAAGTGATGCCATCACAGTGATGGAGAAAAGCCAGCCTCACTTTTTATGTATGCGACAACAGCTGCATGGATGCTACTAGCCCGGAGATGGAAAGAAGACAGAGTCCTTACCAGAAAGGAATGGCAAACCAAGCTGTTGGACTATAATGAAATGGAAAAACTGACCAAAAAACTCAGGAACCAAGAAGACGAAAACTTCAAGAAAGAATGGGGGGAAATTATAATTTTTTTAAAGACCATTGTAAGCAGATGAAAACATTAGCAGGATTTTAATATCGCTTGTAATGTAACATTACAGCAAATGGGTGGGATATAAATAAATTATTACTACTACTACTACACCTTGGACAATATGGACAGATACAAAATATAGATTATGAAATAACCTGCAGTTGAAAATGTTGACAATAAGACCCATGTAAGGGATGGTGGAAAGTCTTGAGATTCAGAGAAATCTCTATATACAGATGTGCATTTGGTATTGTTATAAATTTACATTTGTAAAACCAAATAAAAATGGGGGGGGGGGAGAGAAGACAGCTTCTGTACTGATTTGTTGCTGTACCAGCTCCTTGGCAGGTGGTCATGTAAAACTACTGCGAGTGCAGGATTCAGACCCTGCCCCTTACCCCTTACCCTTTTTCGCTCTAACTAGACACGAGAATGGCAGACCCTTGTCTTCAAATGCTGGTTGAACCAATTGGTCATCGAGTAGGATGAGAATGTGATTTCAACAGAAAAGTGACAAGTAAGAGGGGCGTGCGAAACTGTTCCTCCAGCCACTGCTTTTCCTCTTTAAAAAACCTTGCTGTGTGATAGCATTGGAAGGAGGGGGCACTGTGATGGAAACAAAGCAGGAGGGGGGGGGGAAACACTTCCTCTCTAGCACATCTCTGTTTAAAATGCCCACATTCCCTATCAGTGGGCAGGCTTCACCCTTCGCTGCTTTTGTAGATCTAAAAGCAGCCTTTGACACAGTCCCCAGAACCAGACTATGGGACAGACTTAGGGCCACCAACATCAACAGAAGGCTATTGCACTTAATACAGACTGTTCACACAAACACGGCCCTTAGAGTCAGGTGTAGCCGCTTAGGGCACCTGTCAGCTCCGTGAATCTCAAGCCTCTCATGCCTCCGCTCTGGCAAGAGATGTGATTAGGTTGGAATGTGAAGCGGGGGAGGAGCAGCCAAGCTGCAGTAGGAGCCTGATCTCACAGAACAAAGAGCAGGAAGAGGAGAAGCTGGGGGGACGGGACATATAGACCGATGGCTCCAATTTGAACTCTGACGCAGGGACTCTGGAAATAGCCTGTCCAAAAAAATCGTAGGCTCGAGAGAATCTGTGAGAAGAGGAAAAAAGAAAGAAAGCGGAAGTGGGGGTTTCATTGCTGGAGGAGGAAGGGGCGGAGCTCAGACTCGGCAACTGCAAACAAGGATGAACATGCCAAAGGCTGAGCTCTGCAGTGATTTATGAGCTTGAGCAATAAACCTGAGATAATTACTGCTGGAGTTGTCTCGCGTCTGTGGGGGAGAATCAAGCCATTACAGCACCTAACAGACCCCATTAAAACCTTTAAGGGAGTTAGGCAAGGGTGCGTTTTGGCCCCCTTGCTATTCCATTTCTATCTCAATAACCTGGTAAACACTCTCAATAACCCCGAACTTCATCCACTGAAGACTGCACATAGGCATACAGTGGTACCTCTGGTTGTGAACAGGATCCATTCTGGAAGTCCGTTCGCAACATGAAAAGCCCACAACCTGAAGCGCCGTATCTGCACAGGTGCGCAGCGTGATTTAGTGCATGTGTGCATGCGTGAGTGGCAAAACCCGGAAGTAACTCTTTCCGGTACTTCGGGATTGCCGTGGGATGCAACCTGAAAAAACGTATCATGAAGCAAATGCAACATGAGGCATGACTGTATCACGGTTCTGCTATACGCAGACAATGCGGTAATACTCCCTAGAACCCCTGTAGGGCTCAGAAGAGCTTTAAGAAAACTTGCAGTCTATTGTGAAACCAAATGCCTTAAAATAAATTATCAGAAGACCAAGATTCTCGCTTTTGTGGAAAAACCAAAGCCCAGAAGCTGGGAACTCCAAGGTCACAAATTAGAACAAGTCTCGAACTATAAGTACCTAGGAATGGCAGTCCAGGCTTCAGGATCCAACAAAATTCATATAAATTCCATTGGGAGTGTTGGGGAACGATCTGCAAACTGAACCGTCAAATTCTTTAGAACACAAGGGGGGGTTTCTGTCCCCATGGCCCTAAAACTATATAAGGCTAAAATGTTGACACAGCTTCTTTATGGATCCTTCTTAGGCCCGCCATCCTCTTCCTTCTCTCCCCTTGAAAGAGTTCAATCTAAACTCCTCAGAGTCCTCCTACAAGTCTCCAGATGCGTTCCAAATGCATGGGTCAGATTAGAAACTGGGATGATGAGAGTAGAGGTTTATATTAGTTTAAAATCAATCTACAAGTGACTGATGCTGAAATTGCTCCCACGAGGAATAGCTCCACTGATTGATTCTATGTGACTGGTTCCAGTCTGGCTGGCAGACAGCAGTTCTGAATACTCTTCAGGAATTGGGCTTTGCTCCTCAAGTTCTTTTAAATTTGGGCCCGGGTCAAGCAAGATCTGTGGTCAGGCAAAGAATCATGGACACAGAGAGACAGCATGACTGCTTGAGGTCCCCCGATTATATAATTGTAGAAAATGAGAGATATGTTGCGGTCCCGGCAGCATACCTCTATTTTCTCACATCAAGAAAGGGTAATGTAGCAGATGGGTGATAGGTGGCATGGAGGAGGAGAGAGAAAATGAAAATATTGGACTCAAACAAATAACCACAATTTAAAAACAATTGCACTTTTTTAATGCAGAAAAAAGTCTGGGCTTTAAAAAAGAGTGAGGGTCAGAGTTACTTAGCTTTGTTAAACATTTCTGTTTCAGCAGCTCAGGATTTGAATAGTACAATCAGTGGAGGCCAAAAATAGAAATGACAGTATTTCAGCTTGGAAACAACAAAAGCATCAATCAACCACATCCATGGGGCTGACCAGATATAACTCTGGTGTTAGTTTGGAAATAAGATGAAAGGGCATGACTTATGAAAATCTCCAGATTGTTAATCAGATTTGCAGTACAAGCCTGAAATCCATCTCCTCAACGCTCTGAATGTGACATTGCTGGGATAATATTACTATAATCATATATCCAAAAACTAGTTCATACGATTTACAAAGGTTTACATTGCCACTGAGTAGTGTGGGCTTTTGATCCTTTTCTCAAGGCTTGCTTTTTCTTAAATAGATTAAACCGCTATTATCATCATCCCAGAGATCCTTCAAAACTCACAGGACCAATGGAATTTAATTAACAGATATAAACCTCATGGGTATCATCACTGGTTTTCATCAGAGGAAGATTATTTCCTCCAAGGTTTTGGAAGAGCCATGTTAATGCTCATGAAGGAGCTGTTAGATGTGCCTTGTTATGGGGTTCACCAGTAAGAGTAAAGCCTTTAGATTTCCTTGAAACTGGAATCATGATCTTCAAGTGTGCTATAATGAACAGGGTGCTCTATCATTTGTAGACTGACACTTCAACACTGAAAGCCCACAGGGGGAATGAATGTGTGGAGGCTGGAAGTGGGGTTAGCAAGCAGATCCCTCTTTCCCTCTGTGTATTCACTATATGCAAAAGTGATCTAAGGCCAGGCAGCAAGGTCCAAGTACAGTGGTACCTCAGGTTACATACGCTTCAGGTTACATACACTTCAGGTTACAGACTCCGCTAACCCAGAAATAGTGCTTCAGGATGAGAACAGAAATCGTGCTCCGGCGGAGCAGCAGCAGGAGGAGGCCCCCATTAGCTAAAGTGGTGTTTCAGGTTAAGTACGGACCTCCGGAATGAATTAAGTACTTAACCCGAGGTACCACTGTATTAAATTTAAAATAAGGACATGGAACAATGACCTTTTATGTACCTAGGTGGACTGACTGCATTCAGAGTTTCATGCCAATACCTTGAACCATGTCTGGAGATTTATACTCCAATCCTGTGAGGCAAGAAAGATTACTTACTTAAAAAAACAAACCAACCCCATACATACCTGAATTCAGAGGTCCCAACCATAAAAATCTATAAAATAATACTTTTTTTTATTTATAAAAACAGATTAAAACTCAAAGCAACTCCCTAGCCTTTTACTCCCAGCAACCAAAACCTGACTTTCCTGAATAAAGATTTTTCCTTAAAATAAAGTGACAAGGAAACAGGAAGGCAGATATTGTTGACATATGCAACCTTCAGAGAAATGCGACCCAGGTATGAAAGATAATCTAGATATATATATGAAATCTCTAGCTATAGCCTGGAATTACAGCAGACTCTCACAGCGAGTTACCAGAGGCTGAGGTACATTTGTTACTCTGAGAAGCACATTAATGTATGCCTTGGTTTCTACTGTATGAATGCATGAATAGAGAACCTATTAGAGTAATATTAATCTTTCTTTCTCCCCTGACAGTTAATCTTCTTTCCCGCCCACATACACTGTGATCATCTAAGTTTCACATCTAGCTGGCTGCTGTTTTAGTCTGAGGTCAGAAAGACCTGGAGTGTCAAATATTCTGGGTTGCTGCATCTAATATATTGCCATCTGTGTAGATGAGAAGGCACTTCTGGGGATCTTAGAAAGGCTTCTTTCTTTCTTTCTTTCTTTCTTTCTTTCTTTCTTTCTTTCTTTCTTTCTTTCTTCTGCCGTATGGATAGTGTTTGGGTTTTAGAGCACAGCTTCTTCCTTGATCCCTGTTTGCTCAGTGCTTTTACTTGGTCTTTCTGGCCCATGTGCATTTTACAGAATTGAAGCCTCTCTATTTTGAGAGATGACGAATTAAAACATTTAGGATTAGGGAGTGCTTATTGAATCTTTCTGGCCCCAAATAGAAAAGGATCTATTGAGTTAGTCCACAGACCATATCAAAAGAGAACAAACTAAAATACATTTAAAACTCCATATAAAAGTATACAAGAAGCAGTACTGTTTATTAGGTCTTTACTGAAACAAAACTCATAATCAAAAATTGGAGAGATGTCAGAATGAATGTATATCTTCAAAACTCAGAATCTACACCACAGTTGACTAAAGCAGATTCTAAGTACAGTGGTATCTTGGGTTAAGAACTTAATTCATTCTGGAGGTCCGTTCTTAATCTGAAACTGTTCTTAATCTGAGGTACCACTTTAGCTAATGGGGCCTCCCGCTGCCGCTGCGTGATTTCTGTTCTCATCCTGAAGCAAAGGTCTTAACCCGAGATACTATTTCTGGGTTAGCGGAGTCTGTAATCTGAAGCGTCTGTAACCCGTATCCTGAGGTTGGAAACCATTACTACAAAAGAGACTTCTGACACTGAGATACACGTCCTCCACAAAGGAGAGGACCCTGCTCCTTTCTCATCCACACCTGTCTAATGTTCAGATAAAATAGCCCCTGGTTCCTAAGAACATAAGAAGAATCCTGTTAGGCCAAAGTGCATTCAGTCCAGCATCCTTTTCTCACAGTGGCCCGACATTGATGCTTTTGGAACACTGTGAACAGGACCTGAACTCAACATCTCTTTCCCCACTTGTGATTCCCAACAACTGGTACTCAAAGGCATACTTCCTCCAACAATGGATGGAGAGCATTGACATCATGAGTAGTAGCCACTGATAGCATCGTTCTTCTTTTTACTCTGCTTATTTAGTGGCAGTGAATCTCCCAGCTGTGCTCCTTCTCCTGGCTCCCACCCCCAATTCTCCTTAGAATGGAAAGAGCGAGGGGGGGGGATATGGTGACTGCTAAGACCTAGGGCATTGCCACTGCTTCAAATTTTGTACTATCACACCCCCTTGATTAATTGGTCTGTATAATGTTGTTTTTGGTAAGTATGACCATTTATTTGAATGAATAAATTTAGAGATGAGCGCTTGCCATTTCTTACGTCTGGAAGCCACTAAATGGACAGGCAATACTCAGTGTAAATAAACTTTATAATGTGGGGCAGAAGTAGGTAGCGAGGTCACAGTACTTCTATTAAAAACAGATGGTTGGTAGGTGGCATGGAAGAGGAGAGAGAAAATTAACATAACAATATTGGACTCAAACAAATAACCACAATTTTAAAACAATTGCACATTCTTTTAATGCAGAAAAAAAATCAAGGCTTTAAAAAGAGTGAGAGTGAAGGATCAGAGTCACTTAGCTTTGTTAAATATTTCTGTTTCAGCAGCTAAAGAAAGTTGCAGGTTTTGAATAGTACAATCAGTGGGTGCCAAAAATAGTAATGACAGTAATTCAACAAGTATTACTTCCATTAAAATAATCCACAACTATTAATCCTGCCCCCAGCTTTCCTCATTTCAGCATTATTACTTTTTGCAGGGTTTCATCATTTTGTTCTTGCCATTATTAAACAATCAGGAGTTGGAAACCACTCAGACTTCACTCTCTCCCGCCACCCCCCATGGTAGGGGATAGAAGCATGGGTGTAGCTAGGATTTAGCAGGGACCAGGCATTATGTTAGGGTGACAGAGCCTTGTTTAGTTAAATATTTTTATTGATTTACTTGATGGGGGGGCAGCTGCCCCCTCCACCCCACACCTTGGTTACACCCATGAATAGAAGTCAAATTTAATATCAGAGGAATCCACAAGCCAGGGAGCTAGAACATTTCTTCCCCTATCTGACTTCCTTCCCCCAACCCCCAACTCCAGTTCTTGAAACAAGCCAAGCTGGTATAGAAACTCCCAAATCAATGGGTCATAGGCAGGGATAAGTGGCTGTTTAGGCTTCTTCAGTACTTTAGATATTAGAATGAAACCCTCCACCCCACAGTTTCAGTTTTGTGTTGGAGGCAGACTCTGGGATAAAAAAACTGGCCACCATCATTTCTAATGTCTACCTTTGCTCTTAGATGTTAATTTTGTTAAGCACTGTCAGGGGACTGCCATCGGAACGGGGGATGGAGGCAGGGGGATACCGAGAGCCTCCGAAGCTTCTGAGAAGCAGCTCCTCCTCCAGCAGTGGAGAAAGCCAAACCTTCAGTGGAGCAGAGGGGGAAGGGATAGCCGAGTGACAGGAAGGTTCGAAGATGCTTCTGAGAGCCCAAGCACCTCACCCAGCCCAGCAGGCCAGGAGGTGCAAACACCGCTTCCGTCGCCCTGCTTGTGCAGAGGGTTGAAATGTAAGGAGGGGAGGCAGAGATTTGGGGTGCCCAAGTTCTTATGCTGGGGGAGAAACCAGAAAGGGGCACTCCCGGAATCTGCAAGTGACTAAGACAGACATGAACTTTGGGTTTCTGCACTGTACATAGTTTGCACCAATAAAACATGTAAAAAACAGGTCAGAGTCCTGCCTGGTTACTCATGAGCAACCACCACCAGTGCCTGACAAGCGCCTTGTATTCTGTAAACCCTGCTAAGGCTGTGTCATTGCTTTGATGACATTGCTACGTTCTGCATGTTGTGTAATATACCCATTTTTCTTCGTTTTCTACCTTTTATTCACACACACACAGCAGCAGCAGTGGCAGCATTGGAGCTTCTCTCTCAAGGCATAACGAGATCCTAAGCCAGCAAGCAGGTGACTTAGACTTTTACTTTTTTATTTTTTAAAGCTAAGTAATTCAGACGCGGGTGGCGCTGTGGGTTAAAGCCTCAGTGCCTAGGGCTTGCCGATCAAGAGGTTGGCGGTTTGAATCCCCGTGGCGGGGTGCGCTCCCGTTGTTCGGTCCCAGCGCCTGCCAACCTAGCAGTTCGAAAGCACTCTCGGGTGCAAGTAGATAAATAGGGACCGCTTACTAGCGGGAAGGTAAACAGTGTTTCCGTGTGCGGCTCTGGCTCGCCAGAGCAGCGATGTCACGCTGGCCACGTGACCTGGAAGTGTCTTCGGACAGCGCTGGCCCTCGGCCTCTTTGAGTGAGATGGGCGCACAACCCTAGAGTCTGTCAAGACTGGCCCGTACGGGCAGGGGTACCTTTGCCTTTACTAATTCAGACATTTACAAAGCATGATAGAAAGCAAAAGGTGGAGGCAGCACTTGAAGGCTGCAGATACAGAGAAACTGCTATTGCTTAACTACATAATTACTGTTGCTAAGCAATCAGATGAAGGAATGCTGACCATCCCCACTAGGGACTTAGGAGGAGAGAGGGCAGCGCAGCAGAAAAAAGCAGGAACAGCTGATTGTTGCTGCTACTCTGATGCTGGATAGAGGAGGGGAGTCTGTTTTGTGTGTTGTGGTATGTATGTTTAAGCCCTTTCCACTCTGTCCACATTATTTCATTCACCCGCTCCCCACCCCCAAGTGTGCTGCCTTTACAGGATAAAACACAATTGGCTGTTTTTGATATATTTTACTTTGAATAAACTTCCTTGAAATAAATGAGGCTTCTCCCTACTGAGAAAAAGAAATGGTGCCATTGCAGTGTGTTACCTCCCCCGATTTTCCATGCTCCCCCACCAGCTGCAACTAGTCTTCTTGTCATCACTGGGCTGTTATTTATTAATATAAAGGGCAATTAGTCCCATTTCTGTGGTTGGAACAGTCACCCACACAGCTTAATGGTGTGTGTGTGCAGCTTGAAAAGTTGGCTATTTGTAGACCTGGACCAAGACATTTTACTACTACCTGAAACACAGCCCCTACCTCTGTTCCATTGTGAAAGGGGTCTGATTACATGTAATTTCCCAGTAGGGCAGCCTGTGTCAGCCTTCTTTTCTTTTATCTTAATACATTTTGAAAAGTTGGGTACTATTTCTAGCTTGATAGAGGGTAAAGTACAGTCACCATAGATGTAAGCCTAGTAAGAGCAGCGAGGTATTCTCTGTTCGAGAGAGGGAAGTGGGAAAATATGAGGAAATTGCTTGCTTTTAGATGCTAGGATTTTCTGCCACTGTGGTGAGCTGTAGATTCTGCAGGCTCACAAGCCTAGCTGGGGTGCTTTGAATTCCGCTATGAATTGGCAGGAGCCATTTTTGATAGCATCCTGTTTATGGAAGTTGGGTCTGGAAGTCCACAAACTTTACTAAGTTTTATTTCAGCCAAGGCTGCTTGGTAGGCTGATAGATTTCAGTGCAGTGAGGGAGAAATTAAAATATGAGATTATTAAAATTGGAATCATATCCACCTCATAATGATCAAAATAGAAAATACCAGCTCTTTAAAAAGACACTGATTTCCTTATTTTTTTTTGGGGGGGGAGGTGTACTCTCTCTTTTGATTATGCACTGTAGTTGGGGAATATACTAATTCCTCATTAAATATATATATATATTTCTATGCTGCTAGTTAGAAAAAAAGGGGGAGGGCCTTATCTCAATGGTGAAGTGACTGCTTTGCACACTGCAGGTCCCAAGTTCAATCCCTGCCATCAGCATGTGGGGCTGGAAGAGACCCCTGTCTGAAACCCCGAGGAGCCTCTGCCAGTCAGTGTAGACAATTTAGCCAGGCAGTGTTTCTCAAACTTAAGTCTCCAGCTGTTGTTCGACTACAACTCCCACCATCCCTAGCTAGTAGGACCAGTGGTCAGGGATGATGGGAGTTGTAGTCCAACAACAGCTGGAGACCCAAGTTCAGGAAACAGGAAGGGACTTTGGGACTGCATCAGTATAATGCAGCTTCCTGTGTTCCTATCATCAGGTCACCACCACCAAAGTCAGAAGCAAAGAACCCAATCCAACTGCACAAGGGCATATTGCCATTACCAGAGATGCAACAAGCACACTCTACACACCGCTGCAGACACCTTCGTCTTGCAGCAGCGCTGCCTATATTGCTGAGAGCTAGTTTTCCCTTTTCAAGATACAGCTTGAAATGCTCCAGTGAGCTGTAACCTGGAGATAATAGTGGGGTGAGAAAAATGGATTCTCCAATATCATCTTTGCGGCTCTAAGTAGTTGTAATGCTTTAAAAACAAACACCTGCTGCCTCAGTTCAAACTCTTAAATGGATTATTGCTTGCTGCTAACAGGTGAATCCGACCATTGCTCTGATAATGTTTTGTGCCTTTTGACCTCCAGGTGTTCATTCACAGTTGGATTTCAGGGAGGTCATGAGTTGTAATGAAAACTATATGAAGCAGCACGGGAGCATAGCTTCTGTGCTTGAACATTAACAGTTGGCAGGCAGGAAGCACTTTGGACGATAAAAATTGCCGTGTGATTGCTTTTCAAGTCTGAGAAAGGATGGGCATCGTCTATTTTCAGTGTGTGTGTGTGCTCTATAGTCGATGAACCAATAAACTCTCAGAATCAAAGTCATGGGAATAAATGTGAACACCTCAAAATCAGGGTCAGCCTATGCACACTTATCTGGGGTAATTGACTAATTTAATCCAGTGGTACTTACTTTTGAGTAGACATGCATAGGAATGTGGTGCTACATAAGATTGAGAAACCAGCTCCATTTTTATTGCTGCAAGTATGAAAAGTATATTCTCCAGCGAAAGCTTTCCAAAAGAAAAAAAAGGTGATTATATCAAAACACTCAATAACCATGTAAGGATGTAAGCTTGCCTTGGCTATGAACTCAGTTGGTGGCCATAGGCATGCAGCTAGACTACCTGTCTGTCCCTGCCTCCTTTGGCCAACTGCTATATAAGTGGTAAGTAGTATCTGGCTCAGTGCAGCTCTTAAGAAATGAAAGTCATGAATCAATCGAAACATTTAACGGCTGTCTATATATTAATGCTTGTTAGGTGAAAATTAGATGTTTTATTGGTAAATACAAAAAGGAAAGGAGGACATTGGTTTCCCCCTCTCCTCCACATCTGTAAGGCTTTTTACCATTTCACTATCTTCCAGGTAAAGAAATCTAAAAATAGTTTCTGCACGCAGCACTAAAGAGAAGCAGTGTGGAGTAGCAGTTAGAATTTTTAACTAGGACCTGGGAAACCGGGGTTCAAATTTCCCATTTGTCCATGTAGTTCATTGGGTGACCTTGGGCCAGTCACTGCCTCTCAGTCTAACCTACCTCACATGATTGTTGTGGGATTAAATGAGGGCGGGAAGGACCACGTATGCCACCTCGAGCCCCTTAGAGGAAATGGCGGGATGATGATGATTACAGTCTATTACTTGTACCCCTCCCATCTGACTGGGTTGCCCCAGCCACTCTGGGCAGCTTCCAACAGAATATAACAGAACACGGCAAAACATCAGTCATTAAAAACTTCCCGATATAGGGCTGCCTTCATTTACGTCTTCAGATATAAATGCAGTAAGTAAATAAAACGTACAGCAAAATGCAATGAATTAATAACCAACCCATTTATTCTTGAAGGCCTTTACATTAGCTGTTGCCAAAATCAACATAAAGCAGGAGGGTGGCAGCCAAACCCATCCTGAGAAGGAGTTCCATACAATGCCAACCTGCAACCTGCTTCCCATCACTGTAGACAATAGTGAACTAGATGGATCAATGATCTGATTCAGTATAAAGCAGCTTCCCATGAGGATTTGGAGAGAGAAGAGATCTGAATTTTGTATATTCTTATGGCCATACAGATGAGGGGTTCCTGCATTTCCTAATCCTTTGAAATATCACATAACAAAATGTAGCATGTGGATTATCATCAAGACACATGAGAACAGGAAAATTAGATCACCATGAAATTACAAGGACTATACAAAAAAGAGATAGAACCAAAGTGAGTTTTGTGGCAACAACCACATGACCCATTTTTATTCATCCGTTTTTAAGAGCAATTTTCTGTACTCCATGTGACAGTCAAAGCAGGGGAGGGAGGAAAGCTGGGAATCAATCAAAACACTTGGGTAACTAGTCTATTCTCTAATCAACACCAGTGAATTACAAAGATAATACTGTCTCATGCTGATCCACAGATTAGTTTAATAGACAATAATGGCACAGACAGTAACTCTGGTAGAAGCAAATTGGCTTAGACTGGCAAAGCAAAGTTAATAGACACCAAGGTAGCATTTTATTCCATCTCATTTGAGTTTATAATGGGTTCGTTTGCCTATTGAGGGAAAGCAGATAGTCTAATCTTATTCCACACATGACCTTAAGGGCTTGGCCACTTAATTGCATTTTTTTTCCTATGAAAAGAAAATTATTCAAAGTGCTGTAAAGTACTGCAAAGGAGTTCTTTATTGTTTCAAATTACTCTCCAATTTAATCTAGGGGAAAACAGAAATAAGCATATTGATTTCTGAAACCCTTTCAACAGGAAAATTCACAGCTCATAAAGGAACAGATTTTCTATTGATTCACAGTTTTAAAACCTGCTGCATATATATATGATGTGAGTAAAAGCTCTCAAGCCAAACCCCTCTTTCTTCCATTGACTCTAATGTATGAGGGGCTATGGGGGGCAGATTTCTGACTTGTGGATCTACTTTGAGTTTTTTACTAGAAGGCCAGGATCTACCAACCACAGCCAGATGCAAAACACATTCTATGAACACACTTTGAGCCTAGGAATATGTTTTCAGTACCAGAACTGAATGTATTATACAACCCTTGTATGCAAAAGCAAAAGCCCATCATTTAGGCCAGACATGTCCAAAGTCTGCTCACTTCATCAAATCTGGCCCTCTTTGAAAAAAGTTTGGGCACCCCCCCAATAGGCAGAATAAGTAATTCTCATGTCTGCTGTTATGAAACAACTGGGAGTCACAAACCATTGCAGAGCTACTGCATACCACCCAGAGAAAAACCAGTAGATTCTGATAAACCTGCTTCCCATTGGACCTAGACATTAGAAGGAAGAAGGTGGAAGCCATCATGGAGAAATGGTATCACCCCATGTCTCTAGTTAAGCCTCATTGGAGAAAACCCACAAGAATCATTGCACTTGAGATATTTATTTTTTCAAAGCAGGAAGCACACAGCTCTTTGTTTTTCTCTGGTAGTGCATGATGCGAAAACTGGTGACCTAAATGCTTATGAATGAAGCATCATTAGGAAATAACTGCTTGCTGTGTGCATTCTTTTGTACCATGCATATGTATATGTACATATGGAGACTTACATTCAATAAATAACACATTGAGGGCACAAGGAGAAGGGGACGACAGAGGACGAGATGGTTGGATAGTGTTCTCAAAGCTACCAGCATGAGTTTAACCAAACTGTGGGAGGCAGTGGAAAACAGGAGTGCCTGGCGTGCTCTGGTCCATGGGGTCTCGAAGAGTCGGACGCGACTAAACAACAACAAATATACTCTGACCCTTGACTTGGCAACACTGATAAAAAGAACTCAATGTAATATGTTATATGATAAATTGACAATACTTAATCAAAAGTACTTGCTTCCAAGCAGTGTTGTCTGATGGTGAAATGCAGCTGAATATGAGGGGTTTTCCTCAGCAAATATGTTTAATATTCTAATGGCTTGTCATTGCCAATGCCCACCAGTATATTTGAGATGCACATAATTGCACTTGCTTCCCCTGAGCTGTGGGTAACTGAGAATGCCTTCTTAGACATTGCATAGGTGAGAAGTGATAACTGTGCATAATGTAGTCCTTCAGGAAGAGGGGCAACCTGCCCATTGGAAATGACAACACTTAAACAGTTGCAGTTTTGTGTTTACTGGGGAAATTAATGCTAGCCATTCCCCTTGTAAAACAAGACTGCATTTTAATATGAGCAAATGATTGCAGTAACTTTCACGCAGCCTGAATTTATTCCTTTTGGCATTTGCACTTACTTAATTTCAATATGCATTAAGCTTTGAAACACAGGGAGATCTTTATTAACCCATTGATGCAATTTTATTTGTTTGCTCCCAGTTGCTGAAGAACTCAAAGGAAAATTCTTTCCCGAGGCTTTAATGTTCAGATTGCTGTGATACATATGCAAATAACTGGCTTAAGGCCCAACGGGCAATGCACTTAATTAATCCAACATACAGCTACACAAAAGCAGGTGATTCCCAAAGCTTAGACATAGATCCTATAGAAAGGAACGGGGCAGGAATAGTGTAGCAAGCAGTTCTGCTGCCTAGCAATCTGTCTCTCACTATGCCTAGTTGGTGGCATCATCTGTTCTTGCCTCAATTGGCACCTCCTGGATCTAGGTGATGGTGGAGGTTTCTCTGGCCCCTGAGGGGCTGGTGGGGCTAGTGGAATGTCTCCCTCTGGAAAGGCAGGGCTACAGTAATCCCAGTGCCTGATGGTGCCAGGGTGGGTTGCACAATAGGCACCATAGAAGTGTCAGAAGTAGGCTCCAAAAGCTAGGGAAAGAGAGGTGGGGCTCATGACTCTTGTTAAAGAGACAGGTGAAGTGAGAGAACAGATTGAGGTAAAGCTGGGTCCTCACTCTGAGGCTGCCCCAACTCTGTCAGAAACCTCCCCATCCCATTGGAGTCTCCCCTGGGTCTTCAGCAAACCCTCTATCAGCATTGTCCTGACTTTGCCAGTGCATGACAATAGTGTCTACTAAACTGGAGGAAGAGCATAATGCATCCAGATAAAATATAGTGTTTAACACAATCCTTGGTGCACATTAATAAATAAGGACCATTTGATACATAGGAGTTGTTTCTGAATAAGCAAACGTGAGACTGGACTGCACCTGATGCTGCAAAAATTTGGAGTACTTATCCTTGAGTAGATTGTGGACTTGGTGCTTTGATCTCAGTTTTGGAAGGCTGTGGGAGAGAATAGGATATTTGATTTTTGTCTCTTTAAGTTGCCCGTGGTGTTAGGAACTCTTTGTTCACCATTTGTTTCTCAGTTCCTGTGCTCTTTTTTGGATTCATGAAAGCATCTTCCATCTGCTTTGTCCTTGGAAAGCTCCCCTCTAGCAAGAGAATCAGTGCTTCCCTTTCTGAAGCTAAACAAACAATACATCATTATTCTATGCTTGACAACTGGAATTGCAAATCAACTAGATCAACCACTGTTGGGAACAGATTTACATGCAATGTAATATCTGCTGATGGAGATGCACTTATCACATTAGTGTGTAAGTACTTGTTATATTGAATTGTACATGGAAGGCATCTGGTATATTTTGGATGAAGCTGTGCCTACATTGGCTGTTGGACCATAATTTATCCACATGAATGTATGAAGCTGCTGAGATCATTGCTCCATCAAGACCAGTATAATCTGCTTTAATCATCAGTAGCACTTCAGGGTTTTAGACTGAATCTCTCCCCAACTTCTGTAATCTGTAATCCTTTTAACTAGGGATGCTGGAGACAGGACCTGCATGCAAAGCACGCCCCTTCCAGTGAGGTGTCCATTAGATCCTTAGATCAGAGGTGGGGGCCCTGCAGCCTTCTAGATGTTGTCAGACTCCATCTCCGACTAGCCCCAGCCAGGATGGCCAATGCCCAGAAAGAATGAATGCTGTAGTCCCAAAGGATACGAAAGGCCACAACACTCTCGCCCCTGTTGTAGATCCATACTTGTTTTCCAAGTAATGAAATTTGCTCATATTTGTATACGCCTCTAGAGAAGAGTATAACCAGAAATTTTAAAATTATGTTTCTCCTTCCCCTTTCAGGGTACCTGGTACCATGTTGATATATTGTTGTATTGTGTATTTTGGGTCTATGGACTGCAATAAAGCTGTGCGTGTGGTACCATGATGATATTATAAATATTTCTCAACTGGCTGGAATCAGATAGGCAGCAAGAAAAAACCCTCTTTCTTCCCAGTGGTGGCAAAATGAGAAATAGAGAAGGAGAACAAACATGAATAAAAGGGCAAGCTGAAGAATGACTGGAACCCTCAAAATCCCATTTTCACATTAAAAATGTTTGCCATTGGCACATGTCCATTCCCAAGTTAGCATCTCCATTGGATGTTTGACTTCTGCATCATTCACACATGCTGTTTCTCGATAACTCCAAATGTAGAATACATTTGAAACGCTGTTTCATTGTTGAACAGCTATCAAGCTTTACTGTGAAGAATCACAGGCACCCAGATAATAATAATAATAATAATAATAATAATAATAATAATAATAATAATAATTTATTATTTGTACCCCGCCCATCTGGCTGGGTTTCCCCAGCCACTCTGGGCGGCTTCCATAGAAACAAAAAATACAGATAAGCAGCAGTTGCTTGATGTCTTTGCACCCTGCAAACAGTTCCCCCCTCCTACTATATGTAGACATTAACATAGTCATTGTAATCCTCACGTAATAAGATGCTTTAAGTAAAATAAAGAAGTTTGGCTGAATTGCAAATCATAATGGGGCAAACTCCATTAAACAGTTCTTGTGCATTGCTCTACTGTAGATTTTATGAGGGGGTTAACAAATGCATCATCCAACCCCTTATTATGTGATTTACTGGTAGATCCTTTGAGCTCTAATAAAACTGTTGCCAAACAGGTGGCAATATATATGGATGTTGCAATGTATCTCAGACCTGCTATGATTGCTACTATCTTGTCACCTTTAATAATTAATGATTCAATCTACTGGAGCTGTGATTTTGAATTACTGTATATTATGTACTTTGTTTAATGGTCGACTGACTGTAATAACATTTGATTGATATTATTCCATTAGGCTGGGAAGATCAAACTGCCTCCCTTCCCCAAACTCAGAAAATGACTCAGTTTATTCCAAGTCAAATTCCAAGCCAAATCATTATGCCTCAACCAATGTTATTACTAGTACAACAGGAACCCCCCCCCAAAAAAAAAAATAATATTCAACTTGGGTGAGTATCCTTCACACACCCCCTGTTGCATGCACGAAAGTTGCTGTGGTCACACACAGCAGAGACCAGCAGGATAGCTGTGTCAGGACCATGGACAGCTCACTGCTGTGTCTGTATGCAAGGCAAGGCTGGAAGTCCGACAGCAAAATGAAACTGCTGCTGTGTCTGAAAAGGCAGGCACAAGGTTCTCTGGAAAGTGTAGCAGGACGGGTGTACTTTACTTCTTCTCTGGCAGGCTCATATCTGACCTGAAGAAAAACCTCAGTGGCTATAACATTCAACATTCAACTCATCTTTGTGACTGACTGAGATCTGCAGTCTCAAGTAGAAAAACTGGTGACATCCCTAATGGCTGAGAGATGCAAGCATACTGCATAGTTCTTATGTATGCCTTGATTATTTCAGAAAGTGGGTTTCTGTTGCGAACCTGGCTCTTCACTTCCAGCCACTGAATTCCAGAAGCATTACATCATGCCCTCCAGTCATTGGCCTTGCACAGGGCTTCCTAGGTGTTGAAAAACATTGGAGGACTGGTTTATAGTACCCAAGCACTCCAAAGCTCTTGCTGTGCAGAGGCTTTGCATAAATGTCTGCAACATTCTAGGGCCCAAAGTGGTGGCTTAGACATGTGGGGCTGTGATTTCATCAATCCGTGGTTAGTTGATAGTTTTCATGACTGATTGACCAACATTTTTCACAGACACCTCTGTCATCTCTTCCTAATGAACCTTGTCCATGTCTTACTGCTGTTCTTTTACTTGCATCATATCCAGGGCAAGTTTCTTCCTCCTGAGCAGAGAAAATGTTTTTTAAAAAATTGCTGCTTATATGTCACTCCACTTCTGGAAGTTCAAACATTTTTGACAACCTCTATATTGTCCTTTTATGTGAATAAGAGAGTGTATGTTTAGCAAAAACCACCCATTACATTTGTCTTCTGCATGATGTAACTTCCTGTATGCTTGGATGTGTTGAATGATTCTCACCACCACCACCTTCTAAGTGAAGATTTCAACAGCTGAAGTCGTGTCAAAAATGCTTCCATGCTGTTCAACCAATTTCACAGCCATTTAGAGTACACAGCACTGTGTGGCATTTCCCTGAGCCATTTGAAAAGCAGAATTTCTTTCAATATTTGTCCTTGTTTGATCCCTAAATAAAATCTGTTTCCATTGCCAATTTGGTGTCTCACTGTTTAAATTGGCAGCAAATGTCATGACAATACTTGCAGGCTCAGGTTTCTATTAGTTTTCCTGTTAGGAAGTGCTAAGTTTAGCAAGAGCGAGAATTTTGAGGAAAGACTGAAAATAGTTGATAACTTAATATTCACCCTGGCTTATTTCTATTCTGGAATCGGAACATTTCCACCACTGTACTTGTTTCACCTTTCAGCAGGCAACAGAACTTTCCAGACTTAATTCTGAGATTACAATACCCCAGAGACAACTTAAATGTTACATACAACTATATGAAAGGAAGCCCAGGCCACAGCCTCCTCTCATGAAAGGGCTTCTGAAAGGTACAGGTTTCAGCAGAGGAGTAATGAAGTGGCGACCACTTTCCCACCAGCTGCTTTTCTGCTCCAAATTCTCCACGGCTGAATTTTCCCCATGGAAATCTGGACTGCACCACTGCCAGTGTACACACAGAACACCTCAAGGGGCAAGGGGCGGGCGGTGATTTGAAGTGAGGAAGTAGCAGGTGGGGAAAGGGTTAAACAACCACTTCCCTCCTGTCTTTTCATCTTGAATGTTCCACGGGATGTGTTTTTTCTGTTTTAAAAGGATGATTAACATGGAATTAGGTATGATGTGTGGTTTGGACTTTTACACATGCTTCAGGCCACTAGAAAGAACAGCAGATACCTGTTTTTTATTTACAAATAAAACGCACATGCTAGAGACATTTAAAGAGACACCATGCACAGGTGTTTGTATGCTAATGGTAGAATCATAGAATCATAGAGTTGGAATAGACCACAAGGGCCATCGAGTCCAACCCCCTGCCAAGCAGGAAACACCATCAGAGCACTCCTGACATATGGTTGTCAAGCCTCTGCTTAAAGACCTCCAAAGAAGGAGACTCCACCACACTCCTTGGCAGCAAATTCCACTGTCGAACAGCTCTTACTGTCAGGAAGTTCTTCCTAATGTTTAGGTGGAATCTTCTTTCTTGTAGTTTGGATCCATTGCTCCGTGTCCGCTTCTCTGGAGCAGCATCAAGCAACCTTTCTCCCTCCTCTATGTGACATCCTTTTATAGAAGCCTCTTAGCCATAGATGGGTAAGTTGGAGGGCTTGGTTTTAAATGCAAGTGTTAGATACAGAGTGCATAATAGAAAACTGGTGGGGTTGGGTGAACCAGTCGGACACATTGTCCCTGGGGGAAAAACTCTACTAGGAAGAGAAGGGAAGGGGCAAGGTTACTGGTGTCGCCGTGTAAGTGAAAGAGTACATAGAGTGCAATAAGTAAGATATCCTCAAAGATGCAAGCTCACTGTTGGTTGCAGTACTGGACCCCAAGAGTAACTTAGTACTGGGGACATATTATCACCCCTTCTGACAATAATCTTTGAGATGGAGAATGTCTTTAGAAGAGGGTATCTAAAGGAGGAAATGTAATAGATTGCTTCAATTACTCTAAGATAGATTGTCATTAAAGGAACACACATTTTCCCAAGGAGAATTGTATGCAGTTTTCCGTAGTACACATAACACCAAACAAGTAATGCCTGTTTTGTAAGGGGAAAGGCAGGCATTTGGTACACTGGCTGTACAAAAGTGATCAAAGAAGGAAAGTGCTTGGCTAACGATTTGTTTATTTCTCTGGCAAAGAGCTGATGACAATGTGGAGCAGTGATAGTTGAGGAAGAAAGAGGCAGGTGAAGATCTCTCCTATTATGAGTACAATGTGTGAACTAAAATTCTCACCAAACATGGGATTTATTGCATATGTTTTATGGGATATAATGTCCGTACTTCTATCCCAATTGCTAATGTTCCTTTCACACTGCAGTTCCTTGTAAAAAGAGTTTTTTTGATTGATAGACCTCCACCTCGTGCTAAATTTTAAAGGGTGGGAAAGAAGTATAGGCTGTCATACCAACCCAAATTCTGTCAGCACAAAAGTCCTGCAATTTTCCAAGTTAATGGGGTTGCAAATGACTCCCCCCGCCCCGAGACTATTAACTAACCTTCTGCTAGAGTCCACTAGATTTCTAGAAATGGCTTCTATGCTGTGTGAAAGATCACATAAAATGTGAAAATGAGCAGGTGAGGAAACATTGTGAAGATGAAATAAAGTGCTATCTTAATGCAGCCTGTGATATTCCTAGTGTACAATTTTGGTCTTCAAATGTCACTATTAGCATAGCTTGCATTCTTTTATAAATGTGCTCATTTTGCCTATACTTAAGGACTTAGCATGCCTCATTCTAGACTTCACATCTAAATATTTGAGTGTGTATGTGGGGGAGGGAGAAGGCTTAGGGGCGTTGGCAGAATGACAAGAAAGCATTAATGTTAAATCAATATGAAACAAGACTGATGGTCTCATGGTTGCAATCCTAAGCACATTTAATTGGCGACGCTAATTAAATCAATGGGCTTTTCCCCACACATATATTTCAGGATCAGGCTGAAAGACTGATGTGAAATCAATGGTAGCTGGACATTTGCTTTAAAAAGCAAAGTTGATAACCTTGGGATTCTATACTGAGCATTAGACAATGTGCAGAAACTAGATCCTATATTCCCAATCCAGTGATTTCATATTGATGCAAAAGGCCCAGCACACAGTTAGAATGTCCCTGTCACAGGGATACAAGGGTCGTTCATTAAGATTTCCCCTGACCCACTTCCAGTTATCGTAGGAGGATGAAATTGCACATGTATAATTATACATTTCTCCATGGGTAACGTGGAAATTTGTAGCTCTGAACTCCTAACAGTTTCTCAGTTACAGGTGCTAATGCGGAGTAACATCTGATAATGGAACCAGTTGAATCCAGAGCAGTCATCAGGTTCCTGTACTTGAAACGGGACATACCACGGGAGATGTTTGATGAGATGAAAGGGGCTTAAGGGAAGGATGTGCCATCGTATGACATAGTCAAGCACTGGCACCATCAGTTCAAGTGTGGTCGGACTTCGATGGAACGGCTCCCATTCCTGGGTGACCACAGCCCGCAATTGATGAAGACACCATCCAGCAAGTGGAGGCCGCCATTCTGGAGGATCACCACATAACCATTCACCAACTAGCTGCAGATGTCAAGATCAGTGTTGGCTCTGTAGAAAAAAATCATCCATGACCATTTGCACATGGGAAAGGTGTCCACACGGTGGGTTCCCCGACTGCTGATGCCTTTCCAGAAGCAGGAACAAGTCACATGCTCATGGGCTCGTTTGGCCATGTGTCACGAAAACTATGATGACTTCTTCACCAGACCAATTACTCAGGATGAAACATGGGTCCATCATTATGACCCAGAGACTAAATCCCAGTCCAAACAATGGAAGCACTCTGCCTCACCACCTCCTAAGTAGGCACATGTCCAACCGTCAGCGGGCAAGGCCATGCTCAGTCTTTTGGGGCCAGCACGTAGTAGTGATGATGGATTTCCTGGCAAAGTGTACCATAATTGCCGGGACATACTATGCTTCACTGCTGCAGAAATTGTGGAAGGCCATCAAAATTAAGAGGCGTGGTATGCTGAGCAAAGATATCTGCCTCCTACAGGATAACACCCTGGTTCACAACTCACATATTGCTCAGATGGAAGCATGATTCTGTGGCTATGAAATCTTTCCTCAACCCCCTTATTCTCCTGACCTCGCACCATCACCTCTTTCCGACCCTGATGTTATTTTTGAGGGACAAGCTTTTTCCAGATGATGAAATGCTGAATTCTGAGGTCAAGTTGTGGCTTCTTATGCAACCTTTCGACTTCTACAGATGAGGTCTCCACAGCTGCATAAAGCGATGGGAGAAGTGTTTAACTCTTGCTGGTAGCTATGTGGAGAAGAACTAATAACTGTGCCCAATTTTGTTTGTCTCAGTCCATGGGAAGTATGTCAGGTGAAATCTTCAATGAATGCCCCTCGTATGTGTATCTCAACGGGAAAAATGAGACTCCTGTGTTCTCTCCATTTTTGTTTGTGGCAAATAGATCTTCCTCTTTTCAGAATCATGGGGCAAATTGCCTGGGCGTGACTTGTGTGCATCTGTTCCAAATTGGGTCATGTCCAGTATTTCACATTAATTTGAAAGCGGCTTTCTGATTAAAACCAACATGATGTTTCATACTCAGATGAAATGGAAAAGGTCAGGACTATTCTTTGCATTTTATTATTATTTATTAATTTCAGTTTTTTCATGGGAAGTCACTCAACACCATCAGCTAAAATGTGGCGTTCTCTTAAATATGAATATCAAACCCTGCAACATTCATTTTACCTCCTGAAAAGGAGATTTATAAGGTTTGGGCAATTTAAGTTGATCCACATTGAAATTTATGTTTGGTTTCATATTCAGTTCCATGGTTTTATCTTATTCCTGGTAAAGGCTTTTGTCACAGACATTGTGCTTGAGGTCATGTCTTGCATTACATTATTACTTGTTTCATTTTTATTTCTAGACACCTTATTCTAACTCTGTACATATATCCCCTCATTGGAGAGGAAAAAACAGTACCTGTGTCTAATTCAACCTTCTAGCTGTGGCCCTTCAGATGATTTGTACTAAAATTCCCATCAGCCTCAGCCACCACAGCCAATGGTCAGGGATAATGGGAGCTGTAATCTAAAAATCTGAAGTGCACCAGGCAAGAGAAGGCCAAACTAAACATAGGTACTACAGTGGAACCTTGGTTCCCAAATGGCTTAGTTGCCGAACAAATCGGCTCCCGAATGCCGCAAACCTGGAAGTAAGTGTTCTGGTCTGCGAACGTTTTTTGGAAGCCAAACATCCGATGTAGCTATCGCTTGAACGCAGGAAGTTCCTACAGCCACCTGGAAGCTGCACCTTGGTTTTTGAATGGGTTCAGGAGTCAAACAGACTCCTGGAACAGATTAAGTTCAAGAACCAAGGTACCACTGTATTTAGTTTTTAGTTTCCCCTTCACCTATACACCAGTATATATGCAAATATTAAACTTTTTCTAATTTCATTGTTATTTCTGTTAGAATAATACACAATTTCCAGAGGGGAGGGAGAGCAATTCTACTGGGCCTCTTATACCTGACTTAGTTTAGGACCTGTGAATGTCTTAACCTGGCACTGATTAGAATCTTAGATTTTAAACTACAATTTAGACCACTACCTCCCTGCTCCAACCCTGGCCTCTGAACACATTTTTGCCTTCTGTTTTTGCAGAAGGATGAGTGGTATTTTCTGACTTTAAAAAAGCAAGCTGAGATGATCGCTTCAACAAGTGTTGCTTGGAGGCAATTTTTATTGCCCAATAAATCACATATTGAGAACTGTATAAACCATTAGATGATCTGGCCTGTGTCACTCTTATCCTCACTCGTTCCCTATTAAGGTTGTACATAAAGACACATTCAGTATGTAAGCAATATTGAAGAATGATGAGAATGTGCCATCCTGGGTAATTGTTCGCTACCAAGAAACATGAAAGAAAAAAGAACCCAGGAAGGGAGAGAGAAAAGAAAAGCTTAGCATATGTGTGAGCTGTGACTGTTCTTGCTGCCTCTGAAATCAGATTATTAGTGCAATTAGTGAAGGTTACGTATATGGGACTCCAGCAGCAGGCTGTCTAGTTTATAAAAATGAGTGTAATAATAAAAGAAATACTTCCCTGAGACAGGAACAGTACAAATATTGAAACATAGCCGCTTTAGGCTACTGTACCTTAGCCAGTTATTAGTTTTGTCCACCTGGCCGGCAGAAATCCATGGAGGATAATGCTTGCTAATATTGCTGGCTGGGCTGTCTCTACCATTAGGCAGAATGAGTTAGCGGCCTCAGGCGGCAGATACTGGGAGGGGGACAGGGAGTGTCAACAAGGTGTTGGAGGACAGAGCTGCGTAGCCTATGTGGGCACCCTGTGGGCACCTTGAGCACCCTGAGGGGCACCTATGAGGGCACTCTGAGCACCCTGAGCTGGACTGCTGCACTCCAAAGCAAACTGTCCTATCACCGGTATTGAAAGACAATCCTGCTGCTAACCTGATCAGCTTTTCTATATGGAATGGGGAGCGCCATCTTGTCATTTGCCTCAGGCAGCAAAATATTTTAGGCCATGAATTTACATGAGTATGGAAATGTTGCTGTGTGAAATTGCGTTTCCTTTAGTCTGTCCTGAGTTTTCAGTCTTGGATGGGGTTGACATGCATGCCAATGTTGGGGCTGGGGCTTGTGTGCATTCCCTGGCTCTGCCTTGAGTATTTGCACTCATGGCCTCTAATCAGCGCCAACGTCTCGTCCATGAATTCCTGAAAAGTTCACCACTAAGGGGGGAGTTGAACCAAGATTATCCAAGCCAAATGTCTATCCACTGGGAAAGAGTGAAGAGGGCAGTGGAAGATGGTTGTCTTCTCAAATAGCCAAAATAAAAGTGAAGCATGAAAGCTGTTTTATTTATGCTTTAGTTACTAAAGGAGAGAAAAACAAAAATGCCAGTAATGCTTTATTCATGCACAAAAGACGCATATTTAATGGCACTATATATTAATGTTAATTAACTTCCACAGACTTTCAGTTTGGATACAGAGTCTGTGCATTATTTCATTATCAATTTAATACTCTACATTTTAACTATTCTGCAAACATTCTATTTAATATTTAATAATTAGATATAACATTAAGAGCACAAGCTTAAAACAAAATTAGAAATGGCAACATAAAAGGCAAATTACCAGAACGCAGCTTTTATTCTTATTTACACAAACCTCCTTAGCAGAGTATAAAAGCTGCTTTTGTTCAAGAAACAAAACAGCAAACTAGACCATCAGTGTTTATTTTAGTTAGGGTTGTGTCTACAAAACAACTTAAAATGGTTCATGGCTTCACATACCCTGGATGAAACCTTGGGAACTGCAATCCATAAGGGTCTCAATAGAGAGAATTTTGGCACTTGACAAAGTTCTAATAGGCATATTTCATTGAGAAAAAAATCATTACAATTTTGTAGTACAGAATATTTTCTAAGGCAGAAGATATAATGATACTCTAAGGCAGCCTTCTTCAACCTGGTGCCCTCCTGATATTTTGGACTACAACTCCCATCAGTTCCAGCCAGCCTGGCCCAAGGGTCCCCTGCTTCAGAAGTTGGTTCTCCAAGTCATGAGGGTGGGGGGGAGTAGACCTAGGGACTCAGCAATGCAGCTGCAAAAAAAGGTGTGTTTTAAGTGCAATATACAATGAGACACTAGGTGGTGATGATGAGCTTTATGGAAAATTCAATGTACAGTGGTACCTTGGTTTTCGAACATCTCCATTGACGAATGTTTTGGTTTTCGAACACCATAAACCCGGAAGTAAATGTTTCAGTTTTCAAACACTTTCCGGAAGTCAAACATGCCACACAACTTCCGTATTGAGTTTTCTCTATTGAGTCTTCTGTGTTGAGGCTTCCATATTGATTTTTTGTTTTTTGAACGTTTTGGAACTCAAATGGTCTTATGGAACAGATTACGTTTGAAAACTGAGGTACCACTGTATTCTTTTGAAAATGCTTTGAAAAAAGTCATTTTCAGAATGGCTTTTATATGTGTGTAGATTCTACCCTAGTGGATCTTTCCCACATGGGATTACAATACCTGGAAAGGGCTTGAGGGTGGTAGTCTGTTTAGATATCTTCCAAGTGCAGGAATGTTAGCTGTGTGGGAATGCTTTCAACAATAAAAGTTGAAAGTTTTGCATCTTCCTGGTCTGAGCCTACAAGCATTTGAGCTTACACCCCAGAAGTATTCACCTTCCCCTATGGCTTCTATCCTTGTGCTGAAACTGCTGATCATGAATGGGAGAGAGAGAGAGAGAGAGTTGGCAAGAAAGAAAAGGCAGATGAAACGATATAATAGACACAACTCACCGTAATAGATTTATATGAGAGTCTGCCATTCTTAAGAGCAGCATATTTTTTTGTCCCAGTACCCATGTCACAAGACTTGTGGCAAACCCTCAGTCTGGACTTTTCATAAGCGATATGTGTGCCTTTTGAAGTGGAAGGTAATGAGAAACAGCCCTTGTACACAGACTGTTCATTTATCAAGTGCTGTTATTGATTTGTGTTATTAACATTCTAGTGGGGCCCTTTTGAAACAGCAGAAAGCTCTCTTGAAATCTCTTGTTGATGTTGATTTAAATGCTAACAAAAGAAGACAACTATTATGGGGCTGTCAAAAACCCTGTCTGTCAGAACTACCAGGAAAAGGGAGCGGTGGGGTAACAACAACACTCCAAAGCCTTTGTTTGAGATGTCAGTTTCATATTTCCCTGGGAAAATGCATTCATCTGCTGTTCAGATCAATCCATAACCTGGAAACAAGTTAGTCATACAGTTCATTAGAAAACACTATTTTTTTATTTATTTCAAAGGAGAGAGAAAATATTTATGAGAAAAGGGCTTAATAAATAAAAGACATGGAAGAGGAGATGCCATGGATCTGGTCCAATTATGTGTGTTTGTGTGCGTGCACAACTGCTGGGGCTGCCTAATGGAGTCCCTGTTAGAAATGCAGAGACTGTGCGGATCAGCTGTTCTGAATTTACAATACATTAGGGGGCAGTGAGAGAACAATATGCCACCTCCATCCATCCAAACAGAGTTTCTGCAGCTCTAGTAGAGCTGGCTGTGTGCAGCTTTGATAACTGGATGGAGGAGGTGGGCTGCACATGCAGCAGCATCCTGCCCTAAACTGACGCCAGATCAGTGTGCCACTGGAGCAGGGAAGTCCAGGTTCTGTCCTGCTCAGCATAATGAGGAAAACCCCAAAATACAGCATGGCTGGCAGACCACAGTTTAAAATAAATGAATGCACATTGTATCTATAGAAAAGGGTCTGCTGTAAGATCATTCACTCCAGAATCTAAAACTACCTAAAGATATAAAGTGGTACCTCGGGTTACAGACGCTTCAGGTTACAGGCGCTTTAGGTACTACCTTGGGTTAAGAACTTTGCTTCAGGATGAGAACAGAAATCGCCCAGCAGCAGTGCGGCGGCAGTGGGAGGCCCCATTAGCTAAAGTGGTACCTCAGGTTAAGAACAGTTTCAGGTTAAGAACGGACCTCCAGAACGAATTAAGTTCTTAACCCAAGGTACCACTGTAACTGATCAGCTGCAGGTGGAGTCACTCCTCCTTCGCCCCCTTCAGGCTGCTGTTCAGCAGGTGAAGCTGACTCCTAGCCCATGACCTGTCCTCTTAAAGTCTGGTTTAAAGAGAAGGAAGCTTCAAAAAGGAGAACAGAGACCTTGAAGATGCCCATCAATAGTTACAGAACCTGGCCAGCAGGCTGATCAGCCACCTTGTGTCTTCCTCACTATGGTGAGATGTGATATATTTTGATATATTTTGATTTAAATTATAGCAATTATTTCTCTATTTGGGCCTTAATAATAATTTATTATTTATACCCCCACCCACCTGGCTGGGTTTCCCCAGCCACTCTGGGAGGCTCCCAACAGAATATTGAAAACACAATACAGCATTAAACATTAAAAGCTTCCCTAAACAGGGCTGCCATCAGATGTCTTTTAAAAGTAAGATAGTTGTTCCTTGACATCTGATGGGAGGGCGTTCCACAGGGCAAGCGCTACTACCAAGAAGGCCCTCTGCCTGGTTCCCTGGAACCTCACTTCTCCCAGAGAGGGAAACACCAGAAGGCCCTCGGCGCTGGACCTCAGCGTATATAAATTACCGCATGCAATATATATAAATTACCGCATGCAAATTTGCATAACTAGCCATCCTACCTAACAAAAGTGTCACATTAACACCAGAAAAGCACTTTAATTAAAACATGTTTAAACCACCCTTGCCTGGGAGTAAGCCTCATTGAACTCAAAGACTCTTACTTCTGAGGAACATATATAGAAATGCACTGCTACTGCATTCTTTTCCCTGGTCTCATCTAATGGTTTTTGTAACTACTACCTTCCTGTTCCCACCACCACTATCTCATTTCCTTTTAAAATGTATACAAAATTCAGCTTGTTAACTGACCAGGAAGATGCTAAACTCTGGGCTTTGTTTTCAGAACTGCCAAGCAAATTACAGCCTACGTGCTCTTGTATTATATAGCTCATCAAGACTTGCTTTATTGTGACGATGGAAGAGTGCCGAAAATAGCTAGAGAAAATTCTGCAGCAAATGATCAGGTTTTGATGTGCCCTCCATTGCTTGTGATGTTCACAAGCAATTGTGATGTTTTACAAAGAGCAAGGAGCTCTTGAATTAGCATTCTAGGGGCCAGAGCACTGAAAGAATCAGAAAAGACTGGATAAGCTTGTTGATGGTTGATGCTCCCACAGGGGAATGAGGCCCCCCAGCTCCCATCCAAAAAGACAGAAAAGTGTTTTGGGTGGGGGGAGCACACCATTCAGGCATTAATGAAATCACTTTGTTTTTGAAAATTTTGTTAATAATTTATCTTTACATTTTTGCTGCCAGCCGATTGTTAATGACTGATTCTTCTTTTTCCAATGGGACAATAACTCTGTTCCTCTAAGTGGTTAGGAAAGAATCAAAATACATAGTTGCCTGCTATATATTTAAGTGCATGTCTTGTTTGGCACTCAGTAACGTAGCAACTGGATTTCAGGGTAATTGTACACCAAATGTTTTAGAAAAGAAGACCACTTATTTCCTAAAACGCACATCAACACACAACTGTACTTGAAAATACACATTTCTATACATTAAAAAAAAAAAAACTTGGACCAAAATGGGGGAAATAATCTCCTCCAGTTTTCAATGAAATACAAAAATGCTTCTCTTTCATGCTTTCACATTAGATCCAGTGAGGGATACTGTATGAAATGCCAGCCTTAAACCATGGAGACCTGCTTTTGACTCATGCATAAAACTGCTTGGTGACCTTCTCTGCAGGATTGTGAGAATAAAGGTGGGTAAGGTAAATCCATGCCTACCACCTATAACTTATTGGCAGAAGGTAGGATAAAAATATAATAAATAGATATACACATACCCGCAGTTTCTCTTTGCTGATTTAAATAGCTTTTCAAATCAAATGCAGTCAGAAAACAATATTCACTATGGTTTAGTCTGCACTAAGACTAAGGGGAGCAGTTCCCATTTCTCCTGAGATCAGGGGTGGGTAAACTTTAGTCCTCCGGGTGTTGTCCAACTACAGCTCCCATCATGCTCCCATGGTTATGCTCACTGGGACTGATGTGTTAGAGTACAACATTTGGATTTATTTATTTATTTATTTAACCCTGCCCATCTGGCTGGGTTTCCCCAGCCACTCTGGGCAGCTCCCAACAAAATATTAAAAATACAATAAAGCACCAAACATTAAAAACTTCCCTAAACAGGGCTGCCTTCAGATGTCTTCTAAAAGTCAAATAGTTGTTTATTTCCTTGACATCTGTTGGGAGGGTGTTCCACAGTGTGGGCACCACTACTGAGAAGGCCCTCTGCCTGGTTCCCTGTAACCTTACTTCTTGCAGTGAGGTAGCTGCCAGAAGGCCCTCAGAGCTGGACTGGGCTGAACGATGGGGATGGAGAGGCTCCTTCAGGTACACTGGGCCAAGGCCATTTAGGGCTTTAAAGGTCAGCACCAACACTTTGAACTACAAGTTAGCCATCCTTGCCTTACAACAGCACATATTGTTGGGACACATATTAAAGACATGTGTCACTTTCATCACCCTTGAAATACACATGTTTGAGGTGTTTCCAGAATGGTAAAAGGGTAGATTTTTGCCCTCTCAGTTTTGACACATGCTTCTGAGTAGATGGTGACTCCCAGTTGTTAAGCACTACAAATGCACATCATTGTGGTAATCTTACTTCACTGCCTCCAATTCCACTATACTACTGCATATTCCCTTTAACTTGAGCACAGAATGATGTTTTCCTCCATTTAAAAGAGTGGTGTGCAACTGCTGCTGAAAATTTAGGGATTGGGGCCAAGAGCTTCCAGTTGCTGACTCTTTCCTGAGCCAGGAGGCACTTCCGGAAGTATGTCAGCAGCCATGACAGGCCTTGCAGCAAAGGAGGCCTCAGCCTCATCGCAATGGTGGTGACGGCAGTGGTGACAAGGCAGCAGCAGTGGGTCAAGGGGTCCTGGGTGCACTTGTAGTCAAGGGGGATGGAAGGAGGCAAGGTGGTATGGGGGTGGGGATGGCATGGGGGTGTCCCGGATTTGGGTTGGGAAAAGTTGGAGATTGTGCCTAAGGCTGACATTGGAATCTTTCAGATGCGACACAAGCCTTGTCCCCAGTGCTGCATCACTGTCAACCTATGCAGCATCCAGGTGAAGGTGGAGAAAACTTGAAGAGGAGAACCATAAGCTTCTACTATGATGAAGGGCCCTGCATAGACAGAGTTCTCAATCACGGAGGAAGCCTATGTATGTATATACAGCAGGCTCCTGTCTCAGGGCACAGCCAGCAATGTCTGGGAGGGAGGGATCATATATCTAATAAAATAAAAAAAGGCAATGGAAGGGGGCCAGGTCTTTCATGTCCTACAAAACTCTTTATCCCTCCAGTAGCATCAAAGCAAATAAATTATACACCAGAAGTTCATGCAATTTGTGTGATTTGCACAATTTGTACAGGCTGCAAGATTTAGGCTTTTCTTGGAGACTCTCTATGCCATACTGGTGATCAACACGATGAGCTATGGGCACACAGTGACATGTATGAAATATGCAGTGATGCAAAATGCAATTGATGCCATGAAACAGCGGTTGGCTTCCTTACCTCCTATTCTTTATCACATACCAGTAGAACAAAGGTCAAATCTCTCTTTGTTGGGTTTTCTCTTTTTGCTGTTACTTTCCCAAGCTCCTTCCACGATGGTGCCAATGACTTTATTATCAGATGCACTGATTCATCAACAGGTAAGGGTTAGCACTTCTTATTTCATGTTTCCTCTTCATTTTAGCAATACTTGGGAATATTCAAACAATTTTTTTCATAGTTCCCACTTTGCTGTCACTTCAGAACTTGATGCTTCTTACAGGTTTCATTTTATTCTAGAAAACTAAAAAAGGTTTTAATTCATTTGAACAAATTTATCATTAGTAAGGCATTCTTCTCTTTCTGTCCCCTTCTGACAAGTGGATCTCTTAAAAAAAATAATGCAAACTATAGCAATTAAAGTGCTTCAACTTTTCATTTAGGAACACTGCATAATGATCATCCATGCTTATCGCGTCATACTCTGACATACAACTTTTATGAACAAATAACTTGATTACCAAATCTTATGAATATGCATCTCTTTATTAACACAGTTGACATCAAAAGTCCTGATTACAGCAGTTACAAGCGGAAGAGAGTAGCATCCTTATGACTGATAAGAATATTTAACTCCCATGTGCTTCATTAGACATATGCCATCTGCCCTTGTTGCATACCTGGTTTTGATATACATATAATAAACAAATATTCTTTAAAATGAAACCAACAAGTTAATATAGTATTACTGTCTTGATAATGCAGATGGGGCACCTAACAGCAAGAGATGTTCCAGGTCTCCTATTAGGTTCTTGATAAGGGCAAGATTTCAATCAGGGATTTACAATTTTGGGGTTCAGTCTCTTAGCTGCTGCAGTACAACAGTTCCCGATAGGGATGGTATAAATTCTAGATATTATTATGGCATTTTGGTGCCCTGCAGGCTTGTGAGTCTGTAGTGTATTTCTTTCATTTATTTATAGGAATCCTTGCCTATCCCTCACCATAAGTTTCCAGAGTGGGTCAAAACAATGTCAAGTTACAATATTTAAATAAATTAATCTGTCAGGATCTGTCAGAGGAAGAGGAGGAGGAAGAAACAGAGGGTGAGCATGGGGGAGGGTCCATGCAATGTGTTGTGAGAGATTCTTGCTCCGTTTTTCCTGGATGCCACAGAAGGGTACAGAGAACAATGTGAGTCAACCTCCACCCTGCCCCCTGAGAGTGGACCTTTCGTGATAGCCAAGGAGGCAGTTGGCCAGTAAGCAGAACCAATAGAAGGAGAGACAGAAGGACTGACTCAGGCCCCATCTCTAAGGCCACAGGATGGCCACTGCCCCTGCAATCTGTCTGTCCCTCCCACACCAGGTGCAGACCCTCTAAACCCATCCCAAAATTGAAGGGGTTTCTGCTAAACGAGATGGTGCTTCTATGGGCAAAAGCAACACTCCCTTGACACCCCCAGCACGCCTGGTGTTGTACCAAGTACCCAGATGTAAACAAACAATAAACATCCATAAAAATGGCAAAAGTAGTTTCTTTCCCAAATAGGTTTTATCTTAAACAATTGCAAACACAGTAAATAAAGAGTTCAGTTGTAATGTATCAGTGGCTCCAATTGCATTTGCAATTGTTTAAGAGAAAACCTATTTGGGAAAGAAACTACTTTTGCCAATTTTATGGACATTTATTGTTTGTTTACAGATAGTTGCCTTGGTGGTATTATCTTGCATCGATTGCAGTAGTCATTATATCACCACCCTGTTCATTGTTTTATTGAGTAACCAGATAGGAACAGCTGAATTAGGTCACTCCCACCCAGCTCATCTACCCAAGTGTCTTTGATATATGCCAAGTCAGCACCTTCATTCACAACCAAGTTGTCAATGAGCATGGTCTTATTAGGGACTGACTTGGCACCACCAAGGACTGAAGAGATAAGCTACCAGTAACTTCTGGAGAACTGGGGGGCTGGAAAAAGGAACCAAACATATAGGCCTCTGCCCCAAATGGTGGTAAGACCCTCCACTCTAACTATACCTTCCCCTGTCCACCACCACAGAAATTTGCAACTCTCTGCTACCTGCCCACCCTGACACATCTAGTATCATTAGATGCAACTGGGAGAGTAGGGCCACAGATAATAATTTATGGTCCAATACTAAGTGCTTAGGCCCACTGTCAGTTGGAATACAATAGCACCACTGCAACATTCTTCCCACTGTTTCTCACTCAGAGGCAACATCACCAAACCAAACTTCCCTGACCTCAGGCTATCACCCTGCATAAGAGTCACAGTGCCTGGCCTATAATTCCATATCTTGACTAAGAGGGGGGCTCCCCTGCTCTTGTACCTCCCCAAAGTGAAGACTCCAAAGGCAAAACCCTATTGGTGTCATTCCCTTTGGGGATGATCCAACTGCCCATGGCAGAGTTTGTCCTTATATTAAGGCAGTCTCTGGAACACCTCCAGCTGTATCCACTCAACCACATGCTTCTGATGCCCATTGCCCACCACTAGGGACATGTGCTGGGCCATGGGGTAATTTTTGCAGAGAATGACTTAGCTAAGTGATGGGGAGTGACCTAGGCAGAGATCGGTGTTAGGAACGAAAAATGAAACATATTCAATTTAGAATAGTTTCCAAGTGCACTCTTCATGCCATCAATAAAAAGGAGAACAAAGACGGACCATTTAAAAATAAATCACAGGGGCTAAACTATCCCCAGTATAATGAAAAATGCTTCCGGAATCGATGTCTTTTCAACTTAGGAAGATGAATTCACTAGATAGTATATTTTTTCTGGCTTGACTTATTGCATTGCTAACTTGATTTGCAAGTGCACCATCTTCTTCTGGACTGATGAATCATGAAGGTGTGTGATTTCTTGGACAAAAGCAAGCTGCTTGTCATGTTACATTAACATGATGCCTTGGCAAAAACTAATTTCATAACTCGTTATTTTAAAAGAAAATGTTATGCCTTTATGTATTGGTTTTCTGTTGTCTTGGGAAACCAGAGATTGCCTGCTCAGGAAACTGGATATTGGGTATAATGGCTTGTATCTGGAGCCCCTGAGAAGGCTCAGGGGATGGTTTTGTTTCTTGTTCCAAGTCAACCATTTCATCGCATTTGAGTAAGGAAGGGAGCTTTGCAATTGGTGAGAATAAGAATTCATGATGGTTGTAGTAGTGCTAACTAGTATTACAATAATAAAGAACAGGGAAAGAACAGGTATGGCAGGTCCCTTCTCCAAGGAGCTTACAATCTAACATCCAAGAAAAAGGGGTCATGGAGGGATGGGTAAGCAGGGGGAGAACATGTGATTATTAATGTGCTTTGCCTTAGTTACTGTACGTTATAGGGACTTGGGGGGGTAGGCAGCTGTGAAAGAAGTGAATGCTGTGCTAGAGATGAGCAGGAAAGGGCTTGGATATAAGACTGTCAATATCATAATCCCACTGTACAAACATACCATGAGACCACATTTTGAATACTGTGCACAGTTCTGGTCACTTCAACTCTAAAAGGTTATTGCAGAGCTGGAGAAGATTCAGAAAAGGGCAACTAAAATAATCAAGGGGTGGAACAACTCCCCTTTGAGGAAAGGTTGAAACATTTTGGCCTTTTTAGTTTAGAAAAAGGGCGAGTAAGCAAAGACGTGATAGGGGTGCATACAATTTCGCAAGGTGTGGAGAAAAGAGAAAAGTTTTTCTCCGCCTCTTGTAATACTACAAACAAAAGGAAGAACTTCACACAGCATATAGTTAAATAATGGAATTCATGCTTTTGAGAAGAATGATGACGACCAACTTGCATGGCTCTAAAAGAGAATTAGACAAGTTCGTGGAGGCCAAGGCTATCACTGGCTATGAGCTATAATGGTTATGTTCTCATTTCGCTGCCGGAGACAGAATCCCAAGTGGGGAAAGTGAAGTTGCACATGGGCTTGTGGTGTTCCCATGGGCATCTGGGTGACAACTGGGAGAATAGAATGTTGGACTTGATCCAGCCAGGCTCTTTTTATGTTCTTATATAGGAAAGTTGAAAAGGGAATCCAGGACTGCAGGGAACAGGATTACAGTTGTCAGGCTTGGAGGATTTTATCATCCTCCGGCAGCATCAAGGATCAAGGCAGAAGCAAGAAAGTTCGTATTTATGGTTTTATTCAGTTCTCGTGGTGCAAGACAAAGAATCCAGTCCTTAACTCCATAGTGACATTGCTCACTCTGAGCTCTTCCCCTTCTTTCCCCAGCAACAGCCTGTGGCTGTACGGGTAGCCTCAGGAGTCAAACATCTTTGAGCCCTTTGCTCTTGAATTCTAAGTGAACAATGCGTACGTGGGAATGGTGGTGCTTCTATGCTTTCCAAGGACATCTCTGCTGGCAAAGCTCCCCCTCCCGCTCCTTCTCCTAACACCTCATAACTTGGCAGCTCTGAGTTCTGCTGCAATTCAATCCTGTCTCCCTCTTCTCCTGAAACTACTGGGGGGGGGCTGATCCCCCCACTTCTCCTCCGAGGGAAGCAAAGGAAGAGGAGGGGGCGATTCACAGCCTTCCCCTTCAACCCAGTCCCTGACAGCAGTGCTAATCTCACAAACAGGTCTAGTGGAACTTATTATAGAATAGTTATGTTACAGCTCAAAACAACACCTACTAACTGAATAGCCAGTTATAAGAAAGATGAAAGTGAAGGAGTGTATTGGCATCGTCTATCCATGCATACACATTAGATGAACACTCACAGACTGAGAGTGCAACCCTAACCATGGCTACTTAGAGAGAGGTTGCATTGGATTCAATAGAGCTTAGTCCCATGTAGGTAGTTATAGGACTGCCAGCTTCATGTGTGGATGGTGACTAAAACCTTAAGAAGTCTAGCACATGTGAGCGCACACATGAATACAATTTCCAATTTGCCTCCCTAACATTTAGTTGAGAGGCAAAATAGGGACACACAGTGATTTTCTAGGCAAACTAGGAAGACTTCATCAGGAGTATCCCTGGTAATTAGGGCTATTCAAAGCATATGGAGGCAATACTGCTCTCATAATGTCCTGCTGCTTCTGGAAATTTAATATTGAATATATCCAATGGCAGATCTTTGAGCCGTGCTGTGAATCTTGCCTCATCCCCAGCCCTAGCCCACACACCAAAATCTACTTGCCGTTTCCTAGAGACCATGACAGAGAGACACAGAGCAATTAACTCCAGGTTAATCCTTAAACAACCGTAGGATATAATGTAGCCCTCGTTTGCTGAACTTACAAAAATGGATGCTCAGGGAAGTGGTTATTGTTGGCTATTTGCAGTTTAGTAGCGCTGCAGAGAGCTTGCTGGGGAGACCATGCATGACAAGGAACTAAAAAATAACTTTAACAAGGTTTTAATAACAAAAACAAAAACTCCTTTTACACTAAAGATAACAACAACAAACATGACCCACCCACCAACCCATCCCCCAGGGTGATGGGAGAGCTAGGTGCTGCTCCTTGTATACTATACCCAATTGCTGACACAGCTTGATTAACACTACTCAGCAGCACCTGCTATGTTTCACAGCTGTAAGACTGGGTCTTGTTATTTGGCTCTGGTCCTTGCTCTGGCCCCTTAAAGACATACACATCGGGTGGAACAAGGATGAACCTCCACATTTAAAGAAACCATTTAACAGTTATAGCAGAAGCAGCAGTGCTCAGGTACAAGCCGTTGGATGGACTTCGCAAACCTACCACCCAGGACAAATGCTCTGTTGGGTCAGCAAAATGTCAGCTCTTCCATTTCAGCTATTTCCACATCTTAAGAAGCTTGCAGAGGAAAGAACAAATGCAGAGATTTCACCAGGCATGTAAACACAAGCATTAATCCATGTGTGGGAATCAATCAATTATCTTAATCTTGTGTAAATCCTTCCAGAACCCGCCTGAAAGGCCCAAGCAGATAACAAGCTCCTTGCACCAGCAGGAGGGTTTCATTTATGAATGCACGAAGGGTTTTAGAGAGGGATCGACATTCATAGCCTTTCCGTGCTTCATTACTTTACAAGTGACAGTAATTAGGTCTGCCAAGTAAGCAGTGGACAAGCATTCATCTAGATGATCACATCCTTTTGACTTCCACAACATTGCACATGATTCATGGAGAGCATTGTCTTGCTCCATGACTCTGTGGAACAGAGTAGGAAGCAAAGTTTGTACTGATGAGAAATGGAAAACTAATCTCCACCAAATTTGTCAGGAGGGATTTTGTGTAACATCTTTCTTTGCCCCTATTTCTCATGCTGCGTAAGGGCTGTTTCACATATCCATGCATGTCCATCAAATCTTATCACTGACATCTCTGCCCCTATGGGCAAATACAACACCTCCCCCCCCCCCCCGAGGAGCTTGAAGTCATCCTTACAGGGAAGCTGCTGACTGGGACTTTTCTTTCTGTAATTATCTGAAGTAATAACACCCTCTGCTCAACTCACGCCTTCTCCCATTGTCAGTGAGGAATGGTGGAGACCACCTCCCCAGCCTGACTCTTCCAGAGGAGGAGGAGACAGTTCAGAATTACCACAGAGGTTTGAGGGAGATCACAGCTCAGAGGCAGATGAGGGAGAAAGCTGGGAAATAATGGGAGAGGAAGAAGCAGCAGCACCAGAGGGGTGACAGCAGAAGGACACAGTGTCTTTAGAAAGCATTCCAGGACCCCCCCCCCCAGAACCTGGCGAGCTTTGAAAGTAGGAGAGCAAAGAGCTCAAAGGCAGAGGGCACTTCTCAGCACCCATAGTGATGACGCATGAAAGGAGAGAGGGAATGGAGACTCACTCAGAGCAATGCCATTATTCCAAGAGGCTGCATTTCCAAGCCTCTCTCTGTGAATATTGAATAAAAAGCAGTTGGTAAGAACTCTTCCTTGTCTTTTCCGTTCCTGGCAACCTGCTGCGGGGGGGGGGGGGGGTCTGTGTGGATCCTCTGCCACCTGACACCCATTCATGCACCCAAGTAGCCCTAGTAAGACACTTAGAGATTTCTACTGAAATATGAAGCTGCATATAAATGAACTAGATAGATGATAGATAGATGAAAGATAGATACCTATTAAAAATAACAGACTTAATTAGTCCAGTTGATTAATACAAAGAGGCGTACTCTGAGTGGTGTTAACTCTGGATAAAACCAAGAAGCCATAGGTGCTACTTGAAAACAGCAAAGGATAGAGGCTCATTTGAATGCCTGCTACTTCCGCCTACGTTTCATTTTAAGATGGTGACCAGGCGGAGATGCCTTCCACGGCTCCAACTTGGGATGAGAAAAATTGTCAATTTTGGTTTCTCTCACTGCCTCATTTTTCCAAGCTTCAGGTCAGTCCTCCCCATTTCCACATCAGTTTGCAATTTTTAAGAAGCCCCCATGAAAATTCATCAACATTTTAATGCAAATTTCTCCTAATAAACACATTTTTGCAAAGCAATTCCCCCAATATGGTGCTTGTTTGTATGTTATTTTCACCAATATATTGTTGAATGCCACCCCCAACCTTCAAGTGGTGCGAGATTCCAGGGGTTCCAGTTGCTTAGACAGCAGAGACTGTGGTGTCTTTATGATATATGGTTTATTTACACACATATACAACCTGAGCCTTCGATGGAACATTAACACCCCAAGAGGGCCTTGCTTCTTGCATAGCCACAGCCTTGGATTCCAGCAGAAGTGGAACCCAAGAAAGAAATTTATTTGCTTTCTAGCCTGATTGAGAATTCTGGAGCATGCAAAAGTTGGCATTCTTTTGTAACATTTTGGTTGTCCTAAGAAAGCATTTGCCCTAACGTGGATTTTGGAATTGATCTGCTTATGTACTCCCCATTTTCAGCTTCCATTTCTTCCCTGTGAGAGATGGCCTCATACATTTACTTTGCTTCTCAAAAACAGTCATAATCATACCAGTAATATATACTGCAGCACATAAAAGAAGAGGCATAGTGACTACCAGTGATGAAAGTAGTAGATCATAAAGCCTATTTCTTTCAAGGGCAGAGGGTACATTGTATTAATTACACATTTCCTAATGCATTCTCATAAGAGAGAGAACCGGCCCAAACAGAGATGACTAATCGTCATTACATTTCTGAGAATGAAGCTGGCGTCTAATACCAATTGTCTAAATTCACACTGTTGCTGAATCAAAGTACCTTAAGTTGTGGCTAGAGAACCTGAACACAGACAGTCAATAAATAAGGGGAATTTGCCTGTAAGTGAGAAAGGATAGGAGAAGAATAGTCATTTTGAGCAAATGAAGTTTGATCTGTATCCCTTTGTATGTGTTCTGAGCAAAGAAACCATAAGGTCTGGCTGTAGACAGAGACAATAAGCACACAATTTCCTGCAAGACTATTTTATACAACTATGAAATATTTACGAGAGAATTTCATGGGAATTGGAAACTGTCTCATTATCGGAGAAGTGACAAGATGAGCTCAAAGAAATGCCCCCAAGAAATACATCTGAGAAGTAGCAACCTGGTTATTTTTGGAACAACATCTAAATGTGTCTGAAAGTTATGGGGGTGTCTGTCTCTTGATTTACACACACACACACACACACACACACACTTGTTCTCTTTAATTAAATGAAGGCTGGACTGAACAAGTCTGAGTAAGAACAGGATGCTTGTTACGAAGGAAGGCATCCTGCCTCCAGAGAATGCTTTGGTTTTTGGCTTCCATTAAAAATTCTAACAAACAAGATCCACAAAGATCTCTTGGAGGTCTTTTCTAAGACTTCCAGGAAAAGCACTGATTAGTGACATGACTGGCATCTCTGGCAGCTGTGATCCTCAGATGGGTTCGGCACTGGAGTCACATAAACACTGACGGCTCTGGTTGAAGCTGGAATCACCTAAGCAGGCAGACCACAGGAGCGTTGGTCTACCTAGCCAAGTACTGTGAACACTGACTGATAGTGGCTCTGCAGGTGTCTTCCAGTCTTTCCTAGGTCTGGCCCTTCCACGAGGCAGAGTGATGCAGCTGCCTCAGGCAACAAGTTCTGGGGTGTGGAAATTTGTGCTCTGTGGTCTGCCCCTGCTGCCCATAAGCTAACTTGCTGCCCATGGGGGTGGTGGAGGACCAGTGCTGAAATAAGACTCAACCACAAGTCTAGTCAGAGTGTGTGTTCCAGTGATAGGGAATGCACTATCCTGTTCTTTGCCTCAGGCAACAAAATGGCTTGGGCCGCTCCTGGTCTTTCCTCTCCCAGATCCAATGTCTGATAGCCCACTGGTTCCCATAAAGAATTTCTGTACTGTTAAGAGTATTTATTTTGTTTTAGTGACCTCACCAGCAGAACTGCACTCCTAATAATTACATGTATTTCTCACTGACAGGTAGAAATATTATTCTTAATCGTCCTATGATGAAGAGCAATTTAGTCCCATAATGATTTTTATCAGTTCACTTTGGTAAGAGTAAGATAGATGTTGACCTTATAGTCCACTTCCTTCTGCAAATTAGAATATGATAAGCAATCTCTCCCCACACACACACCCCAACACACACACACACATATTGATAGAATAAAGCAGAGATTTATCCTTCTCATCTCAATTGATTAAGAGATTTACCTCCCAGCAATGAATGAATTAATACGGGCTCAGGGAAAAGAGACAAACAAGTTTAATTAATAAGCCTATTTAACATCACTCCAGACACATTTTCATTTATACACTAAGCAAACTAAATGTATACAATTAATTACATGAACAATACCAGAGCTGAAGAGTTGATTGATGAATTAAGGGTAAAAACTGTTCTAACCAACTCTGTTTTGACTCAGAATGATATTCTCTCGCTTAAAGGGAAAAATGGATATGTACATGGAGGAAAGATCTGCTAATGTTGTGATCAGCAAAGCCTTTAAATTATGGTTACCAGATTTTTTTCAATGAATCCGGGGACTTTTTTATTTTTTATTTTTTTGAAGCCGAGTAGCAACAGGGAGGCAGTAGTGGGGATGGTGAGGCAAAAGACCCTGGGCCCAAACACACATGCATATTGCATAAAGGTGCAAAGCCCTTCTTTTGCATCCTGTGAAACATAGATGCACAGAGTTTTTCAAAAACCAGGCAACGGCTGCCCGCCTGCAACTCCCAAGCCTTCCCCGATCAGTCAAAACAAAGGGGGAAGAAGATAGCACAAGACATATCATATGCACACAAGACACATCATATGGGGACTTCCAGCGTGGAAAAATGGTGGGCGCTATGGCAGCAAGCAGCTCCTGAAGCCAACCAGAGCCAACTGCTCTACCAGGCTGGCTCCGGGCTGCTGAGGGTGCCGCTGCCATGTTTCCCAGGGACAGATTTGCAAATCTGGGGACATTCCGGGGACACAATTTGTCCAGGGACAGATTTGCAAATCCAGGGACTGTCCAGGTGCTGGGGACAAGCAACAGAAGGCCAGACTTTCACCCTCTTCACTTGAATTTCCAAAAGCAGAAAGGGCAAAGTGTTTGGTAACTCTTCCTTCCAATGTGAGGGGGCGTGACCTAGCTAAGTCTGGCAGTACAGCTTACTCTATTGTCATAACCCCTTCATGCATTAATTAGAGTTAAGCACACTGGTTATATGACGCTGGATTTATTCCAGATAAATGGAACCAGTTTCTTCCCCACTTCTTCAGAATTTCCCCCAGTATGTGGATAGCACGGCATGGAGAAATGTTACTTGCATAGAAAAAGATACACCTGAATAAGGCTACTGCGGTATAGAATTCAAACAAAATTCTGGGTATTGATTTGTTTGAATTTATAACCTTGAAAACTATTAGTTGCTCCTGGATACAGGACAGCAGTTTGAAGTCAATCATTAGGTGTTCATTTATATCCATGTGTTGTGATTTTTTTTTTTAAGACTAATGAACTTGGATCCATACTGCATTAAAAAATACAAGGTCAGCCAACAGGAAAAGACAAAGAAACACTAGAATGGAGATTATTTTCACCCAACCCCGGTGAATCACTCCTGTATTACGAATTTACAAAAATCCTAGCATAAGTTAACTGCATTCCTATGTGTTGCATGCAGTAGGGTGTTGTAATGTAACTTGATCTATGGGAGGAAATGCACCTTGACAGCTGCCCTCATGGATTTGGAATGCTCTTTTCAAAATGCTAGATTTCGTTTAAAGGTTGGCATATGCAGTGATGAAGTGGGTGCTGCCAACCCTTTAATAAATGATTGCAAAATTAATTTTGGAAGGAGGCTAGCAGACATGTTCATTGAAGTCCTAGCTAGAATGTGGAATGTTCAGGGACGGGTATTTTTTGTGAAGGCCACTACAGCAATAGCAGGAAAAACACCACAGGAGAAGTCAATTGTAGGAGAAGTAGCAGTTCAGAATGGGCTCTGAATAGCTTTGGTAGGTGTGTGAAAGGTACATACATACACTGGTTTTTTATTCATATTTTTTGATAAAATATATGAGGTGCTGTTACTCCTAAATTGATAAAATTTTGCAGTGTTGTTTGCGGTAACCTGGTACCCATTATCTCCTTCTCATCTTCTACTATGGAAAAACAACTGAAGGTGCCATAGAAAAACAATGTTTAAAATTCCTTTTATCCAGCAATCCTGCAGAGGCCATGTATGTCAAGGAAGGGCTGCTGTGGTTTAACCAACCCACATTTGTATTATTGTGTGCAAGGCTCCTGAATGCAAGGATTAACCATCTGCATGATCCCCTTTGTCTCCTGCTGCCACTCTTTTGTGTTAAGTAAATAATACTGTTGTGTTTGGAGAGGGATTAGGCTGCATGAAGACCGAGTCCCTTTTAATCCCCTGGATCCAGCAAGGTTTAAAATCTAATGGAAGACTCCATGGTGGAATTAGCCAGGCACGGGTTGTAAGTACTGCCTAAGCATGGTCCTTAGTCTGACAAGGTAAACTGTGCTGTGCTCGAGGGCAAATGGGCGAGCCCCCTCCCTCACCTGGCCAGTAGTGAGAAGACAAAGGTCAGAGTCGTGTGAGAGATTGCTGGGCTAGAAACAGGCTGCAGGCAGAGGCCAGAGAGTGATAGCCATGCTTGATTTCTTCTTGAATCCCAAGCTGTGGTTATGGGAGAAGCATGACCTTCTGGGGCATTAATGCAGAGGCCTTCTGAAATTAGACAGTATTGTGTAAAATTAGGCTGAGGGCTGCAGGTTGCCCACCCCTGCTCTGAATCTTGGGTGACTAACTTTTGGCCTTCTAGATCTTGGGTGACTAACCTTTGGCCTTCCAGATGTCACTGGGATACAATTCCCATCATATCTGACTGTTGGACCTGCTGGCTGGGGCTGATGGGAATTAGAGACCAATAACATCCTGAAGGTGACCAGATAGCTATCTCCAAAGTACATAAAATTCACAGAAGACTGTTGAAAAAATTCTAGCTTTTCATTGTATGTTTTAGATATGTGGACAAAACTTTTTATAGTACTTGAAAGTGACAACAGAAGCTTGTGGCAAATACGATAGGCACAGGAGAAAAAAGGATTCATTATTCTCAGCCGTAAGGAAATGGCAAAGATGATCGCCAACGCTAAATGATAAGCCAACCGTTTTCTCAAGAGGGCCACCAAGGAAGCACAATACTCACCGAAGAGGATCACAGAACAATCATGTAAGAAACTTACAGTGCTTTGTAAAATGATGCTATTTTTATGTTTCACTTAAGGGCTCTGAAGGAAATTGCAATAATTTCTCTCTCTCTGTCTGTCTGTATTCTTTAGCATTTTATTGGTACATTAAAAGTGCAGCTGTATTCTTTCCTTGACTCCTTGGAAAACATTTTAGCGGCAACACGTAAACCACAAGTCTCGTTAAAACGTTCCTGAACAATACTTCCTAAACTGTCAGTGAGGAGACTTTGTGGAAGAACAAGGTAGCCCTTTGCTGAAGAATGTCAAAGCTTTCATTTTTAAGATGGATTTCTGGGGCCATTTGATTTTGTCAGAACCCATTAGCCATTATACTGATCACTCAAAAAGCCACTTAGGAAAATTATGGTTTTCAAAACACTCAAAACACCTTTTACAGTTTCAAAGCATAAAGAAGCCTCAGCATCTTCTATCTATCTATCATCTATCTATATCTATCTATCACCTATCTATATCTATCATCTATCTATCATCTATCTATCTATCTATCTATCTATCATCCATCTATCTATCTATCTATCATCATCAACCAACCAACCACCTCACACCCAAAAGTTACTGAACCAGTGTACAATATAATATAGTATAAAGTACAGAATAATATTGGCCACTGAGCAATAAAATAAAAGCAATAACACAATGACACAATTTCTACAATTAATATTCTATAAAATGACTGGGTCACATTTCAAGGAAAGCATTCTTAAACCAAAATGTGTTCAATTGCTGCATAAGATGCTAGGTTCATGATTAGTTTAAGTTCGCGGTTTTTTTCCAGAGGGCTGGAGCTGCATCACCAAAAGCCCTAGTATAAACTAATTGCATCCCTGGGACATGTAGTACTCTTATTAGCACCCCATCTAAGTAGCACAGCTACCAGGCAGAGATATGGGGTGAAGCAATTTCTTAGGTTTGTAGTGAAAAGCAATACAGTATTTAACTTCTCTTTACTATGCCAGCATGGTCTGTAGAGCAGGCATGACTAAACAACCAAGCATCATTTTATATGCACATTCTCAAATATTGCTTACTAGAATGCATTAGCTACTCAAGGAGGTAAAAATGTTCATTGAAGGCATATGATCAAAATGATCTTACTTTAGTTACTCTTTGCTAAGGAAACCAAACAGTCTAAAAGTTTTGATCCAGACCACACAGCACAGCAATGACAGGCTAATTTGCATTCGGTCCTTTTCTTGCAGACCATATCAGTCTGTTGAATATTTCTTTCACAATCACAATTGGACCTTCTCTTCTCCATTTCCAGTGATGAGCCCATTGGTGGCTGGAATTTTAATAGATTCCATGTCAATTTACTCAGTTTGTAAACAAAGCACATGTGATTACTGCCAGTCAGATAAGGATGCATTGTGGTGCACCAGGGCAGAGGAGAGATCATTGCACTAAGCACACCACTTTGATGATGTGCACATGGCAATAATTGACAATGATTTTGGAGTTCAGAATACGGGAGAACTTTCATGTGAGCTTATGTTATTGGAGTCGTAAGTCACAGATGAGCAGAATGCTTGAATTGGACTGAACTGTAATAGGAAATGAAAACACTGAAAATAGCATTTCTTCTTAAAAGTAGTAGAATTATTAAAACGGTAAAATTTAATCCATGCTTCTTCAAAAGGCACCACTCATGTAACTATGTTAAGGTTTGGGGAATATGAATATTCACATTTAATTGACTGATTAAAATGCAGATGACTAATTAACTGACATTATTCAGTTGTTTCACAGCACAAGTTGCTGTTTCATTGCTAAACAGAGGAACATCAGTTTGGCATTCGAAGATGGCTAGATGGTATTTCAGGGTAGACCAGCAAGACTTGGATTTTCAATCACTGGCCACATGCAGCATATATTTGTAATGTTGTGCAAGGGTGGGATAGACCTGGATCCAAAGCTTTTTTCTGGGCAAACTGAAGGCAATTGGACTCATGCAGCAGATGCTGTCATCCCTATCCCAGCACATCTGAAATATTCCATGTCCCATGGAGGATCTACCTTAGCCTCTCCCTCCAATTTTCTGAGGGACGCAGCAGGGAGGAAATCAGCAACTTCCCCTGAATGATACTTGGATCTAAGCCACAGCTAATTTATATGAAACTGTATGCATAATTGTCTTCATTGACTTTGTTACTGCAGTGTGCCTATTGGCAGATGGCCCTCAATTGGATTGGATCTAGCATCTGTCATTGCAAAATCCATTTTGTTGCTCCATGGGTGCCGGAGTGTCTTTGACAGTTATTTTATTTAAAGTTCCAATATCCCGCGATGGTTCCAGGTTGCCAAACTGGTTTAAACTTGCTTGGAAATCATGTCCTCTGTTTCCAGGTGTATGGCAGCTAGATATAGTTAATTAGTGCTGGAGACAACGAAGATGCACAGAAACTTTCATTAAATATAACACGATTTCACATGTTCTGGAGCTGCTGATACAGGGAGGGGAAATATTATTGATTTGGCAGGCAACATACCATTTGCAAAGGTCTTTCTTGACTTTGACAGGCATCAAGATCTTTGCCATTAACTTTGCCTGAACAATGACTTTACCTGAACAGGGACTAACTAATCTGCAACATAACTTGCAACTGAGAGGGTTGGGAAACTGGATTATTCTTTTGACTGCAATCCTATATGCACAAATATCAGGTTGTGGAGTGGCTGCCCAATAACCATTCAGTATAACCCTTACCCATCAGGAATATTTGTGTGTGCTCCATCTCAAGCATACAGAATGCTTCCTGCAAAAGCAGAAATGAGCAGGCACCTGGTATAGGACAGAGACCAGAATTTTTGAAAAGAGAGAGAGGCTTGAATTGTCTTAGGAACTGCAAGGATGGCAGAATTGAAAATAGCAGCAACTGTTTCTCAGAATAGCTGATATAGGAGACAGACTGGATTCTCCAGGACCTACTGCATAGGACCACAGGACTACAGGAAGCTGCCATATGGAATCAGACTATTGGTCTGTCTAGCTCAATAATGTCTACTGGTATTTGGATTCCAGACAGGGACATTATGCTGTATTTATGTACTTAATACTTAACCTAGGGATGGATCTCCAGAAGTTGCTGGACTACAATTCCCATTAGCTCTAGCCAGGCCAGTGTGGTGAGTAATCAAGGGTGATAGTCCCACAATACCTAGAGAGTCACAGGTCCCCCGTTCCTGCATTAGGCATTACATCTGCCCTTTGCCACAAGGTTATATTCTCTCTTTTCTAATCTCGATATTTTCTAATCTCTTAAAGCAGATCTCAGATATGAATGCAGAAAGTATTTTTCCCCTGGCGATAAGTGCCGTAGAAGTGTTTACAGCTTTTGCTACACTCAGCAAGCAATTCTTGCAGTGATTAGATCTCTACAGTCCTTTGGGAGAGTATCAGCTTTTATGGAAGCAATTCCAATCAGAATTATCTAGTTCTAGTTTATGAAACAGACTTCAGAAATGCTCTTTTCCTGGAAGGGTGCACGGGTACTTGTAGCTAAAAGGAGCAGGAGGCACTGTGATGTATCAAAAGCAATGTTCTAAGACAGCTTGGAGAGAAGTCAAATGGGATGAAAGGAGAGCAACAGTTGCATTATATAATTGGGAATTCAGTGAAGTGCATATGAAACAAGGATGAAAATGCTTGACATCCTAAGCTGAGATATGAAGATCTCAGTTTGTCATGAAAAAGATGGGTAGTTTTTAAAAATCTAGTTAATTGCTTAGTCAACTTGTATAGGATCAGGTAGTTCTACTCATGTCTTTTACAGAATCAGAGAGATGGGTGACCTTTCCATAGGTTTGTTTGTTGGGAAGAGCACCAATGGCAAGCCTAGCCTATGGAGAAGACGCCAAGGGGACTTGGGATGTTCTGTGTATTAACTGAAAGCTCTCCCCCCAAGTCTTGTAGTGCTAAAAGAGACTAACGAATTTATTGTAGCATAAGAGTCCTAGACTTCATAAGATGCTTTACAACTTTCTGTTTTTGTTTCAGAAGACTGATGTGGTTACCCTGGTCAAGGAACTACTTGTTCCATTAGCACTACTGGACCAGGAACAAAGCCCCCTATGACATGAAAGGGAAAGGAAGGGAGGAGAGAGATAATAGCTGTGAATGGGCACTGCAGAAGGATTGCTATCGTCATCATGTTACACTTAGAAGGGAAGAGATGGGGAATCTTTGTCCCTCCAGCTGTTGTTGGACTACAGTGACAAAGCTTTTAATGTTTAATAGGTTATTGTATTTTCTATTCTGTTGGAGAAACCCAGCCAGATGGGCAGGGTATAAATGATTGATAAATAAATAAATAAATAAATAAATAAATAAATAAATTATTATTATTATTATTATTATTATTATTATTATTATTATTAATTATCATCATCATCATCCACCCCATTCATTCATTCAAAGCACTCTTCAGCCACCATGGACTCCTGCAATGAATCCTGGGAACTGTGCTAAGGGTGCGGAGAGTTGTTAGGAGACTATTCACAGAGCAACAGTTCCCAACCACCTTAACAAACCAGGATTCCTAGTGGGGTGGGCATTACCATTCAATGGTGTAACAGTGCTTTAAAATGCAAATTTTCTAGAAGAGGCAATTAGAATAAGATATATTACTTGACTACTGATGTAAGCCTCCAGAATATATTGTTAAGTTTTTAACCTCTATCTTCAGTACCTTGCGTTTTATTTTATTGTTATGGCTAGTGACTGATGCAGATAAAGATTCTTCTGATTCTGCTTTAAAATGAAGGATTCGGGTGTGACCCAACTCCCATCAGCTTTGACCATTGGCCATGCTGGTGGGGGCTGATGGGAGTTGTAGTTCAGCAACATCTGGCGATCCACGTTTCCCTCCCTGCAACAAAAATTCCCAAATGTTATCAGTGGTAATTGCATAAGCTAATTTGAAGTATAAGCATTAATGTAACAATTCCAAATTGAAAGTATTTGATTGCCTTCTTTTCTAAGTTTCTGTCTTTCTTCTCCATAATGAGAGAGCATCTCAAGGTCAATCTTTCAAAATGCAATGACACATGTAGGATTGGATCCAGACCCTAACCCACCTCCTCACCCCCATGGCCCAGTGGGATCCCTGATGTGCCATCTCAAGATCTAACACTGGCCAACTCCCAAGGGCTGGTGGCAATGGATTTGGGTGCTTCACAACCAATTGGAAATAGTATTCCAACAGTAAGGGCTGGTTAGAATGGAGTCAAAATCCTTGGCCTAACTGCCATTGCGAACTCCACTTACCTGCTGTATAAATGTGTGTTTATTATGCTCAAGCAGATGGCGATGGTGTAAAAGGAATACTTTTAGATTCATGCAAGTTATAAAAAGATACCAGATATGGAAATATTACTACCAAGTCAGGCATTATCATTTGGCCTTAAAAATCCACTAAAAATTTTATTATTTTCTGGAATGATAAATTTATGGACAATATCCAACCATATAGTAATGTCTTTGCTCTGTGGCAATAATGTACCAATTCTATTGTATATAGTTTATTTAAATTATATATCAGGCAAGCATTATTGCATTTCTGGGGCCTTGTTGAGTACTTTCCTCTTTCAACAATCCTTCTAAGTGGAGATTTTTTATCCCAGTTGGTATCTGTGTTGGATCTGAAACTTGTCTTATGTATGTGATTGCTGTTTTTTTAATTATTTTGCATGTATTTTTTTTTTAAAAGTTTTTTTTACATATGCAGTTTTCTTAACTGTTTATATAAATGCAATTACTTTATGTATGTTTTTATTGTATTCCAATTTGCTTTGAGATGCCTCTCAGGAAGTGATTCACAAGTGAAATACAAAATATAAAAAATTAGTTTCCAAAATTTCCTCTGCACAGTTTTCATCTCATGTATTATCTGAATGCTAAAATATTGGCCCCTTCCGAATAAATATTTGGTATTTATTTGATATGGATGGTATTTGACTTGGCAACTGACTTAATCAGTGGGTCTAATGCTAATCACTAGAGAATCAATCAATGAATGCCATAGACTCTAGCAGGTGGGTAGTGCAGTCCTATTATTCCACTCACACCAGTGTCATGTCCCTACTCTGGTTAGTAAAGGAGAATGGTAAACCCCACAGAATTGTTGGAATTCCTTTAAATACACACATACCCAACACACACACACACACACACACACACACACATATACAAAGTGGTCAAAAACGTCTACCACCATTTCTGTGGTGGCAGTTGTGAGGGGGAATATTTGGCCCAGCACTCAACTTTTCCTAAGTTGCATAAGATACAAGAGAGTGAATTTTGGGCAACAGTTCAATCACCTTCACCTTGACTTTTTCATTACTTCAGAAAATGAGACTACTAGTAGTGGAATTGTGTTCTCCAAATACAGACAGCAACAAATTATATGCTGCCCTCCTTCTCTCTCTAGCTAGTATCAATCTTTTGGAGAAATTCTTGAATAGTTGGAGACATTAAACCAAAGATTGCATTTGGCAATGGGTGGGGGGCCCTGCATAACTGACCATTTATCAGAATCCTTTTTTATTTTTGGAAGACAGACTACACCCCTGCTTTATTGCTTAGAAAAATTTCACGCAAGGAGATCTAAAACAGAGATACTTTTCTTTATATTTTACATGGGGGCAATGATATATATCTATATCTATATTCATGGCACATTGCTTTTCCTGTTTTGCTTTCCTTTCCTTAGAGGATAGAACTTATTTTTGTTTCAAATCATTCTGCAAGTTAAGGTGGTGTTATTTTCTGGCATTATTGTCTTCTTCTTTTTTGGGTTGTTGTTTTTTTCCAAGAGCTGGCAGAAGCTGTCTTTATTCCTTCAAGGCTGAATACTCTCAACTCATAAATATTGCCATCAGCAAACATGAACTCGACTGCATAAAACATCTACCAGGTGGCGCTGTCTTTGACCATAGTTACTGCAATAGAGACTCCCACTAACAAAAAGCCATAAAGCAGAAAACAGAAAGAAAAAATCCCTATAGCCAAGTTTATATTTGTCATTGCCACCTGCTGACTTGTACCAGAATAAGTAGTAGGCATCCCATGATTTCTAGGCAACAGCATCAAATACATCATAATAGTGATGTGGGAAAGCTAACACAGCAACTATGACAGCTGCTCCCTCACAAAGGTCCCTAACAATGCTAGGGACTTTCCAGGGTTCTAAAATGCAAATGATAAAAGGCCTTCTAAGAATTGTTTCCCATATGTTGGAAGGCTGTAAAAATAGCAGTGGAGGGGGGGGGAGAACTAGGATGCTTGTCACTGCTGCCCTAGGTCCATCCCTCTCCACAGGTGATTACTAACACCTTCATGGTGCAAGAATGTCACCTACTCTCCCTTTCTTTCTTAGATTTCTATTCCACCTTCCTCCCAAAGGAGCCCATGGCAGCAAAACAGCAAAACCACACAATTTTCTTTCTTTCTTTTTAAGAAATACCTCTTGCAATTAAGGGAAACTGTGTACAGGTTTAGGAAACCTCCCTTCATTGATAGAAGTAATGCAGATGTCTCTCACACAGAGGATGTGGGGGTCAATGTGTTCTTGTAGTGGTTACAGTACTGAAGCGGGGGAAACATTATCCCCTTCCTCTTAAGCGATGATGTCTCAGAGCTCCCGAGAGAGCAAGAACATTGTGAGCTCTTTAAGCACAGTTGTGGCCACCATTGATCATTCATGTCTGCTGCATCCATCAGGAGCCCGCAACCTTTTCTATTTCGGCGACTGATTGATGGCTTGCGATGCTATTGTGCAATAAACTTTGGCTGCTGTCTCCTGGCTGGCTGGAAAATTTTGTGGTTGTTTGCAAATCCCTGAGCTGGAACTTTTTGCTCTGGCCATTAGGATGTCAGCCTTGAGAAGGAAGCAAAAAGAACTTCAGGAGTCACTGTCACAGCACTCACTCCAATTGATAGCCTGGACTCCAATAAGTAGGGGCCTTCTAGAGAGGTTGGGTACAGGTTCCTGGCTCCAAAACATTGGGGAGGGTACTGAGACACAACCTGCGCTATTTGACTGAAGGGACTTTGAACCGTAGAAACCTGAATTGAGACCTCCAGAGTGACTATAACGCCCCAGGAATCATCCTACTGAACTCTAGGCTCCTTGTGCATCCCCTCATGGGCCTCTCAGTGCAGACAACAAGCCTGGATATGGGGTGAGGTGATCTCCCAGGTAAACTAGTCGACTTGGCCACTTGGGACCAGTTTACCTGCAAGATCACCTTACCCCATATCACTCAACTGCTTGTCTTGTTGTCCTGGAATTACGGATGATCAAGCCCTACTATTAGTACCAGTGGAACTGGTACTTCTAAGCAACTGCATTTTGTGGCACATGGTTTAAGTTATCATTTCATAGCTCCTGCTAGCTATGTTATTTCCTTTGAAGAAGAAAGAAAATCTACACACTTAGGATGTCAGTTGACATATTTCAGATTCATTATGCAGCAGTCCTTAATGGTTAATATGAAATAAAGGCGCCTTGTCATCTTCATTTTGTTCAGAAAAGGCTTGAAACACAACAATCTCAGAAGCGTCTGTATTCAATGACAAGCTGACTCAGTGTGTGTCAAAGTAATTAAGAGCTGTTTGTTCTTTGCACTCCCGGTGAAACAGACATTTTACAGCTCAGTGGTGCTGTCTTTAAAACGCTCTCTGAGATTTCACAGGAGCTGAACGTAGAAGGCTACAGTCTTGTCTGCCCTGTTGCAACATGGAGGGTTCTTTTTATTGGAAGTTCATCAGTACAAATCTGAACACGAGAGTAATTGTTTCAGCAAAGTACAGTAGTGCAGAAGCCGTTGCACTCCGCAAACACTGTGAGTTTTCAACTAGTAAAACCAGTTGAATTGTATCAAGAATATTAGGAAACCGGCTGCCTTACCTATCAGAGTGTTTTCAGGCAAACAAGAAAAAAGACTCAGCTAATAACTCTCCCTGTTTGTCACCATTCTGCTTCTGTCTACAGTGGTGACGAGCTTGTCTGCTGGATATAGGCTGTTGTTTAAGAAGCAGTGCTTGCCAAGACAAGGTATAATTTAAAGTCTCTGACACAAATCACGTTCAAGCTGGTGAAAAAAGTTTCAGTGATTTCACAAAGTGTTTGCTTGGTTGCACCTCAAATATCCTGAAATCATTGCAATGAATAGCTGGTCATGACGACTTTGGGCAAAACAGAGGAAACAAAACTTAGTTTTCCTCAGTCATGTACAGAGGAGATGAAACAGGCCAGTGTAAGATGGACATCAGTCTGATTAATATTGCACATTCTTCACTTGATGAATGCAGTATTTGAGGATGTACGAATGGGCCGTCACCAATATGATACCCCACAGGCAGAATATTAGTATCACCTCAAAACAATGCTTTTAATCCATACTACTTTTAAGTGGAAGAAGGTCACACATTCTGTTGCTTGCAATCATGAGTGAATCAGTCCATTGCCGAAAACAAGGATGGGGAATCTGTGACCCTCCGGAGATTGTTGGACTCCAACTCCCATCAGCTCCATTCAGCATGGTCAATGGACAGGGATGATGCGAGCTGTAGCACAACAGCATCTAGAGGACCACATGTTTGACCTAAAAACAGAACCTAGTGGTGAATATTATCTTGCATTACCTTAATTTCCTCAACTACACTGGTCCACCAGCTATGGTTCCTTTTGAACAGAGATGACTTGGCCATTGTACTCCATGCTCTGGTGACTTCCAGAACAAATTATTACAATGAATTTAAATAAGGCTAACTACTTGAAGACTACTTGGAAGCCTCACCTGGTCTAAGAGGCAGCAGTCAGGCTAAAGTTCCATTTAGAATCCACATTATCCCTGTTTCAAAACAGTTGTGTTGGGTACCAGTTTGTTCTTGGGTCCAATTCAAGGTGCTCACATTAGTGTCTAAAGTGCTAAATGAATTAGGTCTCAAATAGCTGAAAGACTGTCTCCTTCCCTGAAGACTGTCTTGGGTTTTAAGCTCAGTGGAAGGGGCCTCTTGGTAGCTACACAACCTCAGAGGTTAGGGGGATGGCAACCTGAGAGAGGGCATTTTCTGTGGCAGCCCCCAAGCTGTGTATCTGGCACATTCATTATGCAGTTTTTGTTACAGGCTGAAGGAGTTTTATATGATGAATACTTGATTAGAGAAAGGGAATGAGTCTATTTCTGCAGGATCACACACATTCATTCGGTTCCATTTCAGAAGTAAGCCAGATTTGTTAGCTGTCAGTGGAGATGCATGATAGTAGTTGTGGGATAATTCACAGACTTGGGTATTTCTCCAGCAAGGCAGATAAAGTGAAAATAGTTCCATCTATAACAGACAAGTTGAAATGCATGTGTATCTCATTCAATCTAATCATCTTCATTTAGCACTTTACCCTTTTCGCCTCCCCATTTCATCCCCACAACAGCCCTGTGAAGTAGGTTAGGCTAAAAGAGGCAGCAACCAGCCCAAGGTCACCCGATCAACTAGTAGTCCAACAATCTAACCACTACACCATGCTGGCTCAGTTTGCACCTTCAGGAAATCCTGTAATTGTAGACCAAGAATTTATCCATCCCTAAGAGATATGGAAGGAAAGGAATCTGTGCTCTGAAAATTTAATGATCTGAGCATGCCAGCAATGTATTTTCAAAACCCATAGTCTTTTAGAGTGTATTAATTGAAAGTCATGTTAGTATTTTAACTGTCTCAGGGAACACATATCGAGAATCAGTGTGGCAAATTAAAATCTGAGAGACGTATTCAGCAGAGTGTCTCTTATCTGGATATATCCCACACTGTTTTTCTTCATGGTTAATCTTTACAGTGTACACAATCGGTAACCAGTGTACCATGAAACTGTTTTGCTGCAGGCATGAGCTATTTACACGAGTGTTTTGCTGTGTCTACCCTAGGCCACTCCTCTCTCCAGGTCCAGCTACCGAGATGTCTGCTACCATTCATCAGAAGATTTTATCTGGCTCAGTCACCCAGGCTGTGTTGTGTAGCAGCTGCCTTCCTACTAAAAACCAGCTGCTTCCAGGTGACTGAATGGATCCATGTAGTTAAATCTTTGCTTTTAAAAAAAAATGAAATTGCTGGCTGAAAGACTGCAGTAGGAAAATGTGTGCTTTTCTGAAATCCAACCCCATAAAATCTCCAGATTACAGTTGCAGATGGTAGGCAGAGATACAAGATTTGAAAAAAAAACTAAATCACAGCCAGGCCCAGATTAATGATAAGAGGAACCTATGGAAGGGCATCAGTAGTATGTACTATGTATGTCAATAAATACCTAATACCCCTTGCACATTAGACTAGTCCCATCTTTGTTGACTACTGAGAGCCTACCAAAGTCCTTCCTCTTTCAACAAGTCTTTTAAGCTGAGATCTTTCATAGTCTGCATATGTACTAGAATTGTTTTTAAGCTGCTTTTAGTTGTTTAACTACTTGTTGCTTGCTGCCCTGGGCTCCTTTGCAAGGAATGTAATAAATGAATAAAGTCATCAAACAAATTATGTACAAATTCACAAATGTACTCCAGTTCAAGAAAAAGCATACGGACACTAATTCTACCTTACAGTCATTTCTTTAGACTTCCTCCCACCACTACCACCCTTTCCCAGCTTTGGCTGTGGTCACCATGAATGGTGTTGTTCAGCCCAGGAGCTCAATAATGGCATACATCCAGGGATTTCTCTTCCAACAACACCGGAAGAAAGATAAGGCTAAGAAGTGACTCACTCAAGGTCACCCACTGAGCTTTGTGACTGCCCTGGCCTTATTCTCACATGTTCAGTGCTCACTAGGAATACAAGAGAAATTTTGAGTCGGTTCACATTTAAAGTGAGAACTTACTTAATTTACACTTCACTTTCTGAAACAAGATGAAAACTGAAAAACAGGCATCTTTTGACATTCACTCTTCTCTGAATTTTGCAATGCACTTCTCCAGCAAAGTATAAAAACACATATGCCAGTGGGATGTGTGCATATAAATGTGAAAATAACATAGAAAGTGCTGGGGGGGAGGGAATGGTTTTGCAAAAAAAGCATATTAGGGAAAGTTGTATATAGAAATGCACATATGATGAGAAATTCACATTAAAATGATGCTGAATTTTCATGAGTTTTTTATTATTAAATAAAAAAGCAATGTAGAAATGTCAAAAACTAAACATAAGATTGGACAAATGAGAAACTAAAGGAAACTGAAATTAAGAAATCCCTAGGGGGTCACATAATTCACAGAAACTGAGTGCTGAAGTTGCAAACTATGGGAGGTTCAAGTCAAGATCTGAAATCTACCTCCACATTGCAATTACACATTATAGAATCATGAAGAAGTGATTGGAAAGTCATGGTTCCACATTTAAACAAGCAACAGTTTCCCATTAACTTCACTCTGACAACTGTGGTTTTGGAGCTCTTCGGGGGGGGGGGGGTAATATTATTCTATTCCATATGAATAGAAAGTCATGTCTAATGAGGATGTAAACTATGTAGTCTCAGATATATGAAACTAAAAGGTGGAGTTATCTGAAGGGGCTAAATCTAAAGTTGACACCTGCCAAGCACTTTACCTGCAGTAGTTCATTGCTATACCGTGGTACCTCGGGTTAAGAACTTAATTCGTTCTGGAGGTCTGTTCTTAACCTGAAACTGTTCTTAACCCGAAGCACCACTTTAGTTAATGGGGCCTCCTGCTGCCACTGTGCCACCGGAGCACGATTTCTGTTCTCATCTGAAGCAAAGTTCTTAACCTGAGGTAATATTTCTAGGTTAGCGGAGTCTGTAACCTGAAGCGTCTGTAACCTGAAGCGTATGTAACCCGAGGAACCACTGTATATTTTGTTGAATAAGCAGGAATGGATTAGTCTGTCTCTCGCCTGACTTCAGGGTGAAAGGTAAAAGGTAAAGGTACCCCTGCCCGTACGGGCCAGTCTTGACAGACTCTAGGGTTGTGCGCCCATCTCACTCAAGAGGCCGGGGGCCAGCGCTGTCCGCAGACACTTCCGGGTCACGTGGCCAGCGTGACGAAGCTGCTCTGGCGAACCAGCACCAGCGCAACACACGGAAACGCCGTTTACCTTCCCGCTAGAAAGCGGTACCTATTTATCTACTTGCACTTAAGGGTGCTTTCGAACTGCTAGGTGGGCAGGAGCTGGGACCGAAAGATGGGAGCTCACCCCGCCATGGGGATTTGAACCGCTGACCATACGATCGGCAAGCCCTAGGCGCTGAGGCTTTTACCCACAGCGCCACCCGCGTCCCAGGGTGAAAGGACTCTGTACCTAATTCTGTTTCTGGTACTGAGAACAACTTTCTAGACTTAGAATGAGCCCAGAAGTATCTTGCTTTTTAATTTTCCTATTATTATTATTATTATTATTATTAACCAACCTTCACCAGCAAGTCCCAGGGTGGGTTACCACTATTTAAAATTCAGAATTTAAAACAGTTAAAACATATTACATCCAGAATAATAGGGTAGGTCCTGAAAATACGCATCTATGTTTTTTAGTTTATGGTCCTGACTGGTGGATCTTGAGATTCTAGGGGGAAAAGACAAAATAGATCCAACAAGCCTGAAGTCAGCCCACCCCTTTACTAAGGAACACTGTCTCATGATGTCTCCATTTTGTAAAATAAAAGAAAAAAGGCACTGGCATCTAATCAAAGAGTTGATTAAAAAATAACTTGAGAACAAGGCCATATCTTTTTCAGTGAAATATAGTTTGCTACCGCTTTTGAGTTCACGGTTTGCTTCATTATGCTTAATTCAAAGGCTTATCCATCCAATTACTTGGCTTACATTCTTTTTTGATGTAAAATCACGTTCTGTGCCAATACTGCAAAGATACTAATTGGTTTTGATATTAATTAAGCCTGTCCCTAATTTAAATCGCAGACAAACAGCAAGTTCTATATTACGCTATACTACAAAAAAGTGTGTAACGTTCATCACAGGCCAAAGATTGCAGATGCAGCTGGCTTACATGCAGATAGTGGGAGGGCCAGCCTATCAAAATCCCATAGTAATAATTAACAGACATTTAACAGTAACATGCAGTTTTTTATTGCTGTACTTGTTGCCATTGTCTCCCTTATGAAAGACAAAAACAAAAAATGAGTTGCATTAAAATGGGCATCAGCTTAAACAGACCACTCTACATATGACAGGCAGAAGTTTTGTAATTAATGAACCATGATGGCACAAGAATACAACCTTCCCGTTCCTAACAGAAGCCAGAGGACATCTCTGACTCTCTGCCACAGCCACTACCTTTATCTCAATCCCTGGATTTAGCTACATTGGCAAAGAAAAAGGGCTTTATATGCATTATAACACCATGACACCAGATGGAGCTGTGGAGTTCCATTTTTGCCAATCTGATTTCTCATACAAAGTTTACAACATGTTTAACTGAAACATGTCTTTGATGTGTCTAAAGCCAGCCCCTGTCTGCAAACTGAAGGCCGGCTGTCTGAAGCAGGAAACCTGCTTCTATGCATGTAGGCTCCCCATGCTACATAAACCCTAGATTTCCCAATCTGGATTTCCCGTGACACAGGGAGCTTCCACAAGTCTAGAAGGTGTGCCTGAGCTGCTTTTTCTATGTCATACCCCTCAACCATCACAATTTAAGTAGAACATCCAATAATTACAGAAGCCATCCCAACTTCTGATTTGATCCTGGAATGTCCTGTTTTTTGGTCCGGAGCTGTGGCATGAGCCAGCTGACTTGTGCCATAGTGCTGGACCAAAAGGTGCTCATTTTTTGGTCGGATGCTCTTGTACAAGACCCCCGACTCCCACGAAAAACAAGCGTCCCGATTTTGAACAGTGGGATGTTGGAAGATATGATATGTATATTTACAAAAATATGAGCCTCCGCCATCTTCCCCTTCCCTTCTTGCCCCCCACAGGCACACGTTCTGTAGTAGCAGTGTTTTATTCGGCGATATTCATGGTTCACAGAGGAAAAGACTACCACATTCTGCAGTCTCTTGGTAGAGACCTTCATGCCTTTAGAAATGTTCGAATAGTGGGTGCCTTTGAGTAAAGGACTGTCCTCTGAAAAACAGGATTTGTTGAGGTAGTTCAGAAATCTTAACAGACCCTGTAACTAATTTCAAAAGTTAATTCATTCTAATTTCCATTTTACAGATGAGAAGCTGATAACCAGTAAATGAGAAAAGGGCAGTTGGTAGCCATGCTGTAGACTGAGTGCCCTCAGGCAGTAGTGCAGCTACAGGGATTATTAATTATGCTGGTCCCTGTATATTGGCCTAGTTTACCAGGTGGGATGAACTGAGATATTGGGTCAGCCAGCATGTAGCCACCAAGAGGCTAGATCAGCCTTTCTCAACATTGGGTCCCCAGAGGTTGTTGGACTACAACTCCCATCATCCCTGACTACTGGTCCTGCTAGCGAGGAATGATGGGAGATGTAGTCCAACAACATATGGGGATCCAAGGTTGATAAAAGCTGGCCTAGAGAGTATATAAATCTCTCAGATGAGGTCTGGCCCCTGAGCTTTGATGTGGCGCCTAGCAGCAAGGGTGCTGTGTACTAGCCACCTGGACTCTCTGTTATTGTTTGCTGGGGCTTCTGGTAACAGGACAAGGAAGTTGTTTTATCTTGTTCATGCTGTGTTATTTTGTTAAAGACTGTTTCACTGTTTTTTGTGCTGTATTCAAACCTGCTATCTAATAAAAGCGGGAAACATCCGACCTTCCACTTGTGTTGTTATTGCCACTGAATTCAAAAGAACTCTTCCATTTGGTCAAACGCGCAGGGCTACTGACAGACGTTTGCCCTTGCTAGCTTAGAAGCCATTCTTCAAAAGAAACAAGTGTACTGTCTGCTTGTTGGCAGGAGCATTAAATTCACTCACGAGCCAGTCAACTGTGCAAACACCTCATGCTGTCTGGCTGCTGTTTGTCTAGGTCCCTCTGATGTGCTCCCCTTAAACGTTTCACTAGGAGAGTCGGAGCTGCTCGCCTAACCAGATTATTCAGGCAGAACAGTGGCGAGCAGCATCTACAGCAGTTCAAAGAAGGGCACTTCTCTGAGGAAAGATAATGCTGCTGAGAACTCACCGAGCACGTGCTGTGTCTTGTGGCATGAGAAAAAAGAAGCTATGAGCAGAGAGCCATCACAACACTGTGGATAGATAAGAGTTGAGGAAATTGAAGAGCCTCAAATGAAGTTGTAGAAAAGTATTCCCTAGTTTCCAGTCATGTCCCGATAAAATTCCCCTTCTTTCGATATGTCAAAGGGGGAATATCCTAAGAGATATTTTAACAACGCAATGGGAAGAAGATGTTTGTTGAATCCATTGGCTTGAAAAAGAAAGTGCCTGTTAATTTTGTTGCGACAAATAGTTTTAAATACATAAGAATGGGAAATGAAAAATGCCCAGTAAAAAACTGTACTCTATATAATATGTGAAAGGATTATTGACTTTAGGATGTGGAGCCTCAGGTCAAGGGGCCAAATGTGCTTCTGTGGTAGGATGTGGTAACTGGCAGGAATAATGGGTATTTAGCCTACTGTGCCATGTGCCAGCCCCTCCTTAAGCCCGGGGAATTATGATTGTCCTGTCAGCCAGCCCTTGGGTCTGTGGCTGCTGCTGAATGCCAGATCGGTCCTGAGTAAAGTCTCCCTCATCCACGATCTGATTGTGGATGAGGAGCTGAACTGGTCTGTATCACTGAGACCTGGGTGGAGTTGGTCTCACTCAGCTGTGCCCACCTGGGTACTCGATGTACCATCAGGACAGACTTGAGGGTCAGGGAGGATGAGTTGCTGAGGTCTATAGAGATTCCATCTCTCTATCTCCAGGCTCTCTATCCAGTGTGTTCCTGGCACTGGGCAATCAGGAGAGATTAGGGATTCTGCTGGTTTACTCCGCACTTCGCTGCCCAGCAGTCTCCCCGCCCAAGCTGACAGAACTTTTCTCGGAGGCAGTGTTGAGGAGTCCCAGACTACTGGTTTTGGAGGACTTCAACATCTGCGCTGAGGTGACTGGCTTTGGGGTGGCTTGGAACTTCATGGCTGCCATGACAACCATGAGGCTGTCCCAACATGTCACTGGCCCGGTGCATGTGGCAGGCCACACTCTGGACCTTGTTTCTCAGCTGGGCAGGAAGAGGGTGATCTGAAAGTGTGGGGGGGGGGGGGTATTGGCATCAGTCCCTTGTCATGGTCAGATCATTTCCTGCTGAGATTTAGGCTACAGAGAAAAATATATGCACTTTGTACACTTTCTACACTACAGGTATGCTACTGCTTATTTCCCCTCCCCTGGTTTTTCCGAAGGCTGCTAGATATGTTATATGTATTATAGTTGCATCTGAGATAAGTAGGTAATTACTTATGTTAAGAGACTGTATTTTGCAGGGCTGCGGAGTTTATTGCCGAGCTGACATTGTGTTTAATTTGATATTGCTGCTTAGTATGCATTGCTCATTATGCATTAGGTACTATTATGTATCATATCATTACTATTATTGCTTATTAATATTACTTGTATTTATATACTATAATATTCAGCCAAGGTTTATTCAGAGCACTCCCACTGAAATTAATTAAGATGACTAAGTTAGGTCCATTACTTTCAGTGGGTCTACTTTGAGTAAAATTTAGTTGAATACCACCCTTAATTTATTGGGGGGTGGGGGTATTGTACGGGTGTCATTTTATAGATTTCTATTATATTGTTTATTATGTTCTATGTTGCAAACTGTCCTATGAACATTTGATGAAGGGCAGTATATACTTTTTGAAGAAATAAAAATACAATATATATGCTTCTATTATTTGTTGTACTAGTCATATTCCATATTTTAATAAAAATAGCTAAACTGGGCAGCCATGTTGAGAGAATGGTCTGTTTGATTGGGAAAAATTGGAATCCCTTTATGGTACATTAGAGTTTTGTGATATGCATGGAAGACGAGAGAGAGAACTTTTTTTTTTTGTCAGATTTAAATACCAGAATCGATATAAAGGGAAATAAATCCAATTGCTCCTCTCCTAATTGAAATCAATGAGAGACTTTCCAGTGACACTGGTGATTATAATTCATTTAAATCCCAAGTGAAGATGTAAACTAATGATGAAGGGAAATACACATTTGTATTGAGAATGTCCTTTTTAAAATATATGTGGCATTTATATACCACCTAATTAAACAATGTTGTCTGGGCAGTTCACAAATTAAAACTAAAGAAATTAGTTTTCAACTAATCCATTGTAAGGAATTGAAATGCAACTCACTAGAGGACCTTTCTTCCACAAAGCTTTTTAAAAAGCTCAAATCAGGTTTTTGAGGGGGTTTTTAAAGTCCACTCACCTTTTCGGGCGGGCAACATTGTGGCCAGGCACCCGGGCCCCTACAGTGATCCAGCGGGGGGTGGAGATTGAAGCCCCCCCTTGTGCCGTCCCGGATGCGCCATCGTTGCTGGGCAGCGCCATGCCCAGGGGTGGCCACACAGTCCAATCAGTGCCGTGGGGGGCGTGGCTATGGGAAATTTAAACCGTGACACAGCCAGGGGCCCCTCTTCTCTCTCCCTTAACTGGATCTTGCCCTTCCTCATTGGATACTCCATGGTGATCCCCTTTTGCAGCCTTTTGATTACTGGGTGTGTCCCCACCCCACCTCCTCTCCAATTCCTGCAAGATGTGCTGCTACTCTTGAGTTAGGCAGCATGAATTTTCTTAATTTTATTATTCAAGACAGAAAATCAATTTAACATGAAAAACAAAACAGAAACAAGGACACCTCACCAGGGAAATAAGAAAGGAACAGAATAACAGTTCCTGCATTATTGCCTTGCATGCATACAATTTTAATTTAACATCGTATTATTGAGCAATAAAGAAGTTAACTTTAGCTATTTTTAAATTATTCCCTATCGTCACATCCCTATTAACTTTATGATCAAATCAATCTTTATTGTATTAAATGAAATTAAAATCTGTTTAAATTATTCTCTAACATTCCCATTAACTTAACTATCCAATCAATCTTTACTGTATAGCCAAAAAAATATTTAAAAGCCTTTCCGTATATCATGATAGTCTAAACAGATCAAAATATAAAGCCATCATATGAATTATATTCCTCACCGTTATGGTCTAACCATCTCATTACTCAGGGTTTGTGACTAAATCTTGGCTTCATCTTTTTCAGACAAAGCCACTTTAAAAAGTAACTTTTCCCCCCTTTGGAAGCCTTTGAACAATTGCTATAAATTTTGTTTGCATTGTGCACCAATTCTTGCAGGCCTTAAGTACATCTTCAGTAAGTCTTTTTGTTGATACAGTATATATATCATACAGGAAGCCTGTTGTTGTTTAAATTTCTATACCACCATTCGTCCAAGGATCACAGAGTGAATTATATTGTTGCAGCTGCTGGAATCTGTCTTCAACAGATTGCATGGTCATGTCTAAGACAACATAGTAAAAACCTACTTTGATTTTTTTACTTTGATCTACCTGGGCCTCCTACTCAAGCTGCCAGTTCTTTTGCCGTTTTCTAACTTGTTCTGTCTCAAATGTTGGTACTATTTGTACCTCCTTTAAAATCTCAGTAGCATCTATCAAAACTTGTTGAAAGCCCTCACTGCACCTGCAGCCCACTAGGTAATTCTTGGCCACTTGCAATTGGCTTGCAGCTTAATTTAAATTGGCTTCCTTACTTTGCTTGTAAGATTCACTTCATAAAGGGATACTACAGACCTGAACTTACAAATTGCATCAGCAAGGGCCTTAGCTTTAATTTGGGAAGTATTTCCAGGTAAACCTTTGAGGCTTGCATCATCAAAGATCTCTACTAAATCATCATCTATACTACCAGTATGATATCTCAGTGGTTTCCCATCTTGTTTCACTCAATGGCTGAACAGTTCTGCCTAAGTCTGATACATGGCAAGTTAGAATTTGCCAACTCTGAGTTAATGCAGAGAAATAATTATACAGTACATCAGTTGAACCAAACTGAAGAAAATGGTCGCTTCCGGACAACATTTAGTGGCATCATTGACTACTAACTTTAAAGAGTGGGCATTGCCGGGCACAAAAAGGTACATGTGGGTTTTAATGTTACTCCCATTATCATAACTTTGACCACGCAGATTCTCAATTGGTAATCCTATTATCTCAAGCTGTTCAGGAAGAGTTTCTGTCATAAAGGCACCTGTAGTTTTCTTTAGTGGAATAAATCCCAATAAATTTTCTCTCTTTATAACCTGCGGCTCAGAAATCTCAGCTTTTCTTTAAACTAAAAAGTCCCAAACGCTGCAACCTTTCCTCATAGAGGAGTTGTTCCACCCCTTGATCATTTTGGTTGCCCTTTTTCTGAACCTTTCCCAACTCTAAAATATCCTTTTTTTAAGGTGAAGCAACCAGAACAAAGCAGAGTTCCAAAAATGCAGTCGCATCATAGATTCGTATAGCAGCGTTATGATATTGGCCATTTTATTTTTCAGTTGTTTCCCTAATGATCCCTAGTATGGAATTTGCCTTTCCACGGCCACCACACACTGTGTCGACATCTTCATTGAGCTATCTACTGCCACCCCAAGGTCCCATTCCTGGTCCATCACTCCCACCTCAGACCCCATGAGCATACATGAGAAATGAAGACCTTTTCTGCACTGGCACACATCACTTTGCACTTGTTTACACTTAATTGCATTTTCCACTTTACTGCCCATTCACAGAGTTTGGAGAGGTCCTTTAGGAGCTCTTCACAACCTCCTTTTGTTTTAATAACCCTGAAGAATTTAGTATCATCAACAAACCATTAACTCATTGATTTGGAGTAGATTTTTCATAAAACAACATATTGCAAATCAATGTCAAGAGTTTGGCGTTTTAATGTTTTAATTATGGTATGTTGTTTTTGCTATCTTAAGGTGTTTTTACTGTGTGCTTTTTCACATGCATTTTCAGCTAGCAGGAATACAGTTTGCGTTTTTGTAGAATTTGGATACAGAGACCAAAAAAAAATAGGCATAAGTATATCTACTGCTGTTGGTGCACTTGAACACCCATCACTGAATGATGAAATTTACAGCTTTGCTCCGTAATAATATTATACAAAGCTAGAGTATGTGGCTGTACAATCAACAGATTGACAGGGACTAAAATATGTCCACTATTGCAATTCATTATCTTGAATTGTAAGTCCCTTCTTTCTGCAGTACTGAAGCTTGTTTCTTTAGGAGCTGGTGTGCATTAATGATAAACTAAGAGGCGTAGCCAGGAAGTGCCAAGGTCAAATTTCACCTACAAATTTACTGGGTAGCTTAGGTGCAAAGAATCCATAGTTCAAAAGGAGAGCACATACAGTACTATACATTCAGAAGGTTCAATTCTCAATCCACAGCACTATGCTACAAAAAGTTGAGTCTTTGTGGTCCCACAGGACTGCTTCATGAAGACTAATAATTCTTCCTTAATTTTTATAATAAAATTCCATGGCTATCCGCATTTTTGAATTTTCCTTGGGATCATGGCTTTGGGGACTGTCATGATGAGCTCTTAATGCTTCAGAATTTGCCACTGCACCCTTGCAGCTACCCTTTTGAGGGTAAGCACACAAGGAAGAATTGGGGGATATTTGGTCATAATAACCCCATAGCTTTGAGCAGATCCACACGATATATTTAAAGCATATTCAATGCACATTTACAGCATATGACTTTCCCTAGGGAATCTGTAGTTTTCCCTTCATTGAGCTACCATTTCCAACATTCCAAGTAAACTACAGGATTGAGGGGAGCATGACTTTTTGAAGTGGTGTAGCGCTCCTTTAAACATCCCAGTGCAGATGTGGCCTTGTTGGGATTCACAGGATGATGAGTAAGTCTGCAGGCTTCAACAGGCTGATGCAATACTCTGTGAAGTGCTGGGTCAGAGTGACTGAGCAGGAATGTGATTGGCTATAACCTGTTTAAAAGGAAAGCCTGTTCAACAGTAATTGTGGTTGTGGTGTGGTTGTGCTGTGATGTGGTCATGCTGTGGTGGAGAGTATTCGTTTGCCCTAAGGTGCAGGTACTCTGTATGAACTGCTTTTGTAAATACTTGTATATAGCTCACATTAAAAAGACTGTGACAGGCCTTTGTTGGGGAAAGGCATGCACTGAAAATTCATTTGTTCCTCACATAATGATTAAAAGCATTATGAAGCTGAAGACTTCCGCGTAGCCCCCAACCCCCTGGCCATGCCTAGACCTGCTTAGATCCACCGTCTGTACCTCACAAACCACGATATTCTGCCTTCAAACTACAGTGGTACCTTGGGTTACAGATGCTTCAGGTTACAGACGCTTCAGGTACAGACTCCGCTAACCCAGAAATAGTACCTTGGGTTAAGAACTTTGCTTCAGGGTGAGAACAGAAATTGTGCTCTGGTGGCACGACAGCAGCGGGAGACCCCATTAGCTAAAGTGATACCTCAGGTTAAGAACAGTTTCAGGTTAAGAACAAATTAAGTTCTTAACCTGAGGTACCACTGTATAGTCCTCAATGCTAATGTATTTGGGAGCAATGGAACGTTAGCTGGCATCTTATAACTCATCAGCAACTGTAAATTGGGTAGGATATAGGTTGTAAATCAAGCTATACTCAACAAGAAGAAATAGGTATTTTACACAGGCAATTTAAATTGTTATTGCCTAGCTTTGCACTTCTCCCAGTTGCAGCAATAAAATAAAACAAATATAATAGCTTTGGCAAAGTAATAAGAATATGTTTTCAGTTGCTTTTGCTGACGAGTTGAAATCAGTTTCCTTATTTACAGTATTTGTTACTCCAAACTTTACAATCAGAGTCTGTGCAATCTTATTCCAAGAATTTATTTGCAAATATTAATAATCCTGTCCCCAAGCTCTATAAACTTGCAAAGGAAATTACTCCATGGAATTTTCTTGAAAAGCAAGGGGACTGAGTGGAGATACTTTAATCTGATGAGTTGTCCTGCTTTTCTGCGTAACTGTTTCACTTTTTTACATTTGAAAGCTTATTTATTATTTGGGTTGGACCTTATTTGGGCAGGATCAATCTGTGCCTCATCCAGTTTGATCTCTACCACAGATCCATATTGCAATATGTGATTCCAGCTTTCCCATTTTTCACATAGGTGCATGCAATTTGGTGACATGCTGACCCCATAAGAGGGGAAATTCTGCACGCCAAGAGCTGTCAGTATATTCTTTCACAGCTGAGGCCTCTGAATATCGCAGACCAGGATGGAGAGTACGGACGGAGCTGGGGTTGTTTTTCCTCTATCCCATAAACACTATGCCAAATTTCTAACTGGGGCTGCATGAGCTGCTGTGGATGCATAGATTTGGACTCCCTATAAAAATTGATGTAAACTAATTGACTGCATACCTGTATACTAATAGTGTGATTAATATTCCTTTGGCTAGGGAGATCAATTATTAGTGTTTCTTCCCTAGTTAAATACTACACAATGGGGAAATCAGATCATTTCACAATCAGAGCACATGCATGCAGATCCTAATGATTTATGAGCGTAGGAAAAGTTTTCAGAATTCTCCTTAAGTTTAGTTGCCAGTGCATTAAATGGACATGCAGGGAAGCTATCCATCTTCTCCCTTGGTAAACAGTTTATCAAAGCAATGAATGTGACATGACAGAAAAAATAACAACCTTTTTGTGGAGAAAATTATGTGCAGGGCAGAGTAATAAGTCAAACCTTTGCCAGGCAGAGTATGAGGTACAAAGTATCAATAAGCTCATGATTTGAGGCAAATTGTTTAGCAATTTCTTCAGCCTTCAAGTAAATTAAATGCTGGTGGCACTTGTAAGAATATTGATCTCATAAGAATGGATTGTCCACCTTTAGTGATGAAATCCAGTATCCAAAATAAGTAGTTTTCTTTTAATTTTAATCATTAGACTGAAGTTATAAATTAAGTTGGAGGGATGTAAGAGAAGATAGGGATGCAGGTGGCGCTGTGGGTTAAACCACAGAGCCTAGGACTTGCCGATCAGAAGGTCGGCGATTTGAATCCTTGCGACGGGGTGAGCTCCCGTTGCTTGGTCCCTGCTCCTGTCAACCTAGCAGTTCAAAAGCACGTCAAAGTGCAAGTAGATAAATAGGTACCGCTCCAGCGGGAAGGTAAATGGCATTTCCGTGTGCTGCTCTGGTTCACCAGAAGTGGCTTAGTCATGCTGGCCACATGACCCGGAAGCTGTAAGCCGGCTCCCTCGGCCAATAAAGCGAGATGAGCGCCGCAACCCCAGAGTCGGTCACGACTGGACCTAATGGTCAGGGGTCCCTTTACCTAAGAGAAGGTTAAATCTCTGCTATGTAGAAGCAACTGTGAGAATTGCGCTTCGAGACCCCCAACCACCCCCAAAAAATGAAGACACAGTGACACGGGATTTTAGTTTAAGTTAATGGATAAAATTTAGGCCACAACTTTATTGAATACAGAATGTGAGTGGCATTGGCTTAGGCATTGGAATCATCCAAACTATAGCTGACTCCCACCTGCATCGTGGGAAATCTGATGAAAGGGTGAAACAGTGCAAGAGGGAGCCCCGCCAATGCAAACCAACTCGAGCTCACCCCCGGTGCCCCGATGGGGTACAGGTATGGCCCTAGCCCCTACCGTGGGGTTTCGGACAAGACCCAGGCCAACCCCTGATTCCTTTAATGGAATATCCTTGAACTTGGAGGGGCAGGTGATGGCCGCACCTCCCCTCCCTACACATTGCTGATCCAATGCCTAACAGCCAAACCTTACAAAGTTGTGACGATTGCTACACGGTAGGCGAAAACCAAACGGCTCTGCCAATCTGCCAGATGGAAAAATTCCTACCAGGCCCCTATTGCAAAACAGGAAACCAACAACGTCCATTGCAAGGCCAACGCACCAGATAAAGGGGTGGGCGGGTGATCCGCTGCATGAAGGCAAAGAGGTCCAGCAAACATCGTGCAGGGATTCAATAACGTTTTGTGGCCACCCCCCCAAGCCAAGCCAAGTGACCGCAAAATGACCAACCAGAGTGGAGCAGGGCATAGCCCTGCCCACACCAGGAGGTGGGAGGTGCCTGGGGGCCTGAGCGCAATGCGTACCCTCCTTGAAGAGGATCTGATTAATCAGATATTGGGAAGATTGATCAATCAGGAATTTAAGGAGAGAGAGAGAGATTGCAAATGTTGGTGACTAAGAGTCTGGAAGCAAAGGGAGAAATACATACATCACATACTAACATGGGTGCCTTTACTAGTAGCAGATTATGAGGTAGGGTAGTGACACTCACCTGACCTCTGGCCAGCTGCATGCCTGCTGCTACCAGGAGGTACTATAGAGGGAGTGGTCCAAGGCAGTAGGGAGATCAGCACAGGGAAAGGTACTGAGCCCTGAATTGGCTTCACTGGCATCTTTGCATCATACTGCTGCCTCTTCCTCCCCTCCCTTCTACCTCCTGGTAGGCAGCCGCATGGTCGACCGGAGGTCAGGTGAGTGCTGCTGTCCAACCACACTGTCGCCAGCCTTTTCTTAAAAAGCAAAGCTACTTCATAGGAAAGAGTGCTATTGAGAAGTTAGTTCAGTTGAATATGACGGGATGTAACCCCAGTTATGTGTGTATAGGGTTGCAGCCTTAGAGAGAAGAGTTGGTAGACACACAATTTCTCAATTCCAAATCCCAACCCACCCCCCATAGCTTTTCCTCCTGTGGATTTCGAAGAAGGAGTCTGTGAAGGTTGTGTTTGTGAGGGTTGTGATTGGTTAAGATGACTGCAGCTTGTATTCACAAAGTCAAAATTCCCACTCGCCAAAGACCATTACAGAGTACAGTGATACCTCGGGTTACAAACTTAATTCATTCTGGAGGTCCATTCTTAACCCGAAACTGTTCTTAACCTGAAGTGCGCTTTCGCTAATGGGGCCTCCCGCTGCCGCCACCGCACGATTTCTGTTCTCATCCTGGGGCAAAGTTCTTAACCCGAGGTACTACTTACGGGTTAGCAGAGTTTGTAACCCAAAGCATTTGGAACCCGAGGTACCACTGTAATTATATAAAGGATATTTGCACAATTATAATATTCCTTTCATTATTTTTTTTTGTTGTTTTAAATGTTGAGGCCAAATATAACCTATTCTTTTAAAATAATCATTGCTTTTTTCTGGATTGAATGCAGAAAACCAGCTTTAAATCGCTATTAGCATGGCAAGCTTGGAATGATCTATTTTCAGCTATGTAATTTGCCTCCTATTGTTCACACACATTTAAATATACACATATATGCATACACACACACACACACACACACACACACATATATATATCAGCATGGACACCTAGAATGATGGAAGATGTTAGTGCCAGAGCAACATAATTGATCCCTGACATTTTATTCACTCTTGATGTCTAATTGTCATCTATTTCAGTCAGAAATAAGTCTGGGATGTAGAATGTGATTGTGGGGTAGGAGCTATAAGTCATATTTTCTAAAATAGCATAACTATTTGATCAGACTTCCCTCTCAACCTCTCATTACATTGTGCACTGTTATTAGTGGTGACATAAGAAATAATGGAACATAGTTTTGATAGTGGGGGGTCTGAATATTTTCCCCAGACACACACTTTTGCAGAACCAATGGAGTGGAGATACTTTGGAAGGGTGAGATTCTAAGATTTTTCAGGTAACTTTTTTAATTCAAGGTGGTCAAGCATGTGTCTTTCTACACACACACACACACACACACACACACACACTTTTCTTTTTAACATTAAAAATGCAACATGGTGTCATTCCTCTGAGGCATTCTGTTCCAGCTTGGAGCATGTCTGGTCTCTTGTGGGCATCTAAACTAGCTCTTGAAACCATAGCAAGCATCTTCTTTTAAGCTTTTAAAAAGAAAGAAAAAACAAAACACTTCAATCTTTTAGAGATATTTTGTCCTAGCTCCACGAAATGCCAGCTTAAGGTTCCATTTTTTTTTTATTAATTAATTAACATGCTATTTGGCTCTTACTAAGACACACAGGCACATTACACAATGATATATATTCACTTTTTATTGTTTTTTGGGGGGGGTTAAGGTGGGGTGGTACGGGTTGTCTGAAAGATAAGCTAACTAATAAACCTCATTACCCCTTGGGTAGTGACAGATTACAAAAGATCCAACTACTTTTATGTTGGTGAAAATACCATAAAATCTGCAATTGCATACTGAACACTTCACAGAATTGATTAGTTTCTCTTCAAATATTATATGTCATGAACATAATGTCCCTTATTAAACCCACCTTGTGTCATAGTGACTGGCTGTGGGCTTGAGGAATTAATAGCTAGATCAACACTGAACATTTTACAAAGTGATTTTGGAGAGACGACAGTGGGAAAATGGATTGTTCTGAGCAAACCTTGCTGGCTGGCTCTCTTTATCCACCTTCTGTACCACAGTCACAGCTGTACTGAGGAAATGGACCTCTTTTTTTAGGTTATAGACCAAGTCACCTGGGACTGCTTGTAGCTCTGCTGCCTGCTATCACTCACCAGTACCAAGAAAGCCCACCAGAACCCAATAAATAATAATAATAATAATAATAATAATAATAATAATAATAATAATTTATTATTTATACCCTACCCATCTGGCTGGATTTCCCCAGGCACTCTAGGCGGCTCACAACAGAATATTATTAATAATAATAATAAGCGACAAAACATCAAACATTAAAAACTTCCCTAAACAGGGCTGCCTTCAGATATCTTCTAAAAGTCAGATATTTGTTTATTTCCTTGACATCTGATGGGAGGGCATTCTCCAGGGCAGGCACCACCACTAAGAAGGTCCTCTGCCTGGTTCCCTGTAGCTTCACTTCTCACAATGAAGGAACTGCCAGAAGGCCCTCGGAGCTGAACCTCAATATTTGGGCTGAATGATGGGGGAGGGGGGAGGCCTACCATGGTGCATTTTGCCCAGAGACCTCTCAAACCTAGAGGAGGACCTTTTAAAAAACAAGATAAACCCACAGCCAATACCCTCCAAACCACAAAAAATGCACTGACTGTATTTCATGGGATTAAATATCAAATTAAATATACAAGGATTCACTATTTCCCCCTCCCCAAGTAATGAAGGCTGATAAAATGAGGAAAAGCCAGTGCATATCAATCACATTTTTTTCCTAATGAGATCAGTGCATGAAAAGGATTAGAAGTTCATGGACTCCTTCAACGGTCATTGATCAAGATGCAGCCAGGTAGTTGATCTTCCCAGTGTTGTGAAACTGAAAGCACTGGATTTGTCATCCATCCTCCACAACAGGGTCCACAGGAGCTGCCAACTTTCTGCTCTAGAATCTGGTAATTTTAAAAAAATAATAATGCCTAAATGAAACAAACTTCCTTTCAACAAGCTTCATTCACCCCATTGTGAGAGAAAAATCCTCACCTGCTGATCTCCTGCAATAAAGCTCAACAGTAGCCTGTCATCCATCCAGAAACATCCCCTCATTTGGCAAAAAATGTAAATACATGTCACTGTCGAAGAGGCAGAAATGGCTATTATCAAGCTGCCTTGGGCATGGCGGAGTCTTGTCCATCACATGCACCTCCTGACTCACACTCTAAAAGGGCACTACAAATCATCCTCAGAATAAACATGCAAAATGAGCAATTTTATGCAAATTTGGACATGGATATTTGCATGTGTTCTTTTCAAGCCAGACTTTGACTCTTGGTGGAGAATATGAGTTCGCTCTGCACAGTTGTGTTGTCAGCCTGCTAATGTTTAGGATCTCCAAGAGTTCACCTGTGCAATGCAAGCTCTTAAAATAACAAGCAGGGGTTGCTGAGAAAGGACCTGACAGCAATCCTAGTAGCATTGTTTGCAGTCATTTCCTCTATACCCCAATCAAGTGTAGAGGGGCGGAATAAGAGTATCTCCCCCCTGGTCCCATTCTGTGGCTTGATTAATGCTTTCATTTGCTCTGCTCTGCTGTCCTCCCAACATCCAATTAAGTGAACAGAATTTCAAATTAATTACAAAATTTGAGCAGGCAGGACTCACCTCTGCTTTAATTTTTCCAGTTCATTTGCATCTTTCTCCTCCCCCCTTGCTATTGCCAACATAAACATGGATATTAATTAAAAACTGGAGGAGAGAACCATTTTGATACATGAATGATTTGCATCAAAATTCTTTCCGGTGTGGCATTTTACTGAGGCACACACGGATTAAGTACACGTTGGTTCCATACCAATACAAAAAAGAAAATTCTTAGCATGACTTTATTTGTACCTAATCACATCATTTTTGCTTTCTGTGGTGCTGTATCAGGGCACACAAGTAGTAAAGAAAAAAGAAAGTTGATGCAATGCATACGATTGTATAAAATCATCAAGTTAGAGGGGTCTTGCAGGTCTTCTAGCCCAGTCCCTGATTGATGGAGGATTGATGGAGGACCATTCCAAGCAGATGGTCAACCAGCTCACCAGCCCTCTAGCATGTCAAACTGCTCTTGCCTCAAGGTGTTTCAGACAAGGAACATTTCCCAGCCCTACCTGGAGATGCTGGGAGATGAACTCAGGATCTTCCACATCCAAAGCAGATATTAGCCCTTCCCCTAATTCTCTTAAGCCCAACTTTGTTTTAACTAGTTGTCAAATTGAAAGTTTCCTTGTGTTTGTATCACCAGGCAGCATTCAGTATACGGTAAACATCTTATTTAACTGCTGCTTCTGTCTGGCTCACTACAGCAAAAGTTTCCCTGTAATTAGCCTTTATATTTCTAAGGATTGGTCTAAGAATGTACTTTCCAATGATCATTACTTTTCACTTATCTTTAGCATTTATATTCTAATGACTCCTCTATGGATAAGAAGAAGGGTGCTACGGGCTGCCGGTATAAAAGAATACCCTCACAAATACACTTATATTTGTTTGTTTCTTCTTAACGAGCCCCAGTTAATTGGTCTGAAACACACAAGTTCTTTGCAACTGCATCTCTTCAGTGCAGACATACATCTCAGACAAACCTTTGGAAGACATCACATTCCCGACTGAATTGGATTAGCCACTCAAGTAAGGCTTTTGAAGAGTTTCAAACAACCCACTCTCTGTGTGGAAGCTTAAATAGGCCCCTTATGGTTGCAACACTCAAGTATAAGCCTAGTGGAAGAAACAGAAAGACAACAAACCTTCCATTTGACAAGTGAGGAGAGAGTGGGGCTTTGATTATGGAAAGAAATAGGTACATGCAAGGGTACTTTTCCTGCTACCACTGAAGACTAAAAAGAAAATAGCCCTAAATTACTAATTTCCAAAAGCTTTTCTTTTTTAAAAAAAATGGTAGGACTCAGCAAAACACATATTTGCCAAGGTTTGCAATGGTACAGGTTGCAATGCATCTGAGAACAAAGATTCTCCACGCTATGAGAACAGGATGCAGGACTAGATGGGCCATTGGCCTGATCCTGCTGGCTCTTCTCGTGTTCTTATGTCCCTATTTTTACAAATATTATCCAAGCATGTTCTTCTACCTATAGAAGGAACCAACCTCCATTATCATATTGTCTGCTGATGAACTCCTGCATTATTTCAAAGCTCACCCTCTAGCAGGGTGTAAAAACCTGTTGGAGAGATGTTGGCCAACAGCGCTCCCTCATCCTTGCCCACTAGCCATGCTGACTGGGGCCAGGGCCATAGCTAGAGGGTGGTGAGGGGGGGCCTCAAAATTGGCTTAAAACATGTCCATAAATATTGAGGGTGGGCCAAGAGATGGGCTGCGGGTGTTAGGAGCATCCTACTCTCATGTAGGACCCTGGCAGAGACACATGCCCAGCTGGCATGTTCTCTCCCTCCTGGTTGATCGTTCAGGAGCTTCAAGAGCTTTTCTCTGCCCAAACATCACAGCGACTGATGCCAAAAGGCATCAGCACACTTAGGGATCCGCAGAGTATTCATAGTTTGCGTAACAGAACTCAGTAGCTCAGCATTTTGGCTAATCTGTGTTTATTTACATATAATACACTCGGAGCATTCTGCCTAAGCTCCTTACTCTTTCTCAAAGGGAGAAAGAACAAAGGAGAATAGTCCCGCTTCACGGAACACAGTAACACAAACATCCTGTCTCCGTCACTTCCCACACTGTGGAATGAAAACATACACCGCCTTGTGATAGACAACAATCCCATGACTGCAAATACGGAGCAGGAATCTTAACAGCCGGTTGTCCCTGCCTGCCTGCCTTGGGGAGAGGGTGGGGCTGCTGCACAGAACAACACTCACCAGGAGCCCCACAGACCCACAGAGGGGCTGAAAGCGCTGCACGGTCTACTGGCCCATGGCCCCATTGGCGCCTCCAGGTCTATTGCGGGGCAAGTGCTCTCCTGTCTACTCACTGGGGAGGCTGGGGCTGCCAGGTCTATTTGGGAGGAAGAGCTAATTTGTCCATGGCTAGGGGGCACAATCTGGATGGTTCTGCCAGGAGCGCAAGCTCACCTAGCTACGGACAGACCAGGGCTGATGAGAGCTGGAGTCCAACATGATCTGGAGGGCCACAGGTTCCCCATCCCTAACTTATGTGGTGATAAAAGGTTTTGGAGCAGATTATAGAATGCATACTCTGTTCATCTAGCACTAGCCAGTGTTCGGGCCTCATCATTTCACTTGACTTTTCCTGGCACAGTGGTACTTCGGGTTACATATGCTTCAGGTTACAGACTCCGCTAACCTAGAAATATTACCTCGGGTTAAGAACTTTGCTTCAGGATAAGAACAGAAATTGTGCTCCAGTGGTGCGGCAGCAGCAGGAGGCCCCATTAGCTAAAGTGGTGCTTCAGGTTAAGAACAGTTTCAGGTTAAGTACGGACCTCCGGAACGAATTAAGTACTTAACCCAAGGTACCATTGTACACAGAACTGAAATCTATTGATATAGAGAGAAACTTGCCTAGGTCAAGCAGCAGCCAAATCGGTGACTTTGGATGCAGTAATTGCCACTGTGAAAGAACCCAGGAGGAGACCAGTACTGGTCATGAAAGCTGCTTTCACCTTTTTGATACCCCATTGCATTTCTTCCGTGTCCCAGAGTAATTGAAAAAATGTTCACATCTTTGCCTGGAGTGAAAGCTATAAAATGCATTAAATTGGCTTGGTGTGTTCAAGACGACTTTTGCAAAAGTTGGTTTTTGCTTTCTTCTGGCTTTGCTGAATAGAAGTTCTGTTATCAGCACAATACCACTGCCAAAAAATTCTCCTCCTTCAGCGTTTAACTCACCACCCAGATAGGCAAATGCTCTCATGCGAGGGGATGTCAAGCTGAATCCCCTTTCATCTCCTCAGCAGTTCTTTCCTTTCCAAGCCATCCCTCACTAACAAAAAAATCTCTCTCTGATGTCTTTTTACCAGTTTTACAGGTGTAGAATCTATTTGCCAGCCCAGTAGAACTGCTTTCCCTTATAGTAAATTGGAATGTGTCAGCAAGTAGGTGAACAAACACTTATTAATTCAATAAATAATCCATTATATGCACAGGGCCATCTTTACCCGGGGGTGCAAGGGGTGCGGGGCACCCGGGTGCTGAATTCTGGGGGGCGCCAGGTGCCCACTGCTGAAACCACCTAAGCTCTTAACTATCTACCAGTTATGAAATAATATTTTTTTTTTATCAAGCTAGAAAAACAAAATACATATATACCTAGGTATTACTGAAATGTATACCTACTGTTTCACTAAAGGACTTTCAACTTTGTGCGCTCATTTACGAAAGATGCGCCACGCCATCGACGGCACTTGTCAGATGAGTACTTGTACAAGTACAAACGGTGGCACTTGTCATTCTCAATGGCGCTGTGCACGAGAAATTAACTCTTACAAAATATTCTGTTACATACAGTATTGTATTGAGCTGCTATGTGGCAGCGGGGTCAGCGGCACCTGCCAGCTGCATGCAAGCCACGCGAAATCAGTCGTGTCAAAGGTGCCGCTGACCCTGAGTGAAACATTGCAAATTGTGTTTTAATTTCATCACTTACAGTTTAAATTCGTTTAGAGAAATCGTTAAAAAATAATGTTTATTTTCACTATTTGTCTGCATTTTCTTTGACTAACTACTTAGTACTTAGGCTCTACTACACATGCATTTCAGCACCCGATTTTAGTTTTCCATTTCTGCAAAAACGCACCTAGAGCACACTATGAATTCTGTGAGCTGCATTTTTTTCTTCATTTTCCGATGAATGCTGAAGTTAATTTGGGGGCTAAACTAAATTTGGGGGCGCTGGGCGGATCTTTGCACCCCGGCGGCATATATGCTGAAGACGGCCCTGTATATGCACGGAGCTCTGACTTGCTCACCAGCAGTCTGATTTGCATATATAGAATAAAAATCCCAGTTCTAAAAAATCCCTAGGTCCTCTGAACAGTTGTGAGACTACAGCAAAAATGAAGGAACGCTTTTGTATCATTCTGCCTGCTTTACCTGAAATCATTTTTCCCTTTAATGCAGTTAGATATTACTTCAGTGTTGTCCCTCTAGATGGATTAAGAAAGTATATTTTCGTCACATAATGTACACTTTTCTCTTATTAATGCTGGAAGTTGATATTTCCTATTAATTTTAAAAGTTGGAGATAAAAGCCTCTTTTTATATGAAAACAAAACATCATTTTGTAAAATAATTGGAAAATTGAAAAGATCCAATCCAGCTGACAAGGGTTGACCTTTCAAGATAGGAACAAAATGAAAGTTAATCAAACATCAAAGATGTTTTAAAGAGATTTTTCCTTCCAACAGGACTATCGTTCCCTTTTTAAATTCTGCTTGCAATTAGAACCTCTGAGGAAAAAAGTATAGGCTTACAAAGATGTTTCAAAAACAAAGAACTGAGTAATAACTTGGTTCCCTTCAAACCAGGCAACAGGGTAGGTAGGTTGAGGCAAAGACTGTAATTGTGTTTCATTGGAATTATGGGATCTAAAATCTTTCCTCATTAAGTTGTAGGTCCTCAGCCATGGCCCTATTTATACTTTATTCACATAACCATGCTGAATATATTCTTTTCACAACCATGGGCTGCAGCTGGTTGTCTGTAAACAGACCCAACAGACAAACCCTTGTCCCTATGTCTGTGATGAGACATCAGAATGCAGCTAAAAGCACAATTTTTTGCAGGTTTCTAAAATGTTTGGGGAGCCAACATAGATGCAAAAGATTCTCAGCCACAGAAGTTCACCTTCCATGAGTTGGAAGGTGACAAGAATGGTGACAAAGATGGAGCTATGTTTAGGTAAAGGTAAAGGTACCCCTGCCCGTACGGGCCAATCTTGACAGACTCTAGGGTTGTGTGCCCATCTCACTTAAGAGGCCGGGGGCCACCGCTGTCCGGAGACACTTCCGGGTCACGTGGCCAGCATGACATCGCTGCTCTGGCAAGCCAGAGCCGCACACGGAAATGCTGTTTACCTTCCCGCTAGTAAGCCGTCCCTATTTATCTACTTGCACCCGGGAGTGCTTTCGAACTGCTAGGTTGGCAGGTGCTGGGACCAAGCAACGGGAGCGCACCCCGCCGCGGGGATTCGAACTGCCGACCTTTCGATCGGCAAGCCCTAGGCACTGAGGCTTTTACCCACAGTGCCACCCGCGTCCCAGGAGCTATGTTTATGTTAGAGTAATTTTAAACTAACAACGTGAAAAGGGCTACTGTTACAGCCCAATCTTATATGCATTCACTTGAACTTTCTATAAGGATTACCTCCACAGAAGTGTGCGGAGGACTGCAGCTCTTCTTAACACAACGATTCCTCCTGTTTATGATCCTTACAACTTCTAAAGCCAAGAGAACATTATCTACTGGCTCTTTCTAAGAAAGGATGGGAGAGGGAAGAGGCCCTGGAAATCATTTTGCCCATTAGATAAATGAGAATTTAGAAAGAGGGCAAGCACAAGCAAACCCCCCCCCCCAAAAAAAACCCCATCTCTGGCTGCGCTTTCCTTCAGCAGCATTTCCACACAAATATCAGTGCAAAGTAGGTGTAAACATAATTGAACACATCGAAAAACACACCTGGGGGGGGGGCAATACTGGTGTGTTGTGTGTCTGCACCTGCTAGGATTTCAGTTCTGTCCTTTCCAGCAAACCAGATTTTCTGAGATTGCGATGGAGATGAAAGAAAGCCTGGCAAAACAGAGTTGAATCATTCTTGATTCTGTCGTGTAAATGTCCCAAACGGTCATGGTTCTTCTGCACTACAGTGGTACCTCAGGTTAAGTACTTAATTCGTTCCGGAGGTCCGTTCTTAACCTGAAACTGTTCTTAACCTGAAGCACCACTTTAGCTAATGGGGCCTCCTGCTGCCGCTGGAGCACGATTTCTGTTCTCATCCTGAAGCAAAGTTCTTAACCTGAATCACTATTTCTGTGTTAGCTGAGTCTGTAACCTGAAGCGTATGTAACCCAAGGTACCACTGTACTGTGTTGCACTAAATGCCTAGTGTGGAAACACAACTATTCATTCTGTTGGTCTCGGGGGGGGGGGGGGCTGTTTAAGTTACATAGTACAAAGAGGCCTCCAAAAGATTGTAGGAGCAGACAGAAGAAGATGTGATTATTGAGTCTTCCCTCACAACATATGGAGCATGGCAGATGCTAATAACATAAACATGTCATCTTTATAAATTATAAGCTATGTGCAGCAGCTCTAGATTGGTTTAATTGCTCTGCTAAATTATTTACACTTGCCGGTTACAATTACCCTTGCAAACGATCAGCATGTTATGTGAATGAGTTGATGCCGCAAAGCAACCCAGAGTTCTGTGGTAAGCTGGCCAGGGGGGAGTCCACAGTGGTGGCACAAGGCAGGGCCAGAGGAGGTCTTTCCTTAGGTCTTCCATCAAACTTAGCAGCAGGAGTGCCACCAGCAAACTGACAAATAATGGCAGCTCTAATGTTTGATGCATTACTGTATTTTAATATTTTGTTGGAAGCTCCCCAGAGTGGCTGGGGAAGCCCAGCCAGATGGGCGGGGTATAAGTAATAAATTGTTGTTGTTGTTGTTGTTGTTGTTTGCTTTAGGAGCAGGAGGAGACAGCACTGAACTGCCCACAAGGCCAAGCTCACACAAATGCACTTTTTGTGTGAACCAACAAAGTGTGAATTTGTGTGAATTTCCCTACAGTGACTGTATCATATGAGAATTGGGGGCTGGCTGCCTGCAAACACATGGATATGGATTGCAACACAGTCCTAGGAATACAATTACAAGAGAAAAGCATTCTGCATTATTTAATTGGCAGTTTTCAATACAAATTAAATCCCGTAAAAGAAATGGCGTGGCCTTCATAGTCAACAAAAGAGTGGTGAAAGCTGTACTGGGATGCAATCTCAAAAATGATAGAATGATCTCGATACGAATCCAAGGCAGACCTTTTAACGTCACAGTAATCCAAGTTTATGCACCAACCACTGGTGCTGAAGAAACTGAAATTGACCAATTCTATGAAGACTTACAACACCTTATAGAAATGACACCAGAGAATGTTCTTCTCATTATAGGGGATTGGAATGCTAAAGTAGGGAGTCAAGAGATAAAAGGAACAACTGGCAAGTTTGGCCTTGGAGTTCAAAACGAAGCAGGGCAAAGGCTAATAGAGTTCTGCCAAGAGAACAAGCTAGTCATCACAAACACTCTTTTCCAACAACACAAGAGACGACTCTACACATGGACATCACCAGATGGGCAGCATCGAAATCAGATTGATTATATTTTCTGCAGCCAAAGATGGAGAAGCCCTATACAGTCAGCAAAAACAAGACCTAGAGCTGACTGTGGCTCAGATCATCAGCTTCTTATAGCAAAATTCAAGCTTAGAATCATAGAATCATAGAATCATAGAGTTGGAAGAGACCACAAGGGTCATCGAGTCCAACCCCCTGCCAAGCAGGAAACACCATCAGAGCACTCCTGACATATGGTTGTCAAGCCTCTGCTTAAAGACCTCCAAAGAAGGAGACTCCACCACACTCCTTGGCAGCAAATTCCACTGTCGAACAGCTCTTACTGTCAGGAAGTTCTTCCTAATGTTGAGGTGGAATCTTCTTTCTTGTAGTTTGGATCCATTGCTCCGTGTCCGCTTCTCTGGAGCAGCAGAAAACAACCTTTCTCCCTCCTCTATGTGACATCCTTTTATATATTTGAACATGGCTATCATATCACCCCTTAACCTCCTCTTCTCCAGGCTAAACATGCCCAGCTCCCTTAGCCGATCCTCATAAGGCATTGTTTCCAGGCCTTTGACCATTTTGGTTGCCCTCCTCTGGACACGTTCCAGTTTGTCAGTGTCCTTCTTGAACTGTGGTGCCCAGAACTGGACACAGTACTCCAGGTGAGGTCTGACCAGAGCAGAATACAGTGGCACTATAACTTCCCTTGATCTAGATGCTATACTCCTATTGATGCAGCCCAGAATTGCATTGGCTTTTTTAGCTGCCGCGTCACACTGTTGGCTCATGTTAAGTTTGTGGTCAACCAAGACTCCTAGATCCTTTTCACATGTACTGCTCTCAAGCCAGGTGTCACCCATCTTGTATTTGTGCCTCTCATTTTTTTTGCCCAAGTGCAATACTTTACATTTCTCCCTGTTAAAATTCATCTTGTTTGTTTTGGCCCAGTTCTCTAATCTGTCAAGGTCGTTTTGAAGTGTGATCCTGTCTTCTGGGGTGTTAGCCACCCCTCCCAGTTTGGTGTCATCTGCAAATTTGATCAGGATGCCCTTGAGTCCATCATCCAAGTCGTTGATAAAGATGTTGAATAAGACCGGGCCCAAGACAGAACCCTGTGGCACCCCACTAGTCACTCTTCTCCAGGATGAAGAGGAACCATTGATGAGCACCCTTTGGGTCCGGTCAGTCAGCCAGTTACAAATCCACTGAGTGGTAGCATAGTCAAGACCGCATTTTACCAGCTTCTTTACAAGAATATCATGGGGCACCTTGTCAAATGCCTTGCTGAAATCAAGGCAGACTACATCCACTGCGTTCCCTTCATCTACCAGGCTTGTAATTCTGTCAAAAAATGAGATCAGGTTAGTCTGACATGACTTATTTTTCAGAAATCCATGCTGACTATTGGTGATCACAGCATTCCTTTCGAGGTGCTCACAGATTGTTTGCTTAATGATCTGCTCCAGAATCTTCCCTGGTATTGATGTTAGACTGACTGGGCGGTAATTATTTGGGTCCTCTCTTTTCCCCTTTTTGAAAATAGGGACAACATTTGCCCTCCTCCAGTCTGCCGGGACTTCGCCTGTTCTCCAGGAATTCTCAAAGATGACTGCCAGTGGTTCTGAGATCACATCTGCCAGTTCTTTTAATACTCTTGGATGCAGTTCATCTGGCCCTGGAGACTTGAATACATCTAAACTAGCCAAGTATTCTTGTACTATCTCCTTAGTTATTCTGGGCTGTGTTTCCTCTGCTGAATCATTTCCTCCAAATTCTTCAGGTCGGGCATTGTTTTCTTTATCGGAGAAGACTGAGGCAAAGAAGGCATTGAGGAGTTCAGCCCTTTCTGTGTCCCCTGTTTGCATTTCACCATCTTCTCCTCTGAGTGACCCCACTGTTTCTTTGTTCTTCCTTTTGCTACGAACATACCCATAGAAGCCTTTTTTGTTGCTTTTAACCTCTCTAGCAAGCCTGAGTTCATTCTGTGCTTTAGCTTTTCTGACTTTGTGTCTACACGTGCTGGCTATTTGTTTGAATTCCTCTTTGGTGGTTTCCCCCCTTTTCCATTTTTTGTATACATCCTTTTTTAATCTTAACTCAGTTAAAAGTTCTTTAGATAGCCACCCTGGCTTCTTTAGGCACCTTCCATGTTTCCGTCTCATTGGTATTGCCTGAAGTTGTGCTTTTACTATCTCCCTCTTAACAAACTCCCAGCCATCATGAACTCCCTTTCCTTTTAGTATTACTGTCCATGGGATCTCACCCAGCACTTCCCTAAGTTTTATGAAGTCGGCTTTCTTAAAGTCAAGAAATTGAGTCCTAGTATGCTTGGCTGCTCCTTTCCGTTGTATAGTAAACTTCAGAAGAGCATGATCACTTGCGCCTAATGATCCTTCCACTTCTACCCCATTAACCAGGTCATCGACATTGGTTAGGACCAGATCTAAAATGGCTGTTCCTCTTGTTGCTTCTCCCACTTTCTGGACAATGAAGTTGTCTGCAAGGCCAGTGAGGAATCTGTTTGACCTTATGCTCTTGGCTGAGTTTGACATCCAACAAATATCTGGGTAATTGAAGTCCCCCATTACTACTATCTCCCTTCCTTTTGCATGCTTGGCCATCTGTTCCAGGAAGGCATCATCTATGTCCTCCGTTTGGCTTGGGGATCTATAGTAAACTCCCACAATGAGGTCACTATTATTCTTCTCTCCCTTAATTTTGACCCAAATGCTCTCACTTTGGCTTTGAGGTTCTAAATCTTGGATCTCTTCACAGGTATACACATCCCTGACATATAACGCCACTCCTCCTCCTTTCTTGTCTGGTCTGTTTCTCTGAAATAGATTGTATCCCTCCATTTTTACATTCCAATCGTGGGACTTATCCCACCAGGTTTCAGTGATGCCTATTATGTCATATTTAGTTTGCTGTACCAAGAGCTCAAGCTCATCTTGTTTATTTCCCATGCTTTGTGCATTAGTGTACAGACATTGAAGTCCATTAGTCATTCCCCCGTGTCTCTTATTTAAGGATTTTTTCCTCCCACCACTAGGTCTGCTTGCTGCTTGCTCCATTTGGTCTATGACATTTGGATGATCATCTTCATCAATTAATAGACTCCTACCTTCAGGAGCACTGTCTCCCTCCCCCACATTAGTCAGTTTAAAGCCCTCCTGATGAGGTTTCTTAGTTTTTTGGCAAAAACATTCCTCCCAACCGTTGTGAGGTGCAGCCCATCGCTTGCCAGAAGTCCATCCTCAAGAAACTGCAGTCCGTGATCTAAGAATCCAAACCGTTCCTGTTTACACCATTTGCGAAGCCAGCTGTTTACTTCCACTATTTTCCTCTCTCTCCCTGGGCCACGTCGTTCAACTGGGAGGACAGATGAGATGACGATTTGTGCATTTAATTGCTTCAATTTCCTGCCCAGAGCCTCGTAGTCTCTTTTGATCTTCTGGAGGCTATTGCTTGCAGTGTCATTGGTTCCCACATGAACCAAGAGGAAGGGGTATTTGTCAGTGGGTTTTATGATTCCTTGCAGTCGTTCAGTTACATCTTGGATCTTAGCCCCGGGGAGACAGCACACTTCCCGAGACATCTTGTCAGGCCCACAGATCACTGCTTCTGTTCCCCTCAGTAAGGAATCCCCTATCACCACTACACGCCTTCTCTTAGGTTTGGTCAGGGTTCTTCCGTGAGCGGTCCGTTCCAAGGTCGCCTGCACATTCCCTGAGGACTGACTTTGCTGCTCATCTTCATATACGTGATCGACTGTAATGAGGGAGAGATCCTCAAATGGAGTCTGCTCTTCGTCTTCCATGCTAGGGGAGAGGACCTCAAAGCGATTGTGTATTTCTAGACAATCAGAGCGAACCCTGGGCCTCCTACTTCTTTGAGTCACGTTTCTCCACATATCGGGCTCCTGTGTTGGTGAACTAGCCTCCTTCTCAGGGGAGTCCCCTGTCTCCTCCTTGGTGGAGACGGTGTGCTCTGTTGCTTCCAAGAAGAGCTCCAGCTCTCTAATTCTTTGGAGCGTAGCTACACGTTCCTCCAGTTGCTGGACTTTGTCTTTTAGGAGGGCAATCAACATGCAATTGCTGCACGTAAAGCTGCCTGCAACCTTTGGCAAGATGGCAAACATTGCGCAGGAACCGCAGGCGACTGCAGCTGTTCCCTCCCCCTCCATCTTGAGAATGTGTCGTTGGGCTTGAGATTAGCTCCCCTAAATCTAAAAGATGGTTCAAACTGCGCACGCCGATAGGCGCGCGCCGCTGCCCTGCAAACACTGATAAGCTCCTCCCACAGCTAATCACCTGCCTCAACAGAAACCCTGCCCCCTCTGACCTTTGACCAGGGAAAGCAGCTAATCAGCCACAAGAATCACACACACAAGAAACCCCTTTTGGCTCCTTCTTCAGCCGCTGCCCTGCAAACACAGCTTAAACTGAAGAAAGTAGGAAAAACCACTGGGCCGGTAAGATACAATCTAAGTCAAATCCCTTATGAATACACAGTGGAAGTGAGGAACAGGTTTAAGGATTTGGATTTGGTGGACAGAGTGCCTGAAGAACTATGGATGGAGGCTCGTAACATTATACAGGAGGCAGCAACGAAAACCATCCCAATGAAAAGGAAATGCAAGAAAGCAAAGTGGCTGTCTAACGAGGCCTTACAAATAGCGGGGGAGAGAAGGCAAGCAAAATGCGAGGGAGATAGTGAAAGATACAGGAAATTGAATGCAGAATTCCAAAAAATAGCAAGGAGAGACAAGAAGGCCTTCTTAAACGAGCAATGCAAAGAAATAGAGGATAACAATAGAATGGGAAAAACCAGAGATCTGTTCAAGAAAATTGGAGATATGAAAGGAACATTTCGTACAAAGACTACCATAATAAAAGGCAAAAGTGGAAAGGACCTAACAGAAGCAGAAGACATCAAGAAGAGGTGGCAAGAATACACAGAGGAATTATACCAGAAAGAATTGGATGAGTCATACACCCCAGATAGTGTGGTTGCTGACCTTGAGCCAGACATCCTGGAGAGTGAAGTCAAATGGGCCTTAGAAAGCACTGCAAATAACAAGGCCAGTGGAAGTGATGATATTCCAGCTGAGCTATTTAAAATTTTATACGATAATGCTGTTAAGGTGCTACACTCAATATGCCAGCAAATTTGGAAAACTCAGCAGTGGCCAGAGGATTGGAGAAGATCAGTCTACATCCCAATCCCAAAGAAGGGCAGTGCCAAAGAATGCTCCAACTACCGCACAATTGCACTCATTTCACACGCTGGCAAGGAGTCCCATTAGCAGAAGCGCTGTGTAAGGACTTCCACTTCCCTGCTGTGGGTACGAGCTTGAACAGTTTTGCCTTCCTCAACCCTTCCCAGGAAAACACTGAATTTTGCTTAAAAATAATACAGCAAGTTTGATGTGGTGAATCGTACGAACATGATATGACTGTTGTCATGACTTTCGCTTTTCAAAGGTTAGCTAGACTTTGGATCCCCTCCTTCTGCTTTTCATGTGCTATGCAAGCAACATCTAAAATGCCCTTTGCACATAAAAAAGTCGCAGACATCTGAAGACTCTGGCATTCGCTTAATGTTATGCAACAGAAGGTAGATAATCAAAAAGCATTTTTAAGTAGGTGGGGAAAAGAAATTGCATAAAGTAACTTTACAATTGGACCAGAACCTTAAGCATTAATTTATCATGATGTAAAGGGCTAAAATGTGGAGCATATATTAGGGCTGCCAGATGATTAAAACACTTAGCAATCTTCCATAATACAAAGATAGCTCAGCTGTTCTTGACTAAATATCACAGATCAAACAAAATTCTGTGACCTTTTTAAAGGACACTCTTCTTTAGTTCATTACCTGAATATAGGTAAGCAATGAAACAATCTGGGTTTTCCCCCCAAATGAAAACCCTGACTGAAATCCATTTTGTAAACTGCTTCTGATATAGTCATTGACTAATTCTAATTAATTGTTGATTTCAGTCTTGGTGTTATCTATTACTCTGATGAACTATTTCAATTCAATTTAAGGACCCATCCTAACACAGAGCTACAAACGATCTTAGGTTCATGTTCACCTTGTAGTGCAATCCTATGCATATCGATTCAGAAGCAAGCCCCACTATGTTCAATGACAGGTGACTACGGGATTGCATCCTAAAGCTTGTCCTCCTCCCCCATTCTAAAAGGTTTGACATTCTTGATTGTAACACTTCTACAATTTCCAGTGGCTGTGACTTGCATATGAATATATTGCATTGATTCTCATGAAGGAACGCATGGATAGTTCAGTTGTTTAGAGCATTGTGATGATAATACCAAGGTTGTAGGTTCGATCCCCGCATGGGACAGTTGCATATTCCTGCATTGCAGAGGGTTGGACTAGTTGATCCTCAGAGTCCTTTCCAACTTTCTGATTCCATGAATATATATATTTATTAATAAAATTAAATTACAGAAGTTGTAGGTGTGCTGATCCCAGGCTTACTTAGTAGAGGGTGCCAGAAGTGGAAGATCATGAAGGGGCTGAGGAAGCTGGTCCTGCTCTGAGACTTTGCACCAGTGCCCCAATGAAACTTGTGGGGAAGCAGTTGGCAGTATCCCAAATGGGAGCTGGCATGAAGGGGCAAAGCTTTGAAGGCATGAGACCAGACTGTCCTAGTTAACACATACTTTCCTCTACACTTGGGGGGGGGGGGGGAGAAGCAGGAGGCACCACTGGCCACTACACTAGCTTCCTGTCAGGTGAGCTGCTGCTGCTGCTTGCCAAAGGGGGTCAGGGCAGCAGAAAGGGCAGTGTGGTACAAACACACTAGCAGGGTTTCCTGATTGGATTTGCACCAAACTAACCTCTGCCTCAACAGTCACACACATCCTCCATCCTAGTAAGCAACAACAATCAACCTGCACATAATCTAGCATGATGGCTCTATCCCACCCAGCAAACTAGTTCTGAGAGCAACCACAACTGTAGAGACACTGAAACTAGTGAACAGGGGGAAATCTTATTGAAGGAGGTGACAAGCAAGTAGTAATACTGCTCCCCTACAAAGGATGACAACTCTGCTGATTATTAGGTCTAGGAAGCCCAGGCCAGGAATTGCTCCTCTTTTCCACCAATATGTTGCAACTGCTGGATGAATCCACTTCCGGGTCAAATATTTCACATCCCTGTTTGTAGTGATGTAAATGGACAGGGATGACACACTTTAGTTTACTTAAGTTTAATTTGTTACTTGCCTGTGCTATGTGCTTTCTCTGAATTGCCAATTGAAAGAGGATCTGCTGTATAGTAACAGCCAGGCCTCACCCCCTTGCTTTTTTATAGTGAAAGTGGCTTTGGGGAGGGGGGGGGGAAGAGTTCACACAAATGTTTGTGAATCATATTGTTGCACTGACTGGCCAGAACAAGAGGATCTGGGAGCAGGTTTTCATAGCAAGCAATTTGCTAGGAGATTGTCTGCATGTTTTTCCTTATATATTTGTAAATTAAGAGGTTGTAGATAATGCTCTTTTAAAATAAATAAATAAATACAAAGGAAGATAAAACATTCTGGGATGGAATCTGGAATGTCCTTTGGGCATCTGGTCACTGCAGGGCTCCCTATGAGTCTGGCTCTGGAGATGGTGCTTGGAACCAAATGGTAAAAATGTTCCGGAAGGTCTGTCAACTTCATAGTCAAGATAACCCCTAGTTGTTATTTGCCGCAAAAATGAACTCAGATATATTTATCTGCTTGCTATGATATATGCTTATTGGTTTGCTTTGATGCTATGCTTATCTGTTGGCTTGGGATGTTCGGCTAGAGCATCTCAAGCCAACAGAGACGAGTTGTCAGTCCAGTTTGGAGGCCTGCCACCTACATCGTCCGAGGCAGGTGGGCTTAATTGGCCAGAGGATGTACGGTGTTTTCTGTACAGTGCTACCTCATGTTACAGACGCTTCAGGTTACAGACGCTTCAGGTCTAACCCAGAAATAGTACCTAGGGTTAAGAACTTTGCTTCAGGATAAGAACAGAAATTGAGCAGCAGCAGTGGGAGGCCCCATTAGCTAAAGTGGTGCTTCAGGTTAAGAACTGTTTCAGGTTAAGAACGGACCTCCAGAACGAATTAAGTTCTTAACCCAAGGTACCACTGTATAAGTAACCCATAAAATGCTTGCCCAGAGGCCGGCAGTCATGAAGAATGCTTGCTGTTTCGGCATCTGTCCCGGGTCTGTAAAGGTAGCAAGGTCTCCCGCCTTGCCTTGTAAGCTTTCACCTATTTACAATAAAGGACTAGAATTGATCACTCTGGAATTTTGACATCCTTCTTTGGAAAGCCTTCACCAAACCACATGCACAGGCCCTCCTTTGGCCCTGCGGATTGGGACAGATGGTTGGAATGGACTTTTGATAATAAATTTAAAATTGGCACTTCAGTCACATGATTTTGGCAGTTTTATTTTCAGTCCCTTTCCTAATGCTTCCTAGCATGGAATATGCCCTTTTCACAGCTGCCATACACCAGCTTGGTTTTTTTTTATTTAGCCAACTCACTTCTCTGGTCCCATTGGTACTTATGTGAAGCATTTTATATATATATAAATTGAGAGCTGGTATCTGAATGATATCAGCGTGGTCACCCGGATTCCTCGCCTGGGTTTTTATGATTATTATCATTATGTTTTATTACTATTATTTTATTACTTCTGCTAAGTTTTAAGTACTGAGATTATTAATTTACCTAGGGTTTTAATAGGTCACAAGATTTTAACTATATTTGTAATGTACTTCTGTTGGTGTTTGTCCTTCGATGCTATGGCCTGTTGGCTATGCAAATAAAGTTTTATTCATTCATATATATATATTTATATATTTCAGCTCTAATGCTCCTCACTTGCAGTAGCAAAATAAATGCATTTAGCATTTCCTTGCCCGTTCATCCAGTTTGTAAAGCTCCTTTTGAAACTTATTCCAATCCTTAAAATACAATAAAAAAACCACCCTAAATAAAGTGGAACCATCAGCATACTTGAGAACCTTGCTGCTTATCCCTAAGCCCAGATGATTTATGAACAAGTTTAAAAAGCATGTGTCCCAATATTACTTCCTTCCATTGTGAGAAATGCCCACTTGCATCTTTCAGTAACTGATAAGGAAATCTATTACATGCATTTTCAGAAATGAACAAGCCAAGATCAATTAAATACTTTTCCAAACCCTGATGGAATTTAATCATCACATATCCGTATGCTGTTTTAAGGCTTGCCAATACAGATAAATCTCTCTGCGCAAAACGATCCCTTAAGTGTTTTTAAATTTCTAATTTAGTGGTCAGCAGCAGCCACGTTACTTTGAAATAATTCATGAAAAAAGCCATAGATCAGAAACAAGTGGGCAGTTTTATTTATTCCACATGTTGGGGCTGATGAAATTATATTGAATCTGTTCACATAAACAAAGCTTTGGAAGTCCAGCTTCTGATATATAGCATACCTTATAAGCCCAGACTTAAGTAAGTGTGAATCACTGCTTGTATCATGCCAGTTTCGATTCTCAGCATTTTAGGGGTTCCTAAAATGTAATTTAGGTTTTTATTATAAAGAAAAAACAAATTTAGTTTTCTACCAAAGCTCCATATTTTAGGGCTATAATTTAGGATGCATTGAGGTTTCCTTCCAAGGTTGTCAGTATCAGTGTTCATCCCCTGAATTCCAGCAGAATGTTATTATACTGAGAAGAATTGGTCAATTTTCAGCTTTGCCTGAGCTAAGTGGTTTTTCTCCCTATATGTTCACATTGCAAAAAAAAGTAATAATCCTAAATAGCAATAAAATGTGACCTACTCCATGGAATTTACTCCTACAAGAGCTAGTGATGGCCACCAATGTGAATGGCTTTCAAAGATTATTAAACTAATTCATGGAGGGTGAGGCTGTCAATGAACATGGCTGTGTTCTGTCTCCCAATATTAGAAGCAGTAGGCCTTTGAATAGCAGTTGCTGCAAATCACAGGTAGGAAAGTGTAGTTTTACTCAGGTTCTTCTGGTGGGCTTCCTATGGACATCTGGCTGGCCACCTGTGAGAACAAGATCGTGTACTAGATGGGCCTTTGATCTGACCCAGCACTCTCATTTTATGATTTATGGCCTAATGCAACACTTTTTTGTGTTTTCATAATTTATAGACAAAAATGACCCAAGGCAACTGGCAGCGGGCCTAGCTCACCCTTCAGTTTTGTTATAATGAACCAACATAACCACCTGATTTTAATCTAGCATACGCTATCTTAGCAATTATTTTTTCTATTATGCCATCCCAAACCAGTAGCATATTCTTATGGTATCATATAGATTTGGTCTGCTTTCTATACTACATTTTCCAATCAAAGTCCTGAGGCTGCTTAAGACCAGCAAATTTATTATAACGTGAGTCACACATTCTAATTTCGAAAGAAATGCCTGCCCTACCGGTCCTGAAAAGAAGCATGAAAATCATTTAGATCAGGCTTCTGCAATGTTGCAGATGTTTTAGATTTCAGCTTCTATCTTCCCTGGACCCTGACCATTGACTTTGATGGCTGGAGTTGTTGGAAGGTGAAGCCCCAACAATATCTGGCAGTCAGGGAGAAGCTTAAGAAAGGACTGATTGATTGAATAATAGTACAGTGGTACCTCGGGTTACACACGCTTCAGGTTACATACGCTTCAGGTTGCAGACTCCACTAACCCAGAAATATTACCTCGGGTTAAGAACTTTGCTTCAGGATGAGAACAGAAATCGTGCTCCGGTGGCGCGGCAGCAGCGGGAGGCCCCATTAGCGAAAGTGGTGCTTCAGGTTAAGAACGGACCTCCGGAATGAATTAAGTACTTATGAGGTACCTGAGGTACCACTGTAATACTAAACCTCTATTCCTGCAAATTTTTACACTTTACAAGTAGAAATGCAGAAGGAAGGCTCCCATGAGGGCCAATAAGCAACAAATGGAGGGAAGCAACTAGGTCAGGAGAATACTAGCAAACCTGCACATACTTTCCAAAGTACTAACTGAAGCAGAAGTCTTTTGTTGAAGCAGCCACATCATTGATCCCTTTCAAAGCAACCACATGGAGACAGCCTCATGCGGTAAAATAACACACAAGAAGCGTTTCCCGCACACAGTTCCTGTGATTTCAACCACACCCCACTTTCTGGGTGTTTTTTTACTGTCATGGTTAAAATACCTGGAATGTCTTGGAAATCCAGCCCACAACAAGCGATTTGCCACTTAGAGCTATCTCTTTGCCATTGCATTTCGATTCTGGTGCATCAGTGCATGAATCGTGACTCAGAGTTCATGGATCGCTGTCTCATACAAATAGGGAGAAATTTAGAAATGTGTCTTGCATTTAAGGACATAGAATCTGAAGGTAACATTGCTAACAGGTAGGATAAACAGATAATTGCAGTGATGTTATCAGAAGATTGCTGCTTGTGTTGAAACAACCAAGGGCTCTTTCATTGCCTGGGCTTCACTTTCAAAGCAGATTGCCTACTGTCACCTGGAGACAGACAGGTGACCTGGGACAAGAGGTTTGCTGTTATTGTAGTTAAACTGTCAGTTGTCAGATGAAGAGGTGCAGAAGGAGAGAACAAACACCACACAAAGGTCATCGTGCTCTGAACTGAAGAGAAAGGGCAATCATTTAAATAAGCAAAGAAGACTCTTAAGCAACAGAACAGAGTAGGTCAAGTCACACTCATTCCCCCAGCTCCTATAATGTCAGGCTTGTGCACTAGTCTGAGCACTTTAGAACTATGCCTTGCCATCAACTTGACCAGTCTTCGACATCCAGCTAGTCCCTCCAGTGTCTGCCTTTGGCACACTATAGGAGAATGAGTTATTATACATCTTTAACAACCTCTACAAACTACATTTGACCAAATTATTTTCAGGTACCTTCCAGCTGCAAAGTTATATATTTCTGGTGCTTAATTACAAGGATGGACATTGTACATAGAAAACTACAAACAGGTTTCTAGTACTGTACATGAATAATAAAACCTAAAAGTTTATGTTGATTAATCTTGCTACTGTTCCACAGCATGACTGGAGTGATATCCACCTGCTTTTTACTCAGTGTAGACCTATTGAAATTAAACAATATAACTAAATTAGGTCCATTGATTTCCATGGGTCTACTCTGATTAAAACTTAGTTGAATACCACCCTTTCCCCCCTTTCTAATTACTGAAGGCATACAGTATGTCTTCTGCCTTGCAGGCAGAAAGCCAATTTAATTGAACAGAGAAAGCAAATAAACAGCAGCACTAAATATATTTCTTGCTAGCTGGCAGATTGTTGTTTCTTCCATTTCATTTTATGACCACTCTGAGAAATGTGTAATAAACATGCTGTAAACTTCATGTGTTTTCTGTGTTTTTTTCCAGCTCTTCATCAAGTTGCACTTTCATTGGCAGAAGGCACTGCTACTGTTACTGTTTCTATGGGAAAGGGGAAACCATGAAATCCCATGGAAATGACATACAAAGCAAAACTGATACAAGGAGCATAGCCTGGTGAAGTAGCATGGCATGTATATCTACAACAGCATGCACAGAATGAACAGGGGTTGCCCCATTCAGTGTCAGGCAAGTTTTGAATGTGTAGTCCAAATGTGCAGATGTATCTTTTCATACAAGAGGAAATGAACAGGGAGGAGGAAAACTGCATGCATCTGGTAGCAAGTGTTCCTCACATTTTGGGGTGCTTATTTAGTTGTTGTTGTTTTTTGGCAATAGATCTACAGATGTACATGAATACAAAAACTTGTGTGGTGTGGCTATTGAATAATAGGTGTGGTGTCAATATTGTCTGAAAATCATACAAGGATCCTTTCACACCAGGCATGTCCAAAGTCCAGCCAGGGGGCCTAATCTAGCCCTGCAGTCAGTTTAATCCGGCCCCTGTGGCAGTTTATTTCCATGGGTAAAATCCTTTTTTAAAAAAAAAAGCTCAACAACTTTGGTCGGCCCTCACACATGTTCACTCCATCAAATTTGGCCCTCTTTGAAAAAAGTTTGGACACCCCTCTCTTACATAGAATCTCTTCCCCTGTCCATAGCTGTGCAGAGAATAATAAAATGTGAGTGAGGTGACAGTCACATTCTGCACATGTGGAATGATATAAGCGCTATACAAGTCTTACTGTGGTGAAAACAGCAAGGTCAAAAAGTGTGATCCTACCAAGTCAAAATGTTACCAACCACTACTGCAGCATAGGTCCCACTTCTCTGATGTTTCAGGTGCAAATTGAAGCTTTTTCATGGTTTGGACTGTGGCCATGATAAAGAGCCCTGCAGAATCAAACCCAAGGCCTATCTAGTTTGGCACTGATGCCAATCCACAAGTGAGGATGAGTTACAATATTTACAATGCCCCAAAGCCTCAGCAAGGGCACATCCATGCCACACTTCTGTTTGGTCTGAGGTTTCTTCTGTTTGTCCCATGACTTATCAGCATGGATCCTAGAGGTTCTCCTTTTGTCCCACCACTTTTCCAAAGAAAACTCATAGTTTACTGCTGAATCAGAACATTCCAATGCTGCTGTAAACCATGGGTTTTCTCTGTGAAAGCGGAGGGACAAAAGAAGAGCCTCTCAGACCCATGTCAAGAAGTCAGTGAACAAACGGAAGAAATCTCACACCAAACAGAAGAGGATGAACCCTGAGTTGCCAGGTTTTCAACCGATGCTGAAACAAAGCCAGACAGGCCTCTTCATCTTTAAGTTAAGCCTTTGAAGCTGTATTTTTTCAGTCCTTATGCCAGTATTCTTATTTAATGTAGCTTCTGAACTCAGCTGTGTAGCAAGATTATGCAAGAAGCAATAAGAAGTGTTTTCATTTTAAATTCAGTATTATAAAACCCACTATGTTCCTCGTATTCACTGTGGTTTTAATTTCATTTTAAAGCAGTAATGCTTCTCTGGCATGATTTATTGAGCTCATGATGCCCACTGTTCTCGGATCCATTAGGCACTAGGGATACAGACTTGTGTTAGCCCTAATTTCTCAAATCAGTCGTCTAACCCTTAATAGTCTACAAACAGCTCAGTCCTCAATTCCCTCCTGTCTTACTGCAGCACAAGCAAACACACACACACACACACAAACATTCATCAGTATCTTGCATGACAAAAACAGGCAGAGCTGAAAAACTGTGCTTCATCTGCCTCTAAAGAAAAACATCTTTCTTCTACCTGGTGTTATCAGCTATGGGCAGGCCAATTAAAAACACAAGAACACAATGTACTAAAACATTGACAAAAAACAACAGTAGCCATGGCATAAAGCCATAACTTCCAGATCTCAGAAGTCCTGAATGTGTATTGACCTCCTAAAAATCTGAGTGGATTGGGCCTGACAGAGCTCCCTGTGGAAGTTGTTTTGGAAAACAGGGGCCATTACAAAATACACACACACACAACCCTTTCTACTTCCAGGAGAAGACAAGGTCATCTTGCCTGGGTGGCAGTAGGGGCATCTGAGGTTATATCACCACAATAAATTCATAGTACAAACATATGAAGGAAGTGGGTCTTCATACATATAAGATTCTATGAGGTCTAGAGTCTATACCAGGATTCCTCAAACTCGGCCCTCCAGATGTTTTTGGCCTACAACTCCCATAATCCCTAGCTAGCAGGACCAGTGATCAGGGATGATGGGAATTGTAGTCTCAAAACATCTGGAGGGCCGAGTTTGAGGAAGCCTGGCCTATACCAACAAAGACTCCCTCCCTCCCTTCAGACATTTGCACTGTACATGTGGACAGCAGGGGGAGGAACTACTCAGTACAGCTGTAGACCCCCCTTATACGTTCTCCATAATCCTGGTGCTCCTGCACTCAGATCCCTAGATGAGCTTTTCCAGTGGTTTTACATAGACATTAAAAAGCATAGAAGTGAAGCCGGAACCCTGTGGGACTCCACGGAATCATTCCCAAGGGGAAGGACAGGAATCTCCCAGCATCACCATCTGGAACTATTTGGGATAGTAGGCAAAGAAAGTGGAACTACTGCAAATCAGTGCCCCTTCCTAATCCAGAAAATCTATCCAAAATCATACCATTGTCAAATAAAAGACACTGACTGATCCAGAAGAATCCAAAAGCTGATACTCCCTGTGTTTCTCACCTAGTATAGGTTATAACTAGAATCCTGTACAGAAGCCAGATTGTAATAGATCTATATCTTCTACTTCTATCACTTCCCATTTAGCCTTCTTGATCTGATGGCTGGAGGCTAGAAACAAATCTAACAGAAGGGGCTGAAGACAGAATTTCTTCAGCAACGGGTTTTTGGTAGTCCATCAAAGCTTACACTAAAAAAGATGAAGTGATGGTTGCCAATTTAGTTGGTACAAATTCCTGGAAATGAAGGTCATTAATGGCTACTAATCACGATGGCTTTTGGGCTAGGTACTTAGGTACATACTTCTGAATGCCAGTTGTGCTGCTGTCCTGCTTCTCAGAAGCTTCTCAGAAACACCTGGTTGGGCTCTGAGGATGCTGTATGAGGCTTTTGGTCTGATCCAGCCAGGCTCCTTTTTGGTTCTTTTTGTTATTTGCATGGCCAGTGTTCTTAGCTCTGAGGGTGCCAAAAAAGGGAGACGAGGGAGCACCTGGAAACATGAGTTCTCTAAATATATGATTGTTTATTTGTACTGTGTGGGCATGCTGTGTATGTACCTCTGCATCTGAATAATACTTTTATTTATCTTTTCTTCACGGGAAATCAGAAGGCCAATTCACTCAGAGATTTCTGACTCTACACTTGGATTGCCTTTTCTGTAATGAGATGACCTTTGTGATCAGAGGTGCCTCCTGGTAAGATACATGTTAATGTTAATGTTAATGAAGACTCTTCCTACCAACACAGTTTAAGAGATAACTATTGTGATTATCTTACTTACTGGTTGGAAATGCTTTTCATCGGATCTCTATTATTTCAGGATGGGAGAAAAGAGTAAAAATCTTTGCAACACCCCACAGTGAATGTTATCACAGTGCAATAATTATTATGCCTATGACATTGGCAGTGGCATACAATAGTTCTCAGCTATATAGTTAATGATTCTTAGATTGAAAAGCAAGGAATGAAAATACGTAAGAAGTGTACTGAAAAGGCAGTTCGCTGTTCTTTGCAGCAGAAGAGAAGGAAATGAAACGTCCTGTGAGAACAACAAAGACGAGCCTCCACATTTATACAGAAACAGAAAAGTGGAAGGAATAAATGCATTAACTTGAAAATGTCTGTAGCAAGTTATTTGCATATGCATAAGGACATAAAAATGGAATAGTTAAACAGCTATAAAAGCTGTCTTAATTTATCATTATAGATCTCAGCTGACTATCTTCAAATGAGTGGAATGTTCTAAGGGTAGAGAAGAACATTCTGGTGTGTTAGTAAAATAAAGTAAAAGTTAGCTACATAAATTATGGCCTTCACAGATTGTGATCCACTGCCAGCCATGTGTGGCAGCCTGCCAGGGGCTTAACATACATCTCCTGGCTTTGCTGCTTACCCGGGACTGGGGGGAAATGGGACTTTGACATCTGAGCTGCATTCTGTGTAGTGTTGTGTTGGTCTTCATTCATGAAATGGGCATTTCATGCTGGACTTAATGCACCCCACATGAGTTAAACCAGGGGTGGGGAATCCAGGGCTGCATTCCCTTTATAAGGGGGCACACAGGGGGCAATTACCCTGGGCATCACACATGGAGAGAAGCACATCAGCACTGACATTGTTGCATTGATGCCAACTCTCTTCTTTCAGAATCCCAACAGTGTGATTGTCCTGAAGCTAATGGAAGAAATCAGAAAATAAACAAGTGTCCTTTTGTCATGACAGCGTGAGCAACACAGTTGCAGCCACAGGCAGTGCTAATAGTAGCAACCCAGCCCTACTATAGTCAGGCTTTGAAAATGATTGTTATATTTATATCCCAAGAACCCAGGATGGCTTACATGAGCCTCCTTCTCCTCCCCACTTTATCCTCACTAGAATCCTGTGAGGTTGCTTTAACTAGGAGTGAGCGACTGGTCCAAAGTAACCCAGTAAGTTTCATGGCTGAGCAGGACTAGAACTTGCATTTCCAGACTCACCATCCAGCACTCTAACTTCACCACACTGACCCCACATATATGACGGGCCCCTCAAGGCAGAGACCCCAAAGCAGGCCCCCAGACAGTGGCCAAGAATGTTGAGTGTCTTGTGGGGCTGGGAGCAGAAACTAGAGGGAGATGGAGTATCCTGGGGAAAGGGCATGGCTGGCTGGCTGAACTGAAATTTGCTGCAGGTCTCACTTGTTTTGCACTACAGTGGTACCTTGGGTTACATACGCTTCAGGTTACATACGCTTCAGGTTACAGACTCAGCTAACACAGAAATAGTGCTTCAGGTTAAGAACTTTGCTTCAGGATGAGAACAGAAATCGTGCAGCAGCGGCGCGGCGGCAGCAGGAGGCCCCATTAGCTAAAGTGGTGCTTCAGGTTAAGAACAGTTTCAGGTTAAGAACAGACCTCCAGAACGAATTAAGTACTTAACCCGAGGTACCACTGTATTTATAGATACCCTACACTTAGAAGTTTGTTTTCTTCCAATTGAGCTGAATCTCTTCTTGTGTTCCTTTGGCAGATGTCATTGGAATCTGTCAGGGGCAACTTGATTTCTGCACATTGGAGGAGTGAAAACATGTTTTTCTTCTTGCTTTGAGTGAAAAACCATTGAGAATTGATTTGTTAATAACAAGTGTAAAACAACATTGTTTGGGAACCAAGTAACCAAGTAAGCTCTCTCTTTGTTGGTATTCCCAAGGACACAAGTGTACTATTACATTTGCTCAATGTAGGAAAATGAGAAATTTGATTCAGTTTGAACCTAAGGGGAAACTTACATAGTTTGTAGATTCCAAGACACTATGTGCATCAAAGCCAGTTATCCATTGAAATTTACACCCCTCCAAATTTTGCAATGCAGATCTTCAGTCAATAAATGTGTGCACAAATGCATATAAACTCTGCATAGCAGTGCATACCTTATTTTACTGTGTATAAGACGCCCCCGTGTATAAGACATTTTTTTTGGACCCAAAATTAAGAAATCAATATATTTGGGGAGGTCTCCCATCAGTTGTTGAGCTTTTTAGAGGGAAGTTAGCCAACTTCTGTTGCTGAGCTTTGGTGGGGGGGGGTGCATTCGCCACAGCCGTCGCTAACAATTGGCCGCCCACCCAATATGGATACCAACAATCACCCGCACACTCAACAATCGCCCGCTCACCCCACTCTGCATTCACTATCCGTATAAGATGACCCACAATTTTTGACTTAACTTTTTAATTAAAAAAAACATCATCTTATACATAGAAAAATACAGTATTTATAAAACAATAAAATGGCTGACACATTAGGGTTGACGACAACCTTTCTTACAACAATTAAAATTCTCCTGTCAAGGCAACACCTCTCAGACTGAGAAGCCATACCAGAGTCAGCAGCTTTAGTGGCTCCTTGCACCATCTGAGCTTAGCAGACATTGGTAGCTGCAATGCCACTTCTGCCCATTGGCAGTGATGGCACTGCAGTGGTACAGAAAACAGGCCAGCAGCTCCTTCAGCAGGTTGCTATATGCTAGTGGTACCAAGAGTAAGAAGCCAGGCCAAGTAATTTGAGTGTGCAGTTCAAAGCCTGTGGCAACTCTCTTCTCCTCTGCAACACGTGAGTTACAAGTTCAATTGCATTTATTGTCTGGAAAACAACTGTCTGGAAATGCCCTGCAATGACAAGCTGTCTGGTTGCTATTGCCATGAGCATTTGATGCTTTAAATAAGATAGCTCATCTATCGTTAGCAGGGTTTAAGATGAAATGCAGCACCTACTTGTCGCAGCATCACCAGGTACTGAGTCAGATGCCAGTTCTTTTGATTTGAAAAGAACAAATTTAAAAGAAAGTTGCCAGGTCACAGAGCTGATTTGTGTTTGGTCTAGTGAAGCAAGAAGCTTTTCTCACAAATTCATTTATCTTCCATTCTTAGAAGACTTCCTTTTATTCAGCCACCACCCCCTAATTTCTTTCCCAGCCCGACAGTCTGCCATTAGCAGTGACAGCCTAATAAATCTCTGTTGTTTAGATTTTTCTGCTACATAGATCTCTCATGCTAAAGAAGAGGATACATCTGATATTTCTTCAGCATGTGCTCCTTACAATATCTACATTGCCGATGACTGAATAGTCTTAGAATCAATGAGTAGTCATAGCAATCAAATTGATGGATTAGCAGTTCTTCTTATACTTTGCCCTGAAATATCCAGTTGCCTTGCAGGTTAACGGGAAGAAGAAAGCAAAAGTGGGAAGGCAATAAAGGCAATGAAAGGGTGGGTGGAGACCAACATGTTCACAAGAGCAATTGGTTGTTAACAAGCAAGGATAGCAAATGTGGTTGTTGAACTTCAACTCCCATCAGCCCCAGCCAGCATAGCCAATGGAAAGGGGTGATGGGAATTGTAGTACAGAAGCAACTGCAAGGCCATGGGTCTAGACCCCTACCTAGACCTTCCGTAAAAGGTTACAGATGTCTTTCCTCAAAATATAATTTTTGTTGGGAGAGGGCACCACATTGGCTATTTTTCTTCAAAGGTTTTCCTGACAACACAAAGTGCAGGGGATCAAATAAGCAACAGCATGAAGAGAATAGGATTAAAATTTACCATTACAGAGTGCTGCTGAAGAAGGAATTGGACTAAAACACACTCGGCTGAATAAACAAGTTTATTTCCTTCCATTTTCTTACAGCTTAAAGAGGCTCAGTGTGTTTACCTCACTCTCTAATACCCTGAAGCTGGCACTAGTCACCTCCCTTTAAGAGAGAGAAAATATGTGCCTCTTCAGGTACCCATTTATTCCCCTCCAGAAAGTTCTTCTTACCTGCCTATGAAGGGCAGCACCTGAAAGGCTACAGTTGTGGCACCATCATCCACAAGGTGATTGCTTGGAGAAAGATCTTCCTTCTGGTGCTGCGCCTCCAAGGGTACTCAACAGAGCTTTTACTCATGCACTGGTCATAGTCATATCCTAAAGAGAGATAGAAGAAGCTTTATACCATAGCATTAAAGGGATTGACAAGTTCTAGAAAACATTATGGAACTGGATGTAATCTCAGGTCATGTATAGTCAGACACTGAATCAAAAAGTTTCCAAATCCAGTGGCAGATTTTTATCTTTATTTTTTTGCTTTCTTTGTAATTTCAGTCATACGATCTCATGAGTTCATATGATGTCACATGACCATAGGAGCTAACTCCAGGGGGCCATGGGCGCTTGATCACCCACAATAATATAATTGTGGGGGCTGGGCACCCACAAGGTCAATGAGCAGTGGCAAACACCCTGTGGAAAAGGGCACCTTGCTGGCTACGGAGGAGGAGGAGGAGGACGAGGAAGCCCCCTCCAATAATGCAATGTGACATTGCACTGCGTGCAGGCATGTGCATGTGATGTCACACATTTGTGTTATGGCTGCAGGCATCCACAATCCTGAGGGGGAGATGGCGCCCCTGCACATGACCACATTTCTTAAGGATAAAACTTTTTCCCACTCTCCTCAAATCAGACATATACGTGGCTCTGTATTTTATTGATGGGTTCAATATATATCCATATTGCAAGACAACCCATGTTGGATCATGCTAAAATAAAGTTGATTAGGAGCTCACCAAGTTAGTGGCTAAATATCTCTATTTGTTTTTTTGGAAATACACTGCAGACGTCTGATCTCCCTGGGGACCAAGAGATGTGACGATAGACTGCTCTGTCTCCTTTCATTTAGCAAATGTTTTGTGCCACCGGGGAAGTGGTAATTCTGTATTGATTTGTTTTGGATGTTGTACATGATGCCAATAAAAGGTTTGATGATGATAAATAAAGTTGATTGGGTAAAACATACACCCAGTTGCATCAGACAAAGGATGGTTCTGCCTACAACTTCATAAGACAATACACTGTCAGCCTTTGAAGTTGCCACAGCAGAGAAACACAGCAGTTATTTTGATATCTTATCAACTAACCTCAGTTCCCTGTATGAATGTACCAAGACCCAATGGCAGAGAGGTGTGGAGGATAACAAGGGAAAAACAGGCCCTTTCTGTGGTAAACCCCTAGTTGTGGAACACTCTCCTCCGGAAAGCTCCTCAGATCATTGTCCTCTTTCCAGCATCAGGTGAAGATCTTTTCTTCTTTTTTTATTATTCTCCCAGACATTGGGGCACTAATATGGGCCATTGTCTTTTATGATGTCTCTGGCTGCAGTTGATTCATCTCGCTGTCGGGTGGGAGGAGTTTTGTGATCTGTTTTTGCGGGTGATCTTTCAGCATACTGTTGTTAGAACTCATTTATTTTCTATGTGACATGCTTGTTTTATATTTGTATTTTTGTCACTAGCTTCAGGACTTTTGCGAGGAAAGCAACACACAAATTAAACAGATGAAGAAAATAATGAATTGAGACTTTTACAAATGGTGCCAGAAAACAGAACAAAACATGAGGAGCAAATCTGGGGTCTAGCTTTCAATAGCTTTCACCCCACAACAACAGCAGGCCCAATCTAGTTGTGGTCCCTGCATTCTGTCAACACAAATAACCTGCTCCAGTGAAATGTTTATCCTGACTCTTAAAATAATAATAATAATCGAATTGTATAGCTTGAGTTATCCCTTCAAATTAAATGGCAGACTGGCAGACAGCAGAAAGGGCAACTTAATAAAAAATAGATACAAAGACAATCAAATTCCAGGACTTGGTTTAACTCATCAGACAAATAAGCCCATGTATACATTTTGGTTTTCTTCAGATTCCTTCCAATTTATTACAACCAGCCTACACGCTGATTGTCACTCTGGTGAATGCCAAACTCATTTATTTTGACTGTTCATCATTGTTGATTCTGTACTTGTGGGAGATGTCAGAAATTACACCGAATCATGTTTTTCCAACACATAGTTTTAGAGTATTCTGAAAGTTCAGGGTTCTTTGAAAAAGTAACTCATTATATAGAGATGAATGCTTTCCCCCTGCCATATTGAGTTCTACCATGAAATGTTTAAGAGAAGTCAACACCAGCCAAGTCAAATCATGGAATGGCAGTGAAGAGACAAAGTTATTATATGGCCATGCATTAGTGAGAGATTATTGGAGCTGGCTTCTGTCATGGATCAACAAACCTGCATCTTCAAATGTTGTTCTTCAAATGTTATCAGAAATGTGGTCAGCTAGATGTGGAAATGTCTTCCACATTAATCTGCTGACACTTTGCCAGTGATATCTGAAGCTAGGCAAATCAAACTGAGATAAAGGCCATGAAGCATGAAACTTGCTTCTAAACCAAGTAACTAGAGCAGAGGCGCTTTTTTTAGGTCTAAGGGCTACATTCATCCTTGGCCAGCTCTATGGGGCTGCATGCCATTGGTGGGTATGACCACCCCACAGTTTTGCACACAGGCACATACAAAATACACAGCCACCCTCAGCTGATCCACTCATCAAATGATTGAACTGATGAATAGGGAGAGCCAATCGGCATCCTTACCAATGTGCTGAAATGGGTGAATAGGTTTCAACCTCTTTGCCCACCACCACCCAAGTACTGCATCTACATTTTTTTCTTTTTCTTTTGATAGGGTCTTTGGGAGAATTCAGAAAAAATTGTTTGGTGTGGATAAGAGCCCTGGGCTGGGGGGGTTAGATAATTCAAAAGGTCTCCACAGACCCTATATTCAGATTCTATGCCCTTGCCCAGGGCTTCCACTGATGGGACCCATTAATTGAAAACCAACCATTATTTAGTAGAAGATACTGAATATTGCAAACTAGAGTTCGCCTCCTGCCAAATTCAGGCAGTGTAAGTACATAGAATCTAAGAACAGCTCTCATGATTGTATTGAAATCAATTATTCCATCAAGCGCTTACACAACAGCTGATAAATAATACAGTGCATTATTTGTTGGGGAGCGTAAGTCAGCAGCAGGATAGCAATAATCCTAATGTGTATAATTGGTTTTCTAGGATTTGCCTTTACGATGTCTGCAAATTTCTCTCATTGCACAGCAGAGGCAGAACAAGCCACATTAACTTTTAAAAGTAAAGCTCATGCAGACAAAAATAATTAACTGATCTCAGCTTCTCACTGTCGTGAGGCAGCAAATACTGTAAGAGTGGCTATGTGTATAGATCCATTGCAGCCACTCACTGAAGCCCATTATTAAGGTAATTGGAACCATGGGCTACATCCATTGGTGACCCTCAGCTCAAAGAAGCTCTTTGCTACAGCAAAGACTTCCATGAATAGACAGGGGGAGAAATAATTGCTGCAATTTCCCCCTTTCTCCTGAAGCTCCTTGCATGAACTTCCAAAGGGCTCTGGAACTCTCTGGAACAGATGGGGGGAGCACAGGGGACTATAGGGGAGAGGGGGAATCAACCAACATTACCTTTTCTAGGGTTCCTCTGCAAATTGGTGATTGGTGTTATTGAAAGAGGAATACTTCCATTACTTCCCCACATAAAGTGAAAAGCAATGCAACGTTTCATTTTCAGATTGGAAACGCATCACACATAAAGTGTTTCTGCAACAATTCAGCATCAAATCGGGCTGGAGATGGAATAATCTAACTTGTGAGATGTCCCTGTCATTGATCATGGTAGGTGTTATAAAATGCAATGGGTAACCGAATTATTTTGTTCAAACTTCCTTCAAAACCTGAGGCAATCACCACCATTGGTGGCATAGCAGCAGTTAAAAAAGCTAAAATAACTGGCATTCATTCACTTTGGAGAATTTTGAAGGTACTAAACTTCAAGAAATGAAAAACTACTCCTCTGGGTCTAAATGTGAATTTGTGCTGTGCTGAAACCTGTTCTCCAATTTCTCCAAAGTTTTCTTGACCAGCGAAAGTGGCTTCCATCTTTCTGCCTCATTCTTGAGGCACTTTAGAATTTATTTATATCTTTGGTGGGTGTGGGGTTGAGTTTACCACATCACTGTGCGGTGGTTAAGGTGTTTTGATGTGTGTGCTTTCTTTTCCATTTCTCCAGCACTTTGCAGCCTCCCCAGCTGCCTGTGCTTCCTGATCTGAGAAAAACCCACGGGAGGAGTTATCCATGATGTCTTCCCTCAAGCTTTAATTGAATCACAGGAAGCCAGTCTGGCTGGCTACAGGGCTCTGGAGATCAGTGTGCTCACTGATCTTGCTTTTAAAGGAAGTTCTTTTTATTACTATATTTTAAAAATCCACATGGATTACTTTAAAAGTAAGAAAGCATATAGAAAAGTGAATAGCTCGTAGGCATGCAGTTGGCAATCTTATATCCTTACAGGAAATCTCAGCTGAGGACATAATGATTGGGGGGGGGGGAGTCTGGCACCCTGGAGGGTTGCAGAAAGCAGACTCACAAACACCCTGTAGCCATCTCAAATGTTAGGCAAACGCACCAATACCCTGCACCCTACCCATAAGAATTTGAGCAAAATAATTTATCTCCTATGATAATTTTCAAATGCAATTCATTTTTTTAATTAATGAGTATAGAATGACACACACCACCAAAAAAAGAAAAAAAAGAAGAGAAAAGCTTTTGGCACAGCGCTAAAAGGCTTAGGTTTTGATTACTAACTATGAGAGGAAGAAAGATACTTGTTTGGTCATGCTGTTGTCACATCGCTAACAATTAACAGGTCAAACTCTCCATATGCTCCTGTGGATTCAGCTTGAAACGGCTCTATCTGAAGAGCGCTATGGGGACTTTATATTCTTTTATTTCAAGCTTTTCCAGCTGTGCCTGGGGAGCAGCTTTAGATAACTATCACAATTTTATGGGGAGGAGGGAATGGCTGTGTTTCTTTGTTTGTTATTTTGCAAGCTCTATATACCTGATTCTAATGAAGCCTCAAAGCAGTTGACTCTATCATCTATCTATCTATCATCTATCTATCATCTATCTATCTATCTATCTATCTATAATCTATCATCTATCAACAGTTTAAAACAGCTATTTAAAACATTCAAGAGTAATGAAAATCGATGGTAAGCTTTTTTTTTTAAAAAAACCAACCAGTTTTAAATGTATGTCAACACTCATCATGTCTGGACAATTTTGTCCAAACGAAAATGCACCAAAGGCATTCAACATTATGAAAGCTAGCTAAATATTGAATAAACATAAAAGATAAATAAATATAGAAGATGCAATGGGTCAGTGTGTCTTTTGCTTTTCTTTTTATCATGTATTTATTTTGTGGTTTTGATATTGTAATTTTATGCTGTGAACTGCCCTGAGACATATGGGTTTAGGGCAGTATACAAATTTAATAAATAAACAAATACAGAGGTCAGTATCCATGATGTTGCCTATGTACACTTAGCACCTAGACAGCAGACTGAGTAGGCACACAGGTCACTTGACCACACTCTTGCCTACATATCAGATTTCTATTTAAATCCTAGTAACTCTCTTCAAATGTGCATCTCTGCAGATAGATTAGCATCTTCTTTGTTGATGTGCAAGTGGGTGCTATCTTCATTACCAGTGCTATCTTCATTACCAGCACCATCATCCCCAACCAGCATGGGCAATAAGGATGATGGGATTTGGAGTCTAGCCCACATCTGGGAACCCAAGGTTGGAGAAGGCTGGCCACTGCTATAATCTGTTAGATATTTATTCTGCTATCAATCATTTTATGCATGATATTTTTGCATTTTTGTTGTGGTCTGTAGCCAATACAGAAATAAAACTGAACAAATATGTGCTCTCCCTTTGCTCAAACAGCTTAGGGCAGAATTACCAAAGCTCCAAGCCAGAGCAAACATCCTATGCCTGGGACTATGAATGGATGTAAACACTGGGCAGGGAATTAATTACAATGACCCTACCATGCTTCTCCTCAATTGCCATTGCACTGCTCTGTACTTGTCATTCTAAAAAGGCTGTTAACAGGAACAGATAGAGGCAGAAAACAGGAACTCGTGAACCTGTTGATTCTTAGAGCAGTGTGCAACCTCACATAGTTCTCTTCACCCCCTTCCTTCCTTCCTTCCTTCTTTTTATTTATTTGTTTTAAAAAATCTAGCACATAAAGCTAAAGCATGGTTGTCACAAATAAAGAAAGCAAAATACTTTTAACAGATTGAAAGCCGTGCACAAGTAGACCTGCAATTTTGTGGTGCTTGGGGCTGCTGATCACATAATAGCAAAGGTAAGATGCGTCTTCTGTCTCTGGCATGGATTTTTACTGCCAGTGTAAAAGTGTATAAAAATGAGGAGGCCCCTTAGCAACCAATCAAGCTGTGCTGCGCTTGAAACCAAAATAACTCTAATATTTTAAAATTACGATTTAAAAGCGCGCACACAAAAGCCCACAAAATGCTCTACCCACCTGGCCTCATGACATAAACCGTAACAGTAGTTTATTGCCCAGAATGCTTTTGCCAAATCTAACGACAGAAAAAATATTCCAGGGGGTGGTAGCAATAATGGATACAGTTTTCTCTTAATGAGAACTTGTCTGTACCTTAGCCCTTGAAATGATTTATGGAACTAGCACTAAAGTAGTACTGAAGAGTGGAGATCTTACCAGTTCTGGAAAGCTCAGGAGGAGAGAATATTGTTGCTCTCAGGTGCTGCTTGTGGGCTTCCAATAGACATATGGTTGGCTCACATGCTACTTGCTGGATCAGGAATGAATTGCAAGCCTACAGCAGATCTGCCTAACTAAAACCTCATATGACTGGGGATGCTTTCTAGTCAGGCTGCATTGCTTTCAGTGGAATGCACACAGGTCACATCCACAACATACATTTTAAATACATTTAATGCATGTTGAAAGCTCACAGCTTCCCCCCCCCCAATAACCCTGGGAACTACAGTTTGTTAAGGGTGCTGGGCATTTCAGCTCTAAAGGATAAACTACAGTTCCAAGAACATTGGAATGATGCTCTTCCATTTGAAGATTTGCATTCCATTTGAAAGCAATGCTGATGGGCTCACTAGCAGCCAGGTGTATATCTGGTTTAGTCTGTGGTCTTTCAGACTGCAAGGCATAGGGTAGGGTTTTAAAAATCATTTCTCAAGGGTCTTGCCCATCTGTATGGATGTCCTCTATTCCTGTTCCTTCCTCTGTTTTGGTGTTCTGCATGTCCACTTTACTAATAAGGAGATACAGCATTACATGGCATGTCAAGAAGAACAAAAGATCCTGATTATAACAGAAGGCCAGTCACAGTATTTGCAAAATTAGCCAACAAAAAAATCCCATTCCTAGAGGATTTGGGGCTTGCAGCTAAGCTGCTTGTTCAGAGCTGAATGCTACAACACCAGATGCATCAACTGGAATAGGTTTTGCCAATATTTTCTTGTTTTCTTTCTAGAAAAATAAAGACGGAAACACAGAGATATTTTGCTTCTGTTAAACAGGATATTTTTTTGAAAAAAGCAGACACACATTTGGTAATAAGAGAAAGCACACAAAAGGATTATTCATTGGGTTTTTTAAATTGTAGTCCATATTCTCATATCATTGGCAGTGTCTCTTTCAAAACAACGTCTGCAGCTAATCCACAGAGCCACAGTTCAAACTGAGCATCTCTCGCATGTAGATCATTTACATTTTAACCTGCACATAAAATGTTTTTAACTAGGTTGTTTTTGTTTTATTTCCAAACAATGTGTTTTTAAATTTAAGCATCCTTGAATCCCAACCTGGGAGAGAGGTGGGATATAAATACATTAAATAAAAATAGTCTTTGTAACTTCACATGCCCTGGCAGTAAGAACAAATTCTGAACTGAGTTTTAGCAAACCCTCTCTCAAATTAGAAAGAGGAGAAGCAGGGAATAGCTATGGATATATAAACCTGTAGAAGTGTACTCTGTGGGCTTGTAAAATGCCCCACTTGTTTACCATTAGTGCTTGTTTACCATCATTTCGAGATGGATTGGTTAGTTATTTATAAAAAAATGGGAAAGAAATGGAAATTGCAAGCAGTTTTTTCTACCGTCTATGCAGTGCTTTTCTTTTAGAAAAATGGTGCTGGTACCAACTATCCTTGAACACCTACAGAAAAGAAGCACTGCATCTATGTATGCTCATAATAAAGAAATGAAAAAGAGACTGGCAGCATTTTTCCACAAAACATCTCCAGAAGATAGAATCAAACTATGTCTTGAGTCACACTGCTGATATTCTCCTTCCACCTCTGGCTTTTTGAGCTTGCCTCCCAGAGAATATGAAAAGCCTCAGGGCAATTTCTTGTATCTGGTGACAGAGATGTGATGCATAGCTTGAGGGCAATGATGTGCCAGGGCTTCTATTTTGCTTCCAAGTGAGCCTGTTTCTTTGTCATGTATCTCTCATTCAAGAAAAAAGAGGAAATCATCCCATTTCACCTTATCTTGCTGAAGGTTTGATGACTCAGTTGGGTACCAAAATGAGTGTGGGAGATAAAAGCTTAAGCATCCAGATCAAGAGACAGGTGAGGATAATTTGATAACTGCCTTGAGGTCTCTTCCAACTCTATGATTCTATGAATTTTGTCCCACATGGTGGCTGTACATAAAGAATAAACAGATTACAGCACCTGTCAAAAGCCAGTAATAGCAAAAGGGTGAAATAATTTGTTGCTTGCATCTACTAGAGACCAAAGTTGGCTGACGAATGTACCTGTATTTTTACTGTGTTTACTAAAGGTTAATCAGATACAGCCAGAAAACTCTGGAATGAAAAGTAATTGTGAACTGGTGACAGCTCTACAAGAAGAATAACAAGAACTTGTAAATGCTATGTAGAGGGGAAATGAGAGTTGTCAACGTAAGAATAGAAGAGAAAAAATAGGAGGGGGAGTTGCACAATATTATGTAAAAGACTTGTCAGCGAGAAGATCTGAGGAATGACTTTATCTAGCTGAAAAAGCTGTTAAAATCCAAATTGGGTCACTAATTGTGAACAGCCACTAATCAAATGTAACTGCATGTTTTATTTAGATTCCACCACCTCCTTCCAAAAGGCTCACAGCTGGATGCAATCAATCCATCTTACTTCTTACAACATTAGTGTTGTGTTATCATTCAAGCCTTGGGGCGGGGGACCCTGTAGCTCAGTGGCAGACCATATGCTTTGCATGCAGAAGGTCCCAGGGTCCATCGCTGGCACCTCCAGACAACAAAAGGGATGCCCGCTGTCTAAAACCCTGTGGAGGGTTACTACTAGTCAGTGTGGACAATACGGAGATAGATGGAGCAGTGATCTGACTCGCTGTAAGATAGCTTCTTATGTTCCTTACTTTTGTGAGGACTTATAATTTATAGCTCAAACCTTACAATGTATATATGTTCAGCTTTGCATATCTCCCTGGGTACTCTAGCTGTCAAATCCCAACTGAAACAGACTAACTTATTCCTGTTTGTTCTCAGGGAACTCCATCATCACATCTGGGACAGTGGGTTTAAAGATACCTCACCTAATCCAGAAAGGCTCTGTGTGTGCATGCGCAGAGATATAGGATGGCCACAATAATTGCAACAATATTTTCCCAAAGGTTTCCACAATTTTAGCCACTAGTGTAGAGCCTGAGCCCATTTGCTTTGGGGGCCCTTGAGCATGAATCAGGATCTCCAGAATGTCTGTCCTCAGAGCCTGAACCTCATTGTCCCCAAAGCAACCATTTCCCCACTGCGCATTCTCATATCAGCCCATCAGCATAGGGAATGAGCCTGGAGAGAATGGTCCAAAGAAAGGAGGAGAACTGGGCTCCAATACAGGCCTGTCGCTTTAAAACTTTCCCCCCTTCATGGAAGGGACTGGGAGAGATTATCTGGCCCTGGAGGAATTTCATTTCAGTCCAGTTCTAGACTTCATTGAAGCAAATTGCTCACTTGGAGCTCTCCAGGGTGCTGCAGTTACTGGCCTGCCTTGACATCTTGTCCCATATGCTTCTTATCAGGGTCAGGACAGGACATGCAGGGAGGTTCCTCCTCCCCAGTATGCAGCTAGCCAGCAAACACGGTCAGATTGGACCCAATGAATTTGTTCAAAGCCAAATAAGCTGCTTCTGTCTCCTGAAAATTGGTACTTTTGCACTTTTAATAGGTGTGTTTTTATGCTGCATTCACTCATGTTCCTTCTAGGTCAAGTAATGCAACGTGCTCAAGTATAAGAGGTCATCATGCCTCCAGTCCAGATTCTTAGCACAAACTGTTTCTCTTTTATTTATAAGCTGCCTTCACATTTCTACTGTACCAGCCCCAAATTGTATCAGTCATTAATGACCTTGGTATGAAATAAACCAATTGTAAATGGTGGGAATGATGTTCGAATTAGAAAACAACACTCTGCTTACCCTGAAAGAAGCAACAAGTAAAATAGCTTTGTCACAAAACTATTTCAACACTGCAAAACAAAACTAGCTAAAGACACACTTCAAAGCCTAGGATACATCATCTTCTCTGAAAACTGGAAAGAGAAAGATGAGAGGGTTGATTTAAGTTCCATTCAATTCTATGTGGAAACAAGAATAGTACTAAACTGGTTTTAAAATGTTTCATTCATGGAAAATAGCCGGTCTTTGTTTACTGTACAAAAATTCTTACTAGCTTGTGATTCTGTGCAAAATGCCAAAGCATTGTTTACAATTCCTGTTTATTTCTTTAGGTCTTATGTGGAAAGAGATTTCAGCAGATTACTGTCATTGTCACATTGAATTTAGATGCAGTTTCTCATCTGTGACTTTTGGATCGTACTATGCTTGAAATGCAAAGCCACAAAGTATTCAAGTATTCAAGCAAGAGAGCCAAAGTCTGGTCCATTTTAAATATATTTTTCTCCCAACCCTTAACCTGCAAAATATTTGTTTTCCAGCATCCCTTCTCCTTGTTCCCTCCATCCATATTTTGGAGGGGTGAGGGAAACCGAGTCAAAATATTTGGTCTAGTTTAATGCCATCCATCCTCTCCCCCACTCCACCACAAAAATGCTCAGGTTCAGACTTTGAAGTACCTCATGGGAAATGAGTTTCAAAATTGTGGAGCAGCTACACAAAACACCACTCTGCTTTTTTAATTTGGAATGCAGCTGTTGTAAGCAAAGAGACATCCTTGCTTGCTCTTAAATCACAATGGAACAAAAGATGGAGTGGCCTTTAAAGTACATGGAGCCCTAGCTACTTAAGAATATACTACTCTGCTGTGTGACATTTGCTATTTTCAGTATTGAGTTCTTTGACCCATGAAGAAGTCAGTACTGTAAAACCTGTGCCTGGATGGAGGACAGCTCCAAACAACTGTTTTCTAGTTATTTGCCTGATGCAAAAGCCTACCTTTCATATATGAAAAGGTGCACTGTCTAGCAGTCCAGTTCGTGAACTCTGCCAAAATATATTTGCTTGAAATTCAAGGATTCAGTTATATTCTGGTGGTAAAGGCACGTCATCGTGGACTGTGCATGTTGATGTGACTTCTTTCTGCACCAGCAAGAGCTTATCTGCATTGTGGCCCAGGTAGTTCTAAATTAGAATGGCAGAATTTGGCCAAGATATACCCTAAGGGAGGAACTGGAGTTTTGCAATTAAGTGGAAATAAAAACTTGGAGCACTATGTGTCGGCAACTCTATTTATTGTCCTGCCTTTGAAAACAAAATGATTAAAATCATGATTAAAATAAAGGCATACTTTCATTTTTCATCTACTGAATCTAACATGCAGGCTTGGTGTAATTAAAAAACGGGAAGGGAGCTTCATGTAAATGCTCTTCTTCTGCTTACTTTGAATTAATGAGTTGCCTTCAATAGCAGAAAAGAGACATTTGATTAATGATCCGCTTATCAAGAACACTCTTGCTAGAACCAGAGTCCAAATAGGTTATGGCAATGGTTTCTAATTCCAGCTACAGATCACACATTCGGAAAATGCATTTCCCATTTGTTTGCAGATGAAGAGGAAAAACCATGCAGTCTCAAAGATGCAAATGGTATAATAATTACAGTCATCACAACACTGAGAGCAAACATGCTCATATTTAAAGTCCTTGGACTATCATCTGCAGTCCCTTATTCATGCCTTTTTATAAGAGAGGGCAAGAATCAGGTGTGACAGAAGTGAAACCAAAACACTGAAATCCTGGGGCATTAAAGCAGCTAAGACAGAACCCTGTGGGCCATGTTTGGAGATCAAAGATGAACCTTTGCTGATGACATGCAGACTTGGCTTTAGAACTCAAGATCTGCATTTGTTTGAAGCTGCCCAGCATTCACATGGCATACAAACAGCTGTGGACATCCACATTTTCTAGTTTTTATATTAGAGGGCAAGTTAGGAGAAGTACTTCAGGGTCAACTAGGGTTGCTATATGTCTGGGATTTCCTGGACATATCCGGAATACTGCAGTCGGCAGCAGTGTCTGGGCGAAAATCATCGAAATGTCCCCGGAAAATTTGAATGTATGGCAGCCCATGTTGGCAGTGCTGCTTTTGCTGATTTTCCATAAAAATAATTCAAAACCAGCATATTTTTTGTGATTTTGCCCAGAAAGCTCAACAACTTTAAGCAGAACTAAATAATATTTAAAAAAGCTCAACAACTTTTCTGTCTGGACCTTCACTGTTTGAAATATGGCAAACCTAGTTACAAGAGAAGCACAATCACTAAAGTGTGCAGCTAGGGTTACTCTTCAAGGTGAGCCTTGAGATTATCCAGGAAGACCAGCAAAAGCACAGTACCAAAGAAATAGCAGAAATAAGGCATGTGTGGACTGAATGCATTTTGAACTCAAACTTCTCTTATCCCCACCCCGACCCCAATTCACTGCAAGGAAGATAATAAAATCAAAGTTAAGGTAAGTGTTCTCAATTTAGAATGCTTTGGAAAAGGATCATTTGGGAGACTCATCAGTCTGTTTCAGTGACCATCCATTTTTAAAAGCTTAATCAGAGCAATGTAATATATAGCCATTCATCTTTTGGTTTTGCAGTTAACATCAGGCTGTGTAATTAATCTCTGGGCCATTCAAGTAATTTTGGATTGTGCAATTAATCTTTGAACTGGGCAGTTATTTTTTGGAGTGTGCAATTAATTTTCTGAACTACAGTGTACCATTGACTTGTGGGCAGAACACACAATTTTAAGTCTGGGTAACAGATACTTACCCAGCATTGTCAATTAGATTTTGGGCTGTGGGTCTTTTATTTATTTTTTCATTAATTTGGACAGCTTAAATGAGATGAGGGTTATGAAACAGAATAGCTCGAGTTAAAAAACACTGTTGCAATAAAAACCAGAAGTGGAAAAGCTGCAGCTGTGGAAACTTTTCTAGTTTCTATCTAGTTTTCCATTTAAAAATTTGTAGCAATTTGTAACAATGGAAAATGCATACACAACACCAGAAAAAAGATTGCTGAATTTACGGTATTTCAGAAAAGAATGGCTGGGGGCGTGGAGGAGAGGAGAGATGTAAATGACAGAAAGTGCAAAAAGATTAAAATGATCAGAAGATCAAGCGTGTATATGTGGATATATACATGCAAGAGGGGTTTTTTTTTTAATAAAAAGAGAAATTATAAGACACACAAAGCAGGGAAATAGAACACATGGTAGGAAGAAAAGAAGAATGAAACTTACAGCTGACATTGATGATGGATAAAGTGGGGACAAGTGGAAAGCTAGATTAAAAAATCATTAAAATTTTGAAAATTAGCGAACTGAAAGGAGATAATTTACAGACCAGCCCTATTGATCTACTGTGTTAATGACTGCCATGTAAATGTTAACACTAGCCATCAGATGTCCTTGTTTCCAAGAAAAATGAAGATTATCAGAGATCGCAAAGAAAGGAATATATGACAACAACAAGAAGATGAAGAAAGTAAAAAAGAGACTATCTGGATGGAACTGGATAGAACTGTTTAATTAAAGCAGTAATAGAAGTGATGTTTGGATTCTCGTCCGGAGCTTGATGTATGGGTACCCCCAACAAAATTGAAAAAATTCCGCTGTATAATTTGGAATTAATGTGATTTGAAATAATGTGATATGATTGGCCTGTTAATAAAAATTATGTTTAAAAAAAAAAAGGAAAGGAAGCCAGAGATCGACTGTGAGCTACCGAAACCTCACAGGGATCTACCAGTACATCACAATCAACCTGTTGGACATCCCAGATCTAGATCATTGGATTCCTCTGTCAGAGGTCATCACTATGCAGACAGTCATTCTGCTGCTTGTCTCACATCTGCCCTCTCTTGTCATGCTTCCTTCTTTCGGCGAAATCAAGCAGAGCCACTGGAAGGAAATCAAGCAGAGCCGTTGAAAAGAGCCACAGGTGGGTCAAATGTCTTCCAGAAGCAACACAAGTGTGTGTTTGTCAGTGTGTCTCTCTGTGTTGAGTTTAATCACAGAAGTGACAGCAGGCCTTAAAGCCAGTCTAGGACTTGACCCGAAGAAGGAGCTGCATGGAAATGCCTCAGTTTTTTAAACTTTTTATTGGGTTAGGCAACAAGCACCTTCGTATACCTCTACTTCTTTATGTTCCCTTGACTTTGCACTCTAATAATGTTTTTACCCCCTAAAGATTTGAGTTTCTCAGCTAATGTCAATGACTGTTGTACCCGTCTCAGACTTCTATTACATGATTCAGTCAATCACTGCCTGGATTTTTGGTTCACTACCTCCACATTGTACTACAGATTTTTACCTCATGCTTTAAAACTTTAAATTTTAAGCATTCCACTACTTTCATCAGTTTTAGCAGAGGAATAATTCATATGAACTGGCATATCTTCAAGTGGATTGGGTTCCCAGTGTATTAATTGCAACAGTTGGTTAGAGTGTGGTGCTGACAATGCCAAGGTTGTAGGTTCGATCCCTGTAAGGGACAGCTACATATTCCTGCATTGAAGGGCGTTGGACTAGATTATCCCTTCTAACTCTCTGATTCTATGACAAATAGAAGTAGCTTTCACTTCACCACCTTTTTATATTTATGGACAAAGATTAAAGATGAACAATACTTGCACTTGATCTTCATAGTGGACCTTTCTCTGGCAGTTCCAGATCAAAGGCTACCAGAAACACTACACAAGAAAATAGTGCTGGTCATAAAACTAAAATGTACAACCTATCACAGGTTTAATTTAATTCATCACATTTAATTCAGCTCACAGCCATGGTGAGTACAAGCAACAAAGGACTGCAATTAGAAGAGAACACTTGGACTTGGCAGGGAGTTTGGGTCATAACAACACTGATTGCAATCATCTAGTGTCAAAGTATCATATTATATGTGGTTGAAGTGATGAACGTTTTGGAATTCAGACTCTTCCCAACTAAAGGAATTACAAGCTGCTTTGCTTATTCTCTCAACTTCAGCATTGTTGAGGACGGGAATGGCCGGCATTGCAGAATCAACGTCCTGACAGCAGCATCACTGCCACTTACTAGGGTGGCGCAGGGCAGGGTGGTGGCAAGGTCAGGAGTGCACCAGTGAGCCAATCCCACCAGTGTGCCCATGCAACCCCAACTTCGCTGCCACCCCACCAGACACTAGGACTCAGCTATACAGCTGCAAATAAAACATTTAAAGCAGGCATGACCAAACTTGGCCTCCAGATGTTTTGGGACTACAACTCCCATCATCCCTAGCCAACAGGACCAGTGGTCAGGGATGATGGGATTTGTAATCCCAAAACATCTGGAGGGCCAAGTTTGGCCATGCTTGGTTTAAAGTGTGTTTTAAGTGTGATATACAATGTGATGGGACGCGGGTGGCGCTGCGGGTTAAACAGAGCCTAGGACTTGCCGATCAGAAGGTCAGTGGTTCGAATCCCCGCAACGGGGTGGGATCCCGTTGCTTGGTCCCTGCTCCTGCCAACCTAGCCGTTTGAAAGTAGATAAATAGGTACCGCTCTGGCAGGAAGGTAAACGGCATTTCCATGTGCTGCTCTGGTTCGCCAGAAGCAGCTTAGTCATGCTGGCCACATGACCCAGAAGTTGTCTGCGGACAAACGCCAGCTTCCTTTACTACAATGTGACACTAGATGGTGATGGTGAGCCTTAAGGGAAATTCCATGTATTTTTAAAAAACGCTTAAAAAAATTTTTTTTTTTCAGAACGGTTTTTATCAATGTGTATATTCCACCTCAGTGTGAAAAGCTGTGCACAGATCATGAACATGAGTTCATCAGTGACCTCTACCAAAGTGTCATCACCATCATTGTAACATCTGCTCAGCTTTCTTTTAAAGATTCTGGGCATGTGGACATCCTCCTGTTTGAATAGAAGTTAGAGTTGCCCAGTACTGAATGGTCAGCCCTTCTGTTATTCTGTCATACAATTTCTCAGAACAGGATTGTATAGAGTATTGATTGGCCAGCTCTGGTATATAAGGCAATTTCAAAGAGAGAGAGGAAAAAACAGCTGGGAGAGCTCCTTTTAAAAAAAGAAAGCAGGGGTGAGGAGACAATGTATCCACCTACTTACTATAGGGGTGGGCAGACAGCTACCAGCTTTTGCTCCCAAACTCCAATTTATAATGTGTTGAAACAGGGAGGAAGGAGAGCTCCCTGCACAGAACAAAATTTAGCCCCTGCTTCTGTTTCCATGCATGTTTGTATGGTGTGGTTAGCTGATTTTAAACTCTAAACTGAATGGTCTTATGGATGGGCCTCTTCAGATGGTCGCTCTCTTTCCTGTATATTTACAGGATGATATCCAAATCAGAGCAAACCTACTGGATTCAATGAACTTAACTCTTGAATATTACTAACACTGGAGATCGCCAAATGCTTTTATCGGTGGCTGTGGATGTGAGTGAACATTATCTCAGAGAAAGTGTGTGTCCAGTGAAGTCTGCCTGCTTGCACAATGGACATCTCCTTCTGTAATGTGACTTTTGGTTTTCCTTTCCTCTCCTGCAGCCCCAGGTGTACCCCAAAAATCTGCTTGGAAGGGTCCACCAAACTCCAGAGTAGATTGCGGAGGGCATGTGCTGATGCTTGTTCAAGTTCTGCTGGATCCTACCCAGTATAACCTATACTACTCTAGCTTATGAAGAGAGGCAACTGGATATAAACTTTCAATTGTAATATATACTTCTTAGTCATCAAAGACACATTGAAAATTCTCCCATCAGCCTTTTAAGACAGACGCTTGAAAGGACACAACAGGAAGATAAATTTTACAGAGAAAGGCAGTCCCTTCAGGCTCAACTAAATGGCATTAAGCATGACATACAATACTTCTTGTTTTTGAATTTCACAGGTAAACAGATACAGTTTAATGGAGCAGCAAAAAAGATCCATGAAAGATACTACTTCATTTTGCCCCAAAAAGTATATTTTTCTGCTGTTGATTTTCTATTTGCATAATATCTCATTAGAACCGGTAAAATAATTTATTATGATACAGTGGTACCTCGGGTTACAGACGCTTCAGGTTACAGACTCAGCTAATCCAGAAATAGTACCTTGGGTTAAGAACTTTGCTTCAGGATGAGAACAGAAATCGGGCAGCGGCGGCTGGTACCTCAGGTTAAGAACAGTTTCAGGTTAAGAACGGATTAAGTTCTTAACCCAAGGTACCACTGTACTATGCAAGCCACAAGAATGTTTGTTAAATAATGACAAAAAGTAAAGGTAAAGGTAAAGGGACCCCTGACCCTTAGGCCCAGTTGTGACCGACTCTGGGGTTGCGGCGCTCATCTCGCTTTATTGGCCAAGGGAGCTGGCGTACAGCTTCCTGGTCATGTGGCCAGCATGACTAAGCCACTTTTGGCAAACCAGAGCAGCACACGGAAATGCCGTTTACCTTCCCACCTATTTATCTCTTTGCACTTTGATGTGCTTTCGAACAGCTAGGTTGGCAGGAGCTGGGACCGAGCAATGGGAGCTCACCCCGTCGCGGGGACTCAAACCACCAACCTTCTGATCGGCAAGTCCTAGGCTCTGTGGTTTAACCCACAGTGCCACCCACATCCCACAAAATGACAAAGACAAAGAGACCCTATAAACTTTATATGGGGAGAAGTGCCCTATAGAAAAGGAAAAAAATATTGTTTTCTGAACACTTTACACTATGAGATATATCTCACAATGACAAAAAGAAACAAGATGAGAATGCTATGTGAAATTACAGGAAAATTGCTTGAAAAATAAAGGATGGATGTGGAAGAGAGAGGCACATTATTCCTGTTGCAAAGAGCCTGAAAAATTTGCTACTACACTTGCCATGCAAGACTTAGAGAATACTTCCGTAATGGGGGGGGGGGGCTACTCCTACTAAACTACTTGTAAGCAAACCTAATGGATTTGACAGTTGTACAAAAAAATTCTAGGCATAGTGAATAAATTCTTGGAAATCATATGAGGAAAAGATTGAAGGAAAATCGGAGAAGCCTGTTATTTTCTTTCCCCCTCAAAAATGAAATAAATGGCAAAGAAAAAGCAGAAGATTAAAAGATAGAGACCTAATTTATGCCCCATCTGATAAAAGAACAATAAAATAGGAATAAAGTTTCCCCAAGAACTCAGATGTCTTTGTGCTACCATTATTTGCATGAAGTAAAACTTCTGTACAATTGCCAAATCCATTAGGTTTGTGAACAAGAAGCTGAGTGGAAGTATTATTAGGTGTACGGGATTTTTTTTTACCAGCATTAAGCAAGCAAATAATTTATCCTTTGCATTTTCATTCTTTGGCAAACTCTCCCTACCCCCACTGAACGGTTTGCAGCCAGGGCACTTAAAGACAGGGCTGGCCCCAGCATTAGGTGGAATGAGGTGACTTTCTCGGGTGGCAAATGCTAGAGAGCAGCAAAGGAAGCCCCCTGGCCTTAACCTTCTGGTGGAGGACAGAATTTGAGAAAACAAACTATCTACAGAAAATGATTAGCAATTCCATTAACTATCACTTCAATCCTAATCTCCCCTGTGTACAGAATTGTAGGGTTGGAGAATCATTAATGGGCTTGAAGAAACCTTTTGGCTCCACATTCTTATCAGATCTTGGCCTCGTGGACCAAACTTGACAGGTGGGCAGGGATGCCCAATCATCAATCATATGGCATCAGAATGATGCCAAGAGATTGGGTGCTTTGAAATCACAAAGCTGGAGACCTAGGGTTGCAAAGAACCCTACAAGGGGCTTGAAAGTGCCTGAGGCTATTGACTTTATTACCCAGAAGAGAGAAACTCACTTACAGCCAAAGACTGCTTTCCCTTGCCAATGCGCAATCAGGTATGCACTTTAAGGATCCCAAAGGTGCATTGGCAGCCCCATCTCTGCCTATTGCACATCCAGTGCTTTTGTTTTTCTGGGGGCAGAAAAGCTGTAATTAAATGTGTGGCACTTTCTGTAACAACTTCAGTACATTGTTTTTCTAGAAGAAAAGCGCTGCCCATATCTATCATCATATATGTGTGTGGTTTGGGGAAAACAGCCTCACGGGACAAGTTTGAACTCCTGGTGGCCCATGTTTGGCCTGATCTGGTCTAACCCCTGGACTCAGTGGTGGATCTGCAATGCTAAACACAGCTACAGCATCCCTGACAGATGGCCATCCACGTCCCGCTTAAATACCTCCAGGAATGGAGGGGCTACTAGCATGCAATTTAACAACAGAAGTTATTAACAAGAGTAACATAGCTCAGTTATTTCCCATCATCTCAAAAGAGATGAACAAATTATACCTTGAAAATTCCTCCTCATTCTGCCCCGCTCTCCTCTGCAACAGAAGAGAAAACTTCTAAAGGTAAATCCCATGCAGATAATACTCACCATTTCCCAGCAAATTATTCTCAGCTACCGCAGCTTTGCTTTAATTTGCAGTTAAAATAGCATTATCTGAAATTTTCTTCGAGTACCATTATTACTTTGTTCCATACTGATAATGCGGCTTTATGAAGGCTGGAAGAAGGGAAATGGCATAAGTGGGTTCTTTGATTATGAGCTTCACATATTGAAATTAGGCATTCAGCAGAACCTTGAAGCCACAATAGAATCTTTAGAAAATATCCCATTACTTCACATAGCTGATAAGAAGATACAAAGGTCATCTCCTGCCATTTCTGCTATTGCATCTTCTTCATTCTGTGCTGCTTTATTATAGTCCGCAGGAGTGTTACAGGCTGATCTATCAAATGAGAACAGTGAGTCCAAAAGTTAATGCTCCTTTGTCAAAGATTATGCATTGCCAGCCTCTGTCATCCATGGATCAAGACTATACCAATATCTGCATTCCTCAGTGTACCTACCTGTCCTCAGGGGTAATAAAAACTGACAGCTGTATGTTCCCTTTCCTCCAATGATTTGGAGTAAGCTCTTTACTCTTTTCTTCTTCTTGCACTGCTTTGTTTCTTAAAACAGCTGCTCAGAATCTTTGAGGCAGGGCATGCTCATTTAATTCATTTATTTGTTTTCAGCTGACAAAAGCTCCCAGAGGAGCTGAGAAAGATCAGAAACAAGACAGTCCCTGCCCTCAGGCTTACAATATAAAAACCCATGGCACAAAAGGAAAATGGATTGGGAGGGAAGAGGAAAACAGCTGTCTGAAGCATGAGCTCTTATTTACAAACGATATCTAAGTCAAAATGTTTATTTGCCTGGCATGAGCATCTCCCTCACCTTCCCTCCTCACTTTACATTTCTGTTAGGAAACCTCAGCTTTTTTATTCTTCTGCTCTTCTGTAATCCATACATTTAGTCACCTGCAGCAAGACTTTAATGGAGTGGCATAGATGAAACCACATCCATAGCCCCACATCTCATGCTGGCCAAGGCAGAAAGGGGAGCAGGAGAAATGCCTCTTTGCTATGCCAGCTTCTAGGCTGGTGATTCAGAGAGGCCTGTTGCAATCATGTGACAGCAGCAGGATGACCTCAGGATCCCCCATTTGGGGACTTCCAACTACTGCCAGTGGTAACTCCTGCCTGCTGTTTGAATAGCTGCATTGGGAAACTGATCATTGGTGGGCCCAGGCAGGACTGGTCAGAGAGATACCTCTGCCTCATCTTAACAGCCTCCAGCACAGTGGATCAGAGACTTGGACTGTTCTGCCCATATGCTTAGTCAAGCTCAATGACATTCAGATGGGCATCATGATGTGCCCTGACACCTGCTGACATGCAGATCCCTCTTGCTGGATTGGAGTGAACAACACAGGACACAATCCTAACTCCACCTACCTTGAAGTAATGTCGGTTGAATTCAATGGGTCTTCCCTATGAGTAGACATGGTTAGGAGTGCGGCCTAAATTCAATAACTGAAAGCATGTAAGATTCTTGTCCCAACATTTTTTAAAAATCACATACCATCTGCATCAAGGAACAGATCTTTCATTATTGTGTGCCTTAAAATTAAAGCACATTCGGTTAGATTTAGGTTACGAAAGTAATTAGCAGAGCAGTAATCAGGATATGTTTGAAAAAAATAAAGATACTTTTCTAATAGTATTCATAATAGCATATACAATGCACCAATAAGGCCAAGCAGTTCATGACCCCTCCATGTTTAGGTTAGCTCACTTGCTAATGAAGAGTGCAGCTTTGAAGTGATCATGTAATCTCTTTGTGTTCCAATTAAACAACACTGGACAGGATCTAAATCATTGGCAGATGCAATTAATAGCAATAAATATTCATGCGTATGGCTTTGTGGCAAGTTACATAATCTGGCTGCTCATTAAAAACAATGCACTATAAAAGAGCATCAAGAATTAGAGCCATAAAGTTCTGTTCTGGAAAGAGAGTAATCAACATGAAGTTATTAAAATGTGTCTGTTCCTTACTACATTGCCTGGGGAAGATTTTATGCAGTGACTGATCACATAGTCAAAGATTTTGGGTGCCCCCTCCTTCATAATTAGCATATGACAAAAAAAAAATTTATCAAAGTAGCTCATATTGGAGCACTGCTGTTGTAGAACTGCCTAGATTTCTGGTGTTAAGAATTGAGATAACTGTTTTCAGGTCTACAGCCTAGACAGAGATTGTTCCCTTCCCTGAGAATAAGAGATGGAAAGTGGTTTTAAGGAAGAACCACATAGTTCCTGGAGAAATGGCATGGCTCCTTCTCATACTAATAGTGCCCTTGCCCTGAATGGGGCATGAATTGGGGCATGGAAAGAAATTATGCTGTTCACCAAATTCAAATGGATCCTCCTTATCCAGAGAGCATGACTAGACATTGCCCAATGTCCTAGGGAGGAGAGGGCTGGCTGGATCCGTATATGGGATGCTTATATAGGCTTCCTATAAGAGGTACTGTGGTGTGTTCAGGCCTGTCCAAGCAATGGCAGGGAGAAATAGTGACTGGATGATCAAAAATTCTCTTGTGCAAAAGACTGAATCACGGCCTACAGTGCATGTCAGTGCCTATTTAATTGTAAGCAAGTCCCATCATGTTCAATAGAGATAATGATGATGAAGGTGATGATGATGATTAAACTTTCTGTTCTAGTAACGTGCAGTTTTTTAAGTTCAATCTAAAACCAGATGATTCATTAACTTTATAAAAATGGTTAAAGCCAGTTGAGAACCCTACATTATTTTATGATTTCTTGCAAAAATGCCTTCTAGCTTCACATTCTCAACTAGTTTTTCTTTCTTGGCCACAACCAGTTTATGCACCTCTGCGGCTGGGGTTGGTTCCTTTCCCCATTTTCTGAAAGAGGAAATCCTCTCCAGCAAATGCACAGATAGCCTAGATCAACCTTCCAGATGTCATTGGGCTTCAGCTCCCATCAGCCCCAGCCAGCAAGGTCAGGGATGATGGGGGTTGTAGTCCAGCCCATATCTAGGAGGCCCACATTCTCATCCCTGGCCTAGATTTTTCTGTTTTCTTTTACTATCAAATGTCAATATAATTCTAACTTCCAGGGATTACCAGGTTTCTGAGAAAAGGCCTAATCATATGAAAAATTATGTGCAAAAAATATACATATAATACTTTAAGAAAGGGCAAGCCACATGTTATACCATTCTTCTGCAGCATAATTTTGTAAGTATATTCATAGTGTATTTTATACAGTTATATGTATTGTCATATGTATCTGTTTATGTAGGCTTGGAGGAAACTAGGAATGTTTATGTGTAGAATATTATATATATGACAACACATATAATGTGTGATTATTGTTTTTATTTTAGTTGATTGGGGGGATCCCTTCTCACTGAGACTAAAGAGAGATTCGGGAATTTAAAAATAAATAAGTGTGTGTGTAGATAAGATTTTCAGAAAATTTCATCCCTATTATTCACACATGCTAGGCCAGCAGCTAACTGCGTATGATAAATGTGTTGTCAACAAAGCATCAAGGGAGAGGAATTCTATTAAGACTAGTTCTCTGTTGCTTTGAAACTGGGAGAGAGGCAACACTCAGATTTTCTGAGAGGTAGTTACTGGATTCTTTATTAACATGCTAATGGTATCTACTAGAGCCTGCTGAGCTGTAATTATGTTTGTTGACCAAATCACTTGGTAGAAGAAACATAGCACTATATACTCATCTTGCCAGTAAAGAGGTTCATCTAAATAAGATGTGATGATTGTCCATATTCAAAAGAAATAGTATTCTTTCTTTGGAGAAGCAGGAAGAAAGTGAAAACAAATTTATTTTCTAACATTGGATTTTCATATGTCTTAAGATCAAGAGTATTGCATGGCTGTGATGAATGAGAATGGAAGGAGATCAAGTATATCCTCTTCCCTATTCCTACAGAGATAAAACATTTCCCAGAACTCCTAGTTACCCCACACAAAAACAAACAATGGCATATGAGTCAAGGGATATCCGCGGGCACCACTATCAAGAAGACCCTCTGCCTGGTTCCTTGTAACCTCACTTCTCGCAGTGAGGAAACCACCAGAAGGCCCTTGGCACTGGACCTCAGTGTCCGGGCTGAATTATGGGGGTGGAGACACTCCTTCAGGATGTATAACTCACAATCATCAGAATACCCATCCAATGGAATGCTTAGTGGGGTGTTCTGATACAATTACAGTGGTACCTCGGGTTACATACGCTTCAGGTTACGTACGCTTCAGGTTACAGACTCCGCTAACCCAGAAATATTACCTCGGGTTAAGAACTTTGCTTCAGGATGAGAACAGAAATCATGTAGCGGCGGGAGGCCCCATTAGCTAAAGTGGTGCTTCAGGTTAAGAACAGTTTCAGGTTAAGAACGGACCTCTGGAATGAATTAACCTGAGGTACCACTGTATTGGGTGTCTGCAACTAGGGATGGACAGAACAGCCTTTCTGGTCCATATCCATTTTTCATGTGCTCATTCATAAATCCATTTCATCCAGTCCATAATCTGCAATTATTTTAATCCATTCAAAAATCCATAATTAAATAAACCTTTTATCACAAAATTAATATTTAGATACATATTTTTATTAGTTTGTGGGTGCTAGACTCCCACAAATTCCTGATTCAAGCTAGTGTTAGAATTTAACTAAGGCTTGTGTGCTAGACCCAATGTGTTTTAAGGTGTGTGTGTGTGATGCTGGAAATTAGCATGTGTGAAAAGCTAATTAAGCTAAGCAAGCTTCCTAAACTGTATTAGACACTTCTAAATCCTAGGGAATCAACATGTGGTAAGTGTCAACTGAGTCAGACTAATTTCCTTTGAGATAATAGTCTGGGCAATGGGCCATTAGGACCCAACCAAGGACTGTGGCCTTTCCCTGTGTTAGAAAAGGCCAGAGCTTAGGTTAGTGAGGAGTTAGGCGTCATGCGACGGAGTTAGTAAGCAACAGACTGGAGAAAGAGAGTCAGAGAGCAACATTTGAGAGCAATCATTGGGGTCTGCTTAAGTTCAGAACCTCTTGGGCTGTTGATGTTGTGAGCCCCTCCCTTGTAGGCTTAGGTTGTATATATGGGGTGGCATGTAACACTGGTGTCAGCTAGGGGTTGTATATAACAATATTTTATCACCAAATGTGCATTTAAATCAATATTTTACCTCAGTATACACATTTCTTGTCCTAAAATATACATTCCAATGCATTTTTGTTTTGTTTCTGAGCTAAGAACTAATTCCAGCAAGTCTGAAATCTGATCAGGTCAGCTCAGTCATGCCTACCTGTAACTAGAGGTAGAGAGGAGGTATGGATTCTCTGAGGGGGGGGGGAAGGCAGCAATTGTAATGTGTCGCAAAGAAAGATTGGTTTTTTAAAAATTAACTTATCAAGGGGGAACCTAGAATCAAGTGAATGTCAGTTTTACAGAGCCCAAAGACTCACCATCTTGAAGCTATTTAAGCTTTCCTTCTCTTGACAACAGGAATCTGTTGGAAGTCAGTTGAACAGGTGCGGCGCATAACAGAAATTGCAATGGGATACAGCTATGCTTCAAAATGAGCTCATTTGAAAGTCAGAATATTCCACATAGGAATAATCCACTGAACCACCCAATCATTTTTTAATAGTTGAATTTTCATAGAAACTTTTCCTTTTACGGTACATAATGCATGATACAAAACAATCCAACAGAATCACAACAATTCACATCCAAAATCGAAGATACAAGAGTTACAGAGCACAAGAAGAGTAGTTATATTTACAGGAGAAAGGAGACCTTAAACTATAAAAAGCAAAGTGAGCAGATGACAGTATCAGGATGGAGATCTTAAATGCTTTGGTAGTAAGTCACACCAGAAAGACTGCTGCGATAAGAAATATTTGATGCAATATTCATTGTGGGAAAAGGAACTGAGGAGATATTGTACTACTTCAGTATTTTGCATATTCCATGCTATGTGAGAAATCAAATTGAAATGAAATGTGATCAAGGGGAAATGCTTTTTTTAAAAAAATGCAGAGTTAACATATGAGGGCATAAATCTTATTATAAATAGATTTAAGAAAATTACAGGTAAGGCGAGAACAGTTTTACCCTGGAGTCCTGAAGAAAAATCTTAAATAAGGTTTAAGTAAAGACTGCAATACTAATACTAATTTTCAGAGGCAAGCCAATCAATTCATGCAGGACTTGCCATTAAGATTGTGGCAAAGTCTTCTATAAAGGGGGAAGGAGGCATATCATAGCTCTTTTTATATTTTTCCTTTTTTTGAAAATGTGACAGTTTAGAATGGGAATACATAGAGCACAGTGCTAGGCTGTGTATATAAGAGGCGATGTGATCTTTTGGTATGCTAGTCTCAATCTTTCTACAACCAAACCAATGCCATAAACCTACTGCAGTAGCTAATTGGCAGCATTTTAAAGAAAGTTTTAACAATATGCTATGACTTTTAATAAACCAGTTTTATACTATTTTAAAGGGACGCGGGTGGCGCTATGGGTAAAACCTCAGCGCCTAGGACTTGCCGATCACATGGTCGGCGGTTCGAATCCCTGCGGCAGGTGAGCTCCCGTCGTTCGGTTCTAGCTCCTGCCCACCTAGCAGTTCGAAAGCACCCTTAAGTGCAAGTAGATAAATAGGTACTGCTTTATAGCGGGAAGGTAAACGGCGTTTCCGTGTGCTGCTCCGGTGCCGGTTCGCCAGAGCAGCTTCGTCACGCTGGCCAAGTGACCCGGAAGTGTCTGCGGACAGTGCTGGCTCCCGGCCTCTAGAGTGAGATGAGCGCACAACCCTAGAGTCTGTCAAGACTGGCCCGTACGGGCAGGGGTACCTTTACCTTTATACTATTTTAATACTAAATCCTGAATATAGCAAAACCATGAATCTTCCATCCCTGCCACTTATAAGGTGACCATTAAAAATCAACATTGTACCAGAATTTTAAAACTTTTTTGCACCTCTGAATTCTGCCTATATCCTATTTTTCATTAATTGTAGTCGGGTTTTGTACTGCATGTACCAAAGAGCGGAATTCTTTAGCCTAATTGTTCCAAAATGTTCTGTCTGAAATGAAGGAAGGATCGTGCGTGTTTCAAACGAGATGCTTCAGGGGCAGAAATAGGAGAAATACTTTGGAGCATTTATTTTTGAAAACATAACAAAAACACATTCTTCCCCTTTTTCAACTAAGTTTGAAATAACAGTCTGAAAAAGTGCTTGAGAGAAGGATGACAGCATTATAATGGGGCCTTATTTTGAGTTCTCCTTGGATTATTGCTAATGGTCTAGTGGGGCACTGTTCTCTCTCCTTGCCACAGACACACAAATACTACCCCTGATATCAAAGCACATAATTTTATCATGAAAAAAACCCAGTCTGTTGAAAAGACAGAAATGAGTGATGGGTTTTACACAGTACAATCATATGCAAACATAGCTTACTCAGGAATATGTTCTATTGTGTCTAATGGGGCTAGCAGGGGTGCTTGAATAAAATATTACCTGGGGGGCAGTAAGCTCCACCCCACAAAACTGATCACATGACATGGTGCACGCATGTAGGGGGGGCGCAAGTATTTTATTGGGGGCAGCGAAGGGACTTCGGCTTCTGGGAGTTGGCTCCTATGGTCCCTAGTAAGTGTGTGTAGGATTTCAGTCAAAAGTGCAAATACTATTTTGCTAGAATTTGGTAAGTGAATAAAATGGAGTCCTAAGAAGTAGCCTGAAGATATGCAAAAATAATCTCTGCCCTTTTGTTGTTGTTTAGTCGTTTAGTCGTGTCCGATTCTTTGTGACCCCATGGACCAGAGCACGCCAGGCACTCCTGTCTTCCACTGCTTCCCGCAGTTTGTTCAAACTCATGTTGGTAGTTTTGAGAACACTGTCCAACCATCTCGTCCTCTGCCGTCCCCTTCTCCTTGTGCCCTCCATCTTTCCCAGCATCAGGGTCTTCTCCAGGGAGTCTTCTCTTCTCATGAGGTGGCCAAAGTATTGGAGCCTCAGCTTCAGGATCTGTCTTTCCACCAACTACTGGTGCTGAAGAAACTGAAATTGACCAATTCTATGAAGACTTACAACACCTTCTAGAAATGACAGCAAAGAAGGATGTTCTTCTCATTATAGGGGATTGGAATGCTAAAGTAGGGAGTCAAGAGATGAAAGAAACAACTGGCAAATTTGGCCTTGTAGTTCAAAACAAAGCAGGGCAAAGGCTAATAGAGTTCTGCCAAGAGAACAAGCTGGTCATCACAAACACTCTTTTCCAACAACACAAGAGACGACTCTACACATGGACATCACCAGATGGGCAGCATCGAAATCAGATTGATTATGTTCTCTGCAGCCAAAGATGGAGAAGCTCTATACAGTCAGTAAAAACAAGACCTGGAGCTGACTGTGGCTCAGATCATCAGCTTCTTATAGCAAAATTCAAGCTTAAACTGAAGAAAGTAGGAAAAACCACTGGAAGTGAGGAACAGGTTTGAGGATTTGGATTTGGTGGACAGAGTGCCTGAAGAACTCTGGGTGGAGGCTCATAACGTTATACAGGAGGCAGCAACGAAAACCATCCCAATGAAAAGGAAATGCAAGAAAGCAAAGTGGCTGTCCAAAGAGGCCTTACAAATAGCGGGGGAGAAGGCAAGCAAAATGTGAGGGAGATAGTGAAATATACAGGAAATTGAATGCAGATTTCCAAAAAATAGCAAGGAGAGACAAGAAGGCCTTCTTAAACGAACAATGCAAAGAAATAGAGGAAAACAATAGAATGGGGAAAACCAGAGATCTGTTCAAGAAAATTGAAGATATGAAAGGAACATTTTATACAAAGATTACCATAGTAAAGGACAAAAGTGGTAAGGACCTAACAGAAGCAGAAGACATCAAGAAGAGGTGGCAAGAATACACAGGGGAATTATACCAGAAAGATATGGATGTCTCGTACACCCCAGGTAGTGTGGTTGCTGACCTTGAGCCAAACATCCTGGAGAGTGAAGTCAAATGGGCCTTAGAAAGCACTGCTAATAACAAGGCCAGTGGAAGTGATGGTATTCCAGCTGAACTATTTAAAATTTTAAAATATGATGCTGTTAAGGTGCTACACTCAATATGCCAGCAAGTTTAGAAAACTCAGCAGTGGCCAGAGGATTGGAGAAGATCAGTCTACATCCCAATCCCAAAGAAGGGAAGTGCCAAAGAATGCTCCAACTACCGCACAATTGCACTCATTTCACACACTAGCAAGGTTATGCTTAAAATTCTACAAGGCAGGCTTAAGCAGTATGTGGACCGAGAACTCCCAGAAGTGCAAGCTGGATTTAGAAGAGGCAGAGGAACCAGAGACCAAATTGCAAACATGCGCTGGATTATGGAGAAAGCTAGAGGGTTCCAGAAAGACATCTACTTCTGCTTCATTGACTATGCAAAAGCCTTTGACTGTGTCGACCACAGCAAACTATGGCAAGTTCTTAAAGAAATGGGAGTGCCTGATCACCTCATCTGTCTCCTGAGAAATCTCTCTGCAGGACAAGAAGCTACAGTTAGAATTGGATATGGAACAACTGATTGGTTCAAAATTGGGAAAGAAGTACAACAAGGTTGTATATTGTCTCCCTGCTAAGGTTGTATATTGTCTCCTAGTTCTAATCTACCCGTTTCTGAGATTCATGACCTCTTAAGGCATTGTACGAGCAAGAAAATCTGGTTCATGCTGTCTCCTTGCTTGTGGTCAGCTAATCTCTGGAATCTGTAAGGGATGGATTGATGGATGGATGGATGGGTGGGTGGATTTGCACATGTAATGAAATAAGGGTTTTGCTTTTATACCACTTGCACTGAGATGCACAAACCGCAGCTATCTGTGTGGTGGCTATGAGCCAGGTGCCCACCAGCAAGCAGCTGAGAAACACAGGATTTTTCAAGTATTAAAAAAGGGAATTATTTAAGGTTCATCATTCTGAGTCTCACAAATCAGTCAGCAAGTCAACCGTCCTCACACACACAAACACTCACACTTTGAAATCAGCCTGACTTATAGGAAACTTTGTCGACTTTAAATTTATGAGTGTTCATAAAAATCGAGAACCCTCTCTTCAATCCCAGACTTAAAAATGAAATGTCATAGATCACATTTATTAATTATATTCCTGGTTTAGTACTAGAGCAGCACATTTCTCAAGTTAATTGCCAGAACAGGAACAATGTTGTGACATTAACATTGTCTTAGGTCAAATTGGAATTCGAAAGCTGGAGGAAACTATTATTGCTTGTCAGGGGCCAATATGGAAGGATGGCATTTTCTGGAAGATAAAATAGTAATGCCTGCATAAAAAAATGGGCTCATGGGCCTATTTGAAAAGGAGGTTCATGGCATGCACATAGAAATGTATGCAAAGTAGAACAAAAATGCAGTAAAGTATCTCTGGGAGCATTCTTATGGCTAAAGAAGGTGAATAGGCAACTGAGATTAGACTTAATTTTATAATCCTTGACATTTTTAATACCTGGGGCATATGGAAGTACATAACAGTTTCAGAAAAATCAGCAGTCATGCAATGCTCACCAAGTAGAGGAATCCATTTCTGGAAATATAATCTCCTTGCTGAGTTTTGGAAATGGGCAGGAGTGCACTGCTTTGTCTTGGTTTGTGCTTTGCTGAAAGAATAAAGTGGGAGAGAGAACAATGCGCATTTTCAGCAGGTCATGCTATAACAATAAGAGCCCTGCTAGATCAGCCCAAAGTCTGATCTCGTTGAGAACACTAGCCAACAATGGCCACATTCACATCTTACATTTAAATCACACAGCTACCCCCCAAAGAATCTCTCGGGAGTCCAAGCAGGGAAAAGGGGAAATAAATAAATTAGAGAAAATTGAAAGCAGGATTCAATGAGCTTGTCAAACAAATCGGGACTAAACTTGACACACAACAAAAAAGCAAGAAAGCAATTGATTATCAATATGAGTGAGGCCAGTGGGAGTAGCAGAGCCATTTAGTGTCCATCAAGGCAAGTTGGTCAAACCTATTAAGCTATCTAATGACTGGAGGGAACCGCAGCCTAAGTGAGTTCTCTTGACAGTCAGCTGCTTCTTCCCTGAGGTTTGTGAACTAAAGCTCACAAGTGTAGAGTGTATATGCCAAGCATATAGAGTGCTGTGAAAAATTGTGGGACACAGCAGAGTCAATTTGCACACAACATTGAGTTTTCCTGCTGCCTTCTAAAAGGGTGCCGTTTCGCCAGAAGCCATGGTAAGATGGGGGGAGGGGAGGGGAGAGAGAAAACAGTATTTTTTCCCTTCTTTGGTTGCTTTTTTGCATGGTCTCAGAGGGTTTCCCTGGATTTTTCTATCATTTGGGGATCAAAATTCCATGTGCAGGAGTGCATTAGAAATTTTCCAATAGGAACCAACAGAAATTGTTGGCTTGTTATGTGAATGCTCACCCAATGCATTGTTGTGTGGCAAATACCCGCCCCCTCCCACTGGAGTAGAAATAACGACTCGGACACAAGAATTAAGGTTAATGGGCGTAAATGGCCACAACTTTATTGATTACAGGTATGAGAGGTATTGGCTTTAGGCATTGGCCCTATCATTCTAACCGGGAAGGGTTAAACACCAACAGGGGGAGCCCCCCGAGATGAACATCCGTAGGCGCCCCCCCAGGGGTTACCGCTCGGGGGCGCGCTTTAGGCCCTAGCCTCCGTAGGTTTCGGACGAGGCGACGCCCCTCGGAGTCCTTTAACGAACTACCCTTCGTGATGTGGGGGAGGTGATGGCGCTCCTCCCCCCCGTCCTCATATGCATATCAATACCCCTGCCAATGCCTAACCGCCAAAACCGGGAAGTTGTGACGTTTGCTACGAGGTAGGCGAAAAAACCAAAGGCTTCGAAATCACAGCCAATTAGCCAAATGGAAAAATTCCTACCAGGCCCCTTGCGGCGACCAGCCGAAGCCCATAGCAAAGTCAGCGGCAAGCCTAGAGGGAGGGTGGGTGGGAAAAGCGATCTGGAGCCGGTGCGAGGAGAGAAAGGGGCGAGCCAGGGCAGCCCTGACCTTACATTGCCCTGGCCGGCCCCGCCCCCTCGCCAGCCGATTGGCTGGCCCGGGGGAGATGCATAATAATTAAGGCCGGGGAATCCCTGACTTTCCCGCGGGGCTTCCCAGCCCCGCGAGACTGTGGTCGCGGGCGAGAGCCCACAACCCCACCCCCTCTCAAGCTCGGGAGTGGCTTTGTGTGGCAAATACCCGCCCCCTCCCACTGGAGTAGAAATAACGACTCGGACACAAGAATTAAGGTTAATGGGCGTAAATGGCCACAACTTTATTGATTACAGGTATGAGAGGTATTGGCTTTAGGCATTGGCCCTATCATTCTAACCGGGAAGGGTTAAACACCAACAGGGGGAGCCCCCCGAGATGAACATCCGTAGGCGCCCCCCCAGGGGTTACCGCTCGGGGGCGCGCTTTAGGCCCTAGCCTCCGTAGGTTTCGGACGAGGCGACGCCCCTCGGAGTCCTTTAACGAACTACCCTTCGTGATGTGGGGGAGGTGATGGCGCTCCTCCCCCCCGTCCTCATATGCATATCAATACCCCTGCCAATGCCTAACCGCCACCGAGCTGAAGCTCGCCGCCAATACCCTCAAACCTGCAACCAATCCCTGACCCCCTGAAAGATGTCCGCTAACCATACGTCATTGCCAGCATCGGAAAGATGCACGCCATCCCCGCGGTAGAGAGCCTCATTGCTGAACTTAATACCTGGGTGCGTGATAACCCGACCACCCATCGCAGCCACACTGCGAGCCACCGCGCGCTCCAGAAGCCTTCTGGCCTTGCTAACCGCCACCGGATTTGAGGCGTCCCGCCAGCAGCGCCTCTCCAACAAAGAGGACCATAAAATAGACAGGGTAGGGTGTGACCTCTGGAGGTTCTCCAAGTCCCCCACTATGTTCCACCTCAGGTCAACCCCTTTTCTATATGCTAAGTCATTCTCGCCCAGTTGAATTATGAGCGCCTCTGGGGGGCCCTCTACTGCTATTTTGTTTAACACAGTTGGTAGAAATTCTGTCCAACGCATCCCCCGTCGGGCCACCCAAGAGATCTCCACATTGCTTGGGATGACATAGTCGGGCCGCCCGACCGTAGCGATCCATCTCAATCTTGCCCAGTGGACGATGCTGTGGCCCACTATCCACAAACGAATCGACCCAGCGCCTGAAAATCAAAGTAGGATAGCCGGGTCAGGGGGGAAGATCGGGGAAGTGGGGGAATTTAGCTGGTTTAGCTGGATTTCCGAATGTATCCCTTATACGCGTTGGATTTCCACCGACCCAGGTCCATGATGCGCTCAGCCGGTAACCCCATGTGCACCGCCGTGGTAGCGGCCCCAATGCGGAAGGAATGCGCTGCGTACTCCTCAGGTGGGAGCCCAATAGCTGAGATTGCCTTTCGCATAACCCTAGTAAACTGGTGCTTGGACAAGCGGGACCCATCTACGTGTATGAAGAACGGCCCCCCTGTTTTTGGCCTCAAGCACAGGAACTTCCTGGCATCCTTTACCGGGCAAGGACCTGAATTTTGAGTCGCTTGCAGTCGTATTATGGCCCCTCTGCCAAGCTGGTCAGTCTTAGAGCTACGGATTTTCAGGATTACTTCCGAGCTTGTTAGGGAAACGTCCTCTAACAAGAGGCCCCTCGAGTTTCCGCTAGGGTGGTCCTCCCAGACCACCTCACCTATACGCAATGCGCCAAAGAAGGCAAAGGAAAATGCAGCGGAGAATAATCTGGCCTCGTAACTAGACCAACAGATGGCCCTGAGGGTTGTACGAATTTCAGTAAGTAAGCCAAGGGTTATAGGTCTTCTGCCATCCCGTGAGGGAGGCTGGGACCTGCGCCAGCCCTCGAGCATCTTCCTTACCACAAAGTGAGCACATGGGTCAACTGAGAACAGTGTTTTAGAAAAGAAGGATATAGCAGCTGACTGGATATTGAGTGTTTTTGGGGCCCGACCTAAATCTCGAAGGCGTACAAGGTACTCTATCACCTCAGCCTGAACTGGGGCCTTGCCTATCTTAAACAGCCCCCTCTTTTGGCGAAAGGACGTGAAGTCCAACCACGCCTTGCTATAGGACCTCAAGGTTGAAGGTGCAACTGCCGACAATACTCCCTTTAGAGCTTCTCGTTGCCAATACTCCAAAGGTGCTCCGGAAACGGTTGCGGCAGCGGCTGTGCATCCGGCGCCAATGTGCGAAAGCGGTCCATCTGGAATCGAGACAAAGCATCCGCAATGTTGTTATCGACACCGGGCACGAATTTGGCAGAGGCGTAAAGGTTTAGCTGAAGGCACGATAGGACAAAAAACCTCAGAAGGGAAGCTACTCTGGGGGAGCGGGACGATTGCTTATTTAGCACTGACACCACTGCTTGATTGTCGGTCCAGAAGCACACCCTGCGGTTCTTAAATTGCTCTGCCCACAAATGAATCGCCACTACTATGGGAAAGAATTCCAGGAAGGTTAGGTCCCTAAGTATAGGTTTTCCCTGCCAGGCGGGGGGCCAACGCTGAGCGCACCACTGCCCCTTAAAGAAAACCCCGAAACCCAGGGAACCTGCTGCGTCTGAATGAACTTGAAAATCGGCTTGCAGGGCCATGCAGTCCTGCCAGAGTGAGATTCCATTGTAGCCATCAAGAAAGTGAAGCCATACCTGGAGATCCGCCTTTACGGACTTTGGGAGGCGAACCCTGTGGTGAGGCGACCTCAAGCCAGCTGAAAGCTTGGCCAATCTTCTACAGAAGGGGCGACCTGGCGAAACCACTCGACTTGCAAAGTTAAGGTGACCTAGGAGGGACTGGATTTGCTTGAGCGTAACCTTCTTTAAAGGCAGAAGCTGTGAGATCAGCTCTCTCAGGGTGGTTAACTTATCAGCAGGCAATCTAGAGGTTTGAGCCACGGTGTCGAGCTCGATGCCCAGGTAGGTCAAGGTAGTGACAGGGCCCTCGGTCTTTTCGGCTGCAAGGCTTTCTCAGACAGTGAGACCTGTGCGCATATTAAATAAAAGGGGAGCTAATAAACAACCTTGTCATACCCCCTTTGATGTTGGAATTGTGGCTGGCAGCTGCCCATTCAATCCTACTCTCACTCTCATATTTGTTTCAGAGTATCAGAACAAAAATTGAAGGAGGCCCTTCCCCATGTTCCATCATTAAGTAGAAAAGAGAAAGTACTTTTCTACTTTCTCTCTGTAGTGTCCCTGACTGTGGAATGCCCTCTTGAGGGAGGCACGCTTGGCACCAACACTGTATCCTTTTCAGTGCCAGGTTATCACCTTTTTATTTGCACAAGCACTTTTGATGGTGATATTCTAAGCTGTTTGAACGGACACACCCCTTTTAATGCCATTGCTTTGTTGGTTTGTGTATGCTGCGCTGAAACCCTTTCCGAATGAAGAACAGCTTAGATATTATAATGAAGTACACTGCACGAGGCAGCTGTTGATGTGGCAGAAGGAAGGCACCCGGAACACTTTATTCTGTTATTACAGTGAACTTGCTCTTTGCGTTGACACACACATTATTTGGATTTATCATTGTGGGCACAGGAGTGGCTGGTCACTGGTGGGGTGAGGTGCTAGAGACCCCCTTGTCTCCAGGCAGTGGTGTATGGAGACAGTCTGGGAGTAGCACCGTTCAGGCATACCAAGAGAGCTAATCCTGCACTTATGCCAGCACACCCACATTCCCCCAACCTTAAAGCCACACTAACCTCAGCAACTAACTGTCCCACTCTGTAGCATGTTAGGTATCACTCGTCACGAAACAGGGAAAGGGTCAGATAACTTTAAGGACATGTTCTATGAGTTCTGGGTGTGGGTTTTCTCGGCTAATTAGGCAGAGCTGGTGATGTGTATAAAGAGAGAAAAGTTGCAGTTTGCAACTGCCTGCAGAAAAAGAACACCCACATACTTTGTGTTTGTTGTTTGTATAGTCATAATAAAACTCTTGTTGGAGTATTTTACATCGGTCTCGTGGTTCTGTCATCTGCCGCCAAGGAAAATTCGCCTCCATTATAGCAGCCAGGAGGTTCAGTTCCCTGGAACCACCCCTCCTCACTGGCCACTTCTGTGTAGACATAGGAAAGACCGACAAGAGTAGCTCACATGGGATGCACACAACTTTAAAGAAGGAATTAGGTGCATTTATGCAGGATCAGTTGATTGATAGCAATCATAGCAAAGTGGAACCTCCAGGTTCAAAAATAATGTAAGGTAAAGGTAAAGGTACCCCTGCCCGTACGGGCCAGTCTTGACAGACTCTAGGGTTGTGCGCCCATCTCACTTAAGAGGCCGGGGGCCAGCGCTGTCCAAAGACACTTCCGGGTCACGTGGCCAGCGTGACAAAGCTGCTCTGGCGAGCCAGCGCAGCACACGGAATGCCGTTTACCTTCCCGCTAGTAAGCGGTCCCTATTTATCTACTTGCACCCGAGAGTGCTTTCGAACTGCTAGGTTGGCAGGCGCTGGGACCGAGCAACAGGAGCGCACCCCGCCACGGGGATTCGAACTGCCGACCTTTCGATCGGCAAGCCCTAGGCGCTGAGGCTTTTACCCACAGCGCCACCCGCGTCCCTTCAAAAATAATGTATTCCTCCTTTAAAACAGGGAGGATGGACTCCAGTTCCATAAGTCCCAACCAGCATGGCCAGTGGTCAAGTATGAGGGAAGTTATAGTCCAGCAACATATGTAGGACCACCAGCTTCCCACCCCTAGGTCAGCAGATGCTTCCAACCCAAATGTTGGGAATTTTTTTATTTGATGTGTAGTTTCAGCACCATGTCCCCAGGATGTGATGCTTTTTGACAGCACCAGGATGCCCTTCACACAAAGCAAGTCAAGTCTTGAATGCTGCTCAGGTTTATTTTGCACTCAGCGTATCATGGTTGAGACATTCTCAGACTTCTTACACTTTTCAATCACCTCTATTTTGGCAGTTTGGTTCATCTCACTCAGAAAGCAATGTGATTTGGGCTGAGCTCTGTGCCACTAAATTTGGATCAAACACTTGAAAGTTATCCCACATGTTTAAGTGATGTGCCATGTCTAATATGAAGTAAACATATTATGGAGAGTGGAAACCGTGCCTTTAGCTAAGCAGATAGGAAGAAGGAAAATGGCAGATGATACAAATACTCCTCTACTTGCATTGACTTCAAAGAGATAGGCCTAGCTGTGATGAATTTATCCTTTTAACTGCAAATTCTAGGCAGATTGCTGTTATTATGTGGAAATATAAATTACAGCATAACAGGATATTCTGCGCATTACACTGGGGAGGAACTAGCATCAAAACAACATCCAGCAACACTGAATTTCCTGAATAGCCTCACTGCTGAGTCTTCTCCCTTTGTTATTGGGATGAATGCCCAAGCAGCGCTGAAGATGATACCATGGCAACTCCCTTGTCTGTCTACAAGCACCAGCACAATAGGATAATAGAGATGGAAAGGACCAAAAACCATCGATTCCAGGCTGCATGTCATGCCCCATTAAATACAGCCTCCATTCATGTAATGTGCCAAGTGCCCCAATTTTTCCCATTCCAAGCATGGCTGGTAAGCTATAATCGACTTGGTGGGCTGCAAATTGTGCAAGCCTGTCTGATCTAGTCCACTACTGATGCAAGGATGAATAATCACCCTCCGAGACATGCCCCACATATGCAGTTCACTTGACACATGCAAAACCACAGTGTTCTAGTTTCTTTAGGCCATACCATACATTTAAAGCAGTATCATACCACTATAAACAGTCATGGCTTCCCCCAAAGAATCCTGGGAACTGTCTTCTCTCTCTTCCCAGGGAAGAGAGAGAAATTATGAGAAGAAATTGTTTTCCTCCTCCACCCCCAGAATGGTGATCTGTCAGATCCTGAACCTGAGGTGCACATCCACTGGACCTCCCACCCCCCAAAATTGTTTTCACTCTCCACCATAAGCCTAATATATTTCATATTCTGCCACATTCGGGGGGGGGGGGGTATTGCTTTTTTAAAAAATAATATTATATATTTTTGTGTTTTTATATTTTAAATTGCCCTGAGATCCCTAGGTGAAGGGCGGTATAGAAATTTAATAAATAATGATGATACTAATAATCATTGCAATTTCAAATTCCCCATGGAAGACAGCATCAGGACCTTAAGACAATAATCCCTGATTCAACTGGCTACAGCTGACATACCATGATGTTTTAAAAAGTCTTTATAAATGCATCCAACCAATGCGCTGAGACGCAAATTGAACGCTCTCTCGTATTTAGATATCTCTCCAACAATCATTCTGTTTATGTTCTTCCACCCTGAAGTCTCACAAGGCCAGGCAGACAAGAACCAGACCAAATTATTCCCACATGCCTCGCGCTTTGTGCTGCTTCTTCCCTGGAACACCTCAAAAGCATATTAGCATTTTCCATTGTAAAAACAGAGTTATACTCAAGTCCTTTGAGACACAGCCAGATACCTGTAATATTCTGGTTGGGTCCCCTTCCCCCTGTCGCCATTCAGAGTGATTATAAGAATAAATGAGAGCAGCCAATGTATGCTCCCACATCTATTTATACTATGGATGATAATTAGCAACTAATACCTGCTTTATTTCTTCATATTATTTAAAGAAGTTGTGTGAGTGTGTGTGTTTGATTTATATATGAATATATAAATATCTCCAACTGAGAAAATATTTACAGGAACTTGAGACAAAAATATTACTTTTTAAGGGATGGCACAAACTTTGAAAATATATATCTTTCAGGAAATAAGTATTTTTATGTCTATAATTTATGTTATTACTTTTCTTTGTGAAGAAAAACAGGTAGTTCTGTGTTGCTTTGGGTTCAAGATTCAGGAAACCTCAAAATGTCTGATGCTTGGGAATGTGGTTTAATTTTTCAACGTAAATGAACTGCCTATAAGGAAATGACTAGGCTTATTTAGAATATTTGTTGACCACCCAATCAACAATGTCCTCCAGGTGATTCACACAGAGTGCAAGCTACTAAAAATAATTAAAACTTAATTAAAACATTAAACATTAATCAATTCAATTTCCTGCTTAAAAACAGCACAAACTGCACAATCCAGCAAAAATAGGTCTACATTTGGTTCAGAAAGGATCAAAATGGAGGCAGCAGGCACGTTGGGGGGACGATTTCACCAAAGGGGTGCCACAACTGAAGGGGCCTGAAACAGTAGATGATGCCACAAAAAATTGCCAAGCAATCCTAAAGTGGTGATGATATCTCATAGCCAGAGCCACATTTAGGTTTGATGAGGCCCTAAACTACTGAAGGTAATGGGGCCCTTTATATATATATATCCTTTGTCAACAACAATTTGTCGCTGTTTTTTCGTGCTGAATATATGCTATACGTGGTGCCTATTACTTGCATCATAGGAGCCTACGCAACACAGAATACTGTTGCTGTATGTAGGTTTTATTTTAGTTATTTTTTATCTTATATTTTGGAAATGTGCATCCAGTTTTTTCCCCCTTTACAATTTTTTGGGGCCCGGCCCAAAAAGAGAGTGGGGCCCTAAGCTATAGCTTGTTTAGTTTATACGTAAATCGAGCACTGCTCATAGCAGAGGAATTGACATTTTCTAAAGTCTGCCAGCTTGCTCTGACCATTCTAGAAGAGGGTAGGAAACTCTCCCCCCCCCCCAACCCTTCCCTTTTTCCATTGACTGACTGGAGAAAATTTACTACAGCATCTCCAAGGCTGGTGTAGCATTGGACCCATTTTGAAGGTGAATCAGCAGCCTTCCCCAACTCCCCCCTCCTAGACACCCCCCCCCATTTACCTCCCACTCACCCACCCATCCCACATCTGTGAGCACAATAACAGTAGCAGAACTTCCTCCACTACATTGGGGAGGTGTCACTCTTTGCTGGCAAAGAGGGAAGTTGGCAGCATCTTATGACCTCCCAACTTACCTCACAGGAAGTATTGGGAGTTAGAAGTGAATATTTGAAATGTGGAAGGTAAGGGCATTCTTGTCACCCATGAGACATATAACAGGAAAAACAATAACAACTGAAAGAGCGCTTTCAGGTGACTTGTTCAGCCATCCTGATTTCTTTGCGGAGAGATTTGATGGCATTGGCTACTGAATGAGCATTCATCCTGATTTGCTTGCAGGGAGGGCTCGATGGCATTGGGTCAATACAAGCCACACTTTCCCTGTGGCATTTCCCTGCCACTTCCATCATCACAAAAAGGAAAGTGTGATCTGTTGGAAAAGCTGGTTTCTTTGCAAGACCTCCCAATCAAATCTACCTATGTGACCTGAATTTGCTGGTATGTGATTGAATTTGAGCCAAAAATAGAGATGATCTGGAAGATTTAATGATTTAAAACAAAAACAAAACCCTGCTTGTCTCAGATCAGAGTTAAGATGTTCTCCTGTTGGCTCAAGTTCCACAAAGCTGGAAAACAGGCCATGTGGACCATGAATAATGTTTAAAGAGTAACTGGCAATTGAAATCTAACTAACCAGAAAGGAACACTGTGACCTAATGGAAAACCATATCCTTAGGAACAACATGATTTAATGAAATTCACATCTTTGAGTTCCGAGTCTTGGTATGCTCAGGACCACTTCAAACAACTGGGTTTATAGAAAAGTAAAGGATGATTAAACATCTGCTTATTTTAGTTTGCCATTTTTCTTTTTACAATCTGTAACTCAAAGTACTTCTTTCGTGCAACCTTAAAACTTGATAGAGTCACAACTCGTAACTCACAACTCGTGTGCATTTAAACTTGTGCACATACGGCTTTATGCACTTGGCAAAGAAATAAATAAAAAGGGGGCAGAAAGGGAAAAAAAGACTTTGGCTATATCACCTGCTATTGAGCCCAATGTGTTTTGACTATGTCATTTTGGCTTTATGTGCTGTAAAATTGATAGTTTCACTTCCTCTGAAGTAGATATTTCCCTCTGATGATTGGGAAGCTATAATCATCCTTAGCTATGCCCCATACATTTTTCTCTTCAAAAAACTTACCTTTTTGATGTCAACTCAGTTTGCTTCTAGGAGAGACTCAAGACTTGCTTCTTGGGTCAGGTAATCAAGTAGCATGTCTCACTCTGAAATTCAATGTATTTGATTATTAAATTGTTAAATTATATATATTTTACATATGATTGATCAAGCTTATATTTTTCTCTTCTGTAATCATGAACTGGATTTGCTTTAATCATGAACTGGATTTGCAATACATTGTTATGTATTGAAGTGCTCACCCTGGCCACCAGGGGTATTGTGTATATAGTTTTCACTCAGGTCCACATCAGTTAATTTAGGCGGGAAACCCTGGGTTGTTGTTGTTACAATGTTGACAACCGGCTGCCTATAAAATCAGGCCAGCTGAGCTGTTCAGTTCAGTGCAGTTCCAGCTTACTTATAAAGAACTACTTAGAGAAATCTCTGTGTCGTCTGCTTTGTCAACCCACTACCTAATAGTAAATAAATGTGTTGATTAAAGCCAGGAGACTAAGATTAATGTTCTGAACTCTAAATATTACATGTGATCTTCTGGGTGCCACTTCACCAATTGAACCAAGAGTTTGATACATAAAAGGTATTCTTCTGCAGGGCAATATCTGTCAAATAGCCAGCCTGGCTTAATTGACAGAAATAGCTTAGAAGGGTGTCTGCATATTTCAAATAAAAGAGAGAGCACCCCTGGGTCAATCACTATGCTAGGTGCTGGATGTAAAGTCCCTGGGAACCTCATATTTTCCTCCCTGCATTTGGTTTCTAAACTGACTTTGAAGTGAAGAACTGAGTGATATAAGCCTTTTCTTGTCTCTCCCCTCAAGTTTCCAAGTGTTGCCGAAACAAAGTTGTTTGTTAACAAGGTCGTGGGATCCCAGTGCTGAACTTAACTGCATTTTCAGTTATTTGAAAGTTAAGTGGCTGGGTTGGCATTTAATTAACTGGCTGTTGGGAGTGCAAGACTGCCCAAAGCACAGCAGGCTTCAATTGCCTGCATTAGGGTCATTAGCCACATTTGATCATCTTTACTGACATTACCCATGCCTTCTTGGTTGGCAGTTTTCAAACTATAGTCTGTAGTTTACCTCCAAGATATAGTAACTGGGTGCTTGGCTTGGAAAATTGAGGTAAATTCAATTTGCTGGGTACATACCAGACAGCTATAGTGCTCTTTTTCACCATCATTCTCCTTAATCTACTGTCAGTGGCTGAGGTAAGAAAACCGCCTGACAGAATTCTGAGTTCATTCAGAGTCAAGAACATGAGCCAAAAGGCCCAGCTCATTCAACATCGTGTACTCACAGGGACCACTCAGATCTCTGGGTTCTGTATCTCCCACATTTGCCAGCTCCAGAACTCATAGATCTCTACCATCAGCTTATACAGAAACTGAGAGAGAACCTCTTTCAACAGAGAAGAGAAGAACAGAAAAAAGCCCAAGGGCTGAGATTATTTGGGGAAGGGGTGAAACCTTAATGAAACTCCAAAGCCCCATCTTCTACCCATCCCCAGTTTGGGCCAATTCATCCCTCCTTCGCCTCTCTGGGTAGCCTTCCAAAAGACCAGTAGCCAGAAGGCTACCACAAACAGTGGTTCTGTTTTGTTTTAATGTTATACTCTGGGCTTCAGGGTTTTTAGATGGAAATGTGTATTTGTTTCAAAATGTGGGGAGCCAGACTGCTGCGTTTGGGGGCCCTCCTGCTAATTTTCCTGAGTGGGACCAAGAATTTCTGCCCCAAAGTCTTGCTGTGATAGCACCACAGGTCATGAAAGCTAAGCTTCCCACACATAATTGAAGCCCTGCTTATTATAGAAATCTTGAAAGTTTGTATAGACACCTCTTAAATATTTTTCCGGCCATATTTTCATTAAAGGGAGAGTTATTTCTAAGCTTGAGTCAGGTCTAGTGCATTGATTAGTTATATACTGTCTGCATATGTCTATGGCTGAGTGTAAGTGGTACTCCAGTCACTTATTTTTATTTCATGCAGATTTAGATTTTTGTAATTTCAGAAGGGTAATCTTGTTATGCAATGTTCATCATGTAAACACTTCAGAGCGCTTCAACAGCTTTGTTTACAAGAGCCTCATACCGAGATCAATACGTGCCTTGGATTCAGCCTAATGTGATGCTTGAGGCCCGCCATCTAATTAACTATTGTATTTACTACTCAGTCATAGAGCTGAAATTTGGTTTTTAAAAATGAAAAGCCAGCAAAGAATGAAACAGTGAAGGCGTGCTGCGGGCATGAAATACCACATTTATTTCATTTTGAAGAAGTGATTAATTAATGAAAACCTTAGCTGGGCTGGTGATTCTGATATTAAGCTAATTATGTGAACAGTTAGTCTGCATAGGCAGCTTTTTCTCCTATTAAAAGCTCTGTCCCTTTTCCTTGGTGATTTGGGAAGAGCAGCATGGATTCATAGCTGCAGAATAATGGATACTGCTGAAATAAGAAAAAAGTAGCATCAAACCGAATATAACCCAGGATGCACAAAAAGCACAGGAAGCTGTGTTGGTTCATAAACAAAATGCCAAAATCCACAATCAGGCAATACTTTTACTAGAACCATAGAGAAGGCACCCTAGCTCAGAGAAAGGCTCCTGTCGGGAACCCAAGAGAGCCACGACCAATCAGCACACAGAGTACTCAGCTAGATGGGCACAGGAAGCTGGCTTATACCAAGCCAGACCATTGATCCATTGAGCTCAGTGTTGTCAACACTGACTGGCAGCACCTCTGCAAGGTTTTAGACTGGGGACATTCTCAGTCCTACTTGAAGATGCCAGGGATTGAACTTGGACCTCCTGCAAGCAAAGAAGGTGCTGTGCCAATGAGCTATAGCTGGTCTGACTTGGTATAAGGCCCATAAAAGCAAACTCAGTCTAGTCCTATACAGAGTAGTAAACACCAAGCTAGTTGTTTTCAATTTGCTTAGGATTGCTTAACTTTGCACAGGAGGGTGGGACTGTGACTAGCCAGTTCCATGTCATTTTCAGTGTTTGGCCAGTTGGTGAGTAATGTAAAATTCCTGCATGAATCACAAGACTTTGAGCTATTTTGCTCCTTTTGGTCCCCAACTTAGCCTGTATCTCAATATGAGTTTGAATTGGTCAGTAGTGATGGTGTGTCTGTGCCAAGGTGACAGAATAATCCAGGCAGCTGTTAATGACATAGCATTACTAACTTTTCCTTAAAATTGGACAAAATTAGTGCAGTCACTAAATGCCTGTGCCAAATGCCACTTTCTGGAGAGTCTCGCTCTGAGAGGAAAATAATCAACTGGTCATCAGAGAAACTGTGGCAAAGGAGCCCAAGGAAACCGGAGCATTTGCCCTTTTTGAAAATGCTACGGCAAATTTGCAGAGGGTGATTCACTAAGTAATTTTCTTCACAGGCTTCAAAGCAAGGACTATAGATACATTGCAATGGGCTTGATACATTCCCAAAAGCTGACCAGCAGGTGGTGGTGGGGTTTACAGGGATTTGTTTTGATTTGCCTTGGACTATTGATTTTCAGTCTCTTGCTTCTTGGATCAATTTGTCAAATTACTGTGCTGCTCTTAACCCACCTGTGACTAGAGGGTTTGAAGAGAGCATTTCCAGTGTGTTTTTAGGTATAGATGGTAGCGTATGGGCACTGGGCAAAATTTGGCTAGAATATGTATCATTTTATAAAGGTGTCCATTCTATAAATCAGCAAGACCTTCTGGTTACAATTGTATGGTTTAGCTTGCAGTATATTTCATGCTTCCCATTGAGAACGTCCAGGGGGAACATACACTGACTGCATGATTCAGCTAGGACCGTAACTGAGGAAGCAGCCTGCCTATGTCCAGGGTATTTATAGGCTGTGCAGTTTGGCTCAAAGTGAATCTTAGTCCACTTAGTTTTATCTCCTTCCTCCCAATTCACAATTGGGAAAGCAGAAAACAGACACAGATAGATATCAGATAGATACAGATAGATATTAGATATATATTTGATAGATATCAGCCCCTCAAGAGGGTATATAGCTTGCCAGATAACAAGCAAATAGGTCCAGAAGTTTTTGTCCTGGACACTTTTAAAGTTCCATTTGCTTGCTTGCAATTTAAAGAAACATCTCTAAATGTTTATTTTGGCAGAAGTGGATGGAATTTGCAGCCATGCTTACAAGTGGAATTTCAGAAGTTTAGTTGTAGTGATCTACCCTTGTGGGAGTTCTGGTGTTCAGTTCTTATAGGAACTATGAAACTTCAATGCCCAACATGCTCTGTCGGGGAGTTCTGAATTGACACAGCTGCCTCCATTGCTGAATCTATATGCTGGGTACAGCTGCTTCTGTAGAAGTGATGGAATGCAGCTCCATTACCTCTTTAAAATAAAATAAATAGCCTCCTTTTTTTTATTCCCCAAAAGCCACCTTTTGAAATCATTCTGGACAATATTAGCTAGAATCCAGGCATTCAAGGGCATATTTATCAAGCAGTAAATAAGGAAATCATTTCTTGTATTAAATAACCCACAGATACTCTGGAGACATTGAGTCCAGTCATGCCACACTAAAATGAATGGGGCAAGGCAAGTTCAAGAAGCAGTAGAGGTTCCCAGCATCATGTATTGTGATGGTTAATGGGTGCCTAGTGGATTCTGCACATTACTTGGTTTTTAGACATATGGCGTGTTGTTCCAAGTTTGATAGAACAATAACTCATTGCCAGTCTGTGCTCCATTTCATTATTGCTTGATTTCCTCCCCCTCCCCACTTTTCTTTTCCAGACTTGCATGACTAGGGTTGCTTTTACACTAGAGCCCACTTATATTGGTTTTTCTGCAATTATCTAGGAACAGAAGTAAAATGACAGTTCCCCACAGCATTTTAATATAGTTCTATATTGGCCACCAGTGTTCTTCCCCATAATAGATATTTCTATTATGTTTACTCACAATTCCCATTCAGCAAAACTTCCTAGCAAGTTCAGTGCAACTTTTATGACTCGCAGGCTGGACCCATTTTTTCACTTCCTGTTTTGATGACAGCTGGGGAATTACTCTCCATTGCTCACATTTTTAGTCTTTCTAAATAGAAAGCTAGCACTAGGTCACTCATAAAATAATAATAATAATAATACAAGGAAACAATTAAAAACCCTGATAGCTCCCCTGTGGGAACAGAAACAGACATTGAGGCAATTCATGGAGCAATTATCAGGCTAATAATAACCACTAATTAACCCACCTGAGAAAAGCCAAAAGTGCTAGGCAGGATGCAGCCATGAATCAGGTCAGAAAAAACATGGGATAACAACACAGGAAACTGTGGACTGCTCTATTTTGATGATATCAAAAGAGAGTGAGCAAAAATGAAACTGGTGATATAACGCTTTTGGGTGGGGAAGGTTTTATGCACACTCAATAAGTTGAAGGAGACATGATGTGAGAGATCTGTGATCAGATTTTAGAACACCCATGGGTGGCCTGCATATTTCCCCCCTTCTGAGGTTAACAGTGGCTTGGGCCTGGCTTAAACTTTGAGCAGAAAAATACTACATCAATGAAGTGTTTCTGTTCAAAACTAAAGCAGAAGTTTCCATGGCTGCTTTAAAGTCTTCTTTCTACAGATCTCCCACATCATGTCTTTTTCAAAAATGTTGTTCACTTGTAAGGCTAATGGGGCTTGATGCTGGTGCTCATTATTAACTTGTTGGCCACTTAATAAAAAATAATAATCTGTAAGCAACTTACAAAAGATTGTAGCCTAAAAATGGACACTACGTTGTTTTTTTTAATTACAAAAACCATAAAAGAGACACACCAACAGCAGAAAACCTCTGCAACAAAACAAAAAAACAGCTAGTGAATAAATAGAACAGTTCACATAAGCACTGAAATGATGTTCATGATAGCTCCCGGCAGACCTGACTACAGAGAGAGCATTCCATATGCAGGGGGCCACAGCTGAAAAGACCCTCTCCACCGCCACAGCAACTTAGCATAATATTTGATTTATTGTATTTCTATGCCACTTTCCAGTCAAATGACATTATTAACAAAACAGCAGGGGAAAAAATAAGCTAAACGTTATCACACCACTCAGAGACTGGAATGCATGCAATAATATATTTAATGTATCATGTAGTTTGACTCCCAGATGAGAGGTTTACAGGCCTCATAGAGGCTGCGCAAGTTGTTCACAAATCACACCCTCTCTCCTCTCCCATTATGTCTGATACAATGTCTGATTATGTTCCTCCTCAAAAAAGGGAGGGGGCTGCATATAAGTATGCAGCAGCCACACCATGTCATGTGATGTCACTCATTCACAACAAAATCGAAGATACCCATTGACACAGGGCTCATCCACACTTCCCTTTGTCCCACGAGTTTTTCTTTTCTTTTCTCCCAGTAGTTTCCCCAGGAAAACCCTCTGTTGACTGCTTGATCGGAACAAACATCAAGACACAGAAAACCCAATTGTCATTTGTTCCAGTTCAGCAGCAAACCATTGGTTACTTTGGAGAAACTGGTGGGACAAAACTAAAACCTCTTGGACCCATGCCTAGAAATCATGGGACAAACAGATTGTTGTTGTCATTGTTGTTGTTGTTACATACATACATACCCTGCCCATCTGGCTAGGTTTCCCTAGCCACTCTGGGTGGCTCACAACAGAATACTAAAAACACGATAAAAGATCAAACATTAAAAACTTCCCTAAACAGGGTTGCTTTCAGATGTCTTCTAAAAGTCAGATACAGTGGTGCCTCGCAAGACGAAATTAATTCGTTCTGCGAGTCTCTTCGTCTAGTGGTTTTTTCGTCTTGCGAAGCAACCCTATTAGCGGCTTAGCAGATTAGCGCTATTAGCGGTTTAGCGGCTATTAGCGGCTATTAAAGGCTTAAGGGGTTAGCGGATTAGCTGCTAAAAGGCTATTAGCAGCTTAGTGCCTTAGAAAAAGGGGGTGGGGAGCAGAAAAAAAACCCCAGGAATCACAAGACATTTTCGTCTTGCGAAGCAAGCCCATAGAGAAATTCGTCCTGCGAAGCGCATCGAAACCGGAAAACCCTTTCGTCTAGCGGGTTTTCCATCTTTCGAGGCATTCGTCTTGTGGGGTACCACTGTAGTTGTTTATTTCCTTGACATCTGATGGGAGGGCATTTCACAGGGAGGGCGCCACTACCAAGAAGGCCCTCTGCATGGTTCTCTGTAACCTCACTTCTCGCAGGGAGGGAACCGCCAGAAGGCATTCAGAGCTGGAGCTGTGTCCAGGCTGAATGATGGGGGATGCATGAGCCCTCGGAAAATATATGAACAAAGGCATAATCTGTCTTCAAAAGGAAGCTCATCTCATAAAGGCTGCCCTTTCAAAACTTCTGCAAAAAAACAAACAAACCTACAAAGCATTTCAGTGTCACAAAAGATTTGTAAGAAGGTGGTTGCAACGTGTGTGCATGGCGCTTCCAAGTTCCTGCCGCAAAACCCCTCAAAGGGGACAAACACATTTTCCAGAGAGCAGACTTCAAAGCCAAACACCACAGGGTTCCAATTATCCTCATTCATGAACGCTGTGGTTTCTCTTGCAATGTCAAATGCCGTGGACTGCTAGCATTTTCAGCCCCTGCAAACCAAAGTAGAAACTAACACCAATTAACAACATTTGGGGTAACCTGTTTATTTCATGAGCTTATAGGCTGCTATTCAGCATTAGGCTCCCAGAGCCGTGCTGATATTGAATAATGAAACAATGTTATTAAAATACAGTATCGAAACAGGAAAAAGCAGAAACTAGGCAAATCAATAAAATCTAAGGGGGTGGCAAAATTCAAGTTTAAGCAAGCTGTGTAAAACAAACAAGAATGTTTAGGCAATTTTTAAAAAGTGTTTGCCAGGCAGTTAGAAGACATCAAAGTTGGTGTCAAGTGGTCTTCCCTAAAGAGGGCATTCCAGATATGGAGCACTACAATTGAGAAGACCCTCTCCTGATGTTGTGGCTGTAGCAGCTGCTTCTAGCAAGATCTTGCCAAACCATCGAGGGATCTTGTGAGGTCTCAAGAGAACCGCCAGAGGTGATGCACAACAGAGAGCAACTTTTCATATAGTCTTGACATGTAAAAGGCATGTCTTGCACACTTCCCTCTTGCAAAGTGTGCATATTCCACATGCGTTGACTAGAGAAGGGAATGCCCAAGTTCTTCCTCTGCACACTGAGTGGGAACTTCCAATCTGAGTGCAAGAAAACATAAAGCCCAAGTCATTCACTGTATTAATTTATTTAATAAATAAAATCTTAAAATAGCATTTGGCTATTTATGACCTTTAAAATATCTTTGGGGAGGGAGGTTATCTGGGGTTTTTTTGTTCTTCTTGATTTTATTCTGCATTTTGTGTTCTCATTTTGCATTTTGATGGTGTGAACTGTACTGTGATCTTCGGATGAAGGAAGGGTATACAAATAAAATAAATAATAAAACAAAATAAAATACCGGTAAATAAATTGACACATCTGTGTTTCACCAGTTTATGCAACATAAGCAATCTTGGGTTTCACAACTGGCTAGGATCATGGCTTCAAATGTTGCTGGACTATAATTCACACCATCCCTGACCATTTGGCCATGGAGCCCCAACAAGGACAGAAGAGGGAGATCAAAACTCAGGCATCAATTTCTAGACAGTTATTTCTATATTTACCAGCTGTCACAGTTCAGAGACAGCAGGTGCCTGGTGGAGCTGGGCCTGCAGCAAAGCAGATAAGACTGAGCTCTGCCTCCTCTCTCTCCCGCAGAGGCAGTTTGATAGAATGGCTGCCCACAAGGCCCGGCAGAGCTGATCTTTCACAGCAGAGCTGATGGAGTGAGCTCTGTTTCTTAGCTCTCCCGCTGCCTGCTGCTGAAATGGTTGCTCCCAGACAGGGCCAGATTTAGGTTTGATGAGGCCCTAAGCCGCTGAGGGTAATGGAATATTTTCAGGAGCAGGCTAGCAGGTGGGGCCCATTTCTTACATCATAGGAGCCTACACAACACAAAACACTGTTGCTGTATGTAGGTTTTATTTTATTTGTTTTTTATCTTATATTTTGGAAATGTACATCCAGTTTTTTTTTGCTTTAATTTTTTTGGGGCCCCCAAGAGAGTGGGGCCCTAAGCTATAGCTTGTTTAGCTTATACGTAAATCCAGCACTGCTCCCAGATGACAGCTGAATGGAAATGAGGCCCAATGGAGCCATTTCTGTTGGCAGCCATTTCCCCCCAACAATGTTTCAAAGTTGTGTCATCTTCCATCTTCCATAGCATTATTGGAAACAAAGATGGTTGCTGCCTGGGCTAGTAGGATTTTGTTTATGGAGGTCCCAGTGGTGAGCCTGTTGAGGTGCTGTGATGCCAGCAGCTTCTCAAGAGTGCTGCCTGCTGTTTCCAGGTCTTGCCGCACGGGTGGAGTTACAGAAACACATCCATCTCATTACAGTAAGAACCTTCATTGCAAGAGTGGTGAGTGTCTTCATCAGCAGCCCCATGTGTTTTTCATAATATCTGCTTCCACCTCAACTTCCAAAATATCTGAGTTTCGGTTCCAGAAAATGCCTCTACTGTATAGGCTGGCAAGCATTGCTATGTCATCAGTCCTCTCTTATTGTGAATGATAAAAGGTACTACCATGAGGTGGTGCCAGGAAGGCAGTGATTTCACCTTTCAGTCATTTCACTTCAGTATATTTACAACAGTGGTGGATGGTGAATTTTTTGCCAAGTAACTGCTCAAAAGTGGACACAACATTAGTTCCAAAGGGATTGTCTCCAGTGTCATTAGTCTGACTGAAGCATTAATTTTACCAGGCACATTTGTTGTGGTGATGGGGAATATAAGTGAGTTTCTAGTGCTTAATTATTAGTATCAAGCGATCGTGTTTTTCTCTCTTTGGCAGTCAATCAATCAGAGGTAAGAGTTTGGAAGCCAGGCAACACAGCTGAAAAACCGATGACATTTGGTTAGACAAACAGACACTTTCTCCTGTGCTCTCCATGTGCATTTGATTGAAAGCAGTGTAAGACATAGACTGCATCTGAACCTGGGCATTTGAGAAAAAGGTCCAGTTTATCTCCTGACCATTTAAACTATGAAAGGACTCTTCCCTGCTGCCAATTAACGAACAACGTTTTGTTCGTTAGGGATGTCACGAATCTACGTGTTTTTCTATTGTAAACCATAATTCTTTACATTGTGAAAGATATTCCCACCCCACTCACTTCCTCCTCCCACTCACTTCTACAGGAAGTCCCATCTCCAAGCACTTCCTCTTGACCCAGGAGCCAATTATGTGCAGCATGTGTGACCTGGCTGCAGGGCTCCAGTGCCTCAGCAATGCCTGGCTTGGTTTCGATTGTCATGTTAGTGTTCCAAAAGCTTCTCTTTAACTTCCTCTCATAGATGACTGGTTGCCATTCATTCCCATGGGGAATAGTAAAATGCTGCACTAGGGATTCTAGTGAAAATTAAAAGTAGATTCCACTAGCCTGAAGTCTGCCTTAAAATGTCCTGCCTTCATACACACAAGAGTCCTTGAAAGGCCAGACAAACTTTCTATTCTTCCTCAGAATTTGCATTCCCTTTGATTTCAATCACTTGAAAATAAACCAATGGAGGTTCTATTTTTTCACTGCAATGCACCAAATGCATACAGTAAAGATAATTCAAACCTGATAATTTAGAATTAATTTATCCTGTTCGTTGTTTCATTGGGAGATTATAGATCTGAGGGTTAATGGTTTGACATTTACCTGTGCTGGTTTAAAAGAAAGCATATTTCCTCAGAAATTTATGATCCATAAAGATTCTGGCACGAGCTTTCCCTGCTGCCTTCAGCTGACTTATCACCTCTGCAGGATATATTTCAAGCACTACTGCAGTTCCATCTGTCTCAGGAAGGGCTGCTCCCTCAACTCAAGTTCACTCAGGAAACACAGAATAACTATGCATTTCTTGCACTTACCAGATATATATGATCCACAACTCAAATGGCATAGTTGGGCCAGTTCACATGTCAACGGGGAAGCCGAGGTTGTGCAATGAAGGAGCAGACCCCCTTTCATAGCGCATAGATGCCATGTGAAACAAAGATATACCTACACCTGTGCACTTATATGCTCAGATCACCTTCTCCTGAAAAGAGAGAGAATGGTTGCTCAAGTTGAGCATATACATAGAATCATAGAATCGTATAATTTTAAAGTTGGAAGGGACCACAGGGGTCATCTAGTCCAACCTCCTGCAACGCAGGAATCTTTTCCCAATGTAGGACTCAAATCCATGAGCCTGAGATTCAGAGTCTCATGCTCTACCAACAATATCATAACATATTGAAAAAATTACAGTGAAAGGCATACATACCTCCTCATAAGAACATGAGAAGAGCCTCCTGGATCCTGCCAACAGTCATCTAGTCCAGCATCTTGTTCTCACAAAGGCCACCCAGATGCCTTTGGGAAGCCCAAAAGCAGGAGCAGAGAGCAACAGCAACCTCCCAATTTGTGATTCCCAGCAATTGGTATTGGTATTTTCTCCTCCTTTAACATCCATATAATACTCCCAGCTGGTGAATATATAGACTGTTGCTTCAACTTTTTGCAGACTTCTTTCCACTCCATGTGGGGCTGGTCCGAAAGCTCCAGTTGGTACAGAATGCAGCAGCTAGACTTGTTCAGAGGTTCTATCAGGGGAGCGCAGCTATCGTATACCCTTGACAGAAGAATGGTACACTCCTTCTATCTGGGATGGTCAGCCCCTTCCACTGAGTGCGCAGCTTCAGGAGGGAGCAGTGAGGGAGGAAGGGGACACCTGCCTAGCCAGCCAGATCAGCCGAATCAACCCTGGCGATCAATGGAGTGACATATGTCACAGCCAGATCGCCCTCACATCCGATGGGGGCAGATGGTCAAGAGCATATGACACCCCTGCTAAAACATCTGCACTAGCTTCCCATATGCTACCAGGACAGCTTCAAGGTTCTTGTGCTGATATGCAAAGCTCTGAACAATTTGGTCTTAGGAGCCCTCATATTCCAGCTTGACAACTGAGATCATCCAGAAAATAGCTGCTAGTTGTCCTCCCATGTTACAGAGGGCCTCAGCAAGAAGACGGGCATTTAGTGTAGATGGCCCCACACTGTTGGTTTCTTAAGTAGTGTTTATGTTTTAATATTGTACACCATCCTGATGTTCTAAGATCTGGTGGTACAGAATAATGTATGGAAGGAAGGAAGGAAGGAAGGAAGGAAGGAAGGAAGGAAGGAAGGAAGGGACATAGTGTCATATGTACTTTGTTCCTAAGTCAATGTGTTTGAGTGTTGGACTAAGGCCTGAGAGAGCTGAATTGAAGCCTGCATTCATCTATGAAGCTCACTAGTTGACCTTGGGCCAGTTGCCATCTCTCAACCTAACCTACTTCACAGGGTTGTTTTGAGGATAAAATGTGGAGGGTGAGAATCATATAGAACTCCTTCAGCTTTTTGCAAGAACGGTGGGATATAAGTATAATAATAAATAAATAGCATTATAAAGACAAAACCTTTGCTTACTTCAGCCTTGTAGTATATTCCATCATTGCTCTGCTTCCAGCTGTGATTTACTTGGTTCACTTTTGAGTTAGCTATATTAGATCCACCGCGTGACATATGGTGCAGTGATTTTTCTCTTGCTTACCAGGCTGCATTGCCTCTTTCTTCCAAAAGCAATGAGCCTTTAAACACCTGGATAAAAAAAGAATTAGCTCTCTGTTCCCAAGGACAATACGGCACTCAGAAGGAAGAAAAAGAGACATATATATTGTGGTGGTGTGAGCAAATCCTTGGAGTACTTTTTATTTATTTTTTCTGGGAAATGTTTTTACAGAAATACTTTAACTTGAAAAGTAGCTGACCATTGTATAAAAAATGTCCTTATTTGTTCAAATCTCTTCTGTGTCATGAGAGATGCTTTCAGGTTATGCCATATTTTAGAAATAAAGAGACAAAAATATTTCCTATGAATGTAGGTTTAGGCTACATATTTCCATTGAATGATTTTAAAATAGAGTGCAGCTATCGAAAGTATAACCTAAATGAAGACATGCTTAGAGCTGGGATATACAGTAATCAGTTCCAAAGAAGAATAAACAAATTCCATAGAGAACAAAATAAATTTCTTACAGCCATTCTTTCCTGCATTTTACTTTTATATATTATATAATTTCTTTTCTTTTCTCTAATAAACCAAAGAAGCTGGGAGAAGCAAGTTTTGGTGATATGCATGCTGTCTTGAAATATTCTTGCCAAGCTCAATCTAGCTATTATTTTTTAAAAATTTCATTGTTTATGAGTTGATTAGATTTCTATTTTCAAAGTATCTCATTGGAAAACACAGGTGAAAACACTGGAATGGGATTTCATTATGGCTAGCTAAGAACAGCTGCAGTTTTCTGCATGTTTACCCAGAAGTTTCAGAGCAACCCAACCACCCTCTCCCCACCCAGCCAGCTCTCCCTATCTCTCCCAATCTTCACCTGCAGAGTGACACAAGAACTCCCTCTTCTGTGTACAGATCATGTGAGTGGGTGGAAGTGTCACCACTGTGTGTCCCCCCTCCCCCCCCCACAGAAAGCTCCAAAAGTAGGCATTCCAAGGATGGGGAAGAACTGAGCTGCTCCAGGATACATTGGATATTGAGCTGACCTCAGTGGAATCTCCCTGCTCTAGGTATGTTGCAGAATTCCAACAAAAAAGAGAAACAGATGGAGGAAATGCAATTGTATGCTTTAGGTATCTTCTTCTTTAAGCCAGCTGCACATTTTTCCATAAGAAGACACACAAAGACACATGGAGAAATGTCATTGTTCTTATCAACACTACTGGTTTCCTTTGAAATTCATCAGAAATTCTGAATAGAAACGCCTAAAATGTATATTTTAGATGATATTTGGTGACAGCCTAGCAGAGTTTTCAAACTAGCAGCCATGCCAGTTTTCCTTCCAAATGAAGAAGCCCATTGCAACATCAGAGAGGGAAATACAATTCAGACCTTGTGCTGAAATAGTTCTCTTGAATGTTTGCTTGTAACCATGAGATTGTTGACATCTAGGCAAGAGCAACCAGGTCTTACTGCATATTTGGGATGCGGCAGTGATGAATGATCAGACATTGATGAATGACGAAGCCCTGCCACTTCAGTAGATCCAAGATGCTTAGCGCCTGCGATGATTTGTTCTGAGCAACAAATTGATACTGTGCTATGTTGTTTTGAAGGACTAACTTCAGCCCATTAACTCTTATCTTAATTTATGAGATGAAGTTTTCTTGGAGCCTGCTGGTAAGAGTTGTCTAAATGAAGCTCCAATTCAAAGTGCAGATAAAGTTACAGGATTTAAGAACATTTCGGCCTGATACAGGGAGCTACTATAGCATAACTGGCCTTGAACCAATTTAAGACCAATTAATCTAACGTAACTGGATGTTCATTAACTTAAGCTAAAGATATGATTTCCCTAGCCTAACAGCTATTTAGTTAAAAATAAAATAATGTTCATCTTATTTAGCAGGAGTATTGTTCGATTACAGTGACGCTTCTAACCATGCAAAATGATTTATGACTTTTCCATTGATCCTTACCACAACCCTGAAGTTGGGCATATTTCCATTTAAGTTTTTTGGGATATTTATATCCTGCTCTTCAATCCAAAAGGATTAGTGTGCATTTTTTTAAAAAATGAATCAAGTGGAAATTTCAAATGAAACAGTAAATTATAAAAATAGCAAAAAAGGCAGAAAATGTCTATGTTGAGATACAGGCTTAGAACATCTGAAAACTATGAGAGTTAATAATAAAGGTATAGTTTTATTACTTTGTATTTTATAATGTTGTTTTTTAATGTTTTAAGCTGCTTTGAATCTCAACTTGGAATAAAGGCAGGATGTAAATACATTTAATAATTTCAAAAACAGCAACAACAATACTTTGTACTTGGAGATATTTAAATATTAAGTAGTTTAGGAATGCTAAATAGGCTCCTGAATCATTTTACTTAAGCCCCAGTTGACATCTTGGAATGGAGATTCTCAATAACAGAAGCAATCCCTATTTATTTTAATATCACATCAAAGTTTAGGGGTACTCCTGGATCTAACATTGTCATTTGTGGCCTTGGTGATTGGAGTGCCTGTCCTGTTTTGAGCAACAGCTGGCTATAGCCCCTTTTGGACAGAGATGACTTGTCCATGATGCTCCAAGCTCTGGTAACTTCCACATAGGTTTATTGCAATGCACTCTTGAAGACGACTCAGAACTATCAGCTGGCCCAAAATGCAGCAGCAAGACTGGGGTTGAAACCCTGTTCTAAAACAGCTGCATTGGCTGCCAGCTTGCTTCTGAGCCTGATTCAAGGTGCTCACGTTAGCATTTAAAGCCCTCAATGACTTAGGTGGCAAATATCTGAAATACTATCTCCTTCCCTACAGATTCTCTTGGATCAGCAGAGGGGGGCGCTTTTGGTAATTCCACCTCCCTTAGAAACTGAGGGGGGTGGTCTGGAAGAGGGCATTCTCTATAGCAGCCCCCAAGTTGTGGAACTCCATCCCCACACAGGTATATCTGGCTTCCTCACTATGCAACTTTCAGCGAAAGCTGAAGATGGACTTTTTTACCCTGGTTTCTGACACCTGAGATGTGTGATTTCAGGGCCCACCCTGTGGTTTCCTGTGATTGCAATCTGTTTTAATTGTTAATAGTAGGGTAATCGAATTAACAACAAGAACAACTTTGAAAACTTCTCCCTAACTTCCCAGCCTTCTCTTTGCCAAATGACTGAGTTCATCCTCTTGAAAACTATCACCCATTCCTCTGTTGTAGCAGCTAAGATGCTTTGTTAAGCCTGAAGGCTGATGGCTTGTTTAGGCAGCTAAGATTCTTCAGAAGTGGGGCCACATGCTTCCTTGTGCTTCCTCTACTCAGTTCAAGAGAATGCTTGACTCTTAGGCAATAGCAGCTGTTCGTCTACACTGGTGGTAGCCAGCACAATATGGTCCAGGCGATGCAGGGTTCCAATTCCCCATCTGGAAGGCCAGAGATTCTCCATCACCATCACCACTGACTTCAAGCATCCAGTCAACAAGACAGGGATCAAGGGTTGTAACTGAAATTCCCACCTTTCAAAAGAAGAGTGGTGTCATGGAGGCTTATAATCCAGAATCAACCATTCAAGCAATGTGATTTATTCAATGTAGAATCATAGAATGGCAGAGTTGGAAGGGACCCTGAGGGTCATCTAGTCCAACCCCCTGCAATGCAGGAATCTCAGCTAAAGCATCCATGACAGATGGCCATCCAACCTCTGCTTTAAAATCTCCAAGGAAGGAGAGCCCACCACCTTTGGAGGAAGATTGCTGCACTGTCAAACAGCTCTTGCTGTCAGAAAATTCTTCCCAACATTTATTTCAAATCTCATTTCTTAAGAGATCAAAATTAAGCAGGGCATTTCTGCCTGTCTAAGTTTTAGACAAATGCTTTCTCTTTGGCTCCAATTCCCCCCAAAAAAACATCTAGAAAGGAAGCGACAGCCATCCAAATTTTTGGACAACGTTTGCTTCTTGCCAGGCTTGTAATATTTAAACCTGCTTGAGATCTAAGGAGAGGTAGGGGTGCAGAGCATTCTTCCCTCACCCATCTCTCATTAAAAATGGGTTCTTATAAACAGTAAGTTCATCAGAGAGAGAGATGGTGCATATTTCAAAAGGAGGGCAGTAGCGCAGAGCAAAGTCATGTCTATGCCTTCTGGATGCAATTTGCTCAAAACCATCCCTTCTTTTACAGCAGCCAGCGAAGTACTGCAGTGTTTTAGCGCCTTCTTGTGTTGGTCTCTGGCAATACAAATGAAAGAAATCTCAGAAGTGCTCTCTCTTCTAGGCAGCGTGGACTGCTTTCTTTCATTTATTATGGAATTCCGGTTGAGAGAGATTGCTTTAGCGGGACGTAAAAATGGTGATACATTTTAAAGCTTGGCTTTTAAAATATGTGCTGTTTAAATAGTTCATATAAGTGACTCGCAACCTTCATTTGTCCCATGCATTGTGCAACTATTATGCACACCCCTGGAATCAAGTCCAAAGGAATGGGAGTTACTCCTTTCAACATATGTGCTTTAGACTATTGTCTAAATGAACCGTGTCCCCACATTAGAATAGGAAAAGATGGCCAGTCCCCTTGTCTCTTATACTGAGTGAGAAGGTAAAGGTAAAGGGACCCTGACCGTTAAGTCCAGTCGCAGACGACTCTGGGGTTGTGGCGCTCATCTCGTTTTACTGGCTGAAGGAGCTGGCGTTTGTCTGCAGATAGCTTCCGGGTCATGTAGCCAGCATGACTAAGCCGCTTCTGGCAAACCAGAGCAGCGCACGGAAACACCGTTTACCTTCCCACTGGAGCAGTACCTACTTGCACTTTGACGTGCTTTCAAACTGCTAGGTTGGCAGGAGCTGGGACCAACAATGGGAGCTCTCCCCATTGCAGGGATTTGAACCGCCAACCTTCTGATCGGCAAGCCCTAGGCTCTGTGGTTTAGATCACAGCACCACCCCGTCCCATCTTAAATGGAGTAGTGGGGTTCTATTCCTGTTTGCTTGCTTACTGTTTGCTGGGTGCAATGGTTTTTTTAAGTGTCCCCTAGAGACACATAGGCAAACTAACACACCCCAGCATTATGGCAGGCAGACACCAGTCCCAAATATTTATATACTAATGGAGACCAAAATGGTCCCCAGGTAGCCTGCCTCCTGAAGTGAGAGACCAGTGCCACTTTAGACAGTTGTCTAAGTCAAGTACCCCAGAAGGCAAGTTCTTAAGAAAATGGCCTGGAGATCACTTACCAGAAGGCAAATGAATACAGCAGATAGCCTTACAGTTTCTATTTGAATCTGATTTCTACTAGCAACACAAAGCTATTAAGGAAAAACAATGCTTTATTCTCCAATTCCATGCATCAACAACATACCCACTCCTACAGACCAGCAGTCTTAGAGTAGGGATAGACAGATCACTCTATTTCCAATCTGTAACAGTGTTGCATGTGTTCAGGTATATATCTTTTCCATCCCATTTTCTGCCTTTTTTTAACTGCATGAAAAATTACATTTAGGGGGAAATGCATATGGGTAAAAATATGGGTACAATCACATTTAAATCATGCACATTTTCCCTAAAGCGTATTTTTTTTTGTACACACACATCTTGAGCTGAGCTGATTGCAAAATTTGGGGAACTGCATAATCAAAACAGTAGTTGTGTTCTGATCTGCATATTAGTCCCAAAAGTGCATATTAAATGGATTTCCTTTAAAGTGCAGACTAAACAAAATTCTCTGGTATCTTTTCCTCGGGATTTGCTCCAGGTTTGAGGGGACCCTCAGCAAAGTGCCCTCTCGTGACCTGGAAGAGGGGTGAGCTCCAGCCTTACCTGGACGTGGCAGTGACAAGCAGCCATTTTAATTTCATAGTAACATAGGAAGCTGCCTTATACCAAATCAGACCATTGGACCATCTAGCTCCATGTTGTCTACACTGAGAAGCAGAGGGTCTTAGGAGTTTCCCAGCCCTACCTGGAGAGGTTTGGATTTGAACCTGGAACCTTCTGCAAAGCACTCCATTCACTCTTTGCCAGTCATTCAAACTCCCAGGTTTGTGTGGCTTTCTTTAAATAAATAGTAATTTATTTTTTAAATTTATTTTTTAAATTTATTTTTTAAATTTATTTTTTAAATTTATTTTTTAAATTTATTTTTTAAATTTATTTTTTAAAATAAATTACCCCAGAGGCATTTTGCACCTTTAAGAAATAATAATGCCTTCAGATTTTCATCCTAATTTTTGTTAATTGACAATTGACAATTTTTAGCCATGTACCCATAATTTTATTTAATGTTATCAGCTTATATTTCATAGTCATGTGAGACCCAGTATTATTTTTATTTCTTAAATTTGTATACCACATTTCATCTGCAGATCTCAGGGTGGTATTATCCATCCGCAGATCTCAAGGCAGTAGTATCAGAGCCATACGCATCAAAGAAAATGGTAAAGTCTCCACCTCATACATTCTCCACTGATTTACTTACAGTCCACCCAATTACCCTCACAAGACAGAGTTGTCCCAAAAGAAGGTATTGACTGAGATGGCAAGATGCACAAAAGCCAACTAGACATGCAACTGGCTCTTACTTCAGTGCTGGCAAGACGACAGAGCCCTCCACCTTACCTGATTGTGGCAGGTTATAAACTAGACTCAGAAAAATCTAGACTCGGGGAACTCAGGAAAGGCCAGTTCTGTCTGCTCTCCACTCCTCATTATCTGCCACCAGAGGCAGCTATCTCACTCTGCTTAATAATAGGGACAGCCCAGTCAACATGTACCACTTCCACCCACACCCATACTTTCTTCCTTTAGGCTTACCTTATGGAGATCACCCTTCACAGCACCAATCCTTTCCTTATAGGATAATCTAGATTACACCAGAGTTGCCAGCATTTCAGTTGTCCCCTGCCATTGTGCCTTTAACAGAGGCTTGATATGTGTGAATTAGCTGGTGATGCTTTTAGCTGCATTTAGCCACAACAGCAGGACCCGGTTAAACCTGTTGGCAATGCAAGATGCTGATCCAAATGAAAAATCAGTTATAACAGAAGCACCACTCTGATGGGGTCCTTTAATTCATGGGCCACTCCATAATGCTGGCATCTGCATCTCTAAGGTTTGACTCTTGTCATTTTGTAACTTCTGCCACATCCATCAGTTGCAGAATCCATTGTAGCACAGAGCATAATGAATGCTGAGAAGCAGTCAGGCACTCACCATACCTTCAGCAAGCAAATCAGTCAAGAGCCCTGCTACAGAAAGCAGAAACAGATCTGATCAAAAGCTTCATTGGGACATTTTAGGGGGGGGGGAACCATGTTATCATTATTGGGGGGGGGGACTTGCTGCCATATACACAGCTTGAAGACTATTTTTTAAAGTAAGGTAAGGTGCTAGCCAGTGCTTTTTTCTGGGGGGACGCAGGGGCGTGCATACCCCTAAACATTTTGTGAATTTAAGTTTGGCCTCATTGAGGGGCAGTATTTCAATATGAGTAGGAAAATGAGAGTACCCCTAAACATTTTTTTAAAAAAAGAAAAAAATACACTGGTGCTAGCTGATTGACAACCTGATCCTACCCATTTTTCCTCTATAAGCAGCTGAATATTTCATCCACTACATGTGCAAAATTTAAACATTTACCTGTGGAAACATTTTGTCTGTCTGGAATATTTATATATTGCCCATGAGTTTTGCAGATCCCCCAGGGCAGCTCATAACAATCACCAAAACAATACCAATTTTGAACAAATATTTACATTTTAAAATAAACTTCAATTAAAAAATTATTAATACAGAAATAGCCCAGAATGGGGGGGATGGGGGACCCTGCAGAATCAGTAGACAACATGTCAGCAGCTTTGAAACCGGCTTAGGTCATATGCTGGGTATCTTGGGAAAATAAAAAGTCTTCACTGAAGTGACTTCCAGTTTGGCAGTGGGTGGAGTGCCAGTAAAAAGGCTCCACTGAACCTCAGAAAGCCAAGTAGGTGCAAGAGGGAACAGGAGGACCTCCAACACACATGGGGAAAGTTAACGCTTTCTAAGCTCCCGTGTAATTTCCAGTATATGTTCTTGACAATCCAAGCCAACTCTGAAGTCTTTCTCAGCCTAAAACTCCATGTCAGTTCAAAAGAGTAAGTAGACCACAACAAGAAATACCTCAGTTTGAAACTCTGGATAGCTTCTGTCAATCAGAGCAGGAGACACTGGGCCAAATATTGCTAACCTATATAAAAGCTCTGAACAGCTCAGTAGGAGGTTACCCTGAAAAATTGTTTGTCCCTATAAGATCACCTTGGGAAATTTCACTCGTGGGGCTCAAACCCCACAGAATAGCACAGGGCAGTGACCTGAAAATTGTCATTTGGTGTACAGATGCTTTTAATGAAATAAATAAGCAGGCAAACAAACAGCTGGCCCAGCCTAAGGCTCCTTTCTGTGCGCCTGTGCCTCATGCTGGCTTGGAGTGGTACCAGCAGCAAAGCAGTGGAGCCGATTCCATCAAACAGCAGGAGTCGAAGCAGCTGCTGATTCTCCAAGGATTCCTTGAAGGAGTCTTTGCACAACTGTCACCTCCCTCCTACCGCTGGGATGTTTGGATGCAGCATGGAAACTGCAATGCAATTATCACCTCTAGGGGGGCTCTACTTGTTGTTTCTTTTTTTCTTTTGGTTTCAACTTCTTTATTATTATTTTTCCCTCATGAATGTAACCATAGAAAAACCACGATGTCAGTTTTCGAAGGGGCAAGGGATTTTTTATTTAAAAACACACACCCCTCCCTCCCACAGATCCGAACAAGGAATTGTTCTACTAAGAGAGTGATCTGGGAATGTGAGGTTCTTCTTTGCTGAAAATGATTTGGTGGAATATAAGAAACAGCGTGCTTCTGGGGAGCTCCCTTTTTAATTGCTTACTTCATTACAGCCAGTGGGTGAGATCTGATGTAATGATGTTCAAGCTCTACGTACAACTGTCTCCAGCAGCAGCAGCAGTTGCCATAGAGGTTGCACAACATTGTCTTGTGTGACAGGTTTCCCACATGCCGACAACCTTCGGAACTCGCTCCCACTGAATGCCAGGCAGACGCCTTCTCTATAGTCTTTTCAGCCCATGCTGAAGATGTCTGCCTTTCAACAAGCCTTCTGAAATCTTTATGCCAGTGGGTATCTGTCGTGAATTAGAATTGATGTTACGTATGTGCTGCTGCTGTTTTCAAATTGTTTTATCAGATGATAGGCCTTGCATTTAAAAAGGCTGTCATCAATAGCTTGAAACACTTTTTCCATAGGGAGCTTCCCTACATTTTCACATTGCCGTCTCATGTTGCCCCATGTGGCAGAGTAGAACACTCCTGGTATAGTATATTATGCAACTTGTCACACCAGATTAATCACCTGGGTTGCTAAGTAGAGCACAGTGTTTTTACTCTGGAATTTTTGCTGGGAAGGTGAAAAAAGCAGATGGGGGAGGAAGGTCCTTCACAGCTACTATCTTATTCTATGTGGGGGGGGGGGAGGAACTGTTATGTTTGCTCTTTGGTGGTTGTGGGATTAATTTTCTGTCTGGAAAATAGCACATTTGTTTATTTTCCTAGTGTCCCTTGGTCATGTATGTTTTCATATGTTATGGATTGCTGAGGAAAGCAAAATAAGCCATTTTAAATGCAAATATTAGCCAATGGAGCAACTGACTATAGAGGCATGTACAAGCAATTCAAGTTTCAGATTGATAGTTTCCTTATCATCTGGTTTGATATGTTTGACAATTTTGTCTGTGCCTGATAACAAAGTCCATTCAAGCATTTTGAATTAACACTTACCAAAAAAAAGTACAAGGAAAATATTCGTTTTCCCTATGTGCATGCTTGCCTGCAGCTTATGAGCTCTTTGGGGACAGTAAGCTATATTTAGCATCTATTAGTTCTAATTACTTCCTTCTTTCCCCATATACAATTCTCTCATCTCTCGATCTCTCAGGCCCCATCTTCGCCATACATTTGAAGCAATGCTATAGCTCTTTAAATAGTTACTGCTTTCCCCCAAATATTCCTGGGAGCTGCAATTTGTTAAAGGTGCTGAGAGTTGTTAGAAGACCCCCATTTCCCTCACAGAGGACTGGAAAAATTCATTGGAGGATAAGCCTTTCAATGGCTACAAGCCATGATGGCTGTGCTCTACCCATCCTGTCAGAGATAGTATGCCTCTGGGAGAATCAGTAGGTGGGGAAGGGTTAAGCACTCCTTCCTGCCTGCCAGCTCTCCCTTGTCCTCGGGAACAAGAGGAGAAATCCTTATACCCATCTCTGGTACAGCAGGCATGTGGAATAAAGATTCACTACATTTACCATATCTAGGCAAGTACGAATACTGTAAGCCTAAAAAAAAAAAGTGTTCTGTAAACCTGAACTTGGAACAACTTCAAAGAAACTATAAAACTATTGTTTTCTTTCTGCATCTCCACAATGAAAAATGCTGTCTGGGTAAGTTTCAAGAAATTTACAAGTGTTTGTCATTCCTGGTTCAAACCCTGAAGCCCCTAGAGCTAAATGAACATCTTCTTTCAGTAAGCACAGGTGCCTGTCTCCTCCCTGTTCAGCCTCTTTCTGCCCACAAGGACAAATGCACAGAAAGGGTTAACCTTGGCACTTTAGGATGAGCTCCTTGCAATTATGAAAACTGCTGGGGATACAGCAAGAGGTAATATAAAGAACAAAAATCCTATTAACTTCAACGGGGTTAGGGCTGGTCGAGCACTTTGAGGATCAATGGGCACTTCAGGGCTATTATTCAGTCTGAAGTCGTTGACAGCAAATGATATTTGCCTGAATAAAAATTGATTAAAGATCAAATAAGGGCCTAAGAGCCTGGCTCTGGAATCTTGAATTATTTGGTTTAATAGCCACTTGCCATGCACAGATTGCAAAGAAGGTTCGCCTTTTTTTCTTTGCAGAATGAAATTATAGAGCTGGAACAAGATTTGGGGATATTCTGAAAAATGAATGACCATTAAGAATGCCAAGCATGTGATAAGGCAGAAAGATCTAACGGCACAGTTCCCCATTTCAAATTTCATTATAAAGTTGGAAGTATTATGTAAATGAAACGCTCTTAAAAGTTGCAAATATTAAACGGAGGCTTTGGATAATCTGCTCTTGGCCTGTACATTTGATGCAGCCAGTTAGGTAAGACACCCAGTGCCTGAACATTCCTGTCTCTCTGATGAATGGTCATGGCTCGTTGATAGTTTGCATGCAAGAGGTCCCAAGTTCAGCCCCAAAGATCTACAGGTAGGGCTGGGGAAAGGCTCCTTTGAAACCTGTCTTGAAGTCTGCTACCAGTTGGTATAGACTTACATAGAAAATGATCTGACTCCATGTAAGACTTATTCTACAATGAAAGACAAAAGAAGCAGTTCACCAATATCAGAAAAAGTGAATCAGAAAAAGCTGATGAGGTGCAATTTTAATTTAATGAAGACTACCCAATGCATGTTCAGCAGAGGAAACAGTTGACCATATATATATATGGAAAATGGGCTTCTTTTGCCCAGAGGGAACAAGTCAGATCACTGCTCAGCCTTCTTCTTTATCCTATCAGCTCCAACCAGCATGGTCATTGGTCAGGAATTCTGAAAGTTGCAGCTCCAGATGTCTTAACAGTGCCACGTTGAGGAAGGCTCAATCATATGAACTTCCTGAGGTGCTACAGTTGCAAGAAGGCTGAACTCAGTGCAGTGTGCTGCATGGTGCTTCTAGATGGGCTGCTCAGCTCTCCTCTTAGCTTGGGGCATGAGACTGCCAATTTCTGTTGCAAAAACAAAAATTTAGCACATCTACAAAGCTGCAAACGAAAAGCAAATATTTAATGAGAAAGCTCATTAAGACGTGTTTTTGCTTGCAAATAACTTGAAGGTCACGTTTCCTTTGCAACACATCAGAAGGGCTACATGAAAATATGCAGCGGGTGATTTTGTTATTTGCATGGAATCGTTCCATGCCCTCCCCCCCCCCCCCCCCAAATACTTTCTGTCAAATTGTCATAGGGTTTCAGGGCTATTTTTAGCATCCAGGAGGCTCCAAAAAAAATTTTTTTACAGGTCAGAGATTCCTAATGGAAGTAATTGGATTTTTAATTAGTTCTTTCAAGTTTCTAAATTTGGCATTTCCAGCAAATAGCCAGTTGCTATACAAGCAGAAGAAAGCAAAGCAATAATTATGAACAGTTTGGACCCCTCTCTGCAGGAAGCATGGTTCACTTCCTAGTGTCTTTGCTGACCCTTGGAAAGAACATGAATAAAGCAGTTCAGAGTGTTCAGCCAATTTAAGGGCTTGGTTGACTGAATAGTCAAAGCCCTCTAATTGTGAATTGCAGATACCACATATTGTGTGGGGCTTTCTTTACCATGGTGTATCGTATGGGGGGGGGGACACATCCTAGTCAATTAGTGGTGGTTGGAATGATAATAAAACATGCACCCATCTTTAAAAATAATTCCCCCGTCCATTCTGATTGGGAGTAGTCAGGGACTAATTTGAGATAAACTTGAGTTTCCCCCCTGATTGGCACATATTTCCAAAGCCCCTGTTTTCAGTGCCAGGACAATGTCTGGGAACATGAGAAGTGATCACTGAATGTCTTTCAACATCTACAAAGCTCCTTCCTCTTTTCAACCGCCCCCTCTCCCCAATTCTGGTTTTGAACAATAGGATTTGGCAACAGGAGGCATAAGCTCCAAGTGAACTGGAAGCCCAATGCCCCCCCCCAGTAGAAATGAATCATTGTGGATTTATTTCAAATTTTTGCTGGGTGTTTCCTCAAAATACCATGCCTGAAAGTCAGGGTTGGCCTTCCAGATGTTGATGAAGACCAAGTCCCATGAGTCCCAGGCAGCATGGCCCATGGTCAGGGATGATAGCCATTGTAGTCCAACATCTGGAGAACCATGTTTCCCACCCAGCCATGAATCTTGAACTTGTACTACAGCAGCCTGCCAGTGTGAAGTTCTCCTCTGCAGCCCTCTGGCGTAAACTAGATCACTAAGCCTTCTTAGTCGAAATATAAAATAAAAAAATAAAATAAAAGATTGTCCAGTAGCACCTTAGAGACCAACTAAGTTTGTTCTTGGCATAAGCTTTCATGTGCATGCATACTTCTTCAGATACACTGAAACAGAAGTCACCAGACCCTTATATATAGTGGGAGGGTGGGGTGGGGGTTTTCTCAGGAGGGTAGTAGGAAATGAGTGATTGACTCAATGGGTATGGTAAACCTGTTGACGACTGTTAAAGGTAAAGGTAAAGGGACCCCTGACCATTAGATCCAGTCGCGGACGACTCTGGGGTTGCGGCGCTCATCTTGCTTTATGTGGCCAGCATGACTAAGCTACTTCTGGCGAACCAGAGCAGTGCACGGAAACACCGTTTACCTTCCCGCCTGAGTGGTACCTATTTATCTACTTGCACTTTGATGTGCTTTCGAACTGCTAGGTTGGCAGGAGCAGGGACCGAGCAATGGGAGCTCACCCCATTGCGGGGATTCGAACCGCCAACCTTCTGATTGGCAAGTTAACAACTGCAATTAGTCCTACAGGAAAAAGCAAGGGGTAGTATGCATCCAATATGTCTATGAAGACCAGGTCTCACCATAGTTTTCAGTTTAGTGATAAGTTGTAATTCAGCAACTTCTCTTTCAAGTCTGTTTCTGAAATTCTTTGTAATAAGACAGCTGCTTTGAGATCCTGTATTGAATGTCCTGGGAGATTAAAGTGTTCTACTACTGGCTTGTCTGGCTTGTGATTCCTGATGTCAGATTTATGTCCATTTATCCTTAAGCCTTCTTAGTTGTAGCCCCCTGGGATAAATGCCTTTCCGGAAGAAGCTTGCCCCGTGTCAACCCTGATGTCATCCTAGAATCAGGTGGTCACCTTTTTAAAAATAATTTGTCTGGGCATGTGATGTAAACTAGTTTTAATTCTGGTATTATATACTCTGTTGACTTCTGTTGATGTTCTGTTGGTTGATGTCAGTCAACAAGGCAGGTTCAGAGAAAGCGAGAGAGAACACAGCTCTAATTTTTCATATATATGCTGTCCTGAAACTCTTGCACTGAAGAGTGGCATAGAAATTTTCTAAAGAAACAAATATTGGTTTATTGATTTAGGTAATTTATAACCCACTCTTCATTAAAACTAGCCCTGGAGCAGAGTACAACATAATCATATATAATACATAATAAAAGAAAGCAACCTGAAATATCAGACCACAACATTTCAAATTTATCAGGTATCACGAGAGTGACAAAACAGCTCCTGCAGTCAACTAACCAAATGCCTGAACAAATAAAAAAACCTAAATTTAAAAGACACCTAAAATTCATTGCAGTTGGTAATGACTATCAGGGGTCAGATGGAATCTGCCCAAGTTTATCTTATCAGAATTCCTAGCACAGCAGAAGGATTAGATCAGACATAGGCAAACTCGGCCCTCCAAATGTTTTGGGACTACAACTCCCATCATCCCTGATCACTGGTCCTGTTAGTTAGGGATGATGGGAGTTGTAGTCCCAAAAATCTGGAGGGCCGAGTTTGCCTATGCCTGGATTAGATAAACCAGAAAACTTCAACTCTTGGTGCCAGCAGGAGACGGATGGGAAAGAAGCAAAGCTTGCTGCAATTGCTTGCAAACCACACACATTTTAATAAATGTATCTGATGCAAAGCTTTATTAATGGTGAGAAAATACAATTGAAAAGGGATGACCATGTGCTGAAAACTTGCCAGGATTGGGCTCCGGGTTAAAATGCACCACCCTCAAAAAATTATGATATTCACTTTGTGATTATTAACATTTATTTATTCAAAGATTGATGTGGGACGCGGGTGGCGCTGTGGGTTAAAGCCTCAGCGCCTAGGGCTTGCCGATCGAAACGTCGGCGCTTCGAATGCCCACGGCGGGGTGCGCTCCCGCTGTTCGGTCCCAGCGCCTGTCAACCTAGCAGTTCGAAAGCACTCTCGGGTGCAAGTAGATAAATAGGGACCGCTTACTAGCGGGAAGGTAAATGACGTTTCCGTGTGCGGCTCTGGCTCGCCAGAGCAGCAGTGTCACGCTGGCCACGTGACCCGGAAGTGTCTTCGGACAGCGCTGGCCCTCGGCCTCTTTGAGTGAGATGGGCGCACAACCCTAGAGTCTGTCAAGACTGGCCCGTACGGGCAGGGGTACCTTTACCTTTACCTATTCAAAGATTGATATGCCACTGTTCATAAAACATATCTGTTTTGCTTGGGGTTTTAGTTTTCCAAAGAAGAACCTCAACACTTGTTGACTATCAGAAAGCCACCGTTGTTGGGTCTGTGTGTCTTTGAAATACAGCAAGACAATGTTTTCATATAATTTGTAATGGTTTAATAGTGAGCAACAAGCATGGCTCCTTTCCCACAAAGAACAAAGGCCCTGGTTGGTATCCTTATCTCCCATCCACAAGGCTCCTCATCTGCAAGAAAACAAAAAACAAACATGCAGAAAGCAATATTATTACAGGAGGAAGAAACCCAGAAACCACAGCAAAAAAAGAAAACAAACACAAAAGCATGTGAGCAAATGAACAAAAAAATGATAAACATGGAGATGGACAGAGACACAGAAGAACAAGCCAGGAAACAAGCCAAAGGATGAAAAGGAGGGACACGATCCTCCGACCTACTAGCTCACACCTGCATGGGACATTTGAAGGGAATGTGTTTATGTCATTTCTAATGGCTTTAATGTCTTTGTCCTAAGAAGAGGCCTTTCTTCTGTGGTTCTGAGTGCAGCGCGTTAGTCTCACAACAGCTGTGTGAAGATATGTGAGGCTAAGATGTTCGGGCCAGTTTTTACAGATGTACAAATATCAACAGGTTTCTTCTCCATGTTGTGATTGCTCTCAGCCAAATGTGCCGTGCCGTGCTGTTAGGGATGCTGCAAGCATTTGGAAAGGGGTGCTCTAAAATGCAGATTTTCATATTACTCAGGGCATGGAGAAACTGGACCGAGGAAAGCTTTCCTCCCTCTCTCACACCCTTAGAACTCATGGATATCCAATGAAGTCAGATGTTGGAAGATTCAGCACAAATAAAAGAAAATGCTTCTTCACACAGCACATAGTGAAACTCTGAAACTCACTGCCACAGGAGGCAGAGGTGGCCCCCAACCTAGATGGCTTTAAAAAGAGGATTAGACACATTAATGGAGGAGAGGGCTATTCATGGCTACTAGCTAGGATGGCTATGCTCTTCCTCTACACTTAAGAGGCAGCAACGCTTCCTCTAATACCAGTTGTAGGAAGCCACAGGAGGGGAGAGCGCTCTGGTGCTTGGGTCCTGCTGGTGAGCATCTGTTTGGCCATTGTGAGAACAAGAGGCTGGACTACTAGACAGGTTATTTGTTTGTTCAGATGTCCCTCTTGGAAAGCCCACATGCGTTTGCATGGCAAATGCAGCCTTGATTGTTGTCTGATATGGAAGCAGTCAGGCTCACTGCTGCTCACCTTGCAGCCACATGCCACAACCATTTGTGCCACTACCAGGGAAAAGGCCGTCTGATGTTCAGACAACTTGTGCTGTGCTGCTGTATGGGATGCAAGGTGGCAATCATATATATATATATATATATATATATATATATATATATACACACACACACACACACACACACACACCATATTTTTCCATGTATAATACGATGCTTTCTGCTTAAAAAAATTAAGCAAAAATTGGGTGTCATCTTATACACAGAAAGTGAATGCGGGGGGGGGCATGTGATTAATGGCAGCAGCAAGCAAGAGATTGGCAGTGGTGATGGGGCGGGTGATTGGTGGCTGTGGCAAGGCCTGCTGGTGATTGGCTGTGGCTGCGGCAATTGGGCAGGCGATCGGTGGCTGCGGCAAGTGTGCAAGTGGGCTGTTGGTGGCAATGAGCAGGCAGACAATTGGTGACTGCAGCGAGGTGTATGATCGGCAGTGGCTGTGACTAGCGATCAGCAGTGACAGGCAGGCAGGTGAGCAATTGGTGGAAGTGACCTTCCCCCCCCCCAAAAAAAAGCTAAACAACTTAATTTCTTAATTTTGGGTTAAAAAAAATAGAGGTCATCTTATACATGGGGGTGTCTTATACACGGAAAAATACAGTATATCACATGTGTTTAATAATCATGAAACAAGCATGATGAGATGGCTGTGCAATTTCTTTGCCTGTGGTTGCATGAAAGAACAAGGTTATTTGGAAGTCAAAGTCATTTTGGAACTGACTTCCTATGCAATCTACTTAAGAAGAGAACCCAAATGCTTTTACTTGAATTCCACTGGAATTGTTGTAGCCACAATTTCACTAGTTATTGCTATAGAGTTTTAGGTAACTTTGGTTTTTTAACCGCATTTTTTTGATCTTCAGTTATAACAGGACTAAGGAAACCACAATAATGTTATTACCATTCATCCCACTCCCCGAGGTACGGAGACAGCATTAAAGGATAGTATATTGGAATCAAGACTTTATTTAATAAAATGGATATACCACCTGATTGTTTTTAAAAAGGGGGAAACCCTCTACAGAGTTTACAGCCGTATAAAAGAGAACAAGGAAAAACTATTGATAAAAAAGTTAAAAACAGGAATTAAAAATATTCAAAAGGAGCTAAAGATATCAGCAGCAGCTAAAGAAATAAAATACATGTTTGGGTAGGCTTGCCTAAACAAAATGTTTTAAGCGGAAACCAAGACTGCAGTGGAGGTGCCAGCCTGATGTCAATAGCCAGGGAGTTACAAAGTGTAGGTGCTGCCACCATTTCTTACAAATGTGGAATGGGTATTATTGGCATGTGTAACAGTGTCAGTTCAACGCTCTGTAAGAAATCTCTAGTCTGCCTCGTAGAACTAAATGTATCATTACTTCCTCAGCCTTTGTCTTCTAAATCAGGGATGAGCAGCTCAACTTGATATTCAGGGTTTTCTAAAATCCATCATTTCCCAGGTGGATCCAACTCCAGCCTCAGGCACAAGATGGAAGCCCTTGCTGCAAGTGCTGCCAGAATGCGACAAAAATATATGTGCAGAAATGTATGGTTGATCATAAGGATCTAATATCAAGATTTGTTAGCCCATGGTTACATTATTGCTTAATATATTGCATTATATTATGCTGTTCATGTTTTATTTTACTCTTCTTGTAATTTTGTGTGGTGGTTCATTTTTAATTGTGGTTGCTATCACTTTCTGGCTGAGACAATAAAATCTATATCAATTCCAAATCACGGTCCCTGTTGAATCTTCACCTTGGCGTCAGACAGAAAACATAATTTTTGTTGTTTCCTGAGTGGCATTTTTAAAAATGCCTTAGAAAGTCTGGTGCTGGGATTTCCAGCCCAGGAAGTATCTGTAATTGAGAGTTTGCCAACCTGTACTCAACATAGATTTTTATTTTTATATGGCTGTTTTTGGTTTTTCTTCAACAATCAGGGTGTTTATTTAAAAATAACAAATAAGAGGCATTTAATTAACAGCCTTTCCTGTCTCTTCCAAAGGCTTTCTCCAAGTTTCAGGCTCCGCTCCCTTTCTAAATTACTAGGATAGAACAATGGGGCATAATTAGAGCATGCACAGGACAGTTTATTAATAAAGAACCCAATCTATTCTTTGCAGAACACAGCAGGTCTGGAGGCCCTTTGTATAAGCACTGTGTGTACAGAAGAGGGCAGCATTATGTGGCATGTACTTCCCATGAGTGCAGTGATCTGGATATTATTGCACAGGTGCCAAAGCGTGCAGGATTTTCAAGCACACTGCAGCCAACACTGAGTAAACTGGGTCCTATCTATGTGTGTCCCCTACTGTACATTGAAGCCTCTAGGTGACTTATAAAAGGATCAGAAATGCAAGAATTAAAATACATAAATGCATCTCATCAAGCAATAACTAAAAAAACCACCACCCTGTATGTAACTGTATATAAGAAGAGATTTCCTCATGCCAAGAAGGTCAACTCCAATGATCTGTATTAAAACTGTCTACTGAGGGAAAGTGTTCTCTTTTAAACCCAAGCACTGTTGTCACTTAAAACTAATAAAACACTAAAAGGCACTAAAACTGTGGGGCAGGGAGAGAGAAACCTATTCGAATGGCACTGTAGCAGGGCTGCTACCAAAAAGGCCCTGTCTCTCATCACTACCCTCTGGATTCCACTCAAGAGGGCACTTTGAAGAGGTCCTCTGTAAATAATCTTAGGCACACATGTGAACCCATGACCCCATGAGTTCATGATTGTTGTTGATTTCTGCAGGAATAGCATGGAGGACTTAATCTGCTGGTCACCCACCACAGACACTACTACTAGCCTAGTGTATCTGAATGCACTAGCATGGCTTGCAGTGCCTGGAGGACCAACAAATGCAGGAAATTTCCATTGCAATATCAGTCCAATTGAGAGTGCTAGTGATAGCTAGCAACAGCTAGATTCTTTTCATTTAAAAAATTGTAAAATAATTCCCATCAATATTGTTGAGTTGATCCATTGAACTGCACCATTGATTCCACATGTATGAACTGCCCATACCCCACTCCCAGCCTTCCTCTGTGTACGAACCATTAATGGACCAATATTATATTCCACATCTATGCACTCCTCCTGCATAGCCTGGAAACACGTCCATGATTTCTTAGGGCCGAAAAAGGAGCAACAGAAAAACAAATCCATGTGTTGGAAGCGGTTCTACCACCTCACCCACTATAAAGCAGGGAGGCCACTGGAAGCAAGTGTCCTGTTTCACACAACAGCTTCAGCAGTGCAGGGGATCTCTGACCCAAGTGGAGAGCTCAGGTTCGGGTGAAGAGCAAGGCAAAGTAACATTAGGTCTGGGACTAGTGTTGATGCCAAGTAAGGCACCCTGGACAGCTCCATGCTGGGCTCGAGCTGCAGGCTCCATAAAGGCACCACTGAGCAGCCCACCTTATCGTAGGCCCTTCTTTGTGTGCCTCCTTGAGAGGTCCAGAGGCTGGCAATACAAAAACGGGCCTTTTCTGCAGTTGTTCCCCGTTTCTGGAATGCTCTCCCCAGGGAGGTTTGGCTGGTACCTTCATTATACATTATACACAAGGTATGTCCCTGGTCAGATCATGCCACCATGATGTCTGGAAATCCCCTTGTCTGACAGAACACAATGGGAAAGATATGGTTTTCTCATTGAAGGAAGCACACCCTGCCCCACCAGGAAAAAAGGAATGGTATTGTAGCCAACGCATAAAGAAGCACAAGGGGTGTGTGCATCTCATTTTCTGCAACCCAGCAACCACTGCACGGTCTTGCTTGCAGTGCCTTCGGAACAGAGCTTTTCTATGAAGAGACTGGAGCTGGAGCTGAGCTGAGCACTCAGGAAGAGGAGCAGAGCTCTGAAGAGCGAACTTCTACCATTCTATAATATTTGTGAACTTTTCAGTGCACTTGGGGCCTCATTTGATTTTAATTCTAAATTACGTATTGAACTGCCTTGCATCCACCTACCTTTAAAGCACTTCCAAGATCCTTGCCTATCATAGGGCAGCCACAACTGATAACAAGGGGGAAGAGCACAGCTCAATAGCACAGCACCTGCTGTGCATGGTGAAGGCCCTGGAGAGCCACTGCTGCTCAATACAGACAATACTGAGCTAAATGGATCAGTTGTCTACATGGTTTAAGGCAGCTCCCCATGCCCCTAACTTCCTTCAGATGCAGATATACATGAATGCTAGTGCATATCATAGAGCTAGGAAGAAGTGAGACACAGTGCAGTTCATTTCCGACTGCCCATTTAGACTTTACTCAAGCAAGCATCTTCTCATTACTTTCCCGAGACTTTTAAACAAAGTTTATAGCTTACTTGGGCCAAACTTAAATGCTCTTTCTCTGTTTTCTGCTGCCAAACTGCAAACAGAGCTATTTCCCTGTTTACTTTCAGTTTAAGTGTTTGTGTTCCCTTCATGTTTAATCTTCCTTCTCTGGTGGTGCTCCTGAGTCATGTGTTAAGCCGCCTTATGAAGTTTCTCCATTAAACGATCAGGTCATGCATACATACATAATTTTATGTGTATGCTGCCTAAATCCTGCAATTTTTTGACTCTGAAGATTACACACAACCAAAATTACAGTGGTACCTTGGTTTCCGAACTCAATCCATTCTGGAAGTCTATTCTACTTCCAAAACGTTTGAAAACCAAGGTGCAGCTTCTGATTGGCTGATTGGCCCCAGAAACAATGCCGACAGCCGAAATGGGCATTCAACTTCGCAAACCGGAACGCTTGCTTCCGGGTTTGTGGCATTTGGGAGCCGACTTGTTCCTCAACTAAGCCATTTGGGAACCAGGGTACCACTGTATGCAGATAAATAAAAGAGAAGAATATGTAACATTACATAGCTATTTATTATTAGACATATTTGCATCCTATCAGTCTTTCAATTTGCTGAGGACAATATGCATGAGATAAACAATCATTTTATTATTTGGGGGAAGTCCCCTCAGGTGAGGGCAGCCTTTGCCAACCTGGTGCCCTGCAAGTCCTTTGGACTACAATGCCCATCAACTTGAACTAGCATGGTTATGCTGTTAGGGGCTGATAGTTTGTAGTGCAAAACATCTAGGGTGCACTAAGTTGGCAAAGACTGGCCTAGAGGTATTGGTTAATATCCAAAGCTCCCTCTCCTTGGATTTGTCTCTCCTCTGTAGCTCCCAACTCAACATCCAGAGGGTTGGGAGACTTTCAGGACCTACAAGGAGAGGAGACAGAAGTCCCATCATGTGAGTGGACTCCTTGCATGCAGTGCTGGGTGCACCCTATGTTCCTACAGCAGGACTCAAGCCCTTCTCCTGGGCTCTCCATGCTGAGCCTGTACTTGCAGTACCATTGTAATTTGGACAGGTGGTGTAGTGCTATCATTACTGGGTTGTAAATTGTGCATGGAGTATAGAGCTAGGTGACTCCATGGTGTTGTTCAGCCACTGCTGCGCATTGATTGATGCATGGGTACTGTGAGCGTAGTGTCAGTGTGCAAAATCATGATTGGTGACAAGAACTTCCAGGAATGATGTGGGCATGTCTATCAGTGTTGCTAGGTTGACTTGAGTTTCTTCTACTCTTTGTAGTTTTGACCTTGTGGCAAGCTGGGCAAAGGATGAAGATTATGTTGCACTGGTGTTAGCTATCATTATTGAGCCCTATGTTATAAATGAGCCACAGGATCGCCCATCCTTCTATCAAATGCTAGGTGCTACTCTGGCTAGAATACAGCCATTATCAAAGGCCCCGCTCTCCTTCATAACCACTTCAGAAAACGCCTGCTCACAAAATGTGAAAATGAAACTGAACTATACCAAGGTTTGTTGGAGGAATGTGAATCTAGATCCATTTTTTAAAGCCATTGACCAGCTCTCTTTAACATTACATTGCACTAAATGCAGAACACTCCCAGAATGTTTTTCTCCCTAACAAAATTGTCACTTGATTAGCCCTGGAAATTAATCTCAGCTTGCTGAAATGCCCCCCTGTATATATTTAATAGCAGCTCTTGAGAAGGGACAAAAATGTAACTCAGTGCTTCTCCATACTTCGCCAATGTGCAGCTGGGTTGGAGCAGTTTCCGTGTTTTGGAAAGTGCACAGAATATCGGTCACAATATTTTCTTTTCCTTCTGGGGTTGCTACAATGAAAATCCGCAGGCCTCTCACCACATCAGGTAAAAAAATAACAGCATATCCATTTTCTGGTTGACTTGCCAGAGGCAGCTTCACAGATTTTGACTGTGTGAAACATCATGGTTATATTTGGATTTCCTACAGCTGATATGTAGCATATGGACATCACACAGATCTGCAACTGGTACCACTGTATCAAGCAGTGTTGAATCGATTAAATTAAATACTTTAAACTGAATTTCAAATAAATGTGCAATTAATTGTAACTGTTTGGAATTCTATTCTGTTGTTATCTTCCTTAGTGGACAATGCTTTTTGATAGGGTAGGGAGAACTGGTTCATGCAACCAAGGGTGGCCCAAAAAGCTTTGGGACCCACTGGACTAGGTGGACCGTAGAGCATTCAGTCAGAGGCTGCCCCTGATGTCGTGTCTGAGGGGTGGTCTGCTCTTTATTCCGCGGAGCCATCCCAGCAGGAGAAGCTGCCGGACTTCTCAGCGTCGTCCGGGCTCCGGAGACAGCTCCTCTTCCCGACACGGCCGCCCGCTGCGCTCGGACGCCCAAGTCCGAATCTAGATCTGTTGCCCCACCCCACCCCCCACCGGAAAAAAGGCAGCTCTTCTCTCTTGCTTGGCCGAAACTTAGCCGTTTCCTCTCTCCGATATGAAACAAATCAATGAGCAAATAAATCTGGAGCGGCTCCGCGCTCCCGCCACCTCACAGGGGCGCTCACCTGGACGCGCGCGCGCCCCGCACAAACACGTGGCCCGCTTGCCTGCTCGCGGGGATCTTTTCAACGTGCCGCCTTCTCTCCTCCGGAAAACTCAGTCCGAGGGTGGAGGGTGTACGGTGGGGGGGGGGGGCTCGTCTGGGTGACTCCCCTCCCTCCTCCCCCGCTCGCCAGACAGCCTCCTCCCCCACCTCCCCGGAATCTCCCCTGGGAGGGGGGAGGCGGCGCGTGGGGGGGGGGGGACCGTGGGCGGCGGCGTGTGTGCGGGGGAGGGGGGGGCAGCGAGGAGTGAGTCACGCTCGGGAGAAGCGGGGAAACTCCAGCTGCTGTGCCGGGGCCAGCGCTGGCGGCAAGGCGCGTGCGCAGACTGAGGTCTGGGCTCTCCACCCTCCTCCTCCTCCTCCTTCCCTTGCTTTGCTCCCTCTCTCTCCTTCCCCCCTCTCCCTCCCTCCCTCCCTTCCTCTCTCTCTCCCTGCCGGCTGGGTGCTGAAGTTGGGCGGATGGCAGCCCAGCAGCTCCGCTAGGGACCAGCGGCGCCAGCCTTTTTCGCCGGGATCGCTCAGGGCGGAGCGCGCGCAGCCAGGCGGGGGCGGGTAAGACGCCGGAGCGCTTTCCCTTTGGCAATCTCGGCCGCGCACGGAGCCCCGGCCCCAAAATGTCTGCTTTTGGAGGGACCCAGATGCATGCAGGGGGGAATGGCGAGAGCTCCAGCAGGAGCTTGGCGAGGGGAGAGGGAGCTCCGCGCGGGCGGAGGGCGACAGGGGGGCTGGCGGCGCCTTCAGAGGTGCGCGCCTCCGGGTGTGTTGGGTGCCGGCGGGGGGGGGATGTTGTTTCTCTCCAGTGATGCAGAAAGGGGTGGGGAGCGAGAGAGGCTCGCCGGGGTGTCTTCCCTGGACCGACTGCCACACGCACACACGGGGGCTGCAGATGGAGGAGAAGGATGCTGCCGGGCTTGGCGAGCGAAGGGTTGGAAACGGAGCGAGTCAGGGAGGCAGAAGATGGGGTTGGGAAGAGGAGATTTATTTTTTTCCCGGGTGGGTGGGAAGAAATTTCGTAAAAAGGGGTGTAGCGCTGAAAAGAGGGGTGGCAGAGCTCCTGAAATGTGCACATGTCCGTTTTTCAGAGATGAAAAGACGCTGGGTGGTTTGGTTTGGTTTGGTTTTGTAATTCCCTCAAATGCCTCCCAGAGAGGTATCTGGGTTGATTCACACCCCTCAAATCTCTAAATCATAAAGATCATTGCAACGTGTAGAGCCATTTAAGAAAAATGTTGTGGGGTTTTTTAAGCGCTTCCAAATCTTCGATTAGAACTCTTTCCTTTTAAATAATCAGCATCAACCCCTAACGGAATTTAACATGCCACCAATTTCAGAAAGAGGGAGGGGGGTGGAAAGAGGAGAAACACCCGCTGAATCTCTAGTAGCTGCTTTGGTGTGAAGGGGACACCACGGAGGGATGGGAGGAGGGGTGAGAGGGGGTGACAGACAGCCTCTTTGCCTTTCAGAGGGAGAGCCAGGCATGCTTCCCCCCTTTCTATACCAGGCAGAGCCTCTCCTGGCTGAACGCCACCCAGCCACCCTCTTCATGCATTCTGCGGCATCAGCAGGGGGGCTTGGACTTGGCCAGATTCTTCTCCCCATTTCTGTGAAAATGTTGGGGGGGTTGAGACTGGAGGAAAGACACACACAGAGAGAGAGAGAGAGAGAGAGAGAGAGAGACTAGGCTACAGCTAGCAGGATCCTTGCCAGCCTGCTTAGGCTAGGAGGGCAGCAGAGCATCTCTGCCCAGGTAGAATATGCCCACCCACCCATAGCTGATACGCTGACGGAGTGATTGAAATCTTCAGTTTTTGCTTAGAGTGTCCTGGCGGAATTGCTGACTCTGCCAATAGGCATGTGTGTGTGTAATGGGGGGGGGGCAACGACAATACACAGGGTAAGGAGAGAAGGGTGGCAGATTGTGATGGATGGGATCTTCCTTTCAAAGTCAGCTCTCCCTCCATCTTTCTCTCCAGGAAGCCATGAGATCTGATGTCTCAACACTCTTTTCTGCTTACCTCTCAGCTTCTAGGATTCCTTTCCTTCCAGTCAGCTTCTGGTCTCTCTGGAGAATTTTTAGGTAGATGGGCTACTCAGGTCAGGACCACTACTTCTATGAGCTTTTAAAATTTGAATTAATGGGATCCTTCTTCAAAGAGTTGTAAAATGTTGCAGTTTCTTAATTTCCATTATAGCGTTGTATTAGGAAGGTCTCCAGGGGAGTAGTGAAGGGGTATTTTGGGCACTCACCCAAAATGTTTCCTACAAACCCCAGCATATATTTGTTTGTAATTTGTGTGGCAAAATCCTTACTCCCTTCATAATGGCCTTTGTACTTCTTCACTCCCCCAGTCTAGCTTTCCAGCATTGGCCCTGACAAGTAGGCAACCTGCCTTTGTGTTTCTGTACTTCATTCATACTATGTATGTTAAATTGGAATCAATCAGAAAATTATTATCACAGGGATGTGGTTATTCCATAGCATTCTTCATTGCCCAATCTCTGCACTACTTCTGCTCCACACCTCCTTTTTGCCATTCATAGCCTAATCCCTACGCATAGTTAGTCAAAAGTAATTCCCTATGAGAACACAGGAGAGGAGCCTCCTGTGATCATTTGCGGAAAAGGAAGGTCTGGATTTAAACTAAACCAAAAGCTGCGCTCAAACTCCTAGAATACTTCAACTTTCAGTTTATGAGTGGGCAGTCTGTTGTAATTCTTTGGTGATGGAAATACACTGTATACATATTCTGAGGCACTCTTAGTTCATATGTTCAAGGGCCAAATCTTGGCGTGGTAAATAGATTCTGGGTTCAGCCCTGGTCAGGCTAGTCTCAAACTAAACTCTCACCCCTCTTACTCAGAATATTATAAGTGTCAGGGGACTAATGAAACGTCAAACAAAACTATAATCTGTTCTTATCAGTTTTTTTCTTCTCTCAATAACTTCCTGGCTCCTGTATCATGTGTTGCAGCTGAATGGGTGAAGGAACCCCATATGTCTTGTTTGAAAAGCAGAACATGAAAGATGCATAAAAATAAAGCAAAGCAAAGCTGTGTGTTGGAGGTGATGTGGAGGATATATGGAAGTTCTAACATACTGCATGAACCAGGCCTATATTTATGGCATGCCAAAGTATTGTCGGTGTGGAATGGATCAGAGAGCGAGGGATTTTTTTAAATTTCAAGAGCCACATTCCCTGAGTGGTAATTTATCTGAGGCTGTATGCCAGTAGTGGGGAAGGAACCAAAAGTGGGAAGAGGTTACAGGATTGCATGGTCCGCACACTCTTTCTATGCCACCTCTTCTCTCTCCTCTGTCTTTTTCTCTTACACGCACATGCACATGATCTGTAAGAAGAATCAGTTCTAGGTATCCATCCACAGCATGCATAAGAATGTACTAAATAAGTCGGGGGGGGGGGCATCACTGCCCTAAAAATTCACTCCTTTATACTGGGTAGCAAATAAAATTATAACACAGAAATGACTTGAACTCATGTCTTTTCAACAGGGACAAACATCTCTCTTTTGCGGTTTCCAATCTTCCTGGCATAACTGCCATGGTTTGTACATAAGTAGCCCCATTTCTGTGTGTGTGTGTGTGTGTGTGTGTGTGTGTGTTGACATTTTCATGAGCTTCCTAAGGAAGGACTAGTTTAACTTCCCCTCTCATTCCTACCTTGAAATCAGAAGTATTGGGATTGAAAGGCATGTCATGCATTCTCTAAATATAGGACATGCCACAAAGAGGAAATAGAATGCCCTCCATGTTACCTTGGCCTGCTCCTTTGCCCCTAGCTGTCAGGGAGACATGCTACTTATCTTGGATGTTGGCTGGAGCTCTGGGCTCAGGAAGTTATAAGCATGTGGTTGAACCTCTGGTTGGCCCACTTTGTTGATAAACTGCTTGGCACCCTTCTTCCTCCATTCCATTCCGTCAAGATGGCTTCCTCCAGACAGTTCTAGCATCTAAGCAGAAAGAACTAAGTTGTGTGTCAGTGAAGGAACCCAACGAATCTTCACCAGGTGGAGGGAGAATGGAGTTTGAGGAAACAGTAGAGAACAATGGAAGGAAGAGCTTCTAATGAAGATTCAGGAACCATATTTTCCAATCAATACAGTGGTACCTCAGGTTACGAACTTAATTCATTCTGGAGGTCCGTTCTTAACCTGAAACCATTCTTAACCTGAAGTACCACTTTAGCTAATGGGGCCTCCCACTGCCGCTGCCCCACTGCCGCGTGATTTCTGTTCTCATCCTGGGGCAAAGTTCTCAACCCAAGGTACTACTTCTGGGTTAGCGGAGTTTGTAACCTGAAGTGTTTGTAACCCGAAGCGTTTTTAACCCAAGGTACCACTGCACTTCATCAAACTTCCTTGGTCTTCAGCTTAGTTTCCTGGTGGTCTGCCCTAGAGCAGGGACGGGGTACCTGTCATCCTCCAGATTTTATTTTTTGTTGGACACTGGCATGACACCCATCAGCCCCAGCTAGCAAGTTTAATGGTCAGGGATGAAGGGGGCTGGTATTGGCTATGTTGGTTGGAGTTGATGGAGGCTGCTCTACTCTAAGAGTCATCCATCTTCCTAGCTCTCATATATTTGCTTAGCTCTTGTCTTGCTGATCAGCTCTATGCTGTGATCGTCTACAGAGGAAACCCCTCACTAGAAAACAAGGACAATATTTTTTTACAAATGTGTAAGAATAATGATGTAGCTGCTAGAATAGTGACATTCAACTATAGAGACCCGAGTACAAAATCTCTGCTCAGACACAAAGCAAAAATGAGAGAATTTGGTGGTGATTTTGGGTCTGAGTGATTGGCATCTGCAATGGAATTTTGTAGAAAGGAGACTCCAGAATACTTTTGCCTTGAATTTGGCTTCCCATTACACACAGCTATGCTAGGCCTATTCGGCAGGGTCCAGGCTTTGGTGTGTGGTAAAGTTATCATCAGTACTTGCCTAGAAGTCAGCATTCCTCATTCATGGTGCCGATCTGGCCATCCCTGTCTAGTCATCCAAGGCTCTTGTCTATGCCATGCAATCTGCAGCAGGCCCAGGAATGCCCCAAATGTGCAAGGAGGAGGCTTCTAATATTGTTGTTGTTGTTAAAGAGTAAATAGGATACTGTAGGCAGCATCATCTGTGTTCTGTAGTTTCAATCCACAAATGCAGCTTTTTTTCAATAATCAGAAGGTTCAGCACATCAGCTTTTTATTTAAAGTATTTTAAAAGCAAGTTTCTGTCTTTTAAGGCCACAAAGATGTTTTCAAAAACATGGGGTGAACCAAAATCCCAGCAACTCGAGAAAAGCAGAATTTCTGTGAACGGTCAGACTGGTTTTCAGTTATCCTCATAGCTCTTGCCCCTTACCATGGCTAGCAGAAACAAAATATATTTGGTAAAACATATAAACATATGAAGATGTATATGGGATGGAGAATCCAGCTTTTATTGGAACAGAATTGAAGGGAGAATTTAACTTTTTTTTAAAGAAAGAAAGATAGAACACAGTTATCTGATAGATGCATTGGCAATGATTTTTCAAAACATCCATGCAAAGCTATCAGCAGCCTGGTCCTATTGATCATTTTTACCTACCATAGCACAAAAAGTGGTTTGCGCCATGTAAAGTGAAGCAGTGCCTTCTGCTGAGCCTGCTTTTCTGAGTATCTACAAATGGTGACCCACCAAACTAGCATCAGCCCACCAAAGACCTGATAAACCTTCTGTTTTTTGCTGCTTGCCTGACATTACTAAAACAGGATTGTCAAGCAGCTGCCAAGCTATGTGTCTGATGGCAAGGATGCATTTCTTGGCACAATGGAAGAACCAGATAGATGCCTTCTTAAAACTTTTCACTCAGGCATTTCCTTTGGGGTGATCCAACTATATTGATTTATTAATCCAATCTACAGGCTTGTGATGTATTTTGTATTTATTTTCTGGGTGTTGTTTTGTTGTTTGCTTTTCACCATCGTGACATTTTCTTGAAGTTGGCAATGTAGACATTTTTGCAAATAATTAAATAAATAGGAGGGAGGAAGAGTTCTTCGTTGCCATTGCTGCAAGGAGGCTGCCGGCAACCAGATTTTTAAAGGCACCATTGGCAGTTAGGTTCTTGGATTATTTCAGTGCTGGCTGGCGAGTTGTGTTTCAGTTGGTGGCTTTCAAATTGTGCAGACCGTATGTGGAATCTTTGTGCAAATGAAAATAAGGCTTGGTTGGCCTATGAACTAGGACAGAGATGAGCGCCCCCATCCTATAATGTGAGGCTTAGTTTAAATACTTCATTAATAGGGCTGTGAGACTTGAAGTCTCCTGTTCACAAAGTAGTTAATTTAGTGCACTGTATTAAAGCTGCTTTGGTACCACTGAATTTGTTTAATCTAAATTGGCATACATGGCTTGCACTGTTTGCCTTCTGCCTTCCACCCGTCTTCATGAAGACTGAATCTGAAAGACAAATAAGAATCCGCTTTAAATATTAAAGAATGTCTTAAAATGGAGAATTTATGTGTGAACTCTTGACAGAAAATAGCCTGATATGTGGGGTTAGAACTATTGGAAAGGTGGCCCATCAGTATCCTTTCACTTTGCTTTGTCTCCTCAGGGATGTAACTGGTGCCTTATCCTGAGTCAGACCATTGGTCAATTTAGCTTGGTGATGCCTACACAGGCTGGAATCAGCTTTCCAGGGTTTCAGGCAGGCAACATAAGAATATAGAACATTAGAAGATGCTGCTAGTTCTAGTCAAGGGCCATCTACTCCATCATCCTGTTCTTGCAGTGGCCAACCAATTGCCTGTGAGAAATCTGCAAGCAGGACCTGAGCACAAGAGCCCTCTCCTCTCCTGCTGTTTCCAGAAACTGGTATTCAGAAGCATTACTGCCTCTGACTGTGGAGGCAGAGCACAGCCATCATGGCTAGCAGTCAGCCTTACCTGAGTATGGGACCTTCGACATACTAAGCAGATGCTCTGCCACTAAGAAATTGCTTTATAATGGATTTAGCGTTGAAAAAACCAGACCCAATAAAGCAATTTATTGAAAAGGAGTGTTCATGCCAACAAATTGGAATATCTGGGTTAGTCTGAGGCAATGAATGCTGGCATTAGCCCTGTTCAGATATTCATTAAGCAACAAATGAGCATATGGTAATGTCTCGTGAGAGTTGCATCCCCTGAGCCTATCCTGCACTGAGCCCAAGCATATCCACCTACAATCTGGACTTGGCGCCTTTAACGGCTACTGATATACCACCCTCTCTGCTGCCCAGTGGCTTCCCTTACTAAGCTGGCTGAGGGGGTCTCAGGTGTGATATTTGACAGACTCAGGGTCTTAGACTTGGGGCACTTCAGTCCCAAAGTCCAGCCCTACTGTATATGGCGAGGGAAAGGCTCTTGGCATGAATTTTGGTAGAGAAGAAAGCATGGTCGATAGTATAATGGAGATGTGTGGAGTCCTAGCATAGGGCTTCCATATCCTTTGATCATATCCTCAAACTACAGTCATACCTTGGTTGTCAAATGCCTTGGTACTCGGACCTTTTGGCTCCTGAACGCCGCAAACCTGGAAGTGAGTGTTCCAGTTTGCGAACGTTTTTTGGAAGCTGAACGTCCGACGTGGCTTCCGCTTGAGTGCAGGAAGCTCCTGCAGCCAGTCTTGGTTTTTGAACCATTTCAGGAGACGAACGGACTCCCGGAATGGATTAAGTTCGACAACCAAGGTACCACTGTATATTTAATAAGTGGCTTGCCACTATATTTAGCGATTCCTCCTGTGTGATTAATTTATACTTAATACTGAGGTTCAGTTGGCTGGATCAAGCTGGGCCATTTTTGAGAGCTAAAGGAACTTTCCTAAAGGTGGTTCAAGCCATATCATTCCACCTTAAACATCTGTAGCTTTCCCCAAAATCCTGGCTGGGGACAGTAGTTTGTTAAGGATGCCGAAACTCCTATTCTCAATCCAGAGCTACAGTTCCCTGGAAAGAGGGATTGACTGTTAAACCACTCTGAGAATTACAAGTCTGTGGAGATGAAGCCTTCCTAGGGAGTAAGCCCCAATGAACACATGCCCATTTCTTAACTTGGCTAGTGTTGTTGTATATAATGAAATTCTGACTGTATTCAAGTATGAGTGAGTAACATAGAGAATGAGAGGAGCAAATAACAAATTAAGACCCTTCAGTATAGTGTGTGTGTGTGTGTTACATCTTTCAAAAAATTGTGGTTCAGCATGCCCCTGAACCTTTTAGTAGTGGATTACTCATATATCTCATGAACTGCTATATTATTCTTTCCTTCATCACCATTTAACATGAAGCCTGTCCCTATTTTCCTTGTATGTTTCATTTGAATATGACCTCCAATAGCCGGCCGGCTTCGTCCAATGAACAAATTACGTTGCATGATTTCCCCAATTCATTTTGTCCCTCTTTTGTCACTTTTAAAACACTTTTAAAATTGGAGAGAACAACCCCAGTCTGCATCTCAGCGAAGGCAGCAGGTTCAACAGATGTTGCTGAGTTTGTTCAGTCGGGCGTTCTCAATAACCGCAAAACTGCTAATTGTGACAGGCAGCAGATTTTATAACCTTGTGCTGGCATCCAGTTACAGTGTTCCCTGCCTAAATCAGCTTTGCCAAATGTATTCCTACGGCTGCTGCATGCTCAAAGCCCACAAAGACTGGAGACCGACAAAAAAAATCTTATTTATGTAAAACGTTACTTAGCTGCTCTTCAGCTGTAGCTCCCTAAACATAACTTCTTCTTATTATTTAAAAAAAACTAATATCCAGATTTTCTTCCATCATGAAACCCAAGGCAGCATATATATGAATATAAGGCAAGACTGCTGGATCAGAACAGTTGTCCACCTAGTCTAGCATCCTGTTCTCACAGTGGCCAACCAGATGCCTGTGAGAAGCCTGCAAGCTGGACATGAGCACAACAGCACTCTGCCCACCTGCAGACCCCTGCAACTGGGATTCAGAGACATGGTGCCCCGGCCGGTGGAAATAGAGCATAGCCAAATGGTTCTCTGCTCAGCATAGTTCATAGCTTCTCTGAGTTCTTCAAGCCCCTTCGCCACGGCAAGGCAGTGATCCATGAAGGGGTACAAACATGAAGTCTGACCAAACTGTGGGAGGCAGTGGAAGACAGGAGTGCCTGGCGTGCTCTGGTCCATGGGGTCACAAAGAGTCGGACACGACTGAACGACTAAACAACAACAAAATGGTTCTCTTGCATACACCCCTCCCTTCTGAGCTTACCTTCTACTTGCATTGGGGTAAAAGCTCTATTTACACCAATGGAAGTTTTTCTTCTAACGTGAGTAGCAGGTGTGAGGGACCTCTGCGTGGTGCAAATGGACCTCTTGCTCCACTTGCTAGGGTCGTGATCCAGACTGATAACTGTATGAATGGTGTCTAATCTCAAGGACCGCCTCTTTCCATATGAACCAACCCAGACCCTGAAATCATCTTCTGAGGCCCTCCTTCCTATACCTCCTCCTCGAGGGGTCTGGAGGGTGGCAACATGAGAACGGGCCTTCTCTGCAGTGGCTCCTCATCTGTGGAATGCTCTCCCCAGGGAAGTTCGCCTGGTGCCTTCATTATACACCTTTAGGCGCTAGGCAAAAACTTTAATTTTTAACCATGCCCTTGATTGACCTGATTGACATCCTATACCCATTTTAAAATGTGGCTCTTTTTGGGAGGGGGTGTTTTTGGGTTATTATTCTTATTTTAATTTTATATATTGTGATATTTTCTGTGAACCGCCCTGAGAACTCTAGGTATAGGGCAGTATATAAATTCAATAAATAAATAATCTAGCTTTGCCCTGATCAAGGCGTCCTCAATTTAGAAAATTGTCTGTTGTATATTTTTCAGCAGAAAACCTCCTGTTTTTATCAATGTATGGCTTCATAATATCAATTAAAAACATAATGCAGCTCCCGTACAAGACAAGCTAGGTGGCTGGAATGGTTACACAATACCAGCGAAATCCAAAATTAACTTTTAATTAATTAACTTTTCTCAAGTTAATTAAAGACAGGCACAAGAGACAGGGCCTTCTTAGTGGTGGCCCACTGCTTATGGTACTCCCTCTTCATAGGAGTATTTGTGGCCACATTGATACCAGACTTTTTTAATTTTTTAAAAAAAGTCTTGAAGACCCACTTCTTTCACTTGTCTTTTGGTTCAGACTTGGTTTGGCTTGATGCTGTTTTAGAAAATATTAGTTGCAATCAGTTGAATTGAGGAAACTGGCTTTCTATTAACTCCCTAAAATTGTTGCACTTCATGAGGTTTGGTCACCAGGGGGATGTATTGAAGATCAGGCTACCACAAAAAAGCAAAGAAGTGCCAGGAATTATAGACCCAGGTCATGTTATCTTTCACACAGCCCTGCTGGGCCTGGTTGTTGCACTTCCCAGCAGGGGATTCCCCCAAACAGAGCCTTCTGGCACTGAATCTGCTCTGCCATTCTCAGGGGAAAAGGAGCCGTGTTTTAGACTGGAATGTTCAAGCGACAATTCCTGAGTCTTTGTGCACGCACTGATAGGTACGTTAATATCTGGGTGAGGAGAGGCGGAAGAGAAATGCAGACTGAATGAAAAATTCAGTGATGAGCCATGTTTGCTGTAATGCTGCTTTTTGAACTCGGGAGAGGTTCATCTAGTGTACGTTTTTCTTCATGGCAAGATCATCACAGGCTTCACACTGCTACCGTTTAATTCCTGCCATGCTCAGCCTCAAGCAGATGCAAGCAGACAATCGGACTGATGCTGATTTGCCTCATTTGAAGAGCGGATTCGCTGCACGGAGCTTCTCTCCATCAGTAAGTCCCATTGTAACAGGCACAAGCGAGAAAGCAGGTTCAGTGCATTTATTTAGTGCATGCATTAAGTACCTAGATACTTGGGCAAATCCGCTGTTTGATTTTGTTCCAGAAATGGCAAAATGCTATATATTAGCTGGCAGTTCCTTGCAAAGTGAGATCGCGTTTTAACGTATCGCTAATATAATTTTGTTTGTACGGCAGTTCCAAACTGTTATACTGGTCGGCATTCATGAGGCAATTTAGGGCGTTCAAAGCATTTCCTGCACATTCTCTTGTTTGTAATCCTGTAATCTTGTTTGTAATTATATGGCAAATAATCCTGTAAGGTAGATCAGTTTTATTCTTCTCAGATTGCAGGGGAGGGTCTGAGTTTATGAGAATGTGGAATGCCTATAACCATCCACTGTATTCAAGGCAGAGGTTTGCTTCAAACAGGGTGGGGGAGGGAGGCTGATGCTTCCTGATTTGCCACTCAAATCTCTCAGGGTGCTTCCAGATGGGGGTTTAATATTTCAAACACATGAATCAAATAGATCATTAGATATATAGAGATAGGTAGAGATAGAGAGATATAGTTGGATTTTCTGACAAAAGGGTATATCCAAATTAAATCAGGGGCGAGGGGAGGGATACAAACTGGAATTTTGATACCAATGGCATTATGTGGAGACTGAATAACTGGCATGCATGAGAAGCACCAACCACACAATAAACACTGATTTTGAAGCACCCTTAACTACATTGGTATTTGTACAATATGTTGTGAGGGCATCTGAATTAGCGTCTCTAGGAATTCAAATAGCCTGATTATAGCTTCTTAAAAACCAATGTGGAGCAGTGGTTAGAGTGCTGGACTCGAATATGAGGGACTAGAGTTCAAATCCTCACTCACAAGGAAGCTCACAGGTTGACCTTTGCCAGTCACTGTCTGTCAGGCTAACCTACTTCACAGGTTTGTTGTGAAGATAAAACTCAGAGAGGGGAGAAACATGTATGACATTTTTATCCTTGGAAGATAGGTGGAATATAAATGCATCTTAAAAAAATAAATAAATCACCTCTTAAATACCCAAAGTGTGAAGGGAAGATGAGAAATTTCAGTCCTGTAGGAATGTGTTATTCTGTATCAGGAATAATCCCTGGTAGATTACTCTCACTTGGCTTACTTTTTTTGCATTTTGAAATGCCTTATTAACATGTTTGTTAATGTGAGTTACAAGAGTTACCAGAGTCGGCATTCTTCAGTCCTCTACCCTGTCCCAGAAGTCTCCAGAACAGGAGAGGGGCCCCTGCAGATCTTGTTGGACTGACTCCAACTCCCATCAGCCCCAGCCAGCAGTGATCAGGGATGAAGAGAGTCATGAGTCAATCCGACAACATCTGGGTGTCCACCAGTTCCCCACCCCTGCTCTGTAAGTTAAATATCTGAGTGAAGACTGGATGCATCTCGTCTCTAGTCCACATCCATGTGACTCAGGTGTGGGAAACCTTTGGCACATGAGACCTCATTGTACAACAACTCCCATCATTGTTGGCCTTGGCCATGATTGCTAGGACTGATGGGAGTTGTAGTTGTGCAACATCTGGAGGGGCAAAGGTTATCCACTCTCATGTACAGCCTGCTATATGTGTTTCCCAATAGGCAAATAAAGAGGCAGACACATAAACTAGGCCACTTTTATATAACCTTCAATTAAAATCGGCAGAAGGGGGTTGACTGTGGGGCGGGAACTGACTATACTGGATAACTATAGCCTTTGGGAGACCCAGCCTTGCCCAAGGAATTAGGGAACAGCTCCCTAGCCTACTTGATTTGAGTATGGTTTCAAAGGAGGCCCCTACCTCCTTTTTAACCAGGCCAGCCCTTTGGTTGATCTTATTGACATCCAACACCATTTTAAAATGTGGCTTTTTTGGGAGGGGGTTATTGGATTATTGCTTTTGATTTGATTTTATATGTTGTGGTCTTATTGTGAACTGCCCTGAGACCTCTGGGTATAGGGCGGTGTATAAGTTCAATTACTATTATTATTAATAATAATACCTCACCCTCTGAACTGTGGAGTCCAAAAAGTGAGCCTCCGAACTGACTAATCTCCTGAAAGGTGCTGAAAGGGTATCACCAGGCTAAACCGAATTATTTCTTTCCCCACATCTAAACTGCCAAAAGTGACAAAATCAAGCAGATTTACCTATTTAAACAACACAGTAGTCTGACTGGCACCCTGTCAAGTGTGAATTAAGCAGATGGGGGAGGAGGAATCCTACATAGTCTCCTAGTGGCGACCCCAAAGCACACTGGGAAGCTGCTGCAAAACGGAGAGGCTGGAGGGAATACAGGCTGTTCCTTATATAGGGATCAAGCCCTCCCTCCCTCCTTGGACCACATTTGGAATGTGCCAGTCAATGCCAAGGGTTTTCCCACGCTGCCTCTCTTGCATGCCGCTGTCTCAGCAACATCTGGGCTGCTTGGCGGAATGTTCTTCAGATGCTGCAACCGGTGATTTAGATTTTGAATGATTGAAAACACTTACTTTGTTAAACCAAATGAACAAATGCCCCCTTAGCTTTTAAATGAGCATTGGACACAGGCTCTTTAACAAATATTGCTCACAGCAAGCAGAGTGGAACCTACAGCAACAAGTAACGGTGGTGGATGGTGGAGGAGGAAGCGTTGGGTAGTGGCTCCCAGTGTAGGAATGCGTGCAGGAATAGGGTCCTTGGTGTGTTACATTCAGGCTCCTGCTCTCATCTGTGAAACATTGCAGGGTGTGTGAATGCCTTTGCTGAATTTGCTTTCTTTTTCTTTCATTTTCAGACCAATTACCCAGTTTACCAGGATAATTATGCACCCTCCTGATAAACTCAAAAGTATTGGCGATCCTTCCAGTTTAGCACAGTGTACTAATTTGATGAGCACACTCGCTCTCTGTTCCTGAGTCCAAGTCATTAATAAAAATGATGATCAAGCCCTGGCCTGGGAATGATTCCTTCGGGACCATGCTTAACTTCACTTAATTATTACTTGATAAATACTCAATTGATAATTGCACTTTAAGAATAGCTTGTCATCACATTATGTACATACCTGATGGTAGCTTCCTTTCCTGCCCCAACCACAATCACTTAATCAAAATTTATTTTTACTTACAGAGATGCCCTTTAGAAAAATTAGCAAGAAAAATAGAGAGTCAACAGTAGGTATTTTAGGATGCAATCCTGCACAAAATTAGGCTCCTTGAATCTGGTACATGAAATTCATGATTGTACTTCATGGAGGGGCGTCTGTGATGTTTACTTTCAATTCATTAAATTAGGAAAGGAATTCATGAAATTCAATTCATGAAATTCAATTCATGAAATTAGGAAATGAGGAAATTCATAAAATTGGGAAAGGAGGTGTGTGGCATTTGCCTTCCTAGGTGTGTGACATCATACTGGGTTCATGGGGAAAGGGTTAACTAATTGTAAAATGACTAACCAATGGGAACCCAGGGGGCAGAGTTAACTGTGTATAAGGTTTAAGCACAGAGGGTTTTTTTGGGGGGGGGGGTTGGAGTTAGAGTTAGGGTGGTAGAGAAGACAGTCTGGAGTTAGAAGAGACAGATAAGTCTGTGGGTTGGGTTGGGCTAGTCTGGTGTGAGAGAGTGAGAGAATTTGTTAAGAGGAGTCAGTCAAACAGTTGAGATAATCAGTCAGAAGGTATCAGGAAGGTATAGGCCGGTAAAGAAACTAAAGGTACTGACAGGAATATTATTGGAGAAACAATAAACTGAGTCTGGACTCAGTGTTTTACCAGAGAGTAACTGGTTGGTGGCAGCGGGGAAGCAAGCACAGTGGCACAGGGATCAATAGACCGTTAAACGTCCGGGGACCTTGTGTGATCGCCACAAGGTGTTAACTCTTTTATCCTTGATTACAATAAAAATCACACACGCACACCCCTCATCTAAGTTGCTGTTGCTGAAGGATTGAAGCCACAGGGATTAACTGCAGGTCCACAAGAGTTTTAGATTTATTTGATCAAATTGCTGAATTAAACCAAATTAGTTTATCCACAAAAGTAATGGGGACCACATTGTGATTTTTTTATGTTTATCTATTGCATTTATATCCCACCTTTTCCTCCAAGGAGCTTAAGATGACACACATGGTTCTCCCCTTCCTCGTTTAATCCCCACAACAACCCTGTGAGGGAGGTTAGGCTGCGAGGCTGTGACTGGTCATCCAGTGAAATCCATGGTCTAGTGGGGATTTGAGCCCTAGGCTCCCAGGTGCGAGTCCAACACTAACCACTACACCACAAGGGCAGGTTGCATCTGGTTCAACAATCTTGTCACTGTTTACAACATATTCCTCAGTGTCTTCACACATTTCCCAGACACACATGGTTCCACTTCCCAGAATTTCAATCTCTGGTTTTAAATTTTGGTTTCTCTCTTTTCAAAGGAAAATAAAAGTAATAAGGGATGCAGCCCAGCCAAAAGCACCAGATTATTTTAAGGTGCAATAAATTAAATGGGAATCGGAAAAAAAATAGGTTTTTGTCACTTACTGGAAATGTATGGAATTTTGCAACTGCGGTTATTACTGACTAATTTTGGCCAGTTCTGCTTGTGGTTCTTGTGGCTATCATTGCTGGGAGGTGATGTTGGATTTCAAAAGGTGTTGAAAAAGTCTGAAATTGTGTAAGTCTCCTTTTCAGACATGGGCTGAAACTATTGAGTTTCAGAGGCCACAGGCACGTGCAGTTCTACATGCGTATATCTTCCTAACATGCAAAAATATGATAAACATTGACATTGTTGTATAAACACTGACAAATCCAGATGAATTTTTGGCTGGCTGACAATAGATACATCTTTCCTCATACATATATTTGTGATGTAAATTTAAATACGATATTGTAACATTTCAACACTTGTTGTAACATCCAGTGCTTTTTTCTGGGGGAAAATGATCATTTTCCTACTCGTATTGAAATACTGCCCTCAGTGAGGCCAAACTTAGATTCACAAAATGTTTAAGGGTATGCGTACCCCAGCGTACCTCCCAGAAAAAAAACACTGGTAACATCTATTTTCCTAGTCCATGTTCGTTCAGAATACATTGAGGTTCTACCATCCTAAACCTACACAGAGACATAGAAGCATAATCTGACTCAGTGTAGGAAGCTGCAGTGAAAGTTGGTCCATTAGAGCAAAAGAGACATAAGTCTGCCCCTAGCCAGACGCTGCCTGTCTGCCTTTTTGCTTGCAACCTGATGGCCCAGCGATGGCCCAGAGAGGAGGATGGGGACAAAACTAGAATTACCTTATTTTTCTGTCTATAAGACACCCCCATGTATAAGGTTTTCTCCGTAGTGATGTATGGAAGTGAGAGCTGGACCATAAAGAAAGCTGATTGCCGAAGAATTGATGCTTTTGAATTATGGCGCTAGAGGAGACTCTTGAGAGTCCCATGGACTGCAAGAAGATCAAACCTATCCATTCTTACGGAAATCAGCCCTGAGTGCTCACTGGAAGGACAGATCCTGAAGCTGAGGCTCCAATACTTTGGCCACCTCATGAGAAGAGAAGACTCCCTGGAAAAGACCCTGATGTTGGGAAAGATGGAGGGCACAAGGAGAAGGGGACAACAGAGGACGAGATGGTTGGACAGTGTTCTGGAAGCTACCAGCATGAGTTTGAACAAGCTGCGGGAGGCAGTGGAAGACAGGAGTGCTTGGCGTGCTCTGGTCCATGGGGTCACAAAGAGTCAGGCACGACTAAATGACTAAACAACAACAACAATATGTATAAGATGCCCCCTATTTTTGGAGATTCCAATTTAAGAAAATGGGGGGAGATGGCCCCCGTGTATAAAACGTCCCAAAATTTTGGACATTATTTTTTAAGGAGAAAACCTAGTCTTATACAAGGAAAAATACGGTACTTGGCTCTGGCTCCACCTACAGTTGGTCCCCCTGCCTTCTGCCCTTCCAACTGTCATAGGCACATTTAAAACAGAACTAAATCCCTAGCAAGTGGACACACATGGTCAGCAGTGGAGGAAGCCACTTGGGCACCTGGGGCAGGGTGAGCCGCGCATAAGGGTGGGGCACACTGCAGGACCTCTGGGGTCTGCCTGCCTCCTCCCACTCAGCCGCCCTACAGCTGGGTGGGAGGCAGCGGGCGGACCGTTTGTACAACGTGAAGCTTGTTCGCACCCAAGCCACCGCGTCACTCACAGGAGAGACGTGTGGCTCAGGCGCACTGCAGGCCCCACGGTGACTGCCGCCCCACATTTTGTCATCCCCCCCCAGTGGTGACACCCGAGGCATACCTCACCCACCGCACCCCCCCTTCCTCTGCCCCTGCACATGGTGAAGGCCCATTTATCCAGCTGGGAAAGCCTGTTGGAACAAAAAATGTCTTAAATTGTTTCCAGAAAGGGCAAGTAGTGAGTGCCTGTCCAATCTCAACAGGAAGGCTATTCCACAGAACAAGGGCAGCCACACTAAAAGCCCTGCTCCAAGTTACTACTAGGTGTGGGTGTGTGGGTGTGTAGTATTTATATGCTATGTTGATGGTTTTCAACATAGAATGCCCTCCCATCAGATGTCAAGGAGATAAACAACTATCTGATGTCTAGAAGACATCTGACAGCAGCCCTGTTTAGGGAAGTTTTTAATGACTGATGTTTTAATGTACTTTTAATCTTTTGTTGGAAGCCGCCCAGAGTTGTTGGGGAAACTCAGCCAGATGGACGGGGTATAAATATATTATTATTATTATTATTATTATTATTATTATTATTATTATTTATTTATTTATTTATTCACACTTTTGTGAAGAAGGCATGGTTATGAAATGCATTAACCGATGGCTCTCTCCTGCCTCTGCTTACAGATAACTATAATTTTGTTTGCTTGCTTGCTTCTATTAGTGTAGTACAGATGATAGGATATAGGGATTTTTGTTTCAAGGTGGACAGCTGAACTAGATAAATGTGGAAGATCATTTGAGTTGGCAGTGCTGTGTGCTGCTACACACACACAAGGAAGAATTTGGTAAGAAAGGGACATTTTCTTGTCACATAATGATACGTACAATAAGTGTCCAACAGAGCAGAGAAAGAAATGATGGTGACAAATAGAAAACTACCTATTTCTGTGTAGCTTATTTGCTACTTTTAAGCCATAAAATGGAAGTCTTTAAACAAAGCTTCTGGCACTTGTCTTGAAAAGAGAATGTGTTATTAGGCTTCCTTGATAAAGAGATCCCGCAATTTGGCAAGGCAAATAACTCTTCATTAACTCTATTACACCGGCAGCTCTCCCTCACACCTTCCTTTTGATCAATGAACCAGGAACTTCCCTGAGAGATAGATCACTGGATTCAATTTAGGAAGCTTGTCAGTAGCATAACTCAGTGATTTGCTTTCAGCAAAGAGCTGGGGCATACACACAAGTGACCTGTTTTCCCTCACTATCACTTTTGTGAGTTCACAACTATATGGAGAACTGTTCCTGCTAGTGTGACCTCAGTTTGACCTCCTCACCCCTAGCTTAGCCTAACATATTTTTGCACATGGTTATTTATCAGCCCAGCATCAGCCCCTGACATCCTTGAGGTGCACTTGCTGGGTTCACAGCACAGGTGTCTGGTCTGGTCCTGAGTCCATTCCTCTGTTTGGATTTACCTAGTTACAGTGGCAAGTGGCTATGAATGATCTGCCATTTTAAGCTTGTCACAGTATGTCAAAACGATGCTACATCAAGTACCGTATTTTTCCATGCATAAGACGTCACTATGTGTCAGAGCTGGCTCCTGGTCCCAGCTCACCAAGGACCAACGCTAGCCGGTAGTAAAGTATCAAGTCTTTATTGAAGAATAGTTTCCATTTCAAAGCCTCAGCGTCCCAGCTCTACATCTGGAGTCTAGACCGGCGAAGCTCCGTCTGAGTCTCCGCCCCCTGTGCACCAGTTTAAGACTCTAATCTTACTCCACCTCTTCCTTCTCTCTCTCTTCCTCTGGATCCTACTACCCCCCGGGGTCTCCTCCCTCCTGGACTCTTCTGACGCAGACGTTGACCCCTCTGACTCCTCCCCCTCTCTTCGGCGGGCTTTAGGACCTGGCTCCCTACCCGGGCTGCCCACCTTGCCGCCCTCCTGTACATTTGAACTTGGCGCGCGCGCGCGTTTAACTTTCCTGATGACCGTTTCCTCGCTCCCTGACGAGGGTGTGGTCACTCCTGCCTCACGTTCTCCTGCTGCCCGCGCGCCACCTGATCCCGATGCCTGGGACTCCTCCCCCCTACTGCACTCTGGGGGGGACGCTGGTCCGGATTTCCAGCTGCTACTCTCTGAGTCCCCTCTGGCCCCTTCTTCCCGAGGTGCCCCCCTGGGCACTCCCCTTGCCCTGACTATGGGGGCCCCTTTCTGTGAATCCTCCGAGTCACTGGAGAGACTCAGAGACCTCGGACTGCTGTCATAGCTGACATTTCCTTCGGACTCCTCCCCCTCGCTCTCCATTTCCTCCCTCTCCTGTGACTCTGCTCCTGAACCCCTGACACTATGTATAAGATGACCCCTATTTTTTGAGCCCAAAATTAAGAAATAAATATTTTAAACACCAAACAGAACAACTCTGATATTTTATTAAATATTCAAAACACTGGTATATTTAGTACCGTATATTTAAACATCAAACAGAGCAACTTTACCGATATATTTAGTATTGTAATTATGGTAGGTAATTTTATTTTTTATTTTTAGGGAGCTAGTTAGCATTATTATAACGTGCAGTATAAGAACAGTCATAGGGCCAGCAAGGACTATAATGTCTCATTTGCCTACGCAGAGGCATAGAGAGTCAACAGAAGGCAAAAGCAAAGCAATGGAACCTTCACAGAGGTCCTAAGTGACGGTAATACGGTAGTTAGTGAGTATGCATGTAAAACTATGACTGCAGCAAACATGTGCACAAACAGAAGAGTGCATACAGGTAGGTAACACTAAAAAACTATACCTCACTCTCAGTTCCAGACATATCACTTTCTTCAACCTCTACTGTATCACTTCTGTCTTCTAAGTCACTGTATTTATATATGAGATCATCCTCAGTTCCATACATGGCATTGCTGCTTCCACATTTCTTGAAGGATTTCACAACCACCTCTTCTTTGACTCCACTCCATGAGTTTATGACCCATTTGCAGACCTCAGTAATGGGGTTTCCCCCCCACTCTTCCCGCTGGTGTCAAGTTATTACCTGCCCTTTGCACCCATTTATTCCCTTCTTCTTTCATCAGTGCTTTAAATGGCTTTTTGATTGAAACAACGAGTGGCTGTAGCTGACCTGTAAGTCCACCAGGAATAACGGCTAGGTGTGTTCGCAAATCCTTTGCAACCCCTTTTTGTCTTTTCCATTAAATGGGCATGGAACTGATCATACATGAGCAGAGCTGGCTTCTTCAAGAGCCCTCCAGGTCACCTGCACCAAATCTTTGCAAACAAAATAGCCATCAAATCTTCATTTATCCAGCCCTTCTCATGAACTTGGACAAAAATGCCAGGTGGTATGGTCTCTTTAGGATACGTTTTCCTCTTTAAAATGAGCATAGGAGGCAGTTTGGTACCATCTGCACAACATGAAAGGACAGCAGTAGAGTAGGTCTTTTCATGACCACTTGTTTTGATTGCCACTGTTTTGATCCCTTTCATATCAACATTTCTGATGGAAGGCACATCAAAATTGAGAAGCACCTCGTCCATGTTTGTAATCTGACTTGGTTCAAAAGCATATGTTTTCCGGAGTTTTATGACATAGAAGTGAAATGCTTGAATTTTATCCTCATAAGCAGGTGACATTTTCTGCACTAACTTGGTTCATGTTCCCATAGCCAAGCCTTCTCTCCTCCTGAAGTTGTAGCACCATTTTGCCTTTCCTATGAAGTCAGCAATGTTCATTTCCTTTGCAAACCTTTTTGCCTCGTATTGTATCATCTTGGTTGACACACTTATCCCACTTTGACATTGCGCCATAAGCCTCTGCTCCAAGTTTGGCCATTTTGCTGGTTTTTCTCTTAAGGCCCTTTTCTGTTTGGGCATTTTGAGTAGACGTTCTTCCTGTTTTCCCCACTTTCTGATCATGCACTCAGTGGGGGGCCAGTCCAAACTTTCTATCTGAAGCTTTATTTCCATGTTTTTTTGCCTAATTGATGACTTTTAACTTGAATTTGCAGAATATGTCAATCTTTTTTATTTTCTGACATTTTTATGGGCTAGTGCTAAAAAAACTGTTAATGCATTACAGTGGTACCTTGGGTTACATACGCTTCGGGTTACATACGCTTCAGGTTACAGACTCCGCTAACCCAGAAATAGTACCTCAGGTTAAGAACTTTGCTTCAGAATGAGAACAGAAATTGTGCAGTGGCGGTGCAGCGGCAGCAGGAGGCCCCATTAGCTAAAGTGGTGCTTCAGGTTAAGAACAGTTTCAGGTTAAAAACAGACCTCCGGAACAAATTAAGTACTTAACCTGAGGTACCACTGTACTCTGAAGTTACAGTAATGGCTCCACAGTGCATGCTGGGAGACAACAGGTCCCACAATACAGCAGGTGGTGTGAGTGCATGCTGGGATATCACAGCATTATTCCCTCTGATCCCCATTTCAGCCCCCATAAACATCAGAAAGCCAGACCTTTCTCATTACAAACATTACAACCTAGAGCATGGATTTAAACTTGATTTGATGATTCCAGAAATTCTGTTCTAAAATCCACTCTTCCTTTTTGCTACTCTTTTTTCCCCCTACTATTTTTATCACTTTTAGATATGTTTTATTTTGTATTATATATGAAGTTTATTTGACATTGTGGGAAATTGAGGCAAGCTGTGTAAAGAATAGCAATTCTATCAACTAATACTAACCCATTTTAGAAAAGACGTCCTTATAATCATGCCTGAGGATAGTGGAAATGATCCAATCTAGGAGAGTGTAAACAACCCCTAGGAAAAAACATTTCCTTAAGCATTCTTAGCATTCCCAGAAGTCCTGTGGGGATGACACACACAACATATACTATAGTTTCCTTACCCTTATTAAATCAAATTATATAAATGCAGTTTTGATTGTCTTTCCTTTGATCATACAATAAGAGGCATCACTATGTCCATGGAAGCAGCAAATGCTGAGGAATGATTGTGATTGGAATCTCTGGAAACTGGAACGAAAGGTTTACCCGATGATTTATTATCATGAAAATTTGTCTATGGAACCACAAAGAAATAATTCCTTCTGTGTCTGATGTGACGTAAGCTTATTTCTTTGCTAACTTTTCAAGCAATTATAGACTTCCATGTTACATTGTACATTCATTCACAGTCCGTCTTTCTCAGCATCACTTTTAACCGCACTAATAATTTATCCTCACGGGATAGGTCAAGAATCCCTCCTTATCTTTCAAAAGCTAATTTTAGTGAACCAGAGAGAGAGAGAGAAAGGGAAGGAAGGAAGGAAGGTTGAATTCCAGAGTCTGATGGATGGTACACAATTTTAGTTGATAGGATTATTGCACAGATAATGCAGAAATATGAATGGAGGGTTCTACTACAGTCATACCTTGAAAGCTGAACAGAATCCATTCCGGAAGTCCATTGAACTTCTAAAACATTTGGAAACGAAGCCACAACTTCCGATTGGCTGCAGGACGCTCCCACAGCCAATCGGAAGCCATGCTGGATGTTCAGCTTCCTAAGAACGTTCGGAAACCTCCAGGTTTGTGGCATTCGGGAGCCAAAACGTACAAGTGCCAAGGCATTCAGCTTCCAAGGTATGACTCTATTTGTAAGATCATTGGAGAGACATTGCTTTTCTCAAACTTGACATACACAAACAGAAGATGTATCATTCATACATTTCAGCATCTGAAAGAAGAAATATTTAAATGCTCCCCTTATTAATGTCTGGACCCAATTCAAGATGCTAGTGCTGATCTTTAAAAAGCTAATACCAAAGGGCAAATATTATTAGTAGCATTAGAAAAATCTTTGCCTGTCACGTAAAACTAGATAAAGTTGGTGTCAGGTGTACCTCCCTAGGGAGAGCATCCCACAAGAATAGCCAACATGCCTTATAAGAAGGTCCTTGTTAATCTGGCCCTGCTGGGTTCAAGGAAACACTGGAATCAGCTGCAATCTTAAGTCTGTGGTCCTCATCTGTGGTTCAGTGTTGTCCAAAAATTCAAGGTACAAATCTGAAAGCAGACATTGCACCTACAGCTTCAAAAAGCAAATCTGATTGCTGTGGTAATGTAATAATGATTTAGGAACCTTAAAAAGAATACTACGGAGAAGAAAAAATCCAAAATTTTGTCACTGGTATATTCCCCTCCATATAGAGCTACAAATGTTCTAGTTTTGTGGTTTTAAATTTTCCCATTTCATTGCATAGGATTCTGGGATATATTCTAGTGTCCCCAGACCAGTGGCCAGCCCTGCTTTTACTGATAAGTGTGTGTGCCTTTGCACACATTTATTTGAACATGTATTTTACACGTGTACTCACAAAATGGCTAATTTGGGCGAATTAGCAATACTTATCTAGGGATCTTTAGTGGAGAAAATTGGATGCTACAGACATGATGGCATTAACTGGGATTGGCTTGTTTACTTTGCGGCTTTTAGCGGTAATCAGTAAAACCCAATAAAAGCAATAACCACTCTTGCTGTTGCAATTGCAATGTTTGTTTACAAATGAATAATGGTATTTAGGGGTAAGATCATGCCAAGGTAAAATGATTTAGAAGCAATGGCAACTGTTTTTGTGGCTCAAAATACCGTATGGAGCATATAATTTATTACTACTGCAGAAACAAAAGGGGAAGGACTAGAAGTGAAGCATTTCTGAACATGGAATTAAGAGACTCAGCTTTGCTATGGCGAGAGCACGAGAACCAGGATGAGAAAATGTTACATGCAATAGTTCTTTCCGTCTCATGAGAGCCAGAGCTGGCTGAGATAATGGAGATGCAAAAGTTAGAGAGAAACTATAGAGTCCAGTCAATATATTGGCCTACCTTTACGTAAAAGGAATAGGAAGAACACTTTGGATCATGGTTTCACAACAGTTTGCTGTAGCAGCAGGGTGAGAGCTACAACTAGTCTTGGATGCTTCAGCAGGAGTTTAGGTATTTAAAATAGTGTTTCCACCTGTTGGAACAGTGGCAGAATCCTAGCTTTCACTGGGGAAGCCAGTCACCCAACTCCAAATCGATTCACCACCACCATTGCTTCCCTTGGTTCTTGCGAACCCACCAAACCTTGGTTCTGAAACAAAACAAAATCCCTTTTAGGAGCTGTGAGGGTTCCCAGAGTAAAATAACATGGCGTCCAGGGAATCAGTTAGATAATTGCAACCTGCTTGTGCCTGACGTATGCTGAAATCAAAGCAGGCTACTAGCACAGCCGGTACCATAACGGCACATTCATTGCTCATATTCTCGAGGCGTGTACAGAGTTCCAGCTGAACTCATTGACACTATTTCCCATTTGACAGCACTATGTGACTGAGTGTGCGCAGTGAACTAGAACACACTCAAAACCTCTCCATAGCTGTGTAATAAAGGGACAGATCAGCTGTGGTGAGCAAGCTATATTCAGGGAAGCTCAGCTTGCCATTAAAGAAACTTTTAAGGATATACTTTCAAAGAACCCCAGTTTCCTAGAAAACAATCTGAAAACCACCAGGGCTCTAATAGATATCAAATTTTATGGTCTATAATTCAGGAAATGGTGCTGGGCCTTCCATTTTTGGACTGAGCACATTGTCTATGCCAAAATTCTGGTTTTAAATACAGTATTCTCTTCACATACTGTATTACAAAAGAAGGCATAGAATGGCAATGCAGTACGTTATGCAGTCCATAACTCTTATAAAATGGATTGCTCCCTGTAGTTTTCTAAAGCCTGTAGTCATGCTACTCAACTGAATTTCATTGCTGCAAGTCTAATATAGAAAAATTTGGTGGGAAAGCTATTAATAATCAAGTTTGTATATTAATAGTGGTCCACTGGGATTTGGCTGCTGTGTTGAAAGTTTTCTGGTACTTAGGGAACCCAAGTCCCTAGAATACCTAAAGAAGCCTTGAAGTGGGGTGGGATATAATTTTCCCTGTTTTTTGCTGTCCTAAAAGCCACTCATGTAAGTGGTATATTCTTGCTTACTTACTTTATCAATCATAACTGTTCTGAAATGCTAAAAGGAGCACCTACAGCATAGTCTTGTGCACATTTAACAAAATAATAATAATGAACCTGGCTGTATTTGATGGGTCTCACAGCAAAGTATTGGTAGCATTGCATGAGTTAGGAGCTAGTAAGAGACTGGCTGCTTAAGATGAAATTCCACTTCTGATAGCTATCCTTAGTGCTAGTTAGCACAACTTTGTGTTTTGCTTCAATACAGATTGAGTGTTTTGTTTGGGGCATATTGTGGTTGATGATGATGTGTTGAACAAACAGCCATCTCAAGGCACTTGACACATAAGATGATTAAAAAGCAGTTAAATACAAAAACATCAGATACATTTAAAACAAGACAAAAGCCCTAATACAGTAGACATTTTCAGCAAAGACCCATATACCCAGCTGGGAAAGCCTGTCAGAAAGTGCAGACAGTGGGTGCCTGTCATATCTTGATAGGAATGCTATTCCACAGAACAGGAGCAATGTAGTGGGAACTGATGAGCACTCACATGAATAAGTTTGCCACACATTCTCACTCCATGTGGATGCAGAAGGTTACGCAGACACTGAAGACCACCTTAATAAGTATGTCCAGCAACCTATTCACTCCAGCAGACACAGAATAAATCCAAAATGGATGACCAAAACCAGATCCCTTCTTTCCCTGCCCAGGGAGAAAGGCTTATAATGTTCATTTGATTTCTGTCTTCACTAATACATTTTCCATGATCCAATAAGGAAGAAAATTGCAATTCTCTAACTGTAAGACTTCTGCAGCAAGAAGCACGGCTGCAGCAGGAACTAAAATTGTCCCCAGACCTCCAGTTTATCTAGTGTATTCCTGAGTACAGCCTTTAGCTTTTAAAGAATGCTCAAATGTGGTTCATGTTCCTGTGCGTTTGCTATAGTGCTTTTAAGGATGTGATTTATTTCTAACCATGATATGCCCTGTTAACCTGTATGAATAGAAATATTTTCTACTTGAGTGTGAATCTCTGATACAGATACAGTGGTACCTCGGGTTACATACGCTTCAGGTTACATATGCTTCAGGTTACAGACTCCGCTAACCCAGAAATAGTGCTTCAGGTTAAGAACTTTGCTTCAGGATAAGAACAGAAACTGTGCTCCGGTGGCGCGGCAGCAGCAGGAGGCCCCATTAGCTAAAGTGGTGCTTCAGGTTAAGAACAGTTTCAGGTTAAGAACGGACCTCAGGAAAGAATTAAATACTTAACCTGAGGTACCACTGTATTTAGATTATATTATTATTTATCAATAAAAATTCATCAGATTGCAACACAAAGAAGAAACTTGTATTACCTTGAAACACATTGTTCTGAAGTGAAACAAATTATGGAGACATGTTTTGAAAGAAATTGCTGTCCTCTTGCCTTTCTTCGCTTTGGATAGAACTAAAGCTTACTGCAAACAAGTGGCTGCATCTCTGGTCCTCTGCCTCCTCCTCCTCCCTCCACTGTGACTTCCACTACTACAAAATATGTAATGTAAAATCAGCATACTACATGCTTCCTGAATTTCACTCCACTCCACTGGGTGTTGCTTGTTGTGGAGGCAGAGAAGCACACAGTGAAATCACTTTACCTTTTTTGTGACTTACCAAAGGAGAGAGGAAGAAGAGGCATGGGCTGTTCTCTTGGGGAGCAGTCAAACTTTGAAATGGGGGACAAGTTTGCTTCAGTTCATATTTAGGAACAAAGCAATCTAATTTGCACTATTTCTGAAACAATCTGCAAATCAAAACACAGACCCCTCTGAGTTTTTTCCAGTGCAGTTTTCCAGGTATGTGCCAAAAATGTATACGCTAGGGCAAATACATGCCTAAAATGCATGTATTTGTTGATGAAAATCGTATAGGAAGAGCTTTTCAAAAATACATATACTAGGCAAAATTGCATGCAGAAATGTGTACATCATGAGAACTTAAGAAGGGCTTGCTGGATTGGGGCAGTTACCCTTCTGGTCCGCCAACCTGTTCTCACAGTGGGTAACCAGATGCCTGTGGGATGTGCGCAAGCAGGGCTTGTGGGCAAGAGCACTCTGTCCACCTGTGATTGCCAGCAGCTGGTGCTCAGAGCCATGCTGCTTCCAGCAGTGGAGACAGAGCATAGCCATTGTGGCTAGCGATTAGCACTTAAATGCTGGCAATGGCTTTCTAAAAATAAATCGCAAACTGATGGGGAATATCAGAACTGAACTTAAGCTTCGGAAAATGAAACATGAGAGAAACCTCAATTAATTCTCTGTTATCCATATGACATTCTTCTCCAAATCATTGCCTTCCCACACTCTCTCCTCCTCCCTCGGTCTGGATTTTCTCTCAGTCGTCTCCTTTTCAGTGCATCCCTCATATGAGAGAATCCAGACTGCGGGAGGGGAAAGTGTGAGGAGGCAGCTATTTGGAGAACATCATATGGATGATGGAGAATTAATGGGGGTGCAGGAAGCTTGCTGTCCACATTAAACAACAGTATGGATGAGTCCGTAGTAAAATTTATGTTTGCGGTGTTGCAAGTTTTCCACTTGACAAGCCTTTCTCTTCTGACGATTATCAACTGACATTTTTGCAGCTGCAAATAAAGTTGTAACAGGCTGGACTAAAATGGAACTTGCTCCTGCTCTCATGCTAAACACATTTGTGTAGAAATAAGCAAGATTTTGTTGTAAAAAAAAATGATAATATGTTTTAAACGTTAAGTAATATAATGAGTCTCTACAACCATGTACAGTGGTACCTCAGGTTACATACGCTTCAGGTTACAGACTCTGCTAACCCAGAAATAGTGCTTCAGGTTAAGAACTTTGCTTCAGAATGAGAACAGAAATCATGCTCCAGCGACGCAGCAGCAGCAGGAGGCCCCATTAGCTAAAGTGGTGCTTCAGGTTAAGAACAGTTTCAGGTTAAGTACGGACCTCCGGAACAAATTAAGTACTTAACCTGAGGTACCACTGTATGTGCCTAGCTGGCTGTCCCCCTAAGTATGAAATGTTGCTTTTTTTTATAAAAGGAAGGAAGGAAGGAAGGATACTTCAGCAACCAGTGTCAGCCCCATTAGCTCCTGGCATGCTCATACTGGCCCAGTTGCTGACACTGGTCCTATTCGCTGCTGTCCCCATCTTCTTCCATTCTCTTGGAATTTGGGGTGGTGGGGATTTGGGGTTTTGGATTTCAACCATGAGGTCTAGCCTTAGCTGCATCACTGGGCTGTGTTGTTGATGCAACTGGGCTGATATCTCTTACACTCAATTCAGCCATGCAAGGATGGCTAGTTAGAGAAGAATGTGACTGAAGATGCTCACTTGGAAGGATGCCCATTGGAATGCACATCACATTGAAAGTGACATGGTGGAGGAGGAAGATAGCTGCATATTGGTGCACATCTAGAAATGCAATGTGATGTAAAAAGTAAAGGTAAAGGGACCCCTGACCATTAGGCCCAGTCGTGGCCAACTCTGGGGTTGTGGCGCTCATCTCGCTTTATTGGCCGAGGGAGCCGGCGTACAGCATGACTAAGCCACTTCTGGCGAACCAGAGCAGTGCACGGAAACGCCGTTTACCTTCCCGCCAGAGCGGTACCTATTTATCTACTTGCACTTTGATGTGCTTTCGAACTGCTAGGTTTGCAGGAGCAGGGACCGAGCAACGGGAGCTCACCCCGTCACGGGGATTTGAACCGCTGACCTTCTGATCGGCAAGTCCTAGGCTCTGTGGTTTAACCCACAGCGCCACCCGCATGTCCCCCGCAATGCAATGTAGTTGTTTGCTATTTGCAGTGCACGACTTTCAGTGACCCGTTCAGGTGCTCTCTAACTAGTTATACATAACGTACATAGACTTGAACTAGACTGAGGCAAAGGTCTGAAAATAGTGCAGGACATGAAATCAGCAAGGCAAGGCAAAGAATGGTTGCTTGGGCAAAGAGAATATGTTCCCTTCTCATCTACTGCCTCACTGAGAATGAAGGCAATGGGAGGACTTTGCCCCTTTGTGATATTGCCACGAATCTGATTGGTTATATGGCACTGTGAGGTCATCAGGCTCACTACATGATGTCTGATTGGCTTGGATCATGCACTGAAATAGAGAACATCCCTAAAAATGGCCATGAAACTGTGAATGTGGGCAGTGGGAGGGGAGGGAGATTGCAAAAAGCCACTATGGTGTATGAGGCTTCCTTCCCCTTAGAAGTCCACTTCTCAAGACAGAATATCAAACCTCGTGAAAATTTAGCACAGCACTATTTTAAACTGTTAAATTAGCCAGTGAAATGTCAACCAATTCTAAAATGTCAGATTCACCTGAACTTGGAGAGAGAAATTATATTTCTGAAATCCAAACTTAAATTGCCCCAGCCTTCCCTATAAAAATGTAGCAAGTTAAATAGGAGTGAAACTGTGAGAACACAAGTCCTCTAATAAATGCAAGACGTTTTATTTGAATTATAAAAAGGACGCCATAGACCCGCTGTGTTTGTTCTATTAAGATTTAGTGTTCTAAAATACAGGACATGCAGCGTTTTCTATGTAGCTGTGATGTCCTGGAACAACAGAAAATACTTTAGAAGAATGCAAAATCCATTAGAAGCAGGAACATTTGGCAACCTGTAGTCTGGGAGTAATCTAGCTAGCTGTTACTCTGTCTTGATTGGAGCTATCACTCACTTGTAGTTCAGCTACCTCCCTGAAGGCCTAAAAGGTAGCTTTGAAACATAGTTTCTCCTTATTCCAGTATTCTTGATAGGCAGCAATAGTAAGATACCAGCTTAAACTGGAAAACTGCCTTATACTAGGTTAGGCTATTCATCCATTTATGTATTGCCCGCACATACTGGCAGTGGTCCTCTCCAAGAAGCCAGGCAGAGAACTTTCCCATTACCTCCAGTGGAGAAACTAGAGACTGAAACTGGGGCATTCAGCATGTGCTGGGTCACCAAGCTATGGTAGGGTTGCCATACATCCAGAATTTCCAGGACATATCCAGAATACTGCAGTCGGAAGCAGCGTCTGGGCAGAAATCGCTAAAATGTCCAGGAAAATCCAGCCATATAGCAACCCTAAGCTATGGTTCCTTTGCAATTACAGTCAAAGCTTGGCTGTTGAACGTAATCTGTTCCGGAAGCCCATTTGGCTTCCGAAATGTTTGACAACCGAGGTTGCAGGAGTTTCCTGTACTCAAGCAGAAGCCGTGTCAGACATTCAGCTTCTGAAAAACGTTAGAAAACCAGAGCATTTACTTCCGGGTTTGCAGCGTTCGGGAGCCGAAATGTTCCAAAACAGAGGTGTTTGAGAGTCAAGGTTTGACTAACGGATCTGCATTATAGCTGCCAAGTATTCAATGTAGGCATCCTTGCAAGAGGGTAACAGTCATAATTATGTTTGTTTCTATTATTATTATTATTATTATTAAAAAACCACATCAGGAGATGCCCATTTTAGCGTTGGATAAGAGGAGTGCTCAACATCAACCCTGCTGTGTGTGAATCCCTTGCAAATGGCCACAGTGCTTTAGACAGGCAGGTTGTGTATCTATAGCAGTGACCAGAGAAGGAATGGCTGCTGGGAGGAGCACAGATACAGTGGTGCCTCACAAGACAAAATTAATTCGTTCTACGAGTTTTTTCGTCTTGCAAAGCACCACTGCGTATTGACGGTTTCCCGTAGGAATGCATTGGCGGTTTAAAAAAAAAGGCGCAAGACGTTTCGTCTTGCGAAGCAAGCCCATAGGGAAATCCGTCTTGCGAAGCAACTCAGAAAACGAAAAACTCTTTCGTCTTGCGAGTTTTTCGTCTTCCAAGGCATTCGTCTTGCAAGGTACCACTGTAGAAGAAATGCCATGGTGCATCTGCAGCAGCACAACTGGATGCCTTCATCTGCCCCGGCTGCAATAAAACATGTCTCTTCTATATCAGTCTCTATAGCTACAGCAAGCGCTGCAACCTTCCAACAGTTTGACTTCACCTCCATAGGCGCAGTCCTCCATTATCTCCCAAGATAGATGGATGCCAACAACGGGGGAATGCTCAGCCTCTAAAAAATAGGTGGGAAATCTTCAGCCTTCCAGATGTTGTTGGACTCCAACTCCCAGCAATTCCAGTCAGCATGGCCAATGGGAATTGTAGTACAGCAACATCTACAGGGCAAGAGGTTCCTAACTCCTACTCTACTGATCTTCCAAAAAGTTGAAGAGACTTGTGAACTGACAATATACATTGCTGCCTTTTCTATAGACAGCTGTAGAAACTAACTTCTCCATTCAGTTTTGGGAACCTGTATTCTGTTCAGCTATAAGTATTTCAGACATGCTGACCTAGCACTGAATCTGATTTATAGGAGAATCTGTGAGATAATTGACACTCCTGTCATAGTTTGTTCAGCAGTCTATGAAGACAACATTCTAAACAGCCTCATCTACTGATCTTGAGGGTCCTATTTGTCAAAATTAAGTGGATATGCTGACTTCCCCTGCCTTTGCAATTGGAGGAACTTCTTAATAGCTTCCTGTATAATAGCTCAGCTAGGGGATTGCAAATTTGTGCTAATACTCAAGGTAAGATTAGAGAGCTGGGAATTGCACAGATCTGACAAGCCACAATATTTATGTGCTGTAATTTCAATGTGCCCACAGGATTTAAAGGACGAAGGTTTGAGTTTGGATAGCCCATTCTTAATATACATCTTTGGAGTATGAGATTAGTCAGTAGTGATGCAATAAACAGAAATAGGCTAGAGTTAGTCATGGAATTAGATCACTGGAAAGCAGCTTTGGAGTTTCTTCATCTCCTTAAACATCACTAAAGCAAGAGATACTACATATTTTTGAGGTGTGTATAAAGAAAGGAAGAGGAAAGGCATCCGTTGTCCCCAAGAGATTTCTGAACACTTTTATCGGAACAACTTGAGGGATACTAAATTTGATATGGAAACTATGAAACTGAAAGTTCTCAATGCTAAGCCCTGTCGAATTAAAATTAAAAAGTCTTCACCTAGTCCGGAAGACCATATTGCACAGTGTCAGATGAGCCTTCCTGGGAAGGGCATTCCACATGTGTGGTAACACAACTGAGAAGGCCTCTGGTCATCATCTAATTTTGGAATGTGACAGAACTCAGAGGAGCCTCAAATAATCAATGTAATGTCTGCTGAGCAGGTGCAAAGAAAAGTTGGAGCTTGGTTTTGCCTCTCCTGGTAGCTGTCAGTGCATTAGGTCCAAAGACGTCTCTTAATAAGATTTCACTTGTGACTTTTTTTCAGTAGATACAGTAAGTATGGAATAAACCCAGTCACATGGGTGGGGTAAGGTAAAGGTAAAGGGACCCCTGACCATTAGGTCCAGTCATGGCCGACTCTGGGGTTGCGGCACTCATTTCGCTTTATTGGTCGAGGGAGCCGGTGTCCCATGGGTGGGGTATAAGCATTAATAATAATAATAATAATAATAATAATAATAATAATTCCATTAACATGTGCTGTGTATGTGCCTGACTCTCTGCACCAATGAGAAGGAGAAGAATCCCTTTTGGGTTTTCTTCAATACAAACTGGAAAATTTGCGGATTCTTTATAACTAAGTATCATGCCCCAATCTAGGGCATTTAACAGATTAAGCGGCGACTTTCTGTTTCTTTACATTTCTTATCTTTTTCTCCCCAAATGTATCTCTAGAAGATCATGGTTTTATATGCTGGTTAGTAAACCAAAATTAAGCCAAATTTTCCCAGTTCAGATCTAATAGGAAATGATGAATTCATTAAACAAACCAAGATAAAAGCCGCAAAGCTGACACACAAGGGGAGGATTAAGGAGAAATCCCAGGACTGTTCTTGACTTTGTCATGGCCTGTTGGTTTTCTTTGTAGTAGATGGTTGCAATGGAACCTCTTCCTTACCTGGCTAAAGGAAAAGACTGAGCAGTGCCAGCTACAGCCACGTATTCATTTGCATGAAATCTGGGTATCCTGCTCTGATTCGTTAGTGTTCAAAGTCAGCACACAACAATTTAACCGCGACAAGCATGTGAATTACCCAGAGCAGTCTCTGTGATGAGCATACCTTGTTTTGATACTCCCCACCCCCGAAAGCTTTGAACTTAAAGATGACAGAGATATATGCCTTGAATAATCACAACAAATTTTGTAGTCCTTCACATTCATTAGCTTCAAAGGAATACAAAATCACAGGAGTCTGTTTTATTTGCAGCATACACTTCAAAATTCAAATTGATTTACAAGTAAAGGGGAAAAAGTAGCAGCAAGAAAAAGGGAAAATAGTTAAAACTTGTAAGCGTTTCATGTAGAGAGCTGGAAGTGAAAATATGCTACAGATTAATCTGTGATCTCTCATTCTCACCTTTCCAATCATGAAAGAGTGTCATGATTTTCAACAGATACATATGCTCCTTTATTTACCGCTAAATCTTACTGAGTTCAAAGACTATCTCCAGGTAAATATGCAAGGGATTAGTTTTCTCCAACTTGATTGTTGTGTTATTTGAAAAATGTGGTATTTCATATTCCCCTCACAAAGTGCAATGGGTGGCCTGTGTGGAGAGACTGGTTGTTAAGCCACTTTGAGAACTGTAGCTCTGGTAGGAGTATAGGGGTCTCCTCACAACTTTCAACATCCTTAACAAACTACCACTCTCAGGATTCTTTGGGAGAAGCCATGACTCCTTTAAAGTGGTATCAGAGTGTTTTAAATGCATGATGTGAATGTGGCCGCAGAGGACTTCAAGGCTAACTCCAATTCTGTGATTCTAGACATCCACCTGCTTTAATAGAAATAGCAGGTTTTGGGGGGGGAGGGGAGTTACCTACACCTTTAGACTGGAACCGTAGCCATTCATTTTGTTACTAAACAATTTAAAGAAAGAATGCGTTTTCAGAAATGGAAAACTTCCAGCCGAAAATCATACTGGTGGGAAGTATTCCATGCACATTGATAAATGGAGGCAGGATGGAGCATAAATTAACCAAAGGCTACTGCAAAGTTCCGGATTAATTTTGAAAATTCTCCTACTTAAATTGAAGCTCCAAAAGAGTGTGATGCAGGGCAGATTTATTGTTTTTTAGTGATTCCCTCCCTAGGGGCGGATGAAGGGGGTGCGGCGGGAGCGGGTCGCCCCAGGTGTCACCACTGAGGGAGGTGACAAAATGCCGGGTGGCACTCACTGCTGGGACTGCAGCACGCTCGAGCCATGCATCTCTCCTGGGAGTGACGCAGTGGCTTGGGCACATGCATGCTCTGCGATGCCCCAAACGGTCCGCCCGCCGCCTCCCCCTCAGCTGTAGGGCGGCTGAGTGGGAGGAGGCAGGCAGACTCCTCGGAGGCCCCACAGAACGTCCTGCCCCAGCTCGCCCCACCCCGCTGGCGGCTGGCCCCGCCCCTGGGTGCAGGGCACATGCACCGCCCCAGGTGCCCGATCGGCTTGCTCCACCTCTGTCCCTCCTCCCTATGTTTTAGCTCTTCCTATTCTATCTGTAAGCCACCTTGAGTCCCTGACAGATAAAACAGCAGGATATAAATAAATATAATGGTGATGATGTGGAGGATAGTGGGGTACTCAGCCTCCCTTTGACTGCCTCTGCAGGAAAGAGGGAGAAATTCATTCCACAGAGTGCCATTATTATTATTATTATTATTATTATTATTACATTCCACCTTTTTCCCTGACATGGACTCAGCTTACTGGACTCTTTTCTACGATCTTTTGCTTTTCTCATATTTTCCCCAAGATATATTCATTCCTTCCAGAATATTTTCCACCACAGTAATTTCATGCCACACCAGTTTTCATTTGGAGAATATACATGCAGTTCTATTACCTTTTCTACCACAAGGCTTGGGCTTGTCATTGCCTTTTTTAAGGTCTACTCAAAGGGCAAACCAAGTGTTACTTGCAGAGGAGAGCAATAACCTGCACAGCATGTGGAAGCTGAAAGAGAGTGTTTAAATTTGTGACTTCTGCCAGGAGGCTTTCATGGTGTTATTTGAATGGTCCTCTTCAAGGAAACCCGGATCAAAGCAAGTTCCCTTGGAGCCAAGGAAAAATATTCCAGGTCTAAATTACTGACCTATGCCATTTTGTCACCTTGAAGCATGAACATTAATAAAAAGAAAGAAAGAAAGAACAGCACATTTAGAGGTATTTTTCCCTGTTAAGAATAAATGTTCATTTTTCCTCTTCACTTGTCTCAACCTTTACTTATTTGATAAGTATATGCAAATTTAATATTGGCAGGCCTCTCTTGCTAGATGGAAGGAGGGAGGGCGAACTGGGTTTAGACAAATCTCTACTCCTGAGGCAAAAGTGGAATGCCTGAAACTTGTGGTCATTGCACTTTGCTGGGGAGAAATCTCGATGGCTTGATATTAGACTGGTTTAAAATGGGTAGAGAACTTTAGTTAGGTCCAAAAGATGCTCTGAAATTGGATGATGCAGTTATGCTGCCAAAGCTGAGCAGGCTTGAGCAGGAATACTTACTGATTTGAGCTTTCTGGAGGTCAAATGGGGCGCAAGTGTAATAAACAGAGGACTATAACTATAGTGGAAGTGGATGGAGGGGGTCAGCGGAGGGTAGGTGCAGTTCTGCGTGCTGATAAAATGCAGGTGATAGGGTGCATTTGGATAGGATTCTTTAGATGATTCACTATCCCAGTCCTGGATTTGTGTAATGGAAGTGTATAGAAAGTAAATCATATAATGGGAGTTGCTTTCTAGTCGGCAAGGCAATTGTTCAACTCAGAAATTGTCTGTTGCACTTTGCTAGTCATAGAGTTGTGCCTAGTTGTGTGAAAGTCTGAGAATGTGCATGGATACGAGGAAGAAGCAAACATTCCTGCTGCCAGGTGTGGATCTTCCAAGGTCCCATCCCAAGGCATTGCTGTGTGAGCATGGGGGGAGGGGGATTGCTAATTACTTCTGTGGGCGGAGTGCAGTCTGTGATAATTAATTCTCCCTAAATATGGTAACAAGCTTCTGTGGGGCTTCACTTTATGGCGAACCAAGCCTCAGGAGATAGCTTGTGGTTTAATTATAAAAAAATCACGCGACTCTCTTGGCCTGTGAATAATAATAATGATAATAAAACTTTTCTCTTGCTTGTTTCTGTTGTTTAACACTGACCATTGTTGGCACAATTGAATGATTGACTCGCTAAGTGAAAACAGCAGCACACTATTTAATGAAGGGTGGTGTTGTCATCAACAGTATAGAGGCTTGTGCTTCTCTGTTGAGGTTTCCAGTGTTTCGGGTGTTAATGAATCTTAAGTAAATAGTCAAGCTGTGCCATGGAACTTCATATCTAAGTTAGAAATCATATGCAAACTTACTTAGGTGCAAGTCTTGTTGAATTCAAAAGGAGTTATTTCTTTGTATAAGCATAGGTTTGGGCTTCCCAAGGAGGTTGTTTTTGTCCCACTGTTAAATTTTGTAGATTTCATTAATCGAGTTGCAGAGGTTTCAAAATAACAACTCTCAGAGCAAGAGAGAGAAATGCCTACCCTGCCATGAGAAAAATGTGGTATTTTGTGCATCGACTTCAAGATTCAGCTCAGACCCTAATCCTGCTTTTCCAGTAACAGTTCAGCTCAGTCCAAATCGCTTCAGATGCTACTCAGTTCAGATTAAGGTTCCAGACCAAGTTTGCTTCAGGAAAAACTAAGTTTCATTTCATCTCCCCCCCCCCCTTGATGATTTCAGAATTTTTAAAAACAGGTATTGCTTTTTCCCCTTTTGGGGAGAAGTGAATGAAATTTTCAGGCATAGCAGATAAAGCCAGCCAAATTACAAACAAGTAAGTCTTGAGGTTTCTGAACTGGGCACCTTAACATTTTGATTTTATATATATATAAGAGAAAATGTCTAACACTTTTACAAAGCCATTCCAATAAGTAAAACAGATAACACAGAATTAAATTATCAGATAAGAGTTTGCTCCCCTGAAGAATTTAACTCATATTTCCCCACAAACCTTTTCTCTTCAAATTGTCACTTTTTCAGCAGTGTAGTGTTTCTGAATTCCATAATTCCTTGTGAAGAAATTCTCAGAGTTAACCAATTTTAACTTTATTGTATAGATAGCTATGACATATCCTGCAGAATTCAACCTATCAGTGACCTATGGTGCTTCACCAGGGCTTGCAATATATGTTTTCTGCTTGCAATAACGAAAACCAGCGAGACTGGCAAAGATCCGGCAGGCAACATAGTGAGATGCAATGAGGCACATTGATTTCATTTTTCACAAATTGTTCCAGGCTCACAATCAAATCATGAAAGTAGTATTGTCCATGTTGCCTGGGTACAATATCTACTTTTATATGAACCCAGAAGAGTGGCCACTTAAGCACTGCAAAAAAAGTAAAAGAAATCCCCAGGAAATATATTACCAACACAAATTTGCCTTAGCTAATTTACATGTCTAAGTGCAAATTTATTAATAATTTTATAAATGAGATAGAAATAGAATACATCTCATCATAGTGTGGAAGACTGACCAGGTGCTCACCAATAAAGGGCAACTTTCAGGCTCCTGCTCTCCATTCTTTTTTCTTTAAAACCGGCTTGCTTTGGCCAGCCCTTCAAATAGATGATGTTCCTTTGCAAAGTAAGGCATATATTGCCACGCTGTTTAGAGTAAAACAGGGAATACGTCTGTGTGTCTTCAATGACATTCTTTGCAAAAAGAGAAGACGGAAAAGCTGTGATAGTCACATTGTCATTGGCATCTTAAACACTACCAAGTGCTATACAAACTGTGAGGTGCGTACCACTGAACATGGGTAACAAAAAGAGTTTCTTAAACCAAAGGAATATAAAACAGCAAGATGGGATCTGTGAACATCTTTTAGGTGTTAAGCCTTGTGGCAAGCAACCCTGAAGCACTATCTCCCCAGATCCACACTTCAAAACGTTTCTGGCAGTGAAAGATATCTGCCCTTCTCCCCACATCACTACAGAAAATATATTTGCTGGAGAGGGAACCGTTTTCAGGAATGCACACTGAAGAGGGAGCCCTTTGAACTCCTTCCTCTGTTCTCCTGATTAAGTCTAGAGGCCATCTTTGCTTCCAGAAAGGTTTAGGGAGATGGAGACTGGCAGGTGGAAATTTGCCCTGTCCTCATTACCTTCTGTGTAGCTTCTCTTCTGCACTCCTTCCTCCCACTTAGGGTCCCTGGGAATCCCACTTCACCTGAGACATGAAGTGGCAGACAGGATGCTTTGATTTGTATTTTGAAGTTGAAAGAGGGCGTGAGCCGTTGGCGTCAATTTAGAAAGAGCACAAATGCAGGTTGCGTTTCCTTCATGTTCTTTTATGTCTGTGTTCTTGTAGCCACTGGGGTGCTGAAGTAGCTGAAATGAGAAAAAGGCAACAGCCACAAAATGAAGAAACATCTGCTGTGTCTCAAGCACCTGGAAACCAAAGGCCCAACAACACATGTTGCTTCTGTTGGTGTTGTTGTTGCAGCTGCTCATGGTATGTCACACAGTCTATTTGATACCATAGCTAGTGCAGGTAAATGTCAACCCAAAGCCATCAGTTGTCAGGCTTAATGTAAAAAGCTGGGGGGGGGGCTTTTCTGTGCAGTAAGGTTGTTGCACTATAAACGCTCATTTGATTCTCATTGCCTGCACACAGACTTCATGTCTTCTCTCAACGTTGTGCTCATGTTGCACATTTTAAAAGAGAAAGTAATTGAACAATGTGATTCCTAAGCCTCTGTGCACACATGCGCACACACAGAGCTCCCTCCTGATAATGCAACCAGAGCGAAGCAAGAAGAACATTTGTGTGCATTTGCTTTTTGCATATAATTTGACCCTCTCTAAAGTTGTTCTAGGAGAACTGGCTTCCCCCTAACCAATTTTAAAAGATGGGCATTTGAAAAGACTTTCCAAATTTTATATCTATGAAAACTTCCAACTGTAGAAATAAAAAAAAAACAATGTAGCAAATATGTGCAAAAAAGTAGTTTTCTGATTATTTGGGGAAGCAGGGCATGGGGAAGAGAAAATGGATGATGATCTGTGCATTTTGAATTAATGGGAAACATGAACAAAACTGCCTTGTTTATTTCTACCTGATAATTTGACGAATAACCTACAGAATGTATTTATAGTCAGGATGCATTCGAATTCCACTGAGATCCTTCAACTGGCAAAGAGCCGTCATCTTAATGGGGATCAGGCCAGGAAATAGTTGCTGTTCAGCTCTTCCTAAAAGAATCATCAGCTCAGGAAATATGAGACTGAAATTTAGTGTTTATTTTCCTGTTTTTAAAATAACCTCAGATAACCATGTGATCTTTCTAGGCTGGGATAGCCTGCCTAGGATGCCTGTCACAAAAGTGTATATATAAAACTTTTAATATAGCAATATTTATATGCATGTGAACAGCTGAGTGGCATCAACAGGGCTGCAGTTACAATACAGCTATTTACTTGCTTAGATGCTCTGGGTTTCCCATGTGTACACATCTGTCTAGAAATGCCAGTAGCTAAAATTTCATAGCAGGGATATGGACCCTCAGCCCCATGAGCCAAATGTCATCCTCTGAGTCTTGGGAATCTCCCCAGACCAAACACTCTCACAAACCACACCCCTCACCAGCCCTGTCTTGCACCCTCCGTGAGTGTTTTTGCTTGGCTGAAATGTGTCCTTGGACTCTGATAACATTGATTACTTGCTTGTTTGGGGGATGGAGAGAAATGTGTCAACGTGAAGAAACTGGGCTACCAAAGACAAAGTTTGCATTTGTTGCTCTGACCTGGCAATGGCATATCACCCCAGGAAAGCTACCAGAAGGGAATGTGACCTCTGGGCTAATTAAAAAGGTCCCCTGCCTTGCTGTAGTGTGATGAAGAAACAGACCCCAAGATGGAACAATGGTGCCATTAGGGCAGAACCTTGAGACAGAAATCCAGAACCGTATGAAGTGTGAATCGGGTCAGTCTGCTTAAAAATGCAGACCGAGCAAAATCCCCACGCATCCCTGTCTGCACTGTGTGGTTTTATAAGCTTGAAAGAAACCATTATGTACAGAGAAGATTTCCTGCTCCATTATTCTGCCATTTCTCTTCCTAGGGGAAGATGGTTTCCAAATATTTCTGGCCAATGGCACCTATGCCATTCGCCTTTGCAAACCGTTGTCCATATCACCGTTCATGTGTGTGAATTGTGCCTTGGATGTATGGGGAAGCCATCATGTGACCATTTTCTCTCGTGGCCAAATGCAGTCCTCACACTAGCTACCAATTCACATCATCATCAACAACTACAATTTATTTATACCCCGCCCATCTGGCTGGGTTTCCCCAGCCACTCCAGGCGGCTCCCAAGAGAATATTAAAAACACGATAAAATATCAAACATTAAAAACTTCCCTGATAGTCAGGTAGTTGTTTATTTCTTTGACATCTGATGGGCGGGCACCACTACCAAGAAGGCCCTCTGTCTGGTTCCCTGTAACCTCACTTCTCTCAGTGAGGGAACCGCCAGAAGGCCTTCGGCACTGGACCTCAGTATTCGGGCTGAACAATGGGGGTGGAGACACTCCTTCAGGTACACTGGGCCGAGGCCTAGAAGGGCACTTTGATGTCCATGCTATATAGTCATGGACATCAAAGTGCTCTTCCAGGGTCAAGCCAAGTGTTTGTTTGTCTGGGAAAGGGGTGGGAAAATTGGTTGCTATGAAGCTTTCTCCTGATTGCTTTTGCATGCTGGATAAAGAATAAAAAAGACTTTTTAAATATAGGTGAATATATAGATGAATAATAGCAGTAGCAGTCAGTGTGGTGGGTCAGGAATATGGAGCCACCCTCCCGACACTGACCTCACCTCAGCTTACCTAGATCCTGGATTTCCACTGGTACCCGTACAGTCCTAGCTTGGCAACATCCTTCCCCACTCTATACCCATCCAGGTAAGCTGCATCCCTCCCGATTTTGGTAGGGCAAATCCACATCTCTGCCTCACCACACACACACTGCTAGTAAATAGTAGGGATAATGCAAGCTTTTCTCTGTGTTACGCAAGTATCACCCATGGCTGTCAGCTAATAGAGTTGTATTTTTGCTGCTCTTTAAAAGCAAGCTGAATTTATTTACATTATACTTCTCTGGGAACTTTTCTTAGCTTGAAGTCGTTCTCAGATGGTATTTAAAAACAATGTTGCCCTTGGCAAGACACCAAAACTCCACAGTCCCCATATAGTAGCTTGTGAGTATTTAGGATCTACGCATCAGCATTCGTTGCTTACATCCCCCCCAACCCAAGTCTTCAGTGTGTTTGTAAGTTGCAATGCTGTCTGTCATCACAGATTATGTGCTGCGTTCTTGTGAGAGTTTGGGCAAGCCTGTTACAGCTTGCCTGCTTTAAAAAATAATAACGTTAGAAAGTTAGGATCAAAGTTGTGGTGGAAATGCCATTGCTTGCGATTCTTAGAATTAGATTGGACAAAAGTATGGAAAAAGAATGTAAGGAGAAACAGATTGGATGGCCTAATAACTTTTTCTTCCATCTCTAACATTTGCAGTGGAAGGGTTTTTTAAAAATTGGTTTTCTTTCAGGAAACAGGGAAAGATACAGCACAGATCTTTGAAGACCGAATGAATCAAATATATGATTCTAAAGGCTACTAAAATTACAGCAGCACATCCAACTCATACTAAGGGGGGACAATGATGAAGTTGCATCTTAACTCTTTACACAATGACTGCTGTGTCCATATAGAAACTCAGGTTGACTCCTGTGGCCATTTAGCTCCAGCAAAATAACAGTTGTCATTTTCATCTTAAATAAGCTCCTTGAATGGTGCAGGTGACCATGGAAATGACCATCATCATTTACGCAGCACTTTCAATGTACAGCCTGGTCTGCAAATAAAAAGTCCCTACCTGAAGGGTTTTCAATCTAAAATAGGCCCAAGAAGCAACAGGGGAAAGGGAAGATGAAGGCAGAGGAAGAATGTGTGACTATTTCAATTACACATACTCTGGCTTAGTCTCCACCTTACCATAACTAAGCAGATGATCCAAAGGCTTCGTGGGAAAGCTGAGCACAGCAGCACTAATGGTGGGGACTGTGGTTGCCATTTTCTCTGCAAATATCCATTTAGTGTGGCATTATCAAATGGAGTTGTAGACCCACTGAAATGAATAACTAACTTTCACCCTCCCCCCCCCCCCAAGCCTTAGTTGGATACAATCCATAGTGTCAGTCCAGGGCATTTGCAGGTGGAGCAAAGGCTGTCAAGAGGTGATTCATTGCCAGAACAGCCACATAGGTACCAGTGAAAATGAAAGCAAGCAACACCCCGCTTTGCCCAACCGATTCACTTAAATTATCCCATTTTTCCACCTGCACATGGTGTGGGGACAGAGAATTTAGTGCATTTTGCAGCAGCATTTCCCCTTCCCTCCCAAAGCCCAAAGCCTCTTATAAAATCTGCTAAGGTCATTTTGATGCCCATTTTATAAATGAAGAATAAATTCTTTTTCCAGACCATGCAGGCTGCTGTTGGAAGCCAGTCACTTAACGTCCATGCCCAATACTCATCCCCTGGACCACACTGTAATTCCAGTGGATTGACGTGCATGCTTCTGTTCCCGGTAAAGGCTTGGAAGACCTTTGTACCCTTGAGCCGGAACCTTTTTAAAAGCACCAGTCATCCTTAAGGCTGCATCTGTTTGACTGGCACATTTCATGTCAGGTGATGTTTAGTTTTCGCTTTCACTGCAGCCAACATTTGAATCAGAATGAGGATTAAGCCTTTTGTTTGCACAGCAACTGATAGTTAAATACCCACACCTTTGTTCAGTGGATAGTAAATTTATGACATCAATCAAAGCATTAGATATGGCATGAGAACAATTAGCTGTTTAAGAGAGGATGTGCCTCTTCTGTCATTTATGCCTCTTTAATAATAGGCATTAGGCCACGTGGTACCTATTAATACTGCAAGGTTTCTTAGCTGGAAATATAGACCTAAGAGTGGATGTTAAGGAATAAGCAAAAATGTCATTTCGTAGAAAGACAGACATCTCTTCTCATTAACTTTCTTCCTGCTGGTTAAGTAAGTTCACTGATGAATCAAGATTTCATTTGCAGTGAACCTTCACAAAGTAAGGAAAGATTAGTCAGAGCCTCTCTAAATGTAACTAAGTGTGATCTACACATTTTGTTTTGTTTAAAGCATGATATGGTTATCCTAGAGGCTGTGCCATTTCTGGAGGCAGATGGGGGTGCAGGTGGGACTGAATGCTCCTCCTCCTGGTCAGAAAACCTTTTGTCTCTGGAAAGCTAGGGTGCATGAAATAATGGTTGCTTACCTGCTTATTTTCTATGTGCAGGGAAGTTTGGCATAAAACTGCTCTACCCCAGGATTATTTCACATGTTTACTTAATATCTTTTTTAAGAAAAAGACATAGTATTTGACTGGTGGGGCTTGCATTCAATCTGGATACCAAGATCCAAGGAAAGAGAAGAGCCAAGGATACTTGTCTGCCTTAAGGGACAATGGAAGCTGATACAACTCGCTCCCACAGGAGGCAATGGTGGACAACAACTTGGAGGACTTTAATAGAGGAGGTTGTCAATGGCTACTAACCATGATTGCTGGGCTTTGTCTCCACCATCAGAGGCTTAATGCTTCTGAATACCAGTTGCTTAGGAGGGGAGAGTCATCTTGTGCTTAGGTCCTACTTGTGAGTTTCTCACAGGCATCTGGTTGGCCACAGTGAAAACAGAATGCTTAACAAGATGGGCCATTGGCCTGATCCAGCAGGCTCTTCTTATGGAGAATTCCCATCCCACTAAAAAAGGGAGGGAGAGAGAGAATTGCCCAACCTGCCCTCAGTTCCATTAAAAAATAGATAAGAAGGCATCCAGGTAGTGCAGCTGGGATATGGGAGGAACTCAGAGATGTAAAAACATATGCTGAAGTGAGATACCCACAGTGAATTTTTACCTCCCTTATCTCTTTCCTTTCCACCAATCCATTTTCCACTCAAGCTCTATCCACAAAACAATGCAAGAAAATGTATGCATGTGGTTGCATAGCCTGTGGGATTCTAAGAAAGTTATGATGACCTTTGGTTTTAGCAAATAAAGTGTTGACTGACATTCAGAAGAAACCGTGTGAGAATACCCTTGCATGATATTTTTAAAATTTTGTTTATTTCAGCTGGCAAATTACTGCATTTGTATTAATATTACATCGCTAGTTGTCTAAGAGAGGACCGTAGTCCATTCTTTAAAAATGAAAATAACTTGTTTGACTATGCACTTGCCTAGTCCTAAGAATCATTCAAGTCTCTTTTACCAACCTTTGAAGCAGATTGGATCCATATTTTCATATGGATATGTCCTCCAAACCCTCAAATAAGATGACTCTCTCCCGTTAGACTTCTTTAGTTCAGATGTTTAGAAATCTGCACCGTATTCAATATATGCCTGGCATCTAAGACACACCTCATATTGCTGCCACCTCCATCCACACAAAGCATCAGAGTGAGCATTTTTTTTAAAAGAGAAGCAAGAACAACTGGTTCGAATTATGCAGCCTCACAACCTCTTATTCCCTCTAGCCAGAACAGCACTGACCCCCTGCTTGGCTGACCCTTTAGAGATGGTTAAAGCCATCAGTTATATTACAGCTGTAACAACTGCAACTATATAAGTAAGTTTCAATAATGACCTTGGCATCAGAATCTTCAGTCACACCATCTTCATCTCACCTTGGGGATGGGGAACCTGTGGTCTTCCAGATATGTACTAAAATACCCATCATCCCTAATCACTGGCCATGCTGGATGGAGCTGATGGGAATGAGAATCTAACAAAACATCTAGAGAACCACAGCTCCTCATTCTTGCTGTAATGGCTTGGCATACTTTCCTAATGTATTAGGACTAACAAAACTCCTTTTCCTTGGGGATTATAATTTTAGGGGGCAACTGATGAGCTGAATTTGTGAAATATTTTTAAAGCCGCTAATTCAGACCCTCCAAGTGTCCCTATTTTCTGGGGTGTCGCTGATTTAGAGAAGCCGTACCAGTTTCTGATTTGATCCCGGAATGTATCACTTTTCCTTAGGATGTCCCTATTTTCATTGGAGAAATGTTGGAGGGTATGGAGTTATCTAACCCCTAAGTCATCTGAAGGCAATCTTGTGTAGGGAATGTTTTTTTTTTTTATGTTTAGTGTTTTATTATGTTTTAATATATGTTGGAAGCTGCCCAGAGTGGCTGGGGCAACCCAGTAAAATTATCATAATGGAATGGGACATCCCTATTTTCACCAGAGAAATGTTGGAGGATATACTAATTCCATCAGGTGGCAGAAGAGCCTATTGCGACATGTGCCTTGAAATTTGAAGAACCCTGCATTTTAATAGAACGCTAGGCCCTCCCGTCCCTGAACATGCCCTATACTAATTAAATCACACCACCCATCATGAAACCATACCAAAGCTCAAAAACTTTCCTTCTGCCACGGTGTCATAAACGTAAGGTGGATAGATTAATTCAGAAACTGACAGTATTTCCACCATTTCCCCCCAGTAAGCAAGCAAACAAAAGTTTCACATTATTTTAATAGAGTGAAGTACAATACAAGGTCTTAGTTCTTCAAAAATTGGCTGTTGGCTCCTGACCTTCAAAGTGAAAAGTCAGACTTGGGCATGGAAGTGTAAGGCCCAGAATGGCAGCAAGCCAGCACTGGAACCAGGTGAACTCAGCAAGCCTTCGGGCTGCTCACTAAAGTACTCAGAGTCAGCAAAAGTCACTGTTGGCAAGAAACCTCTTCTTTCTGGTTTTGTAATTTGCCTCGATAGTCTGAAAGCTCTTGCTTCTGACCTTATTACACAAATATTTCTTTTTATTAAAAGGAACATTTTTTCCTTGTATGGGTTTAACAGCTAACTTGGAGTTATAAAAAAAAAGTCACAGCGTCCATGCTTTTGTCATTATTTTTACAGTGAATTTGTGAGGTGTCTGACAGCTATACATGTATTTTGGTAAAGACCTACAGAGAGAGAGAGATTAAGCGTCTTGTTATCCATCCCACACTAGGAGCCAGATTTCTCTCCTGTTATTTAAATGTAGCTATCACTATAAAATTTGAGGCTGTCACATTATTTATAAAGATGGCTGGCTATATTATCACACATAGCTGTGGAGATTTTCCGAGTGGAAAGCAGTTTGAAACAGGGAATGATCTTCATTGGTATATATACTCTCAGTCTCATCCCACTTCTGCCCCTGGTGACCAGTTTTTGAAGAAGAGGGGGGAAAGAACTCTGTGAAATGTATTTGACCAGAGGCAGCTGGGGGGCAGGATCCATTGGAGGAAATGCTTCTCTTCAAGCAGTTTTTAACTCCCTTAAGAGCTATTGCCTGCGCTCAGCCATACTTGGATGGAAGAAATTACTGAGCTTCACACTAAAAAAAAAACCTCAGCAGCAGGCCTACACAACTTGTGACCCATCAAGCTGAATGAAACCCACCAGTCACATATGGCAACCCACCAGGGGTTCGTTTCTACGTCCTGCTGGGTCTAGCCTACCCAGGGCTTTAGTAGGTAGCATCATCTGTTCATGTCTCATTGAGTAAATCTTCAGTAAGTAGCAAAGCAGGTTCATTAATCTGAACATTTTCAGTTTGTCTATTTGAATGCAAATAACTTCTTCGTACACTATTTTGTGAGGCTCTGGGAGTATGCTTTGTGTTCCTTAATAGCCAAGTGATTCTGATCTTTAAGCAAGGGGTTGGTTTGAAGCTTGGTAGTTCTGCTCTCCGCTACATAAAGATTTTGCATCGATTCATCCTCCAGCACTGAATTATTGACCTTATCAGTTGCATTTACAATTAAGGGAGTAAATTTTTCAGGAGCCTGCAGCCTGGAGTAGCTGCTTATTCTTTCCCAAGTTCTAGCACTTGTGCCTCCCTGACAATGTCTTAAATCCTTTCCCTCGGAGGAGGACACCAGCTTTTGAGGATTTTAGAACAACCACCTGGCCAACTGCAGAGATCATAGCGGTTGAACAGCCTCCACCAACCTAGTGTCCTCCAGCCAGTACAGCCAGATTTGCATATAATTTGCATTGATTTATATAATTATTTTTAAATATGCCTATCCATTAGCTAATGTGAATTATATGCAAATATGTGCCCTGTGCTTAGTCCACTGTACCTGCTCAGTCTGCTGTCCAATTGCTCACCACTGCTGGGCAATGTCAGGGTATCCCTCTCCCTACTTATTGCCCTATGTCTGTGACTTGGCCTGGCAGCCCATCAAACAGAAGACACCTTCAAATGGAGGTCTGTCCTCTGGTAATCCTTCAACTAGAGGGCCATCCTCTATAAAGTAGGACACATGGCCACCCTACTTAGCTGGCAGCCAATGGTGGGCTTGATGAGCTTGCTGCATTCTCTTCATTAATCCCTAGGGATATGGTACACCTGGGTTGCATCAAGAGAAGTTGCCAGGTGTTAGTAGCGACATAATGAGGTTATGGGACAGACAGGGTCTGTAGAGCAGGTATCTACAATTCAGTAAACAGAGAAGCCTTTGTTGGAAGCATGCAGAAGAGTGATGGAGACTGTAACCCTATGCCCACTTACCTGGGAAGATGTTTCATTGACCTCAGTGGGACATACTTCTGAGTATACATGTGTAAAAATATACAGTGAGTGTGTATGATAACACTGTTTAGCCTTCTTAGAAGGCAGAGATGGAAATGCTGTAACTTGCCTTTTCCTTTGGTCTATGTAGTCAAGCTCTGAACACAGCCTGCTCTGCACACCTAGAGTTTTCTTTCTCACACCTAGTATCACTTAAGTTGATGTGTGAGGAAAGATTTTATGTTTTGTCCCAAAGAAAGCCCCATGCAAAAAAAAAAATAGTCTGCTACAAAACTGCTCAGGATGCAAGATGTGGGAAAGAAACAAAACCTCAGTGTCCTTTTGGCTTCTTAAATTGGACACCCCTCCCCACAAGATGCATTCTCTTTCCCATAAGACTTCACACTGTTTTGAATGTCAAGGTGCATTATGTGAAATTAAGACAAGTTCACCTCAGGACATAAACAATTACAAAACTGTATAAGGGTCAACTGAAGGAACAGGAAACAGTGGCAGAGATGCCAGAGTTAAGGTTGTCAATCCTTTCATATGTCTTTATTCAACAACTAGAGTACCAAGTATAAATGTGATACATCCACACATACAAAAGTATCCTTTGCAGAGTTAGAGTTCTCACCACCCTTAAACTACAGTTCCAAGATCCTTTGTAGGACGCCATGTGCTTTAGATGTGCATTAGATGTATGGTGTGGCTGTGACCTACATTTCATTTCGTTTTACTCTCTTTTATTCAGAAGACTGTAGTGAAACTCAAGTCCATAAGACAGATACAGCATTGGCATGATTTCCCCTATTTTTCAAAAAAAAACTTCCATTGCTAGAAACTGTGAAGATAATGTGCTTTGCCAGCGCAGACCAACAATGTGTCATCTGTCAGTAAGTTCCTATGAGCTTGTATAGACTGCATTTGCCTAACAGGGGTGACATCATCTTGGTACACTCTCGACTCAGCTCAGGAACTATGCAAAACTCATATCTACAAAGATTGGCCACCTGTGTATATGGAAGTGATGTTTTCTCAGGCATGGTTCCTGACTGCTATGTATAGAGCCAACTTAAGTCTTCTTTCAGTTGAACGACCAGCAGCAGCTTGGGTGTGGTGCTCTTATTGACGGGATCCAGCTCACCCCTCCTATCAAATATTTACCCTTCAAACGGAAAATGATTGCAGTCAAGAAACTGTTTTCAGGGAGCTTGCTTGAAACAGTGTAATTGGGCTCACTGAAAATAATAAATATATTAGTCTCTTCAATTTGATAAGGACTGGGGAATTTTGTTTTTTCTGACTTCATGGGCATATTGCAAGATAGTTTGGAGGGATTCCATGTTGTCATTTTAGCGAGGTTGGCATGTTGGCGTCATTGGAGACCAAGAATACCTGTTTAATCCCTTACTAGGAAATTCAGCTACTGTCCTTGCACCTTTATGAGTGGTGTGATGGGCAGCAGTTAGCAGGTAATGACATTGAACTCATTTGTATTGGGAGAGAGGCAATGGGAGTGCTACCCTGTTGGTTCTCTTCACATCTCAGGGGCTTTTGACACCGTTGCCAATGGTGTTCTTCAGGAGCAACTGAGGAAGGTGGTGGTACTGTCTTACAGGGGTTCTGCTCCTACCTGCAGGGTCGCTACCAGAAAGTAGTACTAGGCGATGGTTGCTCAGCTTCTTGGCTTTGGACCTGTGAGATCCCTCAAGAGCCCAAGCTGTCTCCTTTGCTATTTGACACCTATATGAAATCGTTGGGAGCTGACATCTGGGGATTTGGAGCACGGTGTCATCAATATGCTGATGACACACGGCTCTATTTTTCCATTCCATTGGAACCAGGAGAGGCTGTGAAGGTTTTGGACAGACATCTGAATGGGAGGTCAATAAACTGGGGTTAGGGAAGGGAACAAGTGCTTGCGGGGTTTTCTGCCATAGGTCCCAAAATAACTTGTTTGGCTTTGGATATTTTGCACCTTGACTTGGTGGGAAGCCTCAGGCAGCAGATTGTCTTGGGTCAGTCTTGCCAGTGAAACTATAAATAAAAAGCAGCAGGTAAGAGAGTTGGGAATTAGACCAAGTATCAAAATAAAACTCTTGTTTTGAGTTTCCGAAGACACATCTGAAAGTTCTGACTTTAGTGACTGAATCTAACTCAGCGGCCCAGTTCACATTGGGCAAACCCTGACTTCTGGTTTGTTTGAAGTGAAGGAACCATGATCCCCAGTTCAGGTGTAATGACACATGAGGGATCATGGTCTGTTGCTCCCTTTAATTAGGGGGGGAAGGAGTGAGCTGAGAGCCTTTTGTGCATTCACAATAATCCTCTAAGATTTTCTGCAACATGCAAACACTGCCAATGTTTTGATAATGGAATTATAAAAAATAAAAATATCCCCTTCACCCCCTATAGTGGAGGATGAAAGATATAACTTCTGGCTGATATATTAGCTCACAGAATAATTTCCTGCTTGCAGAGGGTTTATCTTCCAACTATGTATCATTCCAAATCAGCTTAAAATGTCAGTTGCACCAGGAATAAGTGTCTGGGATTTTTAAACAGAACTCAAGCACTATCTCTGGACTCCAAAGAATTAAGCAACTCTTTCAAGACTGTCTCCTTACTTAAAACCAAGATGTTGTGGAATCCTTCAATTAAAAAGCAGCCCTACTCTTTCTTAAGACAGAAGGCAAAGAAGATAAACAGCCTTTAAAATCTGGCAGAATATAAATATTCATCCATGTGGAGGCCCTACTGATGTGCTTAGGCATCCTTTCATACAGAATGTGCATCGTGTCTCCTTGTCTCTCTCCCCTTTTCTTCATTTTCACAATTTGGCTTCATGGAATTCTATTTGTACCTCTTACCTTCATTTTTGCTTCTCCTGTAATGTTCATTCGCATGGAGGGATTCATCCCATCATTTCTGTTTCCAGATGTTAGTTGATTCCAAAGTGCCCTCTCCAAAGTATGTTTTAAACCTCCCCTGGTGCACTTTATGTTCCACTTTACATGATTCAACTTGCAGTTGGTTGGAGCAAACATTATGGATGGCCACTTACCTGTATTAAAATGGCCACAGTCACATACTTAAATGGGACATTGTGGTGGACCAGTTTTCATCACTTGGCTGGCAGTGTCCGAACAGCTCACATAGCAATAATCACATGATCACTGAGAAATGCGATATGTGATATGTGTTATGTACTTAGTGACATACTAGTCATAAACATTTGGCTTGTGATATGTTCACAGTACTGATCTGACAGTAGCTCTAATGTGGTCTGGGGAATCCACGTTTAGTTTCATTCTGGATCAGGAATGAATCAAATGTGTGGGGCCGGCTTCAACTCAATAGTTGTGCTGGCAGGAGCCAGAGCAACGAGTCCTGCTGGCACAATGGAGCTTGCTCATTTCTGCTCCCCTATATGCCCCTGCTTTCCTCAGCTCAGTGGGGTCGGGAGAAGCCCCAAAACAGCACATCAAGGGAGGGGAGATAGTTCCATCAGCAGAAATGCTTATGCTGATGGAAGAATCATAGTAGCATGATGTTGAATTTCATCCATGGTACCTCTAGCTCAGGCTTCCTCAGCCTCGGCCCTCCAGATGTTTTAAGACTAGAATTCCCATCATCCCTAGCCACTGGTCCTGCTAGCTAGGGATCATGGGAGTTGTAGGTCAAAAACATCTGGAAGGCCGAGTCTGAGGAAGCCTGCTCTAGCTGGATTGTCACATTCATTGCACATGGATAGATACGTTCCAGTTGTTGGATGAGAAAACAACAGTGCCAAGAAAATGATCAGTGCTGTATGTTTTTCCAGCACAGATACTCTGTTTCCCCCAAAACAGGCAATCAGCTCACACTCTAGATAGAGAGATAACGCTAAAAAAAAAAAAAAGAGGCTACATATTCCCTTCTAATAGATAAGGCATGTTATTTATATTATTACTGTATCATGTTGAAGTTCAGTATTTACACTTTAAATACTCTAGGGGGTGCATTTACTCAGGGAAAATCAATAGTTAAGACTTCTGACTCAGTCCTATGGCACAAGAGCTTTCCACACATTTTTCAAAGGATCTGCTGACAAAAGAAGCTCAGCGCTTCCCCTTGCTGTTCCACCTTCTTCCCAGTCCCCTGCATGTTTAATTGGTGTCAAGACTTGCCCCTTCTTCCCCATTGCCACTGTTCACCATTGTCATTTTTATGTTTTGTGTGCAGGCACATACACAGACATTTTAAAATAGGCAGCAAGGAGAATAGCATGGATCACTTGAAAAGAGTGGAAGAGGAATCAGGGAGCTATCAGCAGTGCCATAGATCAGTGGCTGGGGATTACATACCTGCCAACTACATGCATTCAATAAAACTTTGTCCAAATACGAATCAATGAGAAATGAAGAACTTTCACAAGTTTCATTTTCAATCATTCCATTGTAATAGATTGGCATTCCCTAAACACTTCAACCAGCACCTCTGCCTATAAGCCACATTTATTTGACTGTATTATAGCGCACACAGCATCTGGGTTACAGCATGTTGCCATAGTGCAATGCATGCTGCATGCTAAGTATATACTTGCTGACATAGCAAATATATAGGAATGGCCCTTTTGCTTATTATCCTGTACATGCTCACCTAGACAGTCATTGAATTCAGCTGCTTAGCAAGAACTTGACTAATATGAATGTGAGTGATGGACAGGTACATCTTCATCACAATTTTGTCCCACCTTTCCTCCAAGCAGCTCATATGTTTGGGGAGGGAGAAGTACATGATCCCCCCACCCCTATTACATCCTCACAACAACCTCCAAGGATATCCTAATGCAGCTTTAAAGTCTGTGGAGAGCCCAAGGTCACAAGTAGGATTCTAAATAGTATTGTACCTAAGTAACTCTGCTCCACGGTCCATGCTCTCTGCCTACTATATCACACTGTCTACAACACAAGTTTGTGATGTTCAACATTTACTCCCAAAGCAGGTGCCTTGTTTGTTCTATTGGCGCTTTCCCGTTTTATGAGTCTTCAGAAAGTCAACCGGTGCAAATTTCTCTCTCACACACACACAGTTCTGCTTCTCCATTGAAATCATAGTTACTGCTGCATTACTGAATCACTGCTGAATCATTGTTGCAGACCAAAGACCAATGACATAGTAGTATTCTTATAGTGCCTGTAAGACAGAAATATGCTCGGAAACTGACACATTGTGGAAAAGGGGAGTTCTGGCCCCCTCGGTTCAGTTTTTAGCATACAATTCATGCTACAAAAGGGTTAAGTAATTATGGGAAAACACACTCTGTTTCCCAAGGGCAACATTATAAGCCTGCTCAGTTTCTTAGAAACACTGGGTACACATGAATGGATATTAGTCCTGAGCCAGACTAGTGGGCTTATACCCCTCAAACATTTACATACCCCTCAAAAAGTATGCTCTGTGCTCAGCAGGGACACTTGAAAGGCACAAAGCTGTTCACCAAGAGATTTTAGGATTCATTCATTACTCTTAAACTGAGCTTTCAGTGTTTATAGCTGACTACTTTTCTACACTGCTTAGGATGATTGGCATGTGTTGCAAATGGCTGGTACTGTAAGGCTGAAATCCAGTGCACACTTACCTGGGACTCTGAAAGTCCCAGTAAACTTATTAAGACAGGTAGAAGATTTCACTAAATTCTTCACCAAAAGCAGAAGTCATAATTTTGAAGGCTCACAGTGTTATTGAAAATGGTGGCTGCCATTTCTAATTTACTAGTCAGGTGACCCATTAACCATAAACATGGATTACTGGGGGGGGGGGGGGGCATGGCTGGCCACAATTATAGAACTATCCCTAACCCTATTGAAAATCATTTTGGTTCTGTCAAGGCTTAAGGTGGTTTCCCTGATGAAATCTCAAAAAAATCAACTTTTTGCTTTAAGTAAAATTGCATGGATCCACTAGTCCCAGGTTTTCCCAGTTTTATCTTCTGTATGGTGAGTTTCTTCAACAGCCCTTGACTCCAGTGCTGTAGAGAATCAGATGGTGCCCACAGAATAACTTTACTAACAACCTACATGAATGCTTTCTGTGGGTCCTGGTTAGGGCTGTGAGCAGCCCCATAGAGGGGGGGATCTTGTCTTTGTTTTCCTTAGAAATTCATTCAGCAGAAACTATCCCAAACTCCATTTTTTGCCTAGTGGCAACTATAAATTAGCTTACTGTATACCTACTGTTTTGTTGTGAATAATATACCTATTAGGGATCTTAAGCATAGTCATAGAAACCTAACATACAAATTTGGGAAGCAAATATTATTTCACAGCAAATATTTTTGTAGGAGAAAAAAAATCCCCCATTGCTATCCATTAAGCATTATAAAAGAGAGAAATGGGTCTTTGGGTGCAGAAATGTACATTGTTCTCTGCATCTAGTAATTGGAAGTAGATTTGATTTTTATTTTTTTGCTGGAAAGCAAACATGCTTTTATTGGCTTGAAGAGATTACTGGCCAAAGTGCCATTTATCACAGTGGTACATATTGAACTCACAGCCGAGGAGTATTCCTTGCACCTTAGTATTAAAACGATGGCTGGAGGCTCAATACATATGTTTTATTCATTGAAGATGATGTATAGTTTGGATTAACTCTCTGGACAATGTCATCAATCATCATAAGACAAGCTCCCAGTAGTGCTAGGGTATACTGTTGTACATAGATATGTTTTTACACCCGATTACATTGTGAATGATAATATGACTTCTTAAAGATATATACTGAACATTAATGGCTCTAGTTGAAATAAATAGATGTTGCATAGTAGCAGTACCAGATTTGCTGGATTGTGCCCCTGTTTAAACCAGGCAGGTGCGCCAAGTATTGGGGGCTGAGGGCTCTTCAGCCTCCCAAAAAATTCAAGGAGGGGGCTGCCCCCCCAAAAAAATCCTGTGGCCCTGCTCTGCCTCCTCCTCCCTGCCTGTTGTCGCACAGGTAGAAGGAGGCCAATTGTGGAGCCCGGCAGCTATGCTCCAGGATTGTGTGGCAGCAGCTCCCAGCGAGATCTCACAAGATCTCGCCAGAAGCAACACAATTCTGGTAGGTGACGTTTTGGCCAGGTGGAGGTGACACCTTCCTGTTTCACCTCAGATGGCAAAACGGGACAGGCTGCCCCTGCATAGATGCCATACTGATACAGTATGTCTGGCTTTAAATACAAATCAGACAACTAGGCAGGTAAGGAGCTTGAACAAAAAGGGAAAACAATCAGTCCTACTATTTTTAACAGGCCACATCGTGTCACAGAGAGAGCATGGGAGCCAATGTTACAAGTTTCTATACTTGAACACTGAATGCACAATAACATTTTGAAAGAGGAGCCATCTAGTGGCTAGTAGCATTGCTGAATCTGAGCTGCCAGAAGACATTGCAAGAAATGTCTCGCTTAGAATTTATGAAAATAACAACTGTTGGGCCTTGTAAATAATGACAATATGGAACATCTTTTCTTTCTTCTTTTCTGTTCTGTTCTTTTCACATATGTGTTCCAAATATTAAAATATAGACAGAGTCAGTTTATTGTCAGGACTTGATTACTGAAACAAATAAAGATTACAAAAGTTACAATTGAGGTGTTGATATTAAATATACAATCTGTCTCCCTTGGTGTTCCTTTGAGTAGAGGAGATGGAGGAGTCTTACAAGGTCAGGGGAATCTCTTTTTATGATGGGTATTCCAATGGTGGCCTGCATTTGCCACCAAGACAATGTCTCCTTTAAGAATGCAGGTTCACGTTAAACCTCAGTGTTGTTTTATATATTGTATATTCATTGTTTTAAATTAATTCTCTCTAGACAAAATAAAGTGTTGTACTACATTGCAGCCTCACTGTTAGGAATGAAGATAGAGGGGACAGTACAGGAAGGCCGACACACACAACTAAAATGGAGAGTATTCAAGTCATAGAAGAGTGGTAAGTTTGCTGTTTGTCTTCTCTAATTGCCTCTTACCATAAACTATGATGGCCGCAATCTTCTGCACACATACTTGGGACCAAGTCCCACTGAACTCAATGGGCGGTATCAATGGCTACCTTAGCACAAAGATCTCTGTATGTGCCATGGAAGTTCCTTCCCTCTCCTCTTCCCAAATCTCCTCTGGACGGTTGGGGAAAACACAGAACAAGTTGGGGAAGAAATGAGTAGAGGGGAGGGAAGTTTCATTGTGTAGCCAGAATAAGGTTACCAGATTTTTTTCAATGAATCTGGGGACACTTTTCAACTTCAATGGATTTTGTATGGGGACTGATTTGTAAATCCGGGGACTGTCCCCAGGAAACGGGGACGTCTGGTAACATGATGGAACTACTTTGTTGTGGCTTACTTCTGAGTAAACATGTACAGGATTGCACTGTTAGTTGCTTCACTGTGTGTGCTTTCCTGTAATTCATACAAAAGCAACAACCAGAAATTTGAGTTTCAATCAGCTGGTCTTCATGTAATATAACAGCAAAAGAGCATTGCTGATGCATGGTTGTGGTATAAATAAAATAAAATCAAGCATGCTTTCTCCTTTCTGTCAGCATATCATTGAATAATAATGAATTTTTTTCTGTGCAGAAAAATAACTGTAAGAAGCGCAATTAGATTCAGGGCTGTGCATGCTCCATGCAAAAATAAGTGTGTGTTAAAACTCCTGTGTTATGGAAATACAAATTCTGTGCCAAGAAAAGCTGAACTCATCATCATGTATAAATTAGGAAATTGAATAAATTTTGCACACTGTCTCTTTTGCGTAATTTATTTTGCTTTTGCTTGTCATGGTGAGAAGCAAATGACTGTATGGAGCCCTGAGCTCTGCTACCAAACTATTGGCATTCTTATTCATCCATATTTCTATGCCTTCTTACAGTTTAGTAAGTCACTGTTAATTTTATTAGGTATATTTGTTTTTAAAACTGTTTATCAGTTTCTGATAATTACTATAATTACTTGCTGTTCTTAATATCTGTTTTTAGCATTATTTTAATGTATATTTTATACTCTTATGTAAACTGCTTATAGGTATGGGCTTGTGTGTGTTTTTGTCCTCTCTCCTCCTTGTGCAATAAAAGGGGAGTGAAAGCTTCCACTTTCGCTGTTGAATAAACCACAGTTCCATGTTATGTATGAACCTAGAGAACTGTGGATAGTTATAACCAATGTTAGTTACAATGGTTTGATACATAACAGATTGTGAAACTAACAGGTTGCTTATTAGTTAAGTAACAGGCTGTTAGTTTGTTAACTAACAGGTTGTAGAAACATGCTGGCAAGCATGGGGGCAATTCCTACTGAAATCTCAGAAACCAGATCTTTTAATTAATGCAAGTGGAAGGCTAAGGAAGACACAGTTGAAATTTTCTTGGTCATCTGAGCTGGGTCTCTCTGTTGCATCATCCATTGAGGATTCACACAACTGACAACACTCAGCTGAGGTTCTGGAAGAGCAGGGAAGTTCATCCCTTGTTCTGTCGTCAGATACATACCCATGTCACAATTACACTGATGTAGTTACCTTTCAGACATACATGCTGCTTTATACTGAGTCAGACCATTAATCTATCTAACTCAGTGTTGTCTACACTAGGAGCAGACAGCCTTCTAGGCCCCAAGTGGCAGTGTGTGAGCTTTTGGATCCAGTGAGTGTGGTTAGTGATAGGTGTGGCTGGAGCCAGTGTTGACATGTACAGAATTCACATGCACACAATTTTCTTTTTCTTTTGCCCCCGTTTTTCCTTTCATTGGTTTTTCATTAGCCTCCCTACCCTCTTTCATTTGCCTCCCTTTACAGCATCAATTCATTTTTGACATTATACTGCTGCTCCTCCCTTTTTATATTAGTTCAAGTTATTGGCCTAATCCTGTCTTATTGATAACCTTACTACATGCTATAAATTACAAACCTAAGAGTATTGGAGCTTACTGTTGTTGTTGTTGTTGTTGTTAAGTTAAACTATTGCACCAATTCAAGATCTGAGATTTTAAAAAATTGCCTTCATGGTTTTCAGTCTAACTTTTTTCTTCCCTTTCCACTTCAAGGTAATGCCATCTTGTGGACAAGAATGATTTTTCATAACATAGCATCCATTAGTTTTAAAGAATGGTATCCCACATTTCTGGTCTTTATAAGTTGAAGAAAGGTTTTAATAATCCATTGCACAGCCATTTTGTTTATAGAAACAAATTTTAATATCTTTTTTAGAATTAATTCACACGTCTCATGTTTCACCTCTGGCCAACTCAAGTCAAAGAGTGCAGCTCTCATTGGAGAGGGTGCATGGTGTGTGGGTGTGTAAATGCATGCCGGGGGGGGCATGCACCTGCTCTCCATCCATGCTTGCTGACTTGTCAGTTTGAGGAAATATTTGTTTTTGTGAGGTCTGTGCTTTGGGATTGGATAAGATTTGTATTTCCATGGAAGGCAAAATGTCTGTCCCTAATCCCAGCACTCATCTCTGACTCCTGTACATAACCTGACAACTTACTTCTGTCTTCTCTTTCTAATTTTGAATTGTTTGACTGCTAGCTTTTAGAATTAGAAACACTGAATAGTGTTGAATTGTTGCTGTTGTTGCTCTTGTCATTGTTTGTTTGTTTGTTTTGCAGCCAAAACCCTACAGAAGATGAAATCCTGTCTTGGGCTCAAAATTTTGACAAGATGATGAAAACACCAGCCGGTAGGAATATTTTCAGAGAATTTCTTCGAACAGAATATAGCGAAGAAAACTTGCTGTTCTGGCTAGCATGTGAAGACCTGAAGAAGGAACAGAACAAAGAAATTGTTGAAGAAAAAGCAAGGCTTATATACGAAGACTACATTTCTATACTTTCACCCAAAGAGGTAATACCATAAATTCCAAATTGGCATACAAGCTTGGGGTCAAATGTGGCCCCAGGCCCCTCGCTCTCTCTGGCCCTTGGAATTCTCTGAGGGCCATGCCCTTCATCTGCTCTGCTCTGCATTCTCCTTGAGTGTTTTGACTGGCCTGAACTATGATAATTCCTCTTGCTTGTTGAGTGAAGAATGGAGAGAGAGAGATGATTTGTGCAGCTGGAATGCAGTCTACAAAAACAAAGGGGAAAGTTCCAAACCCCTGCCATAAAGGCTTGCAGTTACCTTTAGGTTAGAAAGCATGAAGTAAACTCCTTCACAAGTGGTTGGGAAAGGCACCGTAATTGATAAACTCTTTGCTGTAATGCTCTCTCACAATGGGAAGTGAAAAAAAGATGGCAGCAGTTGTTCAGCAAAGTGATAGTGCAAAGCAGGCATTATGCCTGACAATGAGAAAGGTTGAGGCAGAGGGTCAGGCTTGCTTTGCAACCAAACTGGACTAACAATTTATGGAACAGATAAATAAATACAGTGGTAACTCGGGTTAAGTACTTAATTCGTTCCGGAGGTCCGTTCTTAACCTGAAACTGTTCTTAACCTGAAGCACCATTTTAGCTAATGGGGCCTCCTGCTGCCGCCACGCCACAGGAGGACGATTTCTGTTCTCATCCTGAAGCAAAGTTCTTAACCTGAAGCACTATTGCTGGGTTAGTGGAGTCTGTAACCTGAAGAGTATGTAACCTGACGCGTATGTAACCTGAGGTCCCACTGTACCTGAAATGGTCCTATGTCTATGCTTTTCCACCCAGGCCAATGACTCAGTAGTTCAGGCAAGAAATGCATAGGTTTGTATCATTCCATTTTCATTTGCTTTGATTTAAAGAAACACAGTACATATCATATCAATCATACAACTGATAAAGATGTCAAAGGGTTTAGGACAGTCCTTCCATGTAGGCAAGATCCAGTTGGGTGCAACGGTGATTGACTAAGACTGAAACCTTAAAGTGAGATCTGTATACCTTTCTTGAGTGAGGGCTTGATCAACTTCTCTTCCTCTTCTCTTTAGGTTAGTCTAGACTCACGGGTGCGAGAAGTGATCAACAGAAATTTGTTGGATCCCAATCCGCATATGTACGAAGACGCTCAACTTCAGATCTATACGTTAATGCACAGAGACTCTTTCCCAAGGTTTTTGAACTCTCAGATTTATAAGTCTCTTGTCGAAAGTACTGTGGGCTCTACTTCTGAAACTTAGGTCTATTTGAGAGGGGCTGAAATCTTGATTTAGCTTTTGGGGTGGGGTGAGGGTGGGGATACTATTAGGATGAAGACAGAAGAAGCATTTTTAGAGTGGCGGGGCAGCTCTGGAAGCACCCTTGCTGCATTCAATCCAAAACGTACCTTTCTTCTCCCACGTCAACCTCTGGGGGGAAAAAACCAGTTCTGCACCTTTGAAGCAGAGTCTGGCTGTGCACGGTGCTGATTTGCAGAGCCCACCCCCCACCCCGAAAAACCTCCCCCGCAATAGCTGGAGCAGTTTTGCACTTTAAGAAACGTATCCTTTTTCAATGAATAAGGTGACAAATGAGCAGATTGAACGCTGTGCTTTTTTAAAAAAAAGAGAGAGAAAAGGTGGATGGCTCATCCATTAAATGGAGTGGGGGGGGGGAGAAAGACTGACAGCTGAGCCAGGCTTTACTTTGCTGGCATGTCTACGTCTGTCTTTTCGCTTGTGAGGCTGAGAGGAAGCCAGGTTCACCCCACAGCCGAGAGACACGCTACGCGCTCTCTTTTTGTATTCCATCTGTCTTCACCTTAGTAGTTTACTAACATCTGGAACTGAGTTCCTGGAGAACTGCAGTTTAGCACTACTCAGGCTACTGTGAAGAAAACAAATACACACAATGGTCTTTGTCTACATTTTACCAAGGTCCTTCATGCTTGAGTTTGGAAGGGGGAAAGAGTAGATTTGCTAAATAACCACTCGTTTCACACACTTTTCACAGCTGCAGTTGAGATTGCAATGACATGCGTGTTGTTTTATGAAGTATTTCCTTGTGTACCCTTCACACAGCATGTGCAAAGCAAAAACTGCTTCATTTACCACTTTGTTGTTGCAATATTTAATCCAACAACATAAATTATATCGGTATTTAATAACATTTTGTGCAATATGGTCTTACAGTACACACAGGAATCCTCGGAACAGGCCGAAAAGCAACTTGCATTTTTAAACAACATATGCGAACACTGTCAGAAACTAGCCCTGAAGTGTAGCAATGTTATTCCAAGTGCTCTCTGGAGGAAAATCCATTGCTATGGAAGACAGGCAAGCTTTCTGTGTAAGATGGAGAGAGAGATGGAGCATGTGTGTGTTATTTATCATTAATTTAAAAATTCAAAACAAGGGGTTCCTCTTGTTGACTGCCATAATTGTGGCATTTTCATTGCAGAGTTCAAAATGTCAAAAAAAAAAATAAACATAAACAAAGCACAATTACATGAAGGGATCCATGTTGGGGTTACATAGTATATGCGCTGACATTGTTTTTAATTGTTATAAGAACAGATAATCAATGTACATTTCAGATGTCGGATAATGTAACAGATTTATTAAAGACTGGCTATCCAGTTATCTCACGCTGCTGTGTAATGTTATGTAATTCAGCAAAGCAAAACAAAAACCCAGAAAACAAAAACAAAAAAATAATGCATACACACAACCATGGTTGATAATTTACTTTTTTTAATTAAGAAGTTTAAATTTTTTGAAGGGAAAAATGCCTAGATGTAGCATTTCAGTCCACACTGAGGACTACTATTTGTCTGTCAGTTATTTTTTTTCTAAAAAGTGCTATCATATGAAATGGAATGTTCGTGTGTTTTCCAGAAACTGAAACCAAATTGTTATTAAAAAAAAAAAAAAAGGCTGAAGAAGAGTATCTTCTGACCTGCCTAATTTTGAAGAATTTGTTGTGGAGTCGAAAAAGTTTACAGAGATTTAAATAAATATTAATTTTTTAAAAAAAAAAAGTGGCCCAAGAATGAGATCAGTGGGTGTTCTATTATCTTTGTTCAAAAACAAAATCAGACAAACAAAAGGACTTCTTTTAAGCGCTAAAATGAAAGAGTGAACAAAGTAGTTCAGCCACCTTAAGCTCAGTTTACTTGGGCCATCTTTTTGCACAAGCCACTCTAGACTGAACATGAGCGCAGGCAGTGAGTAATGGGGCTTTTGTGGAACTCCCATTCATTGCTCTTGTGCGATGGTCGAGATTCCGGGGGGGGGGGGGAATCTACACACTCCCTTTGCTGCTAGTTTAGTTTTGTAGGTAGCTGCTTAATGTGGTTTTAAAAAAAACACAAATTCCTGATTTAAATACGTGCTTGGACCTTGCGAATAAATATCTAATCTAAAAATTGAAAGAAAACACCACACATTTTTCACAGCTGTTCAAACCAGTGGTGCGTGTTGACATATTTCCTTTGAGGAACTTTTTTAAAGCAGGCCATAGAGTTTTGAAGAGTAGAGTTTTGTTTTGGGTTCTTTGACCATCCGAAACCTCAGTGATGCTTCTCCCTTAATGTCAGCCAGTTGACGTGGTTGGCCCTCGTTTAAAATAAACCTCACTGTGGTGTTAACTGAGTAGACTTTGGTTCTCAAATGTTGGCCTCTTGTCTGCAAGCTATTCCTAAAGGGCAACATCTCTGAAGGGACACCAAGCATGCTGAGGTGCAGCCCCCCTCCCATCTTTAGGTGACATTTGACCCAGGGCTGTGCTGAATAGGATGTCCTCAGAAGCTCCATTGCAGTGGCCAAAAGTACTCTCTGCCGGAATAGGTACTGATTGGTGCAGAATAACTTTCAGAGCTGGATAGTCCTACCCCAGTCCTAAACATCTGCACCAGAAGTCCTTTTATCCATGCCAGCAGAATGTCAGAGTACCCTAAATACCCCCTTCCTAAATCCCTTTTTGCTGGTGATTGGGCCATTCATATGTTTCCAAAATGATCTTTCTTTCTTTCTTTCTTTCTTTCTTTCTTTCTTTCTTTCTTCCTCTCTTTCCTTTGCTACCTCTTCATTTTTAATTTATTGAACACATGTCAAAGGGCAGACTTGGGAATTTTTGCTTATTATTTTACTTGAAATCTGTAGAACTTTTAGGTGGGGGAGAGGGAGGGAGGGAGGGAGGGAGGGAGACGCAGGCAATTTAGCTGCTCATTTTCTTAAGCTCATTTGGTTTTTTTGTAATTTATATAGAATTCAGGAGATAATGACTTTAAAGGGCTATTCTTTATTCCCTATGCAACTCTTTGGATAACTGTGGTAGTGTTTGACAAAATGGGAGTTTTAAAAAAAGAGGAGAGAGAATAAATAAATAAATAAATAAATAAGAGGAAATTCTGCAAAGCAGAAAACATAAAAGGTCTGTTTACACTGGCGTTGCTGACTATCCTACCATAATCAGCACTTTTAAATATTGTTGTTTATGAAACTGTAGTTTAAAATGCAAGATGAATTATTTATAAAGGTCATTCTTTTAATAAATATCTGTTTTGTCTGAAAAGTGTTATTGTGTTATGATATACTTTATTCATGTTGGTTAGTTATTTACCATTATGAATAAATTTTAAAGATATATTGATAGAATAATACCTTTGAAGATGTTTACAAAGACAGATTTTTTTTCCCTGAAGGGGGGTGGGAATGGGCAAGGGGAGTGGAACTGACAAAGAAATGCCTCCTCCTACTGTGAAATTCTCATTGTGAACGAAATAAATGTAAGATATGTGTTTTTTTTCCTAACCAGAATTGATTTAACTGTGGTATTGCATATCAAGAGCACCACAGTTAACATCATATTTACTATGGTACTCTGAATATATAGCACCCTTTCTGTATATATATGGTGTGAATTCAGGTTTGTTACAGTGTTTGAAACACAATTATCTCTGGTGCACACAACTAGGTACTATGTAATTAGAGAATACTGCATGTATACAACTTTCAATATTTAGACTTCATATTTTGATGTTACTATTTGATGGTGACCTGTTAATCAGAAGCTATCTTTATAAGATACTTTTAATACAGTAGGCGAGTTGTCAGTTTGACAGAATATATCTTCTGAGGAAACTTAATGAAAACTAACTGTAAGGGCCCCAAAACACCACCCTGAATTCTAGCATAGGATTTCATAGTATCTGTATTTGGGGGAGGGGGGGAATGTATAGCATTTAAACAAACTTTTCATAAATTGGTTAGTGTGTTATTGCAATGAGACTGTGTTAACATTTCAGTCTATGTCCTTCTTCTTAAGGGGTCAGTAGACTAACCATACAACACTCCAAATGTTCTTCCTAGGAGTAGATGTATATTTTAAATGCACAGGATATATATGCCTTTTGCCATTTTTTTTTAAAAAAAAACAACCATGCAGGTTGTTGGTGTCAAAATCCTGTGGCTGCAAAAACAGCCAGAGTTTCTTCGTGCCACTTTTGCATACCTCAATCTGTTTTATGAAATTGATGCCGTATTGGCAATGTTTTAGACGGTAACATAATCTCATTGCTCTCAGTATATTTGCAAAATGTGAGCAGCCAATGATTAAACTTCTAAAAAGATTACCGTATTGTGCATGCGCTATACAATAACTTTAAAACAAACAAAGAAACAAATGCCTACCTATACTTAACTACTTGCAGGCGAAAATAGATTTAAACTGTATTTACTTCCTGGATTTTGGATTTTCATGAGGCCACACATATATGAAATAAATATGAAACTTTTTATTTAAAAATGGCTGTGAATAAATTATCTATACACTGTGGTCATGCAAAAGCCCACACATGTCTCTCATTCATCTAAGTGCTGTTGATATTTCTTATTCCAACTAATCTTTTTATTGATGGTTTATAAGTAAGGGTGCTCTATGGACTGTAGCTTATGACAGCAACTTAGCCTTCCTAGGCATTTGGGGGCATAAACCTGAATCCATAGATGCAGTTGTATTAGCAAAAGGTGCTTCTACTCACTCAAACCAGGGGGGTCCTTAATTTCACTAGTTCTCCGTTAGCATGCTAGCCCCCTTGGCATTTCCTGTGCTATTCTGGAGGATCCCCAACCTAAAAGAGTGGCTTTTTAGGGGCTCAGTGCTGCAACAGGAAGGAGGCAGAAAAGTGCCACTCTAGGAGTAGAACCAGATCCTGGAAGTTAAGATCTATATTGTAACCCACCCACCCCATCACACATGCTGCCCACTTCATGCTTCATTTATCCTCTGGATGGAAGAGGATTGATTGTTTTGTACTGTTTGATCTCCCCTTTCCTATACTTTTTATATGGTTTCTGATATATCCCAGTTAAAGTGAATTGAGGAATGGGGGAGGAATATCCAAGGTCTTGGGATCTAAAGTGTTGACAACTAGTAAAATTCTTAACAACACTTGCTGATACAGCAGGTAATATACAAGACATGTTAATAATTCGTTATTGGTGTTTTTTTTTTGTATTCACACTTCTGAGAGATTTTGAGTTGAAGGGGGAAATGTGTGAGAGCCCATAGGAATTAACACTAGCGGAGGGTGATTACAGACCACAGATACTCTCTCTGTATAGTTGTACCCCTGTACTATGAACAATAATTATTAATAAAATTTTATATTTTATACTTCAAATGGGAGTCATTGTCTAATAAATCAGATTTTTTTCCATCTCTGACTTAAGAAAAGGGACTCATTTTAGAATATACTGTTATATTTTCAGTCACACACCAAAATAGGAGTTCATATACAGGGCTCAAGTATATTAACTATTTCTCCCTGGTAAACAATTGCCATGTTAGGGAGCAGCACAGAGCCGGATCTGGAAAATCCATAGGTGAAACTCTGCTCACAGTACACTCTGACTAAAGGAGGGGTGGAGATGGGGCTTGGGGCTTCAGGAGGAAGTAAAGACACACGGTAAATTGGTGGAAATCCAACACATACACCTTTTCCCAGTATGTCTCCTCTCCAGACCTTGGTCCTTCCACCGACAGAAGGAGCTGTTCAGTTTGCACAAGGGCAAGTCTGAATCTAACCTCATGACATAAACTTTCACCAACTAGAGTCCATCAGATGCATGAAGTGTTATCCCTAAGTTGTTAGGTACACATGAAGGTGGAGAAAGAAAAATCTAAACAATATCAGAGAAAAATGAAATACAAAAACCCAGATGTTGAAAATTACATCAAGGCTAAATGTATGTAAAATAAGCACACTGGTCATTCACAAGGCAGCATTAACGGTAGTACTTATTCAGCTGAAGCATTTGTGCATGCCACTACAATCCCCAGCACAAAAATCATATACTGTAGTTTACTTCCATGGGCATAGGCAGTGCTCTTTTTAGGGGGTACTCAATGGTACGCAGTACGGCACCTCTTTTTTTGTTAAAAAGTGTGGCACGTACTGTAACAACTTCTTGGTGAGCCCCGGCACCTCATTTCTAGAAAGACAAAAAAGCACTGGGCATAGCTAGGATTTATGTCATGGGGGTCAGGCTTTATGTTAGGGGGCAGAACCGAGTTATCTGCAACACGATTGGCCCGTTAGTTAAGTATTTTTATTTATTTACTTGAATGGGCGGGGGGGGGCAGCTGCACCCTTCTGGCTACCCTCATCATATTTACTTCTGCTGGAGAGGCGCTCCTTGGTTGGCTGTGAGTAGGGCGAGGTGCAACACACACTTAATTTTTTTAACCTGCTGTTTTGTGCAAATCTAGTATGCCGTTAAACTGGTGTTTCAAAAATAATAATAATCAAAAATTGACAACCAACACAGATAAATACCTGTGTTTGTCAGTCATCCCAGCACCTTTCAATTAATTGCCCAGAAACCGGGAGGCAACCATTCTGGTTGGGTTACCTCTCTCTAATGTTTCATTTCATGATGTTTCATGATGCGTCGGGAGTCGCATCGTTTCGGCTTTTTCCGGATTTTGCTGCCGTTGCAGTGAATGGGAACTAGCAATGCAAGCCCTGCACGACAGTGCCCAATTGAACACATGACAACCCGTACCAGCAAAAGAAGCCCACGCATTATTATCCCCCTCCATCTATCTCCCGCCTTTTCTCCGTAGAGCTCGGGGCAGCACGAGCGGCTCTTGCAATTCCCACTCCCCCCTTATCCTCACAACAACCCTGCCATGTAGGCTCGGCTGAGTGACTGCACAAGCCCACTCAGTGAGCCTCGTATCCGGTGTGTGCGTGTATGTGTGGACTGGAACCCGGGTATTCCCCGGTAATGGTCCAACACGCTTAAAGAGGCTCAGGAATGAAGCGCTTCCGTGATTTGCCAACGCGGTTCCTACCCGGCATAGAACGCCGTCCAAATGTGAACCCGAAGTGAGGGCGGTTCGCATTGCCCGCTTTTGTTTTAACTCTATGCTGGACGCGGGGCCGGGTCGTTTGTTTCCGGAAGTTGTCGGCCTCGTGACCGGAAGCGGAAACTTTTCGGGCAAGGGAGGGCGTGGTTTGCCGTCGGCATGTGGCGGAGTGTTGGGCGCAGTCTGTTGTGGCGGCGGCTGCAGCAGGAGCAGCAGCGGAGGTGGAGGTCGCGCGCCTCGTCGTCTTCGCCGCTCGCCGTTGCCCTCGCGCCGGGGCGGTGGGAGGCGACGGCGCCTCGCCGCTCCTCCAGCAGCCAGGCTGGCTTGCGCGAGCTGTTCCAGCTGCCGGCGCTGCAGCGCTTCCTGGAGCGGCAGCAGGAGGAGCCGGGGCTGCTTCGCGGGGTTTCCTGGCCGGACTTGGCAGCGCGGATTCGCCTCCTGCGGGAGAAGGAGCAGGAGCTGCGCGACACGGAGCGCCTGGCGCAGGAAGGTGAGGCCGCCTCGGCAGACTCCATAGCCACAGGCCGCTTGGCGCTCGTTGCCTTAAGCCGCAGCTTCAGTGGTGGCTGCCACACCGCCTGCACCAGAGGGAGAGAGGCGAGTCTTCCCGGGCTTGGTTCTCTCCTGCAGGGACCATCCCATCTCGCTGTCATGTAACGCTATTAGTACTTGCATTTAGTGCATTGAAATTCTTGTACAGGGGCCGGGTATTTTAGTTGTATTATCGTTACAGGCATTATTTGCTAACAATAGCTGTATTCTAGATGAACATGAAGATTTGCGGAAGCTGGCGGAAACAGAAGCTGTTTCCTGTCGGGAAGAGATAGCAGAATTGAAACACCAGGTACATTGCTTCCTTTTTTTATTCCTTTTATTTAAAACACTACTTTTCATTGTGGGAACAATTCCAGAGTGGAATATGATATGCAATATATTTCATATACAGTCATACCTTGGTTGCTGAACGCCTGGAACAGGTTAAGTTTCGGCTCCCGAACAATAGAAAACCAGAAGTGAGTTTTTTAACGATTTTCGGAAGCCGAATGTCCTTCTGGTGTCTGCAGCCAATCGGAAGCCGCGCCTTGGTTTTCGAACCGTTTCGGGAGTCGAACGGATTCCTCAAACGCATTCTGTTCGAGAACCAAGGTACAACTGTATATATATTGATTATTGTTCTTATTGCATGTGTTCCAGCAAGGTATGTGATAGGATACTGTTGGCTGAAGATTTTATTTGGGTAGAAAGGCATCCCTTTTTCGTTACAGATTGTATTGCTTTTGATTCCTTCAGAAGAAACAGATAGAAGTGATCTCATCATGGAAGTGACTGCTGGAGTTGGAGGGCAGGAAGCAATGCTGTTCACAGCAGAGATGTTTGATATGTATCAACAGTATGCTGCATATAAAAAGTGGAATTTTGAAGTTCTGGAATATGCTTCCAGTGACATAGGTAAGTAACCAGTGCATATACCGGTGTCACCCTACACATTACATTGCTGCAGGGGACATCTTATTTTTTCTGCTGCTAAATATGAGTGTTGGAGTATGAATGGTTATATATCATTGAAATCCAGCAAACATGTCTAGGAATCTTGTAGAGGTTTGCCCAGTATGCACTTAGTGTTTAAAGATGCATGCACTCTTGTGTATGACAACCACATGAGTAAAATGAAAATAGTAGCATAAAAACAGTGTGAAGCCGCCTTCAGTAACCCTCTTAGAATACTCTGCTGAAGAAATTGCATCCAACAATTACATCCAATTAGACCCAACAACAATTGGAGGGCCAGTTCCTTAACCAATTATATGTTGGTTATAATAATGACCTAGTTTATAGGATTATATGAATTAATGAGAATTTTCATAGGTTGGCTATGATAGGCCTTTCCACAGCTGATTGCACTAAGGAATGGACCAAAGATATGGACCGGAAGAGTGTTGGAGGCAGAAAACTGTGATTAATTGGAAACTTCCTGGTTTGATCGTTGTGGCGTTAAGGGGCTGCATGTGCAGGCAAAGGCACAAACCATGGGCATGAACATATGTCTGGTTAATAAGATCAGAGATGACTGTCTGAACTTAACCAGTGTAAAAGCAATAATATACATGAGTGGGACCCCCAACAAAATACTGTTGTGTGGAATGCTCCTGTTTGGTGTTCCAGCCAGCTCTTTCTTCTTTCAGGATGTTCCATTCTCTTTCTTCTCCTGCTGGTTTTCTGCCTTTACTACTCGCAGCATTCTTTGGCTGCTGTTCATGTTCAGTCCTTAATGGTTTGAATTTATTTGAGGGTGAAGTGGGGTGGGTGGTGGGCATCTTAGGTTCTTTATGCTGATGAATTTTTCTACTTCTGCCAACCTTAGGGTTCTCCTTAGCATGGTGATACCCCCTTTAACTCAATAACACACAAGTTTGTTATTAGTATATCCGGTTATTTATAAACTTTCTAGGAACGGGGCAAAAGTTAAGAACAAAATACAAACTCTGGTTGCAAGCTTAAAATCATCAGTCACAATATAAATCCTTCAGCGAACTTTTCCAAATGGATTGTACTATACAGTTACAGTGCATTTTTATTTTTATTGAAGGTGGTTTGAGACATGCATCTGCTGTTATAGGAGGCCTCGACACGTATAAACAAATGAAGTTTGAAGGGGGCGTACATCGTGTCCAGAGAGTGCCTAAGACAGAAAAGCAAGGACGCATTCACACCAGCACAATGACTGTAGCAATTTTACCACAACCAGATGAGGTATGATACAGTTACACAGTTGCAGAGTTGTAGGACTAGATGACGCTAAGGTCCCTTTTCAGTGCTACAATTCTATGATTCTAAGTAGGTGCTCAAATACTCTGCTTTCAGATATGCTCTTTTATGTAGACTTGCTATGCTCAGAATAATTATTTATTTTATTACTTGATTATTTCATTTATAATCCACCTTTCCACCAAGGAGCTCTAGGTGGTATACATAGTTCTCTGCAGAAGGCAGCTTATTGTTTCGGAAGAGTGTTTTAAAGGGTGGTGGGTGCCCCAGGTGTCAGTGAAAAACTTGCTTTGTCATTTTAAATAAGAATGATTTGTAAATAGAATTATCTGCTGTTCATTTACAAAGCATAAGTTGAGTGTGTCTCTTTCACGTTGCAGATAAATTTGACAATTAATCCTAAAGACTTGCGTATTGAAACTAAACGAGCCAGTGGAGCTGGTGGTCAGCATGTAAATAAAACTGATAGCGCTGTAAGAATAGTCCATATTCCCACAGGTACATTACAGCTTTCTTTCTGCCTTGATGAAATCTGTTTCTGCATATTATGATTTACACAAACAATGAGCATGGCTTAGTAGCAGTGCAATGCTATGTAGGCAGAAGATTCCAGGAGTCAGTGTGGATACTGCTGCCAGTCAGAGTCGATGGCCTGAGTGGTCTCATTCAGTGTCAGGGGTCACTGTTGCTGTCCCCTTCTTACTGCCATTGTTGGGCCAGCTCTGAGTGGCTGCAGACTTCTGTGCCTGCCAAGGACATAACACACAGGTGCTAGGAAGCTGCGGACAGGCTAGAAGTCAGGTAGAAATGGTGGGGTGGAATTAACTGGAAGTGAGGGCAGAGACACAGAGGGCTTGTGGCTGGAAAATAAACCAATAAGCTGAGCACAGGGTGAGGTGGAGGAAACAGGATACAAGAACATGAGGAGATGGAGAGGTGGGCAGGAAGTAGTTAATAGTGTGTAGGTGGGAAGCAGGTGGTGTGTGAGAGGGAGACAGTGGAAAAAGCATGGACGTAGGCAGCAAATGCCGTTAAAATGAGAACTGGACAAGCCACCAGAGGGAAGCAAATGGCATGCAAAATGCAGAGGTCACAAAAAGCCTGCACACATTACCACTGCTAGATGAAGGTGTTTGGCCCTGAGATGCTGACCCATGGAAGAAGCCACCTGCTGACCAACCCATGCAGCTAGTCTTGACTATGCATTACCCACCAGGGATCACTACCCTAGAGAAAGCTCTGAGAACACCTTAATTATATAAGGTGTTAAAAAAACATACGTTGAGTAAGCTGGCTTTGTGCTAGGGAGATTCATGGAATGGGGAGGTATTGCGTCCACCTGAGTGACACTCATTGTAAGGCAACTTCATATATACATGTCAGAAAACCTAGGTTTGCCACCAGTACTGCTTCTCCAACAAGTGTATTTGGGTGACTAACACACCCACAAATACATAATTTTTCCATTCATATTCAAAACGTTTGCATGTACAGGTAATAAATGTGGCATTAACCTGTGAATTCAGTGATACCTTAATCATTGCTTTAAAAAAATAGATTATCAGTGGCCTTTGCATGAATTTTCACTTTGAGCTACAGTTTTTACCAACCATAAGTGTGAATTCTGCAGATAGTATTTGAATTCCTGGAGTATGTGGGAATTAGTTATAGTTAACAGTGCAAAGGGTTTGTGTTTCCACATTTAACCTCTTTTGATGCTATTTGCAACAGACAGTGTACCTTCTGAATAGCCTACCCGTAGTAAAGCATAAACACAGCAAGGTCTTTCCTTTCTTACAAATCTACTTAATATTTAGCTTTTCCTATTTCTCTTTTCCAGTCCTCAGTGCCTTCCCTCTTTTCTGCTTAAATTGCAACATAGCATAGCAATGTATTTGGTTTTTTTCTGTTTGGGGCTAAATGCCTACCAGACGTCCTGCTTCTAGTGCAGGGTTGACTAACCTTTGAGTATCCAGATCCTTTTGGATTCCAGTTCTTTTCGCGTAGTCGGGGATGATGGGCCCTAGGAACAGTGCTCTGTTCCCACTGGAGCTTATTGCTTTCGTTTTGCTATCTTGGTAATCACCAGGCTTCACACTGCTGCCATTACAGTAGCATATACTTCCCCAAGCCCTGAGTTCAGAAACTAGCAGTTGTGTAACTTAAATTGCTTGTCAGATCTCACTGTGCTCCTTGAAAGCTGGCCTTCATCCTTCCCTTAGCACTCTTTGTTTTGTTTTTGACTGACATCATTTTTCTTGCTGCTGCAGGTGTTGTGTCTGAGTGTCAGCAGGAAAGATCTCAAATAAAAAATAAAGAAAAGGCTATGAAGATCCTTCGTGCCAAGCTATACAGTATCAAACTTGAAGAAGAGACCAGAAAAACAGAAATTGCTAGAAAGATTCAGGTAATGTTTAATTTACTCTTCATCAGTGCCTGGAAACTTGAGTTTAAGTTCTACTGGGACAAGTACGTACATCAAACATGACAAGAAGGCATGAGCTGATGATATAATTGGGCTGGAGGGCGCAAAAAAGAAATCTACAGCATGAAGCTTGGAATTTTAATAGGCATTGTGTGGTGGAGAAAAAATAGGTTTCTTAAACAGCACAGTGAAGTAGAGTAATTTAACAATTACCACCTCACTTAAAATAAAATAAAGTGAGCATAAAGCTTACCAGCATGTCTGTTAATACCCTTAAGTGTATCCCTGAAACTAATGACAGTACTTATTAGTGTGCACCCCGACTTTTATAGCTGTGCTCAGAAGGCGAGGAAACTGCCCTCACAGTTCTTCTGGTAGCACCTTGGGCAGAGAAGGTGTGGTATAGTAGTTAGTGTATTTGTGCAGGGAAAATAAGTTTCCTATAGTGTTTTCCTTGTTAACTCTTCATGCCATACATTTGCATCTCTAATATGTTTTCAGTTCAATCCATGCATGTATATGAGCTCTTGTTCGTGGCATAATAACCCAGTTAGTCGCCAAGGAATTAGATACAGCATGCTCTTGTTTTCTTCATATTCTGGCAAGGTGTCTCTGAGAGACCAAGGCACCTCCAAGTGCATCTGCTCTCCCTCCTGTTCCCTTTAAAAGTTTGACTGGCTGAGAGAAGTGATGCCTCAATTTGTCAGAAGCAGGAAATGTTATAAGAGATGCAGTACACATGTCCTGTTTCTCCTACTTACAGTAGTTGCTTTTTAGGTGTAAGCATAATGGAGAGAGCTATAAGCCTCTCCTGTTACACTACATTTATTTATTTTGCTCAAGCAATTTAGAGCGTAAGCTATTCAGGGTGAGGGCTTATCTTCTGGGTCTTTTTGGTTATGTTAACTCTGCAAAGGATTAGGTATATATATAAAAAAAACCTGATCAAATTTTTCTTTTTCTGATTAGACTGGGTCCAGAGGAAGGTCGGAGAAAATCAGAACCTACAACTTTCCCCAGGATCGTGTTACTGATCACAGAATAAGCAGATCAGTGCATGACATTGAAAGGTTCATGTTGGGGGAGGAACTGCTAGATGACATGATAAAGTCCCTAAGAGAATATGCTGATTATGAGACTGTATTGGAAGTTATTTCTGAAAGTGATCCAACCAGGCTGAGATGATCTGCCCCACAGGTACAGAATGCAACCAACTAGCTTGCTGCATCTGCTAGCTTTGGACCTACCTGACATTGAAATCTCTCTCTTTCTGTGAAAAAGGGTAAAGTTAGCATTATTCTCAAATTGCTTCTTGAAGCAGACAGCTATGATGGTGCTAAGCAAATTGACACTTGAGACAGATTTTTGAATGGATGCTGGTGCTGTACTCTTCAGAGGTGGGCAAGAAATTGAGAACACACTGTCAATGAATAGCTTTTTTACAGCGAAAATCATTCAGTGCAATAAGAAAGCTAACATGATGTTTTAAGTTATTACAATGTTGATACCTTAATCTAAAACCTGGAAGAAATTCTATTGTTTTCAGTGGCACTTGGATTTGTCACCACTTGTAAATTTGAATTTATTTATTGTGACATTGTTAGAAAATTATACATAAGATTCTAACAGCTGTGGTGCCATAGCAAGTCAGAGGACTGGGCTTTTGCTGGTTGCCCCTCTGTTATGTTAAATGAAACTTCTTTGAAATCTGAGCCTACTTGTGTTGAATCTTTGGCCAAGTTATGCACATGGATCCCATGAGTAAAGAGTTACACTTTCCATCCTGCTGTCTAAATAGCTGGTCACCCCATACTTACATGTCCTAGTTTTCCACCACGCATGGAAATTTGACTGGGAACTTTGGAACCTTAGAGCCTGCCTAGAGGTAGCCAGCTGGACCTCATTTTCTATCATCCATGACCACTGGCCAAGCTGACCAGGAATGATGGGAGTTGGAGTATAACAATGCCTGAAGGGCATCACATTGGATATCCCCTAGAGCCTGCCTTCAAACAGAAGAGTCTAGGTCACTGGTATTTTAGCTGCTGTCTCGTAACCCAGAAATCTAGAGGAAATGAAGAGCCTTATGGTTCACAGGCAAGTGCCTAATGGCTGGTTTGAAAAAGAATAATAAAAGTCCTCACTTTATATGGCAAGTCTTTAAAAGGACACTCAAATACTCTACTATTCCCAACTGAAGAGGTCCAATATCATCTTCACAGCTTCCCAGTTAGCTGCTTAACTCCTTGCGCTGAGGCAAACGCCAATCAAATTGGCTTTCTATATAGGGAGTTCCTTTTTCTGTGCTTTTCACACCTGTGACTGTGCTGTGAAAAAGAACCCCACTAGATAATCTGCTCTGAAATTCTATCTACAATGAGTTGACAGGAATTTGTTAAATAGGGATGGAAATGTTGGGGGACATCCAACCAAGTTGGATTAGCATTTTTACCCTTTTCACAGTGCAGTAGGATCAATGTCTTTTACCACTTGTACACTCTCTAACATAAGCTCTCTGGTAAGAAATGTGTGGGCTTTTATGTTTGTTTGTTTTTTAAAAAACACAGTTTTAAAACAACATATAGAGAGCCAGAGAGCCTTACTGAGATAGCTTTCCTTTGCTCAGAAATTCTTTTCTGTCCTTGGTAGTTGTTATAGGTCAGGGGTCAGCAACCTTTTCCAGCCATGGGCCGGTCCACTGTCCCTCAGACCATGTGGTGGGCCGGACTATATTCTGGGAGGGGGGAAATGAACAAATTCCTATGCCCCACAAATCACCCAGAGATGCATTTGAAATAAAAGGACACATTCTACTCATGTAAAAACACACTGATTCCCGGACCATCTGCGGGCTGGATTGAGAAGGCGAATGGGCCGTATCCGGCCCCTGGGCCTTAGATTGCCTACCCCTGTTATACCGGTATGTGGCTTGTTTTTATTCATAACATTCAAGAACCATGGCTTACAGCACAAAGGCAGAAGGATTCAAAGATGCCCTACCTTTCTGTTGGGCTGCCTTCCTTACTGCCCTGCCCTGAAGGCAGTTTGTAACAATTAAATCCAATGGAAGAGCCTGACCCCTTGCCCTCAAGACAGCTAATTCTATCACTTGGCATGATTACATCAAAGGCAGGGTAGAGCCCTGGTCTTTTTTTGTTGGGGCAGTAAGCTCTAGTAAGTTCCTTCTCCTTACCTTTCGTAGGGCTGTTCTCAGTGATAAGATTTATTTCTAATCACTGAGAAAAGATGAAAACCTACCCTAAATGTAATTCCCATATTTCTTTCCTGTCTACGTCTACCTGTTGCATCACTACAACGAAATAACTGAAGCATCTCAACAAATATGCTGCCTATTTAGATTCTAAACACAATTATCCAAAAGCAAGTCTCTCTGAATTCAATAAATGTTGCTTTCTTGTAACTGTGTTTAAGATCAATTTTAGAATCAATCCTATTCACATTTACCTGGGAGTAAGTCTTATGGAACTCAATGGGACTTATGCATACGACTCTTATCTCTGCACAAGTATCCTATAGATGCTGCTTTATGTTTAGACATGGAGGGGAAATAATGTATTCTTTTGATACTAAAATTTGTGGCAGAAAGATCCATACTATCTTATTATACCCTACGCCAGTGTAGCAGATAGCCTTATCTAAGGGCCAGTATTTCTTGTTAACCCTGTTTGTTTTTTAAAAAGCAAAGTATTACATTGATTTTTATTCAACACTGATAGCTTTGTAGCTGGAGGCAAAGGTAATGTGTTAGTGTTTGCTATTTATATGTAAAGATCTGCATAAACACTTCAGAGGCATGAAGTGTTATGTGTTTATTCATGATACATTATTTGTTGAATGAATCTATGGATAGCTTTGAGGCTCTATGAACAAGCTAATAAAAATTGTTAAGAGCTGGTCTTCTAAGAGTTGGATAGGAAAGTATAGCTGTCACAATTATTACTTAGTGCATCTATCTAGGATTGTACCTAGTGCCTCTCATGCACTTCCATGCTGCTTTTGTAACTGATGTGTTTGGGGAGGGGGTGAAAGATAGGGTAATGGTACATTCCTAGTCCCATACAGTTAACACTCTTGATAGCTGTGGGAATGTATTAATATATTTTGCAACAAACATAAAACTGCTGCAAACTGATGACCTGGAAAGAGCCTTCAACTTTCACTAAAACCAGTGGGAAATGGCGTAGACATGGCAGAAGGAATCTTATTACAATCTGTAGCTTTGAACTGAGGTCTACTAGCATAATGTGTCTAATTCTACTATTGTAGAATTATTGTATTCTATTATTCTATAATTCTATTATTGTAGAATAATGGTAATAACAAAATTAATTGTAATGCAATTTCATAATGTTTATACCTTTGATAAGGCTTTACCAAGCTGTCCTTGATTCAGAAATGGGAGCAATTTCCATCAGGTAGCTGGGGAAGTTTCAAGAGAGATTAAACTAAATATTGGGCTTCATTGTCCAAGACCACTGCAGCAAGACATGATTGCACCATTAGAGTATCAGAATAGAATGTACTCCCATACTTGCAGCTTAAATCTGCTTCTCCTCCTGAATACATGCAAACTTACAATTAAAGATAATAGCCCAAGGCTTGTTTACAGGAAAACCCTCTGCAGTGCAGGGGATTGGACTAGATGACCCTCATAGTCCCAACTCTACAAATCCACGCTTTCATGTGTGGAGGTGTAGGAGGCCAACAAAGTAGAGTCATTACTGTTACGAGCGTGCTTTTTAGGGATGAATATATTGGGACGTGGGTGGTGTTGTGGGTTAAACCACAGAGCCTAGGACTTGCTGATCAGAAGGTCGGCGGTTCGAATCCCCGCAACGGGGTGAGCTCCCGTTGCTCGGTCCCGGCTCCTGTCAACCTAGCAGTTCAAAAGCACGTCAAAGTGCAAGTAGATAAATAGGTACCGCTCCGGCGGGAAGGTAAACGGTGTTTCGGTGCGCTGCTCTGGTTCGCCAGAAGCAGCTTAGTCATGCTGGCCACATGACCTGGAAGCTGTACGCCGGCTCCCTCGGCCAATAAAGCGAGATGAGCGCCGCAACCCCCGAGTCGGCCACAACTGGACCTAATGGTCAGGGGTCCCTTTACCCTTATATTGGAGCAAGCTCTGGCTTTAATTCCAAATTTACTTAGACTTAAAGCTACAGCCTAATTCTGTGAAACGGTTTAGCTTTAGGATTTGTTTACAGCAGCAGGGTTTAAAACTAGTAGGCTTTATAAAATACCTGAGAAGCTGAACAATGAAATCTGCCTCCTTCCTTAAACCAAGCCAATCCACTCCAGCCCGCCCCCGGTCCCCCCAAAAAACCAGGTATCATAGAAGGAAATACTGTACTCCCAGGTCAGTTTCTGGTCCCTGTTTCTTGCCTGTGTTATAAGAACCCAATTAATTTAGGAAATTGCTGCCAAGTTAATCATACTCAGGATTGTGAAAGCTCGAGTTTTAAGAAGGAGGCTTAATTACATACCAGTTTCCTGTACCTGTTATATTAAAAACCGCAGGCCGGGGGAGATGGAACATGTCTAAGAGGCGGTACAGTGTTACGTGTCTCCTCCTCCTCCTCCTCAGTTATCCTAATACTATAGTGGCAAGAGGTCTGGAGAGGCGGAGAGCCCGCCAGGCCCGAATGGTGTCTCCTGAACGCGCAGGAGCCCGGGGCTGGGCGCCAGACTCTGACCAATAGAATGGCCCGGGGAAGGAGAGCGCGAGCTCTTTCGAAATCGTGGGCAGGCGCCACAGCCTCTCCCGCGCTCCAACGCGTCTCCCTCCAAAGCTCGAGAGAGGCAGCGCGCGCGCGGGAGGGGCGGGGGATGGGCACGCCTTTCCCCCGCCCCGCCGCCTCAAGGCCCCGAGTAGCACAGGCTCGCGCCCTCAGCCTTTAAAACCTCTTGGTAGTCGAGAGAGAGAGAGAGAGGGAAAACCACCCCCAACGGCAGCTCCGCCTCTCGCGAGCAGGCATTGGCCTCCGCCTCTCCCTTTCCCCGTATTGGCCGCCGAGCTTCAGCGGCGGCTCCCCATTGGCTCCTCTAGTTTTGGATACCAGATTCAAAGTTTTTAAAAGTACCCGGCAAAGAAATTCCGCCCAGAGCAGGCAAGCGGGCTAGTGGCGGCTGGGGGAGCAGCGCCGAGGAAGAGCCCCGTTAGGGAAAAGGACGGAGGAAGAAGGAAAGGGAAGGAAAACGTAGGAAGGAAAACGTAGAAGTGCATCGACTCCTCCGTTCCAGGTACAGGGGAGGGAAGCAGGGATGAAAGAGGCGCCTGCAAGGCTGCAATGCCCTCTTTGGGGTGGGGGCGATGTGGGGGGCCCAAATCCCCCCAAGAACGCCTGATAGGAATGGATGGGAAGGGATTAGGATCCAGCTTGGTATGGATGGGCTGAAAAAGTCCATATTTCCCCCTCTTCTCCCCAATAAAAGGGAACTGACGCTGTAAAGGAGTCCCGCCGGCGGGAGAAGCCCTGCGTCGCTCTCCCGCGTAGTGGACGGGGAGCTCCTTTAAAGTGCGGGAAATGATCCCCTTTACCCCCTTGGCTCTTCTCCGTTTACTGAACTCGTTTATTATCCCGCGATCTGCTCAGGAGATGGGCTTCTCCCCACCCCGGCCAACCACCTCCCCCCACCCCAATTGTGCCTTACAGCGCACGTGGGATATGGATTGGGGAGCCCGTGAAAAAACACCGAATGGTCTCTTCCACCCACCCGAGATCCTTTTCTCCACCTCGCCCCGCAACCTCTTATTCTTCCTGCCCTGGGGGCCTGGCGGGCACCATTTCTGCAGGGCGCGGGCGCCTTTGCGCCTCCCTAGCTTCTGTAATCTGGAGCCCGCCAGGGTGGGAGCAGCCATTAAGCGCGTGCTCGAGCCTTGAATTGGAGAGGGGGGGGGTAGGAGGTTCGACTTAATATCTGCCCCCCTCCCCCGAGAAAGACATACATTTATTAAGGGGGAAACCAGGCAGGGCGGGCCTCCCATGTCCATTCTCCCATCTCCCGCGCTCCTTGAGAAGGCGCCTCCCAACCCCTCAGAGATGGCAGCGGGCTGAGGAGAAATAACAGCGATTTTGGACTGCTCTAACCAACGAATGGGGGGGGGGTTGGGGGGTGAGGCCCGATAGACAGAAACTGCCACTCACCTTGATATGGGGAGGGGGGCTTTTTCTCGTTCCTTTGGGGACGGCAGTGTGAGGCAATCTTCCCTCACATCTGAATATATTTTGCCCCACAGCATATATACTGCCTTTTAGGATGTAATGCCCACAACAGCATCTAGATTTCCCCACCCCCTTCACATTATAAACTGTACCTCAATGTTGAAGGGTGCTTGAGAAAAGGACTGGCGGTGTGCTTAATGCACCATAGGTGTATTTTTTTTAGCCACCACTAGGTTCCAGGACTGCCTCGCCTTGGAGAAAGGCTATTTCTCCTGACCTTTCTCTAGCAGCATTCTGAATGAAGGGGAACCCCCTAATAATCCTTGAGAAAGTAGAACCATTATTTCCCCAGGACCCAGCTGGAAATGTGACTGATAATGCTTTAACTGTACAACAGGGAATTGGACAAACATGCCAATTCAGGACCATCTATCCTGATCTGCCATTTTGTAGCCCTCCTTTTATAGCTTTCCAAGTTGCTCCATACCCGGCATACAATATGTCTATGCAGAGTAAATAATTTTTAGTTTGGCAGTTTATCCTCATCTTCGCTGGAGGTAAAATGCCTTGTAAAATGTGTTTTGTAAGTTATTTTGTTCATTTGTATTAAAGCGAGCTGTCTGTAAACAGTAAGAAATAATCACATGTATAAAAAGCCCTATATTTCTGCAGCGTAATTTTATATTAACATGAAAGTGTTGAATTAAATGTTTTAAAACAAATGAACAGCCCTTCAACAATGCTTCCAGATTGTCTTCTGAAACAATTTTAACGCTAATGTCTTTTTATTTTTGTTTTAGATACAAATCTGACAATATTTAAAAACAAACCACTTTGAAAATGAAACGTGATGTTAATTGTTACTATGTTCACTGTGGATATTCACCATTAAAACCAGGTGGAACAGAGAAAAGATCAGAAGAGCTCTGTATTGCTAATTATGATAAAGACTTTTGTAAAGACTGCAATAAAGACTATCAGAAGGTTTTCTACAGTGACCTGCACCATGGAAGTCCCAAGAGTGTCAGCATCCAAAGTGGCGAGGAACCTGTACATAACAACAAAGAAAACCAAGAAATATTGTGGAGGCATGTTCAGAGTGTCAGTGAAATGGACAATGGAAATGAGGACAGTGGGTATTCCTCTTTGTTGGGCAATCAGCACGAATCTACCGTCCACGATGATAGCATGCCTTTGGCAGGAAACATCAATAATACACCAAATCACCATCTTAATCAAAGAAAGAATTTGCTTCCAGTCCTCCATTTTGAAGAACTTGTCTGCTCAACTTTAAAAAAAACTAGTAGAAGAAATCCAAAGACATGGGCTCTTGTCTTAGATAAGATTGTTTCTAAGCAAAACATGGAATTTAGGAATCTAATTGGCAAAAAAATGGGACTAGATAAATTAGACATTCTTGGTGAGCTGTTCCATGGAAAGTTCAGTCATCTGCTAGCAAGTATCTTAAAGCATCTCAGCTATATGGACTTGATAAAGTGAGTTCATTTAATATGGTGTTTGTACATTAAGCTGAATTATAAGGTCAAGCTCAAGAGACCATTTTTACTGTGTGGTGCACTAATTTTCCTCATGGACGAATATTGCATGATGACATAACTTATGTGTCAGCTAGCATACCCATGTGAAGTATTGTGCGAATATTCTCTTTTACTGTCTGTTCCCAGTGCTCTGGCAATAAATATTAATAACTCAGAATGACCTTCGTTGGGTGACGTCCAATCAGTAGAAGAGACCTGTTGGTCACGCAACAGGGTTCCTCTTTTTATTCCCCTTTGCAGTTGCACCACACTCCAAAATATACTCTGGAGGATTGGAAGACCTTCTGAGCACATGAGGCGAGGAAGGGGAAGTCTGTTCACATGACAATTTTATATTTGTAGATGTTAGAACCCTTTATCATTTTTCATTTCTGCTTTCCTTTATTTCATTTCAAACTATTCAGAATAGAATAGGAAGCTGTCCAACTCCTATGCTGTGCTAAGCTTAGAGTAGACACTTCTGAAACGTGCACGTCCTTTCTAAAAGTGCATAGAAGGGAGATGAATGTACATCTCTGCACTGAGGTTGCCTATAGTTTTATAATAATGGAAAGGTTTATAAATGGTGCCTTGGAGGTATCTATAGGTAGAATTGTTTACTTGGTTAAGCAACGGGATTTGATCTTATTTTCTGAATATAACTGATGGGTTTTTTTCACAACAGTGTGGCTAAAGTGAGCACTACATGGAAAAAAATTCTACAAGATGACAAGTGGGCTTTCCAGATGTATAACAAAGCACTGAAATTGACTTTGGTAAGATTCTCTACTTTCCCCCATTCTAAGTCCTGTTTTTATTATTGAAGCACCTACACATCTAGGAACTGGGGCAGGGGGTTCCATCATTTCTGTTGCAAGCCTCTGATTGCTAACACAAGCTAAAAAGCAGAGGTGGAGAACCTCAGGCTCTGTCTGGCCCAGGGTACACACCTCACAGGCTCTCCTGTACACTCCCAAGTGTTCTTGCATGCATGGCTGAAATGCCTCCATGAATTCTGATGATGCCTCTTCCTTCTATGAGGGTAGAGAGATACATGCATAGGAACTAGTCTACTGTACAAAGGCACAATTTGGATGTGTTGCTCCACCCAGTTTTGCCTCTGGCCCCACCCACCACTGACATGTTGGCCATTGGGCTGAAAAGGTATATGCACCCCTCCTATAAAGGTAACTTGCTCGTTTTCTCAGGCCCGCAAGTTCTGGCTGGATTTGTTAGCCTGCTTTTATTTGTGACAGATAACTTGGTAGGGCCTGATTAATATATGTGGCAAGGCTCAAGAGTAAGGGCTGGGCCTTGTTCAGCTTTGCATGCAGCTGTTTTGCACCTCTAATTGTGCAAGCAGCAAAGCATGCCAGGAGTCTATATGCTAGATTGCCAGTGGCAATGCCTGTGCAATCAAATCTTGTTTTAATCATCTGAGATATTCCGAAACTTCATATAACCAGACACAGCGCTTTGCAAACATACAATCTAGGAAGCAACAATTAACTAATTTCCCATTATGTCCAAACCAGGAGACAGCAGATAATGGCTTCTAAACAAGTCAGAATATGAAAAGGTGGCTTAAAAAGCTGGTTTTCAGAACCTGGTTTGTTTGGGCGATATTAACCATAGTTTCCAGTTCGGTTGGAATAAAAATGTATGACTAATAGAGGCTTCCTGTCATGCATGCATGCTTACATAAAGGTGCTGTACGTGAATGCATGCACATTGGGCAAAAAGATTCCTGCGTTGCAGGGGGTTGGACTAGATGGTCCCTGTGGTCCCTTCCAACGCTATACTTCTATGAACCTCAGACATATCTCAGCTTACTAAGCCAACATCGGATTGTGAATGTGGCCAGTGGCTGTTGCTACTGGCAGTCCATCAAATGGATTTTTTTTTGAAGCCCTGGTTCCAGTCTTGCAAATAAATTTGGGGAAGATACTGGCCTACACATACATTTAGTAGCCTGCCAGCCAATCCATATTTCATAGAATCATAGAACTGTAGAGTTGGAAGGGACCCTGAGGATCATCTAGTCCAACCCCCTGCAATGCAGGAATATGCAGCTGGTCCATACAGGGATTGAACCTGCAACCTTGGTGTTATCAGTACCATGGTCTAACCAACTGAGCTATCCAGGCTATTTGTATTGCTCTCTTTGGAAGTTCCAAAAGCAAAAAACACTAATTTTTAATCTAATTAGATTTTTAATATAATTTTTAATACCTCAGTTTTTAATAAGGTCCCCAAAGACACATTTGGAGGCTATTGGGCCATATGCCACCTGGAGGGCTGATACAAGCTGTGAGTTAAAATGCCGTGTTCTACACCAGAGGTCTTTTATTAATGAAAATTCCTGAGAATTTGGCAAAGGTGCTGAGCCATCTATTGGTCAGATAGTAGATTGTCTTTTGTAGGAATACTGCCAGAAACTAGAAGGAAGAAGTCTCCGAAGTATCAGATAAATTTCCTTATTCTGCTTTTGTTTCTTTACTCCCTGAATACAAAAGCAGGTTCCGATGTGTGTGTATACTAACAGATAATTAGCACTTTACTTTCTTTTTCAATCCGCAGTCTTGTAATAAACATTATTTTCTTGGCAGAATAACAGCGTGAAGGCCTCCAGACAGGGTGATACAAGGGAATATGCTCTTTGTCGAGAACCATTAACTCACGTTCAGAAAGTATCAGCTGCACAAAACTCCAAAAAAGCATCCAGAATCAAGGTGGACAACCAGAGCTCTTCCTCCTACAGCCGGTACACACAGTTTTCCGAGGTAAAGTGCTTTTAATTCTGAGTGGCTTCTGGTGATGCCACATTGTTAGTAATAATTTCAAGTGCAATGGCCCCATATCATGTGCCAGTTATTCTTATACAGTACAAACCTTGTGAAGCCAGATTAAGCGAGCAACATATTGAACTGTTTAACAGGCTGTATCTTTTGACAATAGAATTTGAAGTAGAGGAAGCCTTAAATTCTTTTTAGAAGGGCAAGCAAGCTGTAAAAACATGGTGTGTCTATTTAAATGAGCTTCATTTTGATTCAGGGAGATGTTTACAAAAGCAAAATCCATTTAAATTTTTTTTTTATTTTGCTCAACAGGTTGCCATGACTTTGAAAAACACTGAAAGCTTGAAAGTCTGCAGTTACTGTGGTTCACCTGCTAAGTATGATTCCCATCTGCAGAGGGCAACATGTATCCGTGAAGGCTGTGGTTTTGACTTTTGCACAAAGTGCTTATGCAGCTACCATAGTGCCAAGGACTGCTCAAGTGGAAAGTCTTTGAAGCCCTCCTTCAAATCAGGACCCCTTCCTGGTACCAAAAAAAGCAAACAAAATTTACGCAGGCTTTAATGGGACCTGATTTGGAAGTCCAAAAGAGTGAATATGAAAGAAAGAACTGACTTGTTTAAAACCATTTTTTAAAAAGAATGAAAACATAAATGTATTTTGGAACTTTTCCAGTGGGTTAGATGCTTTTAAATTTTTTAAAAATGAATTTGCTATTCCAAATGTCCTACCTGCTGTTTTAAAAAGGGTATTCGCCAAAAAAATTTAAATTCAATTTGTTTTAAGGGGATGGAGAGGGTAGCAAGCTAGCATCTGGACAGAAAGTGGAATTAGGTTTTGAAAGTTCAGTAGAATAAATTTGTTTTAAGGAATGAGCTTTTGTTTTAATGTATTCAGACTTCATGCCTTACAAAAGCTTTTAGAACTTTACTGTTGAATGACAATGGATATGAAATGCATTTTTTGCTAAATACGCAATAATACCCTTGTATTTGCGGTTTGAAATATTTATTGACCAAGTTTTGTCTAATTATTTTCAAAGCATTGGATGTGACTGGGATTAATAACCACTCTGGTCTTCATAACTGCTGAAACAATACTGTTTTATCATGCCCCCATTTCATTCCGGGGCAAATATCCTGATGGCCAGTTATCCCTTTACTTTACTTTTCTTCAAATCCAAGATGCTTCTCCTGCCTATATACTTGTAAATACTTAAATATTTGTCTGTCTCTATGCTGAAAAATAAATTTAACTTTATAAATAATACCAGCACTATGTTTGTTACAGCACACAAATAACTAGAGACAGGTACATTCCTGCATGGACAGAACTCCATACAATGGGGGCAGCAGTCACACACACCATGCCAAGCTAGCCATGTGCACATCACAGCGCAGGCCCAATGAAGAGTCACTAGGGACAAATAGGCTTGGAGGGTCACATTTGGCCTCTGGCCTTGAGGTTCCCAACTCCTGGTCTAGATTTTTAGACAGGAAAATTGCCCTGAGCAATAGGAACAAGAACTGTGTGTGTTTTTTAATCCTCTCTCATAACAAAGAGTTCCATGACAGATATTGCACACATGCAGCTGGAAAGAACATTTCTTCGCCATGCTTAGAAATCAAGAACTTATCAGAGAGTGGGAGCATTTTAAGCTCTGTCTGGTATGTATGAGAGCTTATTTTACTGCAGGGATTCCTGTGGTACTTGTTATGCACAGTGGTGTGGCGCTTAGCCCATTTGAATTCTTGCTCATATACTTGATGTATCCCCTTGATTCCAGCTATATTGTGACGCTACTACCAACTTTTTGCACCTAACAGTGAAATGTTGCTCCCTCCAAATATTTTCTCTTCCAGTTTTTTAGAAGTTCTGTGGCATTGATTGTGTATTATATTGCACATAGCCTTAGCTTTGCCTTATGCCGTTTTAGGTACTTATTAGTAATTATGCCACAATCGAGCTTTAAAATGTAGGTTGCTCGAAAAATTGCATGGGGCTGGTATCTTTTCTAGGGTCCTTCAACTGGCCTAAGTTACACCATTTTCTTTTTTTACAGTGACTGCTTAGTTATTGCATAGCTTAAAGGAGACCACACGATGGGGCTGTTGCAGCATTACACAAATGTACTAGGAAAACATGTTTTTGGATGGGAGAAGAAAAACATTACAGTGCATTTTGATTCATTTTATGAGTTGTTATAAGGCATGATCCACAACTTTTTTCTTGATCCCACCACACCACCCTGGAGAACCACAGACATCCACCTGAATCCATTAAAAAAACCAACAATGTTTAGACTATAATTTTACAGAAAGCCCACAAAACAAGTTCAGAGTGAAAGGGTTCCAGGGAATGAAAGAGATGGGATCAGGAAGGAGAAAGGAGCCACAATGATCTGATGTGGTTCTTCTGCATGTCTTTATTTTTTTATGGCTGCTTACATTATTTGGTGTCAGGAAGGCATCTCTTATGAATCTTAATCACTTCATGATGGAAAGGTAAGTGCAAGATTTCTCTAGTGGACGGAAGAGGTCACCTTATTTTTAAAAATGAGGTCCTACTTTTTACCACCTGGGTATCATAGAATCAGAGTTGGAAGAGACCACAAGGGCCATCGAGTCCAACCCCCTGCCAAGCAAGAAACACCATCAGAGCACTCCTGACATATGGTTGTCAAGCCTCTGCTTAAAGACCTCCAAAGAAGGAGACTCCACCACACTCCTTGGCAGCAAATTCCGCTGTCGAACAGCTCTTACTGTCAGGAAGTTCTTCCTAATGTTTAGGTGGAATCTTCTTTCTTGTAGATAGAATGTGGCCTACTATAATAAAAAAAATGCAATATAAAATAATATATAAATTAAATTTCAAGAAGTTAAAATCTCAGGAATTGGAGCAAAGGACTTCCAAAAATCAAGGGGAATCCCATACAGAAACCCTGAAATAGTAAGCCATAGGAGCATGATAGTGCTATAATTGTTCACCGTGATGTGTTATAAATTTTGCCTACAGTTTTCAAGTAAACTGTCTTCAAGTCATACTGCATTACAGTTTTGGTGTACCAAGCAGGGATACAGAAAGTTGGAAAGTAGGTGCAGGGTGAAGAGAGATCTGTGGGTGCCCTTATCTTGACAGGAATAGCCTAACTACTGTTGTCCATGCTCTGGTAACCTAGGTTAGATTACTGCAACAGGTTACAGTGGTACCTCGGGTTAAGTACTTAATTCGTTCCGGAGGTCCGTACTTAACCTGAAACTGTTCTTAACCTGAAGCACCACTTTAGCTAATGGGGCCTCCTGCTGCCACCATGCCGCCGGAGCACGATTTCTGTTCTCATCCTGAAGCAAAGTTCTTAACCTGAAGCACTATTTCTGGGTTAGCGGAGTCTGTAACCTGAAGCGTATGTAACCTGAGGTACCACTGTATATGTTGGGCTGCCTTTGAAGACTGTTCAGAAACTTCAGCTAGTGCAGAATTCAGCACTCAGGTTTCTCACCAGGGTAAATAATTAGAATAAAAAGCTCATCAGCAGCCTTTTCATTAAAAGCAGTTAGTTCCCAAAAGCTTGCCAGCAGAAGGACAAGGAGGGAGCCAATCTAACTTCTCTAGGAAAGGAGTTCCAACGCCTGGGAGCAGCTACCAAGAAGGCCCTCTCCCACATCCCTATCAAATGTAATCAAACCAAAATCCATTTGCAAGGATGCCAGAAGATGGACTACTCCACATGCCCCCTTGGCATGTTCAAACACTGGAAAAGGCAACAGTAAATGCACGGTGCTACTTTTATCTAAATTTACCCGTCGTGATGTTTTCCCGTTTACTCTGCCTTCCCTCTTAGGGAAATGGTGTAGCACAGTAGTACAGTTGGTACCTCAGGTTACATACGCTTCAGGTTACAGACTCTGCTAACTCAGAAATAGTACCTTGGGTTAAGAACTTTGCTTCAGGATGAGAACAGAAATTGTGCCCCGGCGGCACAGCAGCAGCAGGAGGCCCCATTAGCTAAAGTGGTGCTTCAGGTTAAGAACAGTTTCAGGTTAAGAATGGACCTCCGGAACGAATTAAGTACTTAACCTGAGGTTCAATCTCCAGCATCTCTAGGTAGGCCTGGGAGAGAACTTTGTACCTTGAAGTGCTGCTACCAGTCACCATAGACAATATTGAGCAAGATGGACTTAAGGGATTGTCCTAGTGTTAAGTCCAGCTTCCTACATTCCTGGTTCTACCTGGTCTTGTTCTGTTATGGCGCTTTGGGTGCTTCAAGGCAACCTGTTTGTACATTCAACATCAGTCCTGATTTGTCCACATAAAGCTGATACAGAGGATTTATTGAGCATTTGATCTAATTTATTTTATTTAAATATTTTAAAACAGCTTTCAAATAAAATATCACAAGATACTAAAAAAACACAAATACTACAATAAAAGCATCAAGCACACAACCAAAAGCTGGCTGGCAAAGAATCTCAGGTTTGAAAGGTCTTTTTCAGAAGATGTCTGAAAGAGCAGGGGTGACTACTGCTATTGGCAGTAATTGGGAAATACTTCCAAGTAAAGATATGTAGGGTTGCACTGTAAGTGTGTTTAGGATAGAAGCCCATATCATCCATGGCCATCTACTTTGCAATAGACCTACTGTTGGAGGCAACGTGGTGCTCCCACCATCTGGCAGTTTGGTACAATAAAGTCTGCATTCCATAGGTTCATCAGAGGGGTGTGGCCAATTATCTCAAGGCAATTTGGCCTTAAAATGAATAATTGAGAGGATGAGGTTGGCCTATTCCAGGACAATGATGAGACTGAACGTTGGCTCTGTTCTTCACAACTTGTATTCGTTTCCCCCTCCTTCCCACTAGAGGGCAAACTACACCTTTTCTTTTTCAAGCAACAAAACAAGAAACAATGTCTCATTTGAGCTAATTCTGCAAGTTGTTAACAAGGCATGAATCGGAAAGGGAACCATACAGCTTGTTAGGTACATGTCTTCTACTCAGTATTGTTTTGTGAGGATTTAATTCAGTTTAACTTATTGCATTACAAATGCAGATGTGTCTTAGAACACCAATGAACTGGGGGAAAGATCAGCTACAATTTGCTCATAAATACATTTTAAGCAGCTCCTTTAAACAAGGCATGCTTCTCATTTTAAAGTAGAATGCCATTTCCAATCTAAAATCCCAGTAACATGCGGAGTAAATAATTCCATGGGAAGCGGTATATCTACATAGAATACATTTTAAAATCTAAATTCTGCTCCAAGAAAGACTGTATGCTGTGGTTAGTACAAATATATGCACACATTTCCTTATTTTCTATATTATATTCTCTCTGGGTTGGGACACAGCACTATGCAGGTGCTTCCAAATGCCAGTTTCTGGAAACTACTACCAGCAAGAGTATTCTTGTGCTCGGATCCTGCTTCCAGGTTTGCCACAGGCATCTGGTTGGCCTTTGTGAGAACAGGATGCTGGACCATTCAAAGTGTTGGTGCTGACCTTTAAAGCCCTAAATGGCCTCGGCCCAGTGTACCTGAAAGAGTGTCTCCACACACATTGTTCAGCCCGGATACTGAGATCCAGCGACGAGGACCTTCTGGCAGTTCCCTCACTGCGAGATGTGAATTTACAGGGAACCAGGCAGAGGACCTTCTCTGTAGTTGTGCCTGCCCTGTGGAATGCCCTCCTATCAGATGTCAAGGACAGAAACAACTACAGTGGTACCTCAGGTTAAGTACTTAATTCGTTCCAGAGGTTCGTACTTAACCTGAAACTGTTCTTAACCTGAAGCACCACTTTAGCTAATGGGGCCTCCTGCTGCTGCCGCGCCGCCAGAGCCCGATTTGGGTTCTCATCCTGAAGCAAAGCTCTTAACCTGAAGCACTATTTCTGGGTTAGCAGAGTCTGTAACCTGAAGCGTATGTGACCTGAAGCATATGTAACCTGATGTACCACTGCACAGTGGATGCTCGGGTTGCGAACGTGGTCCATGCGGGATGCACGTTCGCAACCCGCAGCGTTCGCAACCCGCAGCTGCGCATCTGTACACGCGCAGGTTGCGATTCGGCACTTCTGCGCATGTGCAAAGTGCGATTTAGTGCTTCTGTGCATGTGTGACCGCCGAAACCTGGAAGTAACCCGTTCCTGTACTTCCAGGTTTCAGCAGTCCGTAACCTGAAAAAACACAACCTGAAGCGTCTGTAACCCAAGGTATGGCTGTATTTGACTTATAGAAGACACCTGAAGGCAGCCCAGTATGGAGACGTTTTTAATGTTGGATGGTTTATTATGCTTCTGTATTTGTTGGAAGCTGCCCCAAGTGGCTGGGGCAACCCAGTCAGATGGGAGGGGTACAAATAATAAAATTACTACTGCTGCTACAAAATGGTCCATAGAATTGTAGAGTTGGAATGGAGCGCAAGAGTCATTAGTCCAACCCCCTGCAATGCTCTGTTCTGATCTAAGGCAATAGAGCACCATAAGACACGCAAAACAAATTTAAGAATGGATATAACTAAATCGTGTGCCTGAATAGGCCTGAAATGAAAAAAAGTTCAGCATCTAATTATGACTGAGTACAACACAAAGTGATGCCTTGCATAGGTGAAATAGCAAGCCTGTATCAAAGTTAAGCATACGCTATGTGTGCTGCATTTGGGGGGTGGGGATATATTACTACTCTGACATTCCAAGCATGGAATCATCTGTTGCATGTGTGGCTAAATGTCTGTATTTTGTATCACAAGGGAATTAAGACTTAATGGTCATGTTTGCCTTTTAATAGTCATGTTTGCAAAACATATGATTAACAACGGAGCACCTGCTGGAAAAGATTTTACTGTAGCCCAAATTGCAGAAGAAGAAGAAAATATTGTTATCCTGTTAGGGAAACAGAATTCTGCTCTTTGTCAGATTTCTTAACTAAGGAAATGAAGACTCCAAAGTGGAAGGTGCTCCCATCTAATTTCCTCCCTTGTTTCATATGCCTTATTAAATATTAAATTCAATTTGGAGCTTTGTTTAATTGAAATACACCTTTTAATCCCTAAATTTTATTCCCATCAGGCCTCTGCTGCAGCAGACTTAACCACGTTCAGAAACTTCCGTGAGCTTTCAAGCTAAGACTCTGAATCAGCAGACATGACCTCTGCAAAGGCCCTCTTACTCACAGCAGTCACAGGGGGCCGAGTGCAAAAGAGAAAAAATAACTTCAAACAGTTTTTTCTAACCCTACCTGCTCTCTCCTATGTATCCATTCCCTTGGTATTCAAGGATGAAACGGAAACAGAATACCCTCTCCACCTCCAGATTGGAGTGTTACGTTTCTTGCCACGGAAAAATAGCAATGTATTCCCTCCTAGGGAACTCCTGCCCTGCAGTAGACAAATGTGGTTCAAGAGCAGTATACATATAGCATAAACGCATAATTTAAAAGGTTATTCTAATAAATCAGTACAATTGCAGGGTTAATTTTTTAACAGAAGTCTGAATCAAGTTATGGTAAAGGTAAAGGTAAAGGTACCCCTGCCCGTACGGGCCAGTCGTGTCCGACTCTAGGGTTGTGCGCCCATCTCACTTAAGAGGCCGGGGGCCAGCGCTGTCCGCAGACACTTCCGGGTCACGTGGCGAGCGTGACGAAGCTACTCTGGCGAGTCAGCACCAGGGCAGCACACGGAAACGCTGTTTACCTTCCCGCTATAAAGCGGTACCTATTTATCTACTTGCACTTAGGGGTGCTTTCGAACTGCTAGGTGGGCAGGAGCTGGGACCGAACAACGGGAGCTCACCCCGCCGCGGGGATTCGAACCGCCGACCATGTGATCGGCAAGCCCTAGGTGCTGAGGTTTTACCCACAGCGCCACCCGCGTCCCTGCACTAACTTAACACTAACTTAACTCCCCAACTCTACTCATTTAACTCTGCCCCAAGCATTGTTATGGATGCACCCAAGACACAGAAAATTAGAGACAGGATCCAGCAGTGTTTTTACAGCTATTTCATCCACTGCTCAATAAAAAGGGAACTTCAGGATGAATTGCAAACTGGCATAAAGAGAGCTTGAGTATTGATTGGATGGGCAATGATCAGATACAGGGAAAGACCAAGTGAGAGAAGGTTTGAGAGATAGAGAATTTATATTTTATGAATATTTTTGAATTAGAGATTTTTTAAATATAATTGGTTGTGAACTTACAGAGAAGGATTAAAGCAGCCAAATAATGTTGAGAAATTAATTTGTCAAAAGCATGTCCAGTTTTTAAAAAAATATTCATATAGCACTCAGTACATAAGTGAACCATGTTATAAAATGGGAGGATATGACTGCATTGCAGGGGGTTGGACTAGATGACCCTTGGGTCCCTTCCAGCTCTAAGATTCTATGACTGGGACATCAGTCCCAAGAAATGTCTGGAAATATATATGGGAAAATATATTGCAACATTAACATTGATGGCTAATTCTATAAAGCTTTGGACAATGTGGCATTTAACATCAACTCAGATCCAGTGGTACCTTGGTTCTCGAACACCTTGGTACTCAAACAACTTGGAACCCTAACACTGCAAACCTGGAAGTAAGTGTTCCTTTGCAAGCTGTTGTTGGAAGTGGAATGTGCTCCATAAGAGTGTTATGCTTCCAATTTGAGTGGATTGCCACACTACCATTTTTGAGTGCCACGCTTCCGTTTTGAGTGTTACGCTGAGGTCTGTCTGTTTTTTGCTATTTATTTTGAGTTTTTGTTTTTGCGGATCTTTTTGTTTTTTGTGTGTGTGACTGAGTGGAACCCAGTTCAGCTACTGATTGATTAATTGTGTGACTGCAGTACATTTTTTATTGCTTTCATTTTATGGATCAATGGTCTCATTGTAAAATCCATGTTGAATTGCTGTTTTAAGGGTTGCTTTTAAAAGTCTGGAATGGATTAATCCATTTTGCATTACTTTCTATGAGAAAGTGCGCCTTGGTTTTGGAATGCTTTGGTTTTGGAACAGATTTCTGGGACGGATTAAGTTTGAGAACCAAGATACCACTGTATTTAGAGTATGTAAAAGAGGAAATGACAGATGATATAAACGAGGAATGGATAAAGCAGATTTTATCCACTGCTTGTGGAACTGTCCCAAAGCTAAAAAGTACTGCTATGAAATGGCATCCAAGATAAGCAATATTTTGAAGTATGGTTAGACCCAAACATATACTGTACTTACTAGTACATCTTCAGCATGCAGTCCCTAAAGACAGAGATAAGTTATTGCACTGGATTATTCTAGCAGCAAGGATTGTGTGTGTGGATCATTGGAAAAAGAAAGAATGCCCCTGCTTAAGGGAATGGTTTATAAAATTCAGGACCTGAGCATAGCAGCATTCAAGCCTGGGTTCCTCCAGCAGCTGATATCAAGAGGCATAACTGCTTCCATGACTGCATACCTGCCAAGTGCCCCAGAAAAAAATAGGACATCCTGTTTTTTCACGCAAGATTGCAGTGGCCACTTTTTTCAGGGTGCTTTTTGGGAGGTGAAAGTGGGGCACAGGTCATGTGACTAACCTGGGAGCATGTCCTGGAAGATGCACATCCTGGTTTTGGGTCTGAAAAAGTTGGGTGGGGGTAGCACATACTCATAATGACTAGAAGCCATGGGTAGCTTTATCTTTCATGAACTTGTCAAATCCTCTCTCGTGGCAGTGAATTCCATAGTTTCCTTAGGTGCTTGGGAGCATAGTGAAACAGAAGGGACATTATTCAGTCTCTGCTGCATCCTCCCAACCCCACACTAAGCGGTTGAGCCTCTTTGCCCCATTGACAGTCTTCCTTGTAGAAGGGAGGGCTGAACTCACCTAAAGTTGGATGTAAAGGACTGGGCAGCGTTCTTATTCATTTTCAGCAAATGAAAGCCTTTTCTGTTACCTTCATAAAGTCAGAATAGCAGCCTAAAAATTATAGCGATGTTTCAGAAGCATTATTGCCATGAATTCAAAGTTAAAGTCTTTTATCTTCCCCTTAACCTCTCTGTAACCTCCTCCTCCCACAGCTCTGCATTACCCAAAGACTGGGGGTGGGTTAGTCTATTGAAGCAGTGCTCCATAATGACATTGCCTTTCATTATCGATCTTAGGATCTCTTTCTTGCACACAGATGTATCCCTAATAAGATCTCCCCTTTTAAAAACGTTCTAGGCCAAACGTGTAAGTTATATAGATTCTGCAGGGGCCAGAAGAACAGAAAATGCAGCAAATAGTATCACCATAATTTGTACAAATTATTTTCCAACTTTATTCTGAAATTTTAAATGATTATGACTTCATGTGATAATTCCAATAGCCACATTAAACATGGGGTTGCAACAATTCTATTTCAGTCGGCTAATCTTAGCTAACCAAACAAGCTCTGCACAAAACTTTGGGTAAACATCTGAACCATAATGCTTTAGGTTTGTGTAATGTATCACTAAGGAAGAATCTTGTTCAGTCTAGTAAAACTGCAGAAAATATTCATTCTTAGGTGTATTTGAATTAATGATATTTTAAGGTCATGATCTAATAGTGTAACCTCCTATTTCCTCTTTACAACAACCATGGTTTCCAGCATTGTGAATAAGTCACATGAACCTTTAGCTTGTGTGCTCCTTGCTTCCTTTTCTACATGCTAGAGAAAAAAATCAAAAGCATCTGTTTCTGGTTGTAACCACAGTTCTCTATGGTGTGCATACACAGGGAACCGTAGCTTGTGCAAACCATGGTTTCAAAACAAACAAGGATATGAAACTACAGCTTGATATTCACTTGTTTTCGCTAACCAGTTTAAATAAACCATGGCTCCCTGAGTTGTTTAAAATGGGAAATGAAAGCTGTCACTCACCTCCTCAGAAAAGAAGGGAGGAGAGGGGAGTGTGAAAGCCTGAGGTTTTACGTAGCTTCTTTATGTAGTAAGAAACCATGTTTGCCTGTTACATCTAAGCTGAGCCTCTGTGTTACACTATAAACTGCTTTTCAACTTGAGCTGTGGAAGAATGTTTTGCTTCGAGGCCCCCAAGCCCTTCCCCTGAAAATAACTTCACACTGACACATAATTTTAGTTTAAGTTATTGGGCAAAATTTAGGCCACAACTTTAATGATTACAGCAAAGTGAGCAGTATTGGTTTAGGCATTGGCAACAGACTGACTCCTGCCTCTCTGGCTGGAAGTGTGAACGGGTAAACACCAAATGAGGGAGCAACATCAATGAAGACCAACCGAAGCTCACCCGGAGTTCCTGCGGTCCTGGCATGGCCCTAGCCCCTCAAGCAGACTTCGGATGAGATCCAGGACCCCCAGATTCCTTTACCGGAATACCCTTCTTCATGGAGGGGCAGGTGATGGCCGCACCTCCCCTCCCACACACTTCAATAAGCCAATGCCTAACTGCCAAACCTTACAAAGTTGTGATGATTGCTAAGGTGGTAGGCAAAAACCAAGTGGCTACAGCCAATCTGCCAAATGGAAAAATTCCTACCCAGCCCCTGCTCCAAAGCAGGCGACCCAATCCAAAGAAAGGCCAAAGCAGCAGCACCTAAAATTAGGGAGGGAGGACAGGCGTTTGGCAGTGCGAAGCAAGTACCCACAGTTACGCCGCTCCTCCGCTTTTATAGACCCCAGGAATCACGCCAACTGCCCCGATTGGCCCAAACAGCCTGGCGCGATCCTGGGGTCTAACGGTTAAGGCTTGGGCCACGCCTGGCGACAACTCTCTCAGCGGGGGGTGCCTTAGGAGCCCGTGTCAACCAGGACCCTCATTAAGGAGGATCCCATCTGTAAAAAGTAAACAAACCACAGATAAAAAAGGTGTACTTACATAGGATCTGATATATATGCACCTCTAAGGATCATGGTTCGGTCTTCATCTACTCCCTGCATCTTGTTATGTAAAATTCAGCCCATGCATGATTCTTGCAATAATAGATTTGTAGCTGAATCAGAAGGTACATGACCTCTTGCTTGTAGTATGATCCTGCTGATGTTTTTGCAGGGCCAAACACTGGTGAGCTGAGATAAATGAATGTCTTAAATGTTAAGTTTCATTGAAAGAGACAGGCTTTTCCAGGCAGAAAGAAAATGTGAGAGAATAAATATAATTTTGTTTGTAATAGTCTCCGGTGCTATCCTTTTGAATAATTCAGCAGAGAACTCTCATCAGTGCTGCAAAGGAGCATAATGATACTAACATATAATAGTCCTATTATGAAGGCATGATCTTGCAAAGTAAATTTAATGCAATATTAAACTGCTAATAATATTGGTACTACTCTGTGTGCAGAGGGAGGGCTGCATATTAGCTCCAAACAAGCCAGAAAATGGCCTACTGGCCATTATCATTGCCACCTCCTCAACACAGGGCAGGAGGAAAGGTTTAGACCAATACTTGTGCTGCAGCCCTGTCCAAATTGACTGCTTCCCACATGAATGCTCATAACTCAGTGGTAGACCACATGCTCTTTGTTCAATCCTCCGCATCTCCAGGTTGGACTGGAAAAGATTCTGGTGTGAAACTCTGAAGAGGCACTGCCAATCAGTGTGGCCCAGTGTTTCTCAAACTTGAGTTTCCAGCTGTTGATGGACTACAACTCCCATCACCCCTAGCTAGCAGGACCAATGGTCAGGGATGATGGGAGTTGTAGTCCAACAACAGCTGGAGACTCAAGTGTGAGAAGCACTGGTGCAGGCCAGATGGATCAGTGGTCCAGTTCAGTATTAGGAAGCTCTCTGTATTCCCATGTCAGGACAGGAGGCACAACCTCTACATTTAATTTGATCCTAAACAAAACCAAGAAAGTGATGTGTCTGGGTGTTCCCAGCTCTCACCCTCCACTACCAAGAAACATTTTAAGCATTTGGTGGCAGAGGGAGGGGGATTGTTTAAAAACATTCTAGTAGGATACAGAGAACAAATTACAGTGCAGTGGTACCTCAGGTTACATACGCTTCTGGTTACAGACGCTTCAGGTTACAGACTCCGCTAACCCAGAAATATTACCTCAGGTTAAGAACTTTGCTTCAGGATGAGAACAGAAATTGTGCAGCAGCAGCAGCGCAGCAGCACCAGGAGGCCCCATTAGCTAAAGTGGTGCTTCAGGTTAAGAACAGTTTCAGGTTAAGAACAGACCTCCAGAACGAATTAAGTTCTTAACCCGAGGTACCACTGTATTTGCAATGAGGTCCTGGTGGTTTAAGCAATTTCATTTTAGTTGGGGGCTATGAACAGGAATTGAATACAGAGGAGTAGACAAGACACTCAGAAATGTGTGTAAAGATTATTAAGCGCTTACAGTGAAATGTGGCTACGGCAGGGGCTTATTGTGAAATCAGATGGCAAGGAGATCCAAAACAGTCAAGATTCATTCAAATGGAAGAAATCTACCTGAAGTCACCCCTTACATATTTAACCTCCCTGGGTGGGCTTCCTCTGCAGCTTGCAGCGCAATTACATTTCCTTACAACATTAGATTACTCTACTTTTTTAGTGCTGAATTGGCAGCAGGAACCTCTACAGCTGTTAAATTACTCATCACCACCAATGCTATTATTCAAGCTAAGTGGCATTGAGTAAAATATGTTAATGCAATAACTTTTATGGTATCTAGATCGGCCAGACATTACTTGAAAATCAACACTCTGAGAACTTCAGATCTAGGTATAATCTGAAACTCATTGACACAGATGGCAGCTTCCTCACAGGACACACAGCAACCTGGCAGGGGGCTTGACATTCTAGTAGGAACAAAGGATTAAGGCCCACCCCTACTGCCATAGTCCTGATCCAGGCGTCTTCCAGTTTTTAAAAAATCCCATCTATGCAACACTCAACTACATGACTACATGGTCAGGACTAAAGCTGCTGGAACTGTATGTTTAATGCCATGTGGTGAACCTCTAAACTGCAGGTGGCAGCTTCTCAATGAAAAAAATTCTGACCCTGATCTGAGTCAACCCACACAGATGGACCATTAGTTCCTACATATAGGAGGGCTTCTTTTCTCAGCTGAACAACAAGGTCTTCCTTGAAAGTTGGTGTGTTGCTGCATCCTTGGTTATTCTTTGCTGCTACCTGTCCTGGTCCAGGTTGCTGGATGGTCCCCCTACTGCAGGTTTTCTGCTTCCTGGCCCAATGCTGCTGTCCATGGTCCTGAAACACAGCAAGTTTGGCCTTCAATATCCTCTCTCCTTACATTAACTTTCGGTTCACTTCCTCTCTACATAGCAAAACTCTGCTCCAAGGCACATAAATCAAGATGGTATATTCATTCAGTTGATAGGTTCCAGAAAATGGGCTATGCTTCTACGTTAACTACAACAGTATATTTTTTTATTGGTTAACTTAGGGGTCAGGAATTTAGGCCCTTGTCAATTTGAGGGAGGCTCTTGTTCCCTTTCCCCCCATTTTCTGGAGTCCCTGCACACCAACCTTTTGGTGGAGGAACACAAAAAGCCATAAATGAGAGAAGCCTTAATTTATATATGGAAAATATGCACAGTTCTTTGGATCACAGCCTTAGATTTGATTCTTCCTCCTGCTCAGGCTACGATTACTGCCATTCCTGAAGTTCTGTGTCTTTCTTAAATCCTGCTCTTTATTGCGAGTGTGCTGAGTACAGCTTGGTAATGTCAAACATCTCTGATTTGATTTGTGTGGAACCAGATGTCAACAAATTGGAATTTAATGTTGTTGAAGCAGATGACAATGTAGGAAGCATAAAAGGCCTTCACTGCCAGTAACAATCAAAAGCAAACATTTGCATCTTGTTGGCCAAATACTGCATCCTCTGTAATTTGTGTGCATTAGAAGAATATCAGAAAAACAGTTGAGACTATATTTTTATTTCTTCCCAAGGAACAGTATTAAGCTGGTGCATTTTTTAAAATTTTGCAACCTACCTGGCTGCTTTCCTTAATGGGTCTTAAGGAAATTGTATGGGGTCTTCCAGTTAAATATTTGACACCACCTACATCAGGCAGAGGATCGATGGGTTTCCCCTCAAAAACACTGGAATGAAAAAAACTGGTACAACAAATGGCCACATTTATGTGATGAATTTCTTGAGTGTGTGGAAGGGAATGTTTCCACTTTTTTTCCAGTTGGCTAGAATGTGTAAATGCTCTCTATCAGAAAGATCTGCATGCTCATTTAGATTTATTTTATACATAAAAAGTAACCCAGCTTTGTCACCATGGTGTGTTGCTGCATCCTTCACAAAAGGAAGCCACACCCAGTTTTCTGTACCTGCATGATACCTGTCTTTTCACACACCTCTATGTCACCATCACACTTTTTAAACATTTGGGTGGTAGATACTGAATCTTTAAAAAAACTACCTTTTTGAAATCTTTGGTTGTTTAATCTGTTTTGCAAGCCACTCTGGAAAGGTTTTCTTCAAGGACAGAGTATGAATCCATAAAAATAAACCAGCAGACAAGCAGTGCCTTTTTTAAAAAGTAATGTGTAAGGAGTGTCATCACCAGAGACAAAAACTGCTGCCATGGTGGCTTAGACAACTCTCCAACCAGACACGCTCCTGAAGGTTCCTTTTATTCTCAGTCTGGCAGTGGAATAGATAGCCATCCTTCCAAGGCCAAAAATATCGATACTTCCGCCTACAGTGCACCAGCTGGCTGGCAAGGAATGATGCCTCAAATGGCCATCTGTTCAGTAATCGCTGTGCAATCATGAGGGGCATTGAGGGCCTAGGTATTCATTTTGACTGTTTGGAAACCAGCGCTTAGTGGCTCCTGCTCACAGAATTGCTCTGTGCAAAAGTAAACGTAAAACCAGGGGTGCAAAAAAACAGGTGCCTAGTCATAACTGGCAGTTTAAAGATGGTGCTTGCAACTGGTGCCTGTGTTAGAGAAGGGCAAGAGGGAAGGATGTTTCTCCCCTTCCATACTTATTTAGTGAATAGTCTTTTAGAAGAATGTTCCTAAGAAAGCAGTGCACAGCAATATATAAATTAAGCAAATTTATCACAATAACATATCGAACAATACAGTTTAAAACTAAAGAAAAGGCAGTAGCAATAAAGGCAAACAAAATGAAACCCCAGCCAGTGATAACATCAGAATAGCACTTGGCCCAGTAAAATAATAAAATCACAATATAACCAAAGATAAAGCAAGCACCAACAATTTCAGGAGCTCAACTGAAGCCTTAGGTCTGCCTGGAGCCCTCCAGATGTGGTTCGACTGCAACTCCCATCAGCCCCCAGCTAGCAGCTGCAAAGGCTGATATGAAAAAAGCAGCAGCAGATAGATATCAGGGATCTGTGTACTTTATTGCAGAACTGGGCAGACTTCAGATTTGTGGGATCAACTTTGTTCTTTTTTACTAGAACTGTGAGTTGCACCAACTGGAAGCAAACGTGTATGAGAATGAGGGGTTAAAAATAGAAACCATTCACAGGAATATTTGGGACCTGACAAATCCAAAATGGTGAGCGCTAGAGGAAATGTAATACATGCCCCCAAGGTTTTTTGTTTTGTTTTGGTTTTTTTTTTTTTTTTGAAGTTTCTAGGCTGTTCCCCTTCCTTTCACCCTCTATCTAGCCTTCTCTTCCCTTGGTTATTATACAGGTTTCCTACTCCTCCCCCCCCCCCCCAGCATTTTAAAGGTCTGATATTGAGGTGATTCTTGAAGAAATGGTGAAGAGCAAATGAGCTCTGAGCTAGTATTTTCCCCATTTCAAATATCACCTCATATATAAAGCCCTGCACAATAACATATTGCTACAAATCCTCATCAACAATGTGGCTGCAGTAATAATATCTGCCTACTTTACAGGGTTGTTATAAGAATTGCAGAGAACAGGAATTACTTTTTGCACTAAACTATGCTATATAAAGGACGCGGGTGGCACTTTGGGTTAAACCGCAAAGCCTAGGACTTGCTGATCAGAAGGTCGACGGTTTGAATCCCCACGACGGGGTGAGCTCCCGTTGCTCGGTCCCTGCTCCTGCCAACCTAGCAGTTCGAAAGCATGTCAAATGCAAGTAGATAAATAGGTACCGCTCCAGCGGGAAGGTAAACGGTGTTTCCGTGCGCTGCTCTGGTTCGCCAGAAGCGGCTTAGTCATGCTGGTCACATGACCCGGAAGCTGTATGCCGGCTCCCTCGGCCAATAAAGTGAGAGGAGTGCCGCAACCCCAGAGTCGGTCACGACTGGACCTAATGGTCAGGGGTCCCTTTATCTTTTATACTATATAAATACAATACTAATAGAAATGTATTGCATCTCATCTGTTTTCACTACTGTGTGAAGCATGGTTTCCCCACAGTTGTGCCCCCAAGCCACCATCCTTTTTCATTTGGCAGTAAATATTGTATCCTTTTCAACATTGCTTCCATAACACTTGAAACTTCAAGATGTCTAATTTTGTGTTCTATTCAGGGTATAGCTCAGATACCAAGCCCTATCTGTGTCCAAATCATTTTCTTAAGAACGAGAAAGCCCCTGAAAGAAGCCAGATGAGAAAAGTAATCCTGCTTAAGCTCTCTGTTATTTTCACGTTGAGGGTATTGCATAGCGTAATCATGCCAGTGAATGATCTTACATGGTAAAATCTTATTACAGCTAATGGGAACTGTGCTCTTGCCTGTCTCTGTATCTGTACACACCAACCCATCCCACCACTGAAAAAGCAGTTTGGGAAGGGTGATCTTTAGATGAAAATGACTGGGAAGAAAGGGGTTAAGCAGCCCTTCTCTGTCCACTTTTCCTTTGCTCTGACTCACAACCTGCCCAGGGTGATGAGGTGTGTTTTAAAATACATGTTTTTTATTGTTTTTTCACTTGTAGGGCAGGACTCATTACTCTGGGTATAATGACTAGTCTGAGCCAGAGGGAGTAAGATACGGCTGCTTTCATGCATTGCAATGGAAAGGGTAAAAGAAAAAGAAAAAAAACTTGTCTAATGGACACATAACCAGAGGTCATATATTTCCCATTGTTATTTTACTCCCTAATTAAATTACATTTCAAATCATTTCAGACAAAGTAAGTTATCACCGTCGAAACAGCTACTGGGGGTAGATATTTTTGTTATAGCCATTGAAACATCGCTGCAAGATTATAGAGACCAAATGTTGTACCTAAATTTAGAGATGGTCAGAGCCACAGAGAGTTCAGTCCAGTTCTCCAAAGGGATGGGACTAAGTCCATCCTTTTCTTATTTCCAGGAAGATTTTCAAGGGGAAAGCCTTAAAAGTCTGCACAGAAACACATATTGCAGATACATCTACTGCCCTGGACTCCTTCGGGAGGAAGGATGGGATATAAATTAAATTAATTTTTAAACAAAAACAAAACTTGCAAGGTTGTGCACTGCCTTCATATTCCCCCTTTCACCTTTGTGAACATAAAGAACTTCCCCCTCTGAGTGGCAGGGCTTGGTGACTCCCAGGGGTAATTGCATGGAAAACAACATGGCTGCCTCCAGTGTTTACATTACAGAAGCCTCAGATTGTCCTTGCAAAATGGGTACACATATAGGAAAGGGAAAGCCATCAAGGCAGAATTCTAACTGCAGTTTATTCGCTTTTCCTGACTTTTTCCTAACTGATATTCTGTGCATTATGTTGAGTTTTCATAAGACATAAAAGCTACTTCCAGCCAACTAAAGGACTGTAGTGCACGTTTAGCGCTCATTTCCGTGTTATATTATTCCAGAAAAAAAATCTGGAATTTGCAGCCTCCTCGACCCAGTTTTGTGTGGTAATTTTCCTGCCTTTTTCAAGGGTTCATGCCACAACCACTCAGGGGACAAGCTGTCAGGTAGCATCCTAGCATGCTCACTTCAAAGCTTTCTCTTTTTGCCTAATGAGAAGGCTGGTATTTTGACACTGAATGGCAGAATGCAGAGGGAGAGGGATAACACATTGGCCCCTGTTGATGTTTGTTGCTTGTTGTTGCTGTGCGAATGAGATTTAGTGCAGCATGGCGGTACAATGGTTGAGATGTGATGGAACAGGTTTGTGCAGTGTGGAAGGAATGTCAGAAAATGGGACAGAAGTGCCAGCCTTATATCAGTTAATGTAATAAACCCTATATGTGAATCAAGCCAAGGCTCTTGATTCTCCTTTTGCACCAAAAAGTTAGCTCTTTTGAACTTCATGCCTTTTCCTGTTACCATGAGACTTGGGTGCAAAGGGGCAGCTGGGACTGCACTTAGAAGGTGGGAGTGTTACTGATTCTATTAAAAAAACTAATCTCTTCCAGATATTGAGAATTGGAGCACTTTTCTTCTGCGTAAGAGAAAGGAAATAGAAAAAACATAGCAAGGGGGAAATAGCAACTGGGAGGAAATGGGGTAGAAGGTTTTCCTCTAAATTAGCTAAGGTCCAAACAATTCTTTATTTAAGATGTTTAGACTCCATATTTCTATAATAAATTCTTTCCTTTTTTTATTCTTCCCATTGAAAGATCTGACCGACCACCCCTTCAATAATTACCTTTTTGTCCTTGAACATATATAGAAGGTAAGAATGTGTATCATTTTGTAGCTCTCAAGCTTTAATCTTCAAAAAGAATCCAAACTAGGCTAGCAGCTTCTTGCCTACACCTTACACAATAACAAGAATGAAATAATAATTCCATTTCATCTTCCTCACCTATGTACAGCATTGCTATAATTATATTATTAAGAGTGCTAACAAAAGCATATTGTAGCCAGTCCCTTGATAAAGAAAGCTTTAGTCTTCATTTACCTCCTCCAGAATCTATTGACTTTGGGTTCACTCTCTTCCAGATTTCACTCTACTTATCGCTCCTTTAAATAAAGACCTAAATTAGCTGGGAAGTGAGCCTTTTTATGCCTCACTATCCCCTTCTCCTAAAATAATTATTACAGAAACCCATAGCACTGGTGAAATTTTGATAATGGCCAGCAATGTTACATTTGGTGGTGGTGTTAAAATTTATTACCCGGCATTCACTCTGAGTGATGATATATATTCATCCAGACACAGAAGTTATTTTAACTGATCATGTGAATGTACAGTTCAGATAGCTCAGGTTATAATTGTTTTCACCTTACATATCGGGGTGGAGAACAGGGTGGCCCTCCAGATGTTGCTGGACTGCAAATCCCATCACCCCTGACCTTTAGGAGCTGAAGTCCAACAACATCTGGAGAGTAACAGGTTCCCTAGCCTGTTTCATCAAAGCCAACCAGGGATCATGTAGTGAACACAAGATTGTGATGCCCTGTAGCTAGTAAGAATTGGTTATGTGGCCAGCAGCATTGCACAGGTGGCATTGCTCTCCTGGCTTCCCAACACCTGTGTGTCACTACCAGTTACCGAGAAGGAAAAGGGCAAGGCAGTGGAAAAGTACAGGCACAGGAATACCAGATTGACTCCCCCACTACACCCACACTGACCGAGCTTCTTGCTGCATTGCTTCACCCCCTCCAACCTTAACAGGCAGCAAGACACAGAATTCGGAAGCCAGGAGAGCAATGCACCTGTCTCCCCCGCTCCACCCGAGTGCAGCCCCATTGGCCAGTGCTGTATGTGGCAATGACACAGAGGGCAGATAAAGCCCTCCCTTTTTCTTCACTCTGAATGCAATGGGAGAAAGATGACATTCCTGTTACCCATCTAGCCTCACTACGCTGCAGATTTTGTAGCCTGTCCGCACTGCAAGGAAGACACCCAGCATTAGTTCCCTCCAATCCTGTCTCTTGAAGACCTTTCAGACTCCCCTGGGGATGAAAATGTTCACAAAATGCACCTTTACCATTCTGGTCCTGTGCTACTTCTGAGTTCTGTTAAAGTAAGCCTTGTAAGGCCCACAGCCATGGTAACACCTTAGTAACCAGCATCCAAGTTAAAATAAAATCATATATTAGATTTCAAATGTTTCAAGGTCTCTCACTTGCTTAAGAATCTATTCCTCCCACAAACCAAGGAACCAGGAAAAAGGGAAAGGAGAGCATTGGCATGCTAGGTGTTGACAAAATAATGGCTGCAGCCTAACTTAAAGGATTGTGTGCATTTCTTAACTGATTAGGCAACGCTTTGGACTGTGCTCTGAAATATTTGTATTTGACCCAAAGTAGAACTGATTCCTGTTGTTTTTTTTAAGAGAGAGTGTGTTACATGTACCATTAATATGCCAGTTGGGGGTGGGGGTGGGATTTCTGCTTCTAGAACTGTTATTCTTCTCGTACAAAGGGCGTTTTCATACTGCACAGCTAGGGTAATCCAAACCTTCTTTGCAACAGTCTTGGTGGTGGTGGATTGAGCATATGTATCCCTCCGCCAAGCCCTGCCACCCTGTACTAGCCTCCTCATCCCAGAATCATTCTTGTGGTGTGGATTTCCTCCTACTGTCTGGCAAATGAGCAAATGGACAGGTATGTTGCCTGCTGGTGGTAGTCAGTGAAGAAGAGCTCTGGAATGGGGTGTTGTGAGGGTGGGGAGGAGCTGAGTCAGCTCAGAATCTTGTTGAATTCTCAGCTTGCTCTGCTGCCATCAAGTGATATCATTGAGAGTGATAAAGGCCCAATTGCTGTGCCAGCTCCAGGAGGGTGCAGTGTCCCGAAACCCAGCATAACCCAAGTTGAGTCCCAATTCCAAGGGCAACACTAGAGAGTAGTTAAACAAACCAAAGGGTCAAATGCCAGTCCAGGTTCAATACACCAAGCAAGGTCCAAAGTCATTCGTCCCTCCTCTGAAGAAGCTCCAGGGTTGGAAAACCTGGAGTCAGACCCAAAGGCACAACTCAGTGGAGTTCCCAAAACAGCCAAGCAACAGTCCAACAGTCCATCGAAAGAGCCATTGCTTTGCTTCCCTTGTATCCTTCCAGTTTTGATTGACTACAAGCTGGGTTTGCTGCAGCTGAGCAGCTGTGCTTCTCCACTTGATGAGGCATGGGATACTCACCTGCCCTGAGCCTCATCCAGCTGAGTGACTTTAAACCTCCTCCCAGACCTAACAAGCCCTATGGTCTTCACCTGGTCAACTAGTTAGACCTTCCATTGTTCCTGATGTTTTGGAGTCCGTCATGTCCACGGAGATGGGGCACCTCTGGTTCTGGAGATGTATCTCCTTCCTTTGGCTCCTGTGAACTTTTAGCTGCTCCCTCCCTCAATATCCTCTGATTTCCTGTAAGTACTTCCTAAGCCCCCCCCCCAAGCTCCCCATTCCCATCTTCAGTTTGCCCCATGGCTACACCGCTCGCCGGGATCCTCTTCTCCTTCCTCAGCATCCTGCCAGTTCATGACATGCAACGATCTGCCTGCTTCCCTTTCACCCCAGTTGTCATGCACAAGACTGAGGATACAGTGATGGCAGCACCACTCCATTCAGCCCTGCCAGGCAGCGGCCAAGGTTAGGATTGCACCATTTGTTGTGTTAATTTTGTTTTGAGATTATGTCAATGAGCTTCAACAGACTGGGAAAGTGTTGTGTTCCATTAGCAGCCTTCCCACATTATACATTGTTATGTACTGAGTTGAATAGGATCCAAAAGGCAGCAGTCTGATTGGTCCTAGAACAATAGGATTCAGAATGCAGCAGTCTGATTGGTCCACAGGAGCCACCCAATCCAGCTCCAGGTGGAAGGGAATCCACAACCTGATTGGCCAACCGGAGAATCCTGGAATTAGCCAATCACGTGGGGCCCATTGTGTAAATAATGTATATAAGGCAGACATTCTGGGGGAAGTCCCATTCCTCCTCTCCACTATGAGCTGAATAAAGAGCATGAAATCCACTCTCAACTCCGAGTATATTTCACACATCCTGCTTGTATTTGGGTTCCTAGAATGTAGTAAGAAAGCACTTAAAGATTTGTATGTATTAAGGAAAGACAAAGTATGTGTGGCCAATGTGGACCAAAGAAAAATGGTATCCAGTTCGTCACAAAACACACACATTTAGTCATGAGTCCTGAAGCTAACTGCAAGGCCTGGAAAACTATTTCTCCATCTGATAACAAACATCACAGAGGTGTGATTAAATGAGATTCAGCTGGTAAAGCAGGGACAGAATATGGTGTCTAAATAAACTACAGTGGTACCTCGGGTTAAGTATGTAATTCGTTCTGGAGGTCCGTTCTTAACCTGAAACTGTCCTTAACCTGAAGCACCATTTTAGCTAATAGGGCCTCCTGCTGCTGCCGTGCCGCCGGAGCACGATTTCTGTTCTCATCCTGAAGCAAAGTTCTTAATCCGAGGTACTATTTCTGGGTTAGCAGAGTCTGTAACCTGAAGCATATGTAACCTGAAGCATATGTAACCCGACGTACCACTGTATCTGAATACAGAGATTCACAATCAAGCAGAAAATATTTGCATCAAATAAGGCCACAAGTGCCTCCTTGATTTCAATGGGATATAGCAGGCTTCCTCATCCTCGGCCCTCCAGATGTTTTTGGCCTACAACTCCCATGAACCCTAGCTAGCAGGACCAGTCCTCAGGAATGATGGGAACTGTAGTCTCAAAAAAAACTGTAGGGCCGAGGTTGAGGAAGCCTAGAATATAGGCATCCTTAATTGGCACAGAAATGCAGATCATATAATGTGCTTTGCTCTGTCAAAGCCTCGTCATATTCTGCTCTGTCATTTTGGTTCAGCACAAAGCACACCCCAAGCACTTTTGGTGCTTTGGCTTGCCAAGTAAATGTCAGTTTTCCACTGTTTCCTGTTTTATGACAAACTCCTGTAGGGTTCCTGATCATCTAACCAATGTCATTAGATACCTTTAGTCAACCATGAATACTGTTGCTATATGTAGCCTCTGCTCAGAAAGTTCTCTTGCTTGTCTGGAGTTAGTGACGTCAGATCCTTTAGCCAGTGGGATTCAGAGATCAGATATTTTGAAATCATGGGCTATGCGAAGCTTGGAAATGCTAGATTCAAGCTGTATTCCTTAGTGCATGCCACTGAATTCATTAGAAGGCAGCGTTCTTGTAAACAATTGTTTCTAGTCGTCTTAAAATTATTAGTTCCACTTTTAAAGTGATCCATGAGTAATAGAGGACTGGGAGCACGAACATAAATAAGCCCATGTTTGGAGATTTTGTCTGGAACATAAACAAAAGCAAGATGAAGCAGCTGATTTGTTCCTGCCTCGTGCATTGAGGGTTTCTTGGCATTTTCACTGAGAATCTCTTATTAAAGAAAGATTTTAGGGAGCATCCCATCTCGACTGGTTTACTGCACCTTGCAGGACCTTATTGTAGAATTGCGAGCAACATCCTTTGCAAGCTTAATTTAAATATGCATTCCTTCTGAGTACTTGTGGATGTGATTGCCTAAAAAGATCCATTAGTTTGACATACTGCAAGGTAAAATGTCTTTGTAAATAAGCCTGCTCCTTGGGCAATTGTGTAAGGCTTCCCACAGGCATCTGGCTGGCCACTGAGAATAGGATGCTGGATTAGAGGAGGCATTGGCCTGATCCAGCAAACTTGCTTTATGTTCTTACGTAAGTAGTCCAGTAAATATCAGTTCAGCAGTGCGTCAGGCACATGTTGAAGCAATCGTACACATAACCACTTCAGCCATGACAAATGTTCACAATCTTAAAATATATAGACGCAATCTTCACATTAATATATTAAAAAGGAAATTCCTGAGATGGATACGGCCCATTCCGTGAATAATTAATATTTGTTTTATCTTCTGTTTCCCATAAAAAGTTAAATGGAAATGACTTGTTTCAAATCTACTTTAATTTTTCTTGTCTTTTAATTTCCCATTTAAATTAAAGTTATTTTAATATATTCAGTCCTTTTATCCTACACCATGTCTTTCCTCTTATCTTTTAGGGTCCATAAAAATGCATAGGCTATGGGCCATAAATATAACTGATGACTCAGCCCTGCTCCAGCGTTGGCACTGGGGTAATTTTAAACACATACGTGCGGAATTAGAAGGCAGCCATTGGAGACACTGAAGCTTTTGCTGTAGAAATGTTGCAGTCCACAAGGGGAACCCCAGGTCTGGAGGCCAAATGCAGCTTGTTGAAAATAGGTCTTCAGGGGGCACGAAAAAGGCAACAGAGATGGTGCCTGCCTAATATTCAGGGGAATGGAGGACACACAGGTAGGTACCACCATATTAAAGGCCTGACTTCTTTATTGTGCAGAATGGACCTCCTGATAAAATGCTGTCTACAGGAGGCCCTCACCTGAGGAGGGCAGTGATCAGTTAGTTGTATAATGGGTAAAATGAACTTTCATAGAATCTTAAGAGTTGGAAGGGTCCAACCCCCTGCAGAAATCTCAGCTGAAACATCAATGGCAAGTGGCCATCCAACCTTTGTTTAAAAACCCCCAAGGAAGGAGAGTTCACCATCTCTGTTCCACTGCTGAACAGCTCTTCCTGTCAGAAAGTTCTTCCTAATGTTTAGTTGGACTCTCCTTTCTTGAAACTTGAAGCCATTGGTTTGAGTCCTACCCTCCAGAGCAGGAGAAAACAAGCATGCTCCCTCCTCCAAGTACCTTTCAGGTAAGCCTGGCCTATACATATAGCAGAATGAGGTGATAGATTGGACTACACCACTTCAACATGGCGAGATGCCATATTTGGAGACTCCCCATGTAACAAAGATTCTGGTAAGTAGAAAACTGTCAGCTCAGGGAGATTTCAAAGATAGGACTTCTGCCTCCCCACCTCTACCCCTGCTGGGTATGCTACACTTATTATTATTATTATTATTATTATTAGCCAAAATAAATGTGCTATTTTGTTTTTAAGGCAGTACATTGCAAGATGCTATTCCCTGTCTGCAGTCTGAATTGCTAAAGTCCACCATATACTTCAAGCAAAGGAAGACGAGGACCTTAATGCTAAACAAAAATGTCATTCTGCCTAGTGTTAACATTTTAAGCTAGCTAGATTATTGCAGGGTAACCCACAAAATGGCCGTCATGTGTTGCTGGACTACAACCCTCATCAGCCCCAGCTAGCATGGCCAGTGGTCAATAATGATGGGCCTTGTAGTCCAGTGGCATGTGAATACTCCATGATCTGAGACACTTAGGCTGCAATCCTATACTGTTTGCCTGGGAGCAGGCCCCAAGGAACTCAATGGGGACTTACTTCTGAGTAGACATATAAGGGATCACACTGCCAAATATAACTAAACTCAATTAAACCTTTGCCCCCACAGCTGTTCCAACAGGAATTGCTCCCCTCCCCAAAGCATGTCAGCTATTCACAATGGAAGGCTCCCATTGCTGCCAGTGGCAGATTCTCTCCCATTGTGAATAATGCACACTATTTGTTTTTTTAAAAAATCAACTACATGCCAGACATTCCATATACTTTGATCCTTATGCTCAAGCATCAATGTGCCAACTGGGACCCTGGTGAAGAGACCGAGATGGCTTGACACATAGGCACACATAGGCTAAACCAATGACATCATTTGCCATTTTTATTTACTAGTATAATGTTTACAAATATTTGCCCATTTTTAATTAAACTCTTTCTTTTAAGGCATCCCATAGGCTTGGTATCTAGGCTCTTTGGGTTTTGCAGAATTTATTATGCCATCAAGCAATGTCTCTTGCATGGTCAGCCTGCATTTGCCTTTGCAAGTGAATGGGCAGCAGGCCTGTTGGAAAGGGCAAAAATAATCCATCAGGGAACCTAATCAGCTTCTGTGTAAGGAAGCATCACCATCCTTTTCATGAGTCTCCCACTCGAGTGGCAAAAAAATAATAGTCATACAATTTTGTGACTTAACGTAATTTGTTTCTGAGACAATAGACAATTAATCATACTCTTGTCCTTTCTTCAAGAGATGGCCTGTGATTGAAATTGCATGCTCATTAGAGCAATTAGATCATGAAAGGGCTTCATTTGGCTTAGGAAGTTATGTGGCCTGATACGTAGCATTACTTTCTACATTTAAAACTGCACATAGTTCCAAGAATCTGCAAAGTAATTGGCCACCTTTCTTGATAGTGCACTAAAAACTCTGCTGTTTAAGTCATTTCTCTGATGTCATTGTGTAACTCAACTGCTCTGATCTTCTGAGAGACGTCTACAAATGGCTCTATATTTAACTCTTGCCATGAGTAGGAGATAGTTTCATTCTGGATGAAATAAGGAATGAATATTATCATCCACCACAACCAACTAAGGAAAGGGCCATTAAACAGTATCTAAAATTTAGATTTTAAAAGAAAAGCCACAATTTGCTTGACAGAATTATCAATTAATTCTAATCATCATACATTGCAATCTAATACTGAGCTATGCAGAATAAATCAAATTCAGATGCAAAAATAGTTGCTATTTCTAGATTAATACAATTCACATGCCATATAGCAAAACTATCAGCTAACATATCAGCTACTTCATAGACAAGGTGAAGGAACACTTAATCCAAGTATCTGGTGAGTTTAACATAGTCAGAAAAGTATTCACACACTCAACTGGAATACCGGAGGCTACATTTTATGAATACTTTTTATGAATTCATTTTATGAATGAATGCATTTTTGTGCATGCTACTTGACTGGAGAACTATACTGCAAAATTATGAGGCAAGTGGATTCTAAAAGATGGTCATATTTCAGTTCCCATATTGTTTTGGAAAATGCTGATTAGATAGGTTTCTCTATAAAAGCAAACTGAATCAAATTTCTTCCCTATCCTTAGTTAGGATTTTTAAAGAAACGCTTCCTTGGAAATAAGTTCTACGTAAATCAATGGATCATGCATCCAAGTAAGTATCTTTAGACCCAAAGCGTTAGTCTAAAGAAATGAATTAAAGCTGGGAGATTAGACTAGGACAGAGAAAAACGCAGCATTGTGTTTATTCTTCCAGTTTGTCTGCTGACAGAAGGTGTCAGGCTGGACTAAGCAGTTGTATGGACTGCAAGGCCAATGTAGTCATCAGTGGCTGCTTCAGTCAAATGACAACAGCCCCCCATCCAGTTTCATTAGAATTGTGCGTCCCTGGACTCCAGCTCTAACAGCCATACTGCCAGCAGCCTAACTGAGAGTGGAAGTTCAGTGACATTTGGATGAGGATGATTCAGACATACATTCTCTGAGGAGGGCCTTGGATGCAATGCTTCCTAATATTTGAAATATATTTTTAAAAAGAGAGTTGGTAACTTTTTAAAAATAATAGATGGGGGTGGAGGGGATGGCTCACAACTGTACACATCGGTTTGTCCAGAAATTTATTTTTGATCACAAGCAAATTTCACAGAAAATTAAAAACTCATGATTAATCTATTACAATTTATTTAATCAAGTTGAAGCTTTACTTAGAATGTCTCCATGTATTGCCTCGCATTGTCTTCTGCTGTTTACATATGAACTCACTACAGCTGAGTTAATGGTAAATCAAATTTTATTCTTGATGAGGCCTGGGAGTCTGTGGAGAGCAGTATATCACTCCTCCAGCCAGGCTGCACCTCTGAGTCAGCTCTCCAGAAGTTGGCTTCCTGGGCTATAGTTGTTTGCTTTAACAGGGCCAAATGCCAGATATTTAATGGATAATACATATGTTACACTCATATTCTCAATAAACATTAAATGAAAAAATCCCTAGATATTTCCAGTGAGCAGGCAGGTACGAAGCTAAATAATTCGTTCTAGGGTGTGACATAGTCCTTCCACTTTGGGGTTTGAATTTTCTTCCATAGCTTGAGTGGATACTTGCTGATGCCTCTGGAGAGCAATGTGATAATGGTGCTTCTGCCCACGGCACTTCTTGCCATTACCTCTCCCTGGCTACTATATGGCCTTGTGCAGGTGTCCAAGTTGGTTACAATTTCATCCCCCTCAGCTGCTCCCTTTGTCTCATCTGCTGTTTCAGCTGCACCTTAGTGTCTGCCCACTTTTCATTTATATTCTATATGACCTGGGATCAGGGCTGAGCCTCCCATGAGGTGAGGTGGGACAGCCTCTGAGGAGTATGCTGCTTGCTTCTGCCGCCCATCACCACCGTCCTCCATCTTCTCCTCTCGGGCCTCATTTTACTCCCTCACCACCTTCACCCGGGGGGGGGGGGGGGTACTGTGAAAAAGAAGGTAGCACTAGGGCTGTGAAGAAAGAGTAGGGGCAGCGAGGAGAGTAGAAGAGGTGGCAACATTTCTTATTTTGCTTCAAGCAGGACCTCTCTTCCTCCCAGAGGGGAGGAGTTGTGAGCGGGAGCAGACCCTGAAATGACTCCCCGCTGAGTGGGGTGGAGTCACGTATTGCTGTTTTATCCAATGCCTAAGCCAATACCACTCACATGCTGTACTCAATAAAGTTGTGGCCTAATTTTGCCCATTAACCTAAAATAATGTGTCTTTGTGTCTTATTATAATCCTATGTGGGTGGCGGGTCCTTGACTCACAACAAAACATCCTGGGACAGCCCTGCTGGGGATTTCCTAAGTGCCATTGCCCATTCTGGCTTTGAACAATTGCATTTACATTTTGGGAGAAGAGTCTTGATATTTTGGCTCTTTTATCATAGTGCAATTTCTGTTTTACTTTTTCATCAAAGCAGCTTTGTTTCGCCTTGGATGATGATCTGATGCTCTTGTCTGCAACATGAAGTCTTTGGCATATGTCCTGGATTTGAGCCTTCTGCTCATTAGCATTTGAGCATATCCTCATTTTATGGAAACAAAATAAAAAAAAAATCCTTCCAGTAGCACCTTAGAGACCAACTAAGTTTGTTATTGGTATGAGCTTTCGTGTGCATGCACACTTCTTCAGATACCATCCACACGAAAGCTCATACCAATAACAAACTTAGTTGGTCTCTAAGGGGCTACTGGAATGATTTTTTATTATTATTTACTATGGCAGACCAACACAGCTACCTACCTGTAACTCATTTTATGGGTGTGCCAGATATTTAGTTGATAAAGCATACATTAACACTTGTGTCTTTCTCCACAGTTTTCATCTGATTGTTTTGTTCACAATCTTTAATTCTTGCTCTACAGAGTATGGAATCATAAAGGAAGAAAACTTTAACTACCAGCCATTTTATTTGCTAGAGCTGCTTATTTTTAAATCCAGGTGGCTTTCCACACATATGCTGCACAAAGTATCATTCAAAAGAAAAGCAACCCAGAAATATCTGCCTCTTAGCTCCTTGATCTTGGTTTCTCATTAAGCAGTCCACTCTCTAAGCTACTTGAAGAGATTTTATGCTAATTTCCATATATTATGGTTCTTACCTTTGAACAGAAATGTTTGGGAAAAGGAGAAATCCAATATTGGGAAGGACTAGGTATTGTGTGGGGCCAGTGGATGCCTTACTGTTGCAATACAGACTTGTGAATCTTATGGATGATGCCATCGGGAGGTCAAACATTTCCATTTCAAGGATAATCTGGAGATGGAGGCTTGCAAAATAACAAATATCCTATTCCAGAAAGTGATTGTGAGGAGGAAAAAGTCAAGTGGAAGCAGAAGCTGAATAGTGGGCACCTCCAGACTGCCAGTATTTTGCTGGAGGGAATCAAGCATTTATATATCTTCATATATAATAAGATTATAATAATGTTGTCACACTGCAGTTTGCATAGTCCTGATAGGTGGCCACACAAATTGCACCTTGACAGCAGCGCAGCCGGTGGTTGGTCCAGAGAGACGAGTGAGCAGCCCAGGCAAGCTGCAGGGGGACAACCAGGAGAGACGGTGACAGCTCTCCAGTAACTGTATATACATTCAGTTTTTCTCTATCTTATCTTTCTTCACGGTATAGGTGTGTATATTGTATCTGAGAAGCAAGCAGATGCCCTTGGCACTTATTGCCTTGTAGGATCTTGCTCCAAAGAAGCAAACCAGAGCATTCAAAGGGACTTCTTCTAACCCACCGGCATCAGCTTGACACTCCTTATTTCCTTGGACATCACCCAACAGGTAAATCTAGTTTTGAACATGCCAAGATATAAAATTACTAACAAGAGTTTAAACCAACCACAGCCTCCTTCCCCCCACCCTGAATTGGAATATAATGAGCAATTGTGGCTTCTTGAAAAGTTGAAATTTATCTTATTTAAATGCTGTTGGTTTCAGTGACAGAATTATGGGATTTAAAAGTGGCTGGATTATACCCAAACCTTCCTGTGGTTTTGCATGTAAATTCGATTGGAGCACTCTTGTGCTTGTACAGCAGATTAGTGCAGAAGTGTGAGCACTTAATGTGAGCTGTTCACTCAGTGAGAGCAGCAGGTATGCTTTCCTGCCTTTTGTTTTTCTTGACCTGCTGACACACAGATTTTGTCTATTTCTTATGCCTTTCAACTTGCAGTCTCCTAGGAACAAACATAATGCACACATATGCAAGAAACAAAAACAGGTGTTGTTTTCGCCACCTTTTATCAAAGCTTTGTAAACGCCTATTTGCTGCAGCTATTACCAGTTTCCTGCGTTTCCTTTTAATTTAGAAAAGAAATTCTTAGAAATTTGCATTTTCTGAATCTTTGCTAATTGACCAGAAGCCATTGACCTTTCTAGCAAGCAAACTAAGACAAGGAGTCACTGGCCCTGAATGAGTACTATAAAAACTGTGTTTCACTTTTTGAAATAATGGTTGTTGTTTTTTTAATTTATACAGCATATAAGCCTTGGTAAGTTTCATAGGCAAAAGCAGACAGGCCTGTGCTCCCCAAGAGTTTACAGTCTCAGTTAGATGGTAGGGAAATGATGGGAATAGGAAGAAGAAACAATGCTAGCAAGAGACGAATGTGGGAAAATGCCATGTCACATTATTTAATAAGTTAGGAATGAGGATCAAGTCAAAGGTGAGTTTTGAGGGATGGTTTTAGAGCGGGGGCAACACACATTTGGGGGTGTTCCATAACTCCCATAGTTCCATAGCAGCAAGGGAGAATCCTGCTAGAGTTATGTTAAAGGACCAGAGACCTTTGTGAGGTTCAGATGCCAATCTTATACATTTGTGGGATAAACCCGACTGAACTCAATCAGACTTACTTCTGAATAGGCATACATAGGATTGTACTGTGAGGATGCAGAGTTGAAGAAATGGGGGTCATGGGTGGGGATATCATGACAAACAAAGACTGAAAAATAGGACTCCATTTCATACTGCAAGTGGGCCTGCCCATGTAAAAAGCTCCTTGCTTCTGGAAAGCTAGCAAATCAGGGAGAAGGCTGTGTCTCCCAAAAAGGCAACTTTGAGTGAATGACTAAAGTATTTTAAGAAGAAAAGTAATAAGCAAGAATGCCAAATTATTAATGCTATGCCTCTGATGTTAGTCATCCTCAATGAAATTTGTGAACTGCATTACATCAACCAGTTCAGTATGCAACTGGGAATATTGAATTTTGTGATTCTCTAATATTTCTTTAATATTTGACTGTTTCTGAGAGTGATGCTTTGACTAAATTCGCAGACTGTTAACATCTACACAGAAAGTTAATTACCCGATCTTTTAATGACATTCAGCGCAGCTTTATTACTCTAAGGAACAGGTTCCCATGGAAGGAAATGCTATTAGCTCCTCAGGGCACAATATGTAATTCTATCTGTGTTCCATCATTCAACGTCACTTGCATGGAGAAATTGATTTGTAGTTATGGTTCATCAAAACTATATCCATTATCTAGTTACAAGTGTGAACGTAATTTCATCCTCTGGTGCCAAAATGCTCATATTTACAGTATGTCTCCAAAAGATATTTGACATCTAAGAGTTTGTCCTGTATTATGTCTTTCAGCCAGATCTGAACCATGTTTACATAAGAAGTAAGCCCCACTTACTGTCATACTTAATTTGCTTACTTTGGATTTCATAGGCCTTTACTATTTTATGAATTTGAGAGGATTCATTCCCCTGCCTGAGATGAATCAGGTATAGTGTGTAGAAGCTGTTTGGATTTTATAGGAATTGTGAAACTAATTATGCAACCGATAAAAGCAATTTAGAGTGACAGCCTAAAAGTCTTTCCTTACCCTGTTTGCTGAAACCGCCTAGCCCATCCAATAACTGTTCAAGAGCACTGTCATGGCACTTATGACCTGGGGGGCGGGGGTGGGGGGTAGGGAGAGTGGACAGTGTGCCGGGAGTGGCTGCTAACAGTTGAGTACTGTTGTGCTCATGTCCTGATTTCAGGCATCCCATAGGCATTTGTTGGCCACTGTGAGAAGAGGATGCTGGACTAGATGGGCCTCTGGCCTGATGCAACAGGCTTTCTATGCTGTTGCACTTGTCCTCATTTGTGCACTTATGAAACACCTAAAGATTACTAGTGTCCTCTTTAAAATGTGGCACTGACAACCGGATGCAGCCTGTATGTATGTGTGTGTGTGTGTGTGTGTGTGTGTGTGTGTGTGTTTATTTCATAAAATTTATACACTGCTTGATTCTAGGAAGGAGAAAAGCCTCAAGCGGCTTACAAAAAAGATAAAATAATAAAATTATCAGTAAGAAAAATTAACAACAATAATTTAAAACCAATGCATACAGAAGGTCATCAACTGCCCTCACAGTAATTGAATCACAAATCTGCAAGACTAGAATTTTTGGGACCCCAGAGATACACCCTGAACACAGTGGAACTATTACTTTTTACAACCTAGACACAGGTGTGAAGCTGCATCACACAAGTAGCTCATGTTCAGCTTGGGAACAACTTAGGGAGGGGTAGCCAATGTAGTGCCCTCCAGATGTTGAGGACTACAACTTCCATCGTAGCTGAGCACTGAAATTGTAGACCACATCTGGAAGGCGCCATGTTGGCTTAGCCAGACTAAGTCATGTAAATACTTTTCATATGCAGTCAAGCCAGGTCTCCACAGGCTAATATTTGTGCTTTGTTTTTACCTAAATCCAGGTCTTTACCATTATCTTAATCGTTGGTTTTGGCCTAGTGTCCCAGCCTGTCAAGATCATTCTGAATCTTAATTCTGCTTCCTCTGATGTTGGCTATCCCTCCCAGCTTTGGGACATCTTCAAATCTGATAAGCCAACCTATGCCCCATCATAGAACAGACCTCCTGCCAGGTTGATGCAGAACCATCAATGAGCACTCACTGGATATGCTTTTCAACCAGATCTGGATCTACCTAGCGGTAGTATTAACAATAGCCCACATTTTATATTGTCAACCAATATATATTGAGGAGAGATCTCAGGGGGAAAGATCCTCATGGACATAAGTGGCTCACTCCTTTTTACCCCAACCATACATAAAAGTCTTTGGAGAAACTGGACTGTTTCGGACCCTTTCAACTGAGGACTGAGACATTCAAGCCACTTATACCTCAACCTATGGGGTCCATATGGTATACACTATACCTGCTCTTTAAAAAGAGAGACTGAGAACAAGGATTCCCAAGGTTCCTTCAGGAAGCTTTGTTGGGAAATAACTCTCATATCAGGTACATGTTCTCCTGTGTCTGCAGCACTGAAGTGACCTCTCCGGGGCGCAAGCCTGGGTAGCGCAGTAGTATTCCCGACTATTCACGCATGATAATAATAGCAATACTAGTCAAACTCTTCTGCTTAAAGTCAACAGTTTTGCATTGATTTTACTTTTAAAAAATTAACATTTCATTAAAAATGCTCCAGTGTTCTTGTGACTCATCGTCTATGATTCAGAACTTCTCAGGCCATTTTGTAAAGGGCAGCATGCTAATGTCAGATTAAAAAGGAGGGGAGAAATCTAATTTGGTGCTACTTCACAAGCACTGCTGCTAGATTTCTCCCCCCCTTACACACATCCCTCTTACTCATAGTCTTCTTCCCTCTTGAATAACATTGCTTCCTGTACTCCAAGTTTAAATACCAAGCAAAATTACTCTCAGGTTGGTGAATAGAAAGATGCTTACGGATTAGGTTAAAGAGTGCCAAAACTCAATCAGTCAGAAAGCTGCCTGGTGTTATATCCCCCTCTGTGTGAGCAATACTCAACAGCTTAGTCTCAGTTTCTCCATCTATAAAATAATAATAACAGTGGCTATTATTATAAATAGTAATAACAAAAAGTCCATTTATATAGACTGTCTGAGTGCCCAAAAGCCTTCACATTTTTTTGTATGCTGTATGTTGTTTTTGTATTTTATACAGTAGTAACTAATAAGGTTTATCATTAATTTATCTCAGTAATCCTTATAACACCCCTGTAAGGTAGGACGCAGATGGCGCTGTGGTCTAAACCACTAAGCCTAGGGCTTGCCAATCAGAAGGTTGGCTGTTCAAATCCCCACGACGGGGTGAGCGCCCGTTGCTCGGTCCCAGCTCCTGGCAACCTGGCAGTTCGAAAGCACATCAAAGTGCAAGTAGATCAATAGGTACCACTCCGGCAGGAAGGTAAGTGGTGTTTCCATGTGCTGCTCTGGTTTCTCCAGAAGTGGCTTAATCATGCTGACCACATGACCCGGAAGCTGTATGCCGGCTCCCTCAGCCAGTAAAGCGAGATGAGCGCCGCAACCCCAGTGCCGTTTGCGACTGGACTTAACTGTCAGGGGTCCTTTACCTTTACCTTTTTAAGGTAGGACAATACTATAATCTGTAACACAGATGGAGGTCTTGGAATGAGGAACAGTGTCTTGCTTAACACTGTGCTCACATCAGAGGTATTAACTAAATGTTCATACTCTTGATCACTATGCTATACCCAGTGGTATAGTTTTTTTTTTTGGGGGGGGGGGACATAGCAGAGGTTGTCCCAAGCACAAAATTGTTAGAGGTGCAAAATTTCAACACCTGTGCTGCCACAATACAGCTGTGTACATCTATTGCTGGGATCTGTTGAAAACGGCTTCTTCATGTGAAACAAGAAGTGACCTCTCCAAACAACCGAACAACCCTTCTTTTTTTATTTCTGTGGCTGCAATCTCCTGGGTGACATCAAGCAGTTAAATGTGCATGCACACTCCATTCATTTCCCTCCCACCCACCTCACCTCTACACAGCCCCATGTGCTGGTGACCAGCTCTACACCATTGGCTATGCCAACTCTTATCTTCCTTACACCTTATCTACTTGACCAAATCCAAATCCTCTACTGATATTCAGCCCAGAAGAAAGAAAATGCTGTGATTCTGGGAACAGGCTTGGATTCAGGTTCCATTGCAACCATGGGCTCACAGCAACTTGGCCGAAGCCTCACAAGCTGCCAGACTAGTTTTTCATCTGATGAGATGAGGATAGAAATCTAACTGACATGCTTGTTGTGCAGGGGTAGCACGATGGACTGGATCATGACCCCCCAGCTCTTCCATGAATGGAAAAACTCTTCCGTTCACAGAAGGAGCTGAAATCCAACTGAGGCTCCCCACTGGAGGAAGGGAGAGGAAGTGATTTTTGCTCATTTTCTTTGCAGCTACCTACATGGGCTTTCGTGCAGCTGTAGAGGGTCCTGCAACTCTCTGGAACAAAATTTCAGGAGCTTGCCAAGGGGGAGGGGAAAACCAGTGAAAATCTTCTCTCATCCATTCCTGCACAATTTCAAAACATACTTATATAAATGACTGATAGGAAGGATATGTGTTGTCACTAGTAGTGAACAACATAACAGTTACTAAGGTTTTGCTTCTTACAGATGTAGATATAAACGATTAGACTGTTTCTGGACTTGAAAGCTTTCTGTTTCACCATCTCCTCTGACTCACTGGCTGGTGATTTTATTTCGTATTGAACACTAGTCAATAAATTCACTTATAGTTCTTTCCATGTCCCTAAAGAGGAATTTTGAGAAAATGAGGGTTGAAGGTTCCATATGTCTAAGCTGCAGTGGCTGGTTAAAGTGATTTCCATTGAAAAGTTAGTTGATTTGCTTGGGCTTAAATTCAGGTTAGGGTATATTTTTCTTCTGTTTCAAAGTCTATTAAATTGCCTTCATTATGTTTCCGCAGCCAGCACAGCTGTCTTTTACTACTGAGCTTTTCCATCTTTTATTAATTATGCACTCAGACATATGAACAGACCATTTGTAAATGATGAACATTCCAGATCTGGTATTGTATAAACTTGCACACTTTATATTGCAACAGACATGTGCCCTTCAGATGAGGTTGAGGTATTTGTAAACCAATTGTTGAAAAAGGTTATGAGTCCTTTTTCTTTTTTGAAAACAGAAATTGCAGCATTACAATTATTATGAAGGCTGCACGTGATCACATGGCCTACAGGGTAAGCACAATTATCACCTGATACTTTGGTGGTTTGTAGCGTCTGTCACATACTAGCTCTCCTCCTTGAAAACCTCTTCCAGTGATTTCAACCAGCTGTTGTCAATAACGGCTTATCACATGACCCTTTTACAGTTATATAAGGAATATTTAAAGGCCACACCTCTTACCATGTGAGCCTGCCCAGTCTCTCAGAGGTCTTGTTGGATGCCCATAGCCATCTAAGGTTCAGCTGGTGAGAATGAGGTAGGGCCTTCATGTTGTTGTTCTGGAATATCTTGCCCGTGGAGATCCTCTTTGGTCCTTCTTGTTGAGACTGAATACCTTTTTGTTCCAGTAGGTCATCCTCTTGCCAGCAGTGTAATTTACAATGCAACCCAGTGGGGTAGCAGAGGGGGGAGTTGGGAGGATATCTCCAGGACTATTCTTCTCAGAGCAGGACTGATGATGCAAATGGACTCACTTCCTCCTCCCTTAACATCCCTTGTCACACCATGTGATATCTAGATCTCAACCAACTTATTGCTTGGTTTGCCCATTCACCATTCCAGCTGCAGCAGACAGTAGTGACCCATATGGGAAATGAACACAAAAGAAGCCTGTCTGTGGCTTGGTGATGGCTGCTGTAGCCCACTTTAAAATCCTTGCAAATGGAAATGCACTTTAATGAACAGCATATCTTCCAAAAGTAACCATTGGAGATGGTTTTCTCCAGGGTGGTACATGGGATACTAGCCAATGTTAGTCATACTTAGAACAATCTCATGGAAATCCGTGGGTGGTATTCAACTAGGTTTTACTCAGAATACACCCACTGAAATTAATGAACATGTCTGAATTAGATCCATTAATTTCAATGGGCCGCCTCTGAGTAAAGCTGAGTTGACTACCACCCATTGGACCTAAATAACAAGTTCATTGTTTTAAATGGTGTCTTCTAAGACATAGTTGGATGTTGCCTATAGGCTTTAGAGTTCCTTGCAGTAAGAGGCTTGGTTTCCCTCCTCCTCCCTCTTTTCTGCTGGCAACTAAAAACATTACCTGAACTGGTATTTGCTTAGTTTACTTTCTGAAATTTGGTCTCCCCCTAAGTTCTATTATAGGTGATGGAATATTGTTCCTGCTGCAATGTGCTCCATTTTAATTGTTTTTTATACAGTTAGTTGCTTTAGTTTAGTTTAGGTTTTTTAGTCACATTGGAGGTCACAGTTTTAGGACCAAAAAGTGAGAGACAATTATTTGAATAAATAGAATAAAATATTCATACTGTAGTTTTCCTGGCTCCCACCCACCCACCCAAACACAGCATAAATAAACACAGCAGGTGCCCAAACAAGTTCCTACACCAGTTTCCCAGAGAAATGCACAAAATAGCTATATGCAGAAAGACCGTTTACTTTTTGCAAGCAGCAGTAGCAACTGTGGCCCAGGGGAGGTGAAGAAGATGATGTCCACATGACCAGCTAATGTTGCTGTTGGCCTCGACTGGTTGCAGGGGTGGGTGGGATTTCCTGCCAACCTTCAAATTCAGATGGGCGGTGCTCTGGCAGCAGATGTGACAGAGCCAGTCTTCACTCGGGTCCACCGCCACAGCATAAAAGCCGTATGCGCTGCAAGATTTTTTGCCCCAGTCTGCATCACTTTTTACTTACATTTGTGGGCACAGCTGCAACCAAGTTGCTTTTCTTTAAATGGACAAGAGGTGATTTGCAGTGGGGGGTGGGGAGCAGGTTGAGTGCCAAAGTTTTACAAAATGCAGACTATACATGCATGAAGACAGAACATTTCTCACCATATAACAGTGTAGGGAACCCCTCGCTTAGTTTTGAGCCCTGTGGATCTTTGGAAAGGGGCTTACTTGTTATAAAGCACTATTTATGGCATCTTTTCCATTTGAATGTGGATGAGTCTTCTGATTTGTGGGAATCTACCAGTCAAATGAACCCTAGCATCCTAAAAAATATACATCAGATGGAATAAGCCAAGGGGATGAATTTTAATTTTCTGAAATACTAGGATTTCTTTGCTAAAATGATAGAGGTGGAGCGGAGAGTAGTTGTCAAAGAAATAAATTATTTAACTCTCAGTTATGAATCCAATCCATAGGGAGGCAAATATTTTTAGCTACTGCCTTTTTACATGCACTGGTAACTGACAGCAGCCAGATCCTGTAATTAACTAACCTATTAAATATTAATTTTTCAGTAAAATAGTAGTATAGAAAATGATGATGATGGTTTAATGTTGGGTGGCAAGAGGGGAGAAACCCAGGGAATGGAAGGGCTGCTGTTATGAGCTTGTGGGGAGGGGAGGAAGTAAACTGTGTGTAAGATCCTTCTAACTCCTGGATCCAGCAAGTCTTAGAATATAAACCAGGCTAGCTTCCTGTCTTGAGTTGATAGCCTGGTTGATGGGCCATTAAGAGAACAAAGGTAAGGGGCCTCTGGGTGAGATAGCAAATGTTTGGAGTCCCTCTCTCAACTCAGAGACAGAGGGACAAAGCTTGAAGTTAGAGTTGAAAATTTGCAGTGAAGTGACCTAGAGGTAAAGCAGCAAGCTGGAGAGAGAGTCAGAGCAATGGTTGATTTCTGTTTGAATCCAAGGCCATGACTATGGGAGAACCAAGACCCTTTGGGGTGATAATACTGCAAACCCCTCCACCACTTGCTCAGTTTGTATATATGTGAAAATAAAGCCTATACCATAAAGACACCACAGTCTCCTCTGTGCCTTATTCCCAAAAGGAAACACGAGCCCCAGGTAAGTGCCTGGAACCCCTGAAATCCTGCACTGCTCAGAGATTGGGGTGGCGTGCAACAGCTACCTTTATATACATTTTCCTTCCTGCACTCAAGAGATGCAAATGAAGATTAAGATGTTCGTGCTCTTATAATTACAGTAGACAAGTGAGAGTAGAAAATAAGATTCAAAGACGAATTGGGAATACAGGCAAGATGTCTGAATTTTTTTTCTTTCAGTTCTAAAACTAGAGCACTTTGAGGTGTAAACAAGAAGCTAGATTGCCGGGGCATCACTGTGCCTGCACATATAGACACCCTTTACCATGCCATATATATATACTTTAACTGAGCCAGGGGCATATGCACATACACACACATGTGTAGGTTTGTGGTAGAGCTTTCTGCATTGTCCTTGCTGGATGGAGAGCTGCATATATAAATTGATGCTGGCTGCACGATTCCTGATCAAGTAATTGGAGCTGCACCTGCATGACACTGTTAAAATAAAAATGCAGCCCCCACCAACCACCTTTCTGGAAGAGAGTGGGAAAGAGGCTAGATTTTGCTTCTTCCTCCCCACCCATCCCCTGATCTGATATCACAGAATCATAGAATTATAGAAGAAGAAGAGGAGTTTGGATTTGATATCTCGCTTTATCACTACCCTATGGAGTCTCAAAGCGGCTAACATTCTCCTTTCCCTTCCTCCCCCACAACAAACACTCTGGGGGTGAGTGAGGCTGAGAGACTTCAGAGAAGTGTGACTAGCCCAAGGTCACCCAGCAGCTGGATGTGGAGGAGCAGAGACACAAACCCGGTGCACCAGATTACAAGATTACAGATTACTCTTAACCACTACACCACTCTTGAGGACCATCAAGTCCAACCCCATTTTACTGGACTTTTCTTTGATGGGTAAAGTTTTCCATATATGAAGAGAGACATACACCTTGGGATGTGGGGGCAGACCTCGGCCTTGGTCTTTTATGCCCAAAGACCCCTATTCAGACAATATCAGAAACATACAGTTCTGATGCCTCGCCTACTTTACCTGGCATTTCTCCAGGGGCACCGGTGGGGTGAGAGTAGGCCTCTCCTCCTACTCTCAAGGTTCAAGTCTTGATCTCTCCAAACACCATGCCCAAATCCAGTGATCGCAAGGACAAGAAAACTCCCACTGAAGAGTGAGCCCCTGCTGACTTTACTGTTCGAACCCACAAAAAGATGGTGTTGCTACATTTCTACAGGATCCAGCTGTCAACGTTTCCCTTTTTTAAAGGGAAATTCCCTTATTCTGAATAGGATTCCTCGCAAGAAAAGGGAAAAGTTGACAGCTATGGATGAAGAAGTTGCCAAAATAGAAATGACCAAAAAGAAACAGAACGAGAGCCAGCTGTTTTCAAACTATGATGTGTGTGCACATCCCCATATGCTGATTCAGAGAAAGATGATGAGCTGGGAAGCCCAAACTTCTCTCCTTTCATGCACCTACTTCACCTGGGACATCAGAGACTGCTATAGTCAGGGTGCGGGGAAATCCTAGTGAGTGTAGAGTAGCATCCAAAGTAACATTCTTTTTCATGTGAATTTTGCTCATAACCAGGGTCATTGAAAGCTTCCACTACAACATATGGATTGGCTTTCCTGATTCAGCTATATGAAGCTAGTTTGTCTGGATGTGTACTTCCAACAGTTCCTGGCTTGCAGTACACTCTGTTCTGGAACTAGTATGTTGATGCATAGGAGGTGCCTTCCAGCTCTATTCTTCTCAGGGTAACATTTATGTGTCTTCATCATTTGTTGACTGCAATATCAACAATGAGCAATGACCAGACCCAAAACTGTAGAGTCATTGCTCAATATTGGGAGACTCAGGTTCAATCCAGGAAGCTGAGTGCAAACAAAATCGTGGTAAGAGAAAATGCCTCCCTTGCAGTATTAACTGTCTGAAATAAACTGAAGACCAGATTTGCATATTACATAACTCAAGGCCCAATCAAAGCCTATTCCCCTTTTGCTAACTGTCATGATGGGGGAAATAGTGCAGGAATAAGAACTGTGCATTTACGTAAAATCATTAACATTCTTTTGATTTTTTTCTGAAGGCAACTTAACGTTATTGAAATACAGATCTGGCCTAATTTCCCAGCTGAAAATAAAAAGCCTTGGAGTATTATAGAGAACTCACACATTTTGAAAAGCAAACTACTTTTAAAAAAAGAAGAGAGTTGTTGCTAAATATATATATACCACAATGTTAAAGTTAAAAGTGATGGAACTGGACCCGCAGTTTGCTCCTCATTCCATGAGGGAAGCTCCGCTCTGGATACTCTGGCTGGTAAAAACAGGGAACCATTGGGGCCAATTTCAGTTTTCCCCTGCCACCGCCATGCCGCTTCTTACACTGTTCCAGAGCCTCCTCCAACCTTCTGGTGCAGATTTGGGGGGGGGGGGTATATGGGGCTGCAGTTGGAGGGAGAAATCATCAAAACCCATCTCCCCCCAAATAGGGCTCCTCCACAGAAGATCAGAAATCTTCTGTAGACAAAAGAAACTCTTCTGTTTGTGGGAGGCATATTGCCGATGCAACTCAGAAACAGAATATTTTGAAAGTCAGCACTAGATATCTTATTTAGTTCGTTAGGAGTAAGTGTAATGTGTGTGATTTTGCATGCATTTCAATGAATGGTTATTTATACTAACCACACTGCAGAAGTCTCCCCTCTATATTGTGGTGGAGCAGGAAGTGATTCAACTGGCAAGCACAGCTAGAATAATTTCTGGCTATTCCAAGGATCAGCTTGCAGGTCAAGGTCATGTTGTAACAAACATGTTATTCAGAAACTCTCTAAGGTGAGGCTTTTTCTTCATGATGCTCTGAAGTCAAAGTGCAACAGTGACATACTGCTTAATTATAGCATAGTGTGAGATCTTTATGGCTTTTAATACCTGAAAATGTCATTATCCACATTTATAGAGAAAGGAAGGTGGAGGTCTTTGTGGAAAGTACACAAAGAGTTCTAAAGGGCAAGGAATAGTTGACATATTAAACAGTCTCATTCAAAGGAGTTCAATAAGAGATGTTAAGAACTAGAGTGGGTCCCCCCCCTTCCTAATTCCCTCATCCCCCCCCCCCCGAATGCTGCTTCATAGCTAATGTTCTCTGGGAATTTCCTGAGCAATTGAATATTTACTCATATTGAATACCTGCATTCAACAGTCAATAATTTATGGTTTCAGTATTTGGCATATAACATTATATGACACCTGGCACAAAATGCTAATAGTATTTGACAGTTTTCATAGCTACTACAGTCATACCTTAGTTTTCGAACGGAATACATTCTGGAAGTCCATTTGACTTCCAAAAACGTTTGAAAACCAAGGTGTTACTTCCAATTGGTTGCAGGAGCTTCCTGCACTCAGCCGGAAGCAGCAGAAGCCGTGTCGGACATTCGGCTTCCAAAAAAAGTCCACAAAGCAGAACACTCACTTCTGGGTTTGTGGCATTCGGGAGCCAAAACGTTCAAGTCACAAGGCGTTCGAAAACCAAGGTAAGACTGTACTTGAGAATTCCAACCTTTTTCTCTTCAGGGAACACTTTCTAAGATTACATCTACATGTATGCAGATGTTAGGAGTCTCTGCATGTTGCAGAGGATCCTGGAGCATATTTTAGGGTGTGAGAACAGTGTCCCCATGGAATAGAATTGGGACTCATGCATTGTGAAATGAGTTTGTCTCAGAACACACCCAAACATTCCCCAACTGCAGCCAACAGGAGAATATCACTGGGCTTTTCCCCCTGAGTCAGTGATGGGTTCTTTGTAAGTTGATTACGAAGTCAATCTACAAAGAACTGCATTTATCAGAAAATATTTGAAAACCACATGGATATCATATTTGACAGTATTTTATGACTGGTTCTGAGGTGATTTTGAGAAGAGTTAGTTGAAGAGATTCAGCTAGGGCGTTTAAGAGTGGAGCAGTTGCAGACAGTGGGGTGGTAGCACTGAACCAGCAGGTGAGTCACTGCTGCTTACGAGGGAGAAATAAGGTGGCAGGGAACACACCAGTGGTGCCAATACAGTGTTCCTGCTGGTGTCCTTGCAAAGCATCAAGCTCCCTGCTGCCTTCCCCTTCCCACTATCCCTTCCAGTAAGCAGCAGCTTCCCATCTGCCAGAAGCTCAGGTAAGTGTCCCATTCTGCTACTGCAGCCTTTCTCAATATCTGGGTCCCCAGATATTGTTGGACTACAACTCCCATCATCCCTGACCGCTGGTCCTGCTAGCTAGGGATGATGGGAGTTGTAGTCCAGCAGCATCTGGGCACCCAAGTTTGAGAAAAGTCGGATTAGAGAAAGAAGAGAGACCAGGGGCAGAGATTGTGCACAAAACCTTTTCATTCAGGGAGGACTGTAGAGGAGAGAGCAGCAACTTACTTCCTTCACACAGTGTTTGTCCAGCAGGTGCCCAAGGGTCAGGCAATATCAGAATGAGGTATGATATAGTGGTTTGACTGTTGGACTAGAACCTGGGAGACCTGGGTTAAAATTCCCACTCAGCCATGAAGCTCACTGAGTGACCTTGGGCCAGTCACCATCTCAGCCTAACCTACCTCAAAAGGTTATTGTGAGGATAAAATGGAGAGAGTGTGGGTGGGGAACCAAGTTGGTGCAGACCTTGAACCACTCAGAAAAGCTCCATTAGATTGAACTATGAGAATGCTAAGAATGGGTTCTTAGTGAGCATTTCCTATGTTCAAACAAATTTACTGCATTTTGATTGATGCCTGCATTTGCGCCATCTCCCTGGTAAACCAAGAAGCTGATTCAGTAGGAAGGGAATGGGACCAGGGCAAAGGGTGGTCTTCTTAACCAGTCAACACTTCCTATTAAATTGGTTATTCAATGGCAGCTTATGTTCTGCTATTACCTTGTGTCCTTTACACAACTCATTATCTGTTTGCACAAAGGAAGAGTTAGGGAAGCAGCTGCAGTTTGACTGCTTCTCAATACACACAGAATATTTGTAAGCAATTACATCTCGGCATCTCTTCTGAACTCATCTTCTTGTTGCATAGCAAAGAGGGCAGATTAATTATTATAATGATCCCCTGTAAAGTGGGTTAAAGTATATAAGAAGTTTCTTTCCCGCAGTCCCTTCTCTTCACAAAGAGAGAGAAAGAACGAGATGGCAGCTCACCCCTCCACAATGAGCCAAAATTAGTTCAGACCCTTACATATACAAAATGCTATCTGAAGAAATTGTGCTTTATTGTGAGTTAATTGTTTTCATTTAACTCGGCGGAGAGAGCAGACGCACATGGCAGAACGGAAGACGTCAAAAACAGAGGAAAACAAGCAAACAGCGATGCTTAGCTGTCTCTGACAGTACCAACAGATTGACCACACACCCACACCCACACAATAACTTAACTGCAAATGTATCCAGCATTTTGGGTTGCCACTACCTGTTCTTATGTCTTAAAGAGCTATTAATCAAGGAAGATACAGTACAGCAAAGGGAGCAATGGGTATGCACACCCCACCATACCACCAAGCTACCAAGTCAGAAAACAGACTGAATTATACTTAGGGTATTCACCATCAGCACCTCATAAATGAACAAGGGTTGCCACTAGGCTACACTCACAGGAACACACTACTGGCTCCTCTCTATGGAGGGCGTCAGCCACCACATGAATGGCTGCATGGCCAGCCATTACATGGAGGCACCAGTTCTCACACACTTTGCCTCAACTGCAAATGGCTTGCTGGTGCTCCTAAGCTCAGTTGTGGCACATGAGGTGAGGTGCTGCTGATGGACCACAGTCAGTCACCAGGTCTCGGATGGGGTGGGACAGGGCAGGTTAGCAGCAAAGGTGGAGAGATGCTGAGTGGGAGATGGCAGACACCGGTGAAGGCACACTTGTGGCCAGTCCCTTCCCCCACCCTCATCACCACTCTGCCATGCTCTGCGCTAGCAAGTGGACGCAGCACTACAGCCAGGTGGGCAGCACAGGGGCGGCAGCCCACCTCACATGGAAGGAATTTGCGTAGGGCAGCTACTAATGTGAATAGACCCTTGAGGAGAAAAATGGGCTTCCATCAAGTTTCCTATGCTCCACGCTGGCCTAGCCACAGGATTTTGTATAAAATCTGTTCGATCAGAGACAACCCTGAAACAAAAGCCATGAGACATCTATCATAATCACTTTCAACCCCTTGAAAAACAACAACACTGTTGTTTATTTCCAGCCTTAGGAAGGAATTTGCTTTGTCTAAACTTGATTGACTGAAGGGCAGATCCATTTCTCTATTTCTTTTCTATATTTCATTACCAGCTGGTCATTTTATTGAATTGCATGTTTAAAATCCAGCTGAGGAATGTATCTTTGCATTCAGTGAGGCTTTTCATGTTTTTAGATAAAAACCTGTTAAATCCCTAATCCAGGGATACCATGTGTGCAGCACCGTTTATTATTTCAACATCTTCAAACTCAATTTGTGGTTTTTATTCTATTTCCTTTTGCAAAAGGCTAGCCTTTTCCCAACAAATATGGGCCAGGCTAAATATTATTTGCTGGGGGCAGAAAAGGGATTCACACAGAATTTCAGCAATCTAGCCTTTTTCTTGAGATGCCTCATTCCATGTCCAATAAGTGTGAGATGCCTTTGCCTGTGGTGCTGGGTCCCATTTGTTGTTGTTGTTGTTTAGTCGTTTAGTCGTGACCCCATGGACCAGAGCACGCCTTAACTTAAAAAACCCTCTGCTTGTGCTTCCAGTGTGGTTGCACTTCACCCACTTAGCATGCCTCCATACAATGGCAAGAAAGTGGAGCTATAGCCCATGATAAAAGCTTAGTAGAAAAATTATGGCTGTAATAAATGCACTCCCCTTGCTCTATGCAGAGTTTCATAAATGTACTCTTCTAAATGCATTTTATCTTTTCCTATTGCTTTCTCCAAGGTCGTCATCATTTTGGAGGCGGCTGGAAAAGAGGATATAGTGAATCCCTTAATTGGTCTGACCACTGTCACCTTGCACTGCCATTGTTGCATTTACAGGGGAGGAAATCCGTCACAAAGCTTGCTGCTCCTTCTGAAAAGAGCATTTGGATGAGAATGCTATTCATGCAGAGGATGGGAGGAAAAAATGAAGTGGTATAGCAGCTAATAGAGTTTGAATCAGACATTCTGTGCTAAATGGTGCAGGATGCTCTCATATGATTTTCTACCTCATCTATTGCTATTTAAAGCATCTCCTTTTTTGGTTTCCCAAAAAATTCTCTCTAATTTCAACTTTCTCCCAACATTTCCAACTGTGGCAAATTTTAAAGGAAGAGCTCAGAGATAAGAATATGCACAAGCTCCACATGCATGAAATTCCAGACTATAATACATGTTCTGGATTGAGTGGGACACTTTCTGCTGGGATTTTGGTATATCCTCCCAATCAACCTACTTCACTGGTATATTTCAGACAAAGAATTTAGGATTTAAAATATCTCTCAGACATTGGATCTCTTGGGCATGGCCATTACATCCTATTTGATCATGACTGTCACATCTGTTAACATAGCTGGCTCAAGACATTTTGCTGCCCGAGGCAAAGGACAAGATGATGCCCCTGTTCCATGTTCAGAAGGTGACTAGACTAAGATCTGGCTCAAACCCCAGAGCTGTCAACAGGACAGTAGCATCTCCCAGCACACCTGAGGGCTGCTGGCTAGTTTAGGGGGTGCGGGGCATGGCACCCACCACACCCACTTCTGCTCTCCAAGAGGGGAACACCCAATGAGGTAGTGGTAGTGGTGCTGCCCCTCAGTCACCTGAGGCAGTTGCCTCCCTCTGCCCAGTGGTCACACTGTCAGCATAAAACAAGTTCACCTATTTTCATTGCACGGACATTGAAGAGGATGGGAAAGCTAACCTTGTTTCAATTTCTTCCAAAGTGGGCATTTCAGTGATAGCTGTACACCTCCCTGTGTGCTCAGCGTTTTCCCTGTTCCTTTCGCTGAGCCCACATGCCTTCATTCAGAATGGAAAATCTGATTAGTACTTAACTGACCAGTTTGGCTGAAATCAGAAAAAGCCAATTAAACAATGGGAATACTGCGTAATTAGATTTGCTACCAGCTAATTATCAGCCAGACCACATCCAGCACTTCCACAAACGGATGGAAGCAGGAATAAAAGTTGCAGCCCGGCAAATGTATATGTGGCATTCCCTCCGCCTTTCCCCAAAGAACACTTTAAAATGTAAGCTCTCCCCTTCATTCCATATGCATTTTCACAGGCCTCGGCTGAAATAAGCAATTGTTTGCATTGTGGCTATGGTGGAGTTGCCATTTCATGGGGAGAAAGGAAAGAGGGGAGCCTACAGTTCTTTGATTGGTGAGCTGGTAGGAGAGGGAAGAGACATGTATGAGTGACAGGAGGCTGCATTTTTAAATCACCCTATTCCACAAAATTGCTTCCTTTCGCAGCCCACAGATACAGCTGGCAACCTTCCTTAACACAACTGAAGTTCCTACCAAACTGGCCCTGTGTCTTTCCTCAGAAGTCTGACTTTTTATGGACAAAAATGACTGGGAAGAAGGGAGGTGGTGGCAGAAACACAAAGTGGACTCCCCCCGCCCCATAGAATTAAAATATAGACCTTGGTACTCAACCTTGGTACTGAAAATGGGTTCTTGGGCTCAGCCCTGGGTGAGGTAGGAAAAGGTAGCCCTGGGTGGGTGGGAAATAGAGAATGTGCCTGGACAGTCACAAAGTGTGTGTAGGCATATGTGAAAGACAGAAAGACAGACAGACAGACAAGCCACATCAGTACAGAGCTACTAAAAGATATTCAGGAGAAAACAACAACGGATGAGTGAAGAAGGACCAGATTCTTTCAAAACTGTTGAATGAGCTGGTGGCTGTGCTCAGGTTTCTTGGTTTCAGACTTATATGAGAGTCATACCACAAGCCTTGTAAGTCCTTTTGTGTGTGAAGGAGTGGATGTACATACATGAGTAAGTTGTAGTTGATCAGTAGCTGGAGAAGAAAACGTATCTGCACATGCTCAAACGAGCTTTCCCTCACATATTCCACAGTCAAGCCCCAATATTGAACAAGGAAATCCGAAGAAGCAAACTACAGCTGTGATGGTGGTGTATGAATTTTGAATATTTACATACTGCCCTCTCATAAAATATCAGGGTAGTGGGCAGCAACATGGAAGCATAAAAATAGTAAAAAGCAGTACAGAACAATCCTTAACTTGACCGGCTACTCAATAATAATAAACAACCGCACAGACCTGTTGGCATAGTTACTGTTTACAACTAATCAGCCAAATCAAGAATTTGGACTGCCAGTCCACCAGCATGCAACAAGGATTGCAGTTTTACTTGGCCTCTGCCTATATTTAAGACTGATTAGAAAACACACCCTCTAATTTGTGTAGAATGCACAGAAATTAGCGACAGTCAGATTTGATTGCCTCTGAGTTACAGAACACAAACAAAATTGTTGGATTGATGCAGGAAATCAAAAAGTGATATTTTGCATTTGAGGTTACACTGCCTGTCCTTTCTGGCCTTCAGATCTATTATTACACAGGGGCATCTTCATGTTCTGCAGGCTACCCTGATTGATCACATCTTGCTTTACAAATCATATTTGGCTCACCATTTTCCCCCCATCTCCAAATTTGCATCAGTACTTATCTGTGAGAGCCACAGGGCAACCTTATTCCACTGATTGCTAAAGTAGCCCAAGGACAGGAATTATAAGTGGAGAATGGAAGTAGTTTTAAGATGTTGGAAGTTTGATATGGATAAGCATCTAGGATTTGCAAGGCTTATCTCTAGATTATCAAAGCCCTTTAAGATTTCTCCTTTCCTCCACACTTACTCCCTTTTTAATCTCTCTTGTTTCGTTCACCATACCAATTTACAATAGCAAGTCTCCTTCATGCTGTTTGAAATTCCACAGAATGATCCAAATAAGGTGATCCATGGATGAGACTAGGCTTCCAGACGCCCATCGTTTTCTGAATCAAAAGCAATTATGTCACTGAACAATAATCTAGTTTTGAAATATAATTTTGGTGTGCATGTAATGTGTATGTATCAATCTTTCAGTGCTGCAACACCCAAACTTCAGAACTCATTGCCTATTGCAATCAGGCAGGCACACTCACTGTAGCCTTTTCAACAACAGATAAAAACAAATTTAGATTGTCTGAAAAGCCTATGGGGACCTGTAGATGCTGCCATGTGATTTTAGCTTATTGCTGATTTTCATAATTTTTGGGGTGTTGTTTTTAACTGGTTGGGGTTTTTTTTTTTTACTGGTAATTCTATGCTTTTGTCCTTTTTGTAAACCTGCATTGAGGTTTTATGATAGTCAAGCTGTATATAAATGTTTTGAAATCTCCTGAACTGGGTCCATGCCCTGCCATACTTCTTATCTGACTGAGTTTACAATCTGAGCAGGAAAAGAAATGGGCCAACAAGTGAACAGCTACTCCTTCCTCATTCTTAGGCTACTTACCAAGTTCTGGCTCTTGTAATGATGGCAGGAAAGGAGGGTGGGGAGGGCACATAAGCATTCATGGGAAAATATTAGTGAACTATCATTTGTCTTGTGTTTTTGGCTGTGCATCGATCTGCTGCTGTGAAAAGTAATACTCTAAAAGGGTCTATAGTGGTAAAAAAAGGGGGCGGGGAGAAAAGATGGTGTGTCAAATATTCCATGCTAAACAAACTCTCATTGTGTCTATACTAGTTTCTGTACACATACTCAGATTTTTCTTCCTTTTTTATCTAATAAAAGCAATAACACAAAAAATCAATACTGCATTAAAGCCAACAGCAAACTCCCTTTGATATTTATGGCTGTGGACTGCATGGCTATAAAGCAATTGGGGGGGGGGGAATGCAAAAAAACCAAACTCATAAGGCTATATAGCCTGAAATAATCATTAAAATATTGTTGGAACAAGTGTCCTGCTGGGCCCAGTAGCATCTTTAATAGGGGTGTGCAAGCAGGGGTGTCATTCAGTTACCAATTTGCTTGTGTTATTAAAAGATTATTATGTTTTTTAAAAACTTTACTTATTATTTTTTTAAAAAAATTATAAATCAACACACATCGAACAATTCATACATTAAACATCAACTTCCCTTCTCCCCACTTCAATGGTTCATTACATTTCTTCGTTGCTGCATACTCTGATTACTATCTATTTTAGTTCATCCAATTCTTCTCTTGATTATATTTTTACTGCTAGATTTATTATTCTAATCCTGCTAATGTTTTAAGATGTTTAGAGTAATCTTTCAAATAATCAACAAACATTTTCCAATCATCCTTAAAATTTCCCCTTTCCTGCTCTCCTAGTTTACCAGTTAAGCTAGCCAGATTAATTTGCTTTGTTTGTTTGAATTATGTTAATTATTATTCCCCTTCAGTTTTGTCTCCTGTTACTATCAAAGGGAGATCCTGTCTGTCTTCTGCTGCCTGTACCTTTGGGTGTCTTTGATTCAAATGGAATGATATCTTTAAGGTATTCTATGGCTCCCTCAAAGCATTAGACATGCCAATCGTCAGATTGTTTAAAAGAGGTTCCATTTTAGAGGCACATCCTATATAATCCCCCATTTATTCCAGCTGCATTTCTTCTGGTGACAACTTTGAGGTTTTCCATCCAATTGTTATGCCATTTTCAGACCTTCTATTGCCTCTCCAAAGGATCATCTCTGACAAATTTCAGATTGAGAAGAGCCAGGGTTCTCATATTATGGTCAATTTTAAAAGGTGAAGAGAGAAAACAGAGCTTATCAACTCTCGTCCCCCCACTTTCCTCTAACCTTTTGGTGATGTGTACAGGGAGTACACATCTCCAGTTGAAATGAACGAGATATGAATGGATTTCTTCCTTCAAAATTCATTCATTTGAATTCTCATTTATTTCTACAACTAAAATTGTTTCATTTCTTTTCAAAATCAATGCACATACGTAAGGCTGCATCCAGCAAAGTTGTCTTGTCCATGCAATGATTTATGCATGTGCTGAGGAACTTTCCTCTGCTCTCCCTGCATATACCCCAAATCTTTTCTGGGGTTACTCTAAGCCCTTTGGTGCAAATTTGGGGGCATGCAGGAAGATGTGAGGGTGGGGAACCTCCCATACTCAAACAGAAGTCCTTGTGCGAATGGGAAGACTTCATTGGATACAACTCTTTGTCTCTAAAGATGAGGTGAGGAACCTTTCCCCTTGCCATGGGCCGCGTTCCTTCATGGGATATTTATCCTTCTGCCGCCTCCTTTTCTCTCTTTCTGCCACCCCTTTTCTCACTCCCACTCTCTTTAACTTCTCTTCTCTTTCTTTTTAACTCCCTGTCCAGGAGCAGCCAGCACAGAATGGTGGTGTCATGCAGCCACCTTCTCAACAATGCTGTTGAGACAGGGGCTGGGGAAGGATGGCAGTGAGCTCAAGGCTGAGAAGGCACATCATTGGGGCAACAGTCATGTGTTTATGTTTCCAAGCTAAAGCAAAGGAAGTGGCCTTATAGAGGGATGGGACTTTCAGAAAACCTCACCAAATATTTTTCTAATTCCATCTCATAAGAAGCAATTCTGTTACGCTAACAATAGTATTTTTTTACCATATTATATGCATTATTATATGCATATGTACATTATTATACATGTAACATCATATATATATATATATATATATATATATATATATATATATATATTTGCTTTCGTAGATTTTCACGGGTACAGGAATGCAGGTTTTGGTGTCCTCGGGTGTCTTCCCGTGTAAAAGTTGGGGTGTCTAGGCGACGTTTCGACGAGGTCTCACTCGTCATCTTCAGGCTGGTGCTTTCGGCTTCTTGTTACTGGAACAGAGCAGGATCTCAGTGTTTGAGTTCCTATAAATACTGTTGAGGAGGTGTGGTGTATAGCCTCCAATGTTCTGGGCAGAGAGGAGGTTCCCAGGCTAGTGTGCCTTTTCTTCTTTTGTTCCTTAATTACTTGAGGGATATCTTGAGTGATTTCTTGAGTGATTTCCTGAATCCCACTTAGGTGGGTCATTAGGTGTGGATTAGTTGCTAAAGCCTTCGTGTCTTGAACTCTTGAACTTTGTGAAGAGTTTTTCTGAGAAGATGGCTGTACTGCACTTGGTTGTGCTCTGGCTTGGCTTCGTGTATAGGGGCGAGCTGTGGTTTTGTGGCCTGTGCCAGCCAGATCTGTGTAGGGATTGCAGGGGGGTGCAGCATCCGGAGGTGCCACCCTGGTTTGGCTACTGGATGGTGTCTGTAATTTATCTGTGGAGAGGGTCTGGGTTTGGGTCTGGTGTGGTTGATTGGTGATGGCGTTCTGTGTGCCTCTGGATCTGGTGTCAGATTTTGTGGGGAGGGCTAATTTCCAGATGTCTGGCAAGCGGGATGTGTCGTCACGCTTGTTCATGTTGTGAGGGTGTTTCTCTATCTCGATGGCTTCCATGATTATTCTCTTGTGGTGATGTTCCATGTTAAAGAGCAATTTGGAATCTGCAAAATTAATTTCGTGTCCTGTTTCTTTCTCTTTTCCAACACATGAAAGAAACAGGACACGAAATTAATTTTGCAGATTCCAAATTGCTCTTTAACATGGAACATCACCACAAGAGAATAATCATGGAAGCCATCGAGATAGAGAAACACCCTCACAACATGAACAAGCGTGACGACACATCCCGCTTGCCAGACATCTGGAAATTAGCCCTCCCCACAAAATCTGACACCAGATCCAGAGGCACACAGAACGCCATCACCAATCAACCACACCAGACCCAAACCCAGACCCTCTCCACAGATAAATTACAGACACCATCCAGTAGCCAAACCAGGGTGGCACCTCCGGATGCTGCACCCCCCTGCAATCCCTACACAGATCTGGCTGGCACAGGCCACAAAACCACAGCTCGCCCCTATACACGAAGCCAAGCCAGAGCACAACCAAGTGCAGTACAGCCATCTTCTCAGAAAAACTCTTCACAAAGTTCAAGAGTTCAAGACACGAAGGCTTTAGCAACTAATCCACACCTAATGACCCACCTAAGTGGGATTCAGGAAATCACTCAAGAAATCACTCAAGATATCCCTCAAGTAATTAAGGAACAAAAGAAGAAAAGGCACACTAGCCTGGGAACCTCCTCTCTGCCCAGAACATTGGAGGCTATACACCACACCTCCTCAACAGTATTTATAGGAACTCAAACACTGAGATCCTGCTCTGTTCCAGTAACAAGAAGCCGAAAGCACCAGCCTGAAGATGACGAGTGAGACCTCGTCGAAACGTCGCCTAGACACCCCAACTTTTACACGGGAAGACACCCGAGGACACCAAAACCTGCATATATATATATATATATATATTAATTAGATGTATAATATATGCATGTTATACACATATGCCCTCCAGGTTTCCTAAAGTAGAATCATAGAATCATAGAGTTGGAAGAGACCACAAGGGCCATCGAGTCCAACCCCCTGCCAAGCAGGAAACACCATCAGAGCACTCCTGACATATGGTTGTCAAGCCTCTGCTTAAAGACCTCCAAAGAAGGAGACTCCACCACACTCCTTGGCAGCAAATTCCACTGTCGAACAGCTCTTACTGTCAGGAAGTTCTTCCTAATGTTTAGGTGGAATCTTCATTCTTGTAGTTTGGATCCATTGCTCCGTGTCTGCTTCTCTGGAGCAGCAGAAAACAACCTTTCTCCCTCCTCTATGTGACATCCTTTTATATATTTGAACATGGCTATCATATCACCCCTTAACCTCCTCTTCTCCAGGCTAAACATGCCCAGCTCCCTTAGCCGTTCCTCATAAGGCATCGTTTCCAGGCCTTTGACCATTTTGGTTGCCCTCCTCTGGACACGTTCCAGTTTGTCAGTGTCCTTGTTGAACTGTGGTGCCCAGTAACAAGCACATGAACTGATGCATACAACAATGCATATATAACTGTGTAAAAATATATTTTGATATTATAAAATTATGCTACAGAAATATTGTACAGCATAATCCAGAGTCTCTAATATGTATTTTTGGCATACAGTTAGTAGGGCTTAAAAAAAACACACCTGAAGAATAATACATGGACAGTTCAGTCATGAACGGGCACTCAGTGAGAGCCAGTCCAATGCAAGCAAAGCTTGATTGGGTTGGTACTGGCAGGTTCCAACTATAAATCTATTTAAAATGGGTTCTTCCTCCATCTCTAGCCTTACACCAGATCAGACCGTCAATCTAGCCTATAGGCAGTAGCTCTCCAAGGTTTCAAGAAGAAACCTGCTATCTGATCTTTTCAACAAGAGAGAATATGGTTGCATCCAAGCATGTGCTCTACCACTCAGCTATGTTCCTGATGCTCTTTCAAAACAGTCATCATGTAGTCCATCAGCAGAGCCCAGAAATAAATACTAAGTGAAATGCTTTTAAGCTTGGTGTTGATACTTCTTCCCCTGCTTCATAGGGTTCTTTCCTATATTTGGCATCATGCTTTAGTATCAGCAAATGTCACAGACAGACCTTTTGTTTTCACTTGACCACTTCAGCCTGCATACAAGTTCAATATTTAGCTAGGCACTGTTCTACTTTATGAATCCCAAACATTCCCCATCTGCTGCAAACCACATAGTCTTAGCAAACTTTGTCCTGTCTTGCTGGACAAAGAGATTATTTGACAGCAGTTTAATAAGTCTTCACCTGGCTCCTTGAAACCCAAAAGGAGCACTCCAAATGAGATCCAGATTACAGTCAATATTCAATATGCCCTCTGGAAACCAGATGTGGTAGCTTTTCTTCCTTCAGGTACTTATTAAGAACTTAATTGCATGGTGGAACTTATCCAGTGCTTTTTTCCAGGGAGTATTCAACGGTACACAGTACCGGCACCTCTTTTTGTTGTTAAAAAGTGTAGCACTTACTGTAACAACTTCATGGTGAGTACCAGCACCACTTTTCTAGGAAAAAAAGCACTGAACTTACCTATAGATGTCAAGAGAAAGAGACTGTTTTCAGAGGACCATGCAGGAATTGTGCCACCCGAAGAAAATCACAAAAGCGTCAATCAATCCACATGCAACATGGAATTAGAAAAATCAGCAATGGGGTGAAACTAGGGTTGGGAACATAGGAAGCTAACTTCAGGCTGGGATCTCTCCTAGCCGTTCCTGAAGATCCTGGTGATTGGACCTGGGATCGTCTGCATGCAAAGCAGCCATTCTGCCACCAAGCTGTAGCCCTTGCTCAGGGTTGATCAACTGAACTTTGAAAGAAGCATAAGATTCCATCCATTGCAGCTTTCCTGTTTCCATACTGAATGGTTGAGAGGACTATAACAAGATTAGATGTTTCCATCTTGATCTTCTTTTAGGGGGTGAAGCATATTGTCAGAGGCTGGCTGAACACTGAGGAGTGGTGGCTCTATTACTGAGCTATGGAGAGTCTGACCATAGCCAACATCCAAATCACATCCTTTAGCTCAGAAATCTTTCATGTGATTATCCCATAGATTTAACATCACTGAGTATATGCATTTCTCCTCTTTCAAATTAATGTTCTATTGTATTTGCTTATCTATTGAAAATTGTTATTGAAAATGGCTTGTTCTGTTTCACTTTTAAGACCCAGTGAACTATGGTTTTAGTGGGGGAATTTAATCAATTCAAAACTTCCTTTCGGCAAAATAAATTTTATGTCCATATTGTAGCAGTGTTTCAAATGTGCTACCTATTAGAATAGCCTTATAGAAGAGAGATGCTCATAGCATTTTTATTGCACTTTCCTTTGGCCGATCTTCCCCTTAGTTTACAAGATTCATTTTGTTAACACTATTCTTGGTATTAAAGTGCAGGAATCACCTTTGTACATCTTAGGTTTGCTGGGGCCAACAGCAAAATATACAGACTGAAATTAAGTATGAAAAAGTGTTATAATATTATAAGAACAATACATATTTTGAAGGACACTAGAAAGGAGGCATTTTTAAAAAATTATCTAAAATCAGCTTCAATTTCTTTCCAAATATTAACTGGTTTCCTGTTGTAATGGCATCTTACTATTACTTTTTTCAATTTTTTAAAAAATGAATCTTACTACTCTGAAAAGAGATATAAAAAAAACCTGTGCATATGTCTTTGAAAGAGAAGTACAATCAGAGCTCCTAGCTTCATGGAGAAAGCCCATATAGAGGCTTTTTAGACATTAAAATATGAGGTTGAGCATACATGAACCCACATTCCCCTCCATGTGTTTAGCTAACATCTGATCAGGGCAAAATTTGGAATATTGACATTTTAAGGCCATGTGTTGGTTCAACATGAGCCAATGCAAGTTCTGGACGATATACAGTATATACTGCTATACCATCTACCAGAGGCACATGAAATTCATGCTGAAATCTGATATGCCGTGAGCAAGATTTGCCGTTGTGTGAATGGTGTATATTCTTCATGTGTGAGGCACAGGAATTTTACATTGTGTTTAACAGAGAGTTTGGTTTTCTTAGACATGTCAGCAGCCTCTACTTTCTGTACCTCTCTAAGATTGTTCATCTTGGAAATTCTGGACCACAACGTTTTCCATTTCCACACATTATACAATTATTGTCAGATCACCATAATCTACAATAATGCATGAAACCATGATGCCAGTACTTACTTTTTAAATTACTATGGCAAGAATAAAGTCATCAAGTCACAGACTTCTATGCTGCGTAAGTGCTCGAGCTGGAAAAAGATATGAAGGCTTCAAGAGTAATACACTGGCTTTATTCAACTGCATGAGTCAGTTCATTGCTCTACCAAATGGAGAATGTCAGTGTTATTTCATTTTCCAATTTGTTACAAGTGTACTTGTCATGCTTCCTGATCAAAAAAGCATATCGACTTGCGCAGCTCACTCTGAAAGTTATGAGGACTGCTGCACCCAACCGCAAGCAAAGGCACTCCATCCTGTGAGGCAGATGTTGGCATGATGGCGCAGGACGGCTCGCATACACATCCCATGCTGTCCGCTCTGGTTTAATCACATGTGCCAAAGTTGCAGAATCAGGTACTAAAACCTCTCTTATTTCAAGCACCACAAAGCTGGGAAACTGGAAGCTAAGACTGTTGTATTAACAGGCAGGCCTGCTGAAACGGCTGAGCTGATGCTTCCTGATGGGAACACTGGATTGGCTCTGCCAGTGCCCCTGTACCATGCTAACCTCCCCACCGCCACACCCCTCTCCCTGACAGTAAGTAGCAGTGGTACTTCCTGCTGGGAAGTTAGTGTTGTAGCTCCACTCTACTGGGCAAGCCTCTTCTGGTGTCCCATGATCAGCAATGATGATGTTGAGAGCCAGTGTGGTGTAGTGGTTAAGAGCAGTGGACTCATAATCTGGTGATCAGGGTTTGCGTCCCCGCTTCTCCACATGCAGCTGCTGGGTGACCTTGGGCTAGTCACACTTCTCTGAGGTCTCTCAGCCTCACTCACCTCACAGAGTGTTTGTTGTAGGGGAGGAAGGGAAAGGAGATTGTTAGCTGCTTTGAAACTTCTTAGGGTAGTGATAAAGTGGGATATCAAATCCAAACTCTTCTTATTCTGTCACCAATTGTGCTTGCTTGCAACTTAGTCTCATAAGCTGTGTGGCCCATAAGGACTGGGGTCATACTGATGAGGAGGAAGTAGAAGGGAGGAGGAAATCATATAGGTTCTCTCCCTTCCACCTCTCCTATGCAGCAGGGAGCCTCACTGGGAGCTGAGGAGGGCATTGACCACCCACTGGGATGGCTGAGGTAGAGGCGATGGAGAACGAACAGGAGTCAGAAGGGGAACTATCACGTGCTGCCTCTGTAGATGGGTACAGACTCACCCACACCCAGTGTACATTTACAAATGTGGCCTTCTTGCCATGCCTCATATTTAAAAGCTTGGCAGGAGTTTGGGACATACTCGTTGCTTCTGCTCAGTTCTGAACTTCTTGTCTGGCTCCTGAACTCTTGGCTCCTAATGCTAAGCCCAGCACTTTAATTGCTTGAATAAAGAACTCTGTCTTAAAGGTAAAGGTAAAGGGACCCCTGATCATTAGGTCCAGTTGTGGCTGACTCTGGGGTTGCGGCGCTCATCTTGTTTTATTGGCCAAGGGAGCCGGCATACAGCTTCCAGGTCATGTGGCCAGCATGACTAAGCCGCTTCTGGTGAACCAGAGCAGCACATGGAAATGCCGTTTACCTTCCCGCCGGAGCAGTAACTATTTATCTACTTGCACTTTAACGTGCTTTTGAACTGCTAGGTTGGCAGGAGCAGGGACCGAGCAACAGGAGCTCACCCCGTTGCGGGGATTCGAACAGCCGACCTTCTGATCGGCAAGTCCTAGGCTCTGTGGTTTAACCCACAGCGCCACCCGTGTCCCGTGTCTTAAAGGTAAAGGTAAAGGGACCCCTGACCATTAGGTCCAGTCGTGGCCAACTCTGGGGTTGGGGTGCTCATCTCGTTTTATTGGCCAAGGGAGCCGGCGTACAGCTTCCAGGTCATGTGGCTAGCAATGTCTTACATGCAAGTTAAGATCCTCTCCCACTGTTTTGGGCAGGAGTCCGCACGTGTTCTGTCCAGGAGTGAATGCAGTTATGGGAGAAGTAGCATGTGAACTTTAGGCTTCCCTTCTGCCTATGACAATAATACTTTGTCATTTCAGTGTGGTGGCCACAGGAAAGCAGCTCTCCAGTGGTCTGATTTCACATAGCACTGGAAGCACAACTGATGCTAGGATATTGCAGTGACTTTCAATGGTAATTTCGGCAGTACTTATGGAAGGGTGATGCTCCTGTGGCCACAACCTGGCGACCATCCATAGATCATGACACAGATAGACAGGGAAGCAGTTTTTGGTGACCATAGTTAGGCCTTAATGAGGCCTGAGTATAATGAAGACCTGAAGTGATACAATAACACAAAGAAAAGGGGGAGGGAAATATTTACTATCAATTGCCCAGAAAGTAGTACAAGAAGTAATGTTAAATCCTGAAAAATTGAGCTAGATATCAGACTGTTCTTCCTAACTGTACATTTGCATTCCAACTGCTCTTATCTTGTCCACATCTTAAAATGCAATAGTTCGAACTGAATTTTTGCCCTGCCTTGTTGGCAACTTTACCTTGCTATGCCACCAACAATATGAAAGACCCTAGTATGTTTATTAAAACAGTTCCAGTTTGAAGCTGAGCATTCACATTTGCGTCTAACATTTTCTTGACTTCTGGGACAATTATTTTTTAAGCACATCGGAATGTAATCATCATGTTTCCAGGTTCCTGAGGCTAAAGATTTACAGAACAGAGCTTTGTAGCTAGGCCAGTAAAGGCCATGGTAAGAACACTGCAGGTTAAAATGCCCTCTCACCGACATCTTAAGCTCACCAACAAATCAAAGTTTCTGTCCTTTTGGAAATCCCCAGAGCCATGCTCCTCTGACAGGGATGATATTATCTGTCACCTTTAAATCGTCTAAGCCTCAGTTCAAGCAAGCCTTGACAGTCTCTTTAGTTGCCAAGGTCAATGCCTCTGCACCTGTTGCAACCAATTGTGACAGTAAAAATGGAGGTAAAGACCAGATATCCTGATATGCTGGTCACACAATGCTAATTCATAAAAGAACCTTTTGCATGTTTGTCAAACACAACATAAGGTCATCTTTGTAAGTGCCAAACAAGAGTAGACTTGAAAGAGGTTGAGTCCTGAGGTTATAGCTTTGATGGAATCAAGGGATTTTTTTGAAATTTCACTGTGTATTTAAAAGGAAGCATGATGCATGGTGACATCATAAGACAATCAACAGATGAGTCATTGGCAAATATATATTTACAAATAATCAGAAATGATTTGTTAAAAGAATCACATCAGAGTAACTTGGTTTCCTTTTTAAACTCCAAAGTGTTACAAGTTGTAAGAGCTCTTTATAAGAGGTACTACTACCAGTGCTTTTTTTCCTAAAAAAATGTTTAGGGGTACTCTCATTTTCCTAATCATATTGAAATAATGTCCCCCAATGATGCCAAACTTAGAGTCACAAAATGTTTTGGGATATGCGTACCCCTGCGTATCCCCAGAAAAAAAAGTACTGACTACTGCTATGCTGGGAGAACATCTAAATGACCCAACAACATGAGCAGGGTTGTATGCAAGGATCTTCCCTTCTGAACTGGCAACCCCTACCAGCAGTTTGCTAATTCCACAGAAACAATCCATGTTCATCCTGCCATCCAAACTGTTCAGTTAGTGAGACACAGCTCAATGCTGTAAGAGATGTATCTGCTCATTGATAAAAAAACTCCAATGTGGATGGGATAATACCGGTATATATATGTCATTGGACGTGGTTGGGGGAAAAAATGGCTGTACTGATGCTTTACCACAAATCTTATTGTACTGATACGTTCTAATGCATTGCTGTGAACTGCTTTGGGCTTTTCAAAATGTAAGCAGTTCACAAATGTTTTTAAACAAATGAATATCCCCTTATTTGACCCAAGACTGACCAATCTTTAGATAGATAGGTGTATACACATAAAAGAAAGAAAGAAAGAAAGAAAGAAAGAAAGAAAGAAAGAAAGAAAGAAAGAAAGACGCACACCAATTACCCATAAGAAATTGTCTCTATTCCTGAAGAAAATGTGTATACAGCTTCTTTTGGGGAAACAAATTGCCTCTATCGCAGCAGGGAAAATGTCACATCTAAATCAGTTATAACTGATGAAGAGTTGTTTCTGATCCCAAACACACTGGAAAACACTGAAGAGGTGGCAGTAAAAAATATTTATTGCTTTCACTTTGATTACTTTCATGCTATGTTTGCTGTACCACCTGCTGCATTGATGACACTTTAAGATAAGCCAAAGTAGCCGAATGGATGAATCAGGAGGAATAGTGTGGATACAGTGAAGCTTGACTCTTAACAGCAGTGCCACACTTCCAACTGAGAGACAATAATATAATGTCATGTCAAAATGGGTATGAAGAGAGTGTCTGCAGGAGACTAGAGGTAGATAGAGAGGATTACACCTGTGAAATCAATCCATTTCTTGTATTTCCTACCAATAGTGAATGAACCCCCTTGTAATCCTAGCAATGAGATTTTTGATAGCAAAACTTGTTTGACTTTAGTAGACCAGAAAAGGTGTAGGTTTTAGAGAGAATGATAATATGGGCCCAAGCATCATTTTACCCCCTTCAATTCAACATCCCTCTGCATGTGCATCTGCTTGGTGGCTCAGCAATAGCAGCAGCTTTCCAATTTATTTTAACATGACTATTCTCAGGTAAATGGATTGTGAAATACAGACTTAATGAGAAGATTTGAAAAAGCATGTTCAAGAGTATTTTCAGCCCATTGAAATGTAGACTATAAACAACATACTTACTCTTTTCTTATTATGTTTGATTTCTTGCGTAGTATGTCTTCACAGAACAGAACGCACGATGTTTTCAGAACTGGCAAATGAGCGAGACCAATTCCTGATCAGAATCAAGAATGGTTTATTTTTCATGCTCCTCTTAACTGTTGGGAAAGTATTGTGTACCCATTTCAAAAAAGAAAGAAAAAGAAAGAATCCTGGTCAAACTAATAGTTCTCACCCGAGCTCAGGAAGGCTACACAGGTGAGATAGCTTGAGAAAGACAATTGAGGAGAACAGTTTGAACATTTCATTTGCACTGACCTGACCATCACTCAGTGCATAGTGATTGTAAATTGTTGTCATATGGTTACCAACCATTTTCATCCATCATTGTAAAAAAGTGGTACATGTACAAGTGTAGTGTAAGCTCTGCATCCACAATTAGAGACCTGGGGACATATTAAAGGGCTACTATGGCAAATTAATTTGGACAAAAGCTGCCATTTGGAAACGAAATCTGACTCTTATGTTTCTCTGCCGGCATGGGAGCTATTAGCAGCATAGGAAAGAATGACACTTCAAGTAATGTTGCAAACCCCAGGCCACATGGAAGCATAATATATTCCAACTTGTCCCCAAACTAGGGTGGCAGTTCTTGACACAGAGAAACTGAAGTATGGGCAATAAATTGTTTATGGTGCAGACGTTCTCATATTTCTAAGAGGTACAGAATAGCGGAGCATTGAAGGAGCAAAAATGGGCAGAGAAATGGATGTGGCATTTGTATTGCACACTAGACTACATTCCAACCACACAAAAGCCAGAGGTTTCTACACACCTGTCTCGATTCAAACAAGCACAAGGACATTTCAATGACACATTTCTGCCAGACAAAAGCAGTCAAGAGGGGTGTATCCTGGGGCCAGACAGAGAAGATGCTATAAATCTACCAGGAGGCCAAATGGTGCTGCTAAAAGTTGAAAGTATATGACATATTTTAAGCTAATTTTGCAAATACTATGGAAAAAAGGAGTGGATTACTTGTTTAGGGCTCGCTGAACAATATAACTGAAATACTCTCTCTTGATAAAAGTAAAGTTACTAATGCAGAGCAAAGAAAAAAGCTAAATTAAACTATGCTATACTAGAAACAAACTTCACTTGCATCCTCTTAAAAAAACCTGCAAGGGGGAAAGAGTCCGTGAGGATCCTGGGGAATACGCTGAATGTGTGAAGTTTGTGAATGATAATGCTGGTATAGCTCTTAGCTTGAATAAATTCTTGTTTTGCCGTCACACAAAAAGCCAAAGGTCACACTCTGGGGACTCCTATATTTTCCCAAGTGGGAGGAAAGGAAAATCAAGCCTTGAAAAACTTACTAATTACATCAAAGAAGATAAGCAACTGGGGCTGATGAAAGATCACAAAGAAAACACACAGATACATTGCATTCCAAATGCTGCAAGCTAGCAAAGGAACCTCATAAATCCTGCAAAGGTTTCTGTTAGCTTAAGAGGAAGGAAGGATGGAACCCACACGCTATCAGTGTTAGAAACTCAGATATATAAGGAAGGTGTCAAATGGCTCCTTAAACCAGGGTTACAGTCACCAAAATAGAATGCCTAGTTGCCATTTTGGGACCAGGCAGCTCAAAAGTCTTATTTTTCAATACGACTTTTTTGATTCCTGAAATTCATTCTGATTGCACAGATAAAAGATAATGAATAGAATTGTACAGGGTGTGTTGTTGGTGTGTGGAAACAGTAATGATCCAAGGATCCCCAGGCAGTGTTTGAAACTCCCATTGTTTTAAGCACATTCTGCGACAGGGAATTTCATTAGCGTGTGCAGTTTCTGAGCTCTGGGCATCTAAGATTTCAGATTAAAACTGCAGAGTGGAAGGAAAAGAGGACCTTCTTTTGCCTCCCAACTTCCAGCTACTCTCTGAAGACTGGAGAAGAGACCTTCTTAAGAATATTAGAGGGGTGGGCAGAGGAAAAACTAGACCATGTGAAAAATGAACATAATATTTTAGCTGCAGTTCATTCATCTTCAGATTTGTATTCTTGTTATAAAAAGTGCAGCTAGACGTTCCGTTGTTGCACCCATAACCTAGGCTTAAGGTGCCATTTAGCTCCTAGCTTTCATATCTTAGCTTCTAACACTGTCCCCAGGCATGCACCTCCAGATGGTGGAGATATCAGGCACCATCCTGAACCTGGGCACCTTCACTTGGTTGCAAGTGACTGATAGCTAGGTGCAAAATGCATGCAATACAGAGCCAGCCGTAAATGGTGTTTTCAGGGCCAGGTTTCTGAGGCCCATTAGGAATAGGGTATCTGTGCCCTTTGTTTCCTTCTTCAAACTATATTTCTCCTCCCTTCTGGCCCCTTAAAATTTTTTGTAGGAGTAAATTTACCTATTTTGTTTGCCTCAGCTCCAATTGCTTCATTATGGTTTACAATGCCCAGTGCTTTTTTTCTAGTAAAAGTGGTGCCGGAACTCACCATGAAGTTGTTACAGTAAGTGCCACACTTTTTAACAACAACAAAAAGGTGCCGGTACTGCATACCCTTGAGTACCCAGGGGGCAATGACCATGCCAATGATAGGCAGATTTTATGAATAGTGTCAGGACCTAGTATCTTCCACACAGAGTACAAAATACTGAGAAAGTGTGGAGAGAGTCTCTTCCTTTAAATTCCTGGGAGTTTACCTTAGTGAAGACCTCACTTGGAAAAACAGTATAACACAGGTGGTTAGGAAGGCCCAACAGAGACTCAATTTTCTCAGGGTCTTGCAAAAGAACAGTGTTAAACAACAATTGATGACCTCCTTCTACCGGTCCACAATAGAAAGTGTCCTCTTATATTGTATCACAGTGTGGTACAACCATGGACAGAAAGTCTTTACAGAGGGTGGTGAACACAACACGTGATATCATGGGCTGTCCCCTGAGCCCGCTAGATGACATTGCAAGGGATCGTTGCCTTAGGAGAGCAAGAAAAATTCTCAGGGACGATTCACACCCTGGCCAGCAACTCTTTAATCTTCTACCCTCGGGCAGGAGATATAGAAGTATAATCAGTCGTACAAACAGGCTAAAAAACAGTTTCTATCCATGGGCTGTAGGCTGCTGAACAGAAATATAGTGCAACTGACTTTTGGGGTTGGTGTGTTGTGCGACAAGCACGCAGAGCGCAATGAGATTGAGTGTTTGGGGGGAGGCTTGGTTAATTTCAATGTACACAGGTTGTACATTGACAATAAAGATATTATTATATAATTTTCAGTTTTGGCGGTTTCTGTTTGCTTCTCTAAAATGTTTTCATACATACAAACAAGTCAGGGGCTGGGGTATAATCAATCGTTTCCTGTAATTTGCAAATGTCTTGGGGAGGGGCAGGGAATCATTCCAGATAAACATTTCCATCCCGAACATTTCCATCCCAACACATCAAACAAAAAAAAAGAGAACAACTCATCTATACAAAACAGTTTTATGATCAGAAAGGACAGAGCAGTAGACAAAAGGCTGCCCTCTTAAACAAATACTCTTTTAAAACAGTTAAAATTCAATTTCTCCCAAAAAAAGGCACTTACAGTAATTCAGCTGCAATTCATTTATGTATTAAGCAGATGTATATATAGTGCTCAAAAATGCCAGTGAATACTCCCACACCACAGTGCTTCCATGAAGATGAAATAAAATTGCCACATACTGTTTGATCCAAGTAAACACAGACAGAACACAATATGCAGCCCATCAGAAACCCTGATTAAAAATCTCAAATAACAGGAGTCACCGTTGATGCGTAGTGCAGAATAATTCCACAGCACTAGCGGAGATTTAATGCTATTAGTACCATTCATATGGAGCTCTGTATGAAGGATTGTAAAGGAGCCTTTCTATGGATAAGCTATTAGTCTGAGTTTGCAGTGCTCCTATAATGCAGCATGGCTTCCCAAATTAAAGATATATATGACTAGACTCAGGAGACCAGAGTTCAAATCACCACTCAGCAATCACCCTCACTAGGTGACCTTGGCCTACTCACTATCTTCTAGCCTAACCAACCTCACAGGGCTGTTGTGAAGGTAAAATGGGAAGCGGGGGAGGGAGGAATAAACGCACCACCTTGAGAGCTCTTTGGAAGAAAGGCGGTATTTAACAGTCATAGGAATAATAATAGCAGCCATTGGACCTTCCCAGAGACAACTGTGGTATGGGGAGAGGGGGATGGAATATATCAAAGCCCCACATTGGAAGCTGGCCTATAAAAGAAGAGGGAAATACATACACACAGCTGAGGGGCGAGAAAAGGGAACAGTGCTACTCAGGTATTAAAACACACACAGGGGGAGAAGCACTGCACCACCCCCTCTCTCCCCCTATCAAAGCAATGGGGCAGAGAAGGCACATAGTAAAGGCTGTTCTTTGTCAAAGTATTTTAAAAGGACAGGAAAGAAGAATGGGGGAAACTACCTCAGCCATCCTTCACTCACAAGTCACGGAAACAACAGCCGCCATATGGAAACATACTGGGAGCTAATGTAGGTCTTGAGCAATTCCACAGACAGAGAAACATTCAGTATTGTTCTTTCATATTTTTAAGTGCCCATAGGCTGTTCTTAATGAGGTCCTTCTGAAAGAAAAAGAGTGGGTTTAAAAAATACAAACAACCCCCATACAAAAGGAAAAGCTGCTCTGACCTTCTTACGTGATGTTCTGTATGTTCTGCTCTCGGAAGGCAGCCTAATTATCTCGTGTGAGGAGCACTCTTTGAAATATAAGTAACGTGTAAACACTGTTCTGCCATATTAAAGCCTAGAAAAATGAGCTCTTTGAATTGATTACACTTGGAAGAAAATATATTTAAAGACTAGCATTGTAGTGCCTGCTATGGGTAATTCCACTGTCTTGACCCCAGGCTCTTTCAAAAGTTGGCTCCATTTCTAAGGTAGAAAGAATTAGGGTAAGTACTTGTGGCCCCCTCACCTCTTTCAAGTGCAGAATGAATCACAGAGTAATCTTCCAAGCTGTGCTTTCAGTTGGATTTCTTTATGCCTGCACAGCTGCAAGCTAATAATCCAGTAGGTAATCCTTTTGAAAATCCTTTGGCTCTACCGTCACCCTCCCACTAATGGTGACCAGCACTATGCTTTGGCTAGATTTCAACTGCAGTCTCTATATCTATATCTATCTATCTATCTATCTATCTATCTATGTAATGTATTCAGAAGCATTATATTCTGGCTTCCTCTCTCTCAATCTACTTTGTCAGTACAGTGGTATCTCGGGTTACATACGCTTCAGGTTACATACGCTTCAGGTTACATACACTTCAGGTTACAGACCCCGCTAACCCAGAAATATTACCTTGGGTTAAGAACTTTGCTTAAGGATGAGAACAGAAATCGTGCAACAGCGGCACGGCGACCGCGGGAGGCCCCATTAGCTAAAGTGGTGTTTCAGGTTAAGAACAGTTTCAGGTTAAGAACGGACCTCCAGAACGAATTAAGTACATAACCAGAGGTACCACTGTATCTGGTTAAGAAGTGTCTAGAAAGAAGAGAAAGTGGTGATAGCCATGTCATTGTATCTAGAAAAAATTAGGCACTTTATATAATAATTAATTTCATCATCCATTTAGAAGTAGATTCTGGTGGTATTGGGCCTTGCAAATAAAAAACCCCGCTATATTCTCCTAAGTGTAACAGCAAGGCACAGTAGTGTGTCACAGGAAAAGTGCTCTAAAATGCCTTCGGTGATTAATTATTGTGATGAATGTAATGTAATTAAAGAATTGGGCTCCTGTGAGCCCAACCAAGCCATCTACAGAGGATTGAGTCATTATTCTTTTATTTACCCTTTGCCCATAGCACACAGTTTGTAGAGCATAGGGCTGCCATACGTCTGGATTGCAAAGGTAGAATTGACATCCCGGGGGAATTTCTGGGGGAAATTTCCAAAAGGCGGCGTTTTGTCCTGGATCTTAGGTAAGTCGATAAAAAAATCACATGTGGGTTTGTTTGGGGTTTTTTGGCATTTTTGTAAAAAAAAAAAAAAAATCTCTACAACTTTGGTGTTTGTCTTTAAAAAGCTCAACAAATTTGGTGGTTCTGGTTTTTACTTTTTGAAATATGGCAACCCTAGTAGAGCACCCAGTTTGCCTGCAGATGATCCCAGGTTCAATCCCCAACACCTTCAGTTGGGACTGGAAAACACCTTGCCTGTCTGAAAGCATTGCCAGCCATCTTAGACAATACAGGCAAATAATCTGACTCAGTGTAAGACAGCTTCTCACACCCAGAAAGCCTCTGCCGAAGGCACATAAGTCTGTGCTATCTTTTTCATGGGTGCAGTTAGACTACCCAGTTGCTCCAATACAAGAGATGCAGCAAAAGTATCTGACCTAGAAGGAGCCACACCCCAAATGATGCAGAAACTCCACATGTCAACTCCCTAGCCTTTGGAACATCCTCCTAAGAGATGTGTAACTGGCTGTATCAGTGCCGGCATTCAGAAAGGCATTGGGGACCCATCTGTTTCAATTGGCTTCTGGCTAAGATTATTTTTATTAAGGTTGCTGGTAGTGTCAATGTATTGGTTTCATACTGCTAGTTATGGGATCTTGTTAATTTTTTTAGGCTGGGCTGATCAATGCCTCAGAGTCAAATGTAAAGACTCTGAAGGCCTTTATTGACTTATAGAAGTATGCCCAAATATAAGTTCTACTATCAGTCCTGGGAATGATGAAATGTGTCCTGCCTGTGACTCAGAATGTCCTGGGGGGGGAAATTGAAAAGTGAGTTGTATCAATCAATGCATGCATAAAAAGGCTATGGGAATCAGCCATCAGAGTGGTAGAATATGGTATAAAGCCTGGATCGGTAGCTGTTGTTGCATTTAGAATTCAAAGATAGAGTGACTCAGACTTTAAAGATGATTTAGGTGAAAACAATATTTCGGCTTCTCTGCTTCAACCTTGAACAGGCTTTTCAGATAGGCAAGTGATTTATTTTTTGAGGTTCCAATAGGAAACTGGGTTCTGGGCTTTTTCCAGTTGAATGTAATCTGTGGCTATTTGAGTAAGTCATGTCTCCAGAGACCACACATGCTGGCTCCACAGAAGCTGGGCTTATCCCATGAAAAGGTCAGTGTGCTGCAGAAGTCAGTAAACCAAACTAATTCAAGCTGGGGAATTGCTTGGAAACAAGGCAGAGAATGTTTGTAAATGAGAACGCCACTTCCTGCAGTGTGCTTGTGCCAGGTTTCTGGAAAAACAACTCCACCATCCAGTGCAGATCTAGTTTCCCCCATTCTTACAAAATATTCTAACATCTACTGCATCTATCTTATTGCTTCCCAGCTTCTAACCATAATTCATTTGCCTGTGTTAGCCATATTGCACTTCAACTTACGTTAAGCCAATTCCTGCTCTAAATATCTGAGATTCCCTTTATGTCTGAACCTCTAGGGTCCTGCCCTAAGCTGTAGGAACACCAATCAGTCTGGTGACATTAAGAAAATGTCAGCTGGTTGACCTTGTGAAATGTGTTCTTCACACCCAAATGTGAGCTTTGCCATAGATAACAAATGCTACAAGTGATGAGCACGAGATTCCCTTTTCATAACAATGGACGGTCACAAAATGCGCATCTCAATCTTAGCCATGTTTATTTGGAAGCAGGGCCCACTGGTATGAGTGACACTGACTTCTCAATAAGTGTGGTTTGGAGTGCTGCCTGCACACACTTGTCTTTGAGTGAGCACGGTTGACGTCAGAAGGACACAGTTGGAAGGGGACTTGTAGGCTGCCTAGCCCAACCCATTGCTTCTTGCAAGAAATCCATCACTAAATCATCCTGTAGAGATGGCTAGGCTCATGCTGCAGTGCAGGGTGCCTTAGATGCATGCTGGAAATGACTGGAGAAGGTGTGCAATGCTAGCTTCTCTTCAGTGGCCAGGTTGCTACTGAATACCAATTGCTGGAATCACAAGTGGGGACAGCGCTGTTGCACTTGGGCCCCAAAGACATCTGGTTGACAGCTCTGAGAACAGAATATAGGACTTCTTATGTTCTTAGGTGCAGATCTATTCAATTTCATATTCAGCATCAGTTGCTTGAAAGAACTTCTGGGTGGTGGTTACAGAGATACATGTGATGGTTACACCATATGCATAGTACAAACAAATCACATGCAGTTAAACCCCAGCTTTCTTACTCTCTCCAATAAGTCAAGAGTACTGGCCTTTCCTCTACACATTATTTTTCCAAACTCTGTAGATAGAGGGACAAAGGGGGTTGTGGGAGTTGCAGCAGAAAAGAGCTGGTGGGTAAGGGTTAAGCATTTCCTATGCTTTTCTGGTTCTCTGTTTCAAACGGCAACCTGTAGATGCTGCTTCAAATGGGAGCTGGGCAACTGGGATTTCCTTACACGCGTTTCATGTGCAACATGCAGTTTGATGCTGAATTTCTCTCTCAGAAGCAGATGTTCTAGCATCCCTTCAGGTTTGGGTAGCTAATACGGTCAGCGATGATGGGCGTTGCAATCTATTTACTTCAGTTGTGTATTTGCATTCTAGTCTCTGGGATGTTCTGTTTGTAACACTCTCAAACTTGCACACCCTTTGACCCTGAGGAAATGTGAGGAATGCTATGGCAGAGAAAAAATGGATCTCCCTCATGGCCAAATTTATAAAAACAAAGCTTCCACCTCTCCCCCCTCCCCACAACATATTCTACCCACGGGTAAGAGCCTGTTGGTGGAGCCTGCCTCCTCTTCTGGATGAGAGAGGGGAGGGAAGTGTGTACACCTTAGGTGAGAGATAGGGATGTCTTACTGGATTCACCCCCCATTTCTTAGCACATAGCTAATTGGCATTCCTAAGCTATATCCAGCGGGATTGATTAATTTCCTACAGGGAGCAGTGATGGCTTTAAAAGGTTAGAAAAATTCATTGAGGACAGTGGCTCCAATACTTTGGCCACCTCATGAGAAGAGAAGACTCCCTGGAAAAGACCCTGATGTTGGGAAAGATGGAGGGCACAAGGAGAAGGGGACGACAGAGGACGAGATGGTTGGACAGTGTTCTCGAAGCTACAAACATGAGTTTGACCAAACTGCGAGAGGCAGTGGAAGACAGGAGTACCTGGCGTGCTCTGGTCCATGGGATCATGAAGAGTCGGACACGACGAAATGACTAAACAACAACAAAATGTTGAAAGCTACTAGCCATGATGGCTGTGCTCTGCCTCCACAGTTGGTGTCAGTAATGCTTCCAAATACCAGTTGGTGGAAACCACAGGAGGGGAGAGAGTTCTTGAGCTTCCGGGTTTCCCACAGGCCTCTGGTTGGCCACTGTGGCAACAGGATGCTGGACAAGAGGGGCCATAGATCTGATCCAGCAGGCTCTTCTTATGTTCTTACGACTGGTGTTTTGTGCTATTTTCCTTCTTTTTTTTTTTTTCTTTTTTTTTGCTGCATACATTGTTTTAATTATAGTTTTATTGTACATTTATTTTGAATTAGGAAGTGTTGTTCATATTTGTTAATGCTGTGAGCTTCTTTCACATCAGCTTGGTTGTTGGAAAAGCAGCTTTCACGTATTCAATCAAATCAAGTGATTTTCTTTGGAGTATGCCAAGGCAGCTGCTGGGTACCTATGAGTTTCTCATACTGTTTTGGAGAACCAAATATTCTATTGAGTGCCATTTATTCCACCTCTGCTTTTTGTGGCACCCCTCTTTCGTGATGGCCATATACACGCCATAATTTCACAGAGCAAAATAGGAACACTCCTGTAACACTCCTACAGTTGTTATAGCAGAGATCGTTGCTTGAGATGCCCACTTGCACACCTTCCTCACTTAACATGCAAATGATTGGGGGCTCAGCACACAGGGTGACACACACCGGGACCTTGCGGGTGGGGCTCAGCACACAGGGTGACACACACAGGGACCTTGCGGGTGGGGCTTGCATTTGTAGTGCTGCCCCCCATCCACAGCTGCAGAGTGAATGTGTACAAGGGAGCTTAAAAAACTGATGATAAAGACAAAGCAATACACCACCTGAGGCCACTGCCTCACATTGCCTAATGGTAGGAGCAGCTCTTGTCTAGACCATTCTGTTGTACTGGAACTATTTCAGGCATTGCAGAAGGTCAGTTAATGCAAGGTGTGAGCTTGCTTTGAACAGTGCTACTCCTTGTACTTTGTATTGACCCCTGTTCTCTTGCTTCCTGAAATAACAGAGTTAGGGTGATGTCTATCACCTGACAACTCCCCAGTTTATTGCAGCACTGAATCAAACCAATGATATTTGCAGTGATGATAAAATGTCTTTATTGTCTGCATATTTCATCGGTTACATTCATTTTGGGGGGAAATAGTAAAGTGTCTCCAATCCTACATATATATATATATATATATATTTGCTTTCGTAGATTTTCACGGGTACAGGAATGCAGGTTTTGGTGTCCTCGGGTGTCTTCCCGTGTAAAAGTTGGGGTGTCTAGGCGACGTTTCGACGAGGTCTCACTCGTCATCTTCAGGCTGGTGCTTTCGGCTTCTTGTTACTGGAACAGAGCAGGATCTCAGTGTTTGAGTTCCTATAAATACTGTTGAGGAGGTGTGGTGTATAGCCTCCAATGTTCTGGGCAGAGAGGAGGTTCCCAGGCTAGTGTGCCTTTTCTTCTTTTGTTCCTTAATTACTTGAGGGATATCTTGAGTGATTTCTTGAGTGATTTCCTGAATCCCACTTAGGTGGGTCATTAGGTGTGGATTAGTTGCTAAAGCCTTCGTGTCTTGAACTCTTGAACTTTGTGAAGAGTTTTTCTGAGAAGATGGCTGTACTGCACTTGGTTGTGCTCTGGCTTGGCTTCGTGTATAGGGGCGAGCTGTGGTTTTGTGGCCTGTGCCAGCCAGATCTGTGTAGGGATTGCAGGGGGGTGCAGCATCCGGAGGTGCCACCCTGGTTTGGCTACTGGATGGTGTCTGTAATTTATCTGTGGAGAGGGTCTGGGTTTGGGTCTGGTGTGGTTGATTGGTGATGGCGTTCTGTGTGCCTCTGGATCTGGTGTCAGATTTTGTGGGGAGGGCTAATTTCCAGATGTCTGGCAAGCGGGATGTGTCGTCACGCTTGTTCATGTTGTGAGGGTGTTTCTCTATCTCGATGGCTTCCATGATTATTCTCTTGTGGTGATGTTCCATGTTAAAGAGCAATTTGGAATCTGCAAAATTAATTTCGTGTCCTGTTTCTTTCATGTGTTGGAAAAGAGAGGAAGTTTTTTCTTCTTTTTTGACGGCATTCTTGTGTTCTGCGATCCGTGCATTTATTCGTCTGTTTGTTTGTCCAATGTACGTGGCTGGGCAGACTTTGCAGGGTATTTCATAGACCCCTTGGTTTTCCAACTGAATTTTATCCTTGGGGTTTCTGAGGATATTGGCTATTTTTTGGTTGGTGCAAAAGGCTGTTTTAATATTGTGTTTATGGAGGATTTTGCTAATTTTATCTGTAGTGCCCTTGATATAAGGAAGGAGGGCTATGCCATTGTTTTCTTCTGTGTCTTGGTTTTTGGGGGGTGTTTCTTTTTGGATTAGCTTCGTAACCCTGTTTTGCTGGTATCCATTGGTAATTAACACATTTGAGAGATTCTGTAACTCAGTTGTCAAGTGGTCTTCGTCAGCCAGGCGAAAACATCATATGCGGAGTCGAAGCTAGCCTAACCAAAATCAATCCAGATGAAGCCAATAAAATCAGACTTGAAGTCACCAACATCCTCTGCTCCAGCAAACCACCCAGAAGCAATTTACACAAAGAAGAACAGAAAGCACTCACCAACCTGAGGAAAGACAACAACATAATCATTCTCCCAGCAGACAAAGGTAATGCCACTGTTGTGATGAACACATCGGACTACCAAGCAAAACTATCAAATCTACTCCAAGACCCTACCTACCAACCTATAAAAACAGATCCCACCACCTATCTGGAAAAAACCACCAAATCCAAAATAAAAGCCTCTCCTATCAGTGAAGAAATCCAGCTAAGAATCATCCCCAGAGAAAAATCATCCAGATGCCCCAAACTCTACGGCCTCCCCAAGATACACAAAGAAGGAACACCACTCAGACCAATAGTCAGCTCCATAGGCTCACCTCTACAAAATCTCGCTAAATTTCTCGCCAAGCAACTTCAGCCCTACGCAGAATCCATCTCTTCACACGTTCCAAACTCCTTCCAGTTCATAGAAACAATAAAGAAGCAAAACCTACAACCCAATGACCTACTTGTGAGCTTCGATGTTGTATCTCTCTTCACACAAGTGCCCATTAATGAAGCCTTGACAGCCATTCAAAACAAATACAATCCCCCCGAATACATCTTGGACCTGACCAACCACTGCCTAACCAACACGTACTTCATCCACAATGGACAAAGATACAAACAGATAGAAGGAGCACCTATGGGATCACCCCTCTCACCGGTCATCGCTAACCTGTACATGGAACACTTTGAAACCAATGCTTTAGACAAGTCAGAACACAAACCCAAACTTTGGCTCAGATATGTTGACGACACCTTTGTAATTTGGCCACACGGGAAGGAAAAACTGGATAGCTTCCTCACACATCTCAACAGCCTACACCCCAAAATACAATTCACTATGGAAATAGAAGCCAACAACCAACTTCCCTTCCTTGACGTCCTAATCTACAAAAAACCTGATGGCTCCCTAGGACACACTATCTACCGGAAAAAAACACACACCAACCGCTACTTACATGCACAATCACACCACCACCCTGCACAAATAAACTCCGTAGCCAAGACTCTCATCTCCAGAACCAAACGCCTGGCTGACGAAGACCACTTGACAACTGAGTTACAGAATCTCTCAAATGTGTTAATTACCAATGGATACCAGCAAAACAGGGTTACGAAGCTAATCCAAAAAGAAACACCCCCCAAAAACCAAGACACAGAAGAAAACAATGGCATAGCCCTCCTTCCTTATATCAAGGGCACTACAGATAAAATTAGCAAAATCCTCCATAAACACAATATTAAAACAGCCTTTTGCACCAACCAAAAAATAGCCAATATCCTCAGAAACCCCAAGGATAAAATTCAGTTGGAAAACCAAGGGGTCTATGAAATACCCTGCAAAGTCTGCCCAGCCACGTACATTGGACAAACAAACAGACGAATAAATGCACGGATCGCAGAACACAAGAATGCCGTCAAAAAAGAAGAAAAAACTTCCTCTCTTTTCCAACACATGAAAGAAACAGGACACGAAATTAATTTTGCAGATTCCAAATTGCTCTTTAACATGGAACATCACCACAAGAGAATAATCATGGAAGCCATCGAGATAGAGAAACACCCTCACAACATGAACAAGCGTGACGACACATCCCGCTTGCCAGACATCTGGAAATTAGCCCTCCCCACAAAATCTGACACCAGATCCAGAGGCACACAGAACGCCATCACCAATCAACCACACCAGACCCAAACCCAGACCCTCTCCACAGATAAATTACAGACACCATCCAGTAGCCAAACCAGGGTGGCACCTCCGGATGCTGCACCCCCCTGCAATCCCTACACAGATCTGGCTGGCACAGGCCACAAAACCACAGCTCGCCCCTATACACGAAGCCAAGCCAGAGCACAACCAAGTGCAGTACAGCCATCTTCTCAGAAAAACTCTTCACAAAGTTCAAGAGTTCAAGACACGAAGGCTTTAGCAACTAATCCACACCTAATGACCCACCTAAGTGGGATTCAGGAAATCACTCAAGAAATCACTCAAGATATCCCTCAAGTAATTAAGGAACAAAAGAAGAAAAGGCACACTAGCCTGGGAACCTCCTCTCTGCCCAGAACATTGGAGGCTATACACCACACCTCCTCAACAGTATTTATAGGAACTCAAACACTGAGATCCTGCTCTGTTCCAGTAACAAGAAGCCGAAAGCACCAGCCTGAAGATGACGAGTGAGACCTCGTCGAAACGTCGCCTAGACACCCCAACTTTTACACGGGAAGACACCCGAGGACACCAAAACCTGCATATATATATATATATATATATATATATATATATATGGAATACTTTCATTGGTAAACATATACAATGTCAAATGCACTTTAATCCTAGCATCCATGATTTTAGCACAAATCAATGATTTTAACAAATCAAGGGGAAGCGTTTCACCTTTGGCAATTGTGGGATTACATTGATTCTGATAGCCCAGTAGCTATATCATTAAATGGAAAAAGATACCTATAAATATACAGGATATATATCTGACTTTAGTTTGCTTGGCTATGAAAATAATCTGAATTTGCACCAATGATGCAGTTGCCTATGAAAAAATCCATCCAGTGTTGTGCCCTTTTACTTTAATTGGTAGTCTTTCACAAAGGTTTATCTACATTTGGAGGTGGGGGAACATTTACTAAACCTGGGGGTGGGGAGTTTTAAAAATGTCTCTCATCTGACTGAGATTCTTCTCAGTGTCCTCAAAATTCCTCTAGGTATTTTGCCTTAGGAGACCCCTCCAGATGGTCTGGAATCTTGCTGGCAGGGAGAAGAGGGTTCAATGGCACCTTAGGGGTACATGAAACGCACCTGATAAGTGTTATGAATTGTACTGAAAAATATTTCACCACCACCACTCCTAAATTCCTACCAGCATTTTGCTTTAGAAGAGTTCTTCAACATATCCCTCTCCAGTTTCATCTTAGGCAATTCTAAGTATAGTGAAGCAGCAATTTGAATATAGTTAATTCATTTGGAGTCATGCCGTATCCCCATCACTGCACTGAAAAAGTGAGAAAGCTCACTCTCTGCCCATCCAGTTCATGAGTTCAAGACTGTAGTTTAAGTGCTAAGGAGCAATTAATCAGCATACAGTGATTTTGTATATGCAGCCATAAGCAGCAGTTTAATGTACTTTCTGTCCTGTGCGTTGCTTGTCTTTCTTTGAAATGCAGTTATCAAAATAACAGATTTACAGCATAAGAGATCATAGGATTTGTTGTGAGTTAAAACTAGCATACATATGTACAGCTTTAGGTAGATCACTCTAAAGTAATATTTACAGTGTAAACATCCATTTTTATTATATAAGAAACAAAAATATCACAATTTTCACTTCACAATATATCTGTTTTGGTTTAAATACGGAAATCATCTCTTTGAAATACTATGAGAAACTCAAAAAAATAGTTTGATCTCATCTTTAGGATTTTTTGCAGGATTTTTTCTTTTTACGGAGTTGTCTTCAGACATTCTACGGAGAGAGAGAAATAACACGTACTTTAGAAACATTAATTTAGAAAATGGTGGTAACACTTATTAAAAGATTGTACAGTAATCCTGAATTTTAAAAAAAGTTCTCAATGCATATGCTAGAAATGGGTCTGAGTGACTCACTCAGTCTTTTGCCTACTTACCTGGGAGTAAGTCCCATTGAATTCTTTGGGACTTACTTTTGAGTAGATGTATAGGGTTGCACCATAGGTAAAGAAATCAAATGAACCATGGTTGCTATTGCAATGCTTCTGATGGTATACAATTGATGTAACAGTCTCCCACTTCGTGACACTTATGCTGAGCCCTCAGGGCATTCCCTTCTTTTGAAGAATAGAGCTGTGTGTGCTCTATGCTCCTCAAGCTAGCAGGCCACCCTCAGGTGTAGCAAAAAGCTATCGCATCATCATTGTTGAAGTACAAGTCAACTGGTGGAATGGGTGGGAACAGGAAGGCAGTTTTGTTTATCATTTCAGGCAGCAAAATGTTTGGGGCTGGTGTGGCTCAGGTGGCAGCCATATGCAAACACAGGCACTGTACCCAGTTAGGTCAGTGTATAGGATAAAAACCTTTTAAATGTGACTTCCGTCTTGTCAGCGCCAAGACTGTAGCTGGAACTGGACCTTAATCAGTGGATATTCTCCTACTGTCTGTGGCAGCTGTGGACAGCCTTTGATGCTCTAGATATTGCTGAACTACAACTCCCATCATCCCAGGCCATTGACCATGCTTGCTGGGGCTGATGGGAGTTGTAGTTCCGCAACATCAGGTGGGCTAAATGTTCCCTACTGCTGGCCTACTGAATTGGTTGTATGATCTGGAGATGGAAGTGAAGCCAGGGCAAGGGCTTGGGCTAAGTCTTGGAAAGCAACTTATTGAAATTGCTTGTCCATTGCCTGGTTAAGGACAGAACTCCAAACCTCTAGTATTTCTATCAGGGCTATTCAATCCAGGGGCCTCATATTCTTTACCAGCATCACTAATGGTTGCACTTGCTTTCAGGAAAGATCTGGAGCCAGAGACAAGGCTCTCTCTTCCAATGCTGTGGGCTTTGTATAAGAGGTGATAAACCTGTGGCACCTCCAGATGTTGCTAATTCCAACTCCCACCAGCACCAATGGTCAGGGATGAAAGGGCTTGTAGTCTGACATTATCTGGTGGGCCACAGCTTTCCCATCCCTGGTTGTTCAACAGTCGCTCATGTTGTTGGGCTGTTAGCCAGTAGACAACAATAAACTTGTACAAATGCAGTCCTCCTTGGGAAAATGTCATGGTAAATCAAATCATCTTCGTGGCATGGCCAATAATGTCATTTAACTGCCCAAATATGAGCTGCAATAAGATATAGGGACTTGTCTTTAAGCATCTCAATGGCAAAATAAGATAAGAATGATAAGACGCATCATTTCCTCTAATAGCAGACCCAGATGGTTGAGTGCCCCATAGGATTGGAGCCAAAGTAGAAACAAGAGAGAAGTAGCAGGATGCTTAGAGTTATGCAGAAGAACAAAGGGGTGGGGGTTATTTCTTTTAAACAAAAAAACAAAGGGGGCAAAACCCCAAAGTACAGCCTAGTGAGACTGAGCACACTTAGTGGCATCCTGAAATGGACCACTCCTGTTGATGGATGGGGATGCATGGTTTAAATAAATGCATAATTTCTCTCAAGTTATGTTTCACAGGACTCCTTCAGAAAAAAACTTCACTTCAATAAATTCAAACTCTAATAAGTGTAAAAATCATTTTATGTTTGACACTGATTGCATGCCATCTACCCATATTATCCTCGGTACTCACTGATATAAGAAGTCAACGTCCTTCCCACAGTGCCTCTTTTGACCCATTTAGGCTGCAATCCTACCCATGTCTACACAGAAATAACTTCCTTTGAATTCAACGGGGCTTTCTCCCAGGTAACTTGTGTTCGTACTGCAGCCTTAGTAAATAGCAACCCACAACGTGACACTAATATGAATATGAACCAGACTTCTGGCCAAGAATCTTTTTATGCTTACCCACTAACTAGATGGTCAGGTTCAGAAGCAACTTAGATTTCAACTAATCAGAAGGCCATGAAAGGTATGAGGAAAGGTGTGGGTGGACTTATTTTTGTTTTAATTAAAAGAAATGCCAGTGTAGTTATCCTCAGAGACACAGTACTATTCACCCTAATTAAACAAGTCAGTTTGGGTTTCATGCCTTAGCACACACAATCTGAGAAAACCCAAGTGAGCCTGGTGAATTAACACTATCAAACCACTCATTTTCATTAGAAATACTTCACAGATAATATCGTTATTTAATCCATGCAATTATCTTCCTGTGATGTGATTCCCACAGAAATGTCATATGGGAGTCATGTCATTAAGAGCAATTTTCTGGAAAACCCTGGTGGCACATATGAACTATGCACATAATAAACGTAAGATGGTTACTCTGGTTGAGAAGATGTTCAGACTTACCAATGGGAGGTGATTCAGAAGCTCAAGGTCATCTACAGTGACATCATCATAGTTTTCGGAGAAGGCAGGGTCAAGCAATTCCGTTTCATCCCGAAGGCTGGCTGGGTTTAGCTCTTCCTGACTGTGGCAGAGCAGAAGCTTAGATTTAGTTTAATTTACTTCTTGGAATTTATCTTAGAAACTTTCTCCTTTGTTGCATTTTATTGCATCATTAGCCTTTATTAAAATGATTCAACCTGTCTAGCTTTATTATACAAAACAATGTATAGCACTTTTATAGAAATCAGTTTACCTCAAGGCATAATGCTGAACATTTTAGTTAATAATTATGTAATTGCTGCTTGAGAACAAGCGGGTTAGTTCTCACATTCTTAGTTAAATCATGCCTTCTATAGAAAGCATGGAAAAATATGGCTGGATCGTGATGCCCTTTCTTTCTGTACACAATCTTTGTTCTTTCAAGCTATTTTTGTTATAAATTGTCCTCAGAAGAAAGCCGCTGTGATACAACGTCGCTTGCACTTTTCTATATGTTAAAAGGAAGATTGCGTTAATAGCTCGTCACTGCTGGAGACTTCTAAAAAAAAACCACCTGTCTTTTGTGCACTCTTTCTTCCTACCTTCTTTTCCCAGTTAAAACAGAGTTCAAATATTTCTTCACAGCCATCTGCTTTCGAAAGCGACTGTAGTTGTCAGTAAAGACAGCATCTGAATGGCGTTTGACTGGCGGTGTCTGTTCATCAAGGGGAGTGTTATTTCTTGAACATAAAAGAGACTTGCAATTAATACACGAGCCAATCAAAATGCAAGAATTTCAAAACCCACAGGCTGTATTTCTTGAAAGCTAAGTAACTGATGGAAAGTCTATTCTCACTTTTCTTTTACTACATTAATACAATGACCTCATTTCTTGACCATCGTCTTAACACAGGTGTGGGGAACTTTTGCCGAACTACAAATCCCACCAGCCCCATGGTTAATATTTAGAGGGCCAAAGGTTCCCTTCACTGGTCTTAAAATGTCTGTGGAAGATTGCTATTCTATATGCACTTACCTGGGAGCAAGCCCCACTGGACTCAATGGGTTTTACTTCTGAGTAGGCATATATAGAATTTTATTGGAACTGTCTCTTACAGTTGTTTTCATCTATTGTTTGCTCAGAATAGACCAACTGAAATCCATGGGCCAAAGTTAGCCATGGCCATTAATTATAATGGATTACTCTGAGTAAAACTTAGTTGACTAAACCAAATTTACTCTGAAAAGAATTCAAATCTGGTGATAATAAATATTGAAAAGACACTTTTGAGTTCTGTCCTGCACTGTTAAGCATGTTTGGAAACCCCACTGAAATCAGTGCAAAATAAGCATGGATCTCTCATTGATTTCAAGCAAAACAAGCAGTGACAAATGCTTGGTGGATAAAATACAGCATAATATGAAATGGAGTTGCCTTTAAACTTTTGACTGTCAGTAGCTCTCCCAGCTAGCAGTCTCTTTGCTATCTGTCAAGGATGCTTTAGCTGAGATTCCTGCATTGGACTAGATGACCCTTGGGATCCCTTCCAACTCTACAACTCTATGATTCTTTGACTCTTCAACAGGAGATATCAGGAACTGAACAGGGATTTTATGCAAGCAAAGCTAAGACTACATCCCTCCCACCATCTTTGGCATACTGCTTGTACCAGTTATGGATAAGCTTGTACCAATTAGGGATATCCAACTTTAAAAACTTGGCTTTCAGATTTCACTTTCAGAACAGTAGAGACCCTGGGGGTGGCCTGCTAGCAGTGACCAGAGGAGAAGTGAACGCTGGAAGGAGTGCAGAGAGAAGAAGCATTATGGTGCACCTGCAGCAGCACAACCAGATGACTTCATCTGCCCAGATGCAACAAAACATGTCTCTCCCACATCGGTCTCTACAGCCACAGCAGGCACTGTAACTCTCCAGCCGTTCAGCTTCACCCCAAAAGTTGCACTCCTCCATTGTCTCCCAAGATAGATGCCAACAAAATACAAACACATGATGATCGTATGATCAGTGTTTGAATTCAAACATAGTGGAATGTGGGTATTTAAGAGGAATGTAGGGGAAACCAGCTGAGTCTGAGAAACAGGAGGAATAGTTACTAACCCAACTCTTTTTCCTATAAGCGATTCCAAATATTTTCTTGCCGAAATTTGACCCAAAAGTTTGCTGTAGCCGCTTGTGAAGAGTCCATCGGCATGTCTTGTATTCCTGCAATTGAAAGTCCTACAGTAAAAAGCTGTGACCTACATTCTCAAGATTATATATAGTTTCATATTTACAGCTAATGTACAGGCAACCATATAGTTACTGCAGCTAAAGATATGTGGATCCTTACAGTTCCAAACACATAATTCTAGTAATGAAAACATAGCTTAAAGGCCATGAAAGAGGGAGAGAGGAATGGTCAGAAAGCTTCAGTGAAATTACAAGCAGTTCAGTATTCAGATTTGCAATGCTTATTAGATTTATTTTTTAAAAAAATGCCTTACCTATCCATAGCTCTGTACACATCATAATAGAACTTGTCATTCTCAGGTAATGTAGTTTGCAAAATGTCAGCCTCAGATTTTAATGAGCCTTGAGAATGATCAGATTCACTTGCCCCATCAAATGGCATTCTGTTTCCTAATCTAGTGAAGAAGAGAAAAAGAAAACAATGTTTGAAGATGCTAGAGAATTCTTACAATCGCCTCCCAGGTTAAGATTGACTATTACTATAAGATACCTATAGTAAGCAATTCATAAATGAAATCATTATTCTCATTCATTATGACAATGAAGAATATTAGTCACAACTGCAGATATTTTAAAACTGTGTCCATATCATGCAGATGTCCCTACTCTTTCAATTATTTCAGTACAGACTTCACAATGAACAGTTATACATGCAGAATGATTTCATTATGTGCTGATAAGATAATACAGAAAACGTGGTCTTGCCAATGGGAGAGATTTAGGTACACTAAGCTCTCCCATTCAAATCAAGGGGACTTCAAAGTAGTTAACTTCAGTTGATCACAACCATAGTAAATGACCTAAGGGAGTTTCAGTGCAAAAAGGAGATTTTTGTAATGCAATCCTATTCATGTCTGCTGAGAAGTAAGTCCTATTGACCATAAATGGACCAACTCCCAGGTGCATGTTTATAGCATTGCAGCTTCAGTCTGTAATTTAACTTATTGTATAAATGCGTGCACATGGCAGTCCCTGTGGTGTTATATTGATAAACCTCAAACATGATGATGGGAGCAGGACAAGGAAAAATTAGAACACTATGCAAAAGTCAAATGCCATGGTTTAAGTATGGTGACCAGGTAAAAAAGAGGACAGGATTCCTACACCATTAACAGTTGCGTAGAGGAGGGAATTCTAGCACATGTAGCTAGTATAATAAGCTGTTAAAAGTGTTGAAGTTCTGTCCTCCATTTCACCTAACCACCCTGTTATCAAGCTCCAACAATCTTATACAATTGAAGAAACTCCATTTCTTCAAAGGATCTTACAGAGCCCCCAAAGGCTTTCTGTAAGTAAAAGAATTTTTCCTTGTACGAATACACAAATGTAAACGAGAAGCCTCCTCAGTTTGCTGATGCTGTTCTTCATAAAATCAAACCCCCAGCCAGCAGTCTCTTTGGATAATTTACCTGACAAGTTTGGGGAACCTTCAAACATCACTGAATTGTGTCTGAATTGGCCAAACATTTGGCTTCCCAGGGCTGATTTGACGACTCTAGTCAATAGATAATCTCAAATGAATGATAATCTCAAACTACAAATCAATAAAACAATTTAATTGTAATAGATGTTTTGAAACAATGGTTGGACAAAGTGATTCATAGCATGCCAACTATTAACCACAGGGTAATGACACGGAACTATTCAGGACTGAATATGTGACCCAATCGGATATATACAGGAAGTAAGAAAAAACTAAGATCAGAAAGATTGTTGTTTGAATATCTGCTAACTTTTTTCTGTGAAACTGACAACCATCTCTGGCTTGAGATGACTAGTTCCATATTCCTTCCTGCTTCTATCTTTTCATTTCAAGTCTTTGTACACCACTTTTTATCAGAATCAACCATAAAGCAGTTTACAAAGGAAATTAAACACCAAAATTAAATAATACTGTATATAAAGCAGATAAATCAAGACCCATTCAACTCAGTCCCCACCAAAATTCCTCAGTCAACCACCACCTGCACATTTTCACCCTCCCTCACTCTCAACAATCACCCTTCCAAATAAGCTGTGTAAATTCTAAAACTAATATGTGATGTGACTAAAGGAAGAGAGCGTCCTAGTTCTGATATGATGTTGAAAGTCATGTTTCTGCTAAAATAAACTTGAGTTGGGGGACATTTAATGTTCACTTAAAATATACAATGGGATCTTGAATCTCCTGGGGGTTGGTAAGAGGTGGGAATAATCCCCAGCACTTGTTTTCCCAAATTTTCTCAGAAAAGGCTTTGATAAAAGCTAATTTTCTCCTAAGGATTCTTCGACATAAAATTCTTTTTGAGGTAAGATCCGTGGACAATACTGAGTGCTACTTATAGCAAACATATAATCTATGATGCCCACTTTAAGATTCTTCCAGCCCTTTGATACTAGAACTGCTTCAGTTCTGAATTTTCCAGTGTGTATATACATAGACATGCTATAAAGTCATTTGTAATGATGGTTTTGCATTGATTGGACATCTGAGTTTACGATTATGTTCTATAAGATGTCTGTTTCAAGCACAGGGTTGTGAAAAATATTTTAAGTCATATATGAGAGACCGATGGCCTTTCATAAGTTATTGGACTCAAAAAATTTATCAGCCCAGGTCAGCATAGGCAGAGGTTGAAAACCAGATAGTTGAATACCATCTTGGGAGCAACAGGTTCCTCACCCCTGAGTAATATGTTCCTCTTATCACAGACTACATACCAAGGTAGTTGTGATGGAAAATCACTTGATGAATATTACCTATGTTTCACTTCAACCTGGCTGTCTCTTTGTATGGAATTCCTTTCTGTCAGTCCTAATCATGATCTAATGGTAAACACAAGAATATCTGGATCCTCAGTTGAATGACCCAAATTGTCTCTGACAGACTAGTGCCGTTCTCAAAAGCACAATTCAACAAGAACGCCTTTCATCTTGCCGTGCCCCTTCTGTGCCTATTAACAAGCTATTAGAGCATAAATGTGCTTCTGAAGCTGGACATTTAGTTGGCTGGCATTCACTGCTAATGACCGCTAAACTAGACTAGCACCTAGACTGTTGAGTGCTAATACTCAAGCAGCTCATGATAACCGCCATTAAGAGTATGAATGCAACCAATAATTGTGGACATGTTGATCTGGATTTATATTCTTCTTCCATATAATAGACCATATTAAACATTTGTAGTAATGGAAGCTGAACTAAAGCTAGAGGTTTTATGTTTCCTGGCAGAAGAGCAGTCAGGAGGCTTAGCACGGACTTTGTTTGATATACACAAGGTCTTGTTGTCTGTTATAAAACAAAGTTTTATTTTGGCTCTCTGTTTTACTTTTAGATATTCAGTTGAGCGTATGTAGGTTGGGGTGCTGGATCTGCCAGTGTGATCCCACCTTACTTATAGGTGAGTTTATTATATTGTATGAATAGGACTCTTGAGTGCTTTTGAACGAAGATGGAATGGATGAATCTTCTAGTTAGTTTCTAAAGATTCTCCTGTTGTGGCTGGAATATGTAGATAATGTTCAGGCAACATGCCTCTTGGTTTTATTTACTAAACATTTTCCTCTGAGTTTTAATATGTAACCGGGCAGTAAACATGTGTGGTTTTAAGAATATCCACGTCTATGTCAAATGCTTATTAAAGAGCTATCTTTTATCCCTGGGACAGATTGCTTTGAAATACAGCTGACTGTTTTTCCTCTGCCCCCACTTCTTGCTGTGTTTTTGTATACCTGCATCCTTTCATAAGGAAAGGACCTTTGGAAGCTAAAAGTCAGGCCCTTGAGGAGGAGGAGGATGGTGATGGTTATGATGATGATTTATTGTACCCCAGCCGCTCTGGGCATGGATCCTAGAACACACCAAGCTTACAACAGCAATTTCAACACAGTAATAACTAATGCTGAAATTCTGATGAAACAACCTTCCCTAACCTGGGGCTTTCCAGATGTTTCAGACTCCATCAGACTCCCCAGCCGGCATGGCCAGTGGTCAGGGAGGATGGGAGCTGTAGTCAAAGAACATCTGGAGAGCTCTGTGTTGGAGAAGGCTGTGATAAAAGGATGGCATGGAAGTAAAACAGATAAAGCAAACGGTAAAGAGAGCCATCGTATTTTCACTCTTTGGCTAGGTATTGCAAGGTTGCAGATGCACTTCCATTGCATGCAAGGAATCTCAATGATTTTTCAAGGGCACTGAACTGAATGATTTGATGAACATTTTGGACTAACATCTATCAAAGTTACTGCCAAGTAAATATGTCCTCATTTCTTCCTGTCCATTCGTATTGAACTAGTTAGCTATTTCTAGCCTCTTACGCATGAAACAGTGAGAGTCAGTAACAAAAGGCGTAAAAGCATACATGAAATATCCAGTCAAGCTATGCCCAAAGTTAAGTTTTCAAAAAAGTGCTCAGTTCCCTTTTGGCTAGTCCAAGTAAAATGATTTTGCAAATTTTCCTAAGCACATTCAGCTTGGCCATTGCAAGGCAGGCAGCATTAGAGCATTTCAAACTGGAGGGTTGGTTTTTCTCGTTACAGTTTGTGACATCTGCATCTCCTGTTGGATTTGCAAATCATGCTGTTCTCTAGGTAGGCTTAGCTGGAGCAACCCTTACCTCATAGCGGAGTATGTTCCCAGAGGAGGTAAAGCGAGTGCTTGAGTGCAGAGGACATAGAGGAGAGCAAAGGAGAGGAGAAGCTGGGGGCCACTTCCATGTTCCATCTCTTTGGACCTGCCTGGACAAAGATAATTTAAAAAAATGTTAACCTCTTGTTGTCAATGCCCAAATTTTGCATAAACAAAAAGACATGGTAAAGGGTGGCCTAATAAACATGAAATTGGTAATTCTGAATAGGCAAAGGAAGACCACTATAGGGCACATTTCAAAATATTAAAAAATGATATTAATTTAAAATATTATTAATGTTGTGCAGTTGGTAGCAAAGGCATGGATGATTCTGGTATGGATGAGAAGATGAATCACAACAACCATTCATTGCAGGGGGTTGGACTAAATGACCCTTGCAGACACATCTAGTTCTATGATTCTTTGCTGCCTTGACAGATCAACTTCTTCATGCATTAAAAGTGCTTATTTTGGTGCGATACATAGTATAAGTTACCTAGAAGCTTTAGGCAAAGCTTAACTTTAAAAAAAGTCATGGGGTTGACATGCAAGCCGGCAGAGAGAGAAGGAGATAGGTACACAGACTGACAGAAGAAATCATCTTGTTAATCGTATATTGGGGTCAAAATGTTAATTTAAATCACTTTGATTTTCATAGTGATTTCCCTGTGTCTGGTATTAAAATATGACCATATAACTTTGATATTTCTGCCACCTGACTTACTTTCTTATTGAGCCTAAATGTATTTTACTGCTTTAACAAATGAAAATACACCATGTACATAATTCAGCATATAAAATCATACTATTTATGAAATGTACAGAGCAGACATGTTTACTCAGAAGTAAGTCCCACTTTGCTCACTGCCAGATAACTGTGCGCAGGACCGCAGCTGAAGACAAAAAGTGCAGCTCCTCTTTACAGCTTTGAATCATGATAGTAAATAAATGCTGTTTGCAACCCAGGAGCAGTTATTCGGCGATACCATTGAAATTCACTGGGAACAGGTCCAGAACTTCCACTTTAAGGGCTTTGGAACTAGAGACAAGGCACTAATGAGCTGGAAAGGGATTTCACATGGCTGTAACGATAATTCATTCATTCTCATGCAAAGGCATCTCTTTTCATTCTTTTACAGTAGCAACTGCACACAAAAGCCCCCCCCCCCTTGTGGAAGGGGGAGCTGCATTCCCTCTATCAGATACCAAGAATGTTGCTAAGAATAAAATCCATGTGAAATGCCAGCGAAATTGAAGGGGACAATTTCAGAGGAAAGGTCATGTGCAACACAATTCACACTCTAGAAATCTGGATAAGGGAGAAGAAGAAGCAGAAAGAGAAACAAAATTATGATAATAAAATAGAAAAAGAGTAGTGAGCAGGGACTCCCATAAGCATAACAGCCGGAAGTAAGATCAAAAGCAGGAACGGATCTGAAATACTGATTATTTTTCCTGAGGCCAAAGGAAAGAACTTCAGTTATCTGGGAGATTAATCAGTAAAGGCATCAAAAGAAGAATTATCTCTCGCTCAGATTTGGTTCCAGTCTGTGCACAGAAACTTTTTAGCCGTATTTCTTTTGCCACAAACAAACATTAGTCTGGTATTTCTCTGAACTGAAATCTACCAGCACCACAAAGGGAAACTCCTAAAACTTTTACTTACAAAGCCGGAAGAGGAACCTCAAAGGCAGGTGACACGAGGAGCTTTCCGAAGTGCTGAATTCCCTCGGCAGCTCCTTGGCCGTTCCACAAGTTTCTTCCTCAGGTGCTGAGCAGGAATGTGCCAAGGAAAGTGCCTGTCCGTTTCTGCTCCCTCGAACTGCCGGTCTGAAGTTTCAGCAGCTCTCCTTCCTGGGCGAATGCCTCTCTCCCCCTTCAGTGCACTCTGTGCAGCCTTTCAAGCAGCCTCATCTTATAGGGTTTATATACACAGGACCACTTTTCCGCTTCAAAAAGAGCAATCACGTTACGTTGGAGACGTCACACTCCCAAGGGGATGAATGGAAATGTCTGTGATTGTTTTGTCCAGGATGCTGTGAGACAAAGGAAGTTCATATTTAATTCATGGGAAGCCCCCCCCCCCCCGCCTCCTCTCTGTTTAAATTGATTTATTGCTATATTGATGAATGACTTAACATGAGTAACACTGGACTGGGCAAAGAATGCAGCTTTTAAGACACAAATCCTGCTTTCAGGAAGATGGGACTTATAAAACAGAAACCCAGAGCATTAAGTCATAGTTACCCATAGTGGGTCTCTTCTCTCCCCAATTCTTTTAATTTCAGGGTAATTGCCCAGCCAGAGCTCCCTGAATTGTCTTTGGAAGATGAGCAAGAAATATCAGAAGATCCTGATATCAATTTCAAGACATACGACTATGTCTTTGACTTCTAAATTCTCAGATCAAAGAACAACTAAGTTTCAGTACTGTGTATGTTTGATTTTAACATACTGACATCAGGCTGAATCCAAGTATACGGAAGTTCTTTTCATATTACACAGAAAGCAAACCTAAGTGCTTTGCTTAATAGAATTTTCTACATTTCTACACTGGAGCAGATAATACCTAGGATGTTCCTTTTTAATATTTTACTTTTCATATATTCCCATTTCTTCACTCTGCCAGATATCCTTTCTTTTCAATACCCTTTCTTTTCAAAGACAGGACTACTTGCCATCCGCTGCTCTCTCTCTCATTTTACCCAACGTGTTTGCCCATTCCAGCAATCCCAGCTAATAAAGCATTAGTCAAAACTTGTACCCATAAACTAAACCAAATAATGGCTGACATTTAACTCTCTAGTTTGTTTGTATCACTGATTCCCCAGAATTAGCTGGTTAAACATTATTTATTGTAAAGGGAAAGACACATAGAACATGAGGCCAATTCTTGGTGCTGAAAAAGAGAAATGACTCGTAAAGTGAAAAATTCCCCCCAGATAGACCTATTAGGTTTCAATGAAATTCCCAGCCTTGGACTCAAAAAATGTTTCTTCATCTGAGTGAGGGCTCAACAGAGCCACACCTCAGATCCTCTTCCAAAGGCTGTGGCTTGTAACATATGAAATATAAGCATAATTGAAAGATATATGTTCAGCAGGACAATTTCCCAGCAGGCATGTAGAGAACAGACTATCTGTCCTAGAGGTTTATCCTCACCAGGGGTGCCAACTTGGCCCCGCTACTGTGAGTGCCTGGGGCTGTGGGTGCCATGCAGCATGCATGGCCCTGGCATCAAAATTTGTGGATGCTCAGCCCCTTCATGGGGAATTTGTAGGTGCTCAGGCACCCAGGGCCCCAGGGAGTTGGCACCTGTAGCCCCCACCCATAAATTTTTAACATTTCCTACAGCTAGGTTTATGCCTTCCAGGTTGATACCATTTGCACAGTGAAAGAAACAGTTTCTGTAATAGCGATTTTTAGAAGCCAGGTGTATACTCACCCCCCAGGTTTGCTTTCATTACTTTGGTGGAACTGTTGTTTTAATTTTATTTCTCTCAGTATGCAAGCTGGCCAGGCATCACAGGACTCTGACCAAGTACAAAGTGCTTTTTCCCAACCATTCAGTAGCCACGGTCATCCCCAATAATATATTAGCTTTGTATTAATATATTTTCATTTTATAATATTATGTATATAATTTCATATCAATATGTTCATTTTATGTTGGCCACTTTATATGTTGTTTTTGGAAGAGGTTACACTAGGCTCTGAGTTTTATGCATTGCATTTGCATATTTTATCACGTTTGGTAAACCATCCAGAGGACTTCAGTTGATGGGTGGTCTTGAAATGGGAAATTGGTAAATAGGTGATGATACACAACAGTTTAAGGATCAGGACTATGGGATCAGAGGGAATGGCTTTCATCCTGTAATGCCTTAAACCCATCTTTCTTGACTGCTTAAGCTAAAGGGAGTTGGAGTCCAATAACATCTGGCTGCTGCTGCTGTTGCTGCTGCTGCTTGAATTTATATACCTCCCTATATTCAGAAGTCTCAGGGCAGTTCACATAAAAAGATCACAGTATATAAAATTAAAATTAAAACAATAACCCAATTTTAGGTTGAAATGTTTATTAAGCTGTGACGCACAGATCTTACGTCACTTGAAAATGCAATATTAGGAGATATGCAGGAAAAGTATTCAAGGGCCAAAACTGATATTTACATTCCAGGAGCCGTCAGTGCAGTGGGGCAGGGGATTGAAGTTTCCAATTCATAAGCAGCAAGGCTGGGGCTCTGAAGGCACACCAGCAGGAGCACCCATGCAGCCCCAGCCTTGCCAGGGCCACCCTCCCCCACAGTCTTGGTAAGCGGCAGCGATGCCACTGTCAGGTGGATGCCTCTGGAACCCCAAACCACTGCATTGACCACTCCTGCTGCATTCTCTGTCTTTATATTCCCACCACATTTTGTAGGCTTACACATGATTTATGCATTAAGCATAGGCAACAGGTTTCTTCTGCAAAGGATGTGGCTACATAGGTTGCTTCTGCAAAGAATATTTTGTACAAAGATTTGTACTAATCCCAATTAGAGAGGCGGGGTGTATTGGAGGGCTCCGGCAGGGCAAGGTTCGATGGTAGGATGAACTCAAAGCACAGACTTCCAAAGCACTTTGTGTGCCTTGGCAATCCAGGCATTTTTAAACAGCTGCAGACATGTGCCTTTAAACAGTTTTTTACAAATTTTCATTATAGCAGTCTAATAGCACAGACCAAGTGGCTAGGGAAGAGCAACTACCAGACTAGGTGCTTTAACAAGGCAGAGGAGTAGCAACTATAATTCCAGCCCAAGAGAAACAACCAAGGCTCAAGAGTCCATGATTAGGTGCATCTAGAGGGGATGTTAGCCAAATGGGCTTGGCTGCATTGTCTCATCTCTCCATCTGAGTCCTTGTCCTCCAAAGTCTCCCACTCCTGCTCAGTGGAGACAATGAGAGGTATATAAATAGCATAAAGTTTCAGAAAGTAAAGATAGCCATGTTGACCTGTAAGAAATAATCCAAAATTCATATTAGGGCAATAACTTTATTGGGCCAACCAAAATATCACTATCTGCGTGTTAAACTTCCCAGTAATTTTAATCTGGCTAGATGGTATACAATGGAAGGAGCGGATGTGGGAGGAGGTAGAAGACATTCAAATGAGGCTCTGTTAGCTGTTTTGTAGGTTTAAGGCTGTGCCAAGGGTTGGATAATCCTAAGAGTTTGTCCGCAGGCATTTTTCTTTTAATGTTTCTTATGTAACACCCATCCAAAGGGCAGGAAAGTGGAAAGATTGCAGCAAACAGCCATCACTTGGTCAGTTGTGGATTATGTACGAGGCATGATCCAGCCAAAATTAAAGTTCCATTGGTTCCATAGAACATTTGAGCATTAATAGAAATAGTGTTTAATTTCCACTGAATGAAGCTGTTTCTTCTCACTCTTAAACCAAGCTAATTTCTCCTGATCTTTATCCAGAGATTTCCAAATCATAACCCATCTGCTCATGAGCAAATGCCACTGAAATTTAAGATGACTTGCTCAAAAGTAAATCACATAAGACTCATAGCCCCCAAACCCAATAAATGTGGAAGATATTACCATTTCCTCTTCCTTCTAATAAACTTCCCATCTCTCCCCTGTTTCATGTATTTGCGAGTTTAGGCAAACCTGATGGTGAATATTCAGTAATCCTTAATCACATTTTCTAATTCACTTACATAAAAATTAAATGAATTAAACCCAAAAAGAAATTGTCTGGATTTGTTTTCTGGATGACAGCAGGGTGACTTAAACCAGAGTTCCTGGAAAGGACTGATTCCAGGAAGTTTGTTCCCCTTCTTCCTCTGTAACTGGCTGGGAAACAAACAGTCATGCCATGGGATGGCAGGACAGGCCATCGGTTTCTTGTGGTCACCCTGTTCTTCATTAAGTTTCCTAATATTAAACTTTACAAGTAGGATATAGAAAGTGAGCAGGAGGAAAGGGTGCTGAAATAGGAGGTCTCAAAGTACTTAGTCCATAGCAAAGTTCTGTTATTTATTATAAACACTAGTCTCTCTTTTTTTTTAGAAAGCTGAACTCAAAGCAACTTACAAAAATGAATATTAAAAACAAGCATAAAAACAATCTAAAATGCACCATTAATATATATAAAAGAGCAGAACCAACCCAACCCCATTAAAAATAAGCACACAAATAAAGTTTGGGTGAATGTTTTTGCCTGTTGTCTAAAAATAGATGGTGATGGTTCCAGGTAAGCCTCCCTGGGGAGAGCATTCCATAAATGAGGAGCCACCACCGAGAAGGCCCATACTTGTGCCTCCTCCCTCTCCACCTCCCTCAGTGGGGGAATCACAGGGCCTTGGATGAAGAATTCAGGGTCCAGGTTGGCTCTTGTCATTTCATCCAACTTTTTCAGATAAAAAACCGAAGTGTGTGTCTTCTGGGATGCACTCCCTAGTCACATGACCCATGCCACAATCTCACCCTCCCAAGAGCTCTTTTTGGGGGGTGCATTTTGAGGCACCACACAATATTGTGACCCTGGAAAAAACGCTTGGGGGGGGCAAGTGTGTGGGGCAAGAGTGCATGAGATTGCAGCACTGACAATGGCCATCATGATCTTGTGAGAAAAAATGGGCTGTCCCATTTTTTCCTGGACACTTGGTGGGTATGTGGGAAGAATCAGGCCTTGAAGTATTGAGGTCTTGAGCCACAAAAGGCTTTGCCGGTCAAAACCAGCACTTCGAACTGGGCCTGGAAACTAACTGGTAGCCAATGCAGTGACGTCAGGTGTCCTGTTAGGTGTTCAGACCCATCTTGTCCCCGTCAGCCATTTGGCCACTGAATTCTGCACCTTTTGCGGCTTCAAAGTTCTGCCACCTACTGAAGTGAATGGAAACAGTGTAAGAGCAAAGCAGTGCTCTTCTGCAGTTCTTGTGAGAACATGAGATGAGGCCTGCTGGCTCAAAACATCCAATCCGGCATGCTGTTTCCCACAGTGGCCTAGAAGGCTGAAAACAGGGCATGGAAGGATCAACTCTTGTATGATTCTGTGTGCCCAGCAGCTGGTTTTGGGGGGTATCTGATCCTCTGGTTGGTGCACACTGCTTTGAATGGGAAGAGGGCTACTGATCTAGCGTTATGGTTTAATGACATCCACTGGTAGATTAAAACACTCTTTCTATTGAGTGGTGGCAAACATCTAAACATGGTGTACATCAGTATGAAAGTTCAGCTTAGCCCTCCAGGTACCTCCCATTCATTTTAGTGAGAAACTTCCAAGTGTCTGGAATGGGCTTGAATTTGTTTGTTTGTTTGTTGTTTTAGAATAAATATAAAGAAAAAATAACTAGATTCTTCTTAGTAAATCTGCACTTCCTGCTCACTGGGAAAGAAGACATGAAACAGGAAAGAGAAGGAAAGGTTGTAAGAGAGCATCAATCTGAATAGCACTGGCTATTTGGAGGTGGCTCAGGGAACATATATTTAAAAGTGATAGTCACATGTTCTGCTTTATGTAGACACCATACAATTCAATTCTCTATTCTGAGAAAAGTCACAGGCCTACTATAGCAACCATAAAACGGAGTTCAGAGTTTTATGGCTTGAGAACATGGTGGTTCAACATGGCATGAGAGCACCACCTTGCGGTGAAAAGAAATAACTTCCTAATCTAATTTTGGCTTCCCATAACACTTTTTATTAGGGTTGATGGCCATTAAAACATTTCTATTTTAAATGCGAAAGACTCTTGATCCATTTTCTCAAATCTGGCAATATGCTATGTTCCTGTTCCCTTGTGAAATCTTACTTATCACAAGGTGATATCTATCAGCTGACTACTTCCTCCCCTTATCTGAAACAATTTTTTGTCTTGCCCTACTAACATCAACACCAACACAAAACAGATCCTTTCATAAGCCCACCAGACCACAGTTTATGAAGGAAACATGTTTTGAATTAAATATAGCGTGCTTGCAAACCCTGTGCTGAGATGCTTGCTGCTCATTCATGCAGGGTTTTTTTATTGTCCACATGGTGTTGTCTGCATCAAAATGCCAGCACTTTATATTCCCACTTCCCCGTTTAATCTGGATTTATCCTTTACAGGAAAATCTAATGTATTTAAGATTATTATTTTTAACCTGTTTGAGATACCCAAATACTCACCTGCAATATTAAATAAACCCCTATCTAGAAGCACTAATAGTCTGCCTCACTGTACATGCAACAGGAAAACCCACTCAGTCATACAGCTGACTACAGCATGTGACCTTGGCTCAGTCCCTCATTCTCAACCCAAAAAACTTCACAGGGTTATTCACAGGATAGAATGGAGTGGGAGAGTGAATAGAAGTGTAGTGTAACAGCTTTATATGAAGAAATAAAAAGGGAGGAAACACTGATTCCTGAAACTAACCCTTGATTTGTAGCCCATGGTCTCCTTACAAGAGTGTACCTGGATTCACATGTGCACAACCAGCACTCATGTATGTGTATATACACACTGCTGAGAGGTTTAGGATCTTCTGCTGAAGTTATAATGCACACTTGTTTATGAGTATGTGTTTTACTGTTAACCCTATGTCCCCAAGAAGCTCTCACACAGAGGAATAAAGAAAGCTTGGCTGAGCCTGGATAGCTCAGTTGGTTAGAGCACGGTGCTCATAACACCAAGGTTGCAGGTTTGATCCCCATATGGGACAGCTGCATATTCCTGCATTGCAGGGAGTTGGACTAGATGATCCTCAGGATCCCTTCCAACATTACAGCTTTATGATTCTATGATTACATGAAATAAAAGTGACTATTTAAATTGCAAAAACTGCAGTTTAAGCAGGCAACAACTCCTGCAGCATCTGAAGAGTGATGGATTCCCTACAGGAATGTAGACATGACAATTTTGCCATAAACCCTAGCTAGAAGTGGAAAGGGGGAGGAAGGAAAGTATACCTGTTCTTAAAGTGAAGTGGAAGTGTGCTGAGTCTTGGGGAGCACTGTGTAAGTTTTGTCCTGTTGGGGCTGGCAGAGATAGCTGCCTATTAGCAGAGCCAACTGCCTACTGGGAATCTGGGGTTTTAAAAATAACATTCTTTCTAGTAGGAAAGGGAGGGGATTTAAAATGAACAGTGGCCTACCCCTTTCTCACCTCGACCATCCTAGTGAGAAATGGCTAAAACTTGGTCATCTCATTAGTTTCTCACTCTGTGTGTGTTCTGCTTAACAAAAGGGTGAATGACTTGGGACAGTGAGCAGTTAACTGAAGTGGCCATCTCTTTGCCTGCCTCCTGTACCATCATTAGCTTGAAGGCATCCATTCAGGAGTTTGAATAGACTTTGCTAGCAACTTGAATTGCATGTGTTGTCTTTTCCAAGGTATGAAGTATTTCCTGAGATGAGGCCAGTATCAGGCTCCTACCAAAGTCAAGCAAGGTTCAAGGTGGAGAATCTCATGTCATGTTTAAGTTAAACAGTGGTGGACTTGGGTAATACAGTGCCCTGCGCAAGGCCAAAAAATTATGCCTCCCCACAGCCCTCGTGCTGCCTTCCCAAAGGTGGTTAAGGAAGGCACAGTGCTTTGGGAAGGAGGTGTGAGGCTCTGGCAGGGTCCTAGAGCCCTCCCATCTCATTCTCAAAGCTGGGAAAGTGCTAACTAGGCTTTGGGAAGGAGGACTCGAGGACCCTGTCAGGGCCTCATGCCTCCTGGCGACCCCCTTGGCTGAGCGCCCAGTAAAACACCAATCAGCAATGAAATGTAAATAAAATCATGGGGTTCACTATTAAGCCGTCTCACTGCTTGAGAAAAAGTTATCAGTGGGTTATCCTCTGATACTATAGTTTTATGATTCTTGCTATTGCTTTCCTGGGCTTGAAATGTATTTGTCTGCCCAGACTTGAGTGATCCATGCCAAAGTCGTTAACCTTGAAAGGTCTTACATCAGTGATATATGAGTTGTTGAATTTGCGTCAAGCTTCCACCCATCCTGTAGAGCTGTTGTTTCCAAATCTCCCCTTTTTTGCACCTGTTACGTTGAGAGTGCCATTTAAATCAATCTGCAGATCAATGTTATATCCAGACTCTAGCAGGAAAGACAGCAGCTATTTATATCTCTTCTTGTGATCCTAGTAAATATGTTTAAATGCACGTTATGACATGAAGGATTAGGAGTTGAAGGATATAAATATTGTGTGTGTGTGTGTGATGTGTTCCCTGTGAAATGACCAAAAGTGACAGGTTTGTACCTGGATGAGATTCAGAGTAATTCTGGGGAGGTTATAATGTATAGGACCTTTTAGTAAGAGGGCAATGAAAGAAGTATATAAAATCATTGATAGTGTGGAGCACGTGCACAGAAAGCATTGGTTTTACCCTTCTTCTTTCAAAATACTAGAACTTGGGACCTCCCAATGAAGTTGAATATTGGAAAATTCAGAAAATATTTCTTAACATACTAGATAGTTAAAACCTCCACAATAGGGCTTCCAGTTTTTGCCGCCATGGTGAACCACGGTTCCCACGATAGCAGATCCCAGGCATACAGCCAATTAAGGATAATTTGAGAGTAATTATCCTTGTAAGCCCCCCCCCCAGTCGGGGGGGAGAGCTTTCACTCACAGATTGTCTGGTACCTGCCCCCACTCCTACAGAATGCGGGGGGGAGGGGACGCTGAGTGCATAGCGTCTGCACACATCGGAAACTCTCCAACATGGTCACCGTGAGTGGAGATTCTTCTGTTTTTTAAGATATATCAGAATTTGGACTTAAGAAACTGGCATGTTCTGGAAAAAGGAGACAAGTTAACCTGCTAAATGAATCAGCCACCGAGTGCCAAGGTCTTGATCTGGAAAAGATTTTCGTCATGGTATGACAAGGTTAAAGTGCACAGAATGTTCAAAATTCACATTGTCAGGAAAGCACTGTTTAATGTATGGACTAGATATAAAGATCTTTTGGAAAACAAAACTCCAAGGTGGTTGTCTCCAATGGAAGCAAAAGCTTTAAAGAAACTCAATATGGAGGCCAACTGGCCAAAGTATTGGGAGATTTTAGAACAAGACGGAGATAAATTGAAACTACAGAGTTTTGATAAATTAAAAAGCAAAGTCCGAGATTGGCTTCATTATCATCAAATAATGGAGGCATTTAAAATGGATAGAAAAATTGGCTTCCAGGTGGAAAAATCAAAATTGGAAACAGAATTGCTAGAACCCACCAAAACTAAGATACTGTCAAGAATGTATAATTTGCTGCTGAAATGGAATACACAGGATGAGGAAGTGAAATCAGTAATGATTAAGTGGGCACAAGATGTTGGTCATAATATAATGTTTGCTGACTGGGAACGGTTATGGACCACTGGAATAAAGTTTACGGCATGTAATGCCTTAAGAGAAAACATAATGAAAATGATTTACAGATGGTACATGACACCAGTCAAACTAGCAAAAATTTACCATATGCCTGATAATAAATGTTGGAAATGTAAAGAATCTGAAGGTACCTTTTTCCACCTTTGGTGGACATGCCCAAGGATTAAGTCCTTCTGGGAGATGATATATAATGAATTGAAAAAGGTGTTTAAATACACATTTAGAAAGAACCCAGAAGCCTTTCTCCTGGGTATGGTCAACCAACAGGTTCAGGTGAAGGATAGGACATTTTTTATGTATGCTACAACAGCAGCAAGAATGCTCATTGCACAGTATTGGAAGATGCAAGAATTACCCACGCTGGAAGAATGGCAGATGAAGGTTATTGACTACATGGAACAAGCAGAAATGACTGGCAGAATCAGAGACCAGGGAGAAGAGACGGTGGAGGAAGATTGGAGGAAGTTTAAAGACTATCTACAGAAACATCATAAGATAAAGAACATGTGAGGACATCAGATTGAATTTAAAAGAATATTAGCATAAAAATTTAATGATTAAGAAAGATTAATGTTTTAAGACATATGGAAATGTAACTATGTTAAGATACTAAGTCAGTTTGAACAGAAGATATGTCAGAGGGAAAGAATTTACTGTCAGATCATAAGATCTAGAATATAGAGTGGGAAGGCTTGGGGAAGTCGCAGACCCAGGGTAATGTTAAATAATGTAAAGATACAATGAATGTTTTTAACTTTTATTATTATTTTTTCTTGTATTTTGTATTTTATAATGTTTGTTTGTGTTGTTTTTATACTTTTTTGTGTGTGTATTTGTCTGTTTGTATTGTTTGTTTATTGATTGTTAAAATAAAAAAAAATATCATATAAAAAAAAGGAAAAGATTTTCGTCGTAATTGGATTGGTATGTGGTGGAGAGAAGCCTTTGTTTTGTCTTTATATATTCACTATGCTGTTTTATGATTTGGCAGCTCTTCACAGAAGAAAAAAAAGTTAGCTACTAATGGATTGTAATTATTAATGGATAGCAATTATTAATGGAGGGAATCAACAAGAACTTTATAATGCTTATGGATTAATTGAAAGAATGGAACTGTGTGGAAAATATTGGGATGTTCTGTGGTAATACCCTCCTACGGAGGACTCTAACTTTGATTTATTATGGTGTTGGTGAGATATCAGCTTGTTGTGGTTCGAGGACCCGACCCCCGCGCCATGGAAATGAATAGACAAGGACACGTGATGTATGGTTTATGGGCATGGAAAAGGCCACAACTTTATTGGTTACAGCAGTGAAAAAAGGTATTGGCTTAGGCATTGGATGTCCACCACAGGGGTTGAATCACCAGTGGGTGGAGCCTGTTGATGATAATACAACTAAAGCTCTCCCCGGGGGGTCGTGCCATGGCCTCCCGCCAAGCAGGCATCGGACAGAATACACGACCCCCGAATTCCTTTAACGGAATACCCAAAAATTGAAGGCTTAGGCGATGGCCACACCTAGCCTTCCAACACACCATCACGCAATAATCCAATGCCTAACCTACCCACCAATACCACAAAAGTTGTGACGATTGCTACGAGGTAGGCGAAAAAACCCCATGGCCTACTGCCATGCGGAAAAACTCCTACCAGGCCCCCCGACTAACCAGGGCGACCAACCTAAGGTCCATAGCAAGGCTGAGACCCTAAGCTAAAGGGAGTGGCGGGTGGGTGACTCTCGGCGAGACGAGGAGGAAAGAGGCCGGGAGGAGGGCTGGCGCTCTGATTTAAAGCTCGCTGGACACGCCCCCCAGTGGCACCCGATTGGGTGCCAGCTGGTGGGCGGGGGCGCCAGCCAGGTGAGCTAGGTAAGCAGGGGGCGGTTGCCCCCTGCTAGGGGCGGAGCTCGGGCTCCCGCCCACAACCACTCCCCTCTCTTTCAGGGAGGAGAGTCTTTGTGGTTCGAGGACCCGACCCCCGCGCCGTGGAAATGAATAGACAAGGACACGTGATGTATGGTTTATGGGCATGGAAAAGGCCACAACTTTATTGGTTACAGCAGTGAAAAAAGGTATTGGCTTAGGCATTGGATGTCCACCACAGGGGTTGAATCACCAGTGGGCGGAGCCTGTTGATGATAATACAACTAAAGCTCTCCCCTGACGTCACCGGGGGTCGTGCCATGGCCTCCCGCCAAGCAGGCATCGGACAGAATACACGACCCCCGAATTCCTTTAACGGAATACCCAAAAATTGAAGGCTTAGGCGATGGCCACACCTAGCCTTCCAACACACCATCACGCAATAATCCAATGCCTAACCCTGAATTGTCCACCCCAAGCCCTGCCTTATTTCTATCCCCCAAACATCAAGCGAAGGGGGGGGGTGTCTTAGAGAATCCAAGAGGGGTGAGGTTTAAGCGCACAGTCTTTCCCAAGCCCCGGCAGCCTTTAAAATTTACAGGGGGCTCCCGATTTAAGTGGTACCAATGGAAGGGATGGCAGGGTAAATTAACCCCACGCTAGAAGAGTAATAAATCAATAAACGGCAGGCACAAACACACGCTGCAAGCACACTCACACACACACAACTTAAAATTAGAGAGGAACAGGAAAAGGAACCCTGAGGATCATCTAGTCCAACCCAGGCAATGCAGAAATATTCAGCTGTCCCATACAGGGATCAAACTTGCAACCTTGGCATTATCAGCACCATGCAGTCACCCAGACCAGCCACGCAATTGGACAGGCAAGGGCAATAGAGGGGAAATGTACAAGCACCCTGGCCAAAAATTAAAATAAAACGCACAGCTACCAAGCAGAGGCAGGGAAGACAAGCAAGGAGACAAGGGAGAAAGAAAGATGGAGCCACACTCACACTCAGACCTCACCGGGGGCATGTGCTGGGCAAGGGAACAAGCTGCAGCTTAAGAAAGGTAATTCGCACTTAGACCGCACAAACAAATCAAGCACCAGGAGAGGGGGGAAATGGAGGGTTAAATGTAGGTTTTTACATGGAAAAAAGAGGACACAGCAAGGCAAACCTGGATTTTTAAAAGCAGTAAAGCAATGAGCGCACGCAAGCCTCCTAAAGTTAAAAGGCAAGCCAGGAACCAGGCAGACACACAGACCCCCCAACTCCAAACCTCGTGGCTCTTCCCTGTGATGACTGTGATGACTCCTAGCTGATGACTCTCGGCGAGACGAGGAGGAAAGAGGCCGGGAGGAGGGCTGGCGCTCTGATTTAAAGCTCGCTGGACACGCCCCCCAGTGGCACCCGATTGGGTGCCAGCTGGTGGGCGGGGGCGCTAGCCAGGTGAGCTAGGTAAGCAGGGGGCGGTTGCCCCCTGCTAGGGGCGGAGCTCGGGCTCCCGCCCACAACCACTCCCCTCTCTTTCAGGGAGGAGAGTCTTTATCGGATGGGAAAGTATTCAAAGAAAACGCTGGAAGTCTGCCTGGAGTAATGGTCAGACATCAGACCACTTTCGGTTTTAAGAAAAGCATGATGGTGAAAGGTCACTATGCAGTAAAATTGAGTATTTGGAGTAGGGGGGAAATGCCAAAAATGATTGATTGCAACAAGAAAGGAAGGTCAAACATAAAATAAAAAAAAATGCACACAGAAAGTTACCAGATATTAACTCCACTTGCAAATTAAAGGATATGGAACAATTAAATACGAACAAAAGTCAACACATCAGTGGCTGTTAAAATAAAGGATCAACATCGGAACTGTATTTTTTGGATTAAATAAGCAGATTGGAGTGGGAACAAGGAATCAACATCTCCTAAAAATCTCCTAAAATCAGAACATGGGAAGTCAACCAAAATATTTAATTTGTAATCTGACAATTGGCTTTTTTAATTGAATTATGATTTGGTATTGTATTAATGTGGTCTATATTGAATTGTTATTAATGAAAAATTAATAAAAAATATTATTAAAAAACCTCTACAATATATGGTGATGGCCATTAAGCTACATGGTTTTAAAAGGAAGCTAAATCAATTTATGGAAGATAAGGGTTATCCATTGCTGCTAGTAAATGATAACTATACTACCTCCAGAATTGGAAGCAGTATTCTGGCTGTGGCCCTCATATCCCGCTTGTGGCCTTCCCAATGGAATCTGCTTGGCCACTCTACTTATGTTCTTTTGCTAGGTCCAAGCTATATGAAAGAACATGTTCCCTCATATGAACCTGCCCAGGGTTTAAGATCTTTGGAGGAGGCCCTTCTCTTGTTCCCACCACCCTCAGGGACGCTTGATAGGGATGTGGAAAAAAGGGCCTTTTTGATGGCTGCTCCCAGTCTTTGGAACTCCTTCCCTGGAGAAGTTAGACTGACTCCCTCTTTCTTATCCTTCCAGGAGCAGGTGAAGACTTTCTTGCTCTAAGTCCCCCAAGTCCCTGTCAGGGAAAATTTCTCTAATACCTGAGATGTCACACACAAAACAGCATAAAAGAAAGAAATAATAGCAAGTGAGCTAGGAAGGCTTATGTTGCTTGCTCCGCTGTATTTACCCAAAGCACTCCTTCTGCTTGTGAACTTTTTGATACATGCCTCTTTTCCCCAGAACTATGTCCCAGTCCATCCAGGGATGGAGCTATAAGAGCACTGTGGAGGGCAGCACAATTCACCATACAGCACATCCATGAACTATGCTTTACTCACTGGCTTCAGTTATTTCCTGGAGTTAATGTACGGTTCAAGATTTCCCTGTAGTGACCTTTTTCTTCCTTAACCATCTTGCAATAAATGACGTGTCATGCTACTGAATGATAATCACCGTGTCAAATGAGAATGTTCTGGTTTATTGAAGTCAATGAAGCAGAAGTAAGAAAACCAATGGAGTAAGGCTTTCACCTGAGCTCTGAAACAATTACACTGGTGTAGGGAACCTTTGGCCTGCCAGATGATGCTGAACAAAAACTCCCATCAGCCCCAGCAAGCCTGACCAGCGCATAGCTGTCAACATTTCCCCTTTTTAAGGGAAATTCCCTTATTCTGAATAGGATTCCTCACAAGAAAAGGGAAAAGTTGACAGCTATGAACCAGTGGCCTTGGATGGTGGCAGTTGTAGCTCAGCAACATCTGGCAGGCCAAAGGTTCTTGACACCTGCATAAACAAAGGAATGGGAGGATGGTAACTGCATGTCATTCAAGAAGTGACTTGCCTTATGAACATTCCTTATTTATTACAGCATCATGGAAAGTAAGAGGCGGGAGGGTCATTTCTTCTACTTGGTAGTCCTATATTTGAAGGACTCTCCATTAAAAGTCCAGTTTAAAGACAAAAAAATGAGGGTACAGCAGAGGCATTGAATTTGTTCATCAACAGGTAATATCTGGACAGCACACTTGAGTAGTGACACACAGGCCACCAAGCCAATCCACTTCAGTTTGGTAAGTCACATCCTACCTCACTGTGGTCAGATGTCCTGTATTTCTATGTAAGTAACAGTAATTCTAAATTTGCAGAGGTTTTGCACATCTTTTTTAGGGGACACATGGCAACTCTTAAGCAGTCACCCTAGTAAGACATTAGAACTTTTAACAGCATACTAAGTAATAATAATAATAATAATAATAATAATAATAATAATAATAATCTGGGCGGCCCCCAACAGAACACCAATAACAATAATAAAAAAGCAACAACATCAAACATTAAAAACTTCCCTAAACAGCGTTGCTTTCAGATGGCTTCTAGAAGTCAGACAGTTGTTTATTTCCTTGCCATCTGAAGGGAAGGGCATTCCATAGGGTGGGTGCCACTATTGAGAAGGCCCTCTGCCTGGTTCTCTGTAGCTTCACTTCTTGCAGTAGCATTTCAAGACAGAGATATCAGCTATGACTTAATCCATTGCATTATATATAGCTATTCTGTTCCAAAGCAATACAAATCCTGGTTAAGTGCCAAGACTCCTGGAATTTCGGACATCTCTTGGCAGAGATTGGGGTGGCCAGCAGCAATATACTCAAAGGCACAATAACATTTAGCCATGAGCAGAATTAGAATGGAGGACAGGCTGATGTTACACAAGGGCCTTGATGTTTTCTGGCTGCTGTTTCATATAGCATGGATTAACTAGATTTTGCATGGAAACCTGAATGATTTGTAAAATAGCTGCTTGTGTCTCTGGGTGGTATGCAGCATGGGATTACGGAAAGGAAAAATAGTGTCTCTATATTAGCAAACGATTGTCTGAGAGCTATTCAAATAAAGCAAACCAATAAATTTTTCAGATCAATTCTTTTGCTAGAAATGATACTTTTTCAAGGCATGTGGAAACAATGTAAAGGACTATAGTTGTCAAAGTATTCTCTGTTCAGGGTTCCTTTTAATGTCACATAAATACATTCCTGCATGCATTTAAGGACAGTTCATTTGCTCTTGAACCAAATGGCATTTTACATAGTCATTTTGCTTCGGAATCCCAGCTAGTCTTACAATGGGGTTTTGTTTTGCTTTCAACCAATTGAACTTTAACTATATTTACTAACTGTTCAATGGCCCTGTTTAAAAACTCTGTGTGTGCATGTGCCGTGCACATGGTGGTATGAGTTTCCCTTCAAAACTTTGGAATAATCACAAATATTGTTTGTCAGACACTGCCTCAACTCACTTTCTGCCATTACTAAGCAGGACTGGATGAAATGTTAGCTGGAATTATTCCTTGTATAATCATGTTTGCACCCACATCTAGACACTTCAAAAAAGCAATGTACAAATTGACCCTAAGTCATCCATTTTTGAAAGAAAAAAAATGGTTGAGTTGGCTCCCTCTTTTCAAATAGGTTTCAGATTTTTGCAAATAACAATGGAAGAATCAACCTACCACCATCGAAAAGGCAAGATCCTTAATCAGCAACCAGTTGACACTTTAGTTGCAAGCTTACAAAATTTCTAGTCATATCAGGGCTTGCAGTTCAAAATTTGATAGCAGTTCAGTTATCAGCCATTGGTTAAAAATGGTGTTATCAAGTCAATGTTTGGGGGGGGGGGCTGCCTTTTGTATGAGATGCATCAGCTGTATTAATTTTGTTTCCTTTGGACATGCTATGCCAGAGATACGTTTCCCATTCCTGTTTCTTTCATTTCTCTAGAAACTGATTTGCATCACTAGCATCTTCTAATCTCATAAAGTAATCTATAGGCCAGGGGTCTGGCATGTGTCATTACAAGTCTGAGCAGACATTTCCAGTAAATACAGTTTTCGTTTTACACTTAAAAACAGATACTGAGATGACTCAAAACATGTGGTGATTTGCTTGTGAACTTTAAAAATTTGATTTCATGAAGTAGGAGCAGTTGTCTGTGTCTGAACAGCAGGGTTGAAAGTCTTTACCAATGAAAGGTCAACATTCCAACAGATATGGCTGGAATCATTCATCTTCTTTCACAGAATGCAAATGATCATTATGAGATAGGTCACTAGGCTTCTGTTTAGGAAACAGGGAAATGTGAAAAGTGCAAACAGGCATCAGAGGATATGGATTCTGCTTGGCCCTTACTGAAGAAACCTTGCAAGGGTGCTGTTATAACACCAGGAATCAGCATTCAAGTGAAAGGATAAAAGCAAAGTAATAACACTCTCAATATATGCAAAAGAATCTCTTCACCCTTCATATAAAAGGAAATGGGAATGGGATTTAGCAAATATTGGGTTAACAATCATCGAAGTAGAATGGACATGAGCATTAGAAAGCATTCCAAAAATGCTTATTGGTGTGAACCTGAAAGACAATATTAAAATGGTACTTAATTCTACACAGCATTAGTAAAAAATTTGTCCAAAACATGCAGCTCTACAGTTCTATGATTCTATGCATTGTCTTGGAGCTAAAATAGAATTAAGGCAGATCTAATGGATGTTTTATGGAGTTGTAAAAAAAATAATGAGGGACGCGGGTGGCGCTGTGGGTAAAACCTCAGCGCCTAGGACTTGCCGATCGCATGGTCAGCGGTTCGAATCCCTGCGGCGGGGTGCGCTCCCGTCATTCAGTCCCAGCGCCTGCCACCTAGCAGTTCGAAAGCACCCCCAGGTGCAAGTAGATAAATAGGGACCACTTACCAGCGGGAAGGTAAACAGCGTTCCGTGTGTTGCGCTGGCTCGCCGGAGCAGCTTCGTCACACTGGCCACGTGACCCGGAAGTGTCTGCGGACAGCGCTGGCTCCCGGCCTCTTTGAGTGAGATGAGCGCACAACCCTAGAGTCTGTCAAGACTGGCCCGTACGGGCAGGGGTACCTTTACCTTTACCTTTAAAAAAAATAATGGTGCATTTCTGGACAGAAGTACTGTATTCAAGCTTAAGTCTGATTCCTCAAGGTGCTAATTTACAGGAGAGCCTATGCATGCAGGATAGACTCCCCTCATCAGACCATCCCACCACAATGCATTGATGACAGGAACAGTGGCGACAGAGAGGCAATGGTGGGGGAGATTCTTACCCTAGCACAATGAACAATCATGTGAGGCAAGTATGTTTATGTATACTTTGTTGTTTAGTCGTTTAGTCGTGTCCGACTCTTCGTCACCCCATGGACCAGAAGCCTTTAGAACAACGTGCCCTAGCAGGAATGAATGTTCCTGCTATTGCCCCATTAAAACTGGAGGAAGCTGTCTTGCAGTTCCTCCTGTGGCTCCCAGATAACATCAGACCAGGCCATTAGTGAACTAGACCTGCAAAAATGCTGGCCAGGATGGTGCCAAGGACGCGTGGTTTTAAGCCAATCTGTGCCATTTGCACTCAACCTTGGGTTTTAAATATGGATGGGAGACAGTGTGGTTACATTTCCAGATCACTTTTCTTGGGGCAGTTTGGAATCCTTCTCTTCATGATGTCTTAGATAGAAGTCTGATTTCATCTTGTGTATCAGATTCTGTGGTGTAGTTGATAAACAACACCTCTCCCAAGTCATCAGGTCAATCAACTGATGAGAAAGGGGAGGGGTGATCTCTGTCTCCATTGTGGTGCTGAGATTAGGCAAAAAGGCCAAGACCTTCTTGCCCAACCCAACTGCATGGTGGGGATGAAAATCACTCTGGTTGTGCAGGTGTGCTCTACCCTTTTAGGCCATTACTGCCAAATTAGGTTGAGGGCCTGGCTGGGGATTCGCAGAAGAAAACTTGGCAGACCAGATCAGACACATGAGCTGTCAACTGATCATTGATAATGTAGTGCACTGAGGACTGGATCTGAACATGGGAAACTATATTGCAAATCTCACTCACAGGCAAGCTCACCAGATGACCTTGAGCATGTCACTGTCTTTGAGTTAAAAATGCCTTGTTTATAGATATGAAGATTTGCCTTCCATGGTCAAAGCCAAATGACAGACAGACTATCCTTAAGGCATATGAGATTCAGAAGAATTGAAATCAAGGCTCAATCTTATTTTAGTCACATCTGACTTCTCTCTCCTTTCCTACAGGTCAAATTTGCCATGGCGCTCTGGACCATTATTCTTCCTCTCCTACTAATCCTTTCTCTTTCTGATGGCTTTCCTGATGATGAGTGTATCAAGGAATGTGGAGCTCACTATGCTGAGCTGGTTAAGAACCTATGCCAAGGTATGTTTTCTGTTGCCTACCACAGATAATTTGCTTATGATTGCTTTACCAAACTCAAATTTATTTCTTGTTCCTTGTTCCTTGTTCCTTGTTTCTTGTTTTATTACCTTTTATTTCTGATTAGCTTTTATTTCATGGATTAGCTTCTTATTGCATTTTGAATATGCTCTGAGTGACTTTCAGCTCTTCATGGTAAAGAAGAATTTACTTAGCTAGCAAGCTTTCAGTAGGCAGAGAATATCTGGAGAATAGTCAACATCAAACTTTACATAGGAAAGTTTGGGGAGCTAATAAGCTATACTTCAAACTCATTCATCAGTTATTTCAGAACAGTGGCCAGGTATCAATGCATAAAACCCCCCAAGAGCTGGTCAGTTCTCATTTAAAATAAGCAAAACACTAAAATTCAAATAAAACTCACAAATGGCTACAAACAAAACTGCTTGATTCTAAAGTTGACAATCTAGGCACACTTACTTTGACGGAAGCCCAACGCTGAACTCAGTTGGAGTAAACAAGTGCAGGATCAGCCCTAAATGTCACCACATTTCCAAAATATCAGCTCTTTTCACTAACCTTGCCAAGATCCCTGATTCACATAGCCTGAGCTTTGCGTAAATCCACAGGAACATGGCTTCCCTGAGTCAATCTTGTCTCATAGGAGGGGAGAACCTACTCATGTTTACACCTGTTATGAAAGTTACCTCCATGGGAGACAGAATGGGTTAAGGATGGCATCCTGCATATGTCCGAAACCTGGCTTATTGGTCACTTGCTCTGCACCCCCCGTATGTTGACTTGTAAGGCAGGGAAAATAGGAATGATAGGATCAAGTCCTGTTAGCGGTGACTAGTAGGCTTGAGAAGGACTACTTCTCTACTTGAAGGAAACCCCATAGTTCTGGCCAATTGTACATAAGGCTTGAAAGATGCATGTACGAGAGAGTGACTTCAGCTTTCGTACAGAATACTATATTTTAAATATAGATCTCCATTCTCCTGCAGGAGGTGTTTCTGGGAGCATTGGAGAAGAGTGCTGTACCACTGACTGCTCCTATAAGGAGATAAAGGACAATGTCCCTGAACAATGTCTATGCATGCATGGAGAAAGCTATATGCATGCATGGAGAAAGCACTTTGCTATTGTGGCTTTAAAGTAATCGAAATAAAGTGCTACCAATAGAAATATAAGCAGCCATTGTGCCTGATTATGTATGTATGTCTAGAAGTTAAGTACTGTATTTCATCAGTGCTGTATTATTTTAAAATCCCTAGATTGCAAAGTTCAGAAGAAAATTATTGCATCACTCTTTCCTTCCTTTTTTTAAAAAAGAAAATCTTTGCCTTTGCTTCCAGGCCCCAAAGGGGCTCCCCAAAACACCATCCAGCTTTTAAAATAAGCTGTTAGAATTCAGTACATAGGTTAAGAAGTCCTTTGTGCCAAGGGTGTGAAAAGGGGTTGGATTAGATGTGGAGAGGTGTTTCCTCACTGCAGACCTGGGGGAACAATTAGGATGGTCCACCCCAGAGACTGAATCTAGTTCATTTCCAGAGGCCCTCCGGGGAGTTCCCTATACAGTGGTACCTCGGGTTAAGTACTTAATTTGTTCCGGAGGTCCGTACTTGAAACTATTCTTAACCTGAAGCACCACTTTAGCTAATGGGAGCCTCCTGATGCTGCCGCGCTACCGGAGCACGATTTCTATTCTCATCCTGAAGCAAAGTTCTTAACCTGAAGCACTATTTCTGGGTTAGCAGAGTCTGTAACCTGCAGCATATGTAACCTGAAGCGTATGTAACCTGAAGCGTATGTAACCCGAGGTACCACTGTACCTGCTTCTATTGAAGCCCTAATAATTTTGTGGGAAAGACCCTCACTAAGAAAGGGAAAATACACCCCCATAAAATATGACATGGATTTGCCAGAAATATGCAAATGTTAATTTATACATAAAGGTAAAGGTACCCCTGCCCGTCAGGGCCAGTCGTGACCGACTCTAGGATTGCGCGCTCATCTCGCTCAAGAGGCCGGGAGCCGGCGCTGTCTGAAGACACTTCCAGGTCACGTGGCCAGCGTGACGAAGCTGCATCTGGCAAGCCAGCACCAGCGCTGCACACAGAAACGCCATTTACCTTCCCGCTAGAAAGCGGTCCCTATTTATCTACTTGCACTTAGGGGTGCTTTCAAACTGCTAGGTGGGCAGGAGCTGGGACCGAACGACAGGAGCTCACCCCGCCGCGGGGATTTGAACTGCCAACCTTTCGATCAGCAAGTCCTAGGCTCTGTGTTTTAACCCACAGCGCCACCCACGTCCCTCAATTTATACATACTTGTGCAAATTTAGTTATACTTGCTGTAATTTAAATAGGCTATAATGACTCTCCTTGTAGTTGGGAAGATTATACACAGCTAGCTGCAATTGGAACTTGCCAGAGGCTTGACACAGCTGACCCACATCTCCATGCAGCTTCACATCTGTGGAGGGGGGCCCTATTCCTCCTTGGCATACTATAAAGTGGAGGAGAAAGTAGAAGGGATAAAGTAGCCAGGGGAGCAGTACAGATTTGGAGGGAAGAGACACAGTGGTACCTTGGTTCTCGAACTTAATCCGTTCCAGGAGTCTGTTTGACTTTCAAAATGGTTCAAAAACCAAGGCACTGCTTCCGATTGGCTGCAGGAGCTTCCTACACTCAATCGGAAGCTGCGGAAGCCGTGCTGGACATTCAGCTTCCGAAAAACGTTCACAAACCGGAACACTCAATTCTGGATTTGTGGAATTCAGGAGCCGGTTTTCACGGGAGCCAAGTCATTTGAGTACCAAGGTACCACTGTACTTTAAAAGTGAAGCATGCAGAAAGTAGAAAACAACAGAAAACTTTTTCCGAGCCCAAAGAGCATACCTTCTAGGGACATAAATTGAGGGGAATGAGAAATTACCGTATTTTTTGCTCTATAAGACTCACTTTTTCCCTCCTAAAAAGTAAGGGGGAGTGTGTGTGCGTCTTATGGAGCGAATGCAGGCTGCACAGCTATCCCAGAAGCCAGAACAGCAAGAGGGATTCCTGCTTTCACTGCGCAGTGATCCCTCTTGCTGTTCTGGCTTCTGAGATTCTGAGATTTTTTCTTGTTTTCCTCCTCCAAAAACTAGGTGTGTCTTGTGGTCTGGTGCGTCTTATAGAGCGAAAAATACGGTACTTTATGCAGAAACCTCAGGGAGGGATCTTTACTTAGAGCACGCACACCCCGCCCCCTGGTGAATCCCTGTGGGTATCAAGTCTGTTCTTTCTACAGCTTAACATGTATTAAATAATAAAAAATAAGAGCAGTCTCTTCCCTCCTAACAAGTCAAGAGAAACAGAGACAGGTAGGGATGGGAATAGGGAGCTCAATTGCCATAGGGCCTTCCTGCCAAGGAGGAGAAGAATTAATCAAGGGAATTTGCACAAATAGCTTGTCAGTATCAATGGTGCTAAAGAGCAGGAAAGAGGTCCTGCTGGGGAATTTTCTTTATCGTTCTCCAAGTTCTCAACTACAGCATAAATAAAGAATCAGTGCTTTGTTGTAGCCAGATTTTCAAGGGTACAAATCTGATGGCATTCAGTAAGGGAATATTTCAGTAATTGGAATATTTCTTAAAATAACCAAAAATATAACATAGAGCAATATTTATGACTTTATTTAAATCCCAACATTTCCAACATGCCGATAAAAAAGAGATTTGTCTAGTCTTTAAATATATACCATCAAGCAACTGACCACAAACCACAGGATTCATATTTCAGCTTCCCTGACCTGAACACACAAAACATTCCTTTGTGCATCCTGTGTATAGCAGGAAAACAGAGTACATAATGCAGTCTCATAAATTCCTTATGAAAACTAACGCTATACATGGGATAATACCTTATATAAGCTATATACAGATCATTTGCAACATTTCCAGAAGTAAATACTAAAAAAACAAAAAACCCATTTATTTAAAGAGCTTTTCCATTATCATCGAAAACACAGACTGAACAACTTAGCTATGTATTCTGGAGGAAATCTTATTCTCTTCTGAACAGCAATTGTATTGATCTCAGCAGGCAATGGAAGCAGAATTAAAGGCTCAGGGATTTTTCATTGCCGTGATATATTTCTAGGTACACTAATAATAACAGTAAGTACACTAATAATATCAGTGGCAGTATCATAGACAATGAGGTTAATCCAAGGCTTGATTATTGCCAAACTGAAAACTTTGACAGCCTGCAAGCATTGGAATGCATTGAAACCAGCTCAAAATTTAACATTATGTGATTTGATGGCAACATCCCAATAAAAGCACCAAGACTCATCACAGGGAAAGCAGAAGCATGACTGACATATACTTCTCCTTTGCACAACTCTTTTATTTCATGCTTAGGAGGCTTATTGGAGGGATTGACTCAGGAATCCCCTTATCTTGGGGTTAACATTGATATTGTTGCACACATTTTTTTTTTAGCTTTAGGGCAGTGGTTCCCATTCCCCACCCCCACCCCCATGGACCACTTGGAAATTGTTGTGACTGGACCACTTGGAAGTTGTTGGGAATTATATTTCCCTGCCTGTTGTCGCAAATGTAATGTGCTGTACAATTTTTGATTGTGTTTTGATTGTTTCTTTTATTTCTGATATTGCATTTTACTCTATCGCATTTTGAATTCCATAGAATTCGATAGAACTCAAATTGGAAGGGTTCTGCAGAGACACTCCACAGAGCACCTGAATGAAGCTTGCAGACCACAGTTTGGGAACCCCTTCTCTAGGAGATTTTTCTTATATCTACCCTGATGTTTAGCTTTCTGAATTCAGTGAGACTTACTCCTAAGAAAGCATGTGAAGCTAGCAGCCTTAATCAGACAATGGTTCCAATTAGAAAGATCTTAAAACATAAATCAAGGATCTTAGCTCACAGAAATATAATACGAATACTAAGCTATTTACATCTATTTTTAAAAATCATGTAAATCTTGTAATCACATGGCACTATGGCCAACTGCTGGCCACATGACCCGGAAACTGTACACCGGCTCCCGCAGCCAATAAAGCAAGATGAGCGCCACAACCCCAGAGTCGGTCACGACTGGACCTAATGGTCAGGAGTCCCTTTACCTTTATGGCCAACTGATGAACAAGTGGTAGGATTTATTTACTTACTTTGTATATCAAAATGGCCAGAGGAAAATGCTTTGACAGAAAAGAAAAGAAAAGAAAAGAAAAGAAAAGAAAAGAAAAGAAAAGAAAAGAAAAGAAAAGAAAAGAAAACCTAAATAAAAACAGCAGTTTCATCACTGTGTTTAAGGTTAACTGGAGGATATTCACAAAGATAACTATTTTTACATTCTGTGTCTTCAGAAATGAGTCAATTTGTTAGACTAGATGAAGTCTGCATCTAAACTAAAGGCAGTGGTTACAATGCAAATATAAACACACAGTGATGTTGCATACCATTGTGAATAATAGCTCAAGAAAGGCCTTTGTCGCCCAAAGAGACATCAGGGTTTCACTCCAGCAAATGCCTATCATAGAGGGGCACAGAACTATCACTTGGGTCTCCGCACTGCAGGTCCTTGCAATGGTAGACTTCATAGGTGTCTTCATAGAGCCCACAGAAAATCATACAACTGAGATTCTTTCTATATACATACATCCCCAAGAATTGGAGTCAAGAATCTGGGAAAGCCTTTATGATAGAGTCGTAAGCAGGAGGTGGTGTTTGTGTTGAGTTGGAGACACGAAGACTATTATTGGACCAGTGGAACTCGGGACGAGATAGGCTGTTGGTGGTGGTGCCAGTAAGTGTGGTGGTGGTGGCTGGTACCAGCGTAATCAGCTGACTCTCCGTTTCTACAGGAAGCGGGGGGCTCTGCAGGAAGGGATGAAACGTTGAGGCTCGGAAGCTTGATTTCCTTGGGAAGGAGTTGGCCTGCTCCAAGGAAGCTTGCCTTTGGAAGGTCAGGCTGGCCAAGCTGAGGTTACTGCGGCGTTCGCAGCTGCTGTTGCGATAAAATCCTGGCCTGCTGGCAGAAGATCCACGAGAAGGTCTGGGACGCCGGCTAGAGGATGAGGTGCTCCACTGGGAAATATGGGCACTGGCTCTGCGACTAGACAGGCAAGCCAGCAATGCCCAGATTACGCCTCCGATCACAAGTCCAATGGCCATAGAAACGGAAAATGCTATTATCATATGATCTAAAACAAAAGAAGTAAAATGGGGTGAATATTTCAGGGAATCATATAATTGTAGAGTTGGAACGGACCCTGAGGGCCATCTATTCCAATGAAAAGAAATACAACAACTCTACTAAAATGTGTGGGAGGATAAAAGCTTTATTTTGTGCATCGATGGAGCTTGTACTTCTCATATACAATGCAATCCTAAGCATGTTGACTGAGCTGTAAGTCCAAAATCAAATGGACTTTTGAAGTGTGTTCAAGACTGCTGACTCAGATAGACCAAACAGAGTACAAGATTTATCACATCAATTTTGCATAACTTTAGTGGTCAGTTTTCACATTATTTTTCAATTAAGAAAATAAGGTCAGTGTGTTCACAAACTTCTGTATTCACAAACTATATTATTTTGAATGTATCTCTGTCCTTGTTTAAGTAGAAAATTTTCCTTCATTTGTTTTGTAAAGGCTAATCTTTTTTTAAAGCAATTAAAAAAATGCTTTGTGGTTTTTTCTGTAATCAAGTGGTAAATAAATTGTATGAAATACATAAAATATGAAATAAATAAAAATCGGTCCTCCCTTTGAGAATGTGTCCAATTGCACAGTGGCATTCCCCACACACATCAAGTTTGTACTCCGTAAGAAAGTAGACTGTTCTGCTGAACAAGCCCTTCAGTTAGAAGAACAATATTGCCATTTAAAACATGCCTTCAGTTAACAGTTGAGGTAAATAAATTTTGCCTTTGATGTGAATAATTTCCAGGAAAGCTCAATCATGTGAATAAGTGTGGCAAAATTTATCAGGAGTGCGATTTCACACATCTCTAGATCAGAGAGTGTGTCAGAGAGTAAGCTAGCCATCTGTTGCAGAAAATAAAACCAAAATAATATTGTTGTATCTTTTTATAACAACAACAACAGACTCTGCAATTTTTCCTTAGAATGATCAATATATCCATATAGTGTAAGTATATTGCCCTCTGCTGGAAAACTACATAAATGAATATATCAGTTTCACAGCCCAACTCTCCCCCACCCCTGCCAGTCCACACAGCCATTAAAAAGAGAATAAGGGGGGGGGGATATCACCAGAAATTTAACACGTTTAGTAGGATTTTGAACCCTTACATGACCACTCTTACATAACAATTCATTTCACAAGGTTTCCTTGTGAAAGTAGCTACAAAAACTGTTGAAACCAAATTGGCAATCTCAATAAAGAAGGCATTTATGACTCTGACTGTAAATTTCTCTTTGGTTCTTCTGGATATATTTGAATTTCTGCTCATTTCTTTTTCATATCTAGGCTTGGATGTGTATGTGTTGATATATTTCTTTAGAAATATTTGGCCAGTTCGGTTTACAGCTGTTGTAGGAAGGTGATATGTATTATTTCCAAAATATACTTCCCCATGGTAATCCACCACAATCATTACTACCAAATGTCAACTTTGCACGAGGAAAAGTCTTTGTGACCAGTTTCTTTCCTGTGCCTTTCAGCAACAGCTTGATATTAGCTGATGCTAATTGTTGCCATTAAAAACTTGCCCTGTGATTCCCGCACACCACGCTGCTCTCAGAGCCACAAAAACTGGCTGGCCAGATAAGTACTGCCTGTTTTGGGTCCACAGTTGATGGCAATGCTCCAATCATTTGAACTCCCATGGGGAAGTTTCAGAAGGTACTCTCTCCTTCTTCTTATGCTGCTGCGGCTCTGTAACATGGCAAGCTACATTCCCCCGTCCTAAAAAAGTATTAGAGGTACAAGAAACTGACTATTATATATTTTGCTGCTCTGCTATGGTGTTAGGCACAGAAAGACATGTTAGGTCCCAGGACATGGCCTAAGCAGGGGCGGCGGAGGAAGGGGTGTGTGGTGGATGCGCTCTGACCTGGGTGTCACCACTGAGGGAGGTGACATAATGCCGGGCAGCACTCACTGCAGGGCCTCCAGCACACCCAAGCCACACGTCTCTTCTGGGAGAGACATGGTGGCTTGGGCGCGCGCAGGCTCCACGCTGCCCAAACGGTCCACCCGCTGCCTCCCCTCCAGCTATAGGGCAACTGAGTGGGAGGAGGCAGGCAGACTCTGGAGGGCCCACACTGCCCCTATGGGAGGCTTGCCCCGCCCCTGGGTGCACCGCCCATAGGAGCCCAAGCGGCTTCTTCCGCCGCTGGGTCTAAGGGCTCGTGCAGCCACCCTGCTGAAGCTAAGCAGGTCAAGGTCTGACAATTCAGGGAAATGTCTGAGATCCTGAACTCCTCAGGCTGTTGACTAAATGCGCAGGCTTATTTTACAGTTCCTCACTTGCCTGCTTAACAGTTACGTGCAGATGCAGAATGGTAATCTTGTTCCCTGAACTTGCTTTTCCCCTTGTCTTCCTCCTATAATTCCTGGGTTGGACTACACTACAGCTAGCCCAGTGCATTCTGGGAATATGGTCTGGATCAGCCATAAACATGGCATCCCTCCTTCCCCGCTACATGCGAAATCACAAGCATAACTGAATATCCACAGCACTTGAAAACACTTCTACCACAACTGTACAAGAAAAAACACATTGAGCTCCATGATGGAAGAAGATTAAGATAAATGTTGTCAGTAAACAGCTGTTACTGAAATTGTCAGAGATGAAAAGCTACTTTCTTAGAGTTTCAGTAGATACTCAAAATAAGGCACTTAACCATTTGAAACCTGAATCATTACAGCAGAATTATTTTTAAAATAAGCTAATTATGTCATGAGGTAGTTACCTACCTTTATTACCGATGTTTCTATAGTATTGAAGTGGTCATAAGCCATTTCTGTAATGTTACCCTTTCTTATCCCCCACATAAAGAATAAGTGGCCATATGCAATATAGCAGATAATAATAATAATTACGATTCCAGAAGGCAATTAGACAGTAAGAGGGGACAATAACATCACACAGACCTAGGTGGGGCTTGATTTATGACTTTTGTTCATATTCAAAATTATATGAGGTGGACATTTCAGTTTCCTGTAGTTGTTGGTTACCCACCAATCAGCATGGCTTTTGCAAAGTTGGCAAGCCTGATGCCTGATGTGGAGCCAAGTTGCTTCAGGTGTTCCTTACAAAAAACGGAAATTCAGCAGACATTGCAATCAGCAAAATATCCTGTAACATTTGCAGAATGCATTAAAAATTTGGTCAACAAAACTTTGGCTTTGTGACTGGGAAAGATGTAGCTGAGAAGAAAGGCTGTGCATTTGTTTATTTTAACATTATACACTGAACTCCAACTTCCTTTTCCTGCCATATGTGAACAAATATTTCCAGCACATTTACAATATGCTGGTTTCAGTAGCAATGTGAATGACGGGTGGATTTCTTTTATTAGTATAATGAATATGGCACAGTATTCCTCCCACTACATTTTGACTGCTACTTTTGTCACCAAAAATAAAAATAATGGGTAACTACTTTACCCTTTAAAGGTAAAGGTAAAGGGACCCCTAACCATTAGGTCCAGTCATAACTGACTCTGGGGTTGCGGCGCTCATCTCGCTTTATTGGCCGAGGGAGCCAGCGTACAGCTTCCAGGTCATGTGGCCAGCATGACTAAGCCGCTTCTGGTGAACCAGAGCAGTGCACGGAAACGCCGTTTACCTTCCCGCCACAGCGGTACCTATTTATCTACTTGCACTTTGACGTGCTTTCGAACTGCTAGGTTGGCAGGAGCAGGGACCAAGCAACAGGAGCTCACCCCATCGCGGGGATTTGAACCGCCAACCTTCTGATCGGCAAGTCCTAGGCTCTGTGGTTTAACCCACAGCGCCACCCACGTCCCTATACTTTACCCTTTAGAAATTGACAAAACTCCTAATTGTTCAGGTGGGTAAATTGCTCTGGACTCTATCACTCCGTTACTGAGTTCATCCCTCTTTAAAGGTCCCAGGGGCATGTTTTGTTCCCAGGGAAATTAAGGGTTAGCTCAAGCCCAAAAACTGATTTAGGTCCCAAATATCTGCAAGATTGCCTCCTTCCCTACAGATCCTCAGCAGAGAGTCCCTCATGGTATTTTCCAAAGTGTTTCCAGAAAGGGTGTGTGGCTCTACTTCCAACAAGCCTCTACCCTAGTCCAGAATATCTTGAATGCAGAATAGAGAGAAGTGAGAAGTGCATACACCAGTGAAGGACTTGGGGCTTTCAAATTTCAGTGATTCCCTGTGCAATGCCAAAATTAGTTCCCCACCCCTGCCTCTCACCTTCCTTTCCTTAGTGCGGCATTCCCCTCTTGACTCAGTGCTCAGTCCAGGCAAACTAGTTGCGCTCCCCTAAATCCACCTCTGCAAACACATTTTTCCCACTCTCCATTTTATATGCACAGCAACCCCGTGAGGTAGGTTGGGCTGACGGACAGAGACAGGCTCAAAGTTACCCAGTGGATTTCATGACCAGGTGAGGATTTGAACCCTTGTCTCCCAGGTCCTAGTCCAACTCTCTAAAAGTTTGGGTTCTATGCCTCTCTGGGTATCATACTGACTGAATCTATGTTCCTCCTCGAACCTAGGATAATCACAGTTGCTGTTGATACCTCTGATCTCAAAACCCCCATGCCTTTTGGACAGTAATTCTCAAACGGCTCCAGATCCAGTGCTGGGTTTACGTATAAGCTAAGCAAGCTTTAGCTTAGGGCCCCACTCTCTTGGGGGCCCCCAAAAAAATTAAAGAAAAAAAATGATGTACATTTCTAAAATATAAGATAAAAAACAAATAAAATAAAACCTACATACAGCAACAGTGTTTTGCGTTGTGTAGGCTCCTATTATGTAAATATCCCTGCCTGCTAGCTTGCTCCCTAAAATATCACTGGTTTGCTCATTTCTATGTACAGTGGTACCTTGGTTGGCATACGTCTTAGTTTGCATACATTTTGGATTACAAACATGTCAAATCCGGAAGTGTGTGTCCCAGTTTGCAACCTTTTTTTGGATTACGACCCTTTTTTGGTGGGCGGAGGCCCCATTGGTGAAAGCGTGCCTTGGGTTACAACCTGTTTTGGTTTACAAATGGACCTCCAGAACAGATTATGGTTGTAAACCAAGGTACCACTGTATAGGGTGCCTACATTCTGCATGTGTGTCAGGGAACTGCCATCAGAACAGAGGAGGGAGCCAGGGGGGATACAGAGAGCTTCCGACACTTCTGAGGATCAGTGCCTCTTCCAATGGTGGCGAAAGCCACACCTCCAGTGGAGCAGGGGGGGGGGCAGCCAAGCAAGGGGAGGGCTCAAAGATGCTACTGAGAGCCCAAGCCCAGCTATCCAGGAAGCAGACATGCCGTTTCCATCACCCAGCCTGCGCAGAGGGGTGAAACGTAAGGAGGGGAGGTGGAGATTTAGGGTGTCTAAGTTCTTATGTTGGGGGAGAAGCCGGAAGGGGCCACTCCCAGAATCTGCAAGTGACTAAGGCGGACAGTGGTTCTGCACTGTAAATAGTTTGCACCAATAAAACCTGTAAAAATAGGATGGAGTCCTGCCTGGTTACTCACGAGCAACCGCCACCAGCACCTGACAGCGTGCAAATGGCTTTAGATACCTATTAGGTCCATAAATTTCCATAAAACAGGCATGTCCAACTCCCAAGAGACTACAATCTACTCCCACTATAAAAATTCTGGCAGTGATCTACCATTGGATTGACCAAAGTTGTTGAGCTTTCTTTGAGGAGTTTTTTTTTGGGGGGGATCGATCAGGATCACCAGATCGACTGCGATCGACCACAGACACCCCGTGATCGACCAGTAAATCGTGATCGACTGGTTGGACATGACTGCCATATAGCATATATTTAACACAAAAAACCAGCTGCAATTTGTTGTTGACAAAGGACAGCTGGATATATAAAGGGCCCCATTAACTTCAGTAACTTAGTTGACAAAGGGCAGCTGGACCCCATTAACTTCAGTAACTTAGGGCCTCATCAAACCTAAATCTGGCCTGTCCAGATCCCTGAAGGATATGTGATGCTGGGGATGGGGGGCTCCTCTCCCAAAATGAAGGAGAATCTGCGTGAGGGAAGCACTATCCTCAAGGAGGCAGCCACCAGAGAAGTGAGAAATTCACAAAGATAAGGGCCCCAAACAAATGTCTCTGTGGGATGGGAGCATCATTTAACAGTTTATGGTGGAAGCACACTGCCCATGTTTCTTGACATCATCTCACTGGACACTTAAATAGACTTATGTCAAGAGAAAACAGGGCAGGCTGTTCCCGTTTCACAGTTCATGCTAAAGTAGCTGGAATGCCTGATGCTATTGCCACAGGGGAGGGGCTGTGCTTTTTCCATATCCTGGGGTTTGAAAAAGAAATGGATGTTCTATGTTGATCTAGTAGAATAATAGTAATGAGGATGCCAGTAAGCCCAGGAATGTGGAAAAACTTGCCCCAGTCTACAAAACCAAGCAAACACACACACACACACACACACACACACACAACTTCTTTATAGTATTGAAAAATGTAACCAGGGCTGGTAGTAATTCTGAACTTAGCGTTGTAACGATCAAAAATCCTTAGTCAAACCTCTCAACGAAGTTTTCTTAATAATTGGCTGATTCTTTCCTCAGAAAGCAAAACAATAATAAATAGCGTATAGTTTTTCTCATGGTTGTTAAAATGTTGAACACATTCAATGAAACTTGGCTGGGAAAATGGGATAGCAAAATATTAGGGTTTACAATCTTTGCAGTTATGCCTGTTGTAAAATATACTGTAAAATATTATAACAAAAGTGTATAATGAACACGTTAGAAAGACATCATCTAACGGACAACATAATTGTATCACAGAGACAGAATTCAGAGAGAATATAAAAATGAAAATAATTATAAGTCACATACTGATATGTACTTACCCCAGAAATTACTCGGCAATAAGTTGTCAGGACTGGTGTTGTTGGCATCCATGGTATTCAAAATTGTCAAAATAATGAAAATATTGTATCCACAGTGGAACACTTGGTGTATATTAGAAATTTGACTTGGAAAAGAACGCCCTTACATATTCCCTCAGATTGTTCTGTTTGCATGAAAGGAAATCAGTGTATCACATTTCCTGCTTTTATACTCAAATTAGCAACTGTTTTCCTTATCTTAGATTGCCACATGGTTCCTGAGACAGGGGGACGATTTCCTTCTCGTCATTTCCTCGGCTAGGCAGTGAATAATTCAAGAACAATACTTCATCCCTTTGTGTTCTGCTTTTTATTGGATCCAGCTCATCCCTAAAATAAAGAGGAGAGTTACTTTTCCTTTTCCAGCATTTCTCTGCACAGAGAGCCTCACCCTGCATTCCTAACTATGCAAAAGCACACACATGGGCGACTCGTTTGTACGTTAGGAATTCATGACTGGACATCTCTAAACTTGGTGTGGTGTTGCACTTTTCAGAAAGGTGTTTTGTTGTTTCTCAGCCCAGGATAAACTGCTGGTACTAACCATTAAAGCTCCAAAGATAGGGTCCTCCCATATATTCCATCCTGGACCCAAAGATAATCTTCAGAGGCCCTTTCTCTGGGCACCATCACCAAATGAGGTGATGTGAGTGGGTGCCATTTTGGTGGTGCCGTTCCAGTTGTGGGATGCTCTCCCCAGAGAGGTTCAGCTGATGCCTATGCCCTGATCATTTTGGCAGCTCACTTTGCCTAAGTATGTTCTGTTCTGTTTGTTTGTTTGTTTGTTTGTTTGTTTGTTTGTTTGTTTGAAAAACACATCCAGTCCTTTTTAGACCTTGGGCACTACTAATTTTGTTCTGCTTTAATCTAATGTTGTTTGAATTGATGTTTGGGGTTTTTATGTTCATGTTATTGCGGCTGTTGCTTTAAATAAATATTAATGGCTTTAAAGAACATTTAAACGCCTTCCACAGAACTTATTGCTAATAGGCAGTATAACAAATGCTGAAAATGAAGAGTACAACTTCCAATATTATTTTAGATGCATTTTTGACACTGTTCCCTAAAGAAAAGGAAATACCCAGACTTCCATTCTCATTCTTGCTTCTTTCTTACTGTAAACAAGAAAACAGAATGGGAGATTCAGGTCTGATCTGCATACCTCCTCAATTCCCCAGAAGCAACAAAGCTAACCCTTGACTCTTGTTGTCTCCCAGCTCTTAAGGAAAAGGGAAGAAGGGAGAATAGGTGTTGACTTTTGTTTCTGCTGGATGCCCAGACCTTCTTCCTGATCACTGCCCCACTTCTCTGAATAGGGAGCCTGGTATATTCACTGAAAGAGGTGAAGCCCACCTTTTGCTAGCATTGATATGGACTGTCCATTCCATGCATTTTTTAAATAAAAAAAACTGCAGATCTCCACATTAGTTAGAGGCCAAACTGAGCAGAAAGACACCACATATTTGCTGGCCTCAACCCTGCATCCCCTGCCAGCAAGGGAAGCCCAGGGTGTTTTGCATTCAGAGGCAAAACCAAAAATGCCACCCACTGCCGCCTCCTCTGCAGCTATTAAAATATGAACATGTATAATAATAATGGAAACTTAGTAGAAGAGCAGTTTAGAAAAACAGTAGTGGACAGCAGTCACCAAAACTACTTCTGCAGCTCTGAAGTAGCATGGCTAAGAGGAATCCAATCTGCAATAACACAGAGTCCATCATTTTGGCATGGTAGAAGTCAAATAAACCATACAGAATCAGAAATGCTTCCACTCACTATTTTTGGCCTATGTAACGCGGGTGGCACTGTGGGGTAAACCACAGAGCCTAGGGCTTGCCAATCAGAAGGTCGGCGGTTCGAATCCCCGTGACGGGGTGAGCTTCCGTTGCTCGGTCCCTGCTCCTGCCAACCTAGCAGTTCGAAAGCACGTCAAAGTGCAAGTAGATAAATAGATACCGCTCCGATGGGAAGGTAAACTGTGTTTCCGTGTGCTGCTCTGGTTCACCAGAAGCGGCTTAGTCATGCTGGCCACGTGACCCGGAAGCTGTACGCCGGCTCCCTCGGCCAATAAAGCGAAATGAGCGCCGCGACCCCAGAGTCGGTTATGACTGGACCTAATGGTCAGGGGTCCTTTTACCTTTTTAAACAGAAATCCCTGAGCACTCCCCCAGGATAAAATTTAATGATGCAAATATTTGTATAGTGGTACCTCAGATTAAGTACTTAATTTGTTCCGGAGGTCCGTTCTTAACCTGAAACTGCTCTTAACCTGAAGCACCACTTTAGCTAATGGGGCTTCCCGCTGCTGCCGTGCCACCAGAGCCCGATTTCTGTTCTCATCCTGAAGCAAAGTTATTAACCTGAGGTACTATTTCTGGGTTAGCGGAGTCTATAACCTGAAGAGTATGTAAACTGAAGCCAAGGTACCACTATATATGATTGTAGAAGCCTTTGGGACACACTGTCAGTTTACGCAGGCACAATATTATTGGGCTTCATATGTGCTGATTTTGACCTGGAGGTAGCACTGCTTCCCAAGCAAAACCTAGTGGCTTCCATCCTGCCCTCGGCTTCTCCCACCATGCAATCAAGCCAAAAGGCAGTGTCAAATGAATCATTTCCTTCCTTCTTGGCAGATGCTTTAGACGTGTTGGGGTAACTTGCAGCCTGTGTGCCACATCCATTCTCTGCCTGGCCCATCCCAAGACTCCCAGCGTGAGGTGTAAGAGAAGGTTTTGTTCAGCACCATTTCTTGAGCAACTGTTCTGGGAGTGGCGCTGTTCAGACCAGACATCTTACTCCCAGCATTCAGTGAAATAATCTGCAGGAACGCATAGGGAGGGGTACCGCTGGGACAAAAGTGGCACTTCTCAAACTGCTTTTGACCTGTCAGCAGCATTACCAGGAAGGAATGCTGGCCATTCCAAACCGTTTCACACAATGAAGACCTCTGGCAAATCCTCTCACAGGGAATCACAAAGAGGCAGCAAAGGCATAGGGGCTGCTACCTCAGCACATGCAAGCATAACTAGCCAGCACAGGCTGCAGGTGTCATGGCCTGCATTGGGCCCTGCTCACACACAGTAGCCACATGTCTGTGCAGAGCCCCATAGCCTTTGTCACCATCACGTGACCTCAGGTGGTAAGAGTGTAAGTTCTCCTTTTACCATACAACAGTGCTTCACAGCAGAAGCTTGAAGCTATCCAGCAAACCACTGTATGAGCCACTGCTGTACTGTGGTAAATAAGCATTTTGTCTTTGAAATGTCGTCATGCCCATTTTGAATCTGGCTTGCAAATTTCTTTCTCAGGGGCTCATGCTGCCTTCTTATACTCTTGACATTTGACAAAACAAAGGCAAATATGTTGCCCCACTGAGGCACTAAGATATCTAAGAGATAAAAAGCACAGAGATACTTATGTATGCTCAGAAGGACCTGTCAACATCAAAAGGTGAGGTAAAAAAAATGTGTAACAAACTTTTAATGAGCAAATCAATGGCAGATTTCTGGCTTTTAGAGTTCTCTGGAAAAACCAAGTCTTACATATGATATGGGAATGAATAATTTATTTTTAAAAAACCTGTCATTATAATTGGTGGAGCAGAAGGAGAGCTCATATAATTGTATGTTATCACAGAGGCTCCATAAAATGTATCTCTACCCATTATGCCCTTCCACAGAGTCTCTACCAGTGGAAACTATGGAAAATAACAAATAACAAAAACAAACAAAAGGTGGATTGGTTTGGGAGACTTCCCTGACTGGGTTTGGATAGGAAGCTTTGTAAGGCTCCATCAAGCCCATGTCAAAATGACAGACACATCAAAAGTACACTATTCTCAGCTATTGATTAGTGACAATTATTCTGTTATAAAGTATTCTTACTACTTCCTACCCCATCCCAGATAAGACCTCTGGCAAATCCTCTCACAAATTTACAAGCCAGATTCTGGCTATTAATAATATCCCTAATTACATGGGTGTTATGTTCCGAGGCACCATGTGCACCAGTGAAATCACATGTATTCCATTGATTTTTCAGTGGAAAAAAACAAACATCTTCTTCTGCCCCTTACCCTGTCCCCACCCTGCCCCATTCTGCTCCTTTTTGTGGCATTTTTGGTCACTTCCAGGTTCGGCCCAATGTGTACATGCACGGCCATGCACATATTGAATGTGTGCAAATGGCAGGTTGCATGTACATCTCTTAGAATGCTTAGTGTTCCCCTAGACCAGGCACGTCCAAATTCTGCGATCTACTCCCACTATAAAAAAAAAACTGCCAGTGATCTACTGGATTGACCAGAGTTGTTGAGCTTTTTGGAGGGAGAATGAGCCAAAGTTGTTGATTGCAACTGGGGGACCGAAAGCTCTCCCTCACTCATCCTGCCACAGGCACCCACAAAGACACTGGGCTATAGATTAACAGTATACCGTATTTTTCGTCCCATAGGGAGCACTGGCCCATAGGACGCACCTAGTTTTTTTGGGGGGGAGATAAAGGGGGGGAATTCCTTTTATTTCCCCCCCCCAAAACCAGGTTGGGGAATCCAAACCAGGTTGGGCAAAAAATACGGTAGATTAACAAGCCTCCAACTGGAGTCAGTGTCAGCCCAGCCATTAAGCATCAACCCTCAAAAGTCTAGCCCCCAAACTCTGTTAATCAATGCAACAAGGAGGCTGCCTCCTGCTGGTGTGATAGAGCTGGCATTGCTGTCTTTAGTAATTACTGGGGTTCTCTGAGATGAAAGGGGGGTATATAAAATAAGTAAATAGTAATAATGACAGATACCAGGGGCAAATCAAGGACTCAAAACCAGTACTGGGACTAGACCCCCAAATGCCATTAAAAAAACAGTTTTATTTTCGAACTGGCTGAAGCTGAAAACATCAGGGCATCCAGGGATTCCCCATCGCTGACTTAACAGTATGGTAATAACAAGCTATCTCCTTGAAAACAACAGGGAGAGATCTCCGACTGTCAGATGATAATCTAACAATTAACTCCCAAAAGCATAGTTAAACATTTAGCCCACAGGCAAGTAATTTATTGAACAAAGCAAGCGGCTGGCTAGCACTATAACAATATTGCTGAGGTTCTAGAAGTTCTTAGAAGTACATTTTCTTGAAATCAAATGTCATGGAAAGCTCATTGGCGTGATTCCACAGTTCACAGCTTTGCTATATATGATTCCTGTAGAAATATAAGGGGGGAAATGCTGCTGTCCAGAAGGTGGTGGTATGTGACTACCTTTTATATAAGTGTAACAAATTAGCCATTATGCAATAACTTATTTTTAGCTACTGACTTTCCCTGCTATTTGTCTATTAATAAAAGCACAAAACATACTTAGTCAGAAGTAAGCAACAAGGTGTTCAATTTACCTGGTGCATGGGCATGTGTGTAGGATTAAAGACTTCATCTGAAATGACAGGAGAATTTTCACCTGACATATTTTTTTTTTTAAAAAAGCAAAATGCATTCTTACTTTTCACCTTGATCTCAGACAAACCTGCCACTGGAAAGCTGTTTCCCAGTTGCTATGTGAAAAAGAAGTGCAGAGAATGGAGATTTCAAGGAGCAGTAAATTAGACAGGAGCAGAAAAAGTAAGGAAAAACAGCAGCTCTTTAGAATCCCATAGATTCCAATTGCCTGGTTCCAAATAACTTACTTCTCAATCACAGGTTTGACTTCACTCATTGGCTAAAAAGACTGACAGATAGGAACAGCCAGGTTGGCTGTTTTCACAGAAATAACTTAGAAGGGTATCTGCTCATTTTATTTCATTTCTTTCTTTCTAGGGCTACTATTTTATTTTTTTTAAAGAAAGCTCAGAGTCTGCATGCTCTGGCCAAGGGTGCCAATGGAGGAGTTTGCATTGGCAGCTTCTGCTGCAGATGATTCTGACAAGGTAGGCACAAGTCAAATGAAACAAAAATGAGCCAAAAAAAAACCATAGGTGTGCTGAAGGTCAGGCATGAGAGCAGGTAACAAGATGTAGGGAAGGCCAGAGATGTTGTTGGAAGATTGGCTGGGAATTAGTACCAGGTTGGCCAGAAGACAATGGTCAAAGGCAAGGCAAATTTGCTCACATTTAGACATGCAGCTTGGAACAGGAACTGTTTATAACCAACCAAACCCCTATTGATATCTAAAGTTACGTGATCCTGGCTGGACTGAACAGCTACAGTTCTGGCTCCTGCCATTATATGATGGGTGCTGCAGCATAACAGATATTGAGCTGGTAGATCCTTAGTCCAAGAACAGTCCCAGTGGCAAATGGAGTAAGGTGTCTAAGCTTTGCTGCCAGACTCCCCAGTTCAAGTCCCCCCCCCCCACTTCAAACATTCTTCCCATCCAAACTGAACTTTCACTTCACTCACATAATTTGCACTGTTTGTCAGCATTCTATGGGTGAGTGGCTAGAGTGTTCATGAACGTTCCAGAGCCAGCCATTGTCCCACTCTGGAAACGAAAGCTTCTCCCTGTGATTTTTAAAAAGATATTCCATTTTGACTTGCAATAATCTGCAGACTTATTAAGGTTGCCCCTGTACTGAATATATTGCCCGCATCACCACTGTATAGTTCCATTCCTACATCTGTGCCTGAGGCCCTGGGGGAGATCAGGTTTCTGAATACCTCAGCATGTGAGGGCTTCCTTTGAAGCAACTGTTCAGATGAAGATGCAGTATGAACAGCAACAGAAGTGGCTGGGTTACTTTGCGGAGAAGAAAAACTTACACCCGTACTGCATAACTGAAATCTAAGATCTTGCAAGCAGCCTTTGTACTTAGCAGCTTGTACTTGTATGCAGTGCTTGGGGTATTTTCAGAAACACAGCACAGTGAGAATGCAGGCTTCTGCCCTCCTGCTTGCATTCAATTTCACACTTTTCTCACTTCTTGGAGCATCTTCTATGAGAGTCATACCTCTGGTGCACTTTTATTCGGTCCCCTTTTCCTGTAGACATCTCACAGCATCCTTGGCATTCTTTTTATTTATCATACTTATTCCCACATAGGAGGTAAGGGAGAGCATCACCACCAGTCTCACAAGTGACTTTCAGCAGCAGAAGAAGAAGAGTTTGGATTTGATATCCCGCCTTTCACTCCCTTTAAGGAGTCTCAAAGCGGCTAACATTCTCCTTTCCCTTCCTCCCCCACAACAAACTCTCTGTGTGGTGAGTGGGGCTGAGAGACTTCAAAGAAGTGTGACTGGCCCAAGGTCACCCAGTAGCTGAATGTGGAGGAGCGGAGACGCGAACCCGGTTCCCCAGATTAAAAGACTACCGCTCTTAACCACTACACCACACTGGCTCTCTTTCAGTGCCTCAGAAGGCAGATGAAGCACTGAAAACCAGTTGTGGGAGTAATGGTGATGCTCTCTCTTATCTTCTGAAAGCTAAGAGGTAATAAAGTAATGCCTTTGAGTAGGTATAGGGAATAACCACACCTAGACTACAACTAGGCCTAAGATTAAGATTAGATTGCTAAAGGAATAATCTACAAATACACATAAGCCTCAACATTTCTTAATTTAAATAAAGAAAGAACCCTTACTTTTGAGGTATGAGACCTCTCCTCCTTAGCGTGTAACGTTTCCCTAATAAGCAAAACAATTTGCTGCATAACCATTCTGAATCTCTCTTTTTTCTGAAGAAGAAACGTTATGAGATATTTACCTAGTAAGATTGAGAATGTGTCCTTAAAAGGAAACAGAGGCAACTATGAAACCAACCACTTCCTTTTCTGCGAACTTCCTCAGTGCAATCAAACAACGTAAGACACACAAGAACAGGTACTGGTAATACGGTCTTTCTTATATATTTTTAAAAAAACATTGTTAAGTGGCTAATGCTTCATAGGGGTCTTGTCCTATTTTTTTTTTTTTTTTGTTAAATAATGATAACAGTATGAGATTTCCTGTATTACTACTTTAGTTTGGATTAGTGCTAGGCTGAAATGGATTTAATGCATAAATATGTACACTGTCCTTGGGAGCTTTCAATACCTTCATGACAGCCACTTATATTTATTCTAGGGACGTGGGTGGCGCTGTGGTCTAAACCACTGAGCCTCTTGGGCTTGCTGATCGGAAGATAGGCAGTTTGATTCCGTGTGACTGGGTGAGCTCCCATTGCTCTTTCCCAGCTTCTGCCAACCTAGCAGTTTGAAAGGATACCAGTGCAAGTAGATAAATAGGTACCGTTGTGGCGGGAAGGTAAACAACATTTCCATGTGCTCTGGTTTCTGTCATGGTGTTCCGTTGTGCCAGAAGCGGTTTAATCATGCTGGCCACATTAGCCGGGAAGTGGTCTGCGGACGGTTCCCTCGGCCTGAAGAGAGATGAGTGCTGCACCCCACAGTCGCCTTTGACTGGATTTAACCACCACAGGGTCATTGACCTATTTACCTTTACCTATATTTATTTTATATATTTGTTTCTATTTATTACAACTTTCATCTCACTGATTTCTCTCCATACCTAAAGTTTGTTGGTAAGCAGGGCCAGATTTAGGTTTGATGAGGCCCTAAGCTACTGAAAGTAATGGGGCCTTTTATATGTCCAGCTGTCCTTTGTCAACAACAAATTGTCACTGTTTTTTGTGTTGAATATATGCTATATGGTGATTTATGGACCTAATGGGTATCTAATAGGTATTTTGTTATGTGCCATTTGCACATAACAAAATAAGTATTTTATCAAAGTAATTGTTGAACTGAAATACAATTAAGAAGAAATATATTAATAGTGAAACGCAATTAAGAAGTATATTGGGGGGGGGGCAAGAGAGTGGGACCCAAAGCTATAGTTTATTTAGCTTATATGTAAATCCAGCACTGATTAAGACAAAAATACCTTTCCCCACCAATTTCAACAAGGCAGAGGAGCAACTAACGCTCTCTTGCTTGTGGCAAATACAGAATTCCCATGGCATTTCTGGAAGGCCTGTAGCTCAGTGGTAGAGCATCTTCTTTGCATCCAGAAGGTCTCCACTTCCATCCCTTGCATTTCTAGGTAGGGTTGGGAGAGACTGAAATCCTGGAGATCCTCTGCCAATCACTGTAGGGAATACTAAGCTATATGGACTCAGTATAAGGCAGCTTTCTTTGTCCCTAATTGTGGTTCAATTCTGCAAGCAGCATTCTAGCTGGATGGAAGTTATTTGATGGAGAAACTTCCATATCTCTCCATTCTGAGACACATGTAGCTTGTCCCCAGCACAGAAATGCAACATACCCCTTCCCTCCCAATCCCAGGATAATTCAGATATGTAAATTGCACACAGCCATATGACTCCATCCTATCTACTCTGTGTTCTACCTGCCTTCTTCTATCACAACTAATCTTCACTTCTTATGATAAATACATTTCTATAGCATAACTAGAATTCAGACACTGCTTTTTTAATGTCCTATTTTCTGGCTTTATTTTTAGTAATCAGTATTCCTTGTACTCTGTGTGCTAAAAAACTCAGCTATCTATAAGTTGGATGGAGGGAGTTCTAGTATTTATATTATGCCATCAAGTTAAAAAAGACTCGGTGAGCAGCTGTGCATTAGGTTCTATTGGAGAGACTGAAAATTTACAAGTGCAAAATCACCCAGGATCCAAAAAAATCTGATGCAGACATCTAGGAGCTTAATTTTTATTTTTTATTCCAATGCATGCTGGTTCACAGGAATATGAAAAATGTATCTTGCTTCATCCCCATATCACTGTTGTCTTTCCTCTAAAACTGCTTAGAAGCTGCTCATTTAAGGGTGAAAAGTGGGGGAAATGTTGGGGAAACTCTAAAAACATGGACGTGAGCATGCACACCATCTCACTTGAGCCATAGTTCAAATGCACCTGTACATAATGCAGAAAATAGTCTTTGGCTGAAATTCTATGCGCCCTAATTGTAGCATAAACCCCTCTGAACTAAGTGGGTTCGATGTCAGAAATAGCAAAATATGACAAATACCAATAAGCAATAACTAGTGTTCATGCAAAACCCACAACATTTTTCTTGGCTCCAAGTTATAAACAGGAGTCAGAGAAAATAGGCTAATGTTATATTTTTAGCTCTTACTTAGATGTCTTCCTGTCACTTACCTCTCTTTATACTGCAGCTTTCTTTCTGCAGTGCTCAGTTGATTGCTAGACTGTGAGCAGAAGCCGAAAATGATCATATTAAATTAGCAGAGTGCACACGTGAAAAGGCAGATCAAAATAATGCATATACTATACAAAAAATATGCATATTGTGTCTACTGAGTTCTGAAGATTTGACTTGCCAAGTAATACATTATGGAGAGAAAGAAATAAAAAACAGTATTATTAACATAAGCAGGTCATTTCATGACTGGTGTTCAATCTGAGGACTCCCCTAAGTAGTAGGGGAATGGTGAACAGGCAAAGGAAACAAAATTGAGATGAAACCCACTGGACACCACCTGGACTGTTAACTGGTTAAATCAGTCTTATCGTTCACAAATTAAAAGTAATAATTTGATACACATTGTATTATCTTGTGAAGAACTTACTTTGTTATAACAATACACATTGCCAAATTCTGTCTAAATATATTAAGATTCTGCCTTCTTTAACACTTAGATAACTTCCAAGCTTTGTAATAACTGCATAATTGTACATTTTTTTGCTCCACATTCTGTTATTAGAAGGATTTGCACTTTTGCCCTATATATATGTAACAATATCTTACTGCAACATATTGTAAATTAGTTCACTTTGAGCAGCTGCTTTTTTAGTATTGGCTAATAAATATAAGACATATTTTGAGTATATGGAAAATTACTGTACAGCTGAAAACGCCGGCAGCATTAAGATAAATTCAACAGAGTAAATAATTTTTGCCCCCAAATAATTTTTGATGGATATAAAAGTGGAAAATTGATTTGAATGGTTATAGTAAAATATGCAGGGATGTATGATATGTAAAATAAACCACAGAAAGAGAAGAAGGGGAGTCATTGGATATTTAAAGTTTGTAAAATGTTTATTTGAAATTATAAAACAGAAAATGTAATTTAAAATATTATAAAAATAAATAACGACATAAAGACATAAAACAAACATATTTATTCAGATCATTTTATTTGATTAATAATTTGACTTTGAATCAATTAAATTTAAATAAATTTGTGAAAATAGCATCAAAAACCTGTCACATACGGATATTTTAAGACAGAACTTAGAAACAATAAACAAAACTACCACTCACTGATTTTTAGGACATCTGAAGTATTTTTTCTTATGTAACAGATATGCTTGAATAAAGTCCTCCATCACAAACTGGCTGGGTGACAGGGAAGAGGAAGAGGACCCCAGCAAAGGGTGTAGCTGGGACTGGGACACACTGCGGCAAGCAGGGGCTGGAGAAGGAAGTACTCACAGGGTGACGGAGGATGGCGAGGGGACAGAGGACAATGCACAAGAACTGGAGCAGCCGGGCCAAAGGGGCCCTGTCCCCACGAACATGGCAGGCTCCGAGGCAAAGGGAGCAGCAGGAGTGGCACTCTAGGAGGCTGAGGCAGGCAAGGGCCCACAGGACAGCTCACTAACTGGCCAGGTGGAGCTTGCTAGCTGTGGGACGAAGCTTGTGATTCCTCATCCGGAGTAGACTTGGAACCAGTGAAGGTCACATGCCTCATCAAGCCCAGATGCTGCAATCAGAATGCAAAGTACAAAAGGGAAGCAGAGCTGAGTTGCTGTGTCTGCTCAGCTGCCCATATTGAGGGACCTTGACGTGTGTGCTCCTGGATCTCTATGGCACTGTGCTTTAGGTTTGACTCTGGACTGTATCCTGACTGCTGGACTTCAGACTTGGCTACTTGGATTGACCCTGGACTGTGTTTCCTGATCTTGGAACTTTATTTGTGTGGGCTGACCCCTGACTTTGGACTTGACAATGCCAGGTAGGTCAGGGGTTCAGGGCAATCAGTGGCTGGTTAAGGAATAGGAAGTAGAGTAGGAAGAAAAATACGGTAATCGATGGACCAGTGGTCTGGGTATATGGAAGCTTCCTATGGGTGTGTTCATATGACCACCTTGGAGCACAGGGAAATTGTTTCTGTATGGTGTGTTTCTCATCTCTTCCCACCATAGTTGTACATACCAGCATGGCTTCATTTGTGTCAGACTTGTTTCTGTTTGTGTACACACAGGGGGCACTGATGGGCAGCGATGTCTTCACTCTATAGCTAGAGATGAATTAGGAATGAACTCCATCTGGTGTGAAGCTGGTTTGAGAAGCAACGCATTGAGCAGTAGCATTTGATAACAAAGTGCAGGATACATATGCATTCTGAATAATGTTGTGTGAACACGGATTAAAAATTAGAAGCAGCAACACTTCTGAATAGTTGGAAACCACAGGAAGTGAGAGAGCCCTTTTGCTCAAATCCTGCTTGCAGGTTTCCCAGGCATCTAGTTGGCCACTGTGATAACAGGGTGCTGAAACCAGTGGTGTAGCGTGGGTTGTCAGCACCCGTGGCAAGGCAAGAAATCTGCGCCCCCTAGAGTGAGTGAGCCCAGGTAGGGGCAGAGAGCTGCGAGTGCGAGCACGCCCCCCCCCCCAGATGTTGTGCCCGGTGCGGCCGGCCCCCCCCTGCACCCCCCACGCTACGCCACTGGCTGAAACAGACTGGCCATGGGCCTGATCCAGCAGGCTCTTCTTATGTCCATGTGTCAACTCCGTACTGGAAACCCAGCAAACCACAGGAAACTGGAGTGTGACCATAGCCCAATAACGTTATTTCAAGTGCCACGTGGTTCTACAGAGACAGACCCATGTCCACTTCCAGCTGACGAGCAATGGCTTAAGTGGCTTCAATGTCAAGCAGCAGACCCTCAAAGGCTTCCATGTTAAGAGGACACACCAAGGGACAACGCATAGCTGAGGGTTGTTGCTTATGAACATCGCATGACCTTACGGTACCCTTAATTCTGCACGTAGTATCGACCTGGAAATACCAGTTGCAGGCGAAAAGACCCCACCGCCGCAGGCAGAGCGCGTCAACTCCGCGAAAAGCGCCGCCGCTGGGCTGCTTCGAGGCGCCGCTCCTTCCCCCCTTCGCTTTCTCGCATCTAGTCGGGGCATCACGTGAGGGAATCTGCCCTTGAAAAAAATGGCGGGCCTCCCAGGCGGAAAGACCAGAGCCTGCCCGCTGCACGCGCGCGCCACCCGCTCCGAGAGCGGCAGCTCGGCTTTGGCAGAAGGCGCTCGGCCGGTTGCTGTTGGGTGCCTCAACCCCGCGGGCGTGTGTGTGTAAAGAGACGAAGAGGGCGCTGGAAGGAGCCCTTCCTCCTGTCCTTTTGCCCAGGGTGGGAAGCGGGAGAGCGACACCCGCGGCCACACGCGCCACTGACAACAAACACCCTCGCAGCTGCTGCTCCGGCGCCGCAGCAGGACAGGCGCGCGCCCTCGTTCTCGGGATGGCGGGCTAGCCGGGCGCGCTGCGTGGCTCTCTCAGATGGAGTAGTGCCGCGCGCGCGCGCGCACAGCTAGCCTCGCGCAGCATCCTTCTGCGGGGTGGGAGGGGGGGAGCAAAACGCAGCACCCCGAGTCAGCTCCCCCTCCCTCCCTCTCTCGTCGTCCCAGTAGACGCGCACGCACCTGCTTGCCTTCCCATCCCTCACGCGCAGAGAAAACCCCCGCGCCTGTGACTGAGGAGAAGCTCCGCGCGCTTTGCAGAAGCGAGGGGTGGGGGGGAGAGAAGAGGCGGAGCTTTCTCGGCCGCGGCTGCTGCTAGGTGCAGCAGTGCGTGTGTATACGCCTGTCGCTGGGGTGGGATTGTTGCCCGCGGTAACCAGGGAGCCAGCAGCCCGAGGCGTCTGGCAGCTCCGGAGCCCTGGGATTCGGGAGAGAGGCAGCGGTTCGGGTGTCGTCCGCAGAGGGTGGCTCGCAGGGGCCGAGCAGGGAGCGCTGGCCAAGGGGGAGCAGCAGCAGCTGCGAAGAGTCCCGGACGGGGAGCGTGAAGGAGGTACAAAACCCACAGCCGGCGTTGGCGGGCTCTCGCGTCCCTCGTCGCCGGCGCAGAGGGGATGCTTCTGCTTTCTGCGCTGTCATGTCCGTCGAGGAGGCAGGCTGGGGCAGGGCAGGTACAAGGGACAGCATTGCTGCCGCCTTGGGGATTGGGCAGCTGGAAGGGCGCCTTGAGATCTAGATCTCCGCATCATGCGACTCTCAGGCAATGAAGCGGGAGCCTAGGGCCAGCCAAAGCAAATTGGGGGCAAAAATCGTTTTCTTGATTTGTGGGGTTCTCAGTTTTGTGGGCGACTGAGCCAGATCTAAAATCAAGTATTTATTATTATTATTATTAGGGCGGAAAACAGCCCCAAAACTGATTGTGAATATTTCTCCAACAAAATACAATGTGGACTGCTGACTGGGGAGGGATGGCAGGGTGGGCAATATTTGCAAGCGGTAAGCTGGATATACCTGTCACACTGATAGTTTATATTCAGCTCATGTAACTGAAAGCAAAATAACTTTTGCCTTGGAAGAGATGACTCACTTTTTTTGGTGCCTGTTTACTCTTGCATTTTGTCTTTCATTTTGAGAGCTGAAGAATAGTTTTCCTTCATATGTGCAAAAGAAGTGCAACCAATAACCCATGACTACAGCTGGACTAATGTGCTATATGTACAACTTCAAGCAGAAACATTTAGCAGCCAGTTCATTTCACACTGAACATTCCGTTAGTCGGTAACATGCCAGCACTGGAGATTCTGTTGGTGGATTAGCTCAGCCTGGGAGGTAGTCAGTCACTCAGTGATTTACAGCTCTTTCTGGTCAAGGCACCTCATGAAACATTTTGTGGGTTGGTACTTTTTATCCGCTGGGCTGTTCTAACCTTGTAATTTGTTGTTGTGCTACTTACTGATTGTAACACTAGTAACCAGCTTTGCACACAAAGCAGTTCATGCTAATGCCAAGGAATCAACAGCCTTCCTGTGTGTGCTTGTGTGACTATATTTTTTGTCCATATGGCCTCGGACACCTACAGGGTGCTGAGATTCATAGACTCATCAAGTCATAGAAATGTAGTGTTGGCAGGGACACCAAGGGTCAAACCCCAAGACTGCTGTCTGAGCAGAACTAAAAGCATTGTATTATGTTATTCATTCATTTGATTTGTATACCACGCTTCATCAAAAGATCTCAGGGCAGTTCACAAAATAAAAACACAAGATAAAAGCACAGTAGTCAAAACAATAACCTCCCCTCCCACAAACACTTTTAAAAAGCTGTGTGTGTGATACTAATCCTGGCCCAATTTGTAAATAATGAATTATGTGTTTTATTTCCAACAGAGGAACAGGTGTATTCTAGCATTTGATCCCAACAAATAACTGCATAATAAAATGTTGATAATTGTAGTTTTTCCTGGAGGGGGGGTAAAAAAAAACAATTTTAGAGGAAACAAATCTGTTCTGAAGTTTGATTTGATCATGAATCAACAAGAGCATTAATCAAGGTCGCAATGCTTCATCTACTTTGTGGGAAAATCCCTTTGAACACAGTGATTTACTTATGAGTAAACATGCATGACATTGAGGGGCAAGGCTGGAGTCATGGGCGTATTTGCAGCTAGTCTGGTTGTTTACATGTTTAATTAGTGATAGTTTCACTGAAACTACTCAGTAGATGTGCAGCTACCATGTAGGATTGTGGCTTTACAAGGAAGCAACTGTCATGGAACTTAAAGCATATGCAGGATCAGGATGCTTAGCTTAATTCATAAATGGCATACTAGAAACTTAAAGGAAACGTATTTCACTATAAATGTTGCTCCTCCTTACTTTATGAGCTTTTATTTGTTATATACAATAGCTTCAATTTTGTAATAGTCTTGGGGCAGTCATTTTATGAAAGCAGATACATATTATCTTCAGGGATGCATGATACATTTTTGACCTAGCAACACTGTTTCGGATCAAAAGTGGAAGCATCTAACCTAGTTTTCTCCAGTTCTTAAAACTTACATTACCTACTGTAGCTCCCCAATCCACCATCAATAACTCTGTCTGTGGTTGAGTATGCAATGGTATCTGCACACACTTGTGAGCACAGGGGCTGTTACTGAGTTGAAGGGTCAATGAATTGGAGAAGTAAACCTGCACTAACAGTATGACAGGTTAACTCTAACTCCCATCTCAAGTCATGTGGAAAAAAAATATGAACAATGCAGCTCTTTAGGAATGTTTTATGCTCAAGTCACTTTGGAATAATGGAGCAGAAAGGGAAGTGACCACCTGAAATCACCTCATTGGTGGGAGGATTTATTCTACACAGGGCTTGATTGGTGCCATCTACCTCTAGAACCTTCCCTGCAGCTTAACATATATTTTCTCCCAATGTCCCATCCACCCCTTCAATGAGGTTTGAGACTCACTGAGCTAACCTCAAGTAGAATAGTATAAAGTAGTATGCAGAATTTGTTTTCTTCCTTCCTTTTTATTTGTGGTGAGGCTGACTCTGATTCTCAACTTCCATAAACTTTTTTTTTAATTTAGTGACTAACGATTCTACTGTTTGTTACTTATTATGAACAGGATGGACCTTAATCTTTGGACTGTCCAAGTATCATGTGATTTAGAAAGCTGTAGAGGGAGCATATGTTGTATTTCAAACAAAAAGTTTACTTAATGGCTTGTAAACAATAGGTTTAAAAATTATAATGCGTAGCTTGGCTTATTGAAGCTGAATTATAAATGTGAAAGACCCAAAGCTCCCCCCTCCCATTCCATAAACAGACTTCCTGTTCGACTGGGCTCTGCTAACTTTCATGAAGCCAGTGTGAATTACATCACTTGATGATATGGACACAAGTATCCAGGAAAAGAAAATATTTTCTTTCTGTTTTGAGAGGTAGGAAGGGAAATGTCACCATAATTCTGCAGTACATCTATACCTCAGGACACCCCTACCCTCAGTAGTACAAATAAATGAAGTGTCACTTTATATTATCTTAATAGCACTGCAAGACCTGCCAGACTTAATGACTACAGTATATATTTGTGCCTTGATCATCTTTCAAATGCTACACTCCTTTCCAGAAGTAGGCTGCCAATGGCAGGAGTGCCTTATCTCTGCAGACCCATGCTAATTGAGAGTACATGCCATTGAATTTTATTGAGCTTACTTCTGAGTAAACATGTACAGGATCACTTCACTTTCTTAGTCAGAGTTAAATCACGCTGAACTCAATCTGATTTTCTGATGAATTATCATGGTTAGGATTGGGGAATAGGAGTACATCATACACACACACACCCCTCATGCAATATCAGAGCTGTGTATAGCAATATAAAATCATCACGAAACATTAAAAGCACTATTGAACCTTCTGCAACTTTAAGCCCATGTGGAGAACCTGCTGCACTCCAGAAGTTGTTGGACTCTGACTCCTATAATCCCCAGTCAACATAGCCAACAACTTCTAGAGGGCCACAGTCCCCTATTCCTGTTGTTAACGATCTGCTGAATTTCTTTGTTTTCATTTCCATACAGCTAGTGCATAGCCTTCTCCCTCCCCTCCTTATGAAAGCTCATTCCCCAATAAACTAATTACTCAGTCAGTTTGTCACAAGACTTTTTGTATTGCCATTATAACCAGATATTTCTGGTTCTCAGAAATTTGTCTTAATGTTTTAGAGGCATGTTGAGAATGCAGGCAAGTTCCAGTATTGCATGACAGTAGGGAGTGAATCTTATATAGTATTTGTTTGTATTTATATGTGGAAGTTGAAGCTGTTATCATGACTAAAGGTATGTAATGTAAAGTATGCCCAAGGGAAAGCAAGATAAGTTCTAATGCCAATGTTTATGCTTATGTTGCTGATTTGACCTTAGAACTGGCTCTGGCCATGATTCCAGGTAAACACATCTGCACAGTGTGAGCAGTTCAACAGCATTTGTAGACGAAGCAATTGCATCAGTGATCTACTGTACAATGTGGCAGATCACATTGTAGATCGTTCATGGTGTTTTTTTGGTTTTTTGGGATTTAAAAAAAGACTTGTACAATCCTAAGCTAGGGTTTCCTGTAGTAAGAGCTTACTGCATGGTATCCAAGTAGAGTTCAAATTTTAGAGAGTAAAGTAGATTATCTCAACCCCACTTGTCAGGCATAGTATTATGCCTTTAGGTGTGGTGGTGCAAGTCCTTATTTGTCCTGCAGTTAAAATCAGATGAAGAGGAATGGGTTGCCTAGCATCACACATTGATATCATTTATTAGATGCATTTGTATGGAAAATATGCGATGTTAGTTGGGAATCATTATCTTTGAAGACCTTCCCACATTTGTCGTTATCATGTCTTGCAGACCTCTCCTCTATCTCCTTGTGGTCTTTTGTAAGGAGGGCTCATAAATGAGCAGTAAAAGTGGTTGTGTGATCTAGGGGCATTTGTGTGAAGACTCTACATGCAATAACAACAGCTTCCAGGATGATGACAGTACTTTAAAATGGAACTGCATATAAAACATCAGTGACAACATTGACAACCACAAGTCACACAATTGCTTCCTCTATATACTTCCACCTCCCCTCACCCTATAAATACAGGGTTGGCCCTGGATGAATACATGATGTGAACAGGCCCTAAAACACTTCGGTTTCCATACCATTGACCTTTTATGTTAAAAAAAGAAAGATGTATCAATAACTTTATGGCAATATGATCTCGAGTCATATGTCAGATTTTTGGGAGGAAAGTAACTGAAACTGGATTCTTAGGGGCACAATTAATTATTTCTTAATGAAGGTACAAAAAGCAAGTTTTAAAAGGCAAAAGGCACACATGGTGCAATATGAATGACATGTAAGTGTTTGATGAGATTGCAATAAATTTGAAAGAAGGGAACCCCAGTCATGTATTTATTTCAGGGAACCTCAGCCATTTGAATACTCATACTTCATTCACAGCTGTCCATCTTGCATGTATATTTTTCAGTGTAAAAACAACTATCTTTTGAATCATACCAACAGGTGTGTTGTTGTTGTTGTTTAAAAAAGAGACAAGGATGCAGTCTTATTATTCTGTGGTAGTTCTGCTGAATGTCTAAGATTGCTGAAGTGGGCATACTGTTGATGTTGTCTCCTCTTCTGTTAATGCTCTTTCTCTGCCCATCTGTTGCAGCTTAATTTCCCTTTGTTTGGACAAGTCTAGTTTTCCACCCTACACAAAGAAGTGTAACATTTACCACAAATACAGTATAGCTTGGAGTCTCACTTTACATTTAGAAAGATAATTAATTGGCTATCTGTTGCTTAAAGTCTTACCACACTTGAGTAATAAAGCTGTTAAAAAACAGTATTCAACAGTTTGTGTAAACAAGCTATTCTAATGTAAACAAAATAAGTGGTAGATGTGAATTTTAATTTATATTCAAAATCTGTAGAGTGTTTCCTAATACTATTACTAATATATTTCCTAATATATACTTCTAATATATTGTCTCCATATAACTTGAATGAACTAATACATGGTAATCCCTTTGACACTGAGAGTTTAAAGAAATAATAATTTTGCATGCATTAAAATAAAACCAATTTAATTCATATTTTAATCAGATAATGAAAGTTACATTTATGTATTTCAACAATTAATATACTACTTAGCTCTTATGTATTAGGATATAGCTTGCATAAATGCAGCATACCATTCTAATATCCCATATTTATCAAATGATATCAGTATTGTCATCTTTGCATCTTGTCATCCAGTGATCTGGTGTTTAGACCATTTTATTGATACATAAAATGCATATCAGGCATGCACTAACCGATAAAAGCTCTAGTCTTTAAGGTGTTGCAATAATTATTGTAATGGTTGTTGCGACAGAGTCACATACAGGTAGCTGTCCCTTTGAGATGTTGCTTGTACACATGATCCTAGTCAGGGTATGTGTTCTACAGATGTATCCATCCTTCCAGTCTAGAAAATAGTGTAAAGTCATGTTTTATACTTGCAGAGCTCTATACACTGCCTGAATGGAAGATTACCAGTCGGATATCAGGGGCAGTAAAGTTTCTGAATACCAGTTGATGGAAAGTGCAGCAGCGGAGAGGACTCTTGTTCTCTGGTCCTGCTTGTTGGCTTCCCACAAGCATCTGGCTGAATGCTGTGAGAAAAGGATGCTGGGCTAGATGGTCATTGGCCTGATCCAGCAGGCCCTTCTTACGCTCCAATGTTTTTTAATGAACCATATATAAGGCATGCTGAGCTTGTTTGGAAAAAGAGCAAAGAGTGGGTAGATGTGAATGAATGCATAGCTCCCTGATAGTGAGAAGCATTCCTATTTTCATGAAATTTCCCTTTTATCACAGGCTTCCTCTTCCACATATTCCTTTTCTAATGGCTTTGTCTGTTTTGTCTATAGCCTGCCTAGTGGCCTCCACTTACAACAAAGCACTTCCAGACTCTTTCAGCGAAGCGAAGCTGCCATTCCTTGGGGATGGATGACTGTTAAATGTACCTTATTTCAGAACATTCTGGTTCAATAGACTAAATGTATTTATATCTATAAGCATCCCGACAGTCATTATAATTTCTGCTAACCTACACTTCGTAAAAGGAAGTGCACACTGCACACAGAGTAGTAGTCTTCAATAAAATACCACTTCATCTCATCCATCTTTGGCCACATTTAGAAAATCATAAACAGATATGCACAAGTCAATTGCCTCTGCATGCAGCCCCTTGGTGAAACTTACGTTTAAACCGGGAAGTCTCTAATTAACCATAGTTTCTGTCTTGTCTGAATTGGGAAACTATGGTTGCCACCTTCAGAACAAGCCAAGATATATATCCTGGCTTCTTCTAAAGCTGGTAACCATAGAACCAATGATTTAATAAGCTGAGATATGATCATCTGAACAGGGCCATCTGAACTGGGCCATTGCATCTTTCATTTCATTTCACCTTCCACCAGAGATGCCGTACAAGAGCCATTTTGTTGTGCATCAGTTTGCCACAGATAGGCATGCAAGCTCTGGCCAGCAAATGTTTCACCTATCGAGACAAACCAAATGACAGAAAGGACCCCAGTGTGATGAGGAGATGAAGAAAGAAGTTTAATGGAACAGAAAACTGGATTGTTGTATCAAACCTTGACTACATATAGTGTGTGCTGTGTATCTGAATATGAAAAGGCAATTTTTTCCCCAGGGAATCTGTTTGAAATCTGGCCATAGGGCATGACCTTAACCTTTGAATGTTAAGGTTCATTTCATAACAGCTCTCTTATAAGTGAGAGGGAACACTGAACAAATTTTCTCCTTTTTTAAGGATTGATAAATAAATATACCACAATAAGAGGTGCTCCTGTTATAGCAACAGTATAAACAGCTCTATGCTAACCTTGTTAAATGTATTTTGAATCCCATGATACCTAGCGTTCATGGTTGATAATCTATGCTATTATAAATGACTGGCTTGATTCACTTACAGTCTTTAATCAATGCTGCTGGTGGGTGTGTGTGTGTACTTCCTGATTTTTAAATAAATGCTGTGCTGTTAGAGGACAGAAATGTTTTATATTGCATAATACTACAGAAGAACACTTAAAATTTGCCGCACTGAAAAGTAAGATGATATTAAGAGAGTAAATAAAACCTATGCCTTCAGGCATAAATGATTGCCTGTGGGACTCAAGGAAAATACTTCTGGCATTATCCTACTACTAGTACACTGTCTACCACACCACAATATTTTCCCCCATGTGCAGTTACAACTGCACTGTTGCTGCAAAAAACAGCTTTGTGTGCAAGTCATAGGTAAAACAGAATAAACTGCTGAATATAAGTACAGTGCCAAAATCTGGTGAGGAAAGAAGTCTAGGCAGTGGCACAAACAATTAATAAAGCCATGTAATTTGAAGACAAGCCTTTTTCAGGCTGAAATTGTATATGCAGTTTCCTGTGAGTATGATCCATTGAACTCAGTGGATTTAGTTTTAAGTAAGACTATATAAAATTGTACTGTCAGTGCAAGTATGTTGCTATTTTTAAATGTTTGAGTACATGTTTCATTAGAATGTGTTGAGTGTATAGATACTTTATGCCTCATTTGGTTTTTCAAATTTGCCCCCTTTTTTGAGAAGAATGCAGAGACGGATGCTGTTCTCTGGCATATGAGGGCAGGAAATGTTTGGAGGTGTTGGAGAAAGAGAAATCTGGGATGGAGCTGTGTGATCTGACAATTCTGGTCCATTGTGTTCTGAGGGCCACATTCTGTATTTCTGCCTCACTTGTCCTCTGCTGCGGTGTTCAAAACTGAGATATGAAAGCTAGGAGCTATATGGCACCTTAAACCTAGGTTATGAGCGCTGCAACAGAATGTCTAGGTGCACTTTTTAAATAACAAGAATACAAAGCTGAAAATGAATGAGCTGCAGCTAAGATCTTACTCATTTTTCACATGGTCTAGTGCTCATCTGAAGATTGCAAAAAAAAAAAACAAACAAACAAACAAACCCAAAGCCATCCATCCCCTGCCCGCCCCCCTAATATTTTTATGAAGGTCTCTTCTCCAGTCCTAAGAGAGTGGCTGGAAGTGGGGAGGTAGAAAAAGGTCCTCCTTTCACTCCAGCAGTGGCAGTTTTAATCTGAAATCTTAGGTGCAGTACTGCTCCAAAAGCTCAGAAACTGCTCACATTAATACTAATACTTATAATACTAATAATTTATTTATACCCTGCCCATCTGGCTGGGTTTCCCCAGTCACTCTGGGCAGCTCCCAACAGAATTTTAAACAGAAAAAAACTTCAAACATTAAAAACTTCCCTAAACAGGGCTGCCTTCAGATGTCAGATAGTTGTTTATTTCCTTGACATCTGATGGGAGGGCATTCCACAGGGCGGGTGCCACCACCGAGAAGGCCCTCTGCCTGGTTCCCTGTAACCTCAGTTCTGACAGTGAGGGAACCACCGAAGTCCCTTGGCGCTGGACCTCAGTGTCCAGGCTAAACAATGTGGGTGGAGACATTCCTTCAGGTACGCTGGGCCAAGGCCATTTAGGGCTTTAAAGGTCAGCACCAACACTTTGAATTGTGCTCGGAAACGTACTGGGAGCCAATGTAGTCTTTCAGGACCAGTGTTATGTGGTCTCGGTGGCCATTCCCAGTCACCAGTCTAGCTGCCACATTCTGGATTAGTTGCAGATTCTGGGTCACCTTCAAAGGTAGCCCCACGTAGAGCGCACTGCAGTAGTCCAAGTGGGAAATACAGTGGTACCTCAGTTTAACAACAGCCTTGTTTACAAACTATTTGGTATACAAACTCCGCAAAACTGGAAGTGTTCCGGTTAGCGAACTTTACCTCGGTCTACAAATGGAAGCCGAACGGTGGAAGGGTACCAGTGGCAGGAGGCATTATTAGGAAAAGCGTGCCTCAGTTTAAGAACAGCTTTCGTTTAAGAACAGACTTCCAGAACGGATTAAGTTCATAAACCAAGGTACCACTAACTAGAGCTAGAGCATGCACCACTCTGGCTAGACAATCTGGGGGCAAAACGCATCTAGAACAATGTTTCACATGCTGCTTTGCTGCCTATAATAAGCTAACTTAGCTATCTCTTCCCATACTTGCTCCTCTCACTCCCGCCTATCCTTTTTACTTACTGAGGCCTTTTGTGAGATAGGCTTCTATACTACTTTCTTCCCCCATCAGCAGGTAGTTATTTGTTTTTATACACTCCAGCTAGTCCTTCTTTCTGTCTTGGCTGTGAGAAGAGGTAGCATTGTCAGTAAATACTGTGCACCCACAATGGTTGCAGAGTGTGTAGTGTTGTGTTCTGAAATCATCAAAGCATGGCACTCACTCCTTTCTAAGGAAACTGTCCATTAACTAGGTTGAAAGATATGTGTATAGATATATACCACAATCCTGAAGATGCACATTGTTACTGTACACAAAAGGCTTGTGCCAGCCAGCATAATTATTGTGGAATAATCACTGTGTGTTGCCATCTCCAATGCAGTTATAAATGGCTAATTCAGCATGTCAGGAATGTAGATTTTTACAAAGCTGAATCCATGGTAGATGAAATGCCCATAAGATGGTCTGCATGAACTCATGTTTTCCCCATTCCTTCTTTGCCACCTAAGCCATTTCCCAGCCACATAGTCTTGTCTTTTATGTGGCAATGCTGCTGTACTGAAGGTTGAAGGGAAACCAGCAGCAGCCCACAATTTTTAGTGTTCCTCTGGTGCAGCAGCCCTTGTGCTACTTTTCCAATGCAGTGGCTCATAGAATTAGGTCATTAGTCACCTGGGACAGCTAAGGCACCCAGATTTTTGAATGTATTAGCTAGTGACAGTATAGTGAAGTATTTTTATACCAAGACTGTGTTCTCTGAAGCCCACTCTTGCATTTTTCTCTCTTTTCAGACTTCAGGTCTCCTGAAAGAGAGCATTCCTAAAGCACCGCCATTTCTGAGAGCTGCACTTGTATTGACTGAAGAGCTGCAGTGACTTAGTAAGGCATGCCGTGCTACAACTCATGATGTTTTGCAAAAAGAAGTAATCAAAATCTTACATCTTAAAGTGGAAAAACAGCAGACTTTTTGCTACACAGTAACAATGGCCACCTCAAGACTAGTAGCAAGAACACCTCGTGATATTGCTGGTGTGATGCAGAGACTCCAAGGTAAGCAACTTGACAGAGAACAGCTGAGCTTTGCTATATTAACTTCTTCAGATGTTACTGAAGTCTAGTGGAACACAGTGTGCCTGTGTGTTAGGCTCTTGAAAGCATAAGGCAACACCACGGGGAAATTTTGGACAAGTCCTGTTGAGATGTATGGGGTATGTGCTGTTGGATTCATTTATGTCCAGAACAAATTACTTTTATTGCCACTTCCTAACAACAAAATGCTTATGATAATAATGTTTCTGGTCCTGTATAGCTAAAGGTATTTAAAAGCATATGAAAATGTATACAGTGGTCTATTGACCCAGACACTGCTCTCTAATCAGCCACTCCATGCACCTCTTGTGAAACTACCCTTTACCCATCAATTTGCTCATGTACAAGTGGCAATAGCCATCTTTGTATACAGATGGAAAGTAACACTGGGGGGGAACTGAGATAACTTGGCTCATTTCAGTATGGGCAAAGGCTGGGGTTTGGGCTGAAGTAGCCAGTGAGAGTGTGCTATTTTTGCTGACCTCGTGGTGGCTTTTGATAACACCGGACATGGTACCTTATTGGACTGACTGTGGATTGGGGGTTGGACACATTGTATTGTGGTGGCTCTGCTGCTTTCTGTAGGACTGGTTTCAGAATGTGGCATTTGGGGACTGTGGCTTGGCCCTGTGGTGGTTCTGCTGTGGAGTCCCACAGGGTTTCATCCTGTCTTCTCTGGTTGCTTTATGTCTGTATGAAGTTGCTGGGAGGAGCCATCAGGGGATTTGGTGTATGGTGTTATCAATATGCAGACAACACCAATGTCTGTTTCTCCTTGTCATCTGTATCTGGAGAAGCTGTGCAGGCCCTGGACCAATGTCTGAACATGATGGAATAGATGAGAACCAATAGAATGAAGCTGAATACCAGCAAGGTGCTGATCATGTGGGTTGGTGGTTTCCAGATACTGGAATTAGGTACATGACTTGCTCTGAAAAAACAGGTTTGTAGTCTAGGGATACTCCTTGATCTAGGATTGTATTGTTCCTGGAGCACAAATAGCTTTAGCAGCAAGTAGTGCCTCTCACAAGCTTCAGCTGGTTCACCAACTCTGGCTGCTCCTGGATAGGGACATCTTGGCCACTGTGACCCATACACTGATAACCTTCCATGTTTAATACCATAATGTATGTGGAGGATTGTTCAGAAGCTGTTGCTAGTGAAAAATGCAGCAGCTAGATAGCTGAGTACTTCAGCTCCTCAGAATTATCTTACACCAATACTGAGAGGATTGTACAGACTGCCAATTTGCTACCAAGCCAGATTCAAGGTACTAGTAATAACTTATAAAATTGTAAAAAAATGTGGGAACTTACATATTTGAAGCATCATCTCCCTCTGTATCCATCTACCTTTGTGTTAAAAGCAGCAGCTAAAGCTCTCCTAGTTGATCCACATTCAATGGAAATATGGCATGTGGCAACTAAGAAAAGGGCCCGGTGGGGGAATCCAAATTATGGAATGCTCTTTCCCTTGAAGTATAATTGGCAGTAAGGCTGAGTTTCTGGTGCCAACTTCAGATGACTTATTCCAGTAGGGCTTTGGGGGGGGGGGCTTGATATTGTTTTTGCTACTGGTTTCACTGTGGTTTTATCTGCTCCTTTTCATCTGCTTATTTGACTACTGTAGTTGGGACTCGTTTCATTTCAATTTACAGTATTTAATCTACCCCACCCTGGGATCACTCTCTAAAAAAGAACCCATTAAAATATTTTTGGTAAATAAAATAGATTGTACATACTGTATGCTAATTAGTTCATAGAAGAGGAAAGGTGATTGTTTTATTCATGAAGAAAACAGCTATCATTTTTGACAGCAGCATGATGTGCTTAATTGAAATGTCTTCTATTGTTTACTATATTGCTGCTCATAGCTGTAGTTATTTTAATTATGCAATTGTGTAATTTTAGTGTTTGGCTTTATTGTCTTTTGTACAGTGGTGCCTCGCAAGACGAAAAGAATCAATTCCGCGAGTCTCTTTGTCTAGCGGTTTTTTCGTCTTGCGAAGCAACCCTATTAGCGGATTAGCGCTATTAGCGGTTTAGTGGCTATTAGCGGCTATTAGAGGCTTAAGGGATTAGCGGATTAGCTGCTAAAAGGCTATTAGCAGCTTAGTGCCTTAGAAAAAGGGGGTGGGGAGCGGAAAAAAAATCGCAAGAATCGCAAGACATTTTCGTCTTGCGAAGCAAGCCCATAGAGAAATTCGTCCTGCGAAGCGCATTGAAAAACGGAAAACCCTTTCGTCTAGCGGGTTTTCCGTCTTGCGAGGCATTCGTCTTGCGGGGCACCACTGTATTACTGTTTGGTAAGCGGCTTTGTTTTTACTGCTGCTGCTGCTCTGGTGAGTGCTGGGTGGACCTCTCCCTTTCCTGCTAACTCCATCTGGCCTAGGGGGCGGAGCCTGCACTCATTGCCACAGCTTGAGGGCCTCCATCAAGGCCTCTGGGACACAGTTTAGAGGCCTGAGCAGCTACCTGCAGCAAGTGACAAAATGGTCTTAAATGTTTTAACTGCTTTTAATTTGCTGCACCTTAAATGGAGGTTTTTTATAATGTTTTATAATTTTATAATTTTATTTCTGCTTGCGGTTGGTTAAGTATTTAGTAAGGGTGGGGAGTAGTTTAATTTTAGCACTATTGTTTTTTGCTGTGCTTCTATTTTTATTATTCTGTTAAGTTATTATATAGTTTGTATTTTGCCTTTTAAGGGGAAGTGGGCCTCAGCCAATAGAATGGCTAGGGCAGGTTCCACAGGAGGGAATGTATTGGGACACCCGATCTCAGTGATCACGGGCAGAAGGAGGAGTTACACTAAGACCAGCCCATGTCATTACCGAGGAGACAGGTTTAGTCATTGTTTGAGGACTATCCCTGCCTCCAGGTCTGGTCCTGACCAGAAGGATACTGGAACCAGCAAGGGAAACCCACATGACCTGAAAGTGTTGCTGTGCAATGCCAGGTCAATGATGAATAAAACCACTGCCATCCACGACCTGATTGTGGATGGAGGATTTGACCTGGCATGTGTGACAGAGACCTGGTTGGATGAAGCAGATGGGCCTGTCCTTGCCACTGCTTGTCCACCAGGTTTCTCTTACGCACAGCAACCCAGGCCATGTGGGCGAGGAGGGGGGGTTGCAGTGATTTTTAGGAAGTCATTAGTCTGCACCAGGCGTCCTATTGGGAAGACCCAGTTCTCTGAGTGCATGTTCTGGAAGTTGGGCAATAGGGGCAGTACAGGATTCCTATTGGTGTACCGACCTCCCCACTGCACCAAGGATTCCCTGCCTGAGCTGCTTCAGATCGTGGCAGATATGCTCCTGGAGACACCTAGCTTGGTTGTCCTGGGGGATTTTAACAACCATGCCGACACGACCTTACAAGGGGCCGCTCGGGACTTCGTGGAAAGCATGGCCTCCATGGGGCCGTCCCTGAATAAGTTTGGCCCAACTCATAGCCGTGGACATGCCTTAGACTTGGTGTTTACCTCTACAGATGTTGGTGATCTGACATTAACTAAAAGCGAAACAAAGAAGTGCCATGGTCAGATCACTTCCTGGTGCAACTGGACTTCTCCGCGACCCTTCCCCTCTGCAAGGAGGTGGGACCGATTCAGATGGTCCGCCCCCACCCTTAATGGATCCAATTGGCTTCCAGAGAGTGGTAGGGGATGTTTTATCTCAAGTTGATGGCCTTTCAGCTGATTCCCTGGTGGGCCGCTGGAATGCGGAGTTAACCAGGGCTATTGACTGTCTGGCTCCGAAGCGCCCTCTCCGATTGCATGGAGCCCGGACAGCCCCGTGGTTTTCCCCGGAGCTGAGGGTGATGAAACAATCATTGAGATGGCTAGAGCGCCGGTGACGGAAAACTCATTCTGAATCAGACCGGACACGGGCTAGAGCTCAACGTCGAGCCTACCAAGTGGCAATGGTGACGGCGAAGAGGGCCTTCTTCACCGCCTCCATTGCATCTGCAGAAAACAGCAGCAGGAGACTTTTTCATGTGGTTCGCAATCTATCAGAACCACCTGCACCACTGGGGCCTGGTAGGGACCCCAAGATCTCCTGCAATGCTTTTGCAAAGTTTTTTGCAGATAAAGTCACTCAGATTCAGAAGGAGGTAGACTCCACCGTGGGAGCAGGGCCAGGGTGGGAGAGTGCTAGAGTTCTGTCTAGTCCTGTTATATGGGATCAATTCCAATCTGTTACCTCCGAGGATGTGGACAGGCTGCTTGGACAAGTGAAACCAACCACCTTTCTCCTTGATCCTTGCCCATCCTGTCTGATAAAAGCGAGCCGGGAAGGGCTGGGCGATGGGCTCTGCGGGGTGGTGAATGCTCCCTCTGTGAGGGAACCTTCCCAGACCCGCTGAAAGAGGCGGTCATTAAACCACTTCTTAAAAAAACATTTTTAGACCCAGCCAATTTGGCCAACTATTGCCCAGTCTCAAATTTACCATTCTTGGGCAAGGTGATTGAGCGGGTGGTTGCCAAACAACTCCAAGCACGCCTGGAGGATGCAGACCATTTGGATCCCTTCCAATCGGGATTCAGGCCTCACCATGGAACTGAAACTGCCTTGGTCGCGCTGGTTGATGATCTCCGGCGGGCTAGGGACAAAGGTGAGAGCTGTTTCCTAGTTCTGCTGGATCTCTCAGCGGCCTTCGACACCATCGACCATAACATCCTTCTGGACCATCTAGAAGGCCTGGGAGCTGGGGGCACTGTTATACGGTGGTTCCGCTCCTTTCTCCTGGGCCGTGTCCAGAAAGTGGGGGGGGGGGATGAGTGTTCAGACCCCTGGGCTCTCACTTGTGGGGTACTTCAGGGTTCCATCCTCTCCCCCATGCTTTTTAATATCTATATGAAGCCGCTGGGAGAGATCATCAGGGGGTTTGGGCTGGGTGTTCATCAGTATGCAGATGACGCCCAGCTCTACCTCTCCTTTAAATCAGAACCAGTGAAGGCGGTGAAGGTCCTGTGTGAGTGCCTAGAGGCTGTTGGAGGATGGATGGTGGCTAATAGGTTGAGGTTGAATCCTGACAAGACAGAAGTACTGTTTTTGGGGGACAGGGGGCGGACGCATGTGGGGGATTGCCTGGTCCTGAATGGGATAACTGTGCCCCTGAAGGACCAGGTGCGCAGCCTGGGAGTCATTTTGGACTCACAGCTGTCCATGGAGGCACAGGTTAATTCTGTGTCCAGGGCAGCTGTCTACCAGCTCCACCTGGTACGCAGGCTAAGACCCTACCTGCCCACGGACTGTCTTGCCAGAGTGGTGCATGCTCTAGTTATCTCCCGCTTGGACTACTGCAACGTGCTCTATGTGGGGCTACCTTTGAAGGTGACCCGGAAACTGCAATTAATCCAGAATGCGGCAGCTAGACTGGTGACTGGGAGTGGCCACCAGGACCACATAACACGGTTCTGAGAGATCTGCATTGGCTCCCAGTACATATCCGAGCACAATTCAAAGTGTTGGTGCTGACCTTTAAAGCCCTAAACGGCCTCGGTCCTGTATACCTGAAGGAGCGTCTCCACCCCCATCGTTCAGCCCGGACACTGAGATCCAGCGCCGAGGGCCTTCTGGCAGTTCCCTCGTTGCGAGAAGTAAGGTTACAGGGAACCAGGCAGAGGGCCTTCTCGGTAGTGAACGCCCTCCCAGCAGATGTCAAAGCAATATACAACTATTTTACTTTTAAAAGACAACAGAAGGCAGCCCTCTTTAGGGAAGTTTTTAATGTCTGATGCTATACTGTTTTTAATATTAAGTTGGAAGCCGCCCAGAGTGGCTGGGGAAACCCAGCCAGATGGGTGGGGTATAAATAATAAATTATTATTATTATTAAAGCAAAAAATAGAATATAAATGTTAGATGATTTAAAGTAAAAAAGTAAATGAAAACCATAGCGGAAAAACCCCCAAATCTTATTCCATCTGAAACCACATTGACCACCACCACGACATCTGCTGCCTGGCCATTCACAGTGGCAGCAGTGGGAAATGATGGTGAGGCAGGCAGAACAAACTGATTGGGCCCAATGCCAATGCTCAGACTCACCTCACTTTCAAGAATACCCCATTTCAGGCTGTGCCAGGTTCTACTTGTGAGGATATACCTGTGGGAGATTTGCTGAGCTGGCAGAAGTAAGTGGAAGAACACCAACCCCCCTCCCAGCCTGCTTTAAAGCAGATTTGGATTGCAGTTGAATTCAACTAAACAAACTAAATCAGATTCCAGTCATTGGGACGGGGGGAGAATCTCGTGTCTCTGGTTATAGGGTGGAACACATGGAATATACTCTGTTCAATTGCGCTAAGGCAGTTCCATCAGCACAAGGATTTGCACAGTGGAACCTTCTCCCTCTCTGCTCCCTCCACATGCCCCCTAAATCTGTTCTGGGAGTTTCCCCAACCCTCTGGTACAGATTTGGGAAGGTGCCAGGCCATGTGGGCGGAAGAGAGGAGAGAAGTCCCATTGCAGAAGCTGAAAATTTTTGTGTTGAGAGAACGTATTAGTAGAATACTACCCAAAGCTAATGTAGGGTATAATAAATATATATATCTCATCTAGCAATGGGCCCAAAGCTTGAAAAGCTAGCTGCTAGTTCAAAACTGGCCAGTTGGCTACATTGGCTTAAGATCAGGGAATTAATATATGTGCATTTGTATCGAAGGCTCAGTTAGAGCTTGCTTGTCATTGGAACAATACTGCATTCAGCTTGTCTTGCTTCCAGCCCCACTATCACATGGAGCTCTCCGTGGTACTAACCACTTCCCTGCTTTTATTATCTTAAACCTGACCTCTGCTTTTTTTCTCACCACATTTATTGAACTTTCCCCTCGCTGGTCATCAGGTTACCTTTTACTGCACCTAACAGTGTTTATCAGAACCTGAGTTGTGTTAGCTGAGTTGCCTTTCTGAATTTTTATGTGGGCCCTCAATATGGACTTATCAGTTTTTTACGTCCCTGGAATTATGGCTCCATTGTGCCCCACTTGGATAGACCTCTTATCCCATCAGTAACTTTTGCTTGAAGCACTACATGAGTGCATTTTCAGTTTTCATCATTATTTTGGAAATTTCTCAAACTGCTGATGACTCATTTATATAACTGATGATGCTTGAGAAGAAGGGAGGGTGGGGAAGGCAATAAACTGGCACATGTTAGTGCACCCACAGTTTTCTAACCTGTTCGTTCATTTCCTTGCTCTAAAATAAAGAGGGTTTCCTTTGTATTGTCAGCATCTAGTTTCTGCTGCAAGATCAAACAGGAGTTAAATAAATATTTCACCTCTGCCGAGCTTGAGTACAGTTCTTTTTTTAGGCTGTGGTCCTGCATTATGGATGAGCAGACAATCTGCAGTGCAGACTCTTTCTGGCCTTTATGAATTAAGAGTTTCAGCTCTAGTAGATGTCAGACATAAGTGATGAGGGAATTATAAATATCCCTGTAGACTTGAAAATGCTATGTCAGGTCTGCACAACTTGTACCCTATCAGCCCAGACACAAGCCACTAATTATGTATCATGACCTGCAATTTTGCCATCCCTGGCAGGACTCTGGATCAAACAGATCTGCCCAACCTACATGGTTGTTTTAACATGCCCATTCTAGTGTTATAATCATATCTGCTTAAATTTGCAAAGTAAATTCAGTTATCTGTACTATTAACTCCTGCTGGCTCCACAGCAAAAAAGATGCTGTCTGTAGATTTGGTACTCTGCTCCATTCATGGTATAGGTCATCTACCAAGACAACCAAAAATGTTTCTTCCCATCTTCAGCTGGTGCAGAATTCAGCGGCCAGGTTGTTCACTGGGGCAAGGCAGTTTGAGCATATTCTTCTGATCCTGGCTCAACTGCACTGGCTGCCAATTAGTTTCAGGGCACAATTCAAAGTTCTAGTTTTTACCTATAAAGCCTTAAATGGCTCATGACTGCAATACATCAGGGGTCACTTCTCTCCAGATGAACCTACCCAGACCCTGTGAGCATCATCTGAGGCCCTTCTTCATGTGTCTCCTTCAGAAAAGGTCTAGAGAGTGGGAAGACGAGAACGGGCCTTTTCTGCAGTGGCTCCCATTTGTAGAAAGCTCTCCCTAGAGAGGTTGGCCTAGAATTAAATAGTTGATAGGCTCCTTAAGATTATCTTGTCCACTCCTTTGCACAAAGCAAAACCTATCAATCTCAAAAAAATGAAACATGTTAGTTCATTTTATGTGTCATATTTGCATGTTGTTCTTCCTTAAAAGATCTTGGGGAAATAGACATAGGTCATCCTATTTAATGTTCACAGTAGCCTAGTAATGGGAAGCTATAGGCTGAGACTGCAGTTCTTTAAGAATATAGCTCATGCCTACTTTGTGCCTGAAGCAGCCACCAGCTCAAGAATCACATGGCTCAATATCACATGACCAAAGTTTTCACATTCATTTCAGAACAATCATTGTTTTCCACGTAATTCCTAAACAGAATGGGTGACTGTCTCAAGTGCCATATAGAGAATTCTCAACAGAACAGAAAGGCAATGGAGAAGAGGTAGAAATGGTGGCAGGATCTTATGTGCACTTTGTCTGATATAGAAAATATTTGCAAATAAGGGCTTAGATGGATTTTGGGGCAACCCAATAGTTTCCATCATTATGACTCCTTCCAGATGTTCTATATCTAGGCTAGGGAAGAATGTACTAAATAAACAACTATATCAGCATTCTTTTTTCTGTTATAAATTTTTCCACCACACACCTGCACCTTGAGAAACAATGAAGCCAAACCTGAGTTATAGGAATCATAGCAAAGTAGACAGATTGAGATCATTCATCCCCCAAGAGCAGTTTTTATCTGGGCAGCTAAGGAATACATGATTGTCCCTTAAAGCATTTCACATCTAAATTTAATATACTTTTATGCATGGCCCACTTCCCAAAGAAGTGAAAACTCCAGGGGCGGGGTGTAACTAGGGTCTATTTTCTTTGGAATCAGATCACAGGAGGCTTACTGGTGTTTTGTTACTCACATACACACACACCTATACAGGTGGAGCATAGGTGAAGATGCCGCTTAACTCAAATAGATGTCCCAAATTCACTCTCCCCGTCAGATATTTAAGGGAACCACTTGCAGCACAGATCCTTACAGTGCGCAACTTGGCCTTCTGTGTCCTTGTATTAGTTTCAACTCAGTTTGTCTCTCTACTCCAATTATTCAAACTTCTCTCTTAGCACATTCTACAGCTGGGAGGAGGAAGGGGGTACAGACAGTTCTCTTCCCAAAAGTCTCTTCTTTCAGAAGACTCCAGCTAGAGGGCATGGCAAGGTGCTAGGTGGGTCTGCTAAACCACTAAGACAATCTCTGACAGTCCTGCTAGTCAATCTGGTTTGACTGGTTTCACAGACCCTACCGTTAGACTCCACAAGTATCATAGACAGGTGTGGTTGGTGAGAGAGGCAGAACTCCACACTCCTGGCAGCAGAGATGCTGTTGGTTATTGAGTGAAGAAGTGGAGGGACAAGGCAGCAGGGAGAGCCTTGTGGTGCAGCTGCATTGGTAGGGACACCAAATTGGCCCCACCAATGCATCCACGCAGTGCCAACTTCCCTGCTGTTTCCCCCCTCTTCCTCCTGGGAAGCAGTAGTGGCTCTGTTGCTGGAAGGCCAGCTGCATAACAGCACCTCTCATCACCAAATGCTCCTGATCACAGGCTTAGAAGGGATGTTGGAGTCATCTAGTTCAACCACCAATCTCATAACAACGTGGAACAATACTTTGTTTCATTTTTTGAGTTTTGAAGAATTAGGCCAGATTTTTCTTTTTTCAATATCTGCTAGCAGTGCTTAGTACTTCTCATATTTCACTTTGCTTTTAGCTCTGACACACAAGTTTTTAAAAATATATTCTCTATTTAAAATAAAAAGAATTATAGGACAAAAGAAGGAGAAAGGGAGGGGGGGACTTACAAGATTGTTATGTGTATCTTAAACTTATCCTAAACAATAAAAAAATAAAAAATAGTCCAGTGGCACCTTAGAGACCAACTAAGACATACAATGTATCTGAAGAAG